>NC_142878.1:51307500-53807500 GCF_051225735.1 Oryctolagus cuniculus
AGCTTCATCCTGGTCTCCCACACTGGGGCAGAAGCCCAAGTACTTGAGTCATCTTCTGCTTTCTCAGGTGCATTACAGGGAGCTGGATGGGAAGTGGAGCAGCTGGGGCTCGAACTGGCACCCATATGCGATGCTGGCATTGCAGGCAGCAGCTTATGCCTCAGTGCTGGCCCCAAACTCAAATTTCTAACTAGTCTTATTTATGATATTCTGTTTTGCTGAAAACAGATAGTTTGTGCTTTAGTTGAGTTTAAGAGCAATGACAATTCACTTAATGAGTCTTCTGGGAACAAACTGATCTTTGCATCAAACTGGTTAAAGTAGAAAGGAAAATATTTACAACACTGAGATATTCCCTTTAAAGCTTAACAGCATACATCAGTGTGTAAACACCCTTGTATGCACGTGCCATTGTGCAGACCCAAGATGTGTCTAGCTGCGGTCCATGTCTCTGAGCCCAAATGAAGATCGGCTGAGATTTAGAAAATGTGAGATGTCAGAAAAGATATATGAGTACTGCTGTAGTCTGCGGGGTAGAAAGTCAAGAGCGAGCTGTGAGCTGGCTTGTAATCTTTAAATATAGGGTTACAAAGGCACTCGGGTCCCCTTCAGACATAGTTTCCATGATCTTCCTTCTCTGTTGTGTGAACAGAGTTCCAATTCTGCTTCTTAAAGTTTAACTGATTTATCTTTCTTTTATTTGAAAGAGAAAAAGAAGGAGAGAGGGAGGAAGGGAGGGAGGGAGGGAGGGGGAGAGAGGGGGGGATCTCCCATCCACTTGTTCACTCCCCAAATACCCCCAACAGCCAAAAGCCAGGAGTTAGGAACTCAGCTTGGGTCCCCCACATGGGTGGCAGGGACCCCAGTACTTGAGCTGTTATCTGCTGCCTCTCAGGATGAACATCAGCAGGAAACTGAATGGGAAGTAATGGAACAGGGACTCAAACTAGGCATTCTGATATGGATTGTGGATGTACCAATGGGCTACTTAGCTGCTGGGCCAAATGCCTGCACCTGAGCTTCAGTTCTTGCCCATGGAATAGCTTTGTGTCCTCAGAACACTTTACTTAAATTGGTCTAAGTCTTGACTTCCTCGTCTGTAGAATTAGAGGTTAAAACTTAAATCAGGCTTTTGGAGATGTTTAGGAGACAGTCCACATGAAAGCATTTAGTAGCTTGCCCTTAAAACCATTTGCCTTCTCTTCCTTCCCAATCTGCACTGGCCTAATCTCAGCTTCTTCCTTTTCCCTAGACTCCCAGCACACATGTTATTTCCTGGCAAAGCTGACAGTGTTTTGGCTGGTGTTAATCACAGTTTCAGACCACAAACCCTTTTTCTGATGTCCTTTATTATTTCTGGCCGTGCAGATTTGGAACTCAAGTGGGTATTTGCGGCATAGGCTCATCCTTAACAAAGGCGTGCAGCACAGTGGGTCCTCCAGGGAGAAGAGACCCCTGCTCGGAGCCTACGCTCCTCAGAGGTGGGGGGAAAAACCGGCCACCACGATGTTCTCGCCAGAGATGTAGCTGGCGTCAGGAGAGCACAGGAAGGACACGAGCCCTGCGCAGTCCTCAGGCTGCCCCTTTCTGCGGGGAAAGACCAGGTGGGGTTGAGACCCTTGACACCTTTCTCATGAGCCCTGGGCTCCCCTGGGACACTGTGGAGTCAATCCAGTGGAGGTGGATCCCTGCAGGGGTCAGCTCAGGGCCTGTGCAGATCATCAGATCCCCAAATGGGGATGGGTAGTGGCCTTCGAGGGAGGCTGTGTGGTCTTTTATCCCTCGGGAAGGCTCTGAGGCTGGGGGAACCCAGATCCACAGGGCACACTGTTTCACCACAACCTACCTGTGTACTCCATAGAGCTCCGTCAAGTAGTCCACAAAGGTTGGGTACGTACTGAGCTAAAGGAAAGGTCAAAATGTTAGTGCTACTCACACAAATGAGCTCGCATGGGGGCTGCCTCACGCAGGCCTGTGTCTTTGTGGAGGGGCTGCTGAAGGCACTCCAGGCTGGCCCTTGACAGGGCACTGATGCTGATTCTACGGCTAATCCCAAAGGCTGTGGACCACGACAACATGGCCAGTGATCACAGGACCCAGGCTGAGAGCCCAGGGTGCCAGGACATGGCCTGCAAGGAGAAGGCACGCTGGTGCTCATGGGGTGGGAACACGAGCTGCCTGTGGTCCTCACCACTTGACTGAAGGGTGTCTTGATGATTCCTGGTACTAGGCAGTTCACCCGGATGTTTTTTGGTGCTAACTCCACGGCCAGGGTTTTGGTAAGGCCCAGCAAGGCTGTTTTACTGACATTGTAGGCCCCCAGCCTCTGTGGACAGAAAGAGAAAGAGATAAATAGATCCAATTGAGAACAAGGGAGAGTTAATTGGATTTCTGTGTTCTGCCCATGGAATCCATGCCAGAATACATCTCTGGAGGCCGTGCTCAGTAAAGGTGGCCAACGGCTCCCAGGAAGTGCATTCGTGTAAAATGTAAGATCTGTGACACAATGATCACTTCACTTCTGCACATTGAGTAGTACTGAGGGAGCAATTATCAAGCCTTGTATATTTCCACGAATCCACCCAGTTTGCTAAGTGAAATGGGAAAGGACTTCCTCTTACCACCGTGGAGCGACAGCCAGACTTACAGCAAGTGAGACGTAGGCAGAAATTGAGGAGACCAGGACCACGGAGCCTTGCCTGGGAAGATAAACATGGGGCGGTGTGTGAGCTGTGGACAGGTGTGTGTGTGGCTGAGAATGGAGGCTGCTGGACGAGGGCAGAGGAGGTGTGCATGAGAGAGCAATGCATAGGCCTAGAGGAGGTGCTTATCTCCAGTTGCTTTTACGTCTTTGGTTATGTTTCCCAAATTATGTTGCCGAAGAAGCCATCTGTGTTTGGATTTTTTGGTAGGAAAAATTTGAGTATAGCTTACAGTTATTTAGTGGTTATAGAACTGGTCAGGTTTTCTGTCTCCTCTTGGGTCAGTTTTGGTAAGGTATATAATTTTTAGAAATTTGTCCATTTCATTAAAGTTTCGGTTTTCTGTTCAGCATAGGCTATTGCTTTGGCGTCACTATTCTGTTAGTGCCTTTTTTATTGCCTTCAGGATCTCCAGTAATGTCTTTTGTTTTCATTGCTGATACTGGTTGTTTGTGCCTTCATTCTTAAAAATTTTTTTATTATTATTTTTTGAGATGACATTTTTAGTTTACATTGTAATTGAAGACTTACTGGCGCCACTAAATAGAGTTCAACAAGTAAAATGTGAAAAAGACCGTTGTCCAGTGTGTGCCTCACTCTATTCTTGACTGGGCCCACCAGAATTTTGTCCATAGCATTTGTTCTTTTGGAAATGTATATAATTTTGTTTTTCTTGATTCCTCCATTGTGTTGTGTTTCTTTTTTCCATCAGTTCCTGCTCTGAATGAGTTCCTTTCTTCTGTTTTCTGTGCACTTGTTTTCTTCCTGCACACGCTAGTTTTGGGTTTATGTGAGCTAGACAACACTCCAGTAAGCACTACTGTTTCTAAGCTGGAAAGGTGCACTTTTACTTTACGTCTATAAGCAGGAATTTAAATCAAGTCCTTGAAATGCAGCCATTGAGCTGAGCACATTTTGTAGTGTGTGCTTCAAACTTCTGGATTTGGAATCTGTCCTAGAACCATGAATTTCCTAAAACGATTCCTTCCTAGAACTATAAATTCAGGAACCAGAGATAGAAAACTTGTTAGAACATGTCAGTGTTGTCTGATAAGATTTAAAAATTTTAATTGGTTAAAAATTCTAGTTTGAAAGTCTTTATAGTTTAACTGTGATTATTGATATGCTAGGATAAATATGTCTAATTTTATGCTTTATAAATTTCATCAGTTCTTTGTTTTTGTTTCCTGTCCTGTCTTACTTTCCTTTGGACTATTTTTTTTGCTATTGTCATTTCTACTTCTGCCTTTATTAGTTTGAAGATACACTGTGTGTACTTTGTTCCCACTGTCATAGGTGCTACCTAGAGAGTAAAACAGGCCTGCATGGCTTATTAAAGTTTAAATTGTTGTACTTACCTCTTTCAAAAAACAAGATAATATTACAACACCTTAAATCCTCTTCTATCTTCTTGAATAGAATTTACTGCATATTTTTATGTTTTAACTCCATAAGATATCACAACTGCTGTTTATAATCAGTAGTTAAATTTGCTCACAGGTTAGAGATAGTCCATGTTTTTCACTCTGCCTTTTACCTTAGGTTTTCCTCATTGGATTGCTTTTTCCTTCTGCCTGAAGTACACCCTTTAGAGTTTCCTTTAGTCAAAGCCTTCTGGTAACAAACTCTATTTTTGTTTTTCTGAAAATGTCATAACTTCTTCTTAATTTTTGAAAGACATATGTGGTAGCTATAGCTGCTGGTAGGTTGATGGGTATTTTCTTTCAGCATATGCGAAGCTCCATTTAATTGGGTCTTGAAAGATCACTTCAGCAATTAGATAAGAACAACTGGAAACCATTTAAGTGGAGCTTCCTTTATGAACTCCCACCTTATTCACAAGGTAGGAGAAAGTGATCTTTTACTTGCTCAGATCCTGTAATGAGTATCCTGTTAGTAATAATATTAATATCAATATGAAAACCAAGTTAATTACTATTAAATTATATTTTTATTACTTCTATGATACTCCATACTCTTCATAGTACTTATTTTCAAATGTTTAGTATTTACTATAGTAAATGTGTATATATATATACATATATATATATATATATAGATGCTATCTCCACTGTGTGCACCTTGCTTAGTAACTGACATTTTATCATGCCAATTAATGCTTACAAAGTTCTACTGAGTGTATAGTATTCCTGCTCACAAGGTAAGGACACGAAGGCCCAGAGAGTACAACGTCTGAGATTGTGTAGCTAGCTGTAGAGCAGGGATGGAGAGGGGGGTCTTTCTGATACCAAAGTCCAGGCTGTCCTCATTACACTAGTAGTTTATAGTCAGTTTTGTGAAGCCAGATTCTGCAGAGATAGGTAGGACCAAAAAACAGGGGGTAAGGCAAGGAAAAAACAGTTGGGGAGCAGATTTCATGCTGGCTAACTCTGCTTTTTCCTGTTTGCTCTTTTGGGCTCCTGTGAAAGGGTATTCTTGATTGAAAAGGAATACTCATTGCTGCTGTGGAAAGCCCATCGTGTTGGGTTGAACCACACTCCCTACCACTATTTGGCCATTTTATGATCTCCAAAAGTTGAACTTTTGAAAACATGGTTCAATCCAGTACCACAGTACTCCTGTGTTAGGACTGGGAGGAGCCCTGGGAGGAGCCTTAGTGGTCATCAGAAGTCAGAAGCAGCCAGCGCCGTGGCTCACTAGGCTAATCCTCTGCCTGTGGCGCTGGCACCCCGGGTTCTAGTCCTGGTTGGGGTGCCGGTTCTGTCCCGGTTGCTCCTCTTTCAGTCCAGCTCTCTGCTGTGGCCCAGGAGTGCAGTAGAGGATGGCCCAAGTGCTTGGGCCCTGCACCCGCATGGGAGATCAAAAGGAAGCACCTGGCTCCTGGCTTTGGATTGGCGCAGCACCGGCTGTAGCGGCCATTTTGGGGGGTGAACCAACAGAAGGAAGACCTTTCTCTCTGTCTCTCTCTCTCACTGTCTAACTGTGCCTGTCAGGGAAAAAAAAAAAAAAAAAAAGAAGTCAGAAGCATTAACAGTCACCCAGGCCCAGGAAACTGCCCAGCCCACACTGGATTCTCAGGCTGGGCTGACACAGTTCAGCAGCTGCTGCCGGATGCCAAAATAAGAGGAAGCAGTCCAGGTGGACGTGGGTCTTAAGCCACGTCTGCAAAGCACTTTTCCAGAGTTTGAGAAGACCTCCCCCGGCCATTTTAAGGAGGTAGTATGGGTGCTGCTGGTGGAGATAATGGGTGCTCTGACCTTCAGAGGAAGCATAGTGAGGCAGGGAGAGGCCTGGGGGCTGGGGTGTGTCCAGAGAGGGCTGTTTCGGAACAAGAATGAGTCTGGTCTCACTCTACTAGTGCCGTGCTCCCTGTTGGATGCTAGGAAAACTCCCTCCCAGTCTGCTCCCCATCCTCACCCCCTTTTCTCCATGTGGGGCAGCAGCTGGCTCAGCAGCAGGGCTGGGGCCTTCACATTGATGTTCAGGATCTGAAAGCAAAGCAAATGAGGGGTGGGACAAGGGAGACAGAGTCAGTCCCACCTTCTCTAGGTAGCCGGAGGGACGCTGTGTCAGAAGGTGGGCACGATGGCCTCTGACAAGGGGAGTGGGCAAGTGCTGGCCTTCCTGGCGTGCGTGGACGTGGTGAGTGGCATCCTGAAAACGCAGGAGCAAAGGGGTCAGGCTGAGGACTCTGCACACAGGAGCCCCAGGGCCTGCAGCTCGTCTCCCCGAGGCTCCAAGGGCACCAGGCTGAGGACAGGGTCCTTCTGGGGCCTCGCAGGCCTTGGCTAGCTGGGTCCAGTGAAAGTCATTACTGTGAGTTGAGTTGCATGGTACAACATAGATAGATACAACATAGACAGACAGACAGACACACAAGGAACGTGCAGCATGAAAGTGAAGGTGGAGACTGAGGTGATGCTGTACAAGTCCAAGAACTCGAGTGTGGCCAGCAACGCCCCAGGAGTGGGGTGAGGCTAGAGCAGATTCTCTCCCTTGGCTCTCAGAAGGAGCCAGCACTGTCCACACCTTTCAGACTTCCAGCCTCTAGAAGTGCTGGACAGTACATTTCTGTTACGCAGGCCACTCACTTATGGTGCTATGTTACGGACACAAATACAGAGGATTTCAGGGTTACAACCTGCCGGTGTCGGGGATGAAGCTTCCCCGGGCAAGGAGGGAGTCTTTCCCTTCTCTGGCCCACGTTCTTGGTGACTGTTTGGTCTTCTGTCAGATGCTCCTGGCAGATGGGGAGCTCCTGAACAGTGGGGACCAGAACTTTAACTCAGCCGTCCTCCCCGCTACGCCACAGATGGGGAGACTGAGGCTCAGGGAGTGCAGGCACTGGGCTCGCTTGTGCCAGTGGGTCTGTGACAGAGGGTGGAATGTGGGCACTGGGGACCAGCTCAGGGTGTGTGAGCCGAGGTGGAGAGAGGGTTACTGAGCGGTGAGGGTTACCCAGAGTAAGGATGAGGTCTGACCCTCCCCTCGCCCACTGCCCCAGACCTCACCTTGTCCCAGACCTGCTCACTGCTCCCCAAGGTGCTTCCCACCAAGGGATTGACTCCTGCTGTGCACACCAGGAAGTCCACACCCCCACAGTGTTCCAGGGCCTGTGGGTGAGAAGGGGACATTGGGGACCAGGGTCAGGGAGTGAAGGGAGGACTGCGCTCAGTGGGAGGTGAGTCCTGGGTGATGTCCCTGGGGCTGTGCCCGGGCCAATTCCAGAGCCTCGGCAGGGAGTAACCTCAGTGGGGATGGGGACCCATCTCCCCCATGAGACGCAACACTTCTCTGTCCAGCAGACCTGTGAAGCTGTGTAGGTGGGGGGTAGACACTCATCTCTTCTCTCTTGGGGCCAGGAACTGAGATTCTAGACCAAAAAAGGGATGAAATTCCACCACAGAAACCCTTCTCTTTCCTCCTACTCCCAGGCACTCTTGGCTACCAGTCTCCCCTGAACCATCTCACGAAATTTCATTGTCCCCTCTCCATTGTGTTGAAGACTCTTGCTCTGATGATGAAGCCAGGACTCCCTTCTCTGCTGCGTCTCCCTCCACCTCAGATCCCGTGTCACAGGTCTTCCAGGAGGGCCCGGCTGGTGCTCCAGGTGTAGCTCTTGGTTGCAGACTCTTCCCTGCCCACCAACACACTCCCTACCCCAGAGTCTCCCGAATCCTGAACCCCATGCCTGTCCTTCCTCCCTCCCTTTCTCTGTTCGGGTCTGTTCAGGGGAGACTGTGGGCCTGCTGAGTTGGCTTGAATCATGTGATGACTGGTGCCTTTAGCCCTTTCCCCAGCGTGCTTCATAGCGGGAGGATCTTTGCATCCTAGGTTACCTCCTGCTTTGCCCCTCACCCTGGCCACCAGCCTCTCCCGGTCCTCGGCCTTCCCCACATGGCACACGGTGCCCGTCACACTCAGTCCCTCGCCCTGCAGCGCAGCCACTGCCCGGTCCACGTTCTGCTGCTTCCGGCTGCTGATGACCACGTGGGCCCCATCCTGGGCCAGACGCCGGGCGATGGCCAAGCCGATCCTGTGGGCAGAAAAGTACAGGATGTGACCATTCTGCCTTGGGCTGAGCCCTTTCCTTCTCACTGTGTTTCTCACCCTGAGGCCACAGATGAATTCTCTCCACCAACCCAGGGCAGCTAACCTGAAGCCCTACTGTGGATGGTCAGAGGGCCAGGAGAAGCAGAGAGTGAATGCATCAAGCAGAGTGTGCTCTTCCTTTGTGCCCTGCCACATCATACTGGCCTTGCCCTCTTGGGACTATTCCCACTTCAGTGCAGTCTCAGTCCCCCAAGGCTTTGATTTGCTCTGCAGATGCAACTGGAGAGCTCCTTGCCTCCAGCCTGAGGAGTAGCTGAGATTCAGGTGTGCAGCCTGCAAGTGTGGGCCGTTAACCCAGGTCAGACAGCTCTGGATCAGTGGCGGAAGGGAGCAGGGGATGAATTTCCTCTGTGTTCCCTGCCGGGTGTGGCTCAGATGCATTTCCTGTTTCTTGGGACACCTGTGGAACCCATCACCCACTGACCTGTGTGCGCCGACTTGGTCACACACACTGCTGGCTGCTTCTCCTTTCCTAAGCTTCCTCTCACATTCCCTAAAACTGCTCTCACGTAGGAGGTAAGCTTTGCTTTGTGAGGATGAGGCTAAGACAGTATCAACAAAATGCAGATGCCCCAGATCTGGAATTCCCAAGGGTTGCTCTCACCCATTTGTGGAGCCTGTGATCACAGCGACTTTGCCGGCAAATTTGACGTCAGTGCTGGTCCCACTGCTGATGCTTCTTGTGGAGAGCAGAGCCACAGAGGGCAGGAGGCCCCTCCAGCCCTGGGTCAGGGGCCTGAACATAGGGCTTCCGTTGGGTCTTCCTCCCGGTGAACTTGGTCCAGAGAGGCAAGAGCTCTCGGGAGGCACTCAGAGTTCCTTCCAGCACGCAGTTCCTGTAAGTAGGCTGTAGTGCCCCTTTTTGAGCTGTGGTGGGCTGGTCTGGGACTCCCTCCTTGAAGCTCAGCCTAGTACCTTCTTCTCCGGCTGTCATGAACACGGATGTCCTCTATGGAATCACTTCTTTAAACTCACTGGAGTGGTTTTGTTATCTGAAATCAAACCCCAATGTATACACATATGAGCAAATATTTAGTCATTGAGCTATCCTGCCCTGGGATAATGAGCACCTGCTTTATGGGTTTGATGTGAAAGGACCAAGTAAATGATGATGTAAAAGGGCTTTGTAAACCGCAAAGTGCCTAAAATACAAGTCATTCTAAGGTGGGTCTTATGTTTTATGCCCGTGGGTCTCTGGCCTCACTGCAGATACACCTTGCTCCTCACTTGCTATGTTCTATTCTGGCTGCTTTCCCCCCCGAGCCCCTTCTAGACTTTATCTTCATTTTCAGTGCATGAGAGGAGTCCTTTCTGATCCCTAAAGTTCATTTATTGCCACCACCATGGGACCCAGTGGCCTCTGCCTACTGCTCTGCTGACTTCTATATCCTTAGCCCTAAGTGATCCTTCAGTGTTCATGGCTTCTAGCTGGGTGCTCAGCACCTAGCTCAGTAGGTGTTGTGGAATGAATGGCCCAGTGAAGGAGTGACAGTTTGGCTGCAGGGAGATAATGGTTTCTTAGGAGTCTCATTGGACTCATGGGTCCACTTCTTACACAGTGTGTCAGACCTTTCCCCCAGGCTGTCAGTTGTGTTAATTCAGCTCTGGTCTCAAAGCATGCGTTGTGGAATAGCCATTCCTGACTTGTAAGTGCCCAGGCTTTGGGTAGTATGGGCTCTGTGTACATTGTAAACTTGTGCTTTTCTTTTTTTTTTTTCTTTTTTTTTTTTTTTTTGACAGGCAGAGTGGCCGCCGCAGCCGGCGCACCGCGCTGATCCGAAGCCAGGAGCCAGGTGCTTCTCCTGGTCTCCCATGGGGTACAGGGCCCAAGGACTTGGGCCATCCTCCACTGCACTCCCTGGCCACAGCAGAGAGCTGGCCTGGAAGAGGGGCAACCGGGACAGAATCCAGCGCCCCGACCTGGGACTAGAACCTGGTGTGCCGGCGCCGCAAGGCGGAGGATTAGCCTAGTGAGCCACAGCGCCGGCCTAACTTGTGCTTTTCTGATATTTGGAATAGTGACCCTGTACTCTAATCTCCATAATTTATAGATATGAACTTATCCTATTTACGTAAAACCAATTGCCATATTCAAACACTTCAACTGTAATAAATCGTAGGCAAATATCAAGGCAGGTAAATATTTGCGAAATAAATTTTAAATAAAAATTCATAATATTTTCTTCTAAGAAATTAATTCCCCATAATTCCTAATAATTATGGTTCCTTATCTCCATTGTAATCAAAGATATACAGTAGGAGTATGGGATTTCCTTCTCCTACTTGTGCTTTCTCAGTGAAGGCTATTCTTGGGATAAGCAAAAGCTAAGCATCTCTCTCCTCCTCCCCCATCTATCTTACTCCAACCGCATCTTTATTTTGGAAGAAGATATAAAACCTAGGATTGCATTTGATTATTCATTCACTCAATGCACATTTATTGAGCACTAACTATGGTGCTCAGAATACATAGATGACTATATTATAAATTTGATACTCAAGGGATTCACAATTTGAGCTGGTCTTCAGAAAAATAAGTGATTGTAATACATTCGGGCAGGAATAAAATATTATCAACACCATTTTATGGGAACACAGGGGAGGCAAAGGCACCAAGCCTAACTTTAGGGTAGAGATGATTACATATAATATCCTGGGGAAGATAGAACCCAAGTTGACTCTGAAAAAGGGGCTTCTAATATTGTGGGGTTTTTTTAGAGCATCCTTTCAAAAATAGGATGCATGATTATTGTAGTCATTTTTATTATATTTTGAAAAATTTATACCAAAGTTTAGGAAGAAGTTGCAGAAAATTTTGAAATGGACTTGACTTTGGAATGGACTGGGTGTCTTCAGCAGAAAAATGGGCTTCATCAAACCGATTCTTCTGGTGACCTGGTTCTGCGATCTCTGCACTTTTCACTGTCTTTGAGCCGTCTTGCTCCGTGAGTTTTAGATAACTAGTAGCAGTGCAAATGGAACCCGCATGATGGAATATTACTGACTTTAAAAGATGAGGGAGAGAGAGACCAGAAGGAACACACACACACACACACACACACACCATTTCTCCTACTATGTGATGCTCCGTGCTACCTCAGGACTCTGGCAGGCAGAAGGCCGTCAGCAGATGTGGGCCCTCGAACACCCAGACTGTGAGCAAAATCAATCTGCTTTCTTTATAAAGTCACCCAGCCTCAGGTATTTCATTACCACAATGAAAAATGGATGAATACACCATAGATGCAAATAAATTTTATTTAGAGGGAATTCAATTGATTTCCCGTCTCCACTGTGGGCGAAATCAGCTTTTTTTTTTTTTTTTTTTCTATTAAGCCAGTTTATTTTCATCTTCCTTAAGGTCCATGTATGTGTGGCTTTCTGAATTCACCTTTGAATCAATTGTAATATCTCTGTAGTGCTCCTCATTAATTAATGAGTTAATAAAATTTTTTGGCACTTGTTCATTTTATGTCTGTATGAGAATCATGGTTTTATCTTTTGAAAGTTACCCTTCCAGCAAAGAAGGCAAAGTTGAATTTCACTGGGTTAGCTACAGTTTCTGCTGTTATTTTCTTTACCATCCTCTTCGTCACCTTTCCATACATCCATTCTCACATAATGTCCATGTTTTCAACTTTGCATAGACGGCATGACAGTACACATGCTTTATTGCCTTAATTTCCAACTTAAAGCATGAGTGGAGTAAGGCATTTGGGAATTGGGGAGTGTGGTGGAATGAGAAGGTGAAAAGGTCATGCCAAGATGGCCGCTGAGGTAAGAAGGTCATGCCAAAATGGCCACTGACATCAGAGCCTGACTGGCAACAGGCTGTGATTGGTTAGGGCTTTGGAAACTGCCTGGCAACAGGCTGTGATTGGTTAGGGCACAGACCGCCCCTTGACCAGATTGGCTGCCTTGGCTATATAAGCAGCTGTAGCAACTGAAATAAACGAGTCTGCGGGGTGCTTGTCTCTGGCCCGCTTTCACGTGACTCCTGGGGTCTGTGTGGTAACTCCGCGCCTCTTGCCCCCACCACGCTCCTCCTCTCAGAAAGAAATCAACTTCAACAGGGGAGGACATTTCAAACAAGAAAGGTAGCCTAAGTGGAGGACAAAACAAAGGAGCACAGAGTGAGAACATGATAGAGTTTGGTGTCCCTGGTATATCAAGTAGCAGGTAATGAGGGGCTGGTGATGAGACTGCAGAATTAATCAAGGGCCAGATAAGGGTGCTTACTGTGCACTGACACCAAGAGCTTGGGCTTATCTGGAGGGCAAATGGGAGTCATTGAAATTTAATAAGAAAAGTGAAGAGGCCATATAAGGATATTGTCAGATGTTTGCCTTTTAGAGACAATTCTGGTGAGTATGTGTGTGCACACATGTGTGCAGAGGCACATTGCTGATCTGCTAGCTAAGAGATCATTGCAAGAGGAGATACATTATGCTAATACGAGAAGTTAATAATAGGGGAAATTGGGTGTGGGATGTATGGGAACCCTGGACTACGTCACAGTTTTCGTTTTGCAAATTTACAATTAGTCTAAAATAAAAAAAAATTAAAAGATTTATTTATTTACTTGAGAGGTAGAGTTACAGACATTGAGAGGGAGAGACAGAGAGAGAGAGAGACAGAGGTCTTCTTGATTCACTCCCCAAATGGCCACAATGGCCAGAGCTGGGCAGATCTAAAAGCCAGGAGCCAGGAGCTTCTTCTGGGTCACCCACATGGGTGCAGGGGCCCAAGCATTTGGGCCATCTTCCACTGCTTTCCCAGGCCATCAGTAGGGAGCTGGATCAGAAGTGGAATAACCGAGACTCAAACTGTTGCCCGTATGGGATGCTGGCACCACAGGCGCATGCTTAACCTCCTATGCCAGAGTGCTGGCTCCCTGAAATAAAAAAAAAAAAAATGTGAAAAGAAGAGATGCTAAGGTCCTATATCAATCACTCTCAGAAATATTTCAATGGGGTGAATGAAGGAGTCTGATGAAGGAGCACTTATAGAGGCAAGGTGTAGGAAAACCACAAGGGAGAGAGTAGTACCCAGGAGAGATAAGGAGAGGAGGTGGGTTAGCCTGAAGAGGGAGATGGGACTGTGACCTAGGTCAAGTGACATGGTGAGCCAGAGACATTACTGCAGGAGTAAGTACCACCACCGCATCCCCTCCCGTGCCCTGACCTGCTCTCCCTGAGCAGACCTTTGGGAGTCAGAGGTAATCTCTGCAGCTCAGCATCCCAAAACAAGGAACAGAGTGGAGAAGCATAGAGTCTGGCTCCGGGGGCAAGTGGGAGGTGTCCAGCCAGGGTCTGAACTAGGCAGACGTAGTTCAGAGGCAGATGAGGAGTTAGGTTTGGGAAATGCTTACTAATATTAGATGAAATGATCAGGTCTTGGTGAGAGATTGGTCACCCTGGGAGCAGAAGGAGTTGGAAATGATGCTCCATTTCCTGACTTCAACACCTGAATACTTGGAATGTGAACTTCATTTTGGCCCATGATATCAATGGTAGAAAGTGAATTAATGGGGCATGATGAACTTGAAGAGGTGAGAGCTCTGGGTGCCCCGCGAAATCATACATGCCTTTGAGGGGTGGGAATTAAGCCCAACATAGATCCTGGAACCTGTCACGAGAGTGGCTTTTAGGTCTCCGGTGTCTGAAAAGGAAGACCACAGGTGGAAGTTGAAGATCTGAAAATGTATTTTTTATTTTAAAGCTTTATTGAAGTGTATTTTACATATATATCATAAAATGTAAGTGCGTCATTTAGTAGCAGTTAGTAAGTTTATCAAGTGGCACAGCCATCACACGAGGTCAGTCTTAGAACGTTTTCATTGCTCCTACAAGAACCTTCCTGCCCTTTATAGTTAATCCTCATTCCTGCCCCTGCCCCAGGCCAGGTAAGCTCGATCTATTTTGTGTCTCTATAAATTTCATAACTTAGCCTTTTATGAGATTTTTATTTGAATGAGGAGATTGATTCTGTAAAAATACATATTGCTTCATACCTCCTGGATTATTTTTGCCTGTATACTGTTTTATAGCATTCTCTTGGACAGTCTTTGCACGTGTACGGTTCTATAGAATTCTCTTGCCCATGGGATGGGATGTCTGTCTCAGGCACGTGAGGTTTTTAGAAGAATAGGTATATACACAAACATATATTTCTCTATAAAATAGTCTACATGAACTCTTATCTTGGTCCAGTTACTTTATCAGGCCTAGGAGGAATCCCAGCGATAAGAATAGCTCTCAAGACACTGTGGGAAAAAAATGGCCTAAATGAAAGATCTCTGCAAGTGAGATCCCAGTGGAAAGAACAGGTCATCAAAGAAGGAGGTACCTTTCTCTGAAGGGAGGAGAGAACTTCCACTTTGACTATGACCTTGTCTAAATAAGATCAGAGTCGGCGAACTCAAAAGGCCTCCATAGCCTTGGCAACTCATGACAAGAGCCTAGAGTGATTACTGACGCCATAAACAAGAGTGTCAATTTGTTAAGTCAACAACAGGAGTCACCATGCACTTACTCCTCATGTAGGATCTCTGTCCTAAATGTGCTGTACATTGTGATTTAATGCTATAACTAGTACTCAAACAGTATTTTACACTTTGTGTTTCTATGTGGGTACAAACTGTTGAAATCTTTACTTAATATATGCTAAATTGATCTTCTGTATATAAAGATAATTGAAAATGAATCTTGATGTGAATGGAAGGGGAGAGGAAGCGGGAGAGGGGAGGGTTGCGGGTGGGAGGGAAGTTATGGGGGGGCCATTGTAATCCATAAGCTGTACTTTGGAAATTTATATTCATTAAATAAAAGTTAAAAAAATGCAACAACAACAACAACAAAAGATTAGCTCTCAGGATGGGTGAGTCCTAGCATATCTGTACAGCTGTTCATCCTCCCACGCACACCTTTCCACTTCTCTCAGGACACAACCGTGAGATCTCTCTGCCCTTTTTCCAGCCTTCAATTTGTTGAGTCATCAAAACCCCTAACTAGGACTGAAGTTTCTATTGCAAGTCACAAGTAGGTTCTCTAATATCTATATCACGGCAGTGTACAGCGACCTCTCTAAATCTCTGCTGAGTGTACCATTAGAACCTTATTCCTTTTCTTGGCTGGCGCCGCAGCTCAATAGGCTAATCCTCTGCCTGCGGCGCCGGCACACTGGGTTCTAGTCCCGGTCGGGGTGCCGGATTCTGTCCCGGCTGCCCCTCTTCCAATCCAGCTCTCTGCTGTGGTCCGGGAGTGCAGTGGAAGATGGCCCAGGTCCTTGGGCCCTGCACCCCATGGGAGACCAGGAGAAGAACCTGGCTCCTGGCTTCGGATCAGTGCGGTGCACCGGCTGCAGTGGCCATTGGGGGGGTGAACCCAAACTTATTCCTTTTCTTGTATTTTCTCTTTTAACATATGAATCTGCTAGCTAGTTAGTTTTCCTAAACAGAAGCCTCAGCTAAGATCCTTTTTTTTTTTTTTTTTTTTTTTGACAGGCAGAGTGGACAGTGTGAGAGAGAGTCAGAGAGGAAGGTCTTCCTTTTGCGGTTGGTTCACCCTCCAATGGCCGCCGTGGCCGGCGTGCTGCAGCTGGTGCACCGCGCTGATCTGATGGCAGGAGCCAGGTGCTTCTCCTGGTCTCCCATGGGGTGCAGGGCCCAAGCACTTGGGCCATCTTCCACTGCACTCCCAGGCCACAGCAGAGAGCTGGCCTGGAAGAGGGGCAACCGGGACAGAATCCAGTGCCCTGACCGGTACTAGAACCCGGTGTGCCAGCGCCGCAGGCGGAGGATTAGCCTAGTGAGCCGCAACGCCGGCCAAGATCCTTTTTCTTACTTCTTCCCCATCCAGTTGTCACTGTGTTCTGCCAATATCATGGTTGCTGTATTTTAGTTGATCTCCCCCTTACACTATTGCTGTTTTGTTGAGGTCCTGCCTTAGTGTAACTGTTTCTTCTTTTTCACTCTTACTGCCAAAGCAAGCTGTAATGATCTTTCCAAGGTGAAAATTTGGTCAAAACCACCCCATTTGTGACATTCAACAATGGTCTTCCATTGCATTTTATGATAAAGCATAAATTCCTCGACTGCTCACATTAGCATTCTGATTTGTCCCTTGTTATTCTGGTGCAGAAAAATTTTGAAACCCACATTTGTAGGCCTCTTCTTTAAGAAAATGGTTAACAGTAATTGTACCTATGGGCTACAGTGTGATATTTAGTGCATGTGTAAGATGTGTGCTGATCAAAACAGGGTTATTGGGCCGGCACTGTGGCGCAGTGGGTTAACGCCCTAGCCTGAAGCGCCAGCATCCCATATGGGCACTGATTTGAGTCCCGGCTGCTCCTCTTCCAATCCAGCTCTCTGCTATGGCCTGGGAAAGCAGTAGAAATGGCCCAAGTCCTTGGGCCCCTGCACCCATGTGGGAGACCTGGAAGAAGCTCCTGGCTCCTGGCTTTGGACTGGCACAGCTCCGTCCGTTGCAGCCAATTGGGAAGTGAACCAGCGGATGGAAGACCTCTCTCTCTCTCTGCCTCTCCTCTCTCTGTGTAACTCTGACTTTCAAGTAAATAAATAAATCTTAAAAAAAAAAAACACCAGGGTTATTGGCATTTTCCCTTCTTTCTGATTAGAGGCTTGGAGCTTCTCTCTTCTATTCATTCATACACTACCTACGAGGTTATTGTGTACTATAGTCTCCCCTTTATGCTGCATAGCACTAGGAGCTTATTCTTTGAATCTTAACTATGATTTGGTACCTGTTTAATCCAAATCCTCTCTATCCCTTTCATCCCTCCAAGAACGCCAAAAAATACCTTGATTTAATCAGTACACATCACATGTATGTGTTCAAATGTCACACTGTACCCCAGGGGACTGGATCAGAAGTGGAGCAGCCAGGACTTGAACCAGTGCCCACATGAGATGCTGGCGTCATCACACACAGCAGCTTTGCCTGCTATGCCACAGCACGGTCCAATGGGTTCTTTTTTTTTTTTTTTAAGGGAAAGTTTATTGATGGGGGAAATCTGACAGGCAGGAGGGAAGGAGCAAAGAAGAGAGAGGGGGTTGAGAGAGATCAGGAGAGAGAGAGAACGTGCAGGAAGCAGGTCCTGTTGTACCTTTGTGGGGGCCAGGGAAGTAGGAGCTGCGAATCCTGTTAGGGTGGGGGTGGAGTTGACACTTGTGGTTGGGCCATTGGGCTTAGGACTGAAGCTTACTGTGCAAGGTGGCAATGAGCCCAGAGCTTAAGATGGCATCTGGGGCATAGATGGCACCATGGATTAGATGGCACCATTTTACTAACATTCCCCCCTTTTGTTTTTTATAAAGCAAGTGTTGTATGGGATTATATCAGCCCCAAAAGTCCACGAGGGTGGAGGGACGATGATCCGTCTTTAGAGCTACTTCCTGCTAACATGGAGGTGCTCTCTGCTGGCATGAGGTGATGTCTCCAGCCACGTTCTCCTGGGTGGGGAGCCGAGTATATCCCTGTAGTAGCATTTGGTTGACTGGCTGGTTGCTGAAAGCTTTGGTTCATTCCATTATCACTTCCTGTAAACACTTAAACAGACAAGATAGTATAGAAGTAGAGAAGAGAAAGTAGCTTACTGGAGCTGGCTATAAAATTGACAGTCACCAATTAGACAAAACTATCAAAAGGAGATGCTGCAGGTTTTAAACAGATTTTTAAGATGATTTCAAAAATATTTACTAACATAGATTTGTTGCAAAAACCTCATTGCTTTGGCAGAGGATAAGATTCTAGTTCTATGTCAAAGAAGAAAGATGAGGAGCTGGTGCTGTTGCACAGTGGGTTAAAGCCCCGGCCTGTAGCGCCAGCATCCCATATGGGTGCCAGTTCAAGTCCCGGCTGCTCCACTTCTCATCCAGCTCTCTGCTGTGGCCTGGGAAAGCAGTGAAGGATGGCCCAAGTGCTTGGGCCCTTGCACCTGCATGGGAGACCTGGAAGAAGCTCCTGGCTCCTGGCTTCAGATCAGCTCAGCTCCAGCCATTGCAGTCCAGCAAGAGTTGTTGCACTAAAATAAAAGAAGCTCCTAGCTTACGAAATTATGAAGGTTTTAAGGGCTCTGTCCAAGGACTAGAAGAAAATAAAAATTTCTTTTTCTAATCATATGAGAATATCACAAACTTTACTTTTGCTCTTATGCTTCTGAACATATAATCAGCCAGGAACTCATAGGCATTTCCTTGATATAGTTACATGCCTTATATTATTGTGCAATTTGGTTTTATATGTTAATTTGTCTCTGAGATCTTTCTGGATCAGCACATGGTCTTTTAACCTCATTGAATAGCAGTTCTGCGTGCCTTGACTGAAGGAGCACAGGAGAATGTGGAGAGACTGACAGCTGCGTCTCAGCCCCTCCGGAAACCTCTTGCCCACATGGGATTCAGTGCTCAGGTAGTGTAAAACAGTATTGTAATGGAGCCGCCCATTGAGTGGTCAGTAACACTTTGTTCTTCAGGGTCCTCCAGGATTGGAGAGTGAGGAGACAGGAGGACACAGAAACCCAGGACACGCAGACACTGTTAGGAAAAGAGGCGCAGATTGGAGCCTTCTCACACGGAGCACCAAAATGTTAGGAAAAGGGGCGCAGAGTAGAGAGGAGGCAGTGTATGAATTTACAGCCAGACCAAATTTATTCAGAGAAAATAAATCTGTAGAGGTGGGTGACCAACTGCCTGCAGGTACACAATGGAGCACAAGGAAGAAGGTCCTGACCCCCAGGGGCCGGGCCTTTTTAAGGAGGGCTAGGGCTGGGGTGGGAGGAGGAGGGAGGAGGGGCAGGGGGATTCCAGGAACTGGGCAAGGCCTTGGGAACCTGGAAAAGAAAGCAGGATGGGGTATGAAGGCAATAGGGTGTGAGACCCAATTGAGTTCAAGGGCAAGGAATACATTCCAAAGTTTCTCTCTTTTGGGCAAAGAGGGAGAATGGCTGAGCCTTATGTCCTTGTTCCATCAGACACAGTGGCAGCGTTTTCGTTTTTCTACCTTGAAGGAATACTTTGCTATAGTTTTCATGTGTGTTAAACACAATTGTATCTAAAGCTATGGCTCATTGAGATGGCAATAAGTTATGGATGTAATAACCCAGTATTAATTGGCAGTGTTCTTTTGAACAGAGAATGATATTTTCCTGTGGATCTGTTTACTGTGGCTGATTTATTCATGTATTTGTGTGTGTGTGTGTGTGTGTGGTTTTCACTTCTCACAAAAGAGATCCCCTCTACTGCAAGTCAGTAGCACAGGTGTGGAGACTTCAGCGTTTCCTTTTAAAACAATTCTTAATTTCAAAAAAACGTTACCCAAATAAGCCTAAAATTTTATCATGTATTCATGCAAAAAGAAATGCTAATGAAGTATGCTATGCGGTATATGATATATGCATGAGTAGTTATTTCTTCTTAAAGCTCACAAGATTGTTTTAGCTAATCTATCTTGAATAGAATCAGGTAGCTAAAGATTGGGTAACCTTTCTTGAAATTAATCTTTCTTTCCTGCTCATAAATTTTAAAAACTCTTAAGGCAAGCACAATATATTTCCCTTAAATAACTGGCTTAAGCCAAAAAGGGATGAATTTTTGAAAGGTCAGCTTGGTAGATTTATTTAAATAAGGGTTATAAATTTATTTTAATTAATGTTATTTGCTGTATGAAAAATTTTGACAGTATTGAATAATAAAGCAATTACTTACAAGCCAAAGCAATATGAACAAAAATCCAATGTAACACACTAATTTATTAAGACCTTAAAAAATTTCTCACTGAGTAGTGTGATCAGGATTGTCAAAAGACAAAATTACAACAATTTAGCTTAACGACCTTAATTGGCTTTATTTGCATTTCTAGAGTCTGGCAACACCTTATTCCATAAAATAGAGAATATGCATTTCCAAGAGTGGAGCAGACTAGGTTGGTTTTAAAGTCAGAGAATTCTGGGCATTAGAAGGCGGAAACAGAGAACAAAATGCAGATTTGTCGTTTCAAACCTACTTTCTTTGTAAGGTGGGGACAGGGAGATTGAACAAGACAAAGAGAGGCTCAAAGCAGAGGGCACTTCATTGTCATCCCCTGAAACTGACCTCTTTGGGAATTTTGCTATTTCCTCTCTCGGATTTCTCAGAAGGTCAGATAGCCACTTGGAGTTTCAGTTTGGAACTTTCAGTGTGAGGGGCTCCCTTTTGATTCCTAGCTAAGCCTTTTGGGGCCCAGTGCAGGAGCTTAGTCCGGCAAAGGAGCTCTTGTATTATTTATCTAACAGGCTCAAATAAAGGCCTGTCAGTCATACGTTTATTGTGTGCATGTGTTAGTTGCTTAATCTCTTTTATAAGTCTGTACGTGCATACAAAGTGTTAGTTGGAGGCTAAAAGTGAGGAATGAAATCCATATCTTTCTTTTTTTTTCTTTTTTTGTTTTTTGACAGGCAGTGAGAGAGAGAGAGACAGAGAGAAAGGTCTTCCTTTGCCGTTGGTTCACCCTCCAATGGCCGCTGGCGGCAGGCGCGCTGTGGCCAGCGCACTGCGCTGATCGGATGGCAGGAGCCAGGTACTTACCCTGGTCTCCCATGGGGTGCAGGGCCCAAGTACTTGGGCCATCCTCCACTGCACTCCCTGGCCACAGCAGAGAGCTGGCCTGGAAGAGGGGCAACCGGAACAGAATCCAGCTCCCCGACTGGGACTAGAACCCGGTGTGCCGGCGCCGCCAGGCAGAGGATTAGCCTAGTGAGCATGGTGCCAGCCAAAATCCATATCTTTCATCTAAAACCTGTGCTTGCTTTTTACTACACAGTATGGAATTCTGGGTCAAACTCTTGGCAACCACATATGAACTTCATTTTTACCTGAAAAGAGACAGCATCAATACCTGTTTTTGATGGGTTTTATTTTTTTTAAAAATTATTACTTTATTTGAAAGGCAAAGTTACAAAGAGAGATCTTTCATCCTGTGGCCTACTCACCAAATGGCTGCAATGGCCTGGGGGCCAGGAGCCAGGAGCTTCCTCCTGGTCTCCCAAGAGGGCCACAGAAGCCCTAGGACTTGGGCCATCTTCTGTTGTTTCTCCAGGGCCACTACAAGGAAGCTGGATCGCAAGTGGAGCAGCCAGGATTCAGTGCTGACCCTTCTTGATGGTTTTTAAACAGGAGAAAGCTTGCTCACACATGAAGTTGAAAATTAGAAGTGAGCATTTAGCTTAGCAGTTTAAGAGGCTTGCATTTCACATCAGAGTGTCGGTTCAGGTTCAGTTCCTGGCCCAGGCTCTTACCTCCAGCTTCCTGACAGTGTAGACCCTGAAAGGCAGTGGTGATGGCTCAGGTAACTGGGTTCCTCTCACCCACACGGGAGACCTGGATTGTGCTGCTAGTTCCTAGCTCCAACCATGGCCCAGCCGTTCCTGTGGACAGGCATCTGGGATGTGAACCAGTGGGTTGGAACACTTCGCTCCCCGACCTCTCAAATAAAAGTAAGTAATAATAACTGAAAAAGAAGTGGAAAGCTTCGGCAGAGTGTGCATTGTTCCCCTGAGGAATGCAGAACTTCCCTAGGGCAGATGAGTGACCCTCACCCGATTTACTCCAGTTCACGAAGTTCTTCCTCTTCTCCCAAAGTCAAGTGCTCGAGGTGAGCAGAATATTCAGGTTCAGAGATGGGATTCTTCACTCAGCCACATGCTGACAAGGAAGGAAAACATTGTGAAAATTTGTTCTTCCATCTTCCTGGTGTTTTTCAGTAAGACTTGAGACTTGCAGCATAGTAAAGAACTTAACTCCTCCAGAAAGAGGTCTGGCCTTTGTCCTGAGCTTCTGGAGATGGTCTCTAAACCCCTAGAATGTTCTGCATGACAGGAGTGGCTTTGTTTTGGGCCAGCCAGATAAGAACATTGTCATTTATGTTTATGCTTGGGGGTTTGAGCCACCAAACAATGGGATTTAGGGTGAAGGTCTCGACCTCCTGAGGACCCAGAAATTGGATAAATCACGTGGGCATTCAACCAGGTCTACATGATGGGGTTCCAATAAAGGCCCCAGACACCGAGGACTGGGTGAGCTGCCCAGGTTGGCAATGCCCTGTGTGTGCTGCTCTCCTGACTACATGGGGAAAAGACGATGAGAAACTCCATGTGTGTGCTTACCTGGACTCTGCCCTACACGTCTCTTCTCGGTTGTTTTTAAAGTGTGTCCTTTGCCTACGATAAACTGCAACTGTGAATGTAATAGTTTTCCTTGAGTTCTAATAAGTAACTGAAACTGAGAGTGGCTTTGGGCATCTCCCAATTTGCTACTGGTGTCATAAGTGAGGAGGGTATCTTGTGACCCATTCCCCAATGTCATAGTTTATGACATTGGGTGACTTTTGCAGTTGGCATCTGGTTTAGGATTCACTAGATCAACCTAACTCACTGAAACATGTTTTGGGTACAGAAAGGGTGAGAAGTCAGGGATTGGTGAGCCTTTAATTCCTGGTTACCTGTGGTATGGAACTGAGATACGAGAGGTTAAAGTTATCAGTGAAATTTAGAATCAGTATCCCAAGAAGTTGGCTTATTAGACACACAAGAAAACATGAAATAATAAGAAATCAGCCCAATACATACTCCCTAGATTGTTATCATCTTCTGTAACAGCTAAAATGAAGTGGAAGGGAGTGTTGGGCTGCATCCTGATGCTGGGCCCTGCTCAGGTTTCTGCTGATCTGAGTCACTGCAGCTGGCCCAGGGGCCACTCGAAGGGAAAAGTTACCCTGGGACAACAGACGCAGACAGCTTATCTATCACCTCCTGCCCAAGGAGGTCGCCCATGCTGAGGGATGATGAAACCAAGAAACTACTGACACCAGAGGGAACAGTGTGAAATCGTTGCCTTATTTTATAAGTCATTTTCATCAGCTTCCTCAAATGATTGTGAGAGTGGCTAACTTAAGGGCAACTTCCCTGATTTCGAATACTGCAGAACTGAAGAACATGTTTGGTTTGACACAGGACTCACACTCACTACTGAACAGTTGTAGGTAGCTGTAGAGGATCCTGTCCCCCCAAGGACAGCTACGTTAGTGTACTGGATAAACGTTTCTGTGAAGTCTGTTTTCCTGAGAAGGGGGACCCCTGTCATCCTCTAATAAATGCCACGTGGAAGTCCCCAGATACAACAGCCAAATGCACTGTATGCAGCCCATGCTGAAGTGGCTGTAGGATAATCAAGGTATTTATCCACTGAATATGCCCGTTAACCAGGTCATACCACTTCTAAAGGTATCCTATATAATATTACTGCTACAGACTTACAGCGGCCAAGGAAACTGTAAGATTTGGAGAGTATCATGACAATATTTATGAAATATGTGAAATGTGTTCCGTTTATATAAATAAAAAAGTTAAAAAATTTTAAAAACCCTTTATTTCCTCACTTTATGGTAATTCTAATGAATCCCAAATTCTACAATACTAACATCCCTGTTCTTAAGGAAAAACAGTATATATGAGTATGTATATAATGCCTACATGTGAAGTCAATATGGCAACATCTTAAAAAAATGTTGAATCTGGGGCCAGCGCCGTCTCACTTGGTTAATCCTCCACCTGCAGCACCAGCATCCCATATGGGCACCAGGTTCTAGTCCCAGTTGCTCCTCTTCCAGTCCAGCTCTCTGCTGTGGCCCGGGAGGGCAGTGGAGGATGGCCCAAGTGCTTGGGCTCCTGCACCTGCGTGGGAGACCAGGAGGAAGCACCTGGCTCCTGGCTTCGGATTGGTGCAGTGTTGGCCGTAGCAGCCATTTGGGGAATGAACCAACGGAAGGAAGACCTTTCTCTCTGTCTCTCTCTCTCTCTTACCTTCTATAACTCTACCTGTCAAATAAATTAAAAAAAAAAAAGTTGAATCTAAAAATAAATTTTAAAATGCTTCCAAGAGCAAAGAAAAATAAATGTCATTGGGGCTGGCGCTGTGGTGCAGCAGGTTAAAGCCCTGGCCTGAAGCGCCGGCATCCATATGGGCGCCGGTTCTAAATCCAGCTGCTCTCTGTTATGGCCTGGGAAAGTAGTAGAAGATGGCCCAAGTGCTTGGGCCCCTGCACCCACATGGGAGACCCAGAAGAAGCGCCTGGCTCCTGGCTTTGGATTGGCTCAGGTCTTTCAAATAAATAAAATAAATCTTTAAAAAGAAGTTATGCTTTTTTATGCACCCCATAAAGATGTGTAATTATCATTAATAAAATATTAAAAATAATTTTAAAATGAAAATGGCAAAAATTGTTACCTTAGCTTTTTTTTTTTTTTTTTTTGAAAGTCAGAGTTACACAGAGAAGGAGAGGCAGAAAGAGAGAGGTCTTCCATCTGCTGGTTCACTCCCCAATTGGCTGCAACTGCCAGAGCTGAGCCGATCTGAAGCCAGGAGCCAGGAACTTCTTCCTGGTCTTCCCACACGGGTGCAGGGGCCCAAGGACTTGGGCCATCTTCTATTACTTTTCCAGGCCATAGCAGAGAGCTGGATTGGAAGTGGAGCATCCGGAACTTGAACTGGCGCCCATATGGGATGCTGGCCCTACAGGCGGCAGCTTTACATACTGTGCCACAGCACTGGACCCTTTACTTGTTCTTATAGGCTTTACAGATCCTAAAAAAATTTGGGTGATTTAGAAAAAAATGGGTAAGACAAAGGGAAACATCCAGGGACATTCCTAGTAAAGTAGAAATCTTTAGATGGTCAATCACTAATAATTGGAATGAATGAAGCCCGCTGATGTGGTTGAAACAGAGATCTTAAAGTGACATTCTTGGAAGCTGAGTGGACTGATGGGAAAATCTGCCAGCCCCCCAATATTGAAGGGCCTTAAACACCTCTTCTCTACCGATCTCACTTGGGAGGAATTAGAAACCCTGGGAAGTGCTGTTTCACGGAAGAATGCTGGAGTGCAGTGGGGATATGGCAGAGATGTTTCAAAACATGGAAATAGTGATGACTTATAAAGCAAGGAACTAAACCACAGCACCTGATGTTCTGGTTCTTAAGATCAACCCTGAACCAAGATGGACCTTTCTCAGTGGGCCCCTGGCTATCTCCATTTATGCCAAGAACACCTGAGGCATTTGCTACTGGAGAATGGCCCTCGAGGGTCCTGACCCCAGTTTGGGAAGCTGTCAGGTTACCATACTGCCAGATTGTCCTGGAGATAGAGCCTAGCTCACAGTGTGCCCTCCCCCGACCCCAGGCTCCAGTGTCACCTTGAAATGCTGGCTGCTTGGGGTCCTTGAAGCAGTCCTACACTAGCAGCTCAGCTGACCCAGTCCTATAAGCCAGACAGGTGTCCAGCCCATGTGGCCACTGCCCCAGGAGGCAACTGGGCAACCTAGCCTGAGTGGTTCACCCTGCAGAGGTCCTCAGCAAACAACTGCATGACTTACCCCATCCTCTCACTGGCCAAGGCTCCCAGGAAGCTGCTTAATGGGCTGTCCTCTGGTAGCCTCAAAAAATAGCCAAGGCGCCTAATCTCAGAAGCTCAGTCCACTGAAGAAAGAAACTGGACCCTGTAACTCTCATCATATACAAAAAGCAACCCAAAATGAATTAAAAATTTAAATGTAAGACCCAAAACTATGAAACCATTAGAAAAAAATATAGGTGAAGTGCTTAAGGACATTGGTCTGGGCAAAGATATTTGGATAGAACCAAAAGCACCGGTAACTGAAGAAAAACTGACATGGGATTACATCTAACTGAAATCTTCCATACAGAAAAGAAAACAACCAACAGAATAAAGAAGCCACCTACAGAAAGGGAAATAATATTTGCAAAGTGTTCATCTGACAAGGAATTAATTTCCATAATGTGTAAGAAACTCAACAGCAAAATTCCAAATAATCTAATTTAAAAATGGGCAAATGACCTGAATTGACATTTCTTAAAGCATATGATGGACAACAAGGATATGAAAAAAATGCTCAGCATCACTAATCATCAGGGAAATGTAAATCAAAGCCACAGTGAGATATCATCTTACCCTAGCTTGAATAGTTATTATCAAAAATAACAAAAAATAACAAGTGCTGGAAAGGATGTAGAGAAAGGGGGACTCTTATACACTGTTAGTGTGAACGTAAATTAATTTCCATCATTATGGAAAACAATATGGAAGTGCCTCAAAAATATAGAAATAGAACTACCATGTGGTAGTTGGATATATAGCAACCTCTCTACTGATTATATATCCAACAGAATTGAAATGAGAATGCCAAAAAGCCATCTGTACTCCCACATTTATTGTAGCACTATTCGCAGTAGCCAAGATATGGAATCAACCTAGGTATCCATTGACAGATGAATAGATAAAGAAAATATGGCATATATATGCAATGAAATATTAGTTAGCTTTAAAAAAGAATGAAATTCTGTCATTTACAGCAGCATGGATGGAACTGGAGGGCATTATGTCAGGCACAGAAAGACAAATACCACATGATCAAATTAACGTGGCGTCTAAAGAGCTGCTCTCAACAAAGTGGAGAATAGAACCATGGCTGCCTGATCTGATCATGACACTTACATACATGTGCTGAAAGGTCACACTGTATTCCACAAATATGTGTAATTATCTGTGACCATTAAAAATAAAAATGCTTTTAAAAGATTGGAAGGCAAAGATAATAATGAGCAACCTTAACTTGAATCACCAGGGCACCATGGCCTGCCAGATTAATCAGAAGGAGGATTGAGGAAACAGGTGTCAGCCTTAGGTTGAAGATGCCCATGTATCACATCAGAGTGCCTGAGTTTGGTTCCCAGCTCTGGTTCCTGACTCCAGCTTCCAAACAATGAAGACCCTGGGAGGCAACAGTAACTGAGTTCCTGCTATCCATGTGGGAGAACTGGTTTGTATTTCTGGTTCCTGGCTTCAGTCCTGGCCCAGTTCCAGCCTTTATGAGCATTCGGGGAGTGAACCAGTGGATGGGAGCCATTTATCTGTCAAATAAAAAAATATATTTTTTTTTTACAATGAATGTTCCTTAGAGACCCACTTTGGGTTTGGACTCCAGCTGGAGAGTCTAGGCCTTATGTATATGTATGACCAAAATGGCCAGAAATGAATGTCGCTCCCCCTCTTCGTGGAGGAACGACACAGGACCCTGCGTTGTTCTTCTGTCTGCTCGGCCCTCCCCGGGTTTGCTGCTGGTTCTTCCCGGGTTGGCTGCCGTCCCTTCCACCTCCGTGGAAGGGCGGTTCCCCCTGCCACATTCCCCACTTCCGCGGGGGAGCAGCACACCGCCGGCCGGCTCTCTCGGGGGCTGCACAGGTGTTCCTCAGGTAGATGTTCCCCTTAGATGTTCCTGGTGCATGTTGTCTCTCTCCTCCTTTATAGTCCTCTTCCGCCAATCCCAACTCGGCTGCCCACACGCCAAGTACGCTGCTCTCCTCCAATCAGGAGCAGGTCCTGCTGTTTATTGGTTGAACTGGAGGCAGCTGTGTAGAAGCTGTTTACTCCTCTCCCAGCGCCATATTGTGGGAGAGCAGATGCATAGAATAAGTCTTAATTCCAGTAACTCAGTCCAGTCCGGGTTGCTCCCCACAATGAAGAGTAGACTTCTTTAGGAGTCCTGGACAAGGGATCCCACTGCATTGTGGACCCAATACCTTTAGTGAAGCCATAATGAGCGTATGGGATGAGTTAATGGGATTAAGGTGGAAGTACCTGTGTCTGCCTTATCCTGAATGCAGTATTGGGATGAATACCATGTCTGACTGTGGAACACTTCCCCACCTAGTATTATAAAACAGGAAGCACCTAAGTCTTCCAACCTGGATTGGACATGTTAAATGGGAACTACTAGAGCTGCTCAAGATGACACAGACTGTTGATTTTAAACAAAATAGGATTCATAGGTGCACAGTAAGAAATGAGTGATGGTTAGGAGCTGAAGTGCTAGTATCAATGAATTTTTTGTGCTGTAGTGATGTATGGCTTGTACAAAAAGGAGATGGCTCATGCAGAGAAACAGTGAGTATTGACAGTGGAGTATGAGCTTGAATAAAGTAGTGCCACCCATAGCATCAATAGTCCCTGATATATTTCAACAGGACAAAAAATACAGCAGGCTAGGGGAGATTGGTATTCTGTGATTGATCTTGCCATTTTTTTTTTCTGTCTAGATGTTGGAAAACAGCCAGCTGCAGTTTGCTTTCATGTGGGACGGATTCCAATTTACATTTGCTGAATTGCTATCGGGTTATTTGAATTCACCAGCTCCTGTTATAATTTGGTTAAAAGGGGTTTCGATTGATGCAGGTTCTTTCTGTAATAGTACACTATATTGATGATATCATGATCATATCTGAAACTGAAGACCAAGTGAGAACTGGTCTAAATACAGGGGTGACACACATGACCAGCAGAGGCTGGCTGATAAATGCAGCAAGGTCCAGTGGCCCGGCCAGGTGGTGAAATTCTTCGGCATGAACTGGGCAAGAGCCACCCCTGAAATTCCACAGGGGACTGAAAACAAACTGAGTTCATCACCTATCCTTTAACTAAACAGAGAAGCCCAGTATTTGGTTGGTCTCAAGAGCTTGAAGGATGCATATTTCACATTGGGAATATTGCTAGCTCTTATCCATAAAATTACCCAAAAGAACACCATATTTTAATACGAGCCCAAATTAAAGTAAGCTATGTGTGAATTATAAAAAGTAGCTTTTCTCTTGATAACATTTTTGTCTCAATGGTCTATACATATACACGATTTTTAGGAAAATGCTAACTGACGTGTAGAAAAGATACATATTTAAGGGGTACATAGTGATGTTTCAGTACAGGTATGAGGAATCTTTAACATACTCATGGAAACGGAATAAAAAGATAAGTTTATTTGGGTCCAAAAATTTTGAAATTTATACATATGAAGGGACTTCAAATAGTTCATGAAAAATGGATATTATGTAAAAACTATGCAAAACTTTTTGCACCCAAGTAAACTTGTCTTTTAATTCTATTTTCCACAAACCTTTCTTTAAAATACTTATGCTGGTTCACTCTCCAAATACCTGCAATAGCCAGGGCTGGTCCAGGTCACAGCCAGGAGCCAGGAGCTTCCTCCAGGTCTTCCATGTGGCTGGCAGGGACCCAAGAACTCAGGCCACCTCTTGCTGCCTTCCCAGGCTTATTAGCAGGGAGCTGGATTGGAAATAGAGCATCCGGAACTTGAACCAGTGTGCCCATGTGGGATGCTGGCATTGCAGGTGGTGGCTTAACCAGATACACCCAATGCCAACCCCTTGTAGTACCCTCATACATTATCATACTTCATGACAATGGTTTTGAAATTCATGCACAGTTTTTTTTTTAATAATATACAATTTCCATGAACTTTTTGAAGACCCATTGTGTATTATATGATGTTCAAATCAGGGTAAACATATCTATCTCCTCAAACACATACATGATTTTGGAAATATCTGTAACACATATAGACTGGAAGTTACCGTAAAAGCCTGTGACTTCTGGAGTTTTGAACCAGAACATTCTTAGACAAAGTGGTATGATACATGCCATTTGAGGGACAACTAGTAGCTTGCTATTTGTATTTATGGAGATTGCTCCTATGACTGATGGACAAAATGCTTGAAATACCCATAACATCTTGGGTGATTTTAGACACAAGTATGCTCTCTGTTTCTTGCCATGGGATGTCTGGTCAGCAGGAATGTCACCACCAGAAATTAAGCCAAAGGTCTGTTCCCTCCTGGACTGTGAACCTCCGAAGCCATGATCTGAAACAACCCTCTTTCCTTTAGGCTGCCTCAGATATTTCATTTGAATAATGAGAAGCTGACTAATACGGGCGGCCCCTCACATAGCTGGAAATGTGATTACATTGCATTAGTGTGGGCAACCTTGGGGACTATAAGCAAGTCCAAGCAGGAATGGGTATCTTCTCTGGGTTAGGTCTTGCAATATTCAAAATTCAAAGCACTATTTAAAAAACTGAAAAAAAGATACTGTACCAATTTGAACTACTCAGTTACTTTTCTTCAGCCTAAAAAACATACTGTAATTCTCAGAGTAATGGTTTGGTAGTCTTGAATTGGGCAATTGAGCACTTGCTGTCTAAATGGGAAGAGATAAGGGATTGAAGGTATGCCTGTGCGCCTTCACAGATGTGTGTGCATGCTGTCATGGAGTAGGGCTAGTGAGCGTTCACACAAGGTAGATTCTGCCACAGTTCTGAGGAATCTGAGCGGCGGGGGTGGGGGGTGGGGTGGGCAGCGGGGGGCCTGATGGTCGAAGTCTTCCCAGGTGGTAGTGCGCTGATGTGCACATATGCTTCTTCCTTGCAGCACTTCAACCTCTCCCTTTCTTTACTTCAACTTTGTTTTTTTCTACCTGATCCATTGGTCCCAAGGACCAGACCCTATGACTCCAGGTGCTGAAAGCAGGGGTGATCCCTAAGCAGGAATCTCAGACTATATTTTAAACTATACTTTACACTTGTGGATCAGAATTCCTAAGGTCATATGAGGACAAGGCTGTGCCTCACTCACTCCATTGGCAATATCGGCCTTGACAGAGAATGCAGCTTTATCACATAGTGATCACAACAGCCCGCTAGTTCTGTGCCTACATAACCCTATCTTACATGAATGAGAATGAACTGGTGTGGAGACCTTGCTAGACCCATCTTGTTGCTAACAGCCTGTACCAGCACAGTGACTGAAAACACATCTCTTCCAAAGTGGAAAAGTTTGGGTAAAATAATACTTGCAGAGATGGAGGAAGAGCAGCTGAGGCTAAATGAATGAATAAGTTATGAAATGAGGGAAATCTGATCATACACTGGTGCCTCAAGAGAGACTGAGCATGCCATGATCTTGTGTCTTAGCTCACTCATATCAAATGCCTGAAAGCATGAGGCCATGTGCTGCCAAGGCCACTGCTGCTTGTGAAGCCTGATAAGGTTAATGGGATGCAGACCCGCGGGGCACTGCTCTGGGAGACACCGGGTTATGTGACATGATTAGGGACTGGACCAGCTGTTACCGGCTGAATGGAACTCGGATGTGAGAGGATCTTTGGACTCTGGTGTGCAGATTATGTCCACTACCCTACTGCAAAGTGGCCCAACACTGGCATTGCTGCTGATTTTAATATTGATATTCATGGTCAGATGTATCAGGAGGTTGAGGCAAACCCTCCTTGGGATGTATGCTGATGGGAAAATAATTTGGCTGATAATAAGATGATTTCTATGATAAACAGTTCTTTTTTTATAGATGTATTTATTTATTTGAGAGTGAAAAAAAGGAGTGTGGAGTTCAGTTATGAGTAATTAATTCAAACCATAATTAATTCAAACCATGGTTTAGATTAAGTACATTTGAAATTAAGACTTAATAGTATGTAGTATGTTAAGATTAATTGATATAAAATATGGGACAACATATCAAAATCTTTGTCTTAAGGGCTTTCAGGACCTGTTGCGAGAACCGCTGTTCCTCCATGACAGGCTTTATTTTAAGCCAGTAAAGACAGGCCTAAGGGTATGGGAGTGAGAATATTCTTGGAATTTGGATTCTTCCAGATTCCTGTGTGATGCCTAGCCACTAAGTTGCTCAAATGCAACAATAAAATGCATAAATTTAGGTAATTGCCATATAAGGAATAAGGAACTCGCCTACGTGTGTAGTGACGTATGTACTTGTTTACTTGAGTGCATAAAAATTCTGGGAGGGAGAGGGACAGGGCTTCTCGCCTCAGCACTCCGTTACATCATATGTGCTGGTAAGAGCCCCAGCTAGCTGGTAATAAAATCCTCTTGCTGTTGCATCCAGCCTGCCTTTTGTGAGTTGTTTTGGGGAGGGTCTCAAACTGGACCCAAAAGGAAAAACAGAAAGAGGCAGAGGGAGAGAGGAAGAGAGAGATCCTCCATCCACTGGCTCATTTCCCCCAAATGGCTGCAATGGCTGGGGCTGGGCCAGGCCCAGGAGCCAGGATCTCTATCCATGCCTGTGGTAGGGCCCTATGGACCTGGGTCATTCCCCATTGCTTTCCCAGTCTCATTAGTGCACAGCTGGATCAGAAGTAGAACAGCCAGTTCTTGAACTGGCACTCTGATATGGGAAGCCAGTGTCACAAGTGGTGGCTTAACCTGCTGTACCACAATGCCAGACCCACTAAATAGTTCTACACAGTTTTCAAAAAAAGTTTTTAAATAGTAATTGTACATATTTATGGTACAGTGTGACATTTGAGCATACACATGAAAAGTGTACTGATCAAATCAGGAAAATCAACATTTCATATTTTTTTTTTTTGACAGGCAGAGTGGACAGTGAGAGAGAGAGACAGAGAGAAAGGTCTTCCTTTGCCGTTGGTTCACCCTCCAATGGCCGCCACGGCCGGTGCCTGCGGCTGACGCACTGCGCTGATCCGATGGCAGGAGCCAGGTGCTTCTCCTGGTCTCCCATGGGGTGCAGGGCCCAAGCACCTGGGCCATCCTCCACTGCACTCCCGGGCCACAGCAGAGAGCTGGCCTGGAAGAGGGGCAACCGGGACAGAATCTGGCGCCCCGACCGGGACTAGAAGCCGCTGTGCCGGCGCCACATGGCGGAGGATTAGCCTATTGAGCCACGGCGCTGGCAACATTTCTGATTTTAAAAAATATTTATTTATTTGTTTGAAAGGCAGAGTTTCAGACAGAAAGGGAGACACACACACACAGAAACAGAGAGAGGGAAGGAGCGAGAGAGAGTGAGAGTGAGAGAGAGAGAGAATCTTCCTTCCACTGGTTCACTTCCCAAATGGCTGCAACGGCCAGGGCTGGGTCAGGCTGAAGTCAGGAGCCAGGAGCTTCATCTGGGTGTCCCATGCAGGTGTGGGGCCCAAGGACTTGGGCTGTCCTCTGCTGCCTTCCCGGGGACATTAGCAGGGAGCTAGATAGGAAATGGACCAGCTGGGAATTGAAGCAGTGCTCATTTGGGGTGCCGGTGTGGCAGTGGCAGCCCAACATGCTATGCCATGATGCCAGCATTTCCTCTTACTGATGTGACTTTAGGATTGAAGACTTAGAGCTGTTCTGTTTCTCAGGAACTATAGACCAGGTTACTGTGAACTGTAGTCATCTGCAGTGTGCTGAGTGATACTTGGAGTTCACTGCGAGTTGGTACCCTTATCCAACCTCCCTCCATGTACCCCTACCACTCCCAGCCTTTAGTGATTACTATTCTAGGTTCACATGGAGAATTATTTTTAGCTGCTACACAAGGGAGGATAAACAATATTCATCTTTCTGTGTCTGGATTATTTCACTTAGCGTAATGTTCCCCAGTTCCATCCATTTTGCTGCCAATAACAGAATTTAAGTCTTTCTCATGGCTGAATAATATTCCATTGTGAACATATACCACATTTTATTTTTTTATAATAGGGTGCTTTAAAATTTTTTAAAGTTTATTAATACATTAGAGTCTCAGGGTAATAGCAATTGCATGATAATTACTACAATACAATTTGCATGTTAATGTGACATTAATACAAAGAATGGATTAAGTGAGGTTCATAGATAAAATTCTAAGAATATAATGATACTTCCCTTCCCCCTTCCTGCCTCCCCCCCTTTCTTTTCATCCTTCTTTTATCTGTTAATGGACAAAACAACAGATGGCTGTTGTAAACAGGGATGCGGTAAACATAATAAAGCATGTGTCTCTTTGATACAATTATTTTGTGGCTTTTGGATGTATATCTAGTAGTGGAACTGCTGGGTCATATAGTGGTTCTATTTCTAGTTTTTAAAGGACTCTCCACAGTGTTTTTTTTTAAGTGGCTGTACTAACTAACATTCCTACTAACAGTATGCAAGAGTTCCCCTTTCTCCACTTCCTTATTAAGCCAGCATTTGGGAGGTAATTTTGTTACACACAGATTTATTACTAAGTCCAAATAACAGCAGGTCAGTGGGAGAAACAAGTGGTCCATCTCTCTCATCTCTCTTCTTATGGGGCATTAATCCAACTCAAGAGGGCTCTGCCTCATGACTTAATTGTCACCCCAAAGCCCCGCCTCCAGGGATGGGAGCATCCACATAGGAATTGTGGGGACAAAATTCATGTTGCAGTACCACCTTCTATACTTGTGCAGGGTGGCTCGGAAGGTTCCATTCCTTTGTCACTAACCTTATCAGAGTTGTTCATATGCCTAGAATTCTCTGCCTTCTCACACTTTAGCTTCAGAAATTGCTAAGTGGAACTTGCTGATGAAATACAAATGCTAATAAATACAAAACAGAAAGGCACGATAACTCAGTGAGAGAATTGCCAGAAGTGGAACAGGTTCACAGGAGAATTCACTTCCCAGACACATAATCCCAGTTTTAGAGAGCATTTATAACAGCAGAGCTCTTGGGGCCGGCTGTGGGGTGTGAATGTTTGCTCCTGATTTTCTGTTGTTTTCTATTACTCCTGGCGAGCTTCTTCCCGGCTGAAAGGGAAAGTTGGGGAGGGAAGTCCAGAGGGAGGGGCCACCAGCATCTCTACTTCCTCCCTCTGTGTAATGCAGAGCTCACCTGTGGTCAAGGTCTCCCCTGTCTCCACTGAAAAGTTGAGAAGGACTCAGCAAGTGACCGTCGTCCCACATCTCTCTGCCGTAGTGGGTTGAAAGGTCTCTCTGGCTCTTTGCAAGGCTCTTTGGTACCAGCTTCACTGTCAAGAGCTTGGTCAGGCCCAGCAGGGCTGTTCCACAGTGCAGGCCCCGTGCTTTCTGTGAGTGGATGGGAAGCAGATGACATACCGGGGAGGAACATTTCTCTTGGATTTCTAGGCCTGTGCCTAGAAGCGTATCCCTATGAGGGCAGCTGCAGAGATGATTGATGATGCCATGAAGGTGGCACAAGGGCTGTCAGGGGTGTCCTTTCTGGAGAAGAAAGGGCTGAGACACCCATCGATCATGTTTGCATGTGGCTGTGCCCCGCTAGCAGTTGCCTGGCCTGGGACTTTTGAACCTCTCTGCTTTTCTTGGAAAATGGTTTTTTCCTTTCTAATTGAGAGCCATTGAGGGTGGTAGTTACTGCTCTGGGGCTGAACATGCCAGTCAAGGAACCAAGAGCCCAGAGTTTCCCCTGGAAAGGGGAGGAAAGGGTCCATATAGATGGAGCACCTGCAGGTGGGTCAGATAGAGGGAACCGGGACGGCGGCTGCAGAGCATGACCGTGGGCGAGAGGAGCTTAGCTCAGGATTGGCGCCCTCTTCTGCCGCCTTCTGGCCTGTCTCCTCTGTCCTAGAAGATTCTGAAGGCCAGGACCGACTTCTTGTTTTCACACTGCACTTGGATGCTCCGTCTCCTCCAAGGGGTACAACAGTATGTGGACACTTAAAAATGTTTATTTTTATATACTTAGAGAGAGAGAGAGAGATCTAATATTGGGTGGTTCACTTCCCAAAAACTCCCAACAGAAGGAGCTGGGAACTCCATGTAGGTCCCCCACAGGAATGGCAGGGTCCCAAATACTTGTATTGCTTCCCAGGGTGCATTAGCAGGAAGCTGGATCAGAATGGACTAAAGAAAAGAGGAGGGTTGAGGGAGGGAGGGAAGGATGGTTACCTTCGTAGAGCTGTACCTAGGAAATAGATGAAATCTGTTCTCTTTGTGTTAATAAAAAAAATTTTAAAAAGCGGACTAGCTAGGCGTCAAGCTGGCACTCTGGTATGGGATGTTGACATCCCAAGTGGCAGCTTAGCCTGCTGTGTTAGGAAGAGTCACAGATTGGTGCCGCCTCATATGGGGCACAATAAATGTTAGGAAAAGAGTCGCAGAATAGAGAGGAGGCAGTGTACGAATTTACAGCCAGACCATATTTATTCAGAGAAAATAAATTTGCAGAGGTGGGTGACCAAATGCATGCACATTGATGGAACACGGGGCAGAGGGCCCTGACCTCCAGGGGCCAGGCCTTTTTATAGTTTAGGAGGGCTAGGGCTGGGGGTAGGGTAGGGGGCAGCAAGCAGAGGTGAATTCCTGGAACTGGGCAGGACCTTGGGGACCTGGAAAAGAATGCAGGGTGGGGTATGAAGGCAATGGGGTGTGAGACCCAATTGAGATTCAAGGGCAAGGAATACATTCCAATGCTTAACGATCTTTTGGGCAGTGGGCAAGAATGGCTGAGGCTTATGTCTTTGTTCCATCAATCCTGACTTTGAGTATAGATAAGGAGATGGGCACTGTTTTCTTTCTGGCTACTTCCTGCGGATGCTGGGCACAGACATGGAGCCAGGATTTGAGCGGGGGTCTGCAATTGAGATCAGATTGATTGAAGAAAAAGAGCAGTCTTATGTTGCTCCTGAAAGATGGCGTGAGATATAGCAGTTATTCCTGCAAGAACCTTTGGAATCACTTAATTATACACGGCAGAAATAGGAGCACTATGATTATGAGGACAAGAGGAAATACTAGAGACATTGCCCACGGTGGAAACATGGCCAAAACAAGGCAGAGTTACCTTGTAAATACATCTCGTTAGTGAGTGAACCTGAGAGAGGTGCGTCCTGTGGGGGTAGACTTATATGAGGGAGATGTTACTAGTTTTAGTGAAGTAAAGTGTACCCAAGGAGGGTGCCCCTTGAGTGTGGCAGTGGTGGGGGTAGTCAATATCACTTGGTAGGGCCCACTGCACTTTGTCTTTAGAGCAGCCTCATCTTGTTTTAGATAAACCCAGAAAGGTAAGAATATAGTTGAGAGGTAGGCAGAGCGCAGTTTGGGTAGGTATGTGTCTACACACGTCCATAAGTGAGAGTGCATTTTAGTAAGAAGACGGGAAGCGAGAGGAGGAGGGATAGCTTCAGAGTTCTGTAGGGGAAGGAAGTTAGGTGAAAGGAGAAGCCTTCCAAAGAGAATTTCAAACGGGCTAAGCATTAAGGGCTTCCGGGAAGAGATCTGATTCTTAACAGAGCAAAAGGAAGGAGTTTTACCTGGTCTAAGTGGACCTGGGTGGAGAGTTTAGTTAGTTAGAGCCTGTTTTAAAATTCCATTCATCCGTTCTACTTTTCCTGAAGAGGGGCACGATAGGGAATGTGAAAATGCCATGAGATATGAAGAGAGGCAGATACTAGTTGAGTAATTTGAGAGGTGAACTCTGGTTCATTGTCTGACTGAATGGAAGCAGGTAATCCAAATCTTGGGATAATATCATTGAATAATATAGTGGATATTGTGGAAGCTTTTTTGGTAGTAGTAGGGGAAACTTCCACCCACCCCGAGAAGGTGTCCACCATCACCAGAAGGTAATGTGTTCGCCTAACTGGTGGCATATGGGTGAAGTCAATTGCCAGTCCTCTCCCGGGAGAGATCCACAGGCCTGGTCAGTGGGAAATGGGGGTGGCCTGATACTAGAGTTGGGGTTAGCAATTTGGCAGGTGCTTATAATATTGGAATTTGGACCCCTAAAATTATATCAAAATGTGGCACCTTAAAGTTCCCCAGAAGTGCCATCTGGGGTGCTACATATGTTACCGGAATTTGGGATGCCATACGATATCACCATACGCTTATTAATAAATCCCAAATATTAATAAGCCCGACAGGGTTCTTGCCTAATATTTAGAAAAGAATTCTAAATACCAGCATAAATAAATGAGGCAGCATGGTACATTTTAATCTTTTATTTAGTGAGAAAGATGCATAGGAGAGTGAGAGCTTTATCTAAGAGAGAGAGGGATAAATATGGGTTCATACTGAGCATCAGGAACCAGCCACGTGGAGGAGTATCTAGGCCAGGAAGCCTAGGGTAGGAGGCCCAAAGGCCATGCGCCCTGGAGGTGCAGGGCTGCAGCCAGCCCCCTCTGGCTAGAGGCCAGAGAAAAGAAGAGAGAGTGGACACACCTTGTCCCAGGCTTTTAACCCACTACCAAAGGGGAGTGGTTTTAACCTGAATTGGCATGAGGTTACATGTGGCAAAGGCGCGGTCTTCCAGCTCACAAACCTAATCGATTTTAACCTATATGCCTGCCTACTTCACTACATGTCTGAGATAGGTTAGGCAGAGTTTCTCTTATGGCGGGAATTAGGTGTATGTGTGATCTCAGGAAGTGAAGAAGAGAATTTGAGTTTGAGTGATAGAGAGAATGGAGGTTGTATAGAAAGGAAGCTTGGAGAGAAGAAGGGGGTATTGGTTTTTCATCTGGAAACCACCATGAGTCCTTTCTAGAAGCCGCTTGTTGTTGGAACTGAGCGATTTCTAGGTCTGAATACACAGGAGCAGTGTTAAAGAGAGAAGATGGGATGGGATCATTGCCCCACGGGAGCCACTGCTGTAGCTGGCAGAGCAGCCTTGTTGTTGGCTTCACATAGGTGCTGTTTACCTTTCTGGTGGCCTTTGCAGTGAATAATAGCAGCTTTTGTTGGCAGCTGGGCAGCATCAAGAAGAGCTTTTATCAGCTCACCATTTATTATAGGGGTCCCTCGGGCTGTCAGAAAGCCCCTTTCTTGCCATATCGGGGCATTGGAATGGCTGATGTTATAGGCATATTGGGAATCTGTGTATATATTGACTGTCTTTCCTTTGGCTAAGGTGAAGGCTCGAATCCAGGCTAATAATTCGGCCTGCTGGGAGGTAGTGCCTTGAGGTAGGGGCTGAGCCTCTGTGATGCTCTGCGGGGAAGAGGAGGAGGTGTCATCACGATGCCCCTCAACTACTGCGTATCCAGCAGGAAGAGGGGGAGTTTCAGAAGCACTGCCATCAGGGAACCAGTCCGGGGCTCTGGGAACAGGAGTGTCTATGAGGTGGTGAAAAAGAGGCACAGAATAGAGAGGTAGTGTACAAATTTACAGCCAGACCGAATTTATTTATAGAAAATAAATTCGCAGAGGTAGGTGACCAACTACTGGCATGTACACTGATGGAACATGGGGCAAAGGGCCCTGACCCCCAGGGGCCGGGCCTTTTTATAGTTTAGGAGGGCTAGGGCTGGGGGTAGGGTAGGGGGCAGCAAGCAGAGGTGAATTCCTGGAACTGGGCAGGACCCTGGGGACCTGGAAAAGGGTGGGGTATGAAGGCAATAGGGTGTGAGACCCAATTGAGGTTCAAGGGCAAGGAATACATTCCAAGGTGCTTCCCACCAAGGGATTGACCCTTGCTGTGCACACCAGGAAGTCCGCACCCCCACAGTGTTCCAGGGCCTGTGGGTGAGAAGGGGACATTGGGGACCAGGGTCAGGGAGTGAAGGGAGGACTGCGCTCAGTGGGAGGTGAGTCCTGGGTGATGTCCCTGGGGCTGTGCCCCGGTCAATTCCGGAGCCTCGGCAGGGAGCAACCCCAGTGGGGATGGGGACCCATCTCCCCCATGAGACTCAAAACATTTCTCTCCACCAAGGTCTGTGCATCTGTTCAGGTGGATCATGGGCCTCTGGAGTGATGGGTGCTGTGCTCATCACTGGGCCAAATCCCTGTGCTGATGCACTTGGTCAGGATATGCTTTTAAAATAACCAGACTTCCTTTTTCCAACCCTTCTCGCCATGGCCAAGTCACCTTCATGATTCTGCCTGACCCCCAGATCCTAGAGCACTTTTGGCATGCAGCAATCCCATTCCTTGGTCTTCCCGCCATGTGACACACAGTACTGATCAGATTCAGCCTGTCTCCCTGCAGCGTGGCCACAGCCCAGTTCACCGTCAGTTGCTTCCAGCTGCTGGCCACGACATGAGGCCTGTCTTGGGCCACATGCTGGTTGGTGGCAAAGCCATTTCTACAGGCAGAGGTGGACAGGATGTGGCCATTCAGCTCTGGGCTGAACGCATCCCTTTAAGCAGTTTTCCTGTCTTTGAGGCCCGAGCCCAGAGCAGCCAAGTACGCTCTTCACCCATGGATAGTCAGAGGTCAAAGAGTAATGGGGTGAATTAGGGCGTGTGGTGAATAGCTCCACTGGCAGTGGTCACCTGTGAATGTCCATTGAAGGGTGCTCACCTGCTCATGGAGCCCGTAGTCAAGTCACAGTGACCTCACGATCAGTGGCCCCTTGCTGTTAATGCCACTGCTGGTGCACTTTGAAGATTGAAACCACAAGGGGCACTAGGCCCCTGCATGCTTGGGCCACCATCTTAAACCTGCTGGCCCCTGTCTTCTAGGTGAGCCTGGCCTGGGAGGTCTCTGAGGGTGACCGTGACAGATCCAATCAGTAGCTCCCCACTGTCTCCTGTGGTGAGGCTTCTCCGCTGGCTGAGTTGCACCTGCCTATGTTCCCTCACTTGGGCTCCTGTTGGAATGCTGCACCTTGACCTTCATGACTCTTCCTGACCCCCAGATCCTAGAGCACTGTTGGCATGCAGCGATTTTTTATAAGTAGCTCAAGGTTATTTGATTCTTTACAATGCCTGTATCCACAGCTATTAAGGCACCACTTGGGATACCTGCATCCCATATTGGAGTGCTTGGTTTGCGTCTGGGTTCTTTTTCCAGTCTAGCCTCTTGCTAATGCACACCCTGGGAGGCAGCCGGTGATGGCTCAAGTAGTTGTGTCCCTACCACGCAGGTGTGAGACCCAGATTGAGTTCCTGACTCCTAGCTTCAGCGTGGCACAGCCCTAGCTACTGTGGGCATTTGGGGAGTGAACCTGCAGGTTCACTCTCTCTCTCTGCCTTCCAAATAAAGTGAAAATAAATAAATACATCTATAAAATGCCTAGGGCATACTTTTGTACTTTTAAAAACAGGCGTTGAAGCATTCTCTGTCTCTTAATCTGCAAACTGTTTAATCAGTGAAGACCTGAAGAGCGAGGCGGCAGAAGTGCGTGCAGGCTGCGGCTGTGCTGGTCTGTGTCTGCAGGCAAGCATGGTGGCACAGCTGCTCCTTGTTCACAGCAATGCCTGCACCTCACTGCCTTCCACGTTTGTCCTGTGTTTTCCTGGCTGAAGGTGCATCCTCTAAAGATCCAGGCTACAAGGCTGGAGCAACTCCTGGGGCTGGGATGTGACAGGGGACCAACGCACCTCGCTGTGCCAGGTAAGGTCCCAGACTTTGGAGATGCCATAGTGAATAAGGGATACCTGGGCCCTCGAGGAGCTCACCTCGGGAGCAAGCAATGGACAAAGAATTACATATGGGCAGTCGGAGCTAAGTGCTGGGAAGAAAAGTAAGCGAGGTTCAGGGGGACGGTTTTATGTTCATTTATTTGTTTTTATTTATTTAAAAAGCAGAGTGACATACACACAGCGAAACAGAAAAACGTCCATCTGCTGGTGGTTCACCTCCTACTCGCTGTAGCAGCCAGGTCTGCGCAGGCTGAAGCCAGGAGCCAGGTGCTGTATCCCGGTCTCCCCATGGGTGGCAGGGGCCTAGGCACTTGGGCCATCTTCTGCCGCCTTTCCAGGCACATTAGTGGGGAGCTGGACCGGAAGCAGGGTAACCAGGACTTGAACCAGCACTCTGACGTGAGATGCTGACGTCACAGGTGGTGGCTTAATTCACTGTGCCACGGTGCAGTTTTATCTACTTTTCTTTATTTTTTTGACAGGCAGAGTTAGACAGTGAGAGAGAAAGAGACAGAGAGAAAGGTCTTCCTTCCATTGGTTCACCCCCCAAGTGGCCGCTACCACCAGTGCACTGCGCCAATCCGAAGCCAGGAGCCAGGTGCTTCCTCCTGGTCTCCCATGCGGGTGCAGGGCCCAAGGACTTGGGGCATCCTCCACTGCCCTCCCTGGCCACAGCAGAGAGCTGGACTGGAAGAGAAGCAACCAGAACAGAATCTGGCACCCCGACCGGGACTAGAACCCGGTGTGCTGGCGCCTCAGGCAGAGGATTAGCCTAGTGAGCTTCGGTGCTGGCCCAGCTTTATCTACTTTTCAATGTGAAGTCCTCAGGCATTAAGTACATCACTCATGTTGTGCGGTCGTCATCACCATCCATCCCCAGAACTTTTTCAACTCCCCCAGCTGAAACTCTAAACACTAACGCCCCATTTCCCTCTACCTGTATGTCTTTTATTTATTTAAAAAAAATCATGTGTGAAGTGTCAGAACCTTGTTACTATAAAGCATTTGTAACAGTTTAAGTAGAAATAAGCTTCCCATTACAGACTCAGTGAGAAGCAAGGGTGCTCAGTCATCCTTTAGAAACACCGGGTGTTGGGACTCCCAGTTCCACCTCTCCTTCCCCTCCTCGCTCATATCCTCTCTCAGGTGTTCTCTACCCACTCCCAGAAGGGTTTGCCATTAAAAGGTGAAGCCGAGTGGAGGAGTTAAAGTTGCTGCCGTAGACGTCTCTGCTGTTCCCTTGCCTGCCTGCCTTCCGTGAAGGCAGCCTGACATGGTGGAAAGAAAAATGAAGTGAGTCAAGAGGTTTGATTCATTCTCTTGTCCCCACTGCTAATGAGGCATCTCCTTTCGGCCAAATTGCCTACTTTTCAGGGGGTGTGGTTTCCTAAATTATTAAGTAAAGAGTAGGGCAGAATGTCTGATGAGTTTTTTTTTTCTTTTGTAAGATTTATTTGAAAGGCAGAGAGAGAGGAAAGGAGAGAAAGAGAGTGTGTGTGTCTTCCATCTGCTAGTTGACTCCCCAGCTGGCTGCAACAGCTGGGTCTGGGCCAGGCTGAAGCCAGGAGCTTCATCCAGGTCTCCCACGTGTGTGCAGGGACCCAAAGACTTGGGCCATCTTCCACTGCTTTCCCAGCTGCATTAGCAGGGAGCTGGATTGGAAGTGGAGCAGCTGGCACTCAAACTGGTGCCCATATGGGATGTCGGCACTGCAGATGGAGGCTTAACCCACTGGGTTACAGCGCCGACTCCCTGATGAGTTTTAAAACTTGGTGGCCTGCTTTTTCTTTCTTCTGTGGGTGGGCCTCTTTCCTTTCCATGTTAGCAGCTCTTCCTTTTCCTCTGGTTTTTCCCCTTTCCCCACCAACCATGCTGACCTTGACATATTTAAGATACACCTTTCACCTTGCATGAAACACATTGAACATTTCTTCTTGGTTCTTCTTTTTGAGGTTAAACACCTGTATATAATTTTTTTTAGCTCACAGGGTAGAAACATGAAGAAAGACATTTTAAAATGCCAAGAATTTCTGTTTTGTTCAAGGTAAAGGTTAGAATTCATCTTTGGGGAGTAGAGGCCTTGCTTTTTAATATTGCAAGAATATTTCCATGGGTTTTTTGTTTCTGCAAAGCTATGTGAAAACACTCTTCTGGAGGGGCGACGTTCAACACAGCTAAGAACCAGATTGCCATCTCTGTAAATTAGTATGTGTAGTGGAAAGCTAGCTTTAAATTTATTTTTCAGGGAAGGCATTTGGCCTAGTAGTTAAGACACCACCTGGCTAAATACCTGGCTCCGGCTCCTGACTCTAGCTTCCTTCCAGTGTAGACCTGAGAGGCAGCAGGTGATGGCTCAAGTAGTCGGATTTCCTTCTCCCAGGTGGGAGACATGCACTTGAGACCTGGCTGTGGTTGTTATGGGTCTTTGGGCAGTGAGTGAGTGCATGGGGGCTATTTCTTGCTCGCTCTCTATGCCTCTCAAATACATAAATAAAATTTGGAAAGAATATAGATTTTCCTCTTCTGCTGGGCTCAGAAGAGTGGGGGCCTGAGGCCCATTCTGGGATCCCTGCAACTTTGGCATAGGTAGAGGCAAAGGAGAGGGCTGGCCAATAGTGATCTCTTTGGGTTGTCCCAACCTAAGGGGATCTTGGGGCAGAGGCAATTGGCAATGGGTTATACAGTTTCTTTTCAATAAGGCCTTGCTAATTTTATGAAACATTATACTGAGGAATGCATATAAGTGTACCTGTCTAAACTTGGGGGCCGGTGCTGTGGTGCAGCGGGTTAACACCCTGGCCTGAAGTGCCGGCATCCCATATGGGCACTGGTTTGAGACCCGGCTGCTCCTCTTCTGATCCAGCTCTCTGCTATAGCCTGGTAAATCAGTAGAAGATGGCCCAAGTCCTTGGGCCCCTGCACCCGCAGGGGAGACCTGGAAGAAGCTCCTGGCTCCTGGCTTCGGATCAGCACGGCTCTGGCCATTACGACCAATTGGGGAGTGAACCATCGGATGAAAGACCTCTCTCTCTCTCTTTCTCTCTCTCTCTCTCTTTCTGACTCCTCTCTGTGTAACTCTGACTTTCGAATAAATAAGTAAATCTTAAAAAAAACTGTCTAAACTTGGAAGAAAGTGGTTTGAGGGGAGAACTGTATATGGAGAAGCTGGTGATGAGATGACAAGACTCACCTGTGGCAGAGACGAACAGCAATCCAGACCTCAGCAAGTGGAATGAGGGGCAGTCTGGATGGGTTTGTGAAACCTTTAAACATCTCTTGGGAAAGGAAACTTGGTACAAGGTGGGTCCTTCTGTTAATAAACAAGAAATAAAACATGACCACTGGTAGCTAGGGGAGTTAGGAATATCTGCTTGGATTACAAAATAGTTCCTTGATTATCCAATAGTGGCTGGACACCAGCAGATTGTAGATCCACAGATCCAGCAGGAGAAGTAGCCTTGGGTTGGGATACAGTAGGCGTCAATCAATGTAATTGATGAGAGGAGAACTTAGAAGGGTTTCTTCATTGCTGTGATGAGTGCAGTAAGGAAAAGACAATGGATTCAGAAGACAATGCAATAAGCTTCCTCCTCGTTCTGTTACCAACCAATTGTAACTTTGGTCATATTCTGTGAATCCCTGCCCATCAGTTTCTTCATCTATAAAATGAAGTGAAGGGTGATGAGTCGTGTCACATCTCAAGTGTTGATGCTGCTATTAAGTGGGAAAGATAACAAGGCAGCCCTCCTTTCTTGGATGGGGCAGGCATGGTAGACATGGGGTGAGGAATATTGGTGCAGATGTTTCAGATTTACAGAGCTCAGGTAATATAAAGGAATGCAATGGGATTTCTGTGGATTTATATGATCTCTGACGTTGACAACTAATTCATGTTTTAAAACGACACTTTGGGTCTTCAGAACCCATCTGATCAAGGTACTACCGGGTTGTGGAGGATCTGTGTGTGAATGAAAGGTGGAGGGGGGGAAGGTGTTGGTTTCTCTATGAGAGTGCCTTCAAGGAGGACACAGAGTTAGTTTTACAGGAAATAATAGTCTCTGTTCTGTCCCAGCTTGGGAAGACGTAGAGGATATTTCCATTGTTCAGTCTCGTCCCCAAAAGGGTATGAATATTTGTCTTTTGCTGCAAGGATTTTAGAGTTGATGATATGAATCACATTCTTAACATCTTCTTTCAAATATTTAGGTTCATATTAGGTAATGTATTTACTTTGCCAAATGTCCTAGAGCAAGTCCTTGCTCTAAATCTCGGGGCAAGACCTTGGGGTCTTTGTGGGTAAATGATGCAGTACCCAGTGCACTCGGTCAACACTTCTCATCAGCACACTTGCAGTTCTGCATTTTCTTTTCCTTGGCAGGCCAGACATGAGAGCGGGGCACATACTCACACACAGTCTCGTTGTTCATAGCACACCCTGGTGAGGACTGTAACACCCATATCTAATCTCTTCGTAGCCATTCCAAGGCCTGTGTCCCAAAACATCTGTAGAAACAGAAAGCTATGTATACAAGGATGCAGGCAGAAACTGAGTGAAACAGAATCAAATCTTAATTGCTCTTTTCCTCCTTGGGCCTCTGCAACCCATTACCTGCACTCGTTCTGGGCTGCTTTTTTTTTTTTTTTTTTTTTTTTTTTTAATTTATTTGACAGTAGAGTTATAGACAGAGAGACAGAGAAAGGTCTTCCTTCCGTTGGTTCACTCCCCAAATGGCTGCTACAGCCGGAGCTACACCGATCTGAAGCCAGGAGCCAGGTGCTTCTTCCTGGTCTCCCACACGGGTGCAGGCACCCAAGCACTTGGTCTATCCTCCACTGCCTTCCCGGGCCACAGCAGAGAGCTGGACTGGAAGAGGAGCACCTGGGACTAGAACCCGGCACCCATATGGGATGCCGGTGCCACAGGTGGAGGATTAACCAAGTGAGCCACAGTGTCGGCCCCCTGGGCTGCTTTTGAGATTGGTCAGTTAGTGTTTGTGTGACTGACAAGAGCTCTGGCTGTGCAGGCAAAGTAGTGAGGTAAATGGCTTGGGGATTGGGTGGCATCTTTGATCAAAGTGGAAACAATGCCTCTCCTCTGGGTGACAACTGAGATCTGTGCTTGAGCTGGATTCTGGGCTCCCTCTCTGTTTTTTGGGCTCTTTCTCCATTTTCTAGCCATCCCTGATGACTGCTCAGACTCTTGAGATCTTAACCACTCCTGTTTGCACTAAGTAATCTCCCCTTAGGGGAACCTGTAAGCCACAACTAGCCCCAATCCTGATCTCCATATACACACTACACGAAGATCCACTCTGTTTCCATAGTTCCTGCAAACTTCATCACCATTACAATTAATAATGTGGATGTTATGACCCACACAAGGCCATCAGCACCTGCAAACTCATGGGATTGCCATCACATCTCTCTCCCAATCGCTTGAAAACTTAGTTTACATGAATGTGGTCTATATAATAAAAATAAGAAAATTTGAGCTTTTCTCCTTCCTGTCTCTTCTCACTACCATTGATCCTCATGACCATCACCATTCTTATCTCTGCATAGCCGATGAGGCCCCCATTCTCTAGGAAGATGTTGTACCTTTGGCCCACGGGAAAGGCACATGGAGAAGAAAAGCAGGCGTGTGGTAGCAGTGAGCCACTTGTCTTCCTATCTATTGCCTTTCCATCCTCCCCTCACCCTCACACCTGCACTTGCCTATTCCCTCTGCCCCTTTGCCTGTCAAATACTAAGCAGGCAGAAGTTGCCTTCTTGGAGTAGAGGGCATCGTAGCTGTGTGCGTGAGTGGCAGTGTTGACTGAGTTTGAGTTCCCACGGGGTCCTGGGCTCCCCTATTGCAGGATTCCACTCGTTCACCTGCCAACCTTTCCAAGGGACTCCCCCTGTCCTGGCAGAGAGCTCCAGGTTTCAGGTATCTCTCCCATGCCCAAATAAATGGTCCAGGCTCCTGGGTGAAAACACTGCCCCTTGTGAATTCTCCCTTCGAAATCTTAAGCTCCAACTTCAAGACAAAACTCACTAATTCATGAGGACGGGACCTGAGGCTTGAGTAGGTTCAGCAGAGTGGAGGGAACCCTGGGAGCTGGGGCAGGTGCTCTGGCCCTTTCTGTCTTTTACGAGGGGTTGAAGTACCGCAAAGGGAGAAGCTATGAACACCTGGGATCCAGCCTTTCACTGGGGCTGGGATTCCACAGGTATCTCACACATATGATAGCCAGTCAGAAGTGTTCCTTCAGGTCAGCAGGTCCAGATCCTTGCTCTCATCTTATTCGTGAGTGATCTGTTAGAATATGCCTGAGGCTTAGGAACTCACTGAAGTGGATTTGTGGCAGCTCCTTCTACTCCCATAAATTTACCCACTGAAGGGTTGATGGTATCATGCCAACCAGTCAGAGCCTTTTTATCCGCAGGAGAATAACCTGACTGAACATAATTCTTATCAGAAATTGCTTGGGAGAAATGGATTTAATAAATGGAAGTGGATTATTTTAGGAGACACTTTGCTCAAATTGTTAGCCAATTTGTCACTATTTCAACTAAGGTCTTCCAAGGCGAAATATTTGCATTGTCTTTCTCTTTGAAGCTTGCTTGAGAATCTTTGGCATTTTTTCCCACTATTAACCATGTCTTTCAACAAAATCTTGTAACTATAATTTTTAAAGTTTGTAAAAATTTGGATTGTACTCAAATTTGTCACTTCTTGGTGATATGTAGAATGGTCTCTTAATCCCCATAACAAGGGGCTTTGGTTTATCCTGTATTACACATTTTTCTACAAGATTGTTAATACTTTTCATTTGTCTCACTTTCATATGTTAAAGAAATTAATCCTTTTATCATGTGTGGCAAAAATTCATCTTCAATTTGTTTTGTCATTTACCAATCACAAGTTTAAAATTTTTCATAATATAATTGATCAACCTTTTCTGGCTTGGAAGATTAGACTCAATCTTTTTTTTTTTTTTTAAAGATTTATTTTGGGGCCGGAGCTGTGGTATAATGGATAAAGCCTCCACCTTCAGTGCCGGCATTCCATATGGGTGCCAGTTCAAGTCCCAGCTGCTCTGCTTCCAATCCAGCTCTCTGCTATGGCCTGGGAAAGCAGTAGAAGATGGCCCAAGCCCTTGGGCTCCTGTACTGGTATGGGAAGACCCAGAGGAAGCTCCTGGCTTCTGAGTTCAGATAGGGCCAGTTCTAGCCGTTGCAGCTGTCTGGGGCGTGAACAAGTGGATGGAAGACCTCTCTGCCTGTCCTTCTCTGTGTAACTCTGCATTTCAAATAAATCTTTTTTTAAAAAAGAGATTTATTTTATTTACCTGAAAGGCAGAGCTACAGAGAGGCAGAAGCAGAGTGAGAGAGAGGTGTCTTCCCTCTGCTGGTTCACTCCCCAGATGGCTGCAACAGTGGGAGCTGCGCTGATATGAAGTCAGGAGCCAGGAGCTTCCCCCTTACCCCCGACATGGGTGCAGGGGCCCAAGGGCTTGGTCCATCCTCCACTGCTCTCCCAAGCCATAGCAGAGAGTTGGATCGGAAGTGGAGCAGCCGGGACTCAAACCAGTGCCCATATGGGATGCTAGCACCACAGGGGGTGGCCCTAGACTCAGTCTTGAGAGTGTTGATTACAATGTGTAATGTGTGAAGGAGAAAGGGAAGTTGATGCAGTTGCTCAATGATTGAAGGAAGAATAATAAATAAGGGGATTATTTGATCATATGCATATTCTGTCATTTCTATCTCTCACTTATCTTTCATCTGCCTATCCATCATCTAACCATCCATCTCTCTGTTATAGTGCTAATAGAGTATGTCTTGCAGATCTTCAGTTATAGGGAGCATAATGAACCAAGGGCTCCAGCTGCCACACCTTGAAACACATCTAGGCACTTCCTAGGAGCCCATGTCCCTCTCTTCTAGCTAATTCCAGTCAGGGATTGAATGCACCAGTGAATTATTGAAGGCAAGCTTGTTCCTGGGAGATGTGAGACTCCTTTGACAGTAGTCTTTGATTGGAAGATTCCCAATAGTCTTGATGAACTTGTTCTACTGTCTACGATACTTTCACCCGACTTTGCTTCTTTCATTTTTTTATTTCAATTTCGTCATTTAATTTAATGTTATTATTTTAAAGGCAGAGAGACAGAGCTCCTATCCACTAGTTCACTCAGCAAATACCTGCAACAGCTGTGATGAGCCCGGGCCAGGCAAAGCCAGGAGCCAAGTGTCCCATGTTTGTGGCAGGGAGCCAAGAACTTGAGCCATTTCCTGCTGCCTCCCAGGGTATTGGGATAGTGGAATATAGAGTGGAGCCAGGACTTGACCCCAGACACTCCAGTATGGGGTGCGGGTGTCCCAAGTGGCGTTTTAACTTTCAGCTCCATCCTTTTTTCTACTTTTTTACTTGGAGTTAGACCCACATGGCAGTCTGAGATTCTCCCAGTATCTTCTAGCTCCCTCCCTCTTTTCTGACTTTCAAATAAATCTAAAAAAAATTTGTGAGGCAGAGTTACAGATAGAGGGCAAGAGAGAGCAGTCTTCCATCCACGGTTCACTCCTCAGATGCCCACAATGGCTGGAGCTGGGTCGATCCAAAGCTGGGAGCCAGGAACTTCTTCCAGGTCTCCTACATGGGTACAGGAGCCCAACTACTTGGGCCATCTTCTGATTTCCCAGGCCATACAGAGAGCTGGATCAGGAGAGGAGCAGCCAGGACATGAGCCGGCACCCAAATGGGATGCTGGCGCTGCAGGCGGAGGCTTAACTTACTACACCATGGCGCCAGCCCTGGGAATTATCTTGAGAAGCACCTGCCTCAAGTGAGGTCTCTCCAGCTCTCTGAGAGGCAGGTCCCCGGGAACAAGGGAGAGGGAACCTCTTTTGTCAACACAAGGGTGCAGAGGAGTCCACGTTCTCAGTATTACCCAGCTCATCCACGGAAATGTTCCATCCCAGTTCCAAGGCTTCTCCTTTTCTGTTAGGGCCCTGCCTCTCGGTGAGGATGCCTTCTGAAGCCATGCATCCAGTCTTCACTGTAGTCCTGGGCTGATTTTCAGCATATCCTGCTCTCTGGATGAAGGAAATGTCTCTTGAAAAATCAGCAGTTTACAAATGGATTAAGAAAGGGCAAGGTGATGTTGAACATGAAACCTGTATACCACAGCGTGGAGGGTTTCTGGATTTCACAGTGGCTTGTGTTGATATTTGGCAGCCTGGATTTTGCCATTTTCTTTATTGAGCGTTTCTAAAGCAGTTAACAAAAGCCAGCAGTCTCTCAACCCTTATAATGCAATTGTCTCCATGTAGTCTTTTTTTCCCCCAAAGATTGATTTTATTTATTTGAGAGGCAGACTTTTAGACAGTGAGAGGGAGAGACAACGAGAAAGGTCCTCCATCCTCAGGTTCACTCCCCAAATGGCCACAATGTCCAGAGGTGGGTTGATGCGAAGCCAGGAGCCTCCTCCTGGCCCCCTACGTGGGTGTAGGAGCCCAAGCGCCCAGGGTCATCTTCCTCTGCCTTCCCAGGCCATAGCAGAGAGCCACATCCGAAGAGGAGCAGCCAGAACCAGAACCAGTGCCCATATGGGATGCTGGCACCACAGACGGAGGATTAACCTGTACCACAGCACCGCCTTCCCCCCGCCCCCACCATGTAGTCTTATTAACTACCTCTTAAGGCAGCGTTTCACCTTTATCCTGCATCTGGTTTCCATTGTAGCAAGCTTGTGATGATGTTGCATACCAGTAGTTACGATCCCTGAACCCTGCACTTGCTGTCAGCAAAGGAGTCCTCGTTTCCATTTGAGGAGTAAGTCAGTTCCAGGACACTAATCTGAGCATCTGCTTCCTACCATTTCTGTTACCAAGTCTCCGGCCTCTCTCCCCAACTCCCTCCAAAGCAACAACTTACACAGAGCTTGCATACAGGCAGTTTCTTTGGGAATGATCTCATGAACAGGAGAGTGGAAATGGGGAAAGTGACACCCAGAAGAAAAGGCCTATGCAAGTGTGTATTGTCTAATTGGTTATCCCTGTCGGAGAATGGATCTTGAGCCCATAGGGATCCCTGGAGAAGCCATGTAGCATATGCCTTGGACTCTGCCCACAGGTTGGGAAGGGTGTCAGTCTATTTTGTGTTGCTATAACAAACTGCTAGGGGCTGGATACTTTAAGGAGGTTTATTTGGCTTGTGATGCTTATGCCTGCAGGGTCTAAACATCTTGATGCTGGCAAGAGCCCTTACCTCCGACCCTGACCAGGCCGTGTCACACAGTGTGAGGGAGAAGCAGAAAGAGGACTGGCTGCATGCAGAAAGGATGTGGGTGTAAGAAAGGAAGCATGAGAGAGTGGTAGAGAAAGCTAACCTTGGTTTAGAACAACCCATCTTCTCAAACTAATCCAGTTACCAAGACCTGACCCACTGCAGAGAGAAAAAGGGAGGTGAATTGTTCACGAGGCCAGTTCCCCCGTGGCCCACTCACGTTTTCCTGGGCCCCACCTCTTCAAGGTCCTACCACCTGAACCCCACTCACGCTGTGAACCAGGCTTCCAGCACAAGAAACTTGGGGAGATAAACCATACTCCACCCATAGCAAGGGGAGCATTTACACAGCCAGCTCCCATTCCTCGCTGGCCAATGGTTGTACCAGGCTTACTAACGGCTTTTTTCTTTTTAACTCTTTTCATTTTACTAGAAAAGAGTAGGGAAAGAGAGGGATCTTCTGTCTGCTGGTTTACTTTGCAAATACAACAGTCAGGGGGTAGCCAGGTCAAAGCCAGGAACCTGGAACTCAATCCAGGTCTCCCATGTGTGTGGCAGAGACCTGAGAATGCCAGTCAGGATCTGCTGCCTCCCAGATGCAAATCAGCAGGAAGCAGAGTGGCTGGGACCTGAACTAGGCACTCTGGTACCGGATGTGGGCTTTCCAAGCAGGAAATGAACGGCTGCCCCACGTGCCCGCCCCCTAGGAACTTCCTTGCAACTTTACGTTGCCCATGTGTGACTGTGTCCCAGGCCATAGCGTTAGAGACATGCGGGGGAGAGGGAAGAGACGTGGTGCAGCTAAAGGAAGGCCGTGTTGGTTCCATCCGCCTGAAGCTTATTGCTATAGCAACGGACAGAGTTGGGGGGTGGGGGGTTGAGACCACGAGAGGCAGGCAGTGCCTAGTTCACTGGCTTTTGGGATTATTTGCTTTATGGCTTTTTTTTTTTTTAGCACTAAGAAACACCCAAATGAGTGTTATTTTAAAAATATCTAAATGTATCAAAAAATAATCAATTCTTTAATGTTTTCCTTTTGTCCCTTAAAACTGGGTTTTGAATACTTGAGAAATACCCACCCAGGATGTAAGACATAAGAACCAGTGGCAGAGACTCTCCGGGCATCCAGCTCCAACACCAAAAAGAGCAGGAGCTTTCCTTTAGGTTACTTTCAGCTTAAAAATATCCTAAGGAGGCAAAATATGACCACAGGGGTCCCTGAAGAGCAGCCTGGCTGTAAGATCCGCGGAGGGCCTGGCTTCCCCGGCACCTGGTAGCAAACCCAGGAGGTACAAAGAGCTCCCGACCCAGGGCTGAGCCTGGATCAGTGAGACAGCAAACAGGAAAGAGCTGAGCGGGAAAGCCCTGGTCCTTTCTGTCCCAGACTGACAGCTCAAGCAGAGGCTTTCTGTTCAGCTGCTCCCAGGTGTCACCCACGACTCGGCAGCTGGCAGCGTGTCCTGTGAGGCTGCGGACAGCTCCGGAACACGCCACCGTGCGTTTGCTTGCTCGCCCCGCCTGACTCTTCACCCTTTGTGCTTCACTTTTCTGCTCCCTTGTCCCTCAGTGAAGCATTCATCTCTGAGCTTTGATGGGGTTCCGACTTCCAAGGAACGCACCATCCCACAGGGCTGCAGCTGCTGCAGATCGGGAGTGGATTCCCAGCCTAATGACACTGCAGCGGCAGCCTCCGGTTCTGACCTGTTCAGCTAGGCTGAGTGTGCGTTAGACTCCCAGAAGAGGCAGTGGCAGCAGACAGTGCTCCTGTACGAAGGCCAGACTCACGTCGAGAGTCAGGCCAGGCTTTGTGTAGCCAAGTCTCGGGGTTTGCCTTCCTCTGATGGAGCAACATCTGTCTGATTACGTTCAGGGGAGAAAATCCATGTCAGCACCCCAAAAGCAGCTTACTTTTTTTTTTTTAAATTTATTTATTTATTTGAAAAGCAGAGTTACACACACACAGAGAGAGAGAGAAATCTTCCAGCCACTGGTTCACTCCCCAGATGGCCACATTACAAATGCTCCACAATGGCCAGAGTTGGACCGATCCCAGGCTGGGAGCCAGGAGCTTCTTCTGGGTCTCCCACGTGAGTGCAGGGGCCCAAACATTTGGGCTGTTCACTGTTTTCCCAGGCCATAGCAGAGAGCTAGATAGGAAGTGGAGCAGCTGAGACTTGAATGGGAACCCATGTGGGATGCTGGCACTGCAGGCAGCAGCTTAACCTAGCACGCCATAGTGCTAGCCCTCAGAAGCAGCCTTCTAAGCAGATTAAGCCAGATTGTCTCCAGTGTGGTGATGGTGGGGAAGGAAGCACAACCAGGCTGGTGTGTACAGCTGAAGGGTGCACAGCTGGGAGCGGAAGGAGCCATTCACTTCCTTCTACTCCAGGACTTCCTGCTGTTAGAGTTGACCACAGTGCTCCTATGTCACTTGGGTTCTCTCTGCCTCACGACACTTCGCTGGTGGACAAGGGTTAGTTAATAGGTAAACGGGGATGTGACAGCACAAAGGGGAGCTTTGAGGACATGGGACCAAGACCCCAGGCATAACTGATTTCTTGCTTTTGGCTCAACCTGGACCTTGACTGGCTTCTCCTCTGATGTGATTTGGAAGTAGCCCTAGGTATGATAAGGGAACAGTTCCAGCTTTTCTCATTAGTTCAATTCCACAAATATTTATCAAGTGACTGTTCTGGAAGGACCAAGGTGTCACACTCAGTGCCCTGGTCACTGGACAGTGCCCTGGCTGCACGGAACTTTTACTCGCAGGTAGACAAGTGAACAGGTGCAGCCGGTGTGGCAGGGGAAAAGAGGGGAGTGGGCCGGGAGACACATCGTAGGGACGCCCCCTGGGGAGAAGGCTGTAGCAGCAGTGCCCTCAGGGTCTGAAGCACCTGGAGGAACAACAGTGAGTCTGAAGGGCTAGAGAGCCAGCAGGGGGCTGTTGTTTATTCTCACAGAAATGCGTACACAGACTTCCAGCTCCAGGGCCCACTAGGCTGCCTTTCCCTGGTTCTCCTGCAACCAGCTTAAGCTCATCTTGTCTAACTCAACTCACCTCCAGTCTCTAAATCCTTCCATCCTGTCACTGTTGCACCACCATCTCCCCAAGGTGCCAAATCGGGACCTCGCTCCTGTGTGTGCTTTTGTATTAGAAGATGACATGTCTCTTTTTTTGTTATTGTTTTTGCACAATGTTGAGGGTGTCCCGTGGAGCCCTAGATGTAGGTGATAGACCTCTGATGTCACCAAAAACAGATGATTGTGGAGTTGTGTGTCAGTCATCAGGTAGGCTCTGGGCCATGCACAGGGCTGCCCTGAAGTGGACTTGGACATGGGAGGGAGGAAGCTGCTACCCCCTTCTTGACTTGGGCCTCTTGAGTCTGAGCTTTGAAGAGTCTGGTTATGCTTGAGGGCACTGCAGGCTGAAGGGAAAAGACAGCCGATTCCACATGGGAATTACGTGTGTGTTAGATTCATATTTGAGACTCCTAGGCAGCTTGACATTTGAGAAGGGAATAGCAGCTGGCTGAATTATTGAGCCATGACATCTATCTGGGCTTAATTTGCCCTCAGGATTCTGCTAATAGCATCCATGGGATTCTTTACTAACACACGAGGAGTCACAGGGCTGTGATGGTACCCTGCGTGCCTTCTTCTCTTGGTGTATTGAGTCTAATTTGCTTGTGCCAGATTGTCCTTGTCAGCGAGGTGGCATCCCTGCCCCTTCCACACCTCTGCCTGGCAGGGAAGTCTGGACCTTCATTTCCTAGTGTCACTTTCCTGTGTGGCTCTCTATGGCCAATTAAAGGCGCTCTGAGGCCATTTGGAAGACCGAGAAGAAGTCAGCCTCCCAGCTGGCAGTTGTGCACAGATGCAGGGACGACAGGCAAGCAGACTGCTTGCCTCAGCCTCTGGGCAGCCTCCTGAGAATCACCTGCCTTGGTATTGCAGGCAGCGGGGACGACTGCCAGCAGCTTTCCTGGAATCCAGCTCTTCGTGATTTCATGACGGTAGCAGCAGTTTCCATATTGCTTGCTCAACCATTCCAGCAAATATAAGCTTATGATTCTGTGTTAAAACCCCTTCTCCTTGGAGCAGAGAAGTGCTTCTCTTTTCCTGGGAGAACCCTACCTGCTATGACACTGCTGCAGCCTCCCTGCTCTCCTTCTGGGGTGATGGTCATGGCAGTGGTTAGTTTAGCCATTGGGGGTGAGCAATCCTGCGGGTTTATTATATAGAGGGCCAGGCAGCTTCTGGGTAATTTCTCCAGCTCTGTGACCAGAGACTCTTGCTTTACAATAGCAGTCACCCAGATGAGAGGATGAAGGGGTTAGATTTTGCTTCCTCTCCTGTCGTGGCCTTCTGTTTGCTGGAGTTCAGCAGGTCTGAGGCATTTCACTTAACACGAGCTAGTTGGCTAATGCGTGGTCTGACTGTAGTCTAAGATTTCTGTAGACAGCGATCTGAATGAAAGGGACACTTGTCTACTCTCCGTCTCCGGGCCACGTGGGGGCCCAGATGAGAGTGTATGTGCCACATAAGAAGCTCTGGTCCATTATCATGCACCCACTTTTCCTTTGTTTTTTAGCACCGCAGTGAGCTGAGCAGCCCTGAGGCAAGTTGGCTGTCACAGCCAAAGGAAAGAAAGGATGACGTGGAATGTGGATTTCTCCGTGCGTGCACACCAGCCTTATTATACAGTGAGGGCCATTGTACAGGCACTGCTGGTGCTCCACCCATTTCCCCTTAGCACACCAAAATAGCAGCTTAAGGCAAGCAGATGACCATGTCCACGAGATCTGGCTACTAAAGAACACTCAACTTAGGAGAAAAGGTGGACAGAAATGCCAGGAGTGTCCTCAACCAATGATGAGCAGGAGAGTGTAGATGAAATACCCCTAGGTTGGCCAGCGCCGCGGCTCAATAGGCTAATCCTCCACCTGCGGCGCCGGCACACTGGGTTCTAGTCCTGGTTGGGGTGCCAGATTCTATCCTGGTTGCTCCTCTTCTAGTCCAGCTCTCTGCTGTGGCCTGGGAGTTCAGTGGAGGATGGCCCAAGTCCTTGGGCCCTGCACCCGCATAGGAGACCGGGAGAGGCACCTGGCTCCTGGCTTTGGATCAGCGTGGTGCGCCGGCCGCAGTGGCCATTGCGGAGGTGAACCAATGGTAAAGGAAGACCTTTCTCTCTCTCTTCTCTGTCTCTCTCTCTCTGTCCACTCTGCTTGTCAAAAAAAAAAAAAAAAAAAAATACCCTTAGGTAGGAAATCATTCGATGGCTCCACAAAACACTAAGCATAGAATTATCATACGATATAGCAGTTCCACTTCTGGTTATGTACTCAAAAGAGCTGAAAATAGAATCTCAAAGATTATTTATTTTTAAATATTTATTTATTTGAGAGGCAGAGTTACAGAGAGAAAGAGAGAGAGGTCTTCCATCTGCTGATTCACTCCCCAGATGGCCACAAAGGCTGGAGCTGGGCTGATCTGAAGCCAAAAGCTTCTTCTGGGCCTCTCCTGTGGGGGCAGGGGCCCAACCACTTGGGCCGTCCTTCACTGCCTTCCCAGACCATTAGCAGGGAGCTGGATCAAAAGTGAAGCAGCTGAACTGGTGCCCTTATGGGATGCTGGCACCACAGGCAGAAGCTTAACCTGCTATGCCACAGCGCTGGCCCCTCAAAGAGATATTTATACAAACATGTTTTTAGCAGCATAACTCACAGTAGCTAAAGCATAGCTGCAAGCCAAGTGTCCATCAATGGATGAATGGATAAGCAAAATGTGTTATATACATATGATGGATATTATTCTGCCCTTGAAAGGAAGGAAATTCTGTATGCCACGATATGCACACACCTTAAGGACGTTATGCTAAGTGAAATAAGCCAGTCACAAAATGACAAATGCTGCATGTCTCCATTTATATCAGGCTTGGTTATCTTTGGAGACATCTGAGTTGGGTCATCTCTGGTATATTCCAAGAGAACTTCTCTGCGCCAAGTGAACCTCCATAGTCAAATACACAGGATACTCAATAAAATATGAATATCAAAAGAATGATGAATATTTTCTACTTTATTTCTTAAAAAAGACATGTATCAAGGGCATGAGAAGACAAGCCAGAGACTGGGAGAAAATATTAGTAATACAGATATTTTATAAAGGATTTACATCTAAAATATACCAAAAAACCTCATAAGACTAAAAAATAATTAAAAAGTGAGCTTAACAATTTAATGGACACTTTGCCAGGAAAAATGCTCCACACGACTTGTCATCAGGGAAGTGCAAATTAAAACAACGACCAGATACTGTTACATGCCTTTGAGAATGACCAAAATCCACGACACTGACCACATCAAGTGCTGGCAAGACTGTGGTGCAGCAGGAACTCTTGTTCCCTGCTGGCCAGAATGCAAAATGCACAGCCACGATGGAAGAGAGTCTTGGCAATTTCTTAGAAAACTAAGCACGAGTGTGATTCTGTTATCCGGCAATAATGACTCCTGGTGATTGTCCAAAGGATTTGAAAACTTAGTCCACTAAAGGACTTAAACATAGATATTGATTCCTAAGTTTTGTCAGTTATAAACACTGACATGTCCTTCAGTGGATGAAGGGATTCATGAGCTGTTGTACATCCAGACAGTGGAATGTTACGCAGTGCTGAAAAGAAATGAACTATCAAGCTATGCAAAGTCATGCAGGAACCTTACATCGTATCATTAAGTGAAGGAAACCAAGCTGAAGAGATTGTCTGTAATTCCAACCATATAGCAGCCTAGAAAAGATGAAACTTTGAAGACAGTAAGCAGATCAGTGTTGCCAGAAGTATGGAGGATGGAGGGAAGAATAGGCAGAGCACAGAGGATGTTGAGGGCAGTGGAACTACTCTGATGATAGACACACGTCATTATACATTTGTCCAGACCCACAGAATGTGCAACACCAAGAGTGAACCCTAATGCAAACCACGGACTTTGGGTAGCTAGGATGTGGCAATGTGAGTTCACCAATTACAACAAAGACAGCACTGCAAGGTGTGGGGGGTGTGGGGGGCATGTTGGTAGTTGGGGAAGCTGTGCCTGTGGAGGGGTGGGGATCTCTGGGAAACCTCTGTAGCTGTGAACCTAAAAACAGCTCGAAAAAAGTAAAGATCTTTATTTTTAAAATTACATGGAACACAGAGCAAATTGAGACCTATTACATGAGTTTTATGAGCCACTAATGATGGAGACCTACACTGCACTGCAGCTGTTTTGTAAGTGGTGACAGAGAAACTGCATACTATGTATAATATAAGAATATATGCCTGGGGATATTTAAAGTTTTGAAAATATTACATTCTCAAAAACTGGCATGAAGCTGGGGTAGGTGGAGGAAGGGGAGATCAGCTCAACAACTGTTAGAGCTGGAGGACTTTGAGCATTGAAGTTTCATAGGGGGAAGAAAAATGGGAGTAGAAGATAAACTGTGCAGATAGGAAACAGACTGACACACTGATGGCAAATTCTGCTGAAAGCAGTTGGGTACGCTCCTGACTCAGGGAACCTAAAACGACTGTCTCCCATATGGTAGCGTCACCTGCACACTGTGAACAACACGCCCTTTCAACATTGTCAATTTCATTTATTTTTAATGGCAATGTAATACATACCTACATTCTTTTCATAAAAATTAAAATAACATACTTTTTCTTTAAAAGAGATTTATTTATTTGAAAGGCAGAGTTACAGAGAAGCAGAGAGAGAGAAAGAGAGAGAGGTCTTCTATCTGCTGGTTCACTCCCTAGATGGTCACAACGGCCAGAGCTGTGCCAATCTGAAGCCAGGAGCCAGGAGCCAGGAGCTTCTTCTCAAGGACTTGGGCCATCTTCTACTGCTTTCCCAGGCCATAGCAGAGAGCTGGATCAGAAGTGGAGCAGCCAGGACTTGAACCAGCGCCCATATGGGATGCTGGCACTCAGGTGGTGGTTTTACCCGCTACACCACAACAGTGGCCCCACAGACGCTCTTGGCATTGTTTATCCTTTCTGATCCAAGTGGCCTTTGGAGAACTATTTTGAGTATACATCTAGACTTTCCCTAATGCATGTACATGGAGCCGGGAATGTAAATGTACATGAACACATAGGGATACAGTGAAAGCTTAGCTGGCATTACAACGGGTGTTTTGTTCAATCGCTTCCGTTTTACATAGCAACATGTCATTAAGACTTTCCTACATTAGTGCATATGGATGCATCTCATTCTTTTTAAAGCAGTCACTGATGTATGCATATGTGGATTTCACTGTCACACTTGGTCAATTTGTTTTTGTGTGTTCTCCCTGTGGAGAGACTCTTGTTTCTCCTTTCTTGGTGCCTTTTGAGTTATTTGAATATTTTAAAAAATATTACATCTTAATTTATTGTGCTTTTGACTATCTTTTTGTACAACTTTTTGGTCAGCTCTAGGGATTAAAAAATATATAAGTGTGTTTCACTGTCTTCTTAGAATCATTTTTTTTTACCACCTTAATTGGAATATAGAAACCTTACTACCTTGAAGGACCCTTCCCCTCCCTGCTTTATGCTATAGTTGCCATACATTACTAGTGCCTGCACTGAGAAATCCCACTAGATATTGTTACTATTTATGCCTTCAACCACCAAGAGTATTTTAAAGAACTCCAGAGAAGAACAGTCTACTCTGTTTACCCAGTATTTGTAATTTCTGTTGTGCTTATTCCATCCTTGACATTTCGCGTCGTCTCGTATTATTTCTATTCCATCTGAAGGGCTTCCTTTAGCGCTTGTCTTAGAGCAGCTCTGCTGGCTGTAGATTCTCAGTGTTCCTGCATCTGAGAGAGCCTTTATTTGTTTCACCTTCAGTCCTCAAGGATGTTTTCACTGAATGGAGAGTTCTGCGTTGACAAGCCTTTATTCCCCAGCACTTTAAAAAATGCCGTGTCACTTTCTTCTAGCCCTCAGATTCTTCTGGTGAGAAATTCACAGCAGTCTGAGTTGTGCTCTTTCTGTAAACACGTAGTTCTATTTTGGCTGCCTTCAAAATGTGTTTCCTTTGTCTTCGGTTTCCTGCATTTGGATTCTGTTGTACCTGGGTGTGGCTGGCTTTCTTTGGTTTCCCTACCTAGGCATTTAGATGAGCCAGCGGTCCCATTTTTCTGAATAGGCAACCTTCTGTTGCTGAGCTCTGAAGCTTCCTGCACTGTTCACCTGCTTGCGTCTTGTGCCTGCGTCTGTGGGCTCTTTTCTGCATCACAGGCATATTTATCTCCTATGTTGATACCACAGATTTTTTTTAAAAGATTTATTTATTTGAGGGGTAGAGTTACAGACAGGGAGAGACAGAAGTCTTCCATCCATTGGTTCACTCTCCAAATGCCACAATGGCCAGAGCTAGACCAATCCTAAGCCAGGAACCAGGAGCCTCCCCTGGGTCTCCCACATGGGTGCAGGGGCCCAAGCTCTTGGGCCATCTTCCACTGCTTTCCCAGGCCATTAGCAGAGAGCTGGATCAGAAGAGGAGCAGCCAGGACACAAACCGGCGCCCATGTGGGATGCTGGCGCAGCAGGCAGAGGCTTAACCTACCACACCACAGCGCCAGCCCCAGTACCACACTATCTTAAATGCTGGAGCCTTCATATGTCTTATTTAGGGCAAAGAGACACCCTTCCTCCCAACACACACACACACACACACACACACACACACACACATCTTTGTGTTTTCTTTAAAAGTGGTCTAAACTGCCAGCGTGCCTTTATTTCTCCATTGCTACTTTACAACAGTCCAGTCAAGTTTCCGAAAAATCCTGCTGGGGTTGCTACTGAGACTGCACTGAAGGCATAGACTAATTTGGAGGTCAGTTGACATCTTTACAGTGTTAATTTTTCTCATCCAGAAACATACATGTCTGTTGGCATTTGTGTTTTGTTCTGTATCTTCCAATGTAATTTTTACCTTTGCCCCATAAAGATTTTGTGCATCTTTGTTGGTTTTATTTCTTTTTTCTTTTTTTTTTTTTTTTGACAGGCAGAGTTAGACAGTGAGAGAGAGAGAGAGACAGAGAGAAAGGTCTTCCTTTTGCCGTTGGTTCACCCCCCAAATGGCCGCTACGGCTGGTGTGCTGCTGCCGGCGCACCGCGCTGATCCGAAGCCAGGAGCCAGGTGCTTCCCCCTGGTCTCCCATGGGGTGCAGGGCCCAAGCACTTGGGCCATCCTCCACTGCCCTCCCAGGCCACAGCAGAGAGCTGGACTGGAAGAGGAGCAACCGGGACAGAACCGGCGCCCTGACCTGGACTAGAACCCCAGGGTGCCAGCGCCGCAGGCGGAGGATTAGCCTAGTGAGCCGCGGCGCCGACCTGTTGGTTTTATTTCTAAATATTATATATTTATGAGTCTGCATTATAAGGTATGTGTTCCTAAGAAATGTGTTAACATATCCTCCTGTCTTTATGGATTTGCTTTTATTTCCTTGTAATTTTGTATTCTTTTATTTATATATCTAAGAGGATGCTAACGTTGAAATTTTGATGAAGCACCGAGGTACTGCAGATGGGAAATTCTAAAGCCAGGTCACTGAAAGCAAATAATCAAAGGCAAATATTTCAAAACTAATTCTGTGACTTAAGAACTTCTCACCCAGTTTAGGATATAAAAAATGAATCAAGTGGAGAGAAGAACAGATTCTCTCTTGAGATTTGTGGAGAGATTTGTTTGGAAAGAGGTGCTCCTCTGCTGTTGCTACCTGCCTACTACAGATTTTGGAAGAGGGAGGATTTGCTGCATCCCAGTTTTCTTTCATTTAAATAATCATTTATTCCCCCTGAAGCCCTAGCTTTCCAAACTCCCATCCAATCCCCTCCTCAAAGGGATGTTTAAGAATAGTTCTGAATAACGAATGCGGTAACACCGCAGGACTCCAGCTCAACTCCCTAAACCTCATTATCGGTCAAGACTAGAGTGAAGGTAAATATTTGGATGTTACGTGACAGTCCATTTTAGTATGGCCCAGAATTTCCTCACTACTGCATCAAATTAGTTGTGTGCATAGAAGCGTCAGGTTCTCCTAGTGAAAGTGTGATGGTGAGGGTGCTCAAAGATGTCACTGACTTGATTCAGGTCGAATGCGCTTCTTTCCAGGTTGTCAGAACAGCAACTCGCGGTATTCACCGAGGAAGGAGAGAAGTTGGAAGATTATGGTCCTGTTCGGGCAGATAGAAAAAGTGCAGAATATCTTTTCTTTGCACCTTTGCCAAAATCCCAGCAAGCAGTTAGGTTGGGAATTCCGTGATGACGTAATCAGCAGGGAGGGGAAGAAGGGCTATCCCACCACAGGAGCCTGAGGAAGGTCTGTGAGTTCAGCACACAGTCCGGTTCCCTTCTTTCCCCTCGGCTGCCTTGCGCTCAGGGCTTTCTGTCCACCTGGGAGGCCTGGTACCGGCGCCTGAATGCCAGAGAAGGACATGTCCCACACAGTGGGAATCACTGGCTTCTACTGGAGCCTGCAGTCGAAGTTCCAGAGCTCATGCCATGGTTTTTGCATTAAGATTCTGGAGAGTGAAGGATGATGCAGAAGAAAGCGAAAGAAACAGGCTAGCTGCTCATGAAGCAAAGTGAATTCTACAAGAATTCATGTGTCAGATAATTGATTCTTGTTTGTTTATTGGAAAATGATGACTTATCCATGAGTCTAACAGAAATGATTGGTCAGTTTGGTCCTCATTCCCTTATATTTAGATGAGTGTGGACAGGCTAGGGAAACTGAGGAACCATGGTGGGAAGAGAAATAGAATGAGCAAAAGCATAAATTCATAGAAAAACACCTACAGTAGATATCTGAAAATGAGTAGTTTCTCACTTTCATTCACAGGTTGTCATATTTTCAGAAACATTTTTGTGCCACATAAACCAAAAAGCTTGGAGAAAATTCATGAAAACTTAAAAAGTGAAAAGAGGAGTATTTCTTGTTTTGGTCCTATATTTTAACTGGGGCAATGTGAAAACTTTTGTTTGTGGGAACTCTAAAGAAAGCTAATTAGAAAGAAGCTAATTGTATCAGAAGTTTGTCATTGAGAGTCAGAAACCCAGCTGTCGGGGGGGACTTGTCAGGGTTCCCGTGGACAAGAGAGTGAAAGAGAAAGGCTGATACAGGCAGACGGTATGTTGATATTAGTGACACCTTATTTATGCAAATCTCTACAAAGTTGTTCATTGCACTCAGTGTGAAATCAGTCCCACAGTAGTTGCAAGAATGTCAGCACCAACATCTGGACCAGCCCTTGGGTCCCTATCTTAATCTGTTTTGTGCTATTGTAATAAAATGCCACAGACTAGGTAATTTTCAAAGAATAGAAATTTATTTCTCATGGTTCTGGAGGCAAGAAGTCCAAGGTCAGGGTAATGTTACTCTGCTCCTTTTTTGGTTCCAAGATGGCAACTATTGCTGTATCCCTTGGGGAGGAGGAATACGGTGTGCTAGGGTGACAGAAGGGCAGAAGATAGTGAGTCTACCCTACAAGCTGTCTTAATGGCATCGTTAATCCATTATGAGGGGTGAAGCCCTCATGACCTAAACATCTCCCATTAGACCTTACCTTCCCATGCTGTTGTGTTTGGGATTAACTTTGCAACACATGAAATTTGGGGACACCTGCAGAATATAGCAGTCCCATTCTGTTGAGTCTGTCTCAGGTCCTTCAGAAACAGTGGCCCTTTTCAAAGGGTTATGGTTCTGCAGATCTAGGGGTCAGGCTTGCCCTAGGAGATGACCTTAGGATTGGTCTAATTTAGAAATTGAAATATGACCACCTCCTACATGAAAGCCATCAGCAGGATCTTCCCTCCTGGGTTATAACTAAAGGAAAAAAGTCAAATAATCATAACGTGGATAAAACTACTAATGAAATGACAATGGATGGGAAAGCTGGAAATAAATATGATGCACATTTCAAGGTTCTCCAGAGAAACAAAATCAATTAAAAAATATATATTTATATGTACTGCAACATGTTCATGGAAGATGGAATTAAAAAATTTTATTTTGGGCCGGCGCCACGGCTCACTAGGCTAATCCTCCGCCTTGCAGCGCCGGCACACCGGGTTCTAGTCCTGGTCGGGGCGCCGGATTCTGTCCCGGTTGCCCCTCTTCCATGCCAGCTCTCTGCTGTGGCCAGGGAGTGCAGTGGAGGATGGCCCAAGTACTTGGGCCCTGCACCCCATGGGAGACCAGGGTAAGTACCTGGCTCCTGCCATCGGATCAGCGCTCTGCGCCGGCTGCAGTGCGCCGGCTGCGGCGGCCATTGGAGGGTGAACCAACGGCAAAGGAAGACCTTTCTCTCTGTCTCTCTCTCTCACTGTCCACTCTGCCTGTCAAAAAAATAAAAAAAATAAAAAATAAATAAAAATTAAAAATTATTTTGGTGAAAGAATTTAATGTACTATGACCTTGTCTAAATAACATTAGAGTCAGTGAACTCAAAAGGCTTCCATAGCCTTGGCAACTCATGACAAGAATCTAGGGAGATTACTGATGCCATAAACAAGAGTGTCAATTTGTTAAGTCAACAACAGGAGTCACTGTGCACTTACTCCTCATGGAGGATCTCTGTCCTTAATGTGTTGTTCAATGTGAATTAATGCTATAACTAGTACTCAAACGGTATTTTACACTTTATGTTTTTGTGTGGGTGCAAACTGTTGAAATCTTTACTTAATATATACTAAATTGATCTCCTGTATATAAAGAGAATTGAAAATGAATCTTGAATGGAATGGGAGAGGGAGTGGGAGATGGGAGGGTTGCGGGTGGGAGGGAAGTTATGGAGGGGGGAAAGCCATTGTAATCCATAAGCTGTACTTTGGAAATTTATATTAAATAAAAGTGAAAAAAAAAAGAATGTAATGTCTGCATAGTAGGAGGTCTTTGTAGTTTTGTAGAAAATGCACATTATGAAAAAAATTATTAAAGTATCTAAAAATTTTTGCACCAAAATAGTTATCTATTTATTTTCTTATTTAAGAAGCAGAGCTATAGAGAGGAGAAACAGAGATATCTTCCATCTGCTGGTTAACTCCACAAATGGCTGCAACAGCCGGGGCTGGGCCATGCTGAAGCCAGGAGCCTGGAGCTTCTTCTGAGTCTCTACAGTGGGTGCAGGGTCCCAAGCCCTTGGGCCATCTTCTACTGCTTTCCTAGGCACGTTAGCAGAGAGCTGGATTGGAAGTGGAGCAGTCGGGTTTTGAACTGGCACCCATATGGGATACTGTGTTGCAGGCAGAGGTTTAATCAGCTATGCTACAATGCCCATCCCCAAATAGTTATCTTTTGTTGCTGTGGATTCCTTCTGAGAGGAGGAGCGCGGGCAAGAGGCGCTGAGTCAACACACAGTCCCGGGGAGTCAGGTGAAAGTGGGCCAGAGGCAAGCAGCTGGCAGACTTGTTTATTTTAGTTGGTATAGCAGCTTATATAGCTGAGGCAGCCAATCCAGTTGAGGCGGTTTATGCCCTAACCAATCACAGCCTGTTGCAAGGCAGTTTCCAAAGCTATCCAATCACAGCCTGTTGCCAGGCAGGCTCTGTTGCCATGTGGTTTCCAAAGCCATCCAATCACAGCCTGATGCCAGGCAGGCTCCATTGCCAGTGGCCATCTTAGCATGGCCTTCTCATTCCACCACAATCTTTTAATTCCATTTCCCACAAACTTTTTTGAAATACCTGTGTGTGTGTGTGTGTGTGTGTGTGTAGAGAAAGAGACAGAGAGGCAAAGAGATGCACAAATGAAGACAGAGGGCTGAGGGCCAGAGAGCAAGGGAGAGATCATTTGAAAGGACTTGCTTACACAATTGTGGAGACTGACAAGTCCAAAATCTGCCAAATAGGCCAGCAGGCTGGAAACTTGAGGAAGACCTGATGTCGTAACTGGGCCCACGAGTCTGGGGGCAGAATTCTTTCTGCCTTCTCTTAAGACTTTCAACTGATTGGATGAGATCCACCTATGTTTTGGAAGGCCCTCTGCTTTACTTGGAGTCTATTAAGTAAATGTTAATCACATCAGAAAATACCTTCACAGCAATATCCAGACAGATGTTTGACCGAATACCTGGATTCCTTGGCCTGGCCACGCTGATACATACACTGCACCACCACGTCATGCTACTTGTGTAACTTCAGCTCTGTAGGTCATAAAGGATACTTTCATCAGGTTTGGAATTTACCCAGAAGTGTGGAAGTTCTCAGAAACGGTGAGTCGTCTGCCCACTATCAGAGCTCTAATGTTCTCGCCCTCAGTGCAAATGCTCGTTGGGTAGCAGGAGAGTGGTGGGCAGAGATGCAAGGAGAGGCAGACGGGAGGTTCCCTTGTGCAGTGACTCTCAACAGGAGGAGCATTTCAGAAACACCTGTGAAGCCTCACAACTGTGGGGACACTCAGACTGCTCCTGGCCCCAGAGTTCCTGGTTCACAGTCACTCACATTCCATTTCTTGATGAAGCAAAGCTACATTTGTATACCTTAAATAAAATTTAAAACACAGGTTATGTTTGGACAGAAAAGACATCTACAGACTAGGAGAGGTCTAATGTTTTTAAAAGATTTATTTTGTTCGTTTGAAAGGCAGAGGTATAGAGATGGGGAGAGAGAGACTGAGAGCTTCCATCTGCTCATCAGTCCTCAAACCTCAAGAGCTGGGGCTGGGACAGGCTGAAGCCCAGAACCAGAAGCTTAATCAGAGTCTCCCACCTGCGTGGCAGAGGCCCAAGTACTTGGGTCATCTTCCACTGCTTTCCAAGGCACGTTAGCAGGGAGCTGGATTGGAAGTGGAGCAGCCTAGACTTGAGCCGACATTCATATGGGATGGCAGCATCACAGGTGGCAGCTTAAACTGCTGCACTAGCATTCTGGCCCTGGAGAAGCCAGAATGTACTTTTAGTTCAGGAGGAGTCACTGAGATGGTTGCCCTATAGGGACGAAGAGGAGGGGGAAGGCAGTGGGAGGGAGTGCTGTCAAGCAGTAATAATTCTAAAGAGCCAGAGGAGTATGTTGATAAGAAAGCCAACGTAAGAATAGAAGACAGCAGCAGAAATCAATATGTTTTGCATAGAACTCAGATCTAGATGAGCCTTTTACTGTGTCTGCTGAGATCCCCAATTTATTGGCTGACTCTTAACCATCAATAAAACAGGACAGCTAACCATGCGTGAGGGGCATGTTGCAGATAGTGAGCCATGTAACGGGATTCGGATGGTCTTCTAGTTTCAGGAAAATGATAAAAGAAGGTTATGTGATTTTCAGGCTTATCTAACTCCTCAAATGTTGGACAGCCTAAGTTCCCAAAGCCATTTTGGCTAAATAGGGAATAAAGAGGAACTGATAGACTTTTATAAAGAGTCTGAAATTCTTTGTATGCTGCAAAGGCCAAGAATACCACCTCAGATTAGCAGTACAAATGTGAAGCTCCTTAAGTGCTCTTTCGTTAAAAACACACATACACAAAAAGGAGAATTTCAGTGACAGTATTTACCCGAGTATTATTTCAAGGGAGGAAAGGCAAGTGTTTATTACTTACCTACTACATTCCACCAAATCAACAATAACACAAAATCTTTGAGTACAAGAGATTTCTCTGAATATTGAGATGATATGGAGAATACTGCTCAAACCAGAATAGGAAAGCATTTTAAAATGAATGTGAGAGGACCAGCACTGAGGCATAGTAGGTTAAGCCTCTGCCTGTGGTGCTGGGATCTCATTTGGGCGCCAGTTCATGTCCGGCTGCTCCTGTTCTGCTCCAGCTCTCTGCTGTGGCCTGGGAAAGCAGTGGAAGATGGCCCAAGTGCTTGGGCCCCTGCACCTGTGTGGGAGACTGGGAAGAAGCTCCCAGCTCCAGCTGTTGTGGTCATTTGGGGAGTGAACTAGCAGATAGAAGACCTTTCTCGTGTCTGTCTCTCTTTCTCTCTCTCTACCTCTCAACAAATAAATAAAAACTTAAAAAAAAAATGAATATAAGAGATCACTCTCCTTAAGGGTCCAGGCTCCACTTCCTGTCTCCCTTGCTCAACTCAGCATTCCTCACGTTTTATTGTGCAAAGTAATTTTAGGTTCAGCCCTTATCCTAGTCTAAGCTCTGAGCCTTTTGCTTGGCTCACTCTCATCTCAGGTCACTCGGTCTGGGACTCTGGGAGGAGCCAGAAGCTAGCCCACAAGGACACTTAGGCAGCCTGTGTAGAAATCCATTTGGCGAGGACCCAAGGCTGATGCTGGCAGCACCAACTTGGAAGCTGCTCCTCCGGCCTCAGTTACGTCAATGTCCTGATAGACCGTGCCCCAGAACTGTCCAGGTAAGCCACTCAAAATCCCCAACTGATGGAAACTGTGAGATAACAGCTATCTACTGTTTCTCTGAATTAACAATCATTGCACACATTTAAGGACTATGTGCACTATTTCAACACATGTAAACAGTGTGTGCTGGTAAAATCTGGGCCATTTCTGTTCTTTGACATTATGATTGGAGCCTGGAGCTCCTTTCTTCTATTTGCTCATGTACTAGGTTGCTGTGAACTATAGATACCTCACTGCACTGTGCAACACTAAGAATTTATTCCTTCAGTCTAAGTCTGATTTCATACTCATTACCCCAGTTCTCCCTAATTCCCTACCTCCTTCCCAGCCTCTAGTAATCACTATTCTTTGTTCAGATTGAGTTTCTTAGCTTCCACATATGAGGCAGAACATGAAGTATTTGTCTTTCTGTGAATTATTTCACTTAACATAATGTCCTGTGGTTCCATTTTGCTCAAATGACAGGATTTCAGTCTTTTTTTTAGTCTTTGTATGACTGAATAATATTCCATTGTGTGTGTGTATGTGTGTGTGTGTGTGTATCTCACCACAATTTCCTGATCCATTCATCTGTTGATGTTCACCTTGGCTGATTCCATATTTTGGCCACTGTGAGTTAACTGCAATAAACATGGTAGAACATGAATCTCTTTGATATAATAATTTCATGTCTTTTGGATCTATACCTAGTGGAATTGCTGGATTGTATCACAGTTCTATTTCTAATTTTTTAAAAAGATTTAGTTTATTTGAAAGGCAGAGAGACAGGGAGGGGGAGAGAGAGAGAGAGACTGATAGACCTTCCATCTATTGGTTCACTCCCCAAATGGCCACAATGGCTGGGGCTGGGCCAGACCAAAGCCAGGAGCCAGGAGCTTCTTCTGAGTCTCCCATGTGAGTGCATGATACCAGGGACTGGGCCATCATCTGCTGCTTTCCCAAGAGTGTTAGCAGAGAGCTGAATTGGAAATAGAGTAGCCAGGACCAGAACAGGCACCTGTATGGGATGCCAGCGTTATATATGGTGGCTTAACCCATTATGCCACAATGTCAGCCCCCAATCTCTCCTGTTAGAGCAATCTCCATGCTGTTTTCCAAAGTGGCTGTATTAATTTACCTTCCCACCAACAGTGTGTAAGAGTTCTCCTTTCTTCACATTCCTGCCAAAATGTGTCACTTTCTGACTTTATTGATAACATCCATCCTAACAGAGAAGAAGTGATATCTCAGTGTGGTTTTGATTTGCATTTCCCTGATGGTTAATTATATTGAGAATTTTTTTCACATATTTGTTGGCCATTTGTATTTCTTTTTTAGAGAATCATTTATTCAGGTCCTTTGCCGATTTCTTAACTGGATTATTTGTCTCTTTGTTTAGTTTTTTTGATTTCCTTATACATTCTAGATATTAATCCTTTCTTGGATAAGTAGCTTACAAATAATTTCGCCTCTTCTGTTGGATGTCTCTTTACTCTGTTGATTGTTTTCTTTGCTGTATGGAAGTTTCTGAGTTTTTGTTTTTCTTTCTTTCTTTTTTTTTAAAGATTTACTTATTTATTTGAAAGAGTTACACAGAAAGAGGAAAGGCAGAGAGAGAGAGAGAGAGAGAGAGAGGTCTTCCATCCGCTGTTTCACTCCCCAGATGGCCGCAACACTGGAGCTGCGCTGATCCAAAACCAGGAGCTTCTTCCGGGTTTCCCACATGGGTGGAGGGGCCCAAGGACTTGGGCCATCTTCCACTGCTTTCCCAGGCCATAGCAGAGAGCTGGATCGGAAGAGGAGCAGCCGGGACTAGAACAGGCACCCATATGGGATGCCTGCGCTTCAGGCCAGGGCGTTAACCCACTGCGCCACAGTGGCTGGCTCCTGAGCTTTTGTTTTTCTATACCTAAGTTTTAGGGTATTTTTTTTACACAGCAATAGATAACTAATACATGGATAATAATACCTTACCATCTTTGATTGCTAACTTGATTGATAGATCACAGACAAAGCATACTGGATTATTCTTCTTGTCTAAGAAGTTTGATCACTTGTTTTAGGTGGTCTCCCAGTCATGGAAGAGTAATATGAATAACCTGTGGAGTAATACTTAAGTGCTGTGTGAATATCCTGTTCCCCAACAGTGTTTTGCTTTGTGTTTTAGCACTTGTTGATGATTCTTGCCTGAATCACTTTTTACATGTGGTTTACAGATGTGAAATTCTATTACTCCTTCTACAAGAAACATAAATTCTTACTTTTAATATGAGTCTATTACTTAATTATGGCTTGTTTTATAGTTTTGTTTAAGAAATCTTCTCTATCCCTAAGTCAACATATAGCCTCCTATGCTTATCCCTCCTCTTCTGCATACATATTTTGGTAATCATATTAGTCAGGATAGGATAGTTCTAGCTGTGGTAGACAACAGTGCAAATAATTTCAGTGTTTTGCCACAAAAGTTTATTCCTCTCTCATGCAAAGTTCAATATGCACAAACAAGTGTCCTCCTCCATGTGGTGGTAGAAGGCTACTGGCTCCTTCTGTCTTCTGACACCACAACTGAGCACTCAGCTTCCAAGGTTAATGCAGCATGGGAAGAGAGAGATGGAGGAAACACATCAGCTCCTAACTGCCCAAGCTTAAAACTGGGGTTTATTTCACGGCCCATTGATCAGGGTTAGTTGCATGGTCCCAAGCTTGATTGTGAGGGAGGCTGAGAAAGGTAGGGAATGTTTGGGGCACACCAACGTTTGCCTGCCATTGTGAGAATCTAATTTTATTTTTCTTCATTTTCTGTGCCATTTTTCCATTGTCATACTAAACAATTTGTTCTTCTCCCATTAGCTCTTAGGGCCATCTTAACTTTCCTTCCGTATATGAGTTGCCTCTGAACTTCCTGTTCTGTCCTACTGTGGTTTCATTTACCTTGTCTTTTGTTCACCTCTTCCATAGCATATGTGTTTGTTAATTTGGAAAGCATGATTTTCAATGCTCTTATACTCCTTCCTAATGTCAGTTTCCTCTGTCTTCAAAAACACCTGCTCCCTTTTCATAATTGGTATCCTCTTGAATTTCGTTGACAAATGAAAAGTATCCAAATTTCCTCTATTTCTTGTAGTTACTCTCTTCACAGGGGGAGAATTTACTTCCATTTCTCAAGATTGGCCCCATTATTTTGAATTGCCACATCTTTTGTGAAAGGAAGAAATCAGAGGGTCAAAACCAACACTTAGAAAGGAAAAGAGGAAGTTTGCTTGAAATTGCAACTTGAATTTGCAGAAGAGTCAGATAAATTAAAAACACACAGACGTTTAAAGAAAAAAGTGAAAAAAATTATTAAGGTTATCAAAATATATCAGTGCATTCATTATGGAAATACAGTAATTTTTCACAATTGTCATCTCTACAGAGTTTGTCAGATGTCTCCAGGCATGAGTATTACAAAAGTCAGGAATGAAGTTGCCTTGTAAAGGAGGCATAATTTATGGGCAATAATCAAGGCTTATTTATTTTGGATGCTAGAACTAGACCTGATGACTATTCTGTGTGTTCTGACCGGGGGACATGATGTACTTAAAAATGTAGATTAGTTTTAGGACAAAATGGCAGTTTCACTTCCTCACTCTTAAAATGTATAATAGTTACAATTAAGTTCAAATGTGAGAAATAGAGATAAAAGTAATTCCAGCCATTATATTCACATGCTAGCCAGCAGAGAAAAGAAAAAAGAGGAAAAGGAAAAAGATAAGAAGAAGGAGAACAAGGAATGGGGAGGAGGAGGAGGTGGCAGCAGAAGGTAACAAAGGCAGTGAAGGGCATTTACCACTTCTCTCTAGATGGTTTGCAAAGCTGTCCACACTGCTTCTGTTTATGTCCCGTAGGCCAGAACTTCTCACATGGCTTTTCTTTGCTAAGGGAGGCTGGAAAGTGAGTGGCCATGAAGTAGTCTATTAATGAGAAAGAAGGGGAGACAAAGTATAGAACAATTAGAAGTCCCTGCCTTGCTCTGTCTGGTGACCTTCAGATCATTGCTGTCCTTGTGGAAATGTGGTGTTTGCTTGTACTGAGAATTCAAGGGATTTGACCTTAGTACTTCTGAGTCATCATTCAAAACGCTCAGCTCCAAATTGAAGGAAGGTGCAAGAAGCGGTGGGGATTTGGATTGACTTTTGTTTTATTTTCCACTTAAAGCTTTTGAAGATACTTTAGTCCACTTTGTGTTGCTGTAGCAAAATATTTGAGGCAGCTTTGTTTATTATGAAGAGTTTATTTGGCTTATGATTCTGGTGGCTGCAGTCTGAACAGCACTGCACTGGCTCTGGCAAGAGCCCCCTGGAAGCATCACAGCATGGCAGGTGAGGGGGCGTGCGCAGAAGGAGCCTGTCCAGGGAGAGTGGAAGCAAGAGGGTGAGAGGAGACAGCTGCACTTGCCTTTACAGCACCTCTTCATGGGAATTCACTCGGTCCCATAAGCCCTGACCCAGTTTCGTGAAAGGGCATTCATTCCTTCCAAGGTGGTGCCCCACGATGTAATTGCCTTCCACTAGGCCCCACCTCTTAAAAATCCACCATCTCCCAACAGCTGGCACCCTGAGAACCAGGCTCCAACTTGACTGAGGAGTGAGGTAGGTCCAGGGAGGGCCACAACTTCATGCCTGCCTTGGAGACAGTTTCTGTGTTTTGGGAGCTTCCTCGAGTTAGTTGGAGCAGTGCACCTGTTTTTTGCCTAACCTAGCCAGGCCTTGATGTTTTTGCTTCATACAACTTACTCCTTGTGCCAAGGGTATGCCAGAAGGAGCATAGTTTTGGTTTCTTTCTCTGTGTGGCCCTGAACTCAGCAAATCCCCATGTAAATAAGGCACCTTCAGGACGCTGACTCATCACCCTCAAGTTCAAGATGATTGTCAATCAGACTACTTTTGTTGTTTCTGAGAAAAGCAGAGGAATGATGCCGGAGGTGTTGGGGGACTCTTCCTTTGAGGGCCCCGGGGACATTTCCCTGGACATCTGTTGCCCCAAACAGTCTAACAGGAACAGCTTGATCTGTTCCCTCATGTCAGTCGAGCAACTGGTATTTGTTTCCTTGGCATCACACTAACTAATACCATTCTTCCACAAGCCTGAATTTCCCCTTGAGTTCTGGGAATGTGCAATTAAAACTAAAAGTGAGAAACTAAGGCCAAATACAAGTTCCTTTCAAATAGCGGATTCATCCTGTGGGTTGTTGTATTGTAAATGTGGGAGACTAGACAGCTATTAACCCTCTGCTTTGTGGTATAAGAAAACAATGGAGAATGGGATGGTGAGTTTTTGAACCAAGATTCAAACAGGAAGATAGCCTGGATAGTACAGGGCAGAATAAAGGCCCTGGGTGGGAAAGGAAGATAATTTGTAATGGGAAGGAGGAGGAGGGAAGCAGGAGAAGGTGTAAAGGGAGATGAAGGGAGTAGATACATACAACCCTGACCTGACTCTGGACTGGTGTAACAAGTTCCATGTTCCCACCAGGAGTTTCATGACCTTTTTGGGCCAGGTTTCCTTAGTGGAAATAAATCCAATTTTTTTAAAAGCATATTTTTTTTGAAATTTTATGTCATTTAATGAGAGCATTTTTCACTTTTTAAAAAAGATTTATTTTATTTATTTCAAAGAGTTACAGAGAGAGAGGTCTTCCATCTGCTGGTTCACTCCCCAGCTGGCTGCAACAGCCGGAGCTGAACCAACCTGAAGCCAGGAGCTGGGAGCTTCTTCCGGGTCTCCCATGCAGGTGCAAGGGCCCAAGGATTTGGGCCATCTTCTACTGCTTTCCCAGGTCATAGCAGAGAGCTGGATCAGAAGAGGAGCAGCCAGGACTAGAACCAGCGCCCATATGGGATGCCAGCGCTTCAGGCCAGGGCTTTAATCCACTGTGCCACTGTGCTGGCCCTTCATTTTTGTTTTTAAACTCAATTAAAAATAATGGGATTTAGATTAGAAAGATATTACTCCTTCTGCTCAGTTTAACATAATCATCTTCCTTGTTTTGAATTGATCTTCTCAAGTTTCATGCCTTTACACAAAGACTGTATTGAAAATCCTCTCCTGGTTCTGTTTTACTTACAACAGTACCACTTTTTTTTATTTTTGTTTTTATTTAAGGTAGACAAACTTCATGTATTTCCTATATACTGATTAGGAACATAGTGATACTTCTCACTCTTTCCTCCTTCCTGCACATGCCCCCACCCTACTTTCTCTTCCTTTTCCTATACCATTCTTAATTTTTACAAAGATCTGTTTTCAGCTTACTTTATACTCATAAGATTAACCCTTCACTATGTAAAGAGTTCAACAAATAGTATGAAGAAAAAAAACACTGTTCCTCAACAGTCGAGAAAAGGGCTGTTAAAAAAAATCATTGAATCTCAAAGTGTCAATTTCACTCCTATAGATTACCTTTTAGGTACTTTATTAGTTACCAAAGATCAGGGAAAACATTTGTCTTTTTGGGACTGGCTTATTTCACCAAGTATATGGCTTCCAGTTGCATCCATTTTGTTGCAAAAGACAGAATTTCATTTTTTATATTGCTGTATAGTATTGTGTGGTGTATATATAAACTGTATTTCTTTATCTAGTCTTCAGATGATGGACATCTGGGTTGATTCCATAGCTTAGTCATTGAGAATTGAGCTGCAATAAACATGGGTATACAGATCACACTTTCATATGCTGGTTTCATTTTGTTTGTATAAATTCCCAGGAGTGGAATGGCTGGATCATATGGTTGGGCAAAATTCAGATTTCTGAGGAATCTCCATACTTATCTTCCACAGTGGCTGTATCAGTTTACATTCCCATCAACAGTGGATCAGGGTACCTTTTTCCCCACATTCTTGCCAGCATTTATTTTTTGTTGATTTCTGTGTGAGAGCCATTCTAATGGGGTGAGGTGAAACTTCATTGTGGTTTTGATTTGCATTTCCCTGGTAACTAGTGATCCTGAGCATTTTTTCAAGTGTCTATTGGCCATTTCCTTTCTTGAAAAATGCTTGTTCAAGTCCTTTGCCCAACAGTTACCTGGACTGTTTTGTTGTTGAATTTCTTGAGCTCTGTATAGATTCTGGATATTAATCCTTCATCAGTTGCATAGTTTGCAAGTATTTTCTCCCGTTCTGTCCATTGTCTCTTTACTGAGTGTTTCTTTTGCATTGCAGAAGCTTCTCAGCTTGATGTAATACCATTTACATTACAAATACATTACATTACATGAATTTCGGCTTTGATTGCCTGAGCTTCTGGGGTCTTTTCTAAGAAGTCTTTGCCTATGCCAATGTCTTGCAGAGTTTCTCCAATGTTCTCTAGTAATTTGATGGTATCAGATCGTAGATTTGGTCTTTGATCCATTTTGAGTGGATATGTAAAGCATAATGTAGGGTCTGGTTTCATACTTTTGTGTGCAGAGATCCAGTTTTCCCAGCACCATTTGTTGAAGAGACTGTCCTTGCTCCAGGGATTGATTTTAGTTCCTATGTCAAAGATAAGTTGGTTGTAGATGTGTGGGTTGATTTCTAGAGTTTCTATGCTGTTCCACCAGTCTACATGTCTATTTTTTTTGCCAGTGCCATACTGCTGTGATCATAACTTCCTTGTTGTATGCTGGGAAATCTTGTGATGCCTTTAGCTTTGTTTTTGTTGTATGAAGTTGCTTTAGCTATTTTAGGTTTCTTGTGTTTCCATATGAATTTTAGCATCATTTTTTCTATATCTTAGAAGAATGTCATTGGTAATTTGATTGGGATCACATTGACTCTGTAAATTTCTTTTGATAGTATTGACATTTTGATGCTATTAATTCTTCCAGTCCACAAACATGGAAGATTTTTCCATTTTTTATGTTGTCTTCTTTTTCTCTCTTTAATCTTTTATAATTTTCATTGTAGAAATCTTTGACCTCCTTGGTTAAATTTATTCCAAGGTATTTAATTTTTTTTTGTAGCTATTATGAATGGGATTGACAAAAGCTATTGATTTTTTTTTTGACAGGCAGAGTGCACAGCCAAGATAGAGAGACAGAGAGAAAGGTCTTCCTTTTTCTGTTGGTTCACCCCACAATGGCCGCTGTGGCCAGCGTGCTGCAGCCGGCACACTGCGCTGATCCAAAGCCAGGAGCCAGGTGCCTCTCCTGGTCTCCCATGCGGGTGCAGGGCCCAAGCACTTGGGCCATCCTCCACTGCCTTCCCGGGCCACAGCAGAGAGCTGGACTAGAAGAGGAGCAACTGGGAAAGAATCCAGCGCCCCAACTGGGACTAGAACCCGGAGTGCCAGCGCCGCAGGTGGAAGATTAGCCTGTTGAGCCACGTCACTGGCTAAAAGCTTTTGGTTTTTGTGTGTTAATTTTGTGTCCTGTCACTTTAGCAAACTCTTTTATGAGTTCCAATAGTCTCTTAGTGGAGTCTTTTGATTCCCCTATACATAGAATCATATCATCTATGTATGGAGATGGTTTGACTTCCTCCTTCCCAGTTTGTATTCCTTTCATTTCTTTTTCTTGCCCAGTGGCTTTAGCTAAAATTTCCAGGACTACATGGAATAGCAATGGTAAGAGTGGGCATCCTTGTCTGGTTTCAGATCTTAATGGGGATGCTTCCCCATTCAGTAAAATGCTGGATGTGGATTTGTCATAAATTGCCTTGATTGTGTTGAGGAATGTTCCTTCTATACCCAATTTGCTTAAGGTTTTCATTAGGAAAGAATGTTATATTTTAGCAAATGCTTTCTCTGCATGTATTGAGATAATCATATGGTTTTTGTTCTTAAGTTTGTTAATGTGATGTATCACATTTATTGATTTGTAAATGTTGAACCATCTCTGCACTTCAGGTATAAATCCCTCTTGGTTGGGGTGAATGATTTTTCTGATGTGTTGTTGGATTCGATTAGCTAGTACTTTGTTGAGGAATTTTTAAAAAGCATATTTTCTAGCCATTACTTTGGACTAACTCTGTGAGCTGTGCTTGTGTTGGATGCCACTTTTTAGAGTATAATATTCTGTACAGACAAAAGTGATGCAGGTGAGTCTCTGATTCATCTGCCTGCTGCCCCAGCAGGCTGGGTTCCCTGCTTATGGCACAGATCCCAGGAAAGCGAGTGCTAGTGTCCAATCCCATCTGTCAGGGCTAGAGGAATAGGGTGTGCCTCTACAGTGGAATTCTGGGGTGAGAGAGGATGTGGGGATACCAGGTTCTCAAAGGCCCAGCCTCCCTGCCTACCAGAGGTGGAACAAGTTCCCTGTTGTGCCCTACTGTTCTGCTCTGCCTTCTGTGATTCTTCTTCTTCTTTTTTTAAAGAGATTTGTTTATGTATTTGAAAGGCAGAGTTAGAGATGGAGAAGGCGGAGGGGAGGAAAGGAGAGGGAGGGAAAAGAGAGAGAGAGAGAAAGAGATATCTTTTTTTCACTGGTTCACTGCTAAAATGGCTGGAGCTAAGCCAGGGCAAAGGCAGGAGCCTGGAACTCCATCTGGCTCTGCCTCGTGGGTGATAGGGGCCCAGGCACTTGAGCCATTTTCCGCTGCTTTCCCAGGTGCTTTAGCAGGGAGCTGGATCAGAATTGGAGAAGCAGGGGCTAGAATTGGCACTTATGTGGGATGCCAGCATTGCAGGCGGCAGCCTAACTCACTGAACCACAATTCCCACCCCTACCCTCTTGGATTCTTACCAGGTCCAGGCTTCTTTATTACAGAACTGGCCTTCCTGTTCTCAAGGCAGAAGATGTCCCACAAGAGGAAATTTATATGCTGGTGTGCTTTGAATGTTTCCGTCCCCTCCAAATTCTGTGTGTTGGAAACAATCTCTATGGCAACAGGGTGGGCAGTCTAACCTAATGGGAGATATTTAGGTCCTGAGGGCTTTCCCATTGCAAGCTGATTAATACTGCTATAGAGGCTAGCAGTTGCAGCATTGTGGGTAAAGCTGCTGCCTGCAGTGCCAGCGTCCCATATGGACGCTGGTTCCAGTCCTGGCTGCTCTACTTTTTGATCCACCTTCTGGCTAATGTGCCTGGGAAACCAGTGGAGGATGACCCAATTGCCTGGGACCCTGCCACCCATGTGGGAGCCCCAGGTGAGGTTCCAGGCTCCTGGCTTCAACCTGGCCCAATCCCAGCTGTTGCAGCCATTTGGGGAGTGAACCAGTAGACAGAAGATATCCTCTCTCTCCCTCCCACCCTCCCTCCTTCCCTCCCTCTAATTCTGCCTTTTAAGTATGTAAATCTTTTTCAAAAAGGAACAAACTTTTGACCTAGCAAAAATGTACTTCAAGAATGAAGGGCCATGAAACGAGGTTCAAAAGATTAAAATTATACAGAACCTGCTCTCTGTCCTCAGTGCAATTGTGCTGTAACTACAGTAACAAAAACTGGGAAATCCACATGTTTGGAAGTGAAGACATACATTTCCAAATAATTTATGTCCAAAAATAAACCATAATGAAATTTAAAACTATTTGAAATTGAATGACAATAAAATAGCACACTTCAAAAATGCAGGGTGAAGCTTCTTAAAGGGAAATTTATTAGTCTTGAGTGAATTATTAGAAAAGAAGGATGGCTGAGAAATTAATGAACTAAGCATCCATTTTAAGAAATTAAAAAGAGAACAGCAAAATAAACTCAAAGAAAGTGTATGCGAGAAAAAGAATAAATGAAGAGATTAATGAAATAAGAAGCAAGCATAAAGAGAGGAACAAAGGAGCCCAGATTTGGTTCTCTAACAAGACCGACAAATGACTTTCACAACTGATCCAGACAAAAAGAGAAGATGCAAATAGGCAACATTTGAATGCAAAGAAGCAACTCTTTGGAGCCTGTGGATAATGGACAGATAATAAAAGAATAGTATAAATAGTCCTATGCCAGTAAATAAAATTTGAGATGAAATGGAAAAATTCCAGGAAAACTATAATATACCAGAATTTGTTTAAGAACAGAAAAACATGGATAATTTCATATTTTTTTTAAAAAAAGGGATCCCACAAAGAAAACTCCAGTCTTATAGTTTTTATCAAACATTTATGAAAGAAGCAATACCAGTCTTACACAGACTATTCAGGAAATAAATAAATAGTGAATATCTTCCACACCTATTTCATGAGGCCAAGTAACTTTTTTTTTCAAAGATTTATTTATTTATTTGAAAGAGTTACACAGAAAGAAGAGAGGCAGAGAGAAAGAGATCTTCCATCTGCTGGTTCACTTCCCAATTGGCCGCACCAGCTGGAGCTGTGCCGATCCAAAGCCACATCTTCTACTGCTTTCCCAGGCCATTGCGGAGAGCTGGATCGGAAGTGGAGCAGTTGGGACTTGAACCGGCGTCCATATGGGATGCTGGCACTGCAGCCGGCAGCTTCACCTGTTATACCACAATACCAGCCACATAGGCCAAGTAACTTTTATTTCAAAACCTGACAAGGACATTACAAAAGTAAATTTCAGGCTAACTCTTATAGAAATATATGTGAAAATTCTAAACAAAATATAAGAAAATTAAATCCAGAAATACATTTTAAAGTAATACACTATAATCAAATCGGGTTTAACATGAAGAAGTCAGTATAATTCACCATGAAATATAATAAAGGACAAACACCATAATTAGCTCAATGGGTGCAGAGAAAGGTCAAAAGTCATATCTTGGTAGATTCAGATAGAATCTACTTTGTGATCAAGCACATTACATTTCTGTAGCAAAACTTATGAGTATTCTCATTGAGTAGAATAGAGACTATAAATAGCCTCGCGTCTGTTCATGGCAAGTTTTGCTGCCAAATGAAGAAAAACAACTTCCTTTTTGGATTTCTGAGTAGTGGATAAGGAATTACAGGCTTGAATCAAATAATAAAGATAAAAGATTGGAAATTCACTTAAATGCTCACTTAAAAATAAAACCACAATGCTATTCTCAATTTACAATGAAAAATAATGTTTATTGATGAGTTTAAAACTTGTTATTTGCTAGAGCCACATCAGTTTGGGAAGTTAGTTGCAGCCATAAGTTTGATGAGCCACGAATCAGATATCAGCGGCTCCTGTTTGTCAGAGTGATGACAGATGCACCTTTTACGATACCCAGGATACTGGATGTTCATTGCCCCACAGACTAGATATTCCTGGTCTCTGGCACACGCTACCAACACAAGTGAGAGACCAGGAGTATAAATGAAACAACAGGACAGATCTACTTGTGACATGTCCACTTGTGACATTCCAAAATACCAAATCTGGTCATGGCTCCTCTGCACTTGAAGCCATCTGCAGTGCCTACAAAGCCACAGCTTCACACACACTGAACTCAGAGGCAGGACACTGGCTTTATTTCCCTTTTTATTATTATTATTTTTTTTTTGACAGGCAGACTTAGGGGGAGAGAGAGAGAGAGGTCTTCCTTCCGTTGGTTCACCCCCGAAATGGCTGCCACAGCCGGTGCACTGCGCCGATGGCCCAGGTCCTTGGGCCTCTGCACCTGCATGGGAGACCTGGAAGAAGCTCCTGGCTTCAGATCGGCACAGCTCCAGCCTTTGTGGCCATCTAGGGAGTGAACCAGCAGATAGAAGACCTCTCTCTCTCCACCTCTGCCTCTGCCTCTCTGTAACTCTGCCTTTCAAATAAATAAATCTTTAAAAAAGCAAAAGTGGAGCAGCTGGGACATGAACCGGCGCACATATAGGAAGCTGGCACAGCAGGTAAAAGCTTAGCCTACTATGCCACAGTGACAGCCCCAGAATAATGATTCTTGCAGTCTGGGAAGAGTGAGAGGAGGAGGGGATAGAGGGAGATCGAATAACAGGTACCAAAACGTAGAAGTAACAAGTTCTGCTGTTCCACAGCCCAGTGACTATAGAGGCTGCAGTTCTCAGTAACGTATTACACACTGGATGGGGGCAGCTAGGAGGCACCAAACACAGGCAGAGGACAAGGAGAATGAAAGGCTGGTTTCTTAGCTTGATTGCTTTATCCCGTGTGTGTGTGTGTGTGTGTGTGTGTGTGTTTGTTTGTGTGTGTGTGTGTGTATTGAAGTAATGCATAGTACCCTATGAAAATGTACAAGTATTACATGCCAACAAAATACATTTGATTAAAAAAGGGAACTATGGGTGCACGTGTAGCACACTGAGTTAAATAGCCACTTAGGACTCCTGCATCCCATATCAGGGTGCCTGGGATTGAATCCCACCCCTCTTCCAGCTTCCTGCTAATGTGCAGCCTGAGGCAACATAGGATGGCCTAGTGCTTGGGTTCCTGTCAACCAACCAAATGGAGTTTCTGGCTCCTGGCTTTGGCCTGGCCCAGCCCAGGCTGTTGAGGGCATTTGGGAGCGAACCAACAGATGGAAGATAATCTCAATCTCTCTCTCTCTCTCTCAAGTTCTTTCTCTGTTAGTCTGCCTTTCAAATAAACTTTTAAAAAAGCAACTAAGAAATATAAAGTGGAAAGACTGAAGCTATTTACAAAGTAGAACCAGGAGAAAGAACAGGCACTTACATCCCTCCTTCACTGTGCACCCCTTCTTCTTGACGCCAGGGTCTTTTCGGTGCCCCCTGCAGCCTGATCGTAGGCAGGCTTAAGCGCTCCTCACCACTGAGCGGAACAGCTGTGGATGCGATCAGGGTCTGGGGAGCCCCCCTGCTTCACCGTCCTCTGGCAGTGGCGGGGAGAGAATCGTTTTGTGCCCTCTGTCTCCTAAAACAGCCCTCTCTGCCTCCTTCAGTCGGCTGTGACTAGGGAAAGGCGGGTCCCTGGTGTGGAGTGAGTCAGTGTCAGACAGGTTTTCATCTGCTCTCCTTCTCGTGAAATACCTAGTTAGGTTTTCCCTCTTCTCTCTCCACTTCCTGCTTGCTGATTGACCCAAGCAGCAAAGCTGATCTGCATTTCCTGTGGAAGCCACAAGGTGTTCTTCCCTCTCTGGACTGGGGACAGGTTTGAGAGGATTGAGATTGTGGAACAGATATGGATAGTGGGACAAAAGAGAGATCCTGCAAATCCATTAGAGTAAGGAGCTGTGACTCTTGTTCACCTAAGATACACCCAGTGCCCACCACGGACGTATACCAAGTGTTGGGTTAATCAAGGGTTGTCAGAGGATGAGCTCTAAGACCTATGAGAAATTTCCTGGGGATCCGGTGACTGCAGCAGAACAGAATTCCTTGAAGATGGATTAGGACAAGATACATATTCTATGTGCTGGGATGCCTGGCATCCAGAAATTTAGAGGTGTGTTTACATAAGGTGTCTCCAAATGTCTATAATGCTATCAATAGAAGTTATTTTGAGCAGTTAATTTAAAAATTTTTATGTTTGTAGCACTGTATTCATAGGTTTTGTTCACAATAAAATTTACACAAACATAAATTTTTAAAAGATGCAATAAAACTAAATATAAAAAAGGAGTTATCATTGTTCCCACATTCTAATGGATGATTTTTAAGTCTCCTCTGAGTTTAGTTGTGTTCTTTCTATTCAGAAAGAAAGTTTATAGGGCTTCAGAGAGAGGGGAAAATGAGTTCAGCATGAAATATAGTGGGAGGCTGTGGATGGTTCAGTAATGTCTGACTCAGACTCCCAGCGGTCAAGAGAACACGGCTCACCTCTCCCCCATGATGCACTCTTACAACTATCAACTAACAATGTAATTAGCAGCTAATTACATATTGACTTCTATTGTTGCTAGAAGATTATAGGGTTCTTTTAAATTTTTAAATTTTACTATTCATTGTTTTAAAAATTGTTTATTTGAGAGCTGGGGGAGGGGTTTGGGTAGCGAGAGAGAACATGCTCCCATGTGCTGGTTCACTCCCCAAATGCCTGCAAAGGCTGGGGTTGGGCCAGGACTGAAGCTGGGAGCAGGAACTCAGTCCAAGTCTACCATGTGGGTGGCAGGGACCCAGTCATTGGAGCCATCACTGCCGCCTCCCAGGGTTTAACTTAGCAGGGAGCAGATCTGGTCAGGACCCAGGGCTGGGTGTCAAATCCAGGCACTCTGATAGGAGACATAGGGCATCTTACCACTACGTCAAATGCCTGTCCCTCTGAGGTTCTTTATGGAAGGCACATGCATGTGGGTGGACAGACTGTTCTGATGGGATGTGTTAACTTTTGCTGCATAACAAACCATCTCAACTTGGTGGCCAAAAAGCACACATTTATTATTTATCTGACCATTCTGTGTGTTGGATGAATTGGCAGTTTTGGTCTGGGCTGAGTTGGCTAAGGCTAGATGGTCTAGGGGGACTCACAGGTGACCTGCACATGCAGGAGTGAGCCTAAGAGCAGCCAGGCCCAGCCCACACTAGCAGAAGCACCTGTCCATGCTGTAATCCTGACCAGACAGGATCGCTGTTTTAAACCAATAGGCTGTTATGGACACCGTCAAATGGTAAAACAGCTTGTAAAATCAACAAATTATTTTCTCACCAAAATGGCAAGATGGGGGCTAGTGCTGTGGTGCAGTGGGTTAAAGCCCAGGCCTGCAGTGCCAGCATCCCATATGGGTGCCGGTTCTAGTCCCAACTGCTCCTCTTCCCGATCCAGCTCTTTGCTGTGGCCTGGGAAAGCAGTAGAAGATGGCCCAAATCCTTCGGCCCCTGCAACTACGCGGGAGACCTGGAAGAAGCTCCTGGCTTCATATTGGCGCAGCTCCAGAGCCATTGCAGCCATCTGGGGAGTGAAACAGCAAATGGGAGACCTCTTTCTGTCTCTACCTCTCTCTATAACGCTCTTTCAAATAAAATGGCAAGATGGTATCATACACTTCAAATGCAATATTAATTCCAGTATTAGTAGGTAGGTAATTAAGTCATACTAGTAACTCTAAAATCACTAGAATATTATATTTTACTGTTTTTGAAGACAAAAATGTAATTTCTAAATCTTATTTTAGAACATGTTACTTCTGGGGCTGGCGCTGTGGTGTAGTGGGCTAAGCCTCTGCCTGTGGGGCTGGCATCCCAAATGATTGCCAGTCAGTCTAGGCTGCTCCACTTCCGATCCAGCTCTCTGCTATAGCCTGGGAAGTCAGTAGAAGATGGGCCAATTGCTTGGTCCCTGCACCTATATGGGAGACCCAGAGGAAGCTCCTGGCTCCTGGCTTTGGATTGACGCAGCTCCAGCTGTTGAGGCCATCTGGGGAGTGAACCAGTGGATGGAAGACCTCTCTTTCTCTCTCTCTGGCTCTTTCAACTCTGCCTTTCAAATAAATAAATACTCAATCTTTAAAAAAAGAACATGTTACTTTTGATCATTTGACCAAAATACACATGACCATAGATCTACCTTTTATAAATCAAAATGTTTCTTTGATCATATTGGCAAGAATTAAAACTATCTTTTAATAAAAGTTGTGATATTTATGTTCATTTCTTTTTTTAAAAAAAGTATTTGAGTGGCAGAGAGAGGGAGAGACAGAGATGTTCTGTTCTGCTGGTTCACTCCTCACATGGCCTGCAACAGCCCACTCTGGACCAGGCTGAAGCCAGGAGCCTCAAACTCCATTCAGGTCTTCTATGTGGTGGCAGGGGCCATCCTCCAATACCTTCTTAGGTGCATTAGCAGGGAGCTGGACCAGGAGCAGAACAGCCAAGGTTTGATTGGCACCTGATATGGGATGCTTACATCTCTTGTGGTGGCTTAACCCACTGCATCACAATATCGGTCCCTCATTTCTTCCATTATTAACAATTACTTAAGAATATTTTTGGCCGGCGCCACGGCTCAATAGGCTAACCCTCTGCCTGCGGCTCCGGCACACCAGGTTCTAGTCCTGGTCGGGGCACCGGATTCTGTCCCGGTTGCCCCTCTTCCAGGCCAGCTCTCTGCTGTGGCCAGGGAGTGCAGTGGAGGATGGCCCAAGTCCTTGGGCCCTGCACCCGCATGGGAGACCAGGATAAGCACCTAGCTCCTGGCTTTGGATCAGCGCGATGCACCGGCCGCCAGCCACGGTGGCCATTGGAAGGTGAACCAACGGCAAAGGAAGACCTTTCTCTCTGTCTGTCTCTCTCTCACTGTCCACCTGCCTGTCAAAAAAAAAAAAAAAAAAAAGAAAGAAAGAAAAGAAAAGAAAAAAAAGAATATTTTTGACTGAATTTATCATTCCTACAAAAAGTTTATTTTAGCAATTTGATTTTCTATCTTCTATTGGAGCTTAAGCTAAAGTTTTTTTTTTTTTTAAGATTTACTTTATTTATTTGAAAAACAGAGTTACAGAGAGAGATAGAAAGAGAGGTCTTCCATCCACTGGTTCATTCCCCAGATGGCAGCAATGGACGGAGCTGCACTGATCTGAAGCCAGGGACCAGGAGCTTCTTCTGGGTCTCCCACATGGGTGCAGAGGCCCAAGGGCTTGGGCCATTTTCTGCTTTCCCAGGCCATAGCAGAGAGCTGGATTGGAAGAGAAGCAACTGGGACTAGAACCGGTGCCCAAATGGGTTAGGGTTAGGGTTAGGGTTAGGGCACTGCAGGCCAGGGCTTTAACCCGCTGCGCCACAGCACCAGCCCCAAGCTAAACTTTTTTGTATATGGTTTTATTGGTTGCTTTAGAGATTAACATATGCACTGATAACTTACAATTGTTTAATATTTTAACACTTACATGAAATACAAAAACATTTCAATTGTATAATTTTCTTGAACTCATACTCCTATCATTGGTGCAATTGTCATTGTTTATTTTTCTTCTACATAAACTGCTATTGCTTTAAGAAGTTAATTTTATAATTGTAATAAAAGAAAAATATCTTACATATTTTTCAGTAAAGCTACAATTTCTAATGATGTTCACTTTTTCTTTGTAGTTCAAATTTTCCATCTGGTATCATTTTCCTTCAGTCAGAATTTCATTTAGCATTTCCTGTATTACAAATTTGTTAGTGTTGAATTTCCTCAGCATTTGATTATCTGAATGTATTCATTTCACCATCAATTTCTAAGGATATTTTTACTGAATATAGAATTCCAAGCTGATAGTTTTTTTGTTTTTCTTTTATTAAATATTTTATTTATTTATTTATTTATTTATTCATTCGAGAGGTAGTTACAGAGATGGGAGAGACAGAGAGAATGATCTTCCATCTACTGGTTCACTCCCCAGATGGCCTCAAAGGCTGAAGCTGGGCTGATCTGAAGCCAGGAGCTTCCTCTGGGGACCCAGCACTTGGGCCACCTTCTAATGCTTTCCCAGGCTGTACCAGAGAGCTGGATCAAAAGAGGAGCAGCCAGGACATGAGCTGGGGCCACATGGGATGCCAGTGCCACAGATGGAGGCTTAGCCTACTCTGCCACAGTGCCAGCCCCTGTTTTTCTTCTTAGTACTCTGAAAAGGCTCTTGTATTGTCTCCTAGTTAGAAGTCAACTGCCATTTTTATCATTGTTCCTTTGTGTGTGATGTATCTTTCTCCTGGTGCTGCTTTTAAGATTTTATCTTGGTCTTCGATATTTGAATATTTAATCATGATACTTGTAGGTGTATTATTCTTTGTAATTATCCTGCTTATGGCTCACTGAGCATCTTGGATTTGTGGGTTGTTTAAAATCAAATTTGGAAAATTTTTATCCATTATTTCCTGAAATATACTTTCTAACCAATTCTCTCTTTTCTTCCTGGGAAACCAGTTAAGAGTACTTGAAACTTTCCCATGGGTCATTAAAATTGTTCATTTATTTTTCAGTCTGTTTCTCTGCATACTTTAATTTGGCTTCTACTGATTGTTCTTCAAGGTCATCAATATGTTTTTTTTCCATTGGCAAATATGCTGTTGATACCACCCAATGGATTTTAAAAATTCATGTCCTATATATTTCAGTTCTAGGAGGTCCATTTCATTCTAAGAGTTCCCAGTTTTTCACCATATATACCCACCTTTTACTATAAATTGTTTAACATTTTCATTGGTGTTTTAAGTTCTTGTCAGCTGATTCAAATATCTGAGTTGCTGTGGGTCTCTTCCTAATGACAGCTTCTTAATACAGGTGACATTGTCTTGCCTTAGTCACGTATCAGGTGGGTTTTGACTGTGTAGTCTACATTGCAGAAGATGGTGCATTTGAAGAGCATGGGGTTTTTCCCAGCAGCAGTTTACTCACCTTGATCTTGTGTTTGATTTCATGTTTTCTTAGAATGAGATGATTTCATTCCTTGTCCTGGAGGGAAGTCCTTAGTCCTTACTAACACGGCCCTTATTCCCAAGGCATGAATATTCTGGGGAAATCAATGAAAGTCCCTTTCCTGTGTACCCATTAACTGCTGAACTTTTACCAGCTCTTGTCTTCCTTTGAGTTCATCAGACACACAAAAAAGTGAGTTTTTCTTTTGGAGAATATTTTATTTTTTTAATTTTTAAAAATATTTATTATTTGAAAGGCAGAATTACACACACACAGAGAGAGATAGAGAGAGAGAGAGAGGATGAATCAGTCTTCCATCTCCTGGTTCACTCCCCAGGTGGCCGCAAAAGCTAGAGCTGAGCTGACCTGAAGCCAGGAGCTTCTTTTAGGTCTCCCTAAGCACTTGAGCCAGCTTGTACTGCTTTCCCAGGCCACAGCAGAGAGTTGGATCAGAAGTGGAACTGCCCACACTAAGCTAATCCTCCGCCTAGCGGCGCCGGCACCCCGGGTTCTAGTCCCGGTCAGGGCGCCGGATTCTGTCCCGGTTGCCCCTCTTCCAGGCCAGCCCTCTGCTGTGGCCAGGGAGTGCAGTGGAGGATGGCCCAAGTGCTTGGGCCCTGCACCCCATGGGAGACCAGGAAAAGCACCTGGCTCCTGGCTCCTGCCATTGGATCAGCGCGGTGCGCTGGCCGCAGCGTGCTGGCCGCAGCGTGCCGGCCGCGGTGGCCATTGGAGGGTGAACAACGGCAAAGGAAGACCTTTCTCTCTGTCTCTCTCTCTCACTGTCCACTCTGCCTGTCAAAAAAAAAAAAAAAAAAAAAAAAAAAAGAAGTGGAACTGCCCAGCCATTGTGGCCAATTAGGGAGTGAACCAGTGGATGGAAGACCTCTCTCTCTCTCTCTGCCTCTCCTCTCTCTCTCTAACTCTGACTTTCAAATAAATAAATAAATCTTAAAAAAAAAAAAAAGAAGAAGTGGAGCTGCCAGGACTCAAACCAGTGCCCATATGGGATTATAGCCCTGCAGACAGTGGCTTTACCAGCTACGCTACAGCACCAGCCTCTGAAGGATATTTTAAAACACTCTACAAGACCGGCGCCGCGGCTCACTAGGCTAATCCTCCGCCTAGCGGCGCCGGCACACCGGGTTCTAGTCCCGGTTGGGGCGCCGGATTCTGTCCCGGTTGCCCCTCTTCCAGGCCAGCTCTCTGCTGTGGCCAGGGAGTGCAGTGGAGGATGGCCCAGGTGCTTGGGCCCTGCACCCCATGGGAGACCAGGAAAAGCACCTGGCTCCTGGCTCCTGCCATCGGATCAGCGCGGTGCGCCGGCCGCACCGCGCCGGCCGCGGCGGCCATTGGAGGGTGAACCAACGGCAAAGGAAGACCTTTCTCTCTCTCTCTCTCTCTCACTGTCCACTCTGCCTGTAAAAAAAAAAAAACAAACAAACAAAAAAAAACAAAAAAAAACCACTCTACAAAATGGTGAACAAAAGAAGAAAGCAAGAAATGTTAACCCAAAATGATTTTATGAAAGCCAGGTTGCTACCCTTCTCATCATCCATGTTGCCTGCCTAGGAGATATTCACATATACCCATAGCTGCTTCTCAGTGGGTGGGAAGGAGGCAAAGGTTCATAAGCAGAGATTAAAGCAGTAACAACAAATCCCTAACTCACATACTTCCCTTGGGCTGATGAGCAAACCCTCAGAAATCCCTTCAGGATGGTTGGCTTTCCCCCCTCAGTTTGTCATACAACGAAGAGACAACAAGTCTGCAGGAAACAGCTGAATCCAGCTGGCAGAGTAGTGGCTGATAAAGGCATTAGAACAGAAAAGAGAAGAGCCAGTCTCAGGAGGAGAGTTGCGACTGGGGCCAAGAGCAGAGCAAGACCAGGAATTCAGAGCACAAGGGCTTGTGAGCCCAAGATAGTAGGAATTTGCAGAGAGAAGGGTATGGGACATGGACTTTGGATTTCCCACAGAATGTGAGCTAGGAGCCTCAATATAATTTTATTTTCCCTTGGAAGTTTAGTTGTGTCATCTTGCATCTGGATTATGAAAATACTATGAATTATTTTTGTGAGCCTTTGCGTACCACTGGGAATTATAGGATAGTTACTACATCCACACTGCAGATAAGGACTAGAACCAATTATATGTGGCTTCATATTATTGTCGGGGGCCCTCCAAACTCATAATCTGGCTCATCTTTCCTCTGCCACCCAGGATTGATTCTACAATACCATGTCCTCAAGCCTCAGATGTTTGGGGGACAGCACAACCACACGATGCTCCCCTAAGCGCTAGGGGACATTATGCAGTCTGTCGTGCGTAATCCTGGGTGATTGGTGAGCAGAACTGGCGGACGATGGGTTCTGGCCTCCAGCTGTGCTACTCTAGATAGAGTCAGGTAGCTCCAGGCGCCTCCTGACAGAGACTCCATCAGGAGGCACTCGGAAACACTATGCTTGCCCTCCGGTCTCCAGCCCCAGATGTGCTGTCCTGAATGTCAGCGAGAGGGACGGTCACTGGGCCAGAACGGCTCTCAGGATGCCCCTTCTTGAGGCTGTGCCTTCTCCCAACAGCACAGAGAGAACTGCAGCTACCAACCCCACCTCCTGCCGATTCTTTTGTCCCATGGGGAGAGGGCCCGAGGAATGGAGCTGCAGGTGGAGCCCATTGTGAGGTCAGCACTCCCGGTTATTGACGCTGCTGAGGTCCAAAGGAGGCCAATCAAAACTCATGAAGCAGCTAGGCCGATCTGATGGCAGGTTTTTTTTTTTTTTTTTTTTTTTTTCCCGACAGGCAGAGTGGACAGTGAGAGAGGGAGACAGAGAGAAAGGTCTTCCTTTTTCCGTTGGTTCACCCACCAATGGCCACTGCAGTTTTGACCCATCTGGGAATCTGAAGATGGATTTGAAGAGTCCTGGGCAGCCAGGGAGCACAGTCTTGGAGATTTCCCTGTGACATGTGGACTGAAGGAAAAAACTGAATATGGACTATTCACCATGTGACTTAAGGCTCTAAAGGCGTGTCACTGTAGGGTTGACGAGAGGGGATGGAACTGGAGGTCCTGATTTTCCTCTTCAGTGTCTTGTCTCCTCATCTCTGAACTGCTCTTTTCGCGTTCTCTGGATTGATTGGATTGTTGATCCCAGCACTTCCAAGTTTGAAGTGGTCGAGGCAGTGGCTGAGATTCAGAAGGCAGAAGAAAATAGAAGACCATATTTAGAAGCAGAACAAACCAACAAAAACATCAGAAATACGAATTTCTCCTTTAAGACGGGAAGCTTATTTTTCTCTGGGACATGCTTGCTGGCCAGATTTGTTAGACTGGAAACAGCTCTCAACATTTATACTTTTATTTTCTTGCATTCTATTTTCTGTAAGTTTCTATATCCAGAGAAAATGCAAATTCCTAGTACCCACAACACAGGCTAGCTTTTTTCTTTTTTTTTTTCTTCTGATATTTACAATAAAGACATTTATGCTTTAGTTTTAGATTTTCTGAATAATGTTTATATAATCACATACATTTTAAAACAATGGCTATTGTGAAAATTAATGGGTATTCAGAATTGCATGGGTTGATAGAAATGATTCAGCAGGAAAGCTTACTGAGCTTCTTTCTAGAGGTGCAGTGTCTAAAACGCTACAAAAAGCTCAGTGCAAAGTCTTGCTGCTTGAGATGAACTGTTTCATCCTTCCCACTCTAGCAAGCTGTGTGATCCTTTTTATTTTCAAATAAAGTGATATCTGACCTTCTTTTTTCCCAAAATCTAAATGTAAAGATAACATTGTTGTCTATTATAGTCTCAGTGAAAAATGGAGCAACCTGGTTAGTGTCACCACTTCCACCATCACCACACTTCTATTGACTTCTCTGTCATGGGCTATGCATCCAGGCTACCCAACAACAATGGCTCCTTGGGTAAGGCAGGTCCATCCCCAAACAGTAAAACAAGTCGAAGTAGATCACGATGATTCCAATAACCTTTGACAGTGATGTGCCTAGGGGTAATCCCACGCCACAGTTCTGGCCAATGAGGCATGAGGGGAATGTTCTGGGAGGCTCCTAGAAGAGATTTTCTCCCTGATTAAGCTTGCTATTGGATACCTCCTGTAATGAACGTTTGTTGTACTTTGGGGACATTAAAATGATTAAGACACAATTCCTACTCTAGGGATGCTCAATAGAGGAGAGAAATATAAACAGACACTTGCATAATTCGGTGAGTATCTTATATAAAGTACCAAGGAAGAGCAGGAAAAATTACTTGGGGTGAAAGGCATGGTTTCTTAGAAGAGATAATTATCATAGGTTCTCGGGAAGTGTAGCTGAGAAGTCTATGCCTGGCCCAAGATCAGATTTTCTCTTATTATTTTTCCTAGCCTCACATAATTTTATGCTTTACACTTAGATCTTTATCTGTTTTGAGTTAATATTTATATATAGCATGAAGTGTACATAAATTATTTTCCTTCCTTCCTTTTCCTCCTTCCCTCCCTCCCTCCCTCCCTCCCTGGCCTACCTACTTGCCTGCTTATCTTTTTATATGGATATCCAGTTGTTCCAACGTCATTTGTTGAAAAGTGAGCCTTTCTCCTCTGCATTGCCTTGGCATATATGTTTTTTATATGTGTCTCATGTTTGTCAGTCTCTTTGTGGACTCCATTCTGCTTCATTGACCTATTTGTCTATCTTTACACAAACACCACACTATTAATAGCTATTGTCTTGAAATCAGATTGTTAGTTCTACAATTTTTTTTATAAAGTTATTTTGACTGTTCTAGTTTATTTGTATTTCCATATGGATTTTAGAGTCACTGTGTCAATTTTCAAAATAAAAGCAGTTGGGATTTTTGTTGGATTGCACTGAATCTATAGGTCAATTGGGGAAGAAATGACATTTGAAGAATATTTAGCCTTCTAGCCTGTGAACGTAGTATCTTTTCATTCATTTAGGTCTTTATGCTGTATTACCAATATTTTGAAATTTTCTATGTACAGGTCTTGTACAAATTTGTCAGATTTATTCCTAAATATTTCATATTTTTGTGCTTCAAAATTTTTGTTTCTAGTTGTTAATTGCTAATGTATAGAAGTTTAATTATTTTTACATATTGATCACAGCCTTACTAAACTCAACACTTGGAGTAGCTGTAGTAGATTTCATTAGGTTTTGTACATGGACAATCACATTGTGAGTAGATTCCTTCCTTTCTGCTGCAGATAATTTTCTCCTAATTTTGGGTGCATTTTGTTTCTTTTTCTTATTGTATTGCACTGCTTGAACCCAAGTACAGTGATACATAGAAGAGGTAGAGAAGAGGCACCATTGCTCCCTGTGAAGTGGTAAAAGTCTTTGTTTTTCAAAGCTATTTTCATTACATACGGAATTATTGAATTTCTCTCCCCCAAGTTATTTAAAGAGATTGTCCCACTGTCATCTTGCTTGCATTCTTTCTTTCTTTTTTTAAATATTTATTTATTTATTTGAAAGTTAGAGTTACACAGAGAAAGAAGAAGAGGCAGAGAAAGAGGTCTTCCATCCGCTCATTCACTCCCCAGTTCGCTGCAACAGCCAGAGCTGCACTAGTCCGAAGCCAGGAGTTTCTTCTGGGTCTCCCATGTGGGTGCAGAGGCCCAATGACCTGGGCCATCTTCTACTGCTTTCCCAGGCTATAGCAGAGAGCTGGATGGGAAGTGGAGCAGCTGAGACTCGAACTGGCACCCATGTGGGATGCTGGCACTGCAGGCAGCAGCTTTATCTGCTACGCCACAGTGCCAGCCCCTGCATTGTTTCTAATAAGAAATGTGCTGTAATCTGAACTTTGTTTCTCTGTATAATACATGTCCTTTTTTCTTAGCTTCTTTTGAGATACTCTCTTTATCCCTGGTTTTATAAATTTGACTGTAATATGGCTTGGTATATTTTTATTCATGTTCCTTGTGTTTGGAGTTCAGTGAATTTCTTGGCTATATGGGTTTGTAGTTTTCATCAAATTTGGGCATCTTTCAGCTACCTCATCTTCTTTGGAGTCTCTAATAATGTATATAGATTGTGTCACTTGAAATTATCCCACAGTTTGTTGAATTGTTCATTTTAAAGTAGTTTTTATTTATATAAAGAAAACAAATTTCATGTATTTCATACATACAGTATTTTTTAAAAGATTTATTTGAAAGACAAAGTTACAGAGAGAGGTAGAGACATAGAGAGAGGTCTTCCATTCACTGGTTCACTCCCCAGATGGTAAAAGCCAGAGCTGAGCCAACCTGAAGCCAGGATCCAGGAGCTTCTTTTGGGTCTCCCACATGGGGCCAGGGACCCAAGAACTTGGGCCATCTTCTACTGCTATCCCAGGCCATAACAGAGAGCTAGATCAGAAAAGGAGCAGCCGGGACTAGAGCTGGCACCTATATGGGATGCCGGCGGTTCAGGCCAGGGCTTTTACCTGCTGTGCCACATACAGCAGGTATGTGCCCCCCCCATACATACCGTTTTAAGAACATAATGATATTTTCCACCCTACCCTCCCTCTGTGTTTCGTTTGGATAGTTTCTGTTGTGTTAATGCTGTGTTTTCTAGTGCACTAATCATTTTTCTTCTGCAATGTCTAAATGTTAATTCCATCCAGTGTACTTTTCATGTCTGCATTATAGTTTTCATTTCTAAGAGTTTTATTTTGAATTTTTAAAAGATCTTCTGTGTCTCCACATAACTTTTGAACATACAGAATAGAGCTGTAATACCAGTTTTAATTCCATATTGCTAATTTTAAGACTCAGATATGTCTACTAACTCAGAGAGACCTCAGTCAACACAGTTTATAATCAGTAGGTGAGTGAGATTCCTGGATTAACGTCTGACCTCACCATCAGAGAGCAAGCTCCTTGGGAGCAGAGTCTTGGTCTGTTTTGCTCAGGACTGTGCCTCTGGTGTCTCACACAGCACCTGGCCAACAGTGTGTTCAGTGTGTACGAGGATTAATGTTAAACCCAATCAGAACCCATGAAAATACTAAACTCTCAAAGACTTCATAGGCAGTAAGATATAATACTTCCCAGTAATCTCTCCTTTTTTTCTCCTGTAGTCTTATTAAAGCTAAAATGAAATGATCAGAACTACGTATCTTAACCTGGATAAACCTCACATAGTGTTGAATGAAGATACCAAATTGCCCAAGAATATATTCAGTGTGATACCATATTCACAGTTTAAATACACAGAAAGCGTACTACACAGAGTTAAAGGATACATATATGTAATAAGTGTATGAAAAGTATGTGCGAGGATAATCTATGCCAAATTTGGGGTAATGGTTTCCTCTTCAGAGGAAGAGAGGGGGAGAGATTGGAAAGGGAGACTAGAGAGGTCAACTCTGTGTCTAATGTTTTATTTCTTAAGCTGAGATGTACTACCCGGATGCTCATCATGTCATTTTTCTATATTTTATGCTAAAGAAAGATACTTGCAAAAAAAAGAAACTTGCAGATATAAAAAGAATTGGAATTGAGGCTCTAATAAAACAACCAAAGAAGGAATAAAGAGGAGAAGGAACTGTCCAAAAAGAACCCTACATGCCCACACACGAGTGAAAAAAGTCTGTGTGTGCTCTCGATGGCAAAAACGTGGGGAAGAGGGTAGAGGAATTGTACGATTTCTAGCACATTTTAGTTTCTTCCTCAAACTTGAAAGTGTGTTTAAAAGGGTTTATTTTCAATGACCATAAATTATTTATAGAATCAGAAGAAAGCAATAAAGCTATTTACACTGTAAAAACAAAAAGAGAAAAAGATTGAAATTTCTTGTAATCCCAACCTCCAGAGAAACTCATAACCAATAATTTAGTTTGACAAATTCCTCCAGCTTTATCTCATAGAGATATTCTGGTAATACACATAAGTTATGTAAAACAGTATTTCAGTTTGTGGTCCTATATATATCCCGATTCAAGTCCTTTCTCAGAAATAATTATTATAAACATTTCTCACTCCGTCACTCACCTTTTTATTTTCTTTACATCTCAATTTCAATGAAATTCAATTTGTCAGTATTTTTATTCAGAGTTGCACTTTCTGTGTCCTTTTAAAGGAGTGTTTGAGTGCAGGATCGTTAGGACAGTCTCCTAGGGGCGCCAGTGTTGTGATGCACTGGGTTCCACTCCCAGCTGCTCTGCTTGCAATCCAGCTTCCTGATGATGATGTATCTAGGAGGGCAGCAGTCCAGGCCCCTGCCACCCACGTGGGAGGCCAGGGTGGAGCTCCTGTCTCCTGGCTTTAGCCTGGCCCAGACCTGGCTGTTGTAGGCACTGGGGGAGTGAATCAGCAAATGAAGATTGATTCATTCTCTCTCTCTCTCTCTCTCTCTCTCTCTCTCTCTCTCTCTCTTTTTCCCCTTCTCTCTCTCTCTCTCATACTGCCTTTCAAATAAATAAATATTTAAGCAGTTCTCCTATGTGATAAGAGGCCTCCAAAAATATCATGGAAAGAGGCATATTATGAAAAATTATGGATGTATTTAAAAATTTCTTGCCAGAAAAGGAACTTTATATAATTCTGTTTTCCTCACAAACTTTTTGAAGTCCCGTGATATGTCAGATGTTGCTGGATAGTTTTGTATTTTTACTTCAAAAGATTTTATTATAGAGCATATTTACACTTACAGAGGTGTGCAGAGAGTTTTGGTATGCCCTTCAAGCAGTTTCCCCTATTATTAACATACTACATGAGTCTGGTAGACTTGTCGCTGTCCAGTCGCTGTCCATCAGCCAACACTGGTACATTATTATGAGCTGAAGTCCATACAGTGATTACCCAGATTCCCTTCGTTTTCATCTAGCATCTTTTCTGCCCCAGGATTCTACCCAGGATTCCACATAACATTTGGTTGTCCTGTTCCCCTTAGACTCCTCTTGGCTGTGACAGTTTCTTAGACTTGTTTTTGGTGACCTTGATATCCTTCAAGAGTGCTTGTTAGGTGTTTCCCCGAGTGTCCTCGCCTGGGATTTGTTTGATATCGTTTCATGATTAGACTGGGGTCACCCTTAACCCCAGGTTTTGGAAGGAAGACCACAAAGGAAAAGTGCCATTCTCACAACGTCACAGCGAGGGTACATGCGATGGGTTTTCTCCACTGGGCAGTGACGAACTGCCTGCCTTTTCATACCGTGCCTTTGGGAGTCACTGCAGCCCACACTTAAGAAGTGGAGTTGTGTTCCACTGCCTTGAGGTCAGGGTGTCTACGTGAGTTATACTCTTCCACATGGGAAATTTGTCTGTTCTCTTCCATTTGTTAAATTCAGTCATTTATTTCTATCAATATGCACTCCTGGATACTTATTTCACACTCTGGGTTACAATCTAGTACAAGTATGTGTATCATGCTGTGACTCAGTAGAAAGTACATAACAACGAGTGTGTTGTGTTCCTACCAGTTTAACCTGAGTGTCATACTAGTAAGCCATCAGAGCCGTCCACAATATGGAACTTTCTACTAAAAAAAAAAAAAAAAAAAAAGTACTCTTCAAAAGAAGAAGAGAACTGGGTTACTGTTCTAGATCTGAAAAGACTACTGATACATAGCAATCCACTACCCAGTGTGAAACTTGACACCTGATTTGAAAAAACAGGTCAGCCACAAAAAGACATTCGGAAGCTCATTGGAGAACATTATGAAAGGACTGTTCAGCAGATCCCTGCAACTCAAAGTGCAGCCACTTCCCAGAGGTACCAGTCAGAACCTGCTTTCTTTTTTTCTTTTAAAGATTTATTTTATTTCTTTTAAAGGCAGAGTTACAGAGAGAGAGATGGAGAGATGGAGAGATGGAGAGATGGAGAGAGAAAGAGAGAGAGAGAGAGAGAGGGAGAGAGAGAGAGAATGAATCTTCCATCCTCTGCTTCAACTCCCCAAATAGCTGCCACGGCCACGGCCAGGGCTGGGCCAGGCTGAAGCCAGGAGGCAGGAGTTTCTCCCATTCTCCCACGTGCAGGGACCGAAGCGGGCCATCCTCTTTTGCTTTCCCAGGCGCATTAGTAGGGAGCTGGACCCGCTATGCCACTGCACCAAACCCGGAACCTACTTTGTTTTTGACTCACGTGGGTAGGAAAGTCTGACAAGCACTGCCTAACGTACAAAACTTTCTTTTTGTTTTTTGAAGTTTCAGCTCCTACAAATTAAGGAGAACATGTGGTATTTGTCTTTTCTGTGTCTGATTTATTTCATTGAACATGGTGTCTCCAGTTGCATCCACTTTGCTGCCAATTGTAGGATTTCATTCTTTTTAATAAGTGAATAATATTCTGTTGTATACATATGCTGCATTTTCCTTATCCATTCATTTGATGGTGGACACCTTGGTTGATTCTGTATTTTAGCTATTGCTGCTATAAACATGGTGGTGCAGGTGTCTCTTCGATATAACATGTGTCTGTCTTTAGGATACATACTCAGTGGTGGGATTGCTGGATCATGGCAAGCTTATTTAGCTTTTTAATGAATATCTGTATGGTTTCCCCAGTGGCTGCACTAATTTACATTCCCACCAACAGTGCATATGTTTTCCCATTCTTCGCTTCCTCGCCAGCATTTGTTACTCTCTGTGTTTTGGATTTTAGCCATTCTGACAGAGGTGATGTAATATCTCATTGTGGTTTTGATTTGCATTTCCCTCAAAGCTAGTGATGTTCAGCACATTTTTTAAAAAAGATTTATTTATTTATTTGAAAGTCAGACTTACACAGAGAGAGGAGAGGCAGAGAGAGAGAAAGAGGTCTTCCAACCTCTGGTTCATTCCCCAGGTGCCCGCAATGGCTGGAGCTGTCCAGATCCAAAGCCAGGAGCCAGGAGCTTCTTCCGGGTCTCCCATGCGGGTGCAGGGGCCCAAGGACTTGTGCCATCTTCTTCTGCTCTCCCAAGCCACAGCAGAGAGCTGGATGGGAAGTAGAACAGCCGGGTCTTGAACCAGTGCCCATATGGGATGCCGGCGCTTCAGGCCAGGGCATTAACTCGCTGCGCCACAGCACCAGCCCCACTATTATAGTTTCAATTTGTTTATTTTTTAAGTTTTAATTTGATTTTTTGAATTTTAATTGGTTACATTGAAATTTGCTATATATGAGTGAAAGTCATTTTCCATTTGATTATTGTTTATATTTCCACTATATATTGCCTATATTTCCACTAAACTAGGATCTTTGTGCTTTTAACATGTTGAACTTTTTATTTACTGGAGCATTAATCCATTGACTCCAATATAAACTAAAGATATATTATCTCAAAAGTGAAGGAGAGGAAAGGAAGAGAGGTAGGAGGGAAAGGAGGGGAGGGAGAGAGGGAGGGGACATCACATTCTCAGAGCTGTATCTATGAACTATATGGAACCTGTTAAAAAGCTAAAAATTTTAAAATGGAACAATAATCAATGATGAAAAAAATAAAGTGCAAAACTGATAAGGCCAAGTCCAAATGCCTTAATTCTTGGGAGATGCATGTTGAAGGGTCGGGCAAAGTGCCCTGATGTCTGCGACACGTTCAGGTGGCTCAGGAACAGCAGGCGGGGCGGGTGCTGACGGCTGGGCAGCGGAGGTGAGGGCTGTACAGAGCTCACTGCGGCAGCTTTCATTGTCTATGCACACTCGAATTTTCTACAGTTCCACATGTAGAGTTTCATAGAGTGGGCTTGACATTAGAAAGTCTGTTTTGGGGAAAAATGGGCGTCATTTGTACTTTCACCTAGCTGTTTACCCTTTCGGTATTTCAGTTGTGAATAGATTCTTTAGTCATATTTCTAACTTACTGTTCCTAGTGTGTAGAAAGCTATTCATCTTAGAATACTTACCTTGAAGTTTGCTGTCATGCTGTAATCCTTCATTTTTCTAATAATTTTTGGTTAATTTTCATGGATTGTTTTAGGATGACAATGGTAACATTTGAAAATAAAAGTTGGTCTCCTAATAGTTTGAGTTTTTCCTAAGGAAACTTGGCTTTAAATAAAAATGATTTCCTAAACAATATTAAATAGCAGTGATAATATCATTGTCTTCTTCCTGCCCCTAATTAAATGGCCTCTGGTGTTTCACTGTTAATCCAATCTTGCTGTGGATTTCTGTTACATTCTTTTTATCATAATATACTAATAATTTTTATTTAATTAGAAATACATGTTAAATTATATTAAGTTCCTTTTTGGCATCTTTGGAAATGATTTCATTGTTCTCTTATAACTTGTAAATAGAATACATTCCTTGATAATAAACTATTTTTATTTGAGAAATAGAAATTCCCTGGGCATGTGTATTATTCTTTTAACATATTGTTGAATGTGGTCTTACTGACATCTCATTTGTTCCCAGCTATATTCACAGATTCAGTTGTAATATTCTTTTACTTTGCTTTCTTTGTCAGAGTTTGGAATCAGAATCTGAATATAGATCAGGGTCACTGCAGATTGCTCAGTACATGCAGGAGTACTGGACCGACTCTGGCTGCTGCACTGTTTCACACGTGGTCCCTCTTCATCCCTTGCCAACAGAACTCAAGATCATCATTAATATTCTTTTGCCCCTCAGTGAGACAAGCCAGAAGAAATGCCATCAGATTATTAGCATCAGCTTAAGATCATAAGCTTGAAAATACTGGTAAAATATCTGCTGGACAGAAAATGTCCAGTTAATTTTTCAGAATCAGCTTAATAATATTCCACTGCTAAAAATAAAGGGGTGGCGCTGTGGCATAGTGGGTGACTTGGCTGCCTGTAACACCAGCATCCCATATGGGCCCCATTTTTAGTCCAGACTGCTCAACTTCCAATCCAGCTCCCTGCTAATGGCCTGGGAAAAGCAGTGGAAGATAGCCCAAGTGTTTGGGCTCCTGCACCCATGTGGGAGACCCAGAAGAAGCTCCTGGCTCCTGGCTCCTGGCTCCTGGCTCCTGGCTCCTGGCTCCTGGCTTCTGGCTCCTGGCTCATGGCTTTGGCCTGGCCCAGCCCTGGGTGTTGTGGCCATCTGGGAAGTGAACCAGCAGATGGAAGACCTCTCTCTCTCTCTCTCTCTCTCTCTCTCTCTCTCTGACTTTCAATGTAAATAAATAAATCTCTTTTTTAAAAAAACCTATAAAAGTAAAGACAAATGAAATATAATCCTCCCAGTAACATGGATAAAACACCATTACACAAGGAGAACTTGCAGAGATAGACAAATTTGGTGCCTAAATTGAGAAGACAGTGCTATTAAAATCAGCTCTTGGGAACACTGAAAACACAGTCACAAAATACAAGTGAATACGAACTTCAGGATTGCCCTGTTTGGTTTTTTAATACCAAGTCTGCCCAGGGCCTCACATTACAGCAGCCTTCCAGAAGTCCTTTCTGAATGAATGAAGCAGAGGCGATTGTGTGGGGTCCTTCCACGCATTCTGTCGGTCTGGCAGATGCTGCACGATGTCCTCTGTGCTCATGAGCCACGTCTCAGTGCCCTGGAGGCTGAGGACCGCACAGCCCCACCCTGATGGAATGAACTTACAGGATGATGAATACAGAAACCTCTTTTCAATCACCACTAGAAAGTCTGTACCTGGAGGGGAGGCTGTGCAGATGGGACGAGGCACCAGGCTCTACCACTTCTATAGCTGGAGTGGAGCAGGTGGCTCCTGTGTAGGGGCAACCGCCACCCCTACGTGTCCTGGTCTGGGGGCAGGGGGCTGCTTCACGTGCCTCGGCGGGGTCGGCCAGCTCCGGCTGAGAAGCAGAACGGACTATAAGGTGCACGTTTTTGGGGGGGTCAGGAAACAGGCATTGCAGTAAATACCAAGAGCCATTTCCCCAGATGAAACCTTAATTTAGGAACTTAAGTGAATGTAACTGTGATGTTGCAGGATGACATGCAAGACAGGTTCTGGGGATGTTTTGAAATCTCTCTAGCCTCGAGCACTGCAGGAGTCCCTTCTCCGTTTCATGCTCCCTGAGCAGCTGTTTGGCAGTTGCTGTTGAGAAATCTGGCATAAAAACAGAATTTAAAGGTCTTTGGGGGTGACTTTGGAAAAACAGCCAAATCTAGGAGAATCATATTAAAGTTTCAGATCTGCAAGAGAGGCAGAGTGAGTGCCTGCAAAGCAGGTGGGACCTAGCAGACCCCCCCCCCCCCCGCCCCAAAGAACAGCCGGATGGCACAGGGCAGTGTACATCCATGCCTTTGATACAGTAAGACCTTCAGTCTGTTACCAAGTCCTCTCTTCCGCCTCCCAGATACGACTTGACTTTGCCTTTCCTTCTTAACCTTCACTGGCACACCCCTGGTCCAGGTCATCGCTGTCTGTAGCCCCAACTTCTGCAGGAGCTTCCTCCTGGGACCGTGGCTTAGCATCATTTATGTGGTAGCCTAGGCGAGTCCACCCCGGGAGCACGTTACTCCACCCAGGGTTACACGAAGAAGATACCCCCGAGGTCATGCATCTCAGAGGCCCTGCTGCTCTCCCTCCTCCTTTCTCTCTCCTTAGATCTATTTTCCTCTCGCTATTTATTATTTCTGGAATGCTTCAAGCACATGAGACATAAAGAGTATATAACATATATCCGCAGGCATCCATCAGCCAACTTTTTCATATTTTCACACTTAAAAAATTTTGGAGCTGGGTAACCTAAATTTTTATTATGAAATATAGAACGCATAGAGAAGGGCATATATAATATAATTGAATATTTTAAAGAACAAATACTCATGCTCCCATCACTCAGCTTAAGAAGCAGAATAGTTCCAGATGCTTTTAAAGTCTCCCGCGTGCACCTTTCCGAATCAGAAATTGCTATGTTCCTCCAGAAGTACCCACTGTACTGCGTGTTGAGATAACTGTTCCTTTGCAATTCTTACTTCTTTATGTAACACGTAATATAATCAAGCATTGCTTAACTACAGGGATATGTTCTGAAAAATGTGTCATTAGGCAATTTTGTCATTCAGACATTCTCCTGTGACTTGCTTTTTGTTTAGTAATACAGACAAAGATCCTTTAAAAAGTTTGGGGCTGGCTTTGTGGCACAGCACGTAAGCCACCACTCGGGTTGCCTGCGTTCCACGTTGGAGTGCATGGGTCCGAGTCCCTGCTCTGCTTCCCATCCAGCTTCCTCCTAATGTGCATCCTTGGAGGCAGATGATGGCTCAGATACTTGGGCCCCGCCACCCGTGGGAGAGACCCGGATGGAGTTCCTGGCTCCTGGCTTTGGTCTAACCCAGCCCTGCCTGTTACAGGGAATGAACCAGGGGATGGAAGACTGACTCTCTCTCTCTCTCTTTCTCTCTCTCTCTTTCTCTCTCATTCTGCCTTTCCAATAAAAATAAGTTTTTAATATTTTGTGAAATGGAATTTGAAAGATGTTTTTATTTTGATGCAAAAAAATTGAAATCCATGCGTACTTTACAGTGCAGCCAGAACATTCTCTTAAAAACATAAATCCAGTAGGCTACGCCATATAGGTTTGTGTAAGTACCATATACATCTTAGCTATGTGGGGTGTGTGTGTGTGTGTGTGTGTGTGTGTGTGTGTTTGTATTATAGCTGTTTCTCCTAGGACCATAATGAACCAACAAGTTTTAAATCAATGTGTAAAAGTTCATGGAAATGAATTTTATGAGAAAATTATCCCTGGATTCTGATTTTTTTTTTTTGCTTCAAAATAACCTTATCTTCTGATTCTGTTTTCCATGAATTTTTTGAAGTACTTGCATATGCACAGATTCTCAATGTTTTGCTAGCTTTTTGACCTTGGTATAAATGGAATCAGTCTGAACACATTTTTCTGCAACTTGCCTTTTTCACTTAGTGATACAAGGATACTTTTTAAAAGTTTGTGAAAATTGAAATTAAAAGATACTTTTATCTTGGGGCAAATATTTTTGAAATCCATGCATGGAGGTATGTTTGAAGAATCATCTCTCTTTTTGCAGGGAGCTGTAATTCACCTGTCTGCACTGCTTTCCAATCCATTCTTCATACTGCAGCTGGGGAAATCTCTTAAAGATATAAATCCAATTATTTGTCACTCCACTGCATAAAACCCTTCAGTGGCTTTCCCACACTCTTGGAATAGAATTGCAGATGCCTGCCGGCCTGCCAGCGACCAGAGCTGAAGTCACACTACTTACTCCCTGTCTCCCTGCTCTCAAAGAGTTCCGCCCTTCCCTGTGGACTTCGTACCCAGCCAGGGTCTTCCTTTCCCTCCTCCCTTGGCTATTCCTGGTAACTTCAGGCCTCTGAATAAATATCACTTCTTTTTTTCCCCGTGTAAGATTTATTTGAAAGAGTGAGAGAGTGAGAAAGAGAGTGAGTGTGTGAGTGAGAGAGAGAGACTCCATCTGCTTGTTCATCCCTCACATGTTCTTAAAGCCTGGGGCTGGGCCAGGCCAAAGCCGGGAGCCAGGAACTCCATTCAGCCTCCCATATGGGCAGCGGAGGCTGCCCTTCCAGGCGCTACAGCAGGGAGTTGGGTCAGTAGCAGAACAGCCGATACTCATACCAGCTCTCTAATGTGGGATGTGGGTGATCCAGTTGGCAGCTTAACTCACAGTGCCATGATGCCAACTCCTAAATATCATTTTTTTAAAGATTTATTTGTTTGAAAGAGTTACAGAGAGGGGCATAATGAGGGACAAGGGGGGAGGGATGGAGGAGGGGAAAGAGAGAGAGAGAGATAGAGAGAGAGAGATCTTTCATCCATTGGTTCACTCCCCAGATGGTCACAACAGCCAGGGCTGGGCCAGGCTAAAAGTAGGATCCAGGATCTCCATCTGGGTTTCCCATGTGGGTGCAGGGGCCATCTTCTTCTGCTTTTACCAGGCCATTATCAGGGAGCTGGATTGGAAGTGGAACAGCTGAGACGCAAACCAGTGCTTGTATGGATGCCAGCTTCCCAGGCTGCTTCGTTATCCGTTGCGCCACAATGCTGACCCCAGTATCACTTCTTTAGCTGGGTCTCCATGGACCTGCTTGTGTAAATTAGGTGCTTTTTTTTCTTTTTTCTTTTCTTTTTTTTTTTTTCTTTTTTTTTTCTTTTTTTTGGACAGGCAGAGTTAGACAGTGAGAGAGAGAGAGAAAGGTCTTCCTTCCGTTGGTTCACCCTCCAATGGCCACTGCGGCTGGCGCACCGCGCTGATCCGAAGACAGGAGACAGGTACTTATCCTGGTCTCCCATGGGGTGCAGGGTCCAAGCACTTGGGCCATCCTCCACTGCACTCCCAGGCCACAGCAGAGAGCTGGCCTGGAAGAGGGGCAACCGGGACAGAATCCGGCGCCCTGACTGGGACTAGAACCCGGTGTGCTGGCGCCGCAGGCGGAGGATTAGCCTATTGAGCCGGGCAGCGCCGGCCAATTAGGTGCTTTTTGTTTCGGTTCCTTTCTATTCTGTTTCTTCATAGCACAGCTTTGTTCGCATATGTTTATTTGTGCATTTATTTGTATATTTATTTAATTCCTGTCTCCTTTTAAGTTTCACTGAGGACAAGGTCACGTGGGTTCTGTTCGTGATGGCATGTCCAGTCCTAGTATAGCTGTGGCATACAGTACTCGCTAAGTAATCGTTCAATGAGACTTGAAACCAGCAAAAGTTGATGTAGTCAGAACAGCACACATGGACAAACAGTGTGTTCAGAGTATGTGTTCTGTGTCAGCTCTGTGCCAGACAAAGCTCATTAAGAAGGAAGGTAGCACCGCATTCTTCCAGAAAGCACAGAAGGTTCAGAGCCATCAGAGGCAGACTCAAGCTTTTGTAGTCATCCTGGGTGCTCACCTTGAGAAAGTGACCACAAAGCAACTCATTTGCTATACTGCATTTGAAAAATAAAATGCAGAACAGTAACTAAAATGTATTGAGTGGTCACTTGTGCAGGCACTATTCTAAGTGCTGTGCATGAATAAAATTGATTTACTTCTCATAGTAACCCTAAAAGGGGGATGCTCTCCCTAGCCCCGATTTTATAAATCGGGAAATTGAAGCAGAGAGGGATGAATTAATTGCTGGAGCTTGTACAACTAGCACGCGGGCCCAGACAAGGATGCCTCAGTGTTCTTTGCCATTATGCTGCATTCCCTTTTAGATAATTTGGTTCAAAAAATATTTGTGGCAAGAAAAAATAATAGGCATTATACCAATATTTCAAATAAAGTGCTGTGGGCCTGTGGAAGGAAGGCTTTTTGCATCTGCATGCGGCTCCCTGCTGTAGAGTCTAGAGGGTTCCTGAGAGGTAGGGGGACTTGGAAGAACCCACGTGGAAAGATGATGCTGCCCCCAACCAATGACATCACCTGAGTGTGAGGCAAGAAGAGATGGGGGGTGTGCTGTGGAGCCACTGCCTCAACCCGTGGCACTGGCATCCCATATGGGCACTGGTTCTAGTCCCAGCTGCTTCTCTTCCAATCTAGTTCTGTGCTATGGCCTGGGAAAGCAGTGGAAGATGGCACAAGTGCTTGGGCCCCTGCACCCACGTGGGAGACCTGGAAGAAGCTCCTGACTTCAGATCAGCTCAGCTCCGACCGTTGTGGCCATTTGGAGAGTGAACCAGCATATGCCAGACCTTTCTCTCTGTCTCTCCATCTCACTGTCATTAACTCTTACCTCTCAAATAAATAAATTTTTAAAAATCCTAAAAAAAGAAGAGATGTGAGGGAAGGGGTCATGGTTTGGTGTTGATGGATAGAGGATTATAAAAATGGATCCCTCCAAGAATGTGGGGAGTTAGATGAGACTTTTAGGGGCTCATCCTTTCTTACACACAGCCTCATCTTACACAAAAAGCACTGAACATAGGACCGGATCCTGTGTGACAACCAGAAGTCACATGCGGCAGAAGGAATGACATTTCCACTTTTATTATTTGTAGCCACTTATCGGGCAAGAGGGGTAACACAGGAACAGAGTGAGAGAAACTGACACAGTTTACTCCTCAGAACTTGTTTTTCAGGAAATGTCCCAAGAAAGCTTAGCCAGTAAGAGTGCACTGGGAGGGGTGCGGGCCACCACGACCAAGGAAAGCTGCCAAGACCAGCCTCAGTGTGACCTGTCAAACACACAAGGCTCAGAGACGCTACTGCTCGAGCAGGAAGCCCTCCTCCTCCCCCTTTATCCCTCTCCCCTTCACCCCCTTCCTCTTCTTCATCAATCATCATCATCCTGGATGTCTATGGCAACTGGGAAGGGCCCTCCCTCTTCCCATGTGCTACACCCAGGATACTCCACTAACCCTTGCAGTGAAAGCCCTGGAAAATGGCTTCTCAGAGAGGCAGCTCTTTAGGGGAACTACACTTTCCCATTCGCCTTTGTTTATCGTGAGTGATAAAGCTTTCTTCTGAGCAACCCCTGCTTATGGCTGATTATCTGGTGACAGCCCAAGCAAATGGACTCCGAGGGTCTGCCGCTAACCAGATTCTTACTGATATAACTGGGTTCATAGATCCTGATGCCTTCCAAACATATCATTCATCTGAACATCTCTTCTATGTTTTACATCCAATTGATCAATTATCTACTGAAGAATTTGCTTCAAAGAAACCTAAACTTGATATTTTACCAGAAATTTACTTTTTCTCATCTCAATCAATGGCGACATCCTCCATCCAGTTGCCCATACCAGGGACCATTATGTCCATATAAAAATCTCAGTTTCTCATACCCTCAGGGTCAGTTAACTCCTAAGAATTGTCCATTTTCCCATCTCTTAGGTCTGCCCTGTTCTCCCCCTTTCTCATTTTCAGTGCCATAATTCAGATCCCTGTCATTTGGGGCCTGAGTTACGGCCTCTTAACTCTTCTCTTGTCTCTCATCTCACTCTTGTCATTCACCCCCCACGGTCTTTCTAAAACACATACATTGCTGCATTCTTATCTTGCGAAAACCTGGCCACATTTGTGCAGGCTGGGCCCTGTGGAAGGCTCTGTGCTACTTGGCTGGTGATAGGAAAGTGAGAGTGACACTATCTCTGCCCTCCATTACTTTCTAATCTGCCGGAGACAAGCACAGTAGCTATAATTCACCGTGATGTAAGGAAAGACCTCTAGGAACCTCTTCACAGAACGGAGAGGTGCCCGGTGGCTTAGATTCTAACTTAGGAATCAGGGACGCTCCTAGGAAAGGCTGAAAGGAAGAGGAATTTGAAGCACTTCATGTGGGATTGCCTCAGATGTCCCCAGGGGTAGGGACTCTTGGGTGGTGCACATGGAGTACTTGAGAATGCGGAGCTGTGCCACAGCCTTTGTGGGGAAACAGAAGAGATGTTTAGCAAGATACTCAGAGCGATGGGTGACCAGTGTGGACAAACAAGCTGAGTTGGGGCACCAGGCTGACTGGGTTGGAAGTGTAGAGCCATGAAGTTCTAAGTTGAATCTTTAGGGTTTCTGGGTTTAGCTGAAAAGCCCCAGGTCTAACAACAGGGAGGTCCTTGCTGACAGAGAAGGCAGATTAAGTCCACACTGTATAAACTGAGCTAGGAAGGGCCACAGAAAACCTCCTTGCATCCCCACCTCTTACAAGTCAGGGATGAGAATGCAAGAGAGCCAGAAAATTGTCCCAGGCCTCTGCTGTGTAGTCTTAGGCAAGATAGTCAGCTCACCCATAAAACAGAACTGAAGGTGGTAACTCTCCCAGGGTCACTGTGAGGACTCGATGAGCAGTGCCTGTAGGACGCCTGGCACTGTTGCCTGGCCCAGCGTGCATTTCAGTGCCAATGCGCTGTTATTACTACCACTCTCATGACTGACTCAAAGCAAAGCCAGACGAGAACCAAGGATTCGCTTCACGTTCTGTTCCCTGGCCCCAGCTCCCCCAGGGGCAGGGGAGGAGTACCCTGCAGCAGGAACCATGGACAGTGACCCAGTCCTTCAGAAATGGGGTTAGAAATCCTTAGATTAGGGATGATAAGGACTTTCTCCACTTGCCTTCCTCCTCTTTACCTTCTGAGTGATAAGCCTTCATGTGGGAGATGGGGGAAAGTTTAAGGGTACACAGCTTTGTAGAACTATGGAAAGCACTGGGGGCACCCACCAGCTGGGTCATTCTAGTTGACCTTTTGGCAGAGGAAGAATTGGTCTTTGGGGCTTCCTTCTACAATACTCAGCCCAGGTCACTTGAGTAGGAAAATAGAGATGACAAGTATAAAGAGGATAGTACGTAGGGTACAGGGAGGGAAGCTACTTATTTATATGTTCAAACAGAAGTAGACTTGTATGGTTAAAAAAAAAGTCAAAACATAAGAAAGTAAATAGGGTGAATAATACAATCCCATTCCACCCACTCCCTACTTTCTCCTTGCAGTGACAAACTCTGTTACCAAATCCTAGTTTATCTTTCCAAATACATTTTGTGCACCTACTGAAATACACTCAAATGCACACGCTGTTGATTATGCACATTTTTTCTTGTTAGTGTCTTTATTTTTCCTTTTAAGGATGTATCTTGGCGCTCACACTGGTTCAGTAAATTAAAGCTGCCTCTTTCTCTCTCTCTCTCTCTCTCCCTTCCTTCCTTCCTTCCCTCCCTCCCTCCCTTCCTTCCTTCCCTCCTTCCTCTCTCTCTCTCTCTCTCTCTCTCTCTCTTTCTTTTATTTGACAGGTAGAGTTATAGACAGTGAGAAAGAGACAGAGAGAAAGGTCTTCCTTCCATTGGTTCACTCCCCAAATGGCCGCTACAGCCGGCGCTGTGCCGATCCAAAGCCAGGAGCCAGGTGCTTCTTCCTGGTATCCCATGTGGGTGCAGGGCCCAAGCACTTGGTCTATCCTCCACTGCCCTCCCAGCCCACAGCAGAGAGCTGGACTGGAAGAGGAGCAACTAGGACCAGAACCCGGCACTGCAGGTGGAGGATTAACCAAGTGAGCCACGGTGCCGGCCCCAAAGCTGCCTCTTTCTTATTAATGCCTATTTAGTATTACAGTGAAGGGATGTACCACAGTACAGCGTCTGTCAGCAGACACTCCTGTTGTTCCAGATTCTTCCTTTCACAAATAGAGCTGCAATGAATATCTCTGTACATGGACATACAAGTGCAATCTCTAGATAAATATACAAAAAATAGAATTGCTGTGCCCAAGGAAATGTACATTGTTAAGTTTAGTGGCAATAGAATACTAGCTGTGACTTTTCCTGTTGTCTCAGATTTTCAGAAAAATTCCCACTAGGATTAGCCTAGTGAGCCGCGGCACCGGCCAAGATCCTTTTTCTTACTTCTTCCCCATCCAGTTGTCACTGTGTTCTGCCAATATCATGGTCACTGTATTTTAGTTGATCTCCCCCTTACACTATTGCTGTTTTGTTGAGGTCCTGCCTTAGTGTAACTGTTTCTTCTTTTTCACTCTTACTGCCAAAGCAAGCTGTAATGATCTTTCCAAGGTGAAAATTTGGTCAAAACCACCCCATTTGTAACATTCAACAATGGTCTTCCATTGCATAATTTCCTCAACTGTTCACATTAGCATTCTGATTTGTCTCTCTCTAACTCTGCCTGTCAAAAAAAGTAAAAATAAAAAAGCTATGGTCTAGACTTTCCACTCACTCCTGCTTCTGCCTGACCAAACCTGGTATTTATTTCTTGGGTGACTTTGTTGAGTGTGATACATTTGGCTGTGGTGTCAGTGTGTCCCACAGTGTGAACCATTCAGAGGGCAGAAACTTAATCTAACTGTGGCATTGAGAGATGAGGTCTTTGGAAAATGATCAGGGTTAGATAAGGTCATTAGGGTGGAGCCCTATGATTGAATCCTCATGGCTTCATAAGAAGAGGGAGAGAGCCAGACACACACACACACACACACACACATACACGTCCCTTGTCTCTTACCATGTGATTTATGTGCCACCCCAAGACTCTAACAGCAAGAAAGACATTGCCAGATGCAAACCTTTGAATCTCTGGCATGTGAGGTAAATAAACATACTTTCTTTATGAAGTTAGTCCTCTTTGTGATACTAGCAGGAAACGCGTTGAACAGGCATGGGAAATGTGTAATAATTCTCTTGGGAAATGTAAGTAATAAATTCGTTCAGTGGCATTGACTTCTCCTTGGATCAGCTCTGAGTCAGCTCCATCAGCTCAAATGTTGCGGGAGTCATGCTGGTAGATACAGGAGCAGCTGCACTTCCTCCAGTGGTGGGACAAAGGTGTGTGCTTCCTGTGGTCTGATGTGGATCCTGGGGAAGGGAGCTGGAGTTGAAAAGGATCCCACGAAGAACAGGCTGAGGTGTTGGGGTGGGCCAGGGTACAGGATGCCAAGCGCCAGGTGTGGGTAAGTGGTCAGCAAGAGGCTGTGTTGACTGCGTCAGGAATGTGCAGGTAGGGTCTCGCATGAAGCCCAAGTCCTCTATGAAAAGGCAAGCGTTTGGACATTGGCCCTGCCTAGGGATACCTGAGCCAGGCTGCCCCGGCCCTTTTCCACTCTAGCCTCTCCTCCACCCCTGTGCGGAAATAAGAAAGCCGAGGCCCACAGGATAAGGAAGGGAGAGATTGTGCTGTTTGTGCTGCTACAACAAAATACCCAAGACTGGGAAATTTATAAGCAACAGAAATTTATTTCTCACACTTCTGAAGGGTAGGAAATCCAAGATTACTGATGCCTGATGAAGGCCACTCTGCTTCCAAAATGTCAGATTGACTCTCTGGGGGGACAGTGGCAGGGACAGGAGGGCACTAGGGGCCTAAGCTGATTCATTCCAGGTCTTTGCTAAGGCTTTGACCCACAGATGAGAAGAGGGAAGGCCCTGCCTTTGAATGCCACTCCAATGGGGATTAGGTTTTGGCCTGAACTCTGCAGGACACCCATGGGAACCAGGGCCGAGCTAGAGGGAATGAGTAAGGAGGAGGGGCAAAAAGCCAACCAGGACATCCTATCCGGGCTTCCTGTTTTTGAGCCTGGGCCAGAAATGAGCCAGGGGTTTGGAAGAACCTTTTAACTGGATGAGATTAAGACTTTGATATGAAGCTGAACCAAATTTGTTAGAGTGAGGCTATTCATAATAGCTGAACATAACCGGAAAAGCTGAGATTTACCCAAGATTTCATTAATGTGTAGACAAGGGAGGTTCAGTGTGGCATGGACAAAAGGCAATGCTATGAATAAATACTGCTTTTTTCTAGTTGCTTGCACCCCACTAAGACCAGCACATTCAATAGACCAGTTAGAATAGATATTGCCGCGGTTCCCGAAGGAGGCCAGCATCCTCCCTCCCCACATGGTGCTCACACACCAGGGGCCTCATCTCGTTAGCATGCTTAGAAGCAAAATACAGACAATTAATTTTATTCATGCATATCTCCAGTCAATCTGACACTGTGTACTATTTTAAATACTTCTGTTTCCTCCCAATGTCCAGCCTTTACACACCAAAAATCTCAAGTTACATAGGCTTGTTTCTGTTTCAGATGGGAATGCAAATGTGAGATGCAGGGGAAGATCTACTGTCAAGTTCTAACTTGGACGATGTGTGTCTGTAAGAAAAATAAGATCTGGAATAGGCATTTGGTCTAGTGGATAAAATGCTACCTTTGGATGCCTGTGACACATATTTGATTGCCTAGTTTGAGTCTTGGCCCTACTCTCAACTCCAGCTTCCTGCTAATAATGTTGCACTCCTGGGATGCAACAGGTGATGGCATGATCATTATGACTGAAACACCAACAATGATACAAATGTCAATAATCAAGCTACATAGTTTATTCACAATTCACCAATGTCCTTTTTCTGGCCAGAATCCAATCCAGAACCCCATATTATATATATATTTTTTTACCTCATATTACTCTTTTTTAAGCTTTATTTATTTACTTTGAAAGTCAGAGTTACACAGAGAGAGAAGGAGAGAGAGAGAGAGAGAGAGAGAGCTCTTCCATCCACTGGTTCACTCCCCAATTGGCCGCAATAGCTGGAGCAGCACCAATCCAAAGCTGGGAGCCAGGAGCTTCCTCTAGGTCTCCCACATGGGTGCAGGGATCCACGGGCTTGGGCCATCTTCTACCGCTTTCCCAGGCCATAGCAGAGAGCTTGATTGGAAGTGAAGCAGGTCTCGAACTGGCTCCCATATGGGATGCTGGCACTGCAGGTGGCGGCTTTACCCACTATGCCACAGCACTGGCCCCATCTCATATTACTCTTATTCTGAATGTCTTCCAATATGTATGAATTGTTTCATTTTTCTTGCTGCTTCACAATCTTGATGCTTTTGAGGAATACTATTCAGTTATTTTGTAGAATGCCTGTCAATTTGGGTCCTCTGGATGCTTTCTTGTGATTAGATCAGGTTATGCGTTTTAGAGGGACTGTGCAGAAGTGGCACTGTGACCTCCCAGTGTTTCTTAGCAAGGGTGTGGATGTCAGTGTGGCATCTCACCACTGATGCGAACCTTGACCACCTGGCTGAGGTCCTGTCTGCCAGATCATGGTGCCAGGAAGGCTTCCCTTTGTGATTCACACATCTCTTGTGCAGGAGTACTGTGAGACTGTGTGAGCTTTCTTTTCAGACTTCTGCTCATCAGTTTTAGCCTCTCTAAATGGAAGTTGCCTGTGGTATTTGCTTAACGGTAATGCATTATTTTCCCCGCTCCTCGTACATTTATTAATTGCATTCTTCTGTTTTTTCTCCACTTACTTACTCACTTATCTGCATCAGTATGGACTCATGTGTGTTTACTGTTTTCTGTGGCTTGTGATCCGGTGTTACCATCATTTATGTTCTTGCCCAGATTGTTGTAGCTTTGGTGACCGGCGGCTCCCTCGGGTTGACTCCTGTATCCTTTCGTCAGACCTCCCACTCATTTTTTTTCTTTCAGCACCATCTTACCGTCTGGGCCCACAAGTACGCCAAGTTCATGTTGTGTGTTTCCTGTTCCAGGCCTGGAACCAGTCATTTCTCCTAGGAGCCCTTGTTTGTTTTGTTGTTTCCTTTTTACCACCTCTGGATATGGAGTCTTAGTGAGGAAGATGGCTCTTAGCTCTAGGTCCCTTCTTCCTCCTATCAGTGAGACAGCTAGTGCTGGAATAACCCCACAGCCTGCTCTCCGAAGACTGGGTTATTTCCTCTTTAACAGTCGCAAGGGTCTCAACAAGAAGCCTGAAAGCAACAGCAGGGTCATCTTTCACCTCAAGTCCCATCTTGGAGGCACCTGTCATTGTGAGACTTCTGTGTCCTTCCATGAAGAGTAATTACCTATTGGGAAGTGTTGACCACCCCCCACGCGCCCCTCACAGGACAGACATGAATCATCAGAGACTTCAGTACCTAAATTAATGCTCATAAGCAGAAGCATTGTCTTCTGATGGTGGCGTCAGCTCCACAGCCCTATCCCAGGAGAATCGATCAACTTTGCTACGCAGAGCCCTGGCCAGTTCCCGTTCTTGACGCTCCTTCATTCAGAACAGGCCTCGGGGCCTGACAAACGGTGACTTTCATGGCTCTGTACCCTTTAAAATGAAAACTGTTCTTTATTTGAAGAGCAGGGTCAAATTCTTTCTCAGAGTCTCTAATTTTCTGGTAATCTCTGTAAATGGGAGGAGGATGTTCCCAGGAGGGTATCTTTTTCTTCTGTCCAAAACGGAAAAAAAGAAAAAGCAATCCAAGTGTGCTTGAAAATGTTCATGGAAAATAGAAGTAAAAGATAAGTTTATTTGGTGCAAAAAATTTTCAAATTTATATATATATATACACACACACACACACACACACACACACACACACCAGGGGTCTTCAAAAAGTCCATAGAAATTTTTTTAAAAGATTTATTTATTTATTTGAAAGTTACACAAAGAGAAGAGAGGCAGAAAGAGAGAGAGAGAGAAGGAGAAAGAGATCTTCCATTCATTGGTTCACTCTCCAATTGGCCGCAACAGCCGGAGCTGCACAGATATGAAGCCAGGAGCTTCTGGATCTCCCACGCAGGTGTAGGGGCCCAAGGACTTGGGCCATCCTCTACTGTTTTCCCAGGGCACAGCAGAGAGCTGGATCGGAAGAGGAGCAGCCAGGGCTAGAACAGGCACCCATATGGGATGCTGGCGCTTCAAGCCAGGGTGCTAACCCGCTGCACCACAGTGCCGACCCCATGGAAAATTTTATATTATGAAAACACTACATGAAGATTTCAAAATTTGGGGCACCAAAGTAAACTTATCTTTCAATTCTACTGTTCCATGAACTTTTTGAGGTACCGTAATACTATCAATGAGTGAAATTGTCTTTCCAGTTACCTTATTATTAATACAAATAATGAAATCAGTACCTATATAATTATGCATAAAAGAGAGATGTTTTCAACTTTAGTACGTATTTTCACTGTCACACTAAACTAACCCAGAGTTCTTAAAAACTCTTGCTGAGTTCACCAAAGGCCTCTGAACATTATTCAGTGATGCTTGCATAACTACAATCACGATTGGCTGTCTCTGGTCAGTGTTATGCAATCACGGGTTTTAAGAATGTCTGCTCATCCTCTGATACTATTACATTATGTTAGCATGCAAGTCTGCAGAAATATTAATAGCCAGGAATATAATATCTTCATTTAGACAGTTTCTGCCCATAAAAATCACAAAAAGAGGTATATGGTAGCTCAATGATTGTAAAACCTAAACTTTAGTTGTGACTGGTTCAGGTCTCTGTAAGATGAAACATCATTTAGCAATGGAAATTTTCTTGTATTTCTAATAGTCTTATGGCACAGTTTAAATTGAGTATTGCTAATTTTCATTACTGAAACTTTTTATCATGCTTCATCAATTTCTATTCCAACTCTGTTTGATTTTATCTATTTCTCGGTTTCAATGTCTTTATTCTGTATTTACTTACTTATTTACTGTTTTTAAAAGACCTATCTTGGGCCAGCCTTTCTAACTTTAACCTTTAGAAACACTAATTTTCTTTGTTGGTTTTGGCAGAAACTGACTTGTAATGGTGCGTCTGGATTACTTATGTTGAATGTGATGTATGGTACATCGGGTTTTAATCCTTTAGTATATGAGGATAGTTGGCATCTTTATTATCTCTTTGGTTACATGGGCTATTTCTTCCTCCTTTATCTTTCAAAATGTTTTGGAAGACAGGAAAACCTATTTTAAAGCCTCATGTAAAAGCATTCTATAAGCATTCCAGTTCTTTCTTTTCCTGATCAAATGCATGCGCTACTCTCCTTTATGAAAAACAAGATACACTTCTTCTTGTCTGTACCTTAGTCCTTACCTTTCATTTCCCATTCCTAATTAAGCTTGCGGTTTCTTTTTTCTCTTTCATGTTTCTTTTATGCTTTCTGTGTCTTACTTGAAATAATTACTGCAGTATCAGAAATAACCCTTTCGTAGTTATCCTTACTTCTTTAACAATAGTTGGTGTCAATAATTATCATGGGTTCATTTTAAAGCCATTATCCATTCAAATTTCTTTCTCTAATTTTAGCCTTTCATACTGTATATCGCCTCTTTGAGCAATCTTCTTGAAAGAGGCCGCTGGCTGCCGCATTTTTAAAGATTGGGCATGTTGGAGAACTCTCTGTTGCCTCCCTTACACATGGCTTGATGTGGTCCATTCTTCTCAGTTGCAGTTTATCCTTTCTATAGCAGATGTCATCACATTGTCATCTAGCATTGCTCATTGCAGTGGAAAAAGCCAAAGCTAGTGGGATATTTTTGCTCCATGAAAATGACCTACTTTTTTCTACTTGGAAATGTGCAGAATTCTTTTTTTCCCTCTCCTTATGGCTTAAAATTTTTATGAAATGATGTCTTGGTGTTGCTTTTGCTATTGATTTTGCCTGGGACTTTGGTAATACTCTCTAATTTTTTTTTCAAAAATAATACATTTTTCTCTGAGAATTGATTTTGATTTGTCTCTTTTTTCCACTTTAGAAATTCCTTTCATTTGGAAATTGCATCTCCAAATTTAACAACTTCTCTTGAATTGTTTTCTTATTTTTTCATTCTTGGTCCATTCGGAATATTGGCACTATGGACTAAGAAGAGAGGGAGAGTGATTATACTTTTAATCTAAAGAAATGATACAAAATACCAATTATTAAAGAAATCTTATTTTGTTTTTATTAGCATCTAATAAATGTAAATATTTGTGGAATATAATGTAACATTTCCATACTAGTACATATTGTATATTGATCAAGTCAGGGTTATTAGCATTTCCATGTGCTTATTATTTCTTGATGTTTGGTGTTTGAAGCTCCTCTTCTAGCTCTTCATAAATATATAATAGGTTATTGTGAACTCTAGTCATCCTGTCGGGCTGCAGAACACTCTGACTTAGTCTAACTGTATTGTTGGTACCCATTATTCAACCTTTTTCTATCCCTCCTTTAAGAAATGCTATTCAGGCCGGCGCCGCGGCTCACTAGGCTAATCCTCCGCCTAGCGGCGCCGGCACACCAGGTTCTAGTCCCGGTCGGGGCGCCGGATTCTGTCCCGGTTGCCCCTCTTCCAGGCCAGCCCTCTGCTGTGGCCAGGGAGTGCAGTGGAGGATGGCCCAAGTGCTTGGGCCCTGCACCCCATGGGAGACCAGGAAAAGCACCTGGCTCCTGGCTCCTGCCATCGGATCAGCACGGTGCGCTGGCTGCAGCGTGCCAGCCATGGCGGCCATTGGAGGGTGAACCAACGGCAAAGGAAGACCTTTCTCTCTGTCTCTCTCTCTCACTGTCCACTCTGCCTATCAAAAAAAAAAAAAAAGAAATGCTATTCCACTGTCTTCTACTTTGATGTAACTTTTTTAGCTTTTCATGTGTGACAGAGAACATGTAGTATTTGGCTTTTAGTGCCTGGCTTATTTCACTTAATGTTGTCTAGTTCTATCCATTTTGTTACAAATGATAGAATTTCTTTTTTTATAGCTGAATTATATTCCATTGTGTGTGTATACCATATTTCCTTTGCTCTTCTAGTAATGGACATCTAGGTTGATGCCATTTCTTGGCTTTTTCCCCCCAAGGCTGATTTATTTATTTATTTGAAAGGCAGAGTGAGAGATCTTCCTACCCTGGTTCACTTCCCAAATGGTCACAACAGCTAGAGCTAGGCTGATCTGAAGCCAAGAGCCAGCAGCTTCCTGTGGGTCCCTCATGTGGGTGCAGGGGCCCAAGGACTTGGGCCATCTGCCACTGCTTTCCCCAGCACAATATCAGGGAGCTGGATTGGAAGCAGAGCAGCAGGGACTTGAACTGGCACCCATATGGGATGCCAGTACTGCAGATGGAGGTTTAACCTGCTACACCACAGCACCAGCCCCGTCTCTGAAGTCTTAACAGCATTTATTATTTTTTGATTATAGACATTCTGACTGGGCTAAGGTATCTCATTATGGTTCTGATTCGCACTTCCCTGATGGCTAGTGATGTTGAACATTTTTTCATGCATTTGTTGGCCATTTGTATTTATTCTGAGAGATGCCTGTTCAGATCCTTTGCCTGTTTTGTAAATGGATTATTTGCTTTTTATGTTTGTTGAGTTTTTTTTAATATTCTGGATATTAATCATTTGTCAGATGAATGGTTTGCAAATATTTCATTCCATTCTGTTCATTGTCTCTTCACTCTGGTGATAGTTTTCTTTGCTCTGCAAAAGCTTCTTAGTTTGATATAATTCCTTTTGTCTGTTTTTCCTTTTGTTGTCTGTGGTTTTGGGGCTGTATCAAAAAATCACTGCCGATACTAATGTCTTAAAGTATTTCCCCTATGTTTTCTTTTAGTACTTTCATAGTTGTGGGTCTTAAATTTAGGTATTTAGGTCTTTGATCCATTCTGAGTGGATGTTTGTCCATGGTGAGAGAGAAGGTTCAGATTTCATTGTTCTGCATGTAGATGTCCAGTTTTACCAGCACTGGTCATCAACATGGCCGTCCTCCCTCCGTTGTGTTTTTGGCACTTTGTTGGCTGTATATGCATGGATTGATTTCTGAGAAACCTATTCCATTGGTCCGTGTGTCAGTTTTTATGCCAAAAACATGCTGTATTTGTTATTATATCCCTGTAGTATGTCTTGTGATCAGGTATTGTGATGCCTCTAGATTTCTTTTTTGTCAAGATTGCTTCAGCTATTTGTGGCCTTTTGTGCTTATGAATGAATTCTGAACTGTTTTCTCTATTGTGAAAAATGACATTCGTATTTTGATGTGGATTGCATTGATCTGTAAATAGCTTTGGAGAAGACTTATTTTAATGAATACCAATGGACACATCCATTTGTTTGAATCAGGAATGACACAGGCAGCTGGACTGTAAAGGTGACAACTGCAGCTTAATGCAGAATAAGTAGAATCCCTAAGAGATCACACTTATTTACAGTCTTTGAGGAGTTCTTCATGTAATCTGCAGAATATATCAGATGTAGCTAGAAGACAAGGATGGTGCTATGTTTTGAACATGATTTGACTCCCAAACTCAGGCAGTACTTTAAATTCTAAAGTCATAAGTTAATAGCACTAAGACAATGGAAACGTAATCCAGTTATGGTGTGGAGGTGGGCTAGGGAAGGGCCTTAGGTCATGCTCCTGGAAGGTAGTTCTTATAAGATTGTTGGTTATGGCCGGTGCCGCGGCTCACTAGGCTAATCCTCCACCTAGCGGCGCCGGCACACCAGGTTCTAGTCCCGGTCGGGGCACCGGATTCTGTCCTGGTTGCCCCTCTTCCAGGCCAGCTCTCTGCTGTGGCCCGGGAGTGCATTGGAGGATGGCCCAAGTACTTGGGCCCTGCACTCCATGGGAGACCAGGAGAAGCACCTGGCTCCTGCCTTCAGATCAGCGCGGTGCGCCGGCTGCAGCGTGCCAGCCATGGCGGCCATTGGAGGGTGAACCAACGGCAAAGGAAGACCTTTCTCTCTGTCTCTCTCTCTCACTGTCTACTCTGCCTGTCAAAAAAAAAAAAAAAAAGATTATTGGTTATAAAAGCTTGAATCAGGCCCACTTACTCTCTCTGTGTCTTGGCTCATCATGTGATTCTTCCTCCACATGTGCTGTGTACTTCACCATTGTCACTCTTATCGGAGGCCAAACCATTAGGGATGCCTGATCTTGGACTTGAACCTCCAAAACTCTGAGCTTTGTATGCTATATTAGTATGCTGAGCCTCAGCCTGCCGCACCGGCATCCCATATGGGCGCTGGTTTGTGTCCCGGCTGCTCCTCTTCTGATCCAGCTCCCTGCTTATAATCTGGGAAAGCAGTGGAAGGTGGCCCATGCACTTGGGCTCCTGCACCCGTGTAGGAGACCTGGAAGAAGGTCCTGGCTCCTGGCTCCTGGCTCCTGGCTTCAGATTGGCCCAGCTTTGGCTGTTGCAGCCATTTGGGGAGTGAACCAGCAGTTAGAAGACCTCTCTTTCTGTCTCTTCTTCTCTCTATCTGTAATTCTCTCAAATAAATAATAAAATCTTTTTTTTTTTTGACAGGCAGAGTGGACAGTAAGAGAGAGAGACAGAGAAAAAGGTCTTCCTTTTGCCGTTGGTTCACCCTCCAATGGCCGCCACGGCCGGTGCGCTGCAGCTGGTGCACCGCGCTGATCCAATGGCAGGAGCCAGGTACTTCTCCTGGTCTCCCATGTGGGTGCAGGGCCCAAGCACTTGGGCCATCCTCCACTGCACTCCCTGGCCACAGCAGAGAGCTGGCCTGGAAGTGGGGCAACCAGGACAGAATCCGGCGCCCCGACCGGGACTAGAACCCAGTGTGCTGGCGCCGCAAGGCGGAGGATTAGCCAAGTGCGCCACGGCACCGGCCTGATGGATAAGTTCTTGACAGGAGGAGACCAACCACAGAGGATTCTGGAAGTTCAACTCAGCATATGAAGTAAACTAAGCAAATACTATGGCACACATTGGTGTGCATGGAATACCATGGGGAGAGGGAGAAATTCATTATCCTAGTCATTTTCAGAATTTCCTAGGGCAAGTGATTTTTTAAAAATATTTATTTATTTATTTGAAAGTCAGAGTTACACACAGAGAGCAGGAAATGCAGAGAGAGAGAGAGAGAGAGAGAGAGAGAGAGAGAGAGAGGTGTCTTCCATCCACTGGTTCACTCACCCAATTGGCTGCAATGGCCAGAGCTGTGCCGATCCAAAGCCAGGAGCCAGGAGCTTCTTCCAGGTCTCCCCTGCGAGTGCAGGGGCCCCAGGACTTGGGCCATCTTCCATTGCTTTCCCAGGTCATAGCAGAGAGCTGGATCAGAAGAGGAGCAGCCAAAACTCAAACTGGAGCCCATATGGGATGCTGGCACTGCAGGCAGCGACTTTACCTGCTATGCCACAATGCCAGCCCCTGGGGCAAGTGATTTTGACCTAGGATATCTATCTATGGATTGTAGGATTTATTTACCTATTTGGGTTCAGTACCACCCCCACATTTAGCTCCTGGACAAGTGTTTAGAGCCTAGGCCTGAGAACAGAAGCCCTGGATGATGGGTAAAATCAACCTGGAGGGAAAGGAGGGTGGCGGGAGAGCTAAGCACATTTTCCTACGGGCTGGAAGGGTGGAGATGTGGAAAGTGCATGGGAGTGATCAAGGTTGGGCCAGGCAAGATGAGTTAGAACTGAGATTATTTGTGCAGTCCTTGCCCTGGTGGAGGCTGACATTGAAACCAGGATGGACCAGCACTGTAGATGGGATATCAGTGTCTCAACCAGAAGGAGGTTGCTGATAGAAGTCCTTGGGAGGGGCCAGAGCTGTGGTGCAGTGGGTAAAAGCCGGCATCCCATATGGGTACCAGTTCTAGTCCCAGCTGCTCCTCTTCTGATTGAGCTCTCTGCTATGGCCTGGGAAAGCAGTAGAAGATGGCCCAAGTTCTTGGGCCCCTGCACCCACATGGGAGACCCAGAAGAAGCTCCTCGCTCCTGCCTTTGGATCAGCACAGCTCCGGCCATTGCAGCCATCTGGGGAGTGAACCAGCGGATGAAAGACCTCTCTCTCTGTCTCTACCTCTCTCTGTAACTCTGTCTTTCAAATAAATAAAATAAATCTTAAAAAAAAAAAAAAAAGAAGTCCTTGGGAGGACAATCACCATAATTAAGCACCGAAGGGCTTATCCTTCCTTCTCCCTGGTATCTGAGTTGTTTCAAATGCTTTTAGCAATTACACGTCTTTTCTATGTCTAGGCTTCAGAACTGATCTTTCTTCAATGACCAACTAGCAATCCAAGGCTATGAAACCAGATGTTGTATTTATTTGTTGCAGGAATCTTCTTAAGGACCTGTCAATGATATATATTTGTTATACTCATATGCTACTTTCTTTCCAAAAATAGTGTGCCAGCTCCTGGTTCTGATACCTTGTATTTACTGATGTTCCCAACACATAAATTTGTCAATGTTTTGCAAACTCTGACTCCTTTAAGCTCCTTGTTTATACTGGAGACCTCTCATTTGATTGAAGCCCAGAAAAAGTAGAAATAATTTGAGTCTAGTTAACAATATAGCTTTGGATTGTTAGTTCCCATGACTTCCCTATGGACATGATCTTAAGTGGTATTGTTATATTTCAGGTCCTTCAAAATATTTGAATATAAAGTAACTATAGTTATTTTTATTAAGGAGAATGGTTTGCAAGTTCATCTCCAGCTACTCATGCCTGTAATTTGCAAGATATTCACTTGCCTCTAAGTTACTCAAATTAACTTATTTTCTCATTTTTATTTTTTTAAAGATTTTAATTATTTATTTGAGAGGCAGTTACAGAGAGAGAGAGAGAGAGACAGAGAGAAAGGTCTTCATCCGCTGGTTCACTCCCTAAATGGCCTCAATGACCAGAGTTGGGCCCATTCGAAGCCAAGAGCCAGAAGCTTCCTCTGGGCTTCCCATGTGGGTGCAGGGGCTTAAGCACTTGAGCCATCTTACACAGCTTTCCCAGGCACATTAAAGGGCGCTGGATAGGAAGAGGAGCAACCAGGATACAAACTGGCACCCATATGGGATGTCAGTGCCACAGGCAGAGGCTTAGCCTTCTATGCTGCAGCACCATGGCCTCATATTTACTCATTTTTAAAAATGAACTTCTGGCACTAGCACTGTGATGCAGCAGGTTAAAGCCAGTGTTCCATATGGGCGCCAGTTTCAGTCCTGGCTACTCCACTTCCAATCCAGCTCCCTGTTAATGTGCTTAGGAAAGCAGCAGAGGATGGCCTAATTCCTTGGGCCCCTGCACTCACGTGGGAGACATGGAAGAAGCTTCTGGCTCCTAGCTTTGGATGGGCTCAGCTCCAGTCATTGCGACCGTTCGGGGAGTGAACTAGTGGTTAGATTTCTCTCTCTGTTTCTCAACCTCTCTCTGTAATTCTTTCAAATAAATAAATCTTTTTTTTTTTTTTTCAAATGAACTTTTACCTTCCAAAGAGGTTACCTTTGGAACCTTTGGTTACCTTCTATCATTACCTTTCTACTGCTTCCCACACCTGCTAGGTAATTGCTTTGATTAGAAAAATTGCTTTGGCATCTTATCTTTAATGAAAAACATTAAATTTTCTACTAACCACAAAAAGTAGATATTTGTCATTTGTGTCTTGCTCTCCTATGCTTTCTTCTTGAGACCCATGGCTATAGTTTGAGATTGATGGTACATGAGAGATGAGGGCTTTGTATTAGGAAGTCATTTACTGCATCAGTCCAAGAAACCTGGGATTGCTGCCTCTATTCAGAGAGCTCAAAGATGATCAAGTGTCACCAGTGACACTTGGAAGGCTGTTCTAGAATGAGGAAAGTCAGGATGACTTCATTTTATTTTAAAAGATTTATTTATTTATTTGAAAGAGTTACAGAGAGGCAGAGGCAGAGGCAGAGAAAGAGAGCGCTCTTCCATCCACTGGTTCACTCCTCAAATGGCTGCAATAGCCAGAGCTGAGCTGATCCGAAGCCAGGAGCCAGGAGCTTCTTCTGGGTCTCCCATGTGGGTACAGGGACCCAAGGACTTGGGCCATCTTCTACCGCTTTCCCAGGCCATAGCAGAGAGCTGGATTGGAAGAGAAGCAGCCGAGTCTTGAACTGGCACCCATATGGGATGCTGGTGCTGCAGATGGCGGCTTTACACACCACGTCACAGTGCCGGCCCCCAGGATGGCTTAATTTTATTTTTAAAATATTTTATTTATTTATTTGAGAGGTAGTGTAAGATCACCACCAAACACCAGAGTAAGGGAAAGGGTTTATTGGGGAAAACTCAGCAGGCCAGAGGGAAGGGGCAAGGAAGGAGAAAGAGGGAGAGAGAGGAGAGAGGAGAAGAGAGGGAGAGCGAGAGAGAGGAGAAGAGCAGAGAGAAGAGAGAGCGAGAGGAGAGAGGAGAGAGAGAGGAGTGAAAGAGAGAAGATGAGAGGAGCTGAGAGAGAGCGAGGAGAGCAGAGAAAAGAGAGAAGAGACAGAAGGATGACTTAATGTTAAAAATAAAACCAAAACCAAAGTTTTAGTCCTTTCTGGATTATCACTGGCATATATGGGAGCACTTGTCCTCCACCCCTGAGGAATTTTGCTGTAGTACTTTAAGGTAATCTTTGAAGGTGACTTTTTTAAAAAATATTTATTTATTTATTTGAAAGTCAGAGTTCCATAGAGAGAGGAGAGGCAGAGAGAGAGAGGTCTTCCATCCGATGGTTCACTCCCTAATTGGCCGCAATGGCTGGAGCTGCGCCGATCTAAAGCCAGGAGCCAGGAGCTTCTTCCTGGTCTCCCACAAGGGTGTAGGGGCCTAAGGACTTGGGCCATCCTGCTTTCCCAGGCCATAGCAGAGAGCTGGATCAGAAGTGGAGCAGCCGGGTCTCGAACCGGCGCCCATATGGGATGCCGGCGCTTCAGGCCAGAGCGTTAAACCACTGCACCCAGCACCAGCCCCTGAAGGTGACTTTATCATATAAATTGGAGACACTTAGTTACAGACAGGTCTTCCATCTGCTGGTTCACTTCCCAAATGGCCACAATGGCAGGGGCTGGGCTGATCCAAAGCCAGGAGCTTCCTCCAGGTCTCCCATATGGGTGGAGGGGCCCTTGTACTTGGACTATCTTTTGCTGCTTTCTCAGGCCATCAGCAGGGAGCTGGATCAGATGTGGAGCAGCTGGGACTCAAACCGGCTCCCATATTGGATGCCAGCACTGCAAGTGAATGCTTAACCTACTATGCCACAGTGCCAGCACCCCCAAACCTTTTTTGAGGATTAGAAGAAAGTGAGGGAAACTGGAAGATGTGGTATGGGGGTGAATAAGGAGCAGACCAAAATTAGCAGCCCTCAGTTTTCTTCTGTTGTAAGTATGTCAGTCACCACCATCTCAACCAGGAAGGAATGGAAGAGACAGTGCATTAAAGATAGACCCACTCGCAAAATCAGTGCTACCCAAAACTGCAGATTGGAACTCAATGAGTTCTTATAATTTGGTGTCCAGTGGTGTACTTTGAGATTAGACTGCTCTTTCATAAGGTTATCTCCATTTCTGCATCTGTCCCCAAGTCATCTTCCCACGCTCAAAACTCGTGTAAGGGCCCAAGTCTGTCCTCAAGTTCTGAGTGGTTTGATGGTATTTAATGAGTGCAAATACAGTTGTGCTTCATTCTGAAGATGGCACCTTAAAAATTGTTTAGCCCAGTCTTTCATTTGAGAGAGAAAAAGAATGAGACACTTGGAGTTTCCATAACTTGCTCAGGGTCATTGGTTGTTAAGTTTAGATTTGCCAATTGTCTCCAACATATTCCAGATATACACTTAATTTTTAAAACTTGTGTTAAGATTTGAATTGTTGAATTTTTCTGGCTACCTGGGAAGTTTCAGAAAGCATTCTGATGTTTGGGAAATTCCTGACCCATGCGTCCCCACCTTCTCCTTCTCTGTCTAGCCAGAGAAGATTCCTTTGCAGTAGGAAGCAGATGTTTGCTCCGCCTATCAGAGAACCCCATAGAAGTCTTCAAAGGCAAGTGCAGGAAACAGGCACTCCACAAAATTCCTCAACAGCAACGACAGCTGGCTCTTGGAGGAGTGGCTATCTCAACGCTGGGCTCCTAACAGGCATAACTCTGATGCTAGCAATGGTCCCTGATGTCCAGTTCACTGCAAACTGGGACATTTGGGTTCAAGAGTGGCAGTGGCTTCCTCTCATCAAGCCAGTGTTGTGGTTTATGTAGGCAAGTGTAGCCTTCAGCCCATTCCCTAGCCTTCCAACTTTCTATAAAATCCCTCATAATCTTCTCTTTTTAAGATTTATTTATTTGCAAGTCAGAGTTACACAGAGAGAGGAAAGGCAGAGGGGGGAGGTCTTCCATGCACTGGTTTACTCCCCAGTTGGCCACAATGGCTATAGCTGTGCCAATCTGAAGCCAGGAACCAGGAGCCAGGAGCCTTTTCCAGGTCTCCCATGTGGGTGTACTTGGGCCATCTTCTACTGATTTCCCAGGCCACAGCAGAGAGCTGGATCGGAAGTGGATCAGCCAGGATTCAAAATGGTGTCCATATGGGATGCTGGCGCTTTAGGTGACGGCCTCCCTCATAATGTTTTAATAAATTCATTTTCTACTTAACCCAATCCTGGGAATCCTGGTGTTTGTAAATGTTACTCTCCCAAGTAAACAAATGGGAGTCAGAGGATGATGTCAGAACAATGATTGTTGGTCCCTCATCCCACTCCCTGTCCCAGCTCCTCCACCCAACCCTGCATGATTCCTCTTAGATTGTGCAGACCTCCTAGTATCCTTCATGTACAAGAACCATGTAACTACATCTGGTCTTTGTACTAGTTACATATTTTATTGCAAAATATCCTGTCAAAACTCAGTAATTACCATGATGCTGATTAAGATATCAAGGTTTAAGCTCTTAGAAGGTTGCACTTCATTTGTGTACTTGTGGTTGTTGTAGCTGAAGCATGAGTTCGCTAAGCAGGGAGCATTTTTGGCAAACAGATGGCTTTCCATAAAGGATTCACATTCTCCTTCCATGTACAGTCTTTTTCTAGGAGGCTGCTGCCCAGCCAGGGCTAACACTTCCTAGATAGTTTCCTTATGTCTCAATAGGCCCACGTGACTGAGTGCTAGCTAGTGGAGTATGGATAGAAGTACTGCTTGAAACTTCTAAACTGGCCCATAAAACCTTCCAACATGATGTGCACACTTTCTCTCCCCTCCTGGCTTCCCAGATGTTGGCCCAGGGTTAGCTGGAAGTGACGTGATGAAGATGGCAGAGCCTTCATCAGCCTGAGTTTTTGGATAACTCCTGGGGCAGAATTCTCTGGCCCTGGCTGGGCTGTACATAAAAGAGAAGTATCTTTCTGTCATGTTAAGACAAGGGAAAGCAAACTTTTTCTATAAAGATCTGGATATTAATATTTATATTCTTCAGGATATATAGTCTCTGCTGCAACTGCTCAACTCTGCGACTGTCAGGTGAGAGCAGCCACAGCACATAGTTGAGAGGACAGGGCTGAGTTCCAGGAAGACTTTACAGAAACAGGTAGAAGACTGGGTTTGGCCTGCTGGTGGCAGTTGGCTGACTCCTGAATTCAGCCACCCTGGTTTTGGAGTTTCCCTGTTATAGCAGAGTACTGTCCTAATCAGTTCTCTTTCTCATTCAGTCTGTGTCAGCACTCCTAGGGTGGTGCCAGGCATAGGGCAGAGACACAGTGATGGATCAGTGGAGAGCCTTCAAATACACACATTGAGGTTCAGAACGGGAGACCATGTCTCAGGCCTGAACACAGCCAAGAACTCAGTCTGAGCTCCTTGCATAAAGCTGGTAGCTGCAAAATCATCCTGTTCATAAAAGAAAAATAGGAAGAACATTCTCCATTGGTTCCTCATTGACTTGAAGACTGGGCCAGTGTCCCTGCCTTGACACTGACACCAGGGGACTTCTTGGTCTGGCCTTTGTTAATATGTTTATCTTCTTCCCTGTGTCTGAGCCCCAGATATATGAAACCCAGGTCCCTAAGTGCTTTGTGGTTTTCTGCATGTTGTTTCCTCTGCCAGCAATGCTGTTTCTGTTTCTTTTCCCTGGATTAGCTTCTGAGCATGAAGTCTCCACCTTCTCTTGTCCCGCTCGGACCAACAAGTGCGGTCCTCTTTTGTGCTTATCCTGCTCGTGTCCACAAACCCAGCTCTTTCCTCGGCAGCACTGAGAGGCATTAGCACATCTGTCTCCCTGGTAGACTTGGTGCAGTCTCCTGTCTGTTTTGCATTCCCCCAAACCCTATGGCAATGCTTGGCACTTGTTTGGTTCTCAATAGAAATTGGTAATTTAACAGAGAAATGATATTAACTCAAGCCTTAATAACTATGGCAACATCTAAATATATACATGAAGAGTTGCTTTACTTTCTTGGTATCTACAGGTATTTGATTCAAAAATGTCGCCAACTTAAAATTATACATATAGCATACTAACTGCTATTGTGTCCATGTTTCCTGTAAAGAATGGCCTGTTCGTTTCGCCTCTGAGGCCAAAGCGTCCTCAGCCCCAGCTGAGCCCACAGAGGTGCTTGGGTTTGCCTAGCGCAGACCAAAGAAGAAGGGCTCAGTTCTCAAATCATTTGGATGCAGCAGGTGGCACAGAGATCCTCTCAAAAATGTGCAACTACATGACCCAGATATTCCAGAAAAGTTCCACCGTCAAGTGTTTTGTTCCATTTTCCCCCAAAATAAGCATACCTTTTCCAAACCATATGTCTCTATTTTGTTTAGGAAAATGTGGTGGTTGTTAAATATGCAATTCCAGCCCTGAAAGGTGTGTTCGTGATGATAAGCAGCCTTATTTTTAACCAAGTATCTGACCTAAAAACAGTTAAAAATGTACTCAGTGCAGCCAGTGTGGAAAACGAGGAAAGCCTCTTTTGTTAAGCAGTTGTTGGGGCTTGCACGGCTTGCCCCAGAAAGGCCAAAACCAGAAGAGAAGGAAGCAAAGGCAGCCGCTGGTAATGACCTAGAGCCTAGATGGGAAACCACTGAGGAACAGAACTGAGGTCTGGGATCAGTCCCACCCACGCCCTTCCCCTTCACCTATACCCCGACTCATCCAGTCCACGAGCTGCTCATCCTAGAGTTCCTGGTGGACCCCTTGTCCCCCTCAGTGCCAAAGGCATGCTTGGCAGGCTGAGGCATGAGCTGGGTGGTGAAGCACCCTAGACTCAGGTTCAGAACGCACCCCCTGTCACCCTCACAAGCCCTCACGGGGGGCACAGCTGGGTCCTAAGAACAGACTCTCACCTGAATAGCGGCAGCAGGGATGGAGAGAGATGTGTAGCCTAATTGTAAGAAATTGTCAGTTATCTCTAGACAGAAAAATAGACGGAAATATAGTTAAGGTTGAAGAATAGATAGAAATGTATGCAACTACATAGACATAAAAACAAACAGCAGGAGAGGTGAAGGATTAGGTATATACAGGTAAATTAAAATGTATTTTTAAAATAAATCATTATTTGAGGCACACATGTGCCTCTTTCTAGTCAGAAAAGCGTGTTCTGAAGTGGTTCAAGGAAAAAGGGACAAAAAAGCCAGAAAAGCCCATGGGAGCCGTCTCAACATTGATCCCGGTCCACATGACAATTTCTTCCTGTACCCACCCTCACTGGAGTACTGTCAAATCTCCAGCCAAACAGATCTGTGGGAAACTGAGGTATGCAGGATTAGATGCACTTTTTAGGCACAAATGGGATCATTTGTTTTAAAATTATACATACGTACATCCCAGAGTTTTTGTAAAATGGCTCATAAATGCAGTGGTTTATAACTTGCTTGAGCTGGTATGCTCCCATAGATACATAGTTATTATTTATAACTTTCTCCAAAACTCAAAGATCATAAGTATCCCAGGCCATTAGTTAAAATGTATAAATTATTGATCACAGTTCCCTTTTATGGAGTTTCCTCCAAATACATATAAGCATGATAAGACCGGAATAAAAACCAAAGGAATTCCTTTTTGATCAACATTCCTAATGATGTCTGGTTAGCATTATACCGCTTCAGTTCACTCTCTCTCGACATCCAGTTTCTTGTTTCAGTACTTCATGGAAGCCAAACATGACAGATGCTCCATGATAGACCATGCAAACGTTGCCATTCAGTCCTTTGCCATCTTCATCATTAGCAATCTTGATTGCAAAGTAAATTATCGGCCAGCACCGCAGCTCACTAAGCTAATCCTCCGCCCTGCGGCGCCAGCACACCGGGTTCTAGTCCCGGTCAGGGCGCCGGATTCTGTCCTGGCTGCCCCTCTTCCAGGCCAGCTCTCTGCTGTGGCCCGGGAGTGCAGTGGAGGATGACCCAAGTGCTTGGGCCCTGCACCCCATGGGAGACCAGGAGAAGTACCTGGCTCCTGCCTTCAGATCAGTGTGATGCGCCAGCTGCAGTGCGCCAGCTGCGGCGGCCATTGGAGGGTGAACCAACAGCAAAGGAAGAACTTTCTCTCTGTCTCTCTCTCTCTTTCACTGTCCACTTTGCCTGTCAAAAAAAAAAAGTAAATTATCTCAGAGTGGTGGATCTCAGATCCTTGCTGTACCTACTGCATGCATGTGCTGTTGCAGCCACCTTCGGAGTTCACATACTGCTTTTCTTGGGCTCTGGGTGTGTGTCTTTGGTTTCAGACCCCTCGGAGCAGTGTTTACAGGTTACAAGGCCACACCTGGAGAACTTGAATCCTTGATGTGGGCTCTGAAATTGACTAGACTTGGTCCTGAAATGGGTACCCAGGTTCTTGAGCTGTCTTTCAGAGCCACATTTCTCAGCATACCTGCCCAAATGCAGAAAGGTGAAGGAGGGGAGAGTGACTCCAGCTACAACACTAGACAGTAAAGTGCTACCACTTTCTCCCACCAACTTACCAGGTTAAAACCAAAGCAAAGTTATGACTGCCAGAGTAGGGTCACTCCACACATCTGTATTTACTTTTCTGTGAGCGTAAAGCAATTTCTACCTTTCAGTTGTGACATGCAGCACACCCACAATGGAATTCATGAAACAAAAATGTTTATCAAATATAATGACTAGCTCATGATAAATACCCAGTGACCACCCAGGCCAATAAACAGGCATTGCCCGTGCCCCGGAGACTCTCTCTTCCTCATTGAACCCACCCCCGCCCCCGTCCACTATCTCTGCCTCAGCATTCGGACTCTGCGGCCATCATTGCTTTGCCGGTCTTATTTCTGCCACCTTGGCACTGAGTGTATCCCCAAACACTGTGGCTTAATTTTGTGGGGTTTTCTCCTTTCTTTTTTTGAAATCTATTTATTTATATAAATGGAACAAATTTCATATATTTAAAAATAGTTTTTAGAGCATGATGATAGTTCCCTCCATACCTTCCCTGCCTCCCTCATTCCCGCCCTCCCTCCTGCTTTTCTTATTTGTCTTTTAATTTTTATGATGACATACTTTCAGTTTTCCTTATAATCACAAAAGCTTAACTCTCCAGTAAATAAAGAATTCAACGAGTAGTGAGTAGAAAAACCACTGTTCCTCAAAGTATAGGCAAGAACTATAAACAATAAACAAATCTTAGAATTTCAATTTCACTTGTATACATTACACTTTTTGTACTCTATATATTAGCTACCACAAATCAGGGAAAACGTGATTTTTGTCTTTTGGGGACTGGCATGTTTCACTAAGCATAATGGTCTCCAGTTGCATCCATTTTGTTGTAAAAGACAGGATTTCACCCTTTTTATGACTCAATAGTATTCCACTGTGTATAGATACCATAATCTTTATTCAGTCATCAGCTGGTGGGTATCTGGGTTGATTCCATATCTTAGTTATTGTGAATTGGGCTGCCATAAACATGAGGGTAATAATTAACTCTGATATACTGATTTCATTTCCTGGGTAAATTTCCAGGGATGGGATGGCTGGGTCATATGATAGATCTATTTTCAGATATCTGAGGAATCGCCATACTGTCTTCTATAAAGGTGTACTAGTTTACATTCCCACTAGCAGTGTATTAGGGTACCTTTTCTTCAACATCCTTGCCAACATTTGTCATTTTTTTTTTATTTTTTGACAGGCAGAGTGGACAGTGAGAGAGAGAGACAGAGAGAAAGGTCTTCCTTTTGCCGTTGGTTCACCCTCCAATGGCCGCCACAGCCGGCACGCTGTGGCTGGCGCACCGCACTGATCCGATGGGAGGAGCCAGGAGCCAGGTGCTTTTCCTGGTCTCCCATGGGGTACAGGGCCCAAGCACCTGGGCCATCCTCCACTGCACTCCCTGGCCACAGCAGAGGGCTGGCCTGGAAGAGGGGCAACCGGGACAGAATCCGGCGCCCCGACCGGGACTAGAACCCGGTGTGCCGGCGCCGCTAGGCGGAGGATTAGCCTAGTGAGCCGCGGCGCCGGCTCAACATTTGTCATTTTTTTATTTTTGAATGATAGCCATTGTAACTGGGGTGAGGTGAAACCTCATTGTGGTTTTATTTGCATTTCTCTGATGGCTTGTGATCCTGATCATATGTCTGTTAGCCATTTTTATTCATCCTTTTGAAAAATGCCTTTTCATATCCTTAGCCCATTTCTTAACTAGGTTGCTTGTTTCATTGTTGAGCGTATTGATCTCCTTATATATCCTGGATATTAATCTTTTATTGGATGTGTAATTTGCAAATATTTTCTCCCATTCTATTGGTTGCCTCTTTCCTTTCTTGATTGTTTCCTTTGCTGTGCAGAAGCTTCTTTGCTTGATGTCACCCCATTTGTCTATTTTTGCTTTTATTGCCTGTGCTTCTGGGGTCTTATCCAAGAAGTTTTTGCCTATACCAATGTCTTGCAATTTCTCCAATATTCTTCTGTAGTAATTTGATGGTTTCAGGTCTTAGATTTAGATTCCTGATCCATTGTGGGTTGATTTTTGTATAGGGTGTAGGGTAGGGGTCTTGTTTCACACCTCATGCAGATCCAATTTTTCCCAACACCATTTGTTGGAGAGACTGTCTTTTCTTCAGGGAGTGATTTTAGCATGTTTGTCTGGATTAGTTGGTTAATGTCATACAAATAATAACACGTTATGTGTACTTTTTAAAAAAATTTATTTATTTGGAAGGCAGGGTTACAGAGAGAAAGGGGAGAAAGAGGGAAGGATGGAGGGAAGAAGAGAGAGTGAGTTAGAGTTCCATCCACTGGTTTATTCCTGAAATGGTTGCAGTAGCCAGGGTCAGGCTAGGACACAGCCAGGAGCCAGGAGTCTGGCCTGGAACTCAATCAGGGTCTCCAACATGAGTGACAGGAGTCCCAAGTGCTTGGACCATCTTCTGCTGCTTTCCCATGTGCATTAGTGGGGAGCTGAATTGGGAGTGGAGCAACCAGGATTTGAACTGATGCTCATACAGATGCGAGTGTCACAGATGGCAGCTTAATCAACTGTACCACAATGCTAGCCCCAAAATGTATATTCTTTTGTAATTGCCTTATTTCACTGTGTGCATATATGTTTATATATACTGTCTATGTTTTTAATTTATAACATGCCATTAAATGACTAGATAGCAATTTTTTAAAAAAGATTTATTTATTTGAGAGACAGAGTCATTTTAAAATCCTGTTTTGGGGGGCATGGCTAAGCCACTGCCTGCAGTGCTGGCGTCCCATATTGGCACCGATTCCAATCCCAGCTACTCCACTTCTGATCCAGCTCCTTGCTAATGAGCCAGGCCCCTGCACTCATGTGGGAGACCTGGAAGAAGCTCCTGGTTCCTGGCTTTGGTCTGGCCCAGCTCCTCTGCTGTGGCCATCTGGGGAGTGAACCAGCAGATGGAAGATCCCTCCTTCTCTGTCTCTCCCTCTCTCTTGGTAACTCTGCCTTTCAAATAAATAAATCTATTTTCTTAAAAGTCCTGTTTTGCCCAATGGTTAAGAATGTTATGCTACTATAGTTTTAATGATCTTTGATTACTTTAAAATTTACTGTATATAGGTGAAATGGTCATTTTTCCATTCAATTATTATTTATAACTGTTGCCTATACTTTCACTAAACTAGGGTTTTTGCGTTTTACTTGTTAAACTTCTTATTTGGTGAAGTATCAAGCCTTTTTACTGTAATAAAGATTGAAAGCATGTCATCTCAAAAGTGAAAGAGAAAGGGGGAGGGGAAAGGAAGGAAGAAAGAGGTTAAGGCCGGGGCTGTGGCGTAGCACGTAAGGCCGCCGCCTGCAGTGCCAGAATCCCATATGGGTGCCAGTTCAAGTCCCAGCTGCTCCACTTCCCATCTAGCTCTCTGCTATGGCCCAAGTCCTTGGGTCCCTGCATCCACACGGAAGACCTGAAAGAAGCTCCTGGCTTTGGATCAGAGGAGCTCCAGCCATTGCAGCCATCTGGGGAGTGAACCAGCAGATGGAAGACCTCTCTCTCTCTCTCTCTTTCTGTGTCTCTGTAACAACTCTTTCAAATAAATAAATAAATCTTTTTAAAAAGCAGAAAGCGGTAAGGTGAGCGGGAAGAAGATATGGAGAGGGAGGGAGGAAAGGAATATTATATTAGAATTGTGTCTACTAACTATAATGAATATAAAAACTAAAACTTTAAAATTATAAAAAAAACAAAATTCTGTTTTGTAGTCTTTTCTAGTTTCTTACCCTCTTTTTTGAGTTGTGGTTATATTTTCTCCCACTCTAGCTTACATTTTTTAAAATATTTTATTTATTTATTTGAGAGTTAGAGTTACAGACAGTGAGAGGGAGAGACAGAGAGAAAGGTCTTCTGTCCGTTGGTTCAATCCCCAGTGGTCATACCAGTCAGAGCTGTGCCAATCCAAAGCTAGGAGCCAGGAGCTTCTTCTGAGTCTCCCACATGGGTGCAGGGGCCCAAGGGCTTGGGCCATCTTCTACTGCTTTCCCAGGCCATAGCAGAGAGCTGGATCAGAAGTGGAGCAGCCGGGACTCGAACCGGTACCCATATGGGATGCCGGTGATACAGGCAGAGTATTAACCTACTGCACCACAGTGCTGGCCCCATAGCTTACATTTTTATCCTCTTAATAGTGCCATTTGATAAAAGGAAGTTCTCTAACTTGATATAATTGATTGTATTTTTTGTATGCTTGGTATTCTTGCATTCTCTTAAAGAAATGTTTTTCTACCAGGAGATCATGAACATATTCTACTGTATTATACGCTAGAAGCTTTATCAGATTGTGTCCAAGGAGCCTCAGGTAACCCTGATTTAAAATCCATCAAGAGGGGATTTGGATCCTATTTCTGTCCTCTCAGAATGCTCTTAGGCTCCTTATGTAAATTCTGTCACTCTCTGTGTGCTGGCAGCCTTCAAATTTTTTTTTTATTAAGATTTTATTTATTGGGCCAGCGCCGCAGCTCACTAGGCCAGTCCTCCGCCTTGTGGCGCCGGCACACCAGGTTCTAGTCCCGGTTGGGGCGCCGGATTCTGTCCCGGTTGCCCCTCTTCCAGGCCAACTCTCTGCTGTGGCCAGGGAGTGCAGTGGAGGATGGCCCAAGTGCTTGGGCCCTGCACCCCATGGGAGACCAGGATAAGCACTTGGCTCCTGCCTTCGGATCAGCGTGGTGCGCCGGCCGCGGCAGCCATTGGAGGGTGAACCAACGGCAAAGGAAGACCTTTCTCTCTGTCTCTCTCTCTCACTGTCCACTCTGCCTGTCAAAAAAATAAAATAAATCTTTAAAAAAAAGATTTTATTTATTTATTTATTTGAGAGGTAGAGGTACAGACAGAGGGAAAGACAGATCTTCCATCTGCTGGTTCACTCCCCAAATGGCTACAAGGGCTGGAGCTGAGCTGAGCTGATCTGAAGTCAGGAACCAGGAGCTTCTTCCGGGTCTCCCACACAGGTGCAGGGGCCCAGGGACTTAGGCCATCTTCTCCCACTTTTTCAGGTCATAAGCAGAGAGCTGTATCAGAAGAGGAGCATCTGGACCTCAAATCAGTGCCCATATGGGATGCCGGAGCCACAGGCAGAGGCTTAGCCTACTTCGCCACAGTGCTGGCCCATCAAGTTCTACATATTAGTACTTTAACCCACATATAGCACTATGAGGACACTGTGTGTGTGTGTGTGTGTGTGTCTCCTCTCTCCCATCCATGCAGACTTTTCCCAACTCTCAAGCATTTGCTTTTTTCTCCCATTAACCCCCTGTCTTTCCTGCAGTGCAGCACTGGTTTCTTCTCTTGCCTCTCTGGCTTTTATCCTCATGGTGCAGCTGTGGCCCCTGTTTGGGGTCTGACTTGGCTAACACCTTCACTCTCAGGACCTGGGGTTTATTCCATTGCTCTGGCTGTTTTAAATCATGAGACAGAGGGTTGGATTCATTTTTCTCACTTCACGGTTGATCCAAGGCGCCACTCTTATTTTGCTTACTTGTTTATTCCTTTTTATCCCCAACTCCACTCTCATTCCCCTCCCTTCAGAGGCATTCACTGTAATATACTTGATTTGCATGTTTTATTTGTGTACATTCCTATTACAATATGTATTGTCATTTTGTGTGCATACCTATTTGCTTATACAGATGACATTGTAATGTAGATTTCATTCCTTTTCTTAGCGTGTGTGTGTGTGTGTGTGTGTGTGTGTGGCGGGGTGTGTGTGTGTGTGGCGGGGTGTGTGTGTGTGTGTGTGTGTGGCTGGGTGTGTATCTGGCTCATGCATTTCACTGTGTCTTAGCACAGCAACAAGAGCTTTTCTGAGTGTTTACTTATAATGCAGAAAAATCAGGATGGAACTTGGAAATCTTGTTGATGAAAGCAACAATACATTCAGAAATGTTTGCATAATGCTGGGAAAGCAAGGGGACAAGTCTGAAAGGCGCAGACCCTAGCATCATTGTCTAGACAGCCATGATTGTGCCAATTGCAGACACATTTTAGAGGAATGTGCACTTGCTGGCAATTCCGTACGGCCCTGCAGGCCCAGCCCAGGGGTCCCCGAGTGCTGAAGGCAAGGTGGAGATGTGTGTGTGTGTGGGGGGGGGATTACAAAAATGAAGTTGCACAAATTTCTAAATAAGTGTGAAATAAATAAAGAGAAGCACTCCCATCTTTGAGAACACAGCGGCTCCCACAGCAGTGATGGTGACAGCCTATGAGTTTTGCAGAAATAAGTTGTGACAGGAGAGGGCATTGGCTGCACCTGGCATTGATGCAAAGCTGACATCTGCACCCACATTCATGGTTGCAGGCAGTTGGTGGCATTAACTGGAGCTTCACCCTTTGGCAGCCTTGGCAGGAGCTTCCAGGACACACTCTTGACCTTTCTCAAGAGAGTTTACAGTGTGTTCCCCAGGAGTTCTCATATGTGCAGCTGCAGCCGAAATGTTTTCCTACAACCACAGGATTGTCCCTGGAAGGAGCTGGTCACACGATCATACCTCCTTCCCTCTAGGGTTCTAAAAAGTTAAGAATTGCATAGAAAGAGATAGATTGGAATCAGTGTCAAAACCTCCTTCTTACTGTTCATGCTGAATCAGGGAATGAGGCTCCCTTGTCCCTGCCCTCTACGTTGAAGGATCTGGCAGAGCAGGGATGGCCGGATGCACCCAGCAAGTTTCTGGGGAAGCATCTTTAACCCAGGGCAGAGTCCCGGGCACAGCAGAAGCAAGCCTTGCTTGCAAGAGATGAGAGATGTCACTCGGCTCCACTGTGCCTGCCAGCCGGTGCTCCAAGGGGAAGAGACAGAGGAGGCCCCCTTGCTTTTGAAAGTCACCACCACGGGCCAGCGCCGCGGCTCACTAGGCTAATCCTCCGCCTTGCGGCGCCGGCACACCGGGTTCTAGTCCCGGTCGGGGCACCGGATTCTGTCCCGGTTGCCCCTCTTCCAGGCCAGCTCTCTGCTGTGGCCTGGGAGTGCAGTGGAGGATGGCCCAGGTGCTTGTGCCCTGCACCCCATGGGAGACCAGGAAAAGCACCTGGCTGCTGCCATCGGATCAGCACGGCAGGCTGTGGCAGCCATTAGAGGGTGAACCAACAGCAAAAGGAAGACCTTTCTCTCTGTCTCTCTCTCTCACTGTCCACTCTGCCTGTCAAAAAAAAAAAAAAAAAACTAAAAAAAAAAAGTCACCACCAGTGAAGTAGACCATCAGTTGAGCTACTCCTTACCCTAAAGGATGAAGTAAATAATGGTGTGGAGGGACAATGGTGTGGAGGGACAGGGGGACATTTCTTCATCAGCGCTTTTGAGAAGACTGGACTGTTGTTTGAAATTCCCTCCTCTATGAGAGGGAGAAAGAATGTGGGGGAAGTGAACCACCGGCTGGAAGATCTCGCTCTAGTTCTCCCTCCCTCTCTCTGTCACTCTTCCCTTTGAATAAATAATTGAATAAATCTTAATTTAGAAGAAAAGAAGTAGAAAGGAAATCCATGGTGAATATGCCCTTCCCTCTCCCCAGACACCGAAGCCAATTCCCCTTGAAGCAGGACTGAAATGAGAGAAGAGGCAGCTGGCCAGCCAGTACGGCCCGTGTGAGCAGCCACCTTGGAGAAATATCTGAGGGACATCAAATTCCTGAGACAGAAAAGGAAGAAAAAAAAAAAGATAGGCTCTTGCTAGGCAGGGCTGTGAAGGCTGGATGCTTGCTCATGGTCCCAACCCCAGATGTGTCTCCAGCTCCAGCCCTGGGAATCACCAAGGAATAACACCTGAGCCCCCAGAGGTGTTTGTCAACACTTGTCCTGGAGAGAAGGGCTTAGGGTGCAAATCAGGGAACCAGACAAAAAGTCTGAGACCAGATCTCTGCTCTGTCGTGACCTGGCCACCCCTGGCCAGTCACTGAAGATCTCCAGTCTCAATTTCTTCTGCCACATGGAATCTCTTAAATTCTGCTTTCTGGTAGTGGCGGAAATGTGGTGCAGGGACACTGATAGCCTATAGCGCCCCCTAGTGTGAATGTTTAAAAAAACTTCCCTTTGAGTTTATACAACCCTATTGGTGCCTGAATTCCTGAGTGCAAGTACTAAAACCAGCCCTTTCCTTCACACAAATAAAACATAGCTTGGTGAACAGGGCATGGACTGGATTTCAGCTGCCATTTGCTTCTGGATTAGGTGCTATTGTGCCGTGAACAACCTGCACAACCCTACATGACAGTTCTGGGGTGGTGGGAACTGGATGAGAGAATGACAATGAGCGTGATTTTAAGTGTGGACAAGACAGGCGTAGAGTGTTGTGCACTTGGATTTTGTTATCACACAGATTTAATGTTTACTTCCCCAAACTTGGGCATCCCCCTCATCACCTCATCACCAAGCCTCTGCCTCATCACCAAGCGTCACACTCACCCCAGTGCATAGATAGTAGCAATGGAACTCAGCCCCAGAGAGCCCGGCTTCATAACCCGCTCATTGCCATTCACCACGCAGGCTTGCCACCAGCACAGCACCCTCCAGAGAAGCAGGTCAGTGAAAGTAGGGTCAGGGAAGGCTGTCGGGAAAGCTGGGGGGAGCCGTGTCTGCATTAGTGAGGAGAGGCAAGAATGCGCAGGGCGTGAACACCAGCGCCTTGAGGGCACTGCTCTGAGACAGGTGCTGGAGTTTGAATTTCTCAGAAAAGCCAGAGGCTGGCCCAGGCAGGGCCCACGGATGGGGCCTTGGAATGCTTAGCTCACATCTCCACTGAGATAGCCAAGAAATAGCTCAATCTTAACACATCTGTGATGGTTTTTAAAAACGTCTGCAGGGGCAGGCGTTGTGACTCAGCAGATTAAGCCTCTGATTTCTGATCCAGCTTCCTGTTGATGTGCACCTGGGAGATAGCAGATGATGGCTCAAGTACTTGGTTACCTGCCACCCACATGGGAGACCCAGATAAGGAGTTCTTGGCCCCTGGCTTCACACCGGCCCAGTCCTGGCTCTTGTGGTCATCTAAGGAGTGAACCAACAGAGGGCAGATGGCTCTCACCAGGGGCTTCCTCCAGGTCTCCCGGGTGGGTGCAGGGGCCCAAATACTTGGGCCATGCTCCACTGCTTTCTCAGGCACATTGGCAGGGAGCTAGATCAGAAGTAGAGCAGCTGGGACTCGAACTAGTACCCATGTGGGATGCCAGCACTGCAGGCGGGGGCCCCTTAGTGATCTTTCAACAGGTAGGCAAGAACAGGTACTGTTAAGAAACTGGCACAGTTTTATCTATGGTGCGATCTACACCCTGATTTACATCCCAAGCTCTAGCCCCCGCCGCCAGTGCTGGGAGCCAGGTGGCCACATGGCCCAACCACCAGTGTCAGCCCCACCCCCATCCTAATGGGATTCGCTACTCCTGCTTCCCTGCCCACCCTCCAGCAAAGTTTTAAAAGGACCTGTTCCTGAACACGTGGCTCTCTCGGCTTCTCTCTCCTCTCCTGCTCACTCTCTCTAGCCTTCTCTCCTCTCTCATTCCCTTCTCTCCTCTCCTCTTTTTCTCTCTTACTCTCCTTCTCCCTCTTCGTCTCTTTCCTCCAGTCTGCTAGGTTTTCCCCAATAAACCCTTTCCCTTACTCCAGTGTTTGGTGTGCTTTGTGATGGCCTAACAGAAATATATAACAGGTACCTCCTTTCCTTCACAGGCCCAGAGCGGCTGCCATGCTTCTCAGAGTCCAAGCCCAAGGACTGTGGCCTCTGCAACTTTAAATTGTCTCTTACCTCTCCTCCCAGTCGCACCAGCCTCCTTGCTGTTCCTTTAACATGCTGAGCGCACCCCTGCCTTACAGCTCGTGCACTGGCTATCGCCTCTGCTGACGATGCTTTCCCACCAGGTACCATACAGCTGTCACCCTGCCCTCCTTCTAGTCTGTGCTTGAATGGCACTCCTCAGTGCAGCCCAGCCTGACTACTCTGTTTACAGCTAAAACCTACCCCAGCTCCTCCCAGCACTCTAACACCACTTTTCCATCATACCTGCCACCTTCCAACCTACTGTGTAATTTGCTTATTTATGTCAACAAATCTCCCTGTTCAAATATAAGTTCCAGGATGGCATTGACCTCTCTTTTGTTTGCTAGTGGATCTCAAGTACCTAGAACAATGACTGGCAAGTGAATATTTGTTAAATGAATGCATTGATAACTCTGCATGTTCCTCTATGTGGTTGTGCACTTTTAATCCAAAGCTCTCAGTTTCAAGGTCATGTCAAGCTTGTGTGTTTAGCTGTAGGAGAAAGGCTCCAAAATGCTCTGCAGCACTTACCAGCATTAGTTCTCGCTCATCTCCTCTGACCTCCCGCAAGTTCAAGTCTAGAAAGCAGAGTGAAGGAAGGAAATCACCAGCCTTCAGTGTTTCCAAATGCTCAAATTAAGGGTAACAAAAGTGCTGCTGCAGGTGCAAATCAAATAGCTTTTACCTTTGCGGCGTGGATCTGGTGGATCAGAAACGCACAATAAAGCGTCGTGGCAGGAGGAAGAAACAGCTGTACCCACAGCTTTATCCATCCTCGATCTCCTATAACTGACGTTCACTAGAGCAGGGTACAAACACGCAACGTGAGTCATGTATTTCCCATGAAATCATTACAAAAAGTTATTAATGATCCATTTTACTTTTCTCACCCTAAGTCTTTTAAGTTCTATGTATATTTTACACTTAAATAGCAGATTTCAGTTGGAGCTAGCTACGTTTTAAGTGCTACAACCTCCTATATGGCTAACGACAGTTGTATTGAACACTACGGATAAAGACTTTCTCAGACCAGGACCATATATGAAATATGTCCCAAGTGTTATGGGAAATGGTGGCGGAGAACATATTATTACCTCGGTTCTTTGTCTCGCATGGAAGAAGAATTTCCAACTGGACAAGCAGAGGGATTTCAAAAGCAAAATTTACTAGAGTCAAAGACCTCCAGCCAGAGGGGCATGGAGGGGGTTCCAAGAGAGGAGGAACCCAGAGGACCTCGTGGCACTGGGGTTTCTAAGTACAATTTTGAGCAAGAAAGTGTCAATCAATAAGGTGGGGGCAAACCCAGCAAAAGACCTGATTTACAATCCTGTATCCTGTCTGCTTGCTCAGGATAAAACAAATGAGCCATCACAAGGGTGGAAAACTTAATTTGTTTTCACAATAAACTGGGAGCTCACCACGCCTTGCTGTTCTCCTGATAAGATAGGAAGCTCCCCAGGAGTGGGCAGCAGCACTTCTGACCTAGCTAAGGGTAACTTTGCGGGGGAACATCGTCCTCCCTCAGTTTCCAGACTGCCTATTAACCCATGACTCCTCACAGCACTGTGGTCCAGGAGAGCGCTGTAACCCACCCTCCCGAGAGTGGTGTCAGCAGACAGCGTTCCAGCAGCACCAGGGACGTCCACATAACCACGCTGCTATCCCAGGTCTAGGCCTGTTGAGGAGTGGCCCTAGTCTCCTGATTTTCGGTGGCATGGGAGTCACTGAGAAGCCCAGTGGTCTTGAAGTAGGCAGGCATACAGGTAAAAATTGATTAGGTTTGTGAGCTGGAAGACCATGCCTTCAGCACGCCCCTGTGTGACCTCATCCCCCTACTTGGCCACACCTGGGTGCCCACCAGCCAATCAGGTTAATTAACCACTCCCCTTTGGAAGTGGGTTAAAAGCCTGGGACACAGTATGTCCCGCCCCTTCTCTTTTCCCTCTCTTGCCAGGAGGGCCTTGCTGTAGCCCTGCGCCTCCAGGGCGCGTGGCCCAAAGGCTTCCTGGCTTAGATGCTCCTCCACGAGGCTGGTTCCTGGTGCTGGGTATGAACCCCTACTTACCTCTCTCTCTTAGATAAAGCTCTCACTCTCCTATGCATCTTTCTCACTAAATAAAAGCTTAAAACGTACCATGCTGCCTCGTTTATCTGTGCCGGTATTTAGAATTCTTCTCTAAATATTAGGCAAGAACTCTCTCAGGCTTATTAATATTGGGGATTTAGTAATAAGCCCATGGTGAAATCGTATGGCACCCCAAATTCCAGTAGCACATGTGGCACCCCAGATAGCACTTCTGGGGAACTTTAAGGGGCCACATTTTGGTATATTTTAGGTGGTCATGTCCAATTTCAGTCTGAGCCACATACATTGTTCACTATCACAGCAAATCCAGAATGACCCACGCTCCCGGCTGGGAATCTGCAAGCACCGCAGCACCCACCTAAGATGCCATTTCAAAAAATAAAAAATAGCTAAACCAGAAATAACCTGAATTCCAGTGACATTTTGGACATTTTTCCTTGATGGAATATCATACGGTTATCATAAAGGATGTTTTTTTTAAGTAATTATTTATAATAAATTATTTATAATGAATAAATAATTCTAAATACCAAATAATGGAAGATAAAATTATAGACAGTGAGAGGAAGAGACAGAGAGAAAGGTCTTCCATTCACTGTTCACTCCCCAAATGGCCACAACAGCTGGGGCTGAGCTGATCCAAAACCAGGAGCTTCTTCTGGGTCTCCCCTGAGCGTGCAGGGGCCCAAGGACTTGGGCCATCTTCCACTGCTTTCCCGGGCCACAGCAGAGACCTGGATCGGAAGAGGAGCAGCTGGGGCTAGAACCCAGCATCCATATGGGATGCCAGTGCTGCAGATGGAGGATTAACCTACTGCGCCACAGTGCTGGCCTCCATAAATGAAGTTTTAATATAGTCTGTAATAATGTCGAGGGAAATGTGTAAGTTACAATGTGAAGTGGAAAATCAGAACACAAAATTGTCTATTCAAATACGGCATGATTAAAATTATGTGAAGCAGAAAGTAAATATAAATAATGGGATCAAGATGATAAATTAACCCGTAATCCTGTTATTCCTCCATATGAGTTACTAGATTTTTTTAAAGAAAATCCCTCTCCCTCTCCCCCTCTCCCTACCCCTCCCACTCCCTCTCCCTCCCCCCTCCCACTCCCTCTCCCTCCCTCTCCCCTCCCCTCCCCCTCCAACTCCCTCTCCCTCTTCCCCTCCCTCTCTCCCTCCCCCTCTCCCTCCCTCTCCCTCTCTCTCAATCCTTCCACCCACCCTTTCTCTGTCACTTTACCTTTCTAATAAATATTTATTTGAACACACACACACTGCCTGAGCCTGAATCCAGGCAGAAGGGGCAGTGTCAGAGGTGGCAATGGTGAAGATGCTCCAAGCGTGCGTGGCAGACACGGGGAGGCAGCAGGTGGTGATGCTGGCCTGGAAACTGCTTGCACACGCTGTACCGGGAGGGGCTGTCCAGGAAGTCCCTCCCCTAGTACTATCTAGCCATTTGCCAGGCAGTCAGCAGCAAAGGCGTTGGCCCTACCCTGAGTAAAGAGGGAAAGAATGGAAAGTCACTAACCAAATGTACCAGAAGTCAGGAAAGAGAAAATAGCACCTTGTAGATAAAAACACAGAAGAAGTTTGCAGGAGCTCATTGTGATGGATTATTATATTAAAGTCTTTCAAATTATATTTTTGGAATTATAGTCCCATAAAATTTACAAAAGACATACCTAAAATAAAAATATGCAAGACACTTGAAAATAAAGGAGTAGAAGAAGACACATCAAATAAAATGCTAACCAAACAAAAGCAAGTGTAGAAGTGTTAAAATTGTTTAAAATGGAACGCTAGGCAAAAACATTCAAACAAACAAGGAAATGACTTTCTATGTCGGTAAAAAGGTGTACTCCCTCAAGATGACATGCTGTGCATCTTGTCAGCCCCAGCAACAAACTCTTCTTCCGTCGGTTCAATTCCCAGCTCCAGCTCTGGTGCCAGCTTCCTGCCAGTGTGGACCCTGGGCAGCAGCACCAGAGGTTCAGGTTACTGGGTTTCTGCCTCCCAGTTGGGAGACGTGGGTTGAATCCCTGGTTCCCACCTTTAGTCTTGGCCCAGCCCTAACCACTGGGGGCATGTGGAGAGTGAACCAGCAGATAGGAGCGCCATCTCTTCTCTCTTCTCTGTATCTGTGTCTCTCTGCCTCTCAAATAAAGTTTTTTTTTAAACAAGGGAAAGAAATAGGTGAAACAGATTGCTATATTCAATCTTTTGGTTTTTTTATTTTTTAATTTCATGGATTCCACATGCACAGACTGAGGAGCACAGTAGTGCACCCACCCACCTCCCCTCCCTTCTCCTGCATCTCCTAGTCTTTCCTTTAATTTTTAAAAAAGATTTATTTATTTGAGAGGTAGAGTTATAGATAGAGAGAGGAAGACACAGAGAGAAATGTATTCTATCTGCTGGTTCACTCCCCAAATGGCCGCAGAGAGCTGGATGGGAAAAGGAGCAGCCGAGATCTGAACCGGCGCCCTTATGGGATGCTGGCACCGCAGGCAGAGGCTTAGCCCCCTACATCACGGCGCTGGCTCCTCTTTCCTTTAATTTTTACAATGATCAACTCTCAGTCTATTTTATACTCATAAGTTTAACCCTACACTAAGTGAAGAATATAATAAACAGTAAGAAGAAAAAAACACTGTTCCTCAACAGTTAAGACAAGGACTGTAAATAATCATCAAATCCCAAAATGTCAGTTTCAATCCTATACATACATTTCTTTGGAACTCTGTTAGAAACGGATTGCTTTTTAATAATTTATTTAATCCAATATGTCCAAAGTCTTACTATTAAATATGTAATCAATGCAAAATTATTAATTTTTCATACTAAGACTTTGAAACTGGTGTGCATTTTGCACTTAAGGCCTATCTCAATCTGATCTTGGCACATTTTGAGTGCTCATTAGTCACATGTGCTACCATATGGAACAGCAAAACCACAGATTTCAAATAACATACGTTTTGTCAAAATGCCCCTGTTAAATACTCTTCAGTTACGGAGGAAGTTAATATGAATTACACATATCAAGAAATGAGCAGTGAAAACAAGCTACATTTTTTTAAAAGATTTGTTTATTTATTTATTTGAGAGGTAGAGTTACAGACAGTGAGAGGGAGAGACAGAGAGAAAGGTCTTCCTTCCATTGGTTCACTCCCTAGATGGCCGCAATGACCGGAACTGCGCCCATCCGAAGCCAGGAGCCTTTGCCTGGTCTCCCACGGGTGTAGGAGCCCAAACACTTGGGCCATCTTCTACCTCTTTCCCAGGCCATAGCAAAGAGCTGGATTGGAAGAAGACCAGCCGGGACTAGAACCGGCGCCCATATGGGATGCCGGAGCCACGGGTGGAGGATTAACCCACTGCGCCACGGCGCCAGCCCCAAGCTACATTTTTTTAAAGATTTATTTTATTTATTTGAAAGACAGTTACAGAGAGAGGTCTTCTATCTGCTAACTAACTCCCCAGATGGCCGCAACTGCCGGAGCTGCGCAGATCTGAAGCCAGGAACCAGGAGCTTCTTCCAGGTCTCCCACGTGGGTGCAGGGGCCCAAGGACTTGGGCCATCTTCTACTGCTTTCCCAGGCCATAGCAGAGAGCTGGATCGGAAGAGGAGCAGCTGGGACTAGAACCAGCGCCCATATGGGATGCCAGCGCTTCAGGCCAGAGCTTTAACCCACTGGGCCATAGCGCTGGCCCCAAAGCTACATTTTTTGAAATGTCTTTGATATGGCCAAAGCAATATTCAGGAAAAAAATAGAGAGAGAGAGGCATAGTTTTAGATAAATTTCTTGGAAATCATCTTTAAAAGACTGAATACTATGCAAGTCAGTTTTCTGGGTTGTTTATATATTCTGGCTCTCAACCCCCTGTCAGACTTACACGTGTGTTTCTTTGCTCTGTGATCATTTCCTTTGCTGTTCAGACACTTTAAAAAAAAAAAGGATCTATTTACTTATCTGTTTGAAAGGCAGAGTGACAGAGAGGGAGGAGAGATGTCCTCCACTTGCTGGTTTATTCCTCAAATGTCCACCACAGCCCGGTCTGGACCAGACAGAGGCCAGGAGCCAGGAGTTTCATCCTAGTCTCCCATATGGATGACAGGGGCCCAAGCACCTGAGCCATCTTCCACCGCCTGCCCAGACACATTACCAGGAAGCTGGAGCAGAAGTGGAGCGAGGGGGACTTGAACTGGCTCTTGGAGACGGGATGCCAGCATCACAAGTGGTGGCTTAGCCCACTCTGCCACAGTGCTGGCCCAGTGCTTCTCACTTTGTTATATTCCCTTTAGTTTATCTTGATTTTGTTGTCTGTGCCTTTGGAATCTTATCCCAAAAATTCCTTGCCCAATCCAGTGTCATGAAGCATTTTCCCTGTGTTTTCTTCTAGCTGTTTCATAGTTTCAGGTCTTAATGAGGAACTCAAGCAACTCAATAGCAAATAAATAAATAAAACCCAGTCAACTAGGGGGCCGGCATTGTGGCGTAGCAGTAAAGACGCCACCTGGACTCTGGCCCAAATGCTTGGGCCCCTGCCATCCCTGTAGGAGACTCAGAAGCAGCTCCTGGCTCCTGGCTTCAGCCTAGTCCAGCCCCAGCCACCTGGGGAATGAATCAGTATATATCCAAAGGAAACAGAATAAGTTTGTCAGAGAGATTCCCATGTTTATTGCAGGACTGTTCACTACATATTGTAAATATTTAGAAACAACCTAAGTGTCCATCAAGGGGTGAATGGATGCATGTACACAATGGAATACTACCCAGTCAGCAAAGATGGAATCTTGTCACTTGCTACAACATGGATGCACATCTAAGACACAACGCCAAGTAAAATAAGCCAGGTTCAGAAAGACGAATAACGTAACCCATTTGTTCAATCTAAAAAACTCGATCTCATTGAAGCAGAGAGACTACTGTTTACAGAGGCTGGAGCGGAGAGGAGAGTGGGTGCTGAGAACAACTTACCAATGGGTACATAGTCACAGCTACTTAGGAGGAGCAAGTTCTAGTGTTCTACAGAATAATAATACAGTCTACAGAATAATAATACAGTCAATAATAAAGTCTTACATATCTCAAAATAGTGGAAAGAGAGGATTCTGAATGGTCCACCACTAAGAAATGGCAGATGTGTAGGTGAAGGATCTAGTGATTTGATCACTAGACAATGTATCAAAACAGCACATTGTACCCCAGAAATTTGACAATTATCATGGGTCATTTAAAAATAAGATAAAACTGTAAAAAGTAAGTTTTCAGCCCAAGAAGCTACTAAATAAATAGCAAGTAAACTCAAAATAGAGAAGATACAAAAGAGATAAAGGTAGAAATTATTGAAAATGAAATGAAATTTACCAAAAACACCAAAAGTAATGCCCTCTGGGTGACGGAATTCAGGGGTTTGCTTGCCCTTGACTTCTCTACGTTTCTTCTCTTACCAAATTTTCCAAGGAAAATATTACTTTTGTAATATATAAATCATCTCTCTTTAAAAATGTCCTGTAACACCACTGAGGATTTGAAGGATTATTTATCTGCAAATGGCCATACTTATTAAAGTTCTAACAGAAATCCGTTTTTAGAATTTGAGCAAGTTGCAAACATGCAAGAAGGCAAACTGGACACTTAGATTTGCTGAAAGATTACTGTGGTACAAATCGCTGTGGAAAATTCCAACCGTGTTTCTTGGAGCCGAGAGAGCCACTTAGAAGGAGCTCCCTGGGGGATGGGCAGGCCCTTTCTCCCTCACAGTAGAGTCCTAGAGGAGCCCTCTCTTAGACAGCTTTGTAGTTTTGAAGTGGGGGAGAGTGAGGTTCAGTTTAGTTCCAGGCTCTTGCCATGTATAAAGAGAGGAATTCTTAATGCTGGTATTCATAAGAGGAGAAGATGAGAAAGCCAATACACACGCACACACACACACACGTGAACACGGGTTCCCTCACGCTAAGAGATATCCATCATGAGTGGGATGTGGGCCCAGAAGGAGAAGGAGAGAGAGAGAGAGCAAGGGCCCAGCTCTCCCAGGTAGTTGGCTTCTTTTATGAGGTCAGAAGGTGGAGTGGCTATTTACATGGTGCCTCCCCACCAGGTCTCTGGTGAAGGGGATACATGGGGGGAGGGAAGGAGCAGGGGGAGGGGAGTGGATCCTGACTCCACCTATCTCAGTGAGTTTGAGAAGAAAAAATCCCCGGGACCTCCGAAAGTGAAGCTGGCCCAGTCATGTCTCAGGCAGTGTCCCCTGGCTTCTACAGCCCAGGAGGGGTTTGGTCTGTTATCCTTAGAGACTACAAAAATGAACATAGGGGCCAGTGTTGTGTCAGTGGGTTAAGGTATCACCTGCAACCCTGGCATCCCATATGGGCACCGGTTCAAGTCCTGGTTGCTCTTCTTCTGATCCAGCTCCCTGCTAGTACCCCTAGGAAAGAAGCTGAAGATGGCCCAAGTAGTTGGGCCCCTATTGGGCCCCTACACCCATGTGGGAGACCCAGATGAAGCTCCTGGCTCCTGGCTTTGGCCTGGCTCAGCTTTGGCTGTTGCAGCCATTTGGGGAGTGAACCAGTAGACTGAAGATTCTCTCTCTCTCTCTCTCTCTCTCTCTCTCTCTCTCTGCCAAAGACAGAAAGGAAGTCAGCATCCTACTCATGAAAACCTGATACCCAAAGGATGACCTGGTGGGGTCAGAACCAAGTCCTTTGGAAAAGCATTTGCATGTGTAGGATGCCTGTGTGTGGACACACACCTGCCGCAGACTAGTATGTGAGCCCCTCCCTGCCATACTCCGGTCACTGCGGGCAGTACACCCCCACCCCCGCCCAGGCTACCCCAGACTGGGGAGTGAGCTGAGAAAAGGAAAGGCCTGTTTTTTGAGAACCCACGCCCAGAGTCCATATCCACTCTCCCTAGGTGACGAGAAACCTTTCTGGAGGGACCAGAGCCTTCCTGGGGCTGGATCGCAATTACCTGTCTGATTTGTAGAAGGGTCGCTTCCTAACGGCAGTAGTGTTAGCAAACAAGGTGGGTTTGCCACCCTGTGCACCCAGACGCCAGCCTGTGGCATCAGTCTTTGGGGGAAAAAAGACGGCAAAGGAAACAAGCGACATAGTCCGAATCTCCCTCTCCAATCTAGGGGAGGTTTTATGGGCTGGGTAGGGAAAGCTGCTATATGGAGGTTCTGGCGAGGCAAGTTCTGATTAGAGGAGCTTGGAACCAGGCCATTGATGGTGAAGTTTAGTAAGGTGGGCGCCAGCGCTGGATTTCCATGGCCAGCAGACCCCCGGCTTCTGAGACGGCTCTGCAGTCTCTGTTCTGGTTGTGTTCTGGCCTCTTGAGTGCCACAGATCAGGTTTTTCCTTCTTCTGCCCAGGCCGAGCTTGCGTAGCTGCAAATTTCCACTCTGCATCCCCTCTGTACTCCTACAGCCAAGTCCTAGGCATCTCTCCTAAGAAAACAGGAGCCTGAAACGCATGCTAAGACCCGTGGTTAGACGATAAGGCAGGGAACTTTTGAGAAGGGAATAGGGAAATGCAACAGGAGGCTTTTGAGTTTGGGTCATAGAGGAAACCAGTAGCAGGAGTGGTTCCAGATCAGTAGCACCCTTGGTAGATTCCCGGGTGCTGTCTCCCTTGTACACGAACTCTTAAAAGCCAGATTCAATCCCCATCCCTTCTTCTCTCCTCTCGCCTCCTTTTCTTCCTCCAGAACACTCAAGCCCAGTCTCCCCTCCCTCCTGCCCTCTCTGATCTTCTTGTTGAGTCATCAGAGCATCAGAATGGACTTTCAGTTCTGAAAATGCCCACCCAAGTGGACACATCCTGCACCCCAGTACAGAGCATCCCCTAGAGTCTGTCTACAGCTGGTTCTGTCATGCACAGAGCCCTTGTCTTGGGCCAGGAGCGGGAAGGGAGGTAGACATGGGAGTCCTGGGTCACACATCCCACCGTGACATACCAAAAAATGCTGTGGTGTATTTTCTCCTATCATACATCATATGATACCTATATATAATTGGGAGAAAGCCCCAAGTGCACAGGTGGGAGGATAATAAAGCTTAGGGGGTGAGTGTGTCCCACATCGAATGGTTATTTGATGTTCAAGTCACCGGCACAAATGTAATTCTCCTAGTCACTCAATGTACTTTTGCGCTGAGTATAATTATCTATTTCAGTAGGTAACATACTTATCTGTATTTCTGATATCGCAATAAATTCCTTCAGGACAGTAGCTGTCACTCTCTGGTGTGCCACCCCACCCAGAGCATTCTTATGTAATCCTAGCAGATTGACAGATTACCAGAACAACCTGTGCCTTAACTGAAAGGGGTCCTTCATTATTTGCAGGGGCACTAACGTCCCTTCATGTGCAGTGAGTATTTCCACCAACTGCTTCTTGAATGTCCAGTTTTTGCAGTTTTGCAGTTGATTCTATGTTCTGTGATCAAGTATTTAGGTTTTTTTGAAGATTTATTTTTACTTATTTGAAAGAGTTACACAGAGAGAGGAGAGGAAGAGAGAGAGAGAGAGAGAGGTCTTTCATCCACTGGTTCACTCCCCAATTGGCCACAATGGCCAGAGTTGTGCCGATCTGAAGCCAGGAGCCAGGAACTTCTTCCAGGTCTTCCCACATGGGTGCAGGGGCCCAAACACTTGGGCCATCTTCTACTGCCTTCCCAGGCCATAACAGGGAGCTGGATCAGAAGTGGAACAGCCGGCTCTCAAACCGATGCCCACATGGGATGCTGGCACTGCAGGTGGCAGCTTTTGCCTGCTATGCCACAGCGCCAGCCCCAATTGTTTAATTTTAAAACTAAAAATCAAGAAACTTCCAGGCCACAAATTTTTTTATTATGCAGTGCTTATAAGTATGTTGAAATCTATGGTTTTGGAGGTATTTCTGTTTGGGGATTACTTTTTTAACTATTTCCTGAACAGTTCTTTTTGGAATTTAGTCTTTTAAAATGTGGGTTTATTTTTTTCAAGTTTAACTTTTAGTTTAACTTAAAAGGAAGAGAGAAACAGATCTTCCATCCTCTGGTTAATTCTCCAAATGCCTACAATAGCCAGAACTGGACCATGCCACTCCATCCAGGTTTTCCACATGATTGGCACAGACCCAAGTGTCGCTCCCCCTCTTCGTGGAGGAACGACACAGGACCCTGTGTTGTTCTTTTGTCTGCTCGGCCCTTCCCGGGTTTGCTGCTGGTTCTTCCCGGGTTGGCTACCGACCCTTCCACCTCCATGGAAGGGCGGTTCCCCCTGCCACTTTCCCCACTTCCGCGGGGGAGCGGCACACCGCCGGCCGGCTCTCTCGGGGGCTGCACAGGTGTTATTCGGATAGATGTTCCTGGTGCATGTTGTCTCTCTCCTCCTTTATAGTCCTCTTCCACCAATCCCAACTCGGCTGCCCACACGCCAAGTATGCTGCTCTCCTCCAATCAGGAGCAGGTCCTGCTGTTTATTGGTTGAACTGGAGGCAGCTGTGTAGAAGCTGTTTCCTCCTCTCCCAGCGCCATATTGTGGGAGAGCAGATGCATAAAATACGTCTTAATTCCAGTAACAGTCTAGTCTGAGTTGCTCCCCACACCCAAGCATTTGTGCCATCTTGCTGCCTCCTAGAATACGCATTAACTGGAAGTTGGGGGGCCGGCCCCATGGCGCAGTAGGTTAATCCTCCGCCTACGGCGCTGGCGTCCCATATAGGCACCGGTTCTAGTCCCAGCTGCTCATCTTCCAGTCCAGCTCTCTGTTATGGCCCGGGAAGGCAGTGGAGGATGGCCCAAGTCCTTAGGCCCCTGCACCCGCATGGGAGACCAGGAGGAAGCACCTGGCTCCTGGCTTTGGATCGGTGCAGTTCCGGCTGTTGTAGCCATCTGGGGAGTGAACCAGCAGATGGAAGACCTTTCTATCTGTCTCTCCCTCTCACTGTCTGTAACTCTATCTCTAAAATAAATAAATAAAATAAAATAAAAAAAAAACCAGGAAGTTGGATCAGAATCTGAGAGCCAGGACTGGAGTAGACACTCCAGTGTGGGATACAAGAGTCCTAAGTGATGACTTAAGTCATTGGGCCCGAAAATTTATTTTAGAAACATGTACAAATCACCTAACAGATGAGCCACAATTTTAGGAATTACTTATGAATTTGAAAGGCAGAGAGAGAGGGAGAGAGCTCTTCCACCCAGTGGTTCCTCTCCAAATGGCTGCAACAGGGGCCGGTGCTATGGCACAGCAGGTTAAAGCCCTGGCCTGAAGCGCCGGCATCCCATATGTGCATCGGTTCTAGTCGCGGCTGCTCCTCTTCCGATTCAGCTCTCTGCTATGGCCTGGGTTAGCAGTAGATAGTCCAAGTCCTTGGGCCCCTGCACCCACATGGGAGAACCGGAAGAAGCTCCTGGCTCCTGGCTCAGATCAGCATAGCTCCGGCTGTTGTGACCATCTGGGGAGTGAATGAGCAGATGGAAGATCTTCTCTCTGACTCTACCTCTCTCTGTAACTCTGTCTTTCAAATAAATAAAATAAATCTTAAAATATATATATATATATATATATATATATATATATATAAAATGGCTGCAACAGCAGGGAGCCAGAAACTCTGTATGGGTCTCCCACATGGATGGCAGTATCTCAAGTACTTGGGCCATCTTCTGCTGCTTTCTCAGGCACATTAGAAGGGAGCTTGATTGGAAATGGAATAGTTAGGACTCCAGTCACATTCCAGTATGAAATGTGGATGCCCCATGCTGCTGCTTAATCCACTGTACTACAATGTCCATTCCTATAGTCCAAGTTTTTTTTTTATGATTTATTTATTTGAGAGGCAGAGGTATATATAGAGAGGTCTTCCATCCACTGGGTCATTCCCCTAAACAGCCGCAGTGGTGGAGCTGGGGTGATCTGAAGCCAGGAGCTTCTCCTGGGTCCCCACGTGAGTGCAGGGGCCCAACCACCTGGGCCATCCTCCACTGCTTTTCCAAGCCACCAGCAGAGAGCTGGATTGGAAGTGGATCATCCGAGTCATGAACCAGGTGTCCACATGGGATGCTGGTGCTGGCTCCTAGTCCAAGTTCTTAAAGAAAAGAATTGTCAATCAAAAATTATTTGTCCATTCAAGCTATTGTTCACAAATGAAGGAGAAATAAAAGTTTTCCAAGTCAGGAAGAAGCTGAGGAATTCGTCTCCATCAGATCTGCCTTGCAAAAGATGCTTAAAGGAGTCCTTCACACATAATCAAAACAAAGATAACAACCATCATGAAAAGTGAAACAGAACAAAGGATATTTAAACAGGAAATCTTTTAAATGACAGGTCTAGGTAATTACTTATTAATAATAACCTTACCTGTAATCAACCAAATGCCCCAATTAAGATATAAATTGGATGACTAAATTAAAACAAGATGCTACAATATGCTGCCTATGAGAAACACACTTCACTATGAAGACACACAGACTGAAAGTAAAAGGATAGAAGAAAATTCCATTCAAATGGAACCAAAATCAAGCAGGAGAAGCTATACTTAAGTCAGATAAAACAGACTTTAAGACAAAAATGTATACAGGGACAAAGCTCACTGTATAATGACCAAGGGATCATTTCAAAAAGAATGTATGACAGTTGTAAATGTATAATCACCAAATGCCAGTGCACTCCGTTTCATAAAAATATTATTAGATCTGAAGAGAGATAGACTCTCATTCAGTAATAGTGGGGAACTTAAACAGCACATTATCAACGGATAGATCATCCAACAATGGCAACAGACATTGCAGTTAAACTGCTCCATAGACCAAATGGATCCAGTAGACATCTACAGAACACTTCATCCAACGGCTGCACGATACACATTCTTTTTCAGCAACACATGAAATATTCTGTAGCATGAATCAAATATGAGGCCACAAAATAAGTTGCAACAATTTTTTAAATTGAAATAATATGTAGTTTTTTCTAATCACAATGGAACAAAACTAAAAAATTAACAAAGAAATCACTAGAAATTGTACAAACACATGGAGACTGAACATGTTCCTGAATGAACAGTGTATCATTGAAGGAATCAAAATGGAAAGAGAAACACACATTCTGAAAACTTGCATGATATAGAAAAGCAGTACTGAGAAGGAAGTTTATAACAATAAGTGCCCACATGTACAAAAACAGAAATATATCAAATAAACAACAATGGGTCTCAAACAATGAAGAGCATAGCAGACATGAATGACATAGAAACTAAATACAAAGGAATGATGAGATGAAGAATTGGTTTTGTGAAGAGATAAAATCTATAAACCTTTAGCTAGACTAACTAGGTAAAGACAGAAGATTCACACCAAATCAGAGGTGAAAAGGGTATCACAACTGAAACCACAGAAATATGAAGGATCATTAGGGACCATCATGAACAACTAATGTGTCAAAAAATTAGAGGGCCTAAAAGAAATGGATATGCACACACACATACATAACTTAGCAAAAATTGAACCATGAAGACATAGAACAGACCAATAAGGAGCAATGAGATTGAATCATTAATCAAAAGTCTCCAACAAAGAAAATTCCAAGACCAGATGACTTCACTGCCAACTTCTACCAAGCTTTCAAGGAAGAACTGATAACGATTCTTCTCAAAGTAGTCCCAAACGTTGGAGGGGAGGGAATCCTTCTAAATCCATTCTACAAGGCCAGCATCACCTTGATTTCAAAACCAGACAAGGACACAGCAAAGAGAAAGAAGGAGAAGTAAGGAAGGAAGAGGGAGGAGGAGGAAGAAAAGGAGGAGGAAGAGGAGCAGGAACAAGGACTATAGATCAATATCCCTGACAAACATAGATGCAAAAATTCCTGACAAAATACTAGCAAGTCACATCCAACAGTGTATTAAAAAAAAAAGGATCATTCATCATGACCAAGTGGGATTTACCACAGGGATGTAGGAATGGATCAATATATTCAAATCACTAAGTGTAATGAGTCATGCCGACAGAATGAAGGATAAAAATCTCACGGTCAGGGTGACTTTGGCGTGGCTGTTAAGACGCCCAATCAGAGTCCGAGGCTGGTGTCCTCCTCTCTGAATCTCAACTTCCTGCTAGTGCAGTCTCCGGGAGGCAGCAGGTGATGACATGAGTATCTGGGCCCCTGTACCATGAGAGACCTGGATCGAGTTCCCAGCTCCTAGCTTTGGCCTGGCCCAGCACCGACCATTACAGGCGTTTTTGGGAATGAACCAGCAGAAATGAACTGTGTCTGTTTTTTATTTTTCCCTCTCTTTCTACCTTTCAAATAAAAATAATTTTTAAAAATAATATCATTTTAAAAGATAATTTCATTTATTTGAAAGGCAGAGTTAGAGAGAGGGAGAAGAGATGGAGAGAGGTCTTCCATCCTCTGGTTCACTTCCCAAACATCCGCAATGGCTGGGGCTGGGCTAGGCTGAAGCCAGGAGCCAGGAGCTTCTTCCAGGTCCCCCGTGTGGGTGGTGGGGCCCAAGGACTTGGACCTCTGCTGCTTTCTCAGGCACAGCAGCAGGGATCTGGATCAGAAGTGGAACAGCCAGGACTCAAACCACTGCCCATGGGATGCTGATGCTACAGGCAGCGGCTTAACCCACTACACCACAATAATTATCTTTTTTTTTTATTATTTGAAAGACAGAGTTACAGAGAGAGGTAGAGGCTGAAAGAGATGTCTTCCATTTGCTGGTTCACTCCCCAGATGGCCACAATGGCCGGAGTTGTGCCGATCTGAAGCCAGGGGCCAGGAGCTTCTTCTGGGTCTCCCATGTGGGTACAGGGGCCCAAGCACTTGGGCCATCTTCCACTGCTTTCCCAGACCACAGCAGAGAGCTGGATCGGAAGAGGAGTGGCCGGGACTAGAACTGGTGCCCATATGGGATGCTGGCGCTGCAGGCCAGGGTTTTAACCTGCTATGCCACAGCGCTGTCCCCAACACAAAGATCATCTTAATAGATGCATAGAAAGCATTCAACATATATTCATTATTTTTTTAAAAAAAAGTCAAACAAATTAGATATAGAAGGTACATGTCTCAACATTATTGAGGTTATATATGACAAACCCACAACCAGCCTTGTATTGAATGGGGAAAAGTTGAATGCATTTCTTCTAAGATCCAGAACCAGACAAGATGCTCATTCTCACTGCTCTTATTCAGTATTGTAATGGAAATTTAGGCAGAACCACTAGGCAAGAGAAAGAAATTCAAATAGGAAAGAAGGAAGTCAAATTATTCCTGTTTGCAGATGAATGGATTCTATACATGGAAAAACCTAAAGATTCTACCAAGAGACTATTAAAACTTATCAACAAAATCTATAAAATATAGGATACAAAAAGAATACATAAAAGTCAGTAGCATTTTTATACAAGCTCATTGAGAAAGGAATTATAAGAATAATTCCACTCACTATAGCTAAAAATAAAAATACCTTGGAATAAACTTAACCAAGGATGTGAAAGGCCTCAACAATTAAAATTACAAAACACTGATGAAGAAATTGAAGAAGACACAAAAAAAGTGAAAAGACCTCCCATGTTCATGGATTAGAATTAATATTGCTAAAATGCCCATGTTACCCAAAGTGACTTATAGATTCAATGCAATCCTCATCCAAGTATCAATGACATTTTTGGTAGAACTAGAAAACAAATCCTAAGATTCACATTGAAGCACAAAACCCCTAAGTAACCAAGCAGTTCTGAATAAAAAGATCAAAGCTGGACATACCACCAGATTTCCAGACACACTTCAGAGGTATTGTAACCAAAAAAGCGTGGTACTGTCCTAAAAACAGACATGTGGACCAATGGAATAGAATAGAGGCCCCAGAAATTAACCCACACACCGAAAATCAACTGATGTTTGACACTGGTGCCAAAAGATTTAACCTTGACACCTCCCCACCTCTCACCCCATACAGAAGTCAACTCAAAATAGGTCGGAGGTCTAAATGTAATGCCTATAGCTACGAAAATGAAGCTACTGGAAGAAAACATCGGGGAACTTCAAGACGTGGGCATGGGCAACGGTTTTTTTAATAAGACATAAAAGCACAGGCAACAAAAACAAAAATAGACAAATGGGATTGTATCAAACTAAGAAACTTCTGTGCATCAAAAGAAACAATCAGCAGGGTGAAAACCTCACCTACATGGGATAAAATATTTGCAAACCATCTATCTGACCTGGGATTAATGTCCAGAACATATAAAGACCTCAAAAACACAACCAAAGAACAAATGCCTGGGGCCAGCACTGTGGTGAGTGGGTAAAGCCTCCACCTACAGTGCCAGCATCCCATATGGGCGCCAGTTTGAGTCCCAGTTGCTCTTCTTGCGATCCAGCTCTCTGCTATGGCCTGCGAAAGCAGTGGAAGAGGCCCAAGTCCTTGGGCCCCTACACCCACATTGGAGACCCAGAAGAAGCTCCTGGCTCCTGGCTCAGGATTGGCCCAGCTCTGGCTGTTGCAGCTAGTTGGGGAGTGAACCAGCAGATGGAAGACCTCTCTCTCTCTCTCTCTCTCTCTCTCTCTCTGCCTCTGCCTTTGCCTCTCTGTAATTCTGCCTTTTTTTTTTTTTTTGACAGGCAGAGTGGACAGAGAGAGAGACAGAGAGAAAGGTCTTCCTTTACCATTGGTTCACCCTCCAATGGCCGCTGTGGCCAGCACACCACGCTGTTCCGAAGCCAGGAGCAAGGTGCTTCTCCTGGTCTCCCATGGGGTGCAGGGCCCAAGCACTTGGGCCATCCTCCACTGCACTCCTGGGCCACAGCAGAGAGCTGGACCAGAAGAGGGGCAACCAGGACTAGAACCCGGTGTGCCGGCGCCACAAGGCAGAGGATTAGCCTATTGAGCCGTGGCACCGACGTCTGCCTTTCAAATAAATAAATAAATAAAATCTTTAAAAAAAATGGACAAAGATTGTAAACAGGTATTTCTGAGAAAAGAATAAAAATGGCCACCAAATGCATGGGAAAAAAAAAAAAAACAGCCTCACTAGCCATCAGGGAAATGCACTCAAAACCACACTGTACTTATTCCAGTTAGAATGCCGTCATCAAAATGGCAAAAAGTAACAAATTTGGCAAGGATGTGGGAAAAGGGAAACCTTTAAACACTGTTGGTAGGGCTGGCACTGTGGCGTAGCCAGTAAAGCTGCCGCCTGCAGTGCTGGTATCCCATGTGGGCGCTGATTCTAGTCCCAGCTGCTCCACTTCCAGTCCAGCTCTCTGCTATGGCCTGGGAAAGCAGAAGAAGATGTTCCAAGTGCTTGGGCCCCTACGCTCGTGTGGGAGACCTGGAAGAAGCTCCTGGCTTCGGATCGGCACAGCTCCAGCTGTTGCGGCCATTTGGGGAGTGAACCAACGAAAGGAAGACCTTTCTCTCTGTTGGTGGGGGTGCAAATTAGTATAGCCATTATGAACAGCAGTAGAGAGGGTCCTCAAAATACTAAACATAAATCTACCACATGACCCAGCTGTCCTACTTCTGGTTGTATATATATCCAAGGAAAATGAAATCAGTACATATAAGAGATGCCTCCACTGGCATGTTTATGTAGCACTATTCGTAATAGCAGAGATAGAGAATCTACTTGGACGCCTGTGGATTGGCAAATAGATAAAAAAAATGTAATATATATACACAATAGAATATTGTCTGGTCACAAAAAAGAAATGCTGACATTTGTAGTGAAATGGATGGAACTGGTGATCCTTGTGTAAAGTGAAACAAGGCAGACACGTAAGACAAATAGCATGTGTTTCCTCTCACATGTGGAGGTTAACAGAGAGTCAATCTGAACTCAGAGTAGCGATTGCAAGAGATTGGGCAGGGAGAGAGAGAGAATAGAGTGAAGTTGGATAACAGGTACCGAAACACTCGCGGGCAGAAGTGACAAGTTCTAGTGCTTTATAGCACAGTAGGATGGCTGTATTCCAAAACAACCTGTTACATAATGGACTAAGGACTGGAAGAGAGGAGCGAGCAGGCTCCAATGCAAACAGTAAGGAAGTGAAAAGATTAGTTGCCTGGTTTGATTGGTTTGTGCTGTTTAAATGTGTTGAAATATTACACTGCATCCCTTAAAAATGTACAAACATTACAAATTAATAGAAAATGTTTTAAAGTAAAATAATTTTTAAATGTGGGAAAATGGAATTAAAATGCTTATTTTGGCATGGAAGTTTTTGAAATCCGTGTGTATGAAGGACCCTCTCTCAGGACTCTTGAATTAAGGACCAGAAGCCATAGGGACCAGCCCTTTAGCCTTGGACTGAAACAGCCCCCAAGAGAGGAGCAGATCTGGGGGAGGATCCCCTCTGTCAGGGCCTTGGTCTGCATGTTGCTGGGGAGGGCACTGCCGTGCCTCACAGCTCACTGTGTCACGCTAGGGAGAATGACCCCTCCTGGGGCTCAGGGGAAGTCGTCGTAGGTGGGGTCTCTGCTTAAAGTCACGGGAAGCCGTTAAAGCAGATGCACCATACTGTTGGAACTCGCTGGGCACTGTTTTTTGGAGCGCCAGGCGTTGCACTTGGGGGTGTTCTATGCTTCTAGAGCTTGCTGGAATAGGAGGAACCGCTCCTTCCTTCTTCAAGGCCACTGAGGTGCCCAGTACATTAGGCCAGCTGAGGAGGGGGCGGTGTTCAGGGCACAAGCCGGGCAACAAAGGGTGCGTTCGGAGCACAGGCTCCAATCTCCCAGTGGCCTCCATCTCATTCTTTTGTGTCACTGTTACCAGGCCTTTTTATTTATTTTTTTTTTTGTACTTATATACTATTATTTCAGTGAGATCTCAAAAGTGAATGGAGACAAAATGCACAGTAGCTCTGTGATCTCAGGGAGTTCCATCTGTTAGTCTTTAAAGCAGGATTAGGAAAATACGAAACACTGACAGCGGCATGACTGTTGAAATTCGATTACTTGAGTTTTAAGTCCATCACAGTTAAATGGCTAAGTTGTCGAGCCGAAAACTCAGGCAGCCTGGCTTCAGAAATCACGTCCCTTATTCCTAAAATGACAGTAATGCCTTCCTGATAGCCCGGTGGAGTTGAATGAGTGATCTAACAGTGTGAAAGCACCCAGCATTGTAGATGACAATGGAAGGTGCTCACCGAGTGCTGAGTGAATGAATGACAATCAGTATGTAACATTTTCCCTTCCCCTCCATCCTCCTGACAGCTCTAACTGGAATGACTGGCAGACAGTTGACAGATTTCCAAAATTGTTTTTCATCTTACAGTTTTATTAAGATCATTGAGCTTTTAATATGCACAAGGTGCCATGCCTGGCCTGGGGAATACACAGAAAAATAACTCAACATCTCTCCCCTCCTGAAACTCACAACTAATAGACAAGACTGATGCGTAAAAGCACATTTCAATTTGGTATGCCTGTGGTATAAGAAGGGGAAATGTAAGATGTGGTGGTGAGACATAGGAAAGATTACCAACACATACGTGTGTGGTCTGGAGGATTAAGTGGGCTCCATCTGGAAGGATAAATAAGAGTTAGTAAATTAAAATAAAAAAAAAGCACAGAGGGCACATATGCAAATGAGTATATAGGAGAAAGCATAGCTCATTTCGGGAAGTCCGAATGTTCAGTAAGGCAAGAGCACAGAAGAAGAGTTGACTTGGTTAAAGATCAATGTAGAAAGTAGGGCAAGGGGCTGGTGCTGTGGTTTAGCAGGTAAGGCCACCACCTGCAGTGCTAGTATCCCATATGTGCACCGATTCGAGTCCCTGCTGCTGCTCTTCCAATCCAGCTCTCCGCTATGGCCTGGGAAAGCAGTAGAAGATGGCTCAAGTCCTTGGGACCCTGCACCCGCATAAGAGACCCGGAAGAAGCTCCTGGCTCCTGGCTTCGGATCGGCTCAGCTCCCGCTGTTGCGGCCATCTGGGAAGTGAACCAGGGGATGGAAGACTCTCTCTCTCTCTCTCTCTCTCTGCCTCTCCTTCTCTCTCTGTGTAACTCTGCCTTTCAAATAGATAAATAAATCTTTAAAAATAAAAAAGGGGGCAAGCAATGGGGTTTGTAGCAAAAAAGTGATACACTCCATTTGCATTTAGCAGCAGTCTCTTGCCATAGTTAGAGAAAGGATTGGTAAGAATTGAGCCAGAATGTGAGGAGAACACTGGGAAGCTACAACAGTAATCCACGTGAGAAATCACGACGGCCATCACGATGGTCATCGTCCATCAAGACTTCATTCATTGTGAAATCGAGGGACCAGTGTCCCTGAAGTCGTGTAATTCATGGCCTACCACGAAAGTGGGTGGCAGTGAGAATGGATGCAGAACTACAGACTTGAGAAGTACCCGTGGCAGAATTTGATGAGAAAACAAAGAGGACTTAGCAATCATACTCAGACTCCGTGCGAAAGCAAATGTTTCCATGTAGCAGCAATCATTGTGATTTGGAAAATTTTAAAAAGAGCATAACTGGATGGATAGACAATGAGGTTATTTGAGATGTTTACTTTGGGGTGGCTGAAGGACATGAGAGAGGATATACCAGGTCGGCAGAGGACTATGGATGGGGACTGCAGTCTAAAGGTAAAATCTTGGAATAATCGGCATACAGGTAATCGGCATCTAGGTAGCTATACAAGCTCCAGAAATGAGCAAAGTCACCTGGGGAGAAGTTGACGGAGAAGCAAAGAGACTGTCAAGACCACAACACCGGGGGGCAAATCATTTCAGAGATAAAGACTGGTGAGGAAAGCGAGTTAAGAAGACATTAAGGAGCCTGTGTTGTGGCACAGTGGGTAAAACCACCGTCTGTAACATCGGCATCCCATATGGATACCAGTTCATGTCCCAGCTGCTCCACTTCCAATCCAGCTCCCTGCTTGTGGCCTAGGAAAAAGCAGCAGAGGATGGCCCAGGTATTTGGGCCCCTGCCATGCGTGTGGAGGACCCGGATGAAGCTCCTGACTCCTGGCTTCAGCCCGGCCCAGCCCTGGTCGTTGCAGCCATCTGGGAAGTGAACCAGCAGATGGAGAATCTCTCTGTCTCTCCCTCTTTCTCTATAACTCTGACTTTCAAATAAATCAATCTTCATTAAAAAAAAAAAGACACTAAAAATAGGAACAATGATAAAAGGAATAGTGCCTCAAAAGAAAAAACTTTCAAAAGAAAGCGTGATAAACAGTATCAAAGTCAGTAAAGAGATCAAAGATAGTAAAGGACTCATCAGCTTTAGAAACCAGAAAGGCAACAGTGACTGGGAAGAAGTGTGGCAAGGCCAGGAGCCAGGTTGCAGGATAGGGGAGACGGAGTGGTTAGTTACCACCTGACTGAGGGTCTTTCCCTGGCAAGAGTCAGAAACCCAACTCAGCCTCCCTCAACAAGAAAGGAAATTGCAGAGGTAGAGCTGGCTTCTGACAAGCTATTCATAGATCCAGGGACACTGAGAAACTGCTTTCTGAAGATGCCTGCATCTGTCTTGACCTCTGTCTCTACCTATCTCCTTTTCCCCCCTCAATCCTTTTTAAATTCTGTTTAAATCCGGCCAGCGCCGCAGCTCGCTAGGCTAATCCTCCGCCTTGCAGCGCCAGCACACTGGGTTCTAGTCCCGGTCGGGGCACCGGATTCTGTCCTGGTTGCCCCTCTTCCAGGCCAGCTCTCTGCTGTGGCCAGGGAGTGCAGTGGAGGATGGCCCAAGTACTTGGGCCCTGCACCCCATGGGAGACCAGGATAAAAGTACCTGGCTCCTGCCATCAGATCGGCGCAGTGCACCGGCCGCAGCGTGCCAGCCACTGTGGCCATTGGAGGGTGAACCAATGGCAAAAAGGAAGACCTTTCTCTCTGTCTCTCTCACTGTCCACTCTGCCTGTCCAAAAAAAAAAAAAAAATTCTGTTTAAATCTGTGTGCTGGCCTCATTCCCTCCTCTTCTGGATGGATTTCTTCCAAGAAGCACTGTGGTTAGCTACCCAAGTTCAATAGTCTCAGAATCATAAAATCAGGAGAATGAGAAAATATCAGGCCCAGCACAAGAGCCCAGCGAGAATTCTGATTGGCCCATCTTAAGTCACATGTCCATCCCTGAACCAACCCCCTCTGGCCAGGTGAATGAGAGTATCCTGACTGTGCAGCCGCTTCAGGTGGGCACCCAAGGTACGCGACAGACACTCACTGATACCCAGGATCACATGGGGAGGGAAGGGATATTTGCTTAAAGAAGACATTCCAGAAAAAGAAAAGCAAAGCAAATTGTATTCTACCTTAGCTCTTTAGCATTCCTTTTCTTATACATACAGTATCAACAATGCCCCCAGTTAATGTGATAAAATGGTCTTATTTACAAGTGAAAATGCACTAATTCTTAAAAAAAAAAAAAAAAAAAAAAAAAAAAAAACTATGTTAGGGGTTACTGCATCCAGCTGCAAGTCCAGGTCCACGTGCATTCTCATTAGTTTCGAATCCTTCTCCTCAAGACTATGCAACCTATGACTAAGTGATGCATTCAACCACCTCCAACAGATAGAACATGGTAGGAAGGAATAGAAACATTTAATTAAAAAAGCTGTCATCTGGAAAAGGAAAGAAGTGGAAATAAACAACAGCCATCAATCCAAAGAATATATATCTAGGCAGAGATAGCCTGGAACTTTTGTCTTGGCAAAGGAATGAGTCTGGTAGTCAACCAGTATGGCTGCCTTCAGCCTGCCCACCTGCAGGCTCTTTTACCCATTGCCCTTCAAGGCCTTGCTCAAGAGGAAAAACAGCCCATAAAATAGGGATCCTTTCTGGAGACTGAACTTCTTTAGTAGCCTATTCCTGGTGACACAGCTTAAGAGATGGGGCCTATGGCCACCCTTGGCTAAGGAAACCCAGCTCCCTTTGGTTTAGGTTTGAGGTTTCACTGATCATCAGCTCCACTCTACTAGGAATCAGCCATTTGGGTCACAGATGTGCCTCCACCCTCGGCTGCCCTGTCTCCTTGCCGCAGCCTTGGAAGTGTGTCCTTATGCCTAGGCCTAAACTCAGTCATTTCCCCTTAGAACAACACAGCCGGTGAGAGCAGTAAACCTGTGGTGAAACAGCAGGCGGGCAGAGTGAGCTGCGCCTGTGAGCAGTCTGTAGCCCACTGGCTGGCCCTCACCAAAAGGAAGAAGGGTCACTTAAAATCTGCGCGGTCTGGGGCAGAGGTCCGTGGGAGGAGCCAGGGGCTGCCTTCACTTCTCTGGCCAGTCAAGTGTCCTAATTTTAGCTCCCTGCTGTGCTTCTCCCCTCAGCCTCTTATGCTAATTTTAGAACTGGGCAGAGATTTCGGTCTCGGCAGTTCTGCAAGAGGCACAATGAACCGAACCTCAGCAGTCTCATCCACGGGCCAGGGTCTCTATGAACGAGGCTACGTACTGTTCCTTCTCTTCTCTCCGCCAGTTTGAAGTTTGTCCTTTTTGGGGGCATAAGACTTAACTAAAATCCACAAAAACACAGTCACTGTTTTCTAACATGCTGGTATTTTTCTACCAAGTTTCCTAAAGCTCCAACTTCAATATAGACATGTAGTCTAGGACAGATAAGCTGAAGTAAGGAAGATAATCAGTAATGTTGCTGTCACCTAACAAGGAAAGAGAGCTGCTCACTTGCCCGGTTTCACATTTCGGAGTCTCTACCCTTTTAAATCTTGATTTGTCTCACAGGTCCTTCTTTCTGTCTTATTTTTAGAAACATGCAATAACTTGCAGTGCAATGAAATGTAGAATTTAATTGGGCTTTAAAATTTAAAACCTTTTCGAGGCAACTAGACAATGGGGAACTTGGTGGATAGATTGACTTGTAATCATGGGCCTACATAGAATATTAGATGGTGGTAAGTGATGGAAAGAAAAACGAAGCCAGCAAAAGGAGTATGGTAAAGAGGCACAGTTTTATGAAGGGGTCGCTATGCAAGTGACGTGTGAATAAAGACCTGGGTGAGGTCAGGATGCAACCCATGCAGGTATCTGAGATAGAATACAAATGCAATTGTCTTCGTGCTGGAGAAAGCGGGCCTGTTCCAGGGCCAGCAGAACAGCTGTGTGGCGGAGGAGAGCATGAAAGTCTAGTAGAATGAACATAATTTACATAAAAATTTCTTTTTTTTTTTTTTGACAGGCAGAGTGTACAGTGAGAGAGAAAGACAGAGAGAAAGGTCTTCCTTTACCATTGGTTCACCCTCCAATGGCCGCTGCAGCCGGCACATCGTGCTGATCTGAAGCCAGGAGCCAGGTGCTTCTCCTGGTCTCCCATGCGGGTGCAGGGCCCAAGCACTTGGGCCATCCCCCAATGCACTCCTGGGCCACAGCAGAGAGCTGGCCTGGAAGAGGAGCAACCAGGACAGAATCCAGCACCCCGACTGGGACTAGAACCCGGTGTGCCAGCGCCACAGGCAGAGGATTAGCCTAGTGAGCCGCAGTGCCAGCCCATAACAATTTCTTACTGAGAGACGTTAAACCAAAACTCTTGGGAAATCCCAAGATTCTATGGAGCCTTTACAGACGCCAACTAGAACAGGTCCTGGGACCATGTCAGCCCCACAGCTTCCAGCAGCAGGGCTAGGTAGCAACTGGAAAATGTCCACCAGACCAGAACCAAACTTTGTAATGAAGATTTGAGACGGAAGGCCTAAGCTGTTTACAGTGAACCTCCATTGGCTCTAAGACGAGAGGAACAGAATTACACTGTTAAAGTTTAAAAAGCGTCCACCGCCCCAGGAACGACTCCAAGAGACTCTCTCATGCAATCAGCAAAGGGTTTATTGATCCAGCATGCTGGGGCTCTCTGAACACGCAAGAACAGAGAAGCCCCGGGAAGTCGAGGGTCAGGGTTTTTAAAGGAAAAAAAGGGCTACATCAGCAGGGAAAGAGTTACATGCAGCATGGAAGCTTTGGGCACAGGGAGTGACAGGGGGGCTTACAGCACAGGAGCTCTGGGCACAGGGAGTTACTTTGTGCAGCAATCTCTACTGTGCTGTCCTTGGTCTGCCGAGCTAGCTGTCCCTGGTAAGCTTTGATATCTCTGGAATGCCTGAATGCCTGCTTTTACGTGGACCCGGATCTGCTATGGGAAACGGAGGCTGCTTTTTTTATTGTTTTAAAAATGGAGTCACTTTGGTTCTTCACACAAAGTGGAGAAAGTGTTGGGATAAGAGGGCAGTGATGCAGGCAGTGAGAGAATTCACTAGAACAGTCAGATGGAGTGAGCAGAGTGTTACTGAACACATTGCAAAGGGGCAGTGGGCAGGACAGCCAGAGGCGGACTGGTGCATCACGGACTGTAAGCTGAAGGGTATACCTGTAACCGCAGCCTCATAGTTAGGTGAGTTGGGTTTTTGCAGTCAGGTAATTTACATTTCTGGGGAGTTTTTTTTAGCTAGGTGCTGAGTCCAGCGCAGCAGGGTGTCAGGTCAACCCAAAGAGGAATAGTGGCCGTGCATCAAACAAAGAAGCAGGCCCAGATTCAAGATTTGCATGTGGGGAACCAGGAGGCACTCTGTCCAAGACCAAGTCCCGACGTCTGGTCTCTCCAAGTTTTTATTATCGGTGGTGACGTAATTGATTAATCATTAAAAAATGTGCAGTTTTGTGAAAACAAGATCTTTTGATGAGGAAGTTTAAATCTAGTGAAATGGAAGTTTCAGTGTTTACAAGAAAGACGTGATTGCTTAGAGACTAGTGACTAAGAAAACAATCAGAAAATCAAGGACCCCTGAGGGAGACTGATTATTAACTGGAGCAAAATGTCCCCACCCCACAGCACTTCCTTACCTGCTTCAGCATCATGTCAACTGACCTTTGCCACCGTTAACATAACTTGACCTTTGCCACTGTTAGCATAACTTGACCTTTGCCACCATTAACATAACTTGACCCATCACCTCTGCGACGTGGCCAAGCATGCCTTCAGCAGAATGCAGGCCATGCAGTGGTCTCGGCAGTCTAGGCCTTTAGCAGCACTCAAGCCTTGTGGGGGTCCCCGACAGCTAGGACTTTTCCCACCCACCAGGTGCCCCGAGTGACCTCCATGAGCTGTCCATAAGAAGTGACTGCTGCTTCTGGATTGGTTGGTATTACCAGTCCAGAAAGTTTATGTGTAAACAGGGGAGCGGTCCTGGTGGTTGGCAGGGATGGAATTTGAGTTAAGGTTTTAACAGTCAAGAATTTAAGCCAAGCTTCAGTTCTTCCTGCCTGTAACTTGTTAGTGATTAACCTCCCAGCTCTCTCCTCCATCCAGTGGCCCTTCATAATTACCCTGAGAACATCTCGAAATTTTTCTCTTATTGGGGCATTCAGGCTAGCTCCAACATTGTTATTTTATAAATAATCCTACACTTAACATTTTGTAAATTATCTCTTTAATATAGACTTCTATAAGTGGAAATCCTGAACTAAACATATTAAGGTTCTGGATTCCTAAGCCTAAATTGATTTCTTGAAAAACTATATGCTTTTCACTTCTGCCAAAAATTAAAAACAGCCTCATTACATTCCTCATCACCATTAAGTGTTGTCATTTAAAACCCATTGTCAAGTTGATGGGCAAAAATGATATTACATTGTTTTTATCTATGGTTCTTGTTAGGGACCCATTCGTGGAGAAAGTAACCACTCTATAGCACAGTTTGAAAGAGGAAACGGCCTAACCGCAAACAAAACTGTTATAATGGCCTAACTGCAAACCTCAAATCAACCATCATAACCGTCGTTGCTATGACTATGGGACACTGGGAGGTCAGCCCAAGGGCGGAGCTGACCTCTAGAAACTGTATATAAGGGGACCCTCAGACACTGTAAAGCAGAGGTTGTTCAGCCTCTCTCCCCAGTCCGTAGCGCCTTGTGCCCACGGGGAGAAGCTCCTGGTCCGTAGTGCCTTGTGCCCGCAGGAGTAGGCTTGAGCAATCTCTCCTCCTAGTCGCCTAGAGTAGCAATAAAATGTGTTTAGGTTGACTTTCCACAGTCTCCTCGACTCTTCCTTCATGGCAACCTGGCCAGTTCCCGGAGGGGGAGATCCTGACAGCTGGCACCTGGATATGGACCTGAACCCCAGAGCCTCAGATGGCATCCTGGCTGTTCCCAGAGGGGGAGATCCTGACAGTTCTTTAATTTCTAATTCACTTGAGATTTTTTAATGTTATTTATTAGCCAGTTAAATTTCCTTGTAATGGTGCTCAGGACACATCACCTCAAAATTTGACCTTGGACAATTGCAATATGTCACTCTGAGGTGGGCCTCTTTAGTGTAAGGATTATCTTGAGCTGGTCATCTTGAGAAGCTGCAAACACGGGAGTAGCTCTGAAAAGTCACCCTTTGCAAGAAACATTTACATCTCTAAAGGAAATCTGCATTGGAAGGCTACTCTGTACCCAGTCACCAAGGACTGAGAGTCCCAGGAGGAGCCATCAACTTCACCTATAACTCACCTTACCCCCATATTTTTACGGTTGATGAGAACTTCCCACACACCCTTCTTTCTTATCTCTGAAAAGAAGAGCATTTAAGCCTGAATCTAAGATAATGTAGAGATCTACTCTAGAGACTACTATTTCTCTGGGTTTCCTCCTATGCATGTATAAGGTATACATGTTATTAGATTTCCACTGGTTTTTCTTGTATTAATCTTTTATTGTAGGGAATTTCAGCTAAGAACACATGAAGAATGGAGGAGAAAATTATTTTTTCCTCCCCTTTACTTGTTACGCATTGCTATTCATTAATATTATCCATTATCCATTCAGTCATTAGTATTTTTCTTATCAATTTGCATGATCTCTTTGTGAAACTTGTAAAATGTCACCTGTCATTTTTGCCAAATCTCCTGACATAACATGCAGAAGCAATTCAGGGTCATGAATATTCTGGTTATCATTACACCGTTACCATAGCGGGGGCCTCGTGCCACACGCTGAGGCTCAGAGAGCGAGTGCGTGACCGAGACCAGCTAGTCTCCCTGTCTCCTTCCTGCAGCTGCTCTCGCTGTCACGTCCTTCCTTCCTACCGTAAGTTCCACCTTGTTTGCTGTTCAGCTCATTAATCTATATTTTATAACAGTCTTCCTCATTATAATGTGACTTTTTCCCCACAGTGAGGGTCTTGTTTCTATGGTGATCCAAGAGAAAGTCTGTGCGGAGTTGGTGCAGCTGGAAGCCTTGACTTAGGTTGAGAGCTCGTTAAAACTGGTTGAGGTAAGGGTGGGTGGAGATCCTGAAAGTGCCCAGCAGAGGCCAGAACTTTGTAGCAAAGTTAAGAGTCAGTAGGAGAGCACAAAGAACTCCTTTCTTGTCCCGGCAATTATCTTGCATAGGCAGGATATTTTTCATACCCATCGAACGTCAACTTTACATATTTATGATATTTTTCATACAGTCCTAGACATGTGGTCTGAGATAACTTTTGAGATAACTTAGAAAACTTTTTAAAACTACTTTGTTGAAAAAGCAAAGTATCCCAGGGCAGCTCCAGAATGGTGAAGGCCCGTTGGAGAGTTTTCTGTTTATAAAAAAGAGGCCGATTTTTTTTTCCTGTGAAAAAGTAAACAGTAAGGAGGGGGAACTTCAGCCACATAATTGATAGAAATGGTTCTACTGCCCAGTCTAATAGCCCCTTCTTTTTGTTTGCCCCTACACACAATAAAACAGTGGTAAGCTGTAATTGTTCAGAAGCTAATATCATGACTCTTTTATAAATATAAAATGAACAGGTGTCAAAGTTTTATTTGACTCATGAATTAATGAGGGAAGCAAAGAGCATTCGTGATGCTATGTATTTATAAATGTTAAAAGAAGATTTCTGGCTATAGTCAAAACTGGTTAATGTTCAACAAAAAATAACGCATAACCTTTCAGATTGCCTGTCCTGTTAGACAGAAATTACTTGTATCTGAACAGCTAGAGTTTGGATATGGTTTGAACGTTGCTTCCAAAGATTCACATGCTAGAAGCTTGGCCCCCAGTGCCCTGGTATGGAGGTGGTGGAACCTGGGGCCGGCACTGTGACTCAGTAGGTTAATCCTCTGCCTGTGGTGCCGGCATCCCATATGGGCGCCGGTTCTAGTCCTGGCTGCTCCTCTTCCGATCCAGCTCTCTGCTATGGCCTGGGAAAGCAGTAGAAGATGGCCCAAGTCCTTGAGCCCCTGCACCCACGTGGGAGACCAGGAAGAAGCTCCTGGCTCCTGGCTTCAGATCAGCGCAGCTGCAGCCATTGCGGCCATTTGGGGAGTGAACAAACGGAAGGAGGATCTTTCTCTCTGTCTCTCCGTCTCACTGTCTGTAACTCTACCTCTCAAATAAATAAATCTTTAAAAAAAAAAAAAAAGAGGTAATGGAACCTTAAACAGATAGAGTCTGGCGTAAGGCAGTGAGATCATTTAGCTGCCACTCTCAGAAGGGTTTGATGTCGTTTTCACAGCATTGAGTTCATTTTTGTTAGTTCTTGCTGGGGAGTAGGGTGGGAAGTGAATTTAGGACTTTGCCTGGAAACTCCATGCTGAGTCTAGTACGGTGTCAGCAAAGAAAGTCCAAAGAACACTATGCCCAGGCCAGTGCTCACAGCCTGGAGATCTTCCCTAGCATCAGGTCGAGACCTGCAACTTGGGGAGGCAGAGCCATTTTCGCCTGTATCACCACCAGCATCGCGTGGCCCTGATGTCTACCTGGAGACTGCCTCTGGGACTCAGGTGCAGCCAAGCTTTGTGTCAGCTGGACAGACAGCCAAGAGATGCCTCTGCCATCCCCCTCCCCAAGAAGTGAGACTCCAACCATGGCAGAGTACAGCTTGGAGCTCAGGTCAAGTCCTACCACAGAAAGAGCCAGAGTCAGAGACCAGAGGCTCTGGTCCCAGGCTAGCACTCATCCAGCCTCCAGACCTGGCCCAGCATCAGGTCGAGACCTGTGCCCTTGTAGACTAGTCCAGTGTTTCATTCTACATCACTCCCAGTCTCTCGTGGACTTAGTGTGTCTCTGCAAGACAGCACAAGTCCCTGTAGCCACAAAACTCAGATGCAGCCTAGTTTAGTGTCAGCCTGAGTAGCCAAGGAACTGTCTTCACAATCCCTATACCCCAGAAAGACTTAACCACTGGGGAGTCAGGCACCAGAATGAGTATAGGGCTGCATTTTGGATCTGGAAAAACCATAAATGGAAAGATAATAATGGTCTGTGTCTCCAGGCCAGTACCTGCAGATGGAAACACTGGACCTGTCCTGGTCCCAAGTGGAGATCTGTGGCCCTACTCAGTTGAACTTGTATCCTAGCCAGGATCTCCTGTGGTTGGTTGCAGTCTACCTTAGCAGCAGGCAGACATAGCAAAGTAAGCCTTGGCCCTACCTGGGCTCTGTGCTGGCCGTGGTGAATTATGAGCGCCAGTGTGATCTATCATTGTGGCATAGATAGCCACAAGACTGCTCACTCCATTCCTTCCCTAACCCCAAGGAGCATAACGCTGAGGGGGTAATTGGCTCCTTGGGGGAAGAAAAGGTAGATAGATTTCAAGACATTGCACAGAAATCCAGGGCTGGGCTCATGCAGTCTCTGGGCCAGCACTACCATGATCCCAGCCAAGGCCTTGCAAATGTGAATATGTGAGCAACCCCTATAGGTCTCCAGGCTGGCATTCCTACAACTCCAACCACAAGGGACCAAGGGCAGTGCCACAGGCCTGTACTGAGACCCACACACTTCTGCTGGAACTGAGAGGAGTATTCCATGCCTGCATTGCCACTGCCATCAGACACCGGGGAAGAAGATATGGGGAAACTACTCTACAGCATCAAACTGGAAATAAAATCAAAATGCCATACCAAGAAGAGACCTGAAGACACATCTTAAAGGAAAAGGCTCTTATCATGAAAACAGCTGCTGCTAAAAGTGATAGAAATAATTAATACACTATATATGCAGATACTAACATAGGGAGACAAGAAGTATAAAAAGTGAGGCAATATGGCCCACTCCTTCTCCCCCCTCCAAAGACAAAGAACTGGTTTAGTAACACATTCCAAGGAATGGCTCAAGTAATTTGGTCCTTGCCACCCATGTGGGAGACACAGATGGATTTCCAGACTCTTGGCTTCAGCCTGTCCCAGCACTGGTCATTGAGGCCATTTGAGGAGTGAATCAGCAAATGGAAAATCAATATCTCTCTCTCTCTCTCTCCCTCCCTCTCCCTCCCTCTCCCACCCTCCTTCCCTCCCTTCCTTCCTCCCTCCCACTTTCTATTTATGTCTCTCTCCATCTCTATCTGTACATCTAGCTCTCAAAATATTTTAAAGAAAAGAATTCAAAAATGATTATAAAGATGCTGAAAGAGGTAAAAGAGGATGCAAACAGATAGCTGAATGAAATTAGGAAATCAATGTCTGACATGAATGGGAAATTCAATGAAGAGATCAACCACACAGAAACCTTGAAAGTGAAGAATTCAATGTGTTAAGTTAAAAAGTACAGCTGAGGGGCTGGCGCCGTGGCTCACTTGGTTAATCCTCCCTCTGCGGCGTCAGCATCCCATATGGGCGCCAGGTTCTAGTCCCGGTTGCTCCTCTTCCAGTCCAGCTCTCTGCTGTGGCCTGGTGCCCTGGCCCACGGGGTAATCAACTAGGACATGAGGAGGGCAGACCTGAATGGAGAGACAAACCAGACACGAGAAGGGAGACCAAGACAGTACTCTGATCAAGGTCTCAACTTTATTGGAGAAGGAGGTAGCTTATATAGTACAAGGCAAGGATTGTAACAGTCGAGGGTAAGCAGGGGTCATCTTACAACATAGTTCAAAGGAATAATTTCACAGGAATCAGTATCAATTTGACAAAGAGAGTTACAGTGAGGTCTTACAGCTACCAGACGTGCTTATCGAGGTACAATAAAGAGAGCACTGAAGCCAGATGGCCAAGCGCTAACCATATCAGTGAGCTGTACAAATGGAATTTTCTAGTGAATCCTCCTTACAGGAACACAGTTGAAGGTTAGTTTAAACAAAGGCCTATACAGGGAAACCAGCACAGTGGCTCCCAACAGCCTGGGAGGGCAGTGGAGGATGGCCCAAGTGCTTGGGCCCCTGCACCTGCATGGGAGACTAGGAAGGAGCACCTGGCTCCTGGCTTCAGATCGGCACAGTGCCAGCCAGCCGTAGCGGCCATTTGGGGAGTGAATCAATGGAAGGAAGACCTTTCTCTCTGTCTCTCCCTCTCACTGTCTATAACTCTACCTGTCAAATAAAAAAAAAAAAGTACAGTTGAAAGCCTCAACAACAGACTAGATCAAGCAAAAGAAAAAGTATCTGAATTTGAAGACAGGTCTTTTGAAATATCCCAGTCAAATCAGAAAGAGAAAGGGAAAAAATAATTTATAATGAAGACAGTATCTGAGACCACTGAGACACCATGAAACAAACAAAAAAAAATTGAATTGGGGGAATTCCAGAGGGCAAAGAGAAGGGAATAGAGCCTTAGGAAGGGAATAGAGTCTGTGACACAATACCTGAAAACTGTACCAAAATAGAGAAAGATAAGGACACCCAAGCACAGGAGGCCCAAATAGGCGTGACCAGAAAGGTGCTCACCATAACTCATTACAGTCAGATATTTTTCCTAGAAATCTTTTATTTAAGATATACAAACTTTATACATTTCATATATACAAATTTAGGAACTTAATGATTCTTCCCACCCTATCTTCCCTCTCACTCACTCTCCCATCCTTCTTCCTCCTCCCTCTCCTATGCCCATTCTTACTTTTTTTTTACTAAGATCTATTTCAATTAACTTTATACACATAAGATTAACCCTATACTAAGTAAAGAGTTCAACAAATAGTATATAAAAAGAAACTTCCTTGTCAAGACAAAGGCTATTCAGAGTCATCACATCTCAAAGTGTTGATCTCACTTCTATCGATTACCTTTTAGGTACTCTATTAGTTCCCACACATCAGGGAGAACATATGGTATTTTGAAAGTACCACACAAAGAAGTCTAAAATTTGCAAGAGAAAAGTGTCTGATCTCTCTTTTTTTTTTTTTTTTTTTTTTTTTGACAGAGTGGACAGTGAGAGAGACAGAGAGAAAGGTTTTCCTTTTGCCATTGGTTCACCCTCCAATGGCCGCCGCAGCCGGCGCACTGCGGCCGGTGCACCGCGCTGATCCGATGGCAGGAGCCAGGTACTTATCCTGGTCTCCCATGGGGTGCAGGGCCCAAGCACTTGGGCCATCCTCCACTGCACTCCCTGGCCACAGCAGAGAGCTGGCCTGGAAGAGGGGCAACCAGGACAGAAACTGGCACCCCAACTGGGACTAGAACCCGGTGTGCTGGTGCCGCAAGGCAGAGGATTAGCCTAGTGAGCCACGGCACCGGCCTCGGATCTCTTTTAAGATGACCCCCATTACATTAACAGATTTTTCAAGAAAAGTCTCACAGGTCAGGAAGAAATGGAATTATGTAGTCCAAATTCTGAAAGAAAAGAGCTGTCCCAGGGTCAGCATTGTGGTGCAGCAGGTTAAACTTATGCACAGGATGTCTGCATCCCCTGTTGAAGTGCCTGGTTCTCACATGGGTAGGCAGGTAGCTAAGTAGTGGCAAGGAGCTAAGCACCAACAACGCCCAAGCTGCATGCACTGCCCAAATCCCATCACCTTCTGTGCTAATTCAACATGGCTGAAGACTTGGCGCATCCACGCCTTACCATGCAAACTTCACTTTCCATCATGCAGCAGATGCCGTGACACCTTCGTGGAGACCACTGTGTGCACTGGAGCCCCACCCCACACTCTGCCTCCTTTGAGCATTCAGTGAGGCTCATTCCAAGCACCACCCTTTATCCTGTAATAAGGATGACATCCAGCCAGTGTAGAGGCAATTCTCTATCATGAGGTAACTCGTACTCATGTGTGAGTGTGTGCTGATGCATTGCCTTTCAGAAAATCCTGCTTTTCTGCTCACTTCTGTCTATATCTCCCACTTGTATTCTTATGCACAGGAAGAAAAGAACCTTAACTATTCTAGTCAGGGGTCTCTCCAAGCCAGCTAGGGATCTTGATCGAACAACATAGTTCAAGGGTCCCTACCTCCACAACTGTTCAATTTCCAACTACTCTGCTTCTAATCCAGCTTCCTGCTAATGCACACCCTGGGAGACATCGATTATGGCTCAAGCACTTGAGCCCCCAGCAACCACCTGGGGAGATCTGGATGGAGTTCCTGGTTCTTGGCTTCAGCTTGGCTCATTGCTGTCCATTGCTGGCATTTGGGGAGTGAACCAGCAGATGGCGTTCTTTCTTTCCTGCTCTATCTTTCAAATAAAAAAAAAAAATTTTTTTTGACAGGCAGAGTGGACAGTGAGAGAGAGAGGCAGAGAGAAAGGTCTTCCTTTTTGCCGTTGGTTCACCCTCCAATGGCCGCTGCGGCCGGCACACCATGCTGATCCGAAGCCAGGAGCCAGGTACTTATCCTAGTCTCCCATGGGGTGCAGGGCCCAAGTACTTGGGCCATCCTCCACTGCACTCCCTGGCCACAGCAGAGAGCTGGCCTGGAAGAGGGGCAACCGGGACAGAATCCGGCGCCCCGACCGGGACTAGAACCTGGTGTGCTGGCGCCGTTAGGTGGAGGATTAGCCTAGTGAGCCGCGGCGCCAGCCCTCAAATAAATTTTAAAAAACAAAAAACAGAATTGTGAAGAAATACTTTATTTAGCAAATTTCTTTATTTTTTTTAGGTTTATTTTATTTGAAAGAGTTACAGAGAAAGGAAGAGATACAGAGAGAAAGAAAGAGTTCTTCCATCCTCTGGTTCACTCCCCAAGTGGCTGCAGTGGCAGGGCTGGGCCAGACTGAAGCCAAGAGCTTCATCTGGGTTTCCCACATGGGTACAGAGGCGGAAGCACTTGAGCCATCCTCTCTTGCTTTCCCAGGCACATTAGCAGGGAGCTGGATTGGAAGTGGAGCAGCTAGGTCTTAAACTAACTCCAATATGGGATGCTGATGCTGCAGATGGTAGCTTAACCCACTGTGCACAGCACCAGCCCCTCAGCAAATTTATTTCTCATAAATGAGTGACAAATCAGACATAGGTGAGACTTTAGGTACAATTCTACCTGAAGTAAATTCCCCCTTCAGGAGTGAGCCTGTGAAATCATTTATATATAAATCAAACCCAAATGATTAAACACAGGATGCATATTCCCTGTCCAAAAGGGGAAAATAGTTTAAAGAAGAAAGGAAAAATTGATCCCAAGTAAGTCCAAAATCCAACGAAGTAAACAATATTCAATATTAAGGCCTGAGAACATTTTTTTTGATTCCATGTCCTACCTTCCAGACATACTGGGGCAGAGTTTGGGCCCCAGAGGGAGACCCTCCCCTGCAGCATTGCTGGGTGCACTCCATGCTTCAGCGTTCACAAACTGAAGTTGCACACTAACAGTGGTCCAGTTCTGGGCTTCTGGGGATGGATTTACCCCCACAGCTCCACAAGACTGGCATAGTGGGAATCCTGTGGTAGCCAGTTCGAGTCTCAACTGCTCTGCTTCTGATTCAGCCCCCTGCCTATGAGCCTGGGAAGGATACAGAAGATGGCCCAAGTGCTTGGGCCCCTGCCATCCACGTGGGAGACCTGGATGGAGTTCCTGGCTCCTGGCTTCAGTCTGGCCATTAGGGAGTGAAGCAGCAGATGGAAGCATTCACATTCATTCATTCATATTCTCTCTCTCTCTCTCTCTCCCTCCCTCTCTCTGCCTTTCAAATAAATAAATCTTTTTTTAAATCTGTGATGACAGAGTGAAGATTGATGGTAGCCTTGGGCTAGAATCAGGGGGTGTCAAATGGAATGAAGCACAAGAGATCTTTTGGGAACATTGGAAATGTTCTGTGTTTTAAATGGAATAGCAGCCACATGAATGTAAAATTTGTTAAAACTCAATGAAAAGTTTATTTGAAACAGGTCTGATTTGTGGTATGATTTTTATGTAAATAATTTTTTTATTTTTTAATTTTTAATTTTTTTTTGACAGGTAGAGTAGACAGTGAGAGAGAGAGAGAAAGGTCTTCCTTTTGCTGTTGGTTCACCCTCCAATGGCCGCCGCGGCTGGCGTGCTGCGGCCGGCGCACCGCGCTGATCCGATGGCAGGAGCCAGGTACTTCTCCTGGTCTCCCATGGGGTGCAGGGCCCAAGCACTTGGGCCATCCTCCACTGCACTCCCTGGCCACAGCAGAGAGCTGGCCTGGAAGAGGGGCAACCGGGACAGAATCCGGCGCCCCAACCAGGACTAGAACCCGGTGTGCCGGCGCCGCAAGGCGGAGGATTAGCCTAGTGAGCTGTGGCGCCGGCCCTATGTAAATAATTTTTAAGAAAATTTTTGGTGATACTGATATTCCGAAACTGAATAATTGAGAAGATTGTAATTAAAAATCATTTGCAAATGAATGGACAGGGTTTAGCACGTACAGCAAGTTACAGTGCTGTATACCTGCTGGTAGTAGTAGGGAGCCATTGCCACTCTTAGGCCCGAGGGACAAGACAGAGTGTTATGGAAATCTGGCTTTATGGAAGGTGTTTTTAAGAAGAGCTGCAACCCTTGGTACAGATGACAGTCCACATGTGACAACCATTCATGAAGGGAGCCTAAGAAGTAAATTCCCTGACCTCACTCTTCTCTGCCCTCCCATCTCCTGCTGGTGCCTCCCAGCCATCACACCCAACTGGAAGCCAGAAGTCAGGCAATGGTTGAAGCATCCCCACTAGTCAGCTTCCCCAGGCACATAGCAGGATAGACACAATAGCTGGAAAGAAGATGGACTCTCCAACTTTGTGGGAAAGGAAAGAAGGGAGGGAAAAGGGGTTCAAAGTCTTAGAAGTGGTAAAGGAAGGGGCTAACCCAGGGAAGAGCTTCTTGGTCAAGGGGACTGCTCAAATATCACTAGCCAAACAGCAGGGAGCCAGAGGTGAAGTTTCCAAACATGCTTATTTCAAACACTTCCCGTGCTTATCTCCTGAGCACATGTCCCTACGAGCCCTGCGCCCTGCAGTCACCTTGACTCCCCTCCTCCATATTCCCCACCAAGCCCCCATTTTCCACTGAGGACCACGGCCTCCCTCTCTTAGCCCCACTCTCTCCACAGCTTAGGGGAGTAGCCGGCCACCACAGTGTTCTCCCAGGGAAACAGGAGGCCCTGGAAGGGCTCAGGAAGAACAGGATCCCTGTGCATTCCTCAGATGCCCCAAACCTGAAGGGGAGAGAGCAGAGCCAAGGTCACGGCTTTGCAGTGTTGAGCTTGGCTTCTAGTGTTCTGGCCCAGAGCAGGGCCCAGCATTCACTAGGATAGAGTAACACCTCACCAGGTTCCATTAAGGTAACGGTGGTCTCCCAACCCCCCTCCAGGCCCCAGCCTGAGATGGTGCTGTCTCAGACTGTAGAAGGGGGAACAGCCAGCAGACTGGAAGAAGCTCAGGGATCTGTCTGTTCTTGAAATTGAACCTTCCCCCACGGAGACACAGACCACTGAAGTCCCAACCCCCACCTCCCACTGCAATCCAGAGGTTTCACTGAAGTCAGGTAGCAGGTGTGACAGTGTCTTCTCCTGAGGGAAGCTTTCAGAGTCAAGGTTAGTCAGGACGACCGTTGGTGGAGTCCAGGGTGGACAGAGCATCAGGGCTGACCCATGCCTCTGTGGGAGGGTGACCCTGGACAAGAGGGATTCTGGGCTGTCTCTTATGGTCAAAGGAGATTTTTACAAATTGGTAACTTTTACCTAAATGATGACCATGCTCAGGAAGGCGTAAACCTCATTCAGTGCCCTAATGACTGAAAAAGCTCATTTCTCTAGTTCCCATTTTCCATCTTGATTTAATGCTGATTCCACTCTCTGGTTGGCCTAGTCCAGTCATTGTGTCACTGGTAAGCCCCTGCAGAGAATTAATAGGAAAAGCTAACCTAACCCTCCCTAGGAAACAAAATCGCAGGACTCTGAAAATTCACATCTGAATTCAGCATCAAAGCTTTAAACAACCATGTGCCTTCTATCTAAATCTCTGGCTCGCAAAGCAGGTTCAATCTTGTTCAGCTCAAGGACTTGAGCTGTGTTCACCGTTTGTACGTAGAAGCCCGGAAGCCTAGTGTCTTAGTGTGTGGGCATGTCTGGAGACGGGCCCTTTTCAGAGGTGATTACATTAGAAGAAGACCATAGGATGGGCCCTAATTCAGTCTGAACGGGGTCCTTATATGAAGAGCCTTGAGAGGTTTGTGTACACAGAGAAAAGGCCTCGTCAGGACACAGTGCGAAGGTGGCCCCGGGTAAGCCCGGGAGAGAGGTCTCAGGAGAAACCAAACCTTCTGACACCTTAGCCTTGGATTTACAGCTTCCAGAACCATGAGAAATAAATGTCAGTAGCATTCTATGAAACTGTAACCTAGGACATGTTAATCTCCTCCAACCTCCCTCTCAACAGAAAAGGTGAACCGTTCCCACCTTCAGCCGAAAGAAGGCTAGGAAACAGTGGAGAGGGAAGAAAACAGAAATTCATACATCAGAAGAGAGCAGAGGCGCCCCTGATGATGCCAATGAAGCAGATTGTGTTTCCCGGGTGGAAAAGCAGAATCAGAAAGTCAGCCAAGGGGTAAGGCAAGACGAGGTTAACGAGAGAGCTCCGTGGTTTCCTACCCCATCCCTGATAACTGGCGACTGAACATAGCGCCAATCACCTGTTCTCATGTTGGACCAGAAAATGCGCCACCATTGCCAGGGTTTCCCTTACCAAACAAACCATGCAGCAAGCAACAGCTGGCCTGCATTCACAGGCATCTGTGTGATACAACATCTTACATCCGCAGTCCCAAGACTGTGCTGTTGAAGCATTTCCCTGCCATCTTAGCTTTCAAGAGCATAAAATCGAGAAGAACCGTAATAACACATAGAAACATGTATATTCTGAGAACTGGTGTATGTTTTATGCATGTTATGTACGTTATACATGTTATGTACATCACTCATATGTGTAATGTGTGTGCATGTGTGTGTTTAATACAATAGAGTTGGAATGACTCACTCTGTTTGCGAGAGTCTATAAAAATCCTGACATTGACCTAAAACATTTTACATACAAAAACAGATTTATGGACAATGGTTTTTATCTCCTTATGTGTAATATATGAAAAAATGGATAAAACCTAAGTGCTGAAGATGATAATGTAGTTGACAAACTACATTAAAAATGGTGTTCATTGGGGCCAGTGCTATGGCTTAGCAGATGAAGCCATAGCCTACAGTGCTGGCATCCCTTATGGGCACCTGTTCGAATTCCGGCTGCTCCAGTTCCTATCCAGCTCTCTCCTATGGCCTGGGAAAGCAGTAGAAGATGGCCCAAGTCCTTAGGGCCCCTGCACCAGTGTGGGAGACCCGGAAAAAGCTCCTGGCTTTGGATTGGTGCAGCTGCAGCTGTTGCAGCCATCTGGTAAGTGAACCAACAGATGGAAGACCTCTTTCTCTCTCTCTCTCTCTCATTCTGCCTCTCTGTAACTCTGCATTTGACATAAATAATCTTTTTTAAAAATGGTGTTCACAAGTACTTTGTAATAACCCGTAAGTGCTTCAGTTAAAAGTCTAACTTGGAGGCCGGCGCCGTGGCTCACTTGGTTAATCCTCCGCCTGCGGCACCAGCTTCCCATATGAGCACCGGGTTCTAGTCGCGGTTGCTCCTCTTCCAATCCAGCTCTCTGCTGTGGCCCGGGAGGGCAGTGAAGGATGGCCCAAGCATGCACCCGCATGGGAGACCAGGAAGACACACCTGGCTCCTGGTTTCGGATCAGTGTAGCGCCAGCCGTGGCGGCCATTTGGGGAATGAACCAACGGAAGGAAGACCTTTCTCTCTGTCTCTCCCTCTCACTATCTATAACTCTACCTGTCACATAAATAAATAATTTTAAAAATTCTGAAATATGGCACACATTTTTAAAAAAATTCATTTATTTATTTGAAAGTCAAAGTTAGCCAGAGAGAGGAGAGGCAGAGAGAGAGAGGTCCTCCATCCGCTGGTTCACTCCCCAATTGGCTGCAATGGCTGGAGCTGTGCCTATCTGAAGCCAGGAGCCAGGCGCTTCTTTTAGGTCTTCCCATGTGGGTGCAGGAGCCCAAGGACTTGGACCATTTTCTACTGCTTTCCCAGGCCATAGCAGAAAGCTGAACTGGAGCAGCCAGGACTCAAACCAGTGCCCATATGGGATGCAGGCACTGCAGGCGGCAGCTTTACCTGTTACGCCACAGTGCTGACCCAACACACATTTTTATATACAGTATGACTGAACTTATGCGAACTAAATCTGCACGGAAAGAAACTGGAAAGCCAAGAAACTGAGGGGTCAAAGTGACAAATCAAGCATGTACTTTAGCCCTCCCCTTTGTCACAAATTACTAGATGAAAAATAAGATATTTTTAAAAGAATCCCAAACAACATGATAAAAAAAATGTCTCATAACAATTATGAGAAATCCTTGGAAGACAGACAGGCTTGCCTTACAAGGGAAAATCATGGCCCCAGATGCTTCCAGGGGAAGGCAGTAGCAAAAGGCAGGAGCACTTGCAGGTGCCCGGGGCAGAGGACGTAGGGCTGGGCAAGTCCTGCACGGCTGTCAGAACAGAGGACGCTTGGAAGTGAAAATCAAAACGGAAATCACAAGTCCTGTGCAGAGCACAAAGATGCTCCTGTGGCTTCCAGCTGGGTCTCTGTGAGTGCTGCTGGCTTAGCAAATAAAGCTCCTGACAGGAGAGCCTGGCTTCACGGCATCTGTCGCTTTGCCAAGATGGGAGTGATTTGATGGGAACCCCTTCCCTAAGAGCTTGAGCCTGGATTTGGGATTCTTCCGCAGCAGGAGTTGGGCTGGCCAGGAATTTGAGTGGCATTGACCTAAAGGCACTCGAGCCGCAGGTGCAGCCAAACCAACAGAATTGCCTGCTCTGTACCAGAACCTGTGACAACAAAGCCTGCAGTCTGGGACCACCACAGGATATGCCCTGGCGAGTCCCTGGCTGGTTCCTTCTGGTCCTGTGTCCATGCAGAGCACACAAAAGCCCGTGTTCTGTCAAGTCTGCACATCGTCTCTAAGACGCTGCAGGAGGTGACCTTTGCTGTATCCTAAGGGATAGCAACTGGGTTTTAAGACATAGCTGAAATGAAGTCTGCACACACACACAAAAGAGAAAGAAATCACTGTGTAGAAATGAACATCAATGGGAGTGCTGGGCCAGGGAGCAAAACCCCGCAGACATGGGCAAAGCAAGGCGGAGAGTCAGACACACTCTTAGATTCCATTTCCAGAAAGGAACTAATTCAAAGTAATGAAATCAATTTCAACTTAAGTTCATAAAAGGAAAACACCAGTAAACCCAAGTGAAATGAATGGGGAACTAAAGACAAAGCAGAAATTGTAAAATTGAAAACAAAATCAACAAGAGAATAGAACAGAAATGCCAAATTCTAAGATGCTTTTCTTTTGGTCATAGGACAGCAGTTTAATTTTCTTCTTGGAGTTTATTTCCCAGACATTCTACCAAAAAAGCACATATTGTTTGAAAAGGCTACTATTTTAAATGCAGATTCCAGAGGTGAGACAGAGAAAACACAATTTGTAGCACCAGAAAGTAAGCAAATGCTGAAACAAACAAGAAACAAATATCTAAAAAAACCCAAAAGGGTAAACACAATAGAAGAATATAAGAACCAAACTGGAAAGAAAAACACCCGATGGCCATAGCTGGAACAATTTGAGATAATAAAGTATTATATCTTTTTGTGTGTGTGTGTGTGTGTGCCAATAAACTTTATTTACAAAGCAGGCAGAACCAGGTCTGACCCGAGGACTGCAGTATAAGCCATATGCCTAGACAGAAAGAACTGTGGCCACCAGGTCCAGGAGATGTGCACTCTCTCTCCTGTCCCTAAGGCCACCAGGTCCAGGAGATGTGCACTCTCTCTCTCTCTGTCCCTAAGGCCACCAGGAGGTCCAGGAGATGTGCACTCTCTCTCTCTCTGTCCCTAAGGCCACCAGGTCCAGGAGATGTGCACTCTCTCTCTCTCTGTCCCTAAGGCCACCAGGTCCAGGAGATGTGCACTCTCTCTCTGTCCCTAAGGCCACCAGGAGGTCCAGGAGATGTGCACTCTCTCTCTCTCTGTCCCTAAGGCCACCAGGTCCAGGAGATGTGCACTCTCTCTCTTCTGTCCCTAGGCCACCAGGTCCAGGAGATGTGCACTCTCTCTCTCCTGTCCCTAAGGCCACCAGGTCCAGGAGATGTGCACTCTCTCTCTCTGTCCCTAAGGCCACCAGGTCCAGGAGATGTGCACTCTCTCTCTTCTGTCCCTAAGGCCACCAGGAGGTCCAGGAGATGTGCACTCTCTCTCTTCTGTCCCTAAGGCCACCAGGAGGTCCAGGAGATGTGCACTCTCTCTCTCTCTGTCCCTAGGCCACCAGGTCCAGGAGATGTTCACTCTCTCTCCTGTCCCTAAGGCCACCAGGAGGTCCAGGAGATGTGCACTCTCTCTCTCCTGTCCCTAGGCCACCAGGTCCAGGAGATGTTCACTCTCTCTCTCCTGTCCCTAGGCCACCAGGTGCAGGAGATGTGCACTCTCTCTCTTCTGTCCCTAAGGCCACCAGGAGGTCCAGGAGATGTGCACTCTCTCTCTCCTGTCCCTAGGCCACCAGGTCCAGGAGATGTTCACTCTCTCTCTCCTGTCCCTAGGCCACCAGGTGCAGGAGATGTGCACTCTCTCTCTCTCTGTCCCTAAGGCCACCAGGTCCAGGAGATGTGCACTCTCTCTCTTCTGTCCCTAAGGCCACCAGGAGGTCCAGGAGATATGCACTCTCTCTCTGTCCCTAAGGCCACCAGGAGGTCCAGGAGATGTGCACTCTCTCTCTCTCTCTGTCCCTAAGGCCACCAGGTCCAGGAGATGTGCACTCTCTCTCATAAAGTATTATATCTTAACATAAAGTTATGATACAGGACCGGCACTGTGGCATAGTGGGTTAAGCCTCTGCCTGAGGCACCGTAATCCTTTTTTTTTTTTTTTAATTTCTTTGACAGATAGAGTTAGACAGTGAGAGAGAGAGAGAGAGAGAGAGAGAGAGAGAGAGAAAGGTCTCCCTTCCATTGGTTCACTCCCCAAATGGCTGCCACGGTCGGAGCTACGCTGATCCGAAGCCAGCAGCCAGGTGCTTCCTCCTGGTTCCCACGCAGGTGCAGGGGCCCAAGCACTTGGGCCATCCTCCACTGCCTTCCTGGGCCACAGCAGAGAGCTGGACTGGAAGAGGAGCAACCGGGACTAGAACCCGGTACCCATATGGGATGCCCGACCGCAGGCGGAGGATTAACCAAGTGAGCCACAGTGCTGGCCCCAGAACACCGTAATCCTATATGGGTGCCGGTACAATTCCCTGCTGCTCCACTTCTGATCCAGCTCTGTATGATAGCCAGGGAAAGCAGTGGAAGATGGCCCAAGTCCTTGGGCCTCTGCACCCTTGTGGGAGACCTGGAAGAAGCTCCTGGCTGGTGGCTTCAGATTGGTGCAGGTCCAGCCACTGCAGCTATCTGGGGAATGGATCAGCAGATGGAAGACCTTTCTCTTTCTCTCTCCCTCTCTGTGACTCTATCTCTCAAATAAATAAATAAAAATCTTTTCTTTAAAGGAAGTATGATTTAAATATGTGTATCCACATGGATACCAAAAATGATTAAATAATCAAAAAATGGAGAACTAATCTTCTTTACAGAAGAATTCTAAATAATATATGCAGATAATTTTCCTTGTAAGAGGTGGAACTGAGCCCCTTCTCCCTGACCTTGAAGGTGGACCAGACTTGGAGTTTTGCTTCCGAAGAATCTGGAAAAAGAGAACCTGGGGCCGGCGCTGTGGCACAGTAGGTTAATCCTCCACCTGCAGCGCTGGCATCCCATATGAGTGCCGGTTCTAGTCCTGGCTACTCCTCTTCCAATCCAGCTCTCTGCAAAGGCCTGGGACAGCAGTAGAAGATGTCCTAAGTGCTTGGGCCCCTGCACCCACGTGGGAGACCTGGAAGAAGCTCCTGGCTTTGGATCAGCGCAGCTCCAGCCATTGCTGCCATCTGGGGAGTGAATCAGTGGATGGAGGACCTCTCTCTCTATCTCTACCTCTCTCTGTAACTCTGTCTTTCAAATAAGTAAAACTTTAAAAAATTATCTGCATATATTATTATTATTATTTTTGACAGGCAGAGTGGACAGTGAGAGAGAGAGACAGAGAGAAAGGTCTTCCTTTTGCCGTTGGTTCACCCTCCAATGACCACCGCGGCCGGTGCACCGCGCTGATCCGATGGCAGGAGCCAGGTGCTTCTCCTGGTCTCCCATGGGGTGCAGGGCCCAAGCACTTGGGCCATCCTCCACTGCACTCCCTGGCCACAGCAGAGAGCTGGCCTGGAAGAGGGGCAACCGGGACAGAATCCGGCACCCCGACCGGGACTAGAACCTGGTGTGCCGGCGCCGCAAAGCGGAGGATTAGCCTAGTGAGCCGCGGCGCCGGCCATCTGCATATATTATTTAGAATTCTACTGTAAAGAAGATTAGTTCTTCATCTTTTGATTATTTAATCATTTTTTGGTATCCATGTGGATACACATATTTAAATCATACTTTAAAAAAAAAAAAAAAAAAAAAAACAGGAACCTGGAACTTTCCCAGTGGAGAAACCTGGCAGACCCTCCCCCAACTACGTGATCCAGGTTAACAGCACGAGGTAACAAGCTGGTATCATACATGCTCCCTGATAGGACCTAAGGAGGGCACTTTGCCTCTGTGGTATTTTCCCCAAACCCCGTGCCCTCGTCCAGTCAGGAGAAAGACATCACAGAAACCCAAATTGAGGGGCTCGCTATACTGTCTGGTCCAATACTCTTCAAAAAGTGTTAAGGTTATGAAAAACAGACTGAGAAAATGTCACAGACAGGAAAAAACTAGAGAGACACAAGAAGTTAAACCCAAGGCAGTGCCCTGGATTGAAGCCTGGGACTGTTCAAGGACATTAGCGGGAAAATGTGAAGAAAATAGAGAGTTTGGTTATAATATGAACAGTGTTCAGTGCTTAATTTTGCTAAATAGTGTGGGGAGCAACCCGGACTGGACTAAGTTACTGGAATTAAGACTTATTCTATGCATCTGCTCTCCCACAATATGGCGCTGGGAGAGGAGAAAACAGCTTCTACGCAGCTGCCTCTTGCCAACTTGAGTGATGACCTCCAGGAGCTGATCCTGTTCCTGATTGGAGGAGAGCAGCGTACTCGGTGTGTGGGCAGCCGAGTTAGGATTGGCGGAGGAGGACTATAAAGGAGGAGAGAGACAGCATGCACCAGGAACATCTAAGGGGAACATCTGAGGGAACACCTGTGCAGCCCACGAGAGAGCCGGCTGGCGGTGTGCCGCTCCCCTGCGGAAGTGGGGAAAGTGGCAGGGGGAACCGCCCTTCCACGGAGGTGGAAGGGTCGGTAGCCAACCCGGGAAGAACCAGCAGCAAACCCGGGGAGGGCCGAGCAGACGAAAGAACAGCGCAGGGTCCTGTGTCGCTCCTCCACGAAGAGGGGGAGCGACATAATGGAGCCGTGACTCGGATATGAAGCCTAGGCAGGGTTTAGTGTCGTTCCTCCACGAAGAGGGGGAGCGACATAATGGAGCCATGACTCGGATATGAAGCCTAGGCAGGTTTAGTGTCGTTCCTCCATGAAGAGGGGGAGCGACATAATGGTGCCATGACTCGGATAGGAAACTTAGGAGGGAAGAAACGGGAAGAAGTGGAAAATACCGGAGAAAGAGACTAGCAAAGAGCCTAGGGAAAAGCCGGACAGAAAAGGTGCCGGAAGAAGCTATCGAAAGCCTAGGCATAGACTCGGATACGGACTGTGGGAAAGAAGTTAGGATTTAAAGTGAAAGCAAGAAGAAACTTAGACTCAGATACGGACTGCAGGTTGAAAGTGAAAGTGAAACCTATAAGAAACTTAGACTTGGATACGGACTGTGGGGAGAGGCCAGGAGAAATGAGGGAGGAATACTGTTGGAAGAAAACTTAGGGAAATATACCGGGTAGAGAAAAATGTTAGGGAAATTGAAGCCGCGGGGGGCAGGCCGAGGCGGAAACGTAAGCCAGTTTGGAATTCTTTAAGTCACCCCGGGGAGCAAGAGGCGAAGATCTGGAACCAGAGGCAGAGACGTGGGCCGCCAGGTTGGAATTCGCCAGGTTAGTCCAGGGAACTTGGATTGAATGCTAGTGGCGGAGACGTAAGCTACGCTGTGTGACTCGCGGAAGCCGCCGCGTGCAGAGAGAGCACGGGGCATGAATAGATAGGGAACACGGGGCTGGCGCGAGGCCGTGGTGCAGACGCGAAGGGCGTGGAGACCGCGGAGTGCGCGCATGAAGCCGAGCCGCGCAGAGCCGGGAGCCCGCTGCAGGGCGAGGCACCGGGAAGCCGCCGCGGGGCGAGGTGCCAAGAAGCAGCCTCAGGGCGGGCGCCGGAAAGCCGCAGGGATAAGAGAAACAGAAGTTTAGAAGTAAAATGAGAGAAATAGGAATGCTGGTAGATAGAAGTAAAATAGGAGAAATAGGAATGCCCGGAGATAGAGAAATAGAGAAAAGTAAGGCCTCCCCACAGCACGGCAGTGAGAGAGCTTGGATTCGGTCTGCCTGATTAAGACGATAAGTACCTGTGGGCGGCTGCAGGTCACCGAAGACAGGCACGAATTAACATCAATAAGTCTCCCCACAATACCGCAATGAGAAGGCTTGGATTCGGTCTGCCTGATTAGTAAGGCGGTAAGCACCAGCAGGCAGCTCGACCAGAGTATGAGCTGCAGGTCACTGAAGATAGGCACGAATCAACACCAATAAGTCTCCCCACAATACGGCAATGAGAAGGCTTGGATTCGGTTTGCCTGATTGCTAGGTTTTGTAAGCACCTGCAGGCAGTTCTAGCAGAGCATGCACTGCAGGGCACCGAACACAGGCACGCATCAGCGCCTAAAAACCTCCTCACAACATGGCGAAGAGAGGACCCGGATTTGGTTTGCCTTATTGGTAGGGCTTGTAAGCACCTGTGGACAACTCCAGCAAGCAGAGCAGAGTGTGTGCCGCGAGGCACCGAAGACAGGCGCGTATCAACGCCAAAAATAAAAAGAAAGGGGGATCTGTGGGGAGCAACCCGGACTGGACTAAGTTACTGGAATTAAGACTTATTCTATGCATCTGCTCTCCCACAATATGGCACTGGGAGAGGAGAAAACAGCTTCTACGCAGCTGCCTCTTGCCAACTTGAGTGATGACCTCCAGGAGCTGATCCTGTTCCTGATTGGAGGAGAGCAGCATACTTGGCGTGTGGGCAGCCAAGTTAGGATTGGCGGAGGAGGACTATAAAGGAGGAGAGAGACAGCATGCACCAGGAACATCTAAGGGGAACATCTGAGGGAACACCTGTGCAGCCCCCGAGAGAGCCGGCCGGCGGTGTGCCGCTCCCCTGCGGAAGTGGGGAATGTGGCAGGGGAAACCGCCCTTCCACGGAGGTGGAAGGGTCGGTAGCCAACCCGGGAAGAACCAGCAGCAAACCCGGGGAGGGCCGAGCAGACGAAAGAACAGCGCAGGGTCCTGTGTCGTTCCTCCACAAAGAGGGGGAGCGACAAAATAGCCCATGGTTGTATATAAGATGTTAACGTTAGGAGAAATAGGGACTTTCCCTATGGTCTGGCCAATTTTCTGTAAATCAATAATTATTCCAAGATCAAAAGTTTTGTCGTATAAATGACCATCTACACATACCTCAGAGATTTTTTTTTAAGATTTTTTTTTTAATTTATTTGAAAGACAGAGTTACAGAGAGAAAGGCAGAGACAGAGAGAGAGGTCCTCCATCCGCTGGTTCACTCCCCAGATGGCCGTATCCAGAGCCGATCCAGAGCCAGGAGCTTCTTCCAGGTCTCCCATGTGGTGCAGGGGCCCAGGGACTTGGGCCGTCTTCTACTGCTTTCCCAGGCCATAGCAGAGAGCTGGATTGGAAAAGGAGCAGCCAGGACTAGAACCGGCGCCCACGTAGGATGCTGGCGCTTCAGGCCAGGGCGTTAACCTACTGCGCCACAGTGCCAGCCCCACCTCAGAGGATTTTCGAAGACTGTTTCTTCAACTTTGAATATAAAATTTGGCAGTGATTATTAAGTTTGTGAATGATAAAAATCTTCTATTAAGTACTTGGGCCCTGCACCCCATGGGAGACCAGGAGAAGTACCTGGCTCCTGCCATCGGATCAGCGCGGTGCTCCGGCCGCAGCGCGCCGGCAGTGGCGGCCATTGGAGGGTAAACCAACTGCAAAGGAAGACTCTCTCACTGTCCACTCTGTCAAAATAAATAAATAAATAAATAAATAAAATAAAAACTTCACAACGTGGGGCCAGCGGCTGTGGTAAAGCCACCGCCTGTGGTGCCAGCATCCTATATGGGCGCCGGTTGGAGTCCTAGCTGCTCTACTTCCAATCCAGCTCCCTACTATTGAGCCTGGGAAAGCAGCAGAAGTTGGCCCAAGTGCTTGAGCTCCTGCACCCACATGGGAGACCCAGAAGACGCTCCTGGATCCTGGCCCAGCTCCTGCCATTAGAGCCATTTGAGGAGTGAATTAGCAGATGGAAGATCCATCAATCTCTCTCTCTCTAGCATTTCCTTTCAAATAAATAAATATATCTTAAAGAAAAAGACTTCACAACTTTAAATTAGCTGTGCATTTAGCGCTTTTAGGTAACTTGTATGAAAACAAGCTATTCTTAAATTTTCTGAAATAGATATTGCATTTCATAATGAAACTACACACCCAAGCCAGCAGGATTTGCAAGAGAGTCCCAAGGCTCTTCTGGGCCCAGGTAGAGCCCCTTGGTTCCTCCGGTCGCTAATCCCATGGATCCCTCCTTGCCTAGAAAGAGAAAGGCCTGGAGTTGGGGATAGCTCAGGCCACAGGTGTCCGGCAGCAGCCTACGCTGGCTGCCTTAGCAGGCAGTGGGGATTCAAGCTTTCAAAAAAGAAATAAGGAAGTGCCTCAGCACGCTCCCTGTCCACACTCTGGCACTCCTGGGAGTGGCCAGTGCAGGTCACTGACCACTGAGTTCCCCGAAAGCCCACCTGAAGCCATGTGGAGCAGAGACTGTGCTGAGAAAGATGTGTGTCCCCTAGAGGACCCTGGCCACTGCTGTCTCTGCAGCCCTCTGTCCCCAGGGGACCCTTAGAGGAACCAGAGACGCCTGCCTGGGACCGACGGACGCAAATGCTGTCTCTGGTTCTTGAGCAGAAGCTGAGGCCGTGGCAGTCCAGAATCAGCCCTGACAAGTCTGCTATATAAGACTTCCAGCCCATCCTCTCTTGCCTTTCAGCCACTCTCCTTAAGCTCACCCTATTCCTTTCTCACAACACCCCAAGCCCTTGTTGAGTCATGAAAACATCTCAGCAAAATGCGTGTCCTTAGAGGCACCCATGGCGGCTCTGAATGGCCCTTCACAAGGCAGTATCATCTCTCCATCGCTGCCCCGGCTGGTTCCCGGGGACTGGAGATCCTGGAGGAAGACAGATCTCCTTACAATCTCCTTGCATCACACATAGGAGCTTTTCCTTGGAAGGCAGAGACTGGGTCAAAGGGCGCTTGCATGTTGAACCTTGTAACATATGTTACCTAATACGTTTTCCAAAGCCACTCGTGACAGCGTGACAGCGGCTGTTGCTGCTCACCACTCCTAAGTGACATGTCTGTCTTTGAACTCTGATAGACATGATAAAGCTTTTTGCTTTACTTTGCGTTTGCCTGAGTACTGGTGAGGTTGATCCTTCGAACTTGCTTGATGGACACTCAGAGTTCCTCTTGCGTAAACTGCCCGTTCATTCCCTGTCCATTTCTTATTGGATTGCGTGTCTGTTTCTTGCTGATTTTCCAGGATATCTGCATATTCTGAACACTACCCCTTTGTAGACTTTGCATGTTTTATCCCGACTCTCTGTGGCCATCTCAGACCTCCAGGTTACCACTCCTCATCCTTTGAAGATTTGGGCATTTGGCCTCGCCGCTGAGACGCCACTTAGGAAGCCTGCGTCCCCTATGGAAGTGCCTGGGCTCAAGTCCTGTCTCTTCTTTCTGGCCCAGTTTCCGGCCGATGTGCACCCTGGGAGGCAGAGGCGATGACTCAAGTTGTTAGGTCCTAGTCACCCATGTGAGAGACCCAGGTGGAGTTCCTGGATCCTGGCTTCAGCCTGGCCAGCCCCAGCTGTTGCAGGCATTTGGCAAGTGAACCAAGGGATGGAAGATTTACAGGTATCTGTCTGTCTTTGTCTCTCTGTCTTTCAAATAAAAATAAATAAATAATTTAAATTTAAACAAGAAGAAAAATTTCTTTAAAAAAAGGAAAAAGAAGATTCTAGCATCTGGTGTGCTGTCTCCTTCCATTGCCAGCCTTGTCTAGATTATTGGTGATTCGAGATTCAAAGCATGCTCTTCTTAGTCCCTTGAGCTCTCATTCCCAGAAATCTTGTCATCACCCCCACACACACTTCCTAGTCGTGTCCAAGACCTTGTCCTGCCCACTCAGACCATTTCCTCTATTATCCTGACAACAGGCACCTTGCTCTTTAATGATCACCTCTTGTCTTTCACCTCACTCCCTTCAGTAACCTGATTTCAATAAATCTTCAAACCTAATGGAGCCTGCTGGACCTGCCAATCGTTGACATCCCTCCGAGTTTAGCTACCTACAGAAGCCACTTGTCGTGAGTATAGCCACTTCTCTGTATGCACAGTCGTTCCCCTTGCTCTTTTTGTCCTTCCTTGAAACTTTCTGGAAAAACCCCAACACTGATGCATGTAACTCCCCCTTTACTCTGCAGTAGCATACAAGCAACTGGTATTTTCCAGGGAAAGCACGCAAGCACAGCGAGCAAGCTCTAAATTCATGACCTCTAACCTCGGGGAGGTCGTTTCTGCCATCCCCAGTCCTACTTGACTTCCTGGCTGATTCACTCCCTTACAGCTTATAGACCATTTTTGCACAATTTTTCCTCTTTCTTCAAACTCCCAGTGCCTCCCACTTCCTCACCTGTAACTGAACACCGTGCTCCTCATTGCACTCTAAAGAGTATTACCAAAGCCTGCACATGTTCCAGACTCTCTGCTCTCCCTTTTGTTGCTGTGAGTAAAATGCCTGTGCTCCCTGCACAGACAATATCTCCACATTTCCCTAGGTCCTCTTCCTTCTCATCAGCCCCGTCCAAGGATCTCCTTCCTGGGCCATCCTGTTGGTAGGTACACACCCTGTCTCATTCCAATCTTAAGAGAACGCTGCCTCCTCAACTACCATCCCATTTTTCCTTCGTCTACAGAAAAACTCCTCAAATAAATCATCTACACACATCCTCTCTGCTTGCTCCTCTTCTGTTCTCTCTGGTAACGACTCCAAACAGGCTTTCATCAGCACCACTCCCCTGAGACGACCGTCAAGGTCACAGGTAATCTTTACTTACTAACCCCGGTGGGCAGTGCTCAGTCCTCAGCTGACTCAGCCTTTCAGCAGCCTTAGGCACAATCAGCCCCTCCTTCCTGAGACACCTGCTCCTCTCTGGTTCTTTTCCAGTCTCACTGAATGCTTGCCCTCGGTCTCTCTGATTGGCCCCTCCTCTTCCTTCCCAACTCCAAGATTAGAGCACCCCGAAGGTCAGTCCTCTGACCTCTGAAAACCCTAACTCCCTGGGTGATATCATCTAGTCCCGTGGGTCTAGATGCCACTGCTAGATGGAGCACCCTCAGACTGAAATCTCAGGTACCCCCCACCCAGAACTCCAGGCTCCAAACTGTTCAGCTGGCTACCTGATGTCTAACAAGCATCTCTAACTTAACACGCTTGAAACCAAGCTCTTAATACCCTCCCACAAGCCTATTCTTCCTGCAGAGTTCACATCTTAAAAAGCACCAGTGTCGGCCGGCGCCGTGGCTCAATAGGCTAATCCTCCGCCTTGCGGCACCGGCACACCGGGTTCTAGTCCCGGTCGGGGGGCCGGATTCTGTCCCGGTTGCCCCTCTTCCAGGCCAGCTCTCTGCTGTGGCCAGGGAGTACAGTGGAGGATGGCCCAAGTGCTTGGGCCCTGCACCCGCATGGGAGACCAGGAGAAGCACCTGGCTCCTGGCTTCGGATCAGCGCGATGCGCCGGCCGCAGCGGCCATTGGAGGGTGAACCAACGGCAAAAAGGAAGAACTTTCTCTCTGTCTCTCTCTCTCTCTCTCTGTCCACTCTGCCTGTCAAAAAAAAAAAAAAAAAAAAAAAAACACAAACAAACAAACAAAAAAAAAACCACCTGTGTCAGCCCAGCTGCTAGGCCTTAGAGTATCTACAGCTTGGTCCTCCCCTGCCCCCATATCCTCTGCCTTCAAACTTCCTGCCTACCTTCCTGCTACCTCCAACCACTATCTCTCAGGCACCCCTCTTATGGGACTCCCTGCCACTTCTCCCTGTACCCCCCAACCTGCCTTCCACAATGTAGCTAGAATAATCCTTATCAATTGTAGTCAGGTCCTGTCACTCCTGAGTTCAAATCCTCCAGTGGTTCCCCATGTCCTGCTACTGTTCTTGTCACGGCCTTTGCGGCCTGATGTACCTTGTCCCCTCATTTCCTCTTTGACCTCATCTTCTGTCACATTCTGCTTCCCCAATGATGGCCCCAGTGGCTCCCTGGTGCTCCTCAAACACCAAGCACACTCCCGCCTCATAGCCCAGGCTGATCCTGCCAGTCCTTCACCTGATACCCATATGCCAAACCCTCTGAGTTCCTACATTTCTCTGCCCAGGTATCACCTTATCAGGATAGCCTGCTGCACCACCTTGCATCAAATAGCAAGCTGCTGGTTCTATCTGATTGGTTCTGTAATCACTCTCTGTCCCTGCACTCTGCTTTATTTTTATCCAGTGGCACTTATCATCAGCTGACACAGTATATGTTTGCTTTTTGTTGTCAGTGCAAACCCACACAAGAGCAAGAACCTTGCTTTTACAAGTGCTCTGTCTTCACTACCAGGCCAGTGCTTGATATATGACAGCAACTCAATAAATATTTGTTAAATGAATGACCAAATGAACAAATTATTTTTCCCAAAAGTTCTACAGTTTTGTGTCTTTAATATTTAGTTCCTAATTCAGTTTATTTTTGGATATGGTTTGGAGTAGAGTTCTAATTTATTTTTATGTGGCAAACTGATCGTGCCATTGCTCATTTACTGACTGGCCCTTCCTTTCCTCTGATGACTTACAATAGCGGCTCTGTCGTTTCTCAGATTTTCATCTATGCGAGGTTCTGTTTCTAGGCTCTCAAGTCCCTCTGTTGGTCTCTTTGTCCATCCCTGTTTCTATAGCACAGTATTTTACTTACCACAGTTCCATAATGGGTTTTAATATATAATAAAGCAAGAACTCCCGTTTTGTTTCTCTTCACTAATATGGTTTCTTGCTATTCTGTGTCTTGCTCTTTCGTATGAATCCCATTGAAAAGAACTGTGAGAAGCAGCCGTTTGGCACAGGGCTTAGGATGCTCCTTGGTACACCCACCTGCCAGAGCCACGTGCCCGGGTCTGAGTCCCAGCTGCAGTTCCAATTCCAGCTTCCTTCTAAAGCACACCCGGGGAGGCAGTAGATGACGGCCAAAGGACCTGTGTCTCTGCCCCGTGTGGGAGACCCAGATTATGGCCCAGGCTCTTGACTTCCACCTGGTTGTGGCAGGCACTGGGGCAAATGAATCAACAGATGAAGGATTTCTCTTTCTCTCTCTCTCTCTCTCTCTCTCTTTCTCTCTCTGGGTCTCTTTCTCCACCCATCCCCCACGTTTCAAATAAAATGAAAATAAATAAAATAAAATTATTGAGATTTTGATCAGAATTACATTGACTTCTATATTAAAATGGAGGAAGGGCACACCACGCTGGTAAGCCTCTCATATACTTACTCAGATTTTCATTTTGCTCTTCAAAAATGCTTTTATATATTTCCCCATAAAGATATTGATGAAAAATTGTTGCTTTTATTCCCAGATAGCTTTCAGATCTGTGAATGGTACCTTTTTTCTGAACATTTTTAGCTGGTGCTGTGTTAAAAGGCAGCATGATTGATTTTCACATGTTGATCTTACAGCTAGCAAACTGCTGAATTATATTATTAGTTCTAATATCTTTTCATAGATTCTCTGCCTCAACAAATACTGAATTTTTCTCTTTTTTATGAATTCTTATACCCTACTTTCTTTTCTTATTGATTGTATCCTTGAATAATAGGAATACTGCAGGTGTTCTTGTCTTATTCCTGTTTCATTGGGCACGTAATTAAGATTCACCACTAAATGGTATTTGTTATAGGCATTTGCTATTCTATGCATACTAAAAAAAAATTCTCTTCTAGTTCAACATTTTGAAATCATGGATATATTTTAAATTCTATAATGAAATCTTTTGCATCTGTCGATATAGCCTATGGATTACTCCCTTGACCTGTTAAAGAATTAGATTGTAATGATAAATTCTATTGATAAATATTGTAGGCTGGCACCGGGGCTCAATAGGCTAATCCTCCGCCTGCAGCACCAGCACTCTGGGTTCTAGTACTGGTTGGGGCGCCGGATTCTGTCCGGGTTGCTCCTCTTCCAGTCCAGCTCTCTGCTGTGGCCTGGGAAGACAGTGGAGGATGGCCCAAGTCCTTGGGCCCTGCACCCGCATGGGAGACCAGGAGGAAGCACCCAGCTCCTGGCTTCGGATCGGCGCAGTGTGCCAGCCATAGCGGCCATTTGGGGGGTGAACCAACAGAAGGAAGACCTTTCTCTCTCTCTCTCTCTCTCTCTCACTGTCTAACTCTGCCTGTCAAAAACAAACAAAAAAAAATATTGTATCATTTGCTGATAAATATTGTATTCTTGGGATAAACCCTACATGGCCACGCTTTTTATATCTCTTCATATATATATATGTATATATATATATATGCTACTACTGTTTTGTGACTTTTGCATTTATATTCATCAATGAAATTAGTCTGTAATCGCCCATATCCTGGTTTAGAACTGATTATTTAAAAATGAGATGGGGGTGAGCTTCCACTTAGGATGTACGAAGCCACAGGAGAACATCCTTACACCCAGCAATGAAAAATAACCAGCTAATGTGCAGCTTCACAGCTTTTCTTGACCCATCAGAGGCCTTGGGCAGCCATGTGCAGTGATGAGAAGGTTCTAGGAGGAAAGATGGGACGCAAGAACTGTTTGCTTTTGGTAGAGCGTTGAAGAAAGAGGTGACTGCTGTAAAAATCGAATAAAACTGTGAAAATTCTAGTGAATTCTCAAAGGCCGGGGTTTCTCAGCTTTGCCATTGTTGACATCTTGTGCTGGGTAAGCACGTGTTGAGGAAAGCTGTTCTGCACATTGTAGGACACAAGAGCGTTGTTCACTTTCTACTTGCTAGATGAAAATAGCATCCTCTCCCAGCTGTGATGACCAGAACATCTCCAATCCCAACAAATGTGATTGGAATCATTCAAATACACTCTCTAGCCTCAAAAGGATTAAACTAAAGGTAAACAAAAAAAAGATACCTGGCAAAAATCCCAAATATTGGGAATTTAAATGATACACAGCTAAGTATCTTTGCTTTATCTTCAAAAAAGAAATGACAAAGGAAATTAGAAAATACTTTCATTGAATGAGAACGAAAACACTGCTTATCAGCATCAGTAGGATGTCAGTGAGTCAGGCAGTTCTCTCTCTCTTCTCCAAAACAGTTGGCATTTTAAGAAGATGATCTGTTTCTGACTGGTAAAAGAAATCTATAAAACCATCTTGGCTGTGGTGTAGCGGGTAAAGCTGCTGCCTGCAGTGCCGGCATCCCACATGGGCACCAGTTCCAGTCCTGGCTGCTCTTCTTCCAATCCAGCTCTCTGCTATGGCCTGGGAAAGCAGTAGAAGATGGCCCAAGTGCTTGGGGCCCTGCACCTGCGTGGGAGACCTTGCAGAAGCTCCTGGCTCCTGGCTTCAGATGGACTCTTCCCTGGCCATTGTGACCACTGGGGAATGAATCAGCAAATTGAAGACCTTTCTCTCTCTGTTTGTAACTCTACCTCTCAAATAAATAAGTAAATAAATTTTTAAAATAAACAAACAAACAAATAAATAAAGCCATCTAGTCGTGGTGTTTTTGTTGAGAGGGGACAAAGAGACAGTTTTCACTAGTTGTTGGCTCCGTTTTTTTTTTTTTTTTAAGATTTATTTGTTTGAAATAGTTACACAGAGAAAGAAGGAGAGGAAGAGAGAGAGAGAGAGAGGTCTTCCATCTGCTGGTTCACTCCCCAATTGGCCGCAACAGCCGGAGCTGCACCGATCCAAAGCCAGGAGCTAGGAGTTTCTTCTGGGTCTCCCATTCGGGTGCAGGGACCCAAGGACTTGGGTCATCTTCTACTGCTTTCTCAGGCCATAGAAGAAAACTGGATCGGAAGTGGAGCCGCCGGGACTAGAACCAGCGTCCATATTGGATGCCGGCGCTGCAGGCAGCAGCTTTACTTACTATGCCACAGCACTGAGTCCTGGCTGTTTCTTTAGTGATTTATTTTCTTGAGTTTGCTTGATGCCAAACAGTCTGTTTATTCTCCCACTGATAAGACTATTCTCACATTTGTTCATTTAAGAAGGGAGGGCAACCACGCGAGGGGCCCCCAGGGGAGCACGTACCCACACTTCGGCACTTTGTGGGAGCGGCGCTCTGCTGTATCTCCAGCGGGAGGGGAGGGAGGCAGCACCAGGGCACTGCGCCTTCCCTGATGACTCAGCCTTGCAAGCGTTCCCCTTCCCAGTGAAGCTCGCTCCTGAACCTGTTCTGGCCACAACAGCAAAATACTGTAGACTGGGTGTCTTAGAAACAACAGGAATGCATGAATTCAGACCACAGCAAATTGGGGCAAGTGAAATGGGTGGAGCTGAACAATGCCAAGGTCTCCTCGGTAGGTACTGGACCTATTTGCTCTGCTGCCAGCAGTGTGTGAAGGCACCTGTCCTAGCACACCTTCGACACGGGCTCACCCTGGGTTCAATGCATTTATTGGATTTTACCAATGTGATGATTTTAAAATGATGTCTAAGCAGAGTTTAAAACTGCATTTCTTTCTTTACTAGTGAGATTGAGCTTTCTTATATTTAGAAGCCAGTTGTAGGTTTTTTCCTTTTCTGTGAATATCTATTCATATCCTTTGCCCATTTTTCTAAGAATTATTGTTTTTTATTGTTTTGGAGGGATTCTCTTTAAGCAGAAAATTAGTTCTTAGCCAATACTATGAACTGTAAATACTTTCCTCTAGTTTGTTATTTGTATTTTAACGTTACTTACAAATAAAGCTCTCTTGGTGGACTATTCCTATATAATTATGCATGGTCCCTTTTTTTCTCATTAATTCTTTTTTGTCTTAAATTTTATGTGGACTGATGTTAAGATTGTTACCCCAGCTTTCTTCCAGCTAGTAATTGCCAATATATCCTTTTTTGTTCTTTTATTTACAATCCTTACCACCACTTCTCCCCTTCAAGGCCTTGTAATGAGCATATACCAAGTTTTGTATTCCTTTATTTAATTCAGTTGATAGTCTTCTCATTTGTTACAATTATTGATAAATCTGGACTTATTTCTACCACATTTTGTCGTGTTCCCTATTCCCCATCTGTATTAGTTTGCTAGGGTTGCCGTAACGACAGCCACACACTGGGAGACTTGGCACAGCAGCCCTGTGTTCTTTCACAGTTCTAGAGCTGAGGTCGCGGCAGGGTCACACTCCCTCCGGGCTCCAGGGCAGGTTCCATTCCCCTCCTCAGCTCCAGGTGGCGCTGGTCTTCCTAAGCGTGGGGTGCTTCCCTCCCATCTCTGGCTCTGTCTTCACATGGCCACCTCCTCCTCTCCCAGTATCTCTCTTCTGTCTATCTCCCTTCTACAAGAACATTCGTCATTGAATTCCCACTAAGATAACCCAGAAAGTTCTCATCTCAGAATTTTCCATTACATGCGCAAAGACTTTTTTTTTTCCAAATGGCACATTCACAAGTTTCAGGGATGAGGATGTGGGCATATCTTTGGAGAGAGGCACCATTTCTTATTCCATACTCTTTTCTTCTTTTCCTCCTTTGTTAACTAATGTCATATTAATAAAGCTTTCCATAGTGTATTTTTAAAAATTTGTATTTATTTTCATTTTATTGGAAGGCAGAGAGACAGACAGAAAGAGATCTTCCATCCTCTAGTCCACTTCCCAAATACCCACAACAGCCAGGTCTGGGCCAGGCTGAAGCCAGGAAGCTGGAACTCAGTTTGGGTCTCCCATGTGAGTAAGCAGGGACCCAAACATTTGAAGCATCATCTGCTGCCTGCCAGGGTGCATCCGCAGGAAGCTGGAATCAGAAGCAGAGAAGCCAAGACTGAAACCAGGCACTCAAATATGAGATTCAGGGGCCCAGCACCCAACACCCAACAAGCTTATGCTTGTTCAAAAGCTATCCATATTTGTATTAATTTAGTAAGGACTCATAACATGTCCATCCATAAAAGTTGGTAATAAAATCCAAATATTTTCAATATTGTTATTTTTTCATAAGAAACACAAAAGCCACCACACTTACATTATCCACAGAATAACCCCAAATTTTCAAATACCCAATTAATAATTTTGAATACCCCTACTGCTTGTCTGTATTCACTTACAAATTATAGACATGTATCATTTAGTAAAATATCATATAAATTTAAAAATATAAAAAAAGAAAAAATAGAATATAAAGATTAAAGTTCTTTTTTGCAATTTAAACACTAACATAAAAGTCATATGACATAAAAGTTAACATTTTAAACAGAGTAAAACTCAGTGTTTTTGTTTTTTGTTTTTTGTTTTTTTTTATGGTGAAAAAACATATATTTAGAATTAGCCAGCTGGACTCCGTTCAGATGATCCCAATTTTGTTGGCAACGTCCAGAGCATCATAGTCAGGAGCCAGCCGCACACACGCCTTCTTCTCTCCGTCAGGGCTGATCAGGGTGTTGACTTTGGCCACATCAATGTCATAGAGTTTCTTCACAGCTTGTTTGATCTGGTGCTCGTTGGCCTTGACATCCACAATGAACACCAGTGTGTTGTTGTCTTCTATCTTCTTCATGGCCGACTCCGTGGTCAGGGGGAACTTGATGATGGCATAGTGGTCAAGCTTGTTTCTCCTGGGGGCGCTCTTCCAAGGGTATTCGGGCTGCCGTCGGAGGCGCAGTGTCTTGGGCCGCCGGAAGGTGGGGGACGTGCGGATCTTCTTCTTCTTGTGGCTGTGGACGCCTTTCAGCACTGCCTTCTTGGCCTTCAAGGCCTTCGCTTTGGCTTCGACTTTAGGAGGGGCAGGAGCTTCCTTCTTCGCCTTCGGCGCCATCTTGGTGAAAAGGAAACTCAGTGTTTTTGAGTACAGTATTGTGTAGTCATCATCACTAATTCCAGGACATTGCCATCACCCCAAAAAGCACCCGTTATAATAAGTCCCTCCTGGTTGCCTCCATCCCTATCCCCTGGAAACTGTCCGTCTACTTTGTGCCCCTATGGCTTTTCCTGTTCTGGACATCTCATACAAATGGAGTCACATTATATATAGATAGCCTTTTGTGTCTGGCTTCTTCCAGCTAGCACATGTGTTCAATATACATCCATGTTGTAGCATGAGTCAATACTTCATTCGTTTTTATAGATGGATATTCCACTCTATGAATATTTCCCCTGTTTTTTTTAAGTAGAGAAGTATATGGTACATCAGCATCAACCAGAGTCACCCTACTGTGCTGTGGAGCCCTGGAACTCCTTTCCTCTCTGGCTGTAACCTAGTAGCTGTCAATCAACGTTTCCTCAACTCTGCCTCTCCACTTCTCTCTTCAGAGTCTGGTAAACACCACTATATTTTTAACTTCTATGATATCACCTACTTTTTAGCCTCCAAATACAATGATATGTGATATTTGTCTTCCTGTGCTTGGTTTGTTTCACTTAAATAATGATATCCTGTTCCATCCATGTTGCTGCAAATGCCTTTTAGTCATGTTTTTTATTTCATTAATGTACTTTCCTGTTGAAGGATTTCTGCTTAATTTTAATTACTTCCATCTCTCTCATATCTCTGTTAGAATATTGAATTCTCTGTGTTCTATTGAATCTTGCCAAGTTTCCTTAAAACAGCTGGTTCAAAGCCTTCATCCAAACATTAGGAAATAGCGCTTAGGTGGTTGATTTCTGGTACCTTATTTTGCTCTGTAGGTGGGATCCTGGGTCCCTGGAAGTTATTGATCTGGTTGCAATATGATGTCATCTGTACATTGAAGAATCATCTACAGTAGTACGGCTTCATTTGTGACTGTCCTTCTGGAAATTCTAAGCAGCCTGTTTATTTTCTCTGTGCCATGGATACTCTGCTATTTCAGCACTAGGTAGTATCGTAAGTCACAGTTTGCCCCAGGCAGGTCCTCTGTTAGGTTTTCATTGATTCAGTCTTAAAATACTCCCTGAACTCAAATTCATCCCACATCTGTAGTTGATGTGTGTACTGGGGACAATCCTAAAAGAGGGCAGTACATCCCTACAAGCCTCCTCCTTCACCGGTGGCAGGGCTGAGTTCTTTTCCTGTGTCTACAAATGCCATGATGCTGGGTCACACCATAGCCCTCAGCCCATCAAGACCAGTGCAACCTAGGGCTAGGACCAAGGGTCTCCCTACTGCGGCCCATCTGCTGCTGAGTTGGGCTCACCGTCAGTGCTCCCCCTGTCAGTCGCTGGTGATGCTGGCCAGGGTTTAAGACTGCTCAGCTGGAACACAGAACTCCACTGGGCGCTGAAGCAGGTCCAGAGGCTGTGTGGGGGGACAGGGACTGTTAAGATCTGCTCAGTGCTAGGTTTTAGCAGCCTGGCACTGAGGCCCCAAATAGTCCTGTGATTCCTTGTTGTCTGCCCCAGGTCAGAGGAGGGGTGGTAGAGGCAGCCCGTCAGTTACTCAGGCAGGCACTAGGTAGGTCACACCTAGGTCTCACAGTCACCAAGCCCTGTGACATCTTGGGGATGCACACCAGGCCTGCCAGAGGCTGGTGGTGACAGGGACCAAAGCAAGTCTGTCTCGCCAGGGCTCAGGTCTCTGTCTGCTACTGGGACAAGTCAAGAGGCAGTCCAGAGGCACTTGACTTGGGATGGAAACCATTAGGATCTGCCCAGTGTTGGGCTTCACCAGCCTGGCCCTGGGTCCCAAGACACAGTCTGGTGATTCCCTGCTGTCTGCCCAAGGTTGGAGGAGCATGATAAGGGTGGCCACCTCTGAGCACCCAGATGGCCCCCAGGCTGGTCAGGCCTGGGTCCCCTGGTCACAGGTCCCTACAAAGCCCCGGCAGTGTCCACAAAGCCCGTCAGAGGCTGCGGTGACACACGCCCTGCCCCAGAGTGCAGGCCTCTGCCTGGATACTGGGCAAGCCAGAGGTTTAGGCTGAAGGCCCCGGCTGGGGGGTTAAAGTCCTTTGGGCTTTATCAGGTGCCAGGGTAGGCTTGGCTCTGAGCTCCGCGGTGCAGTCCTAAGCTGGCTCTTCGGTCTCTCCACACAGCAGGACTGCCGCAGCTTTGGGGAAGCTGACTTGGTGTGTGTCCAGCTGCCCACAGGGGCGTCTCTGCAAGGAGGCGGTCACCGCAGGCGCTGACTCAGCCGCCATCTTGGTTCCGTTGCAGTATCTTCTTTCTGAAAACCAAGAAATCGTTTTGTTCGCCTCTGGGATGGCGTGCACCCCGTTTTGAATGCCGCTTGTTCAGAGATCTTACTTTACTTTCAAAAGCGCACACACAAAGCATGTTAACAAGGAACTTACTAGCAATTCATATTGCATCTACCAAAATATTTTACAAAACTCAAAAACTGCTGAGGCGTCCTGTTTCTGATATCCTCCCTCTCAGGTGGGCTTCATTCAGAAATTTAGTCTTTTAGGTTTTCTAGGAGATGTAGACTGTTTCCTCTCTGTGCTACAGACGCTCCTGTTCTCTCCCAACTCACTTATTCTCTCCCCTTTGATTTTTAATTTTCAAGAATTTCTTCTTTCTTATTCTACCTTCAGTTGGAGGTACTTTTAAAAACTCATAGAGGCTGGTGCTGCGGCTCAATAGGCTAATCCTCCACCTTGCGGCGCTGGCACACTGGGTTCTGGTCCCGGTCAGGGCGCCAGATTCTGTCCCGGTTGCCCCTCTTCCAGGCCAGCTCTCTGCTGTGGCCAGGGAGTGCAGTGGAGGATGGCCCAAGTACTTGGGCCCTGCACCCCATGGGAGACCAGGAGAAGCACCTGGCTATTGCCATCAGATCAGCACGGTGCGCCGGCCACGGCGGCCATTGGAGGGTGAACCAACGGCAAAGGAAGACCTTTCTCTCTGTCTCTCTCTCTCTCACTGTCCACTCTTCCTGTAAAAAAAAAAAAAAAAAAAAAAAAAAAAAAACTCATGGAAAGTGAAATTAAAAGAGAAGTTTACGTTGGGACAGAAGATTTTGAACTCCACTGATAGTTTTTTCAGGATCTGCATTGTCCATGAACTTTCTGAGGGACCCGCATAGAGTTCAGTGCTACGGTATTGAGCGCTGTAACATCAGGCCTCTGCTCTGTTTTGAATCCTTATTCTACCAGCGAGTCCTTGCGAGAACTCAACCAAGTGGCTTCACCTCAGTTTCCTCATTGTACAGAACTGATAATAAACATTTCTACGTCGTGTTCTATGTCGTGGGACTATAGTGCTGATTACGTGAAGTGCAATGGCCTAATTTGTTTAAAACTTCGAGATTGGAACCTGGCACTTCTTAGGTGCTTAATAAAGCCGGCTGTTTTTATTTCTAACTGCAGAATTGAAGTCAGGGTGTGCAGTTTGCTCTCTCGCTCTTTTTCTTTCCTTTTCTCCCTCTCTCCCTTGGGGGAGGAGGGCCAGTGTTTTTTATATATATTTTAGTGTGGCTTGATATTCTGTGGGCATATTCTTGTGTATTTGATTTTCAGAATGAAGAGCTGCAAATAAAGGCTGGACCACTGTCTCAATAAGAATTAGAGAAACTGGAAAAATAATTTTAATGTATATAAAAGCAGAAAGCTATTGAAAGTTACTGTGCTAGAATCCCAGGGATCAGCAGGAGATAAATGGAAAATTACAGTAAAGTAATGAGATGTTTGTTCCAGCATGGGTAAATTCATAAATATTAGGTGGAAGTAGATGGCACAAAGTATCATATACAATCAGATATTAATTATGTGCAACACCACACACACGGTACAACTCTTCTGTGAGCACAGATATTTGAATAAAAATTGAGGAAGGGGAGTCCAGAAGGATAAATATTAAATTCATGAGCAGAGATAACTTGGGTTCAAGGGAGAGAGTTTGGAGAGAAGAAATGTTTGTAAAAACGGGCTTTCGGCCGGCGCCGTGTAGCTCAATAGGCTAATCCTCCACCTGCGGTGCTGGCACACCAGGTTCTAGTCCCGGTCAGGGCGCCGGATTTTGTCCCGGTTGCCCCTCTTCCAGGGCAGCTCTCTGCTGTGGCCCGGGAGTGCAGTGGAGGATGGCCCAGGTGCTTGGGCCCTGCACCCCATGGGAGACCAGGAGAAGCAACTGGCTCCTGCCATCGGATCAGCATGGTGTGCCGGCCGCGGCGGCCATTGGAGGGTGAACCAACAGCAAAAAGAAGACCTTTCTCTCTGTCTCTCTCTCTCTCACTGTCCACTCTGCCTGTCAAAAAAAAAAAAAAGTAAAAAAAAAATGGGCTTTGGTGGTATTTACAAAGTTCAGATAATTATGGTACACTTACCTAATATGAAAACTAATGTGTAAATCTTCTGCTGTTCGAAGCAAAAGGGAGACAGCGACACATGGTGCGCTGGAGGACTGGCCGGCCTCACCACTGTCACCCCCGCCATCAGGGATGGGGGCCTCAGGGAGGGGACTTAGGACTGATGAGTGATCGGGGGCTGCTGATGAACAGTGGTTACGTATGTGAGGACTTACGTGCCCTTCATGAAGTACATGCCAGGGTGTTGGGCTCATTAGCTCATTTGATCCTCACAACAGTCTTTTTTTTTTTTTTAAAGATTTATTTGTTTATTTGAAAGAATTACAGAGAGGCAGAAGCAGAGAGAGAAAGAGACAGGTTCCATTGGTTCACTCCCCAAATGGCCACAACGGCCGGAGCTGATCTGATCTGAAGCCAGGGGCTTCTTCAGTTCTCCCAGCTGGGTGCAGGGGCCCAAGGACTTGGGCCATCCTCCACTGCTTTCCCAGGCCATAGCAGAGAGCTGGATCGGAAGTGGAGCAGACGGGTCTTGAACCGGCACCCACATGGGATGCCTGCACTGCAGGCATCACAAAATTACGATGCAATCAAAAGCAAAGGCTATTGGAAGAGTGTGTGGGCTATTTATTCATCAACATGATTGTGTCCTTACACCCAGAAATATAAAACTCTTTAAAACTACCTTCCCTCTGAGATTTAAACCAGGAAACGAACAAACAAAACCACCAAACTCCCACAGATGAGAGTAGCTGTGCAAAGGGTTCACTTAGAGAAGAGATCAAAGCAGGAAGAGACGTGTCGATGCCAAACTTCAATCAAGATGTCTAGAGTGAGGTCACGGAAAGGCTGAGAGCGATTTGGTTTTGAAACTGTTTATGTATCTATTTATTTTTTATTTTTTTCCTTTTTTTAACTTTTACTTAATGAATATAAATTTCCAAAATACAGCTTATGGATTACAATGGCTCCCCCCCCCCATAACTTCCCTCCCACCCGCAACCCTCCCCTTTCCTACTCCCTCTCCCCTTCCATTCACATCAAGATTCATTTTCAATTCTCTTTATATACAGAAGATCAATTTAGCATATATTAAGTAAAGATTTCAACAGTTTGCACCCACATAGAAACACAAAGTGTAAAATACTGTTTGAGTACTAGTTATAGCATTAAATCACAATGTACAGCACATTTAGGACAGAGATCCTACATGAGGAGTAAGTGCACAGTGACTCCTGTTGTTGACTTAAATTGACACTCTTGTTTATGACATCGGTAATCACCCTAGGCTCTTGTCATGAGTTGCCAAGGCTAGGGAAGCCTTTCGAGTTCACCGACTCTGATCATATTTAGACAAGGTCGTAGTCAAAATGGAAGTTCTCTCCTCCCTTCAGAGAAAGGTACCTCCTTCTTTGATGACCTGTTCTTTCCACTGGGATCTCACTCGCGGAGATCTTTCATTTAGGTCATTCATCTTATTTATCTGAAAGAGCCACAGAGAGAGAGAGAAAGGGGGAGATAGGGGGAGAGACATAGAGGTCTTTCATCCAGTGGTTCAGTCCTCAAATGGCTACAATAGCCTGGGCTGGGCCAGGCCAAAGCCAAGAGCCAGGAGCTTCTTCCAGGTCTCCCATGTGGATGTGGGAGCCCAAGTACTTGGATCATCCTCCACTGCCTTCCCAGGCACATTAGCAGGGAGCTGAATCAGAAATGGAGCAGCTGAGATTTGAACCAGCACCTATTTGGGATGCTAGTGCTGTAGGTGGTAGCCTAACCCGCTGCACCACAATGCTAGCCCCAAAATTGCTCAGATTCTTTGATTCAATCGGTCTACTCTTTGGAATCTCTACTAAGTACCCAAAGAGCTCTGTGGATAAATATGAGTATTCCCCATAAAAGGATTTATCACAGTAAAAATGAAAATCAATCCAGATATGCAACACTAGTGACATGATCAGGAAAATGAACTCCCTACGCACATGCACACACACACACACACACACACACAGTTTGTTAAACAATGTTACGTGTAAAAGGGCAACATGCAAATTGCATGAGGAATTCTAATCAATGTGCAGTAGAGAGGCAGAGCCACCCTCCTACAGATAAAATATATAGAGGTATTGAATAATGTATAACAACATTTAGAAACATAGTTGAGGAAGGAAATTAATAAAAGAAAAATGTATTATAAAGTAGTATGACTATAATAAAATAATAGGAAATTCTTAAGTTCTGGGTGGAAGTACAGAAACCAAAGCCAGTACAGTATGAGTGAGATGCGAATAGAGGTAGTCAGAATGGTGCTGGCCCAGGCGATGGCCCTGACGGACTAGAGACTGGGATTTTAACACCTACACAGGGCCAGGGTTGAGGCCTCTGGTTCACAAAAGACAGAGACCTTTTCTTGGCCCAGTTCCCTCCAAAGCCTAGACTAGGGTAAGGATGAAAAATGCTGGAGGCTTATTGGTCCATTAGAGTTCTCCAAAGAGACTCAAGAGTCTATGTGTCTATAAAGCGAGTGATTCATTTTAAGGTGTTATTTCATGCAATCATGGAGGCTGGCAAGTGTGGTATTGGGAAGGAGGCTGGGCAGGCTGGAGGCCCAGGAGCACTGATGCTGGGGTCCCAGTCTGAGGCCATCTCTGCAGAAGCCCCTCCCTTGCCTCCCTGTCCACAGTGACCACACCAGATCTGGGGAATCTGGTTCTCCACCAAAAGTCATACTCCCAGCAGAGAGTCATACTCCTTTCTTCCTCTTTCTTTCTTTCTTTCTTTCTTTCTTTCTTTCTTTCTTTCTTTCTTTCTTTCTTTCCTTCCTTCCTTCCTTCCTTCCTTCCTTTCTTTCTCTCTCTCTTTCTCTCTTTCTTTCTTTCTTTTTCTTTCTTTCTTCTTTTTAAGATTTATTTATTTATCCAAAAGAGTTACAGAGGCAGAGGCAGAGAAACAGAGAAGATGGCCACAACGGCTGGAGCTGGGCCAATCTGAAGCTAGGAGCCTCTTCTGGGTCTCCCACGTGGGTGCAGGGGCCCAAAGACCTGGGCCATCTTCTACTGCTTTCCCAGGCCACAGCAGAGAGCTGGATCGGAAGTGGAGCAGCCAGGACTCGAACCAGCACCCATATCATCACATCACGATGTGATCCCTGCCATTGACTGTCTTCAAGAAGAGCAGCTGATATCTCTGGGTCATGATTATTTCATCTGTTCAAACAGGTGGGCTTGGAGCACTATTCCTTCTCCAAGCCACTCTGCGTCTGGTGTTAGAAATCTGTGTAATTTATTATTATCATGGACGGTTTATTCTCTCCCTGCGTGACCCCCAGAACTCCAGGACTATTTGACAAGGTCTTTTTCAGCACTCTCTGCCTCACCTTGTGCCCACTACTTCACACTGATCACTAAGACGGGGCCCCTGGTACCTGCTCCTGATGGGACATTGCAAGGGACCATCTAGGATTTGAGCCAAATCTCGAGTGGGATTCAAATCCTCTCTGGGCATGCCTGCCCCCTCCCCGGACCCTTCTTTGGTAGAAGATTCTATGCCAAGGACATCAAAGAGCACTGGGCACAATGAGAGAAAATTAAAACCACAGAACAGGGTTTGTCTGAAAGATTTCTCCTCTGGTCCCAGACTTACAGCATCAGGATGACAGCACTGTCATGGTTATGGCCTCTGGGAGACTCAGAGACTGACTTTGTTCTATACTTGCACACAGTGACCAAGTACCACACTTAGGACCCTGGAGGTATTCTCTCCCATGTAATATAATTCTGTGGTGCACAACTTAATGAAACATACTTTATATTGACAGCTAAGAGGATGTGCAGGATGATATCAACAGGAGTGGTGGTCAGCTCCCAAATGTCTCCAGCAGTCCCTACCTCTTGGTATTCAAATCCTTGTCCCCTGCTCCATTGTACCCTGGTTGATCCAAGTTAGCAACAACACATGGCAAGTGGGATGGCTTGTCACTTCCAAGGCTAAGTTGGAAAAGACCTCGTATCTTCTTCCTTGCCCGCTTGGACCACTTGTTGAGGGGGAAGCCAACTGCAATGTCTTGAGCAGCCCTATAGAGACCTTATTTGGTGAGGAACTGAGGTCTCCTGGTAGCCCCGAAAGGGAAACTGGGGCTCAGCATGTGGAGGAGCCGCCTTGGGAGCAGATGCCAACATCCGGCAGCCCTGGCTGACATCTTGACAGCAGCTTCATGGGACGCCTGAAACAGAACCACCCAGATAAATCAATCCTGTTCTCTTGACCCTTGGAAATTTATGCAATGATAAATGCCATTGTCTTGAGCCATTGTAGAACTAGACAACTAAAAAATAATTCTATCACACTTATAAATGAGTTTAATCCTACTGTGTAAATACATAGATGTGAAACTTTAAATGTGTATAATGGAAGTGCTTAATGAAAAATTCACTGTCATGGTAGAAGAAGTGTATTATTCATATTGGGAGGATCTGCAAGAGCTCCTTGGAGAACACTGAGACATTCTTATCCTCCCCCCTCCAGGGGGCGGGTAGGAACCTCCTCTCCAACATAGATCTAGTGAAAGGGGGCTTCCAGGGCACGCTGGGGGAGCTTGGTGTGTATTCTCTGGGGTTGGGGACAGAGGACCCCAGACTCCTGCCTAACTCAGGCCTGAGAAAACTGAAGTTGCCTGTGGCCATCAGATAACCTGCATTTCCAAGTTTTGTTGGAGAGTCGAGGATTTTCCATGGAATAAGTGTTTCCACTCAGCAGAGGGGAAGCCAGGCTGAAGCCGTCTCGAGCTCTTCCCAAGGAGGTCACATGATAAGGGAAGGGGCTCCGACTGCTACTGTATTGTGAACCACCACACCAGGGCTGAGCACCAGATGGGGATGACAGCCAGGGAACAGAATCTACTGCCCATGTCAAAATCATATTGGGCTCTGGTGGCCCCAAGAAGTCATCAGAGAGAGGAGAATCAGTTGTGGAGGGTGAGCCAAGAAAGAACATCTTGTCTCCTGATCGCCAGTCTTCAATGCTGGCCCAAGAGGAGACGAGTGGGGAAGGAGCAGAAGCCCAGCAACCTCCATCCTAGATCCCAGACTCGCCAATTACGGCACCAGGCTAGGGATGTGGAAGCAACTAGGACAGGGAAAGGAAAGGGGAGAGGTCTTAGCTATAATCAATGCAAAGTGTTAGACATTTCTTTAAGCTTTGTGTAATGTGGGGGGTTTTTTAATGCTCATTATTTATTTGAAAGGCAGAGTGACAGAAGGAGACAGAGAGAGAGAGAGAGAGAGAGAGAGAGAGGGAGGGAATCTTTCATTTGCTGGTTCACTCCTCAAATGCCTGTCAACAAGTAGAGCTGGGTCAGGCTGAAGCCAGGAGCCAGGAACTCCATCTGGGTCTCCCCTATACGGGGCAGGGACCCAAGTCCTTGGGCCATCTTCCACTTCTTTGCCAGGTGCAGTAGCAGGAAGTTGGATCAGAAGCAGAATAGCCAGGACTCAAACCAGCACTCTGATACGGATGCCAGTGTTGCAAGTAGCAACCACAACGCCGACCCCTCTCAGGTTGGTTTTTGAGCTCATAGGAAGGTGTCCGTCACCCGGACTAACAGTTGTTCATGTGTTGTGTATTTCGTTCATCCGTTTTGCTGACACGTGGCATTTCACATGTCTGTACTCTTCAGAGAACACAGATGCTTTCACACAAACTGCACCAGCTCGGTGGGATTCGTGGTGGCTCCTTGGAGCTTCCTGGGCCTGAGACTTCTATGATTTCCCTAACATCCCCCAGGGCTCTTTTGAGTGTGTGGTTGGTTTGATCCTGCCCAGAAAGATCAACTGAAAACTTAGCTTCTAAGCTGAGGCTGCCATTTGGGACTTACGGCAACACAGAACTCTTCCCACAAGGATGAGCAGGATTCCGTTCAGGACTGGAGGAATTGTCCCCTGCTGGGGACGTCTGAAAGAGATGACAGGAAACAAAGGGGAAGTGTGTACCTTCATAATTTCGAAAAAGGAGAAATTTGTGTTTTGCAAAGGTGACAGACACTGCTGGAAAGATACTCTAATAACTATATTCATGTCTTTGTAACCCAGAGATTCAAAAACTGCACAAGAATCTCACCCATTGCTGATGAGAATGTAAATGGTGCAAACTCTGTAGGGTACTGTGGCCATGCCTATCAAAATTTTAAAGGCGTACACTCTTTGATCCAGCAATTCCTTCCCTAGGAATTTATTCTGGACATATTCTGACTGTGTGAAGTGACTTGCTAAAAGGAGATGCCTCGCAGCATTGTTGGTAATAGCAGAAGATTTGCAACAATTTTAAAGTACATCAGTGAGGGACTAGTGAGATATATGGGGGTACATGTCATTACATATGTGGCATATATGTCATACATGTATTACCCATGTGGTGTTTAAGTCAGCCTGGGCTGCCGTAACAAAATACAAAAGGTTACACAAGACATTTTCAGTTGTGGAGATTGGGAAGTACAAGATCAAGGTGCCTGCCGGTTAGATTCCTGCCTAGCTCTCTCTTTCTGGCTTGCAGACTGCCACCTACTGGCGGTGTCCTCACACGGCAGGTGGAACTCAGGGGGCTCCTCTTAGAACCCAGTCTCCCATCCCAGGCTTCACCCTTAGGACCACATTTAACCTTATGGACTTCTTACTCCAAGTACAGTCACACGGGCACTAGGGTGAATGCAGCCCCAGCACGTGATGTAGTGTTCTGCCCCAGGAGAGCAATGGAATATGCTAGGCCCGCACAAAGAAGGGAATGAGGGCTGCAAGTCCAGAAAGACAGACGTTAAGTGGAAAGCAGCAAAGTGCAGGACGGGCTGGGTAGTGTGCAGGTGCATGGTTTCCCTCCTCCTCCACTCTCTACCCTCGGCCCCGTGATGTCTTTTGTGGACCACATTGCCAAACTCTTGTTCTCTTGACTCCGGTTGGGTCCAGGCCAAGCAGTGCTGCAGGGGAGATCAGAGAAGAGTCAGGACAGGTGCACACACCTCTGCTTCCTCCCTGAGATTCCCCTCAGCAGGCATCGCCGTGCCATCTCACTCAACCGTGACCTTCCCTGGCTCCTGCTAGCCCTGTGCTTTGCTACGCTCTGCCTGCACCTTGGTAAACAGTCCAGTTATTAAACTCTTCTCAGATGACTCACTTTATGTGGGCCATCTGTTTTCTGTTGGGACTCTGGCTGATCAGTAGGGTAGCGTATGGGTGGGGAAAAAAAATAGCGCGTGTCTGTGTGCACATGCACTTCTCCGTGCTTGGAAAAATCTCTGAAAAACTGTGCAGGAAACTGTCGTCACCTGGAGGGAAGCCAGCGAGGTGGCTGAGGGTTGGGGGGAAGCAGAGGAAGAGGTCTTTATGGATACTGGTTTCTGTTGTTCTTTTTGAATTTTGTGCCATATGTATATATTACATATTCAAAATAAGATTTTTGATTTTTAAAAAAGAATTAAAATAGAGACTACAGAAGGGACTTGGTGCCCGAGGCTTCCCAGGCAGCTGTCTCTGTAGCACCCAAGGTCCCTCCCTCCCCAGGAGCCTTTCCTAGCAGACCCTCTAAGCTGCCAACTAAGCAGAGAAGCAGGACCATAACCAACAGACTTCCACGCTACACTGAATGGGCAAGAGGTGCAATACTCAGAAAACACGTGGTGCGTTAACTCCCAGACCATCTGCTGACGCTCGCTGGCAGGAGAGATGCTTTCCCAGCCACCGCCGTCCTGCATATTGACCACATCCCCGCCCCTCCCTGGCACTCAGAGTCTCAGCAACCAGGGTACAATCTGCTCAGGGCTCTCACTTAACCCCTCCCCGATAGGCTTGCCCCCTCGCCGTGGCCTGCTGGAAGCGCAGTGACAGAGTCGGGCTGGCTTGGGGACCACACGGGAACGCCAAGTCCACGGGAAGGCTCTCGGCTTGGCTGCTGCCCCATGAGTCAGCACCATCTCTGCTTCTGTCATGCTTCTGACACTGCAGGGCTCTTCATCGCCCTCTCCTTGTTGAAAGGGGTCATCCCGAGGCTTCGTTGCCCGGGAGACAGGGAAGGAGGCTGCTGCCCGATCAGCTGTCTTCCCCAGGCCTGGCCGATCCATCACCTGGCCATACGCTGGCAGTGCCTCTCTCCCGGTGGTTGGCCGACCACCAGGGCCTGACAGTCCCTCAGTTCTTCCTCCGCCCGGGAGTGTCTGATTTGACCACAATTCCCTGTGATCGCCTCGCCCCTGCTTAAACAGAAAGGAAGAAACCTATATTTCATGATAAAGAAAACAGAACATCCGCACAAATCCCTTGCGTGGCTCTTCCAGGGACAAGAATGTCTCCAGGTGACTGACAGCAGCATCCGAAGTTTGTGGAATAGAGTTGCACCTGTCCTAAGCGGCTGTAACCTGTTGCGACTGTCGATCTGCTGTTGTGGTCTAGGAGCTGCGGCTAGAAGTCCCCAAGTTCTATTTGCATAAAGGCCCCCAGCACTTTTGCCCCAGACCCCCCTGCAGCGACTTGAAGCAGGTTAGGGTCTCAAGGAGGGGTGGCCACTGGGAGAGGAGTGGGCAAGGCACTGCTGTTAAGAAGAGTTGATGGCCACTGTCTCCCTCCAAGGATACCCCGTCCTCAGCCCCTGCTCCCCAGCCCCAGGCTGGGGACCCTGGGCCTCTCCTGTGGTGTTTCTTTCTTTCTTTTTTTTTTTTTTTTTTTTTTTTGACAGGGAGAGTGGACAGTGAGAGAGACAGACAGAGAGAAAGGTCTTCCTTTGCCATTGGTTCACCCTCCAATGGCCGCCGTGGCCAGTGCACCACGCTGATCCGATGGCAGGAGCCAGGTACTTCTCCTGGTCTCCCATGGGGTGCAGGGCCCAAGCACTTGGGCCATCCTCCACTGCACTCCCTGGCCACAGCAGAGAGCTGGCCTGGAAGAAGGGCAACCGGGAAAGAATCCGGCACCCCAACCAGAACTAGAACCCGGTGTGCCAGCGCCGCAAGGCGGAGGATTAGCCTAGTGAGCCGCGGCGCCGGCCGGTGTTTCTTTCTGAACTGCTCCTTCTCACCCTTTGAAACCTTGGTCCCTGTGTGGCTTCTTTGGTGAAGACTTCTTCGCCCCCTACCCTCTCTGCATTCCTCTGCATCCGTGCTCTCTGGCAAAGTGCGTGTGCCTTCCTCTGGGATCCCGTCGCACTGCTCCCTGGATTGGTGCAGCTGGTCATCTGCTGTCTGTCACTCCCATTGCTTTTGTGTCATCAGAGTCCGCCAAGTACCTGATGCTCTTGGAACTCGGCTTAGTGGACTAGCGCGGGATGCGGAGTGATAAGCAGTCAGTTGTGTAACGCATAGTCTTAGTTTGGGCCATGTCCTCACAGGGCAGAAAGAACTCTGGTTCTTTCACCTCCTTATAAGAGATTATCTAATGGGGCTGGTGATAACGAGCTCCAGTTCAAGTCCCGGCTTCTCCAGTTTGCTCCAGCTCCTTGCTAATGCTCCTGGGAAAGCAGCAGAGGACAACCCAAGTGTCTGGGCCCCTGCAACCCTGGTGGGAGACCCAGGTGGAGTTCCAGGCTCCTGGCTTCTTCCTGGACCCACTCTGGCCATTGCAACCATCTGGGGAGTTAACCAGTGATGGAAGGTCACTCTCCCTCTCCCTCTGAAACTCTGCATTTCAAATAAAATAAATAAATCTTAAAAAAAAAAAAAAAAAAAAGAAATCACCCGTCTCCTGGAGTTCACCCTCATGACTCCATTAACCTAATTATGTCCCAAAGGCTTCTACCTCCAATACTATCACATGGGGAATCAGGGCTTTCACTATGGATTTGGGGTGAACAGAAACGCCCACAGCAAATCCCTAACAATGAGAATCAGGAAGCCCAGGATTGGGGTGGATGGAGTGGCGAGAGAGCCCAGGAGGAAGGACGGAGATGGACAAGCCCCTGACTCAGCTCTGCACAGTAACGAGCTCTGGGCTGAACACACTGGATCCACCTGTGTCAGGCAGGCTGCAGCAGGAGTCACACGACCCCTGAGGACAGGCAGAGGGTGAGGCTGGCCTCTGGCCTCCTCCTGAAAACAAGCCCTGCTGATTGGATAGGACAGGGATCAGGGATCCGGATCTGCTTTCACTTCAGTGTGGCAGCCAGCACTTCCTGGCCGCCTCCCGGGAGGGGCAGGGGGATTTCTGGAGAGATGCATGTGGGCCATAGCCCCTCTCCCTACCCTACTCCCCACTGCCGTGTCTCTGACACACCAGCCAGCCTGTCCAGGGACAAGCAAAACGTGAAATCAGAAATGAAAGATACTGACTGCCTTCAGCAGCCCGAGACCTCAACCTGGGCTGCCCCAGGCCCCACCCAGCCCACTGCTCAAAGAGGAATGGCGTCCCCGCCCCCCGTTCCCCGTCATCAGCCATACTTGTGAGAACCACATAACAGGTCTCTGTCCTTCCAACCCCCACAGGTTGTCATGGTGCCTGCTGCTCCAACTCTTGATTGGACAGAGCAGCAGATTGTCTCCATGGCAATAAAAAGGATCTGTGGAGAAAGGACGTTTGGCCTTGGAAATGAACCCATGGGAACACTCCTGGGAAATAAGCCTTGGATGGTGGGGGGGAGGGGCATCTGATGAGATTCTCTCCTAGAAACACGGTTCTTGAGCCACCCCATTGGCCCAGGAGCCCAGCTTCCTAACTGGTGATGCCATCTTTCTCAAGGATGCCAGCTCCAGACCCCTGGCTGTACCGAGTGACAACTGCAGTCAGGAAAGTGTAGCTGAGACCAAGCACCTGCCCCTCGGTGCCCCACGGCTTGTGCCCCCTGCCCACCTGCTTTTCCTGCTCCCTCCATCTGCAGAGCCCAGCTTCTCTCCCACACTAACACAGCCTGGGGCCCACTCCTCCCTGAGAAGATGTGAGCTGATACGGCTGAAAACAGTGCCTTCCCCTCTAAAACATGTTGGGGTGGGGGGAACCCTTGATGACGTAACCAAGAGGCTTGGTAGACATTCTCTGCCCCGTGCATGTTTCCGTCTCTTCTGCCTTCCATACAGTGAGTCTTGGCTTTTGCACAGGCCAAGCCCACAGCAGGGATGTGTTGAAACTTAATGGCTTTGGCTGGCGCCGCAGCTCATTAGACTAATCCTCTGCCTGCGGCGCTGGCACACCGGGTTCTAGTCCCGGTTGGGGTGCCAGTTCTGTCCCGGTTGCTCCTCTTCCAGTCCAGCTCTCTGCTGTGGCCCGGGAAGGCAGTGGAGGATGGCCCAAGTGCTTGGGCCCTACACCCGCATGGGAGACCAGGAGGAAGCACTTGGCTCCTGGCTTCGGATCAGCACAGTGCACTGGCCGTAGCGGCCACTTGGGGGGTGAACCAATGGAAGGAAGACCTTTCTCTCTGTCTCTCTCTCACTGTCTATAACTCTACCTGTAAAAAAAAAAAAAAAAAAAAAAAAAAAAAAAAAAAAAAAAGGAAAGAAAAACTTAATGGCCAAGGTGCAGGTTTGAGGCGGGGCCTTTACCGGGTGACTGGACTCGAGGGATCCGCCCCTCATGACTGGGATAAAGCAGCTTCCTGCAGCTCCGCCATCCGTGCCCTTCCGCCCTGTTCCACGTCAGAACTCAGCATTCAAGGCACCATCTTGGAAGCAGGGAAACTGGGTCCTTGCCAACTGGCACCTGATCTTGGACTTCCCAGCCTACAGAAATGAGAGAAAATGATTTTCTATTCTGCCTCAACCACGCAGGCTCAGGTATTTTGTTATAGCAGCACCAGCAAACGAAGACATTGCTCACTGTGGTGAAAGCTCCATCTTCCGTCCACGCCAGCATAACGTTCTGATCTCCCAGGGAAGCGGGACTCAACAGCAACCCCCATGCCTCCCTGGAAATAAAACTGCGGCACCTGCTGAAGATCACAGCGGCACCCAAGGCCTTCCCTCCCCTGCCTCTGCCATTGGAGCAGCATTCCCACCCTGTGCTGTGTCACCTTTACAACTTCCCGAGTTGACAGAGCTCATGGCATTTCCTGAGAGTCCCAGCACTCGGTGGCTGGATGGACGGGAAGAAGGACGAACGACGGCAGTAATGGCCAAGGAGATGAGAAGCTAACGAGTAACTGCACGGCTGCCGGCCCCGGCACAGACTGTCTCCGGTAGCAGTGACTGTCTAGCGGCAGGGGACCTGGATGCTAGGGTCCAGTAGTAGAAGAGAGCCTCAGGGACGGGTGTTGGCATAGCCGTCCGTCCAGACACCACGTGGGATGGCCGCAGCCATCTCAGGGTGCCTGCACTTGTGTCCCGGCTCTGCTCTGGATTCCAGCTTCCTGCTAATACCGACTCCAGGAGGCAGCAGGTGGTGATGGCTCAGGTACTTGGGTCCCTGCCACCCGTGTAGGAGGCCTGGATTAAGTCCTGGGTTCCTGGTTTCAATCAGGCCCAGCCTTGGCTGTTTGCAAGCTTTTGGGGAGTGGATCAGTGGATAAGATCTCTCTCGAAAAGAAAAGAAAAGAAAAGAAAAGAAAAGAAAAGAAAAGAAAAGAAAAGAAAGAGACTTTCACTTTTTGCCTTGGAAATATCTAGTGACCACATTCATCGCAATTTTTTTAAATAAATGTATATGCTAGGGCTGGCACTGAGGCGTAGCAGGTAAAGCCACCGCCAGTAGTGCTGGCATCCCATACAGGCACTGGTTCGAGTCCTGGCTGCTCCACTTCCGATCCAGCTCTCTGCTGTGGCCTGGGAAAGCAGTAGAAGATGGCCCAAGTCCTTGGCCCCTGCATCCACGTGGGAGACCTGGAAAAGGCTCCTGGCTCCTGGCTTCAGATCAGCACAGCTCCAGCAGTTGTGACCAGTTGGGGAGTGAACCAGCGGGGTCTCTCCCTCTCTCTCCCTCTCTCTCCCTCTCTCTCCCTCTCTCTGTCTGCCTCTCCTTCTCTCTGTGTAACTCTGCCTTTCAAATAAATAAATCTTTTAAAAAAATAAAATAAATGTAAATGCTGCCAGTAGCCTCCAGCCAAAGAGCACCAGGGACATGAGTGAAGTCAAATAAAATCAGATTTCTTGGCAGGTTGCACTGAAGACAAACACAGCACAGGGACCCACGAAGGAGTGTGACAAGGGCTTGTGGGATGGGCTGTGAGAGGAGACGTCCAGGACTGGAGGACGCCAGCGATGCCCTGCACTGGGGACTTCAGGTTCAGGCGCCGTGTTGTGATCAGCGTCTCCACCATGTCTTCACAGCTCAGCCTGGAAGACGGGAGCAGCAGGTTAGAGGCAGGAATGAAGCAGCCCGAGGGCGGTGGCTACTTGGCCCTTCCTGCCCTGCGGATGACAATTTGGCCATTTTCATCTGTGATTCCAGAGTGATTTTATTTTTGTCTGTCTGTCTGTCAAGAGTGACCTTGTCTGCTCTCGGCGTGCCCTGAAGCAGTTCCTGTCAGCAGAGCGCCCCCTTCTAGTGCGAGGCGAGGCCTGGCCAGCTCCTGGCAGCCTCAGGGCCAGGGGCTGCTTTTCTCTTTCTCAGTGCCTTTCCAAGTAAAAAGTACACATACTAATTCAATTAGTTAGTCTTATTATACTGCGCGAGTGGTAAAGAAATTAAACTAATTTTATTTTTTATGTTTACTTTATGCATTTTTATTTATTTGAAAGGCAGAATGACAGACACACACACACACACACACACACAGAGACAGACAGACAGACAGACAGAGATTCCATCTGTTGGCTCACTGCCCCACTGAAAGCATTGGAGGCCGGTGTGGCATAGTGAGTTAAGCCACTGCCTGTGACGCCGGCATCCCACATGGGTACAGTTCAAGTCCTGGCTGCTCCACATCTGATCCTATTCCCTGCCAACAGCCTGGAAGAGCAGCAGAAGATGCCGCAAGTGCTTGGGGCCCTGCACCTACGTGGGAGACCCAAATGAAGCTCCTGGCCTGGCCCAGCTCCTGGCCCAGCTCCAGCCATTGCTATTAAGGAAGTAAACTAGTGGATGGAAGCTCGCTCACTCTCTCTCTCTCTCCCTCTGTAACTCTGCCCTTCACATAAATACATAAAGCTTAAAACACACACACACACACACACACGGTGAAGGCAGAGGCAGGAGTCTATCCTAGGCACTCCCATATGGGACGTGAGCAATGCAGGCAGTGGCTTTAGCTGCTGTGCCACCATACCTACCCCTCACTTTATTTTTAATCATTCACCCCAAAGTAAGGATCACTTCACAACCTGCTTGTGAGACACCAAAGTCCTTTAATCAAATACACTCTGAAACTCCAGGGGCCTTGAGCATGGGCCCGCTGATGGCTGGAATGCTAATGGGGACTGGCCAGGCTCCCCAACCTCCCATCAGCGTGACAGGGAACTCACTTGGGCTATCGATCAGCCGGCTCTGCTGTCCTGTCTTCAGGCACCGTCGCGAAACCCAGATCTCACCCTGGGAAAAAGCACTTTCCGGGGACTGGCTATGCAGAAGAGGGCAGGGAGCCTGGCACGGAACTTACTCGGGAACAAACCAACGCCGGGGATCAAGGACCTGATTCCCAGACCACTTCCCCCAGCAGCCCGGCACACTGTCAGATCCCTCGTCCCTGCAGCAGGCCTCAGTCACCTCGTCTGCCAAGTGGCACGAGGAGAAACGGTGTGGGCAAAGCAGGCCGTCCGTGTGATCTTTTCCAGGTCTCTTTTCCTAGATCCTGGTGCGCAGCTGCTCTCGGGGCAGGTGTTGGGCGAGTTTCTGGGAAAGGTTAGACATCAGGTGCGCTGGAGGGAAACCACAAATGTGGCAGAGAAAAACACAGCCTGCAGACAGTGCCGGGGCTTGGTTCTTCCAAGCTCTCAGGGGACTGCACCTCCCCACACCTGCTTCCGTGCTCCACCCCCAACACGTGAAGCAGAGCGGAGCCTTCCCAGAACACCTGCCGTGAGGTGAGCTGAGAACCTCCAGCAGGGTGGGGACAGAAGGAGGGGGCTGCAGGAAGAGTCTGAAGCTGGCTGTTGGGATCTGTTTTGCAGCTGGGGCTTAGGGGATGCTACTGTCTGACTGCGTCCCGTGAATTCATGTTGAAACTGACTATGCAATGGTGTTAAGAGGTGGGGCTTTAGAAGGTAATTCAGCTGTGGAACCCTCAAGGATGGGACCAGCCCTTATAAAGAGCTTGAAGGAGTGGGTTCCCTCTCTCTGCCCCTCCCCATGTGAGGAGACACCAACAAGGCTCCCTAGTGGAAGCAGAGAGCAGCCCCTACCAAACACCAAACACTGGCATCTTGATTTTTGGATTTCCCGGCCTCCAGAACCTGTTCTATCCATTGCCCATCTGTGGAATGTGGTACAGCGGCGTGAAGGGCTGAAGTTCCTTTTGCTTGGCTTTCAACACTTCCTCCTCCTGCCTGGTGGCAGAAACCTTCCAGGGCCAGCGCTGCGGAGCAGCAGGGGAAGCCACTGCTTGCGCTGAGCACATCTCATATTGGAGCACGGGTTTGAGTCCTGGCTGCTCCACTTCCTCTCCAGCTTCCTGCTAATGCACCTGGGAAGGTAGCAAGTGCCAGGGTCCCTGACACTCATGTGGGAGACCAGGATGGAGTTCCTGGCTCCCAACTTTGGCCTGGCCCAGCCCTAGCTCTTAAAGCTATTTGAGGAGCAAATCAGTGGATGGAAGATTTTCTCTTTCCCTTTCTCTGTTGCTCTACCTTTAAAAAAAAAAAAAAAAAAAAAAAAAAAAAAAAAAAAAGCAAGTCTTTACAATTAATGATTAAAGTGCTCTATGTAGGCCAGCTGTGTTCTCAGGAAGCAGATCAGCAGGCTAAGGGACCACGTGCTTTAGGACGACCGTTCATCTTCCTGGTGAAGTCTCTCCCAGGAGTTCAAGACTGAATGTCTGGGCTTCTGGTCCGGGCTAGAGCTGAGGGATCCAGTCATGAAACCCCAAGGCCCCATATCTCAGTCCCGAAGGCCACCGAGGGCCCGTGTCACCCCAGCATCTCGTCAATATTCTCCAGGAGCTGGAGCACCAGTCGTGGGACAAATGGGAGTCCTGCCTGCCTCCCCGCCCCAGGTTCCTGTATTCTCAAATGGTCCCCATATTTGCTTTGGGAAAACTGCAAGTTTTTAAAATAAATATGTGAACTGTATGATACTAACCGTTGCATTTAAACCATGCTATTTTGTGAGAAACTGCACACTCCGCGGGCGAGAGCGCCCAGCTCTTTGCGTGTGTGATTAATGCAGGGTCCCCTCTCCCATCCTCCTTCCTGCCTTCCCCTCCTTTCAGTCCTCTGCTTCCTTCTGACAACCCCAAGGGACCGCCATGGCGACTGCTCAAGCCATTAACAGGAGATTTGAGATCAGGCAGCTTGAAAGCCTCCGGCGAAAGCGGCTGCCCCTGGGAGAGGCAGACTAATTGGGATTTGGTGCAGAGGAGAGATTCTGTTTCTCACTGGAGCCCCACGGGAGCAGTGGTGGAGTGCTTTGTCCCTCGATTGAATTGAGACCGAGGACTGTGACTTCCAGGAGGCCTTGGAGCAGCCACCTCGAGTGCCCGACTCACACCCCTTTGCCCACATCCTGATTTCCAGTGTATCTAATGGGGGCCTCCACGGGTTGCCTTACGGACAGTCTCTTCTTCCTCTTGGCTTGGAGGTGTAGGGGAGTTGAGAACACCCAGGACAACCCTTGAGGGATGGGAGGTGCGGATCCACGCTACACACAAACCTGCGTGCCATGCTTGGGGTGGACACGGCGCTTCTGAGAGGCACCCATGGTCTTCTCAGGAGACCCCAGAAGCGTGGGGTAGCGCCCTCCAGGAGGGAGCGCAGGCTGCCTTTCTCTGCCTCCCTAACTTGCGGTCACCACGCTCTCCCTGGCTCGCCTGTCCAAAAATCCTTGCCCAAACTCCTTTCAAGAGAAACCAGCACCAGTCAGAGCTGCCAGAGACCTGCCATGGAGGAGTGGACCCCAGCCTGGCCCTGGAAGCTGTGTATAAGCTGGCAGCTTTCCTCCCAGAGCAGGCAGCAATTAGCAAACATCAAAGGTCGCTGACAAACCCAGCAGCAAAGGGAATCAGCCTACTCCCTGGGACTCACAGGACGTGTCCTGCATAGGGGACAGCGTCTTTCAGGTTAAAAGGAACAGAAACTTGAAACTTGAGTCCAGCCACCCAGGGTGCCTCCAGCAGTCCCCACGCAGCCCCATCAGACTCCTCCTCCTGGCTTGACCCAGTGGCCCAGCCCTACACGTGAGGAAGTGCAGTCTTCGTGCCGAACCTCGGGCCACCATCTCTTCTTTCCACATCTCCCAGCCTGGTCCCAATCTTCCATTCATTCGTCAACCAACACCGACCCTGCAGCGTACCTGCCCGAGGGACCGCAGGTCGTCATCTTGGGAAAATCTGACTCAGATATTTACTGGTGACGTCAGCAGTGGGCAAACACAGCCTTGGGCATTCACCCATCCATGTCCTCACCATACCACCGGAGCCAGCCTCCAGGAAGCTTCATGTCCCACCTTCAGCCCAGCTACACTGTCTCAGGCCACCCTGGGACCACCCCTTTAGCTGGAGCCCAGCCCTGCTACCTTCCACCCTGGCCCTGAGCCCCACGTCTCTCCTGCCGGAGGAGCCCGGCACCACAGCTGGGCCCTGGGCAGAGACAGCCTGGGGTAGGCAATGCAGAAGTGAGGGCCGCTGGGTGGGGAGGGGGCAATGGCCCCCACCCCCACTACTTTTTATTCCCGTGGCGGGGGAGCTGTGCCATTCAAGGAGCTCGGGCACCCTGGGCAAGGGCGAGGGCGTCACAAGCTAGAATCCGCAGGCTGGAAGTATCACCCCAGGGTGTCATCATCCTTCTCTGTGGCCCTCCCTGTGCACCCTAGAATTCTCCATTGCCTTGAGACTCTTTCCCAGATCTTTCTTAGGGCGTCGGGGAAGAGGGAGTTAAAGGAAATGTACAAATCAATGGCACCGATCTCCCAACACAGAGTCTACTATTCGGATTCCCAGCCCCAGGGTCGGGCCCAGCCTGACCTCCCCCACAGCTGGGCGCTGTAAGCCCTGGGGCCCCTCCCCTCCCGAGCCTCCAGCCCAGGGAGGCTTCCACGGCTTCCTGCTTCCCAGCACACAGGGCCCCTGAGCCAGCAGAAAGTCTCCGAGGTGCCAACTCCCGGCTGCTCTGGGCTTTTGCTTCTCACGTGTTAGCCCAGGTGAAAGCCGCAGCACTGTCCAGGGGCTGCTGTACCAAGGGCCTTTGTCCCAAGCAAGCTGGTAAGTGTGGCTGCCCGTGGCCTACAGCCCCTGACCTGGAAACCGGGCCCCAGAAAGACTGTGGGGGCAGGGGAAGAGCTGGGGAGCCTCAAACAGCCCCGCCCTTGTCCTCACACAGCCCTGTGGGGCCCCGAGACCCCGAGCTCCCATCCGCTGGTGCAGCCGCCAAGCAGAGGGTGGTGTGAGGGGCACAGCACCAGGGCCCGCCCTTCTCTCTGCCCCCGCCTCACGTCCAGGGCGATGCCTGCTCCCAGCCTGGGGCTGGACTCCCCGGCACTTGCTACAGGCTCTCCTCCTCACCCACTACCTGCTGTTAAGGGAGGTGGAGTCCTTTTTAGGATTGTGTTCACCAGGTGAGCACCACAATGCACACATGGCTTGTAGTCAACAAGGACTCACAACACAGACCCCTCCCCAGGAGGCAAGAGGCGGCGGCGCTGGGAGGGGCTTGCCCAGGTTGGAAGCTGCCCTCTGGACTGGCTTAAGACAAGACCAGCAGATGGCAAGAGATGGCTCCTTGGGGCCACGGAGGACACAGCTTCTCAACTCTGCTGAATCTTGGCTGCAGAAGGACGGCGCCATGAACAGGACAAGAAAACGAGACTTTTCCAAGAGGGCGGTCTCTGGGCCTGCCCCCAAAAGGCTTGTCACTCTCTTCTATCCAATTACAAGTTCTCAGGGCCCAGTGCTAACCTCAGCCTGTGGCACCGGAATACCATATGGGCACAATTCGTGTCCTGGCTGCTCCTCTTCTGATCCAGCTCTCTGCTAATGAGCTTGGGAAAGCACTGGAAGATGGCCCAAGTGCTTGGGCCCCCACACCCGTGTGGGAGACCCAGAAGTTGTTCCTGACTCCTGGCTTCAGATCAGTCTGGCTCCAGCTGTTGTAGCTATTTGGAAAGTGAACCAGCGAATGGAAGACCTTTCTCTCTGTTTCTCCCTCTAACTCTGCCTCTCAAATAAATAAATAAGTAATCTTTAAAAAAAAAAAATTGGAAATTCTCAGCCTGGAATTGTACACAAGACTGTGTGTGACTATTTTTTCTTCAGATACTCAAAGGCCTGTGTGACCCAAAGAATGTGAAACATTAAGAGCCTCGTGAACCCCAGGGAGAACCCAGAATCCGTCACAGCCCCCACCAGTCCCCACAGCCTTGCTCAGCCCCCAACAGAGCCAGCTCTGAGTGTGGAGCGCAAAGCCTGCTGGGAAGCCACGCACCCAGGCCCCACCAGCGTGGGAAACACCTGTCCCCAGCCATCCTGCCCCTGACTCCACCCTTGCCAGGAACGTCCAGGGCACATTTGAATTTATTTTAGGAAAAACGTGTCCAAAGCAACAAATTACAGAGAGAAGCAGCTGAGACCCCGACCCCTACTCCTTGCCCTTGAAGTTCCCCCAAAGCACCAGCCCCTGAAACCATTCAGTCCCACACACGGCCCCACACCAAGGTCCACTGAATGCCCTGGCCATGTGCAGGAGGCGCCTGCCTCCTCAAGCCTTGGATGAGTGAGTCCCCAAACCACCGCGGCTGCCACCGCTGCTGCTTCCATCCCAAGCCAGGCCCATGGTGGCACAGCCACGCCCAGCCCCTCAGAGCCGAGGGGAGAAGCCGGCCACCGCGATGCTCTCGCCGGTGATGTAGCTGGCATCCGGGGAGCACAGGAAGGCCACAAGTCCCGCGCAGTCCTCCGGCTGCCCGATCCTGGAAGCAAAGAGAACGCAGCAGGGCCCGTGTCGCACCCTGCTTCTGCTGCTCTGGGCTCACAGGCCGCAGGCAGGAGTGGGCTCCACAGGGGACAGGGTGGGCTCAGCGGGGTGACCCGCACTCCAGGTGTGGACCCCAGGCTTCATGGACAGGGAGGGGTCTGACCCCGAGACAGACTCAGAGGCCCCGCCCAAGGTGGACCCAGATCCCTTGCTCCCAACCCTACTTGCCTCTGCAGCTTCTGGTTTTCCTTAAAGAGGTTCCAGAAAGCCTTGTTTTTGTGTAACTGGGTGGAGGGAAGAGAGGAAGAGTCAGTGCAACTCACACAGGGAGGTGGGCAGGGCCCCACGTGGCCATCTGGCAGGGCACCCGCAACAGGTTGGCCCTTCTCCAGAGAGTCAGCTGCTTCTTGGGGTCAGTGGACTGGCCCGTGGCTGGGCCCAGAGGGCAGGGAAGAGCTCGGCCAACAGGATGCTGCCCCGGGGCCTCCATCACCCACTTTATCCCTTAGCCGCTGAGCCAGGCGGGAGGATGCAGGTCACACCCCCCGTCCTCACCACTTTGCTGAAGTCCGTCTCAATCAGCCCTGGGACGAGGCAGTTCACCCGGATGTCCCTGGGGGCCAGCTCCAATGCCAGGGTCCTGGTGAGGCCCAGCAGGGCGGTCTTGCTGATGTTGTAGGCTCCCAGCTCCTGCCAAGGGAAGTGAGAGAGTGGTTCAGATATGGGGGAGTGGAGGTAAGCATCAAGCGATCGCTCCCTGCAGATAGCTCCCAGCCAGCCCCGACTCGCTCAGCCCGGCCTTGTCACAGAGCAGAAGCGGGATGCGAGGGACCCAGGACAGCAGGACCAAGCCGGGGGGTCTAAGCCAGGCCAAAGCTGCCCTCGCTGCACCCCAACCAGAGCAGAAGAGCCAAGCACTTACCACATGAGGCATGTACGCCGAAATGGAAGAGACCAGGACGACGGCAGCGCTCCTGAGAGAGACAGACGGACACGGAGGAGAGGTGAAGCTACCACTTACCGTGGATGGAGGCCCGCAGCAGTCACTAAACCTCACTACAGCAGTGCAGGCCCTGCAGCTAGCCCCATTTCCTAGCTGAGGAAACGGGCTCAGAGAGGTTTAGTAACGGCCGATGAGAGGCAGAGCAGGGGCTCCAACCCTAGCTCCTGTGAACAGTGTCCGCACTCAGAACCATTCAGCTCTTCTAGCTCTTTCTGGGGAGGAGATGAGCAGAAAGCCAGGGCAGAGTGGGCTTGGGGAAGAGCTACCCAGGGCTGAGGGTGAATGCGTATCAATGGAGAAGGAGACAAGAAATGATGGTCAGGAACTCCTACCCTAGACAGCCTCTAACCAGTTCCTAAAGGCTGTGTGTGAGTGTATCTGTGTGTGTGTGTGTGTGTGTGTGTGTGTGTGTGTGTGAGAGAGAGAGAGAGAGAGAGAGAGAGAGAGAGAGAGAGAGAGAGAGATTTGTGTTCATGTGAGCACAGTCGGATTTGTGTGTGAGCACATTGGCTACGCAAGGAGTACAGTCAATTTTGTGCATGAAGAATACAACCAGATTGGTAAGGAGTACAGTCAGATGTGTGTGAGAGGGGTACAGTTGGACTTGCAGGACCTGGAATGGAGGCAGGATTGTCGGAGGTGGTTCTCCGTGGGGAGAAACAGGGAAAATTCTGTCAAATGCTTGAAGTTGGGGTGGGGGAGATTACTGAGCTGTGAGAAGACCAGAGTGTAGATGGGATGAGAGTAACCAGCTCCTAGGTGAGAGAGCTGAAGCACAGCCCCCTCCTCCATCTGGCAATGCCAAGGCCAAAGAGAGCAAGCCTGGGCCCCTGGACCATCCCCCTCATCCTGTAGCTGCTGGAATTAGAAAAGGCAGCCACACACAAGTGCCAGGCAAGGCACAGGGAGCTGGGGGAATCTGGGGACCCCAGAGAGACCTCTGATGTCTTCACACTCCCCTGGCTATGCTGTTGGGTGTCCTCCACACCCAACTCCTACTCCTCAGTCTCAGGACTCCCACTAGCCCGCACCCCCAGCCTGCAGCCATACCCCCTCCGCTCCATGTGGGGCAGCAGCAGGCTCAGGAGCAGAGCTGGGGACTTCACGTTCACGCTCAGGATCTGGAATCAGACAAGGGGTGTGGGGGAGAGCGGAGAGACTCAGCCAGAGGTCCCAGTGTGCCCAGTAACCCAAAGTTGCAGATGTGAGAGGCCAGACACCCTCAGGACCCGGGGCAAGAGGGGTTTCCAACTTGCTAGTGGCTGCACAGGCAGGCGGGCCATGTGGTAGGCCTGCGAACTCAGCCCTGGAAAAATGAACCGCACAGGATGAGAAGGAAGGACAGAAATGCCCAAGCCCTTTAAGAAACCAGAGCACGTCTGGTTGTGCAAAGAGAACTTTTTTTTTTTTTAAACAGGCAGAGTGGACAGTGAGAGAGAGAGACAGAGAGAAAGGTCTTCCTTTTGCCGTTGGTTCACCCTCCAATAGCCGCCGCAGCTGGCGCGCTGCGGCCGGCGCACCCCGCTGATCCGATGGCAGGGGCCAGGAGCCAGGTGCTTTTCCTGGTCTCCCATGGGGTGCAGGGCCCAAGCACCTGGGCCATCCTCCACTGCACTCCCTGGCCACAGCAGAGAGCTGGCCTGGAAGAGGGGCAACTGGGACAGAATCCGGCGCCCCAACCGGGACTAGAACCCAGTGTGCCGGCGCCGCTAGGCGGAGGATTAGCCTAGTGAGCCGCGGCGCAGGCCGCAAAGAAAACTTTTAAGGGGCCGGCGCTGACATAGTGGGCTAAGCCTCTGCCTGCAGCACCAGCATCCCATGGGCGCCGGTTCGAGTCTCAGCTGCTCTGCCTGCGATACAGCTCCCTGCTAATGCACCTGGGAAAGCAACAGAAGATGGCCCAAGTGCTTGGGCCCCTGCCACCCACGTGGGAGACCTGGATGGAGTTCCAGGCTCCTGGCTTCAGCCCGGACATTGCAGCCACTTGGGGAGTAGACTAGCAGATAGAAGATCTTTCTCTCTCTCCTCCTCTCCCTCTCTTTCTCTCCTTCTCTCTAATTCTGCCCTTCAAATAAATAAAATGAGTCCTTAAAAAAAAAAAAGCAGAAGCAGCAGCAGCAGCATAAGCAGAGGCCACTGGGAAGGGAATGAAGGCAGAGCAGACAGAGGGGAAGCAGGTGCCGGGAGCCAGGGAGCATTCCGGGAAAGCCATCTCCTCTCCCTGTGCTTTGTCTATGTTCTTGCCTTGTCCCAGTAGAATGTAATGCAGCCGGACAAGACAAACCAAATGGGTAGTGTGTATGAAGAAATGGAGAATAGGAAAACCCTGGGTGATGCTGGTACTCACAGTTCCCAGCACAGGGTCGGGACTTGGCCCAGGACAAGGTGTGTGGGAAGGTGTCTCCCTCCCAGGACACCTCCTGAAAATCGCACTCCGTGGAAAGCAGAGCATCTGGTAAACCCCAAACTCATTTGGTGACAATGTCAGCTCCAAGGTGTTGGCACGCGTGCTCGGGGGCCCAGCAGGGCAGAACTGCTTGTAGAACAGCCAGTCCTTGGAGCGTAGAAAAGCCCCTGAGAAAGTCCACTCAGGCTGGGGGCCTGCAGCCCCAGCTTCAGGAGGGAAGATTTCTCTCAGTTCAGAGCAAGAGTCACGATGCCTTGAAAAGACGTTAACAAAGCGAATGATTCAGGAAGGCTGGGGGAGCGTCAGCCACGCGCTCCTGGCTCCAGCCTCACAAATGGTCTTCCAGAGGCATTAGGAGCCCAGCTAAGGAGCCTGGGGAGGCTGCTCCGCAGCGGCTGCAGGGAGCTCAGATTTCAGGTCATCTGCGAGGATGGAGCTGAGGGCACCCAGCCAAGGGCACAGAGAAGGGCGGGGCCAGCCACAGGGTGGCCGTGGTGAAGGGGGATGCAGGAGCTGCAGGCAGCTGCTCTGGCCAGGTGCTCCGGGAGCGGGCAGGAGGCCTTGCAAACAGGAAGAATGAGAGTCCGTCCACATCCTCTTAGCTGTCCCAGGGAATTGAGAGCAAAACACATGAGTGCATGGGGGTTGGAGGATATTGCAAAGCCCAAGGTGAACTTCAAGGTGTCTTACAAGGTCTCTGCTGGACCCTTGTGGACAAGGTGACAGAATGGGAATTGGACTCAGAGTGGGCTGGGTTGCCTGAGCCCAAGGAAAGCTGAGGGCTGAGCCCAGTCCTAACAGCGGGTCTATCCGAGGGACACCGGCAAGCCCTAAGCAAGGAAAGGCAGAGTCTCAGAAACAGGTGCAGGTCACCAATGAGGGGCACAATGACCAATAAATGCCCCCACAAAAGGCTGTAGCAAGCACACATTCAGGGCCGGAGCTGTGGCATGGTGGGTAAAGGTGCCACCTGCAGTGCCAGCATCCCATATGGACGCCGGTTCGAATCCTGGCTGCTCCTCTTCTGATCAGCTCTCTTCTATGGCCTGGGAAAGCAGCAGAGGATGGCCCAAGTCCCTGGGCTCCTGCACCCATGTGGGAGACCTGAAAGAAGCTTCAGGCTCCTGGCTTGGGATTGACCCAGCTCCAGCCGTTGCAGCCATTTGGGAAGTGAACCAGCAGATGGAAAATTCTCTCTCTCTCTGCCTCTGCTTCTCTGTAACTCTGCTTTTCAAATAAATAAATAAATTTGGGGGAAAAAAAAAAAAGAGGGCACCCTTCCTGGACTCTTACATGGGTGCTCTTTGTGCGCACCCATGGGTCCATCCCCAGGACCTGCACCAGCGCCCGGCACACAGCAAGCTCTCAGTGGATATTTGCTGAGTGAACAAATGCAAACAAAGAGGGCCGAGAAAAGCAAGCAGGAGTGCAGGAGCCAGAGTTACAAACCAACCAACTGGACAGCAGCATCAGGGCACGTTCCGGGGGATGAGTGGTCAGGCCTGCACCCAGAGCCTGCTTTTCAGCAACCTCAGGAGGTGAGGGGTGCAGAGGAGGAAGGGAGAGTCTTGGGGGGACCGGGCATACCAGCACGGAGCTGGCCTTGCAGCCGCACCCAGCCAGCTCCCCAGGGGCCTCTCACCTTGTCCCACACCTGCTCGCTGGCCCCCAGCGTGCTCCCCACCAGAGGGTTGACAGCAGCATTGCACACCAGGAAGTCCACGCCTCCCCAGTGCTCCAGGGCCTGAGGGAGAAGGGGCTTGGGTGAGTGTGGAGTTGGCCTGAGGAGGCCTTTTGCCTTCCCAGGTGGCCCAGAGCTGGGAGGAGGCACAGAGGCGAAGCTTGCTGATCAGCCACCAGCAGGGCTCACGAAGCTGCCTGGAAAAGCAAACTCTTGGGAAGGAAAGTGTCCCGGATGAGCCCGGGCAGGCTCCCCAGGCCGAGACCCCAGAGGACAGGGGCTTCTGCAGGAATCTCGGTCTCCACTGGAGGCTTCCGCTGCCCTCCTCCGCAGCCGTAGCTCTCCCAGGGGTGGGGGCTGGCGGGACCAGGGTGCTCTGGTAAATAGGCCATTTCCAGTGAGCCACTGGGAGCAAGCACGCTGCCTGGCCAGACCGTGAGCAGTCACGGTCTCAGGACCTGCTCACGAGGCTCCGCGTCCCCAGTCCCCGTCCTGCCCCTCCCAGGGCTGAGCAGGGAAGGAAGGATTCTGCGTGTCATCCTTTCTGTGTCCCCCCGCCCCCCGCTGGCCACCCACCGTGGCCACCAGCCTCTCCCGGTCCTCAGCCTTCCCCACGTGGCACACGGTGCCCGTCACACTCAGCCCCTCGCCCTGCAGCACAGCCACCGCCCGGTCCACGTTCTGCTGCTTCCGGCTGCTGATGACCACGTGGGCCCCATCCTGGGCCAGACGCCGGGCGATGGCCAAGCCGATCCTGCGGGCAGAGACGGAGGACTCGGGTCAGCCTCTGTGGAGACCCACAGAGACGGCTGCCTGATAACCCTGAATCCTCTCCCTGCCCCCGGAACCAGTGGCCCTGAGGCCACCAGGGCACTCACCCGGCGGTGGACCCCGTGACCACAGCCACTCGGTCAGCCAGGATGCGCTTGGGGGCTCTCACACTGCTGTGCCTCCTCACAAAGAGCCCAGCACTGGGACGACACAAACTCCAGGGCGCCCGGGCCACTGCACGCAGCATGTTCCCTGCTGAATCAGCCCCGGAGAGAGTCAATTTCACGTATCACTGATGCAGCCGGTGAGCCTGCCGGGTAATCGACCCCGGACTCCTCCAGCAGAGAGCCAGGCTGGGCCCTGCGAATTTCAAACACCTGAGCCTCAAGTCAGGCAGCCAGTCCATGAAATTGCCCAGCTGGGAAGCTGACCTGGAGCACGTGAGCCCCAACATTCAGTAGACACCCCACCAGCAAGCCCTGGGCTTCCTCCAGCAGCAGGCACCAGGCAGTAGACACCAGGACGGTGGGTGAGTGGTAGATCTGGTCCCAGATGCCACCCATGGCGTTTTCCAAGCCGGGTGAAGGTGCCGAGCACCAAATAGTCCCACCAGTTAGCAATTTAAATGAGCTGCCTCCAGTTGAAACAAGTAAAATCAACAGAAACTCTCACTCATCACTAGATGGAGGGTAAGTATAGTCACTTGAGAAATCAGATTGGCATCATGTGGGAAAGCTGGAAATACAGAGCTCAGATTCTGCGGAGGGACATCACACCCAGCAGTAAGAGGGTCATGTAGGGTCATGTGTGCGCCCAGAGACTGCACACGTGTGTACATGGCAGCATGCTACCAGGGACGCTAACAGGAAACAAGTCTGCATGCCACTCTGGTAGAATGGTAAATAGAGTTGTATTTATATATTGGAATACTATACAGCAATGAAAATTAGTGAGCTGAAGCTACACTAAGCAGCATAAATGAATTTTGAAAGTCTATCACTGAGTGAAAAAGGCCAGACACAAAGCATATATGCTGGATCATTCTACGAGTTTCAAAAACAGCCAAAATGACTATGGTGGTTAGGAATATAAAAGGTGAGGGGAGGCATTTGGTACAGTGGTCACGATCTGAAACATGTGCATCCCACAGCATGGTGTCTAAGTTCAGGTCCTGGCTCCGCTTCTGATTCCCGCGTCCTGCTAGTGTGCACCCTGGGAGGCAGCAAGCACTTGGAGCTCTGCCACCCACATGGGAGACCTGGACTGAGTTCCAGGCTCCTAGCTCTGGCCTGGCCCAGCCCCGGCTGTTACAGATTAAAGCAACGGGTGGAAGATGACTCTCCCTTGCAAATAAAATAAAAACAAAGATGATTTTAAAATGAATGCAAATATGTGACAAAAATACAGAGACATGCAAGACAGTATCTATAACAAAAGGCAGGGGCATGGGTATTTCTGAGGCAAAAGTAAGTTATGATCAGAGGAGGGACAACCAAAGGGATTCTGGGTACTGGCCATGTTGTGTGGGTTTTTTTTTTTTTCTAAAGATTTATTCATTTATTTGAAAGTCAGAGTGACAGAGAGGCAGAGGTAGAGAGAGAGGGGGGTCTTCCATCTGCTGGTTCACTCCCCAAATGGCTGCAATGCCCAGAGCTGAGCCTATCCAAAGCCAGGAGCCAGGAGCTTCTTCTAGGTCTCCTATATGGGTGTAGAGGCCCAAGCACTCGGACCATCTTCTACTGCTTTCCCAGACACACCAGTAGGGAGCTGGCTCATAAGTGGAGCAGTCGGGACTCTTACTAGTGCCCATATGGGAGGCCGGCACTACAGGCAGTGGCTTTACCCGCTATGCCACAGCACTGGCCCCGTGTTGTGTTTTCTAAGCAGATGGTGTTACATGGTGGCCGTGTGTGTGCGTGTTTGCATATCCTTTTTACTTTCTATGTGCTGTATGTCACAATAAAAAAAATTTAAAAAGTAAAGATGGGGGCTGGCTCTGTGGCACAGTGGGTTAAAGCCCTGACCTGCAGTACCGGCATCCCATATGGATGCCAGTTCAAGTGCCAACTGCTCCACTTCCGATCCAGCTCTCTGCTGTGGCCTGGGAAAGCAGTAGAAGATGGCCCAAGTCCTTGGGCCCCTGCACCTATATAGGAGACCTAGAAGAAGCTCCTAGCTTTGGCTCCGCTTTGGCCATTACAGCCTTTTGAGGAGTGAACCAGCAGATGGAAGACCTCTTTCCCTCTGTCTGTCTCTATCTCTCTAACTCTGTCTTTTGAATAAAAAAAAAAAATCTTAAAAAAAAAGTAAAGACTATCTGCTCGTGGCCAGTTTAAAAATTCAAACAGATCGAGATTAGCTCAAAAACGAAATCTCCCAATTCCCTACGCAGAAGCAAATGTGCCAGGGTCTCAAATACTTTTGGTTGAAACAATTAAGTTCCCCTATTAGAAATCTTCAATTCACAAAGGCTTCCCTGGGAATATCCAAGCCAGAAAGCAGAGACACAGGAATGAGGCGGCTCCAGAACCAAGGCAAGCTCCTTGGGTGGGCGCTGCGGCACACAGCGGGAGGCCACCGGCATCCCATATCTGAGTGCCAGCCTGAGTCCTGGCTGCTCCTCTTCTGATCCAGCTTCCTGCTAATGCGCCTGGCTAGGCAGCAGAGGATGGCTCAAGTGCTTGGGCCCCTGCCACTTGTATGGGAGACCAGGCTGGAGTTCCTGGCATCTGGCCTAGACCTGGCTGTTGGAACTGTTTGGGGAGTGAACCAGCAGACCTCTGTCTCTCTCCATTTCTTTCTCTATTGCTCTGTCTTTCAAATAAATAGATAAATCTTTCTGCGTGGGGCTGGGGCCGGGGGGAGGGAAGGTGGACTCCTTGAGACAGGCTCCACTCCCCATCCCAGGCCCTCACACAGGGCGCTCAGCCAGGTGAGGAGTGCACAGCAGGACACAGGCTTGGGCTGTGGGAAAAGACCACCAGGCCGGTTGCGGATAAACTGGATGTGAAGGTAGAGGAGGGATTTGACCGGCAAGCGGCAGGATGGACGCTGCAGTCTCAGGGGACCAGCTAAGAGGAAGAAGGAGGGATGAGAACATCAAGAGTGTTTGGGAAAGAGGAGGAACTGCTGTGTACCTGCTGTTCTAGAACATTCTAGAACAGAGACATGACTGAGACAGCAGACTGTGGCTCTGGATAGCTGAAGGGAGGCTGCACAGAGCAAGGGTCGGTCACAGCAGCCCCAGGCAAGTGCAGGGTGGGAACCTGGCCCCTAAGATGTCCCCAGAAAGGAAGAGGCAGGGGCTGTGGGCATGCACAGGTGTGAAGGCACGGTGACCACCAGGCATAGAGAGACTCAGGTATAAGACGATGCGCTGTGGACAGGGGGAATGCTGGAGATGCTGTCTAGGGACCCTCTTAGACCCAACCCCAAATTCCCCAGCTCCACATCAGTGTCAGCCCCGAGGCCCCTGCCTCCCTCATATCTGCCCCCTCCTGAAATCTACAGGCCACGGTGTGTGTGTTGGGGGGGGGGGAGTCATTAGAGCAAGGGATCAGCAAGGACACTCAGGGACCCGGGGTGTGGTTTTCACACGAGCCAGCACGGGGCGGGTGCAGGGAGGGGGCTCTGTCTGCAGCTCTGGGCCCAGGGAGGAGGCACTTTCAGCAGACACGCATCAATTCCAGACCTGCTCTGGCCACTCCATCACCCAGGATTCCTGGTTACTAAGCAACCCTGCCTTACCTCCTGCATCTCCCCTCGTTCCTTAGCAACCCTTACATAACCCAGTTCCCTCGAGTTAGGGGTCGGTGTCTATAAATTACAAGTGAATGGGTGCCGCTCAAGAACTGTGGAGCAACACTAGAGGAACCAGCGTCGGTGCTCAGGTCACAGTGGAAGCCACCGACGCTGTCGCCTGAGCAGCGGCAGCCTCCGCTCCCCGTTTATCTTCTGATATTGTATTTGCACAGCATCCTTTGCAGGTGCCGTTCCTCCCAGCTGCTCGCTGCCTGTTCCTCCCAGCTGCTCGCTCTCTCGCTCTCTCGCTCTCTCACTCTTTCTCCTTTCTGCAAGGTCATATCCACAGCCTCGCCCTTCCACGGGGTGAGGAGCCGGGGCGGTTTCTCCTCCTGATTGGCCCACCTTCCCTAAGCAGGACAGTGGGTTCTAAACAGTGCTACGCCCCGCGGGCGCCTCCAGCCCCAAGCCTGAGCGCACATTAACCCCCTATGGAGGGTGAGGGGGATCCAGTCTCCTTGGCAGCGAGGGCAGCCGGGAAAAGCGGACTCTCGTTTTTTTTTGTCGGGACATGACACCCCCTGCTGGAAGGCCGGAGCAATAGCACCGCCAAGAAGCGTGGCGGTTTTCCCGCGGCGGAGGCCGGCGCTCGGGCAGCGTTACAGCTGGGGGCGGTTTGAACTTGCCTCAGGGTGGTCCTGGGGAAAGCTCGCCTTTTGCGAGGAAAAGCAGCCCCGACCTGTTGCAGGCCTGCGGAGAGGAGATCAGGCCTCATCCTGATCTCAAGAACTGTTCCCCCTGCTTCCCCTTCCCCTTCAAAGCCCCCTTGGCATCCCCTGGGAGAGGGAGCAGCCGCCCAGGGCTCAAGGTCATCCTCCCGTCACTCACTCACTCACTGGTACTTACTCCAGCCCAGGCGGGCATGACCACAGGCTCAGCTTAGAATGCCCAGGGTGATATCCCTCCCCATGCCAGTCCATTCAGACCCAAATATGGGAGTGGGAAAGCCAAATGGACTCCCCTCACCCCCAAACACACACACACACAGCCCCATCTTGGAGGTGGACGGCCTCAGCACTGGGTCCTAGAGAGAAGAGAAGGGCAAAGGAAAAGAAAACAAAGATCAGGGACGAGGGAGAACCAGAGGCCGGGCACAGCGGGGGTCCCTGGGAAGGAGAGACTAAGGAGCTGTGGACAGATGCTCTGTGATAGCGATGGCGGGCAGGCTCTTGCAGCTTAGGAGGAGGAGGGGCTGCCCTGGATGGTCCTAAGGGCCTGAGAGCCCCCAGAACTTCATTGGGAAGACCAGAGAAGTGAAGCCTGCCCAGCGGACACACGGCCAGGAGAAAGGACTACCAGCCCAGAAAGGGGGAAGGAGTGAAGGCGAGTGCGGTCGCCGCTCTGGCGTGGGGCAGACGGGCTCAGGCCACACTGTCCCTGCCCTGGGCTCAGTGGCCCCTGCTGGTGCCGCCTACCTGGCTGCAGGTGAGAAGCGCCTCTGCGGGAGTCTGCGGCTGAGTGTGAGGAGGGAGGAAGCTGCGGGCTGCACAAGGCACTGCTGATTTCTATCTGGAAACCCCAGGATTCCCAGAATGTGTAGTCCCATTCCCAGAATCAGAGGGAGGCAGGGGAGGGGGGAGAGGGGGAGAGGCCTCACCCACAGCAGAGGAGGGAGAAAGTGCAGGACTTGAGGTGAGTCATGTACTGCAGACGCCACACGCACCACTCACCAGGGACCCTTCCCCGTGGTCTGGCTGCCCCCAGAGATGCTGTCATCTGGGGAAACAGACAGATGCGTGGGTCCAAAGCAGGCTCCAAGCCCCACTCTGTAAGCACAGGGTGGGACGGGCAGCTGCAGGCCCAGCTGGCTGGAGGGGCAGGGCTGGATACAAGGCCACAAAGAGGCCACAGGCCCCAGCCCCAAAGCTTCCCTAGGTCAGGGCCCTAGCACCTTCCAGGACCCATGGCTGGAAAGCTCCAGGTGTCTGCACACCACCCAGGCTCTCACCTGTGCCCAGGTGTTTCATGAGCACCTACTTCATGCTAGGCACTGTGTCGAGAATGACAAATGCCAAAATAATGCAAGCACTGTGCCTTACAAAAATCCATTTTAAAAATGCTTGCAGTGGCCAGTGCCGCGGCTTACTAGGCTAATCCTCCGTCCGCGGCGCCGGCACACCTGTTCTAGTCCCGGTCAGGGCGCCGGATTCTGTCCCGGTTGCACCTCTTCCAGTCTAGCTCTCTGCTGTAGCCCCAGAGTCCAGTGGAGAATGGCCCAAGTCTTTGGGCCCTGTACCCACATGAGAGACCAAGAAAAGCACCTGGCTCCTGGCTCTGGCCGCAGCAGCCATTGAGGGGTGAACCAACAGAAAAGGAAGACCTTTCTCTCTGTCTCTCTCTCACTGTCCACTCTGCCTGTCAAAAATGCTTGCAGCCTATCAGGAAGTAGGTGTGAGGCTCAGGGGCACCACAGGCAAGCATGGGAAAGCCAAATGGAGAGGCACACAGTGTGTTCCCAAGGAGGTGGCCCTGCCATCGGGGAAAGCCGCCCAGAGCTCAAGAGAAGGGCAGAGGTCTTAGGGGGAAGCAGCTTCATAAAGTGGGTGACAGCTGCCAGGACTGAGGTTGTTGCCAGACTCTGCGATGACCTTGTCCCCTGCTGCTGGCACTCACACTGCATGCAGCCACCTGTCCCATCAGACCAGGTGGCCGAAGAAATGATCTGTCCATTACTTCTGAGATGAGGATACAAAAAATCAGGCATTCCAGCTTGGGCCTGTGCACTCTCAGATGGTGAGAAAACACATTTCCAAGGGGCTAAGGTTGAAGATGACTGGCTAAGTGGTAACAGTTAGATAATGAATATAGGAGCTTCAGAGAGAAGGAACCCACTAGTAAAGGAACCTTGGAGGGATAGGGTAGAAAATACTAAAATTAAAAAAAATTAATGGCCGGCACCATGGCTCAATAGGCTAATCCTCCACCTTGTGGCGCCGGCACACCGGGTTCGAGCCCGGGTCGAGGCGCCGGATTCTGTCCCGGTTGCCCCTCTTCCAGGCCAGCTCTCTGCTGTGGCCCGGGAGTGCAGTGGAGGATGGCCCAAGTGCTTGGGCCCTGCACCCCATGGGAGACCAGGATAAGTACCTGGCTCCTGCCATCGGATCAGCGCGGTGCGGCGGTCATTGGAAGGTGAATCAACGGCAAAAAGGAAGACCTTTCTCTCTGTCTCTCTCATTGTCCACTCTGCCTGTCAAAAAAAAAAAAAAATTAATGAAGCAGCCACAATTAAAGCCGGCATTGTCTGTTGTTACATGAACAGACAAAGGGGAGGAACAGAAGGGAAGCTCCAGAAATAGATGCAAACACATGTGGGAATGTAGCATAGGATAAAGGTGCTGTTGAAACCGACAAGAAGAAAAGATTGATTTTGTGATCAATAACAGATGTTGAGACAACTGGGTAGCTTTATAGAGGAAAGAAACGAAACTAGATTTGTGCCTTTCACGCTGCCTTAGTCCATCCTCTGTAGTTACAACAGACTATCTGAGACCAGGTAATTTAAAAAGAATACAGGCTTGGCTGGCGCCACGGCTCACTAGGCTAATCCTCCACCTTGCAGCGCCGGCACACCAGGTTCTAGCCCCGGTCGGGGCACCAGATTCTGTCCCCGTTGCCCCTCTTCCAGGCCAGCTCTCTGCTGTGGCCAGGGAGTGCAGTGGAGGATGGCCCAAGTATTTGGGCCTTGCACCCCATGGGAGACCAGGATAAGTACCTGGCTCCTGCCATCGGATCAGCGTGGTGCGCCGGCCGCAGCGCGCCGGCTGCGGCGGCCATTGGAGGGTGAACCAATGGCAAAGGAAGACCTTTCTCTCTGTCTCTCTCTCTCACTGTCCACTCTGCCTGTCAAAAAAAAAAAAATAAATAAAAAATAAAATCTAAGGATGTGTTGCTCTGAAGAAGTGTTGGCCATGGTGAAGGCTCCTGAGACAGAAGTGGGGACGGGGGGTGCGTGGACACCTCCCCAGGGGGACGGAGGGGGATGGGAGAGCCTCAGGAAACCCCCTGAGGTAGCCATGGCCTTAAGCAGCAGTGGGGTAGAAGGGCAGGGACCCGGGGCAGGTGTTGTGGCCCAGCAGGTAAGATGCTGCTTGGGGCACCCACATCCCATATCTGAGTGCTTGGGCTCCTGTCCACTCAGCTTCCAATTCACAGCTAATGCACCTGCGAGGCAGTGGGAGATGGCCCTGGTACTTGAGTCTCTGCCACCCACGTGGGAGATCCTGATGGAGTTCTAGGTTCCTGGCTTCGATCCGGTCTACCCTGGCCATGGTGGGCACCTGGAGAGTGAGCCAGTGGCTGGGAGATCGATCAGTCTTTCTCTCTCTCTCTCTTCTTCCTTCCTTCCTTCCTTCCTTCTTTCCTTCCTTCCTTCCTTCCTTCCTTCCTTCCTTCTTTCCATCCTTTCTTCCTTCCTTCCTTTCAAATAAATAAAACTTGGAAGGAAGGAAAGGAAAGGAGGGAGGGAGGGAGAAAGAAGGGAACCAGCTAGAGCCCAAACACATAGAAAATGCCAGCAGCCTTATGGTGGCTGCCGGAGTTAGGCAAGCCTGCCTCCAAAGGCGACCTTGGAGACTTCTGTGTGCTTAAACAACAGCAAATTCCCATTGCAACATTTTACAACCGCCTTCCGATTCCTCGCCCCCCCCCCCCCATTACCATAACATCATCCAGAAGGCCAGCTGCAAAGGCGTTCATCAGGAGAGCAGTCAGCCTGCAGGCGTGCCTCGGCCCCAGCACCCTCCCATCACAGCTTAGCCTAGCCTGTGTCGGCCCCGCACACAGGGCGTACGGCATGCTCCAGTGAGCCCAGGCCACCACGGATCCAGGCTGGACTCTACCTCCTGGCACCAAAGAGCCCTCCCCCAGGGAGTCCTCGCCTTCCACACAAAGACTCCCTTTCTCCCTTTATGAGATTGCCTGACATGCAAATAAAGATACAGGATGCCCAGTTAGCTTTGAGTTTCAGATAAACAACAAATAATGCCTTTTTTAAAAAGATGTTATTATTTATTTGAGAGGTAGAGTTACAGACAGTGAAGGGGGGGAGGGAGAGAGAGAGAGATTAACTCCCCAAATGGACACAACGGCCGGAGCTGTGCTGATCCGAAGCCAGGAGCCAGGAGCTTCCTCCTGGTCTCCCATGCAGGTTCAGGGGTCTAAGCACCTGGGCCATCCTCCACTGCCCTCCTGGGCCACAGCAGACAGCTGGGCTGGAAGAGGAGCAGCCAGGACTAGAATTGGTGCCCATATAGAATGCCGGCGCCACAGGTGGAAGATTAACCTACTGCGCCACAGCGCCATCCCCAAATAATGCTTTAGCATAAGGATGTTCCAAATACTGCGTGGGACATATTTATACTAAAAAAATTTGTGGTTTGTTTGAAATTAAGACAACTGAGTGTCAGTATTTTGTCTCATAGCTATATCCCTTATGATTCTCCAGTGAACAGGGACAGCAGCCTATCAACTTATATGAAACGATATTATAACTATTATATAAATATCACACATGAGCCAGGAAAAAAGTGAACACAAAATTTTTATTTTGTTACTTGTTTGAAATGCAGAGTTACAAAGAGAGAGGGACAGAGAGAGAGAGAGAGAGAGAGAGAGAGAGAGATCCTCCATCCACTGTTTCACTCCCAAAATGGTCAGGAGCCTGGAACTCTGTCCTGGTCGCCCACATGGGTGGCAGGGGCCCAAGCATTTGGACCACCTTCCCCATCTTCCACTGCTTTCCCAGGCTCATCAGCAGGGAGCTGGATTAGAAGTGGAGCAGGCGGGACTCAAACTGGTGCTCACATGGGATGCTGGTGGCACAGGCAGCCACTTAACCCACTGCATCACAAGGCAGAACCCCACAAAATATTCTTTTTTATTTTGTTTTGCATGTGATTTTTAATTTCAGTTTTTTTAGCTTTTAACAGATTCAATATAGTTCACAGATACAATTCTAAGAATATGATATTTCCTTCCCCCCTCCCTTCCCCTCTCCTCTCTGCCTCTCTCCCCCTCTCTCCCTCCCACCTTGCCTTCATTTCTCTTTTTTCAGTTTTTGAGATAACGTTTTTAATCTATAAGTCAAGGGCTTAATGCTCCACCAAATAAAAAGATTAACATGTAAAAAGCCAAAAGGGGGCTGGCGCTGTGGCGTAGCAGATTAAAGCCGCCGCCCATAGAGCCGGCATCCTATATGGGCGGCGGGATCAGGTCCTGGCTGCTCCACTTCCTGTCCAGCTCTCTGCTATGGCCTGGGAAAGCAGCAGAAGATGGCCCAAGTGCCTGGGCCCCTGCACCCGCTTGGGAGACCCGAAGAAGCTCCTGGCTCCTGGCTTTGGATCAACCCAGCTCCAGCCATTGCAGCCATTTGGGGAGTGAACCAGCAGATGGAAGACTTTCTCTCTCTCTCTCTGCCTCTCTATAACTCTGCCTTTCAAATTAATAAATACATCGAAAAAAAAAAAACCAACACTGGAGAAGATCAAGGTGACATATGAGAGCACCGTGGCAGGTAGAAAGGAGGCCCGCACTCACGCTCCACAGAACTGTGCAGCAGAAATCTGATGAAGCCCGTGCTGCCCTCCCCTATGTGGACATAACAGTTTCTATCCTGAGGTCTCGTGCCAGAGCCCTGGAATAGTATTACAGCACTAGGTGAATTACAGCATCATTTTGAAACCAGTCATTCAGAGTTTAGAGAAAAAACTGAATGGACTATAATAAAGAAGGATAGGATCTCTTTCAGAGCTAAAGAGTCTTAGCTTTTTAACCTAGAAATGAACATTGCTGGAGCACCTTCCAGGGGAAGCTGTAGTATTGTGCTAGCTGGAGAGGCCCACACAGGCGCTGGGAGATAAGAAGGCTTTGTGAGCTGACATTGCCAAAGGCTTGCGGGATGAAAAGTCAGCGAAAGAAACCCGGGCACTGCCAACTCTACAGTGACACAGTCACTCGTCGGACTCTGGTGTCGCCGCAAGCACCAAGACTCAGCTCCCTGCATGTCTGAAGAGTTGTGCTTTTGCCTTACACATGGGGTTTCCTTGTTTTCTTTTATTCATCCAGTATTGGCACCAATTAATCAAGTTTTTATAAAGTTTTTATTTCTTTATTTAAGAGGCTGAGTTACAGAGAGAAAGAGAGACAGAGAAGTCTTCCATCTGCTGGTTCACTCCCCAAATGGTCACAATGGCTGGAGCTGAGCCAGGCTGAAGCCAGGAGCTTCCTCCAGGTCTCCCACATGGGTGCGGGGGCCCAAGGACTGGGGCCATCCTCCGCTGCTTTCCCAGGCACATTAGCAGGGGGCTCGTTGGGAAGTGGAGCAGCTGGGACCTGAACTGGCCACAGCACCGGCCCCTTTTAATCATCAAAGATCTTCTTTCATATGAATACTTGGCAATGTGGACCAGCTGTGTGGGACCTCACGCTTTCTCCTACAACACTTTGACTATTCCCACCTATGACACAAAAGCAATGGGTTAAACTGCTAGTGTCCATCACAAGTCAAGGCAGCGGCACAAAATATTCTTCATTGCCATGTATCTTGCCAACAGAGGGGAAGATGACAGATCCAGTCAACATCATTTCCCTAAAACTTGAATCTGGAGAGCATAGCTTTCTCACATTTACATTTTTTTGTTGTTGTTGTTAAAAAAAATGAGAATTATCGGGGCCGGCACTGTGGCGTAGCGGGTAAAGCCGCCACCTGCAGTGCCGGCATCCCATATGGGCACCGGTTTGAGTCCCAGCTGCTTCACTTCCAATCCAGCTCTCTGTTATGGCCTGGGAAAGCAGTAGAAGATGGCTCAAGTCCTTGGGCCCCTGCACCCGTGTGGGTGACCCGGAAGAAGTTCCTGGCTCCTGGCTTTGGATCAGCGCAGCTCCAGCAGTTTCGGCCAATTGGGAAGTGAACCAGCGGTTGGTTGGTCTCTCTCTCTGCCTCTCCTTCTCTCTATGTAACTCTGACTTTCAAGTAAAATAATAAAAAATAAAAATAATAAAAAAGAGAAGTATGCATACAAATTTCTGTTGCATACTGAAGAATGATGGCTATCTTTAAAAAGCACTTGTGCAATTGTTAAGATGTGACCAGCACCACTTGCTTTTGCAGTGTTGTGCTATTTTTGCTGGAAAGAAGGGCTGACAGATAGAACTGTGATCGTGCAGGTTTGGGTATCTAGCAGACATTTTCTCAAAAATGAGCAGATTCTGTCACTTCAAGGAAAAATAGCTGGCAATATTAGCTGCCAGTGATAACATGTGAACTCTGCAGCAAAAATTAGAATTGTGAAAAATGTGTGTCTGCCATCAGGAGCTTGACAACTGCCTAAGTTTTCCAAAAAGACCAATGCTGACATCAATAAGCATCATTTTTTGATCTTGTGCAATGGAATATGTCAACATTTAGAAAATCTGCATACCTCTGTTATCTCAGAACAAAACTTTCCGGATGACCAATGCATGATGTGACCAAATTATGCATGGGTGAAATACCCATCCAACATGCAAGACGGACCAGTGGAATTTAAAGATAACAGAATACAAAAATATTTGCTGACATGATTTCAGACTTCACGTTGCAAGTAACCTTTAACAAACCCCAGTCTGTGAAGTTTTGGGGTAATATTAAAGGAGGATATTCACAAGCATCTGAAAAAGCTAATGGTCCTCACTTTTCCAACTGTTTGTGGTAGAGCAGATACTTTGCATATTATGTCCATTGAAAAAACATTGTAACTGATTGCAAAAGCAGGTATGAGCTTCCAGCTAGTTCATTTATGTATTTGTTTATTTAATTGAAAGCCAGCAAGACAGAGAGATCTTCCACCTGCTAATTCACTTCCCAGATACCCCTAACAGCTGGGCCTGGGCCAGGCGAAAGCCAGGACCCAGAACACAATCCAGATCTACCACATGGGTGGCAGGGGCTCAGCTACTCAAGCCCTCAACTGCTGCCCCCAGGGTTTGCATAGCAAGAAGCTGGAATCTGGAGTGGAGCTAGGACAGGAACCCCGGCTCTCCGATTTGGGATGTGGTCCTCCGGAGCCATAGCTTAACCACTATGCCAAACACCCACCCCCAGCTGTTTTCTATTAAGCCAGATAGTAAAGAGATTTGCAAAAATGTATACTAATGCCTCTTTTCTCACTAATGTTCTTGTTTTAATAAAATCTTATTTACGTGAGCGAACAATATTTGTTTTTAATATTGCTTTTAATGAGTAAGTTTTTTTTCAATTTCTCAGTTTTAATTTTTATTGTGGTAAATAAGAGCAGATACAACTCACAAAAACAAAAACTCTTTGGAGACCTCAATAATTTTTAACAGGCAAGGGATCCTGAGACCAAAAGTTTGGGCACCTTGCTCTAGTTTGTTTATTCTACTATTGATGGACATTTAGAGTGTTCCTTTCATTCCCTATAAGCAATGTTGTAATAATCATCTTTGTATCTCTCTCTTCACGCATGATAATAAGGAAATCTATTTCACTGATGGGGGGGGGGGGATCTTCTGAATCTAGCTCACGGTGATTGTCAGCTGGCTCCGAGCCATGCACCAGGGGGAAAACATAGGTCGGCAGCTCCTGACCTGGTTGAGGGTGAATCAGGAAGAACCCGGGCCAGTCACTGGCGAGCATCATCAGAAGGCCTACGGCCGACCATCGTGACGAAGCTTGCGCTGCTGGCACCGGTGATCAGCACAGGTGCTAGGGAAAGAAGGAGAACCATCAGTTTGCTCTGCTGACGGTCGGAGGTGGTGACGCCACCTGGGGCTGTGGCAGCGGTGGAGTCAGGTCAAACCTGTGAAGCACCTGGCAGCACGCCTGCAGCCCACCAGGCACTGACCAGCTGCTGCTCTCTCTCACCCTTCTTTTCTCCTCCATTACGTGGCTGGCCCAAGTACTTCTCCCATCTCACCCAATGCTGGGAGATGGCCCATTCCCAGACTCACTGCCCCATCCTGGCCTCACACACCCTGGGCTTCAGAGAAGGGACTCTGGGGCCCATTTGGGAGGACTTCCAGTGTCACTAAGGCTCTGGCCTCCCCGGTCTGGGCAGCCTGCTCTGCGACTTGAGGACAGAGCAGCAAGCCCCCGGTTGCCCGGGGACAGCTAGGGCTGCCCGCGCCACCCCGTGCACAGCAGGACAGGGGTCAGGCCCCTGGCCCGAGCCTCCCTCAGATCCCCATCGCCAGTTCCAACCCTGAGAACGAAGCGGAAGGCAGGTTCCCACACAGCCACCCACTTTGTGCTCTCCCCCCATGGGCAAAACGGTACAACTTGCTCCTGTTGGTGACTCAACCCTCACCATCAGTCTATCAATTCCCATCTACCCCTAGGCCTCAGCAGGTGAGCACGGCTCAGGCTGCTGGAAACGACAGGTGCGTTAAGGGGAAGATTGATGGCGGCTTTCAGGGCTGCACACCCAGGAGCTTCGGGAGCGTTTTACCCCACCCCCTCCTCCCCTGAGAAGATATTCTTCCTGTCAGCCCCAACCATTGACTCAACAAACTGTTGCCAAGTCATAAATTATTTGTCTAAGCATCAGGAAGATTTCACAGTCTCCAACACAGACTGTCCCCAGCAGTCACCCTCTGCCCTCTGTGCCCCACCCACCTCCCAGAGCCTCCTGAGTTCCCAGTATGGGTGTGTTGAGTAAGTCTCTTTCCCCTAAACCTCACACATTACAGAAAAACCCACTCAAACCAGAGCACAGGCCTCAGGGCGAAGCATGAAACTGCAACGCGTTCGGGAGAAAACATGAGTGAATCATGAGAAACCACAAGGATTGATTTTTCATTGTTAAATAGCTGGTTGGTCATGACATATAATGATTTTTATATATTGCTGAATTCTATTTGCTCAAGGTTTGTTTAAAGATTTTATCTTCATGAGAGATTTAGAATTACAGCTTTCCTTTTTTTTTTTTTTTACTTTCTTTGGTTTTAATATCAAGGTAATATTAACATAAAATAAATGCCGGGGAGGGGGGCGGCACTGTGGCGTACGAGGTAAAGCCGCTGCTTGCTGTGCCAGCATCCCATGTGGGCACCAGTTTGAGTCCTGGCTGCTCTACTTCTGATCCAGCTCTCTGCTATGGCCTGGGAAAGCAACAGAAGATGGCCCAAGTCCTTGGGCCCCTGCACCCGCGTGGGAAGACTCAGAGGAAGTCCTGGCTCCTGGCTCCTGATCGGCACAGCTTTGGCCGTTGCAGCCAATTGGGGAGTGAACCAGTGGATGGAAGACCTCTCTCTCTCTCTCTCTCTCTCTCTCTCTCTCTCTCTCGGTGCCTCTCCTCTCTCTGCGTAACTCTTTCAAATAAAATAAATCTTTAAAAAAAATAATTTTTAAAAAAGGAAAGTATTCCTTCCTCTACCATTTTCTGAAAAAGATTTTGTAGAATTGGGCAAACCCATCTAGTGGATACCACGGGAGACAAACCTTTGTTTCTTTCTTTCTTTACTGACAATGGTTAATAACGCTATTGAAGAGGCAACCACTGATCTAAGCTAAGGCTCAATTCCACCCTGTTTGGAGTTGTGCTATCTCCAATTTAGTACAGCTTCTCGTATGTCCCAGAAACTCTTTTACACACTTCCTAGATAGTAATTCTTGCATCTCCATTGGAAGCAAGAACTATGATTATCTCTGTTTTACAGCTGAGAGAACTGGCCGAAAGAGCAAGTAACCGCACGTGGTCCCACAGCTGGTGAATGGCCGAGTTCAGGTGCAGCAAGCCCAGGCAGCTGCGATGCTCATGGATGGTTATTCTTACCTTCCAGGTAAACTGGAAGCCCAGAGGGCTAAGTTCTTTGCCCAACTGTCTGCAGCCAGAGCAGAATCCTTGACCCCCAACCCTTCTTGAAACCTGGCTCTCCACACCCACCCCTCTCAGGAAGGAATTCCAACCAAAGGTCAAGAGCTCCTCTCACCTCCTACCTCCCAGCCAGGAGCGAGTCCTGTTGCTGCCACCTCCGGAGCAGGCACGGAATCCCCACGTCTGCCTCCCCTACCCTCTCTCACCTCGGCTCTCACTGCGCTCACTCGCTCGCTTCCTCATTTCGTTTTTGAGCCCCCGGAAGCCATTCTCTGCCTACCCTGCAGCCAGAATTATCTTTTTAAACATAAATCTCCTCTGTTTATGGCCCTCCAGTGGCTTGCCACTGCACTCAGAAACACATCCAAATTCTTCCCTGCTCAAACACCGCCGCCGCCGCCCCCCCCCCCCCCAGGAGCTCTAGGATCACCTGGATGCTCCAGCCCCTCGGCTGCTTTCTGCCAATCAGACTACGTAACCACGCCCTTTGGGGGGTGAATAAAAGGCCCATAGCACCGTGGGCCCTCCCCTAGCTGCCCCGTGCCTTTGGGTGGGTGTGTGGCCTATCAGCTTCTTCCCTGCCTCAGCTTCCTGCCTGCCTGCTGCACATGACTCCTGGCCTGCTCTCTGCCTGGTGTGGGATCAACTTAGCTTCTAGACTTCTTTCTCCCCTGATTAAAGCCCTCACTTTCCTGTGCATTTCTCTCACTGAATAAAAATGCTTAAAAGCTCACCATGTTACCAGGTCCACTTGAGCCAGCATTTAGAATTCTCTGGATAGATGGCAAGAACCCACAGGATTATTAATATTGCAATTATGAATAAGGCTGGACAAGGTCAGCACCACTCCGTATCCTCTTCCTCCTTTCTCTTTCATTTCCTCACAGCCTCCGACTTTCCCCCCTTGTTTGGTGATTTCCTCCTCAGCTAGAATGCACGCACCTTAAGCTGATAATGATAACTAACACTTCCCTAACTCACTTCACGTGAGGCACTGTTTGCTCTGAGTACTGCATGCGTGTAGACTCATTGAGCTGCACTCTGAACATCTCCATGTCTCAGAGAACAAAACTGAGGAACAGAGAAGCAGAGCAACTTGCCCTGGTCACACAGCCTGCAAGGCACGGAGCTGGGAGCTGGCCCTGGTTGGCAGGCCATGCTCTCAGCCCTCGTGCTTCACGGCTCTCGTGGGAGTGGAGCCCTCATGTGCGTTGTACTTAGCCACAGTCCCAGCTCTTGTACCCACGCCTGGAGAAAAGGAAGCACCCACAAATCCTGGTGGAATAAACAAGTTCTGCATAACTGGTCTAAAGGTAAAGTCTGCCTTTGAACCGGATTGGTCTGACTCCAAACGCATACCTGCTGGAGTACAGACACTGAGGGATGCCAGCTTCAAAGCAGGAATTCAATGTTGCCTTCCTCTCTTCTAGACATGTTCACAGTCCCTAGGGAGAGCACACTCGCAAGGAAAGAACCATCCGCCAGGCAATAGACCCCGGTGCCCCAAGCGTGGGGCACACGGAGTTCCAGCCAGGGATCGGTGACTTTTTCTTTTTTTTTTCAAGATTTATTTAGGGGCCGGCATTGTGGCATAACAGGTTAAGCAGATGCCTGTGATGCCAGCATCCCATATTGGCGCAGATTTGAGTCCCAACTGCTCCATTTCTGATCCAGCTCCCTGCTAATGTGCCTGGGAAAGCAGCGGAAGAGGTCCAAGTGTTTGGGCCCCTGCACCCACATGGGAAACCTGGAAGAAGCTCCTGGCTCCTGGCATCAGCCTGGCCCAACCCCAGCTGTTGCAGCCATTTGTGGAGTGAGCCAGCAGATAGAAGATCTCTCTGTGTGTGTCTTTCTCTCTCCTTCTGTAACTCTGCCTTTCAAATAAATACAATCTTAAAAATACATAAATATATATTTATTTATTTATTTGAGAGGCAGAGTCAGAGAAAGAGAGAGGTCTTCCATCCACTGGTTCACTCCCCAAATGGCTACAACAGCTGGAGCTGGACCCATCCAAAGCCAGGAACCAGGAGTTTCTTTGGGGTCTTCCACTGGGTACAGGGGCCCAAGCACTTAGGCCATCTTCTACTGCTTTCCCAGGCCATAGCAGAGAGCTGGATGGGAAATGGAGCAGCTGGGACATGAATCAGCGCCCATATAGGATGCTGGTGCCAAAGTCGGAGGCTTAACCCACAGTACCAGCCCCAGGGGTTGGTGACTTTTAATTAGGAAGGCAAGGAAGCTCCAGAGGAAGTATGAGCTCCACCTCTAGGACATCCTCCTTGCAAAGTCAAAGGAGGGCTTCTAGATGGAGGTGCCCAGCAGGCAGGTAGGAACGCTAAACCAACCGAGAGGAAGCCGGGCTGTGGGGCTGCGGGGTAGCACCAGCTACAGAGATGTGATTATTGGGTGGGGATCGAGAGTCCAGACACAGGAGGAAGCGGCCAAGGCCAGACCTCAGAAATGATGGCGCTACTGACTTGTCCCTGGGCACCACGCCCACTCTACTCCGTGGTACTAGGGCTGGAGGTCATCAGGCAGCTCCTCCCAGACCCCCTCATACAAGCTCACTGCCCATGAGCTTGTAGGTGAGAACCACTGGGACAAGAGGGGGTGGAGGGCGTCCTTCCTGCAGCCAGCTCCTGCCCGCCCTAGGGTCAGCAAGGTTTGTCTGTGAGCAGCTGGAAGGGAAGCAGCGTGGACTTGGCAGGCCTTGGTCACAGCTTCTGGGCTCTGCCCCTGTGGTGAAAGCAGCTGTGGACAATAAGGAAATGACCCAGGGTGACCATGCGGCAATAAAACTTGAGGGAAACTGGCATGTGCATGTGAGTTTTTTTTAATAGTTTTCATGTGTTATGACCACCTAAAACATGGTGAAAACCATCCTTGGCTCCCAGGTCATGGGGAAGCAGGTGGCAGCGAGACCTGGCCTGGTGGGCTGCAGTTGGCCCAGCGCCCGCCTCCAAACTCCAGTCACTTCCAGCAGCTGCTGAACCGCACCTGCTGGAGACGTCCACGCCCCCGTCCCCTGCAACCCACAGGGCAGCCCCGCGCAGAGACCTGAGTCTGAACCGAATGGGGGCGACTCTTCTGAGCCTGACAGCTCTGGAGACACCACTAGGGGAAGGGTGGGGGCGCGGGAATCAGGTGCAACGTGCTCTTGTGAGAGTTTGGGGGGAGGAGGGTGAGCAACTTAAGGACAGGGTCTGATGTGGTGCCTGGGCCTCCCACCCATGCATGGAAGCGTGGAGATAGTTCTGCTCCCGTCTGGCCATCAATCACCTCCCCTGGGCCCCCTTGAACCCTGGCATGCCTTCCCACGCTGTTCCCTCCTGACCCTGTGTCTGAAGACAGAACACACTTGGGCACTGGCTGGGGGGTCCCTGCTCCTGCAGATGTCCTCCTGGTGGACTCTGCCCTCCCGGGTAGCAGGCGCAGGTGAATTTCCCTCCCCCACCCCACCCCCTCTACCTCCTCAGCTCTTGCAGGGGCTGAGCCGAGCGTGACAGCCAGGGTCAGCCCTCCTGAGCTGCCGTGCAGGCGCAGAGAGCGCTGTGGGTGTTTTCAACGCCATTGTGAGTTATCACTGCATTCAGTGATTATGTCCCGCATCCCCGTCCTCCGGCCCAGGCCCTGCTGTAGGTGCGGGTGACACAGCAGCAAGGAGAAGGAGGCCCATGCCTTCGAGGAGCTTGTGTTCGGGTGGAGGGAGGCAGAACAGAAGGGGCAGCTCTGAGAGCAGTCCGGAAGAGAAACGCAGTGCGGCGAAGGGGCCTGGGGTGTGTGCTGCAGTGGCCAGCTCAGCAAGGTCGCTCTGAAGAGGCCACAGGTGCACAGAGACCTGTAGGAAGTGGGGGGGCGAGAATGTTCCAGGCAGCAGGAAAAGCCAAGGCAGAGGCTGGAGGTAGGAGGACGCGTAGCACGGTTCAAAGACCAGCAAGGGGGCCAGGGCGGCTAAAGCGGGTGGGAGGGAGGGTGGGAGGGGGGAGGAAGTAAGGCAGAGAGGGTCAGGCTTCCAGATCGTCTCGCTGACCTCGCGGGTTCGAACAGAGAAGTGACACATCTGATTTGCATTGTACAACGTGTGCTGTGATGACCATGGGGAGAAGAGACTTCGAGCTGACCCCTCCATTCTTAGAACATTCTGAAAATAGAATACAAAGTGACATCCCCCAGATACAGCTCAACTGGCTGCATACAAGAATAATAGAAGGGAAGCTCTGGGTCAGAGTGCCCACAGGCTAAATATGACTTGGTTAGTGCCATGCTATGGGGAGAACCCAAATGCCAGAGTGTTCCGGAATGTGTCGGTATAGACAATCTGACACACAGAACTGGGTCGCCAGCCGTGTGCCGTGTTTGGCGCTTCTGGGACTCCCTGCCATGCCTTATGCTTGCTGGTCTGCCCACCTGCCCCGCAGCCTGGCCTGCAGCCGGTCCTGGTTCCCTCCACGAGGGCTGTCTCCCGGTGTTTCCCCTCCTCTCCTGCCAGTGCCTTTCATGCCAACATCCGTTCAGCAACTGCCATCCACACGACTGAATGAAGAGCACCATGGGAGACTCTGGAAGGCCCCTGACGTCCGTCCGAGTCCGAGGCCTTTGTTACCTGTGCCTGGAGAGCTGAAACCCCCGCTGAGCAGCTCTAACCGGGGGCTCTCCGCCACCTCTCACCGTCAGGCCCTCACAGCCAGCCTCCGTCTGCAGCCCGTGAGGCTGGCAGGGGCAGAATCGCGCAGCGAGTCCACGGGTCCTCTTGAATGCCTCTCCCCTCCCCGCTAAGCACAGCCCTTTCTTCCCCCAGCAAAGTGGGACACTATGTGACTGGGTACAAGGCTAAAGCATGTGGGACACACAGCCACTCTCGCTTTTCTGGAAGGGAATGGAGATGCGTCCGGAAAGGGTGAAACCTGGAGGCGCAGACACTGGGTGGCTGAGCCAGGGCAGGGGAACGGGAGCCAGTTCCCATCCTGCGGAGAGCGGGGACAGGTGTCCTCTTCCTCCTCCCAGCTTGGAGACTTCCCAGCCATGAGGCTCCCCGAGGTGTCTGCAGTCTTGCACCCAGCCGCCTGCTCCAGGGCCCTGGAAGAGTCCCCGGAGGTTGGAAGCCTGAGAGGCCACGGCTGGGGAGTGGCTCCTGCACTGCCCCAGGCCCAACACTCAGGTCCCGTGTGCACAGAGGAGGGGTGGGATGGAGAGGTGAGTTGCCAACAAATCAGAGTTCGCCCTGGCTTCCCTCCCCTTCCCTGCTTCCTGCCCTTGCCATCCCAAGGCCCATCAGATACAACACCCACTGGCAATGGAGTCTAAGAGCACGAATGCACTCCCAAGGGAGGGTAGCTCCAGCCCAAGTACCCTCCCGGAGGCCTCTGCCCCTGAGCGCTGGGGGCCCAGCCCAGCCCTGGGGGCTTCTGGGCTTCCTCCTCCACTCCTTTCTGACCAGATTTCCTAACCGTGGTTCTGCAGGGCTCCCCGCTCCCAGCTGCCCTCTCCTTGCCTGCTTCCTCCCCTCCCAGGGTGGGGATGTGGCTGGAAGAGCTTTGAATTCCAGAATAAATCCAGAGAACCAGGGCTCCAGCCGCACCCCCTCCACCAGGGTCATGCGACAGACTTCTGCTTTTTATTCCTCGGCCCAAGTCAGGCTTTGCTGGGGGTAGGGGATGGGCCCTGCCCTTGAGGGTTTTGGGGTAGGGGTGTGGGCAGCACAATCCCTTGTGGGGACAAGGGAAGAAACTTCTGAGCTTCATTAGAAGCCGTTCTCTTTGAATTTAAGAAGGAGAGAGAGAGAGAGAGAGTCTCATCTGCTGGTTCACTCTTCAAATGCCTGCAACTGCCAGGGCTGGGCTGGGGCCAGAGCCAGGGGACACAAGCTCAATCCAAGTCTCCCTCACCGGTGGCAGGGATCCAGTTATTTGAGCCATCACCACTGCCTCCCAGGGTCTGCCTCAGCAGGAAGCTGGCGTCAGGAGCCAGAGCTGGGCTCCAACCCAAGCACTCTGATATTGGACACAAATGTCCCAATCAGCAGCTTAGCCACTAAGCCAAATGCCCAGCACTGCAAGCTGCAGCAGAAACCGGGTCCTACAGGATCTCAGTGGAAGGAGGCACTTGCTCTGCTTGGAGGGTGATCCAGGAATGGGTGAGAATATGAACGGATAGGAGAGGGCTCAAAGATAAGCTTGTGGAGACAAAAACCTAGAAGTCTAATCTGAACCTAGAACAAGGACCAGTGGCCTGGTGCATCATTGGCCAAGGTGAAAGCCGTCAGAAGCCTTTCCAAGTTGCTTAAGGGTCTCTTGGGGAGGGTGTGGGGTGCCTCTCACTGCTGCCACCCCTTAAGCCATCCTTCCATCACAACCTGAGGCCACCACGGTCACTGGTGTCTAAAGGCCAGAAATAGAAATGAGTCACTTGGTCTTCGAATGTGCTGAGTCGAATGCTTAATTTATTAAATGAAACAGTGGCACTTTGTGGTGGGAACCATACCAGGCCCCGGAGCAGCTGGGTGCGGTGTCTGGGCCCCAGCATTCACGTTACGACAACTGCGTAGCACCTTCTGCTGCAAAGCAGCCACGCTACCCCCAGTCCAGCCCTAAGTCAGCTCTGGCAGGGGAGCGGTGCTGAGGCACCACCATCAGTGCAGCAGACGTCACCCTACTTTTCCTTTTCCTTAGCTTATCAGCAAAGGGCTGGAGATGAAGGGAAGCCTGTCTCCAAGGATGGGATTCTGACCTTGGACATGTACCCCAGAGGGATGAATGTCAAGGGTCACTCTGCACATACTCAGGACGACTCCTGTCCGGCATAAGCGGAGTGCTGACCAGGCAGGAAGAGATCTTTCCAGAGATTCAATGAGCAGGAGGCCATGGCAAGCAAGGTCTGGCTGTCGGTGTCAGGGACCCAAGGGCAGCCTCCTCAGAAGCCACAGGTCAGAACCTGAGGCACCAAGGATCCCCAGGTCCACAGGAAGGCCAGCAGCCACACAGCCTTGAAGCCAGGCCAGCAGACGACCACCAGGGGTTCCTCCAGCTCCTCTGTAGGACCAGGATGGCCCCAGGATTGAGAGTGGGGAAGAGGACAGAATTCTGTCCTCCCAAAGACCCTCCTGGTGGGCTGACAGCATGGCTTAGCCAGCGTGGGCTGCTGGGGTGACACACCACAGACTGGGTGGCTGATTGGCTTATTAACAGCAGAAAAGTATCTCTCACAGTTCAAGAGGCAGGTAGCAGGGCGGGCGGTGTGGTACAGCAGGTTAAGCCACCGCCTGCGACACCAGCCTCCCATGTGAACACTGGTTTGAGTACTGGCTGCTCTGCTTTGGATCCAGCTCCCTGCTAATGTGCCTGGGAAAGCAGAGGATGATATCCCAACTAGGTGGGCCCCAGTCACCCGTGTAGGAGAACCGAATGCAGTTCTGGGCTCCTGGCTTCAGCCTGGCCCTGCCCAGCCACCGTGGCCATTTGGGGAGTGAATCGGCATATGTAAGATCTCTCTCTCTCTCTCTCTCTTTCTCTCTGTCTCTCTTTCTCTCTCTCTCTCTCTCTCCTGGGCCGGGCAGGGGGCTTCACAAACAGAGCCGCATTGCTGGGACAAGTCTTCCCAGGCTGAAAGCAAGCTATGGGTGCGATTAGGGAGAGAAGAGTGAAACTGTCTGGTTGTTCATCCATTCCATCTCCCAGCAAGGGCAGGGTTTGAGGAGTTACCAAGCTCTCTAATCCACAGCCTTCTCATCTGGACAGTGGGGTGGTAATAGTCTGCTCTGTAAAGTCGCTGAGGATTACGTGACACTCTGCACGTAGAATGCCTATCACAGGGCTTGCTGCATGGAAAGCCTTCCGGGAATCAGTTCATCAGCACCACTGTCTCCCATGTTATCTGCAAAACAACAAGAATCCCGGGTCCAGTCAATGTCATGGTCAATGCCCACAGCACTGATGGGAAGACTGTCCTGGGGCCACTGTGTCAGGAGGCAGGGACTGCAGGGAGCTTCTGCGAGGTGCCCTGGGTGAGAGCCCAGCAGTTGTGCGAGGCAGGAGCTTTCAAACACTGGGAACTGGGTCTGCGACTGTCATGGCGAGACGGAGGCATCAGATCGGGGCTAAGGAGAGGAAGGGCAGGGCATCTGCCAGCTTCATGAGGCAGAATGAGAAGTTTCTTTTCTTTAAATTTTATTTATTTGGGAGGCTGATGAAAAGAGAGACCTCTCACCACTAGTTTACTCCCTAAATGCCCATAACAGCCACAGTTGGGCCAGGCCAAAGGGAGCAAGGAACTCAGAATCTCCCATGCCTGGAAGGGTCCCAAGTACTTGAGCCAACACCTGCCACCCCCCAGAGTGCCCATTGGCAGGAAGCTGGACTCAGGAGTGGAGCCCGGACTCGAACTCAGGCACCCGGACATGGGATGTGGACGTCCCAAGCAGCGTCCTAGTCGTTGAGCCAGACGCCCAGAGAGAAGCTTCTTTACCCGGAGACGTAGCTCAGAGCCGCCGGGATCTCCCACACTTATTCTCAGCACACATCATTTCAAACGATTGCTCCCACTTTTCTTCGAAGATGCCACTTTTAAAATATTTTTTCGACTTTTCTATTTTTATCGAAGAATCAAGGAGATGTTAAACTGTCTTTAACACCTGCTAATTTCCTATTTAATAAGGAAATGCTGTGAGAAGTAGCAGTTGCAGCTGCGAGAGGTAAAAATTGCACCCTGGGAAATAAAATGGTTGAGCTGCCGAGTCCAGAGCAGGCATCAGAAACGAAGAATCGCGAAGCCTGAGCGGGATTTCCTGCACTCACGTGTGTGCTGTAATTGTAGTTTAACCGCCAGGCCTCTTCCAGCTTCTTCCTCTCCCCGCAGCTGCCAGATAGGGATTTAGGTAATGATCCCAGTTTGCTGCTTCTTCAGGTGGCCTTATCTACAAATATAAACCGGCCGCTGAAGAGGCGTGATTTTGTGGGACTCAGCCTCTCCAAGCCCCCAGCTCCTCTTGCAGCTGTAGGTCAAGCCTGCATTGCTCTGGGAATCTTGAGGGTCCTAACTCCACCTCCCACACACATTTGCATGGGGTTAAGGCAAAGGAAGGGGCTGACCGCTGTGGCATAGCAGGTAAAGCTGCCGCCTGCAGTGACGACACCCCATATGGATGCCGGTTCAAGTCCCGGCTACTCCACTTCCAATCCAGCTCTCTGCTATGCCTTGGGACTGCAATAGAGGATACTCCAAGTCTTTGGGCCCCTGCACCCACGTAGGATACCCAGAAGAAGCTCCTGGCTCCTGGCTTTGGATCGGCCCAGCTCCAGCCATTGTGGCCATTTGGGGAGTGAGCCAGTGGATGGAAGATCTCTCTCTCTCTCTCTCTCTCTTTCTCTCTCTCTGCCTCTTCTTCTCTGTGACTATACCTTTCAAATAAATAAATAAATCTTAAAAAAAAAAAAAAAGACTTGGAGAAAATCTAAAAAAAAAAAAAGACTAGAGCAATGCCCCAGAAGGCAGTACGTGGCTGGTGGCCACCTCTTGGGTGTCTTGGCCACATCCCCGACTCTGGCTCAGAGGAGTGGGCTCCAACCCCACTCACCTAGGCTCAGGCATGCTTCCCTTGACCCCCTGATCCCCAGGCCAGTCATTGAAAGCACACAGCACGTGCACCTCTGCAAGAGGGAGGGTCCTTTGCTGTTCATTCAGATCCCACGTGGCCCTGTGACAGCCCAAGTGGTCGCAACGGTATCATCCTCCCTCCCCTTCCGCACTCCATCCCACCCCGGGCAGATCCAGGTTCTGCCCTCAGCCCCACCGACGAGGAGGAAGGTCCAGTACCAGGCGGATCTCTTCGCACCAGCACAGGAAGCAGACAGGCTTAGGAGAGCACCGTAGCAGATGCTGGGCTTTGAGGGACATTGTCCTCTCTCCAGAGGGGCAGAGAAGCGATATGCATGTCCCATTTGCCCACAGTCCCTGGGGCCCTTCCCTGTGTCTCAGTCAATGGACCTCCGGTAAAAACCTCTGCTCCCATGGAAACATGAACAGAGAAAGAGCAAAACCAAGATCTCACAGCCAGTGTGGTTTCGGCCAGGCCATTGCCCCTCTCAGCCAGCCAAACCTGGGAAAATGAGAGGTGGGGACAGGCAGGGAAGGGCGGTCTTACAGAACATTCTGGAATCGTGATCCGATGAGCAGAGGGGACCCGTGCATCTAGCTGGCAGTGGCCAGACAGAGGAAATGCAGTGTCTGGCTGCTGGCCACTATCACCTGCTCCCACGGGCAGGATCTCTGGCCCTCTCCTGACCCCTGGCGGCCCACAAGATGAGGCAGGGGAGGGCAACTCCTCCCTGCTCTAGGGGCAGGGGGCAGCCAAATGATCCCAGCGCAGCTGGAAAGATGCAGCCCCTACCCCACAGCCCCAGCAGGGGTCCCCACGAGGTGCCAGCATCCTTACAGTCATCAGATGTCTTCTCATTAAGAAGCCTGTCAATCATTCAGATGTATACAAAGAATGAACTTTTCAGCTGTCAATATGGTAAAATGGATATGTGTGTGTGTATCCCTGTGTGTATCCACATCTATCTGTAAGTGTGTGTGTCCCTGTGTGTATCCATGTCCAAGCATCTGTGTGTGTGTGTATCCTTGTCTAAGTATCTGTGTGTGTGTTACAAATAAAGGCCAGTATAGATCAGGGTGCAATGAAACCAGCATTCTCATTCATAACCTGTGAGAGTTAAATTCATTCAAGTGATTCTGGCAAAATCTTAAAAAGTCCTTCTATTCTGGGACCTAATAATTGTATTGTTAAGAATCCAACCTCAGGGGTCAGCGTTGTGGCACAGCAGGTTAAACCTCCACCTTAGGCCTGGCCCAGCCCCAGCCTTTGTGGCCATTTGGGGAATAAATTAGTGGATGGAAGACCTCTCTCTGTGTCTCTCCTCCTCTCTCTGTAACTCTGTCTTTCGGGTAAAAACACAAATAAATTTTTTATAAAGAAACTTGTTTAAAAAAAAAGAATTCAACTTCAGGGGCCAGCGCTGTGATGCCGTGGGTTATGCCGCTACTTGCCCCACCGTCATCCAATACCAGAGCACCAGCTCAAGTCCCAGCTGCTCTGCCTGGGAGGGCAGCAGGTGATGACCCAAGGACTTGGGTCTCTGCCATCCGTGTGGGAGACCATCATGGAATTCCTGGCTCCTGGCTTTGGCCTGGCCCCGTCTTGTCCACTGCAGGCCATCTGGGGAACGAACCAGGGTGGTGGATGGAAGCTCTCTCTCTGTCTGTCCCTCTTTCTCTGTGTAGCTTTGCCTTTCAAATAAATAAATCAATCTTCTTTAAAAAAAAAAAAAAAAGAAGAAGAAGAAGAAGAAGAAGGAGTCCAACTTCAAGAAATCGAGAGACTGACACCACAGAAGACCTGGAATTTGAGTAAAGGTGGTGGAGGGGGATAAAGTGAGCCAAGAGTGATTCTTGCTGAAGTGAGGGGATGGGCAGGTAGGCAGAGGCTGTTTAGTCTATCTACTTTGGCTTATTTTGAAATTTTCAAGAATAAAACGTTTTAAAGAAAAGTCAGAGATACAAAGATCTGTACACAAAGATTAATTTTTAACAACAAAAAAGTGCAGACAGCATAAAAGAGCTAAACTAAAATAGTAAAAAAAAAAACAAAAAAAAATATGGTGCCTCCAAACAGGGGAATATTACACAGTCATTCAAGATCCAGGGAGGTTTTTAACGACGTGAAAAAAAATGCTTACCACGTAAAGCCAAGTGAATGAGTAGGATGCAAAATCTCATGTGCAGCATTTAGCCAATTATATTAAGTAAAAATGCATGGACGCGGCTCTGAGAATGTACCGAGTGTCATACAGTGTTACACGGTGATTTCCCTTTGTATTCCTGGTATTGTACTGTGTTCTCCAAATTTCTACAATGTTCCCACTTTGCTTTTATAAAATGGCATCTGTGAGTGCATATGAACTTGAGCACCAAGGGCTGCCATAGGTTAGCTGTGCCACACTGGACAAATTAATTAACTTCCAGGGCCCTGATCCCTTACCTCTAAAACAGGCCAATTGCCAATGTATTTTCAAGCCGCTATTACTATGCACTGGGCACCAGGCCAAGTAGTCCGCCCTCCATTAATAAGCATACATTCTATCCATGCACACAATTTGCACGTGATCATCTCCATCTTCACCATGAGCCATGGAGTAGGTCATGATATCCCCGAGATACACGCAGGCTGCCAATCAGAATGGTTACGCGATGCGCTCAGGTTTACCCCGCTCAAAGGTGGAAGAGTCAGGATGCAGCCGTAGGTCTGTCCATCTTTGGAAGCCCAGCTCCTGGTCCCCAGCTTGGATGGCTCCCGGTTTCCGTTTGGTTGTGAGGAGTGAATGAGGTCATCCAGACAGCGTGCCAAGCACAGAACCTGGCTCCCAGCACAGAGCCACTCCATGTAATGCTAGCTCCCTTGGCCCTGACATCTGAACATGGGCATATGGTGGCCAAACAAACCAGTGAGCTCTTGGAAGAAAAAAAAAAAAAGCATTCCTGCCCTGAGAGGGGGACTGGAGGACATGTGAGGACAGAAGAGGACAGGGCCGGAAGGCTGGCTCCCCCAGGGCTGGCGTCTCACATGTTCCGCGCAGCTGCTGTCAGAGACTTCGGCACTTCAGCAAGCCCCCCTGTTTTAACTTCCACTTCAAATACAGGCACAAAGCACCGCCCCAACTTCCACTTATACCTGCTTCCTCGGGTCTGTGCTGTGCCCATGGCTTGGCGTGGCTTCTCCTGTATTCTCCCTTTCTTGGAGAAAAGAGGGGTCTTAACTGCAGAGTAAGACGAGGCACCACGAGAAGCAGGGAGGGGTAGCTATCTAAGGACAGCTGACACAGCCGCAGCTGCCCCCGAGCTCCCTTTCGGAGTCACCGTCACTGCCTCTTTCCCTGGGGAGCAGCGGGAGTTCAGCTCCGGCCCTAGTCCCTGTTCCCAGCCCATGGGCTTGCCAGGGCACTGGCACTGGTTAGCTGTCTGCCTTCTCTGTTAGGTGAGAGCAGGACCACGCCGTTCACCACCGGATCCCTAGCTCCCAGCAATGGGCCTAGCCCATGGTAAACTCCGCAATGCCTGATGGAGAGCTGAATGAATGAATGAATGAATGAACAAACGAATGACACAGGAGCTCTCCATCAACCATCAGGTCCCCAGTGGACCCTTACCCACCCTGTACCGTGCTAGCATTTATAAGATGCGGTCCCTGACCTGGAGACGTAACATTGACATTTTTTTTCCAATGTCATAGAAACTTAGTGAAAACTTAGAGCGAGGGAAATCTTGCTTACTCCAAACCTCACGCTCTCTATTTCCCACCCCACCCCATCCCACCCCCGCCAAGAACTCAAAATGGAGCCCCTGAGTCTCAGAAGTACATGGGATCCTGAGAGGAATTACAGGGCTCAAAATATCTGGCATCCAGTGCCCTGATCCTAGCTCTGCCGCCTCTGCTGTGTGGCCTCTGGCGACTGACTTCCCACTCTGGGCCTTCTCAACGTATAGTAAGGCTTGGGAGGGGAGCAGTGGAGCAGGTCTCTTAGGAAGCAAAAGCAAGTATTGGGTCTGACTGTTAACCTGCCATGTGTCCTCCTTCCTAAATGCTTAGAGACGGGTGGACAGAGCCGCACAGTCTACAGAAGCTTGAGGGGCTGCTGCTTGAGGCTGGACAGAGGCATGGTGGGCTGAAAGCCTCTCACTGCTCAAGGGGCCTGCGCAGCTGTGTGCAGCAGCATTTTTGCTGAACAGCCGCAAAGGAGAAGACCTCCAAAGCCCCCAGGGTCTTCATGGCATCACCACACACGACCCCACCCTCCACCCCCACCCTACCTCCCCCATTTTAAAATAGCACACCCCTCCTCTTCAGTAGCATGAACCAGGGAGCAATAGTTGTTGGGGGTGGATCTTGGGGAGGCCTGGAAAAGCACAGGTGGTGCCAGCCCCCCCCCCCGCACCCCACCCTCGGGTCAGGGCCCCGGTCAAGCTTCCTGAGAAAGCACAACGGAGTGCGGCGCTCGGCGCTCGGTCGGTCGTGGGCTCCCTGGACGCCCGCATCCAGGCCCAAAGGCTGCCTGGCTTCCAGCCAAGCTGCTGGCAGGTTCACGCTCCCCGCCTGGACCCCACCAACACCACTTCCGGCCCTCCTGTCTCCATCTGGGCTCTTCCTGCCTGCATTTCTATACCCACGCCTGCCCTGCCCTCTGCAGCGCCTTCTCCCTCCCTTCACAACCCTTCTCTCCATATCTATTTCTTTCCCCTCCCTCCCTCCTCCCCTGCTCTCCCCGCGGAACCATCCCTCACCAGCACCAGACCGGGTCTCCCGCCCCCCACGCCCGCGATAGCCACCCCCCTCCTTGGTGCTCACCCCTGCACCTCTCTCTTTGTATTCCTCTCACCGGCATCTCTCCTCCCCCGCCCGGCCTGGGCCTCCCCCTGCCTCCCCATCTTCAGCCCAGTCTCCTCCCCCTGGCTCCTCTCCCTCCCTCCCCCCACCTCACCCCACTCCCTGCCTGCAGGCCAGGGTTTCTCTCCGCCCTGGGGGTCTCAGTGCCTCTCCCTCTGCTCCCTACCTGCCTCCCCTACACTGCAGCTTAGCGGGCACCCATCCTTTCTGCCTGGGCTTTCCCCCTCCCCATCTTCTTCATCTGCCTCCTCCTCTCTCCACCCTCTCCTCTCCTCTCTCTGCCCCTTTAAATCTGCCTGGTCCAGCCTCCCCCGTGATGCTGGAATGGAGCAAACATTGATTTGTGCTCGGATGGAATCGGAATTTTGATTTTTTTTTTCCTCTCCCAACCATCAGAAGAAAAAAAATAATTAAAAACACCCCCTCTCGCTAGCCCCCTCCCCCTTCCCATCCAGCTTCCAGCTCCTCTTGCCTGTCTCCATCCAAGACAGATTTTTTTTCCCCTACACTATTCTCATCTCCCTCCACCCCTGCCGCTGCCTCGCCCCCCACTCCATCAGCCTGCTCCTTCAGCTGGAAAGAGCGAGAGAGAGGGGCCTCTCTTCCAACGACTCCCCACCTCCCCTGTCTGGGGTGGAGCGGTCTCTCCGGAAGGGGAGGGGGCTTGGCTTGTCCAGGCGAGGTGGGAGTGGAGGTGTCCAGCCATGGATGCTGAGCCCGGGAGGCGGCCTGAGCCTCAGCCCACAGGGTGAGTACCGGCCCCCTCCCTGCCTGTCTGCCCATCCCCACCCTGGCCTTTCCCCTTCATAGCCACCCCCTGTCCCCAACCTTCCCCCAGAGGAACCCTCTCTCTGCCCACCTTGTCTGATTCCCCCCCCCAACATTTTTACCCCACCCCCACCCCTGCTTCGCCAGAGAAGTCAGAGAACCGGAGCAGAGGGGTCCTGACAGCACCTGGGAAGCGGGTGGAAGAGTCTGCCCAGCCCCCTCTTGGGACCCCTAAACTGCCATCCTCTCCATGCGCTTTGGGGTTCTAGGCTGGAGAAGTGGGACGCCCGCTTGGGGTTGGGGCTTGCAGTCTCTACAGGGAGGGAGGGATGGGGAAGCCTCCGGGCCCCCCCAAAGCTTTGGGAGCTGCTACCGGGGGCGGAGGGGGGCGGCTGGGGGGCGGTACTGAGGCTTTGGAGACGCCCGGCCAGGGAGCGGCGGGCAGAGGAGGGGCCTCGCTCACCACCTTCCCCCCACCTCGTCTTTCTCCGCAGCCACTCAGGATGAGGGTCCGGCCCTGCCTGCCCGCGCTGGGGGCCCCCCGCCCAGCCCCGGTCTAAGTGCCCCCGCCCCCAGGCCTCGCCCGGCTCCCAGGCCCCCAGCCGGCTCTCCAGCCCCAGGATGCGCTGAGCCACCGGGGGGCTGAGGCCGCGCCAACTACATGCATGTCCCCCGGGGGCAAGTTCGACTTTGACGACGGGGGCTGCTACGTGGGGGGCTGGGAGGCGGGGCGGGCACATGGCTACGGCGTGTGCACGGGGCCCGGCGCCCAGGGCGAGTACAGCGGCTGCTGGGCGCACGGCTTCGAGTCACTGGGCGTCTTCACCGGGCCCGGCGGACACAGCTACCAGGGCCACTGGCAGCAGGGCAAGCGCGAAGGGCTGGGCGTGGAGCGCAAGAGCCGCTGGACGTACCGCGGCGAGTGGCTGGGCGGGCTGAAGGGGCGCAGCGGCGTGTGGGAGAGCGTGTCCGGCCTGCGCTACGCCGGGCTCTGGAAGGACGGCTTCCAGGACGGCTACGGCACCGAGACCTACTCCGACGGAGGTGCGCGGCCCGGCCCACCGATGTCTGTCTGCTCCTCCGCCGGCGCCCTCCCCCCCACCCCCCGCCATATGCCCCGCGCCCCGTTGTTCCCCAAACGCCTCCCCCAGCCATATGCGACCCCGGCGCCCATTCCCCCGCCCTTCTGCCCTCTCCCGCCACCGCCCGCCCCTGCCATCCTCGTGCGTCTCTCTCCCTCGTCCCCGTCTGCCCGCCCTCACCCCTTGCTGTCTGCCTGCCCCTCCCCACCTGCCGGCGCCCAGCATCCCTGCTCAGCCCACACGCCCTCGCTGCTCTCCTCTGAGGGCTTGCCCGTCGTGGTGCGGGTGGCTTGCCCCGTGTTTGTCGTAGACATATTGTCAGGTGGCCCTCACGCCCTCTGGGCCGCCTGTGTGTGCCTCCTCCTCGCCCCGTCACTCCCCCTACCCCCGCCACTGCCCAGAGCCACGTGCCTCCCTGCTCCGCTGGTCACCCACCCCTGCCCACCCAGCAGGGCCCCCCCACCTCCCACTCTCGGGACCGGGGCTGCCTGCAGCCCAGCGACGAGGTCTGACTGTGTCTCCCATCCCCTCCCGCCCGCAGGCACCTACCAGGGCCAGTGGCAGTCCGGCAAGCGCCACGGCTACGGGGTGCGCCAGAGTGTGCCCTACCATCAGGCGGCGCTGCTGCGTTCGCCCCGACGCACCTCCCTGGACTCCGGCCACAGCGACCCCCCGACGCCGCCCCCGCCTCTGCCCCTGCCGGGCGACGAGGGAGGCAGCCCGGCCTCGGGCTCCAGGGGCGGCTTCGTGCTGGCCGGGCCGGGGGACGCCGACGGCGCGTCCTCCCGAAAGCGCACCCCAGCGGCCGGCGGGTTCTTCCGGCGCTCGTTGCTGCTCAGCGGGCTCCGGGCAGGCGGGCGCCGCAGCTCCCTGGGCAGCAAGCGGGGCTCCCTGCGCAGCGAGGTGAGCAGTGAAGTGGGCAGCACGGGACCCCCGGGCTCCGAGGCCAGCGGGCCGCCGGCCCCAGCGCCGCCCGCCCTCATCGAGGGCTCTGCCACCGAGGTGTACGCGGGCGAGTGGCGCGCCGATCGGCGCAGCGGCTACGGCGTGAGCCAGCGCTCCAACGGGCTGCGCTACGAGGGCGAGTGGCTAGGCAACCGGCGGCACGGATACGGGCGCACCACCCGCCCCGACGGCTCCCGCGAGGAGGGCAAGTACAAGCGCAACCGGCTGGTGCACGGGGGGCGCGTCCGCAGCCTCCTGCCCCTGGCTCTTCGGCGTGGCAAAGTCAAGGAGAAGGTGGACAGGGCTGTCGAGGGCGCGCGTCGAGCCGTGAGCGCAGCCCGCCAGCGCCAGGAGATCGCCGCTGCCAGGTGGGCATCTGGGGAGTGCAGAGCCCAAAGCTTGGCAGAGAGGCCAGAGGGTGTGCTGGGGACAAGGCAGGAGGAGCTGCATCAGGGAGGACCGAGGCCCAAGGCCCAGGGCCTGGAGGGGGAGAGCAGGCCTAAGACTAGGCCGCAGTAGTTCTGGGCGATCGAGGGTGTTTAGATGTGAGGCTACAGGTGGATGTGGGTGTCATCGTGGGCAGCTTTGCATAGGAGGGCAAAGACTGCACGTGTGTCTCAGGATCCTCTGTGTGGTGATGTGTGTCCCACTGCTGTGTGTGGAAGTAGCCACGGGCACTGCTTTGTACAGGCCCAAAGGCCTTTCTGGAACTCAGACGTGTCCCTAGTGGGAAGACTCTGGCATCCGGTCCAGCTTTCAGGCCTGAACATCAGCCCTGGGCAGAACAGGGAGGGAGTGTCCCTTCCTAACCACATCCTAGGCTGACACCATTTCAACCCTGGGCCTGGGGGAGGTCTCACTTTCTCACTTGTCCGCCTGACTTACCCACCTGAAAAGATGGTCTCTCCCGGTTTTACATCCTCTGCCTTCTTTCATCGGATGGCTAAAGATGTGAGAGGAGGAGGAGGTGGCTTGTCTGTAAATGGAATTTCCTTTCTGCAAATCAGATTGCAGTTCCACACCAGGAGCTTGCTGTCTAAAGCAGTGCTGTCCAATAAGAAAATAAGTCAAATATGTAACAAAGTCTCCTCATAGCCACATTTTTAAAAAAAAATACACAGGTAAAATGAATTTAATAATATATTTTTACTTAAACCAGTATGAGTATATCCAAAAGATTATCGTTTCAACCTGTAGTCAATATAAAGCTACTGAGATATTTTGCATTGCTTTCAGACCAAGTTTTTGAAATCTGGTGTGTATTTTACACTGACAACACATGATTTCAAATCAGACTGGCCACATGTCAAGTGCTTAATAGCCACACATGGCTTTTGAGTATTGAATTAGATAGCACAGATCGAAAGCAAGCCAGAAATCCATCTGTAATGAGATTCAGAGGCCCTTGATTTATACAACCCACACATTTGAATTTTTATACGTTGGCTTTTCTTTAAAAGACATGGGGGCGTGGCTGAGGAATTTTGTTTGCATCTGAAACTATTCCAGAGGGTCGGAGAAGAGGATCTCTCCAGTAGGCTCCTGTGGGTTTGTATGATGGTGCCTCTGTGTGTGTGTGTGAACGTATGAAACCCAGGGACTGTGCATCTGTACATGTTTCTGAGCATCTGGGTGTTTGCGCTAAGCCAGGGAAGGGGGAAGGCAGAGCACCGGGGAATATTTAAGGCTGGAGAGGGTGGAGGCATGTGCAGGAAAATCTGATCTCAGTAACTAGAGGATCAGACAGTGGGAAGAGGCTGGTTGGTCTCCCCAGCAACAGGCCTGGCAACCCTGATTGGCTGCCAGCTGCCATGGAAACAGCAGAGCCTCCAGAGCAGGTGCCTCTGTCAGGTAGCCTGCACTTGGCCTGGTGCCTGAGCACAGATGAAGGCCGTGCCTAGGATCTGATCATCCGTATCCTCCATCTGCAAAAAAGCCAGTTTCAGGGCTGCCAGAGAGCTTGGTGCAACCCAAGACTGATCCTCACACCCTGCCCCAGACTCAGACCTGCTCCGTTTCAGCCTGAACACCCCAAGACAGAAGGGCAGGGCTCTCTGAGGTCCCTCCAAGCAGGCCCTCGAGGTCCCTGAGCCTCCAGGTTTGAGGACAGGAGACCGACCATATCTCCCCCATAGCACATAAAACAGTACGTGGGTAAGAGGTGGACTTCGATGACAAGAGCAGCCCCACCCTCCACCCAGGCTGCCTTCCTAAGTCAGATAAAACAGGTCTGTAGCCAGAGACTCTTGGGCCTGGAGCCATGCAAGCTCATGACAAAGGCACCTGATCACGTCTGTCTGCCCCTCTTGTGCTCCATCTTCAGTCAGGCACACACACACACACACACACACACACACACTCTTAACAGCAGACAATAAAGGGGAAGGGGAAATTGAGGAAGTGTCTAACCTCAGGGAGAACCGAAAAACTACAACTAAGAGGGGGAAGATTGATGCTGCTGCCAGGGTCGCTGTGCCGAGGAGCAGGGCGGGAGGGGATGGGGCTGAGTCACAATGGTGAGAACACAGGCACAGGATCACAGCAGAGGAGTCCCACCTTGCTCCAGTGCAGGAGCTCAGAAAAGCATGAGGTGGGGAAGGGGGGCGGAGTGGCAGAGAGAACAATGTGAACACAAAGGAGGCTGAAGAAAAGCAAGATGGGAAATGCTCATGTCAGGAAATCCATGCTGGAGGAGGTAGGATTTAAAAAGCAAGGAGAGCAGGCAGGGGAGAGGGGAAGGGAGGCTCCAGGCAGGGGGTGGGAAAGGCCGGGATGCAAGTACAGGATGGTACCCCGGACCCTACAGAGAAACCTGTGACCCCGGGGAGTGTGCAAGGGGTTGATACCAACAGGAAGCCCCCGCTGCAAAGAGGGCAGCAGGCAGAGCTTGCAGGCACCTTGCGGGCCGCCTGCAGAGGATGTGCCAGCACAGAGGTCTTGCTTGTCACCTGGAAGGGAGCAGGACAGGAACGGAATAACTGGAGGGCGAGGCCCCTGTTGCTGGAAGAAGGAAGTGTTACTATGGGCCCTAATGGCAGAGGGTGTGAGAGGAGCAGGAGGGTGTGATGGCAGCGAACACGGTCCGGAGCAGGCAGAAGCAGCCCCGGCCTGTGCAGGGAGGGAGCAGCAGGCAGGGGGAAAGCAAGGGTGAGGAGCTCAGCTCAGGAGGATATGGCGGGATCAGGGCAGGGGTGAGGGGCTGAAGGGCTGGGTGGGGGCTGATATGGAGCTGCAGGGGAGGTCTGCTAAGTCCCTGTCCCTGGGACCCGACAGGGCCGCCGACGCCCTCCTAAAAGCAGTGGCAGCCAGTAGCGTTGCTGAGAAGGCCGTGGAGGCAGCACGGATGGCCAAGCTGATAGCCCAGGACCTGCAACCCATGCTAGAAGCCCCAGGTGAGAGGAGGGCGAACCCCCTGGGAACCAGAACGGCTCAGGTGTGGAGCAGCGGGGATGGGAAGCCCTGGAGGGGGGACTGGGGAGGTGTGAGGGTCCAAGGGGGCGGTTGGCGGGGCCAGGCCCGGTTGTCTGGGGTGTGGGACTGGGAATTTATGAAATAGGGTGATGGGAGGTTTGGGGTCTGGCAGGGAGCAGCTATGGGCCGGTGGGGGTGGGGTGCAGCAGATTCCTGGGCAGTTCTCTGTCATGGGTGGTGGGGCTAAGGCTGTGAGCCCCCAGCCCAAGGCCAGTGAGGCCCCGCTGATTCCCGTCCATCCCTGCCAGGCCGCAGACCCAGGCAAGACTCAGAAGGTTCCGACACGGAGCCCTTGGATGAGGACAGCCCCGGGGTGTACGAGAATGGACTGACACCCTCAGAGGGCTCCCCCGAACTGCCCAGCAGCCCTGCCTCCTCCCGCCAACCCTGGCGACCCCCTGCCTGCCGGAGCCCACTGCCTCCCGGAGGGGACTGGGGTCCCTTCGCCAGCCCCAAAGCGTGGCCCGAGGAGTGGGGGGGCCCGGGGGAGCAGGTGGAGGAACTAGCTGGCTATGAGGCTGAGGATGAGGCCGGGATGCAGGGGCCAGGACCCAGAGACGGTTCCCCCCTCCTTGGAGGCTGCAGCGACAGCTCAGGAAGTCTTCGAGAGGAGGAAGGGGAAGATGAAGAGTCCCTGCCCCAGCTGAGGGCTCCAGGAGGCTCGGAGCCTGAGCCTGTGGCCACGCCAGTGCTGAAGGGCCCAGCCTCGAGGGGTCCCGCTGCTGGGTGCCTGCTGGAAGAACTCGAGGAGCCGGCTGCCACCGAGAGGCCTGCCCAGCCGGTGAGACCCCCTCCGTCCCCAGTGTGTGCCCTCTCTTCCCCAAAGCCTTGCCTCCCATCCTGTCCAGATCTCTGAGGGGCCTTGACTGCAACTCAGCTTCCTCTCTGCCCGGCCAGTCTTGGACCACCTCCCACCTTCCAGACCTTCTGAGCTGGAAGGAGCCATAGAGACCATGAGGTCCAAGCCCTTCGTTTGGCAGAGAGGGGAACTGGGGCCCGGAGCTCCGAAAGTAACTTGTCCGTGGTTACCAACTAGTGATTAACGGCAGAGCCAGAACATTTGCCTCTGTTCTCTTTCCATATCATTTCCAGTCCCCAGATTCCTACTCCACCCCCACTGCCACCTCCGCACTTTCTCTCTTTGGTGCCCAGAAATAAAAAAGGAAAAAATCGTTCCCTCCCTATTCTGTCTCTCCCTCCCTCTCCTGGGAAGAAGAGAAATTGGAAAAGAGGCAGAAAACTGGGAGAGGCGGGGCTTCCCCAGAACCCTCTATGCTGATTGGACTCCAGGCCCTCTCCTGTTTCCTAGCAACCACATCCTCACCCCTTCATCCCTCCGCCTCACTGCAGCACACGGCGCCGCCAATGTCGGCTTCTGAGGCCGGGCTCCGTCTGCCTGGGCCACAGACTACACGGGTGGGAGGAGTGTGGAGAGGGTGGCAGGGGAAGTGGGGAGCTTTGCAATACAAAGTAACGCCCCCGCCTCTGCAGGACAGTGCCTAGGACCCTCCGGCTTGGCCACTGCAGCCAGCCCAGGAAGCTGGGACCTAGCGCTGGCCCTGGCCCCCAGGGACTCAGCCTGCTTCCCCTTCTGTCTCTCTAGGGAGCTGCCAACCCCCTGGTGGTGGGAGCCGTGGCCCTCCTGGACCTCAGCCTGGCGTTCCTGTTCTCCCAGCTCCTCACCTGAGGCTGCTCCCTGGCCCAGTTCTGGCTTCAGTCGCCTGCCTCTTCACCCCGTGACCTGCCTCTCTCTCTCCCGCCTCCTGGTTGTTTTCTCGCCGGTCCGCCCTCCTCCCTTTCTTTTCTCTCATTCCATCTCTTGCTTTTTCCTCCCCTCTCTTTGGGATCCTCTCATTCCCTCTGTCTTCCTCACCTTCTCTCTCTAGATTGTTTACATACGAAGGGCTTTTCTCTCTCAGAGGCGCTCTCCCTCCTGTCTCTGAGACACACAACTCTAAGTCAGACCATTGCCCCACATGCTCCCCACCTTTTCTTTAGACCTAAACTTTGCTGAGAATGGGGGTTTGGTGTCCTGAGGAGTCTCTTGCGAAGGAGGAAGACCACGGGGAAGAGGTGGCTGGGGGGCGGGCCCAGCGTGGCCCAGCCAAGAGCTGGCTGAGCCCCTGAGGCTTCTGGGCTGCCACCTCCCGCCCTGGAGGGCCTGCTCTTCTGTCCACGCACTGAGCTCAGTCCTTGCCTAAGCCCGTCCTTCCCTGGGGGAGACAAGGGGAGAGAGTGCAAAGTACAGGAACTGCCTGGCGGCTCCCTCTTGCTCTCCTCAGCACGGCCAGCCCCTCCTCCAGTCCCCACGTCGGGGTGCCATACAGAAAGGAACAAGCAACACCCAGGTCCACCACCTCTCAAACTCTGCCCCCGACCCTGTGACCTCGCCCACCCTTCTGTGTCCCCCTAGAAGTTTATTATCGGTTGCTTTGGACTCACTTGTGGCCTTTGATTCAATTCCTAAGGGGCCTGAAGGAGACACTTCTACAGTAGAGGGTTAGGGGGGCGCAGCAGCCGGGACCCCACTCCCCAACTCCGGCAGTTGTGGTGGCGGTGGGCTTGGCACTTGGGGGGGACTGGAGTAGGCAGGAGAGCAGGCGCTGGGACACAGGGCAGCGGCAGAAGCTGTGGCAGCTGAAGCAGCCTCCCAATGGGTCCTGTCCCTGCCCCCATCACACGACCATCTCGTGAAACAGGAAGACAGGAGGCCATCAAGGGAAGCCATCTCTCACACACTCTCCACAGCAGGGCTGAGGCGGGAGGCAGACCCCAGCTGAGAGGTGGGTGTGGGTGGAGAGCCCTGGAGAGGTTGTGGCTGATCCCCGGGACTAACTCACCCCCAGGGAGCTCTTTCCTCCCTCCCCTGCATGAGGCATAGGCAGACTGCCTGCCATCCCCTCCCTCAAGGAATGGCCTTGCCCGGGAATGCCCACCACACACCCCCTCTTCTTTTTTTTCTAGTCAAACTGTTTACTCCTTGGCCTGCCTCCCTCCTTCCTCCCCTCTCAACCTTTACTTCTGATTTCTATTTCATGGAATTTGGGATTGAAGTTATACAACAGTGCCGCCAACACCAAGTCTTGCAGGAAAAAAAAAACAAAGAAATTTAACAAAAAAATATATTAATAAAAAAGTTCAAAAAAGGGGGGGATTGTCATCTCCTTTGGGGTGCGGTGGGAAGGATGTGCCTGGGGGAACCGCAGGGCTGTCACAGTGTCTCCGCCCCTCCACCCCCTACCCTTCTGCTGGCAAGAGCTCTTAACCCCTGACCTCCAGAGCCTTGGCTCCAGGTCCAAGGCTTTAAGAAGCCTCAGCAGGTTAGCCCAGGAGGGGCGGGGTCCCGTGGTGGAGGCGGGGAGAGGGAAGAACCCGACGAAGCGCCAACCCCTGCTCGGCCCTGTACCAGGAAGCGCTGGGGCACAGGAGCGGAGTTGAGACACAAGCCAGGTGAGCCTGGCGTCCTGAGGTGGGGAGCCGGGGCCTCCTGGGAGGGGATTGCGGGAAGGAACCCCGCAGCGCTGGCTAGGAGAGGGATGGCTGGGCTAGAAACGGGCGCCCAGGTGCAGGCAGCAGAGCAGGGTGGGGGGAATAGGCGGGGCCCGAGCGCCTGCTCGAGCGAGCGCAGGGTGGGGCGGGGACGCATGCGCAGTGGGGGCCCTCCTCGGGCGGTGGCGAGGGGCGGGGCGGGAAGACAGAGGTGGGGCTCACTGTTGGGGTAGCCGTGGGACCCAGGCCCTCAGGATCTAGGCACAAGGCACGCTTGGGCAGAAAAGCCAGAGTGTAAAAGCCCTCTGCTTGCACTCCCGGGCTCTGTCCCCCAGGATGGTGGTGACTTCGCTGAAGCTCCAGGATCTAATCGAGGAGATCCGTGGGGCCAAGACCCAGGCGCAGGAGCGGGAGGTGATCCAGAGGGAGTGCGCCCACATCCGGGCCTCCTTCCGCGACGGGGACCCTGCGCAGAGGCACCGCCAGCTGGCCAAGCTGCTGTACGTCCACATGTTGGGCTACCCCGCCCACTTTGGACAGGTACTGGCCGGCGACAACCTGCCCCTGAGCCTCAGCCCCTCACCTCCAGGTGCCCTGATTGCGTTCATGCTGCACACGGTTTCTGAGCGCTCACAGCCCGCGCCGCAGGGTTCTGTCCCTGCCAGCTGGCCCGAACTCTGCCTTCCCTGGCCAGTGCTATTCCGGGCACCTCCTCTCCTCTCCTCTGCCCTCCTCCTCCTCCACTCCTGGTCTCATGAAACTGTTCACTGGCGCCGGAACCTTCTCCGCCTCTCCTCTTGCTGAAGGGAGGATGATGGGGTGTGCCGGCTCCCCAGTCGAACTGGTGTTGAGGAGGAAGGCAGGTGGAGCCGGGCGAGCCTCGCCTGGGCGCCTCTGGTTTCACCCTGCCCCTCTGGGTCTGCTCCCTCCCCTGTAGATGGAGTGTCTGAAATTGATCGCCTCCCCCAGATTCACAGACAAGAGGGTGGGCTACCTGGGGGCCATGCTTCTGTTGGATGAGAGGCACGATGCCCACCTACTCATTACCAACAGCATCAAGAAGTGAGAGGCTTCTGGGAAGCAGGGAGATGGGCGCGTGGGAACTGGGACAGCCCACGGGACTGCCTGCCACAGGTGCTGGGAAGGCCTGCTGTTCCCGGGCTTGACGGCTGGCCTCCCCACCACGCAGCGACCTGAGCCAGGGCTTTCAGCCAGTACAAGGGCTGGCCCTGTGCACGCTGAGCACCATGGGCTCTGCTGACATGTGCCGGGACCTGGTCCCAGAGGTGGAGAAGCTGCTGCTGCAGCCCAGCCCGTACGTGCGGAAGAAGGTGAGACGGCAGGGACTTCTGGAAACTGTCCACAGTCTGCCACGCCGCGGAGGTGGGGCGTCGGCCCTTAGGGGTCCCTGCCCTCGTGTCTGAGACCCCTGACCTCTGCAGGCTATCCTGACTGCAGTGCACATGATCCGGAAAGCCCCCGAGCTCTCTAGCGTCTTCCTCCCGCCCTGCACCCAGCTGCTTCAAGAGCACCACCATGGTAAGGCTGCAGGGTTCCCTAGCCTGCCTTTGGACAGAAGTGAAAAAATGGGACAGGAACACTAGCTCCAAGGAGAAGGGCAGGGCACACACACACACACACACCCCGCCCCGCACCCACCCCCACATGCACATGCACACACAGCAGACTCTCCCTGCCCCGCCCCCAGGCATCCTGCTGACCACCATGACGCTGATCACCGAGCTCTGTGAACAAAGTCCTGCAGCCCTCAGGCACTTCCGAAAGGTGGGCAGGTGCAGGGGCAGCTGGGGAGGAGTGGACCTCTGGTTTGGAGAATTAAGAAGGCCCAGGCAGGGCGGTGCCCTCCCTCCAGGTGGTGCCCCAACTGGTGCAGATCCTCCGGACCCTCGTGACCACCGGCTACTCTGCAGAACACAGCATCGCTGGAGTCAGCGACCCCTTCCTGCAGGTGGGCCGACCTCTCCCTGCTGCCTCCTTGGAGCGGAGAGGGCTTTGCAGTAAGACCAGGGCCACTGGTCACCTCTCAGAGAACACCTGGGCTCTGGCAGTGTCCTGAGTAGGAGGACAGCAGGTGCAGGACTGCTCTGGTGGAGAGATGAGGCACAGAGAGGTCAGAACGTCCAGGTTGGTAACCATGGAAAAAGTCTACTGGATTCCACTGGCCTCGCCCACCTGTGATCCCTCCCAGGGTTCAAGGGGCCTGTGGAGGAAGGAGAGGCACGCAGAGCTCCAGGGCACGGCCAGACCCCTCACAACACTGCCCTTTGGGTCACCAGCCCCGTGCTCCTTTCTCATATCCGCCTTTCAACCTTTAACCCAACCACAGGTGCAGATACTTCGTCTGCTTCGCATTCTGGGCCGGAGCCACGAGGAGAGCAGCGAGGCCATGAATGACTTGCTGGCCCAGGTGGGGCGCTGGGGAGGGGCATGGGTCAGCTATGCTGCTGTGTTACCCCAGCCCTGTGCACCCCTCGCCTGACCTTGCCCTCCCCGTCCCCTCAAGACAGTGGGCTCCCTGCAGGAGGGCTCAATCTTTAGCGCCCAGTCTGGCCTTAGCACCTGGCGGCCACTCCTTTGGATGGCTGAGGGGTGGAGAGATGACGTGGTAGAGACCTTGCGGGGCCCCATGCAGATGGAGCTCTCCTTACTGTCCGCTCAGGTGGCCACTAACACAGACACCAGCCGCAACGCGGGCAGCGCCATCCTGTTTGAGACCGTGCTCACCATCATGGACATCCGCTCTGCAGCCGGCCTGCGGGTATCGGCCTGTCCCACTGTGGCCCGCCTACTGCCCCCCGGCCAGGCACTCGGGTCCTGTTCACTGGTCTCTCCTTCCTACCCCGTCATCCTGTGCCCCGGGGTCCCTGCCCCTGAATGAGCGGGTTGCTCCTCCCCTGACCGCCGCCTCCCTTAGGTCCTAGCTGTCAACATTCTTGGCCGCTTCCTGCTCAACAGTGACAAGAACATTAGGTAACAGACCCAGGTGTCTGGCTGGGCTGTGCCACCGTGTCCTCCAGAGCCCCCTCATCCACCTCCCTCTCACCGGGGCTGCGGGCTGATGGCCATGGCATGATAGAGCCTCCCCGCCCCCCACCCCCCACCCCGAGCAGGTATGTGGCCCTGACATCGCTGCTGCGGCTGGTGCAGTCCGACCACGGGGCCGTGCAGCGGCACCGGCCCACGGTGGTGGAGTGTCTGCAGGAAACCGACGCCTCCCTCAGCCGGTGAGCGGAGAGCAAGGGTTCACCAGGGCAGCAGGGGAGAGGGCCCAGAGCAACTCAGAGCACCTGCAGCAAGGGCATTACAGGGACAGCTGCCTGGAGCAGGGGAGGGTCCGCTTAGGCACTTGTCTTTTTCCCTCCAGGCGGGCCCTGGAGCTGAGCTTGGCCCTGGTGAATAGCTCAAATGTGCGAGCCATGATTCGGGAGCTGCAGGCCTTCCTGGAGTACTGCCCGCCTGACCTCCGGGCTGACTGTGCCTCGGGCATCCTGCTGGCTGCGGAAAGGTGAGGCGACAAGTGCAGGGAAGCAGAGCGGGGCGAGTCTCGGCAGGGTCAGCCCTGATGAGCCATGTCCCCCAGGTTCGCTCCAAGCAAACGGTGGCACATAGACACCATCCTGCACGTGCTGACAACGGTGAGGTGGGGGCTGGCCAGGGAGCGGGGAGGAGTGGGCAGAGCTGAGCATAGTGACCTGGCTGTGTCCTCCCACCCCTCCAGGTAGGCACCCATGTGCGGGATGACGCAGTGGCCAACCTGATCCAGCTGATTGGGGGGGCCCGGGAGTTACACGCCTACTCAGTGTGCCGCCTCTACAGTGCCCTGGCAAATGATATCTCCCAGGTACCGATCCCATCTTCCCAGGCCCAGGGCTGCCCACCTGCTTCCTCCATCCCAATCCATGTCGCAGCTACTTGGTGCAGGAGACACCCAAGGCCAGGGCTGTTTTTTAGTGAGAACACTGGGCTTCTGTCCTGGCCTTGCTACCTACTGGCTGTGTAACCACAGATGACTAATGGGACTTTATTTAAGTTCCTTCTACCCTGCCTGTCCCCCATAGCTGCCGTGAGCATCAGATCAGATCAAAGCTCATTCTGCACGTCTTCGATGTTGCTATTCCCTTGAATGCTGAGTGATTAACCGATGCCAGCCAGCATCTGTAGTGTCCTTTTTCACCTTAAGCCCGGTGGGCCGAAACCACTACCCCTTCCTCTGGGGACCCTCTGCCACCATAGTGCGTTTAGGCCATGTAGTTATAATGCTTGGCCACCAGAGGGCAGTGGGCGCCTGGACACCAGGACAGAGCCAGCTATCAAAGTCACCTCTTCCCACCCTGCCAAGCTCCACTATCTCTGCACTACCTAGGGAGGCTGCAGAGTGTGGGACTGACCCAGACACTGACCTGTGGTGTTTCTCATCCCACACAGCAACCGCTGGTGCAGGTGGCAGCCTGGTGCATTGGGGAATTTGGGGACCTCTTATTAGAGGGAAACTGCGAGGAAACTGAACCCCTTCAGGTGAGACCTGCGTGGGGGTTCACTGGAGAGGGACAGGGTGGGCAGGGCTGGGCCCAGGCTCACTACCTCATCCACGCCCGAAGGTGGAAGAAGAGGAGGTGTTGGCACTGTTGGAAAAGGTGCTGCAGTCCCATCTGTCCCTGCCAGCCACCAGAGCCTACGCCCTCACGGCCCTCATGAAGCTCAGCACCCGGTTCCGCGGGGACAACAAGTGAGGAGGGGGCCGAGCCCTTGAGACTCCCTTCGCTGAGCACCCCTGCAGACACAGGCCCCACTGTTCCCCTGTCCCTAGGGCCAGCTATCCCAGGGGTCTCCTTACTCTGTGCAGCCTCTCCCGGCCCTGCCAGAGCGTGGAGCACAGGGCAGGGCTCACTGCCACTGCCACTCACGTGCCGCACTGTGGCGCAGCCGCATCCGCCAGGTGGTGTCCATCTACGGGAGCTGCGTGGACGTGGAGCTGCAGCAGCGGGCTGTGGAGTATAACACGCTCTTCCGGAAGTACGACCACATGAGGTGTGCCTGGCAGCCCGCTGCAGTGCGGTCTTACTCGGTCCAAGGGTCTCATCCTCGCCTGTGGCCTTCCCCATCCACGTGGGAGCCCCCCCGAGGCTCTCCGATGCTGTGCTGGCTTCCAGCCCTCCGGGCTCACGTGAAACCCAGCAACAGCGCGCTGTCTCAGGAACTCACAAAGGCCCCTCTGACCCGCCCTGTGCCACGGTGCCCTGTGCCACGGCCCCCACCCCCAGATGCTTCCTGTTCCACCCAGAGAGACCCACCCACCCTCCCACCTCTCAGGGCTGCCATTCTTGAAAGGATGCCTCTGGTGGAGCGAGGCGGCACTCGGGTTGAAGAGGAAGAAAAGGAAAGCAACAAGGCTGCCCAGCTTTCGGAAGCCGCGGCCCCTGTCCCCGCAGAGCCCCAGGTGAGGGAGGCAGAAACCCTGGGATGAGGCGGCCTGGGTGGAGCCTCCACACCCAGCCCTGAGCCTTCCGTCCTTGGCCCAGGCCTCCAAGCTCTTGGATCTGCTGCACCTCCTGGACGGCTCTTCTGGGGAGGCCCCATGCCCGCCTCCTCAGGATCCCCCCCCTGGAGGCACCTTAGTACACCTCCTCGACCTTCCCTGTGCACCTGCACCCCCAGGTGAGCTGCAGCAGAGGGAAGACGCCTCAGAGAAGGCTGCTCCTGGTCCTGAGCCAGGGACCGAGGCTCGTCACCCTTCCCACGCCTGGGTCCCCCAGCCCCTTCCCAGCAGGGGGAGGGGTCACTCTATCACGCCTCTCTTTTGTCTTTTTACCTTGGCCTGTGGGCCCCGCCCATCTCATGCCACAACCCCCATCACTACTCCACTGGCCCTCACTCCTCAAACGCTCCCTGGCCATGCGCTTGGTGACTCAAGTTCTTTTTATATGGGGTGTTCTTTCCTCAGCACTTCAGACCGGCTCAGTCCTCAGCTCAATGCCGGCTGCCTTTCCCTGCCACTCCTCTTGCAGTCTTCCCAGTTAATCCCGGCATAATTTCACCTTCACAATACCACTTACGGCCTGTGCTGGTCTGGCTTCCTTCCTTTATTGTTTCTCCCCACCGCCCCCGAGTGTAAGCGCCAACCTCACGTTCCTGTCTACTTTGCCACTACCAGTAAGTCTCGCTGAGATGGTGCTGAATGGAGGAAAAAATGGACGAACGAACATGTTCTCAGCCTGCCCACTGAGCGGCCTCTCTCCCAACCCTAGCTGCCATCCCCGACTGCAAAGCGTTTGAGCGTGATGGGGTACAGCTGAACCTCTCTTTCATTCGACCACCTGAAACTCCTGCTTTGCTCCTGATCACCGTCACCACCACCAACTCCTCGGGGGGTGACGTCACCCATTTCACCTGCCAGGCTGCTGTGCCCAAGGTTTGTAAAGATCGGGGTTCAGACGTGGCCTGGGCACTCCAGGAGAAAAGGCCTTAAAGTAGAGGGGGTGGCTGGAGACAGACCGAGACGGGCACTCGGGGGCTGACGGGAAAGCGGTCTGGAAGCACCGTGACTGGAGGCTCTCTCCAAACCGCCTGTGCCCAGAGTTTGCAGCTGCAGCTGCAGGCCCCCAGTGGGGACACGGTTCCAGCTCGGAGCAGCCTGCCCATCACCCAGCTTTTCAGAATCCTCAATCCTAACAAGGTGAGCTCCAGGAGCCCCTGGGCGGGAGACCAGGGATGAGAGAAGTCACGGACGCTGACCCTGGTCCCCACTCTCCTGTTCCTAGGCCCCCTTGCGGCTGAAGCTGCGCCTCACCTATCACCACCTTGGCCAGTCCGTCCAGGAGACCTTTGAGGTGAACAACTTGCCTGTGGAGACCTGGCAGTAACTCCCCATGTATCCCAAACCCTTGGAGCCACAACAGCTTGAGGCCTACACCTGAGGTTGACCAGCAGGTGGCGCTCCGGCGCTGTGTTTGCCACTGCAAAAACTGGGGGGAGGGGGTGGTCCCTTCCCCCACAAATAATGAAAGCCCAATAAAGCCTGAAGGGGTTGGAAAGCCATATTTGGGTATATTTGAGGTAGAAAATGCGTGTGAATCACAGCGAGGGGAGAGCCTTCTGACACGACCAATGTGTCTCCTTCCACTGCATCCGAGGAACCCGTCTCCACCAGGAGTGTCTTCAGATGGGGAGCAGATGTGCCCGCAGCTTCCACAGGAGGCACTCTACCAACTGGGGCAGAGCTGGGCACGGTGGCAGTCAGACCGGCACTCCCGCAGCTCTAACCGGGATTCCCAGCCACTTCCCCAACTGCTGCTACTCCCCACACCCCCAGGCAGGGGAATCCCGCTGCCTCCCCTCATCTCTAACTCAGCTGTAAGGCGGTTTAGGAGCCGCTGGCAGAATCAATGGCATCGACCAAGGGAGGGGGGGTGGCAAGGGATTTTCCTGTGCTTAACTACTGATCACGGCTAAGTGGAAATCCTATAAACACGAGCGGAAATCAATGGAGGCTGCTTAGCGGCCAGGGGAGAGGGGCGGCCCACAGATTGCATCTGACGGATGAGAGAAAGGAGGCAGCCAGGGAGGGCTTGAAGAAGGGTAGCTGGGATGGGGTGAAGGAGCAGGCAGAGCTGTGGACAGAGGGGTCACTGTGGGATGGGAAGAGACACAGCGACCCCAGGAATGCATCCCACGTGGCCCAGAGTCCCGCTTGCTTCTAGGAAGGGCCCCCGGAGCCCAGGCTGTCACCAGGATGCTTGGTCCCCATCCTCTCTGTGGAGCGGTACACTTCTAGCAGGCGCTCATAGTCCTGGGGCCGGAAGCGCTGGAGGTACACGATCAGCTTGGCGGGGGCTGTCTCCTGGGCTGGCACACCTGCGGGCAGGGTGAGGAGAAGCAGAGCAGGAAGCTCCCTGAGTCCAGCCCCTATCCACCCAGCCGGGACCCCACGGTCGTTTCCAAGGTAGCTCTGGGATTCTGAATGCCATCGGCGCAGCCCACCGGCCCACGCCCTCACCGGCCTGTGGAAGTGGGCCTTCCTCCAGCGAGGAGAAATGGCGAAGAGGCAGCCAGGCACCATGACGACAGAGCACGCCACTGCATTGGCCCCATGGCAGTTACTACCTCTGTCCCCCAGGCAAGAGGAGAGCCTGCCGAGGCAGGCCGAAGCCCATCAGCTAGGTACAAAGCACACGCAGAGCTGTGCACGCAGAAACTCGGGGCTGCAGAAAGCAGCCAGGCTGCAGCCACGGGGTGGGATTCACACGGGATATTCTCCGCGTGGCAATGGGCCTGTTGCCAGTGTCTAGTGTGAGTGCCCGGTACCAAGCTGAGCACACAGAAGGCGACTGGGTCCACGTCTGCCGGGAGGAGGGGGAGGCCAGAACAGTCTCCAGGGCTGTAAAACCCCGGGGATGCCCAGCCCCATACTTGTATTGGACAACTAGCCGGACGGACAAAGCCTGAAGACCAAAACAACCCGGCCCAAAGCTTACCCCACTGTCTCCCAGAAATACTGGTTTTGCCTTTTACTTAGAGCCACCGGGACAAAAGAAGCTAGAAAAAAAAAGAAGGAAGGGGTGCGCGTGCCTAGGTTCGTTCCCAGCTCTAACTCCTGGCTCCAGCTTCCCGCCAGTGCACTCCCAGGGAGGCAGAGGATGACAAGTACTTGGGTCCCTGCCACCCATGTGGGAGACCAGGATGGAGTTCTTGACTCCAGCCCCAGCTCTTGGGGGCTTTAGGGGAGTGAACCAGCAGATGGCAGCTGCTTCTCTGCCTCTCAATTTTTTTTTTTTTTTAAAGGTTAGACGTTTGGGCAAAGGTAGGGTCCAAGCAGAGCACGGACAAACCGAAGTGCAGGAGACCTGTCTACAGGTAAGAGAGCAAAATGACAAATGAAATACGATTAGAAACACATAGGAGGGTCAGATCCAGACTGCACAGCTACCCTGAAAGAAGAAAGCAGGTTGGATAGAACTTGCAGCCAACTGGGTCCTTCCGAAAATTGCTAAAGCGATTCCTGTTACAGACACGATCCAGAGACTCCGCACCCCCACCCCGTGATCTGAGCCAGTGGGTGCCTCCTGAAGAGTGATGCGGGAGCAGGACCAGCCCCACGGCCTCACCAAGCTTGCTGCTGAGGCCATGGATCTTCTCCAGCGCCGTGGGCACCTCGGCCTCCTCCTGCACCAGGGCCTCCACCTCCCCCACGGCGTAACCAAAATCGGCTGTATCCAGGTCCACCCTGAGCTCCTCTTCAGCAGCTCCTCCAGGGAGCTCCAGTTTCCAGGCACTCCGTGTTGTCACAAAACTGGCTACCTCTTGCAGCCCCAGGGGGCCCAGCACCGCAGCCACGCCTCCTGCCTCAATACCCTCAGCTCCCAGCACCTCCCAGAGCCTGGCCACAATGGCAGGTTCAGCTACAAGTTCCCTGTACTCAGTGTGGGGCCCCGTGACACCTGCGGAGCCGGGACATTTGAGCTCCCACCCTCTGTCCTCCCGTTGTCGCAGCCAGTGGTCGGCTCGCATGAGGCTCAGCTCAGGGGTGTCATAGTAGGTGTCTCGGAAGATGACCCGGCGCTCCAGGGTGGCCCCCAGCTCCTGCAGCCGCTGCTCTGTGCCAGACCCTGGAATGAACTTCCGCTCCACCTCAATCAAGCCCTGGGCCATGCTACCTGCAATGGAAAAATCAACAAACATTCGCGGAGCTCCCAGGGGTGCTCGGCTTGCGGCGTGACCGCCCGGCACAGACCGCAGCCCAGGGTGAACGTGTGAGGCACACACAGGTCGCAACACCCTCTGCCACGCTACAACCCCTCTCTGACTCCGTGGCAGGAGGCCCCCCTCTGCAACAGTGACAGGGCTCCGGTTAAGTCCCTGCCACCGCTGCCGTCCTCAATCCAAAGGCATCCCGAGAAAGCAGGCCGTGGAGCGGGGACCCGACTTCCAATGCCCTCTCCGTACACCGAGCTACCCGGCAGGCCAGAGGCTCACTGCCTGGAGCAACCTGCCCGTCCTCGCCTCCGCACCGGCCGGCGGAGCCTCGGGTCTCACCTCAAAGCCCGAGGGTCTCCCTCGCCAGGGACCCGGAGATGGGGGGAAGGGGAGCCCACGCCACACCGCGAGGAATGCCGGGAGCAGTCTCTGGCCCCCGACCTCGGCCCGGCTCTCCGCGCGGCCGGCCGGTCCCAGCACCAGCGGCCATGTTAGGCCGATGTGACGGTGCCGAGGGAAGGCCGGAGCCCGGGAGGCCGGCTAGGTTATGGACGGCTGAGACCCCCACGGTGGACAGAGCACCGAGCTGTCCCATGGCGCTGTGCTTCTTATTCTCGACCCCTCCTGGCTGCCTGGGGTCGGCCCGGGTCTCGGGCCTCAGGATGAGCAGGCACCTTGGGGTTCCAGTGCATGATGGGAGATGTAGTTCCAAAGGGAGTTTTGCCTGCCGGGCCTCCCCACCTGTCGCTATGGTAACTGGAAAGCTGCAGTCAGTGCCCGCGGGACTCCACCTACAGCTGAACTAGGGCTGCAGGGCGGTGGGGAGAGTTGGGTGCCAAGAGCTGAGGCTTCAGGCTCCAGCCCCTTCCCAACTAAGCACATGGACAAGGGGATTACACAGTCACTCGTGCAAACACTGTCCAGCAGGTACCTAACTGACCATTATGGAGGCCCACTAAGTGCAGGCCAGCGGCCATGGGCTGGGGTGGGGGCATAGCGGGAAATTAAGTCCGGTTTAGCTCCCGTGGAGTTTTCAAGGGGACCTCATACACCCTGCCATGGAAGTTTAAGGTAAGGGTGGATGAGAGACTCTCCGTCAGAGGCGGAAGTGATGTTTGGGATGGGAACGAAAGATGGGGTGGGATTTCAACAGTTGGAGACCCAGGTGGAGACCAGAACAAAGGCCCAGAAACTGGAGAGCACCTGGCCAGAAAAAGATGAGGCTGGGGCCAGTGCTGTGGCCGTAGCTGGTTAAGCCACCTCCTGCGATGCTGGCATCCCGTGTGAATGCAACTGAGTCCCAGCTGCTCCACTTCCAAGCCAGCTCCTCGCTAATGGCCTGGGAAAGCAACAGAAGATGGGCCAAGTATGTGGACCCCTGCTACCCACATAGGAGACCCGGATGGAGTTCCAGGCTCCTGGCTTCATTGCACTCATTTGGGGTGTGAATCAGCAGGTGGAAGATCTCTCTATGTCTCTAACTCTGCCTTTCAAATAAATGAATTCAGAGAGAGAGAGAGAGAGAGCGAGGAAGGGAGGGAGAGAGGAGAGAGAGAAGAAAGAGAGAGAGAAGAAAGAAGAGGCCAGAAATGCTATGGAGGAGCAGATTGGAAAAGGCCTTGAGTGGCAGTCGCTGAGCAGGTCCAGAGCCATAAATGTATTTGTTCCTGTAAAGCGCATGGAAGATATGGGGCTGGCCTTTTGCTTTGGCAGCCAAAACAGAGAAAGCTCCTTCTCCTCACTCCCTCTGAGGACTGCGGCTGTCTGCACACCTCACCTGGCTGACTGATGCTCCCAGATGGGCGAGAAGCGCCTGGTTCTCCACGCCTGCTCCCCAGGGCTTTCCTGGAAGCACGTGTCCAGTGGGAAGTCCCGTGGGGAGAGAAGGCTGCTGGTTTACAGACTTCTCCCCACCCCGCGCCGGCGCCACCCTTCTCCCTGGCCCGCATTTCATCCCTGCCTTGCCTCTCAGGTGTGTGGACCCAGGAAGGAGACCTACTATGTCCTCTATTATTAGAAGGACCAGTCCAGCGGGCCAGAGGCAGCAACCTCACGGAATGGCACGAGCAGACCCGGGGCTGAACCTGGGCTTGCCCGCCCAGCTTCCCTCTCTGCTGCTGGGTCTTGGGGGAGCTGCCCCTCCCCCCCAGCCTCTCCACGGGTAAATGTGTGTGAGGACTCAGTAACAAACCACAGGTCACGTGGCAGAACCTGGAAATGTCACCTCAGGGGCGTTATTATATTTTGAGAAGTAGGCTTAAACAGCAAGTGTGGGTTCTGGAGCCAGACCAACGAGGTTGGAGTCCTGGCCTTGTCACTTACGGACCACGGGTCAGTTACCTCTCTTGTGCCTTGGTTTCTTCAACTGCAAACGGACTAATAGTAGTGTCCTGCCTTGTGGAGTTGTGGGGATTAAATAAGTTAATACGTGTAAAAAGGCTCGGCACTGTTCCCGTGCACACAATCAATCCTGGAAGTTACTGTTTCTGTGTTGGTATAAGACGATGGGAGCACTCAGGAGCAAATCCACTAAAGAGGAGGAGGAGCCAGAGCCTTCCTCCTCCTCCCCAACTTAGAGGAACATAGGACTGCGGGAAAGGCAGGATCCCAGATATTTCCAAGTAACTGGTATAGAAAGGAAGGTTCTAGTACCCGATCGGAAGGAAAAGGAATAACAAGACAGGAAGAAGGGAATGAAAAGCCTCCGGCGGTTCCGGGCAGCCCACAGAAGCTAGGGCTTGCCCTAGAGCCCATTTAAAACAGAACAGCAAAATACACATATGGTTTCCATAGGCTAGAGGAAGAGGACAGGAGAGAGTTTAAAGCGACCTGCCCTCTACAAGCACTGGCTTGGACACGGCGCGAATCAAGGAAGCGCCCGAGCCCCTCTGCCCGCCTGCCCCGGGGTCCCGGGTGCGTGAGGCTGACGCACGCGAAGCTCCTGGGCCACGGGGCGGGGGCGGGGCGGACAGACTACAACTCCCGGCATGCGCCGCGGCGGGCGGGCCGCTGCACCTGCTCAGTGGGGCCGCCCCGGGCGCCTGGGTATTGATTATTCCATTGTGTGGGACGCCTCGGCTCCAGCCAGTGAATGAGGCGGAGGAGTGAGGACGAGGAGGAGGAGGAGGAGGGCGAGGAGGAGGAGGAGGAGGAGGAGGAGGAGGAGGAGGAGGCAGGGAGCGAGCGAGTGCCCTGGGTGAATCAATGGAAACCCCCTCACGAAGCCGGGAAAACACTTCAGCCGCAGCCAAATAGCATTGATTATTTTCCTTCACTTCCCTCACCACCGTGAATTTATTTATTTATTTTTTCCATCTCCGTCCCCGACGCCCCGGAGCGAGCGCTGGAGGGAGGGAGGAGGAGGGGAAAAAAAAGGAATCAACACATCGGAGAAGTCCCTTCCAAGAGCCGCCCCCTCCCCTCCCCGCCTCGCGCTGCTCGGCGGCCGCGGTTCGACTCCCGTCCCTGCTTCCAGCTGAGGTGTAAGTGCATCGATTTCCGATGCTGCTGGGTTGGTTGTTGTTTTTTTTTTTTCTCCTCTCCCTCTCACTCTTCTCCCCTTCCTTGCTCTTTGGAAGCTCGAGACGGAGGGGAGACGAGGCGCTCGGAGGCCGCCGCTGGAGGGGACGGAGAGGGACGGGAAGGGGCTGGGGGAGGGGACGCGGACGGACGGACAGACACCGAGAGCCCGGGGGGAAGTGGGGGCAGGAGAGTGGGAGGGCGAATGCGCGCGAACTGGGTCGGGCGGAGGGAGAGACGGGGAAGGGAAAGGCAGGGGCCAGCCGGACACACGGAGGGTAACGAAAGCCTAGACGGGCCGCGCCGAGCCGTGCGGGGAGCGGGGTTCCTGGAGGGAAGGGGAGGCCGGGTGAGTGCCAGGGCTCGGAGCTGTCAGCCTGAAGGGGCCAGGGTCTCGTGGCCCCCCGCCGGCTGCGGGATGGGGGAGGAACCGCGGCTGCCGGCTGATGGATGGGCCGGCGCGCTAGGGCGTGGGGCGGAAGGGGACGTGGATACCCTCAGTCTTCGTTTTTGCCTGAAGTTGAGTTTTTATTTTTTTGAAAGGTGCTAGTAGGTGAGGGGAGGCCCTGTTCATGGTGCAGCGTGTCCGTCCCAGCCCCCGGCCCCGACCCTACAGCCGCTCCTGCCTGCCCCTCTCTGATTATCCGTACCATTTCTGAGCACTGGACCAGGCTGCTCGCCATGCCCGGAGCCCGCTGCTCTCGGTCTTGCCATGCTTCACCTCGTGTCTCCACCCCATCCCTGTCCAGTTCCGTGTCGCTGCCTCTGCTTGTGCCCCTTGCCATCTGCGCGATCCCCTCTCGCTGTGGGTCCCTGTCACCGAGTGGCACACGCTGCCCGGCTCGGGCTCCGGTGCTCTCCCTCCCTGCCGGGGCTGTCCGGATCTCTCGGGCCTTTTCACGCTACTTTGGAGTTTTCTTGTCAGTCCCGATTGTGGTTGTCGCTGGTCACCGGGCCTGCATGTGTTCCCCGACAGCAGGGCCGCCTCTTGCGCCTGGGCTAGGGAAACTCTGGAACTACCTAGCATTGTGGACTGCCCCCACTGCCATGTGCCTGTCTCCCCCTATCAGGATCTCACCTTCTGGTCTCCTGTGTGTCATCGGCCTTTGCGGGAGCCTTCTACCACAAGCCTCTTCCCTGCTCACCCGATTCTCCTCCCTTCCCCCACTTTACCATCCTATATTTTCACCCCTTTTTTCCATCCGCGATCCTCGACAATCTCCCTGCTTATTCTGCACCTTTGTCTCGCAGACTGCCCTCTCCCTACCTGTTCTCCTTGGTCACCCTAAAAGTTCCTTTGATCCCTTATCCTCTTACCCAGCACTTTAACTCCAGTAGCAGCAGATGCCACAAGCTGGGAGCTGTCGGGGTATGGTTTGCGAAGGCTCATAAACAGGCAAAGAAATCAATTAAATGGGCTTCCAGGGGCATATAACCCCTTCACCAGTCAGTGCCATCATGTCAGTGAACTGTCAACTTTGATTCTGTAAGGAGACATTCCCTAGGACTATAAGCTCCTCCCAGCTTGGTGGCACCCTCCCCACCCCCCATACACACACACACACTCTTCAGCTCATTCTAAATACCAGTGGCTTTTTCTGCACTTTTGAGTTCATCTTCTTTCCGGGCCCTGGCTATGACGGTGTTTCGATTCAGCACCATTCTCAGTGAGGCCGTTTTTCTCATTGTGACAGAAGCTGTCTTACGCATGGGGCCACATTCATCCAGCCTCACAGAAGGGCCAAGGTGGAGACAGAATCTGGAGAGTTTATGTTGGTGTTAAGCCCATCACTGTTTCTCCAGACCTCGGATCTGGAAGGGTAAAAGCAGGAGGGAGACAGATATGGGTAGCAGACAGACGATTTCAGAGGTGAACAGAATTACAGAAAGGGGCGGGGGGGGGGGCAGGTGCAACAGACACATGGGAAGAGGAACGCATGACGTGAGGGATGTGCAAAGAAGGGAGGGAAATCTGTGGGGGGGGGCGGGGGAACTCAGGGTGATTGATGAAAAACTGAGAGAATGAAATAAATACAAGTAATAGCTATAGGAAGGGAGAGGAGATAAATGATAGAATATTCCCAAAGAGGTCGACAGGAACGAATACAATGGTGAAGGGGGAAGGGAGGGAGGAAGTGACATCGAGTAAGAGAATGTGGTACAGCAAAGGTAAATGGAGGGGGGGGCTGAAGCTGAGCAGAGCTGTGTGGAGCCAGCTCTGCGGGTCGGGGGAGAGGGGAGGAGGAGGTATCAAAGGAAACAGATGCCTCTGGTGTGAGGAGGGCACAGCAGGGCTGAAGCAAAGACAGCACCGCAGGGGGTGGGCGATTTGGAAAGAAGGCGCAGCAGCAGGGCCACCGAGCTGAGCCCCAAAAGAGAAAGTCCAGAGAGGGAGAGGACACAGAGAGAGCAGGCCAAGAGAGGGAGCGAGAACCTCACACACAGTCATTCCAGGGGCCTGATCACTCACTTCCCTACCCATCTTATTCCCAAGCCAGGAGAACACAGCAAAGAGATGAAAAGTAGAATTCCCCTTTCCTTCCACTGACAGGAACTTGAATCTTCCTGGCCCCTTGAGAACCGAAGACCTCAAGCCTCTGATGTCATAAATTGCTCGTGTTGCCGTGGCAACCGGACAAGGTTCCTCCCTCCATGATGTCAGAGGCAGCTGGTGTTACCTTGAGACGCATCCAGGAACACGTTGCTGCTTTGCTGGGGGAGCTACATCACATGTGGGGCTGGGGCCTGAGTAAAATCTGTGGGATTCCTGGCTCTGGTAGTGTGGCCTTGCCTCTCTCTCGGGAGCTGTTCTCAGCCCAGAATGACAGTTGTCACAAAGCAATGTTGTTAGAGCCTGACGGGAGGGACCTCGGGAGACCAGGGGCATTGAGGAGGGGATGAAGGCAAGGGAGGAGGCCGAGAGCTGGAAACGCAGTTTCAGAACCTGCAAGGAGGCAGCGCGGTGAGCAGCAGGCAGAGTGGCTGCTTGTGTGAGCTGAGGCTGGCTTTGGATTTGGGAACGCAGGCTAGAGCTGGCAATGCCCGGGAGTGGCAGTGGGAGCTGGATGAGGCTGTGCACTGTTGCAAGGACAGAGAGGAGGGAGGGGTCTGGGCTGCCAGGGGGCCCAGTGGGATCCGGCGGTAGAGGAACAGGGAAAGGGGTCCCTTTAGTCCAAGAGGCTAAGCTGTCTGGTGAGAGGCTGAGGGTGGTCACGATGACCACCCGAGAAGGGGCTGCGTCTGTCTGGCTTCCGGTTGTTTCCTAGCACCTAGCACAGCGTCTGCTACCCAGGACAGGCTGAATCAGCGTCATCCAATGTGGAATTAACAGGGAGAGGCTCAAGAGAGGAGTTGGCCCCCTAACTAACTCTTGCCCCCCACCAGCACCCCCATAAACAAAAGGGCAAGTTGGGAAAGGGCTGGAGGGGCGTTCCCCGGGGATGGAGAGATCTGAGGCTGAGACAGGACAGACTTTGGGTTATAGGCACACTTGGAGGCAGCCAGGGTTGATTTGGGGAGTCTTTTTTTTTTTTTTTTTTTTTTTGAGATTCCAGGAGGAAAAAAAAAAAAAAAAACCATGAATGAACAGTCCTAGGAACTCAGAGGAAGAGGTGGAGGAGGCTAAGGGAGGGAGGCGGTTTCCAGAGAAGGTTGAGAGTGGTTTCCTAAAAGAGTCAGCAAATCTGAATAGGAAGTGGCACTCCCACCTCATCTCCAAGGGTGGAATCGGTCATACCTGCGTGGACACGCTGGCTACTTCATCAAGCAACACCTGGCCAAGCCCAGCAGTGGCCCCATGGGCTAAAGGCAGGGGCGGCAGAGGTGACTGCCGCCCAGGGCTCCCTGGAAAGAACCCTGAAAGTCAGCCTTCACGTCCGGCTGCTGCCCACTGCCTAGAGCCCAGGGCAGCTGTGGAAGGGGCCGGGGGCGGGGGCGTGAAGGGAGGACGTGGTGACTGTGTGCACTGTCAGCCGCTGCCACAGACTTGGGCAGCTCATATTTTGCGGCAGGCGACAGGCTGTCGACACTGCGGTCCTTTACCTCACCGTTAGAAACTCATTTCATTGATTTTTCCATCTTTCTTCTCGGGCTCCTCGCACTAAGCTCAGTCATCCCACCACCCACATTCCCAGAACCCCCTGGCCTCTCTGGGGAATGCCAGAGGGGGCCGTGGTGGGGAGGGACTGCCTGCCCACGCCTCCTCCACCCCAGGCCAGTGAGGCAGGGGTGTCAGGTTTGGAGGGCACTTCCTCCCCTGAGGTAATCCCACTGGCTGTCAGTGGCCCTTCCATCCAGAGAGCAGGGCCCATGTGTGAGGGAGCAACAGGGCTGAGATCCACTCTGGTTCCTGCCACCAAGCTATTCCCTGGATGTGGGGGGTTGCAAATGCAGGGCGGGAGACATCTTTGATGGCTACCAATGCAGCTCAGCACTCTGCAACAGTCTGGTTTTGTGTGTGTGTTTCCTTTCAAAAGTCCAATGAGAGCAGGTGTGTTTTGGCAGGAGTGTGGGATTACTCAGGCCTTGGCATTCCATTGGAACCTTGCATGCATAGGGGCCTGTGCACGGAGGGTCTGGTCCTAGGGAGCCTGCAGATGGGCAGTCAGTGGGGCACGATGGGTGTGGGCCGAAATCTTCCCTGTCCCTAGTGCCTCCTGCAGCCATAGCTAGCTACCCTCCGCCTCTCCCTTTGGGGCTGGGCTTGGGCTAAAGGTCAGGAGTCAATTGCCAGTCACTTGGCTTCTCAGGGAAGGAGGGAGGGGTAGAACAGGAACTGGTGGGTTAAACGCTATTTCCATCCTTGATTTTTTCATTTCTTGTGTTGTCGCCAATCCTGCTTCCTGTAACCAAGTCTGAAGCCCAAGGCCCTCTGCCTCTGGTGTTGTTGGCTGGGTTCTTGAGTCTTGGATATGAGTCTCGGGTTTGCTGCTCCCCTTGATTCAGAGCCCCCTGCTCTGTGGCGGTGGTCTCCGTCCCGTGTCCTGTGTGCCTGGCCACAGATGCCTTCCTTCTGCCCATTGCCAGCCTCTGCAGGCTGTGGGGTCCCCAAACACTGGCGCTCTTGGGGAAAGAAGGTGCATTTGAGGTTAGGAAGTGAGAAGGCCAGGGACGGACAAGGAAAAGGTTCTGGGTAGACTGGGCAGAGAGAAGAGGGGAGTGTGACAGGGACGAAGGTGACTTCACCTGAGTGACAATTTGCTGGGGGATGGGGGGAAGGAGTAGGCTGTGAAGAATAAGAGATACTGGAGAGAAAACAGGAAGCCTGACCTCCGACCCCCACCCACCCACACACTTGGAAGTAAAGAGGGCTGAGGAGGAGGAAGGAGGAAGTGTGGTTATGTGAGACCAGAAAGCGGAAAAGCCAGGCCACCGGTCTCCGTCTCTGCCTCAGTCCTGAGTTCAAGCCTTGCTGGCTTTGACCCTTGTGGGAGGAACTGAAGTGGCAAATTAACGATGATAATGAAGTCACTGCTCCTTGTTTGTCTTTGCTGGTTTCCCCTTGAGATTTGTCCTTTGGCCAGACAGGGCAATGTGGGGGAGGGGAGAGACAGCAGCAGTGGAGGGCGGGGGAGGGTGTGGGAAATCGGATGGAGAGATGGACAAATGGGCTTGAGAGAAGAGGGGAGGGTGAGTGGAGCGCAGGGAAGCAGGACCCAGGGATGGGGGAGAGGAGGGAGGAGGGGAAAGGAGAGAGGTGTGGACTGCCTGCCGGGCAGGGAAAAGAACAATGGGGAACAGCAGAGGGAAACCTGCCCGGAGGAGCGCGGGAGGGAGACCGAGAGGTGGCACGGAGTGTCGGTGAGCCGGAGGGAGAGAGCTGCAGCTGGCGGGGCCTGTGGGCGGGGCCTCATCTCCATCTCTAATGGCTGTGAAATGAGGTTAGCTCCATTAGAGGCGGCGAGAGTGTAACGAGATCACACTCATTAGGGCTGGGCCATCCCAGTAATTACCACCACCCCAAACACGCCCGTGCCAGCCAGGCCGCCAGGTACTTACAGACACACAGCAACGCACCCACACAGGACATCCTGCTGCTGACCAGGCCCGCACAGGTGTAACGGGGAGGACCCAGCTGGTTCTGGTGCACCTTCACCAACCCCAAAGACTTGCTCCTCAGGGCTACACACGCATGGGCAGAAAGCAGTAAACACACACACACACACCCCTAACCCAGGAAATAAGGCGTGCGGATGAATAATTATTGTTTCCATTTATTGATCACATCCAAAGTGCCAGTCTCACTAATGATCACCTCCACAGATACGACTCCATGAGGGACTATTCCCCATTCTCTACAGGAAGAAACTGAACTGAGGCTTTAAGCAACTGAGCTAAGGTCATTTACATGTTAGAACTGGAAGGAGAATTTGATTCCAAGTCTGTCTGACTCTGAAAGGCTGTGTTTTTCACTAACACCAGCCTGCTTATCTGATGTTCATATACTGATATGGATAACCGAATGTGGCACACACATCGTCTGGATAACCTCACCTGTGATATCCGCCTTCCCGCCGCCACCTCTCTGTCACACAAACACCCCCCCACCCCCACCCACACACGCAGACTCAGTGCCCCTGCATAGACTGCAGTGTGAATGGCGCCCCCTGGAGCTCGCACAGAGCAGTGATCCTGTTCTGGTCCATCTTGTGCTAAGAGAGAAACTAAGGTGGAGGCAGGCAGCATCGCTGCCTTCCAGCTCCAAGAGGAGCGCAGCAGCACCTGTGCGCAAGGCAGCACACTTGGGGGCAGAGTAGCATGCTCAGAGTCCCAGACCTCGCTCAAACGCAAACCAGCCCACGGCTGGGCGCTTCCAGAGTCACTCAGGAGCCGAGTGCCGGTCTTGGCTCTGCGTCTTTCTAAGTGGGAGATCTTCAGAATCTGTCCATGTTTGTCAGAAGGAAGAGCTGGAGCTCTGCGTCAGACTGGTGAGGGAGTCGGGAGGCCGCGCTTCCTGGGGCTCGGCCCGGTGCCGGCTTGGTGCGTGGCCCACATCTGAGCAGTGCTGCAGGTGCAGGCTGAGTACTTTTTATCCAAGATGCTTGGGAAATATTTTTGATTTTAAAAATGATTGTTTATATTTATTTGAAAGGGGGAGAGAGAGAGAGAGATCCTTCATCCATTGGTTCACTCCCCAAATGCCTGTAACAGCCACATGAGCATGCAGGGCCAGGCTGAAGTCAGAAACCAAGAACTCAATTCGGTTGGGTGGCAGGGACCCAAGTACTCAAGGCATCGCCTGCTGCCTCCCAGGATGTACGTTAGCAAAAAGCTGGGGCAGAAGCAGGGCCAGGACCTGGACCCGGGCACTCCAATATGGGATGCGAGTGTCTTACATACTGCACCAAATATCTACCTCTTGGAATTTTAAATTTGCATGTATTTGCACATACATAACGAGATGGCTTAGGGATGGAACCCAAGTCTAAACATGAAATTCATTTATGTTTCATGTATATCTTTTACACAACTTAAAGGTAACTTTTTTAAAACATCTTTTAGCATAGCTGCATATTGAAAATTTATTCAAGAGACAGAGAAACAGAGGCAGGTAGGCAGAGAGGGCCCCCCTCCCCCTCTACTGGTCTACTCTCCAAATGCCTGCACCAGCAGAGGCTGGGCTAAGCCAAAGCCCAGAGTGGGGAACTCAAGCCTGTCTCCAGTGTGAGTGGCAGGAAGCCAAACGCTTGGGCTGAGACTCAAACCCAGGCACTCTATATGGCATCTCAATCCATATCTCAACCACCAGGCCAACACACGTTGACTGTGACCCATCACGTGAACACAGGTGTGGGATTCTCTGTATGTTATACCACATCAGGCTCATAATGCATTAGATGATTTTAGACGATTGTGGATTTTGAGGTTAGGGATGCCCAGCGTGTATAGTTGTTGTAAAAGTATTTAAATGGAGTCATTGCACATTACGGGTTCATGCAGTCAGAGAGCCAGACCGACTTATATACACAGTCACTTACAGTGGTATCTTTCCACATAATTATAGAAGGATTGCCTGCAGTTCCATGCAAGCTCAGGGCGATCATTGTCGTCTACGCAAGTCCCCGGTGCCAGCACCAGAGAGGAACCTGATTCTGGATGCAAGGGCGCAGTCCCTGCCTGCCCATGCCCAAGTGTTCCTGCGGAACTGGGTGGGGGAGGTTCTGGGCTGGTTCTCGGACGTGGTCGTCCGAGCTTGAGGTATGTAGAACCGCAGGGCCTCGCGTCTCCAGGGCGCTGTAAGATCAGACAGCTCCACACTGCTCTCCTGCCCTGGACACCCACTCCCCGCAGCAGCGGGCGCTCTACGCTCACTTCAACAAATGCACTTCCCTTCCGCCCCTGTCTACTCTGCGTCCACCGTCCACCGCCAGCTTCTTCCCCTGAGCCTCCCCTTTCCATATCTCACTCGGTCCTCCCATGCCCACCTTTAAGCATCTTGCAAGGGGACAGGCCACCTGCCCATTGTGTTGCCAGAGCTGGGAGGCTGGGCAGAGCGTCCATGTTTACCTGGGCACATCGGGAAGCAGACTTGCCCTGCCCCACCCTCCCTTCCTCCCTGTCACTTTTGTTTACACACTCCGTGAACTTCTCCTGCTTGTGTGTTTCATTGCTGCCTTACTCATTCATTCATTCATTCATTCATTCTCTCTCTCTGACAAAACAGGTTGCACAACAATAAGTGCTTGCTCCCTAAATATTTGTAGGAGCAGGAAAGCAGAGATCTGGGATAGGTAGGTAGAGTTTACATGCAGGAATAGAGTTAGTGTTTGTCTTGTTTTTCAATGTAGAGGACCAGGTTTAGAGGCAGAGAAAATTAGTTTTAAAATGCAAGAAGAGGGGGCCAGTGCCGTGGCTCACTTGGTTAATCCTCCACCTGCGGCGCCGGCATCCCATATGGGCACCGGATTCTGTCCCGGCTGCTCCTCTTCCAGTCCAGCTCTCTGCTGTGGCCTGGGAAGGCAGTGGAGGATGGCCCAGGTCCTTGGGCCCTGCACCCACATGGGAGACCAGGAGAAGCACCTGGCTCCTGGCTTCGGATTGGTGCAGCGCCGGCCGTAGCGGCCATCTGGGGAGTGAACCAACAGAAGGAAGACCTTTCTCTCTGTCTCTCTCTCTCTCACTGTCTATAACTCTACCTGTCAAATAAATAAATAAATAAATGCAAGGAGAGGCCACAATAATTCTGATGCAGGTGCCCGTGGCTTCTGCGCCCGGTCCAAGTGTGAGCCTGGGCAAACCTTCTGCTCTTTGCCTGGGATCACGGGTGTCAGCAGGCCCAGCACCAAGACAAGAGGGACAGTCGGAAGTACCTCTGCGGTCAGGAGGGCTAGATTTAAACCCTGAGGCTCTGCCCTTGGCTGCAAAGGGCAGAGATTCGGTGACTGATCCTGGTCAGAAGAGGAGTGAAGCTTGCTAGGGAACTTCCTAAGGGGAAGCTGGGACTGAGCCTGGGTCTGCATGGATCCAAACCGCCTGTTCTCTCACTGCCTAAAAACCACGAGGCTCTGCTGGCGAGAGGTTCTTTGCTGTTTATGTCAGACGGGCCCCCTGAAGTAGGGGTGCACAAACTCATCTCTCTTGCTTGTCTTTCCCCTCCCTGCAGGCAGCCTGCACTTGAACGCCACAGGTTGAGACAAAGAGGGGAGAGAGGTGAGGGCAGAAGGAGCTGGAAGAGAGCAGTGCTTTGGGCAGGAATCTCAGAGGGAGAGGAGAAAGAGAAGGTTCTGCAGAGGGCCTCTGAATAAGGGAAGCAGGAGCTAGGACAGTTGGAAAGACAAACACACCTGGAAGGCTCCGGTGTGGAAATCATTGTATGCAAACTGTAAGCAAACCATGCTGCCCTCTGACAGGCTTGCATAGGAAAGCTTCAGCCATGTCGTTGGGTTTGGACACAAGGACAAAACAGGGGCCTTTGTTTTTTGAAGCGCCATTGGAGACACTCTGCCCCCTTTCTGATAGGCCCCCTCCTCTGTGTTGTTCCCTCTGTGACCACCAGGGAGCAGTAGTGTTTCTCATCCGCCGCCGGAGGTGGGAGGGGGGTTGCACCAAGGAGTCCAGGTCTAGCTGGCTGCTCTGCAGGAAGCACCCCAGGTCTACTGCACCTCCTGCCCTGCAAGCCAGCGTGGCTCCCGGCTCCTCACCCAAGCATCATTTCACCCTTGGCCCTTTGTTGCTTGTAAATTCTCTGGTTTGGGGGGTCTCACCGTGTTTCCGCTGCCCAGCTTGCTCTCAGAGCCTGCCTTCTCCGCTTTCCCTCTCTGTTCTTGCAACTTCACATCCGGGTCGTGTGGGCTGTCCTGTATAACACCCCCGCCCCCGCCCCGCGGTTTGCCGGGCCCTGCTGTGTGCGGTGCTGCCTCATGGATGCCCTGTCTTCCTTTCTCTGCCCACCTCCTGCAGTTCAGGAATCATGACTTGGGGGTGGGGGACACTGGCTCCCCAGCTGAGCTCTGAGAGATGTCTTCCAGCGCAATAACCAGAGGGCGGTGGCGGGCAGCGGGGAGAGGTGGTGCCAGAGAGAGCAGGGAGCGGCCTGGGGTTTCTCAGCTCCGATGCACGAGGGAGGGAGGGAAGGAGGAAGGGGCAGCAAGGGCGCCCTGGAGCCTGGGGCCAGTTGGGAGCTGGAAGATTCATCTCGGGGGAGGACTGCACCCTCACAACTCTCCACCCTCCTCCCTCGGCTCCTGGCCTCCCTCCTCCCATCCCCCTCAGTGGCAGCAGCCTTGTAATTTAAAGCTCTCTCTGTCGCCTCTAATGTGATCCTCTCGTTTTATTGACTCTCTCTGCCGTCTGTGGCGCCCCTTCACATCAATCTCCTCTAATCACACCGCCGCCACCGCCTGCTCGGCTCCCCTAACCCCTCTGCTCTGCACCAGCCCCGGGCCGCGCCTCTCCCCAGTGGACAGTTCCCCACTCCACACCGCACCTGCCCTCTTCCTCCACCCCTCCTTTCCAGGCTGGGGCGTCAGGGCCTTCCAGGAGTCACCTTCCCTCTCCCCCACCCCCACCCCCGGGTCCCCTGGGAGAGGAGGTGCCCTCTAGGAAGCCAGGCTCAGAAGGGCAGGGGGTCTGGGGGAAGCTGACAGCATCTTGGCCCACACCCCGGGGTGGCAGGAAGGGGGTGACTCTTAGGCCTGTCCTGTTTCCGCACCATCTCCAGGGCAAGTAGGAAGGGACAGAGAGGGACACAGATTCAGAGAGGGAAGGAAGAAAAGATGGAGGAGGAGGAGGAAAGAGGAAATGGAAGGAGAAAAAAAAAAGTGAAAAAATAATTGCTGCAGCTAAGGGTTTGTGATAAATAGTGGGTGATGGGAGAGCAAGGGGGGAGGGGGGAGGGGGAGTTGGGGGCCGTGGGGGGGCTGGGGAGGGATGCACTGAGGCAGAGATAAATTTGCAATTGAAATTCTTTCCTGAAGAGAAGGAGGGGCAGGTTGGGAGGTGGGGGAGACATTTGCAATTTTAAACAGCTCCCAACCTGCCCTGGACAGATCTGGGTCTCACCCAGGAGCTAGCCAAGAGCTTAGCTCCTTTAGTTTCTAGCCAGGAACCGGCCGTCTTTGTCCTGGGAAGTCGACATCTTAGAGAGAGAGTCCGGCCGCGGAGTCTGCTCCCAGTAGGCGGGGGGGGGGGGGGGGGGGCTACTGCTGGCCAGCTGGGAGACTGCACCCACACCCACTCGTGTCCAGCTGCACCCACTCAGTGGCAGGACCCACACGGGCTCCTCTGGCCAGGTGGTTTCTTCCCACCAGGTAGGGTAGTGAAAGATGGTAGGGCCCCAGCTTCTAGGATTGAGTGGAACATCAGACCCTCACGAACCCGTGTACCTTCTTCCCACCAGGGCTTCTGTGAGAGCAATCTCTCCCACACCTGGAGAGTCTCTCTCTCTCTCTCTCTCTCTCTCTGGTCCTCTCTGTCCAATTCCTTCACTTCCCTTTGGATTCTCCAGTTCCCCCCACCTCTCCATTCCCTCCACCCAGGTACTGATTTGCATTTTCATTAGCATGCTAATCCAGCCCCTCTGGAGCTTCTTAATGGCTATGACTTCACGCCTGGCTGGACCCCCTGGAGGAGGGAAGGGAATAGGGGCCTGCAGGCTGCTTGGGACCAGACCCAGGAACCCATTCCCAAACCAGAAATCTGGAGGTGGCCCAAGGAAAGTGAAGCCGTGCCCTCCACCCTTCCCTGAAGCCCTCTGGACAGAACTCCGGAAGTGTGCTCATCGGCCAGCTGCTGTTAGGGCCTGGGGAGAGCTGGGAAGGAGGTAGATGGGCTGTTGGCACCTGGGAGTGGTAAGGTATGGAGGCCTGGGGAAATCTGGGGAGTAGCTGGGAGACTTGGTGCTTCTGGTCAGTGGCAGGCAACCAGGAATCCTGACTTCCAGGCCTGGCAAGGCTCCTGTTTGCCTGTATTGGGTCTGAGGGACGGTCTGGCAGGAGGAGGGGCCCAGGCCACCGCGTGGGGAGAACCCTGTGCCTAGCCGGTACTTTTCTGGTTCCGCCACCTTGGAGCTGTGTGGTCATCAGCAGCTCATCTGACCTCTTTCGTTGGCTGCCTGAATCATCTATAAAATAGGGTTGCCCTTGTGAGAGTGAATAGTTGACGCAAAGCATGATGTGTGTGCCATACTAGCCGTCAGTAACATTAGCACTGTCACATGTTATTATATCTTTTGGGGGAGGAGAAGGCAGCGTGCAAGCTGTTGTCTTTCAACTGGCTGAGGAAGCTCCCACGTATTCCACATGGTTGAAACCAAAGATAGATCTAGAAGGCACCAGACAACCGCACAGTGCCCACGGGCCAGGGGGAGTCAGTTGTGGCTTCTCTCTGGCCAGAATCTGAGGGTCTTCCCAGAGTTCACCCCTTCAAAAGACAAACATTGACTGTGCTCACGACAGAGCAGTCAGGGAAGCACAAGGTGCCTGCTCTGATAGAACTCACCTTCTAGGAACACTGGGAATACCAGGTAGCACAAGATCGCTGAAGAAAGTAACTCTGGGACTGATTCAGCTTCTGTCGAGAGGAAAGACCTGTTGGAGGAGATATTTGTTTATAATTTTTATTTATTTGCTTGAGAGAGAGAGAGAGTTCCCACCTACTGGTTAACTTCCTAAATGCCCACAACTGGTCCCAAAGCCAGGAGCTGGGAACTCAGTGTGGGTCTCCCATGTGGGTGATGAGGACCCAACTACTTGAGCCATTGCCACTGCCTATCCGGGAAAGCTGGAATGGATCCGAAGTACAGCCAGGGATCCGAACCCACACTCTCTGCTCTGGGATGTGGGCATCCCAGCTGGTGTGGTGACCAGCAGCCACCCAGCTGCCCTTGCGGAAGTGGTGTTTAAGCACAGAACTGAACGTCAAGGGGCCACCACACAGAGACTGGGCAGTCGGCCAGGCTGAGTAAGCACGGGGCAAGGGCCTGAAGGTGGCCATGAACTTGGTGTGTTTGAGAATCAGGAGGAAAGCCAGTGGGCTGGAGCGAGCTGGCAGGGCGGCTTGGAGAGCGAGAGATGGTTCAGAAGGACCTTTTTGTAGATCAGGAAGAGTTTAGATTTGAGTCACAGTGCCATGAGAAGTCACTGGTGGGTTTTAAGCAGAATACAGTATGATTAACTAAAAGATGAGTTTTTTAGGATGCCTGAAATTTGCTTCTAAACAATGCACAAAAGGCAGGGAAGTGGGTGAGGATATAGATGAGACAAGGTAGGCCATGGATTGATAAATTTTTTGTGAAGATTTATTTATCTATTTGAAAGGCAGAATTACAGGGGGCAGGAAGGGAGAAACGGAAACAGCATCATCTACTGGTTCATTCCCCAAATGGCCAGGACAACAGCGGGAGCCAGGAACTCTGTCCAGGTCTCCCACGTGGATGGCAAGGGCTCAAGCACTTGGGCCATCTTCTGCTTCCTTCTCAGACACACTAGCAGGGAGCTGGATCGGAAGCGAAGAGCCAGGACTCAAACCAGAGCTTGAACATGGAATGCTGGTATTGCAAGCTTAACCCGCTGCACCACAGCACTGGCCCCGGGTTGATAACTGTTGAAGCAGGGAGGTGGGTTGTAAGGGTGTTCTGTGTACTAATTTGGCCTACTCTTAGCTATGTTTGCATTTTCATAATTGAAAATGAAAAGAGCATTCTGGCTGCTGAGTGGAGGGAATACATCGTAGGGCAACGTTGGAAACCAGGGGTCGACGTGGAGTTTGCTGTGTTTGTCCAGGGAAGAGATGATAAACAGCCAGGCCAGGGCGGTGCTTGTGGGGGAGGTGAGTGGACTTAGCAGAAGCTGAGAGAACACGAAGGTTGCAGCTGAGGCAGGTGGATTAGTGTAGGTGCCAACTTTCAAGATGGGAAGGACAGGGAGAAACAAAGAGTTGTGACTTCCGACATGTTCGCTAGAAGCCGTGTGACGCGGCAGGCTGCTGAGTGGGCGCCTGCGTGTGGTGTTCAGGGAGCAGGATGGGGCCCCGCAGCCTCACGGCACTGCTTTCTCCATGTTTCCCTGCAGGTCCCTGGCTGTCGCGCTGAAATGAACCCCCAGCACTCCTCCGTCTACGATGGCCACCCTTAACTCAGCCTCTCCCACCGGCACCACCCCCTCTCCCCGGCACAATGCCCCATCCCCAGCTCCGGACCCCGCCTCCTGCGGCACCCCCTCTGATCCTGTCACCAAAGATCCCCCTGCTGTCCCCTCCAGCTCTGAGAGCATGAGGCCCTCAGAGCCGGGGGGACAGCCCTCAGAGTCGGGCTGTGGCCTCGTCCCACCAAAGGAGACTGGGGAGCCCCAGGGAGAGTCTGGCAGTGGCGGCTTCCTAGCCGAAGGCCCCGGGGTGGACCAGGAGCAGGAGCAGGAAGGAGGGCTCCCTCCCCTGGACCTAAGCAACCACTTGTTCTTCACGGCGGGCGGGGATGCCTACCTGGTGGCCACGCTGCCCCTGCCAGGCGGCAGTGACCTCCTGTTACCAAAGGGCTTTCCCTGGGGCGAGGCAGGCGGCGAGCAGGAGCCCGGCCTGCCCCTCCTTGCCCAGCCGCCCCCCACACACCTCACTGCCCTTCATGTCCAACGTGGCTTTGACCCAACCCAAGGCTTTAGCTCTTCTGACCAAATTCTGTCCCAGGATACCTCAGCGCCATCTCCGGACGCCTGTGAGGAAAGGGATGGAGCCTTCTGGAGCTACCGGCTGGCTCCCAACCCACCCGGAGATCCCAAAGATGGCCCCACAGGGAGTGGCGGGGGAGGCCACCCGGCGCCCTTCTGGCTCTGCCTCCTGTGCCGCCTGGGCTTCGGCAGGCCCCAGGCCTTCGGGAGCCACGCACAGTCTCACGGGGTGACGCTAAGCCCTGCCCAACACCAGGGCCTGCCGGGCAGCCCAGCTGTGCTCTGGGAGGGGGACAAGGGCTGCACGGCCCTCATGAGCTTTCTGGAACCAAAACCCCCTGCCCGCGCCCCTCCGGAGATAGCCCCTCACGACGGCAGCACGGTCAACGCAGAGGCGAACGCAGCCCAGACCGAGGTTGGCTCCCCCGAGGCAAGAGTCCAGGCCCTCGTCCTCCCCACTGAAGAAGTCATGGCCCTCAGCCCACCCTCCCCAGCCACAACCCCGGCCACCTGGGACCCCAGCCCAACCCAAGCCAAAGAATCGCCAGGAGCAGCAGGCGAGGCAGGGCCAGACTGGTTCCCTGAGGCGCAGGACGAGGATGGAGGGCCCTGCCCCCCACTCAACCAAAGCTCACCCACCTCCAAGGAGGGGGGCACTCTCCCCGCCCCCGTGGGCTCCCCGGAAGACCCCAGTGAGCCACCCCAGCCCTACCGCCTCGCTGACGACTACACCCCAGTCCCTGCGGCCTTCCAGGGCCTCAGCCTGTCCAGCCACATGTCCCTGCTACACTCACGCAACTCCTGCAAGACACTCAAGTGTCCCAAGTGCAACTGGCACTACAAGTACCAGCAGACCCTGGACGTGCACATGCGGGAAAAGCACCCCGAGAGCAACAGTCAGTGCAGCTACTGCAGCGCCGGGGGCGCCCACCCGCGCCTCGCCCGCGGGGAGAGCTACAACTGCGGCTACAAGCCCTACCGCTGCGACGTCTGCAACTACTCCACCACCACCAAGGGCAACCTCAGCATCCACATGCAGTCGGACAAGCACCTCGCCAACCTGCAGGGCTTCCAGGCGGCACCCGCCGGCGGCTGCGGCGGCAGCGGTGGAGGTGGAGGTGGTGGCGGTGGCGGGCAGGGAAGTCCCCCAGAGGCCTCCCTGCCGCCCTCCACCGGGGACAAAGAGCCCAAGACCAAATCGTCCTGGCAGTGCAAGGTGTGCAGCTACGAGACCAACATCTCCCGCAACCTGCGCATCCACATGACCTCCGAGAAGCACATGCAGAACGTGCTGATGCTGCACCAGGGCCTGCCGCTGGGCCTGCCTCCTGGGCTGGTGGGGCCGGGCCCGCCTCCCCCACCAGGGGCTGCCCCGCCCAACGCGCCTGAACTCTTTCCATACTTTGGGCCCCAGGCCCTGGGGCAGCCCCAGGCCCCCTTGCCTGGCCCCGGGATGAGGCCCGACAAGCCCCTGGAAGCCCAGCTGCTTCTCAATGGCTTCCACCACCTTGGAGCACCTGCCCGCAAGTTCCCCACACCTGGTAAGCTCCGTGCGCCCTGTTCCTTGCTCCCCTTCTCCCCTCCCCTGGAGCCAAGCTCTACCTCCTGTTCTCTCCCAACGGCCAACCACCCACTTAGGTAACAACCATAACCCCCCTCATTAACCCACCTCCCCGCATTGCAGAGTGGCCCTGCCCTGTGCCTTCCTCGGGCCACTGATCTGTCTCCGTCCCCCAGCCCCCGGCAGCCTCTCCCCTGATGCCCACCTGCCTCCAAGTCAGCTCCTGGGCTCCTCGTCCGACGGCCTGCCCACCTCGCCGCCCCCAGAGGACAGCCCGTCCCTGAAGGTATTCCGCTGCCTGGTGTGCCAGGCCTTCAGCACGGACAGCCTGGAGCTGCTGCTCTACCACTGCAGCGTAGGCCGCAGCCTCCCCGAAGCCGAGTGGAAGGAGGTGGCCGGCGACACCCACCGCTGCAAGCTCTGCTGCTACGGCACCCAGCTCAAGGCCAACTTCCAGCTCCACCTCAAGACGGACAAACACGCTCAGAAGTACCAGCTGGCGGCCCACCTGCGGGAGGGTGGTGGGGCCCTGGGCGCCCCCTCCCCGATGCCCCTGGGAGAGGGGGCTCCATATGGATCTGTCTCCCCGCTGCACCTGCGCTGCAACATCTGTGACTTTGAGTCCAATAGCAAGGAGAAGATGCAGCTGCATGCCCGGGGCTCGGCCCATGAAGAGAACAGCCAGATCTATAAGGTGAGGCTGGGCGGGGAGGGGCTGGGGGGCCGAGGGAAGGGAGAAACCCAGGATGTGCGCACCCGGGGGACAAGGTGTTCAGACAGACGGGAGAAAGAGAGAAACCAAAGGACAGTGGCCTCTGATGAAGTGAAGACTTTATTCAGCTCTCCTGGTGTTTGGGCTGGAGGGAGGGGTCCGTGCCAGCTCAGTCCACGCGTCACTGTTGAAGGTTCAAGAGGATGCGCCCACATGGCATTCACCACGAGGAGGGTGCAGGATTGGCAGGAGGAGGAGGAGACTGTAGTACTCAGGGGGCGATAGGAGGGAAGAGGGGGCTCAAGTCGGGGGAAGCAGGTGCTGCTAGTCAGGCTCCCGTAGGGGAGGCAGAGATGTCCCCTGTGATACGGCGCCGTCCCTTCCGGGCCTGAGCCAGCCTCTTGCTGTGTTTCTAGTTTCTGCTGGAAATGGAGGGAGCAGAGGCAGGGGCCGAGCTGGGGCTGTACCGCTGCCTGCTGTGTGCCTGGGAGACGCCCTCCCGCTTGGCCGTGCTGCAGCACCTGCGCGCACCTGCGCACCGCGACGCCCAGGCCCAGAGGCGTCTGCAGCTGCTACAGAGCGGCCCGACAGCCGAGGAAGGACTGGCAGCTCTGCAAAGCATCCTGAGCTTCAGCCACGCGCAGCTCCGGGCTCCCGGTGAGGAACACGCGGGCTGGGCAGGGAGTCCAGGGCTGTGGAGAAAGGGGTGCAGGGGAGGAGAGGCGGGGCTGTGAAGGGATGGTGGGACAGGGCGGGGCTTCAGGAGGGAGGGGAAGGAGGAGGCAGGCACCATGCTGCCGGTGGAGAGCAGGCCGCGAAGCGAGGGGAGAGACTGGTGTCCTAGCAACGCTGGGCATGGGGGTGGCAGGCTGGAGCTGGCCAGGAAGGAGAGAGAAGAGGGCAAGAGGGACACGGATGGAGTCTGCTCCATGCTGGGCCAACACCTGTTGGAAGAAGCCAAGTGCCGTGAGCATGCTCCAAAGGCAGTGGGGGTGGGAAGAGGCCCTGACAAGCTTCCCGGCCTCTTTCGGTCTCCTAGGAGGCCTTCATCCCTAAAGCAGGGCTGAGGTTGTAGCAGCAGAGGCGAGGAAGAGCCAGCCAGGCACCACTGAGGGTGCAGGAACAGAGCCCGGAAGGGGCTGTGGGAGGTGGGCACAAGCGGCCGGGCTTTCCAGGGGCCAGCAGTGGGCGAGGGCAAGGGCACGGGCAGCGGGAACCAGGAACAGGCGGCATTGACTGGTGCTAATTGAATTGCCAATATGCCGGCTGGAGTTAAGTGCTGGAGGGGGCCCAGATCAATAGCTAACGATCCTGGCGCAGGGCTGAATGGAGTTAAGGAACTTTAACACTTTAATTAGGCCGCCACCGAAAATAAATTCCTACACATCTGTCAATTCTTGCTTGAGTGCTAATCTCCCTGCTGGACCTTCCGCCTCCCGCTTCCCATTCCACCTCCGCGTCCCTCTTGGGGGCCCTCCTACCACATTTCTGGGCCCCCCACTTTCAGGGTCGGCAGAGGCGGGCAGGGCGCTGAGTTTGGTTCTGTTTCTGTCGCCTACTGCTGCACACGCCCAGCACGACCTTGGGCCCTGCCAGCTCTAATCCAGTGGCTCTTCGCCCTCTCCTGCGAGTTGAGTCATGCAGCCTTTTTGTCTTTCGTGACTGGCTGCTTTCTGGCCTCCTCAGCCCCATGTCCTCCCCTCCCTGAGGGTCACCTCTTTACCCCGGCCCTCCCCTGTTCCTGCACAGGGAAAGCTCCTGTCATCCCCTCGGCCGAGCCGCCCACCCCTGAGAAAGATGCCCAGCACAAGACAGAACAAGCGGGTGAGTCGCTCAGTGGATGCCCCTCCCCCCAGGCCTCATACTCTCTGAGACGCCCGGGACCTTGCAGTAAAGCAGGTGCAAACCTGATTGCGGGGGGGGGGGTCGTCGGGAGGAAAGCATGCCGAGCCGCAGAAGGCCAGGTGCTTCCGCCCTCTCTGGGCACCCACACCTGGCCATCCTGCTCACCTGCCTACTGACCTTCCTGCCCTTCTCCCTCCCTTTTTCCTTAAGCCCACCTCCCCGCCCTGGAAGCTGTATGCTACACATCATCTTAGGGGCTGGGGGCTGTGAAATGAAGGGGGTGGGCTGTCTGAGACCCTCGATCTTCTCTCCCTTCATCCTCAGCTTCTGAAGAGGCGGAGAACAAGACTGGCCCTTCCAGAGACGGTGCCAACCAGACCACGGTCAGAACTGGGGCCACGGGGCGGAGCCGAGGCAGGGTCGGGCTTGCCTGAGATCCGCTCATACCCCCAAGGCAGCCCCAGTGCTGTCATACTTGCTGCTTACTGCTCTCGCCTGGGTCCAGTGACATTTTTCGCACACACTGGGCAGAGCTGGCCCCAAGGGGTGAAGCACAGAGGGAAAGGAGATGAAGGGATGGCAGGAATGGGAGGAGAGGCGAAGAGAGGGGCTGAGCAGATGGCAGGAAAGACTGGAGGTGGACAGAGGAAGGAGGCGAGGAAAGAAAGGAAGAAATGGAAGGAAAAGGGCAAAACCCAAATACTCACTGCTGCCCCACCCCAGGAGCCCGGAGACGGAACTGTCTTGGGACTCCCTTGCTGGGACCCCAAGCAAATGATTCACCATGACAACAAGCACCACACAGCGAAGTCCCCGGTCCCCGGACCTGGGCAGCTGTTTTGCTCTGTGGCCTGAAAGTGTTGATTCTGAGCGGGTTCCCAGCCTCTGCTTTTGAGACGCGGTCCTGGGCCTCCGGGCCCTCCCGACCGCACGGCCCTGGGCTGTACTTGTTACCACTGTGCCGTGCAGTAGGACTGCGTCACTGCCAGCTGCAGACACGCCCCAGGTGCTCGGCCTCTTCCTCCTAACTCCCGCTCCCTCCAGCACACCTGTTCCAGATGTCTGCCGAGGGCCAGGTGTGTTAAGATGAGCATCTGGATCCCATCCCCTCCCTCCCACACAGGCCTGCTTTCTAGGAGGCATGTGAGGTGGTGGCCTCAGCCAGGCCTCTATCCCATGCAAGGGCAGTGCCAGCTTTTGAGACTTGTGGTTGCCCAGGTGTTTCCTGTCTGGCTCCTTCTAAACTGGGAATGGGGCCCAGCGTGCACTCAGGAATCCAAGGTACCGTGGGGTGGCGGGTCCCTGCCTTCCCATGACACCTCCTCTGCCACCTGTATTGCCCCTAGGTGTACTGCTGTCCATACTGCAGCTTTCTGAGCCCAGAGTCTGACCAGGTGAGAGCTCATACACTCTCCCAGCATGCAGTGCAGCCCAAATACAGGTGTCCGCTGTGCCAGGAGCAGCTGGTGGGCCGGCCTGCCCTGCACTTCCACCTCAGCCACCTTCACAACGTGGTGCCCGAGTGCGTGGAGAAGCTGCTGGTGGTGGTGAGCAGGGGCAGGGGAGGAAGGGTCGGGGTTCCCGCGCAGGGAAGCACAGCACAGGGTCTTTTAGCGAAGCTCAGAGCTGAGAAAGCTACACACCTTGCTCACTTCCTGAAGTCCTGGGGAGCAGGGCAGCAGGCACAGGCCTGCCAGGGTCAGGCAGCCTGGAGCAAAGAGGGAGCCAACGGGGAGGGGCAGCAGCTGTGGCTGGCCCCCAGCTGTGGGAAGGGCAGGAATTGGGGGGGGGGGGTTCTGTCCAGACAGGAGGCCGGATCCATGAAGAAGGAGCTTGGTGCAGGTCTGGGTATGGGGCGGATGGGTCAGGTGTGACCTCGTGGGTGGTGGAGAAGCCACTAGGGTGTCTGCCGTCACAGGCCACAACAGTCGAGATGACCTTTACAACCAAAGTGCTGCCGGGGCCTACGCTGAGCCCCCCGGAGGACGGCCCTGAGCCCCCCACCCCTGGGCCAGAGCATACGGTCAGCAGAGAGCAGGCAGCAGGTAAGGCAGGGGACAGCAAGGGCACCTGGGCTCCAGGGACCAGGAAGGGCTAGAGACAACTGAGCCATCACAGCCTCTTCTGTCTCCTCAGAAGGCCCCAAGCTGCCCCCAGAAGCCAGTCCAGATCCTCTTCCCGAGCCTGCGCTGGCCCCAGTCGAGGTCCCGGAGAAGACCTCAGGAAGCCCGGATCCAGCCCCTTCACCAGCCGCCTCTCCAGTGCCCCGGCCTGACGCTCAAGCTGAAGAAGTGGCCCCTCCACCCACCACAGCCGAGGAGGAAGAGGGGAGCATGGGGGAGCCCCGCTCTGCAGAGCCCACGCCAGCTGACCCTCGCCACCCTCTGACCTACCGGAAGACCACGAACTTTGCCCTGGACAAGTTTCTCGACCCTGCGCGGCCCTATAAGTGCACCGTGTGTAAGGAGTCCTTCACACAGAAGAACATCCTCTTGGTTCACTACAATTCTGTGTCCCACCTGCATAAGATGAAGAAGGCCGCCATCGACCCCTCTGCCCCTGCCAGGGGAGAGCCGGGGGCCCCGCCCACTGCTGCCACCGCCGCAGCTGCCGACAAGCCCTTTAAATGCACCGTGTGCCGAGTCTCCTACAACCAGAGCTCCACCCTGGAGATCCACATGCGTTCGGTTCTGCATCAGACTCGTTCTCGGGGGGCCAAGGCTGACGCCAAGGCCGAGGGGCAGGAGCGTAGCCAAGAAGAACCCAGGGACGGCGAGAGCGAAGGGGAGGTGGGCGCCGAGAAGAAGGGTCCCGACCCCGGTAGCTTCGTGTCCGGATTGCCCTTCCTGTCCCCTCCGCCCCCTCCCTTGGACCTGCACCGATTCCCAGCGCCCCTCTTTACCCCGCCAGTCCTGCCCCCCTTCCCTCTGGTGCCCGACTCACTGCTCAAGCTCCAGCAGCAGCAGCTGCTCCTGCCCTTCTACCTCCACGACCTCAAGGTGGGGCCCAAGCTGGCGCTCGCTGGGCCTGCGCCCATGCTGACCCTGCCGGCCGCCACCCCTCCTGCCCCGCCCCCGCCCCCCAAAGCTGAGCTGGCCGAGCAGGAGTGGGAGCGGCCCCCCGCAGCCGCCGAAGAGGGGCCCGAGGCAGGGCCCTCCTCACCTCCCCACCCCTCGCCCAACGAGGCCGCCCGCACCGCAGCCAAGGCCCTTCTGGAGAATTTCGGCTTTGAGCTGGTGATCCAGTACAACGAAGGGAAGCAGGCTGCGCCGCCGCCCCCGACGCCCCCTCCGCCAGAGGCCCCAGGGGGCGGGGACAAGCTGGCCTGCGGGGCCTGTGGGAAGCTCTTCTCCAACATGCTCATCCTTAAGACCCACGAGGAACACGTCCACCGCCGCTTCCTGCCCTTCGAGGCCCTGAGCCGGTACGCTGCCCAGTTCCGCAAGAGCTACGACAGTCTCTACCCGCCCCCCGCAGAGGCCCCCAAGCCTTCCGCTGGGTCTCTGGATACACCTGCTCCCCAGCTGGGCCCGCCCTTCCTGGTCCCGGAGCCCGAGGCAGGGGGCCCCCGGACCCTTGAAGAGCGGAGCCGGACAGGAGGACGCTGGCTCCCGGAGGAGGAAGAGAGCTCCAGGGGGACTCTCCCTTCCCTGGTGCCCGCGGGCCGCCGCTTCTCCAGAACCAAGTTCACGGAGTTCCAGACCCAGGCCCTGCAGTCTTTCTTTGAGACCAGTGCCTACCCCAAGGATGGAGAGGTGGAGCGCCTTGCCAGTCTCTTGGGTCTGGCTAGCCGTGTGGTGGTGGTGTGGTTCCAGAATGCCCGCCAGAAAGCCCGGAAAAATGCCTGCGAGGGGGGACCCGTGCCAACCGGAGGGGCTGCCGGGGCGGCCTCTGGCTGCAGGCGCTGCCATGCCACCTTCTCCTGCGTGTTTGAGTTGGTGCGGCACCTTAAGAAGTGCTACGATGACCAGACCCCCGAAGAGGAGGAAGAAGAGGCAGAGAGAGGAGAAGAGGAGGAAGAAGCAGAGGCGGAGGAGGACGTTGCGGAGGAGGAGCAGGGCCTCGAGCCCCCGGCAGGGCCTGCGGGTCCGCCCCCGGCAGCTCCGGATGGGGAGGAGCGAAGCCAAACCCAGGCAGCAGAGGTGGCCAGCAAAGAGCCTGAAGGGAAGGCGCCGCCTTCGCCAGCGCCAGCGCCAGCGCCAGCCCACCCCTGTGACCAGTGCGCTGTCTCCTTCCCCAGCCAAGACCTCCTGACCAGTCACCGCCGGCTGCATTTCCTGCCGGCTGTGCAGCCCAGTGCTCCTACCCAGCTACTAGATCTGCCCTTGCTGGTGTTCGGAGAGCGAAACCCCCTGGTAGCAGGTACCCCGCCGGCACCGGGGCCACCCCTCAAACGGAAGCACGAGGACGGTAGCCTGTCCCCCACTGGTAGCGAAGCCGGGGGTGGCGGGGAGGGCGAGCCCCCCAGGGACAAGCGCCTGCGTACCACCATCCTGCCGGAGCAGCTGGAGATCCTGTACCGCTGGTACATGCAGGACTCCAACCCCACACGCAAGATGCTCGACTGCATCTCCGAGGAGGTGGGGCTGAAAAAGCGAGTGGTGCAGGTCTGGTTCCAGAATACCAGGGCCCGCGAGAGGAAAGGCCAGTTCAGAAGCACCCCTGGGGGGGTGCCCAGTCCAGCAGTGAAACCGCCTGTCACGCCCAGCCCTGCCCCTTTCCCCAAGTTCAACCTCCTACTGGGCAAGATCGATGATGGGCCTGGGAGGGAGGCCCCAAAGAGGGATGCACCTGCTTTTCCCTACCCCACAGTCCCGCCTGCCTCCGGGCCCCCGCCTTTCCTACCGCCTGGGAAAGAGGCCACCACCCCAACACCAGAGCCACCCCTGCCTCTCCCGCCTCCTCCACCCCCACCCCCACCCCCTCCCCCCAGTGAGGACGAGGGCCCAGAGGAACCATCTAAACCTTCTCCGGAGAGTGAGGCTTGCAGTCCGTCTGCAGGAGATCTGAGTGACTCGTCGGCTTCCAGCCTGGCTGAACCAGAGTCCCCAGGAGCTGGGGGGACCAGCGGGGGAGCAGCAGGCGGGCCTGGGGTTCCAGACGGAATGGGGCAGCGGCGCTACAGGACCCAGATGAGCAGCCTGCAGCTGAAGATCATGAAGGCCTGCTACGAAGCCTACCGTACCCCCACCATGCAGGAGTGCGAGGTGCTGGGGGAGGAGATCGGACTGCCCAAGAGAGTTATCCAGGTCTGGTTCCAGAACGCTCGTGCCAAGGAAAAGAAGGCCAAACTGCAGGGGGCGGCCGCTGCGGGGGCTGCAGCCAGCAGCGAGGGCCCACCGGCAGCCCAGCGCACGGACTGCCCCTACTGTGACGTCAAGTACGATTTCTACGTCTCCTGCCGAGGCCATCTCTTTTCCCGCCAGCACCTGGCCAAGCTCAAAGAGGCAGTCCGGGCCCAGCTGAAGAGCGAAAGCAAGTGCTATGACTTGGCCCCAGCACCCGAGGCACCTCCGGCTCCCAAGGCCCCACCTGCCACCACACCTGCCTCTGTGCCCCTCGGGGCCACCCCAGCCCTGCCTCGCCTGGCCCCGGTCCTCTTGTCTGGCCCAGCTCTGGCCCAGCCCCCGCTGGGCGGCTTAGCTCCTTTTAATTCAGGTGAGTGGGGAAGCTGGGAGGAGTTGGACTTCAGCGAACAGCTCCCTGTAATGGCACGCCCATTTCCCTCTTGACTCTTGTCCCGTCCTCACCTCCTCCTGTGGCCTCCCTTTGCTTCAGGCTCCTGGAGGAGAGGGGGCTTGGAAGCTGGGTGATGGGAGTGGGTAAGTATGTGGCTGGAGGTAGCCTCTGGCAGGAGAGGCTGGCGGAGGCTGGCGGTGCCTAACCCTTCACCGCTCTCTCATCTCCCTAGGCCCTGCAGCCTCCTCAGGCCTCCTCGGCCTTGCCACTTCGGTCCTGCCTGCTACCACAGTGGTCCAGACTGCTGGCCCAGCCCGCCCTTTACCTCAGAGACCCGGGCCCGACCAAACCAACACTTCCGCAGCAGCAGGCACCACCGACCCTGTCCCGGGCCCGCCTCCCGAGCCCCCAGGGGACAAGGTCTCCGGTGAACGAAAGCCGGCTGGGGCCCCCGCCAACTCCTCCGCTGACGCCCTCAAGAACCTCAAAGCACTGAAGGCCACTGTCCCAGCCCTGTTGGGGGGCCAATTCCTGCCCTTCCCATTGCCCCCTGCAGGGGGGGCGGCTCCGCCAGCTGTCTTTGGCCCCCAGTTACAGGGCGCCTACTTCCAGCAGCTGTACGGCATGAAGAAGGGGCTGTTTCCCATGAACCCCGTGATACCTCAGACCCTCATTGGGCTGCTCCCCAATGCCCTCCTCCAGCCACCGCCCCAGGCCCCCGAACCCACAGCCACAGCGCCTCCAAAGCCTCCTGAACTGCCCGCCCCAGGGGAGGGCGAGGCCGACGACCTGCTGACGGGCAGCCCCGGTATCTCCACGGTGGACGTGACTCACCGCTACCTGTGCCGCCAGTGCAAGATGGCGTTTGATGGGGAGGCCCCGGCTACTGCCCACCAGAGGTCCTTCTGCTTCTTTGGGCGGGGCTCTGCGGGCTCCATGCCGCCCCCGCTGCGGGTGCCCGTTTGTACCTACCACTGCCTGGCATGTGAGGTGCTGCTGAGTGGGCGAGAAGCCCTGGCCTCCCACCTGCGCTCCTCGGCCCACAGGCGCAAGGCGGCCCCGCCCTCCGGGGGCCCACCCACCACTGTCACCAACGCTGCCACTGCTGCCACAGCTGCTGTGGCTTTTGCCAAAGAGGAAGCAAGATTACCTCACACGGACTCCAACCCAAAAACTACTACTACCTCTACACTTCTAGCTTTATAAACAGATAAACCAAGATAGGGAGAGGGGAGGGCCTCAGGGCGCCCTCTTTTGCCCCAAGGGGTGTTTGGGGGGAGCTCAGATCCCTCACCCCAACCCTCGGCTCCGCCCACCTTGTGGGAATCTCCACTCCCACCCTCTGTGGGCTTCACACCCCACCTCCAGCAGAGTCCCGCCTCCTCCCCCAGACCCACACACATGCACACACACCCTCACCCGCCAGTCCTCGCAGATGGAGCCCTCAGCCCAGCTCTTTCCTGAGGACTCACACGTGCCCGCCCGCCCGCCATATGCAACAGCGAGCCTTGGTTCCATCTTCCTCCCCACTGAACTCCCAGCGCGCCCCCATTCCTGTAAACACACACACACCACCCCGTGCTACTCCACTGAGAAAACACCAAAAAAAAAAAAAAAAAAAGCAGCAGCAGCAGAAGCAGCAGAAGAAAACCCAAGACAAAGAGGGGGAGAAGAAAACAAATGAACTGCCACTCCCTCTTCTCCTTCCTCCCCCGTTAGAGCGCCACACCGCTCACAGACTTTCCAAATACCCAGCTGGCTCCCAGGGCTGGGGCCCGGAGGGCAGGGAGCCCTTGGGACTCTAACCAAACTGGAGGTTGCGGGGAGACATGGGGGCAGTGCTCCCAGTTCCTGCTCCCCGGCTCCCTCCTCCCTGCAGCCTGGACTCGGGGAAGCCGCTGCCAGGAAGCCCTCTGCCAGCCCCCTCCCTGCACCCTGGGAACTGCAGCAACTTATTCTCAAAGGCTTTAAACCGAGATCCTCTCAGCAGCTGTGGGCCTGCCCCTTGTCCTAGCCCTGTCACATGGTGGGGGGGAGGGGTCCAGCCTCCCGGGACCAGCGCTGCCCACCAATGGCAAATCCAAAGTTCTTTTAAAAAAAAAAAACTGAAACACACACACAACCAAAAAAAAAAAAAAAAGAAACCCCAACTAAACAAAAATGAGAGTGCATGTGCACATAGGCACGACGGAGAGATGGAGAGACCAGAGGAATGAACTAAAAAACTTGAAAATACAGAGAAAAAAACTCTCCCACCAAAAAAGTGGTTTTTCCTGTCTGTGTAACTTGCCCCCTTCTTCAGGGCTTCTGTAAGCCAGCTCGCCTCTGGAAGATGGATGGCTTCACCCCTGGCTGTGGGTCCGGGGTCCTCACAGGACCGTAAGCAGGGCAGCCTTCCCATGCCAGCCCGTCTCAGAGGTGGGGGCTGGGAGCGGCGAGACTCCCCGAAATTGAGTACTTATCAGGACAGGTAGCATCCCCTTGTTCCCGGCTGTGAGTTAGAAAAGTTTGTTGCCAAGAGAATCGTGGCAGTCCCAGGAATCAAGGGGTATGTGGGGCCACGTGGTTTGTCAGCCCGAGGCGTGCTTACCTCCTGGCCACCGTCCTCTTCTCTCACTTACTTCGTTCACAGACCACTTGCAGGGTCCCCTGTTTCCCATCTGCTTCCCTCCCCCTCATCTTCTGCCCTGCTTCCTGCCCCCTGCAGCCCAGCCAGCTCCTCCACGAAGCCCCAGGAGGCAGGACCCACCTGAGGGGTCCAGAGCTGATGGTAGGGGAGCAGATGGACGGACAAGGAGATGACTGAGGCACAGGATGAGTCTCCCTAATACCAAGGGGACCCACAGACTGACCCAGAGAAAGGGCCTCACCTGTAACTGGGCGACCCCAAAGCCCAGCTGAGGTGGCAAAGGGTAAAGAAGTAAGTGCTTTATCTTGGCAAAGAAAAGCCTGTGAAATCCCCATGCCCTCTGGACATTTTCTACTCCCTAAGACGTTTCCCCTTTCAAGGTTTTCTCCCATCCTTCCCCTGCAGGCTCCTACCGCCAGCATCCATGTCAGACCCACACACAGCCCGCCAGCCCTGGGACGTAGGTTTTCTGGTCTCTCGGTCCCTCTGCTGTGTGGCCATGCTGATGCAGAAGGAGTGGCTGATGTGCAGGAAAGAGGGGAAGGGTGCAGAATTCAGCTCACCCCCCAGTCCCCACGTAGTCTGTGAATCTCACTTCCTGTCCCATTCACTTCCGCTCGGGCAAACTGGGGATGGGGTGGAATTCGTTAAGCTGATGATACCAAAAATGCAGGTGAGAGGAGAAGAGCGGGCGCCCTGTGCTTGAGCCTGCTGCCACCCTCCTCCCCCTGCCTCTCAGCGTCTCTCTTGTACCCTCTGTCCCTGTCCTTTTCTCTCTACTGCTGAAATTCTGTGTATAAAACTATTTTCTTAGCAGCATGTGTATGAGGAAAGAAGCTTTTTCACTCTGTGCTTTCTGGGAATGTGACTTGTGTATAAAAAAAAAATGAGAACAAGAGGAAACGTTTTAAAGAAACCCTTGACAAACACCTGGCGTGGGGTGGTTACAGGCGCAGTGTCGGGAATTCTAGGGGTTGGCAACCAAGGTAGGCTGGCTGCAGTTTGAACTGTGACATTTTCACTAGGAGTTAACATAGCCAGAAATCTCAGCTCTTGCCCTCCAAAGTATTTTCCTATACCATGGACATTCAAAACAGCAGGCAGGAGTTCACTCAAAGCAACTGTACTTACCTGGGACCCTGGAGAGCAGGGAGAAACAAGCCTGGCTGACTGCTGACGTGGGCTGACCCTCGTGTGTCTCGTTCCTGGTGGCTGGAAGCCTTGCTCCTGAGCGCCTGTCTCAGCCCAGAAGTCCTGAGGGGCAGCACTCCTGCTCCGGCGGGCAACACCTAGTGGCTGTTGTGGTGGACAGGGGGCTGGGTCAGCACAGCCCCTGCTGAGTGCTGGAGGTACCCGCCAGGTCACCAGGATTAAGTCACGTTGCCTCTCCAGTGGAGTGACAGACTCGGCGCGAGTGCTTGGCACAGCAACACCTATTGTACAGACCCTCCCCTACCATCCCTGAAGTGAGCCTGGTTCATAAAAGCAGGCTTCTGTGGCTTGGGGCAAAGTCCTAGGGCTTCTGTCCTATATGGTCCCATGGAAGTACCCAAATTAAAGTCTACCCTCCTCACCACCAGGGTAAATACCGGGAGGTAGCAAGTGGCAATAGCCTAGAGCTGTTTATTCTAAGCCAGAGTCTGAGAGGATGGCTCAGGGTGCCCAGTCCTCAACTAGCAACAAGAACCAGTCTGCTGGAAGAGGCTGAGAAGACCTGAAGCCTTACTGGCCAGGGTCCGCAACAGGATCACAAAATGAAACCCGCTCTTACCTTGCTCCCGCCCGGCGGAGTCCGTAAGAACCAACAAAGCCAATGCTCCAGGCTCAGGGCTCATGGAACAGGTCCGCGGCCACCCGGACCTCCACCACCCGGACATGTTTCACGACACAGTCCTTCACCCTCTGATCCTCCGTCTCTGTGAGACAGTCACGCCTGCAATACAGAGTGTCTTGTACACAACTCCAGCAGTGGATCAGGCGGGCACACCCTCGGGAAGCAGCAGCAGAGACCACACACGGGCCAGCAGGATGGAGCTTGATGAACGTGAACATGGCACACCCCAGACCCATAACCCACGCTCCTGGAGGTGTAAACACCCTCCAGGTGTTTACACGCTGAGTTTCCTCACACAAAAGGAGGCTGGGAAAGCTAAAAATAGAGAAAGAGGAGAACTCCAGTCCCAGGAAGGGCGCTTCGCCACTAACCCTGGGGGAAAGGACCTCAAATTCTCCTGGATGCTGCAAGGGGAGAGGTGGAGGGAAATCCAAGGGAGACTGTTAGGAAAGCTCAAAGGGCATCTGTCTGGAACACAGGGGTGAACCGGGCTGGGAGCCTGGGTAACACGGAGAGCCTGGCGTTGGGGAAACAGTTCTCGCAGAAGCCTCCAAGTCAGAAACTTGCACACATGAGGCTGGCATTTCTCAGACTGCTGGGGAGAAATGCCCCGGTACCAAGGAGGCTGTGGATGCAGCCTCAGAGTTCACAGGGTTACAGCTGGGGCACACCATGCTGGAAAATCAGAGGGAAGACACCTGGAGGAGGCCTAGGCTGTGGCCCATGCAGTGTGGGGGAAGATGGCGCACTTCCCCAGGGAAAGCCCCTCCTGGGAGAGACTTTGTGGGAAGAACATCAAATTGAGTGACCTTGAACTAGAGGACCCAGACAGCCCTCCATACACCGCACAGACAAGGACCTGGACCTTTTGTTTGTTGCAGTTCCCCAAGCTGGCTTGAAGCCAGAAATAGAAGCAGCAGCAGGTTGAGTGATTATAGGTGGACCAGCAAGAAGCTGAACCTGGCCAAGGAGATCAGGGAAGGTGACGCAGCACCCGGGTTGACTTACAATCAATCCTACGACCAAGAGCACGTTCTTACACAAGCCATGGCTACCACGCCGACTCGAGTGTTAACAGCAGGGCCTGCCTCTCATCGATAGTCCCTCCCACACACCGTGTCTTCTCAACTGGACTTGAAGAATGGCCCACACTGGACGTCCCCACCGAGTGCCCACACAGCTGCAGCATCTGCAATTGCTGACTGTGGGCAGTGAGTGGGCCCCACCCTCTGCCCGCCCCTGCCTGCCAGGACCCCGGCCTGCCTCCAGGAAGAAGAGTGACAGGACCCATCCTGTCCCTCGAAACGAAATCCAGACAGATCTGATAGATCACTGAGAAGTCTCTTGGCCATGCTCCTAACCTAGTGGTCCTCAAGGATGAGGTTTCAGAAACACATGGGCAGGCATCAGAATCTGGGGGTGAAGGAAGAGTGACTTTTGAAAGTGTCCCCAAAACAATTTTCTCATGCTCATTTCCGCCGACAAGAATCCCTGTTCTAACAAGTTACCTGCACCTGCTTTGACCTGTGTCTTCCTGCCCACAGCCGAACCTCACCCAGGCGTGTTCCATGACGTGCACCCCAGGCAGGGATACTGTACGACAGCATACAGTCATGCATCTTGCTGGGAAAGAAGATGCAAAAAATCTAGGGAAATCCAGACTAGACCAACTGTCCTACGGGGGGCTGCCACCTCTTTGAATGGCCTATCTGAAAGTTTCTTCCACCTACATGACGGTCCCCTGAGTCCTTATTTAAAATGCACATTCCTAGGCCCCACCACAGATCAACTGAAATTCCTACAGTGATGCTGTGCTCGTTGGAGTGAATGAACCACTGGCCAGAGAGCTCACCCCGCCCCCCCATGAAAACCTTCAACCTGCCCCGGTGCTGCAGCACCCAGGACCAACCCTGCTACACCAGGGCCTGCCATACAGGGGCCTCGCGTCCCCTCATCTGTGTCTCACTACCCTGATGCCATCCCCCCACCCTGCCACATAACAGAGATCTGACAGTGTCTTCTGCTTACGTCGGCTGGTGTTGAGTAGGAGAAAGGACAGAAGCGTAGCCACTCAGCCCTTGGCTGGCTGCCTTTCTCCTCTGCTGTGTGAACTGCCTCGCCTCTTCTGAAGCTGCCACCCACTTCCAGAGGTGCTGCCACGAGCCCCCCATCCCTGAGCAGCTCAGTTCAGCACGGGCACTGAACGGTTTCACTTCCCTCTGGGCAAGCCCTCTCTGCCGCAGCCACCCACCCTCCCCGTCACCATCACCCAGAGCCAGATTTCCCACCAGAAGAGCCAGACTCTGGCTACGAGGAGGCAGGGAAGCAGAGCCTGCTAGAATTTATTACAGGCCCAGCTTTGTGGGGACCTGTCTGTGTCACCCTACATGTTGGGGATTCTCCTCCTAGGGGCCTTCCTCTCCACCAGGGCTCGTGGCTAATCCTCGGGCCCCCTTCCAGAGGCAGACGTCAAAGATAGGGAAGCGTACCCAACTCCAACTGGGTGCCTTTGAGAAATTCCAAAACACAAAATGTTCTTGCACAGTCTTTCCCAGGTGCCTGTGTCTTCCTAACACCAGCCTACCTCTCTGGTCCTCTTTCTAAGATTGTTCTCGAGTATGGACCTTTCAATAAATGAGAGGGAACTACATCTCCGCCGCAGCTCAGCCAATCACAGCGCACACAGCAGAATGAAACACACTCAAGTACAAACCCCCATCCAGCAGCGAGGCCCGAGGGCCTCTCCTTCCTGCTCTTCCCTTCCAACCTCTTCTCCCAGTAGCTGGCATGGCTCTCCCCAGGCTCTCTTTTCACCCTCCTAGGATTTGTTTCTGCCTTGCTGCTCAGAAAGATGGACAGTCCATTGACCTGGAGGACGACTTGGGGATGGCCACAGCCTGTGCCCTTGTCCCTCTGTGCTCTTTCCTTGCCTAGTCGCTCAAACCCTGAGTACGGTCCCGTCTGAGTCCCTTTCTCAAAGGCGGTAGGGGTAGAAGGGAGGTGGAGTGTCCAGTGGAGAGGAAGGCAGGGCAGGGGTTGTCTGGGGGTACTGACTCAGCCCAGCTGTTGGGGCATCGTCTCAAGCCACTTCCCATCACAGAGCTCCACCCAATGCCTGGCACTTGCATGTGCATGGCCCCTCTCACTGCCGCCGAGTGGCGGTGTGAGCATGTTTGGCGACTTTGGGTTTGCCGCAGCGCCAGGATCTGAGACACCATTCACTTGCCAGTGCAGCACTGCCAAGCATGGCGGCATCCAGTTGGTTGGGTGCCAAGCGGTAGGACCCAGGTGGTGATGGAAAGATGAAAGAGGGGTGAGGCGAAGTGGGGGGGAGGAGAGGAAGGCCCCAGGGAGAAAAATCAGACACTTCACTTGTTAGAGTGGAGAGTCCGAATGGGATCCACCGAGAGGTGCCCTTCCCACCCTAGAGCCCAGCTCAGCAAGCAAGCTCTTCCCCCACCCCCCACGCCCACAACAGTGGTACACACAGACCCGGCGAGAGGAGCTGGCCATCTTCCGCAGGAAACTGGCTAGGGGCCAGGCAGCACTGCCAGCCGCTCTCCATCCTTCTTCGTTGGGGTCTTGGCAATGGCGCGCTTCCTCCTTTGTGTCCTCACAACGCTCTCCGTCTGTTGCTCCTCTCCCCACGCCTAAGAGGGATGGGAAGGAGTCCTGGCAGAAAGAAGTCTGCTCTCCCAAACAACACCCCCACCGCATCTCACCTCCTCCCTTCTCACTTCTGGCACAACAGCCCTCTCAATCGGATTGGCAGGAGCCCCTGACACCCTCCTGTATCCCACACAATGCCAGAGCCCGTGCCAGGCTCCATGGGCAGTGCCAGTGCCTCCCACTTCCCACCCTAGACCCCTCGCTGTCTCCCATCACTCTCTGACAAAGGGCCAGACCCCATCCCAAACAAGTTCTTCCTGGAGAGCACTGGCACAGTCCCTCCTCCCTGGCTTTCCCACTCCTCTGGGCACGCCGCTGGCCACTCTCTCCACCACACTACTTCCTCAGGCTGGAAGAGAGCTGGCCACATCATCATCCCGCCACTGCTCAAAGCCAAGCTTCCAGAGGGACAGTAACACCAGTAACACACTCCTGCCCCTCCTCTCTGCCTCCTGGGTCCCCCGTTCCCCACTGCCCCAGCGCTGGGCACCAGCCTGACAGATGTGATGCCAACAGCTCCATGTCCGCGCCTTCCTTCCAGAACACGGGGACTCCCGCCGCTGCCCTCTTCCATGAGCCTCCTCCCATCTCTGTGGGCAGAGGGGTGGCAGCTGCAGTGCCAAAGCCTGCAAGCCGACAGCATGAAGCAACTCATGCCCCCTCTTCTCCCCTCCCGGGCCCCACACCGTCCCCCTCCAGCTCCCACTCCATCCTCAGTCCTTCTGGTTGGACACTAGATTGGCAACCGCGATGCCAACCCCCACCCATGCCCAGGAGGCTCGCATACAGCACACGCTTATTCGTACACGTACATGCGCGCGCACACACACACATACACACACACGGCCCCATGAGTGCCAGGCAGCGGTGGCAGACACACAGCAATGCACAGTGACTGGTACCCGAGGAGGCAGCCAGATTCGGCACCTGATTCAGCACCCATTTGGGATTGGGTGGGTAGGCGGGCGGGCGGAAGGGTGATGGAGGCAGACGATGGCCCTAGGTTGGCAGCCGATGGAGCTGGGAGAATGGAGGGAACAGATGCTCTTTGCCCAGCCTCCCTCCCTCTCTCTCCCCGAGATCAGTGCCAAGCTGGGGGGATGGGGAGGGGGAGGATGGGGGAAGGGTGGCATTTGGAGAGCTGGCAGGCGGAGGGAGCTGGGTCCGCCCAGGCTGGGCAGTGCCGGCACTGGCTGCCGCCTCTCCACTCTGCCATCTGTCTCGCTTCTCTCCCCACCCCCTTTCTCTCTCTTTCTCTCTCTCCTTCATCCACAGCAAAACGAAAAGAGGAAAACAGGGTCCTCATTCCGCCCACCCCCAACCTCTGCAGACCCCCTCTCTCCCCCCACAACTCACCACACCATACCACCACCAAGCCATCTGCGCTCTCTCCTCCTGGCTCGGTCACCTTCTTGCACTCGCCTTCGCCCTCACGCCAAAACGGGTGCAATTTTAAAAATACACATATACACACACGTATATGTATATTTTTAAAGCAACTTAAAAGCAAAACTATTTTCTTTGGAATGCCCCGTCCTTCTGAATCTGGGTCTTCGGTGCCAATATTTATGGCAGGCAGAGGGAGGGGACCTTGTCCTCAGCTGGTGCCCATGACTCCCATGCCAGGGAGGAGGGGTGACTGGGGTGGGGTGGGGGTGGGGTGGGGTATCGGGAGAGCTCTCCTCTCTCTGCGCCTGTGGTTGTTCCTTTTTTTTTTTTTTTTCCTCCTCTTCCACTTCCGGAGCAGATTCAAATAGATCTAGAGCCTTCCCCACCCCCAGCCCCACAGCCCCAGTTCCCAGGGCCCCTGTGCCCTTCTCTCTCTGCTTTTGATTTTATTCCTCGATCACCCCTTCCTTTTTGTGTGTGTGTGTACGTGTGCGTGCGCGCGAGTGTGTTTGCATCTATGGCGGTGGGCACCGTGCCAGCCACCGCACAGCCATCTGCGATGCCTTCTGCAGCCTCCGCCAGTTCTCCCTGCCACCTCCAGCCCCAACCCCCCTGCACCCCAGCTCCCAACCCCCCCAGTCCCCAATCATTAATTAGCTACTGAATTAATTAAATCGTGAATGCTAATTAACATTCCTACAAGGCAGGCTGCCAGGCGGGGGGGGGGGGGGTGTACGGGCAGAGGGGATGTGAAGAGAAGTAGATTGGGGTGGGGGAGGAGGGAGAGCTTGCAGAACTGGGGGTGGGGGGGACAGAAAGAACCCAAAATGAGGCCAAGCCAGGGGACAGAGGAGACTGGATGTGGAGGACGGGTACCCAAACCGTCGGTGCAACCTAACCTTTCCTGCCCAGATAAGACACAGCCAATTCCTCCTCCCCAAGCTTCTCTCCGCCCCAGCCCCGCTCAGGCTTCCCAGAGTGGGGGTCTCTGGCAGCTTTTTTTCTTTTTCTCACAGAAAACCCCCAAATCAGAGAGCCCACAGTTAGCACCTGTCAGTCCAGCCACCTCACCCCTCGTGCTAGGTTACAGGAGAGGCTGTGGCCCTGGCAGTGCCCATGCTGGCCTGCCCTCTCCACCTCCCTGTTGGGCGTCCCCCGGAGGGGGGTATGGAGCTGGGGAGCGGGAACCGTGAGGGCCGCCAGTTCGGTGGGCATACCAGCCTGGCACCGCTGGCACTGCCCACGAGGCTGCCTTGAGAGGACCAGCACAAAATACTGCTGCCTGTGGGGTCCATGGTAGCAGCTGGGCCATGCCCACCCACCTCCTGGTCAGAAACCAGGGGAAAGAGAGGAAGGGCTACCTCACTCTGCGTTGTCATTAACGACAGAGCTTGCCGGTGTGGGACCTTCCTTCTAGGCGTACTCTAGGAAGCACTGAGCTGATGAGATGCCCGCCCCCTGAGAAAGGAGCTCTCTGATCACCTCAGCCTGAGAAGCAGGGCTCGTTCCCCCTCTTAAGAGATCCACATGCTGGTATCCTAAAGAGCCTGTGGAATCTGTCCAAGACACTGGGCATGGTGATGAACCCACTGATTCTCAAACTCACTTGGCCACGGAGCGCCTATTGTCTTCATTTGTTCATCTAAGTTTTCACTTCATGCCCACAGAGGCGATGATCTGCTCTGGGGAAAGCTCTAGAAATGGTCACACGTGGTTCCGGCCTGGGAGCCGACAGATGGATGAGCTGGTCGCAGGTCGGCAGGATCCTAACCGCCCAGAGTCACAGGGACATTGTGCACCACTGTCCCCCAGATGCACTGCGTGGTGGAGAAGCCCCTGTCATCTTTGGGGTCACATAGCCACACTTCACAGCGAGAGACCTGAGCAACCAACCCTGAAGCCGGATTGCCTGGTTCCTCCGCAGAAGCAGCTGAGACTCAGGGAGGTGAAGCCATTTGTCCAAGGTCACAGACGCCAGTGACAGCTCTGAATCTCAGACCAGTGTCTCCCGCCCTCTAGCCTAGCAGTGCTTCTCCATCTTCTGATAGCAAAGCCTCAGACGAGACCAGTGAGGATTTTACCAGATGCACGCAGCTCTTAAGGAGCCTCCTGCTGACCCTTCTCCCCTGCTAAGGGCTGGCTCTGCTCTCCCACCGCCGCCCCTTACCCCACCTTGGAAACCCTGCAACATGTTTTGTATCCCCCTGGGGTGGGTGAAGGGGACAGGAGTTGGCTCTACAAAAACCTTTCCAAGTGTTTCTGGTACTGCGGATTCAGAACTCCAACAGGAAGCAGTCCCCACTTTCTCTTCCAGGACCCCCCCACCACTGTATACCACTGCTATCAACCCAAAGCTTCCTTCTACTCTTTCCGCTCTCATTCTCATCCTGTTCCAAAACTCCCAATATCTCTGGGACGTCTCCTGCTGTATTCCTAGCAATTCCCCCTATTGCTGTCTTCGCTCTGGCATCTGGGGTCCCTGAGGTCACTTAACCTTTCCATCAGCGTCCTTGAGGGGACAGGTCATGGGCACATGCCAGTCAGCAAAGTGGGCAGCCGCAGAGCCGGTACCCCTGGGCTTCTGAACATCCCCCCTCGTGAGGGACCAAGCTCCGTCCTGCCGTGTAAACCATCACATCTCGCGGTGGAGCTGGAGAACAAAGGCGTCGGGCAGAGACCAGCTTATTAAAAAGGTTGAAGAATGGTATTGGACTGTTTTTGCTTTGTGGGTCTTATTTTGTGGGCCTGCCCTAATTCACACCTACCCCGCCCCCCCAGGCTACAAACCCCTTCCCAAACTTTGACTCTTCACACCATTTTCAAGAGAGAACGGCTTTGAGATATGATTTAAGAGACCTACACCTGCGTGTCCAGGCAGTGACCCATGTCCTTCCTCTCTAATGCCTCTCCTGGAAGCCCCATGCTCCTGATGGCTGTGTGCCACTGGGCTGACAGAGCCACTCAGACTGCAGCTCACTGTCCACCTGCTGGACTCCGTGAGCCGAGGAACCAGCTCTACTTGCATCTATTGCATTTATTACTCGCCAACAGACTGTGGAACTCAGCTTCTAACACCCTGCATTACCTAACCAGAGACAGCAAGAGGCAAAGGCTAGATACCCTCAGGGGCATAATTTTTAAGCCAGCTTTTATCCTCACATGGCATCTTCCACTGAACTACCCCCTCTTGGTGGTCGGTGGCAGAGGCCAAAGTCCAGCTTTTCCAGGGTCATGGATTCCAACCTGGTTCATGTTCCTTTCCAGGGCCTGTTTTCTCTCTCCAACACCTAGGTACTCAGCCGTTGTCAGAAGCAGCCTCCAGAGCTGCGATATAAATGATGATTATTATATTATCAAATAACATTGCCAAGCCTGGCCGGCTCTCTGTAACGGTGGCGGCGGAGGCAAGCTACAAAATTCAATATTGATAAACTGTATATTGTCTTCTGGAACCATCACTCTGCCTGACAGCCATTCTCCAAGCCTCCCACCATCAGCAGCACTGAAGGCGGACAGTCTGATTAGCAATGGCCCCTGCAGGGCAGGGAGGCGAGGCAGAGGGTTGACAGTCCTCGGCACCCCCCGCTGTTACAGCCTCCCTGGTCCAGATCCGCTCCTCCTGTGGGGTCTTCGCCTGGCTGTTCTACGCCTGGGGTGCATTTCCCCAGATAATTGCCTGGCCCGCTCACTGCCCTCCTCCTGCTTTTCACTCATTGAGGCCATGCTGACCACCACATTGAACACTGCAGTTCATCCCCCACCCAGCCCCATCTCCCTGCTCTGCTGTTTCTTTTTTCCATGGCATTTATTACCTTCTAACATACTACATAATTTACTCACATATTATATGCATTATTTATTTTCTATTTTTCATCTCTGGCTTGTAAGCTCCACACAGGCAAGGATCTCTGCTTTGTCCACTGATGTACCCCAAGCACCATTAAAATACTGTCTGACACGCGGGTCAGCTACTCTGCAACTCTGCTTCCAATCCAGCTGCCTGCTAATGTGCTTCCTGGGAAGCTCAAGTATCTGAGTAGAAGCCATCCACGTGGGAGCCTGGATGGAGTTCCAGGATCCTGGCTTTGGCTGGCCCAGCCCCGGCTGTTGCAGCCACGTGGGGAGTGAATCAGCAGATGAAAGATCTCTCTCTGTAGCTCTGCCTTTCAATAAACAAACTTTTTTTTTTTTTTTTTTTTTAACTACAGTGTCCAACACAGGGAATGTACTCAGTAAGGACTTGCTAAGTGAAGGAGGCTGAAGTTCAGCTGGTATATTTTGGCAGATTTTGGTTAGTGCCATCTGTTGGGGTGGGGGCAGAGAAGGAAGGGTCATTATTTCAGTGTTCTCTACTTTCCAGCAAAATGCTGGGGGCCACCCCACAGCCTCCCATTTCTGCCACAGCTTTGAAAATGTGTTCATCAGGAGCACCCAGATGTCTGCACAAGGATGTATCCACTAGACTTCAAGCACCCTCCCAACTCCTATTCAAAAAGCTTGCTTAGTTTCCCACAGGATTCTCTGCCCTACTCCAACACGTCCCAGACTAAAGAGCCAACCTCAGAGCCATGGTTTTCTAACCTGAGTGAGTGTAAGAATCACCCGATGGGTTTCAGGACAATGCTTACTCCCAGGCCTCCTCTAGAGACTGACAGCAGGACGGAGAAGGACCTGCACTCTAACGGGGAGACCCTCATCTCCCCGCCCCCACGATGCCTGCGGTAACAGGTGTTGTTACAGGTCGATGAATCTGCATTGATGAAGTCGCACACCTTGACGAATCTGGGTGCAGGCACATCACTAGGTGACTTACTGTGAAGGAAGCCTTAATGCTATGAGTATTTCTTCTCTAATCCGCCTAACTTTAGCACATGACCCTGCCCAGGATTAGGACATGAAGAGAGGACATTCCATTTTCTTTTCTACAAAAATGAAAACTACAGTAGCCATGGAGAAAGATGGAAAGAAACCGAAGAAGTAGAGGAGGGCGTGGCTGTGAGATAAGGTGATGTGTGGGTCAAGCACTATGCCCAGAGTCTTGACTCTGCACCTTGTAATATTTTTGACAACCTTTTTCCAGCAATTAAGTGCTAGGTTTAAATGCCTTATCTCAGAGAGTAAGCAGATGAAAATGAGGTGTGTCTGGAATGGTGAGAGATATCTCCCCCTGTCCATTCTACTTGGGCACACCCGGCATGAAGCAGAGCAGTAGCCTGAGCCCGGGTTCCCAAGTGCCCAGTGCACACAGAGCCTCGCCCAGATAGCATCTCATGGACAAAGCAGAAGGAACCCCACATTCCACCCGTGAGGTTTCTAGTCCTTGAGGCAAGGTTCCTTCCCAGGAGGGGAGATCATTAAGTCAATGTCCCCAAAGAGATGACACAGTGAGCTTCATCAGACCTTGGCACGAAGGCTCCCGGATTCTCTAAGACTGAGAGTTGGGAGGATGGAAACAAGCCAAGGCAGGAGGATTATCACTGCTATCCCAGGGTCCTGGGGCAGCCTGAGGGCTCTGGGACAGGTGGAAAAGGATGCAGAGACATGGGGGACCTCCTGTCAGAGCTCGCTGTTCTCCTTCTTCTTCTTCTTCTTCTTTTTTTTTTTTTTTTTTAAGATTTATTTATTTATTTGAAAGGCAGAGTTACAGAGAGGCAGAGGCAGAGAGAGAGAGAGGAAGAGAGGTCTTCTATCTGCTGGTTCACTCCCCAAATGGCCACAATGGCTGGAGCTAGGCCAATCTGAAGCCAGGAGCCTGGAACTTCTTCTGGGTCTCCCACACAGGTGCAGGGGCCCAAGGACTTGGGTCATCCTCTGCTGCTTTCCCAGGCCATAGCAGAGAGCTGGATCAGAAGTGGGGCAGGGGCCAGTGCTGTGGCATAGTGGGTTAACGCCCTGGCCTGAAGCGCCGGCATCCCATATGTGTGCTGGTTGGAGACTTGGCTGCTCCACTTCCAATCCAGCTTTCTGCTCTGGCCTGGGAAAGCAGCAGAGGATGGCCCAAGTCCTTGGGCCCCTGCACCCGTGCGGGAAGACCTGGAGGAAGCTCCTGACTCCAGGGTTCGGATTGGCGCAGCTCTGTTGCGTCCATCTGGAGAGTAAACCAGTGGCTGGTAGATCTCTTTCTCTCTCTGCCTCTCCTCTCTCTGTGTAACTCTGACTTTCAAGTAAAATAAATAAAATCTTCCAAAAAAAAAAAAAAAAAAAAAAAAGAAGTGGGGCAGCCGGGACTCGAACCGGAATCCAATGAGATGCCGGCACCGCAGGCAGCAGCTTTACCTGCTATGCCGCAGTGACAGCCCTTCTGTTCTCTTTCTTTCAAAGATTTATTTTATTTATTTTAAAGACAGAGTTATAGAGAGAAGTAGAACCAGAGAGAGAAAGAGAGGTCCTCCATCCACAGGTTCACTTCCCAAATGACTGCAACAGCCAGAGCTGAGCTGATCCAAAGCCAGGAGCCAGGAGCCTCTTCCGGGTCTCCCACATGGGTACAGGGGCCCAAGGACTTGGGCCATCCTTTGCTGCTTTCCTAGGCCACAGTAGAGAGCTGGATCGGAAGTAGAGCAGCTGAGACTCAAACAGGCACTCATATGGGATGCCGGCGCTGCAGGCCGGGGCTTTATTTATTTATTTAGTTAGTTAGTTAGTTTTATTTGACAGGTAGAGTCAGACAGTGAAAGAGAGAGAGAGAGAGAAAGGTCTTCCTTCCATTGGTTCATCCCTCAAACGGCCGCTACGGCCAGAGCTACACTGATCCAAAGCCAGGAACCAGGTGCTTCCTCCTGGTCTCCCATGCGGGTGCAGGGGCCCAAGCACTTGGGCCATTCTCCACTGCCTTCCCGGGCCACAGCAGAGAGCTGGACTGGAAGAGGAACAACCGGGACTAGAACCCGGCACCCATATGGGGGCCACAACACCGGCCCCCCTGTTCTTTCTTCTTTGGCTCCTTCATGGTGCAGTAACTTGCTAAAGGCAGCCATATTCCTGCCCATTCTACAGACAGGAATGACTAAGTCACTCAGATGTAATACAGATAGGTAAGAACCCAGGACTAGGGACTGAAATAAGCGTTTTGAGTTTCTTCCACATCTACTAGGTTAAATTTATAACTGTTTGTCACCTGCAGGTGACCAAAAGTCAGCTTCCTTTCCTTCGGTAATAATAGCAAACAACTTTTACTCAGTATTTGTATCAGGTGCTACACTGACTCATCTATTTAATGGCTCTGTGAAATAGGGACTAATATTACACCTATTTTGCAGATGGATAAAGTGAGGAGAGGCTAATTAGTGAGAAGAACAGCGAGGATTCTAACCAGGCTGCCAGAACTCCAGAGCCCACTCTTAACCACATGGCTTACTCACTCAGCTCTGCTAAGTAATTAAGTCTCCCCAGTTCCGGGAAAGTGCTGGGTCTCAGTCCCCTCCCACCCTAAGATCAACAGCAGAAAGGTTGGCAGGTTTGTATACACCTTCAGTTTTTTAGGCTCTGAGGTGAGTGAAGTCCCTAGTACCGTATTCCAGGAGCTCTGAACCTGGAGCACTTCCAGTCCAGTGGGTCTCCTGTTTATGTATTTCACTATCATTCAATGCACAGCGAAGGAACCGCCAGGCCTACACCAGGCCTGCAGAAGAGCAATGGTGAGAACCGGGAGCCACAAGCAAATTGTATTTGCAGCACAGAGTACAGGATAAAGCAGCAGAAGTTTGGTGCAGCAGCTACAGTGCCGCTCGGGACACCTGCATCCCATTTTGGAGTGCCTGGGTTTCAGTCCCAGCTCTGCCTGATTCAGGTTCCTGCTAATGTGTACCCTGAAAACCAGCAGCTGAAGGCTCAACTAGTTGGCTCCCTGGGTCACATGGGAGATCCAGATTGAGTTCCAGGCTCCTGGCTTCAGTCTCGCCCAGCCCTGGCTGTTGTGGGCATTTGGGAAGTAGACCAGTGACAGATCTCTCTATTTCTGTCTGTCTCTCCCTGCCTTTCAAATAAAAGTAAATAACTTTTTTTTTGAAAAGAAACTTAATAGCACTGGTAAATAAATTCAAGTTTATTTTTAAGGAAGTACAAAGCAGAGATATGCAGGAGAGAGGTCAGCAAGGGCCTCCTGTGGGTGGCACATTAAGAAAATTCAGTGTCACTGTGAAAGTGAGCAACTGAAGGACTGCAGGCAGGGGAATGAAGCTACGATTTATGCTTCAGACAGATGACTCCGGTAGTTAATTGGAGGCTAGATTTGAACAGGTCAAAACCAGCGGCAGGGATAACAGGAGGCTGCAGCTGGTTGAGGTCTGAGTTAATTAGGAACTAAACAAAAACAGTGGTAACGGGCTATAGGAAGTAGCATCAGCTTTCCTTAAGCTGCTGGTATACAGGAGTGTGTGCGTGTGGAGGGGGAATCCAGAATGACTCTCAGCTTCTGTGCTGGGGTGATCAGGAAGATAATGGAACCACCCACTGGGAAAATGATGGAGTTGGCTTTAGAATTGTTAAGCTAAAGTTTGTTTAGATCACCCCACTGTAAGAATCCATGAAGAGGGGGCTGGTGGGGGCCTGCACTGTGGCTTAGCAGGTAAAAGCCACTGGCTGCAGTGCCTGTATTCCCTATAGGCACCAGTTTGAGTTCCCTTTCCCCTCCTCGCGCTGCAGCTCTCTGCTGTGGCCTGGGAAAGCAGTAGAAGATGGCCAAGTCCTTGGGCCCCTGCACCCACGTGGGAGACCCTGAAGAAGCTCCTGGCTCCTGGCTTTGGATTGGCGCAGCTCTGGCCATTGCAGGCATCTGGGGAATGAACCAGTGAATGGAGGACCTCCCTCTCTCTCTCTCACTCTGCCTTTCAAATAAATAAATAAATCCTTAAAAAAAAAAATCCATGAAGCAGATCAATGTAGGAGTTTAGGAGTTGGAGCTCAACGAAGAATTCTGGGCTGATGATAGAGAAGATTCAGAAATTAGTAAAACGGCAAAAGGAAGACCTTTCTCTCTGTCTCTCTCTCACTGTCCACTCTGCCTGTCAAAAAAAAAAAAAAAAAAAAAAAAAGAAAGAAAGAAAGAAAAGAAAATAATAGGAAATTGATGTGTCTGAAACCATGGGAGTGAATGGCATGACCCAGTGAGAAAATGTGGAGTTATTTTTTTAAAAAAAGGGAAAAAAAAGAAAATGTGGAGTTAGATGTGCAGACAGAAGACAAAGATACCAAAAAAGATAAAAAATGAACAGAGAGGGTGTGTCACAGAAGCCAAGGTGGGAGGGCTTCAAGAAAGAGAAGTCGCAGGTCAAGTGCTGAGGTCCACTGGGTTTGGGCAAGGCCAAAGAGCTGTGACCATACTGCTCTGCCCCATCCAGGCTACGGACACCAAACACCGCTCAGAGCTGCTCTGCTCGATGACTGGTATTTTAATTTATTTACTCTGGCTGGAGCTCAGCAGAGGCCAGGTCAGGACAGGCAGCAGTGCTCCAGGAGAGCAGCTGGGGCAGGTGTCATCTGGAAGCTTTCTGAGTGTCGAGACCCACATCTAAGGAAGGAGCTCACTCAGCAGACCCAGAGCCCTGAGAAAGTTACGACTCTCAGGACAGATTCCCTTAAGTCTCAGTGCCCTCACTGATAGCACAGAACTGGCTGTAAAGATGAAACCAGGGGCCCATGTAGTAGCTTAGCGGGTAAAGCCACCACCTGTGACACCAGCATCCCTTATGAGCGCCGGTTCGAGTCCTGGCTGCTCCACATCCCATCTGGCTCCCTGTTAATGGCCTGGGAAAGCAGTGGAAAATAGCCCAAGTGCTTGGGTCCCTGCTACCAGGGAGATCTGGAAGAAGCTCCTGGTTTGAGTGTGGCCCAGCCATGGCTGTTGTGACCTTTTGGGGAGTGAATGAGCAGATAGAAGTCTTCACTCTCTGTCTCTCCCTCTCTCTGTAACTCTGCCTTTCAAATAAATAAAAATAAATCTTAAAAAAAAAAAGATGGAACAAACTCCTTTTCCTGAGGAAAACATCTTACACCATAGTTGGCAATGAGGAGTTACCCCATAGTGCTAACATATGTTAATTCCGTCTCGCCCTCTGTAAGTTTTAACAGTTTAAACATGGCATCAGAGAAGTCAAGTCCTCTATCAAAAGCCACAAAGAAAGTCCGCTGCAAAACCAAGGCTGGACTGCAGAACTGCCAAGTCTCAGTCCAGGGTTGCGTCATCTATAGCACACAAATGCCCAAAGCTTTTTCTGAGTAAATGATCCCTCTTTCATTAACCATTATATTTTGCACAAATCTGAATTTTTAATATAGTAACCATATTAGTATTCAGACCAATCCAGGGAGAATTCCAGGGAACCTGTGTCCTTAGAAGCCCCCGGCCTCCACCAACATGGCAGAGTCCATGAACAGGCCCAGCAGCAAAGGAATGCTGCCCAGATCTCTTCTTCCAAGCAGTACCTATTTTAAGGTACTGTTAGCCTTACCCTTGACCTCAGCTGAAGCTAAGCAAACTTCCAAGCCCTTCTGCTTGGCAGAATTCCCTCTCAGCTAGGAGATAATGCCCAAGATGCACAAGGTCAAGGTGTCACTCTGGTCACTATGCTCCACTGCCCTGCTTCTGAAATGCCATCAGACAGCGTACCACAAGGCCACGTTCAGGAGGGAAGCCGTCAGCATGGGATAGTGCCATAGAGAAAAACAGAGTGGCGAGGGGGTGGGGTGTGTAGAGGGAGAAACAGGGGTCACAGAAGGTGGTCACAGAGAGGCTGGTGTTGTGGCACAGTGCTGTCACGTGATGTCATCCAGTCTGGTGTGGTGAAGTGACAAGAACCCTTAGGAATAAGACAGCCTGGGTCAAGTCCCAGTTCAAGTGACACCTTGACCTTGATTCCATCTGGGACACCAGCATCCCACATTGGAGGACTGGTTCAGTGTCGACTTCTGCTCCAGCTCCCTGCTAATGCATTTGGGAAAGCCACAGAACATGGCCCAAATACTTGGGCCCCTGCACCCACATGAGAGACACCGACGGAGTCCCAGGCTCCTGGCTTCAACCTGGCCCAGAGCCAGCCATTGCAGCCATTTGGGAAGTCAATCAGCAGATGAATCTCTTTCTTCTCCCACCCCCTATCACTGCCTTTCAAATATAAAATCAATCTTAAAAACAAACAAACAAACAAACAAAAAAACAAGATGCGGTCATAGGCCAGCGCCGCGGCTCACTTGGCTAATCCTCCGCCTGCGGTGCTGGCACCCCAGGTTCTAATCCTGGCTGGGGTGCCGGTTCTGTCCCAGTTGCTCCTCTTCCAGTCCAGCTCTCTGCTGTGGCCCGGGAGTACAGTGGAGGATGGCCCAAGTGCTTGGGCCCTGCACCCGCATGGGAGACTGGGAGGAAGTGCCTGGCTCCTGGTTTCAGATTGGCGCAGTGTGCCAGCCATAGCGGCCATTTGGGGGGTGAACCAACAGAAGGAAGACTTTTCTCTGTCTCTCTCACTGGCTAACTCTGCCTGTCAAAAAAAAAAAAAAAAAAAAAAAAGGATGCGGTCACAGAGTAAAGATTCAAATGGGATGTTTAGAGAAAGTTCTCTGAAGCACGGACAGAATTGGTTCACGACATAATCCATGTAGGCCTCAGTGACTTTATCAGTAGAAACTTTAGGACCTACCAAAAAGCAGGACAGTGAATGCCCCTGAGGAAGGTATCTTTTTTAAGATTTATTTTACTTATTTGAAAGACAAAGTGAGAGAGTGAGAGAGAGAGAGGTCTTCCATCTGTTGGTTCATGCCCCAAATGGCCACAATGGCCAAGGCTAGGCAAGACAGGAGCCAGGAGCTTCTCTGGGTCTCCCATGTGGGTAAGGGGCCCAAGCACCTGGACCATGTTCCACTGCTTTCCTAGGCACATTAGCAGGGAGCTGGTTTGGAAATGGAGCAGCTGGGATTTAAACTGGCCCTTATATGGGATGCTGGCATCACAGGTGCAGGCTTTACCCAATGTGCCACAATGCTGGCTTCTCACTCTCTTAAAATAGGTACTAAATAGCTGCTTGGAGGGCTGGCACTGTGGTGCAGTGGGTTAACGCCCTGGCCTGAAGCACCGGCATCCCATATGGGTGCTGGTTAAGACCCGGCTGTTCCACTTCCGATCCAGCTCTCTGCTATGGCCTGGAAAAGCAGTAGAGGATGGCCCAAGGACCCCTGCACCTGCATGGGAGACCCGGAGGAGGCTCCTGGCTTTGGATCGGCGTAGCTCCAGCCGTTGCAGCCAATTGGGGAGTGAACCATCGGATGGAAGACCTCTCTCTCTCTCTCTCTCTGCCTCTCCTCTCTCTGTGTAACTCTGACTTTCAAATAAATAAATCTTTAAAAAAAAATAGCTGCTTACTTGGAGATAGGTTCTTAGCAAAGCCTTGATAAATGTTTGTTTATAGATATAGATAAGTGTAACTCCGTTTTTCAAATAAATAAATCTTAAAAAATAAATGAGACAGAGAATTGTATGTATGTCAATTCCTGCCAATATTATTAGCAGTTACTAAACTATGAATCCTTCCTCCTTTTAAACTGTTAGCTTTCCCCTGAACTTGGACTCAGGGCCCTCAGGGTCAGGAGAAGAGTCCTGTAGGCCTGGTTCCCATATCTTCATTGCATGTGGAAGGTGCTCAACACATTTATTAACTGGCCTGGCTCAGGGAAAAGAACTGGGACTTGACCCAGGCTGTCTTATTCCTAAGGGTTCTTGTCACTTCACCACACCAGACTGGATGACATCATGTGACGCGTCTGCCCACAGGTGCGCCCATGCAATGCCATCAACACTTCCGACCCAATAAGCTGCCTCGATTTCTCAGGATCCTGAGTCCGCAGACAACTGAAGTGCAGGCCTACCGCCACTATCACGTAGGCCTGGACTGAGGCTCCCAAGTTTCTGACGGGTCCAACAGATCCGCTCAGTTGATCCTACACAGTACTTTACACAAATGATCCACTCTATGGCACAGCCTATATTTGGTTATGATGATTGGAACATGCCTTCCAAACTGTGAAGTCCTCTGTGAGAGGGCTTGGGGCTTTTCCCAGCACATAGCACAGTGCCTAAAAGGCAGTGCTGAGAACTAGCGCACGCCCAGCCAGGCTTCCTGTTCCAGACCCCATGCCGCCCAAGTTACCCAGGCCTGCAGCCATTCCCTTAGGGCCTTAGGCTCACTAAGTCACCTGAGAAAGGTACCCTGAGCAATCAAGTTCATTAGCAGGGAGTGAACCGCTGATGCCATTTGTTCACTGTCTCCTAACATAAGGCCCTTTGGGAATGGGAGGAGGAAAGGAGGAAATACAATCAAGAGAGGAAGGTAAAGGCCCGAAGCACTGGGAGCCGCAGCGAAGGAGCTGGCAGCCATGCTGGTTACACAGAACGCAGCAGTCCCCCAAGAGAGCTCTGAAAGGAGAATGGGTAAGTGTCGCCAGGGTCAGCCAGCCAGGACCACTTCTGCACAGGATTTAGCAATCAGGGAGCCACTGGGGTCCCAGCTGCATCCTTTTGTGGGGGCTAGACGCTCAGCCTGGGCTTTGCAGTTTCGCCTTTCCCTCCCTTCCCTCTGCAGACTGCGGGGAAAGCTCCCCAAGGCCGGCCAGCCCTTTTCCTCTCAGCAGCTCCTGACTAGGATGCATCGGAGTTGGCCAGGAGGCTGTGGGCTCCTCTCAGCCCTCATCCACTTAGAAGACCCTGCCAACAAGAACATTTGAGCGTGGCTGGAACCACACTGCTTCCTGCCAGAGCTGGATCCCAGGTCACGGGTGTACTGCCAGCCTGGCAGGACATGTTGATAAGCAGGCCAGTTAAGTGGAACACTCCCTTCTGCTCAGCACCTATCTAAGATTCCTGTCCTGATCACCTCCCTGTGCACATGGCAAGACAAGAAGGGTGTGTGTGTGTGTTGGGGTTAGAGGCAGTGGTGGTAAGAGTAGGTTTTGTTTTATTTTTTAAATAACGAATTAATGGGCCGGCGCCGCGGCTCACTAGGCTAATCCTCCGCCTAGCGGCGCCGGCACACCGGGTTCTAGTCCCGGTCGGGGCGCCGGATTCTGTCCCGGTTGCCCCTCTTCCAGGCCAGCCCTCTGCTGTGGCCAGGGAGTGCAGTGGAGGATGGCCCAGGTGCTTGGGCCCTGCACCCCATGGGAGACCAGGAAAAGCACCTGGCTCCTGGCTCCTGCCATCGGATCAGCGCGGTGCGCCGGCCGCAGCGCGCCGGCTGCGCCAGCCATTGGAGGGTGAAGCAACGGCAAAGGAAGACCTTTCTCTCTGTCTCTCTCTCTCACTGTCCACTCTGCCTGTCAAAAAAAATAAAATAAAAATAAAAAAAATAACGAATTAATGAAAACAGGACTGCATTGTGGGGTAGCAGAGAGGAAACTGGACTAAAAGTTAAGAAAATCCGGACTCCAGGAGGCTCTGCTGCTCACAAGTTCTGTGAGCTCAAGCTGGGCACTTCGCTTCTCTGAGCCGCTTTCCTGCAAATGAAGGTACTTGCCCAGATGTTAAGCCCAGGTATTGAGCCCAGGTGCATTTTTTTTTTTTGACAGGCAGAGTGGACAGTGAGTCCAGCAGAGGGCTGGACTGGAAGAGGAGCAACCGGGACAGAATCCGGCACCCCGACGGGGACTAGAACCTGGTGTGTCGGCGCCGCAGGCTGAGGATTAGCCTAGTGAGCTGCGGCGCCGGCCCAGCCCAGGTGCTTTGAGGCATGCTGTATTCTTCTTTTTATTCCCCACAAGCACCCTGCGAAGTAGTTATTGTCTTCATTTTGCAAAGGAAGAAACTGAGGCTGAGGGGATGAGTGATTTGCCAAAAGCAACGCAGCTGGGAAGTGGTTAAGTTTCAAGGTCAGGTTTTCATAGCCTCAAACCCATTAAGCCGTTCACCATTGTAAATGACCTCCAAACTCCCTTTCAGCTCTAATGCTCTGAAATTTCTTGTATGGTCTCTCAGTGTCAGTGTTTCTTCACGGATCTGTTCATAGCAACAAGACGCAGACGCTAAACTGCTCAACCTGCACTGTTTACGGCCACAGACGCAAACATCCCCAATTATTCAAGGGTCCCAGATCCCAGGGCTGGAAGAGGTGTCTCACCCCCTCCCCCGGCTTTTCCATACTCACAGGAGGAAAATCAAGGAGCAAAGAGAAGGCTTTCCAAATTCACCCAGTTCTTTCATTTTTGTTTTCTGTAATAACCACTAAAACAGCTGAATTTCATAATGCAGCAAACACTGTTCATGACTTATTTATTGTCAGGGTGCCATATTTATTCCTGTGTGTGACCCCCTGTGGGACAGGCCCGCTTTCATTTGCACCTGCAATGTGGCACCATGCTCAAGACTGAGTCTGATCCCACCCTTTAGGGGCTCCCATTCCAGGGCAGCCCAACTCTCATATTCTAAGATCACACACAGGGCAAAGCAACAGCAAACAAAGAAAATGTTACAACAGAAAACAGCGGCATGTTGGGAATGGAGTGTCCCGTACACCCCTCCCCAGCCTCTCCTCTGCCCACAGGCAGGTGAGAGAAGTCTTTTTTTTGAGAAGTCATTTGGACCGTAAGCAAAGTTACACTCAAACGATCTCAAGTGTATTGGCACCTACAAAAGGCAGATGCAAACAGGCGTGAGAATGTTCTGAAAAATTAAGACACTTACGCTCCTTAAAAAAAAAAAAAAAAAGTCTGTTTCTCAGTGGACAGGCCCAGACCGAGGTCAGAAATAATAGGGGAAAAGTTACCCTGGAGTTTAATCACAAGAGGTCTGTCAATATTTAGCTTTTTCTGCAAGAGACCATCCAGCAGAAGCAATTAACATAAAACAAATTCAGGGGAGGCGGCAGTGTGTCCCATGCGGGCAAGGGACCTGGCAGGCTCACACACTGCCGACGGAAGCCTTTTCAGACGGGCAGCTGCCACCTATTAACATTCACAACCGCTAGCCAGCAATTCCACGTCTCAGCATTAAGATACAACTCAGCATTCTTAATAACAGCATTGTGTGTTTATAATAATTCCCAACATTAGGGAAATCATTACATGAACTATGGATATTATGGAAAGGGGCAGGTATTTGGTGGAGCAGTGAAGAAGCCCTGTGGGATGCCCGCACCCCATGGTACCACAGTTCCTGAATTCAAGTCCTGGCTCTGTTTCTGATTCCAGCTTCCTGCTAATGCGCATCCTACCAGGTAGCAGGTGATGGCTCACGTAGTTGGGTCCCTGCTCCTACATGGGAAGCCTGGATTGAGTTCCCTGTTCTCCCAGCCCGACCCAGCCCTGACCACTGCAGGCATCTGGGGAGTGAATCAGCAAAGGGGAGTTCTCTTTCTTTCTCAAATAAATAAAAACTAAATTAATTTTTTTTAAATTGAGGAAAATCTTCAGAAACAGACACAGAAAATTTTCCAAGATATACTGGGTACTTCAAAAAGTTTGTGGAAAAAAGGAATTAAAAAGTGAGTTTTTTTTGAAATCTATGTATAGGTTTTCATGATACACATTTTCCATGAATTTGTTGTAGATTTCTTATATTAAGGAAAAAAAAAGGCAAGTTACAAACTCTTCCTATAATGTGCTCCCATTTATGTAATATTAAATAACTAAAAAAGGGCAGAATCATAAGTCCCTATACACACAGAAATGCACAGAAAAGGGTCCAGAAAGACATACATGGATTTGATAACAGTGATTACGAGAATTTGAGGAATAAGGGTCAGAGGGTCTTACTTTAGCTGTATTATTTGAAATTTGTTTAAAACATATTCATGGATAGAGAATAATCACAAATAAGATGGAAAATGAGGGGCTGGCGCTGCGGCATAGGTAAAGCTGCCACCTGCAATGCCAGCATCCCATATGGGCTCCAGTTCAAGTCCCAGTTGCTCCTCTTCCGATCCAGCTCTCTGCTATGGCCTGGGAAAGCAGAAGATGGGCCAAGTCCTTGGGCCCCTGCACTCACGTGGGAGACCCGGAAGAAGCTCTTAGATCAGCGCAGCTCCGGTCATTACAGCCAACTGGGGAGTGAACCCGTGGATGGAAACCTGACCTCTCTTTCTCTTTGCCTCTCCTCTCTGTGTAACTGACTTTCAAATAAATAAATAAATCTTAAAAAAAAGATGGAAAATGGACTAAATATGAGACCACCTCTGTATACGAAATTGAAGGTGTTCACCATTTGTCATCAAATGCCAGACCAAGTTTAAATCTTGTGGCTGGGGGCGGGGGAAGGGCAGGATCCACACCAGCCTGGAGTGAGGACCTGAGTTCAGATGCTCACCCCGCCCCTCACTCGTCCCAGATCACTGGCAAGCTGCTTCATGTCTCCAAAGCCTTGGTCTAATCCAAAGAGATCTAGCTGGCTCACAGGGCGCATGAGGTTAGGTGAGAATGTGCAGTGCACTTTCCACAGAGCCCACCGCAGCCAAGCACTCAATAAATGGTAGCCATTATTTGTATTAATAATACCGAATAAATTCAGTATCAAAAATCAGATCCTGAGATCATTTCAAAGAGAATCTTTACAACATTTGATTATGATTTAGCCTTTATATTCATCATGTTTCCTTTAAAGAATGACTAATTCTGTGAATTTTAGTCGTTAAGTTTTAGAGCTGGAAAGGATTTCAAGGGCTCATCTAACGTAGTGGTTCCCAAGTGTGGCCACCAAGAATCAGTCAGGAAGACTGCAGTGGGGAAGGAGATGTTCCGAGGCTCCACTTCAGACTGGAACAGGATTTCCGGCTGGTGAGATCACATGACCTCTACTTCGCCCAGCCTTTCTATATCTGCATGTACAGAACGCCCCTGCAGAGGGAATTTAGGGCTAAAGACAGAGGAACTGTCATTGTAGTCCCTTTTGTAGAGCTTCAATTTTTACCCATTCAAAAAAGAAATCCTTAAAAAAAAGTGGTAATAATAACGATAAGATTGTCTGGGGGAATCTATGGCAGTCAAGCCACACACCAGAAGGGGGGGGGGGGTGTCTTTATGCTTTGTCCCAGAAATCCCAATATAGAAAACTACAAAATTTTAGGTATAAAGAAGTGTATGTCTATCAAAGAAGGAAAAAAAAAAATCCCGAACAGCAACAGAAAACAGGGAAACATTTTAAATGTTTAACAAGTAGGAAAAGATTTTACAAATCATGTTACATCTACAATGGAATATCATGTTTGAGAATATTTTATTTTTTGGGGCCAGCGCTGTGACACAGCAGGTTAATGCCCTGGCCTGAAGCACCAGCATCCCATATGGGCACCAGTTCAAGTCCCAGTTGCTCCACTTCCAATCCAGCTCTCTGCCATGGCCTGGGAAAGCAGTAGAGGATGGCCCAAGTCCTTGGGCCCCTGCACCCACATGGGAGACCCAGAGGAAGCTCCTGGCTTCGGACCGGCGCAGTTCTGGCTATTGCGGCCAATTGGGGAGTGAACCAGCGGATGGAAGACCTCTCTCTCTCTCTCTTCTATGTGTAACTCTGACTCTTGTCGCTCCCCGTCTTCGTGGAGGAACGACACAGGACCCTGCGCTGTTCTTTTGTCTGCTCGGCCCTCCCCGGGTTTGCTGCTGGTCCTTCCCGGGTTGGCTGCCGACCCCTCCACCTCCGTGGAGGGGCGGCTGCCCCTGCCACTTTCCCCACTTCCGCGGAGGAGCGGCACACCGCCGGCCGGCTCTCTCGGGGGCTGCACAGGTGTTCCTCAGGTGTTCCTGGTGCATGTTGTCTCTCTCCTCCTTTATAGTCCTCTTCCACCAATCCCAACTCTGCTACCCACACGCCGAGCACGCTGCTCTCCTCCAATCAGGAGCAGGATCAGCTCCTGCAGCTTGTCAAACTGATGAGGCAGCTGCGTAGAAGTTGTTTGGTCTCTTTCTCTGCCATATTGTGGAAGAGCAGATGCATAGAATAAGTCTTAATTCCAGTAACTTAGTCTAGTCCGAGTTGCTCCCCACAGACTCTCAAGTAAAAAATAAATAAATCTTTTTAAAAAATTTATTTTTAAGAGCCCAAGAAAATACCACAACGTTAAATGGGCAGGACAGGATATAATTGTGCATATATGGTCTAATCACAATTTTGGAGTAGGAAGATAGTAGGAAATGTTTATTAAAAATGGGCTGGTATTGTGGTGGAGCTGGTAAAGCTGCCGCCTGCAACACCGGCATCACATATGGGCATCAGTTCAAGATCTGGCCAGTCCACTTCCGATACAGCTCCCTGCTAATACACCTGAGAAAGCAGCAGAGGATGGCCCAAGTGGTTGGGCCCCTGACTATGAGGGAGATCCAGAAGAAGCTTCCAGTTCCTGCCTTTAGTCTGGCCCAGCCCCGGCTGTTGTGGCCATCTAGAGAGCGAACCAGCAGACAGAAGGTCCCTCTCTCTCTGTCTCTTCCTCTTTCTCTCTCTCTGAAACTCGCCTTTCAAATAAATAAATCTTAAAAAAAAAGAGGCCTTGGGTTTCTGCCCTCAAGGAGCTAACTGGCTCTGTGGACGGATAAGACATATATATCTAAGAAAGAGTAAGGAACGACATAAGATAATACAAAAGAAATACAGGCGAATATATGTGCATATACATGTATATGTGTGTACACACACAATGCACCTCATTGTGTGTTATCTTTTATCCCCAAAGTAGAATATAAACCCCTTATAGAGTAGTTCTATTTCATTCCTCATTTTTGTATGTAACCCTAATACCTAACATGTGTGGCAGACAGTAGATGCTTAATAAACTCAGGGTGGTCTATATTCTCCACAGTTAATACACAACTAGTTCTGAGTGAACTATTTACCACAGCAGGAATAACCGGGGGCGGGGAGGAGGCATTTCAGTGAACGGGGGTAAGGGGAGGACGAAGATGGAACTTCCCCTGGCCTACATCAGAGTCACAGAGGCAGCTCCGCTATGCTCGGGACGCCTCGAGGACTTCAGTTCTGGGGGAGGGGTAGCTAGGCAGTGAGGGATTTAGACCTGTACGAATCTACTTTTATTTTCAGAGGAGAAAGCAATGACGGCAAGCTGCTCCTACTTTTTTCAGGCTGGGCCACAGTGGTGACCCTAGTGGAATCCTCTGCACCAGCCATGCCCTTGTCAGGCCACACCCCGCACTGTCCCTTCTTCTGGCCCCATACAGAACTCCAGCCATCCTCCCGGCTCCCCACACCAGCCACGGGACAGCCTTCTTCCTGAGTCCACGCTGGGCGTTTGTGTTCTCTCTCCCGGGTGAGCAATGATCTGATCTGAAGAGAGGGTTTATCCCTGAAAAGTTGATAGGACACAGAGAGCAAACTCCAAGTTCACCCTGGATGCAGTGAGGAAAGGCAACTGAGCCTGAATCCTGCATTTTCCCATCCTGGATTTTCTTGGTTCTCTGGGACATAGTACACACTACAGGATTAATATTTGTCTATCTAGAAAAAAAAAAAACTTCAAAGTTCATCACTTCCCCTAGCCCTGAGTGAACTGCAATCATTCTAAGTAGTAGGATGCACCTGCTTAGGGTGCTCTCCTTCCATAGAGCACCCCGCTGCCCCGGAAGGAGGAAGTTCCCCCTCCTTTCTAACCTAAGGCACTCCTACTAAAATTGAAAGTTATATCAAGGCAGCAAAGGAGCATCCTCTGTGGCATTTTTCGCAGGTACTTCGTGCATGCTAACGTTTGAGACGCACAGCTCTACCTCCTAACCGCTAGAGGCTTCCAGACACCCTCATCTCTCCTGTGTTCATAATTCTAATGAGTTTCCTTTCCAGTAGGCTCCAAGATTCCCTCTCTGCCTCTTCATCTCTCTCCCAGGTTTCCTTCCACTCTTAGATTTCCTATCCTCGTCATCCCGTTACTCCCCTTCCCCCATCTTCCATCTCTAAATCTCCCCTCCTAAATGGACAGAAGCCTTGCTTTGCCTACCCCGCCCTCCCTCCCCCATTTTTCTGACCTGGCATTCTTCCCTGTAGGAATGTTAATTAGGATGTGGGATTTAATTAATTCAGCAGCTAATTAGAAATGGGAGAGGAAGAGTGGGAGAGGAGGAGGGCGGGAGAGCTGGAGCCCGCTTCAGTGCAGAAGGCACCGCAGATGGTTCTGGGTTGGCTGGCACCATGCCACCGCCCTCCAACCCCCCACCCTACTGCACGTACAGCGAGGGGGGAGGGGCGAAAGTGAGGGGCATAGGCTGGTAGAGTCTCCAGACTCATTCAGTCCTGCCGCTGCTTTGTGCTGGGAAGACAGACAGAGGGAGAACCCAAGGAAGGGAAGAGGCACGGACAGACCCGCACTCAGAAAGATTCAACGCAGGGTGCATCCAAGCCGAAAACTCCTCTCCACTTCAACACCAGAAGGAGCCAAGGGGAGAGTCTGCTCATCCCCAGAGGCAGCCAGCGTCTTGGGGTTCCTCGGTTCCTAAGGACCACTGAGGACAAGATGGGAAGATGCAGCCCCTGATCCTCTGGAGAAAAAGGGCTAGCTCACTCTCGCAATAGGAAGCCACCCGCTGCCATTCTTCCCGTGCCAGCTGTTTCTCAGCAGGAGCAGGCAGAGGAAGACAGCTACCGCAAATGGAAGAGGGGGTGGGGAGGGGGCACGGGCACCAATGGGCACCGGTGAGCAAATGGACAAGGAAGAAGAATGAAGGGAAGGAAGAGGTGGGGGAAGGCAAGGAAGAACTAAATAATGGAGGAGGAAGAGGAGGAAACCGGGGGCAGAGCCATGCTTCGTTTGCCAAGAAGGACAAAGAGGGACGGAATCCTGTGCAGAGCACTTCCACATAGTCCAGCCTAGGCCAGGCAGAGGGGCGTGGCGGCCCTGCAGGAAGGGGCAGGAGCAGATCCTTCCAAGGGTCAACCAGGGAGCCCATCCTGCAGGATCTCCCCAAATACTGGACATCTCTGCCACACCAGGGATTTGTCAAAGGCAATGGAAAAGAGCTTCCAAGTGAACAGAAAAGGAGGCTAGAAGGACAGGAGGAGGCTGCAGAATCCGATCCCAGGAGCTCCAGCAGGGAGGTGGGTGAGGAACGGGGCTTTGAGCAGTACCCGGCTGGCTCTGGAGGGAGTCATCTGACACTTGGAGGGAAACTACTTCCATGAGGGGACTGATTTGAGGAATGAGAGAGAAAAGCACCCCTTTGTTGGGAGGTGTTTAAAAAGCTTTGGGCTTAGAGCCTTGGGAGGGACTAGTTAAGAAGGGCCAGGAGGTGGTCTGCCATCAGCGACAGACTACCTAAGATTCAGCTGAAGGAAACTGAGCAGGAGCGTGTGAAGCCAGATGAAGGTTTTCAGGTGTTAGCTGCCATAAAGCTAAATGCAGTGGCAGGGAAGGGTCACTGTAGCTAAGAGACAGGGTTTTCTTGGCTAGGAATTCCAATTTGATCTCTTTACCACCTAGGGCTTCCTGTAAGAGCCAGGAGGGAGTGAATCAAAACTGGGAGAGAGGAATTAGACTCGGGGGCTTTCTATTCTCCATAGCACACCCATGAGGTTAAACCTGAGGCTGGCAGATGAAATAAAGTAGTTCTCAGAGCGAGTTGCTGTGGGCTCAAAGTGGGAACACATGCATGCTTCCTAAGCCTATTTTCTAGTGTAGGTTTTAGTTACCAATAAAAATTACAAGAACATCTATTAATACAGCCATGATGATCACTTCACACCAAAGACAAATCCTCCAGAACAGGATTAGCAGTGCAGACGGGAAGGAGAAGGTGGCCCACTGAGCCTTTTGTCATTTAAGTGGTCATGAAGAGCTTGCTGCAAATGAACAGCAAGGACAGAACCGAGATTCAAGAGTGGCAGTGTCCACCACCACGTGGCACTGAGCTCCAAGGGGAAGGTGCAGGGCAGAAGGCTAAGCAGAAAGGGTGTGCCAGTTGGCCATATGGTCAAGCCAAGCCTGCAGAGCACTTCACTCCCTACCTTGGCACTCTCGAGGCCCTTCCAATAGGTTGGGCTGTAGGAGGCCTGGAGGAATGCTAGCCCCTTCCCGGTGAGCCAGTCCATCACCCAGCCCAGCCTGCACCCCCAGCTCTCTCTCTGCCCAAGACTGGCTTAGATACAAAACCACTCTATCCTGCTGGCTTCAAGGCTGTCACTAACTTGGGATGAAACTGACATTGGTTTCCAAGAGGGAGTAAAGGAAAAGTCAGAGTAGATGTCAAAGGATACAGGTTCTAATGCCAGCTCTGCTAATGAGTATCTGTCTGGTCTTGGACAAATCACTCCCCCCATAGGGCCTATGAGAGGCAGAAAACAAAAATCAGCCAATTTTAGCTATGACACCTTAAGTCTTCCAAAGAATACCAAAGCTGAAAAGTCTCTAACATTTCCTACAACAAACACATAAGTATATACTGAAACTTGTTTTTAAGAGAAGAACCTTCATTGTCTGTGACCTTAAACACAATCCCCTGAACAAAAGAGAGATCTCACAAGGGCAGTAGGACAGTCAGCTGGGAAAACAGAGGCCACTGGCTCAGCTGCCTCCTCAAATACACCTTAGCCAGGCAGGAGAAGCAGGCAAAAGAGACAAGCGCCCACGGGCACTTCCAAGGCTCAGATAATAAAGAAAAACTCGTGGTGTTTGAGCCCAACAGCAGAAACCAAACATCCTGGGACTGCCACATACGCTCAGGAGCATCTGCTCCCACCAGGCCGTCGCGAAGAAGCCATTCCAACCATAGTGTGGACGATTTTTGGGACATATACAAGGCAAAGGCTGGGGACTACTGTCCAGGGAGTTACTGGGATGTTATTCATTCATAAGGAATAATTCAGTAAGGGGAAAATTAGCCATCCTAGAAATTGGATAACTTTACAATCAATAACACTGCTGAATTAGCTGAGAGGTCTGGGGTAGCGGTCGCACAATGAGAAGTCTCCAGATAAATTTAAGACGCAAAGGGAGGTGAGAGCTGGGGTAACGGCTGGTGAGTTTGTGCTATCTTCTGGAAAGGTTACACAACAAAGGGAGCTGTGCACTGAGTGGGACAACCACCCACATTCAGCTGAGATAAAGGACAGACATGAAATGACAGAAAGAGGAAGCAGATGACAAGAGCACGCTGCGTGTGCAGCAATGACCAGACAGCCAGGGTGCCCATCACGTAGGTGTCACAGCTGCCTTGGCAAGGACCTTCTGAGGACTCGAAAGATCAATAACAGCCCATCTCCCAGAGGGCCAGAGAACAGCACTTAGAGAATGGTATTCCTTCAGTTTTCAAAATACAGGATTAAAAAAAAAAAAAAAAAGTACAGCTATCCCTGACAATCTAAACCACAAGTTTTTGGATGAAGCTCTTAACATCTAAATTCTTGCTCTCCCCTTCTCCCATTTTTCCCAGTATGTGGAACCAAATTCCATAGACTTAGATAACAGCACAACGTGCCAGCTGAACTCTAGCCAAATCCAGAAACCAATTTGGACAGCAAAGGATACCTTTCCTCTCCCGCCCCAGCCGTCTCCCTGACGGAGCTCCTTGTTCTCCCAGCTTGGTCTCTGATACTCTGACCGGCTTACTTCCCCTCGCCACGTTCTCTCTTAAACCACTCTCACCTTCAGTCCCCTTTTCTTAGGGGTCATCTGTTAAACGCCAACGGCAGGAGAGATAACCAAACAGAAAGGGGGTAAGGACGAGTGTAGACTTTAGATGGGGGAGTGGAATGGAGATCCTGGTTGGGGGGCAGGCAGGGAGAGAGAGACAGAGAGTGAGAGAGCTGGAGCGGGGGGAGGGGAGGAAGATGGCACTGCGGAAAGAAGAGCGCCACAAAATTAATTTGAGGAAGGGAACAGTAGAGCAGACGTTGGTGGAATAACAATCAGGCAGCCGAGGGCTGGGGAAGGGGCGGGCAGCCGGATGGGGAGGAGGGTCTGGCCTGCGGAGCCACAGCAGCACCACCTACAGGAATGGTGAAGGGTTACAGACCGCAACAAAAGAGGCCCCCGCCTGGGCACAGGAGTCCACAGGCGGGTGGAGGGAAAAGCCATGGCTTCTGCCCTCCGACCCTCCCAGTCACACCACACGCAGGCTAGAGGAGTAAATTGTATGTGGCTCTCCTGGGAAGAGAGGGACTTAACAAGGTAAGGGAGGGCAGAGAACTGGCTTTTTCCATTCCAGGGGGTTTCCCCTGCAAACTCGGGCAGCAGAAAAGCATGCGAGAGGAAGCACGCCGGATACTGAAAGAAAGTGGGCACCGGCTTCTCTTCTCATTAGCTGCTTACAAAGGGCTTTCTCTTTATTCCCAAGTGATTTCCTTTCTCCAGTGGACGTTGAGACTACAGCTCCATCCCCTGGGTGGGGGGGGCCAGGGGCAATGGATGCCCCTCACTCAGCTGCTTCCTCCCAGCCACCATTAGGAACCCCCAGGGAGCCCAGCTCCAAGAGGAAAGGGGAGAAGGGTCCCCCACCAGCCAAACAGACCTGGGGGGGCGGTGAGAGAGTGAAGGAGAGGATGAAAGAAAACGCCAAAGCTCTGCAGAGGGAGGGGAGAGGGGAGTGCGATCAGTAGTATTTGTTGTGCTTTCAGGGAGGAAGGATCCGTCACATTTTTAATAATAATAAATACATGAAGACAGATTCGCCAGCACCGTTCTGGCTCCTTGGGAAAGGTGGGGGAGGGGAGCCAATGCAGCTGCAGCACAGGCCAGTATCCCCCTCCCCTCCCCCATTAGACAGGCTTGGTGTTGCAGTGGCTACCCCCTCCCCCTCCAACCGCAGTCCTCCCCTTCACAGCCCACCCTTCCCATGGTCCCTTCACATAGCTCTGCTCCTCCCTCCCCTACCTCTCTCTACTCCCCCCAACCCTACTCTTCTCCTTTCAGCACTGGTTCTCATTTAACACAGGCTTATTCTAGCTCCAAGAAGCCCTGCTACTCACATCTTAGATCTGCTCCTGCAAGCCTGAGGCCCTGCTGCTTCTCACCCATGTCCCTCACTAGCTGACGGCACCCCCCCACCCCCAGAAGGAACCCAGCACACTTCAGTATTTCCCGAACTCCACTAAAGGGACTGCTTTTCTCCCCATTTTCCTCTCAATGTGACCTCCTTGCTCAGCACCTTAAATGCAATGGCCATCAGAGGTGCTTGTGTTAGCAGGGTGTCGGGGCCTCAGGACTCAGTGACTACTGCCACCTATTGACCCAAATTTGTTCAAGATAGACCTTTAATACGCTTCTTACACAGCAACGCTCTGTTATTCAAAAGCATCAATAGCTTAAACATGCGAAGGCATGGCTCTTGGGGCTTCTCTGAGACCCTCTGAACAATGAGATCAAAGAAATACAAAGCAAGACTGGGCAGAGAGCCAGAGCAATGATGCCTTTCTCTATGCAGAGGCAGCAAGAGAGGCCCAAGGAATAAAAAAGCAACTTTAAGTCTCCTCAAGAGTCTGTAGGCAAAAAAAGAGTGGAAGCAATGCTTTTCTCAAGTGCTAGTAAAAATCGTATGCACAACAATATAATGTTACCAGTAAAACAGAAAGTAAATTTTACCCAGATGCCTCCCTTCATCAAGTTGGCCAAACCTTTGGTGTGAGTCTGGGATTTATGGATCTAACAGATTCCAGGGAAGGCAGGGGACATTCGGGAGTGTGGCCGATTCTCACCCAATCTGTACCAATCAGAGCTGGAGACTGGGCAGGTGGACGGGGCTCTGGAAAAGGGCGGGCCTACACCACGCAGTTCTGTGTACTGGCTTGGCTACCCACCTTTCACCAACCCAAGGCCAAAGAAATGGGTGTGAACTCTCCATGGTACTGAAACATTCTAGCTCAGTCCTGAGAACAAGTCATCCCGTTCACATAGAAAACATGTTTTCCTAATAAAGGTATCCACGAAGACTCGGGAATTCATGCCATCTTCCCAAGTCTCCATAAAACCCTCACAAAACAAAGCTTCTGAGGTAAAAACAAATTGTCTTCCCCACCCTCCAAGGTGAAAACACAAAGGCAGTCAGGATAAACGCCTTGCACAGCACCAGTCAGTGCTTCCTTACCATCGTCACAAGACAGAACTGAGCAGCGCACATGCGCTCTAACAGCAGATCACTTACGGACACCAGAAACGATCCGCTGTCAGCCACTGCTCTGGGGAAGTCTGATAAGCACGTGGTCAAATGATCACAGAACCCAATCTGGGAAAAGTGCATGACAGAACAGACGTAGAGAAACCCTCCAGTTCCAATTCTTAGTCTCCTTGCTTAACAGCCTAACAGTGGTTCTCTATCTGGGTTCTATGGAGTTCTAAAGGTTCCCTGGAGTTCCTCAGGAGTCTTGGGGAAACAGAGTCATGAGAACATGGAATTCCAAAACTTCTCAACCCACTCCAATCAAAATAACCTGTTTTGCCTGTTTTATAGATTAAGAATCTACATAAAATTCTGTCAAATGTACTGCAAACATTGATGACTCTGGTAAGTATTCTCAAAAACAAGTCACCTTGTTGCTGGAAATCTTTCAAGTAATGCTCAAAGGTCAAGGAAAACAAGATGTCCTGAGATTAAAGACTTAATTGAATACAGGGCCCAGAGAGGCAGGAATTTTTCTGTATACTGCTATACCTCCAAGGGACTTTTTTTTTTTTTTTTTTTTTTTTTTTTTTTTTTTTTTTTTTTGACAGGCAGAGTTAGAGAGAGGCAGAGAGAAAGGTCTTCTTTCCATTGGTTCACCCCCCAAATGGCCACTACGGCCGGTGCTGTGCCGATCGGAAGCCAGGAGCCAGGTGCTTCCTCCTGGTCTCCCATGCGGGTGCAGGGCCCAAGCACTTGGGCCATTCTCCACTGCCTTCCCAGGCCACAGCAGAGAGCTGGACTGGAAGAAGAGCAACCGAGACACAATGTGGCGCCCCAATCGGGACTAGAACCTGGGGTGCCGGCGCCGCAGGCAGAGGATTAGCCAAGTGAGCTGCTGCGCCAGCCCCAAGGGACTTTAATAGTGTCTGGCACTTGTGGTTTATTTGAAGGCAAAGCCTGGAATAGAATGGGGCAGTAGGGAGGTGGGCGTTAGAGGTTAAAAACTATCTATGGGAGTGGGCGCTGTGGTGTAGTGGGTAAAGCCACTGCCTGAAGCACCAGCATCCCATATGGGCGCTGATTCAAGTCCTGGCTACTCCACTTCCCATCCAGCTCTCTGCTGTGGCCTGGGAAAGGAGCAGAAGATGGCCCAAGTCCTTGGGCCCCTGCACCTGCGTGGGAGACCCAGAAGAAGCTTCTGGCTTCCTGGCTTTGGCTGTTGCGGCCATCTACGGAGTGAACCAGCAGATGGAAGACCTCTCTCTCTCTCTCTGCCTCTGACTCTCTGTAACTCCTTTTTTCAAATAAGTAAATATTTTTAAAAACAAAAACAAAAAACTACCTATGAATATTTTTAAAAGAAAAAAACCCTGATCTGCAGGATGCTTGAGTTCTCTATCCTGTGTTCCTCAAGCACTGGTTCTCCAATGGACAAGCCATGTGATGTTGGACAAATTGTTTACTCTGAGCAAAGACTTTCTTTGCTAGTAAAATGGAGATGTCATATATTTTGTAAGGGCTAAGTGTAAAGGATTTAGTGTGTAACACAAGGTAAGATCTTAAAAAAGAGGAGCACATCCTATAATCCAAAAATCTTAATAAATTAGAAGCAAGTTTGCTGGTCCTAAGTAAAGCATTTTTTGTGCTGAGCTACTTACCCAGTCAGCTCAGCTAGGAAAGGAAAAGAATTTCTAAATTTGTTCTTATGGTTCTTTGTTTGGATTCATTTGAGCAAGAGGAGTCTGAGAGCCCAGGGCCTGTTGGGATCCCTCAGATCTGCCAAGGACTTGAAAGTTAAGAGGCCTTAGAAGCAAGCCCATCTTGGTGTCATCCACAAAAGCTCTAGGTCCTTTTATCTGGACACAATCTCAGAGATTCAGTTTTCATCTGAAGAGAACTAAAGACCAGAGATATTAAGTGATCTGCACAGGATAAGAGTCAGCAAAAGACAGTCACAGTCTAGTCTTGGAACTACTTTCTACCAGGCTGCCCCAGTTAGTCAGACCAGTATAGATCCAAATTCATAGACTCAGAATCAACAAGGTGCTAGTGATATAATGACCCAAATTATATTCCTGCCATGACACTGGCCTGGAAAGCCAGCCACTAAAATCCCATGTCCCTAAGCCCATTCTTATCCCACTGACTCTACCTACCTATTTATCCTTCTGTTCACTTTCTGTATCATCCACGGCCCGTGAGATCACTCACCAACAGGTCACATTCCCTGGATAGAACGTAACACAAGGTAACATCTTAAAAAGCTCAGATGTCTAACTCCTATTGGTCTCCCAATTTGAGTTTGGCTGTTATTTCTGTGAGATTTTTCACACTTTTGGCTGCCAAGCTTGGAATATCTGTTTGCTGGTGTTCTTTTGCAAGCCCTTTGAAAAGGGCAGGCCTTTCCCGACTCTGGTAAATCTTAGTTGAAGAGGGTGAAAGGGGCTGAAACACACAAGACTATACAGACTCTACTCTGCTATCCTCTGTAAACTCTCTCAATAACTGACCTTGGTTGAGGCTATAAACCTATGTTGAGGCTATCTTAGAAACAAAAGAAAAAGAGAGAAGTGAGGGTAAGAATAAGCCTTGCTGATGCGGAAAGGTTCTATCTTGCTTCTTAGTAGTAGCAAGCAGCAAAGGTTTCCTGAACCACTAATGCCACCTGGTGGCCAGGCCAGATACATGAATGAAACCTAAAATCCACATATTTCAGGAAGCTGGGACACCGTGAATTAGAAGAGTTGAGTAGGGACCAGAACTGTGGCAGAGCAGATAAAGCAACCGTCTGCTATGCCGAAATCCCATACGGATATTGGTTCATGTCTGGCTATTCCACCTCGGATCCAGCTCTCTGCTAATGGCCTGGGAAAAGCAGCAGAAGATGGCCCAAGTGCTTGGGCCCCTGCTACCCACGTGGGAGACCCAGAAGCTTCTAGCTCCTAGCTTTGAGCTGGTCCAGTCCTGGCCATTGTGGTCATCTGGAGAAATGAACTAGTGGACAGAAGACTCCTCTGTCTCTCCCTCTGTCTATAGCTCTATCAAATAAATAAATCTTAAAAAGATTATACTAAACTATTTTTTTGCAAAATAATCAATTTCTAGCTTCTTAGGAAAGTATATTATAAAAAAATTTTATAAAATCAAACTTCTCTCATTAAAAAAAAAACAAACAACACCTTTCCCTTTTCACCACCAGTCACCAAAAATACCCAACACCCAGTGAATTCAGTCATAAAATACATGTGCAAAAGGGGTTTTTAATTGTAAGAAAAATCAATTTTATTAGGAAAGTTCTTCCCACATGGCCAAAACAATGAATTTCAAGGAAACAAAACCTACATACAGTGAAATTAGAAGTGTTCCAGGGTGACAAAAAATACAGAAATATGTACACCCACAATCACCGCCGCCTCCGAAAACCTGAAAGGAAGGGAAACCAAGAATGAGGCCAAGGTCAGTTGGAAAAGCTGAAGAAACAGGAAAAGGGGAGCATCCAGCAAGAAGGGTGCAACAGGGCAGTCCTCGGCAGTACTTCCTGTGTCTTCCCAGGACAAGACTACAAGTGGGAGTGAAACTCAAATAGGATAACGGTTCCTTCAAGTTACACCTACAGTCCCATTTAAGGAACTCCGAACAGAAGCTGTAGGAACTTTAAGAGATGGAATCCAGGGGGTCCCTTTTGTGAACGATGCGGATTTTCGGGTTGGAAAGAACAAAAGCCCACCTAGAGATGAACATCCAGTATGAAAGACAAACCTCAGGGGTTGGTGACTCAGGACAGCAAGTGCTGACGGCCCACGTCCCAGTTCATACCCCCACCCTGCACCTGATCACCTAAGTCCTACGGTTCACTGACCTTTTTTCTTCCGCCCTTTCTTAGGTATCCTCTTCTGCTTCTTGACAGGATTCTGATCCTGGAGACAGATGGGAAAGAGAAGGAACGGTGGTGCGCTTTCCAGTGCCAGCGTCCCTCCCCAAGTTCCTCATGGCAACGAGTCCCACATCAGGCTGAAAGCGCCAGGCTGCCTGCGACCCGTCAACCCTACCTCATCAAGGTGAGCAGCTCCTCCGGTCAAGGCACTGATGTCACTGAAGTGCGTGAGGGAATGAAGCTGTGAGCTCATGACACTCGCGCGCTTTCGCCGTCCCTTCTCTCGCTTGCTGACGCTTAAGCGCACCATCATGCTCTCCTCATAGTTAATCCTGCCAGAGAAAGACAGTTTGCAGCAGGCTCAGACTACGGCAACAGAAGCTGTGGCCCAGAACCTGGGCCTGGGTACTTACTCGTCTTTGTTCAGTTCTCAAGAGTTCTCATGACAGTTCAACGTAACACTTAGTAAGGACTTAACTGAATGCTTAATACTGCGGTACGTCCCTCAATGCAATGGTCTTTGTGCTAGAACTTTCTTCATCTTTAGAGATCAACCTAGAGCCCATCCTTAGAATAATTTAAAATATTTTACCAGAAAACTCTTACATTTTAGCTCCATAAACAGGATTCTCTGGATAGGACCTTTCACACAAACTTCCAACTGCAGAGACTACATCTAGGCAGAGTCCATGCTTCTGTTTTAAATAAATTCCTTTTCTACTTTTCTTCCCTCACCTCCAATGCCATTATAAAAACCTGCCTATGTGGGGCCAGTGATGTGGTACAGTGGGTTAGGCCACAGCCTGTGACACTGGCTTTCCATATGAGTGCCAGTTCAAGTCCCAGCTGCTCTACTTCTGATCCAGCTCCCTGCTAATGAGCCTTGGAAGGCAGCCGAGGATGTGCTCCATATGGAACACCCAGATGGAGTTCTGAGCGCTCGGCTTTGGCCTGGCCCAGCTCTGGTCATCATAGCCACTGGACAGTGAACCAGCAAATGGAAGATCCCTCCCTCTCCCCAACCCCGTCTTGTAAATCTGCCTTTCAAATAAATAAAAATCTTTAAAAAAAAAAAAAAGACCTGCCTATATTGTCTTCAGTACAAAAGTGAGAGCTGTCCCGCAGAAATGCAGAATTGTAAAGCCCTAAGACGTGAAACTCCATATACCTCCCATCACACAGCATGGGATTTGGCCTAAACAGACAGAAAAACAATTTTCTCCTAGTTCTTATTCTGTACTCTTCACACCTGGACAGCTCTCATCCTAAGCTTTTCACTCCACTTTCTGTATCCCCTGGCTCCTCATCCTGAGCCCCAGGTCTCCAGTGCACACGGGAGACAGGTCGTTTCTAAAGGCCAGGGCTGACCTGTGCTGGTCCTCCTGACTCTGGCGCGTAACATGAGGATGGCGAGCATCGCGGATTTCCTCAGGCGCGTCTGAGTACTGCTCCTTCAGTTCGCGGATGACGGAGCTGCTCAATGCCCGCCTCTTGGCTCGTTCCAGCCGCTTTCTCTCCCGCTCGGCCTCTGTTTCATCTGCGTGACAGAAAGCAGCCAGGGTTACTGCAGAACAGAGAAAAGGACAGAACACGGTGTGTGGCGCGGAGGCAGCAGCAATCCATACCGTAGTGCACTGGAACCAGGCGCGGTGGGACGTATTTCTTAGACGCTCCTTTTGCAGATTTCTTCCCTGACGACTGCCCATCCTCCACTTCATCTTCCTCTTCATCCTCAGAGCTCAACTGCAAGAGGAACATGACTGCAAACCTCGGAAGCATTAGGCAAACACGTGAGAGGAAAACCCGCAGCTGGAGTATCCAGGGAGGGGAGCATCTGGACAAAACAGAGAAGAGGGCAGTGCACACCCAACACTCAAAGGCGCGAGCTGGAAATGCAATCGCAGAGAACCCCAGCAGACCCCAGAGCACCAGAGGCTCACGCAGGAACAGATCCCTCACGAACGCCAGGAGGATGCAGCCCCTTACCTTGCTCATCATACTGCTGGGATGAGGCTTAAAACGAAGTGGGTCATTCTCACCTAAAGTAAAAAATGCAAGAGATGTCATGTGGTTTGGAATTTTATGCTGGCCCCCACAAATTGATGGTGGTCCCCCACTTACTGAGGCTGCCTGTCACTGCGGTCCTCACCAGTTTGTCGATTTGATACTTCAGTTTTTGGTCCAAAGGACGAAGTTTTTCCAAAACCTACAACATGGCAGTTAAACAGGATTACATGCCCTTCCCAAATCAAGTACGTACCAGCATTCATATAATCTGCCAAATAAGGCACCTAAATATGTACAAAGTCGGCAAAATGGAGAGAAAAACTATTTTTTTTCTATTTGAGCTCTTTACTTAGATATTACAACGCCTGCTTAAACACGAGCTACTGCGTTGTGGCCTCAGGGTTCAGGATTTAGGAACCTAGAACTGCTCAAAGCCAAACACTCCATACCGTGCGAATCTCCACCAGTCTCAGAACTGCAGCGTGCCCCTGCAGAGACCCTCCCGATGCCTTGTCCAGGAGGAGGTGGCTCAGATCCATGAGGTACATGAGCAGCAGCTGGTCTTTCACTTCTAGGAAGCTGAGTCCCTAAGTTGAATAAAATGGTAAGAGACACAGATTCAGTTTACCTAAAGAATCAGGACAGACAGGGGCAAACAGGGGAGTGTTTTTGCAAGCTCAGCTTCTTCCTAACCAGTTTCTATAGGGTATCTAGAATTCAGAAATACCTCCCCCCTCCCTTATTTACAGTCTTGCGTTCCCAAGGTTTTGGTCGCCCAAAGTCAGCTGCAATCCAAAAAGATTAAATGGGAAATTCATTTAATTAGTAAACACTGCAAGTTTTAAACGGCACGTGGTTCTGAGCAGCACGACACCTTGCGCTGTCCTACTCCATCCCCTCTGCAAGTGAACTGTGACCCGCGCTGTGCACACGACCCGGTATCAGACTTTCTGTCACGGTCTTGTGAAAGGATCCTGTGACGACGCAGCAGGGTAGATATGAAAGAAACGCAGGGTTGATAAGGGTCAGTTCTGCAAGGTTTCACGCGCCCACTGAGAGTCCGCCCCAGATATGAGGGGACTACAGTAGTCCCAAGAAGCAGCTAGACCTAAGATGAGCAACAGAGAAAACTCAGTCTAACACTAGGGAAGCAAAGCTCGGAATTGCTGAGACACTAAACGCAGGAAAATCAGCACAGTCTTCCCCCAAAAAGACGACCGCAGGGTTGCTCAATCTCAGGGCTGCAGACATGTGGGGCTAGAGAATTCTTCTGGCGGGGGGCTATCATGGGGATTAAGAGGTTTTCTACAGCAAACCTGGCATCAACCCACTAAGTCCCCTCCCAAGTTGAACAAGAAGTCTCCACACACTCCCAAACCTTAATTTAATTTGATCAAAGTAACACTGGTTTTATTTCTATATGATGGAATTACATGCTACAGATTAAAAAAGCATTGATTTACCTAAGCTGACACGGAATTAAAACCATGTCAGCACAAGTCATTGCAAGGGTATAGAACATAGTTCCAACTGTATAGTATAACACAAGTTTTATATGCACAGAAAAATATCTGCTATACAATTATTATTATTATTATTATTATTTTTGACAGGCATAGTGGACAGTGAGAGAGAGAGACAGAGAGAAAGGTCTTCCTTTGCCATTGGTTCACCCTCCAATGGCCGGCGTGCCACGCCAATCCGATGGCAGGAGCCAGGTGCTTATCCTGGTCTCCCATGGGGTGCAGGGCCCAAGCACTTGGGCCATCCTCCACTGCACTCCCTGGCCACAGCAGAGAGCTGGCCTGGAAGAGGGGCAACCAGGACAGAATCTGGTGCCCCGACCGGGACTAGAACCCGGTGTGCCGGTGCTGCAAGGCAGAGGATTAGCCTACTGAGCCGAGGCGCCGGCCCTGCTATACAATTAACTGCTATCTTTGAGGAGTAAGATGAGGAAATGGAAGAAATTGAGTGCTTTTATTGAGAAATGTTCTTCCAACAAGTACATATTATTCTTATAATGAAACAAAAACCTCAAAAAACTGCCAGCAGTCATCTTACAGTGGTGATTATCATGATTTTTCATTTTCTTCCTCGTGCTTTTACTTACCTTCTAAACTTTCGAAAACTAAAAATGCAATGTATTTATAGGTAGAAAAATCAACCAAATGCTACTTTGTAATCTGAAAAGCACCCAGTAAAAAAGGCTTTGGTAATAAAAATAAGTAGCTGTCCAACAGATAAACAAATAGATAGTGACCTAAGAAGCATGCCGGCAGCCCATCTATCTCAGAAAAGCAATGAAATGGAGCAAAGCATGATCCCCGGGACAGAGCTACATCAGAGTCTGAGAAGTATGCTCTTCTGACATGCTAGGGCACTGCCAACTTCAAACTGGGTTACAGGTATGAGAGAAAAAGATTTAAAAATCAGAAGAGATGAAAGCAGATCATAAGAACAAAAGTACATGATGACAGGGGCCAGTGCTGTGGGGCAGTGGGTTAAGCTACCACCCGCAATGCCAGCAACCTTTATGAGTGCCAGTTCAAGTCCCAGCTGCTCCACCTCCAATCCAGCTCTCTGCTAGTGCACCTGGGAAAGCGGAGGATAATTGCCCAAGTACCTGGGCTCCTGCCACCCATATGGGAGACCAGGTTGGCATTCCAGAATCCTGGTTTCGACCTGGTCCAGCCCTGATCATTGCAGCCATTTGGGGAATGAACCAGTGGATGGAAGATCAATCTCCTTCTCACTCTTCCTCCCTCCCTTTCCCCTGCATCTTTCAATCAATGGCTTCTAAGCATTATGTCATAATAGGAAGCATTTTTTCTTTTTTTAATACTTATTTATTTATTTGAAAGGCAGAGTTACAGAGAGGCAGAGGCAGAAAGAGAGGTCTTCCTTTTCCGTTGGTTCACCCCTCAATGACCGCTGTGGCCAGCGCACCGCGCTGATCTGAAGCCAGGAGCCAGGTGCCTCTCTCTGGTCTCCCATGGGGTGCAGGGCCCAAGCACTTGGGCCATCCTCCACTGCACTCCCGGGCCACAGCAGAGAGCTGGCCTGGAAGAGGAGCAACCGGGACAGAATCCGGTACCCCGACCGGGACCAGAACCCGGTGTGCCGGCACTGCAGGCAGAGGATTAGCCTATTAAGCCGCGGCGCCAGCCAGCATTTTTTCTTAACATATAAAATAAGTATTTAGATAAAGCACAACAACTCCTCCGTCGGCCTACCAGGCTCTTGGCAGACGACTGTTCCAGCGTTACTTCCCACTCCTCCCACAGTTCTCTCCTCCTGCCTCTCGTACTGCTGCACTTGTTCCTGCTGCTTTGCTCTGTCCTCACTAGACCCCAGCACAGCCACTGGATCTTAATTCCTCTCTGAAGCTCTGGCACTTAGGTCACACAACACAGTGTGTCTACGCTGGAAGAACTACTGAGGACATCACGTCAGGGCTGCCCCTTGGCTACGCCTTACCTTCTCTGTAGGGTAGGCTCCAGCTTTAACTTTTTTGGTCAGTGCTTGCACCTGTGCAGTTACAGCCATCACCTGAAATCAGCCCAAAGAAAACAGCTGGTCTACATCAACTCACGTCTGGGAAGGGCGAAGGGCAAACACCAAACAATGCCACCGAAAAATGACCTCACACACTGTCTACAGTAAGGGACTAGCATCTTCTCAGTTCTGGGCAGGTGGGGAGAGACGTTTCCAACAGCCATTCAAAAGGCAGGGGGCTGGCGCTGCGGTGTAGCAGGCTAAGCCTTTGCTTGTGGCACTGGCATCCCATACGGGCACCACTTTGAGTCCTGGCTGCTCCACTTCCAATCCAATGCCCTACTAAAGGCCTGGGAAAGCAGTGGAAGACGGCCCAAGTGTTTGGGCCCCTGCATCCTTATGGGAGACCCATAGAAAGCTTCTGGATTCGAATCGGCCCAGCTGTTATGGACATATGGGAAGTGAACCAGCGGATGGAAAACGTGTCTTCCCCTCTCTAATAAATAAACAACTCTTTAAAAATAAATAAATTTAGGGGGAAAATCACCATTTCTTCTTAAAGCTACATAAACTACCTTTACCAAACCAAGGGGAGGGGATAGGCACTGGAGCAGTGGTGGAAGGGCACCGTCACTTTATCTGGACTGACAACTTACAATGCAGAGACCATATAAATGTGTGTTAGTTGGGCACCCAAAAGGCAAATCATGCCTTTCCCAGCATCGGCTCCCTGTGCTGTAGGAATAAAGGAAACCGACTCAGGTGACCTCTTTTTGGAGTTCTCAGTATTCCTTCGGGTACAGAAAACAATCACTTTGAATTTTGGCCAGAGAGAGTTTTCATCAAATCATTTAACTCTACTGGCATTCGGGAGCATTCAAAACCTGCCCTCAAATCACCGGCAAAGACTGAGGGTGAGGCACGGCCAGCCACAGCCAGTGCGTGAGTACCCCATTCCGAAGGGGCGACGCCACTCACCTGCTCCTGCAGGTTCTTCAGGAGGGTCACGGCGGCCGGCAGGTCCGCCTCCAACACCCCCTACGCAAGGCAGAGAGTACACAGGGTTAGAGGGCAGCACGTCTCGGAGAGAACCGCCTTCCCCTTCGGACACCTAGACTCGGCCTTCTCACTCTGGTAAACCAGCCAGCACTCGGGTTACCCGACAGGAGCCGAAGGCACCCCAGGCCCCGGGGCAGCGGGGCTCCTTTTGACCTACTGTGCCAAGGAGGCCACCCCCTTCCCTGGTGCCAGTAAACTGCCTCGATCCCGGGAGGTGAAAGGAAACGTCCACAAACGCTCCACGAAGAGAAACCCACACTGCACTCACCGGCGCCGCCATCTTCGCAAAGCCCGCCCCTTCCGGAAACACACTTCCTAAGCGCCAATGTCGTCACGCTGGACTTGAGAGAGACTACCGCGGCCAATCGGAATACGGGCTGCCTCACTTCCGCCCCGAACAGAATGAACAAGAGGCGGAGCCTGTTCTGGCCAATGGAAAAGAGGAACTGGCAATTCCGTCAGATTCACTGAAGATAGAATGACGTGAGACGTTCTTGGAGAGAAGCATGTGATTGGTAGGTTGGAGAGAATGATTAGCGCTAAACCAATAAAAGCTGAGGAAATGATTGATTGAAAGGTAGAAGAGCCCAATGGACAAAAGGAGTTAGCCGAGAGAATTGAGAGCTTATTGGCTACGGGATGCCGCAGTCTTTCTCACGGCGCTTTCCGCGTAGTGCCGGAACCGGCCGCTAGGTGGCGTCCTCGGCCTCGCTCCAGGATGGCCACGTTGCGAGGCAGTCATGGCCGCCTGCTTCTCCAATGTGGCCCCCGCGCGGTAACTCACGAACCTCTTGGCTCGATCTGTGACAGTACTGCTGGTGCGAACAAGTCACTCGGCCTCTGAGTCTTTTTCCATCCGTAGATGAGAGAGTTGGGCCAAAGCAGCTCAGGGCCGGGGTTTGGGAGCCGACTGACCTCGTGGTGCGCGCCCAGGGCGCTGCGGGAAGGCTGCAGACATGGCCCGGACGCTGCCCCCTCCTCGCAGTTTGGGAACAGGAGCGGGCATGGGAGGACTTGCCCCTGGTCACACAGGTGCAGAGGCAGGCGGAGCGCAGCCCATCTTTCCTCAGTACCCAGCTCCGTCAGCTCGCGCTGGCTTCTCGAAGGCTGGTGCGGTGTAGTCGATGGGTGTCAACTGTTCGGATCGTTTGCATTAGAAAATAAAGCTCGTTAGGAGCCAGCGATGGGCTTGAATTTTTCCTGCAGCCGCAGAGCCGCCCTAGGGACTTGACTGGGAGCTGCCTTCTGGGATCCGGGAAAGAAAAACCCCGTGGCTGGGCAGCCAGGGCGGGAAATGCTGGTTTCTAAGACTTGGGGTCCCGGCCTCTGCCCCCAGGATGCCTCACTTAGCCAAAGCCTCGGCTCTGTTCCTGAGCAGGTTTCTCTGCATTCTCGGCCCTGGCCAGTTAGACACAAACTTCTTTCCTTGGAACTTGAAATTTAGTTTGTTCCTGTGCGTTAGGATGTCAATGAGGAAACAAATTACACTGCCTTGTTTTTGTTTCTGATTATTAAAGTACTTGTCAGCCATTCCTTTTGTTAACAAGAAAATCTTGGCGTCAACTGCACAATAAATCTTTGCAAATGTCTTCTGGATTCAACCAACCAGCGCTGGCCAAGAACAAAGGAGCATTATATTTATTGTCTTCTCTTTCTTTCAACAATTCCATAAACTGGCCATCATTCGTAACATCTGCAAGTAGAAGTTGAGCTCATTTTTTACAGTTTTATTGAGATTTAATTCACATACTAAACAATTCATCATTTAAAGGATACAGTTCAGTGGTTCCTGGTGTCTTCACAGAGCTGTTCAGATATCACCATAATCTTTTTTTTTGGGGGGGAGGGAGGGATTATTTATTTGAAAGGCAGTTACACAGCGAGAAGGCAAGACAGAGGAAAACTAGAGCTAGAGCGAGAAGGAGAGCGAGAGAAAGAGCTATTCCATCTGCTGGTTCCCTCGTAATCAATCTTAGAACATTCTTACCACTCCAAGGGAATACAGTACCTGTTTGTAGTCACCCCTCTCCTCTTTTCGCAACACACCTCCAATCCTACTGTATGTGCTTGTAGAGTTGTCTATTCTGATGTTTCGTTAATATGGAATCAGGCTATATATCGCCGGATGCGACTGGTTGCTTTCACTTAGCACAATGCGTTCAGGGGTCACCCATAGTGTAGCCTGTATCAGCATTTCTTTTTGTTGCGGACTACTATTTCATTTTGTGACTGTACCACCTTTGGCTTCTTCCTTCATCAGTTGGTGGACATTTGAGTAGTTGCCAGTGCTTCACTTTTATGAGCAGTGCTGCTCTGAACGTGTGCATACACGTTTTTCTGGGGTATAGATTTTCATTTTCTTTGGGTGTCTCCCTGGGTGTGGAGTTGCTGGGTCACACACACGGTAATGTTGTTTATGAGGACTGCCAGACAGGCGCCCAAAGTATTGCAGCCTTTTACGTGCCCACCACTAATAAAACGGTTCCAGTGATTCCATATCCTTGCCAACACTTGCTAGAATCTGTCTTTTAATTATAGTCACCATGCTAAGTATGAGTAGTCTCTTATTGTGGTTTTAATTTGCATCTCCCTAATGGCTAATGATGTTGAACAACTTTCTTATGCTTGTGAACCCTTTGTATAGATTTTTTTTTTTAAAGATTCTTTTATTTGAAAAGCAGAGTTACAGAGAGGCAGAGGCAGAGAGAGAGTTCTTCTATCCACTGGTTCACTCCCCAGGTGGCTGCAACAGCCGGAGCTGCACCAATCCAAAGCCAGGAACCAAGAGCTTCCTCTGGGTCTCCCACACAGGTGCAGGGACCCAAGGTCTTGGGCCATCTTCCACTGCTTCTCCAGGCCATAGCAGAGAGTTAGATGGGAAGTGGAGCAGCCAGGACTCAAACTGGCACCCAAATGAGATGTGGGCACTGCAGGCAACGGCTTTGCCCGCTATGCCACAGTGAGGCCTGTATAGATCTTTGAAGAAATATCTAGTCAGATTTTTCCCCCTTTTTAATTGAGTTTTATTTTTATTATTGGTTTAAGAGGGTTTTTTTTTTACATATTCTGAATATGAGTCCTTTGTTATAAATATGATTTGCAACATTTTCTCCTGAGTTGTTTTTTCATTTTCTTGACAGTATTATTTGAAGCACAAAAGTTTTTAAGGGGCTGGTGCCGTGGCATAGCAAGTAAAGCCACTGCCTGCAGTGCCAGCAGCCCATAGGGCGCCAGTTCGAGTCCCAGCTGCTCTACTTCCAATCCAGCTCTCTGCTATGGCCTGGGAAAGCAGTAGAAGATGGCCCAAGTCCTTGGGCCCCTGCACCTGTGTGGGAGACCCAGAGGAAGCTCCTGGTTCCTGGCTTTGGATCGGCGCAGCTCCAGCTGTTGCGGCCATCTGGGGAGTGAACCAGCAGATGCAAGACCTCTCTCTCTGCCCCTCGTTCTCTCTCTGTATAACACTGACTTTCAAATAAATAAATAAATCTTTAAAATAACAACAACAAAGAAGTATCTTCTTTTTTCTAGCCTTGCCTCACAATTTTCTGACAAAATTTCTGTAACTGAAATAATTTTTTGTTTGTTTATTTGTTTTCCTATATATTCATTTAAAAAAATTTTTTTTGTGTAAGAATCTAAGCCATTTTATAGCTGGAAAAAGTTACAATCTCAAATTCTGTTTAATTTTTTCAAATTCTAATTTATTCTTTTAAGAGTCACGTGGGCCAGTGTTGTGGCACAGCAAGCTAAGCTGCCACCGGGGACGCCCGCATACTGCGTGGGCACTGGTTTGGGTCCTGGCTGCCCCACTTCCCTCCTAATGCACCTGGGAGAGCAGCCGAGGATGGCCCCCGCCGCCCATGTGGGAGACCTGGATGGAGTTTCAGGCTCCTGGCCTCGGGCTGCCCAGCCCTGACCATTGTGGCCATTTTGGGGTGTGAACCAGAAGATGAAGGATCCCTGTCTCCGTAACTTTGCCTTTCAAATAAATCAATAAGTAAGTGAGAGTCACAGAGACAGAGAGCTCCATCTACTCGTTCATTCCCTAAATGCTCGTCATCCAGGACTGGGCCAAACCAAAACAGGGAGCTGGGGACTCAGCCCAGGTCTCCCATGTGGGTGGCAGGAACCCAACTGCTTGAGCCACCACTGCTGCCTTCCAGGGTGCACATTAGCAGGTGGCTGGGATCGGACGCAGAGGTGGGAACTGAACCCAAGCATTTCATGTGGGATACAGGTGTCCTGGCCTGTATCTTAATCACCAGGCCACATGCCTGTCCCTGAATTAGTTTTTAACTTTCCATTTTGATTTTTAGAAGACTAACTGCATCAAATTTTTTAAAGATTTATTTTATTTATTTGAAATACAAGGTTACAGAGAGAGGGAGAGACAGAGAAAGAAATCTTCTATCCACTGGTTCACTCCCTAAATGGCCGCAGTGACCAGGGCTAGGTTGGACAGAAGCCAGGAGCCAGGAGTTTCTCCTGGGTCTCCCATGTGGGTGCAGGGGCCCAAACATTTGAGCCATCCTCCGCTGCTTTCCCAGGCACATTAACAGGAAGCTGGACCAGAAGTAGAGCAGCCAGGACTCGAACCGGCGCCCATGTGGGATTCCTGTGATGCAGGTGGAGGCTTTACCCACTACACCACACCGCCAACTCCCATCAATTCTTTTTGACTATTTTAAGTGGAAGCTTCTTATCAAGTTCACTATGTATTTGTTTAAAATATCTTTTAATACTGTACAACTTTAAATTTTTCTTTCACAGCAAACAACTTTTTTCCTTATTTTGGTTTGTTTTTGCTGTTGTCATTCATGGTGAAATTTACAACATACTTTTTCCTTTACTTCTGAAAAAAATTTTACTAACTTCTGAATCTCCCCTGTATTCTACATTCCATAGATTTTGATAAGTTGTATTTTCGTGTGTGTGTGGAGAGAGAGAGAGAGAGAGAGAAAGAGAGAGAGAGAGAGAGAGTTGGAGAGAAAGAGAGCTTTCGTCTGCTGGTTCACACCCCCAAACACCTCCAACAGCCTGGGCTGCCAGTAGCGGCACTAAACCAAAAGCCATGACCCTGGATCTCAACCTGGGTCTCTCACATGGGTGTCAGAAATCCAAGTACTGGAGTCATCAGCCGCTGCCCCCCTGGGGACGCATTAGCAGGAAGCTGAACCTTGAAGCAGGCAAGGGCTCTAACCAAGATACTCTACCGTGGGCTACGGGACGTCCCGAGTGGTGGCTTAACTGCTATGACTTCTAGGTTTCCTTTTGTATCAAAGGATTTCTAAATTTACAAAGCAATGTTGTCAGCTTGTGGCTCCTCCTCCCCTAAAATCAATACACTTTTACAAGCAATTTAAGTTCTTTTGCAGTAGCACTCTCCTGCTTAGTGGTGGGTGTGGGTGCCTTGTGACAGAATATCATCAGTTCTTCCCTCCCACCCCACACAGCCTCACTGCTATCCACGTCACCACTTACCCATCTTCTGTAACTACCCAATATATTGCTGCTATTACTAATCTGCACAGTTTTCCACTAGATCGGATAGGAATGAGAAAACACAATATGTTTTATCTTCATTTTACCTTCTCTGATACACTTCTTTATATAGATTCAAGTTTTGGATCTACATCATTTTGCTTTTTTCTAAAGAACTTCTTTAACATTTCTTATTAGTTAGGTCTGTTGGTGAGAGATCGCCGCAACCTTGTTTGTCTGAGAAAGTCTTTCCTTCATTTTTGGAGGCTAATTTCACTGGATACAGATTTCTAGGTGGGTGGATTTTTTTCTTTCAGCATTTGGACTATTTCACCGTACTCCTTTCCTGCCTGCATTGTTTCTAACAAGTTGGATGTAATGTTCTGTTCATTCATCTATTGCTAAGATTTCTCCCTTCTTTCCAGAGTTTCTCTTTTTCTTTCGTTTTTGCAGTTTGAAAATGTTATGTTTAGGTGTAGTTTTTTGTTTGTTTGTTTGTTTTTGTATTTATCCTACTTTGGTATTTATCTCTGATCTTCCTGGTCTTGTGGTTTGGTTTCTGTCATTAATTTTGAAAAATTTTCAGACATTATTTCTTCAAATATTCACTTCTCCTTCTGGTGTTTCCATTACACACATTTCCAACTTTTGTAATTGCCCAGCGGTTCTTGGATATTCTGTTCCTTCCCCCACCCCCCACTCTCTCTTCATTTTGGTTTGAGAAGTTTCTATCGATGTGTCTTGGAGCTCACTGATTCTTTCATCATCTCTGCCCAGCCTACTTGATCCATCAGAGTCATTCTTCCTTTTTGTTACTGTATTTTTGACATCTAACATTAACTTTTGAGTCTTTCCCAGGGTTTCCATCTCTCTGTTTACATTATCCTTCAATTTCTTTTTTTAAAGATTCATTTCATTTATTTGAAAGGCACAGGTAGAGAGAGAGAGAGAGAGAGAGAGAGAGAGAGAGAGATCTGCCATCCACTGGTTCACTCCCCAAATGTCCATAACAGCCAGGGCTGGGCCAGGCCAAAGTCAGTTGCCAGGAGCTTCTCTTCAGGTCTCCCATGTGGTTGCAGAGTCCCAGGGACTTGGGCCATCCTCCACTGCTTTCCCAGGCCACAGCAGAGAGCTGGATCAGAAGTGGAGCAGCCAGGACTAGAACTGGTACCCCTATGTGCTTTACCTGCTACACCACAATGTCAGCCCCACCCATCAGTTCTTGAATATTGTCCACTTTTTCCATTAGAGTCCTTAGTATATTAATCATAGTCATTTTAAATTCCCAGTCCAATAGTATTAATCATGATTTTTTTATTTTATGTATTTTAAGAGGCTTTGGCATCTTAGGGACTTTGCTAATCCTGGAAAGACTGCCCCTCCCAGAGCTAGCTAATTTCTAGAGATAGGAAACAGCCTTGGAGCACATCTTTCATAAGCAAACCTACCAATCCAAAACCCATAGTCCCAGTTACCTCTTTTACCTAACTCTCACACACCAAGCCAATAAATAATCCCAGGGCCAGTGCCAGATAGCCAGAGATCACCCCTGTAACTCAGAACCTCCCAGAACTATTCAAACTAACCCGTCCTCTGTATTTGCCCTGCCTGGCCTTTCCCGTGGAAACCTCTAGAAAAGCTGTATCTGTGCTTTGCCTTCCTTCCTTCTGCCTCCTGGCTGAAGCCAGTGCTTTCCCATGGAGCTGTCTGTGGGCCCTATCCCAGCCGTGCTGGGGAACACTGGTCTCCATGTCTGTTATTTTATTATACTTTACAACGCTTGAGCCATCGCTCTCTACCTCCCAGGGTTTGCATTACCAGGAAACTGGAATCAGGAGCACCGCTGGGACTGGAACCCATGCACCTCCAAGGATGTCGCAACGGCTGTGCCAAATGCCTGCCCCACCCATCTTTTTATCACAATCATTCATTTGAGTATGAAGTGGTATCTCAATGAGGCTTTGAGCTGAGTTTCTGTAATGACTGGTGTATGGCATCTACTCGTGTGCTTTATAGCCATTTGTATGTCTTTGTTAAAGATATGAAGATACGAAGGTACTTTCAAAAGTTCATTTTGGTGCAAAAAATTTGAAGTCTACCCATAATTTTTTCATTTTCTGTGAGCTTTTGAAGACCACTGCTATTGTCACTGCCTGAATGCGCCACTACAGTAGCAGGTTAAGTTGCTGCCTGCAGTGCTGGCATCCCATATGGGCACTGGTTCAACTCCCAGCCCCTCCTCTTCCAATCCAGCTCCCTGCTAATGCACCTAGGAAAGCAGCAGAAGATGGCCCAAGTACCTGGGCCCCTACACCCATGTGGCAGACCTGAAGAAGCTCCTGGCTCCTGGCTTCAATCAGCCCAGCTCCAGCTGTTGTGGCCATCTGGGGAGTGAACCAGCAGATGGAAGACCTCTCTCTCCCTTTGTCTCTCTCATTCACTCTACAACTCTGTCTTTCAAATAAATAAATAAATTTTTTTTTTTAAAAATGCAAAACTTAACAGGGTATTTTGGGGACTAGTGCCTGTATTTAAAAAAATATATTTTTTTATTTGAAAGGCAGAGAGGCAGAGAGAGAGAGGTCTTCCATCCACTGGTTCACTCCCAAGATGGCTGCAATGGCCAGAGCTGTGCCAACCCGAAGCCAGGAGCTGGGTTCCCACCTGGGTGCAGGGACCTAAGACTTGGGCCATCTTCCACTGCTTTCCCAGGCCATAGCAGAGAGCTGGATTGGAAGAGGAGTGGCCAGGACCTGAACCGTTGCCCATATGGGATGCTGGCACTATAGGCGGCAGCTTTACTTTCTGTGCCACAGTGCCGACCTCTAGTGCCTATATTTTTAAAAAAGAAATTAATCTGAATAAATCAGAGCCAGCTAGCAAACTTACAGTTACGTGGCTAGGGACCTTCCAATGGGATGGACCAAATAAGGTGGCTGTGTAACTGCAGAGACCCACGTGTTTGCTTGGCTTTCTGTGTTCATCCTGTAGAAGCTTCCCCCTTGCATTCCCTCAGTGGCGCTCCTGGTCCACTTTCGGTTTGCAGCTGTCTGATTCAGGAATTGTTGTTTGCTCAGATCGACTCTAAGCATTTTCTCATGCCCCCGGACCCACAATAACCATCTTGTATTTTCCTCTCCTTTCTCTTCCACCCTGCCTGGCTCCCTTGGAGCGGCCAGGGCCCAGGCTGGGTCTCGGGGAGGTGGCAGAGCAGAGGAACTAGCATTGGCTCAGCGTGGGTCAGCAGCGAGGCAGCCAGCGCAGGACGAGGGCACAGAGTGGAGATTTTCAGCAGCTTCTGGCCTCCCACTTCCACATCAGGAATCCACCGTCTGAGCCCCTGCCAGCCGTCAACTCAAGGCCTGCGCCGCAGTCAACTGTGTTAGGAGCTTGGTGAGAACTTCTGAGTGACTTTCGGCTGAAGGCCTCTTCAGAGCTTCCATGAGGAAGGACAGGTACGACTGTGACCTCCAGGGAGGGTTCAGAATAGAAAGACGAGCGGATGGATGTCCTGAGCGTGAGAGATGGGACGTTTCAGACCGGCTTTGGAGAAGAAACGCTGGGACATCATTGTGTGCATGTCACTAGCATGAAAAAGAAAGGACCCCGTCTTTGTCATTCGCAGACATGGGTAAGAATGTCTTCACTGCATGAGGATAATTTCTCATGACCCAAGAGCTCACCCTGTGCCTGCTGCCACCTCGGCCCCAGGCACAGCCCCTCTGTCTAAGTGGCTCCTTCTCCCAAGGGGAACGATGTTGAGGGGGAAGGACCAGCTGAGGCAGGGAGGTGTTTGTCCGAATCCTCTTACATAGCCTTCCTTGGCCTCTTTGACTATTTTCAAATTCATTTTGATGCTTTTTTTAAAAGATTATTTGAAAGGCAGAGTACAGAGAAGGAGACACTGCATTGGAGATCTTCCATTTGCTGGTTCACTCCCCCAAACAGCCAGGATTGAGTCAGGCCAAAGCCAGGAGCCAGAAGCTTCCTCCAGTCTCCCACATGGGTGGCAGGGGCCCAAGGACTTGGGCCATGTTCAGCTGCTTTCCCAGGCGCATTTGCAGGGAGCTGGGTGGGAAGTGGAACAGCCGGGACTCGAACCTGCATCCATATGGGATGCTGGCACTGCAGGCAGTGGCTTAACCTGTTGTGCCACAGCGCTGACCCTTTTGATGCATTTCTGAAAGCTCTTTAGGCTCTGGAGACTCTAGTAATTGTCCAAAAGTCACTCAAAGGGGACCTTGGAAACATCCATGACACGAGGGCTTCAAAAACCGCAGCCATGTCATTCTTGTGTATCCCAGCTTGGAGCACCCCAATGTGTCTTTAATGCATGTCCATAAAGGGCTCTGGTTGGGTCACTTCAGCTATTACCCGTGGTTACCTTTGGGGGTGGACTTGGAACAGCAGAAGGAGCTTCACTTCTTTTGCTTTATGGAAGGTTCATTGCTTGAATGTTTAAGTAATAAGCCTGGCTCTTTTATGATTTGGGAGGAAAGATAAAGAGAAGAAAAGACAGAGAGACAGAGAGGGAGGGGGTAGAGAGCGAGCCTGCTGCCTCCTCTCCCCCTCCCCCCGCCTCCCCTCCTCCTGACCGTGATCCAGGGAATCTCATCTATGTCCCTTCCCCGGCAGGAGCAGTTGGAACCATCGTAGGCACAGAGGACAGCAGCTGTTCCCCCTCATTGGTACATTATTCATCATCTACTTATTTTATTTGGATTTGTCAGAGTCAAGAGAGCTCCTGATAAAAATACACATGACTTTCGGCCCCTTTAAAATCGACACAGTGAGCAATACTCAGGGAGACTGGAGGCAAGAGGAAGGCTGAGGGGAAAATACAACAGGAACAAAGTGGGCGAGAAAGAAAACAGTAGGTTCACGGAAATCACACCGAACGCCTGCCTGCTTTAAGAACGCAGGCGTTCAGCGCTCCGTGTTCAAGCCTAGGACAGCCTTGTGCCCTGGGCTTGGGCCCAGAGGGCAGACACAGGGGCTCCCTGATTCCATGAAGCCTCCTGGAGCCCACAGCGCTGGCCAGCAGCTCGGGATGTGGCTGCTCAGGACCTGGCCTTTCAGACCCACCAGCGGGTGCACCTTGCCCTCCTCTCCGCCCTGCCCTTTGTCGGTGCCCGGGTTTTCCGTGGCTTCGTACACTCTGAACCCCACAGTGCTGTTGGTTGTGTGTTTATTGTTGGGATCGGAAAATTCTTTGAGCACAAAGGCCCTGGGCAGGAGTCCACAAAGTGCGTGCGGTGACCTTCCCTCCCCTGCCTGCTGCCTCTCCGTGCTCCGTTCCAGTGACATTGCCCAGAAGCCAGAGGACCGTGGTTAGCAGATGACCACGCAGGCACGGCTGTCTAATTCTAGCCAAGGGCATGGGGACAGGACAGAGCCCGGGGACCTGTGGCCCCTTCCCGGAGAGCACGCAGGGCTAATAATAGGAGAGGAGATTAGGGAGGATTTGAACAGCATTGTTATCTCACTGGAATGGCCTGTGAGGGCCTTTTTTCCACCAGGAGCCGAGAGCCACACCTCCAGCGGACCCACAGTCTTTCACCATCTCTCCTTCTCCTGCCCTTCTCTGTCACCCCCAATCCATCCCCTCATCCTCTGCCTGTCCCTCCTCTCTCCACCGCTCGCCACCGTCTACACTCCAGCCTCTGTTTCTCCTACTTCTCTGCCTTGACTGGCTTCCTTCCACGGCTTCCCTCAATTCCTTCCACATAGCCCTCATCCCCACTTCTGGCCCCTGTGTCCCACGTCCTCTCTTCCTGGGGGCCTCACTGCCTTCAGCAGCAGGCACCTGCAGCCTTGCGGGCCCCTCGGCTGAGGTGTTTGGGCCAGGCCGGTGTCCGCTCCTCCTGTGCCCCAAAGCTGGGTTGGACAACACGGACCAGAGAGGCAGGGGTGGGCTGGTGGCCTCCCCTCCCTCGGCTGCTGGCTGTCAGCATCCTGACAGGTCTGAGAGCAAGCCTGGACGTGGGGGGCCTACCCCTGCTGTTCTTAGGAACCCAGCACCCGCGGCCTGGGTCTTGTTTCACACCATCACCAGCAGCCGAGGCTGTCATCTCAGAGACGTCCTTGGGCAAGGACACGGATGCCTAACTCTACTCTCTGCAGTCTCCACCTATTCACTCCCCGCCTGTTCCCGGGGCGGCGGGCTTGGGGGGTACCTCAGTCCCGGCTACACTGTGGACCTCCACACCTGCCTCTGGCTCAGGCTCTCCTCAGATCCCCCCACCTCCTTTTTTGGACTCTTCCCTCCTCCCAGGAAACCAACTACTGTGCCTCCTGCTGCCTTCCCACCCCTCCTGCTCAGATGCGTCAGCTCTGTTAATCTAGTGTATTCAAAGCCCCCTTGATAGGGACCCTTCTTTCCTTACTTCAGGGAGGGAAGTGAAGACCCCTGCACTGGTCCCCTCAGATGCTGGGGACCTGACCAGCCCTCAGTCCCTGCTGTGGCCACTCGCTGCCCCCCGCCCAGGAAAGGCTCCCTTGGGGGAAAAGCACCCGGGCCCCTCATGCCCAAGAGGACTGGCATAACCTGTGCATCTGTTTAGCCAGCTCTGAACTTTCATGGCAAACCTCAGGGCATGAGTAGCCAAGGATTGATCCTAAGGTTCTACCTGAAATCTGAGGTTGTGCGCCCAGCAGCAGGGAACCTGCACAGCAACATGGTTCCCTCGGGCTGTCAGATCTCCAGCCAGAGCCCTGCCTGGAGAGCCTGGGAAGTTATTCCAGGCTCAATGGAAGCGCCTGTACCTTGTAACCATGAGCATCACCTTTCTGGTGAAGACCACCATGCAGGGGACAGCGTTGTGGTGCAGCAGGTGAAGCTGCCACATGCAACACCAGCAACCCATATGGGCACAAATTCGAGTCCCAGATGGTTCACTTCTGATCCAGATTCCTGCTAATGCGCCTGGGAAAGCAGAGGAAGATGACCTAAGTCCTTAGGTCCCTGCACCCATGTGGGAGACATGGATGAAGTTCCAGACTCCTGGCTTTGGCCTGGCCCAGCCCTGGCCATCTGGGGAGTGAACCAGGGGAGGGAAGACCTCTCTCTCTCTCTACCTCTCCCCATCTCTCTATAACTCTGTCTTTCAAGTAAAAAAATAAATCTTTTTTTTTATTAGACAGGGAGAGTTAGACAGGGAGAGAGAGAGAGAGACAGAGAGAAAGGTCTTCTTTCCGTTGGTTCACCCCCCAAATGGCTGCTACAGCTGGCGTGCTGTGCCGATCCAAAGCCAGGAGCCAGGTGCTTCTCCTGGTCTCCCACGCGAGTGCAGGTGCCCAAGCACTTAGGCCATCCTCCACTGCCCTCCCAGGCCACAGCAGAGAGCTGGACTGGAAGAAGAGCAACCGGGACTAGAACCCAGGGCCTATATGGGATGCCGGCACCACAGGTGGAGGAATAACCAAGTGAGCCACGGCACTGGCCCCTAAAAAAATAAATCTTAAAATAAGAAAAGAAAATCACAATGTGAGACATAAGCAAGCCAAAGACACTGAGTCCCCGGGCGCTGCCTGTGTCTCCAGGTCCCTGGGAGGGCTGCCTCCTGCCATCCAGCCCCGTTTCAACCCACACAGGACTCAGAAGGCTAAGACCCTTCTCAGGCCTGCTGGTTAAGGGTCAAAGGGTGAGAGCTGTGGCTGCAGCCAGTCTGCTCTGAGCTCCCTGCTCTGAGGGCTCCCTGCGTGCATATCTGGAGATGAGCCAATGAGCCGCATGTTTGCATGCCCACGTTACGGTGGTGGGCATACAACCCTTCCGGTCTTCCCAAACCACCCCCTTGGCTTCCAGATGGAGAGATGGGAACAAAAAAACAGAACCAGAATACGCAAAACGGAGTGGGGAACAAAACAAGGGAACCTTTCACCACCCACTCCTCACACGTTCAGGATTGCCCTATCTTCAAAACAAAACAAACCATGCTCCTTGGCCCTGTTCCCTTCTCATTGCTGTCTAATCTCATTCATTTCACTGCCAAACTCCTCAAATGCAGGGTGTACACCCATTGCCTCCACTTCCGTCCCACTCACCCTTTTCTTAATAAACTCACTGCGGCCCGGCCCTGCCCTGTCACTCTGCAGCCCGGCTCTGCCCTGTCACTCTGCAGAAGTCACTTGCTCCAAGAGCATCCAAGTCCCCTTCTCAGTCTTCCTGACACTTGGCCTTTCTTTGGCATCTGACGCGACTGGCACCTGCTCCTCTTGAAACACTTCTCACGACTTCTAGGAAACTGCCCTTTTCTCCATCTCCGTGGCTCGCTCTGAGCCGCCGTCTCCCACTTGTTTGCAGCAGTGGGGTGGGGGGTATCTCCTGGGGCCGCCCCTCTTCCTTCTGACCCCACAGCTCCTTCCACCATCTCCTGAGGCAGTCACCTCTCCTTTCCCAGCCCTGCCTGCAGGTTCCATAACTCCAGCTTCCAACAGGGATGCAAAATATCTTCTGTGAGTTTCCCCACGCTCACCTGCAGCTCCCCCCATCAAACCCTCCGTCCTCTGTCCTGCCTGTGCGGGAGCTTGCTCTCTTTCGCCCCATTCCCACGGCACCAAGGCTCCTCCTGTCTCCTGCTGCCACTCTGCCGCAAGGCATTCTATTCCTTCCTTCAAAATGCCTTCTCGGCTTGCCCTTCGAGTGTGCTGGCCCCACTCTCCCACGGTAGCTTCCTCTTGGGTCCTCGTGCCTACAGCCTCTTCTCTCCTAAAGTACCCACAGTATCCGTGCGAGGCCCCTCACACTCTGCTTTCAAGACATCACAGTGACTGCCACGGTCTAGAGTTGGAGTTGTTTTTTACCGCTTCCCGGATACTATCTGACTGGTCTGTGAAATGTGGTGGAGTCAATAGGAATTGCTTCGCAGCAAGATGGACCTGCGTTTAAATTTCAGGGCCACGTTTGCTGTGGGACCTTGCGCAAACAACTTAGCCTCTCTAAACACTGCTACTCATCCATAAAATGCAATTGAAGTGACGAGCGAGTATGAGTATTCAGCGAACTAGTGTGCCTATAACACTCTGCCTGGTACCTGAAACAGGTGGGCGCTCAACACATACATAACCCTGCCTTTTCTTCATTCCCTTCCATGTCTCCAGATCCCAATGGTGTAGTCTGACCGGGCGGGCGTCCTCTGAGTCCTTGCTAGCCCACCACACCTTGCCACTCCTAGCCTTCGGTCATGCGGCGACTCTCCCTTCTAGAACCCACCCTGACACCCCAAGCTGCTCAAAGCTCCGTTCTCCCTTCCAGCCCGTTTCATGTCCCCACCTTGAAGCCTTTGACTGTCCCACACCATGGTGAGCGCGAGCTCCTCGGCCCCCAGCTTGCTCCCAGGACAGAACAACAATGGATCATGCTGTGTTGTCCTGAACCAGTCTCCCCTGGTTCCTGGTGTGTTGCCTTTGGCACCCCTGGATGAGGGGAATGCCTGTGAGTCAGGGGCCATGAGATCCCACTGTAGCTGCCATAGAGCCTGGCTACAGCAGGGGTCAGTATGGCATCTGGTGGGCTGACCAATCGGAACCCCTCTGCAGGGAGGGAGGAGGATGAGACAGGCTGAGCTGGGGGCTGGAATAGTGTCACTCCTGGCAAGTCCATCAGACACCCATGGTCTGTCTCAGAACTGGCTATGGAAGGTAGCTTGGGCTCTGTGCAATCTGTTTGCACAGAGATATATGCATACACATATGTGTCTGCAAAGGTAGGCATGTGTGCTTGCGTGCACTCAAATGCATTTAAGGGGTAGGGTAGAGCTGGGGGTGGGGGACAGGCAGTGGCTCTGGGGAGGTCTGCTTAAGGAGGTAGAGCCCTTACCAAAGAAATGAAGTACTGGGGGCTGGCACTGTGGCATAGTGGGTAAAAGCTGCCACCTGCCATGCTGGCAACCCATGTGGGCGCCAGTTCGAGTCCTGGCCGCTCCACTTCCGATCCAGCTTTCTGCCATGGCCTGGGAAAGCAGTGGAAGATGGCCCAAGTCCTTGGGACCATGCACCCACGTGAGAGACCTGGAAGAAGCTCCTGGCTCCTGGCTTTGGATCGGCGCAGCTCTGGCCGTTGTGGCCAATCGGGGAGTGAATCAATGGGTGGAAGACCTCTCTCTCTCTCTCTCTCTCTCTCTCTCTCTCTCTCTGCCTCTCCTTCTCTCTGTATAACTCTGACTTTCAAATAAATAAATCTTTAAAAAAAAATGAAGTCCTGTAATCCCTTTCCCAGGGGAGAAGACTGATGATTTCTCAGCCACTTGGGCTCCTCACAAAGCAATTACCTTCAGCTCTGAGTAAATCCCATGGTCTCCATATCCTGTGCTGGTCCAGGTGTGGCGGCCACAGGATGCTGCCCCAAGAACACCTGTGGACAGAGCACAGGTTCTCAGGAGGAGCAGAGGGAGCAGACATCTGCTCTGTGTGCCCAGCACAGAGACAGCAGTGTGCAGGGATCCTGGCTTGGACACAAATGCATCTGGCAGGTGACCCAAGGATGCTGATTTTCCATTTGCCCGATGATTTCACATCATAACACCTTGGCCATTCTCCCCACAGAGTTTCTAGACCCCTGCAGCCTACGATTGGGCTGGCTCCAGCGCAGGTGTGGATGTGACTGCTGAAGGAGCACGATCGACTCAGGGCTGGATCTGCCCCTCTCCTGGGGGCCTGGCTTAGTCTGCCTCCGCTCTACAGCCCGATTCCCAGACCCTAGGGCCAGCCAGCTCTACCAGGGTGCACCACTAGGGTCCCTAAGACCTTCAGGCAGGACATGAAAACCAGTTAGCTGGTGAGTGGCCCTAGGTTCCCAACTGGTGTCCTGGTGGATGTCACCATTGGACCTGGGCCAACTCCTGGTGGGCCCCAGGACAGCACTGGCCTGTGGGGAGGGCCGTTCTGTGGGTCTCAGTCAGGCAGTGGTGGCCCTCCTGGCTTAGGGCTGGGTCTTGGAGGGCCTGCGTAACTTGGGCTCTTGATGTTCCCACTGGCAGCCACGGGCTGGGTACAGGAGACCATAGGACTGCAGAATACCTGACCGGCCCCGGCCCAGACCATCCCTTGAGCCAGATGGACTTAGTGAGGCTGGGGGACAAAGAACTGCCCCCACCCGCCAACTGCAGTCTGACTTCAGTGGGTTCGTGCTCCTGAGGGTGAGAGGAGCCATTTGGTGAGTGCCTACCACGTGTCACGTGTGCACTACACCCTGTACCCACACAATGGTCACAACAACCCTGGGAGGTAAATGGACCATGGCCACACTACAGATGACAAGACTGTCTCAGAGAGGCCCTGTGACTAACCCAGAGCACATGGCCAGAAAACGGAGGGGCTGGCTTTCAAAACAACTGACCGAAGCTCCCAGGCTGCCCCTCACACGGTCCTGAGGCCTGCAGCCCTGGTGTCCAGACTGACCACTCCCCACAAAGCTCCTCCAAACACTCTAAGATGGGGAAGCTCTGTCTTCCCAAACCACTGCAAGCTAAACCGAGCCATCCCTGCAACTGTCCACTGTCGACATTGTGGAGCAGGGAAGCGAGTGTGGGGTGGAGGGCCGAGGTACAAAAGATCTTAGAGGCCGCAGGAAGACAAAAGCATGACAAGAAGGAGCAGCTGTTTGTAAGGGAAACTTGAGACCGGCACAAAGCCCAGCTCCCTAATCCCAGGCTCCCGTGGAGCCAGGGCGGGCCCCCAAGGTCAGGGATCCTAGGGGCAGGCAGATGGCAGAGTCGGCCTCCAGGCCCGGGTGGGACCCCACTCCCATGTGCACGAACAACTGGGGCCCCATTGTCCTTTCCGGGTTAAGTCCCCTTCCTCTAGTGCCCCACTCTGCTCTCTTCCCTTTGGGTTTCGGGGGTCCCTTCCAGCTTCCTTCTTTCTGTGCGGGGTCCCTTTTAGTGTGCCCTACTTCACCCCCTCCCCAATTCCTGGGAGTAATTTTAGCAACTTTTCCTCTGAACTGCCGCTGGCATGGTCACAGCAAATGGCCCCTGTTTGGGCCTGACACTCGATCAGGGTGGTGACAGAGCCCAGACAAAGCAGGCACAGAGCCCGGGGAGGGGGGACAGGAGACAGATCACCTTCCTTCCACTCCAGGCCTTATTTGGTCTACCTTGGTGAAGCTGCCCTCCCTCCAGCCCCTTTTATTTATAGCCTTTTGCTCTGCTCTCCTTTGTCTTGTCGGCTATCACTCTGCAGTGCCCTCTGCACAACCCCCCTCCTCCCCCCTCCCCTCCATGGGGCCCTGGCCCCTCACTCTCCCTCTAGGAATGTGGGTGTGTACACAGGGCACCAGCTCCAAGCTCAGGCCCGAACTCCACTTCTCTCAACTGCTGAATGGAGCTTCTCACGGGAGGGGTCTTTCTCTGGTCGCTCTGGCTAGAACAATGCCCAGTGCACAGCAGGCTTCCAGAAGCACTCGCTGAGTGAGGAAGTCTGCAGGCTGCTGTCCCCAGATGGCAGCAGGCAGAAGCAAGAGAAGCACCGTGGAGCCAAGGGCAGGTGCTGGAGGGGCTGGGACGTCAGACCCCACTGCCACCACTACCACCACCTAAGCCTGGAGTTAGGGGAGTGAGTTCTATTGTGCAAGAGGGCTTGGAGACTGAACACCAATGCTGAAACACCGATGACCCAGAGCCCTCCAGACCTAAAAGGAAGCACATGAAGCATGATCCTTTACTAGGTGCAAAAACAGCCCCTGCAAAGGGCTCAACCGAGGCTCAAGCATCTTCTGTGTGTCTTCATTGCCTGCACCTGCTCCTGAGTCCTGGGAACTCGGGGAAGGGGGCAGCCCCCCTCTTTGCTTAGGTAACCAGAAGGGACGGACGCAAGGGCTTGCTGTCCATCACCAGTCCCTGAGGCCCCTGAGTCCTCGGCACCTGCAGGGCCTGGCCAGGACCCTCAGCGTCTGCAGTCAGGGCTTTCACTGGTGCAGGCTCAGCTTCAGCAGCTGCAGGCCCACGGGTCATGGTCCACCCCACCCCCGCCCGTCTGCACCCTGAACACACAGTCGCTTGTGGTTCTCAGACCTCGCCTTGGTTACCACGCAGCCCCCACAGAAGCTCCCTCCTGGAGTTTCTCTCCCCAGCTGTGCCCACCCCACCTTCAACATGTACCTGCTCCGCACCCCATCCCCCAGGCCTGCCTCTCCTTCCAAGCTGACAGCCAATCAGATGGATTAATCCGCACGCGCCCAAGAGCCTCCTGGGAAGAAGGGGAGGGGGGTGGATTTCAAAACCAAACCACGCAGCGGTTGCCTGGACACGAAGCCAGTCAGGCTTGCCTGCAAGAGCCAGGCTGTGCTCTGCTCAGAGCCTGCGCTCCGGCTCCCGCTCCTCCATTCCCTTGCCCTGCCCGCCTCTCAGCCTCACTGTAGAACACCAGTCGCATCCAGGTCTGGGAAGAGGTCACACCGCTGGAAGAACAGCTGTCCTGGTTCAGGGTCTCCTAGCTTAGGGCAGCTGTGCGATCTCCCACTCCTGGGGCGGGGGGTCACCTAGTAGCTGGGGGCGCAGAATTGGGAAGACAAGTCAGGCGCGGGGCTGACTGTGCATCCTAGTCCTGCGCTGACTAGGACCATCCAGCACTGGGCCCCGAGCTCTGCACACAGTATGTCCTCCCTCCTTCCCAGGACTCCCTCCACAGGCTGCTGCTATTTCCCCGCCCTGATTAGCTGGGTGACCTTAAACCCATACTTCCCCTCTCCATAAAACGAAAAGCTTGGACGGATAAAGACCTGTCTGGCTCTGGGACTCAGTGATCTCAACACATCGCCTGCTGATCCAAGGAAATCAGGGCCTGAGCCAGAGGCCCCATGTCTTAGCTCCCTGGTCATCGTCCGCGCCCCTTAGCGAAGCACTCTCCCTCCAGCTGCCCCCCTCCAGCCCCTGGTTCTGCCCTGCCCTCCCTGGAGCTGAGACTTAGTCCCTTTTCCATCTCACAGTTGGATGCAGGCTCCAGGCCAGGAAAGCAGGGAAATTTCCCGTTGCAGAAACGAGGCCAGGTCAGCCTTGGAGGCTGGGGGCCTAAGGGGCAGCAGCATGAGGGGCCCACAGTGCCCTGTGGGAGAGCCAGGGCCTGCCTGCCTGAGGTCACACTGGTGGTCCTGGTCAGTTCCCTCTACCACAGGCAGTGGAATGCGAGGAGATATTTTCTGCTGCACGTTGAGCCACCCCGCCCCCTGGAACTCAGACCCTGCACACCCCATGCCATAACAATGACGACCACTTCCAATTGTTTCCTGGCCCGAGGGGGAGGGGAGCTCTCTGGGAGGGGGGGCCCTGGGGGAAATGCTTCCAGTGACAACAGCCCTTTCTAAATCCGGCTAGGGACTGGGTGCAGGTGGGGGTGGGGGCGCCCTGCTGCCCCATATATACAACCCCTGAGGCCAGGTCTGGCTCTCAGCTCTCTCCTGCTCTCTGTGTCTTTCCTTGATGTTCTCAGGTAGGAGCGGGGAGAAGGGGGCTCCAGGTTAGGAAGGGGCTCCCCCAGGAACAGCAAGCTTCATCAGGGCTTTGTGCAGAGTCCCAGGTCCGGTTGTTGAGCACACGTGTGCAGGTTACACACCCGTGGATGTGCCACTGAGTGTGACGCTCCTGTATTCCCTGGGGAAGGTGTCTGGGTCTGAGAGTGTGGGAACCAAATGAATGAGTATGTGTGTGTGTGTTTGTGTGTGTACAAGCATGTGCAGTCGGCAGGTGAGGGAGGGGTGTGCCTCACTGTCTGACGCAGCGAGTATTGATGATCGTGCCTGAGTACGAGCAGAATCTTTTGGGAGTGGGGGGGAATGGTGTAGAATGATTGTACAGGAAGTGTGGACGCTTCCAAGCTAGTCCTGAGAACCATCTGTCCATGCACATGGAGGGGCTTGCCTGTGCGTCGGGAGTCACGACCGCTGTCGTGTGCGTGCCCCCTGCAGAAGGCGCTCCCAGGCATGTGGGTGTGGGGCTTGGGTCCTTCTACACTAAAGCATAGGCAGCCACATGAGCCTGCGTCCCCCCACCCAGGCACATAAACATGCGGCTCCATAGGGTACCTTAGGGGGCGGGTTCTGTGGCCCAGGAGGCGGCCTCTGTGTGTGTGAGACGTGTGCAAGAGCAGGCACGCATGGTCATGGGGGAGGTGCAGGGTGCTCAGCTGTGTGGTGGGTGTGTCTAAGAGAGGACACCTGTCGTGTCCACAAAGTCTGACAATGAATGGGCCAGAAAACAACTGGCTTTGGAGTGGGGAGAGAGGGGCTTGAGGCTCAGCTCTACCACTTACCATTTATGCTCTTGAACAAGCAAATCCTGTCACCTTGGTTTCCCCGTCTGATGCATGGGATGAGAACTGAGAGGAGAGTTTGTGGACTGCACAGCACTGAGCAAGTGTGACCATTAGCTGTGTCCCAGATAGTTCAAAGCAAGTCTCACTAGAAGGCTATGAGCGTCTCCCAGGAGTGCGGAAACCTGTTAGAACTGGTCCTTGGGGCAGCAGGGAACAGAGCTGGGAAAACAAGATGGGAGCCGGGAAGCTGACTTCCAGTTCCAGCTGCTGTTTAGGTCTGGGGGAGAGCAGATGCTGGGAGACAGTCGGGGGAAGCGGGAGGTGGCACGGGCTAGGATGGGCCGCAGCCTGCTCTGACACGGCCTCTTCCCTCTCCCCAGGTCCCCCGCAGGCCTGAGTCCCCTTCCTCATCTGTAGACACATTCGAGAAGCCAAGGTAAGAGAAGCTGAAGGGAGAGCTGCAAAGACTGGGCGTGTGAGTCCTGAGGCCAGGCTGTGGAACCCTGGCTTCCGTCCTGCCTTGGTGGGGACATCCTAGGTACCAGGAGCCCCTCACTGTGACTAGTGAGGGATGCAGGGGCAGGCAAGGGTCAGAGGTGGATGTGAGCAGACTCTTGCTCCTCCCAGAAGCTCAGAGGGTTCTCCCCCCAACCCCCACTCCCACCCCCGCCCCCGCCTTGGGGAGCCTCAGCCAGAACCAGTTAGTTGCTCCTTCCTCCATGGTGGGCTCGCAAAACTGCTCTTCCAGTAATAGGACAAGCTCAGACAACGGGGACTTGCTGGGGACACGGGTGACCCCTGAATGCAGAGCTAGGTTTTGGGGCTCCCACCGAAGGGAAGAGCTCAGGGAGGGGAAGGCAGAGTGGACAGATGGGAGGAACCAGCTTCTTCCGCTCACTACAGGTACAGCCATGGGGGACGCGGAGATGGCCGTGTTTGGGGCTGCCGCCCCCTACCTGCGCAAGTCAGAGAAGGAACGGCTGGAAGCCCAGACCAGGCCTTTTGACCTCAAGAAAGATGTCTTTGTGCCTGATGACAAAGAGGAGTTCGTCAAGGCCAAGATCATGTCTCGAGAGGGTGGCAAAGTCACTGCTGAGACCGAGCATGGCAAGGTGGGTGGCAGGGCTGGTGTGAGACCACCCCAGACACCTCCCACCCCTGGGGCACCCAGACAGGGGTACACGCAGGACCCACCCCACAGAGACCTGAGGATGGTCCAGCCCTCCTGTACTTTCTGATAGAGATCCAACCTCTCCAAAGACCCTTCCAATTCCCAACAGCCAATCTCTCCCCTGAGATCCTGGCTCCCTCTCTCTGGAACATCATTGCCTTGCAAATCTCTCAATTCCTGTCCCCGCTGAGGGAGGAAGGAGAGCAGAGGCTGACGGGGGGGACCCCCTGTGGGGGCTGTTGCAGACGGTGACCGTGAAGGAGGACCAGGTGATGCAGCAGAACCCACCCAAGTTCGACAAGATCGAGGACATGGCCATGCTGACCTTCCTGCATGAGCCTGCTGTACTCTACAACCTCAAGGAGCGCTACGCCTCCTGGATGATCTACGTGAGTGCTCCTGCCCACCACAGGGCCTCCCCTCCAGGATGAGCTGCGTGAGTGCCTGCACGGGCTCTCGTTCTGAACCCAGGCGCTCCAGGCCTGAGGCTTCCACTCGGTTCCAACACCCAAGGGGCTGGCCAAACACACTGAGTGATTTGGTGTTTTCCTTTCCCTTCTTCCTCTCCTGGGTTCTCTCTAACTCTGAACGTCGCCACCCCTTCACCTGCATCCCTGTCCACTCACTGCTCCTTTGCCCCTCCAGACCTACTCGGGCCTCTTCTGCGTCACCATCAACCCCTACAAGTGGCTGCCGGTGTACAATGCAGAGGTGGTGGCCGCCTACCGGGGCAAGAAGAGGAGCGAGGCCCCGCCCCACATCTTCTCCATCTCTGACAACGCCTATCAGTACATGCTGACGGGTGAGCCCGGAGCCCCCGGCCCTGTGACCCGCCCCCTGACCCCATCACCCAGCTATGCCCTTGGCCCTGACCTCACTGCCTCTCCTCCTTTCTCTTCCAGATCGGGAGAACCAGTCCATCCTCATCACGTGAGTGTGGCTCCTGCCCTGTTCCTTTCCAGAATCTCCCTGCCTCGCCCCCAGCCCTCAGCAGGACCCCAGGCTGCAGCACAGGGGTCCGCTTCCCTCTCCGCCTCCCCGCCTGTCTCTGCTTCTCTGACCGTTACCTTCACTCTGCTTTTTTCTGCTTCCCACTCTCTTATTTCTCCTCTCCCTCACCTCACTCCCTGTCCTTTAATTCACCACTCATTCTCCTGAGTGCCCATGTCTTTGGGGAACCTTTCCCATTCTTCCAGCCCCACCTGTTCTTTCCCAAAACCCCAGGCCCATCTCCTGCAACTGACCTTGCCCAGTCATGCACAGGCTCAACCTGCCCCAATGCAGTGTCTCCCCCTGGGCTCCTTCCTGGGCAGTACCCCTGGGTGTGCCATATAAGACAGATGCAGCTTTGGGGTGCATGTTACCTGGCAGCTCCTTGCTGAGGGCTCCTGCTGTCAGGTGGGACCAAGCATTCTCAAGCAGTGTCGTTCACTGCCTCATGAGCCCATGGCTGCCCCAACAGCGGAGAATCCGGGGCGGGGAAGACAGTGAACACCAAGCGTGTCATCCAGTACTTTGCCGTCATCGCCGCCATTGGTGACCGCAGCAAGAAGGATCAGACCCCAGGCAAGGTAGGCCTGCTGTCCTCCAGGGGCCTGCCCTGCAGAAAGGGAGGGACGTGTCTCACCTGCCATCCTCTGGACCCCTTCAGGGTACCCTGGAGGACCAGATCATCCAGGCCAACCCTGCCTTGGAGGCCTTCGGCAACGCCAAGACCGTCCGGAACGACAACTCCTCGCGCTTCGTGAGTGGTCCCTGACCTGGGCTTGGGATCCGGGCTGGCTAAGGGGTGGCCTCCAAGGGGAGCCTCCCCCTACTCATCCCCACCGTCGCCCACCTCTCCAGGGCAAGTTCATTCGGATCCATTTTGGGGCGACCGGAAAGTTGGCGTCCGCAGACATAGAGACCTGTGAGTGCCGTGAACATGAATGTGCAGGCCCTGAGCTCACCCTCGGCCCCAGCCGCCCTTCCTCCTCCCCCTCCCTCTGTTTTTCTCCTCTCTTCCCACCTCTGTCTCTGTGTCTCTGCCTCCAGATCTGCTATTTGTCTCTCTCTGGGTCTTTCTCCACCTCTGTCCCTGCACGGCTGTGTGTCTCCTCTGCTTCCAGGTCTCCGTCTCCCTCTCTGTGCCTCCTCTCCTCCTTCTGCCTTTGATTGCTACACTTATCATTCATTTTCCTTCATTTCCTAAATCCTAACCTTTTCTTCCTTTCCTTTCTCACCTCCTGTTCACAGATCTTCTGGAAAAATCCAGAGTTATTTTCCAGCTGAAAGCAGAGAGAGATTATCATATTTTCTACCAAATCCTGTCTAACAAAAAGCCTGAGCTACTGGGTGAGTCAGAGCCACCAACTGAGACCAGCTGTCTCCATGGCAACCGGGCCCCTCCACCTGCGGCTGGATGCTGCTGGCAAGCCCTGCGTTTACGGCCCTACTGCTCTCAGCCCTGTGGGATGTGGACCCAGGTCCCGCCCTGCCCGGTGTTCTGCCCTGGGCTCTGCCCTGGGCCAGGGGCTGTGGCAGGCAGGCCCCATGTGTGTCAAATCCCAATCCCATTTCCCCTCCCCAACAGACATGCTGCTGATCACCAACAACCCCTACGATTACGCGTTCATCTCCCAAGGAGAGACCACGGTGGCATCCATTGATGACTCCGAGGAGCTCATGGCCACCGACGTGAGTGTGTGCGACCTGTCAGGAGGGCACGCGGGGCACAGGGCCAGCTCACCCCTCCAGGAGCGCAGCTAAGGCCCTGGGTGCCTGTTGTGTGCCAAGTACCATGGCCTCACTTAAGGGCCAGTGTATGCCCCATGACCAGGGTGTGCTGGGACGTGGGGGAGACAAGAGAGGCCTGACCAGTATTCCGTGTTCAGTCTAACTGGAGAGACCTACAAGCTACATATCAGAGAAGCACGCAAGGCACCACCAAGGGAGAAGAGGGGCTGGGGCCATGCAGATGCCCTGGGGTGGGGGCAGGCATTTAGGTGAAGACCAGACACAGGCAGGTGAGTAAAGCCAGGCTGGGAAGATAAGCGGTCAGCCAGAGCAGCTGCGGGGACTGCGCGGCCGCTGACAGCAGGGCTGAGGCAGCCTGCACCCCACCCTGTGCTCGCAGCTCCTGTCTTGGTTTCAGAGTGCCTCTCGGAGCCCTTGGGCACTAAGGAGACAAGTTCTCTCTCCAGCTTGCAAGCGGTCTCACTCACCTGTCACTCTTCCTTTTCTGGGATCCTCCAACTCGGGGCTTGCCCACAGAACGCCTTCGACGTGCTGGGCTTCACTCCCGAGGAGAAGAACTCCATGTACAAGCTGACGGGCGCCATCATGCACTTTGGAAACATGAAGTTCAAACAGAAGCAGCGGGAGGAGCAGGCGGAGCCAGACGGCACCGAAGGTGCGTGGGGCAGCCGTGAAGTCCCCGAGGGCCACCTCTGCCAAGCGGTCATTCCTTCACCAACGGTGCCTTCTGCTCTTTGCTTCCAGAGGCCGACAAGTCCGCCTACCTCATGGGGCTGAACTCCGCTGACCTGCTCAAGGGGCTGTGCCACCCTCGGGTGAAAGTGGGCAATGAGTATGTCACCAAGGGGCAGAACGTGCAGCAGGTGGGTCATCTCCAGGAAATAAGTGGCAGGTGGTGGGATAGAGCTTAGTCATTCTTCCCAACAGCCCCACTCAGCTGGGTCGCCCCCTTATCTTTCAGGTGGCATATGCCACTGGTGCGCTGGCCAAGGCCGTATATGAGAAGATGTTCAACTGGATGGTGACACGCATCAATGCCACGCTGGAGACTAAGCAGCCGCGCCAGTACTTCATAGGCGTCCTTGACATCGCGGGCTTTGAGATCTTTGATGTGAGTCGAGGGAGCCCTGGGAGTGGGGAGGATTCAACCACCACTTAGGGAGGCCCAGCTGTGGGCCGGGCACTGGAAGGCAGTGCAGATGGAGCAGTGACAGAGGCGGTCGGCATCCCTGTCTTCAGGGGCGGATCTGCTGGGAGGGGACAAACCACACCCCTGCATGGCTCGGGTACAGCTCAGCTCCATGCCACAGGGACACCCACCCCCTGACCGGCTCCCTCACCCCCTCCCTCTGCAGTTCAACAGCTTTGAGCAGCTTTGCATCAACTTCACCAACGAGAAGCTGCAGCAGTTCTTCAACCACCACATGTTCGTGCTGGAGCAGGAGGAGTACAAGAAGGAGGGCATCGAGTGGACGTTCATTGACTTCGGCATGGACCTGCAGGCCTGCATCGACCTCATTGAGAAGGTGCCACCTCAGCCCCCAAACTCTCTATCACATCTTCCATGGATTCCCCAGACAAAAGAGCAGCCCCTCTCCCTTCCAGGAAGAAGGATCTGGATAACAGAGGTGCAATTAAAGAGTCCCAATCCTAGTTTCGAGAACCCTATGTTTTCCTGACCACCCAGGACAGGGCAGGCTGTGGAACAGCTGGAGAGGGGACACATGGATGAGGACTGTGGATGCCTGCAGGATAATTCCCCCAGCAGCGACTGCTGGCCCTGGCTTATGTATTCAAGGAGTGGGAAGTGTGATTAGTGGTGTAGGTGGTTAGGTTTTCAACCTCAGCATCTCACACCAGCCACATTCTCAGGCCGACATAGTCTTCTACCTTGGGAAGGCTTGAACAGATGCCAGTCAGCAGATAACCACACTCAGAGCTGAGCTTCATACACTTATGCCCAAAGGGTATCTCCATGAGCAAAGCTGGACCCTCGAGCAGACCCCACTCACATCCACCTGGGGGATCACACTCGGTGACACTGTCCTCTCACCCTCAGCCCATGGGCATCATGTCCATCCTGGAGGAGGAGTGCATGTTCCCCAAGGCCACCGACATGACCTTCAAGGCCAAGCTGTATGACAACCACCTGGGCAAGTCCAACAACTTCCAGAAGCCACGGAACATCAAGGGGAAGCCAGAAGCCCACTTCGCCCTGATCCACTACGCTGGTACTGTGGACTACAACATCTTGGGCTGGCTGCAGAAGAACAAGGACCCTCTCAACGAGACGGTGGTGGCCCTGTACCAGAAGTCCTCCCTCAAGCTGCTCAGCAACTTATTTGCCAACTACGCTGGGGCCGATGCCCGTAAGTAGAGACAGGGCCCAGGGCACCCTACAGCGGGGTCTCTGCCATGGCTCTGAGGCTGCACCCCACCACTTGCATGCCAGGCGGCACCCCGAGGCTTGTGGAGTCCACAGGATGGGGTCAGGGGAGGAGTTGAGACAGCCACCTTGAAGGTTCCCATCTAGAGGCCAAAGCCAGCCAGGTGTCCAGAGAGGCTGTGACTCCGCGCCTTGGGCCCCGCTGATGCTTCCTGTCTTGACTCCCTCCCCTCCCCACAGCTGTGGAGAAGGGCAAAGGCAAGGCCAAGAAAGGCTCATCCTTTCAGACCGTGTCAGCGCTGCACAGGGTGAGTGTGCGCTCCTGGCCAGCCCGGCTCATCCCTGACTCCTCCCTCTCACAGTCTCCCCTCACCTCCTGCCCACCTCATCTCCCTTCCGTTTCCCCGCCCGCTATCTGACCTCTGTCCTCGGCCCTGTCCCCCCACCCCAGCCTTCCTTCATCTCCTTAGCCCTCGGCGCTCTCCCCACCCCCCTCCACCTCCCTCTCTTCTCGTTTGCTGACTTCTCTTCCCTTCACTGTTCCTTACGTCTCCCTCTTCCTTTTCTGGCTGCAGGAAAACCTGAACAAGCTGATGACCAACTTGCGTTCCACCCACCCTCACTTTGTGCGCTGCATCATCCCCAATGAGACCAAGTCCCCAGGTGAGCCCACACTCCGAGACGCCACCACCACGGGGCCACTTTCCCAGGCACGCCTTCGAGCTCATCTCTTGACATACCCCCTCATTCGATGACATTCTTGTCCTCCTGTCCCCAAGGAGCTCTCCCATATACCTCCTGCCTAACACTGGAATGTGGCACTCAGGGACTTGTAGGGCACTGTGATGGCGTCACCTCATCAGCGACTTACATCCCTCAATAAGACATATCTGGATTGTCCACACATTCCAGACTGAGGGGGCAGAGGTTCAGAGACCTGGGTCCAAGGCTCAGCTTTGATCTTGGTCAGCCTAGTGACCCTGTCCTGGCTACCACTTACAATAATAGGTATAAACTATATAAAATAAGGCATGTGGAAAGCCTTTGGGTTACTCCTGTGGCTAAGGGGGAAAAAATGAAACAAATAGAGGGTGAGTGCTCACTTGCTGAGGTTACAGGCTAAAAGGCAGTGGATCCTGGATCCGAACCCAGAACCTTTGGCTCTCAGCCTAGTGCTCTCCTTACTCACCCCCCCTCCTGCTGCAGGGGTGATCGACAACCCCCTGGTCATGCACCAGCTGCGTTGCAACGGCGTGCTGGAGGGCATTCGCATCTGCAGGAAGGGCTTCCCCAACCGCATCCTCTACGGGGACTTCCGGCAGAGGTGGGCACCACCGGGGCGCAGCAGGGCTCAGGGGACAGGGGTGGGCTGGGGTGGGGGAGGGGCGTCTGCAGGTGGGCCTGGAAAATCCTGTAGGCAGGGGAGAGGGGTGACTCCAGGCATTTCCCTCTGCAGGTACCGCATCCTGAACCCAGCGGCCATCCCCGAGGGCCAGTTCATTGACAGCAGGAAGGGGGCGGAGAAGCTGCTGAGCTCCCTGGACATTGACCACAACCAGTACAAGTTCGGCCACACCAAGGTGAGGAAAGGCAGGCGACAAATGAGTGATAAAAGGAAAACATCTCTTGTCCTGGACTGTTCACCTCGCTCTGCCTCTCCTTTTAATGGTTATCTCTGGAGATGGTGGAACCACGTGCTGCCCTCCCCGTGGAACAGGCAGCACCCTCCTCTCCCCTCCCATCCTAGCCCCCACTGCTTGGACCTGTGCCCTCCCACCATCACCCTCCCTACTGCCCCTTCCAGCCACGCCCCACACGCACCTTGTCTGCAGGTGTTCTTCAAGGCCGGGCTGCTGGGGCTGCTGGAGGAGATGCGGGACGAGAGGCTGAGCCGCATCATCACACGCATCCAGGCCCAGTCCCGGGGAGTGCTCTCCAGAATGGAGTACAAGAAGTTGCTGGAACGCAGGTGAGAGGGCTCGTGAGGAGGTTCCCAGCCTCAGCGGAAACAGCTTTTCAAACAGAGAGAGCCGCTGGCAGGGGCTCAGGAGGACGTGGGGGTGGGGCTGGAGGTCGGAGGGCTCCCCCGCCCCAGCAGGCTCTCTCACCGCCGCTCCTCCTGCCGGGCCCCCGCAGGGACTCCTTGCTGATCATCCAGTGGAACATCCGGGCCTTCATGGGGGTCAAGAACTGGCCCTGGATGAAGCTCTACTTCAAGATCAAGCCCCTGCTGAAGAGTGCAGAGACAGAGAAGGAGATGGCCACCATGAAGGAGGAGTTCGCGCGCGTGAAGGAGGCGCTGGAGAAGTCGGAGGCCCGCCGCAAGGAGCTGGAGGAGAAGATGGTGTCGCTGCTGCAGGAGAAGAATGACCTGCAGCTCCAAGTGCAGGCGGTGAGGCTCCCAGTGGCTCCCAGCGCCGGGGCTGCTCCCGCACCTCCCCCACTCAGGGCCCACCAATGGTCCCCTCCCATGGAGGAAAGGGAAGCGTGGAAGAATTAGCTTTTTAAGGCACAAGCTTCCCACCTGGGTCCAACCTGGTTCCGCAGCTCAATCATTTCCTGACCTTGGGAGAACCAGGCATCATCTTGGAGCCCGCATTTTCTCATCTCCAGACGGGGAATAAAGTGGCCTAGTCCTTGGCTCCCTGCCGCCCATGTGGTAGACCCCAGGTGGAGTTCTGGGCTCCTGGCTTCGGCCTGGCCCAGCCCTGGCTGTTGCAGGCATTTGGGGAGTGAAGCAACAGTTGGAAGATCTCTTCCTCCCCAACAAATAAATACAATGTTTTAAAAGTCACTCATCTTGGCCGGCGCCGCGGCTCACTAGGCTAATCCTCCGCGGCGCCGGCACACCGGGTTCTAGTCCCGGTCGGGGCGCCGGATTCTGTCCCGGTTGCCCCTCTTCCAGGCCAGCTCTCTGCTGTGGCCAGGGAGTGCAGTGGAGGATGGCCCAAGTGCTTGGGCCCTGCACCCCATGGGAGACCAGGAAAAGCACCTGGCTCCTGGCTCCTGCCATCGGATCAGTGCAGTGCGCCGGCCGTGGCGGCCATTGGAGGGTGAACCAACGGCAAAGGAAGACCTTTCTCTCTGTCTCTCTCTCTCACTGTCCACTCTGCCTGTCAAAAAAAAGTCACTCATCTTACTAGATGGTAAATATACAAAGTGCTTGGCAGCAGAGAATGCAGTTCTCTTTGGTCAACGGAGGAGCATGAGGGAGAGGCCCAAATAGAGACATCGGGTCCCCTCTGCCCCTCCCCACAATGCTCCCAAGTCACTCCGCCCTCGGATGCACCCCCCACCCCATCCTTCAAGGCTCTTCCCACCTGCAGTGTCCTGGAGCTCCGGTCCTGTTGGACAGGATGCTCTTCTCCCTCTCTCTACCTGCAAGGCCCAGGACCCAGCCCCCTGAACAGCCCCTCCCCACCAGGAACAAGACAATCTGGCTGATGCCGAGGAGCGCTGCGACCAGCTGATCAAGAACAAGATCCAGCTGGAGGCCAAGGTGAAGGAGATGAACGAGAGGCTGGAGGACGAGGAGGAGATGAACGCCGAGCTCACCGCCAAGAAGCGCAAGCTGGAAGACGAGTGCTCCGAGCTCAAGAGGGACATTGATGACCTGGAGCTGACGCTGGCCAAGGTGGAGAAGGAGAAGCACGCAACCGAGAACAAGGTGAGGGCGGCACCCTCTGCCTCCAGACGGGGGCTCTGCAGGATTCCCAGACCACAGTGACCTTGCCCCAGGCCAGCCCTCTCAGGATCCTCGAAGGAGCATGGTCCTTGGCATGGAGGTCCTCACAGATGATATCTCTGGGCTGGTGACCTTTGGGCCTAAAGCGGATGGGTCTTCGGGTTGGCAGGTGAAGAACCTGACAGAGGAGATGGCTGGGCTGGATGAGATCATTGCCAAGCTCACCAAGGAGAAGAAAGCTCTGCAAGAGGCCCACCAGCAGGCCCTAGATGACCTTCAGGCTGAGGAGGACAAGGTCAACACCCTGACCAAGGCCAAGGTCAAGCTGGAACAGCAAGTGGACGATGTGAGTAGACTGAGAGTTATGGGATCTAGCTCTCCTGTGTCCAGCTGTGCTCGGAGGTGGATGTCTGCATGCAGGTGTGTGTGTGTGTGTGTGCATGTGTGTATGAGTATCTGTGTGGGTGTGCGTGTGTGTGTGTGTTGGAAGTGGGTGTTCACTTTCCTGATGGCTTCCTAGAAGGAAGCTGAGCAAAAAGAAAGGGGAAGGATGGTCCATTCTGCATTGTTTCTAACCTCGTGGGTACGATTCACAGTGGACACGGGCTTGCTTATTCAATTTAGGTTCCAGCCAGGATGTATTTCTGCCACTGATCACAGGATTTAGAGGGTCACACCCTAAGAACAGGAGACACTGCTGTGGGAACTGCATGAGGCTCTTCCACAAGGACCTTTGAACTTCCGGTGTTTTCGACAGGATCTGGTCCTGCATGATCCTTGTTCTCCCAGAAGTAGCCATCTCCACTGAACCACTTAGCACTCTGCATTGTCGTTACTTAGGAACTGTCTCAGCCATAAGCCTGGGTGCTCCCTTTAGACGGGACCTTGGATTTATGCGATTTTGTGTCTGCAGTGCTTGGCATAGAGCCTGGTACCAGTAGGTGCTTAGAGGATGCTGAATGAATGAATGAACAAGTGCAGCTTTGGGGTTTCATCCCACAATCATTCACTCACATATCAGATATTTGCTGAGTACTCTCTCCACGCTGGGCTCTGTCGCAGTCCCTGGTGACATTGGGTCCACTCTGGGGCAGGTTCCACCCTGGCTAGGACTCTCCTGGGATTCCTCAGCCCTGGAGTCACTGAGTATAAAGTCACCAAGTCAGATACTTGGCCCCACTGGGCATGACCGGCCCCTTTCTCTGCCAGCTGGAGGGATCCCTGGAGCAGGAGAAGAAGGTGCGCATGGACCTGGAGCGAGCCAAGCGGAAGCTGGAGGGCGACCTGAAGCTGACCCAGGAGAGCATCATGGACCTGGAGAACGACAAGCAGCAGCTGGATGAGCGGCTGAAAAAGTATAGCATCCCCTGCCTGGCGCCCTCCTCCTCCCCAGCCAGCAGCCTGTCCTGCCCATGACGGTACAAGCTGACCCAAGACACACAGCCCACGGCAGGCGCCCCACCAGCCTCCGTAAGGCGAGGCTGAAATGGTGCACACAGGCCTCTGGGAAAAGGGCCTTTTGGGTTTTTCACAGACAGCTCAGAGGACCACAGAGAAACCGGCTTGCCCTTATGCTCCCAAAGTGGAGGGGTCAGGCCTCGTCTTTGTTCTGCTTCACCAGAGATCCCCCTTCTTAGTGCACTTCCTCCAAACCACATACACCCGCCTTCCAGACTTGATGAGCGGTGAGCTCCCAGAACCTGTTTTGACCATCGAGGATCTCCTGGGCCTCTGCAGTGATCTAGTCCAATGCCCTCATTTTACAGATGAGAAAACAGGGACCCAGGAGGGGGAAGTCCTACAGAGCTCAGATCCCACCACTCTACCTTCTTCTTGGACAGCAATGCTAGGGCAGTAGTGACACCCTCTGGGATCCTCCTATACCCCACAAGCTGCTTTTCTGATAAAATCCTGCTCTTTGCTCTATTACCATTTCCAACTGCTGGTGCACCTCTGAACCCGCCCAGCCTCCCCTGCCTCAGCCTCCCTCCTTCCCCACAGGAAAGACTTTGAACTGAATGCCCTCAATGCAAGGATTGAGGATGAGCAAGCCCTGGGAAGCCAGCTGCAGAAGAAGCTCAAAGAGCTTCAGGTAAGGTCCAGGAGTCCCAGCCTGGGCACCGGAGTCCCTGGAGGGTTCTCGGCTGCCCTGACCCCTCCTCTGGAGCACTTTGTCCCCAGCATTGCAAGAGCTTGCTGTGTTTACATGCAGGGAGAAGCAAAGCTAGCACAGTATCTGACCCTAACCTCCAAGAGGCGTCAGGTGATCCAAGGATGACATAGAAAGAGGCATTGAGAGGTTATAGGTCCAGAGGGCAGAAATTCCAGTTTCTTATCTCAGGTCTGCTTCAGCTGGGGGACCACAAGGAGCCCACGCCAGATTTAGGGGGTCTCCGTACCTCCCCTGTCCTCTGGTGGCTTGCAAGGTCCCTTCAGTGCTGATGGTAATTCAGTTCTTATCACTGGACACTGCGGTAGGTCCTCCAGGCGTTAGCTGTCCAGTTAGATGGACACGGTCTTGTCATCGTATGCTTTTTTATGTTTTTGCTTTTTAATTTTTACCATGAACCTGCTTAAAATATGCCTAGACCACAGGTCTGTTTGTCCCTCTTCAAAAGTAAGCTTCATCCACTCTCCTGCCAAGACAGAGAATGGATAATAATCCTGCCTACGGGAAGGCTGCCTTGGCTGTTTGACCCACCTTCCCCAAGTGCTTTCATTTCCCCTCTCCACTGGTAGAAGTAAATGGACCTATGCTGCAAACAGGCCAGCAATCCTGTAGAGCCCTGGCCTGGGAGCTCCAAGGGAGGAGGGTGGGCAGTGGGGTCCTGAGCCCTCTGTGCCCTGGCCCAGGCCCGCATCGAGGAGCTGGAGGAGGAGCTGGAGGCCGAGCGCACTGCCAGGGCCAAGGTGGAGAAGCTGCGCTCCGACCTGTCCCGGGAGCTGGAGGAGATCAGCGAGCGGCTGGAGGAGGCCGGCGGGGCCACGTCCGTGCAGATTGAGATGAACAAGAAGCGCGAGGCCGAGTTCCAGAAGATGCGGCGGGACCTGGAGGAGGCCACGCTGCAGCACGAGGCCACGGCCGCCGCCCTGCGCAAGAAGCACGCGGACAGCGTGGCCGAGCTGGGCGAGCAGATCGACAACCTACAGCGGGTGAAGCAGAAGCTGGAGAAGGAGAAGAGCGAGTTCAAGCTGGAGCTGGATGACGTCACCTCCAACATGGAGCAGATCATCAAGGCCAAGGTGGGCCAGGCGCGGCCCCGCCCCTCCTCAACCCCCTCCACCCACCTCCACCCACCTCCACTTCCTGTTCACATCTCTGCCTTGGTGGCTCATTTTCCCACTGCCCTTCCTCGACCAGGTCCTACAACCCCTCTTCCTTTCTACTGTAATTGTCCCTCCTGCCACCAGTGTAAAACCCTCCTCCCTCCTCTCTCAGGCCAACCTGGAGAAGATGTGCCGGACGCTCGAGGACCAGATGAATGAGCACCGGAGCAAGGCGGAGGAAACCCAGCGTTCTGTCAATGACCTCACCAGCCAGCGCGCCAAGCTGCAAACCGAGAATGGTGCGCCTACAGCTGGGGCTCCTTGGGCCCACTCTGGTCCCCCTGATCCTCGAAGCCATCCCCTCAGCCTTGAGTGCTGGCCTGCACGTGCGCACGCGCACACACACACACACACACACAAACACACTCTCTCTCTCTCTCCCAGAGAATGGGGCCAGATCGTCAGCGCTGGGGTTGGGGGTGGAGAGGAGGGACTGACCTCCAAGGGTTGAATGTTCCTTGGTGCTTCCCCAGGCGAGCTGTCCAGGCAGCTGGATGAGAAGGAGGCGCTGATCTCACAGCTGACCCGGGGCAAGCTCACCTACACCCAGCAGCTGGAGGACCTCAAGAGGCAGCTGGAGGAGGAGGTGAAGGTGAGGCCCGGACTTGGGACAGTTGGCCCACGCAGGAAGGACACCGCTGGCTTTGCGCCTTCATCACTTCCTCTCCTAAGATTGAGCCTGCTTGTCATCCATGGTTCTCCAGGAATTCCAGGAAGAAATAATAGCCCAAGCCCTACCACATGCCTCCGAAATCTGCTCTGTAGATACCTTACTGCTGCCATCCCTGAGTGGGAGGCCGAGGGGGAGAGGGGAGAGGACACATACTAGGAAGGCCTCGGCTGGGCACAGGTATGGGACACAGGGACTGCACATGTGGCTCCTGGGATTAGCAGGTCAGCCTGAAAACCAGAGATAGAGACTAAACTCGAGTCTAGTCCCAGCACATGGCTGGGCTCCTGAAAAAAAACAGAAAGAACTTGAACTTAAAATATTGCCACTGAAGCAGGTATTTAGCCTAGAAGTTTAAAACACTTTGGTCTCAGGTCAGACTACCTGGATTTGGTTCCCGGCTCAGGCTCTTGACTCCAGCTTCCTGCTAGTTCATACCCTGGCAGGCCACAGTGGTGGCCCGGGTAGGTGGGTTCCTGCCACTCAGGTGGGAGACCTGGGTTGAGTTCCCAGCTCCAGCTTCGTCCCAACCCAGTCCTGACCAATGCAGGCATTTAGGGAAATAATCCAGCAGATGGGATCTCTCTCTGTGTCGCAAGTAAATAAACAAGTAAAACAAAACCAATACACCACCCCTCAACACCAGCTCACCCCTTACAGACTGGTGGCCTTGGGGACCTTCGGCTCTCTGACCCCTGTTCCCCACTGTAAAATGGCAGTGATGATAATACCTGCGGCAGTGGGGGCCATTGGGCAGCACTGTAGTGGCATTCTTTGTGTTTCATACCCAGTAAGCCATCCCACTGGGGACCTGGATTGAGGCCACAGGAGGCTGTTGAGATCAGGCTGAGGGGATGCCAAGGCTTAGGACTGCCTATGGAGACAGCTGACCCAGCCCCTGGCGCCCGCCTCTCCCCAGGCCAAGAACGCCCTGGCCCACGCGCTGCAGTCGGCCCGCCATGACTGTGACCTGCTGCGGGAGCAGTACGAGGAGGAAACGGAGGCCAAGGCGGAGCTGCAACGTGCCCTGTCCAAGGCCAACTCGGAGGTGGCACAGTGGAGAACCAAATATGAGACAGACGCCATCCAGCGCACCGAGGAACTGGAGGAGGCCAAGTGAGTCCCAGGCACTGCCTCTAGCGGAGGCCCTCCAAGTAGCAGTGGGCCCCGCCCCGTGCTCAGTGGATCCCATGCGCGCGGGATGCTTAGCTAGTGCCAGCCAATGCCCCGCCCTGGCCCCGCCCTGGCCCCACTTCCTTCTCCTCTCAGGGAAGCTTTTTGCTCGCATTATGTTTCTCATCCGAATATAAGACGAACAAAAGGTTTGTCTGAGAGCAGAGAGCTCCCACCTGGGGCAGGGCACTGTGGCAGGGGGAGGGGCAACACAGAAGCCCACGTCTTGTCCACGGCCACAGCCAAGAGGCTGGCCCAGGGGCTGCAGGGGGCCACCGACAGCCCTCCTGGCTTCCCCAAAGATGTTTCTGGGTTTCCAAGGCTTGTTTTCTGCAAGGCTTACAGTGCCTCCTCTTGTCCAACTCCACACCCTCCATCCTCCCCACCCTCTCCCACCCTCCTCCTGGGCAGGAAGAAGCTGGCCCAGCGGCTGCAAGACGCCGAGGAGGCCGTGGAGGCCGTCAACGCCAAGTGCTCCTCACTGGAGAAGACCAAGCACCGGCTGCAGAACGAGATCGAGGACCTCATGGTGGACGTGGAGCGCTCCAACGCTGCCGCCGCCGCCCTGGACAAGAAGCAGAGGAACTTCGACAAGGTGGGCCCCGGGGTGGGGCCGCAGCCAGCGCACAGGCCCGGGCGGGTGCTGGGCATCGGAGCCAGGCCAGGCCCGTCCTCCCTGGAGGCGGGGCTGGGACCAGGGGCTGGGGGTCCCGCACTATGAGCCTGGTCTGGGGCAGATCCTGGCCGAGTGGAAGCAGAAGTACGAGGAGTCGCAGTCGGAGCTGGAGTCCTCGCAGAAGGAGGCGCGCTCCCTCAGCACCGAGCTCTTCAAGCTCAAGAACGCCTACGAGGAGTCCCTGGAGCACCTGGAGACCTTCAAGCGGGAGAACAAGAACCTGCAGGGTGCGCTGGGAGCCGAGAGGCCAGGGAGGGGTGGTGGCAGTGGCCCCATGTGGTGGCACTCAGAGGGGTGTGGGAGAAGAGGCTTGCTCCCCCACCCTGCTGGACCAAGCCTCCCTGACCGAGTCCCCACGTCCCCCACGCAGAGGAGATCTCCGACCTGACGGAGCAGCTGGGCTCCAGCGGGAAGAGCATCCACGAGCTGGAGAAGATCCGCAAGCAGCTGGAGGCCGAGAAGCTGGAGCTGCAGTCGGCCCTGGAGGAGGCTGAGGTGTGTGCAATGCATGGGGGTCTGGGGGAGTGGGGGAGGAGCAGGGGCCCGTGAAGCTCAGCTCTAGGCTTGGGGTCCTGGTTCTCATCTCCCCTTTGTTCTATTTGCTGTCCCATCCTGAGAACCTAGGACAGTGCCTGGTACCTCATAGTCTCTCAACAAACACTTGTGGGAGTGAATGAATGAGCTGTCCGCTCTCCTGCTCTGTCTCTGCCTGTTTCGGCCAGTCTCCGATGCCCCTGTTTCCTTGGCAACACCTCTCTCTGCATTTTCCTCTTTGTCTTTATAACTGGTTCTCCCCCCTGAGGGCCTGAATCACCTTCTCTTAGGTTGTGTTTATTTTCCTTTTCAATGCTCCTCCTCCTTCTGCATCTTGGAGCCATTTGCACCAAGCTCCAACTCTCTGCATCCTTGGCTCATGGACAGACCCCTGCCACTGTGCTATGCCCTGACGGTCAGTCAGTCTCACCCTCCTCTCCCCACCCCTGCCAGGCCTCCCTGGAGCACGAGGAAGGCAAGATCCTCCGGGCCCAGCTGGAGTTCAACCAGATCAAGGCAGAGATCGAGCGGAAGCTGGCGGAGAAGGACGAGGAGATGGAGCAGGCCAAGCGCAACCACCTGCGGGTGGTGGACTCGCTGCAGACCTCCCTGGACGCAGAGACGCGCAGCCGCAACGAAGCCCTGCGGGTGAAGAAGAAGATGGAGGGCGACCTCAACGAGATGGAGATTCAGCTCAGCCATGCCAACCGCATGGCTGCCGAGGCCCAGAAGCAAGTCAAGAGCCTCCAGAGCCTGCTGAAGGTATGGAGACTCGGAGCCAGAGAGGGAAGTGGCCTGCACGCGGCCTGGCTGAGTGGCAGCGTCCCACAACAGGCACCAGACCTGTCCTGGCCCAGAGCCTTAGCAGACACCGCCAGAGGGCCCCCCTGAACCAGAGCGGAGGGGTTTCCTCCCACATCGCTGTCCATAAAACGGCGCTGTGAAGGCACGGCGGCCAGCTCCCTACCTCACGCCCATTCTCCCGGCCCTCAGGACACCCAGATCCAGCTGGATGACGCAGTCCGGGTGAACGACGACCTGAAGGAGAACATCGCCATCGTGGAGCGGCGCAACAACCTGCTGCAGGCCGAGCTGGAGGAGCTGCGGGCCGTGGTGGAGCAGACGGAGCGGTCTCGGAAGCTGGCGGAGCAGGAGCTGATCGAGACCAGCGAGCGGGTGCAGCTGCTGCACTCCCAGGTGAGCAGCTCCCCTGCGCCTTCCTGGAGGCCGCAGCAGGTGAGGTTTGGGAGCCACTCTGGGGTGCTCAGTGCTTTGCCTGCTCCTCTCGCCCCAGAACACCAGCCTCATCAACCAGAAGAAGAAGATGGACGCGGACCTGTCCCAGCTGCAGACGGAAGTGGAGGAGGCGGTGCAGGAATGCAGGAACGCCGAGGAGAAGGCCAAGAAGGCCATCACGGACGTGAGTCCCCCACCCCGCCCTCCCGCGCCAAGGGGCTGGCCGGTGTGTGAGGGCCTGACCCCAGCGTGTGCCGCCCCGCCCCCGCGCGCAGGCCGCCATGATGGCGGAGGAGCTGAAGAAGGAGCAGGACACCAGCGCCCACCTGGAGCGCATGAAGAAGAACATGGAGCAGACCATTAAGGACCTGCAGCACCGGCTGGACGAGGCCGAGCAGATCGCCCTCAAGGGCGGCAAGAAGCAGCTGCAGAAGCTGGAGGCGCGGGTGCGGGAGCTGGAGAACGAGCTGGAGGCCGAGCAGAAGCGCAACGCGGAGTCGGTGAAGGGCATGAGGAAGAGTGAGCGGCGCATCAAGGAGCTCACCTACCAGGTGCGCGCGGCGCGCTGGCTCCCTCTGGCCAGGACCCTTGCAGCGTGGCTGTAGCCAGAGAGACTACCTCCACCCCAGGGGCATGAAGCGTCTGCTCTTAGTGTCTCCTGGGGCGAAGGTGGGAGTGTGGCCGTTGACCTCTGACCCTGACCTTCAGGCTCCACCTCAATGTCCACCCTCAGCCTTGGTCCTCCCTGAGGACACACCCGGGGCTCCAGACGGTGCTCACCCAGCACAGGCCACCAGCAGGCAAACGTGCAGCCACGCTCAGCCCCCAAAGACACCAGAGCCATTCAAACAAATCTCAGAACATGCCAGCTGGCCAGGGCAGTGTTGACTTGAGTTTTCTGTGGTGTCTTCTAGAATCAGACTGTCCCAGGATGTCACCGTCCCCCTAAGCACACTTTGTCCCTCATCTAGGTCAAGTTCATGCAGTCTCCATTGTAGTCCAGGAAATTCCATCAAGCTCACAGCCCCAAAGTCACTCCCAGCACGTGTTGGGCTCCAGAGCATGGGAGTTTATTCTCCCTGGGCCTCAGACCCTCAAGGGACTACCCCCTGCAATAGCACGCACGCGCGCGCACACACACACACACACACACACTCACACACCATTCTGTACCTAATTCCAGGAGTGCCATCAGCTCCTTGGACTCATTCCTGGTACACATTATCTAAAATACTACACTTCTGGGGGTTTGAAATACAGAGATCAAGTATTGGTTGAGGATCATAAATTCAAACTGGGTCAGGATATGAGATGCAGTGTAAAGACAGGAGAAGCTAAGGGGCAGAAGACAGCCCCATGACTGGGCTGTGTTCACTCCCTCCTACCCCTGACCCCCAGACGGAGGAGGACAGGAAGAACCTGCTGCGGCTACAGGACCTGGTGGACAAGCTGCAGCTGAAGGTCAAGGCCTACAAGCGCCAGGCCGAGGAGGCGGTGAGTGACCCTACTGAGGACGAGGCCTGGAGCCGGACAGAGGAGAGCCAGTGCTGAGCGCCAGGGGCCCCTCTTACTTCATGCTCCCACCCTCTCCCTGACAGGAGGAGCAGGCCAACACCAACCTGTCCAAGTTCCGCAAGGTGCAGCACGAGCTGGATGAGGCAGAGGAGCGGGCAGACATTGCAGAGTCCCAGGTCAACAAGCTGCGGGCCAAGAGCCGCGACATCGGCACCAAGGTGGGCTTCGCTTGTCACCCCCACAGCAGTCACACCTGCTCTGTCGGCCTCAGTCCTGGCACCCAGCACCAGGGATGTCTCCTTCTCACTTATACCCCATCGATGACCCCCAGCGCCCTAGGGAGCAAGCTCATGGTGCTCTCTGGTTGCTGAGATCTCTCCAGCCTAGGGTGGTCAGCAACGCTAGAAGACCCTGGAGTGTCTCCACCCTGTGTGTCCCACTGTCCCTCCAACTGCTAGCTTCCACTTCTGGCCTACCCAATTTTGGCCTGCATGATCGTAACTCAATTCTAGAGTGGACCCCCCCCCCCCAGAGGATCCCTTGTCCTCACCCAGGCAGCTTCTCTCTGGCCAGCCCAGAGCCCTGCCCTCTAGAACTTGCCCATCCTTTCCAGACCCTGCCATCACCACGGGGTTCCCAGTAGTCCACACAACTGGGCTTCACCCCACCAGGTGCCCCAGCTCAACTCTGTCTTCTGTCCCAGCACCCGCCCACCTTCCCAAAACTAACCGTGCTCTATTTCCTTCCCAGAGCTTGAATGAGGAATAGCCTGGTGACGCCTTGATCCGCCCAGCCCTGAGGACGACGCCAGTGAAGTCCCTTGTCTGGGAGCTCACATAGCAGCAGCCCCTTGGGAAGAAGCAGAATAAATCAGTTTTCCTCGAAGCTGAGATCCTGCCTCCAGACTCTTCTTCACTGCCTGTCAGCCCTGTGGGGGTGGGGGTCCAGTGGGTGGGGCCTTGGAGTGGGAAAGGTGGGAGAAATTGGTGGAGGGTGGGTCTTTAGGGCATGAGGGGCAGCTGCAAGGGCCAGACCTAGGAGCTTCCCGGGATCCTGTAGGGTCTGAGCCCTCTGGGGAGCAGCCATGGTCTTGTGGACTCTCTTTACCTGCTCCGGCCCAACATAACACAGAGGTGACCCGTCTCCTCACAGCCCTCTCCTGGCTCAGAGTTTATCAGAGTTCAAGATTTAGGCAAACCTGGGCCTATCTACCATGGACATCCACCCCCACCTCACTGATAACACCCAGCGCCAGGGCATGGGGAGGTCTGGTATGAAGGGGGCTGAACAGTACCCTTTCTGCAACCTCTGGGGTATGACCCACGAGGGCAGGTGAGGCAAAGGTGTCCTGAGCCCCAGCCCCAACAGTCTCAGAGGACACAAGCCCTTCCAGATGCAGCCAGTGGCTCCCCCCGCCACAGCTAGGAGCCGGGCACCCCGTGCACACCTTCCTGTCACCCTCGGCTCCCTCCAGAGCCTGCAGCCCTCCAAGCAGGTGTCCCTCCCTCCTCCCCACATCTTCCACTGTAGCTTCCATTCCCAAGACTTTCCTCCTCTGGACATGTAGGAGGATGGCATTCTTTGGCCCATTTATGGAAAGCCATCTCAGACGGGCAGAAGAGAGCCTGGGGAGGGTCACATGTGAGCAGGACTCTGGGCAGGAGAGGAAAGACATGTCCCCAGAGGGCTGAAGCCGGGGCAGCAGCAGCTGGGGTGGGGTGGAAGAAAGGGCAGGTTAACCGCCCCCCCCCCTGCAGTGACAACTCAGCCCCTTGGAGTGGCTGCCACAGCTGGGCTGCCAAGGGTAGGACTGGGGCAGTGGGATGTGGAGGGCAGGGCCTTGGGAGACTGTGGGACTGTCCCCCACACCCCATCCCAAGAACCTGAGTGGCCCCTATTCAGCCCCCGTCTGAAGCTCGTCCAAACCTGCCACACACACCGACGCACAGCCCTGTTCCTGCTGCACACCCTACTCTGAGTGGCAGCCAGAACAAGGGCCTAGGCCAGGCAGGAGGGGATACCAGTGGCCGAGCACAGCAGGAGAGGTGAGGGGAAGAGAAAGGAAACAGGGAAGGAAGGAGATACCCAGGGCAGATGCAAAGGACGAGCAGGCGTGGGGTGACAAGCACACGGGAGGAAGCCGCCGGGAATGAAGAGGCCTCCTAGACACACAAGCCCTCACACCCACCTCCCTGCACGCCTCTCCTCCCTTCTCCCTCCCCACATCATTCCCCTTCCCAGGAGCAGGTTCGGAGATGAAGGAAGAGGTGGAGGTCAGAGAGGACACACTTGTAGGGAAGCCCAGGGGTCTGAGCAACCACAGTGTGCAAGACAGCAAGAGAGGGAGGTGCTGGGAGAGTGGACAGCAGTGTCAGGAGAGGCCTGGAGAGCCGGGCCCAGGAGAAGGAGAGAGAAGGAGAGGCCTGGCCAGGGAGCCCTTGAGAGGGAGCCTGGGACAGAGGCACCTGCAGAGCAGAGGGAGGTGACAGTAGGGGAAAGGACCCGAGTCACCTTCAGAGGTCAGGAGAGTCTGGAAAGCAGAGGAACCAGGGGGTGGAAGGGAGGTGGCCAAGGAGCCCGGGGCAGGATGAGGAGGCAGAGAGCTCAGAGGAGACAGAGCCTTAAGTCAGACCCAGACCCAGGCTCAGGCAGACCCAGGAGAATCCGAGGCCAAGTCTGCCTTTGAGACCGGGAACCAGGCAGGGGGAGAGGACACAGAGACAGAGACATGGGGAGGCAAGCAGGAGAGGGGCGGCAAGCCCTGCCTCCCTGTCCCCCTACCTTTGGCCAGAGTATCCGTCCCGTGCCCTCACACTCCAGGGCCTCCAGCAGAATGCGGAGCTGATTTGGGTGGCAGTGGAGACAGCGTGGACAGCAGAGGTGTATGGGAACGCCAGGACAGAGGAGGGGGCCCAGGGAAGGAAGAGGGCAAACCAGGCCAGACCGGGCCCGAGCCCAGAGCCAGGCTAACCCCTTCCTTCTACCTCCTTCCCTAGGAGGGCAGGCACTGCCTGCCCACCCCTCAGCCCCGCCCCCTACCACCTCTCCCAAGTTTGGTCTGCTCAGGGCGCAGGGTTCTCCCGAGGACAAAGCCTGGTCTTTGTCACCTGGACCTTACCCAGGCTGACCTGGTATTCCAGCCCCTTATCAGGTCCCCAGGGGGATGGGAACCAGGCAGTGACGCACCAGGCCACGGGATAACCCCCAGCTTGTGCACTGGGGCCTCAAGTGACCTAGAGCTAGAGACAGGTGGCCTGCATCCCCTGAGGGCAACGGTTTGGCATGTGCACCTGCAGGAGATGGGAATGGCCGGTCAACTCAGGTCCCTCCAAGGACACTGAGTCTGGGGTCCAAGTCCCCCAGAGAGAGATGTGTCTCTGAGCCCCGTAATAGGCAGCCAGCATCCTAGGGGGCTGACAACCTTGGGGGGAACCCCATCTTCACGGCAAGTGCTCCCACCCAGAGAAGCTGACCCCTGCCTGTCCTACCCACCTCCACACCCTGGAGCTATATCGAGAGGTGTCAGTGGATAGGGGTGGGAGGGGAGCTGAGGCAGTATTCTTGGGTGTGAGGGTGTGGGGGAAAGCCAGGGCAGGAGAGTCTGGCTTTGTCTTCTGAACACAATGTCCACTTAGTCACAACAGGCACGGCCTGTTGAAGACCCGACACCTACCGCCTCTGAGAGGGGACAGCCTGCAGGATGGAGGAGGAGTACCTTGAGGGCTGGGGTGCTTGAGGACCCCCCCCCCAAAGACAGGCATGGGAGTGTGAGCCTCAGGAGGGGATAGCAGGCTTCTATCTGGGAAGGGGGCAGACTACAGAGCCCCCTCCCCCCAACCCTGCACCCCCCTGCAGCCCTGTGGAACGCAGAGCCAGAGCCCAATTGGTGTAAATCCCCAGGCCTGTCTGGCGCCCCAGCCATCCTCGGCAGCACCTGCACCCTCTGGCAGCCTGGAGAGGCGGAAGGGAGCGGCCCCCACCCCCACCCCTGCTCCCTCAGGCCCGGGGATTAGTGCAGAAGGTGGCAGCAGGAGGGTAAAAGCCTTTGCGTGCAGATGTGAGCATCGGCCTGCTGGAAAGCACGCAGGGATCTCTGTAAGCTGAAGTGTGAAATCTGCATGTGTGTCTGGTCAAGTCTGCACGCGAGGGTGCTGGACCAAGGGTCTGTGCGCAGGTGTGCCTGAGGCAGCGTGGAGAATTCCTTCCACTGGGTGATGGGTTTGCATGAGGGCCACTGTATGGGGAGCACCGGGGAAGTGCTGGGGCTCCAGATGCATTCCCAAGCAAAGCAGCCTTGAGTCCTCTGTCAGACACCTGCCTGGGAATAGAAGCCCAGGCACAGCGTGTGTGCAGAGTTGGGGCAGGACAGAGAGGGAAACTGAGTCTGGAGCTGGCTAGTAGACGCCTGCTCCAGCTCACAGGTCCAGGTCTGAGAGTGTCGGGAGACACTTGCAGCCTGGGCTGTGTGAAGACAGGCCTGGGTAAATGGGAGAGGGTAGGGGACAAGGGAGGGAAACTGCAGCTGGGGGGCAGGGGACAAGCATTCGTCCTATATGAAAAGGTGACCCTCACCCCAGTGTGCTCAACTCACCCTTCAGGTTAAAAATAACCGAGGTAAAGGCCATGGTGGGGCGGGGGAGGTGGTGGAGAAGGTCCTGTCTTCCCACTATCTGCCCATCAGCGCTCTGGAGGGGCGGAATGTGCTCAAGGACTAAAAAAAGGCCCTGGAGCCCGAGGGGCTGGGGCAGCAGACCTTTCATGGGCAAATCTGGGGGCCCTGCCGTCCTCTTGTCACCTCCAGAGCCAAGGGATCAAGGGAGGAGGAGCCAGGCAGGGAGAGAGGTGGGAGGGGGTCCCTCCGGAAGGGCTCCAAATTTAGGCAAGGGGGTGGGGGAAGTGGCATATAAAGGAGCTGCAGCGTTGAGGGCAGCCAGACTCCTGCAGCCCAGGTAAGTGTGGTTTGTGCAGGGGCACTGTGCAGCTGTGCACAGGGACCCTGCCTTCCTGGGAGTGAGCTGCAGGGCAGGCGGGGGCCCACGGGTTCTGCTGGAAGCGCCCTTCTCCAGCCCTGTGGCAGGTCCATGAGAAGCGCGACTCCTGTCTCCTGTCTCTCTGGTTCCCTGCCCGGTTCTCAGCACTTGCTCCCTCCTTTGGGTGGCTTCCTGCCCGTTGGCCCTGTGCTGCTTTGCCTCCCTGTCTTGGTCAGCACTTGTCCCAGTCCTCAATCTCCGTCTCCCTCCTTCCTTGCCCTCCCTTCGTGCCTGTGTGTTCTTTTCTCCCTGCCTTTCTCTGTTTCTGTCTCTGCTTCCACACCCCTGCCCTCCCACATTCACTCACTCTGCATCCCTTCCTTTCTTCCTACTCCCTGCCGGTCCACCCTGCTGGTGTCTGTCGGCTCTCTGGGCTGGGCCTCCTCGTCCCATCACTTGTCTCCATGATTCTCTTCTCTGCACTTTGTGGCTCCTGCTCCTCCAGTGGTTCAGATTCTCCGGGATTCCCTGTGAGGAGAGAGTCAGGTGAGCGGCACCCAGTCTCCTCTGCAGACAGCAGAGCAGGCTTTCTCCGGGAGCCAGGTCCACCCCCTGGCAACCCCAGGCACTCCTTCCCCCCATGCCGACCTCTTACAAAGATCCCCCCTCAGCCCCAGCTGAATGGGGTGGGTGGCCCCAGGCAGATCCTTTCACTGGGTAATGAGAGGAGAGCAATAGGTCCTGGAAAGGAGGTGGTGGGGCAAGGAATGGGAATGGGAAAGACAGGGTCACCCACGAAAGCCTGAGTCTGCCTCGGGAGTCACAGGACCCCCTGTCTTGGCCCCAGGGGAGAGGCAAGATGGATGACTCCCAGATGGCCGACTTTGGGGCGGCAGCCCAGTACCTCCGCAAGTCCGAGAAAGAGCGTCTAGAGGCCCAGACACGGCCTTTCGACATCCGCACTGAGTGCTTTGTGCCCGATGACAAGGAGGAGTTCGTCAAGGCCAAGATCGTGTCTCGGGAGGGAGGCAAGGTCACCGCCGAAACCGAGAACGGCAAGGTGTGTGGAGCTCGGTGCCGAGGCGGGGCGGGGGTTGGGGGTAGGGAAGGAGCCAGGGTGAAGGTGCAGAGCTGGGGAAGAGCTCCAAGGCGGGGTAGAGGATGCCAGGATGGGCAGCATCGGCACCTTCACAGACAGATCTGGGCCAGTGCAGCAGGATACCGCCACCAGACACACATCCCCCTTGCCGGACAGGAGGCTGGCCGGGGGAGCCCCAGCTGTTTTACCCCGCAGAAGAGCCTTGCAGATAAACAGAGCAGAGACACAGCACTGAAGGACACTCCCTTCCTTGCACTTGCATCCCTCCTCTGTCTCGGATTTCCCCCGTGGATCCACGTCCCCACATCAAGGACAAACTCTCAGACCCAAATGAACACAAACAGGAATGTGTGAGCTTAACCCTCAATCCTGGGGCTGGTGTATGGCACTCAGAAGCCCCTGGCCCTGCGTTGCCAGTCATGAGAATCAGCAGTAAGTCACTCCAAGCTGTGTGCCTCACACTCACCGGCCGGATGCGGCATCCCATTGAGGTGTGGGATGGGCCACAACTCACTGGGGGCTTTGACGCTGATGCCAGCTCTGCCACTAGCTAGTCACTGCAGGCGAACCATTTGATCAGTTAGAGCCACAGCTTCCTCTACTTCCAACCGGCAGGATCTCATGACACCATGACATGATGACAAGTGCCAATCAAACCACATGACAGTGATGAATGGGGAGTGCAGGGTGGACGGTTGGCGGTCTGCTCTGAACAACTGCCTTCCTCAACACCAGCCCTAGGGGACGGCCTGGGGGTTGGGGAAGTGTGTGCGTGCACAGATCGGAGAGCCTCTGGTTCCCAGGCTTGCCCCTAGACACCGGAGGGTGACCACGGGCACAGGTCTGGGGAAGTGGCAAGATCGAGCATAGTCTCCAGCCTGGGAAAGACAGCAGCAGGGGCACCATCTGGGGAGCTCTGGGGTAGGGGCTGGAGCAGGGGCTTGCAAGAGCAAGGCCAAGGCTGTGTCCTGGGAGGAGGTGAGCCGCAAGGCTGACAGGTGCACGCAGGGAGAGGCCCCAGGCGACACGTGCTCAGCCCCGTCCTGCTGCCCGTGCTTCCTCTCCAGACGGTGACCGTGAAGGAGGACCAGGTGTTGCAGCAGAACCCACCCAAGTTCGACAAGATCGAGGACATGGCCATGCTGACCTTCCTACACGAGCCCGCTGTACTCTACAACCTCAAGGAGCGCTACGCGGCCTGGATGATTTACGTGAGTGCTCCTGCCCCCCCCCCCCCCACACACAGGGTCTCCCCTCCGGGAGGGAGGCCAGAGACCAGGGGGACTTTCCCAAGGAGAGGGGCAGGTATTCTCCCAAGGGACGCCAACCTCCTCTCCCCCTCTCCCTGTCCCTGGTCGGCTGCAGGGAAGCCCCTGCCCGCCCGCTGCCCTCCTGGACTCTCCCTGCCCACCTTACACCCAGCCCTGTCTTCTGCTCCAGACCTACTCGGGCCTCTTCTGCGTCACCGTCAACCCCTACAAGTGGCTGCCGGTGTACAATGCAGAGGTGGTGGCCGCCTACCGGGGCAAGAAGAGGAGCGAGGCCCCGCCCCACATCTTCTCCATCTCTGACAACGCCTATCAGTACATGCTGACAGGTGAGCCCAGAGCCCCCGGCCCTGTGACCCGCCCCCTGACCCCATCACCCAGCTATGCCCTTGGCCCTGACCTCACTGCCTCTCCTCCTTTCTCTTCCAGATCGGGAAAACCAGTCCATCCTCATCACGTGAGTGAGCACTGTCCACAAACAGTGGGTTGTGAGGTGCTAGGCCCTGGTTGCTGGGCCTGAGAGAGACGGGAGGAGTGGGCAGGGCTGTGTGCCTTGGGGAATGCTGGGATCCTGAACCCTGGTTGGTCCCACAGCGGAGAATCCGGGGCGGGGAAGACGGTGAACACCAAGCGTGTCATCCAGTACTTTGCCAGTATTGCAGCCATTGGTGACCGGGGCAAGAAGGACAACGTCAATGCCAACAAGGTGCCGTGTGGGCTGCAGGCTCCACAGAGAGAAGGCCTGGGGGCAGGCGGACCCAGCTCTCCCCAACCCAGTCCGGGGGAGCAGTGCACCAGCGCCACCCGGCGGGGTTCCTGAGTGTGGGGCCTGGGCACAGCCCTTGGGAGCTACACACTCACCAGGGGTTCATCCACCCCCCTCCTTCCCCGGGCTCAGGGCAACTCCCTGTCCCCCTCCACCTCCAAGAAGGGGATGCAGGATAAACCCCCACCCTGCTCCCCCTACTGCAGGGCACCCTGGAGGACCAGATCATCCAGGCCAACCCTGCCTTGGAGGCCTTCGGCAACGCCAAGACCGTCCGGAACGACAACTCCTCGCGCTTCGTGAGTGCCCTCGGCTGCTGCCCACTGGTCTCCTCCAGCCCTGATGAGAAAAGGGGGTGCTGACTGTACTCTGTGTGGCTTTGGGTTAACAACGCGCATGCACACACACACCCCAAACCCTCCCAACCCGACTGGCTTCCTGAGCTCCGGCAGTCCCCATGGCCAAGTGACAGGGCTGGTTCTGGTTTTGCTGCTGTTTCGGGTTTGTCTTAGGAGTGTTTCCAGAGCTCTTCCACACCAGAAGTGGGAAGAAAGCACAGGCTCTGGAGCCAGAGACCTGACTGGCTCCCCGAGTCCCAGACTTGGAGCCCAGCTCCTCCAGCTGTGACGCGGGGGTGATAAAACCCGCCTCGCTCAGGGTGCTGGGAGGACTGCTTGACATGCCGCGAGAAGCCTTCCCCTGGGCTTCCACTCTAAGATCCCCGGTGTATGTGGGGATGGGCACCCTGTTCCGTTTCACTGATACCAAGTAGGTCATGGACATTTTCCAGAACCTTCCAGGGCATTCTGGGTTGACTTGAGGCCCCAGATTTCATCCTGTCCCTTCAGGCCAGGTTCCTCACTCTGTCCCACCCGCCCCCAGGGAAAATTCATCAGGATCCACTTTGGAGCCACTGGAAAGCTGGCTTCTGCGGACATAGAGACCTGTGAGTGCCACACGGAACCCTCGCTCCCCAGGGCCCTCTGCTCCGTCTCCTCCAGCATCTGGGTGGCCGGGTCTCGTCATTTCCTTCGTCTTCTGTCTTCATCCACACTGGCATCTGGCCTTCAAAGCTCCCCTTCTCCCTGGCTCTCCCCTCTCCCCATGCAGGGGATCCTGTCTCCCCAATCTCCACCCTCTTTCTCTCGTCCCCCTCTCCCCCTCAGACCTGCTGGAGAAGTCCCGGGTGATCTTCCAGCTGAAGGCTGAGAGGAACTACCACATCTTCTACCAGATCCTGTCCAACAAGAAGCCGGAGCTGCTGGGTGAGCCGCGCTGCCCTCCCCACCCCACCCCTGCTTCCCTTGCTCTCCCCTTTCCCACCTGGGACTGCTCACACTGGCCTCTTGCCTCGGCCAGGCTCTGCCACGCGCCTGACTCCTCACTCGCTTCTCCTCTTCCTGCCCGACTTCCTCCTGCTCTTCCTTTGCCTCAGCTTCCCCCAGGCGTCATTCCCCCACCATGTGCCCTCTTGCTTTCCCGGGGGACCTGGGGTCTTTCCTGCCAGGGCCCCTTCTCATCTTTCACTTCCACTGGAGTCTCTCCTGGTGCTGACTCTCCTCATCCTCCTCTCCTCCTGCTCCCTCTCCTCCTCCTCCTCCATTCTCCACCTGCTCTCCTTCCCCTCCCCCTGCCCCGTTGGCCCGGCCCGGCCCGGCCCTTGTCTGGCGCAGACATGCTGCTGATCACAAACAACCCCTACGACTACGCCTTCGTGTCCCAGGGAGAGGTGTCCGTGGCCTCCATCGACGACTCCGAGGAGCTCATGGCCACCGATGTGAGCGAGGAGACGGGTCTGGGTGAGTGGGTGGGAGGCCCTGGGAGCTCCGAAAGGCCGCTGCCAACCCCCCTCGTGGCCTCTGGCTCTGTCCCAGAACGCCTTCGACGTGCTGGGCTTCAGTTCTGAGGAGAAAGTCGGCATCTACAAGCTGACGGGCGCCATCATGCACTACGGAAACATGAAGTTCAAGCAGAAGCAGCGTGAGGAGCAGGCGGAGCCGGACGGCACCGAAGGTGCGCAGGGCAGGCAGCCGTGGGGGAAAGGCCTGAGGGGCCAGCTGGGCTGACGGGACCTGTCCCCAGCTTTGTGCCGGGGACACTCGCCGGGTTGCGGAGGACTCCCAAGAAGCATCCAGAGTGGTGCCATTCAATAGTTCTTCATGAGTTAGGTCGACAACAGTGTTGCTTGGACCGCAACAGAGAAAGCGAAAGAAACCAGAAAAGTAGGAGGAGCAGCCGGTCAGAGAGCTGCGCTGGTTTCCGGGGCAGACCCCGCCCCCAGCCGTCTGGCCCCGCCCCCAGACTCTCCTCCGAGCCTCGCCAGGTCTCTGACCGCTCGCCGTTCCCAGACTGGAATCCCTTCTCCAAGTCTGTCCAGATAAAAACCAAGCCTGGGTTTCACGATAGCATGTCAAACAGTTACCACAAAAGTCTTGAAATTACACCCAATAAATCCCCCTCTAAATAGAGAAATCTCCATACTGGATGGCGCATTGAGGGGTTGGGGGAACTGTCCTTCTGATGCTGAGGCCTGAATTTCCCAGCCAGTCCTAGAGGTCAGCAGATGCATTGAAAGCAGGACACGCCCAGGCCCCGGCTAGGTACTGTGGTGGGGGACAGGAGCAGGGGACTCCTAGTCCATCAGCCACACCCCTGCCCTGAGGAGGTGAGGAGGGGCTGGCTGAGGGTGGGCACGGGTGCTCACAGCAGTGCTGGTGGAGGACAAGCCTGGAGACGCCCAGCAAAGAGAGGCAGAGCTGCGGGGGAGCTGCTGGATGAAGGGGCCCGGGGTCCAGCCTGGCTCCAGCCTGCAGTGGCTGAGTGACTGTGGCAAGCCTGGTGGCCTTCCTGTTCTCCAAGCCCTCCTCTTTAATGAGAGGGGTTGGTGCAGAGGTGGTTTAAGTGCCCATTTCTTCCTTTCCTTCACAACCAGATGCCGACAAGTCCGCCTACCTCATGGGGCTGAACTCCGCTGACCTGCTCAAGGGGCTGTGCCACCCTCGGGTGAAAGTGGGCAACGAGTACGTCACCAAGGGGCAGAACGTGCAGCAGGTGTACTACTCCATCGGGGCGCTGGCCAAGGCCGTGTACGAGAAGATGTTCAACTGGATGGTGATGCGCATCAACGCCACGCTGGAGACCAAGCTGCCGCGCCAGTACTTCATAGGCGTCCTCGACATCGCGGGCTTCGAGATCTTTGACGTGAGTCGGGGCAGCCCTGGGAGTGGGAAGGATTTACCTGCCACTTAGGGAGGCCCAGCTGTGGGCCGGGCACCGGTAGGCAGTGCAGATGGAGCAGTGACAGAGGCGGTCGGCATTCCTGTCTTCAGGGGCGGATCTGCTGGGAGGGGACAAACCACACCCCTGCGTGGCTCGGGTACAGCTCAGCTCCGTGCCACAGGGACACCCACCCCCTGACCGGCTCCCACCTCCCTCCCTCTGCAGTTCAACAGCTTTGAGCAGCTTTGCATCAACTTCACCAACGAGAAGCTGCAGCAGTTCTTCAACCACCACATGTTCGTGCTGGAGCAGGAGGAGTACAAGAAGGAGGGCATCGAGTGGGAGTTCATCGACTTCGGCATGGACCTGCAGGCCTGCATCGACCTCATTGAGAAGGTGCCACTTGGCCCCACCGCCCGGGTCTCCCTCCTCTGCCCCATCCCAGTCACAGGGGCGACCCCATTCCTTCCATCCCCGGGAATCCCAAGCCCCTCTATAGACCCACCTTCTACCCTCTGTGAGGGCTAGCGCCTTGCACCTTGTCCCCTGTGTGACGGTCACCTCCCGTCATACAGAACAAGGTGCAGGGAAGGAGAGGACTCTTGGCCCCTCTGAGCACCTGTGAGAGGTGTCACTCATGGAAACACTCCCAGGCTGAAAGTAGAGACGTTTGGCTTCCCATCCCCTTCCTCTTTGCTGAGAAATAAGCCAGTGTCCAGCCCCGTTTGTCTGCAGGCATTCCTTAGAAGGGATGGGGGAGGGGGCTGATGGGAGCTCCCCCTCGTGCCAGTGCAGACTGCTGCCGGTGCAGGGCCCTCAGGATCTGACCTTCACCCAGGCCACCCCTGCATTCAGAAAATGACCCATGAGCTTTGGATCATTATTCAGAGATTCTCAACCAGGATCCTCAGCTCCCAGAGACCTCAGACTCCCCTGAAACTCTATAGGGAAAAGTGTACATGTGTGTGTGCATGCACCTGTGCTTTCCTAAAGAGACGGCCCGTGGCTTAATCAGACGCACAGAAGGATTCCTGTCCCCGAGCTCTGGAGGGCAGAGTGTTGTGCCAAACTTGGATCCCTCCAACTGTGCTTTGAAAAATTGTCAGTCTCCTTTAACAGGGTGTAGCCAGCTCCTGTAGTCTGCTGCCCCCAACACACATCTGTCGGGCCCTGGGGCCCTGGGCCGTCAGGAAGAAGGGATTCTATTGCTAGGCACTGCGGGCCTTCAGGGGTGTCTAGGAGTGCATAGTTTGTTGCTGGGTCCATTGGGGCAGAAAGGTCAGACACGAGAGGATTTCGATGAACTGAAGGAGTATGGGCCTGCTATCTTGGGGTGGGAGGAGCCGGCACAGGCTGCCTCTGGCACCTCTGCGGTACTGGGCTGCAGAGTCTTCTCTCTGTCAAAGCGTGGGACCCTGAAAAGCCGCGAGTGTGCTCAGTGACTCTCACTCCACCTCCCTGCCCCACCTGCAGCCCATGGGCATCATGTCCATCCTGGAGGAGGAGTGCATGTTCCCCAAGGCCACTGACATGACCTTCAAGGCCAAGCTATACGACAACCACCTGGGCAAGTCCAACAACTTCCAGAAGCCACGCAACGTCAAGGGGAAGCAGGAAGCCCACTTCTCCCTGGTCCACTACGCCGGCACCGTGGACTACAACATCCTGGGCTGGCTGGAGAAGAACAAGGACCCTCTCAATGAGACGGTGGTGGGCCTGTACCAGAAGTCCTCCCTCAAGCTGATGGCCACCCTCTTCGCCACCTATGCTTCTGCCGACACTGGTAAGGGGCACACTGCATTGGGCCAGGGAGCTTCTGGGAGTGCAAAGAGTTAGGGTGCAGAGTCAGGCAGTCCTCCTGTATCTCTCCTGTCATACCTGCCATTTCCACCTTTTTCTATGTATGTTGGTGCGCATGTCCAGTTGTGAACAACTAGTGGTCAATGAGGGTGACACCTGCATGGCAGTGCCACATCCAGCAGGGAGCTGTACGTGCAGGAGTTCTCAATGAACACTGAGAGGGTTCCCCAACAAATGATAGAACAAGGGAGCCTCCAGTTCAGAGAAGAGAGAGAAAAGATGTGAGTTGGAGAGGATGAAGTGTAAGAAGAGAAGTGGAGGGCAGGCTTAGAAGATAGGAGGGGTGGGGGTAAGGACTCTGACATGACCTCAGTCCCTACTGTGTAGCAAGCACTGGTGAGCTACCCTCGTGCCTGCCCTGATCCACCCGCCTTTACCTGGGCAGTGACCTGCCCAAAGTCACCCAGCTGCTGCATGGCTCAGCCCTGCCCATCCGTAGGCTCCTCAGATGTTGAGCCCATGCTCATTGTCCTTTCTCTTGTTATTAGCGGACACTGGCAAAGGCAAAGGAGGCAAGAAAAAGGGCTCGTCCTTCCAGACAGTGTCAGCTCTCCACCGGGTAAGCAGGGGCCCTGTTGCAGGTGCCGCAGGCCAGAATCTTTCCTGATGCTCCAAGCCGGGTAGGAGAGACGCTAGAGCTTCATGATCATTTTTGGTGTAAAGTCTATCTGGGCTTGCGCTTATATCATGAGTTATGTATCAAGCTCTTGTCCCTTGGCTGGTTCCAGGGGCCCCAGGGTGTCTGGGGCCCAGGGCTCAGGGACCTAAAGGATGCTCCTTGTGTCTGCTAATTCCCCTGCCTCATGCACGCACAGGAAAATCTGAACAAGCTGATGACCAACCTGAGGACCACCCACCCTCACTTCGTGCGCTGCATCATCCCCAATGAGCGGAAGGCTCCAGGTGAGCCATGGGGAGGCTTGGGTTTGGGGAGGATGCCTGACATTCACTTGCCCCGAGGCTGACCCTCCCCATCCTCTCCTGCCGCAGGGGTGATGGACAACCCCCTGGTCATGCACCAGCTGCGTTGCAACGGCGTGCTGGAGGGCATTCGCATCTGCAGGAAGGGCTTCCCCAACCGCATCCTCTACGGGGACTTCCGGCAGAGGTGGGCACCACCGGGGCGCAGCAGGGCTCAGGGGACAGGGGTGGGCTGGGGTAGGGGAGGGGCGTCTGCAGGTGGGCCTGGAAAATCCTGTAGGCAGGGGAGAGGGGTGACTCCAGGCATTTCCCTCTGCAGGTACCGCATCCTGAACCCAGCGGCCATCCCTGAGGGCCAGTTCATTGACAGCAGGAAGGGGGCGGAGAAGCTGCTGGGCTCCCTGGACATTGACCACAACCAGTACAAGTTCGGCCACACCAAGGTGAGTCTGGAGCCACACTGGATGGCTCCAGGGCGGATGGCCATGATGAGGGGAGCAGCTGGGAGCACAGGACACTGAACCCAGGCTCCTGACTTCCTCTCTCAACCCAAGGACAGGAACCCCAGCTTTGCTTCTGTATTATTTTTTTGCATTTTCACAGTCAAGTCTAGAAGGCATGGGTGACAGGTCCCTGGGAGCCACTCCTGCTTCTCCCGAGGGCACCCCTCTCTGAGGCTGCGCCCCACCCCCTGCCCTTTGCAGGTGTTCTTCAAGGCCGGGCTGCTGGGGCTGCTGGAGGAGATGCGAGACGAGAGGCTGAGCCGCATCATCACGCGCATCCAGGCCCAGTCCCGGGGCCAGCTCATGCGTGCTGAGTTCAAGAAGATCCTGGAGCGCAGGTGAGTCAGGGAGGAAAGGAACAGGCGCCCCAGGATGTGACCCGAGGCAGACAGCAGTGCCAACCAGTGTGGATCTGAAGATGCGGCTGCAGGCCCTGGTTCTGCCCTTCACAAGCTACTTCTGGGCCTCATTTGGAATTCTTTAAAATGACGACTCCAGTGAGATACCACTTAACACTCTGGGTTGATAAAAATTAAGAAGTCTGACCCACTGCTTAGGGGAGTATAAATTAACACAACCTCTATGGACAGCAATTTATCATTAAAGTTGAACAATGAGGGCCAGCGCCACGGCTCACTAGGCTAATCCTCCTCCTTGTGGCGCCAGCACACCGGGTTCTAATCCCGGTCGGGGCGCTGGAGATTCTGTCCCGGTTGCCCCTCTTCCAGGCCAGCTCTCTGCTGTGGCCCAGGAGTGCAGTGGAGGATGGCCCAAGTCCTTAGGCCCTGCACCCCATGGGAGACCAGGATAAGTACCTGGCTCCTGCCTTCGGATCAGCGCGGTGTACCAGCCGCAGTGCACCGGCCACAGCGGCCATTGGAGGGTGAACCAACGGCAAAGGAAGACCTTTCTCTCTGTCTCTCTCTCTCACTGTCACTCTGCCTGTCAAAAAAAAAAAAAAAAAAGTTGAACAACGACATGCTTTCCAATCCATTGTTGAGTGCATTCCCACAGAAGAACTCCTACACATGCACACCATGAGACGAGAAAGGATCTTCAGAGCAGCACTGATCATCATAGCAAACATCTGGGAACAAACCGAATGCGTATCCACAGGGGAATGGAGAGATACTGGTGTGGTCAGTCAGTGGGATATTAGAAAGCAGGAACATGAATGAGCTACAACTGCACGATACAGTATGTTTGAACTAGAAAAGCAAATTGTTGAGTGAACAAAAAGCAAGTCACACAAGTGTTTGTATACTTTGGTACAATTTTTATGAAGCTCAGAATTAATAAAACCCAGCAATATGTTCGTTAAAGATGCACACATGTATGGTTAAAGTGTTTCCTGTAAACATAAGGATGCAGAAAACCAGATTAGTGGCTGCTTCTGGCGGGTGCCTGCAGAAGGGGTTCAGGGAGGAGCCCACAGGTGGATCCAAAGGCTGGGAGTGGCCCCTGCTGAGGCTGTGGGTTCTTTGAGAGTTGTTTTGTTTTCATGCTTCATAACTTACATGCATAGTAGACATTCTGACATGTAGCACGCTACATGATTTTAACATATCTTAGGTTCGTATGAGCGTGGAAATACTGACCCTAGCTGGCTGTGTAAGTGGTAGCTTCCGCTACTGTTGTAGCCCCAGCAGGAATGATAAGAACTGCCATTCAATTGAACTGATTAATTAAACAACTCCCATCTCCATGCTCATTGGAGAGAAGTTGGGAGTGGGAGTGCACACAGAGGCTGAGGCTGCCCTCCAGGGCCCACAAGCCACGGAGATGGGGGGTAAGCTGGGTGCAGTTGGTCCCATGGCTGGGAAATGCTCTCACACAGTGCCCCTCCCTGGCCCCCTGTTCCCCCGTCAGGGATGCCCTGCTGGTCATCCAGTGGAACATCCGGGCCTTCATGGGGGTCAAGAACTGGCCCTGGATGAAGCTCTACTTCAAGATCAAGCCCCTGCTGAAGAGTGCAGAGACGGAGAAGGAGATGGCCACCATGAAGGAGGAGTTTGGGCGCATCAAAGAGTCCCTGGAGAAGTCGGAGGCCCGCCGCAAGGAGCTGGAGGAGAAGATGGTGTCGCTGCTGCAGGAGAAGAATGACCTGCAGCTCCAAGTGCAGGCGGTGAGGCCACCTGCTCACCCCTCAGCTCTCTGCCCTCCTCCCGCAGATTCCAGCCCACCTCGTCTCCAGGGGCGGGGAGCCCAGGAGCTCCAGCCATGCTGCAGTCCCTGAACCTCTCCTCTCTTCTTCTTCTTCCAGGAACAAGACAACCTCAATGATGCCGAGGAGCGCTGCGACCAGCTGATCAAGAACAAGATCCAGCTGGAGGCCAAGGTGAAGGAGATGAACGAGAGGCTGGAGGACGAGGAGGAGATGAACGCCGAGCTCACCGCCAAGAAGCGCAAGCTGGAAGACGAGTGCTCCGAGCTCAAGAAGGACATTGACGACCTGGAGCTGACGCTGGCCAAGGTGGAGAAGGAGAAGCACGCAACCGAGAACAAGGTGAGGGCAGCACCCGCTGCCTCCAGCCGGGGGCTCTGCAGGATTCCCAGACCAGAATGTGGTCCTGATCCTTGGCACAGGGATGTCCCTGGGCTGGTGACCTTGGGCCCTAACGGGGATGGGTCTTCGGGTTGGCAGGTGAAGAACCTGACAGAGGAGATGGCTGGGCTGGACGAGATCATCGCCAAGCTCACCAAGGAGAAGAAAGCTCTGCAAGAGGCCCACCAGCAGGCCCTAGATGACCTTCAGGCTGAGGAGGACAAAGTCAATACTCTGACCAAGGCCAAGCTCAAGCTGGAGCAGCAGGTGGACGATGTGAGTAGTAAGAACCATGCTCCGTCTCCCAGCCAACAGCAATAGCCAAGGGGTTCCTGATCCCTGAAATTAGCTTTTACAATCCCTCTAGCCTCCCTGCTCTCTGCAGTTCCTCTCCAGGCTGGGTCTCTAAATCCTTTGTGTTTTCAGGATTTCTCTGCTGGGTTGACTTCCAATCCCTGTAGCCTTCGAGTGAACGGAGCGGAAGAGCATGCACTGTGGATCTCAGGTTTTCCACGCTTTGTCTATTGTCTTCTCTCCCATAGCTGGAGGGATCCCTGGAGCAGGAGAAGAAGGTGCGCATGGACCTGGAGCGAGCCAAGCGGAAGCTGGAGGGTGACCTGAAGCTGACCCAGGAGAGCATCATGGACCTGGAGAATGACAAGCTGCAGCTGGAGGAGAGGCTCAAGAAGTAAGAGCCTGGGGCTGCAGCGGGCGCTCATGAGAGTGTCTGGCTTCGTAGCTGGAGTGCCGGGGGCTAAGCACCACTGGTCACAGCTGCCCTGGACACACGGGAAATGAGGTCCACCACGGCCCTCCCTGTTGGCTCTCTGGGCCAGGGGAGGGAGCTGGTTCTGGCATTCTGAGGCTAGAGAAGAGGATGACCCCAGAGGGAGGAGGACCACTGTTGCCCCCATTCTTTTCCAGGAAGGAGTTTGACATCAGTCAGCTGAACAGCAAGATCGAGGATGAGCAGGCACTGGCCCTCCAGCTGCAGAAGAAGCTGAAGGAAAACCAGGTGATGCTCTTCCCAGCGCAGCCCAGGGCAGGCAGGAGGGGAGACTGGAGCCCAGGGGCCCTGAGGTGACCCAGGCTGCGGGGGCCGCTTGGGTTCTGCATGCCATCTGAACTCCAGGCAGACTCAGAGACCCAGCCCTCTGTGACTCCCAGGCACGTGTGAACACCAACTTCCCCCTAGAGAGCAAGAATGTATTATTTCAGAAAAATTATAGTTGGGGGAGAATCCTACCTACTAGAGGGGCCTCTCTTTCTGAGATAATACCCTGCCTCACAGCTTTATGTGCTGGGACAAAGGAGGGGGTCTCCTTCCTTGGCCACTGCTGCCCTTGGCGTGGGGGGAGTAAAAGAACCTTCTTGCAGTGCCTTCCTAATGGGCCGCTCTGCTCATGGTTTTCCTGGTGCTGACTCCAGCCACCAACCCAGACTGAAGCCCCCGGGGCACCCCATGGGCATGCGGTCCCCCTGTGGCCAAGCAGTCAATACCTACAGCCTTTAGCCAGGCTCTGAATCTCAGGTTCTCTCCTCATCTGTAAAATGGGAGTGACAGGCCCAGAGGAGATAGCGTGTGTGACAATGTTTGTGTTAGGAAACGTTCTATAAAGGTTGCTTTAATGTAGTTCGGGTTGGAGACATCAACCAGGTGGGACTCTCTTTGTATTCCACACACCTCTTGTCTCTCTGCAAGATGAGATTAAATGAACACCATAGTCTTCCTTACCTTGAGTGTGCTTCAAACTTAAAAAAAAAAAAAAAAAAAGTAAGGCAGAGACAGAGAAAGAGATCTTTCATTTGCTAGGTCACTCCCCAAATGGCCACAATGAAGCCAGGAGCCAGGAGCTTATGTGGCATGGGCCCAAGCACTTGGACTGTCTTTGGCTGCTTTCCCAGGCACATTAGCCAGGAGCTGGATCAGAAGTAGAGCAGGCAGAACTCGAACCAGTACCCATATGGGATGCCCGCGTCACAGGTGGCAGCTTAACCTGCTGCACCACAGTGCCAGCCGCTGTACTTCGGACTTTAACATGCTTTTAGTCTTGGGTTACACAGCCCTGGGAGCACTAAGGCAGGTACTGTCATCCCCACTTTCTGGCTGCAGAGGCTGCATGGCCAGGTCTGGATGTAGAGACCCCAAGGGCAACAGGCTCTCAGCTACTGGGGGCAGGAGCTCTCATTTTCCAGACAGACTGTGGACAGAAGAAGGAACCAGTCTCCCTGTCACCAAGGCCCAGGCTGCCAGTAACATTTAGCAGGATTCCTCTGCCCAGGGGCTGGCCCGTGTCCCGTGAAAATTCGCCTTCCCATTTCTTGGATGCCTTTTCTTGGTTTTGAGAATAATGAGCCATTCTCAGGTTCTTCTGCCCTGAATCTTTGGCCTCTTGGACCCAAAACAACACAGCGGTGTTGGCATTGGTCCTCCCTCTTCCAGCCCAAGCCTTGCAACACAAGTCCCACCTTCTCCATCCTGGGAGCAGAGGCATGGGGGTCTTCCTGCTTACAGCTTCCACCATGCACAGTACAGGGGAAATGGCCATAACCCCAGATGAAGGGGATCCTGGGAGCCCCCCTTTGTTCCTGGCTAGCCAGGCAACAGCTCAAAAATGGTAGTCAGAAATTCTCCAGGTTTAGTCAAGACCAAGGCTAAAGCCAGAAAGGTGAGGAAGAGGAGGACGCTCTGCCAGCACTCACCTGGCCTGGAATGGAGCAGTCGAGCTGGGACCCAGTCCTAGGCATAAGCAAATCAGGCCCTGGAAAGTGAGGAAAGAGCGGACTGAACTTGGCGGCTCACTCAGAAACTCTCGAAGATATTTGTTTCCAGGCATATTGTTGCCAATACTGATAAAATGCAAACACCCACACTCCTACCTTACAGAGAGCAGAGCAGGGCCTAGCGAGTCTGTAGACTCTGAGGTTCGCGGTCTCACGAGATCTCAGGGTCCCCCTCCAGCATAGATTCCCAGGATCCAGGGCTGCACATGCTTAGACTGGATCTGGGATGCCCTCAGGAAATGCCTTGAAGGTTTGGTTTCCATCAGATTCCACTCGGTGGCCTAGGCACTGTGGGATGTACAGCGGCATCCCTGGCCTCTACGCACAAGATGCAACTCCCCAACAAGTCGTGGTCATCAGAATTGTGTCTAGACATTGCCCTAACTGAGAGCCACTGCCCATGAGGAACCTGACGGCCAGGATGTCCTTCAGTGCCCTGGAGGTGGGGGGACTCCGGCAGAGGGGTGGGGGCAGTGGGGTCCTGAGCCCTCTGTGCCCCGGCCCAGGCCCGCATCGAGGAGCTGGAGGAGGAGCTGGAGGCCGAGCGCACTGCCAGGGCCAAGGTGGAGAAGCTGCGCTCCGACCTGTCCCGGGAGCTGGAGGAGATCAGCGAGCGGCTGGAGGAGGCCGGCGGGGCCACGTCCGTGCAGATTGAGATGAACAAGAAGCGCGAGGCCGAGTTCCAGAAGATGCGACGGGACCTGGAGGAGGCCACGCTGCAACACGAGGCCACGGCCGCCGCCCTGCGCAAGAAGCACGCGGACAGCGTGGCCGAGCTGGGCGAGCAGATCGACAACCTGCAGCGGGTGAAGCAGAAGCTGGAAAAGGAGAAGAGCGAGTTCAAGCTGGAGCTGGATGACGTCACCTCCAACATGGAGCAGATCATCAAGGCCAAGGTGGGCCCCACCCTCGGTGGCCTTCTCTTCCTCTCTGCCCTGACCGTCGCCTACGTCTGTCTCCCAGACGTCTTCCCTCCTATAATTCATGTCCTTCCTTGGAACTATGCCCCTCCCACACTGCCCAGGCCACTTCCCTGTCCCTGAGTTCCCCCACCTCTGCCCTCTACTCCTCCCTCTCTGATCGACCCAGCCCCTGCCCCCACTCACCCTCCCTGCGTCCCTTCCTGCCTGAAGGCAAACCTGGAGAAAGTGTCCCGCACGCTGGAAGACCAGGCCAACGAGTACCGCATGAAGCTGGAGGAAGCCCAGCGCTCCCTCAACGACTTCACCACCCAGCGAGCCAAGCTGCAAACCGAGAACGGTGCGTGCCCGACCAGCGCTTGCCTGCCCCTGGGAAGGGCATTGATTGCTCCCTGTGGGAGGGGGCGTGGAGACCCACAACTCCTGCATTCCCACCTCCAGGAGAGCTAGCCCGGCAGCTGGAGGAGAAGGAGGCGCTGATCTCCCAGCTGACCCGGGGCAAGCTGTCCTACACCCAGCAGATGGAGGACCTCAAGAGGCAGCTGGAGGAGGAAGGCAAGGTGAGGGCCCGGCCGGGGGACAGTGCAGAAGGCTTGGCGGTGGCCTGGACGCTGGAGGGAAGCCCCCCGCTCCATGTAGGCTTGCTGCCTTTGGCTCTGTGACACCCCAAAGTCAGTTAATGCCTCTGTCCTTCTTTGTAAGGATCCTGGTTGGGCAAACCGGGGAGCTACTCACAGACCTGGAGATTCCTCCTGGATGCTCGGCCAAAGGCAGTGGATGTAGGAAGGGTGCAGAGAATGGGGGACAGGGATGCCCTCTGATCTGGCGCCCGCCTCTCCCCAGGCCAAGAACGCCCTGGCCCACGCGCTGCAGTCGGCCCGCCATGACTGTGACCTGCTGCGGGAGCAGTACGAGGAGGAGATGGAGGCCAAGGCGGAGCTGCAGCGCGTCCTGTCCAAGGCCAACTCGGAGGTGGCACAGTGGAGGACCAAATATGAGACGGACGCCATCCAGCGCACCGAGGAGCTGGAGGAGGCCAAGTGAGTGCCCCGCAGCTCCCGCCGTGACTCTCGGAAGGAGAAGCAAAAGGACCTGCGGTGGGGACAGGCAGAGGGCCTGTAGGAAAGCAGCTGGGGTTGAGAGAGAGAGAGAGAGGTGATGGGAAGAAAGTCTGGATCCCGAACTCTTTGAGTCCTGGCTGGCCCTGACCCACTTCCTGTGACAGGCGAGCTTTTAGCCCGGGTTATACCTGATGCTCACGTATAAGACGAGCAAAAAGCTTGTTGGTCAGAGGAGCTACCGTCGATGAGCCTGGCTTGGGGGAAGGGTCCCCCAGCTGCGGCTACCCGTAGGGAACAGGCCTGGGTGATCTGTGCTGGGGGCTCTGCTCCAGGCCCCCAAAGCCTAGGCTTCCTCCAGCTTGGGATTCTAGCACCCCCCAAGAGCTATGGGGAGGCAGGAGGCCTCAGCAGTTGGGGGTGGGGAGTGGTCATCCCGGGGCCCCATTGTTGCCAAGTGGAGTCACGCACACCCCCTTCCCCCGGCAGGAAGAAGCTGGCCCAGCGGCTGCAGGACGCCGAGGAGGCCGTGGAGGCCGTCAACGCCAAGTGCTCCTCACTGGAGAAGACCAAGCACCGGCTGCAGAACGAGATCGAGGACCTCATGGTGGACGTGGAGCGCTCCAACGCTGCCGCCGCCGCCCTGGACAAGAAGCAGAGGAACTTCGACAAGGTGGGCCCCGGGGTGGGGCCGCAGCCAGCGCACAGGCCCGGGCGGGCGCTGGGCATCGGGGCCAGGCCAGGCCCGTCCTCCCTGGAGGCGGGGCTGGGACCAGGGGCTGGGGGTCCCGCACTATGAGCCTGGTCTGGGGCAGATCCTGGCCGAGTGGAAGCAGAAGTACGAGGAGTCGCAGTCGGAGCTGGAGTCCTCGCAGAAGGAGGCGCGCTCCCTCAGCACCGAGCTCTTCAAGCTCAAGAACGCCTACGAGGAGTCCCTGGAGCACCTGGAGACCTTCAAGCGGGAGAATAAGAACCTGCAGGGTGCGCTGGGGGCCGAGGGGCCAGGGAGGGGTGGTGGCAGGGACGGCCAGGCTGGGTCAGGGGAACGCAGGCTTTGAGCTTTCCGGCCCTCTGATCCCCAGAGGAGATCTCTGACCTGACGGAGCAGCTGGGAGAAGGAGGCAAGAATCTGCACGAGCTGGAGAAGGTCCGCAAGCAGCTGGAGGCCGAGAAGCTGGAGCTGCAGTCGGCCCTGGAGGAGGCCGAGGTGAGGCCCGCAGCCGCCCAGTCTGCCCGGCTGTCTCACCTGGCAGGGGCCCTGGCCCCACGACAAGATCTTTTCACTCCTTTTTCTTTTTCTTTCCTTTTTTCTTTTTTTCCCTGATGGTATAAAATGCTCTTATTCCATTGAAAAATACAAATTATACAAAGACAAAAATCTTGCACTTATAGAGTTTGCAGTGAAATCTGCCACTCCCGACCAGCCAGACCCCTGGCGTTCACTCTTAGCTGCTTTTTCTTAGTTCAAGGTCATATACCCACTACCTGTGACCACGTCCAAAGCCAGAGTTGGCAGGAGGGGAAATGTCACAGTCAGATTGTAAGCCAGAGGCCTTGGTTCCCACTAGGTTGTCAAAGCTGCAACCTGGCACCCCAACACTGCTCAGATGGGAGAGGGGCATGTTGGCCCAGGATCAAACAGCCCTGGGGCACAAGCTTGATTTGAGGACCTCCAATGTGTGGCTGGACAAGGTCCTTAAGCTCCCTGTGCCTCGGCTTTCTCATCTGTAAGATGGGATTAACTGTGCATACCCAATAAGATCGAATGAAGGTAAAATAAGCATGTGAGCTCATTATTTCTGTTCACTTCTTTTTTAAAAGATTTATTTATTATTATTTATTTGAAAGGTAGAGTTACAGAGAGGCAGAGGCAGAGAGAGAGGTCTTCCATCCACTGGTTCACTCCCCAGATGGTCGCAATGGCCTGAGCTGCACTGATCCAAAGCCAGGATCCTGAAGCTTCTTCCGGGCCTTCCATGTGGGTGCAGGGGCCCAAGGAGTTGGGCCATCTTCCACTGCTTTCCCAGGCGCATTAGCAGGGAGCTGGCTCGGAAGTGAAGCAGCCAAGTCTCAAACCAGCACCCTTATGGGATGCCGGCACTGCAGGTGGAGGCTTAGTCTGCTATGCCACAACAGTGGCCCCTTCTGTTCACTTTTAAGAACCCAGGAATAGCCCTGTGGTTGGGGGCTTCTGACTTTTCCCACTAAAGAGTGAAGTCCTGGGAAACAAAGACATAGTTGCATTTGTGGCTATGAAAATTCCTCCTTTTCTCCATAGTATTTTCGATGGGTCAAACATAGGTACGATGTAGATGCTGGAGGGTCTGGCAGGTGTGAGGTCCAAATCCACTCCCGGACAGAGATAGCCCAGGGATTCCGGAAGCCCAGGGAGTCCAACAGCCCGAGGGCCTGGGGAACAGTACCACCTCCCTGCCTCTTTTCGACCCTGCTTCTCCCGGCCACAGTCCTGGCCGACACTCTGCACCCTCTGGGCCTGTCTCACCCCTTCCTTCCCTGGGCCCTGACGGTCAGCCTCACCCTCCTCTCCCCACCCCTGCCAGGCCTCCCTGGAGCACGAGGAAGGCAAGATCCTCCGGGCCCAGCTGGAGTTCAACCAGATCAAGGCGGAGATCGAGCGGAAGCTGGTGGAGAAGGACGAGGAGATGGAACAGGCCAAGCGCAACCACCTGCGGGTGGTGGACTCACTGCAGACCTCCCTGGATGCAGAGACGCGCAGCCGCAACGAGGCCCTGCGGGTGAAGAAGAAGATGGAGGGCGACCTCAACGAGATGGAGATCCAGCTCAGCCAGGCCAACAGGACGGCCTCCGAGGCCCAGAAGCACCTGAAGAACGCCCAAGCCCACCTGAAGGTAACAGAAGCAGAGGCTCTTGGGAGCCGGTGGGTGGGCAGAATCTGTGGGTGGGCGGGATGGGCTGGGCTCAGAGGAATGATGAAGGCCAGAGCATGGCACTGGGGCAACACATGGGAGAAAGTGGCTGGAGGCCGGAGGGATGGAGCATTGGCCGGGCCCTACGGTGTGCGTGTGTCCTGGGCCAGTCTCCAGCCTCCAGCCTAGCGTGTCGATGAGGGGTGTGCCTCCCTGCTTCCCACTGATGAGGATACTGAACGCTAGGTGAGGTGTGTGTCAGACCGCAGATGAAAGGCCCTGATGGTATGGGGTCAGGTATCCCAGCGTCATCCCTCCCCTGGCAGGACACCCAGATCCAGCTGGATGACGCGGTCCGGGCCAATGACGACCTGAAGGAGAACATCGCCATCGTGGAGCGGCGCAACGCGCTGCTGCAGGCCGAGCTGGAGGAGCTGCGGGCCGTGGTGGAGCAGACGGAGCGGTCTCGGAAGCTGGCAGAGCAGGAGCTGATCGAGACCAGCGAGCGGGTGCAGCTGCTGCACTCCCAGGTGAGGGCGCCAGGGGCCTCCGCGGGGAAGCATCAGAGCCCAGTACATCCACTGAAACCAGGTGTCTGAATGAGCGTGTCCGCCCAGGATCACAGATCAGTTCATCTCTTGGGCCACCTCTCATCTCTGCTGTCTTGAGAAGGAAGTCCAGACTTAAAAGTGAAGAGGGTGGTGATTCATGGGTGGTGCCTGCTAAATCTGGGGGCAGTGGAATGCCTGCTGTCATTGATAGCCTTGATCCAGAAGACAGGCTTCCGCTTGCTCTGTAAAGATGAGAGTCGGGGACCTTAAAGAAGCACAGCCACATCTGCTTGTGCACCAGACTGGGAGAGCACCGCTTGTTTTGCAGTCCCACCCAGACTGTTTTCAGCCACACTCTGCCACGAGCTCTTGTGCCCACTGATTGCAGTGCCTGGTGGGTTGTGTAACCTAGGCTGTGTGAGAGTGCCGTCATCCACTGACCTCGTCCCCTCTTCCTTACCACTCAGCATTCTTTCTAGAACCATATTCATTTCCAGAACGTTGTTCTGGGAAACAAGTTGTTTCCATTTCCATGCCCCTGCATCAACTTGTGATTGAAGAGCCCGACAGCCTTTGGTGCTTGAAGTCTGTCTTCAAGGCTGAGTGGTTGCACAAAGAACATCCGGGACATTGTTGTTCTCTTAGGAAAAGGGAACACTGGCACAAAACGAGGGCTCTCTCAGAAGCGGGGCTTGGAACTTAAGACTAAACAGTCACTTAAAAAAAGATTTATTTCTTTGAGAAGCAAAGTTACAGAGAGGGGCAGACAGAGAGAGAGGTCTTCTACCCACTGGTTCACTCTCCAAATGGCCACAATGGCCAGAGCTGGGCCAATCTGAAGCCAGGAGTCAGAAGCTTCTTCCGGGTCTCCCACACAGGTGCAGGAGCCCAGGCACTTGGGCCATCTTCTGCTGTTTTCCCAGGCCATTAACAGAGAGCTGGATCATAAGAGGAGCAGCCAGGACTGGAACTGGCTCCGTAGGCGAAGGCTTAGCCTACTACACACAGCGCTGGCCCCTAAACAACCACTTATGCTCTCTGAAGTGGACCGAGGTAACAAGTCCACGAGTGGGTGTGACCCTTTGCTCTCCTCCCGCCCCAGAACACCAGCCTCATCAACCAGAAGAAGAAGATGGAGTCGGACCTGACCCAGCTGCAGACGGAAGTGGAGGAGGCGGTGCAGGAATGCAGGAACGCCGAGGAGAAGGCCAAGAAGGCCATCACGGACGTGAGTCCCCCACCCCGCCCTCCCGCGCCAAGGGGCTGGCCGGTGTGTGAGGGCCTGACCCCAGCGTGTGCCGCCCCGCCCCCGCGCGCAGGCCGCCATGATGGCGGAGGAGCTGAAGAAGGAGCAGGACACCAGCGCCCACCTGGAGCGCATGAAGAAGAACATGGAGCAGACCATTAAGGACCTGCAGCACCGGCTGGACGAGGCCGAGCAGATCGCCCTCAAGGGCGGCAAGAAGCAGCTGCAGAAGCTGGAGGCGCGGGTGCGGGAGCTGGAGAATGAGCTGGAGGCCGAGCAGAAGCGCAACGCGGAGTCGGTGAAGGGCATGAGGAAGAGTGAGCGGCGCATCAAGGAGCTCACCTACCAGGTGCGCGCGCTGTGCCCTGGCTGCCTTCCGGGACCCCAGGCCACCTGCGCCTTGAGACGCTGTCCGTAGATTCGTTTTCTTTCTCGGGAGTCCGTGTGGCTTGAGTCTGTGGATTTTTCTAGCAAGTGGAGAACCTACTACTTCCTCAAAGTTGTTTTTCAAGAACTAAGAGCTCCACCAGGACAGCTTCAGAGCGGTCCAGAGGCCCCTTCCACCTTTGTGGGGCGCGTTAGGGAGGAGAGTCAGGGGGTGGGAAATGGCAGAGAACTTCCCCACGGCCAAGGGAAGGCTTTAGAGAAAGAAGATCCCAGCATGTTCCAAGACCTCCGTGTGCTTAGGTCAGAGCTTCTGCCTGTACTCTGTACTCATCACAGTGTGCCTGTCGGGGGAGAGACCAAGGAGACAGGGGAACTGGCCCATTTGACAGATGGATCCCAGAGACAAGACAGGGTGCAGTGCTAGAACCGTGGATTTGGCACGGACAGAAGCACGCACCAGGAGCTGATAGGGGGATGACTGGTTAGGTATTGCAGCCAGTGTTCCTGGCCCACTGCAGTACTGTCGTGTTAGAGTACTGGGCTATCATAGATCAGAATAACGTGAGCCATGAGGGTGCGCCTTCTTTCTGCATTCCTCCTTAGCCCTGGTCACTCCTGAGCCACTGGCCGAGAGCACGTGTGTTGCTCTGCTCCCCACGTTGGGGCTGGAACAGAGCCAGTGCCTCTTTCTTACCTGCTCAGGAAGTTCAGAGCCGCACCCCCCCCCAACACACCCAGCCCCCAGAGCTTGGTGGATCCTGGACTGAGAACATTGCCTTGCCCTCTTTGCGTCAGAGATGGAATCTCCCCCACCGCGCTCTACCCTGGGCGCCTGGAAGGCGGCAGCTGAGGCATGGCGAGGAGCTAGAACAATGGGGAACAGAAAGGCGATGGCGCTTACTCCTCCCTGAAACCTCCTTCTCCCCCTGCAGACGGAGGAGGACAAGAAGAACCTGCTGCGGCTGCAGGACCTGGTGGACAAGCTGCAGCTGAAGGTCAAGGCCTACAAGCGCCAGGCCGAGGAGGCGGTGAGTTCATGATTTTCTCTCTCGCCGTTCATCAACGCACTTATTATGTGCGAGAATCGATGCATGTCCACCACGCATGGTGGGGCTCGGACAAAGGATTGCTCTAAATGTGAACATTTATTATAATAGCTGGTACGGTCAGAGCTATGTCAGGCACTCTGACTCAGCAGAAGCAAGGCACCTGCCCCCACGCATATAACCTATGCACCATAAGTCCACGTGAAGGCAGTGGGGACACTGATGCAGGACAGGGGGCAGATGACGCTTAAGGCAGGCCAGCGGCCTTGACATTGGGCTTAGCAGGTGACTTCCTTCCCAGTGGAGGAAGACTTCCAAGCAGACAGGAAAGTGCATGTGAGGTGCTAATGGAGAACCTGGGCTGGGGGGCGTCCCTCCGAGGCATGCTGGGACAGATGGGATGACGTTCTGGGGGGCTCCCTACCAAGCAGCATGGGATTCACTTTGGGAAGTGGGTGGTGGCCATGCAGGACACGATTGAGGAGGTTCCTCCCGCGCCCCACCCCCACAGGAGGAGCAGGCCAACACCAACCTGTCCAAGTTCCGCAAGGTGCAGCACGAGCTGGACGAGGCGGAGGAGCGGGCAGACATCGCGGAGTCCCAGGTCAACAAGCTGCGGGCCAAGAGCCGCGACATCGGCGCCAAGGTGGGTCCCTCCCCCAGGGGCTCCAGTAGCCACCCGAATCAGCACACCCCCTGACATGAGTGCCCCTCGGGGTGGGCAGCCCTCACAGCCCTGAGGGTCCTACAGCAGCTGCTTAGGGCAGCCCCCAAAGACTGGAGTCTCTGCTGGATGCCCCGTCTTTCCCCTAAACCACAGCACCCCTAGCAAGGGACCCCAAGGTCCCAGCGGCCCAGCCAGTCCCATGCTGTGGGCATCTCCCTTCAGCCACTGGAAACCCTAGGGATGCTCCCCACACCCCATCTCTCTTGCCAGCTGCCACTCACATCTCTCCTTCCTTTCTCAGCAAAAAATGCACGACGAGGAGTGACGCCGCCTCCGGAACCCCGCTCTTGTTAACCCGCAATAAACACGAGTGCCTGACTCCGCCTGCGCCCATCTGTCTTTCCCACCAGCTGTCCAGCCTGCAGCAGGAAGGCTGCTGCCCCAGGAAAGGGGGTGGCCCCAGCCCCTGTGAGCAAGCCAAGGCAGCCAAAGCTCCCACAGCTGTAGAGGAGGGAACCAAGGCCCAGAGAAGTGAGGTGTCCCACCTGCGGCAGCACAGCTGTGAGACCCAGCTCTGCTCAGTATGCACCCAAGCAAAGAGAAGGGGGCGTTTCCAAAGTGGAGAACAGCAAGGCTCCAATTCCAGATGCCAAGAGGCAGATTTTGGTGCCGAGGCTGAAGCTGCCCTGCACCTGCTGCACCTCAAGGCTGCAGGGCTTGAAGTTATTCTGGGACCCCTGTTCTCTGCGCAATTAATTTCCCACTGATGCCAGGAGAGGTTTGGAGCTGCATGAGGACCAGGATACAAGGAAGTGGGGGACAGGTCCCAGCCTGGCTGTCAGCTCCTGCTGTCAGTTCTCACCTCTGTGGGCCGGGGTCTCACCATGAGGGCTCCTGGAGTCCACGTGCAGCATGGGGCAAGCCTGGGCTTTGCTAGTCTCCCACCCAGACACAGACAAGCCTGGGAGCACAGACAGGTTCACACCACCCATCACATTTCTGCTCTCTTTGAGCTACTGGGACAGTCCAGCCCAGGGTACACAGCCGCTCAGGGGACTGGGCTGGACTTCGTACCATCTCATCCCTTTACCTGGCAGCCTTCTGGCAACTCCCCTAGCTGAACCTCTTCTTTGCCTCCTCTGAGGCTGTACCCACCCCTGCCCCAACCAAAGCCAGCCTGCTAGTCCTGCAAATAGACTGTGCATACAACCCTAAGAACCACAAGCAGACACCTTCTGAGAAACAAACAGTCCAACTGGTTCTAGCCCGGGAGAACTGCCAGCGCTGAAGCAGAGCCAGGATTGAGGGCAGAAAACCAGGGCAGCGGGTGGGCATTGTGGCATGGGGGTTAGGACAACCACATGCCATATCAGAGTTCCTAGTTCAAGTCCCTGCTGCTCCACACTTCTGATTCAGCTTCCTGCTATTGTGCCTTGGAGGCATCAGATGATGGCTGAAGTGCCTGGGACCCTGACCCCCATGTGGGAGATCTAGATGGAGTTCCGGGCTCCTGGCTCCAGCCTGGCCCAGCTCTGGCTCTTGCAGGAATTTGGAGAGTGAACCAGCAAATGGAAGTCATTTTGCATCTCAAATAAATAAACTTTTTTTTTTTTTTTTTAAGAAAGGAAACCAGAGGCAGGAAAGTTCAGATCAAGGGAGAAATGTTCACACTACCAAGAGGCTTGGGCGATACCTGGCAGGAGGTCCCCAGAGGAAGAGGAAGGAAGGTCTTTCAGAGCAGGAAGAAGCAGTGTTGGGGGGAAGGGTTAGCAAGTCAGCTTGAAGGAGCTGCTGGCTGCATTGTACTGCCATGGGCCTGTGGCTGAGGCTGGGCCAGTACAGTACCCAGAACACCTGTCCAGGTGTCAGGAGAGCTGGGTGCCAGCCCTAGCCATGTCACAGGTATAGGAAGGTCACGTCCCATAACCGCTGGAGGGAATGAGGGCATCGGCCCAGCTGGTCACCAAGGGCCCTGCTGGCACCAGCGTTTTGGGAATCTCTCCTCTCTGCCACCCCTGCGGCCTGCAGGCCAAAGCCTCCTCCACAACACCAGGGGGAGCTCTACACACACACCCCAGGCAGGCGCCTCCACACAAGCTCATGGACAAACCTGCGTGCCCAGTGCAGGGTGGGACATGATGTTTGGAAGACTTGCGCTGTTCCAGACAGAACTCCAGGCACCCAGCCACCAGGATATGTCAGAGTGGCCAAGGTTTTTACTTTTTATATTTTTTTAAAGATGTATTTTTTATTTATTTGAAATGCAGTGACAGAGAGAGGCAGACAGATCTTCCATCTACTACATTTGATTCATTCTCCAAAGGGCTTGCAACAGCCGGGACTGGGCCAGGCTGAAACCAGAATCCAAGAGCTCCACCCAGCTCTCCCACATGGGTGGCAGGGGCTGCATCAGAAGTGGAACAGCTGGGACTTGAACCCGCACTCCTATGAGATGCGGGTGTCACAGGCAGCAGCTTAACCTCTGCACACAGCCAAGTTCTGTGTTGCGTGGAAGGATGTCTTCATCGTCACTGCTCAGACCCAGCCCCAGGGAGGGACAGTGTGTCCTGGGCACTTTTGCCAAGGACGCTTCTTGGCATCCCTGGTCTGCCTGCTTTCTGGGGAAGAAAAGACTCAGCGGTCAGATTCCAATCTTTTAATTTGGGGGCCCTTGGAGGGCCAGCTTCCTCTGCCCACCCCCTCCTTCCCTAAGTCCCCCTCTCCTGGCCAGGGCTTCATCAAGAGTCAGGCTCCACAGACGCGTCTCCAGTGACTTCTCAGGCAGATGTCTCTGTAGGCCTGGGCCAGGAGCTATGAACCCAAAGGAGACGTGGCTGGGCCCCACTAGTGCAGGTCCGGCGGCAGCTAGGAGCCAGTTAGCCCCAGAGTCACTGCGGGTCCCCTGTGGAGAAGAAACCAGGGAGGGAAGCCACATCAGGCCAACGTGGCTGGGGCAGGGGAGGGGACATGGGCACTCGGAGCACAGGCACTCACCCTGGGAGGCCCTGGGCGCCATCTCAGTCCGGTAGATCTTGAAAGCATCATAGGCAAAGACAGAAACCAGAATGATGCCAAAAACCTGAGGGACGGTACAACAGAGGCTGCTGGGCCACTGGGTTAGGGGAGAGGTGGGGTGGGTGGTACAGGGTGAGGTTCGAGGCAGGCGCTGCACAAAGTGTGCAAACGCCAGCCAGAGCCCTGCGGGGTGGCCGAGCCCTGCCAAGCTGGACTCACAAAAGCAGCAATGGCAGCTCCATCCCGGGAGGTCACAGCAGCAAAGGAGACCACCAGGAAGATGATGATGGCGCTGATGCAGCGGAGGAAGTCCTGGGGGAGTGGGAGGGGCGGGGGCAGGGTCACAGGGACGTCCCAAGGCAGGGAGTCAGCGGCCTGGCTCTGAGGCATTCTGAATCCCTGTGTGGGGACACACCCTGGACACGACACACCACGAAGCGCTTTTGAGAGCGAGAACCCACATGGCCACCCGGGGTGTGGAAGCAGGGGGACCCACAAGCCACGAGGATGAGAAGCTGAGACAGACCCACGCAGAGCAGCCAGGGGGGCCGGGTAGGGCAGGGCTGGCTGGGGCTGGGCCCCTGCTGAGAGGACCCAAGGGTGTGCCTCTTCCCCGATGCCGGGACCCCATGGCTGAGAAGTCAGTGTGAGTCCCGGCACAGTTCTGAGCACAAGGAGTGCGGAAAAGGCGGGCAGTGGGGGTGAGGAGAGGAAGGTCCTGGGAAGGCAGGCTCCTCACCAGACAGGGCCAGTTGAGCCGGTCGAAGCGCTGGTAGTACTGGGTGGCGTAGAGGAAGAGGAAGGCGAGCGTGATGAAGAACTCCAGCAGTGCCGCGGCCATGTAGGCAGAGATGGAGGCCGTGAAGCAGATGAAGATGATGAAAACCAGGACCTGCGGGACGGAGCAGGGGGCGCCTGCCAGGAAGGGGACACGGGCACTGGCCAGCCTAGGCCTCACACTCATCAGGAGCTGCCCCGTCCTCGGAGAGAAGGAAGAGCCTGGAGAGTCCCCACCCCCACCCCACCCCTGCTCCCCAGGGTCAGGAGCCACCATTCAAGGGTCCCAGCAGAGCCAGCAGTGCATCCAAGCTGCATGACTGGGGTGGGGGGAGGGGGCTGGCCTATGATGATCCACCAGGACATGTCCCCAGGAGCGGAGAGTGCCATGTGCCCCACAGCCCAGAAGCCACCCCAGTCCTATATCCTATAGAACGTGTTCCCTGCTCCCAGATGCCCAAAACTCCCCTGACAAGGGCCAGTGAAGACAGGTGCCACCCAGTGGGCTCTGGGTGAGCCTTCAGCTCTGGCGGTACGGGGTGGCAGCTCTATGGAGGCCTTGTGGTCTCACTAAGTAACTGAGGACTGATGGTCAAGGGCAGCAGATGCCACATCAACTGCAGCTGGCAGGAAGTCCGTCCTTTCTAATAGGTGGACTCCAGGGACAAGGTGAGAAGTGGCCATGTTACAGCCAGGGAAAGGCAGGCTGGCCCGACCCCACTGTCTCCCACTCCCCCAATGTCCCCAAAGGCTGTCCTCAGTCTAACTTCAATCCTTCCTGCTGCAACGGAACTCTGAAGATGAGAGCGGGGCAGCCAGGACAGAGGGGTGTGCAGGGAGCCTGGGCAGGGGGCTGCTGACAGCTGAGCCTGGGGCATAGGTGGGAGGGGGGACGGAGGCACCAGGTGGGGGAGGCAGCTGTTACCAGCTCGGTCTCCAGCAGGATGCCTTTGAGGGAAGAGAGGAAGCTCTTGTCCACGGCGAAGCCCTGGAGCGCGGCAGCTGCCCCCTCCTCGGAGGGCCGGTCTCGGCGGTCCCAGGCACCCAGCATCTCTCCGTGGGGCCCACGGGGCACGGCCCCCCACCGCCACCAGCCCAGGAGACCTGGCAGGCTAGGGAAGCAGGCCGGAGGGAGAAGGCACTTTGAGAAACCTGCAAGTGAAGAGGCGAGCCTTCACCCCACTGTGCCGGAGCCTCACTGTGGCAGAACCAGCACCCTGGGAGGCATAGGGGAGGGCAGGGAAGGGGAGGGAGGAGGGCGGAGTGGCTAGCCCCTCCCCTCACTCAGAGCCCAACCCAGCCTGGAGAGGGGCAGAAGGAATGGGGGAGAAGGGGAGGTCCCGAAACAAATGGGAGGAGCCAGGAGATAAGGAGGTGGGGGCTGGACGAGGAGTGCCCGGCGACCTAAGCCTGAAGCTGTATGTGTGCTGTATGTGTCCGCTTCCCCTAACCTTAACCCCCTTCCTATGCCAGTCCCGTCTCCCTTTTCCTTTTAGAGAGGGTGGGACCAGAGCCCGGCTCAGGCTGCACCCCCCAGGACCCAGGCAAAGCCGTAGCCAGGACCAGAGACAAAGGCGGATTGTTGAGGGACAAGGGGGCGCTGTGTGCCTGCTGTGGTGCCTCAATGGGCCTCTGTGTCTCCAGCATGCTGGGAGCGCAGCCTGACCCCCACCCTGGTCCCGAGAGCGGAGGGGTGGGAGGGTGCAGCAGAAACTCTGGGGGGCCAGAGAGTGGGTGGTAGGGGAGCATTGTGGGGGGCGGGTGGAGAAGGCACCCAGGTGGGGGGCCACGATGCATGCCAGAGACAAACTAGATCATTTTTAAATACAGATGTTTATTTGGATGAATCTGCCCATGTGCAGTGATCTACGTCCACCGAATGCTTGATGCCCCCGTGAACGAGTGAGTGAGCGAGAGAATGAACAAATGAAATGAGGGCCTTCCCCTGGCAAAGGGGTGATTATCAAGAAAGTGCCTGTGCTGGGCCAGGGCAGCTGGGGGAAGGGCGGAAGGCAGAGACAGGAGTGCTCATCTCCAGCAAGGCCAGGACGCCAGCTTCCCGCAGCTGCTGCCTTCACAAAGTGCTTCCCAAAGTGCAAAAGGGCGCCAAAGCCCCCCACGCCGAGCCAAGGACCTGCTGGTCCCCGGGGTGCTTTGGAGAGGACGAGCGCTCAGGGGTCCTGGCCACCGTGGCAGGTGACGGGACACCTAGCTCCAGTTTTCCCGCCAAGGGTCGGCCTCAGGCAGACACACGACTAAGCCATCACCCGGGGCCTCACGCACACGCAAGCCAAGGAGACGCGGTAGAGCCGGCGCTCCAGGCAGTATCCCTGGCGGAGCCCGCGCTCGCCGCGGCACGGCCTCCGGTAGAAGACGGTCTGGTTGTGGTAGAGCAGCTCCGAATTGCCCAGGGGGTCCATGTGGGAGCCCGTCTGGAGACTGACGCAGTGCGGGCACAGGCAGCGGGCGTGGTACAGGTCCTGGGGGAGCCGGTTCAGGTCCCGGTCCAACCTGTGCGGGAGGGAGGGGCCGGATCAGGGAGGGCGGGGCGGGGGAGGAGCGAACGGCCGCTGGAGGCCTGGCTGCTCCTCAGTCCTGAGACACCCCCCCTTGCTGTGTGACTTGGAGCAAGTCCCCTGCACACACACACACACGCACGCACGCACACACACCCCGGAATTCATCTTCCCACTGGAAATGGGAGTAAGGGGTGAAGAGAGGTTTCCCAGCTGGTCCATTAGGGAGGTGGGGAAGGCAGCGGGCTCCTGCCTTAGCTCTGCTGCCCTGTGACACATCCGCTGGCCTCTGCCCGAGCTTTCTTGTAATTATTGCATTCTAGACTGTATTGCCAGGTTGGAGGACTATGCCCCCTGTGAAACCCAATTCTCTGGGGTGCAGCCAGCGCAGTTCCCAGATAAACACCCTGCAAGCAAAGGGTTCCGTGGTCCCATGAGTTTGGACCACGGAATTTCCCACGCTGAGATGTTATGAATCTACGGGGCAGGGGCTGGAGCAGCCTTTCCCAAACCCACCCATCATTTTTTCTGAGTGCTCCATGGGACGCACTTTGGGGAAGGCCAGCTGAGTGATTATGTGGGGGTCCACAACCTCCCCGTGAGGGGTCTGGACCGCAGCTGAGTCAGCCAAGCTCAGGCCAGAGGTCCCCCAGCCAGCCTTCTGGGACAGCCCCCACGCATCGTGACCTGCCATGTCCACCCTAGGTCTAATCTCCACTAAAGCTGACCCCTTCCCTACCCCAGTAAATGTCTCTACCCGTCCCCAAAGCCCAGGTGAAGTAGAACTGGGCTTATGGTGTGGGGGGCATTGGGGGACAGAGACGGCTGCTGAGTTCACAAAACAAGATGTGTTGGGGCCAGCGCTGTAGGTTAAGTATCTGCCTGTGGTGCCGGCATCTCATAAGGGCGCTGGTTCTAGTCCCGGCTGTTCCACTTCTGATTCAGCACACTGCTGATGGCCTGAGAAGGCAGTGGAGGATGGCCCAAGTGCTTGGGCCCCTGCACCCGCATGGGAGACCCAGAGAAGAGATCCAGAAGAAGCTCTTGGCTCCTGGCTTCAGATTTTCACAGCTCCGGCCTTTGCAGGCATTTGGGGAATGAGCCAGCAGTGGAAAACCTCTCTCTGCCTTTCCCTCTCTGTGTCTGTAACTCTGCCTCTCGAGTAAAAAAATAAATCTTAAAACACACACACACACACACACACACACACAAGATGTGCGGGATCCCCAAAGCCCTCCTTTCTAATGTTTTGCTTTGCCATCCCTTTTTCAGTGCTTCCTAATAATATTCACATCCTGGCACAGAGAATTAGAATATTCCTGTAGCACACAGAGTGGAAAATAAAATGGCCACAATCATGATCAAAGAGAACCAGCCCAGGGCTCCAGCCACGAAGCTGCCCCCAAGAGCTGAGGCCTTGGCTGTCTTAGTGCACCTGCAACCTAACATGGCCCAGGCCAGGAGCATTAGGCTGGGCTGTTCTGTGCCCGCATCACGCCATTACTCCCCAATGTTTTAGTTAGAAAAGCAGGGGCCATTGTAGGGATCAAAAGTGAAGAAGAGGAATAGACTTTTACATCCATTATTTCATTTGATCTGCATATTAGCCTACTGGAATTGAAACAAACTAACCAACCCTGAGCTTTGAAAACTTGAGTTATTGGTCCACACACATCCAATGAGTCAGAGCTGGGACTCAGATTCCGGTCTTGTTGAAGCCCCAAACGCTCTGAGACCTGTCTGAGATGGGAAGGGGGAGGTGTGCTGGAATTGGGGGTGGGGTTTCACACACACACCAGGGCGGGGCACAGGCAGACACTGGGGAGGCGACAGCAGACTCACTCGTATCTCCAGGGGGAGATGGCCCTGCTATTGAGGGGTCCGTCTTCGCTGGCCCTGCAGGATTCTTGGGGGTGGGTGAGCTCCAGCTCTGGGGGAGTCACGGGCACAGGAGTCCACTGCAGCCACTCCTCAGGGAGGGCCTGCCCTTTACTGGTGCAGCAGGTAGACCTGTGACTGCAGTCCTTCCAAAGCTCCAAACAGAGGGTGTGGGTCCCCACGACCATTGCCAGGAACGCCACCACCTGTGGGCAAAGGCCAGAGAGAGAACAGCTCTCACTTTGCCTGGGCCTTTGCTCCCACAGAACTGCCCTGCCCCCAGCAGCTCACCAAGATCCCACTGGCTACCCCAGCCCCACACCTGAGGCAGCTCTGCTCCGCTGAGCACGGAGCACTCACCTGGTGCATGCTGGCCCTTTCGCCCTCTCCGCAGCTGCTGTGCTGGTTGACAGGGCCCTCGGAGCAGCCTGCCTGCCTCAGGTCAGGAGTCCTGGTTTTATTCTCAGCAAACCTGTTTTGTTTATTCAAATTGATTTCCACTATCTCTTGTAGGGAGGAACTGGAAATTTAAAATACCAAACCATGTCAAGAGCCTCGGGAGGTCACTGATGTCATACATAAGGGTGTTAATTGTTAAATTAACAACAGGAGTCACTGTGCACTAACTCCCCATGAAGGACCTCTGTCCTCAATGAGTTGTATTATGAGAGTTAACTGAAAAACTAGTTCTCAAACTGTTGTGTGTGTGTGTGTATGTGTGCAAATTATTGAAATCTTTACTGAGTATAGAGTTGGTCTTTTGTGTACAAAGTTAACTGAAAATGAATCTTTTTTTTATATTTATTTAATGTATTTGAAAGAGTTACAGAGAGAGGTAGAGACAGAGAGAGAGGTCTTCCATCCGCTGGTTCACTCCCCAGATGGCCGCAATGGCCGGAGCTGTGCCGATCTGAAGCCAGGAGCTAGGCACTTCTTCCAGATCTCCCACGTGGGTGCAGGGGCCCAAGCACTTGGGCCATCTTCTACTGCTTTCCCAGGCCACAGCAGAGAGCTGGATCAGAAGAGCAGCGGCTCTAGAACTAGTGCCCATATGGGATGACAGCGCTTCAGGCCAGGGCTTTAACCTGCTGCGCCACAGCACTGGCCCCGAAAATGAATCTTATTGTAGAATTGGACTGGCAAGGGGAGAGGGAGGAGGAGGAGGGGTGGGAGTGTGGGTGGGAGGGCAGGTGTGGTGGGAAGAATAACTATATTCCTGAAGTTGTACTTTTGAAATTTGTATTCCTTAAAAAATCAAAAAAATTAAAATTTAAATAAAAAATAAAAATACCAAACCAAAAAAACCTGACCACCTTTCCAAACACTGTTGAAGATGCTGGACTCAGAGAAGTCGGGATGACAGCGTTACAAGCCTGGTGGCTGATTGGGTACATTTGCTCTTTCCTCTCCCCACCCAACTCTGCCCCCTGCCCCCTGGAGGGGGGTGGGAGGCACATGAGGTCACAGCAATCAGTTCTATTATTTTGTGTCTTTGTGAACTGGTACTACGGAAATTAGGGCCTGTCCTCTGGCATCTTTTATTTCTTTTTTTTTTTTTAAGATTTTATTTATTTATTTGAGAGGTAGAGTTACAGACAGTAAGAGAGAGAGACAGAGAGAAAGGTCTTCCATCTGTTGATTCACTCCCCAGATGGCTGCAATGGCCAGAGCTGTGCCGATCCAAAGCCAGGATCCAGGAGCTTCCTCCAGGTCTCCCACTGGGGCCCAAGCACTTGGGCCATCCTCCACTGCCTTCCCATGCCACAGCAGAGAGCTGGATTGGAAGAGGAGCAGCTGGGACTAGAACCAGTGCCCATATGGATGCCAGTGCATCAGGCGCAGGATTAACCTACTGTGCCATGGTGCTGCCGCCTCTGGCATCCTTTCAAGAGGTCTCCTATCCACCACAAGCGTGGTCTCCTCTGCTCCCTTTTCTCCATATCAGTGAGCACTTCCCTTCCCCTCCAGCACCTTCGATCCCACCCCAGCTTTGAGGTCTGAGACCCCCACCCTGGGTGACTTCTCCCCTCTGTCCCATTGCCATCCCGTCTTCCTCACCACGCCTCCCCTCACCTCCTCCTCATGCTACAGCCAGGCAAGCTCTGATCCCGAGTCTGGTGGTGGACGGGCCAGGCCTGATGGAAGCAGTGGTAGGTGACTGCTCCCACTGCACACAGAAAGGGGTTGAGGAAGCACCAGGGGTCAAGCTAACACCGAGGACCCACCTGCGCCACCCCGCCCACAGGGCAGTGGCCAGCGGCCCTGCGGCAGGGACAGCTGCAGCCCCTGGGCCATGCGGCCTCAGCTGTCAGCCCCAGGATGGCCCAGAGTTGGGCCTATCCTCAAAGACATGGGCCAGCCGGGAAGAGTCTGCTGGGAGGCACTGGACTGGCAGCAGGCCAGAGCCCACTTCCCTCTGAGTCTTTCTCTGTCCTGGCCCCTGGGTGCCTCTCTCCCTCCATCCCCATCCCTGCACACAGATATTCTTTAAGATATAGCTTCCTGATTTGCATATGCTTACCCTCCGAAAATACTACTCTAGTAACCAAGGACTCAGTCAACAAACAGAGGGAACCAGGAATAACCCTGACAGCAGAGCAAGGGGAATCCTCGATGCTTTGGGGCCAAGCAACCCCAAAGGAGAGGACTGATGGGGTAGTGCAGCTCCAGTGAGACCCTGAAGTCCTGGAGCTATGGGATTTGGGGTGAAGGGAGACCGCACAGGAGACAATAGTGGAACACTGAGGCCATAGAGTTGGCATAGTGGCTCAGCGGTTCAAGTCCCGGCTGTTCTGCTTCCGATCCAGCTCCCAGCTAATGCTCCTAGGAAGGCAGTGGAAATTGGACCAAATACTTGGGCCCCTGCCATTCAAGCAGGAGACCCAGCTAGAGTTTCAGGCTCCTGACTTCAGCCTGGCCCAGCCCCAGCCATCAGTGGGGAGTGAATCAGTAGATAGAAGATCTCTTTCTCTGCCTCTCCCTCTCTGCCAATCTGCCAATCTGCCTTTCAAATAAATTCATTAATCTTTCAAAGAAAGCAAGCAAGCAATGAGGCCAGTAGCATCATCACCCAGCTCTCACTGCCCACCTCTGGCCCCGGAACCCCTGAACAGCCGCTCGATCTGTACACTGCTGGCCTCAGCTCCTGTGTACCTGCAAGAGCCAGGCATCGTGCTGAGCCATGCACCGGTCTCATCTTTACCCTGACAATAAAACCAGACTTGGAGGCCATTATCCCCATCCTATGAATGAGGAAACCAAAACCAGACAAAATGTAGAAACCCACCCAAGTTCCCACAGCTAGAGAGAAGCTGAGCTGGTTTCCCAATATATTCCTGAACAACTCCAAATCTAAGCTCCTGGCGGGGAGGTACCACACTGTGATGGCCCCCAGTTGGCTGTGCATGGAAAGGAAGCCCCCACACTGTCTGCTTCCCTTTCATCTGGGCTTGGGCTAGACAGGTCTCAGCTACACCTGCCCGAGGTCACAGGGCATTCCTTCCTACTTAGGCATCAGCCCTGCTGGTTGGGATTCATTGCTCCAGCTTCCTGTTCCGCAGCTTTTGGCCTTTTGCAAAGCCTCCAGGTGGTTTCTGGGGTTCCTCAGCTACCTCCAACCCCAGAGCAGGCTCTTAAGAGGGCAGTGCTCTTCCAGAAGACTTAAAATCCTAACGATCTCCCCCTAAACCTGGGCCAAGGGAGCAGAACTGGAGTCTGACCTTGGCCAGATCTCCCGATCTCTAGCCCTGTGCAGGAGGGGGTACTCAAAGGAGCCAGAAGTGATCCTAGCTACTTGTTCCCCTTGCTGCAGCTACAGAGTGGACCCAACCTGGGTTACTCGAGATGTTGCCCTTTGGGGTATCCCTACTTCTGCATCTCAAGGCAAAGGAAACCCCTGAAAGCCACAGGGAGGGCCCCTCTGAGCACACAGTCCCCCGACTGCCCTGCCTCCAATGATGACCAGGCTTGACCTGAGAACCTGGGCTCTGAGTCACATGTCCTACCCCCCCACCCATGCCCTATTTGCTCAGCCTCTGCCCTTATCTCAGCAGCGGCTTTGTGGGATTCCTTCAGGTTACTCCTTTCCATGAGAAACATTTTCCAGAGGGATTTCCTCCTGGGCTGGCTAGTTTTGGAATCCCTGAGTCATTCTAGCTTCCAGGGAATCCCTGGGGGTGTGAGAGCCGGTGGTGGCAATGGGGAGAATGCTGGAGGTGGGAGCAAAGGAAAGTCTGCCTAGCACCTGGCATCAAGGGTGCCCTCCCAACACTTATTTTTCCTGTTTGGGCCTGACCTGGCAGCCGAGCAGGGCTGGGATATTCCGACCCCTGTGCCCCTAGAAAAAGAGGTCAGTACCTCCCAGGGAGGGACAGGGAAGGTATGATGGAACATTTCTCCCTCCCTTAATGTGGACATGCTCTTGGGCTTGCAGAGGGTCAGGCCATGGCTGCCCTGTCCCTTCTCAGAAAGATGTAAGAACAGAAAGTTCGTACCTGCTGCTTCCAGGTCTTGGTCCAGCCTCTGAGCAGCTCTTGGCCTTGGGCCTTCTTTCTGCTCTTCCCTCCACGTTTGTAGAAGGGTGTGTGGACAGGTGGGAGTGGAGAGGGCCTGGATGGCCACAAGGTGCCAAAGGGCTTAGGTGCTCTGGCCCTCAGCTGCTGGACTGATGCCTGCTCCCCAGGACTCAGCAGGGTCTGTCAAAGCTCACGTGCACTGCCTTTGTCTAAGACAGGAACATGCCATGATATAGAGATGCGGCAGCGCTTCTGCACCTGCTGCTAACTTAGATGCTGCTCTCAGCTCAGAGTGCCCCCACCTCCCGTGCCCAATAACTAGAAGGTGAATGCCTGGACCAGACGGAAGCCTCCAGGACATTGCTCCCAAGTTCTGACTGGGAAGTGATGATGAGACTGGCTGGAAATAATTTTCAGTTTCATCTTTAGCTATAAAAAATGCTTTAGGCTCAAGGGCCTGACTTCAAGGAGAACCCAGTCTGGCCTGAGACACACACACACACATACACAGACACATGGAAAATCAGAATTAGCAAGACAAAGAGACCAACAACCCCTTACCCCCAGCCCCCAAGACTGAGGCCTCCCCAAGTGGGGCCCTCAGCTACAGGGCTTTGTCCTGCAGTCATGGCTGTCTTTGTTCATTTGTCCACTCACCAAATATTTATTGAGTGCCTGCTATTCACCAGGCACTACTGTTCTAACTGCCAGGAAAGCAGAGGAGGACAAGTCAGAAGAAGCCTCTGCCTCATGAAGCTTAGGTTTTAGTTTCCTCATTTATAAAGATTTATTTGTCTATTTATTTGAGAGGCAGAGAGAGGGAGAGACAGAGAGAGAGAGAGATCTTCCATCCGCGGGTTCACTCCCCATATGGCTGCAAAAGCTGGAGCTGGGCTGATCCAAAGCCAGAAGCTAGGAGCCTCTTCCAGATCTCCCATGTGGATGCAGGGGCCCAAGCTTTTGGGTCATCCTCCGCTGCCTTCCCAGGCCATCAGCAGGGATACTGGATTAGAAGTGGAGCAGCCGGGATTCAAACCAGCACCCATATGGATTGCTGGTGCTGCAGGAGGCTCAACCTACTACACCACACCAGCCCCAAAGCTTAGGTTTTAGGAAAAGGCATGATCAACAAGGGATCAAGATCATTTGGGATCATGAGAAGTGCTACTGAAGAAAAAGAAACCGTATTGGGAGACAGGGAGTGGCTGTAGATGCCGGCAAGTGGGGAGAATGGGAGGGCCATTCTACATTGGGAAGCCGGGCCAGGTCTTCCTGAGGATGCAATGTTTGACTTGATGCTGGAGAGGGTCTGGGGGAAGAGTATCACAAGCAGAGGGAGCAGGACATGCAAAGCCCCCAAGGTGGAACACAGGAAGCAGAGGGTGGACATACAACAGAGGATAAATGAGAGAGTGGGGTGAGAGAAGATGGAAGAGGCAGGCAGGGACCAGATCAGCCAGGATCTGACAGGCTATGATGCAGCTTTGGGATTTCATCCAAGGTCATTGGGAAGGCACTGACTGGATTCGAACATGACTGATATGAGTTTCTCAAGGGAAGGCATCATGTCCTTGACTTCCTGGGGCCTCCACAGAGTTGGCACCCAATAGCAATACTAACACTTGCTTTGGCCCAACACTGACACACGCATCATGAGCCAGACATTGTTCTCAGGATTCCCTTATCCCTTATGATAGGCCAGACAGGAAACCTATGCAGAGGCCATGTGGCCGGCCAAGCTCAGGAGCTAGTGCTGGGACCTTGGTTAGAACCCAGGTAGTCAGGGTGCTGTGAGTCCAAAGAGAAGTGAGCTGGAAACATTTAGTGGGCGCTGGAGAAGTCTGGGGTAGCGGACAGAAGGTGGGTCTGGGAAGTCACAGGTTGGAGTGTGAAAGAGAACAGCCAATTGGACAGTGCTGGGAAGAAAAGGGCAGCAGAGAAGATGGGAACCTGGGAGCCAATGGAAAGGTCCCTTGGTTTCCACTGCCTGAATACACAAGGGCACAACTTGGGTCTCAGCTCCCTGCTCAGCCTGGCTTTCTCCATCCGTGCTGGAGCCTGGATCTCTCCCTGAACCACTCAGAACCCCCTTAAACCTCTGCTTGCAAAGGAGAGGGCACAGGCAGGGGCATAGGGACACAGGAAAGGCTCCTCCTGACCCCAACAACAAAAACAGCAAAACCACTTTGAGCTTTCAAGAAAGCATAAGAAAGGAGCCCAGGAAAAGAGGAAAGGCGTTAGAGCAGTGTGCCAGATGCTTTGAGTGTATTTCTTGCTCAGCAGAGTTCCTGTCCCAGAAGAGGCAGTGACACTCAGAGCCAGGGTTCCCGCCTGCGTCTGCCAGGCCCGGGAATTCCAGCAGCACAGCCTTGTTTTGCTGCTGCTCTGGGCTCTGCTGTCTCTCACAGAGCTTTCCCAGGCTCTGAGCCGAGGACCGGAGCCCCACTGTCCATGTCCCAAGCCCCACCATCTCGCCTGGCCCCAACAGCTGCTGTCCTGCTCAGCCTTTTCTGGCCTCATCTATTTGCCTTATGGCGGTCAGATCATTCATCTTGGGGACAGTGTTTCTTGCCCACCTCCACCTTGGTCCCCCATTTGCCTTGGCAGTCCCCTGAGCGAAGATCACACCACGGCAGGTCCCCAGCAGCAGGACGTCTGTGTGCTAGGCAGCCAAGCACACACACACACACACACACACAGCCCCGGGGCTGGGGGCTGGAGGAGGATGGAAAGTCTCCACGGTGGTCCCCACCCACCAGACAGGAACTGGGATGAATCTGGACATGTAAAACCTCCTCTGTGGTCCCAGCAGAGTCTGCGTCTACTGAGGAACGCCAGCCTCACACCCAGTCTGCACTCCCTGACTCAGAGCCAAGCCCAGGGCCAAGACCTGCACCACATCCCCCCAAGGGGGTCTTCAGGGCCTTCCAGGGAGGGAGGGGGGCTTAGTCCCTGTCTGAGGTCTCAGACTCACTAAGAGATTTCAGTGGGACATCTGCTGTCATCTCCCAATGAGTTTATGCAGAGTTGTACTGCCTACTTTATATGCTGAAGCATTCATTTGCTCAATATTAACCTTGAGAATCTACTACAGCTTTTCAACCCGGTGCCGCATGGTGCTTCCCAACACCTCAGAAGCGGAAGGCCACAGGAGTCCCTCACGTCTCTAACAGGCTCTGTTGTGTGTCCCCCAAAGGAAGATCCTGGGAGGCGGGGTGCCTGGAGGGAGGCAGGGTAACCAAGGCGTTGCAATAGGGCCAGAAGGGTGGGGGAGGCAGAGTCCAGTGCTCCCGTTGAAATCGGGGGGGGGGGGGGGGGGCTGCACGCCACTCCCTCCGAAAGAAGTGCTCCCCTTTTTGTCCACGGTCCCCAAGCTTGCTCCTTGCAGCAGGGAGTGAGCCAGGCCAGGAAGAGGAGCAGGCCCAGACTGGCAGAGGTGGGTAAGAGGCCGCCCCGCCCGTCCGCCCGCCAGCAGCTCCCAGGCCAGACACTCCGGCTTCAAGCTGCCTCCCCAGAGCCAGAAGCACGACCAGCGCCAGACTCCGCGCCAGTCCCCCGCAAGACCGGCCCGGCTAGCGGCCCCGCCACCCCTGAAGCCGCAGCACCAAGCCGGCCAGAGGCGCGCACTCCCTCCTGCGGAGAGCCAGCCGTGGGGCTACTGAGAGGGAGGCAGGGAGACGCGCGGGCCGGCGCGGGGAGAGGTGAGCTCCCAGGCGGGGGCGGACCCCAGCGCCCGAGGTCTCTGCGAAGTCCAGAGGAAGAAGGCGCCGGCCGGGGCCGAGCCGCTCGGCCCGAGGGTCCAGGGCTGAAACTCAACACCCGCCTCGGGAAGGGCCGTCCCCCTTTCTCCTCCGCCCCTGCCCCTCCCCTCTCCCCTCCCCTCCCTCCTTTCTCTTAATCCCCAGGACCGAGCCCCGCGCCGGAGAGGAGAGGGCTCGAGGGGAGGCAGGAGCTGCGCGGCGGTGGGGCAGCGGGAGCCCGGGAAGGGGCGGGAAAGGGAGCCGCGAGCTGGGGGGAACCTGGGCGCCTTCCCAGCGCGCTCTGTGCCCCCACCCCAGGCAAGCCCTCCGGACCCGGGCCCCTGCGCCTCCTTCGCCTTCTCTTGGCTCCTTCCTCGGCGTTGTGGCCTTTCTCTTCGTTCCCAGAGGCACCTGAGTCTCCCCCAAGCTCTGGGGCGCGCCGAGGGGCCCTGCCAAGGGTGCAAGTGAGCGGGGGCGGCGGGGCCGGTGCGGGACTCGAGGGCCGAGCGTGGGAGCCAGCTTGGGGCTCAGCGCCCCAGGGCCGAGGGCTGGAAGGGGGACTGGGTTCCCCTGCCGCCTGGGAGAGGGCGGCGCGTGGGGAAGGCCGCGCGCCTCTTACAGTGGTGCCTGGGTGACGCCTACGGCAGGGCCCCTGCCCGCCGCGAGGCCCCGGGAACACGCTGCGCCCTCGTGCTTGAGCGCGAAACCGCCTCACCGCCAGGGGTGCGGGCGCCTGCACAGAAAGCAACCACTCCGGCCACCCTCGCCCCAACAGCCACGCTGTCCCAGACCTTTGGCGTCAGCCTGGCCCCCTTTCGCCAACTTTGGGCGAATTCGAAGAGAGACTCAGGGCTCGCTCTTCCTCCATCTCAGGGGTCCCGCCGCAGTGTCCCGGGCTACCGCGACCACGGGACCACGGTCTCGGGATCACCGCTCTCCGGCGCATCGTGCGGGCCGGGAGGAAAGGCTGGGCCCCAAAACTCGCTCGTCCGGCCCAACCGCCTCAGCGGCTTCTGCCAGCCCTAGGGGCTGCCCCGAGCGGCCTGGAGAGGCGTCGAGCGCAACCTCAGCTCCCGCCCCCGCGCTCGCCCTGGGAGGCAGCTTTCGGACCATGCGGGCCCAGAGAGCCTGGGCGGCCTAGGTGGGGCAGCTCCGGGGGCCGGGCCAAAGCGGCGGCCCCCGGGGGGCCGCGGGGACAGCACAGAGAGCGCACCCTTGGATGAGGTCCCGCAGTGACGCCCCGGCCCGCCCCGCTCCTCCTCCTGCCTGGCCAGGCTGCCTCCCATTTGGGAAGTTTTTTGGGTTTTCTTTTCTCCTCCTCCGACCTTGGCGGAGGCCACTGCTCAAGCGGCACAGCCAGGGGCGGCCTCCTCGCCTGGAGGCCGCGGACCATGGTGCGAGGCAGCCACCGCTGAAGTCAGCAAAACCCAGCCTAGCCTGAAGCAGGCTGCGCGGGAGGCCAAGGCCATGGCCATTGCCACGTCGGTGAGTCCACCAGCGAGAGCAGGCTGGGTGCGGAGACCTGCACGCCTGCCCTGCGCTGCTGTCACTTTTATTTCTGCTCTTTCTTTGTCCCTGTGGCTGGCCCCTGTCTTTAGGAAAACTGTGCCCCCCTCCTCTCACTTTTGTTCCCTTCTCCCTCTCACTCCTTAGCCCCTGCTCCTCCCGATGCTCAATTCGCCCCTCCTCTCCTCCCCCACCCTCCTTTCTCCTTTTTCTTTCTAAAGGCTGCGCCTGCCTGGAGGGGAGGGGGTGTGTGGAGTCGGAGTCCTCTCTACTCTTTCTGGACAAGAACAGATGGCCACTGGTGGTTGGCAGGGGCTTGTGATTGGGAGGCAAGCAAAAGGTTGGGAGGGGGCCGAAAGGCCGAAGTGGCTGGGAGCATTTCCGGGAAAGGACAGGACCCAAGGAGCCCACCTCCAGAGGAGGAGGAAAGGGAGGAACAGAGTGCAAGAGGGTGACCCGGGCAGGGAGAAGGAGAAAACAGGGGAGGTGATGTCAGCCAGCCTCAGGCCACTTTCCGGGGACTGGGGACAAAGGGAGGAGACAGCTGGCATGATGGGACAGTGGGCGGAGGACTCCCAAGGCGGCTGTGGCCCGCTGCCACCCCACATGAAGCCAGCTTTCCCGGCTTAAGTCAGCTGGGGCCCCAGGATGGGGTGGAGCAAGGGTGGCCACACCCATCATCAATCAGTCTATCAGCAGCTCTGGTCTGGGCTCCTGCAAGGCCCAGAGGTGTGGCCCCATTGGACAGAATTCAAACCTAGCGCAGGGAGGAGCTCCCCACAGCCACACCTCGGCGCTCTGCCGTCTGAACCCGGGCAACGCTGGCCCCTCGGCAGTCTTCCCTAGGCCCCACTGGGAATTCCCAGGGAAGGGAGGCTGCCACCTGCTCTCTGCCCGCCTCTGTGCAGGGACTCAGAAGGAGACTTGTGAGAAAGCACGGAGCCGCCCCCAGTGCCTCCCGTGGCCCCTCCTCAGACCGGGCTCTGTTTAGTTCCTCAGTCTGTGTGATGGCTCAGGGCTGTGAAGGGGTGGCCCTCTGGGGGCCTCTGACCTGGAGACGTAGGCTCAGGGGTCAGCTAGTCAGCTCTGCAGTCCCAGAAGGCAGCTCCCTCTTTCTTTCTATTTTTTCTTTTTTAAAGGCAGGGACTCTGTTAATCCAACTTACAGAATCCTGATAGCATCTAGTATTTCTTCTTCTTTTTTTTTTTTTTTTTTTTTTTTTTTTTTTTTTTTTGACAGGCAGAGTGGACAGTGAGAGAGAGAGACAGAGAGAAAGGTCTTCCTTTGCCGTTGGTTCACCCTCCAATGGCCGCCGCGGCCGGCGCACCGCGCTGATCCGATGGCAGGAGCCAGGAGCCAGGTGCTTTTCCTGGTCTCCCATGGGGTGCAGGGCCCAAGCACCTGGGCCATCCTCCACTGCACTCCCTGGCCACAGCAGAGAGCTGGCCTGGAAGAGGGGCAACCGGGACAGAATCCGGCGCCCCGACCGGGACTAGAACCCGGTGTGCTGGCGCTGCTAGGTGGAGGATTAGCCTAGTGAGCCGCGGCGCCGGCCCCATCTAGTATTTCTTGAGCATTCGTGATGGGCTCGTGCTAAGCTTTGTTGTGATTTTGGACACATCACCTCGTCCAGGCCTGACAGCCTCATGAGGCTAGTGCCGTTCCTCGCCAACAATAGATGCTCGGGGATGGAGATGGATACGGGATCCTACAGAGGACACTGGTGCTCAGAAAGGTTACACAACCTGGCCAAAGGCACCCAGCTCAACAGGGGCAGAGCTGGGACTCAACCCCGGGTCTGCCTGCCTCGAGAACTGTGTTTTTAACCCCTTGACTAGAGCCAAAAGCCCTGATTTATAATTAGTTGGAAAAGTGCAGAGCAAACCGGGAATTTGTGTCATCTGGTTAGCACGCCTTTTTGCAGTGGGACAACACCAAGAGACTGCGAGAAGGGGCTTTGGTGAGTTTGGAACCAGTCAGGAGCAGTCAGTTTGATGGTAAAACCCCCATCAAGAGCCGGGGGTTAAACCGTCCACCAGAGGGAGGCAGTGGCCAGGAGGAACAGGCGCCCCTGCCTGGGGCAGCCTGCCGAGATCCCTAGCTTGAGATTTTTTACTGAATGAGTCCATGCAGCTGCTGGCCGGCAGTGCCCTCTAGCCCCGCTGTGGAAGCCGCCACTGCCAGGGGTGCTCCCAGCAGGCTCGGCCGTTCAGCAGGCATAACTGCAGCTGACGCTGAGTTGACGCGCTGAGTCCTTTCAGCTTGAGTCTATACAAGGACCCCCTGGACAGAGCGCTGGGAAGGGTGACAGCAAAAGGAAGCTGGATCGAAGGCAGGCTTCGCATGCACTTGGCTCAGCTTTGCGCCACGCCCTCTCTATACCCTGGTACATCTGTCATTGCGGGGAGGCCCTAGAGTGAGAGACTGAGAGAGTGCAGGTTCGCAGTTAAACAGCCTGAGGTTCGAATCGTGCATTGCCAGCTGTGCCAGCTGTATGCCATTTCCCAGGGTGGGGTAGTGATGGCTCGTCCCACAGTGGCCATTGTGAGAATGAAATGGGATGAGCTGAGCAATGCCAAGACTTGCACGGTGTCTAAAGAAATCTTTTCCACTTTGCATCTGTGACTTATTCCCCAGGCTGGAGTCCTCAGTGGAGAACGCTCAGCTGCTCTGGCCAGACGAAGCAGGCTCATGAGCATGTGGCATGCTCAGTCTGCCAGTCCCTGCACACATGCCCATATACTCACACAAGCACACACTTCTCTCCATGGCAACCTCCGCCTCTTCTGGTAGAGCCCTATTCGCTGAGACTGACAACAAAACACTTGCTTCGCTTTCTGTTTTCTTTCTTATTATGCCTCAGCACTACGTCTGCACCGGGCTTCCCAGTCTCCAAGGGGTCTCTGCAGCTGCTTCAGGAACCCTTTTGTTTGGGAGGCATGATGGCTGGGGGACTCGGGGAAGGCAGAGGAGATTCAGGGCACGGAGGGGACTTGGCAGGACTTGATCATGTGCTTTGGAAGAAATTCACTCAGCAGAAGTGTCCGGGGTGGGTCTCTGTGGCAGAAGCCGAGAAAGACAGCAGTCCTACGTAGGAGCAGAGACTGATGGTGAAAAAGTCAGTCGATGAACAATGTGACACGTTATGAAGGAAACGAGGGGTGGAGGCAGACACAGCTGGAATAGAGACAAGAGTGGAGAAAAGGGCTCTTGGAGAAGGAGACATCCTAAACAGAACAGGAGGATGACAAAAAGCCAGATCAACAGCCAATGGAAGAATATTCTGGGTACAGGAAACATCAAGTGCAAAGGCCCTGAGGCAGGAAAAAACCTTGTGTAGTTGAAGGAATAGAAAGCAAGAGGAAGGACACAGGTGATGAACCAGAGACAGGGCAGGCCCAGTCGGGAGTTCATATTTTTAGCTGGAGGGGAATGGGGAATTCGAAATTTGCAGGGTCTTGAGCAGGGGGTGACATAAGCCGCTGTGTGTGAGAAGACCCCTCTCCTCATTCCGCCCTCATCCCCCAGGCCCAGCTGGCCAGGGCATTATACGACAACACGGCCGAGTCCCCCCAGGAGCTGTCCTTCCGCCGAGGGGACGTTCTGCGAGTGCTGCAGAGGGAGGGCGCCGGCGGGCTGGACGGCTGGTGCCTCTGCTCCCTGCACGGCCAGCAGGGCATCGTGCCTGCCAACAGAGTGAAGCTCCTTCCTGCCGGGCCAGCACCCAAGCCCAGCCTCTCCGCAGCACCCCAAGCCCCACAGCCCAGCAAAGAGGACCAGGAGGTGAGAGTGGGGAGCCATCCCAGCCCCAGCCAGGACAGCCCTGTTCTCTCCCCGGCTCTGTGTTGCCTGGAGTCTGTCCCCACCCTCTCTGAGCCACTGCTGTCGGAGTTCCCTCATCCGAAACTCTTCCTCTCCCACCCACTTTTCCTCATCCCCAGGTGTACGTGGTGCCACCCCCAGCCCGACCCTGTCCTGCCCCGGGGCCTCTGACTGCACCTTGCCCACCTTCCCCTGACTCCATCTACAAGGTCCCCAGAGGCAGCGCAACCCAGCTGGCCGCCCCAGGAGACGCCTTGGAGGTGAGAGCCAGGGCCCACGTGTATTGGGATGGGGTGTGTCCTGGGGGGAGCGGTCCCTCCCTAAGCTGGAGAGTGACTCCCGGCTTCCTCCCTGCAGGTCTATGATGTGCCCCCCACCGCCCTCCGTGTGCCTTCCAGCAGCCCCTACGACTCGCCGGCCTCTTTCTCCCGCCTTCTGGCCCGGGGTGCCCCCCAGCCCACTGGAGAGGAGGAAGCCCCCTATGATGTGCCGCTGGCCCCGAAGTCACCAACAGAGCTGGAGCCCGACCTAGAGTGGGAGGGGGGCCGAGAACCCGGGCCCCCCCTCTACACTGCACCGTCCAACCTGAAGCGGGCCTCAGCGCTCCTCAACCTGTACGAAGCACCCGAGGAACTGCTGACAGACGGGGAGGGCGGAGGCACCGATGAGGGCATTTATGATGTGCCCCTGCTGGGGCCCGAGCCACCTCCTTCTCCAGAGCCCCCAGGAGCCTCGGCCTCCAAAGACCTGGACACCTTGTCCCAGCTTCTGCCCAGAAGCCCCCCACCCCAACACAGGCCCCGGCTGCCCTCCGCCGAGAGCTTGTCCCGCCGCCCTCTGCCCGCCCTGCCTGTCCCAGAGGCCCCCAGCCCCTCTCCAGCTCCCTCTCCTGCCCCAGGCCGCAAGGGCAGCATCCAGGACCGGCCCCTGCCTCCACCCCCACCCCGCCTGCCTGGCTACGGGGGCCCCAAGATGGAGGGGGACCCAGAGGGTGGGGAGGTGGAGGACGACCCCACAGGACCCCACAACGAGTATGAGGGCATCCCGATGGCCGAGGAGTATGACTACGTCCACCTGAAGGTGAGCTCTTAGGCAGCCCCATGAGAGCCCCAGGTGACTTGTGCAGAGAGAAGCGGGCCAGCCACGGAGGCAGAGCCTCCCTGCCTCCCTGTCCCCCAGCCCTGGGACCCTGCTGCTTGGCCTGGTGCCCCACTCCTTCCCTAAACCTAGCCTGGGGCCACCAGGGCTCACAAACCTGGAGTCCAGGGACAAAGCACTGGCAGGAAGGCAGAGGGGTGGAGAGGCCATGCAGGCCACACTGCCCTGCTCCCCACTTCTGCACTGAGGCCGGCTCCCCTCTGCAGGGCATGGATAAAGCTCAGGGATCCAGGCCCCAAGATAAGGCCTTCCCAGGGGAGCCTGAACTGCTGGAGAGGGAGCTGCCGGAGAAGCAGGTAACCCTGGGGGGCGAGGTGGAGTGGGGGGCTGGGGAGACGGGGAAGGAGAAGCAGGCACTTGGGAGGAGCGTCTGCAGCTGAGCCATCAGGGAGTTGATTAGACTGGAGGTGAGCGTTCGCGTGAAGCAGGGAGTGGAGAGGAGTCAGAATCCGACAGGAAAGAGCTGGAACTTGGAAAAGGATATCAGGAATTCAGAAAGAGGGGAAAGAATGCGCTGGAGAGGAGTCAGGAGACCAGGCAGCCAGGGGAGCTGAAAGACTTTCTGGGCTGCGGGTCAGAGCCGGGCTCGTTTCAGTGTGGATTCTTGGGTTCCTAAGAGACCTGGCTCCTAATCCCGGCTCCACCGCTGAGAAGCCTGCGGCTCTGGAGCTGTCAGTTAATTTTGCTGGGCCTCGGGAAAGCGAGGTGCATTCCTTGACCCTGTGTCCAGTGGTCGGAACACAACAGCTGCCATTGACCGGGTATTTACCGATGGTGCGCACCAGCACAGATTGATAGCGATCCCTCCTGTGGTGTGTGCTGTGTGCAGTGGCAAGCGCTGAACTCTTGCTGCGTATTATCTCATTGCAGTAGGGCTGTGAATGGAAAACGCACACCAGATTATGAGCTTCCCTATGGGGAAGACCCCCTAATTTTCATTTTGGTTGCATGTTGAAAGGAGAGCATTTTCTGGCCGGCGCCATGGCTCACTTGGCTAATCCTCCACCTGTGGCGCCAGCAGCCCGGGTTCTAGTCCCAGTTGGGGCGCCAGATTCTGTCCCGGTTGCTCCTCTTCCAGTCCAGCTCTCTGCTATGGCCCGGGAGGGCAGTGGAGGTTGGCCCAAGTCCTTGGGTCCTGCACCTGCATGGGAGACCAGGAGGAAGCACCTGGCTCCTGGCTTCGGATCGGCGCAGTGCGCCGGCAGTAGCAACCATTTAGGGGATGAACCAACGGAAGGAAGACCTTTCTCTCTGTCTCTCTCTCTCACTGTCTATAACTCTACCTGTAAAATTAAAAAAAAAAAAAAAAAAAGGAGAGCATTTCCTTACACTTGGAGTTGGATAAAACACGCTCATTTCTTTTCAGTTTTCTTAAAGGGGCTGCTAGGAAGTTCGCAGTGTCTCCGTGCTTCATGTTACATTGAGCAGTGCAGGACTCGACTCCCAGGAGAGAAGGAAACAAGCTCAGAGGTTTTGTCTGAAGTTCAGGTTGAGGTTCTTTGAACACAGCTCTCTCTGACATCAAGCCTGGATTCTAAGAATCTAAGTTTCCTGATGGGCTGAGCTACGAGCTAAAGGGATACCCTATGGGAGACAGGAAGGAAGAAAGGGAAGAGGGAAGGAGAAAGGGAGCAGCGGAGAGAACAGGCACTGACCACGCCTCTCACCCCGCAGGAGGCCCCGTGCCCAGGGGAGCCACTGGCTCTGTCCCCTGCAGATCTCCAGCTGCTGCAGTTCTACGCAGGCCAGTGCCAGAGCCACTTCTCCGCGCTGCAGACGGCGGTGGCGGCCCTGATGCGCAGCACCCAGGCCAACCAGCCGCCGCGCCTCTTCGTGCCTCACAGCAAGCGGGTGCTGGTGGCCGCCCACCGCCTGGTGTTTGTGGGGGACACCCTGGGCCGCCTGGCGGCCTCTGCACCTCTGCGAGGACAGGTTGGGGCTGCAGGTACAGCGCTGGGCCAGGCCTTGCGGGCCACCGTCCTGGCCGTCAAGGGGGCTGCCCTGGGCTACCCCTCTGGCCCTGCCGTCCAAGAGATGGCGCAGTGCGTGGCAGAGCTGGCAGGGCAGGCCCTGCGATTCACCACTCTGCTCACCAGCCTGGCCCCCTGAGGACCCCTCGGCACCTCCCGGCCTGCAGAGCTCCTCCAGGTCCTGGGGGGGGTGCTCTGTGCTAGGGGCCAGGAGAGTGGAGGTATCTTTCCTGCCCCTTCTCGCCATCTCAGCCTCTCAAAGGCGTCTGTTGCTCCCCTCACCTGCAGCTTTTTGTACGAGCCATTTTGTATAAATTATTTATATTTAATATGATCCCCTGCTTCGTCAGGGGCAGGCACCAGGCCCTATGGGCAGGGAGGAGCTGGCCTCTCGAGCCCTCAGCCGGCGGTGGAGGTTGCTGTCCTGCCACCTGCCTCTGGAAGTTCAGCAGGCCACACAGTCTCGTGGCCGAAACCCGTGGCTACTCAGCTGTCCAGCATCGGTGCCTCCGGGTTAGGGAGCAAGGGCTGGACGCGGAGTCCCCAGAATGAAAGTCTGGGAGAGATCCCAGCGCCCCTCCCTGCTGAAGGCAGGAGGACCGGGCCTCTGGCGGATGCTCTTCAATAAACTCTGCTGTCTGACTCCCTGACTCTGCTTCTTGGGAGCCTGGGAGGTGGGCCCGGCAGCCCTCAGCCATGCCTGTAGGACACACAAACCTGGGGGACTTTGGCTTGCTTCTTCAGCAACTTTTCATTCCCGTGATGCACCAGGCCTGGTTCTCAGGTGTGTGGTGAGTGGGCCATGCTGGTGAGGATGGCCTAGATAGCAATAAGTCTGTTAAAAGAAGCACATGAAAACTCAACCGACCCCAGATTGGAGCGGCACTGGTGACTGGGAGCAATAGGATGAAGTGAAGAGACCACCTCGGGGAGGACGGAGGCCAGTGAGGGAGACTTCAGACTGTGGATGCTGACTCAGAGGGGACACAGCCCAGAGCGGCCGAGGACTAGGGTCCCAGGAAGCAGACACCGCTGGCTGACATGGAGGCCTTCCCCCAGGACTTCTTGTTTTAGGTGCAGATGGGGACAGGCTGCACACACAAGACCCTCCAAAAATGCTGCCCTGCAGAGGTCACCTGCACCAACAGCCTCTTAGCTCCACACTGTAGGCAACCCGGCTGCCTCCTCAGCTGGCCCAGGAGAAACTAGCCCCTTAGTGGCCACTTCCTGCTGGCCGTCTCAGACAAACCATCTTTCAGAGGGGCTGAGGCAGGAGACCCGTGCAAGGTGTCAGCTGTCCAGGGGCCTCAGGACTTGGGTGACATTGGTGAATCTATGGCTTAGCTGGGCGGGGGAGGAGGGCCACTCCAAGAGGAACAAGGTCTAAGCCATGGACCCACTCTTTGTCTTCCCTAGATAAACAGATTAGGGGCACCCCAATTTCAATCCCAGTCTTAGTCTCTGGGCAGCCTGATGCATCTCCTTTCTCATTTCCCTGGCAAAGGAAAACCCATTTGCCATACCCTGGGGCCAACAGAATTCGTGGCTATGCGTTGAAGGCCATCCTCCATCATCTTCCAAACAATTTCAAGCACTTAGCTTGGAGTCAGGTCTCAGTTCACATCTCAGGTCTGCCGTGTACTTCTGTATCTGTGGATGATTGTGCCGGTCCATCCATGTCCTGGTCTCAGCTTTAATAATGGTTTTCAGGGGCTGGCATGGCACAGCCCAGTTGAGTCCTAGCTGTTCTGTTTCTGGTGTAGCTTCCTGCTAATGCACCTGGGAAAGCAGAAGGTGGCCTGAATACTTGGACCCTTGCCACCCACATGGGTGACCCAGCCCTAGCTTTTGCAGCTCTTTGGGGAGTGAACCAGTGAAGAAATCTCTCTGTTGATCTGCCTTTCCATAAAATCTATTTATTTATTTATTTAAGAGGTAGAGTAACGGAGAAAGCTGGTTCACTCCCTAAATACAGCAACAGCTGCAGCTGGACCAACCCAAAGCCAGGAGCCAAGAGCTTCTTCTGGGTCTCCCATGTGGGTGCAGGGACCCAAGCATTTGGACTGTCTCCCATTGCTTTCCCAGTCCATTAGCAGAGAGCTGGATCGGAAGAGGAGCAGCCAAGACATGAACTGGCGCCACAGGCAAAGGCTTAACCTACTACACGACAGCGCCGTGCCCAATAAAATATTTTTTAATATGGTTTTACACGGTTGGTACAAAGACTTAACACAATACTGCATATGAGCCACCTGGTACCACGTAAAAGTCAGGGATTATCTTCCAGGACAGGTAGAATGATGCAGAAAAACGAATTCCCAGGGAACGTTACTGAAATAAATCCCAAAGAGATGCTGCAATGCATTCAAGGAGGGGAAATGCTGGGAGGCAGTTTGATGCATTAGGAGAAAAAAAAAAGTTTCTCCTATTCGGGAAACTTCTCAACAGAGGAGACAAGCTGATGCTGTGGGTCAGTGTAGAAGAGCTGGGTGGACTGCTCGGCTTAGATTGACACGACTCCCATTGCCAGCCCTCACCTGGCATGAGAGCAGAATGTACCTCTCAGGTACCAGGTCCCCCAGAGAAGTGCGTACACGCACCCATGAACACTGCACCCGAGTCTCAGGGGAGTGTTCTGCACTTCCAACAAGGTCATAAAGATGCTGCCGGCCATGAGCCAACTGTGAGCAGCAATTCGAAGGGTTATGGATAGATTCTCTGCAGTGAAGATGCTTGAGCTGACAGCTGAAGGATGAGGAAGATTTGGCCAAGAAGCCTGGTAGGCATAAGAGCTAGGTGAGGATGGGCGTTTGGCACAGCACCGAAGATATCACTCAGGGTGCCCATATCCCCAGTGAGAATACCTGGGTTCCAATCTCAGCTCCGGCTCCAACTCCTGATTCCTGATAGGGCACACCCTGGGAGGCATCAGGCGATGGCACAAGTACATGTACCTGCCACCCATGTGGGAGACCTGGTTTGAGTTCTGGGCTCCTGGCTTCAGCCTGGCCCATCCCTGGCTGTTGCAGGCATTTGGGGAGTAAACCAGTGGGTGGAAAATACTTCTTTCTCTCTGCCCTTCAAATAAAGTATTTTTTTTTTTAAAGAACCAGGTCTTGCAAAGGTCCTGTAACGTAGGAAAGACTGGGGGAAAGGTCAGTGTGGCTCTAGTGTAGAGAACTAGAAGAGTGAGATGGAGCTGCAGAGAGCCTGTGCCCAGGTGTGCAGGACCACGTGTGCAGCCTCTTGAATGTTAATATTTAGCTTGATGGTGAGGAGAAGCCGCTGCAGGCAGGGAAGCAGGAAAGGGACGTGATCCGATCTGCATCGTGAAAAGACTGTTCCACTTGCACTGCACTATAAATAACAGATGATGGGAAGTGGACGCGGAACACCTGTTAGGAATCAGAAGCCCAACGCAGCCTGAGAAAGTGGTCAGGATGGAGAGGAACAAACCGAGAGCTGGGGGTTCAAATGGGCAGGACTCAACGTGGAGTAAGGAAGGCGTTTCCGGGGCTCTTGCTTGAGGCTCTGCCCACAACTGGATGATGCAGGTAGCAGCACCGTAGAAGGAAGCATGAGCAGCAGGTTGCAGAGAGCAAGAGCGTGAGTTGGGTCTTGCACATACTGAGTTTGAGGCCCCTGTGGGTCAGCAACGCTGAAACCAACAAGAGCTTGTTCTTTCATGGAGCTCAGGAGAGAGGTGGGAGCTGCAGATGTCAATCTAGGAGCCGGCTTTGCATCGTGGTGGCAGTTGTGGGCGAGGGCCAAGTCCCAAGGTGAAGACAAAGTGTGTGGTGAGAGGAGGGCCTGGGACCAAGCCTCTGAGGGCTGCGGACAATGAAGGCAGTGAGGAAGGGCAGAGGGAGTCTGAAATGGAGGAAGCAAGCCAGGAGCACATGAGACCTGGCAGCCAAGGCAGAAAGTGTTTAGGGGGAGGGGTGGTCAACCGTGCCCAATGCCGCGGAGAACTGATGAAGAGTCACTCGACACGGAGGTGGTGGGACCCAAAGAAGTCTCCTTGCAGAGACCCGAAACTAAAGTCGCATGCGATGCCTACCCAGTCTCCGTGTGCATCAGCTGCCTGGAAACGCGGGTATACGTGCCTACGTCTCCCAGAACCTCCTCCAGGCCTAGCCCCAAAGCCTAGCACAAGGCCTGGGACAGAGTGGGCATTTAGGAAACTTCACGGATGAAGAGGCCAGTGTTGTGTGGCACGGCGGGTAAAGGCGCTGCCTGTGACAACAGAATCCAATGAGGGCACTGGTTCTAGCGCCAGCTGCTCCACTTCTGATCCAGGTCCCTGCAAATGTGCCGGGAAAGCAGTGGAAGATGGCCCAAGTCCTTGCACCCCTGAACCCAAATGGGAGACCCGGAAGGAGTTCCTGGCTCCTGGCTTTGGATCATCACAGCAACAGCCACTGTGGCCATTTCGGGAGTGAACCAGCAGAAGGAAGACCTCTGTCTCTCTGTAATTCTGCCTTAGAAATAAATAAATCTAAAACACACACACACACATTAGCTCAAAAAAATACAATATGCTTTTAAAAAGAAGAAAGATTTCACTGATGAAGAAATGAGTTGGTGGATGGAGAGGCGAATGAATGAATGACGGGGAAGAACCGGCAGCAAAGGAGGAATCTCTGGCATCGGTCTGGGCTGACTGCTATCCTTCAGCTTTTTTTCTCGTTTTTACCGCAATGGCCCGCAGACCCACGGAACCGACGGCCGAGCCCCCAGCCCCTCCCCCTCTGACGAAGAGTCTGGACCGAAGGTTCTGCTGACGTGGGAAGGGGAGGAGAGTCTGGAGGAAGGGGAGGGGAAAGCAGCGCAGAGATCGCGGAGACCGAGCTGCAGAGCTGCGGACTGGGGTCTCTCCGCGCTCTTCGCGTCCGGCCCCGGCGCGCAGCTGGGCCAGAGGACAGCCCATCCTTTCGGCGCGGGCCGGCAGGGCCCCTGCGGTCGGCAAGCTGGCTCCCCGGGTGGCCACCGGGACCCCCGAGCCGAATGGCGGGGGCAGCAGCAAGATCGACAGCTCTGTAGAGATCACCCCCGGCTCCAACGGAGTGAGTGCCCGCGCCGGCGCTCCCGGCTCCCTCCTTCCGCGCCCCCCAGCCCCCGAAGCCCCCCGCGGCCCTCCGCCCCCTCCCCGTGCTCTGCGGGTGTCTGCGCTTCAGCCTCCTGCCCCCGCCCCAGCAGGTCGGGACCCTGGGAGATGCGGTGCCCGCGGAGCAGCTGCAGGGTGAGCGCGAGCGCGAGCGGGAGGGGGAGGGCGCGGCGGGCGGCGGCGGCGGGCTGGGCAGCAGCCTGTCCCTGGCCGTGCCCCCGGGCCCCCTCAGCTTCGAGGCGCTGCTGGCCCAGGTGGGGGCGCTGGGCGGCGGCCAGCAGCTCCAGCTCGGCCTCTGCTGCCTGCCCGTGCTCTTCGTGGCGCTGGGGATGGCCTCGGACCCCATCTTCACGCTGGCGCCCCCGCTGCATTGCCACTACGGCGGCTTCCCCCCCAATGCCACTGGCTGGGAACAGCCCCCCAATGCCAGCGGCGTCGGCGTCGCCAGCGCGGCCCTAGCAGCCAGCGCCGCCAGCCGCGTCGCCACCAGCACAGACCCTGCGTGTAGCGGCTTCGCCCCGCCGGACTTCAACCACTGCCTCAAAGACTGGGACTATAACGGCCTGCCCGTGCTCACCACCAACGCCATCGGCCAGGTGAGGCCGCGGGCGGGCCGCGGGTCCGGGGCGGGCTGAGCGCCGCGAGGCGGAGCCTCATGCCCTCTGCACCCTTCTCCCATCCCCAGTGGGATCTGGTGTGTGACCTGGGCTGGCAGGTGATCCTGGAGCAGATCCTCTTCATCTTGGGCTTTGCCTCCGGCTACCTGTTCCTGGGTTACCCCGCAGACAGGTGAGGGCTGTTGAGGGGCAGGGCTGGTGGACCAGGAGGTCCCAGGGAAGCTGGCCCAAGCAGCTGGGTCCCGCGGGGGGCGGAGGACCATTCGCTGGACCCTGCAGGCTTCTCTGGACTTCTGTCTAGTGAGCTAGGCTAGCCTCAGCCTCACCCCCCAACAAGAACTACACCTTCCATACCTCTTCCGCACAAGGGGATGGCTCCATCTGTGCCAACTACTGGCCTCATGCCTGCTGACCAGCAGCCCTCTCTCCGAGATCAAAGTCCCGGCACTCCCTCCTGTGCCCCTATCACTTTCGCCCTCTCCCTTGCCAGTCTTGTGCTTTAGTCTTTAGTAGACTCCGCCCCACCCATTAAGAGCCACCTGCAGCTGTTGGCTCCCTCCTGGTGGCCTCATTCCTAATACTTTCATTCCTAAGTAGCAACAGCTGCACTCCTAGTGAGGGAGTGTTCAACTTTACAAATCACCCCATCTCTGACGACAGCCCCTGCCACACTGCAGTGGGTAATACCTGAGGAGCTACACCCCTCCCCATGGTGCCATGTCTGCCATCAACGGACTCCACCCCTTTGGGTCGAGGCCTCCCGCAGCACCCTCTTAGATTAACAGTCCCCATTTCCATGGGTCGGTAGCCTCAGCTCCGGAGATCACTCCAACCCTCCCAACCAGGAACTCCTCACACTTGGAGACTCCTATCCTCTCTGATTCTGAATGCCACCACCTGACAGCTCCTCCGCTCCACTGGCCATCCATGTGGACTCTTAGACTCATCCCCACTCATCTAGGTCCTATCCAAATATGTTAATAGCTCAGCCCCCTTGGGGCAAGGAATCCCTGTGTTCAGTAGTTCAGTACCTTAAGGTCAATGCCCATCCTCACTACCAACAGTCACACAGCCTGTGGAGCAGAGGTCAGTAATCCATCCCATACTTCAGAGGCCTCATTTCTAAGGATCAGTAGCCTTGTTCCTATGGAACAATGGCTGCAACTGTAAAGATCAGTAATGCAGTCTCCTAAAATCAGTAGCCTTAACCACATCACTCAATAAGCCCATCCTCATAGGAAAATGACCCTACCCTGTTGGGCCAGTAGCCTCACTCCCAGGGATCACTGCTGCCTTGTCCCCAGTCTTTGTCTCCATCCAGCAGTGGTCTTAGCTCCAAAGAGCTCTATCCCTGGCCTCACTGGCTCACAGTCATAAGCATCATCTTATGGCTCATCTCCCCAGTCTGTGACCCCATCCTCACTGATTACCCCGCAGATTAATGGATTCACCCCCACTGACCAGCAGCCCCCTCCTCACCCTGCGAGTCAATGGCTCCATCCCCAGAGGTCAGTTGTGCAGTTTCTGAGATTGCTAGTCACACCCCCACTGAGCCTGGATTAACATAGTAGACCCAGCACCATGGACCAGCAAGCAGCTCCATCTCCTGGCCACTGGCCAATCCCCCCGGCCATTCTTAAGTGTTTGTAGACTTGTCCCAACTCTGTAGACAGTGTCCTCATACCCCCAGGTCACTGACCAGTATTGTCCCTGTGGACAAGTGGCTAATGGTCTCATCTCTACAGAGCAGCAGCTCCAACCCCATATATCAATGACTCCCTCTCCTCTGGTTAGTCTGAGCAAGACAAGCTCCATCCCCATTGACCAATGGCTCTGTTCCCAAGGATTAATGATCCCAAATTCCCTAAGCAAGATGTGTCCCCTCTGATGGGTGATCTCACATCCCTGGCTAAATGCCCCAATCTGATCAACAGTGTATCCCCAAGAGCCAGTGGCTGCCCCTCCCCCACAGAACCACAACTTCGCCTCAGTGCCCAGGAGCCAGCAACCACCTGCCCATGGTCCATCCCATCCCTTCAGGCCAACCTCTGGCTCCCAGAGGCTCATCATACCTCCAGCCTTGAAGTGGACAGCTGGGCCCCACCTAGCAACTCTTCCCCCAGGGACTCTAGATAACCAGCAGCCCTCTCCGCTGTCTGCTGTCCAGGTTTGGCCGTCGTGGGATTGTCCTGCTGACCTTGGGGCTGGTGGGCCCCTGTGGAGTGGGAGGGGCTGCTGCTGGCTCCTCCACAGGTGTCATGGCTCTCCGGTTCCTCCTGGGCTTCTTGCTTGCCGGCATTGACCTTGGTGTCTACCTGATGCGTAAGTGGCACCTCGCAGAGGTCCCTCCTGGGATCCCACACCTGCCTGTCTGTGGCCCCAGGCCATTCCCACTGCCCCCTGGGGTTCCCTCAGTCGCTTCTGCAGCCCCTTACTTCAGCTGCCCAGAATCCTGGCTGTTTTTCTGCCCAGGCCTTTGAAGGCTCCTGGGTCTCTCCCACCTGTCTCCCTGCCATGATCTGGAGTGCCTCCCTTGCCCTGAACTTACTGCATCAGGGACTCTGGTTTACAAAATGAAATCCTGACAAGCTTGTGGCCTTGGACAAGGGTTGATGTGAAGGTCGAATAAGAGACCCCTAAGGAAGGGCTGTAAACTGGGAATGCTGAAAGCCTTTCACAGGGCCTCTAACCCGAGGTCCCCCTAGGTTTGCAGGAGAGGAGAGACGGCTGGATGGTCTCTCTGCCCCTTGCCACCCAGCGGTTAGTCTGTGGGAGGTGACGGCTGCAGCCTCCACTGAGGGTCTGACCTTGCTCTCTGTCCTCCTCCCTCCTCTCCTCTCCTCTCTCCTACCTTCTCCTTCCCTGGCCTCTCCTCCCTCCGTTCCTGCTGTGTCTCCAGGCCTGGAGCTGTGCGACCCAACACAGAGGCTTCGGGTGGCCCTGGCAGGGGAGTTGGTGGGGGTGGGGGGGCACTTCCTGTTCCTGGGCCTGGCCCTTGTCTCTAAGGACTGGCGGTTTCTGCAGCGAATGATCACCGCTCCCTGCATCCTCTTCCTGTTTTATGGGTCAGTATTGCCTTTCGCCGGTCATCTGGCCAGTCCCATCTCTGCCTCTAGCCCCCAAGAGGGGGGAAGGTCCCTTCCCTGGATCAGGAAAGGGGAGGCCTCATGGTGCGCTCCCGCCGACCTGTCCCCAGCTGGCCGGGTCTGTTTCTGGAGTCTGCGCGGTGGCTGATAGTGAAGCGGCAGATCGAGGAGGCCCAGTCTGTGCTGAGGATCCTGGCTGAGCGGAACCGGCCGCATGGGCAGATGCTGGGGGAGGAAGCCCAAGAAGCCCTGCAGGGTAAGAGACCAGGGGCCCTGCAGGTGATGGCCCACGTGTGCATGACGGGGCCCTCTGCAGAGTTCGAGCCGTGCCTCCTCCTCCCAGGACCCCACCACTCACGTGGGAGGATCCCAGGGGCGTGGCTGTTTCTTCTAACAGACAGCTCCTCTCTGTCTCCCCCAAAGACCTGGAGAACACCTGCCCTCTCCCTGCAACATCTTCCTTTTCCTTCGCTTCCCTCCTCAACTACCGCAACATCTGGAAAAATCTGCTTATCCTGGGCTTCACCAAGTGAGCCTGCGTGTCTGAGCTGTGGGCCAGGCCAGTCGCCGGAATGGGGGCTGGCTGGGTTAGGGGGCCAGCCAGGGAGGTGGTAGGCTGCAGGTGCAGACACTGGTTCTTTGCTTCCCTGCCCCTGCCCACAGTTTCATCGCCCACGCCATTCGTCACTGCTACCAGCCAGTGGGAGGAGGAGGGAGCCCATCGGATTTCTACCTGTGCTCCCTGCTGGCCAGCGGCACGGCGGCCCTGGCCTGCGTCTTCCTGGGGGTCACCGTGGACCGATTTGGCCGCCGGGGCATCCTGCTCCTCTCGATGACTCTGACTGGCATCGCATCCCTGGTCCTGCTGGGCCTGTGGGACTGTGAGCATCCTCCCTGCCCCACGGGGTGGGCTCCACAAGGGAACCCCAGCCGAGGTGCCCAGCCAGGCTCAGCCACAGCTTCCGGCCCAGGCCTCCCAAGACTAGGTCCAGACCCTGCCTCCGGCTTCCGTAAGCCTCCAGCTGGCCACATGACCAAGCCTGTGTGTCCTTCCAGTCACCTAGCGACTACCGAGAGTCCACCCAACTGGAACCATAGGGTCCCTAGGCCAAGGAGTGACCGGGGTAGTGTGCCAGGCCTGGTCTCGCCCCCTCCACCCACCCATCGCCCTCTTGGTCCTCCAGATCTGAACGAGGCGGCCGTCACCACCTTCTCTGTCCTGGGGCTCTTCTCCTCCCAAGCTGCTGCCATCCTCAGCACCCTCCTCGCTGCCGAAGTCATCCCGACCACTGTCCGGTGAGAGCAGCAGTGCTGCCCGGAGAGGGCCAGGCCCCGGGGCTTCTCGCTGAGGACACGGCCGGGAGGATGGAGGAGGGGAGGATGCTGGGGAAAGGTTGGGGCGAAGACCGCATCCCCGGGCTGAGTGCCGCCCCCTTTCTCCCAGGGGCCGAGGCCTGGGCCTGATCATGGCTCTGGGGGCGCTCGGGGGGCTGAGCGGCCCGGCCCAGCGCCTCCACATGGGCCATGGAGCCTTCCTGCAGCACGTGGTGCTGGCGGCCTGCGCCCTGCTCTGCATCCTCAGCATCATGCTGCTGCCCGAGACCAAGCGCAAGCTCCTGCCCGAGGCGCTGCGGGACGGGGAGCTGTGCCGCCGGCCATCCCTGCTGCGGCAGCCCCCGCCGCACCGCTGCGACCACGTCCCGCTGCTTGCCACCCCCAACCCTGCCCTCTGAGCAGCCTCTGTGCAGCCTGCTGGGAGGCTGGCCCCTGCAGGGAGGTGGCCTCGGGCCCTGGCGAGGAGATCCGGAAGACTGAGCGAGGCAGGGCCGCCCCGCCTCCCGCCAGCCACAGAGGAGCAGCGCTCAGAGGGCTGTCTCCACTCCGCCTCCTCCCTGCTGCTTTATGTTCACTTCCTGGGCAGGGGTCAGGGGTCAGGGGTCAGGGAGCGAGCTCCATGCTGTAACACTGGGTCTGGGCTCCATCCTGTGCCCAAAGACATCCACCCAGACCTCATTCTCTCTTGCTCTATCATTCTGTTTCAATAAAGACATTTTGAATAAACAAGCAAATCATAGCCTGGACTGCCTTCCCTTCTGTTGTCTCAAAGAGCATCTGTAAAGATAAAGAGTGATCTATATGCTGATGACAAAATCATCAGAAAGCTAAATCAGCTCCTGTACAGAAGGCGGGTGACAGCAACACTCGGATTGCATCCAAAGAGGTAAAGGGCACGGGAATGGAAGGGTAGTGCTGCGGCACAGTGGGTGAAGCCCCTGCTCCAAAGTCAGCACCCTGTCTTGGAGCGCTCATTCCGTGCCCACTGCTCTGCTTCTGATCCAGGTCCCAGCTAGGGCACCTGGGGAGGCACAGAAGACGGCCCAGGTGCTTGGGCCTCTGCCACCCATGTGGAGAACCCAGATGGTTCTTTGGCCTAGCCCAGCCCTGGCCTTTGCTGTCATTTGGGGAGTGAACCAGTGGATGGAAGATCTTTTTTTTTTTTTTTTTTTTTGATCTCTCCCTCTCTGTCACTCTGCCTTTCAAATAAATATATTTTTTTTTAAAAAGAGAGGGGGTGCATGGGAGACCAGGAGGAAGCACCTGGCTCCTGGCTTCGGATCGGTGCAGCACCGGCCGTAGCGGCCATTTGGGGGGTGAACCAAAAGAAGGAAGATCTTTCTCTCTGTCTCTCCCTCTCACTGTCTAACTCTTCCTGTCAAATAAAAAAAAGGGGGGGGGGTAATGGAGTCATTGACAAAGCATCAGTAGTAGATGCAAAACGTCACGCTCCAGCGCTTAGTGCCGTGACTGCTGGGGAGCCAGATCCTGAGAACTCAGAGCCTGCAATCTTCTTTCTGCTGCACACCAGATAAAAAAAAAAGTTTCTAAACACAAAAGGAATTATTGCTCACCCCGTGATATTTCAGTTCCGAAAGCGCCTCGGGAACACGAGGCAGGTAATTCTCAGGCAGATAAGAGGAATGGTACTGAGACCGAGAGACTGCTCTGAAACGTGGGTTTTAGTCGCAACTAAGAGCCATGATGGATTATTGGGAGAGAAATTAAAAGCACATAGGGTGTGAACAGGGGATTTGGTGCTTTCGCCTAGTGGTCAAGATGCTGGTTAAGATGTCCATGTCCCTTGGGGCCAGCACTGTAGCATAGAAGGTTAAGCCTCTGTCTACAGCACTGGCATCCCATATGGGCGCCAGTTCAAGTTCCCACTGCTCCACTTCTGATCCAACTTCCTGCTAATGCGCCTGGGAAAGCAGTGGAGGATGGCCCAAATCTTTAGGCACCTACACCCATGTGGGACACCCAGAAGAAGCTCCTGGCTCCAGGCTTCAGATTGGCTTAGCTCTGGCCATTGCAGCCATTTAGGGAGTCAACAAACAGATGCAAGATTCTCTCTCTCTTTCTCCCTCTCTCTCTCTTCTTGTCTACACATCTCTGGCTTTCAAATAAATAAAGATGTATTTATTTATTTGATAAATAAGATGTATTTATTTATTTGAAAGAGTTACAGAGAGGCAGGGGCAGAGAGAGAGAGAGGTCTTCCATCCTCTGGTTCACTCCCCAGACGGCCACAACAGCTGGAGCTGTGCTACACCACAGTGCCAGCCCCAATATATAAATTAAAAAAAAAAAAAAAAAAAAAAAAAAAAAAGCACATGTCCCACCCTGGAATGCCTGGGTTTGATTCCTGGCTCCAGCTCCCAGCTCCAACTTCCTACTACTGCAGACCACAGGAGAGAGCAGTGATGGCTCATGTCACTGGATTCCCACCACCCACTTGGGACCCTGGGACTATACTCCCAGTTCGCAACTGTAGCCAGAATGTTGTGGGTAGTCAGAGAGTGAACCAGTAGATGGGAGCTGTCTCTCTGCCTTTCAGATAAATAAATAAGCCCACACAGAGTGTATTTCTTCTTCTCCTCCTTCTTCTTTAAGATTTATTTATTTATTTGAGAGGCAGGGTTTCAGAGAGGCAGAGGCAGAGAGGGAGAAGTCTTCCATCTACTGGTTCACTCCCTAATTGGCCGCAATGGCCAGAGCTGCACCAATCCAAAGCCAGGAGCCAGGAGCCAGGAGCCAGGAGCTTCTTCAGGGTCTCCCACGTGGGTGCAAGGGCCCAAGCACTTGGGCCATCCTCCACTGCTTTCCCAGGCCATAGTAGAGAGCTGGATCAGAAGTGGGTGGCTGGCACTGTGGCTCACTAGGCTAATCCTCCACCTGTGGCGCCGGCACACCAGGTTCTAGTCCCGGTTGGGGCGCCGGATTCTGTCCCAGTTGCCCCTCTTCCAAGCCATCTCTCTGCTGTGGCCTGGGAAGGCAGTGGAGGATGGCCCAAGTGCTTGGGCCCTGCACCCGCATGGGAGACCAGGAGAAGCACCTGGCTCCTGCCATTGGATCAGCGCGGTGCGCCGGCTGCAGCGCACTGGCCGCGGCAGCCATTGGAGGGTGAACCAACGGCAAAGGAAGACCTTTCTTTTCAGTCTCTCTCTCTCACTGTCCACTCTGCCTGTCAAAAAAAAAAAAAAAAAAAAGTGGAGCAGCCAGGACTTGAACCGGTGCACATATGGGACGCTGGCATTGCAGACCAGGGCTTTAACCCACTGTGCCATAGTGCTGGCCCCCCAGAGTGTATTTCTAACTGTAAAAAGTTACAGGAAGCGGGCTGTATTAGGCACACTAGTTAAGACACACTGGGGATGTTCAGAGTGCCTGGGCTTGAGTCCTGGCTTCCCTTCCGATTCTAGCTTCCTGCTAACGTACATCCTGAGAGGCAGTGGGTAACAGTTCCTGTACATGGGTCCCCTGCTGTTCGCATGGGAGACCAGGACTGAGTTTCAGGCTGTTGGCTTGGCCTGGCTCAGCCCTAGCTATTGTAGGCATTTGAGGAGTAAACAAGCAAATGGAAAAATCTGTTTGTCTCTGTCTGCTCTTCACTGTCTGCCTTTCAAATAAATAAAAAGTAAATTTAAAACTTTTTTTTTAAAAGAAGGAAAGAAAAATCTCAAGTTTGCCAGGGCCAGAAGGAGAAATCAGTGCAAAGCATGGCGGAACATGGTGTGGAGAACAGCTCATGTTTATTTTAAACGTCCATGGGATAAAGAACACCTATGAAAAGCCTATTGCTAACAGACTTAGTGAAAGACTGAAGCTTTTCCCTGGAGATCAGAAACAAGATGAGGATGTCCAGCTGTCTGCCCTTGCCGCTCTTTCAGCAGCCTGGACTGAGTCAGGCTGGTGCCAGGAGCCAGACTCTCCATCCAGATCCCTCATATGGGTTGCAGGGGCCCAAGTACTTCAGCCAGCACCCACTGCCGTCCCAGGTGCATTAGCAGGAAGCTGGATTGGAAGCAGAGGAGCCAGGACTCAAACCGGCACTCTAATATGAGATGCTGGCATCACAGTGGCAGCTTAACCCTCTGCGCCGCAGCGCCAGCCCCTTTTACCACCTCTCTCTATTTAAGGTTGTCCTGGTGGTGCCAGCAAGGGAAATGAAGAAATAAGATGAAACAAAAAGGGCAGAAATAATTTTTTTTTTTTTTTACAGGCGGAGTGGACAGTGAGAGAGAGAGACAGAGAGAAAGGTCTTCCTTTTAAAGATTTATTCATTTTATTTGAAAGTCAGAGTTACACAAAGAGAGTGGAGGAAGAGTGAGCGAGAGAGAGAGGTCTTCCATCTGATGGTTCACTCTCCAGGAGCTGCACCGATTTGAAGCCAGGAGCCTCCTCCAAATCTCTCATGTTGGTACAGGGGCCCAATGGCTTGGGCCATCTTCTACTGCTTTCCCAGGCCAGAGCAGAGAGCAGGATCGGAAGAGGAGCAGCTGGGACTTGAACCAGTGTCCATATAGGATGGCAGCGCTTCAGGCCAGGGCGTTAACCCGCTGTGTCACAGCGCCAGCACTTTTTTTTTTTTTTTTTTTAAAGATTTATTTCAGGCTGGCGCCGCGGCTCACTAGGCTAATCCTCCGCCTTGCGGCGCCAGCACACCGGGTTCTAGTCCCGGTCAGGGCGCCGGATTCTGTCCCGGTTGCCCCTCTTCCAAGCCAGCTCTCTGCTGTGGCCTGGGAGTGCAGTGGAGGATGGCCCAAGTACTTGGGCCCTACACCCCATGGGAGACCAGGATAAGTACCTGGCTCCTGGCTTCGGATCAGCGCGGTGCGCCGGCCGCAGCGCAGCGGCCATTGGAGGGTGAACCGATGGCAAAGGAAGACCTTTCTCTCTGTCTCTCTCTCTCACTGTCCACTCTGCCTGTCAAAAAAAAAAAAAAAAAAAAAAAAAGATTTATTTCAGAGGGCCGGCACTGTGGTATGGCAGGTAAAGCCACTGCCTGCAGCACTGGCATCCCATCTTCTTCCCATATGGGCACTGGTTGGAGTCCCGGCTGCTCCACTTCCAATCTAGCTCCCTGTTAATGTGCCTGGAAAAGCAGTGGAAGATGGCCCAAATCCTTGGGCCCCTGCACCGACCTGGGAGACCTGAAAGAAGCTCCTGGCTCCTGGCTTTGAATTAGCCCTGCTCAGGCCATTGCAGCCATTCAGTGAGCCAGTGGATGGAAGATTTCTCTGTGTCTCCTCCCCTCAGTCTTTCTATGTAACTCTGCCTTTCAAATAAATAAGTAAATCTTTTTTTAAAAAAAAGTAAATCTTTTTAAAAAATAAATGAAATAAAAGATACACTCTATGTTTACAGATCAGTGTGGTCTTTTTTTTCATTTTTAAAAATAATTTTAATTTTTTAAAAAATTATTTATTTAGGGGGCTGGCGCTGTGGTGCAGCTGGTTGGGACCCTGGCCTGAGGTGCCGGCATCCTATGTGGTCGCCAGTTCTAGTCCCGGCTGCTCCTCTTCCAATCCAGCTCTCTGCTTTGTCCTGGGAAAGCAGTAGAAGATGGCCCAAGTCCTTGGGCCCCTGAACTCGCATGGGAGACCAGGAGGAGGCTCCTGGCTCCTAGCTCCTAGCTTCAGATCAGCGCAGTTTCAGCCGTTGTGGCCATCTGGGGAGTGAACCAGAGGATGGAAGAACTCTCTCTCTCTGTCTCTACCTCTCTCTGTAAGTCTTTCAAATAAATAAATAGGAAAATTTATTTATTTATTTATTTATTTGAAGGGAGATAGAGAGAAATTGATCTTTCATCTACTGGTTTACTTGCCAAATGGCTGCAACAGCCAGAACCGGTCCAGGCTAAAGCCCGGAACTACATCCTGGTTTCCCATGTGAATGGCAGGGCCCCAAATACTTGAGCCACCTACAGCTTTCCCAGGCACCTTAGCAGACAGCTGGATTGGAAGTGGAGCAGCCAGGACTTGACCCGTCCTTCTTATGGGATGCCTGTGTCACAGGCTGCAGCTAAGCTCACCACACTGCAATGCCAGCCCTGACATGGTCTTCTATAGAGAAAATCCTAGGGAGTCCACAAAAGAACCATTAAAAATAAGTTCTGCAAGGTTACTGAACATTCAGGATCCAAGATCAGTATAAAAAGTAATTGCACTTGTACACAGTAGCAATAAACAATCTGAAAACGAAATTAGGAAAATAATTGCAAGGGTGGACACTGTGGCTTAGTGAGCTAAGCTGCCACCTGGGATGGTGCATCCTATATCAGAGTGCCAGGTGGAGTCTCAGCTATGCTGCACTTCCAGTCCAGCTTTTGCTAATGCCCTGGGATGCAGCAGATGACTGCCCCAGGACTTGGGTTCCTGCCACCCCCATGGGAGACCTGGATGGAGCCCCCAGTTCCTGGCTTTGGCCTTGCCCAATTCTGGCTGCTGCAGGCAGTTGGGGAGTGAAAACAAGAGATGGAAGATCTTTCTTTTTGTGTGTGTCTCTCTCTGTCACTTTGCCTTTCAAATTTTTTTTTTAATTCCATGTACAATAAAACATGTAAATTCCATGGCCAAAAAAAATACTTATGAATACATTTAACAAAAAAAGTACAAGATTGTACACTAAAAATTATGAAGTACCCTGAACAAAATTAAAGACCTAAATGAAAGTCATCTGTGTTCACGGATTGGCGCTTAACAATAGTAAGATGACAGTCCTCCCCAGATCGATCTATGGAGTCACTGTAATCTCTATTAAAATCCTAAACATCTTTTTTGCAGAAATTAACATAGAAATGCAAGTCAGAAACGCCAAATAATCCTGAGAGGACTCACTCTTCCATACTTTCAAAACTCATGACTAATACTATAAAAACAATGTTGGTGTGGTACTGCCATAAGGACAGACATACAGACCAATGGAATAGAGCACAGATTGATTGATTGATTTTCTTTCCTTTTTTCTTTAAGTTTTATTTTATTTATTTGAAAGACAGAGTTACAGAGAGAGGTAGAGACAGAGAGAGAGGTCCTCTGATGGTTCACTCCCCCGATGGCCACAATGGCCGGAGCTGCACTGATCTGAAGCCAGGAGCCAGGAGCCTCCTTCAGGCCCCCCAACATGGGTGCAGGGGCCCAAGGACTTGGGCCATCTTCTACTGCTCTCCCAGGCCATAGCAGAGAGCTGGATCAGAAGAGGAGCAGCCAGGACCAGAACCGGCACCCATATGGGAAGCTGGCACTTCAGGCCAGGGCCCCAACCCATTGTGCCACAGCTCTGGCCCCGACTGATTGACTTTCTAAAGGCCAAGACTATTCAATGGCAAAAAAAAAAATCATCTTTTTAACAATTGATGGTGGAACAACTAAATATCCACATGCAAAGGAAGTTGGACCCATGCCTCATATACCATACACCAAAACATTCAAGGGGCCAGCGCCGTGGTGCAGCAGGTTAAACCTCCGCCTGTGGGGTCAGCATCCCATATGGACAACAGTTCAAGTTCTGGCTACTTCACTTCCCATCCAGCTTTCTGCTATGGCCTGAGAAAGCAGTAGGAGATGGCCCAAGTGCTTGGGCCCCTACACCCGCATGGGAGACCTGGAAAAAGCTCCTGGCTCCTGGCTTCGGATCAGCTCTGCTCTGGCCATTAGGGTCATCAGGGGAGTGAACCAACGGATGGAAGACCTCTCTCTCTGTCTCTCCTTCTCTCTGTTTGTAACTCTATCTCTCAAATAAATAAATAAAATCTTTTTTTAAAAAGTTTTTCAACAAAACACAAACATATATCTTCATGGTTTTTATGCTTAGAAGGACATCAAGAAGGAAGTGAAAAAAACAACACCAAAATGCAATAAAATATTTGCAAATCATATTTCATAAGGGTCTATTATTCAGAATATATAAAAAAGGCTTACTGGGGTTGGCATTGTAGCATAGTTGGTAAAGCCACCTCCTGCCATGCCGTATGGGCTCAGGTTTAAGTCTTGGCTGTTCTTCTTCTGATGCAGCTCTGCTATGGCCTGGGAAAGCAGCAGAGGATGGCCCAAGTGCCTAAGTCCCTGCACCTATGTGGAAGACTCAGATGGAATTCCAGGCTCCTGGCCTCAGCCTGGCCCAGCCTAGCTGTTGCGGCCATTTGCAGAGTCAACTAATGGATGGAAGACCTCTCTGTCTCTCCCTCTCTCTCTCTATAACTCTTTCATATAGGTAAATCTTTTTTTTAAATCAATACTGCTATATACCACTGCATGGATGAAGCTTGAAAACTTACACTAAGTGGAGAAAGAAAGTCACATTTTGCATGATGCCTTTTATATGAAATATCCAAACTACGCAAAGTTAGACTAGCAGATGCCAGCAGCAGTTAGAGAGAGGCAAAATCAGGAATATTTGCTAATTTCTTTTAGGGATGATGAAAATGCCCTAAAATTAAACATTGGTAATGGTTACTATATATTCACTAATAATAGAAATATCCAATACCTAAATAGAATATACTAAAAAAAAAATCACTGGATTGCATAATCAGAAGGTGAATGTTATGGTGTGCTAATTGTATCTCAAGTCTTCAAAAAGTGTTTTGTTTTTGTTTTTGTTTTGTTTGTTTTTTAGTTAGGATGCAAATCAGATGTGGCAAACTGATGCCTTTCTTCAGCAAATAACATTAACATTGTTTTGTTGAGGGACTCCTTCTTCTTTTTTATTTATTTATTTTTTATTTGACAGATAGAGTTAGACAGTGAGAGAGAAAGAGAGAGAGAGAAAGGTCTTCCTTCATAGGTTCACTCCCCAAATGGCCGCTGCAGCCGGCGCTGTGCCGATCCGCCAATCTGAAGCCAGGAGCCAGCTGCTTCCTCCTGGCCTCCCATGCAGGTGCAGGGGCCCAAGCACTTGGGCCATCCTCCACTGCCTTCCTGGGCCACAGCAGAGAGCTGGACTGGAAGAGGGTCAACCGGGACAGAATCCAGCGCCCATATGGGATGCCGGCGCCGCAGGCGGAGGATTAACCAAGTGAGCCATGGCGCCGGCCCAAGGGACCCCTTCTTCTATAACGAGTTCTAGCACCTGTAACAGTGCCAGCACTCAGTACGCAATACATGTCAGTTGAAGAAACAACTATCAGTCAGCACAAAGGGAAAAGGGGCATGGAAAGAGCAGGATTGGCAGACATGTTAAATTTTGATCGTGCCTGCCACAGACTACTCTTTTTAACTCTGCTTTCACATAGCAGGAGAAGCTGTTACGTTATTGTAAAAACCCAGCAATTGCTTCTCATCTCTGTTGCTGACATCAGCTGGTGAAACCCTGCCAAAAAGACATCACTGTGGGGGCCCTCTGAGATTCTGACTCCCACCCACCCGAGAGGAGCAAGCTTCTAAGTAGGTGGCCCCAAATCTGCCCCTTAAATACACTTCCCCTTCAGAGAACCCCAGTGAGACTTGGTGCTTAACTCTCCCCCAGCCAACAGGAAGCCCACAGAGCAATGGGCAGGGACGAGCCATCAAAAACAACACAGCATGCACTCCCGAGGAAACCCCTGAGGAGGGGGCCGGGGCTGTGTGGTGCAGCAGGTTAAGCCATTTCATGGGATGTGTGCATCCCTTTCAGCCTGCTGGTTCAAGACAGTAGCTCCTCCACTTCCAATCCAGCTTGCTGCTGATGCACCTGGGAAGACAGCAGATGGTGACTCCCTGCCCCCAATATGGGAGTTCCAATACGGGAGTTTGGGGAGTGAACCAGTGGATGGGAGATTTCTCCATCTCTCTCTGCCTTTCAAAGAAATAAAACAAAGCCCCTGAGGAAGATAAAGGAAAAAGGCAGGGACTAGGTACAGAATGTAGCCTGAGCCCTGAGGGACAGGCCCTGGCAGGTCCAGGATACAAGGGACAGTGTTGTCACTGCCTTGTCTGGCAGGCCAGCGGCTGTGAGGAGACAGGGATGTAGTGACTGCCACTCTACCCGGAAGTGCTGACCCGTGGAAGGAACACTCTGAGTGCGTGAACGAGTAATTCTGACTAGGGAATCAAGGAAGGCTTCAAGGCTATAGTGCTCGGCTCACACCCTGAAGGAAGTGCATGATTTTGACGGAGAGGCTGGGGTGGGAATAGCGCAAGCACACAGTAACTGGACTGGAATGCACAGTACATCAGATGGGAAACGTAATCAGGATCAAACGGTACAGCAGGGTTTTGGGTCCACTTCTGAATCTGTACTACCGGCTCACTGGTAGCAACATGGGGAAATTTTTGGTAACAAAAACAGATGGGGAGTTGCTCAAGCAACAAAAGTAGGAGTGGAGAGAATGGACTAGAGTAGAACTGACTGAACACAGAAATTAAAACCAGAGCAACGGGGCCAGAGTCGTGGAGTGGTGGTTGGGGCTGCCACCTGCAAAGCCGAAGCCAGCATCCCATATTGACGCTGGGTTGAGTCCTGGCTGCTCCGCTTCTGATCCAGCTCCTTACTAATGGCCTAGGAAAGCAGTGGAGGATAGTCCAATTGCTTGGGCCCCTGCACCCACGTGGGAGACCCAGACAAAGCTCCTGGTTCCTGGTTTCAGCCTGGCCCTCTGGAGAGTGGACCAGAAGATGGAAAATCTCTTTGTACCTTTCAAATAAATCTAAAATAAATAAAACCAAAGCAAGGCCCCCAAAAAAATTCACCTTCCAACATCCATCAATTTTTTTTAGAAGATTTATTTTATTTATTTGAAACACAGAGTTAGAGAGTTAGAGAGTTAGAGAGAGAGAGAGGTCTTCCATCTGATGGTTCACTCCCCAGATGGCCGCAACGGCCTGAGCTGCACCGATACAAAGCCAGGAGCCAGGAGCTTCTTCAAGATCTCCCATGTGGGTGGGTGCAGGGGCCCAAGGACTTGGGTCACCTTCTACTGCTATCCCAGGTGACAGCAGAGACCTGGATCAGAAGAGGAGCAGCCGGGACTAGAACCGGCTTCCATATGGGATGCTGGTGCTTCAGGCCAGAGCTTTAACCCGCTGTGCCACAAATCTTTCATTTTTTTTTTTTTTTAAGATTTATTTATTTGGATGTGTTACAAAGATCTTCCATCCACTGGTTCACTCCCCAGATGGCCACAATAGCTAGTGCTGCACCAGGCCGAAGATAAAACCCAGGAGCTTTTTCTGGGTCTCCTACATGGCTGGCAGGAACCTCAGCATTTGGGCCATTTTCCATCGTTTAAATGGAGCTGCTGGGACACAAACCCACACCCATATGATATACCCGCATGGCAGGAGGGGCCTTATTGGCTACGCGGCAACAAGGATCTTTTAGAGCTAGCCATTTAGTGCCCCCTGGTGGATTTTACCAGCATTTACCCACTCCATAGAGATCACTTGTTATTCTAGTTGTACCGTTAGGAAGAGATTGACCTCAAATGCTTAACCAATCACATCATAATAAATATCAAGTGCTTAGCACTGCTAAGAGAATTCAGAATACAATGCAGCTTGGAAAATGTGCTAAAGCTTCCTAGATAGTCAAGCCATTTCTTTAACCGTCTACGTAAGGGAACTGCATTGAGTTCCCAGCTCCTGGCTTCAGCCTGGCCCAGTCCTAGTCTTTCAATTTTTTTAATACTTTTTTTAATATTTACTTGAAAAGCAGAGTTAGAGTGGCAGAGGGATAGAGAGCAAGAGTCTTCACCTGCTGGTTCACTTCCCAGATGGCCGCAACAGCTGGAGCTGCGCCAGCCCGAAGCCAGGAGCTTCCTCCGGGTCTCCCATAAGTGCTTGAGCCCCTGTTTTTCTGGGCCATAGTAGAGAGCTGGAATGGAAGTGGAGTGGCCGAGACTCAAATTGGCATCCATATGGGACGCTAGCACAGCAGGCGGCGGCTTTACCCACTGTACCATAGTGCTAGCCCCTCAAAGACTTTTTTTCAAACAGTATGCAACTATGGGGCCAGCGCTGTGGTATAGTGGGCTAAGCCTCCTGCAGTGCAGACATCCCATATGGGCAAGGGTTCTAGTCCTGGCTGCTCCTTTTCCGATCCAGCTCTCTGCTACAGCCTGGGATAGCGGTGGAGAATGGCCTAAGTGTTTGGGCCCCTGCACCCAAGTGGGAGACCCGGAGGAAGCTCCTGGATCCTGATTGGCGCAGCTCTGGCCATTGTGGCCATTTGGTGAGTGAAGCAGTGGATGGAAAATCTGTCTATAACTCTACCTCTCAAATAAATCTTCAAAAAAAAAAAAAAAATCAGGCTACTAAGATGGCCAAATTGACAACAAAACCTACAGACCCAAAAGCACCGAAAGCCAGTTGTGAGGTTGACATGGCACGGCAGGTTAAGCCCCTACCTGTTGTGATGCCTGTTGCTCTACTCCCTCCCTGCTAATGCACCCGGGAAAGCAGCAGATGGTGGCCCAGGTCCTTGGGCCCCTGCCATCCTTCTGCCTGGCCCACCCCTGGAGTTGCAGCCATTTGGGGAGTGAACCAGCGGATGATCTTTCCCTCTCTGTAACTGCCTTTCAAACAGAACCTTAAAGCCAGTTGTGAGGCCATAATTAACACAATCCCCAAAGTTAGCATATTAGAAGTGGTCACTGCAAGGATGGACAGAATGCTGTTTCCAATCTTGTCAGCTGTTCAGGCTTTCCTATTTCTTGAGCACATTTAGTTATGCCAGAAAGGTTACCCAGATCCTAGTCTATCAATCTACAGTTGCTGACTATAGATTACATAGTTTACTTGTCCATAAATTTTATCAGGAGCACAAACAGAAGCACCATGAGTTTATTCTAATCAGGCTATTATTTACTATGCAGAAAACCCATCCTCCTCAACTACACACATAATGTTCTTGTATGCTGTAACTGAACTCCTACTCCTGAATTTTTACAAGTGGGAACTTACCCTCCCTAACACCAGTACCTCCACAAAGTACAATTCACAGCCATCTGCAATCTAAGCCGATAGGAAGATAAATAATCTTTACACCTAAAATGCCAAACAATTTTTTATTTTCAAAAACAACTTTATTCATGACACATATTAAAAAAAAATTCCCACCCCCTGGAAATGAGCTAAAAAAATAAACAAAAATCCACCTCCCACCTCCCTGTTCCCACTTCCTCCCATTCCCTCCAAATAAAAGGGAAAAAAAGGCAAAGGAAAAACAAAACAAAACAAAACAAAAAAACAGAAAAACAAAAAAACACCCCAAACCCCCCCAAAACAAGGTAGTGCATTTCCCCAGGGGAGAGGGGAATTTACACTGGAGCCGCTGGGAGCGGAACGGAGATCTTCCGGCTACAGAAACCTGCAAAGAAAGACACTCAAAACAGAAAAAGAAACACAAAAGGAAACAAAATAGATCACCAGGCAATCTGCAGGGGCAGGGAGCCGGAAAAAGAAGGGTGGGGTGGGCGGCAGATCTGGCAGGACAGGAGCAGGCAGGAGGGGACTGTGAGAGGCAGGAGGAGATGGAGGGAAGGTCACAAGCGGAACAGTTTGGTGTCCTTCCAGAGCCCTGGGTAAAAAGACCCTCCCACCACCCTTGCCCACCTACCCTTGAGCAGCCCCCAAGGGGGTGGAGTGGGGCAGGGAAACACGGGGAGCAGCTTGCGCAGTTGAGACGTGTCCATGGCGAATCCCCAGAGTGAATGAGCAGCCCCTGCCCCACTCCCTGGGCCTTCCCCTACTCCCCAAAGCAGGCCCTCCTCAGCAGTTAGTTATAGGATTCTCCCCCCTTCCACAGTATATCTTTTTTTTTAAAAAATATTTTTTTTTCCATCAAGGTCATCTTCTGTTTTTCTTTTTTTTTTTTAATTCTTTTTTTTTTCCTTCTTTCCTCTTTTTTTCCTCTCTCTCCTCCTAATACACACTTTTTTTAGTAAGGGGAATACCATGATGTCGCTCTAGCCCGGCCCCTGGAAGAAAGAAGGAGAGTTAGGTGTTAACATGACCACTAGACAGCTCAGTGCAAGTCCCTCCCCACAGGCCCGTGCCCCAGTTATTGTGAAGGGAAGGGGGAAAAGCAGCTTCCAGTGTCCTACAACTGACCCCATATAACAGAGACAGTTCCACCTAGTGAGGGGGGAGGGGCAGGGGATTCAGAGTTCTCTGCCAACAGTGGCAATGCAGAAGTGCACCTGAGATACAGAAGCTAGGATAGGAAAAGGACCTGCTGTTTATCCAGGTTCCAGCTCTCCAACAGCTCTTAACCCTAGGCCCTCACCAACAGATCCTCCCAAACTCCTAGGAGCAGATAATAGGTAGATCTTATGAAAAGCCAAGGTTATATCATGTGCCTTACCTGCCTATTTAAACATTATGAGACAGAAAGTAAAGCAAAGCAACATGGGCACCACGCCAGGCCCCGAGAGAAAGTTAAAACTTCGGAGTGGCTCAATTAGAGTAAATATCCCAAAATCCTCCATGGCCATCAGGGAGGATCAAGAGCCTCTGATATTCTTCCAAGGGAGGTCCAAGCTTCAATCCCGCCCCTAATTGTGGGAAAAGTAGCAATCTCCTCACAGGGCTCTCACTGCCCTGAGGCCCTGTTCCTCTTGACTTTCTGTGCAAACATTTCACTGCCACCAACTCAGGAGAAAAAAAGGGCTGGGAGAGGTAGCATCTCTCAGAACAGGTGGAGAGATCTAGCCCTTGTCACTCCCACTCCAGAAAAAGATGACAAGATTGGCCTCCTGGCCTGGCCTGCAACTACCTTCCTCACCCTGCACAGGCAGGAGACCAAGTCTCTGGAGACCAAGGGCAGGGGATGGGAGGGAGGCTCCTCAGATCAGGAGAGAAGGAAGCATACAGGGCTCATGGGAGGCGGGGGAGAGGAGCAGCCCATCTATCCTGACCTGTAGATGCGACCCCGGGGCCTGCTGTTAAAACCACTGTAGAATCTAGAGCGGGAACTGTTGTAGTTGGTGGTCCTGGCACGGTAGCGGGCACGTGGGAAACCCCGGTCTGTTGTGCTGATGCCTGGTCTGTTGGTTCGTTTTGGAATCACCTGAGAGTAAGGGATATGCAACAGAAAGCCTCAGAATCTACGTGGCGAGTTTACACAGAATGACAATAGCAAGAGCATGGGGCTTACCTTGATTTGTCTTCCTCTAAATAGGGACTCATCTAAGGCCAGGGAAGTTCTCACTGACTCTTTGTCTGAGAACTCTATATACGCAAACCTGAAAAAAGTGATGTCACTTTATTTTCTTCTATAGGTTGCAAACAGCTCCTAGGTCAAACCCACCCTTCAGACATGCTTTGTTTGGGTACACTGTATTTACATTTAAGTTATCTGTCAATTTTTAAATGGAATATTTTAATCAAAAGTTCCCAGCTACTCTTGGGAAATAGGCCAGATAAGGTCTGGATTTACATGTGGCTGTAACCAAGGAAAAGCTGCCCCTCCTCCTCTAGTTTTTGAGATCCCACCCACACGGGCCTTCACCTTCATCTGTCTACTCTCTGAAGGCATTTACGGGAAACCCCTGACACACCAACACTTGCGCCTATCTCACAAATCAAAGGCTACCTGTTCTGGGGTAGGCATTGTGGCCCAGTAGGTTAAACACCACTTGGGATGCCAGCATCCCATACCAGAATGTTAGTTCAAGTCTTCGCTACTCCACTTCCAATCCAACTCCCTACTAATGCACCTGACAACATCTCAGCAAATGATGGCTCAAGAACTTTAGTCCCTGCCACACATGTGGGAAACCCAGATGCAATTCCTTGATCCTAGCTTTGGCTTCACCCCGCCCCAGCCACTACAGCCACTGAGGAATGAACCAGCAGATGGCAGATGGACCAGTCTGTGTGTGTATGTGTGTGTCTTCCTGTCACTGCCTTTCAAATAAATAAATGTATTTTTTTTTTAAAAGTCACAGAACATTTTCAAAAAACAATAAATTGTGTTCTGTATTGAGCAGTAAAATTTCTTGTTGTTAAGAGGGTCTCTTTTTCTCCACCTAAAGACTTATCTGAAAGGCAGAGCGAGACAGCGCTTCCATCTGCTGGTTCACTCTCCAAATGACCACAACAGCCAAGGCTGAGTCAGGCCAAAGCCAGGAGCTTGAACCCATTTGGGTTTCCCACATGGGTGGCAGCAGCCCAAGCACTTGGGCCATCTTCCATTGTCTTCCTAGGCACCTTAGCAGGAAGCTGGATCGGAAGTGGAGCAGCCAGGATTGGAATGGACACTTCAATATGGGATGCTGGTGGCGTCACAAGCTGCCGCTTAACCTAAAGCACTACAACACTGACCCCTAATTGGCTTCTAAACTATGACAACCTCCTCCTCCCCCTACTTACCCTTTGGGATGGCCACTGAACTTGTCACAGAGTATCGTCACACGGTTGACTGAACCACAGCCATGAAAGTGAGCTTCGAGCTCTTCTGCGGTTGCACCATAGTCCACCTGAGGGAAGGGGGCACATTTCACAGGTACTGGGCAAACTCCTGTCTCCACAGGTACCCCACTCATACTGACCTCGGTCACCTATATACACCAAGGCACATTACATCTGGTCCTGTAAGAAACTAATGCTTCTTCCTCCCAACCCCACGGCCTTTGCTGAAGGCTCCATCCATTACCTTCTACATCCTTCCCAATCTACTCCCACACCCCAGACCACCACTTATCCCAGAGATGTGCCTTTCCAGATTAAATAACTCCCCAAAGAAAGAACTATGCCCCATCTCCAACCAGAGCCCCAACGCATACATTGCCAACATAGATGGAACGGGCGTCAGCCTCCATCCTCTCCTCAATAGACATGATCACTGGGCCAGCTGTGAGGAAGAAAGTGAGAAAGTCTAAACCGTGCGTCCTCACTGGTCTAACACACACACTTCCACCATGGGCACCACCACTAAATAGAAGCCCAACAGTGAAGACAAAGGTTTCGGTCTGTTTGGTTCCCTGCAGCTCTCATTATCTACCACACAGTAGGTGTGCATTAAAGATTTGACAAATTAAGAATTTAATACAACCTTAAGAATCTTAGATAACAGGATAGGAGTCTCCCCACCAAGCCAAGTCCCTAGTGAACAGCTGCCGTTGAAACGCCTTGCACAGCAAGCAAATCAAATGGGCAGAGACTTGACTTTTCCATTGAAAAGCGGAAGACCCCTGAGCTGAGCAGTTTCTGAGAGGGGCTAACTGAAAAGGTAGGTCTGAAGGTCAAATGCCAGCTGGAAACCTCCAGAAAGACAGGGGCAGACTAAGAACAAAGAACACCACATTTACAGTGAGGACAAAGGGAGGCACAGAATACCACCACCAAAACACAGGTTTCGTCTCCCAAAGGTCAAGAGAACACAATGGACTATGACCGCAGCACCTGCCTAGAAACTGCTCAGCCAGGCAGCTTCAGGGTCCCGCGCCTCTGAAGCCGCGTTCTCCGTGCTCCCCACGACCCCCCCAACCCGGCGACCCCAGGCTGCACGTGCACTCGCCAGATGACTCACCATTGCCTGGAGGTGGACTCATATTCATCTGCTTCTCTACCTCGTTCTGCAGCTCTTTTAGCTTCTCAGCTTCCTCCTCCATCTCCCTGACTCGGGCTTTGATCGCTTCCAGCTCCTACAACGAGTGGGGAAGGTATGCAGAAGACCTTAAGGGGAATTACCGCAGGGGCTGTGCCCGGCGCTCGCTCGGCGCGTGGCTTCAGCCGTACTCGGCCATTTCCTCTGCCTCACGCGAGGATCACGACGAAGAAAACCAAACTACCTTCTCTAGGAACACCAGGCACCCATGACGCCCGAATCGACCCGGCCCGGTCCTTTGACACGACCGAGGACCCGTCCCCGGGCCAGCCCCAGCCACGTTATTCCCCGCCCAACCCCACCCCCCGCCTGCCTCCCGCTCGCCGGAGCTCTGGGCCTCCCGCGATCCGGCCCGCCGGCCTGCTCGCTCGCCCTCCTTCCCTCACCGGGTCCTCAATGGCGCTGTCCCCCGGGTCACCCTCGACCAGTCCCGGCTCCTCCTCCTCCTCCTGGTTGCCGGGGGCTCCCGAGCCAGGCCCAGGGCCCGGAGTTCCCGGGGGTGCGCGGGGCCGGGGCGGCTCCTCTTCGGGCTCGGGCTCTGGCAGCAGCTCCCCAGGCTCCAGTTCCTCAGACTCCAGGCCGTTCCCGTAGTCCCCTGCGCCCCCCGGGGCCCCCTCCCCGGCCTCCCCACCGGCCCCGGGCACAAGATGGCGCCGCCGCCCCGGCCCGGAGCCCCGACCGCCCGCAGCCCCCGCTGCTGCTGCCGCCGCCGCCGCCGCCGCCATCGCCGCTCAGACTGGGGCCCGCCGCCCGGCGATTGGAGAACTGCGCCGGCCACGCCGAGGGTTCATTAGTCAAGCATCCTGCCCGTCACCACGAGCTAGGACTCCATTGGGGAAGATTACTTGACAATCAAATAAGACCCCACCTCCAAGGCGGGGCCCTGCGCCAAATCTTCAAATCCTGGTAGGAGAAATGTCCGTCAATCAACACACGTCCCACCTCCTCTGGAGTCCTTAGGTAACAATACCATCAAGCTGTGACGACATTCCTGCTTCTCCCCCGCCTACGGGCGGGCCCACGAAGTATAGGACGCTCTGTGATTGGCCCCTGGCTAGGCGACTTGAAAGGACCAATCTTTTAATCGCCTTACTGCATTGGCCCAGTCTCAGATACCGATTGACTCGCGAGATTCGAAGGGCAGACGCCCGTTCCGTGACAGATGAACCTTGCCCTGAAACGTATTGATGGGCTTAAAGCTAAGGAAACCCGGGGTCACATGACTAATCTGTCCTTAGGGGGCCGCCATCTTGATACTGCTGCCCAGCTGATGAGCTGATGGAAAGCTGGGGGCTGAAACGGCGGCGATTTCTGGAAACTGGTCTCCTGACCAGAAAAACGCCAGGAAGGATGTTGCTGCGGAAACGGAGGTTCTGAGTAGAGCGCTCCACGAGGGAGCTGACTTTTGTCATCCATAGTATTAGCACCACTCTCCACCAGATGCCCTAAACCAGAAATTAGGGAAGAATTTTCACTCCACAGCTACCAGTCACGAGTAGTTCTTGCTTGACCCGTTTCTTCCCTTGCCTCAACTGTTAGCCCCGTTGCCTACAGGCTCTATTGGCTTCCAGGGTCACTCCTCTGTTATCTGCACCACCCGCACAGTGGTCTGGGTGTGTTGGCCGGATAGTCTCAAAAACTCTTCAGCCTGGCCTAAGGCGGCCCAGGACTTGACTCCTTTGTGAATGTTGTCTCCACTTTCCTCATTCCAGTGCGTGTGCCTGCATCTAGCTTGCCTGCGTACCTGCAGTCCCTCTTCAACCACACCGCCAAGCTTTCCTTTCCCTGTCAAGACAAGCAGGCCTTCCTCACTGTGAGCCTACGGCTTTCTGTTCTAACTATGATGTGAGACTCCTCTGTTGTCTGTACTGCCAGCACAGTGATCTGCGTGTGTTGGCCAGATAGTCTCAAAAACTCTTTAGCATGGCCTAAGGCGGCCCAGGACCTAACTATGATGTGAACGCCTGCTGATGAGTCACTGGATCTTATTTATCTTCACACCTCCACCGTGTATGCTTAGCACATAGTGTCACATGGTGTGTTTGTTGACTGATAGATGCATTGATTGGATATCCTGTTATCACCATCTTCAGCACTTTCCACCCTCTAGCTCTCCTTCAGACCCTAAAGGAGTCCCCTCTCTTCCAGGTTTCCACCGCAACCGCTGCCCCCGTAACATAAATGAGACTTGGTCCTGGAAGACACGACTGACACGTGTTAGCGGCGACCCTACACATTTATTAAGAAAGGAATGGCAGTGCTAAACTTGCAAGAGAACATTTTTGTAGACACACCAAACTAGGTTTGAGAGCCAGATTCACAGGAGCCCAACCAATAAGTAAAACAAGCACAGTTAAGGCAAGGAGATTTAAAAAAGAGATCCTATTGACAAACCAGTCAAAGGTGCCTCATTATACCCAAGTCTTCCCATCACTCCCACTTTATCTTGCAATTCCTTACCTCAGATACCGGGGAAGCTGGAGCAGAGTCATAGTTGAAAATTTTTTTCAGCAAATTCATAATCCATTTCAGCTTCAGTGATCTGGGAGAACTAAAGTTGAGTATTGAAAGCAAGCTCTAAATAATTCAGATCTAGGACTGGTATAGCAGATTAAAGTGCCTCCTGCAATGCCAACATCTTATGTATGTGCCAGTTCAAGTCCTGGCTGCTCCACTACCAATCCAGCTCCCTATTAATGTGCCTGGGAAAGCAGCAGAGGATGGCCTAAGTGCTTGGGCCCCTGCACTCACATGGGAGACCCAGGTGGAGTTCCTGGTTCCTGGTTTCAGCCCAGCCCGGTCCTGGCTGTTGTGGCCATTTGAAGTGTGAACCAGCGGATAGAAGATGATTCTCTGTCTCTCCCTCTCTCCCTGGAACTCTGTCTTTCAAATAAGTAAATCTTTTAAAAAATAAAATAAATGAGTCAGATCCCTGGAAGAAAGGTCTTCTATATGGATCCTAACTTAACCATATTTGAGTGTTTCCTTTGTAGCTAATTTCATCAAGGCAGCTAAAGGAAATGTGATTTTAAAAAATGTCTTTGAATCTGACTTTTGTTGAGCACTTGATTTTCTAACAGGCACTGTTCATTATATCTCACTGAATCTCATAAAACATGATCAAGTAAATATTTACAACCATAACCTTTTTGAGGGAAGAAGAAAAGGGTTTAAAGAAGTAAAATAATTTGCCCAAGTCATTGAGCTAACTAGAAGTATGCAGGGAATTCAAGGGCAGTTGTCAAAGTTAGATCAAAATTAAGGTCTGCTTTAACACACCAAAATTACACAAATTATGTATGTATGACACTGACTACTGGAATAAGACTAAATTCCAACAAGAGACAAAAGTTTAAGTGTCCTATATGCAAAGATCATAACCTATTGAAAGGTTTATAGTGTGTGATAAACATACAAAAATAACTTGTCAGGCCAAAGAAATAGAATGTAAAATTATATACAAAGTATTACTACAAGTATGCACATCTGATTTTTAAAAAGAACAACTGGAGCATGGGGAGACAAAAAAAATAAAACAATGCAATCTATTTTATTTTTTGGTAATATGTGCCAAAAGCATTTAAAATGTTGGGATTCTTAACCCAATAATCCTATTTGTTATAATCCCTTCTAAATAATCTATTCTAAATAAGTAAGGGGAGGGGCCAGCGCTGTGTTGTAGCGGGTGAAGCTGCCTCCTGGGGCGCTGGTTCGAGTCTTGGCTGCCCCACTTCCCATCCAGCTCTCTGCTATGGCCTGGGAAAGCAGTAGAAGATGGCCCAAGTCTTTGTGCCCCTGCACCCCGTAAAGACCCAGAAGAAGCTTTTGGCTCCTGGCTTCAGATCCACACTGCTCCAGCTATTGCGGTCATCTGGGAAGTGAACCAGTAGATGGAAGACCCCTTTACCTCTACTTCTCTCTTTGTGTAACTCTTTCAAATAAAAAATAAATCTTAAAAAAAAAAAAGTAAAGGACTGGCTACTCTGTCTCCAACCCAACTTTCTGCTAATGTGCCTGGGAAGACAGTAGAAGATGGCCCTGGGCCCCTGCCATCCATTTGGGAGACCTGGATCGAGGTTCTGGCTTCTGGCTTCAGTCTGTCCCAGCTCTGGCTGTTTGCATCCATTTGCAGAGAAACCAGCAGATGGAAGATTTCCCTTACTCTGTCTCTGTCTGTTGCTCTGCCTTTCAAATAAACAACCAATAAAATAAAATAGTAATCTAAAAAGTGAATATGGGCTGGCGTTGTGGTGCAGTGGGTTAATGCCCTGGCCTGAAGCGCTGGCATCCCATATGGGCGCCGGTTTGAGACCCGGCTGCTCCACTTCTGATCCAGTTCTCTGCTATGCCTGGGAAACCAGTAGTAGATGGCCCAAGTCTTTGGACCCCTGCTCCCTCGTGGGAGACCAGAGGAGGCTCCTGGCTCCTGGCTTCTGATCAGCACAGCTCCAGCCATCGCAGCCAATTGGGGAGTGAACTATCAGATGGAAGACCTCTCTTTCTCTCTCTCTCTCTCTCTCTCTCTTTGCCTCTCCTCTCTCTGTGTAACTCTTTCAAATAAATAAATCTTTAAAAAAAACTTAAAAAATAAAAAGTGAATAAACATTTTTGTTAAAGATGTTTTTTAAAGTGAAAAAAATAAACAACTTAAATGTACAAGTGGGCTTTCAAATTATTATACATGTGAAATTTTATGCAGTTACGCTTTCAAAATGTTTTAAAGACAAAAAATGCTTGCAATATAATGGTAAGCATAATTGGTGGCATACAAAATTCTATATACAATATGACCATAAAATAAAAGCATACATAAAACACTGGAAAGAAATATGCCAAGCTGTTAACAGGAGTTCTTTCTGTGTAGTAGGGTTATGGTTTTCTTTTCTACACTTATGTTAAAAAATCATTCCAGTTTTCAAACTTTCAGTTTGAACTTAGCAGTCATGATTACTTTTATCAAAGAAGCAAACATGCTTAAAAGGATGTTTGAATGGTGTTTTATAAAGTCAGAGCCTTTCTGTATATAAACATAATTGAAAATGAATCTTGATGTGAATGGAAGGGGAGAGGGAGCGGGAGATGGGAGGGTTGTGGGTGGGAGGGAAGTTATGGGGGGGAAAAAGCCATTGTAATCCATAAACTGTACTTTGGAAATTTATATTTACTAAATAAAAGTTAAAAAAAAATAAATAAAGTCAGATCCTACTACATGGTAAAAGGCAGGGATATCATCTTAATTATATTTGTATTCTCTTAACTTATCACTCCATAAACACTAACTGAATGGTTTTTTTTTTTTTTAAGATTTATTTATTTATTTACTTGAAAGGCAAAGTTACAGAGGCAAGGCAGAGGCAGAGAGAGGTCTTCCATCTGCTGATTCACTCCCCAGTTGGCCAGAACAGCCAGAGCTGAGCTGATCCAAAGCCAGGAGCCTGGAGCTTCTTCCAGGCCTCCCACGCAGGTGCAGGGGCCCAAGGACTTGAGCCATCTTCTACTGTTTCCCAGGCCATAGCAGAGAGCTGGATCAGAACTGGAGCATCCAGGATTTGAACCGGTGCCCATATGGGCTCCCAGTACTGCAGGTGGCGGCTTTACCCAATATACCACAGAGCCGGCCCTTGAATGGTCTTATTTAATATCTTGCCTATTTTGTAGACAATACAAAAGAGAAGATTTCTCCTCTGAGAACAAACTTTTTAAATCATTTCTTTGTCCACTTGAAAGGCAGGGCGACAGAGAGCACTTCCAGCAGCTGATCCATTTCCCAAATGCCCACAAGCAGTGAGGTCTGAGCCAGGCCCTAGTGAGGCCAAAGCTAGGAGCCTAGAACTATATCCAGGTCTCTCAAGCGGCTGGCAGGGACCCAAGTACTGAGCCATCATCTGTTGCCTCCCAGGGTGCATCAGCAGGAAGCTGGATCACCAGCAGAGCAGCCAGGACTCCAACTGTTACTCCCATATGTGATGTGGGTGTGCCAAGCAGTGACTTATTACCAACCCCAGTGCACAACAATGGCACCTGAGAAACAAATTAGTGTGGGATTGTCTGAGCTTCACCATTACAAGTATAAATAGAGAACCATGGAGTTTGAGAAAAGCTGAAACTCCTATGATACTGCACCCCAGAAGTGGGCAAAATGCAAAGTTGAGAAAAGGAAAATTAAGCAGTAGAAATGTCTGAGGCACCTCCAGTTCTGTCCAGAGGGACATTTTCTCAGTAGACAACAGACATAGTTGGGTTCTTTATAACTCCTGCTTTGCAATGTTTATAGACTGCAATAATTCTCTGATCTAGACCTACACCATGTAACATGGTAGTCATTGGTTATAAATGGCTGTTGAGCACTGGAAATGTGACCAGTCCAGTCTGAGACATGCTGGAAGTATAAAATACACATCAAATTTTGAAGACTCAGAAGGAGAAAGAGAATGTGAAATAACATATTAGTAACTGTTTAATATTAATTAAATTTTGAAATAGAGTTTTTTATATAATGGACTAAGTAAATATTATTAACATTAATTTTGGAATGGGGGTTTAGTGATTAAGAATAGTTTCACCTGTGGCCCACATCAAGTGTCCAGGTTCAATTCCTGGCCCCTGACCCCAGCTTCCCGCCACTGCAGAGCCTGGGAGGCAGCTGCGATGGCTCAGGCCGTTGGGTTCCTGCCACTGATGTGTGAGATCTAGATGGAGTTTGCCAGGCCTAACCCCAGCCACTGCAGGCATTTGGGGCGTGAACAGCATATGAGCTTTCTCTTTCTGTTTCTGTCTCTCAACACAATTAAAAATAATATAGGATTAGTTTTCCCTGTTCTTTTTGCTTTTTTAATGGAGTTAACTAGGAAATGGAAAGCTTCATGGCGGCTTGCAGTACATTTCTGTTCGAGCCTTTTCTATTTACTTACCTCAGTTTTGGAGCAGATCCCAATTATCTTCCACTGTAGCTCCCTCAGTCTGCCCTGGCATGGCAGTGGGGTAGCCATTTAAATGCAAAGGAGGCTCAGCTGGGTTGCTTCATTGCCAATCTTCTTGAGTAACTTTTTAAAAGCTTTATTCCTGAAACACTTGTTTTAACAAATTGTACCAGAAATATGTATTCATGATCCAAAAAAATCAGAAGATATTGACAAAAGAAGAACAAAATCAAATCTCCCTTAAAATCTACCACCCGGAAATAATCCCTGATGATACGTGAGCATACAGCATTCCTGAAATTTTGAATTGCAAATATAGAGAAAGGCACAGAGAAACATATATTTTAGCAAAATGGGCTTGAATTATTTTTTTACTCAATAAAATACAAAAATATCACTTTGTGTCAATATTTTTCCTATTTTATTTTTCACAGTTTTACTCAAAAGTGACCCGAATGGGTGGATGTTGTGGCCCAGCAGGTTAAGCTGTTGCTCGGGGTGGCTGCATCTCATATTGGAATGCCTGGGATCAAGCCCACCTCTGCCCCTGCTTCTGATCCAGCTTCCTGCTAAGGTGCTTGGGAGGCAGCAGATACTGACCCAAGTATTTGGGTCCCTGACATTCACATGAGAGACTGGGATGGAGCTCCTGCTCCTGGCTTTAGCACAGAGGGTAAAGCCACCAACTAGGATGCCAGCATCTCATATGGATCAAGTCCTGGCTGCTCCTCTTCTGATCCAGCTCTCTGCTATGGCCTGGGAAGGCAGTGGATAATGGCCCAAGTGCTCAGGCCGCTGCACCTGCGTGGGAGACCCAGAAGAAGCTCTTGGTTTCAGCCTGGCCCAGCACTGGCAATTGCAGCCATTTGGAGAATGAACCAGTGGATGGAAGACTTCTCTCTCTGCAGCTCTACCTCTCAAATAAATAAAATCTTTTTTTAAAAAAAAGATTTATTTATTTATTTATTTGAAAGTCAGAGTTACACATAGAGAGGAGAGGCAGAGAGAGAGAGGCCTTCCATCCGCTGGTTCACTCCCCAATTGACCACAACAGCCGGAGCTTTGCTGATCTGAAGCCAGGAGCCAGAAGCCTCCTCCAGGTCTCCCACGCGGGTGCAGGGGCCCAAGGCCTTGGGCCATCTTCCACTGCTTTCCCAGGCCATAGCAGAGAGGGATATGGGATGCCGGTGCTTCAGGCCAGGGTGTTAACCCGCTGCACCACAGTGCTGGCCCCAATAAATAAATCTTTAAAAAATTAAAATAGAGCCAGCGCCGCGGCTCACTAGGCTAATCCTCCGCCTTGCGGCGCTGGCACACCGGGTTCTAGTCCCGGTCGGGGCGCCGGATTCTGTCCTGGTTGCCCCTCTTCCAGGCCAGCTCTCTGCTGTGGCCAGGGAGTGCAGTGGAGGATGGCCCAAGTACTTGGGCCCTGCACCCGCATGGGAGACCAGGAGAAGCACCTGGCTCCTGCCATTGGATCAGCGCGGTGCGCCGGCCGCAGCGTGCTGGCCGCGACGGCCATTGGAGGGTGAACTAACAGCAAAGGAAGACCTTTCTCTCTGTCTCTCTCTCTCACTGTCCACTCTACCTGTCCAAAAAAAAAAAAAAAAAAAAATTAAAATAGGGGCTGGCGCTGTGGCACAGAGGTAAAGCCACCACCTGTAGTGCCAGCATCCCCATATGGGCGCCGGTTTGTGTCCCAGCTGCTCCACTTCCAATCCAGCTCTCTGCTATGGCCTGGGAAAGCAGTGGAAGATGGCCCAAGGCCTTGGGCCCCTGCACCTACGTGGGAAACCTGGAAGCAGTTCTTTGCTCCTGGCTTTGGATTGGCACAGCTGCGGCTGTTGTGGCCAACTGGAGAGTGAACCAGCAGATAGAAGACCACTCTCTCTCTGCCTCTCCTCTCTGTGTGTAACTCTGACTTTCAAGTAAAATAAATACATCTTTAAAAAATTAAAATAAAATCTTTCCTGTGTCCATATTTAAGGCAGCCTTCAAGTTTTCAAAGGAACTGTTATTAAGTAAAAATACAGGATACCTACAATCCATCCATTTGCTAGCAGTTCTAACTACCTGTTGCCCAACTTTCTCAAAAGTGTCATTTGGAGAAACAGCCTTGGTGCAGAATGGTCTGCGGGAAACAAAACCCCCGTCCCTTTAGACAGGGTAAAGACCAGTCCCGCGTTCATGCAGAGAGAGGAGCTCAGGGCAGCATACTTGAGCTACACGTGAAGCACCCCAAGGAACAGGTGAGGACCCTCAATCCCAGGGCGGTGCAGATCTCAGCCTCACCTTGCTATCTGGTGCTACGGAGGGGTCGCCCATCGCACCACTCGGTGTCTCAGCAAAGCTGCCACGCTCTGCGCCCCTCGTGAGTAACAGACAGGCTCTTATAAAGCCCAAGAGCAGCGTGACTCGCACAGTGTTCTCCCCTCTGCTTTTGCTGCCAAGAAGCTCAGAGCTGAAACCATAGCCTTGCTTTAGTATCTGGGGATCCTACACATAGAATGCTTTAGAGTGCACTAATTTTCCTTTTACTGTCATCAACTATTAACAATCCAATTTCCCCTCGACTGGCTGCTGTTTTTGTTTTTTGTGTAGTACTGTAAGGTAATGCAAATGCTTGTTGGAAATAAGCAAAAAGCAATCAATCATTAAATTAACCTTACTGTGGTGGAGATAAATGCTCATCATTCCTGAAGATCTTAACTACTGCCCTCTAATCCCCCTTCCCTAGAAGTTCAGCAAACCACTCTCTGAAACATGGCTTCCTGGGGCTGGCACTGTGGTGCCATAGGCTGAGCGTCCGCCTGCGGCACTGGCATCCCATGTGAGCAACAGTTCGAGTCTCGGCTGTTCCACTTCCGATCCAGCTCTCTGCTGTGGTCTGGGAAAGCGGTGTAAGATGGCCCAGTCCTTGGGCCCCTGCACCCACATGGGAGACCCGGAAGAATCTCCTGGCTCCTGGCTTCAAATTGGTGCAGCTCCGGCCGTTGTGGCCATTTGGGGAGTGAACCAGCGGATGGAAGATTTCTCTCTTTCTCTGTCTCTCCCTCTGTAACTCTCCCTCTCAAATAAATAAATAAATCTTTTAAAAAGAAATACATCTTCCTCTGTAGATTTTTCTACAGGGAGGAATAGAAAGGCAACTATATTTCTCACAATGTAACACATAAACCCAAATATACTGATTTATTGTACTACATTGTAGAAAGACTAGCCGTTCCCACTTGAAATTTAAAATTAGGATCACTATTCCTGTCAGACATGATTTGTATATGGTCCTTAGAGTTACAGGGACGGATGGAATGTTCTTGGAGATTCCATCCGATTTAGCAGTTTGCATCAAAATGGCTGGAGCCATTTCTTAGGCAACCAGGAAAGGCAGCAGGGACTCCATTTTTGAAGTCTGGAGTAGGCATCATGAGATCAGGGAAAACTGGCCATTCCCACACACATGTCTGAGGTTGAACCACAACTGGGGACTTGATTGTTATCACACAAAGATTCTGGGTAGGCTTTCTTTGTTTTACTTTGTTCTTGTGGCAGGCCCGAAGCACCATCTACACAGCCCCCACCCCCGAAGCATGCTTGGGTTGGGACAGACAGAGCTCTTGTCTGGGCATTTGGCCAGGGTAGGGGTGGGGTGAGGAGGATGGGGGCTCAACTCTGATTTGTTGCTTTTTTTTTTTCTTTAAATTTTCTCAACACTTTCCCAATGCCCAGTTACTTTAGTTCTTGCCCTTCCAGGGTCAGGAGGAGATGACTGGATTCAGGAATGTTCAGGCCCCAGGCTGTGTCGTTAGAAGTCACAAACCCTGTTCAGTCCTTTTCTCATTAAACTTCTGGGCTTTATTTATTTATTTTTTTAATACGATCATTACATATTACACAAAAATAAAAGTCAAATGAACTTGGTATTTATAAATTATTAAATAAAAATACAGGAATATATCTTTATATTTATAGAGCTTTTTCTCTTCTTCTAAACTAACCAAATCTGTTCTCCTGCCGTCTGATGATTTAAAAAAGTAAAATAGTGTGTGTGTGCCCTAGAGTAAGTGGAGAGTGGGATCAGTCATCGCAGCACCCAGCGCCCTGCTCGCGTTCCTTCCCTGGCCTACGCAAAATCCCTATTTGTCCCTCCAGGCTCTGGAGAGCAAGAAAAACCCTCTTTATCTTTTTCATCTTTGAAAAAATGGCAATTACATTGATTTCCCTTATTAAAAAAAAAAAAGAAATGGATTTAAAAATGGGGAGCCATACTCAGCCTTCTTGGCCAAGAGCGAATCCCAAGCAACGATATGGCTCTAGACGAGTCCCTGGTTTTCCCTGACAGAAGTCTCTGGGGTTCCCATTGCCCTCACGCTAGGACGGGCAGGACGGGTCAAAACTGCCCGCTGTGGCCCCGCTCGGCCCCTGCTTCTGGGAATCCAGACCGAGCCCTCGGCCACTCCATCCACCCGCACATGAGGGCCTCGGAGCAGGACATTTTGGGTAACCTGACTGTGGTCCCTGCTGCTGCTGCTTGCTACAAGGTCCCCAGCGATGCGAAGGGGCTAGGCGTCCTGCAGTGGGGCAGGAGGGTCTGCCCCAAACCTGGGGGAGCACAGACTCTGATTTGGAACCCACGATCTAGCCAGTGGTTTTCCAACTTTCTTCTTTTCTTTCAGCAGCAAACCCCTTAATGCAAATAAAATCTTACCCTGAACCCCGATACGTAAGACAGCTACAAGGGGAGCTGTTCTGTTTGAGGGCAAATTGCACAGCCTGCTCAGCCCCCCCCCCCCCACCTCCTTGCTCTCCTCATGGACTCCTGAGGCAACCCCTAGGACACTTCAAGACTCTGCCAAGCAGTTTGAAAACCACTGGCCTAGTCTGTCCTGAGCAAGTCAGAGACCCCACCCCCACCCCACCCCACCTGCTCGCCACAGACCAGCTCTGAGCTTCTGGGACCAGCAGACTCACAACAGATCAAGTGGCACGTGCAGTCGACCACCTCCCCTAGAAACACCATTGAAAGTGCAGCCCTCAGAATCAAAAGTCTGGAGTAAACACCTGAGGCCGATTTGGTCCCACATTCTAGCGGGTACAACTCTGTCGCCACATTCTGGGACCAAGTGAGACTCTCCAAGATGAGTCAACCGTGGTCTAGCTAAGCCCCTCAGAGCTCAGGGTCACGGGCAGGGCTCTGATACACTGTGTCTGAAGCCAGCATTGGAGAGCAGCGATTCTAGCACCACCGAAAGTGCAGCAGTGAGGTCTGGCTCAGGGCATGCAGCTGGAGTGAATAGTTCCTTTCTCAAAAAGCCAAAAATAAAAAAATAAAAAACAAAAACAAAAACAAACAAACAAAACCCCTATAATCTGAATCTGTTCCCGAGGACTGGGACTTCTGAAGTGAGCATCCTCAGATCTGAGCTTCAGACAAGGAACACCCATGCAAATAGCCTGGCTTCCAGGAAAACAAACGCTTCTCGGTCCTGGTGGCTGCCCTAGAACCCACACACCTGGCCCTGCTCAAGCAGCAGCCACAGAGCCCACCACACAGACGAGGCCAGTCACCGAGTCCCTGTCACCCTCCTACCCACGGGGTTCAGAGCTGGAATGGCCCCCTTGAGGCGTCAGCAGTCCTGGTGAGACACAGCATGGGACCCAGACTGTATTCCAGATCAGCATTTCTGTCCAAATCCTCAGAAAGAAAAATCAGAGCCCCAATTTGGAGTTGAAATTTGGGTTCGGGGTCCCAGAGACAGAGACCACTACAGGCACTACTGTGCCCCAGAGAGAGGGGACAGTAGCAGGCAGGTCCAGCTACTGAAACCCTCCCCTCCCCCAGGCTCCACAGCCCTGCCCTTTGCTCAGAGCCCAGTGCGATGCACAACCAAGGGGGATGATGAAAGAACAAGGTCGGCTGCAGAGCTGCTCTCTCCTGCCCAGCCCGGCCAAGGACTTTCTGCAGAGACCAGTCAGAGCCTTCCCTCTGGATACAGTGTTTCTTCTCCCTTGGCCTTGAGACATCAGAACAAGAGGAGGGCGGAAAGGAGGACCAGAGGAGGGACTGAGAATTGCTTCCCCTCCGCCTGCCCCTTTCTTGCAAGAGGGAATGTTTTCTTCTTGAAGAATCCCACCACCATCAGAGGACACAAGCAAGCCCAGCGTGCACATGCGCACACGTGCACATGCACACACATGTCCAAGCAGCCCGGGATCCCAGCCACCTCTACCGGACACCTGAGAACCCGAAGCTTCCATTCCAAAGGGATGTGCCTGCTATGTTCCCCAAATGCCACTCATCCAATGGAGACACAACTCCTTAGACGAGTCTACTTTGCTCAGGGCTGCAAGCCAAGCTCCAGGTAGCTGCCTGTGTGCACACCTCCAGTATAATCCCTCCCAGCTCCCCTACCCTGGAATCACTCCATCTCCTGGCCCACGACCATCCCCAAACCTTCCCCACTGTCTCCAGCCCACGCTTCCATCTGCCCAGCCTCCTCAGCTCCCTCACGCACCATCCTGCCCCTGCCCATCCCACGTCGATCCATTCACCCCACTTCCTCCAAGGGTGTTTCTCGGTCCTGTTCCTGCTCTCTTGGCCCCCAGCCACACCTGGCCCCACCTGGCCCCGGACATTCTCATTTGCTAGCAAAAAAGGCCCCTACAGTTACCAGGGCCCCCAGTGCCACGGCCCCCGTCAGCACTGTCCTCACTGACGCCCAGGTCCCCTCCCGCAGACGCCGCGCCTCCTCCAGGGCCCGATCCCCGTACAGAGCTGTGAACTCCGCCTGTGGGAGAGAAGGGAAGTAGAAGAGAAAGAAGGAGAAAGGGGTGTCAGGAGAGGAAAGAATAGAGAGAAAAAGAGAGGAAGGGTTCCAGTTCCATCCACTGGGAGCACTCCCCCACACCCAGCTCCTCTCCGGCCAAAGCTCTGCCGACTGCAAGCCTCTCTGATCCACCCAAGAGCACCCCACCCCCACCCCCACTCCAGCCCAGCCCAGAGCGCCCGGCTCATTCGCCTTCGCTGCCTCAAGCAAACCCCATCTTTTCCTTGGTGAAAAATTCTGCTTGGACCTGGCATCCTGTGCCAAAGCTTGCCTGACTGTCCGTCCCGGACCCTCCCCGCCTCCCACACGACGTGGATTCGGGTCCTGACACCTCCTCCCTGCAGGCACTCCTTGGGTACTGTACGTTCCGTTCTCTGCTGGGGACCCAGAGCCACCCCCGCCCAGTGATTACTGCACAGCAGCCCTGGAGTATAGAAGCGTAATGTCCACCGTGAGGGCGTCTCTCGGTCTGATCCCACCCACGCGTGGAGACTCAGCCCCCATGCCTCCTTCCCGGCCCAGCTGCCCCAGCCTCCAGTGGGAGCCCCCATCTGCCCCCCGGGAGAACAGCTTTGCCAAGGAGTGTGTACAATAGCAATGGAGAAGCTCCTTACCCAGCCCCCGGTGCTGTGGATCCAGCCGGCCAGCTGCGTCTCCAGGTAGGTCACCATCCACTCCTGCACTTGTCCCACCAGGGGCTCCATCTCCTTGTTGACGCTCTCAGCACACAGTGCGGCCCCAAAGGCAAAGAAGGCCACCACGCGGCCCCAGTTGGGACCCCTTTGGAAAAGTTCATCGCAGACCTGGGTGAAGCTCTGCTGTGCTGAGCCTGGGGTCACATGCAACTGAGCGGCCAGGTCGGAGAAGTTTTGCCGGAAGCGGGTCTCGAACTCATCTCCGGCTGCCCGCATGGCTTGGTGCAGCGGGTTAGCTGCCGGGCCCTCTCCAGGGCCAGCCCCACAGACATAACCCTTCTGCCTCAGCTTGTAGCCTACAAAGTCGGCCACCAGAGCCCGTGTGTCTGGGGCTGAGGCTGGGGTCGCCATCCGGGCGGCTGTAAGAGGCAAGGATGAAAGACCGGCATGAATATCGGGAATATGTAGACAGAGGCTCAGAGGGACATCTCGGGCCTGGCCAACTCAGTGAGCCCAGGACGGGGACGAAGCAAATGTTCAGAGACCACTGTGGGGGGGCGGGTAGGGAGAGATGAGAGCAAGGGGCATTAAGTCATGGTGCTGGGCCAGGGCTCCAGGGACTGCTGGCCAGTACATTCATAAGGGCCAAATTATACATAAAGCAAGTCTATCCGACTTCAAAAATACTTTAGATTCTTTTCATAAGACAACACCAGTTCTATGTCACCCCCGCAACATCACCCCCCAACACACACACGGCCCGCCAGTACAAACCTTCCTGGCTAGGGTAAGGGGCTCAGGACCTCCCCAGAAGCAAGATGTGAGGATGTTGGCAGAGGCAGAAGATGGGGAGGAGGCAGGGGCTGAAGAGGAAGGCAGGAGAGGCAAAGGGCTGCCCGGGACAGGGCACGGAAAGGGAAACTCACCCAGCCTGGATGGCAGCGCTTAGGACCCAGCACCGGTGGCAAGGAGCCCCCAGCTGGGGCCTTTCATCCTCCCGGCCAGCGTGGCGCCCTGGAAAGGGGAGGGGGAGATCAGAAGCCGGCAGGGAAGGCCAGGGACCGCGGTCTGGCCTGGGAAGGGCAGGTGCTGCAGCTCCTGGGACTGGGCCCCGGCCTCCAGCTCGCCAGCTGTGTGGCCGAGTCCATGTTTAATGACTGTCCTCCGGGAAACCCAGGGCCAAGGGCTTCCTGCCGACACCAGCTCCAGTCCTGGCTCCCCCGAGGGCAGCCCAAAGGCCCAGCTCCTCCCTTACCCCCACCCTCAGCCTGTCTCCAACCCCGCCCGCCTGCCTGCCAGGTTGGGGATCTCACGGGTCAGGCCGCGGCCGGGATCCGGGCCGTTTCCTGGTGCAGGAGCTGGGAGGGAGGGAGAGAGGGAGGAAGGGAGGGAAGGAAGGAGGGAGGAGAAAGGGGGGTGGCAGGAAGGAGGGCCCGGCGCCGGGTGATGATGGGGCCCAGAGATGCGTCCAGAGAGAGGGGCGGGGCCGGGACGCAGGCCTGGGAAGGGCCACAGCTAGGGAAGAGAGAGGGCCGCTGAAAGGCAGAAAGGGGCCGGACAGAGCAGGCACCGTGGGCCTAGCTGGGCTTCTGAGCCCCGTGAACTGCCCAATGCAGTGCCCTGCGCCTGGGGACATCGCAGAGCGAATCCAGCATTTGCAGAAGGTCTGTGCCGTTCCAGGTACTTGTGGAACTTTTCCAGCCTGCACTGTGTGCCTGGGAAGGAAGAGCAGCCCCCACCACGCTGGGAACTGCCTGGCTGTGGTGTGCCTCACCTTGGTGAGCTTGCAGACATCACAGGGACACCAGACCTTTCCCACTCCTCTCCAGCCCCACGACCTTGAACCAGTGCTCTCTCTTTGAGGGCTGGGGCTTCCGGGAGCCTGGACACGGATAGCCAGTGGTTCCTGCAGGTACTCTCTCTACATCTTCTCCTTCTGTACTCCGATGGATTTTTTTGTCGATTATTATTATTATTTTTTTTACCCAACACATGAGCTCACGTTCTTCACTATGAGAAACATCACACAATAAAGAAGTAGAGTATTAAAACACGAGTTCTCAACTATGTGAATATAGACACACGCACACCCACCACACAAGTCCACCTCTCTCCTTGCAGGCTGACAATGCTAAAAGGCATGTTTATCATTCCAGATCTCGTGTGTGTGTGTGTGTGTGTGTCTTACACATGCCCATGTGTGTATATAGAACCTGAAGCCATCATAAAGGCACCATACGCACCTTGACCCAGCCCTTCCTTGGTCTCCTTGGAGCTGACAATTCCTTGAACTCTTCTTGTGCTTGCTGAGAGCCCTGACCAAAGGCCAGAAAGAGGCAACTCAGTTCCTCTCCCTTTTTTTTAATTTTTTTTATTTTTTTGACAGGCAGAGTGGACAGTGAGAGACAGAGAGAAAGGTCTTCCTTTGCCATTGGTTCACCCTCCAATGGCCGCTGCGGCCGGCGGGCTGCAACCGGCGCACCGCGCTGATCCGAAGGCGGGAGCCAGGTGTTTCTCCTGATCTCCCATGCGGGTGCAGGGCCCAAGCACTTGGGCCATCCTCCACTGCACTCCCTGGCCACAGCAGAGAGGTGGACTGGAAGAGGGGCAACTGGGACAGAATCCGGCGCCTCGACCAGGACTAGAACCCGGGGTGCTGGCGCCACAGGTGGAGGATTAGCCTATTGAGCCGCGGCGTTGGTCAGTTCCTCTCTTTTTCTATTCCTTTTGCTTCTACTTCCAGTCCAAGCCTTGGTATTCCCATCTGCCTTTATGGTCACTAGAGAAGCAAATTTTTTTCTGTAGCCATAGTGGTAACAACACATTTTGAGAACTTATTAGGTGCTAAGTGCTTTCCTTACATGTATAGCATTTTATCCTCACCCCAGTCCATATGCAGCTGCACGCCCAGTGTATGGGTAAGGAAACAGAGGCTTAGAGAGGTTAATTTGCCCAGAGCTGCAAACCGCTCAGCAAACCTGGTATTCAAGCTAATTCTGTCTGACCTGAAAGTCTGTCTGTGTTACTTTAAGATCACCTCTTCCCTTCAGGTTGCCAGGTTCTCGTAGTCTGAATCCACAACCTTTATGAGTCCACCCTCAGCTGCTGCCTCTGTTCCAAAGGCACAGCTTCTCTACTCCTTTACAGCTGTCTCTTTTCAACCACCCTCATTTCCTCTTTGCTCTTGGGCCAATCATTCTGGCAAGGTTGCCGCCTTCTTTAAAGAAAGACCTAGTCTAGGCTTTTATTTCAAACCTAGCTTTTTCCAAGAAATTTACTTGAACCAAAAAACCATTTTGTTATTTCAAGTAAATATCCTAAAAGATGCAAACATGTACATCTACTTCTTTTTTTTTTTAAAGATTTATTTATTTGACAGGCAGAGTTACAGATAGTGAGAGACAGAGAGAAAGGTCTTCCTTCCGTTGGTTCACTCCCCAAATGGCTGCTACGGCAGGAGCTGCACCGATCTGAAGCCAGGAGCCAGGTGCTTCCTCCCGGTCTCCCGTGTGGGCACAGGGGCCCAAGCACTTGGGCCATCCTCCACTGCCTTCCCAGGCCACAGCAGAGAGCTGGACTGGAAGAGGAGCAACGAGGACTAAAACCAGCGCCCATATGGAATGCCGGTGCCGCAGGCAGAGGATTAACCTAGTGCACCACAGCGCTGGTCCCCCCCCCTTTTTTTTTTAAATAAAGATTTATTTATTTACTTGGAAGTCAAAGAGAGAGAGAGAGAGAGAGAGAGAGGTCTCCCATCCGCTGGTTTACTCCCCAGTTGGCCACAATGACCGGAGCTGTGCCGATTCAAAGCTAGGAGCCAGGAGCTTCTTCCAGGTCTCCCAAGTGGGTGCAGGGGCCCAAGGACCTTGGGTCATACTCCACTGCTTTCCCAGGCCATAGCAGAGAGCTGGATCGGTAGAGGAGCAGCCAGAACTCAAACCAGCGCCCATATGGGATGCGGGCACTGCAGGCGGCGGTTTTACCCACTACACCACAGTGCTGGTCCCAGCATTTATTTCTAAGCTCCTTAAGAGCACGAGCTGAATTTTATTCACTTTTATGTCCTCATGGCCCAATAGGCTCTTTGTAAATGTTGATGTAATGACTCAGTCAATGTCTCTGGCCAGTTATTGAGCAGGTTCAACCAGACATTTGAAGATTACTGCAGCGGCTGTTTAAGAAGAAATGACTGGTTTGGAATTAAAGTTTGGTGTGTATTTGAGCAGTCGGGAGAACACAGCTGTGGGACCAATGCAACTTACACCAAAGCTACTTACCTCAAGGATTGTCTCTCACTACACCACAGAGCTAAGAGATGGCACCTTAACCTGTGGACAAGGCAACAGGGCCTTTTTGGAAAACCTGAGAACCCAGCCTTGAACCCGATCCATTTTACTTCAATGACACATCTTTGTTATCAGAGAACATTTTAAACTGCTTGACTATAACATAAACTAACATATGATTTTGTAAAATATTTATTTGATAAAGTAGAGCTACACAGAGGGAGAGGCAGAGAGACCTTGTATCCACTGGTTCACTATCCAAATGGCCATAACTGCCGGGGCTGGGCCAAGAGTCCAAAGCTCCCTCCAGGTCTCCCATGTGAGTGCAGGGGTCTAGGCACTGGGCCATCTCCAGTGCTTTCCCAGGTACATTAGCAGGGAGTTGGGTAAGGAGTGGAGCAGCCTGGACTGGAACCTGCACCCACTTTACCCACTACACCACAATACCAGCCCCATAAACTAGTATATGATTATTTTATATGTAAGTTAGGATAATATGTTCATGGATTTTTATATGTTTAAAATACAAAACTCAATGTCACTTTAAAGATAACTACTGGTTAAACAGCATTCCTGGTGTAAAAATGCAGGCAGGAGTGAAATGTACAATAATAAATGGGATGGTGTATGTCTCACTGTTTTCAATTTAGTCACTTGTGACTTTATAATTTATCCTGCTGCTTTAACTTCTGAATTTTCATCTCTAAAGTTATCCATTTTAATACTCTGGAGATGTTAAATTTGATTATTGAATGTCTTTTAAAATATTTTTGTTTATTTGAGAGGTAGAGTTGCAGACAGAGAGGGAGAGACAGAGAGAGAGGTCTTCCATCTGCTGGTTCACTCCCTAAATGGCCGAAAAGGCCGGAGCTGCACCGATCCGAAGCCAGGAGCCAGGAGCTTCTTCCAGGTCTCCCATGTGGGTGCAGGGGCCCAAGCACTGGGGCATCTTCCACTGCTTTCTCAGGCCACAGCAGAGAGCTGGATCAGAAGAGGAGCAGCTGGGATGCAAACTGGTGCCCATACGGTATGCCAGTGCCACAGGCGGAGGCTTAGCCTACCCCACCACAGCACTGACCCTGATTATTAAACGTTTTAGTCTCATATAACCAAGTGGCTAAGGGTGGGCTTTAAAGCTGGACTTGTGAGGTCCTAATCCCAGCTCCCCAATTAATTACCCTCTTTCCCCCAATGCTCTCATGTGTAAAACAGGCATGTTACTCCTCTCTATTCCTGTGATGTTGGAATATTACCTAAGTTAGTATTCAGAAAAGAATAGCACATTGTCATTGATGTGTAAGGTCAGCAGGAATGTTAGAAAAAAGTGAACACATCTCTCTCTTATTTTCATGAATGTAGATAAAAATGAAAGGGGAAAATGCTGGCTCTATGCCCTCCTGGAAGCTTCCACCAGAACTGGAACCCTGCAGCCTCCAAGGCAAGAAAGCTGTGTGTGTTCATTCATTCATTCGAAGGCCTGCCTCCTACTAAAACTGACCACCAATCAGGCCCAGCCCCTGCCCTCAACACACTTTTTTTTTTTTTTTTTACAGAGGACAAGCCTGAGGGCCAGAGAAGTGCCTTGCCCAAGGTCACTCGGCTAAATAGCACAGCACCTGGGCCTAGAGACCCGTCCTCCCAAAACGCTCCGCGAAGGCCACTGTTCCCGGGAGGCGGTCGCCCCCGACCCTCTGAAGCCCCGCTTGAAGGGACTCTTATCTACCTTTCAGGATCGTTCTTCAGACTACTCGTTGCCAACCCCCTCCCAAACCTGGAGTTTGCGTTTAAGAAAAGGCAACGGAGACCCCTAATAAAGTCACACACTGGGTATTTTGAAGCTCCACTTGAAAGAAAATGCAAGGTTAGTCGGTTCCTCCCCGCGTCCCCCCTTCCTGTGCCGGAGAATTTGAGGACATTAAAGAAGGCTGGTGGCTTCACTCGGGGTTTAAAGGGTGGAGGGCCCGCCCCCTGGTGCGGCAGCGAAGACAGATGCGGAGCCACCTGTCAGAGGGCTGTGGGCGGGGGCCAGGGCGGCGAGGGCCGCGGGACCCGGGCTGCACGTCCGCGAGCGCAGGCTCAGAGCAGACGCTCGCCGGCTGCAGGATGGGATAGTGTAGGACCCTGGGAAGGAAAGGGGGTCACGCAGGCGGGGCAGAGCCACGCGAGGTGCAGAGCCCTGGAGGTGACAGCAAGGAGAGGACGCAACGGCGAAGGGCCACCGAGGCGTCCGGGGCGGGCTGGCCCTGCGGGGCGGAGATGCCATGTCCCGCGAGCGGCCGCCCCGCACCGACATTCCCCGCAACCTGAGCTTCATTGCTGCGCTGACAGAGCGAGCCTATTACCGCAGTCAACGGCCCAGCCTCGAGGAGGAGCCCGTGGAAGAGCAGGGCGAGAGCGGGACGCGGCTCGGGGCCCGATCCCGCGCTCACGCTCCAAGCCGGGGCCGCCGGGCCCGTTCGGCGCCCGCCGGAGGAGGCGGGGTCCGGGTACCCCGCAGCTGTAGCCCCGACACCCGCAAGAGAGTGCGCTTTGCCGACGCGCTGGGGCTGGAGCTGGCTGCAGTGCGCCGCTTCCGCCCAGGAGAGCTGCCCCGGGTGCCCCGCCACGTGCAGGTCCAGCTGCAGAGGGACGCCCTCCGCCACTTCGCGCCGTGCCAGCCCCGCGCCCGCGGCCTCCAGGTAGGCGGCGAGGGCACGCCCCCTCTGCGGGACCTCCCCAGCCGGACGCTGCGGGGGCGTGGGAGTGGATTTGAACGGGAACACACACCTCCATCCCCAACCCTGTGTGTGCGCGCGCGCTCGTCTCTCGGGGGCCAGCGGAGCGGGAGTGGTTCTCGGCTGCTCTGTGGGCGGGGCCCCCGCAGCCGGTAGGGACGCCGGGGCCGGCCTCTGATTGGCGCACGCTCGCCGTAACCCCGCCCCTTCTCTCTCCTCCCTCTGTCCCCAGGAGGCGCGCGCGGCCCTGGATCCGGCCAGCGAGCCCGGCTTCGCCGCCCGCTTGCAGGCGCAACGCATCTGCCTGGAACGCGCCGAGGCGGGCCCGCTGGGCGTGGCCGGGAGCGCGCGCGTGCTGGACCTGGCCTACGAGAAGCGCGTGAGCGTGCGCTGGAGCGCCGACGGCTGGCGGAGCCAACGGGAGGCGCCCGCCGCCTACGCCGGCCCGGCCCCGCCCCCGCCGCGCGCGGACCGCTTCGCCTTCCGGCTCCCCGCGCCGCCCATTGGGGGCGCCCTGCTCTTCGCCCTGCGCTACCGAGTCACGGGTCTCGAGTTCTGGGACAACAACGGCGGCCGGGACTATGCTTTGCGGGGGCCTGAGCACCCGGGAAGTGGCGGAACCCCAGAGCCTCAGGGCTGGATCCACTTTATCTGATAGCGACAAGGAGCCTGCGGCCGACGGCAGAGAAAACCTAAGGCACCTGGGGGCGGGAGAGACCCAGATTGGCGGGGAGCGGTCCGGGAGAGCCAAGTGGGCCAGGGCGGAGGGGCGGGTTGGGTGGGAAGCGCTGCTGCAAGTGAGACGGAAGAAACCCAAGGCATGGGAGAAAAGGCCCCGCAGCGATTAGGAAAAAAGCAACAGAACGGGGGCGATGGTGGCGTTCTGTTCCGTGGGTGGGCACCGGCAGAGTGACCAAGCCCGGGAGGCCCAGGCAGTCAGAGGGTAGGGACCTTCCTTGCAACGGAGGAGGTATTTGGTGCGAGGTCGCCCACCCAGGACGAAGTCATCTGGGTTGCCCACTCGCTCCCTTTACTGCTGCTGCCCCCCCCCCCCCCTCCAAGGTCCCTCAGTGCTGCCCGTCCTAGCTTTAACTCCGCCAGAATTGCCTTGCTTAGTCCCGGGAAATTGGCCATTGCTTCCCCGTCTCTGCCATTGTGACAGGATTTCCTTGTCACCCCTGCCAGTCTCCACGGCTGGCTGGGGAGCGATGACAAGTGGTTGTCAGAGCTCCTTCGGCCTCCAGGCAGCTTTGAGGATTACAATGGAGACAAAAGCAACACCAAGCCCAATGATGAGGCGCCTAAGGAGCTGGTACACTCAGGGGCTTCCAGAAAAATGCCAGCATAACCTTTCTGGGGTGCCTTCTCTTCGCCTCTAAGCACTTTACAGACCGTGCCTAGGGAATCACTGTTCTGGCTTATTCTTTGTGCCTCAGAAGAAAAGGAAGTCACTGACTAGCCTATAACTTTGGGACCGTTGCTTCCCACTTTTGGGCTCCACTTTCCTCTCTGGGAAATTGGGTTCGGGTTAAGTCATCTCCTTAAGGTTCCTCCTTGTTTGACATCTTAGTGATCCGTGCATGACAGAGGGTAGGCCGGAAGCCACATTCTGCAGCCTAGTGCTTCAGGTCAGAACACACAGCACCTCAGGCATCTCGTTGAAGCTAAGGATGGGCCTGGCAGTCTGTAGCAGAGCCCAGGAGGCATCCCATAGCCAGCCTGCAGCCTCGTGGGACCAGAGCTCTTCCCAGCCTCCGCTCATCTTCTGCCCCTTGCTTTTTGCTCTTGCTCTCACAGACTTGCAGCCGGGGTGCACTGAGACTTTCCAGGAGGTGCAGCTATGTTGGGGAAAATGATGCTTGGGAGCCCCAAAGATGAAAGGAAACAGTGTTGGGGCCTCTCTTAAGGATAAAAAATTATGGTTGTATAAGGAATGGAAATCATCAAATCAAGAATCAGAGCAACTTGAAAATTCAGTGGCACCAGAAGATGGCAGTCTGCTCCACACTCCCCACCAAGGGAATGGGAAAGCTGTGTTGTTTTTGCTGTTTCTTTTTTTGTTTGTTTGTTTTAAATCCATTCCCATCCATGCCTTAATTCTCTCCTCCTGGTTAACCTTAACAGGGGAGTCCTTCATTTGCTGGTTGCTGGTTTTCCTTTCTCTTACTCTCTTCTTAACCTCTACTTTTGTCCACCTTGCATTGTTCTACCTTGCCATCACTTTTTTTTCTTTTAACAAAAATGGTATTTCCTGTTTACCTTCGTTTTCTTTATTTCCGTTTGCCTGCTCTTCATCCTTGTTGATCTCTGCTATTCCTTCTCCCTCCAGAAGGGGTGGGGAACCTACTTCCTTTTCTCCGAGACCATGGTTGAGCCACCTTCCTTCCTCAGGCTCCTTCTTGCCGGTCTTCTAGAAGGGAGAAGAGGGAAGAGAAGCAGTTGCTGATGCTAGTGATGAACAAGGAATGCCCAGGTAACCAGCTCCCCACACCCCTTTGTTGCTGATTTCTCAAAGGAAAATTTCTGGGTCCCCTGTTCCTCATCACTAAGGGGAAGCATGCCCACATGGCCATACGTGCGTTCACAGTCGAGTGTGGGGCTTGTTACCAGGCCCTTCCTGTCCACAGTCTTCACCCTTCAAAGAAAGATGGCCGAAAGAGAGGACCCCCTGGGCCATTCCTAGAATAAATGCCTATTTAAATATAATTCTTAGCTTGTGAAAAAAGAAACAATTTGTGCATCTTGTGGATCACCTTCAGGTCAGGGTTGCTGCAAAGTGAAGACAGAAACTGTACGGGAAGTCAGCAGGCAATGTGCTGGGTAGTCACCGGTGAGGACCCAAGGAAGGATAATCGAGGGAGATGTGGGTGCAGCTCAGCAGTGCAATAACTGCCTAACGTGTGTGCGTCATTGTTAGGTGGTATTAACAGCAGTAATAGCTCACATTCTTGACTTTCCACTTAGCTGCTACAATCTGTTTTGCATGCTTGCTCAAAACGACCACATCTGTGAGTTGAGCATTATCACTGTCCCTATTTTTAAAGATGAGGAAACAAGCTCAGAGACCCTCAGTAATATGCTCAAGATCACACAGCTAGCAAAGGGGAGAGCTAGAATTGTTAACACCGGAGATCTCGAGCTGCTGTGTGCAGTCATGATATTCTATAATGCTCTATGTCATTTCTCTTTAGGAAAAGGCTACACTCTCTGATTATGCTCTGTCTTCCCATCCTCCCAGTCTCCCAAACTGGCTTGGAAAAGGCAAAGCACCAAGGGCCCCAGGCTTCCTCTTCTTCCCAGGTGCTTGCTACTATCCCGGTGCCAGTCTCTTGGCCTTGCTGGATCAGCAAGGGATCTGCTAGAGAACTTGGAGACCTATTTAAACTCCAGCCTTTCCATATATTGGGCTTCTCTCCTGGCCACAGCCAACCCTCCATAGCTGTTGATGTACCATCTCCTTCCTCTGTCCCCACTATCACTGAAGAGGCAAATTCACTAAGATTCACACTGTGAGCGTCCCCAGCTAGGACAGTTGCTAGATGGTCTGTGCTTGGGCCTTCTCCAGGATCCCTGCTTTCCTGAGTGGGCGAGTGCATGCTCAGGCAGGAACCGAGGGTGATTCTGTTCCCTAAGCTCTGCCTCTGTAAGAAGTACGTGGTCCACTCCTAACCCCATCTCAGCTTTACCAAAGAACACCCCAGTCTTCTGATTCTCCCGTTAAGGAGCTGCCGCTGGCCGGCGCCGCAGCTCAATTGGCTAATCCTCCACCTAGTGGCACCGGCACACCGGGTTCTAGTCCCGGTCGGGGCGCCGAATTCTGTCCTGGTTGCCCCCCTTCCAGGCCAGCTCTCTGCTGTGGCCCGGGAGTGCAGTGGAGGATGGCCCAAGTGCTTGGGCCCTGCACCCCATGGGAGACCAGGAGAATCACCTGGCTCCTGCCATCGGATCAGCACAGTGCGCCGGCCGTGGCGGCCATTGGAGGGTGAACCAATGGCAAAAGGAAGACCTTTCTCTCTGTTTCTCTCTCTCACTGTCCACTCTGCCTGTAAAAAAAAAAAAAAAAAGGAGCTGCCGCAGGATGTGGGGATAAGCTGGGAGTTTCCCCCGTAGTTGGCCCACGAGCTGCGTTCTTACTACAAATCATGGGTGCCTCCCTTTTTGAAACTGGGACTTACCCAACTGTCAGTACCACCAAGCCTTGCAAGAGTGGGATGAAACTAGTATTTCTTGAGCATTTTCTGTTTGCGATTTCCTGGAGGGACTCCTACCCAGATGCCATCGGTGTGCCCTCCTTTTCCAGGACATGAACACCGAGATGTCTCCAAGCCCCGGGCTTTTGCTCACCTTGGGTTGAACTGGTACAGCCGGGTCCCAAACCCCAGCATCTGCACGTCGACCAAGATGAGGCAGTTCACCTTGCCCTTCCTGCACTGCTGTTTCCACAACTTCCCCACGTTACAGCCTCAGTAGGCAAAGCAGAGAGCCTGTAGACAGGCGCAGCCAGTGGTTTCTCCCAGCTGGTTCGGCCTGACCTGACACGGGAAATGCTAGAGGTGTAGAGATCCTGTTAAGTGTTATCGTTATGCATTAGGCATCATGGTGGAGACCTTCCTCTAAAGGCCGGTGACTATACACGTGAGCAATTTTGGGTATAACATGTTGGCCGTGGTCTGGAAAGTGCCATAAGAGAAAGCGTTACCATGGGCAAGGACTGGGCTCCTTGAGGCAACCCAGCAGGAACATGGTCACCCTTTGCTCCCATCCAGGCCCCAGATGTCTTCCTATTCCTTCCTGTCCTATAGCCTGCCTCCTCTGCCTCTTCCCGTTTATGAATGTAGCACATCGTTTCTCTTCGTTACAACCCCGAATGCTCAGTTTTCCAATCTGGACTTCAGTGCCTTCTAATTCCTGGGTTTCTCTGGAGATCCTCTGGACCCTCACAGTTTGCATGGCATGGAGTCAGAGACCGGGAAAGGCTTGTCATTAGGAATTACCTGGGCCAGGCTCTGGTGCAGAGTGAAGACACAGGTGCAGGGGTGAGAAGCGACTCCAGCAGCATCAAAACATTTTAGTGCAGCTCAAGATGGGCTCAAACCCAGGCTTCCTGATCACATCCATCCCCAGGCTGAGCGGTCCCTGTACAGTCGGGCTCAAGCCTTCTCATGACAAAGGATAACATCAGACGTATGTCATTTCCTGCTACTAGTTTCCATTGCTTCCTCCTACATACATAAAGAAAAGCAAAGGGAACTGACATTTTTCTCTGTGATTCCAGTCTTGGCACTACTGGAGATGCTGCTGAAGAGCAATGGCCTTGCTAAAAAGACTGAGCAGCCCACCCACTGAGTAGCTGCCCCGGGAAGCGCTGCGTGAACCATGGAAAACCACTTCTCACCAGGTGCTTCCAGAGCCTCCCCAGCTCCTTCACAGGGCAGCGCTGTGCCCTGGGCCCCAGACCACTGCTACTATTGTGTGTCACTTGAGCTTCCTCATGCAGCTGCCCTCCCTTCTGGATATTCAACCTTATATTTGAAATAAAGTTGAAATATGAAAACAAAGTACATCATAAAACACTCAGAAGTATTCTTTGTTTGGGGCTGAGGGTGGCAAGAAGTCTAGATGCAAGATTCCCTTCCTAAACCCTCACTCCTCTTTCTCTCTCTCTCTTTCTTTCTTTTTCTCTTTCTTTCTCTCTTTCTCTCTCTCTCTCTCTTTCTCTCTCTCTCTCTTTCTCTCTTTCTTTCCTTCTTTCTCTCTTTCCTTTCCTTCTTTCCTTCTCTCTCTTTCCTTCTCTCTCTTTCTCTTTCTCTCTCTTTCTCTCTCTTTCTTTCTTTCCTTCTTTCTTTCTCTCTTTCTCTTTCTTTCCTTCTTTCCTTCTCTCTCTCTCTCTTTCTCTCTCTTTCTCTCTCTTTCTTTCTTTCCTTCTTTCTCTTTCTCTTTCTTTCCTTCTTTCCTTCTCTCTCTCTTTCCTTCTCTCTCTCTTTCTTTCTCTTTCTCTTTCTTTCTCTCTCTCTCTCTTTCCTTCTTTCCTTCTTTCTTTCCTTCCTTCCTTCCTTCCTTCCTTCCTTCCTTCCTTCCTTCCTTCCTTCCTTCCTTGAGAGACAGCTCCTGTCCATTGGTTCACTCCTCAAATCTCCACAATAGCCAAGGTTGGCCCAGGCTGAAGCCAGGAACTGAGAACCTAATCCAGGTCTCCCACATGGAGGGTGAGGACCTAGCTACTTGAGCCATCCACTGCTGTTTCCCACAGTGCTCATTAGCTGGAATCTGGAGCAAAGCCAGGACCTGAACCTAGCACTCCAGTATGGGATGTGGTCGTCCCAAGCAGCGTCGACCACTAAGACAAATGCTAGCCTGGTCATTTCCTAAAAGTCCTGCTCCGGGGCTGCTGGCATATCGCAGCAGGTTAATCTACTGCCTGTGATGCCATCATCCCCTATGAGCACCAGTCTGAGTCCCGCCTACTCCACTTCTAATCCAGGTCCCTGCTAATACACCTGGGAAAGCAGCCAAAGATGGCCCAAATGTTTGGGTCTGTGCCACCCCCATGGAAGACTTGGATGGAGTTCCAGATTCCTGTCTAGTCTGGGCCAGCCCAGGCCATTGAAGCCATTTGGAGAGTGAACCAGCAGATGGAAGATCTCTCTCTCTTTTTTTTCTCTTCTCTGTGTAACTCTGCTTTTCAAATAAATAAATCTTAAAAAGTCCTATTCCTTTTCTGCTGGGGTCCTCTGGCTGTTTGGAAGTTGCATGGAAGAAGACCACGGGAGAGATGGGCAGCCATGGTTTAAGACACCACAACAGGATCCCTCCACCCTTTTGGGTAGTGGGAGCATAGTCAGGGCCTGGCTCTTCAGTTCCCTGGCACCCAGCACCAGCTGTTGGTGTTGTTAAAGGAACAGTCTGGGAAAACTGTTTCTGCTTTTCACAGGGGATTCTTCTTCTTTTAGGGGGTCATCTCGTTACTTTCTGCTCTTGAGTAGTGGAGGGAAGAACAATGCCCTTCCCTAATAAGGGGTTACCCTAAAACAAAGGGTAAGACAGCTAACGGAGGGGAAAGGAAGGCAAGACCTCTGTGGAATCCAGAATGGAGGGATAGAAATAGATAACAGAGGGAGTCCTTGAAAGAGCAAGTTCTCACAGGATTGGCTCCCACATCACCTGAGTGATGAGAGAACCAATTACCACAAAGTAATGAGGTGACAGCATTCCTAAGAGGCAAGCCCCAAGCACGGAATGCCTGATAGCTCCTCCTTACATCACAAAGGCCGACCTGTGACGTCATCGCTGCCCAGCCCACCGCTCTTCAGTGTGCTCTAAGAGTGCTGAAGGGCAGGGTCAGCATGAGGAGCAAACACCCACGGAGAGGTAAGGCGGGGCTTTCCAGGGCTTCTCTCCACGGCTTCCTGCCTGGAGTCGGAGCCCCAAGCCCTGCACAGACTCCTCACGTCTTCTGGGGTAGGTTTGAGCTCCTCCTGCCACAAACTCCTTCCGCGTTAACTTTCGCTCTCCCAACTCTGTCTCCAAGCCTCAGTACTCGCAGGTCTGAGTAGTCGGCCGCCTCACTGCCTGCGGCTCTGGTCTTTCTAGGAGACAGGGCACGAGCACTGGAGCAGAGTTCCCCTAAGGAGGCAGAGACTCACCATGGCCATCTGGTAGTCCTAGGCTGGAGCCAGGCTTCTGGGTACCTGAAGTATGCAACTTTTGGAGCCCCTTTAAGAAAATTAAATACAAAATTATGATATTTTCAGAATGACAAATTACAATTTTTTAAAAAGCTGCCAAATATCTGCCTAAAATTATTCATATTTCCACTTTTTTTGCCAACAGCCTTTGATAGCCTTTTTGTATAATGATTGTATGTTTTCTATGAGTCTTCTAACATGATCACTTTTGTATTGTTAATTTAAAAAAATTTTGCCCCCATGCCTTGTGATACTTTCATAAATGTTTAGAATTTTTGTCAAACTTGGTAAAACCACTATAAAATTTTGGAGCTTTTCGAATTTGTAATGGCTAATGTCGTATATTCTGAATTGATAGTATCAAGAATAATGGGAACTAGCCGGCGCCGCGGCTCACTAGGCTAATCCTCCGCCTGTGGCACCGGCACACTGGGTTCTAGTCCTGGTCAGGGCGCCGGATTCTGTCCCGGTTGCCCCTCTGCCAGGCCAGCTCTCTGCTGTGGCCACGGAGTGCAATGGAGGATGGCCCAAGTGCTTGGGCCCTGCACCCCATGGGAGACCAGCACCTGGCTCCTGGCTTTGGATCAGCATGGTGCGCCGGCCGCAGCGGCCACTGGAGGGTGAACCAACGGCAAAAGGAAGACCTTTCTTTCTGTCTCTCTCTCTCACTGTCCACTCTGCCTGTCAAAAAAAAAAAAAAAAAAAAGAATAATGGGAACTATAAATATTAGTTTGGGGGCAGGCACATTTGTAGCACAGTGCTTAGGTTGCTGCTTGGGGCACCTGCAACTTGTATGGGAGTGCTTGGTTCAAGTCCTGACTCTGCTTCCAATACAACTTCTCACTGATGCACACTCTGGGTAGCAGCAGTGGTGGTTTAGGTGCTTGGATCCTTGCCACCCACATGGGAAACCTGGATTGAGTTCTGTGCTCCTGGTCTCAGCTTGATCTCTGCCTTTCAAATAAAAAATGGAAATAAACATACAGGCAGGCATTTGGCTCAGAAGTTAAGTCAGCAGCCGAGACACTCCCGTCTCGCATCAGAGTGCTTGTTTGGAGTCCCAGCTCCTCTAGGCTCCTCCATTCCTGATCCAGCTTCCTGCTAATGCACACACTAGGAGGCAGCGGGTGATGGCTCAAGTCCTTGGTTGCCTGCCAGCCTAGATTGAGTTCTGGGCTCCCGGCTTTGGCCTAGCCCAGTGCTGGCTATTGAGGCATTTCAGGAGTGTTCCAGCAGAGGGAAGATCTCTCTTTCTGACTTTCAAATAAAATGGCAGTAAATACACATTTTTAAAACATATAAGTAATTTAATTTTTCAGGGCTGCCATACAAAAATAGCAGAGACTGGGTGTGTGCTAAATTTGTTTTCTCAGTCCTGGAGACTAGAGGTCCAAGACAAGGGCACTGGCTGAGCTGACTGCATCCTGAGGCTTCTGTCCTTGATTGTAGAAGGCTGTCTGCTCATGGTCTTCCCTCTGCCTGTGCATCACAAGTCTGTGCCCAGATTTTCTCGTGGAAGGTCAGCAGTCACACTGTGTTAGGACCCACCCTAATTCATCCATCTCAGCTGAACTTAATCACCTCGAGAAACAACCTAACTCCACACGAAGCTACGTGTGGGGGGACAGGACGTTAACCCTAAGTTTGGGAGGACACAGTTTAATCCATAACACTGTATCCACCTGGGGATAATTGATTCTATTCACAGAAGTAACTGCAAAACCCATCAAGTATACCTACTAACCCCACAGTACACGTGATCCCTCCTCAGCTCCCTCAGCCAGTCTCCAAGTGCCCATCACCTCTCTGTGGACACCTGAGAAAGGGACATGTGACAGAGGTCAAGTCAAGAAGGAGATACCAGTCAATTCCAGTTTGGGGTGTTTTTTTTTTTTTCCCAAGTTTTAGAAAAACCTGTGACGATGTTGGCGTGTTGCTGCAGCTCCTCCAGTGGTGAAGGTCTGTGACAGGGAGGACGCTGCACCTGCAGGGCCTCCAGCTGTAGGGCGAGCGTGCCTCTGGTCAGCACTGCTAATGTCTGAGCCGTGCAAAGGGCAGATGACAGGCATCACATTCTCCAGCGTTAGTCCCTGGAAGGGCTGGCAGGGGACTGTCCTGCAAAACATGGGACTCTCACCATCAGCCGAGGCTTCTCCCCTTCACCCCGGCCCACCCCAGTCCACTCCACATTCACCAGTGGTGAGGGACCTTTTTTTTCTGCCAAGAGCCATTTGGAGATATATATATATATATATATATATACACACACACACACACATCATTTGTGGGCCATGCAAAAGTACCAACTTAAAAATTAGCCTGCGGGCCGGCGTCGCGGCTCACTAGGCTAATCCTCCGCCTTGCGGCGCCGGCACACCGGGTTCTAGTCCCTGTCGGCGCGCCGGATTCTGTCCCAGTTGCCCCTCTTCCAGGCCAGTTCTCTGCTGTGGCCAGGGAGTGCAGTGGAGAATGGCCCAAGTGCTTGGGCCCTGCACCCCATGGGAGACCAGGATAAGCACCTGGCTCCTGCCATCAGATCAGCGCGGTGCGCCGGCCGCAGCGCGCCGGCCATGGCGGCCATTGGAGGGTGAACCAATGGCAAAAAGGAAGACCTTTCTCTCTGTCTCTCTCTCTCACTGTCCACTCTGCCTGTCAAAAAAAAAAAAAAATTAGCCTGCTATCAGTTTGAATTTCCAGTCTCTACTGCGATTGCCTTGGTGGGGCCTGACCAAATGATGTTGAGGGCCGTACATGGCCTGTGGGCCAGACATTCTCCACCCGTCTAGACCTACATAGAGTTCAACTCGCATAGAGGGTTCAGCCTGTACTTTAGAACTAAGGCAGGGGAGTTTCTTCTATCCTCCTTGGAGTACCCCCCCATAAACTTGAATGCTACCCCCACCCCTGACTGTTGGGAGCGAGTGTCCTCAGAAAGAGAGGTGATGGAGTCACCCACCTTTTGTAATTCCAAGCCCAGGATCAGCACTGCCCAGAGTGACTTAGCAAACCACAGGTTCATGGGCTTAGTTCCCACAGACAGCTCCTGCCTGGCCTCCCTTCCAGCCAAACAAGCTCGGATTTATCCCAGTCAATCCAGTCTCCTTAAGTTGTGAGGGAATGACCCCTGCACTGGTCGCTGAGGGCTGCCCACACCTGAAATATCCCACTCTTCCCCCTCTCATTGCAGACACACTCCAGTTCGGCACTGCCGCGGTCCCGACTGTGGACAAGCTCTGTCCACACCAACAGCCTGGCTCACAGCCTGAGGCATGAAACGCTTCTAACCCTAGCCCTAACCCTAACCCTAACCCTAACCCTAACCCTAACCCTAACCCTAACCCTAACCCTAGCCCTAACCCTAACCGCTATCATGTTTTTGCTGGGCGTTAGTTTGAAGGGCGCGGGACTGGCTCTTAAAATTTGAGGTCGTGGCGGGCACCGCGACTCACTAGGCTAATCCTCTGCCTGCGGCGACAGCACCCCGGGTTCTAGTCCCGGTCGGGGTGCCGGTTCTGTCCCGGTTGCTCCTTTTCCAGTCCAGCTCTCTGCTGTGGCCCGGGAGTGCGGTGGAGGATGGTCCAAGTCCTTGGGCCCTGCACCCGCATGGGAGACCAGGAGAAGCACCTGGCTCCTGGTTCCTGGCTTCGGATCAGTGCGGTGCGCCGGCTGCAGCGCGCTGGCTGCAGCGGCCATTGAAGGGTGAACCAACGGAAAAGGAAGACCTTTCTCTCTGTCTCTCTCTCTATCTCACTGTCCACTCTGCCTGTCAAAAGAAAAAAAAAAGTTGAGGTCAATAGCAAATGTAACGAGGGGAAGGCGGCAGGGCCAGACGCATCCAACAGGGCTCAGCACTGAAGGAGGGGTGTTTCTGATGTCTGGCAACCCTGAAAGAATCTAGACCTCAGGGTGCAGCAAGGAAGAAGGAACGGAGGAGTCAGGTGGTTGGTTTCTTGGGATGCAGGGAGGTGGAGAGGTGAGGTGTGAGAATACAAGTCTGAAGTTATTACAAACTGTCATCACGTAGAAGCTGTTAATTAAGTGACCTAAGAAGTCAAAAAGAGACTTAAAAATATATATACAAGAGTCACTTCGGGAAGTATTCTCAAGTTTTAGAAGACGGAGAATTCTAAACACACATTTTGGCCGTGAACTTCCGGCGGTGCAGGACAGGCATCCCAGCAAAGTTCGCTTTATCTTCATCTCTTTCTTGACAGCGAACACCGGGATCCCCGAGAGAGGAGGCAGAGCTCTGCGTCCCCATTACCAGGGCGGGGAGGGGAGCCTGAGGCTCTGCGAGGCACCCGGCAGGTGCCCGCCCCGGCAGGTCGTCTTTGCGAACACCAGTCGAAGGCCCTCGTCTTTCCGGGTGGCAAGACAGCTGGTGCACCTCGACAAGCGCCCGGTCGCTGCAGGCGCTTCGTCACGGCGAGCGCGGCGGCGGCCGGGCGAGTGGAAGGCCAGAGAGCGGACGCTGACAAGGTCTTGCAGGAGGGCTTCCTCCAGGAGGCGACTAATGCGGAGTTGTTGGCGGTCCCGACAGTTCAGCAAAGTGCTGCGCCTCTCCTTGGGGGATTTCGGGAGAAACATGGCTCGGGGTACTCGGAAGGTCCGGCGCCAATAGGTCGAGGGTACGGGGAGGTACCATTCGCGGCACCCTGGCCTCGGGGGACATCGTTCCTGCCCCACACACCCAATAGCTGACCCCTGCCGAGGCCCACGTAGCCAATAGCCGATTTGGGCCGAGACAGACGCAGCCAATGGATGGTCTAGTGCCTTCCGCCAGGGCCCGCCTTCCTGCGTCCACCAATCAGGACTCGGGCCACCTTGGCACAGGCCCTGGACGCCCGCCCCACCCGTCCCCCCCGCATCCAACTCGCTGGAGCTGGGGTGGGCTAGACGGGCGCGCTCTCAGGGGCGGGGGGCATGCCGTCCGGGTCCCGGCCGTCCGCGCGGGTGGGCTCGGAGCAGGCCGCACCGGGCAGCTACCCCACTCCCACCCGGAGCCCCCCTGCCCTCTTTCCCCCCTTACCCCCGGCCCATGGTGCGAGGCTGGGAGCCGCCGCCCGGGCCGGACCTCGGTGAGTGATCCCCAGCCCCTTGGACTTCCCCTCCCAGCCCGTGTGCTATCTCCGACCTCCAGAGCCCCGTGCCCGCGCTGGGGGAGGGCGAATTCTGGATTGGAAGTCGCCCGGTTCTCTCTCCTTTCTCCTCTGGACTTTTCCCTGTTGTAACTGAGGGAGGGTGAGGGGGGTGTGTAGGGAGGAGGGGAAGGCTGGGTTGGGACGTCCTTGGCGAGGGGAGGATTTAGATTCGCCTGCCTCCTGGGGCTCATCGCCCCAAGTGCAGCAACTTTTTGTTCTCTGACCCAGTTTGGAGCCTTCTAGACTGCCTGTGAAATGGAGGCTAGGAGGCACGTTTCCTTCCCAGGCCCCCCCCCCCCCCATCCCCATGACTACCTCCTGGCGACCTCCCACACGCACAGAACCTGGCGGCACTTTGGGGGAGCAGTGGCCTGTGGGAATGAAAGGTTTTGACTCTCGTACCCAGCGGTAGTCGGAAAACCAACCAGGAAACCAAGCACCAGACTCCACGGAGGTTTCTGGTGTTGTGTCCTAGTCGGGGACGAATAAACTGAAAGAAAATTCAAGCTGAGACCTATTTGGTAACGTGGGCCCAGATCAGACCGGGAGAGCTTTTTTTTTTTTTTTTTTTTTTTTTTTTTTTTTTAAATCGTCTATGATTAGGATAGGTAGAGAGCAATAATCGAGAAAGCCAGAGTTGGGGGTTTTAAAAATGATGCATACATAACTGAAACATAATTAAAAAGTACATTAATTTCACCAATCTTTTGGTGTAGTGCTGAGACTGTGTGTGTGTGAAAGTCTGGTGATTGACATTTCTAAGTTACCATTCTCAAACCCGGCTGCACCTTGCAAACTTAAAAACTAGGGATGCTTGGGCCCCTGTCCAGACTAATTAAACCCGGCTGGGAAAGAGGCTGGCCTGGTTTTTCAGTTCCCAGGCAATGCGTGTGCAGTCTGAGAGGAGTCGCTCAGACACTTTCATCATCTATGATTTCCAGTTTTGGTTTCCGTAAAGTGAAGTGAGAGTTCAGACAGGTTGGAAGCAATCTGAGTGCAGAATCCTTTTGAGACTTTTGAAGTCCCATTTCCCACACTTTTACTGCTGTCTTGACCAATGCCACCAATTCAGCAATTTTAGAAATGTATGCTCCCCTTTGTATCATGTCTCTCCAGGGCATCTGTTTTCATGGGAACAATTTTCAGTGCAGTATTTTTCATAGATTTGTGTCATGTTAAATTGCATCATTATACAGAAAAACCATGGGCATAAGCAGTTTCGGAATCACAGTACTGGCCCAAGCGCACAGGACAACGGCGTGAAGCAGACGGTTATGGCACTGCACTGTGGGTATTGATGGGTAACCCACCTGCAGGTCAGGTGAGCCAGATTCCTGGCCCAGTTGGGAGGACAGGAGACAGAGCTTCTTAATTTGACTCCTTAGAAATCAGAGGGGTAATCACAACTTTGGGGGCCCGTAACTTACCTGACTCTGAGGTTCACGATCCAAAAATTAAGACATATATAAGCTAATTGTCACAAAGAGTCCTTAAAGCCATTCCATCTGTCTCACCCAAACACCTCTCAGGTAGTCCTTCCAATCTTTAGGACATGGCTCACTAGGCTAATCCTCCACCTTGTGGCGCCGGCACACCAGGTTCTAGTCCCGGTCGGGGTGCCGGATTCTGTCCCAGTTGCCCCTCTTCCAGGCCAGCTCTCTGCTGTGGCCAGGGAGGGCAGTGGAGGATGGCCCAAGTACTTGGGCCCTGCACCCCATGGGAGACCAGGAGAAGCACCTGGCTCCTGCCATCGGATCAGCACCGGCCGCAGCATGCCGGCCACGGCAGCCATTGGAGGGTGAACCAATGGCAAAGGAAGACTTTTCTCTCTGTCTCTCTCTCTCACTGTCCACTCTGCCTGTAAAAAAAAAAAAAAAGATTTAGGGACTTGAGCAGGATCATATCTAGTCTCCAACTTCAGCCATCTCCTCCTTAGCCATAAGCCTACGCTCAAGCTGAAAGCTTACAGTCCCCTTTTTCCCAGGATTGTGTGAACATGGAAACGAATTTTAAGACAGCCCGTTTTCCTGCCACCTGTCGGGATACAGAAAGTCCAAGGGGGAAGATGTTATGTTCCGACTGACTAAATTTTTTATTAGTGACTTGGGGTAGCAGTAGGGTGTATTTGGCATATTTCATAAAGATATGAACTTGGGGCCAGCGTTGTAGCACGGCGGGTTAAGCTGCTGCTTATAAGGTCAGCATCCTGTATGGGAGCACCAGTTCAGGTCCCGGCTGTTCTTCAGATCCAGTTTCCCGATAACGTGCCTGGGAAAGCAGCGAAAGATGGCCCAGCTACTTGGGCCCCTGCCACAATATGGGAGAGCAGGATGGAGTTCCTGGCTTCTGGCTTTGGCCTGGCCCAGACCTGGCTGTTAACAGCCATTTAGGGAGTGAATCAGCAGCTGCAGAATGTCTCTCTGCGCTCCCTTTCTTTCTCCTTGTTGCTCTGCCTTTCAAATAAATAAATCTTTTTTTTTTTAAGATACAAACTTAATTATTATTCAGGATACTCAGCGCCACCACCCTGCCCTAGGCGTCCATCCTTCTTCAGCTTTCCACAAAACACTGCAGTGTCTTCACTGTGGTTTTGATTTACTGCAGGGTCTGCCCTACTTATAATTCTCAAGAGCCACTTCCAGGGAAGTACCAGCCATCCCCTACCACTGTGTTTCAGGGAGTCTGCCCTAACGTGGGCTTCGTGTAAGTGAAAACTCGATGTACACAGTCCAGCAAATATGTTATTTGCATTGCTGCACATGACACTGAAATCTCAAGCTGAGGCTGAGAATCTGAAGGCTGCCAAACCACATGAATAAAGCAAAATGTTTCCTCTGAAGCTTAGCACTGTATCTGTCTCCCATTCCCATCCGGCAGTCTTTAACCTCCTACTGGACCGCTGTATTCCTTAGGCTACGTTTTCCACAATCTGAAATGTTACAGTGTTTTTCAGAGCAGAACACAAATAAGGTTAAGCGGATGTCAGGCGTTGCCATCATGTTCTCCAGCTTGGATCTGGTGGTGGTCCTGGTGGGCCACTATTTCTAAATGGTGGTTAGTACAGGGCCATGGAAACAGTGTTGCTGTGTCCACAGTGAGCCTGGCTGGCACTGAAGAGAAAGGGAGCCTTATCACGTTGGCAGTTCCCACCGCAATCAAAAAGGATCTAATCGTGGATGCAATTCTCTGAAAGTAGTGGTTTTCGTACTTTCATAAAGCAGCAAAGTGCACCCTGAAATTACATCCAAACCCAAATTATAAAACCTGTTAAAGTCACAAATACCCAGGTTTTCTCCACTGCTAGCTAGAATTGGGGCTCTGTAAGAACATTGAAAATCAGGATTTGTTCTTTAAGATAAATTTGAAATGCAGAATGACAGTGAGAAAGGGGAAGGAAGAGAGATATGTTCCGTAACAGCTGGGGCTAGGTCAGGCTGACGCAGGGGGTCAGGGACTCCTGGGGAAGCGTGGAGTAGCTACGACTTGATACGGAATGCAGGAGTCTCCAGTGGCAGCTTAACCAGCTGTATCCACTCATGATCTTCTTTTAATTATTTTTTTATATTTGTTTACTATTTGAAAGGCAGAGTTACAGAAAGAGGGAGAGACAGATCTTACACCTGCTGGTTCACTCCCCAGATGGCCACAACAGCTGAGGCTGAGCCAGGCTGAAGCCAGGAGCCTGGTAACTCCATCTGGATGTCCCACGTGGACGACAGGGACCCAAAAAGTTGGGTCATCTTCCTCTGCCTTCCCAGGTGCATTAGCGTGGAGCAACTGGGACTCCCAACTGTGGCTCACATGGGATGTTTGCATTTCAGGTGGCAGCACAGCCCCCTGCCCTAATTGTTTTAATTTGAGACAGAGAAGTTTTTCACATCTGCTGGTTCACTCCCCAAATGCCTGCAAAGGCCAGGACTGGGCCAGACCAAAGCAGGGAGCTGGAAACTCAATCCTGGTCTCCCATGTGGGTGGCAAGAACCTAATTACTAGAGCTATTGCCACTGTCCCCGCAGATCTGCACTCGCAGGAAGCTGGAGTCTTGAACCCAGGTACTCTGATGATAGGGGATGTGGGTGTCTTAACCACTAGGCTAAATGTCTGCCTTCCAAAATCATTTTAAAGGATTCTCTTTAAACATTTTTTTCTTATTTTGTTTTTTATTTGAATGGCAGAGAGACAAAGACAGATCTTCCATCCACTGGTTCATTCCCCCAAATGTGTGCAATAGTTAGAGGCTAGGCCAGGCTAAAGCCAGGAACAGGGAACTGAATCTGGGTTCCCACATGGGTGGTGGGGACCCAAAAATACTTGAACCATCACCTGCTGCCTCCCAGGGTGCACATTAGCAGAAAGCTAGAGAATTGGAAGCGGAGCTGGGACTCAAACCCAATCACTCTGACATGGGATGGGGCATCCCAGCTGGTATCTTAACTGCTGTGCCGAGTGCCAGCCCCAGGATTTGGTCTTTCCCCGCACCTTCCAGAACTACCTTATACAGGTGCATCCCATGAAGCCCTCAAGTGATGACCAAAGCTTTACTGAGCCTTTACTTTGTTCTAGGCATAGTGTCAAGTGCATTTTTCATTTAGTCATAAACTTACCAGGTAGATGCTTTTTTTTCTGATGAGAAACTAAGGCTTAGAGAGGTTCAATAACTTGCCCAAGAACAAGTAGCACTGTACAAAGTGGCACAGCTACAGTTTATCTCAAATCTGCCCCACCCCAGACTTTCATCTCCACCAACTGCTTGGGGAAACACCTCACACATAGTAGGTGGTCTGTAAGAATATATAACTGTTGATACACACGGTCTCCATTTTTGACATACAAGGAAACAGTTTCATTAAGTTCAATAGCTTTTCCTCAAGATCACAGAGCTGGTAAGAGGCTTGATTGAGATTCAAACTAACAGGTCTGAATTCATATTTCTGCCTACCATGCCATGCTGCCTGTATGTACCCTCTTAGGGCACTCTTCGGGCTCTATTGCTGATAGGATTTGTATGACCTTCTGTTTGTTAGAGCTGCTTGTTACAAGGAAATGGTCACAATCGTTATAACGCTTCTGAGTTTTTTAAAGCATCATATGGAATCCCTGATGTCACACGATTTTAAGTTTATGGACTTGAAGATTTCCTCAGTTCATCATGTAGCATTTACAAATAGGAATCCTGCCCCGTCCTTTACAGATCAGGTTGTTTATAAACAACAGACGGGATTCCCCTAAGGTAAAGGGTAACACGCGTAAAGGGTCTCTCATGCCTGCAGAGGGAACTGAGTTAAATTTGTCAACAGGAATAGTCTGGAAATAACTTGAGAGGTATTTCAGAAAAAGCCGTACAGTCAGGGGCTCTCCCCACAGTGCTGCTGTGGAGAGCTTGCGGGAGCTGGTTACAATTTCTAATGAGCCTGGCCTCCTGGTCTGGAGGAGAAAGCTGGACTGAAAAGATAAGAGCAGGAAGCCTTGGCCCTGTGTGGAGGGGGGCTGTTAGTGTCTGAGGGAGCTCTCCCGGCTCCCTGGAGGGAGGCTGAGCTACTGGAAGAGACAAAGGCTGGGGGAGGGGATAACCTTTGTTCCCTGGCTGACTTGGGGGAGGAAAACATTCTCTCTCTGCAAGACCTGAGCCAAGGGGAGTGAGCCCCGTTTATGCCAAATCTCCGACCTCTATCTCTTATCCTACGGCAGGATGGAAAGAAAGCAAGCCATTGGTGTGGGCTTGGGTCCTAAAGGCCTGTCATTCCTCTCCTTGCAACAGCCCTATGCCAAGAAGGGGAAGCAGAGAGGGGGGCTGGGCAGAGGACAGTGCTGTCCTACCTCTAGAGAACCATCAGTGGATTCCCAGCTCGCTCTCCGCATTCTAGAGATGATCATACATTTTTAGGAGCTAAGGAGTTAGGGCCGGTTTGGAGATCCTACTCCTCTCTCTTCGTTTGTGACTCTTGCTGCATGACAGTGGGAGACTGCTTCCAGAGTTCCAATTAGAAAGATAAAGGCTCTAGGGGCCATTATCTGGCCTAGCAGTCAAGTCATGGCTTGGGGCACCCCACACCCCAAAACAGAGTGCCTGGGTTTGAATCCCAGCTCTGCTCCCGATTCCAACTTCCTGCACCCTGGGAGGCAGCAGGTGCTCAAGTTCTTGGGTTCCTGCCACACACATGGGAAACCTGGATTGAATTTCTGACCCCTGGCTTCAACCTAGCACAGCCTTAGCCTTTGAGGAATAAATCAGTGGAAGGAAGCTCTCTTTCTGTCTCTTTGCCTCTCAAGTAATTAATAAAAATGTAACAGAAAAAATATTTTAAAGGCTCTAATAGAGTGCATTTTCTTTTTTATTTTTTTTTTTTGACAGGCAGTTAGAGAGAGAGAGAGAGACAGAGAGAAAGGTCTCCTTCCATTGGTTCACCCCCCAAATGGCCTCCATGGCCAGCGTGCTGCGCCGATCCGAAGTCAGGAGCCAGGTGCTTCCTGCTTCCTCCTGGTCTCCCATGCGGGTGCAGGGTCCAAGCACTTGGGCCATCCTCCACTGCACTCCTGGGCCACAGCAGAGAGCTGGCCTGGAAGAGGGGCAAACGGTACAGAACCGGTGCCCCAACCGGGACTAGAACCCAGAGTACCGGCGCCGCAAGCGGAGGAGGATTGGCCTAGTGAGCCACAGCGCCGGCCAAAACATCCCCTTTCTTTCTTTTTCTTTTTTCTTTCTTTCTTTTTTTTTTTTTTTTTTTTTTTTTGACAGGCAGAGTGGACAGTGAGAGAGACAGAGAGAAAGGTCTTCCTTTGCCGTTGGCTCACCCTCCAATGGCTGCCACAGCGCTGGCCCCTTCTTTTTTTTTAAAATAACCCTACAGCACCCCGTATTCCCAGGCAGTCTCCCATGCTAGTACTAACTAGGCCTGACCCTGCTTAGCTTCCAAGATCAGACAAGATCAGGTATGCTCAGGGTAATATGGCCATGAAATTTTTTTTTTAAGATATTTTATTTATTTGAGAGGCAGGGGCTGGGGATGGGGGGAGGTCTTCCATCCTCTGGTTCACTCCCCAGGTGGCCACAATGGCCAGAGCTGTCCAGATCTGAAGCCAGGAGCCAGGAGCTTCTTCCGAGTCTCCCATGCAGGTGCAGGGAGTCCTTGGGCCATCTTCTACTGCTTTCCCAGGCCACAGCAGAGAGCTGGAACAGAAGTGGAGCAGCTGGGACTCAAACCGGTGCCCATATGGGATGGCAGGCGGCTTTACCCACTACACCACAGTGCTGGCCCGTAGACTTCCTTCTTAACCTCTAAAGACAGATTTTCATTTTGGTGACAATACTCGCTAGTCATGTGACTTGAGGTGGTTTCACTTCTATGGAGTTCAGTTTTCTTGGAAAATGGAAATAAATCATAGCAGGCCCTGATGACTGCAAGGTTGTGGAAATTAAATGAGAACTTGTTGCAGCGCTTTAAAAGCAACTCATGATACAAACAGAAAGTTTGGTGTCCAGTGGTTTGGAAGAAATTGAGCCCCGTGTCCCAGTAAAGGAGCCCCAGTGACTGAGCTGTTTCTCTTCCTATTACAGCTTTCTCTGAAGGGCATACATCAGAAAGCACCATGCCTCCTAATAAGGAGGCCAGCAGTCTTAACGGCTCACCGGCGGGTCTCATCTGCCTCCCTCCGATCTCTGAGGAGCTACAGCTCGTATGGACCCAAGCAGCCCAGACCAGTGAGCTGGACAGCAATGAACACCTGCTGCAAACCTTCAGCTACTTTCCCTACCCCAGTCTAGCAGACATTGCCCTTCTCTGCCTACGTTACGGGCTGCAGATGGAGAAGGTCAAGACCTGGTTCATGGCCCAGCGCCTGCGCTGTGGCATTAGCTGGTCCTCTGAAGAAATAGAAGAGACTCGGGCCCGCGTGGTCTATCACCGGGACCAACTTCATTTCAAATCCCTTCTCTCTTTCACTCATCACGCAGGGCGGCCCCCAGAGGAGGTGCCTCCTTCTCCAATGCCACACCCGGAACAAGTCGGTCTTGGAATAGGTCCTCTGACTCCCAGCGCGCCCACTCAGGTGAAAGGACTGAAGGTCGAGCCTGAGGAGTCCTCTCAGATACCACCATTGCCACTAAGTCACCAGAAAGCAAAGGAGCCCTTGCTGACACCTGCCAGTGGAGCATTCCCCCATCAATCTGATTTTTGGCAGGATCTTCAAAGCAGTAGCCTCTGTAAGGAGCAGGCAGGTGGGGGTCCTGAGCAGTCACGTGCTGTAGGCACTGCTTCCTGGAACCACTCCACAGGTGTCCACCAGCCGCGTGCTAGAGATAAGCCCCCACCGGTCTCATTACTCGCCAGTAGTTGTAAGGAGGAGTCAGCATCTAGTGTGACTCCTCCTCCTTCCTCTACCTCTTCTTCCTCTTACCAGGTACTGGCTAATGGAGCCACTGCCACCTCTAAACGCTTGCAGCCACTGGGCTGTGTCCCACAGTCACTGTCACCCAGTGAACAGGCACTACCCCCACATCTGGAGGCAGCCTGGCCCCAAGGGCTAAGGCATAACTCAGTACCAGGTAGGGTTGGCCCCATGGAGTATCTCTCCCCAGATATGCAACGCCAGCGAAAGACTAAACGCAAGACCAAAGAGCAGCTGGCTATCCTCAAATCCTTTTTTTTACAGTGCCAATGGGCACGACGTGAGGATTACCATAAATTAGAACAGATCACTGGTTTACCTCGTCCTGAGATCATTCAGTGGTTTGGTGACACACGCTATGCCTTGAAGCATGGGCAACTAAAATGGTTTCGGGACAATGCAGTACCTGGTGCCCCTAGTTTCCAAGACCCGGCCAATCCTACACCACCACCATCCACCCGCTCTTTGAATGAATGGGCTGAGACACCACCTCTGCCGATCCCCCCACCCCCACCGGATATCCGACCCCTGGAGAGATACTGGGCAGCCCACCAACAGCTGCGGGAAAGTGATATCCCTCAACTGAGTCAGGCATCAAGGCTTAGCACCCAGCAGGTTCGGGACTGGTTTGACTCTCGATTACCTGAGCCAGCTGAGGTTGTAGTTTGTCTAGATGAAGACGAAGAGGAAGAGGAGGAAGAATTGCCAGAAGATGGGGAGGAAGAGGAGGAGGAGGAAGATGAGGAGGACAACGATGACGATGATGATGTGATCATACAGGACTGATGGGGGGGAGGGTGGGGCTGGAGATTGGAGATGAACCAATTTAGTAACTGTTTAAACAAAGAAACCACCTCTTTTTAATTACTTTGTGGCAAAGAACTGAAAAGCTCTCTGTTCTTCAGGGTGGGTGAGGGGCATAGAGTGAGGGTGGGCCAGGGAGGATGACCAGAGGACACAAAGGAAACCCAGGCCTCCAGCCTCACGGTAAAGACTACTAAGGATCTGGCCAAATGATGGGCTGGGAGCCGGCTCCTGCTTTCCTGTATCTACTGGTTTTTCCCTCAGTATACTAGAGGCCTGACCTTGGCCCCGCATCAGCAGGAGGGCTGCAAAGGAGGAGCAAGCAATCCTGACACAGTTGGTTCCAGGGCATCCCCAACCCCACCATTTCCCCTAGAATTCAAGGCTGCCTTGCATCCTGCTTTTCTCTCAGAGTACAAGTCCATGCGACATACAGCTAAGAGTCTCAACATGTCCCAGTCTCATCACAAATAACTCCTCTTCCTCATACCCACCTGACGTTACCTTTCACCTGCCTCATCGGTGAAATCACACAGGCAGCAGAATGTTCTCATTTCCAACACTGGGACCACTTTGCCTTGTACTTTTTATCTCTTTCCAAAATCCCCTCTCTGTTCTCTGTTTGTCTCAGGGTAAATCTTCCCCCACAGAGTTTGTGGAAAAGTTTAATAACGGTGGAGAATACTTTTGACTGGATATTTATTGAGGTGGGAGTTAGGAGAGATGTCCTTTTAAAACAGAATTATAAGGTTGGAGGAGGGATGGTTTTTTCTAGTCAAAGGGTGTTCCATGGAAGTAGGTTCCAGGTTTGGTTTTACAAACCTGACACTACCTCCTGTCCAGCTTGACAGAGACTGGATTTTCATCTTTTTGCTATTGGGTCAGTTTTTGTCCAGAAAAGAGGCTTTTCCTTCTCTCTAAAGGATCTGAATTGGAGACAAAGGGACCATTGTTTCTCATGGAATTTATTATCGATGTTTTAGAATGGTTTTCATTGGTTGGGTTCACATATAAAGCAAATAGATAACCATCTAAAAATAAGATTGGAAGCCTCTGATTGCTAGAATAATAAAAAGGCCAAAAATAAAACTGTTTCTCTCTTCTCCACTTTGCCACTTCTATGGTTTAGGAATTAATGGAACCAAGTCCATTCATGTTTTTATATTTTGAAGGGGCAGGTGTACTTATGAGGTGAACTGAATTTAATTAATGAGGTTAATTTAACAAAAAACTTTCAAAGGCAGCAGGTTAGCATTTGTCACCAGGCAGACTCTGCTTCCCAGCCGCCAGGTGATGATGAGGATGTCTGAGGCTTCAGCAGTGACAGTCTTGGAGACGACTTGTGTGGCCATTCCAGCATTCTAGAGCTTGTAACAATAGAGTTGCAATAGTCAATAAGAAGGCATCCTTTTCATTTTATTATCTACATGCTTGAGTAAGCTGAAACCCTGTCTCCAACTGCTACTTTGACAAAGGAAAATCAACACATTTAATAGTAAGTAGGCCTGGAAGAAACACAGGTAAACAGAAAAGTGTGATCAGTGAGGACAAAGACCAGAGTTGTTACTTGTTAACACTGGCAGTGGAACAAAGCATCCAAACCTAAAAAATGAAAGACAGAAATGAAACGTGGTTGATGAGTTTATTACCCCCACACCCAGCTCAAGCATGATGGCAAGAATATTTTAACAACCTTAGTTGGAAGTTACAGAAAATGAAGGGAGCTACATATGTCTTCTGGGAGTGATACAAACTTTTCTTAAAGCCCTGGCCATGCATAAAACCTGGCCACTTTCCTGGGAGGTAACACAAGGTGTGTAGGGTAAAGACAGAAAAGATGCAGAATGAAACCAGGAAACAAAGCGAGGGTCCATTATCCGAGGCCATCTCCCCTAGTGGGTACAGGATGCTCCAGTCCACCCTTCAGTAGTGCTTGCAGGCCAGATCTTGAAGATGCTCTATCTCGAAGTGCTCCATGCTTCATTCCCCCTGGCTAATCCCATCTGCCTCTGTTGGTAGAGAGTCTTAGCAGGTAACAGGAAAACACACATAAGTGTTTATTGCAACAAAAGGGCAACTAAGTCCCTCTCAAATCATTATACAGAAGCCACCACTGTTACTTCCCCATGGTTTTCTCTATTACATGATAGCTAACTTTTCCAAACTTAAGATTTGCTGTATTTCATGTGACAAAAGCTTTGTTGGTACTTATAAAACTCAAACATTTTCATAGTTTAGGATAATAAGGCTATTAAAAAAAAAAAAAAAACAAGCTGTTTTGCAAGATCTGGAATGACTACCACACCTAGGAATGATTACCGTGGAGATAGAATTCTAATACCTTGGAGGAGGTGGCACTTTCTTTAATAATCCTTAAAAGCTTTTAATGGAAATTAAAAAAAAATACTGAAGTAGATTATTCCAACAAACTCACCCATCACCTAGCTTCAACAATTAACTCATGGCCAATCATTTAATTTCCCATCCATAAATATTTTAGCATGTATGTACAGAACATAAAGGCTATCAAAAACAAACAAAAAAACCTTATCAGGGCCGGCGCTGTGGTGCAGCGGGTTAAAGCCCTGGTCTGCAGCGCTGGCATCCCATGTGGGCACCGGTTCGAGTACCGGCTGCTCCACTTCTGATCCAGCTCTCTGCTATGGCCTGGGAAAGTGGTGGAAGATGGCCCAAGTGATTGGGCCCCTGTACCCACATGGGAGACCTGGAAGAAGCTCCTGGCTCTTAGCTACTCCAGCCATTGCAGCCATTTGGAGAGTGAACCAGTGGATGGAAGACCTCTCTCTCTCTCTCTCTCTCTCCTCTCTCCTCTCTGTGTCTACCTCTCTTTGTAACTCTGTCAAATAAATCTTTAAAAATAAATAAAAACAAAAATATTATCATCATACCTAACAATTAACCTCAATATTAGGAATGCTTTAAATAAATGTTTCAATTGATAACTCAATTTTCCTCAACTTTCTTACAGGGGTTTTAGTTTTGTTTTGCTCTTGGATTTTTACAGCTTGTTTCAATCAAGACACCATTAGGGGCCATGTATTTGTAGACAGTCTCCAGGTCTCTGACGTCTGTTTCCATCTAAGTCAATCCCTCCACTTACAAGGACCTTAGGGAGGGATGCTTTCTCCCCTGTGTTGCCTCTTAAGGCTTAGAACCTAACTGCTTGCATGAAAATAAGGGACATTTTGGAATAAGGTGGCAACAGATATATCTACCTTAGTGTAAAAGAGCTATCCCTGGGGTTGCCAGGAGCTTGGAGTAGAATAAAGGGCCCACATACCCTCAAAACCCAAGTCACCAAGAGGCTGGAATGGACTTTCCACTTAACAGAGCTCCTCATTATCAAGCTCGCTTCTTTTTTGGCTTGGATCAGAATCATAGCCTCATAAAGCAATATTCTAGCTGTCTCTGAAGAACTTCACATGTTTTTTCCTAGTTCAAACAGAACCTCCACTGAAAACATACATTCAGTTGAAAGTACGTCAGGGTCAGTGGGCCCACACTTATTTCACCCTGGCCAAGACCTCTCAGTTCAAAGCCTATCCGTACCATGACTGAATTTAAAACTCCTCACTGGGAACATAGTATGACAGTATGATGTACTCCCCGAAACTGAGGCCATTCTGGAAACCTGTGAACATATGCTCACCACGCTGGCTACATCCTGCCACCCTGACAGGAGACCAGGATGAAGAACTTAGTGGGCAAGCAGAACCACGCAAGTTTCTATACACACACAAGTTAGGCTACCAGGCCTCACCTGCAGGGCTGGTAGCTGGAGACCAGGAAGACTGTCCTGTGTGGCTCTGCCCTCCCTGGGACCTGGTGAATGGAATGGAATGGTAAGAGGTAACTTGCTTGGGCACTTCTCAGCAGTGTTAGTTATGGGTCAGGGTAACTAGGTAGTTCTTAACCAAAGGAACACTAAGAAGGGGAAAGACTATTAGCTAAGCAATGTAAGAGGTGGATTATAAAGTCCATTCTCCTGTTAGGATGGGGCACTGACAGAGGTCTGAGATTTAACTATCAGTGGAAAGATGTAGGGAAAAATCTAAAGATCTGGGTGGAAGAAGGTGCCATGGTATAGCAGGTCAAGCTGCCACCTGCAGTGCCAGCATCCCATATGGGCACCGGTTTGTGTCCCGGCTGCTCCACTTCCAATCCAGCTCTCTGCTATGGCCTGGGAAAGCAGTAAAAGATGGCCCAAGTCCTTGGGCTCCTGCACCTGCATGGAGACCCAGAGGAAACTCCTGGCTCCTGGTCCTGGCTTCAGATCAGCACAGCTCTGGCCGTTGTGGCCATCTGGGGAGCAAACTAGCAGATGGAAGATCTTTCTCTGTAACTCTGCCTTTCAAATAAATATCTTTTTTTAAAAAAAAGTCTATAAAAATAAAGAATAAATGAAGATCTGGGTGAGCTGTGGAAGGTGGCAGCTGCTCATCAAGAGCACTGGCAGCAGAGGTTTTACAGTCCTCAGAACTGAGCTCCCAGTGTGTTCAACATAGCAATCTCAGTAAAACAAACAAATAAAAAAGCCAGCTTAATCCTGTTGGCTAACCTGGATAAATAACCAGATTCAATGGGTGACAGGATGAGTTCTATTAAGGAAAGACCCAGAGCGTCCCTTCAGTGTGAAGGACATGGGATGACTCTTTAAGGAACCAAACTGGAGACAGTACTCTTTGAGGGGTCGATCTCAACTTCCTGTCACCTTGAGAATCTTCATTCAATGGCTGAGGCCCCTCCTTTGAGAATATTATTTAACTTACCAGAACTGTTAGGAGTGCGGACTCTGAAGGGGCCTGAGTCCCCAGTTAGGGATGATCTGAAAGAAAAAATCCCCTGTCCAGAGGAGGCAGATGAAGGCCTGAAGAGCAGAAATAAGAGCATCAGCAAAGGAAAGGAAAGGCCAGAGAGAAAAAGAAAATCCCCTGCTACGAATAAGATGAAATTACTCATATGCGGCCAGCGCCGCGGCTCACTAGGCTAATCCTCTGCCTTGCGGCGCCGGCACACCGGGTTCTAGACCCGGTCAGGGCGCTGGATTCTGTCCCGGTTGCCCCTCTTCCAGGCCAGCTCTCTGCTGTGGCCAGGGAGTGCAGTGGAGGATGGCCCAAGTGCTTGGGCCCTGCACCCCATGGGAGACCAGGATAAGTACCTGGCTCCTGCCTTCGGATCAGCGCGGTGCGCTGGCCGCAACATGCCGGCCGCGGCAGCCATTGGAAGGTGAACCAACGGTAAAGGAAGACCTTTCTCTCTGTCTCTCTCTCTCTCACTGTCCACTCTGCCTGTCAAAAAATAACAAAAAATAAAAAATAAAAAAAGAAATTAAAAAAAAAGAAATTACTCATAGGCACAGTAGACCCAATGCCGGTCCCCCTTCTCTCTCATCAGTGGGGCAGACCAGGACGGAAGCACCCCGTGCGGGCAGCCGGCAGAATGTCCGCGGGGACAGAGGGGACAGATCTCAGGAGAAAGAAGCACAGCATCACTCACCTGTAAGAAAGACTGTGAGATGAAGCTGGGGAAGGGGTTTCTGAAAAGCATAAAAACGACCTGGTGAGACAGTCCTCGGCCTGAAGGGGAATGTAGGTACACTGGCGCCAGGGCAAAAGCAGTACCTATGTTAGGCTTGGGGCTAATGGTAAGTGAAAAGGCTCACAAATCGCTCAGCAGCCTCCTGTAGGTGCTTTCCTTTCCCCTCCATAAGTTTGTGAGTCCAGCAGCCTTGAGGAGCCCTAATGTATCTGCCTTGGTTTCCCCTCGAAGACTGATAACCAGAAAGAAGAGCTAAAGACAAAGCCATTAACTGGCTAACAAGTGATGCCAGGAAAAGCGGTGGAACAAAGGCCTCCAAAAATTCTCTTCCATTGTAAGAAATGAGAAAATGGCCAGAATCAACTTTTTCAGAACTCTGAGAGTCAATTCAGGGCTTGCAGCAATCTGTAAATGCTTATTTAGGAAAAACAGCTGACTGTTGGTTAAAAAGAATTCTTCATTCTCCTTCAGCTGCATGATAGCTTTGAAAACCAGCATGCTACACTCACGGCAATCACGAAGTCTAGTCGTCCCCAGAGTTCTTTCAAAGCTCCACTCCTAGAGGACTCTCATTTGACTTGGCTAGTGGACCCCCTTGCAAGGGTGTCATTATTTGACTTGACTTGGAACTCAAATTTACTAAGACTTGGAGTAGGGGCCAAAGGTGTGGCTCAGTGGGTTAAAGCCCTGGCCTGAGGTGCCAGCTTCCCATTTGGGTGCTGGTCCTAGACCCGGTTGCTCCTCTTCCGATCCAGCTCTCTGCTATGGCCTGGGATAGCAGTAGAAGATGGCCCAAATCCTTGGGCCCCTGCACACACATGGGAGACCCAGAAAAATCTCCTGGCTCCCAGCTTGGATCAGTCCAGCTCCAGCTGAAGCAGCCATTTGGGAAGTGAACCAGTGGATGGAAGACCTTTCTCTCTATATATCTGCCTCTGCCTCTCTGTAACTCTGCCTTTCAATTCTATATATATATATATATATATATATATATTTTTTTTTTTTTTTTTTTTTTTTAAGTTCCAACACTGGGACAGGTTGTGGCCTGGCAGGTTAAGCCACCACTTGGGATGCCCATATCCCATATTAGAGTTCCAGTTCAAGTCCTGGCCAATCTGTTTCTGCCCCAACTTCCTGTTAATGTGCATGAGATGCAGCAGATGATGGCCCAAGTACTTGGGTTCCTGCCACCCATGTAGGAGCCCTGGATGGAGTTCCTGGCTTCAGCATGGTCCAACCCTGGTTGCAGGCATTTGGAGAATGAACCAGTAGATGGAAGATCTTTCTCTATTACACTCTGCCTTTCAAATAAATAATTTTTTTTAAAAAAAGAAAATATTTCACACAAAGGAAGGCAGTGACGTGAGAAACTGAGGAACAAAAAAGACGTAAGACATAGGAAACAAACACCAAAATGGCAAAAGAGAGTCTTTTCCTATCAGTAATGACAGTAAATGTATATGGATAAAACTCTCCAACTGAAACAGAAACTAGGAGCGTGGGTTTGTAGTACAAGGGATTAAGCCACTGCCTGTGACACTGACATCCCATATGGGCCCTGGTTTGTGTCCTAGCTGCTCCACTTACAATCCAGCTCCCTCATGTGCCTGGGAAAGCAGACGAGGATGGACCAAGTGCTTAGGCCCCTGCACTCACATGGGAAACCCAGAGGGAGTTCCAGATTGCTGGCTTTGGCTTGCCCCAGCCCCGGCCACTGAGGGAGTATCCAGTGGATGGAAGATCTCCCTTCTCTCTGTAACTCTGCCTTTCAAATTAAAAAAAAATTTTTTTTAAATGGTAATAACTAACTGTCCAACTATACACTATCAAAAGACTTGCTTTAGATTCAAGATATTTATAGATTGAAAAGTAGAACTATGAAAAAATATATTCTATGCAAACAATGAACAAAAGAGAACTGGAGTAGCTATACTAATATTACACAAAACAGACTTTAAGACAAAACTGTTAGTGGAGAAAACAGTCTTTCAAGAAGATACAATACATTTGTACCCAGCAACAGAGTTGTTTACAGCACATCAAGTAAAACTTCATATCCTAAAGTACATGAGGCAAATAAAAACTGAAATCAATAATCTAACCTTCTACTTTAAGGAAACAGAAAAAGAACAAACTAAATCTAAATCATCCAGAATGAGATTAAATTAGAAATAATTAACACAGAGAAAAAGAAAAATAGAGAAAATAAACAAAACCAAAAGTTGGTCTGGGGCTGGTGCTGGGTGCAGCAGGTGAAGCCCCAGCTTGCGATGAAGCTGGCATCCCGCATCAGAACACCAGCTGGAGTCCTGGCCGTCCTGCTTCCCATGCAGCTTCCTGCTAATGCACCTGGGAAGGCAGCAGAGGACGGCCCAAGCACTGGGGTCCCCGCCACTCCTGTGGGAGACCAAGACAGAGTTCCTGGCTCTTGGCTTTAGCTTCTCCCAGACCTGGCTGTTGCAGCCATTTGATGAGTGAACCAGTGGACGGAAGATCTCTCTTTCTCTTCCTCTCCCTCTCCCTCTCTCTCTCTCTCTTTCTTTCATGCTCTGGTCTTCAATTAAATTTTAAATATCTTTAGAACATTCTTTGAAATGACTGGCCAAGAAAGAAAGGGGAAGGACTCACTTTATAAATATCAGGAATGAAAGAAGAAAAACTTCTACCAACCTGATGGAAATCAGTTGGCTAGAACCTCTATATTTTTCAAAAAGGTGAACATGGGAGAATTAAAGGGAGACTGGTGAATTTAAAAAATGAATTTCTGGGGCCAGTGTTGTGGTGCAGCAGATAAAGCCACTGCCTGCGGCACTGGCATTCATTTGGGCGCTGCTTCAGGTCCCAGCAGCTACACTTCCATCCAGTTCCCTGCTAATGGCCTGGGAAAAGCAATGGAACATGACCCAAGCACATGGGCTTCCTGTACCCCTGTGGGATACCAGGATGGAGCTCCTGGCTCTGGCCTGGTTCTGGCCTGGCTCAGCCCTGGCCATTGTGGCCATCGGGGGAATGAAACAGCAGATGGAAGTTTCTCTCTCTCTCTCTCTTTATAACTCCTTCAAAATAAATAAATCTTTTTTTTTTTTTTTTCTGACAGGCAGAGTGGATAGTGAGAGAGAGAGACAGAGAGAAAGGTCTTCCCTCTGTTGCTGGTTCACCCTCCAGTGGCCACCACGGCTGGCGTGCAGCGGCTGGCGCACCGCTCTGATCTGAAGGCAGGAGCCAGGTGCTTCTCTTGGTCTCCCATGGGGTGCAGGGCCCAAGCACTTGGGCCATCCTCCACTGCCTTCCCAGGCCACAGCAGAGAGCTGGCCTGGAAGAGGGGCAACCGGGAAAGAATCCAGCACCCCGACCGGGGCTAGAACCCGGGGTTCCGGCGCCGCAAGGTGGAGGATTAGCCTATTGAGCCGCGGCGCGGGCCCAAAATAAATAAATCTTAAAAAGATGAATTTTTAACTGGCCTCTTGGGAAAGAAAGGAAAATTCTTCTGATAGTTTCTCTAGGGACTGGCTAATGCCCTTGAAACAGTACCAACAGTCAAAGTTTTAAGGGTATATGGACAAAAATTGAAGTGGCTAGAACCAAAATATTTCCTCACTAGAATATTTTTATGTACAATAGACAGTGAAGAAGCCAGATACCCTTCAGGCAGACAATCAGCATCTTTTTAAGCTTCCTTGTGCTGCCATCTTGTGGCAATTTTAAAAATCCAAGCCAATTGTTTGAAAAGTTCACCTTCATCTCTCAGCCAGTTTTTTTTTTTTTTTTTTAAGATTTATTTATTTATTTGAAAGTCAGAGTTACACGGGGGGGGGGGGGGGGGAGGAGGGAGAGAGAGAGAGAGGTCCTCCATTCATTGGTTCACTCCCCAGATGGCTGCAATGGCCGGAGCTGCGCCAATCCGAAGCAAGGAGCCTCCTCCGGGTCTCCCACAGGGATTCAGGGGCCCAAGGAACTGGGCCATCTTCCACTGCTTTCCCAGGTCATAGTAGAGAGCTGGATCGGTAGAGGAGCAGCCAAGTCTTGAACCAGTGCCCATATGGGACGCCGGCACTTCAGGCGGTGGCTTTACCTGTTATGGCACCGTGCTGGCCCCAAGTCAGTTTTTTTTGTTGTTGTTCCCAATGGTTTCCTATAGTTCAAATTTTATTTTCCCCCTATATGTTTGAGAACAAAATTAGTATTTTAAAAATATTTTATTTATTTATTTGAGAGATAGAGTTACAGACAGTGAAAGGGATAGAGAGAAAGGTCTTGCGGGGGCCGGCACTATGGCGCAGTGGGTTAAAGCTGCGGCCTGCAGCGCCAGCATCCCATATGGGCGCCAGTTCGAGTCCCAGCTGCTCCACTTTCGATCCAGCTCTCTGCTATGGCCTGGGAAGGCAGTAGAAGATGGCCCAAGTCCTTGGGCCCCTGCAACCACATGGGAGACCAGGAAGAAACTCCTGGCTTCAGATTGGTGCAGCACCAGCTGTTGTAGTCATTTGGGGAGTGAACCAGCAGATGGAAGACCTCTCTCTCTCTCTGGCTCCACCTCACTCTGTAACTGTCTGTCAAATAAATAAAACAAATCTTTAAAAGAGAGCGAGAGAGCGAGAGAGCGAGCAAGAAAGGCTGCAAATGGCTGCAATGGCCGGAGCTGGGCTGATCTGAAGCCAGGAGCCAGGAGCTTCTTCTGGGTCTCCCATGCTGGTGCAGGAGCCCAACTCTTGGGCCATCTTCCACCGCTTTCCCAGGCCATAGCAGAGAGTTGGATCAGAAGAGAAGCAGCTGGGACTCGAACAGGCACACCGCATGTGGAGGATTAACCTATTCTGCCACAGCACCAGCCCCTCAAAATAGCATTTCTTTAAATGTAGGGGTGTGCACTGTGGTGTAAGCAGGTAAAGACGCCGCCAGTTATGCCAGAATCCTATATGGGTGCAGTTCAATTCCTGGCTGCTCCACTTCCAATCTAGTACCCTGCTGTTTGCCTGGGAAAAAAGCAAAAAAAGCAAAAAAGAACTTGGGCCACTGCATCCATATGGGAGGCCAGGAGGATGCTCCTGGCTCCTGACTTTGTGGCCATTTGGGGAGTGAACCAGCAGATGGAAGATCTCCCTCTCTGTCTTTTCCTCTCTCTCTGTAATTCTGCTTTCCAAATAAATAAATAAATAAATCTTTAAATAGAAAAGCAGCAGACTTGTAATATATGTCTGGATACCTGGAATCACTATCTAGAAAAAAACCAAAGTGCAAAAGCATTATATTATGCATTAGAAACCAACCCACTGGCCCCACAGAGCATGGTGACTTCTGCCGCCTCTTCCCCCACTCACCAGTGTAAGAGTCTCTGGGAGTGCTCCTTCCCTGCAGGCCTCTGCCCTGATGGACAAACAGAGATATCAATAAAGACACCCTGGTTCTCTGGCCTCCCTAATCCCTGCTACTTCTCTCCACCTACACATTAAAGCAGACACTGTTCTCCCGCAGAGGGCAGCCTCATCTAAGAAGGATCCATGCTTTACTACTCCCACAACGAACAGGACTGTCACTGTTAATTCAGCCCTTGAACAAACCCACTCCTTCTTCCCCGACCCAGGCTCTGTCAGCATATGCAGCAGGTCTCCACTGCCAGAAGACAAACTGGGTCTGGCACGGCCTCAGATGATTTATGCCCAAACCAATATAAACTTCAGAGTCTTGACTTAAATTTTGCTTTCGTTCAGCACAGAACCCTCAGGCTGGACAGAAAAGGTGACTAGTACTTACTTGTCCTATGCTACCAAAGTCAGCCACTCTGTAAGGGATGGACTCCACTGAGGAAGATCGACTATGTAAGGTGAGACAAAAACAAACTGCCGTTAGCCACTTACGTGGACCTGGTCCCAGCCCCGGTCTGAATCGCTTCTACAGCTCTCTCTCGTACTCCAACCTCTGCCGATAGTTCTAAGGCTTCTGTGGAGGCTTTCTACTCACCTGACCACTTGGCTACTATGATGGCAACTGGGCCGAGGAGTCACTGAAAGACAATGGGGTGCAGACAAAACCTGCCATCAATGGGGTGTCCTCCTAGCCTCGCCATTTGGTTGGCACTCGTTATCTGGTTGTATGGTGTTTCCGCATCACACGTAATACTAGGAGGGGCGCGTTATGGTCTACAAGAAGAGAGCATCCTCCATGCGGGGAAAGGACATCTACCCACGGTTCCCTACCTGACTGTGTCGGGGAAGTAATGCCCACTGGTCGGGGTGTGGTCAACCTGTAAGGAGAGGGAGCGTGAGTCAGGCATTCCAATCTCTGAGCAGAAGTACCACTTCTGAGCACCAATCAGATCACCATTTACAGGAATAATGGCTTCTCTGAGCACAAATCTCATGAATTCTAGGCATCACTTCACATGGAGGCAGCGTTTCCAAAGGAGACCCCTTTGCTCCCCAACTCCCTAAATGAAACCTGGTCTACTCTGCTGTCCATAATAGAGGTCATTCTTTTTAAAGACTTACTTTATTTGGAAGGCAGAGTGACAGAGAAAGAGGGAGAGACAGAGAAGAAAGGGCTCTTCCATCTGCTGGTTCACTTTCCAAAAGTCACAAATAGCCAGGGCTGGACAAGGCTGAAGTCAGGAGTCAGGAACTCCATCCAGGTCTCCCATGTGGGAGGCAGGAACACAAGTACTTGAGCCATCATCTGTTGCCTCTCAGGTGCACGAACAGGAAGCTGGATCAGAAGCAGAGTAGCCAGGACTTGAACCGGCACTCTGATTTGGGATGTAGGTATCTCAAGTGGTGGCTTAACCTGTAGCAGTTTGACCTGCTGCATTATAATGCCCAGCCCCATGACAGCTTTGAAGTACTCCTCCATTCTCTCCATCAGTGCCATACCGAGGACTCTCAACTTTACATCTGCCCATCTATTCACTCATCCCTCCATCCTCTCATCCTTCCATCTACAAGCATTCATTCAGTGTCTATTTGTCCTGTATCCCAAGATTACAAACAATGAGGTTTAGAATAAGAATTAGAGAGACCGCCACCTGCAGTGCCCACATCCCACATAGGTTCTGGTTCAAGTCCCAGCTGCGGCCGGTGCCGTGGCTTAACAGGCTAATCCTCCACCTAGCGGTGCCGGCACACCGGGTTCTAGTCCCGGTCGCCCCTCTTATAGGCTAGCTCTCTGCTGTGGCCCGGGAAGGCAGTGGAGGATGGCCTAAGTACTTGGGCCCTGCACCCCATGGGAGACCAGGAGAAGCACCTGGCTCCTGCCTTCGGATCAGCGCGGTGCGCCGGCCACAGCGCGCCAGCCATGGCGGCCATTGGAGGGTGAACCAACAGCAAAAGGAAGACCTTTCTCTCTCTCTCACTATCCACTCTGCCTGTCAAAAAAAAAAAAAAAAAAAAAGTCCCAGCTGCTCCACTTCTGACCCAGCTCCCTGCTAATGTGCCTGGGAAAGCAATGGAGGATGACCCAAGTCCCCATATGGGAGACCTGGAAGAGGCTCCTGCTCTTGGCTTTGATCTGCCCCAGTCCTGCCCATTGCAGCCATTTGGGTAGTGAACCAGTGGATGGAAGATATTTGTCTCTGTAACTCTGCCTTTCAAATAAATGAAATAAAATCTTAAAAAAAAAGAATTAGAATAAAGTTCCTCTCAGGACCAGTATTGTGGTACAGCATAAAGTTAAGCCACCACTTGCAATACCAGCATCCCATGGGGTTCAAGTCCTGGCTGCTCTGCTTCCAATCCAGTTTCCTGCTAATGCACCTGGGAAAGCAGTGGAAGATGGCCCAAGTGTTTGAGTCCCCACCACCCATGTGGAGGACCCAGAGGGAGTTCCAGGCTCCTGACTTCAACCCAGACTAACCTCAGTGGTTACGCCATTTGGGGAGTGAACCAGCAGATGGAAGATCTATTTCTCTCTGTGTCCCTTCCTGTCTGTCACTCCTTCGTATAAATACATACATCCTTTTTTTAAAAAAAGAAAAAGGTCCCTCTCTTTGAGAGAGACTCACAGGCTAATGGGAGGGACAAAAAAGCAGAGCAATGTTTGGTATAATGAATGCGTAAAAAGGACAGAACTATGAAAGAACATTATTCTGTAACTTCTGTGTGTGTGGGGACCATGTTTTCTTTTTAAAAATCATTTACTTGAGGCCAGCGCTGTGGCACAGTGGGTTAACACCCTGGCCTGAGGCACTGGCATCCCATATGGGCGCAGGTTCGAGACCCAGCTGCTCCATTTCCGATACAGCTCTCTGCTGTGGCCTGGGAAAGCAGAAGAAGATGGCCCAAGTCCTTGGGCCCCTGCAGTCAGTGGGAGAACCGGAAGAGGCTCCTGGCTTCGGATCAGCACAGCTCCAGCCACTGCAGCCAGTTGGGGAGTGAACCATCAGATGGAGGATCGATCTCTCTCTCTCTCTCTCTCTCTCTTTGCCTCTCCTCTCTCTGTGTAACTCTTTGAAATAAATAAATAAATCTTTAAAAAAAATTTAAAAATCATTTATTTTCATTTATTTGAAAGGCAGAGTGGAAAAGAGTGAGATCTTCCATCTGCTGGTTCACTCAAATGTCCATAATAGCTAGGGCTGGGCCAGGCCAAAGCCAGGAGCCCAGAACTTCATCCAGGTCTCCCAGTTGGGTAGTAGGGACCCAAGTGTTTGAGCCACCAGCTGCTGCCTCCCAGGCCTGTTAGTGGGAAGCTGTGTCTGGAATGGGAGCAGGACTATATCCCAGGTACTCCAGTACAGAACATGGGCATCCCCAGCAGCAGCTTGACCCACTGTGCATAACACCCGCCATGCCGTATCTTTTTTATTCCACCAATGCAGGACTGATATTAAAAAGAGTTAACAGTTGGCAGGGCACAACTGTTATCACTGATTAGAAAAGACTGATGCTGTACACCTAGCACCTAACACAGTATCTGTTCAATAGCAGGCACTTACACATGCTTTGCAGAGAAAATGATGTGAGTTGAATTGTGAAGGACGAGTAGGCTTTCATAAAATGACATTCAAGAGTGAGCAGCAAAATCAAGATTTCACTTCAGCACTTCTCAGCAAATAATTCTCAAAGAAGTATAAATCCATCCACCATTGTTTTCTATCTCAAAGCTCACAGAACCAAGAGTCAAGAAAGAATGGGGCGGGGGTGTCGTGGTTCAGCAGGTTAAGCCACCACTTAGGATGCCCATATCCCATATCAGAGTGCCTTGTTCAAGTCCTGGGTTCTTGGCGCTTCTTATCCAGCTTCCTGCTAATACACCCGGGAAGCACTGGATGATGGCTCAAGTACTTGGGTTCCTGCTAGCCATGTGGGAGACCCAGAGGGAGCTCCTGGCTCCTGATTTCAGCCGACACAGCCTTGGCTGTTGCAGGCATTTGGGGAGTTAACCAGGAGATGGCAGAGTTCTCTCTTCTTTGTCTCCCCCTCTCCCTCCATCACTCTGCCTTTCAAAGAAGTAAATCTTTAGAGATTTATTTTATTTATTTGAAAGTCAGAATTAGAGAGAGAGAAAGAGCGGTCTTCCATCCGCTGGTTCACTCCCTAAATGGCTGCAAAGATTGGAGCGGAGCTGATCCGAAGTCAGGAGCCAGGAGCTTCCTCTGGGTCTCCTACGTGGGTTCAGGGACCCAAGGCCTTGGGCCATCTTCCGCTGCTTTCCAAAGCACATCAGCAGGGAGCTGGATTTGAAGTGGAATAGCCAGGACTCAAATGTACACCCATATTGGATGCCAGCACTGCAGGCTTAATCTGCTGTGCCACAGTGCTGGTCCCAGAGTATATTTTTAAAAGGGTAGGGGAGAGAGGGAGAGAGAGAGAGAAACAGATGGGTGGGCATTTGACACAGTGGTTAAGACCCCAGCCGGGTTGCCTTCATCCTACGTCAAAGTACCTTGGTTCAAGAACCGGCTCAGCTTCTGAATCCAGCTTCTTACTAACGCATACTCAAGGAGGCAGTAGATGACGGCTCAAGTACTTGGGTCCCTGCCATTCAGGTGGGAGACCCAAACTGGCTCTAGGTTTTGGCCTGGCCCAGCCCAAGCTGTTGTAATCATTGGGGTTTGAACCAGCAGATGGAAGATGCCTCCCTCTCCCTGTTTCTGTCTCTCTTCATTTGCTCTCTGTATCTCTCTCTGTCTTTCAAATAAAATGAAAATAAATAATTTTTTTTTAAAAGAGAAAGAACAAAGGCCAGCATTGTGGTTCATGGGTTATGCTGCTACTTGTGATGCCGGCATCCCAATGGGCACCAATTTGAGTCCTGGCTCCTCCAATTCTGAATCAGCTCCCTGCTAATATGCCTGGGAAAGTGGTAGAGGATGGCCAAACTACTTGGGTCCCTGAACCCACATGGAGACCTGGATGGAGATCCTGGCTCCTGGTTTTGGCTTGGCCCTGTCCCAGTTGTGGCCATTTGGGGAATGAACCAGCAGACAGAAGATCTCTCTGTATGTCTCTCCTCTCTCTGTAACTCTGCCTGTCAAATAAGTAAATCTTTTTTTAAAAATAAAAAGAAGGGGCTGGCATTGTAGTCTAGCAGGTAAAGCTGCCAACTGCAATGCTGGCATCCCATATGGGTATCAGTTCAAGTCCTGGCTGCTCCATTTCTGATTCAGCTCCCTGCTAATGCACCTGAGAAAGCAGTGGAGGGCGGCCCAAGTGCTTGGGACCCTGTACTCACATGGGAGACCAAGAAGAAGCTCCTGGCTCCTGATTTCAGTCTGGCCTAGCCCTGGCATTGTAGCCATTTGAGGAGTGAACCAGTGGATGAAAGATCTCTGTCTCTCTCCCTCTCCTCTCTGTAACTCTTTCAAATAAATAAAATAACTCTTTTTTTAAGAACTGAAGAAAAAAAAGAGATAAATTCAAGGGGCTGAGAAGCTAGTGTGGCAGCTGTTAAAACTAACCTGCTTCCTTGGTACCGACTTGGAGATTCCTGTAGGTAAAAAAAATGGGAGTAAAGGAGGCTGCAGATCAAGGCTCCTAACAATGGAGCTGTCTTACTTGTTAGATCACTAAGCTGCAGTGCCCCCTAGTTGTGGTCGCTGAGATTCCCAGTAGGAGAAGAAAAAAATGCAGTGTTTCCTTTGGAAATTATTAGTTTCAGGGAATAAAAATTTAGTTCCTCTTCATAAGAACCCATCAGGAATCACGCAGACCACTAATACATGTCTCTGGGGAGAGAAAGAAAAATGATGCAATCACAATGTGCTAGAATAGTTTCAGGAGTGGGGTCAGTAGGAAATAGGATGTGAGGGAGAAGAAGGTCCTAGAGGTTTTGGGGCTCTCTGAAAAGAAATTTTAAATTGCAAGAGCCGTCTCTTGTATCAGAGACCCTCCCAGCTGGCATGTCAGGACTCGCTGATGTTTGAGGATGGGTTAAAAGGGTGCTACGCACTGATCCTCTCAACCCTCCAGTCTTCTATGGCCCCGTGCATTGACACTGCGTGCTTGCACAAATGTCAGTTTCTGTGTGTGCCATGATGTGAAAATGGTAAGTAAACACTACTCCATAGTCAGCCACATATGAGGGGGTCTTCAAAAAGTTCACAGAAAATGCATATTCTCTTTTAATTCCATTTTCCCATGAACTTTTTTGTAGATGGGAACAGTAGGAGAGAAAAGAATAGTAAGGAAACTCTGTTGCATTCACCTTTAGAAGGGCCAGATATTTCTTCAGCTCTCCATTCTCCTTTTTTAACATAGACAGCTCTCTAGGCAAAAGATGTCAACAATCAGCTCCAAGAGATCAGGGGACAAAAAAAATTATTATCACCCCCTACTTAATGCTGACTGAAGGATATTGCCAGTTATGCAAGGTATTTCTATCAAGAATGAGGTGACTTGGGGCCGGAGCCATGGCTCACTAGGTTAATCCTCTGCCTGCGGCGCCAGCATCCCATATGGGCACCGGGTTTCTAGTCCTGGTTGGGGCACCAGATTCTGTCCTGGTTGCTCCTCTTCCAGTCCAGCTCTCTGCTGTGGCCACTGTGGAAGGCAGTGGAGGATGGCCAAGTCCTTGGGCCCTGTACCCGCATGGGAGACCAGGAGGAAGCACCTGGCTCCTGGCTTCGGATCGGCGCAGCTCCAGCAGTGGCAGCCATTTGGGCAGTGAACCAATGGAAGGAAGACCTTTCTCTCTGTCTCTCTCTCTGTCTGTAACTCTGTCAAATAAATAAATAAAAATCTTAAAAAAAAAAAAAAAAGAATGAGGTGACTCAGGAAGACAATGGTAAGGCTTTGATGGTGAGAACAATCAAGTGGACAAAATAAGTATGACGTCACAAGTTTGTATGACATTTACACAGCATTTCCTTTCCTTTGCACACCTACCCCTGGCCTGCTGATGCCTACAAATTTCCATCAAGAAGCTCATCTTTTTTAGCTTAAAATCTGCAGAACACCCTCCCAGAGGTAACATTTTCAGTGCTATCACTGTAAGTTAGTTACCTCCGATTTCTCTGTAGCAGCAGCTTTAGATGCAGGAAAACAAGAGGACAGCTAGGAAGTGGGGGGGCCTCCGGAAGGAGGAAAAAGGAAACCAAAATGGAGTGGTTTTCAGACTCTGTAACCACAAGGAAATAAGGGCTATAGATTCTCTAAAAGGAAAAATAAAGCCTCCGGGAGTGTGATGGGTCACCCACTTGTCCTGGCTGGCCATTGTTTGCTGTGCTTCTTGCATGGCTGCTTCCAACTTCGTGATTCTGTGCTTTTGAAAGGCGATGAGGAGATCTGTTTGTTTCTTCTGGAAACTCCACACCTATTAAGGAAAAAAAATCCTTTGACAAACATCCCCACAATTCCTTTTTCCTTTCCTCTCTCTTTTTGAAACAAAGGGCAATCCATGAACAGGAACAGCTCCCCTGAGTTGCTGTGGCTTTGGCATATGGCTCCTCTCTCACACACTCCCACCAGGATGCCATCAGCCTTGCTGTGATTTATCACTGTTCGTTTTCTTCTGGAACCTCTGGCCTAAATCATGACTCCCCGACACTAGAGCACTCAGAACCAAGACAAGTGGAAGCTTTTCATTTCCAGGACACTGGCTTTCTAATACCTTACTTATTTATTTGAGAGGCAGAGACATGGAGAGATAAAGATCTCCTATCCGTTGGTTCATTTCCCAAATGGCCACAACAGCTAGGAATGGGAAGACACTTGATGCAGGTCTCCCACGTGGTTGGCAAAGATCCAATTACCTGAGCCATCACCACTGCTTCCCAGGGTCTGTGTGAGCAGGAAGTGGGAGTCAGGAGCTAGAGCCGGACACTGAACCCTGGCACTCTGATATGGGATGCAGGCATCTTAACTGCTAGCCCAAACGCCCACCCCAAGGTTTTCTAGTACGTGAATGAGAGCATCCTGATGTAACAGAGCAGCCCTTTATTTATTTTATTTTATTTTATTTTAATTTTTTCCATTTTTTTAAATTTAATAAATGTGAATTTACAAAGTGCAACTTTTGCATTGTTGTGGTTCCCCCCCCAACCTCCCTCCTTCCCGCAGCCCTCCAATCTCCCACTCCCTCTCTCATCCCACCCTTCATCAAGTTTCATTTTCAATTATCTTTATATACAGAAGATCAACTTAGTATATACTAAGCAAAGATTTCAACAGACTGCACTCACACAACCGCACAAGGTATAGAGTATTGTTCGACTAGTAGTGTTATCTTTAACTCTCATAGTATAACACATTAAGGACAGAGATCCTACATGGGGAGCAGGTGCCCAGTGACTCCCGTTGTTGATTTAACTACTGACACTCTTATTTATGAGGTCAGTAATCACCTGAGGCTCTTGCCATGAACTGTCAAGGCTATGGAAGCCCCTTGAGTTCACTAACTCTGAATTTGTTTAGTCAAGGCCATATCACAGTGGAGGTTCCTTCCTCCCTTCAGAGAAAGGTGCCTCCTTCTTTGATGGCCCGTTCTTTCGAGCAGCCCTTTAAACATACACTCTTGCATCCTGAGCAAGAAGAGTGATACCCAAAAAACCCTATCTTTCAAGCTCAGAATTGGTTAATTTGTCTATTCATGGACCCGGCTTCCACATTCCTGGCTATTACAGAACACAGGTGACCAATTTACTTTCTCTAAGACACAGTCTTTTGCAGGTGATTTGTGCTTCTACAGTAAAGGACAAAGAGGTACAGACAGAAATGACCTATTCCTGAATTTTATTCTGGGTATGGGCACATAATTTTATCTTTCCTGTCACTTTACCAATCGCCACACTAACGTGACTATCATGAAATTGCTGAGCACGACCAGAAGTTAATATTTAGAAAGTATTTTAGCTTTGTCAGGCTCCACTTCTGAGCGCACAGCAGTATTTGTGTCTCATCTGTTTCCTCCCTGCTTACCCTGTAAACCTTTTGACTGGGATCCTTCCCTAGATCTCAGTATCCTTTTTGTAATTTTTTGGTTCTCATCTAATTTATAAGTTGCTTTTGCCCCACTATCAAATGTACTTACGAATGTATATATTCTTTAGGCACTTTCATTTCTACTTAAAAGCAAATTAAATTAATTCTATATAAACAACAATTTATTGTAGTTTATTTTTCCAAGAAAAAGCTATTTTTAATAAAAATGAAATATGTTTATTTTAGAAAATTTGAACAGTCAAAAAACAGAAAAAGTCACTCAGAATCCCAGGTAGGGGGCAGTGTTGGGGAACAATAGATACTACAAACAGATTAACAGCCAAGACACAGTATCCCAAACATCCTAATCCTACCCTTGGGATCCGCGTGTTTACTATCAGATAACAAGTTCTAGGATGGACACAGTGGCGTAGCAGGTTAAACTGTCACTTGGGATGCCTATATCCCATACTGGAGTATCTGTTTAAGTCCCAGCTACTCCACTAACTACTCCCTGCTAATGTGCCTGGGAAGTAGTGGATGATGGCCCAAGTACTTCAATTCTTGATACCCATATTGGAGACCTGGATGGAGTTCCTGGCTGCTGGCTTCAACCTGGCCCAGTCCTGGCTATTATGGCCATTTAGGAAGTGAACCAGCACATGGAAGATCTCTATATCTCTCTTTCTCCGTTACCCTGGCTTTAAAATAAATAAATACATCTTAAAAGAAAAGATAGCCCAAGTTCTCCCCAAGACTAGTAACACCTCCCAAAGGTCATGTGCACACAGATCAGAGCCCACTGTGGAACTCCAGGGAAACTGGACTAGTGGTGGCACTTTCAACTAAGCCTAATCAGGCCTACTTTGCCCACACCCCAAAACACTGAAACTCAAACTTCAGATCTGACCACCCCTAAAATAAGAAAGACCAATCTAGAAAATAACCACCAGGGCCAGCACTGTGGCACAGTGGGTTAATGCCCTGGCCTGAAGCGCCCGCATCCCATATGGGCGCCGGTTTGAGACTCGGCTGCTCCACTTCCTGTCCAGCTCTCTGCTATGACCTGGGAAAGCAGTAGAAGATGGCCCAAGTCCTTGGGCCCCTGCACCAACGTGGGAGACCCGGAATAAGCTCCTGGTTCCTGGCTTCGGATCGGCATAGCTCCGGCCACTGCGGCCACTTGGGGAGTGAACCATTGGATGGAAGACCCCTCTCTCTCTCTCTCTCTCTCTCTCTCTGCCTCTCCTCTCTCAGTGTAACTTTGACTTTCAAATAAATAAATATCTTTAAAAAAAAAAAAAAGAACCACTAAAATGTGTTAGAGGGGAACAAATGATTTCTGTCTGATGTGAGGGTTCAAAGGTTTAATCTATTTCGAATAAGTCCATTGGAGAAGGTTCTAAAACTTAACTCATTAATGCACCTCAGTATTTGAAAAATATCCCAATAGTTAGCAATCATTAAAATCCTTCAGCATCAGGAAAAGATTGACTGATATTTTCCCAAAGAAAAATAAAAGATAAGTTTTGCTCACTTGCATTTTTAAGAGGGAGTAATTATTTTAATACAATAACTCAGAATAGACGATAAAAGCTGTTCTGTTGATAACACTGAATATCATCTTGACAATGTAACATGTTAAATAGTGTTTACTGTATTGGAACACTGTATGAAACCACCTATTGCTAGGTCCAGATTCTCTTCCTTTATCTTCACACCAGGGCCAGATAAGAATATTGTCATCTTTAGGTTTTGGAGTCCTATTCATTTCAGAATTGAGTGCATGTGCCAAGAGACAAAATTACAACAGACTTAAAATCTTAACTGATTTTGAACAGTGGTTCCCCACCCCCTCATCTCCCCTAAGCACCTTATCCACAGTTTGACTTCTCCACAGTTTCAGGCACCCATATTCAACAGCAGCATGAAAATATTTTCAGATTGACTGTTGCAATACTATAGTGCTGTGGGTTTATTTTTTATTTATTTATTTATTTATTTATTTAATTTTTTGACAGGCAGAGTGGATAGTGAGAGAGAGACAGAGAGAAAGGTCTTCCTTTGGCCGTTGGTTCACCCTCCAATGGCCGCCACGGCTGGCGCGCTGCGGCCGGCGCACCGCTCTGATCCGAAGGCAGGAGCCAGGTGCTTCTCCTGGTCTCCCATAGGGTCAGGGCCCAAGCACTTGGGGCATCCTCCACTGCCTTCCCAGGCCACAGCAGAGAGCTGGCCTGGAAGAGGGGCAACCAGGAAAGAATCCGGCACCCTGACCGGGACAAGAACCCGGTGTGCCGGCGCTGCAAGGCGGAGAATTAGCCTATTGAGCAGCGGCACCGGCCGAGTTTATTTTATTTTTAAGATTTATTTATTTGAAAGGCAGGGAACAGAGAGAGGGAGAGATCTTGCATCTGCAGCCTACAACAGCCAGGGCTGGCAGCCTAATGCCAGGAGCCAGGAACTCCATAGGTCTTCTACATGAGTAGCAGGGGCCCAAGCACTTGGGCCATCACCCGCTGCCTTCCCAGGCATGTTAGAAGGAAGCTGGGTTGGAACACCACTCTCATAAGGGATTTGAGCATTGTGTGCAGCCACTTAACCCACTGTACCACAACCCCACACCCTCGCGCCATGTTTGAGAAACCCTTATTTACTTAATGATGGCCCCAAAGTGCAAGTGCAGAGGTGCTGGCAATTCAGATGTGCCAACGAGAAGCTGTAAGTGCTTCCTTTGAGTGAAGAGGTAGAAGCTCTCAAGAAGGAAAGAAAATGAATCAAATGTTGAGGTTGCTAAGAGCTACTGAAAAACAAAAAGAATCTTCCATGAGATTGTGAACAAGTAAAAGAAAGTTGTGCTAGTTCTGCAGCTAATATGTTGCTACTCTCTCTGTGCTTCATTTATAAACTTTATCAAAGGCATGTATTATAGGAGAAAACAATATATTGGGTCTGATACCATCCACAGTTTCAGAAATTAACTAGGGGGAGGGTCTCCAAAAGTATTCTTTATGAGGTACTGTATTTGTGGTTCTAGAATCAGGCAGTATCGCGTTCTAAAACACAGAATGAATGTTCTGATGATATGAGCTGAGGAAGTTGGTTTTATAGGCAGAAAAAGGTGAAAGAAAGAAGAAAAAGAACAAAAGGCAAATCAGTCATTTCAAAGTTACTTTCCTAGTAAAGGTTAAAACACAGGAGACCTCCTTATCATGTCCCCTACCAGTGGTCTGTTTAGGGATTTGGTGAATATCTCTCCTGATTTCTTGGAAGATCAGATAAACAGCTTAGTGGCATAGAATTTCAATATGAAAAAAAAAAAACCATTTTGGATTGCTCTGTTGGGCCTAGTGCAGGACCTTAGCCCAAACCAATGGCCTCCTATAAATTTTATTTAACACATAGAACATACTTACTGAAGTATTTTAAAACTTCAGTTCTGAATTAGGTCTAAGAAGAAGTTGAAGAAATCCATGAAAGATACTGAGAAAGGCAAAGTAATGGGAGCCAAGGGAGAACTCAGAAGGTTACTACGATGAACCCTATGCCTCAGTTCATTTCCTGTTGCTCAAACGAAATACCTGAAGTGGGTACTTAAAGAGATTTTTGCAGCTCACAGGTTTGGAGGCTGAAAGTCCTCTGGTGAAGCCCCCTTGGCCAAATCCCATGACGGGTGGCATCCGGGTGAGAGCACATGTGAGGGGGGATCACAGGGAAAAGCCAGAACAATCTGAGTCAGGCTTGCTGTTTTCAGAACAACCCACAATCACAGGAATTAACTGGGGACCCAGGAGAACTACACCGATCCCTTCTGGGCGCAGCACCCCCAAAGACTTAATTATCTTGCATTAAGTCCCACCTCAAGGTTCTACCACCTCAACACTGCCACACTGAGGATCAAGCCTCACACACATGAACCTTTTGGGGGATCAACCACATTCAAACCAAAGCTACCTAAGACATTTTGGTCCAACATGGGTTATTAAAAACAAAAGGCTGGGGCCAGCACTGTGGCATAGCGGGCAAGGCCGCCGCCTGCAGTGCTGGCATCCCATATGGGTACTGGTTCAAATCCCTGCTGCTCCACTTCCTGTCCATCTCTCTGCTATGGGCTAGAAAAGCAACCAAGGATGGCTCAAATCCTTGGGACCCTGCACCCTCATGGGAGACCCAGAAGAAGCTCCTGGCTCTTTGCTTCAGATCAGCTCAGCTCCAGCTGCTGCGGCCATCTTGGAAGTGAACCAGCGGATGGAAGACCTCTTGACCTCTCCCTCTCTCTCTTTGTCTCTCTGTAACTCTGCCTTACAAATAAAAATAAATAAATCTTTAAAAAAAACACAAAAGGAGGCCGGCGCTGCGGCTCATTGGGCTAATCCTCTGCCTGCGGCGCCGGCATCCCAGGTTCTAGTCCTGGTTGCTCCTCTTCCAGTCCAGCTCTCTGCTGTGGCCCGGGAGTGCAGAGGAGGATGGCCCAAGTCCTTGGGCCCTGCGGCCGCATGGGAGACCAGGAGGAAGCACCTGGCTCCTGGCTTCGGATCAGCGCATCGCCGGCCGTAGCAGCCATTTTGGGGGTGAACCAATGGAAAAAGGAAGACCTTTCTCTCTGTCTCTCTCTCTCTCACTAACTCTGCCTGTCAAAAAAACAAACAAACAAACCACACACACACACAAGGTTTTTGTCTGTTTATAAAAGTAAAATATGGGCCGGCGCCGTGGCTCAATAGGCTAATCCTCCACCTTGCGGCGCCGGCACACCGGGTTCTAGTCCCGGTCGGGGCGCCGGATTCTGTCCCGGTTGCCCCTCTTCCAGGCCAGCTCTCTGCTATGGCCAGGGAGTGCAGTGGAGGATGGCCCAGGTGCTTGGGCCCTGCACCCCATGGGAGACCAGGAAAAGCACCTGGATCCTGGCTCCTGCCATCGGATCAGCGCAGTGCACCGGCTGCAGCGGCGGCCATTGGAGGGTGAACCAATGGCAAAAGGAAGACCTTTCTCTCTGTCTCTCTCTCTCACTGTCCACTCTGCCTGTCAAAAAAAAAAAAAAAAAAAAAAAAAAAAAGTAAAATATGAGGGCAGGAGTTTGGAACAGTGGTTAAGACACTGGTTAGGATGCCCATATCCGATATCAGTGTACCAGGGTTCAAGTCCCAGTTCTGCTTTTGATTCTAGCTTCCTGCTAATATACCCTGGCAGGCAGCAGGTGATGGCTCACGTACTTGGGTCCCTACCACCCTTGCAGGGAAAGCTGGATTAAGTTTCTAGCTCCTGGTTCTGGCCTGGCTCAGTCCTGGCTATTACAGGCATCCGGGGAGTGAACTGCTGGATAAAGATCTTTCTCTAGCAGAATCTCCCTTTCTCTCTGTCTTTAATTTTGTCTCTCTGCCTTTCAAATAAATAAAAGCTAAAAATAAATAAATAAAAATAATACATGCTTTGGAAATATTACACTTATCCTTTTTGTACTAAATGGCTTCTCTAATTTTTATTTTTTAAATGTCATAGTTTTATTTAGTTTAAAATTTATTTTCACATACAATTTAAAAGTTTTGAATATTTGTAAAGGAGTCACTACATTTTAGAAATTTACTTTAGCCAGTGTTGTGGCATGATGGGTTAAGCTACCATTTGTAATGACAGTATCCCATATCAGAGTGTTGGTTCAAGTCCTAGCTGCTCTGCTTCTGATCCAGCTTTCTGCTCATGTGTCTGGGAAAGTGGTGGGTCATGGCCCAAGTGCTTGCGTACCTGCCACCCACCTGGGAGATCCAGATAGAGCACCTGGCCCTGGGCTTCAGGCTGGTCTAGCATTAACTGTGAGCCAACAGATACAAGATCTTTTCCTCTCTGTGTCACTCTGCCTTTTGAACAAATAAATAATTTTTAAAAGATTTATTTATTTCGGCCGGCGCCGCGGCTCACTAGGCTAATCCTCCGCCTAGTGGCGCCGGCACACCAGGTTCTAGTCCCGGTCGGGGCGCCGGATTCTGTCCCGGTTGCCCCTCTTCCAGGCCAGCTCTCTGCTGTGGCCCGGGAGTGCAGTGGAGGATGGCCCAGTTGCTTGGGCCCTGCACCCCATGGGAGACCAGGAAAAGCACCTGGCTCCTGGCTCCTGCCATCGGATCAGCGCGGTGCGCCGGCTGCAGCGCGCCGGCCGCGGCGGCCATTGGAGGGTGAACCAACGGCAAAAGGAAGACCTTTCTCTCTGTCTCTCTCTCTCACTGTCCACTCTGCCTGTCAAAAAAAAAAAAAAAAAAAAAAAAAGAAAAAAAAAGATTTATTTATTTGAAAGTCAGAGTTACAGAGAGAGAGAGAGAGACAGACAGACAGAGACAGAGACAGAGACAGAGAGAGGTCTTCATTCTGCTGGCTCACCCCACAATTGGCCACAACAGTCAGAGCTGAGCTGATCTGAAGCCAGGAGCCAAGAGCTTCTTCCATGTCTCCCGCATGGGTGCAGAGGCCCAAGGGCTTGGGCCATCTTCTGCTGCCTTCCCAGGCCATAGCAGAGAGCTGGATAGGAAGTGGAACAGCTGGGACTCAAACCAGTGCCTATATGGGATGCTGGCACTGCAGGGGGCAGCTTTACCTGCTATGCCACAGCGCCAGTCCCAATAAATAATTTTTCAAAAAAGAAACTTACTTGAAAGATTTTGATAAATTCCACATCTCCTTATGATACTTAAACTTATTAGTCTGACTCACCCATCTTTTGTGAAACTGATTCCTTCATTCCACAATATCTACAGGTTTTAAACTATAGCTCTATCATTTACTAAAAGAAAAATTTTCTATTTAGAAGTATTCCAACTCTTAAAAAGTAAAAAAAATTTACAGAATTAGAGTATCAGAAATTTGCAACTTCTAAATGAATTCATGGAGCTCTGTAAAGTTCATCAATGGCTACCGGCACATAAAATGAAAAACGGACCATTACATATACCTCTTGGTAGAATAAACACTGCTATGAAGTAGTACTGCTCCACCTTCCCCTAAGTCATCAAATGATGATGATTTTTATTTTTATTTATATATTTTTATTTGACAGGCAGAGTCAGACAGTGAGAGACAGAGACAGAGAGAAAGGTCTTCCTTTCACTGGTTTACCCCCCAAATGGCCACCATGGCCGGCACTGCGCTGATCCGAAGCCAGGAGCCAGGTGCTTCCTCCTGGTCTCCCATGTGGGTGCAGGGGCCCAAGAACTTGGGCCATCCTCCACTGCCTTCCCGGGCCACAGCAGAGAGCTGGACTGGAAGAGGAGCAACTAGGACAGAATCTGGTACCCCACTGGGACTAGAACCTGGGGTGCCAGTGCCGCAGGCGGAGGATTAGCCAAGTCAGCCACGGGGCCGGCCCCCAAATGATGATGATTAAGCTTAAATCTACCTACCAATTTATGGGAAGTAGAGGACAGAGGAGCATATTAAATGACTCCAAAGGTGTAACGAGCCAAACCGACACTATGGGGGCCAGCACTGTGGTGCCTCAAGTAAAGCCACCGCCTGCAGCACCAGTATCCCATATGAGCGCTGGTTCGAGAACCAGTGGCTCTGCTTCTATTTGGCTCCCTGTAATGTGCCTGGGAAGGCAGCAGAGCATGGCCCAAATGCCTAGGCCCCTGCATCCATGTGGGAGACCCAGAAGAAGCCCCTGGCTCCTGGCTTCAGATTGGCCCAGCCCTGGCTGTTGCGGCCATTTGGGATGTGAACCAATGAATGAAGATTTTCTCTCTCTCTAACTCTGCCTTTCAAATAAATAAATAAATAAATAATTCTTTTTAAAGAAATCCAGACTATGAACAAATCTATACTTTTTTCCCAAAAATAATTTAAAAAATTATAAGAAACATTTTTAACAGAAATTTAAGTGGCAGGCATTTGGTGCAGTAGATAAAATGTTAGCTTGGGATGCCCTCATCCCACACTGAGTGCCTGGATTCAAGTCCTGGCTCTGCCCATCTTGTGGGGAGAACGGTGTCCCCAGATGAACTCAAACAAAATTCTTGCCTCTACGTGACATAAGAATTCAAAGCATAGACATAGATAAAATGCAAGAATGGGAGAATTTATTTAAAGAGATGGAGGGGGAGCAGCACTGTGGTACAGCAGGTAAAGCTGCCGCCTACAGTGCTGGCATCCCATATGGACGCCAGTTCACGGCCCGACTGCTCCATGTCCAATCCAGCTCTCTGCTATGGCCTGAGAAAGCAGTGGAAGATGGCCCAGGTGTTTGGGCCCCTGGACCCATGTGGTAGTCCCAAAAGAAGCTCCTGGCTCTTCGCTTTGGATCAGTCCAGCTCCAGGCACTGCAGCCATTTGGGGAGCGAAACAGCAAATGGAAGACCTTTCTCTCTCTCTCTCTGCCTCTCAAATAAATAAATAAATAAATAAGTCTTTAAAAAAGAGAGAGATTGATAGATAGAGTTCACATACATATGTGAATGTAGACAGCCCCCTGAGGAGAACAAGCCCCTTCTACCACTCCTGAGTTTGTGTTTTTTGGTGGGCTTCTAGAGGGCTTCAAGATGGGGGCTAGCCAGAGAAACCACCCACTGAGTAGAGGTTTAGAACTTTCAGTTCCAATTTCTCTTTCCCTTCCACATCAAGTTCAGTCACCAACTGCCAATTATTTAATTTATCATGCCCACCAAACAAAGGAGTTTGGAAAGTTTCTAAACTGGTGAACACGTCAGGGGCTGGGAGGGAGGTGTCCCTGGAGTGGGTATGGATGGCAGGTGCCCTCCCCCAATAGCCTGCCCTATGCACCTCTTCCACCTGGCTGTTCCCAAGCTGTTGTATTCTTTATAATAAACCAGTATTGTAACTAAAGTGCTTCCTTGAGTTCTGATGATTAGTTAGTCATCCTAACTAATTACCAAAGCTGGGGGAGAGGCACAGGAACTCCTGAATCTGTGGTCAGCTGGCCTGGAATGTGGATTGCCTTGGTACCTTATTTAGGAATGGCATCCAAAATGGGAGCAGTTTGTGGGATTGAACCCTTAAACCTGTAGGATTTGAGGATAACTCTAGGGGTTGAGTATCAGAATTGAATTAAACTGTTGGACACCTATCTGGTGTCAAGAGAACTGGTTGGTATCAGAAAATACCTCACAAGGGGCAAAGGACATAATAAATAGCTTAAGCATTATTCATCCTTTCACTTTGTAAGTGTTTACTGATCATTTTGTATCAGGCACAGGAACTAGAAATGCCAAGATCCACAGTAAGGGGTCTGTACTATGGTGGCTCATGACAGTATGGCAGGAGAGACCTGCTGCTCACGTGGGAGACCTGGAGGGAGTTCCAGCGTCCTGGCTTGGGCCTGGACCTGCCCCAGCCACTGCAGCCACTTGGGGAGTGAACCAGCAGATGGAGGCCCACTCTTTCTCTCTTGTACTCTCTCTTTCTGTGCCTCTGCCTTTCAAATAAATGATGTTTTTTAAAAATGAAGAATAACCTATATGGTCTGTAAAAGAACTGAAAGGATTTAAATCTGTCTAAGAGGTTAGGTAATAAATAACCCACTTAATAACTTGTGTTGGTACATGGGATAGGAGGTAGCTGTTGTAGCTGAGGCTTGTGAGGTCAGGAAGAACTAGACCATTAAAACGGGACTATGTGTCACCCTGAGGAAGTCTGAAACCTAGTGACGGGAAACTATCGAAGGTGGTCCCCCCCCCCCCAACGATTTATTTATTTATTTTCTAGAAAGGCAGAGATGGAGACACACACACAGATCTTTCATAAGCTGGCTCACTCCCCAAATGGCTACAACAGCCAAGACTGGCTTAGGCTGAATCCAGAAGTCAGGAACTCCATCCAGGTCTTCTACATGAGCAGCAGGGGCCCAAGCACTTGGGACATCTCCTGCTACCTTCCCAGGTGCATTAGCAGGGGACTGGATTGGAAGCAGAGCAGCAGGTCTTGAAAGGGATGCCAGTGCTGCAAGCAGCAACTTAACTACAATGCTGGCCCAACCCAGGGGTTTTGAAAAAGTTGTTTTTAGGGGCCAGCATTGTGGCACAGTGGGTCGGGCTGCCGCTTGGGGCACCAGGATCCCATATGGGTGCTGGTTTTGAGTGCCAGTTCCCCATGGATGCACCTGGGAAGGCAGTGGAAGATGGCCCAAATGCCTGGGCCCCTGCCAAACATGAGACCTGGATGAAGCTCTAGGGTCTGGGCTTTTGCCTGGCCCAGCCCTGGTCACTGAGGTCTTTTAGGGAGTGAACCAAGGGATGAAAGAATTCTCTCCCTCTCTCTCTCTCTCTGCAGCTCTTTCAAATAAATAAATAAATCTTTAAAAAAAAAAAAAAACAAACAAAAGGCAGAGCAGATGTTGTGGCATAGCGGGTAAAGCTGTCACCAACAGTGCCAGCATCCCATATGGGCGCTGGTTTGAGTCCCAGCTGCTCCACTTCCTATCCAGCTCTCCGCTATGGCCTGCGAAAGCAGTAGAAGGTGGCCCAAGTTCTTGGGCCCCTGCACCCACATAGGAGATCCAGAAGAGGCTCCTGGCTTCTGGCTTTTGGTCAGCGCAGCTCTGGCCGTTGCAGCCAACTGGGGAGTGAGCCAGCGGAATGAAGACCTCTCTCTGTCTCTGTCTCTGTCTCTCTCTCTGCCTCTCCTTCTCTCTGTTAACTCTTTCAATTAAAATAAATATTTTTTTAAAAAAATAATTTTTTAAAAGGCAATAGGAGGACTAAAGGGTAAGTTTTGGGTGTTCCAGGTGAGATGTTGCTTAGAATGCCGACATCTCATATTGGAGTGGTAGGTTCTAGTCCTGACTCCTCTGTTTCCAATCCAGCTTCCTGGCTCCTGGCTATAGCCTGGCTCAAGCCTAGGTGTTGCAGCAGTTGGGGAGTGATCTAATAAATGAAAGACCTTTCTCTATCTCTTCCTCTATCACTCTGTATTTCAAATAAATAAATTAAAAAAAAAAACTTTTTAAAAGGCATCATTCACTATCTTGGTTGTTCAATTTTTTTAAACACGAATTTTTATTTTTATGTATTTATTTATTTATTTTAAGATTTATTTATTTATTTGCAAGGCAGAGTTAGAGAGGCAGAGCGAGAAACACAGAGAGAGGTCTTCTATTCACTGGTTCACTCCCCAAATGGCCGCAATAGCCAGAGCTGGGCCCATCTGAAGCCAGGAGCCAGGAGCTTCTTCCGGGTCTCCCACGTGGGTGCAGGGGCCCAAGCAATTGGGCCATGTTCCACTGCTTTCTCAGGCCATAACAGAGAGCTGGATCAGAAGTGGAGCAGCAGGGACTTGAACCAGTGCCCATGTGGGATGCCAGCACTGCAGTCAGCGGCTTGACCCGCTATGCCCCAGTGCTGGCCCCTCCAAATTCTTTTTCATTTTTTGAAGATTTATTTATTTGCAAGGCAGAGAGGCAGAGGCAGAGGCAGAGGCAGAGAGAGAAAGAGAGAGAGTGAGAGGTCTTCCATCTACTGTTTTACTCCCCAAATAGCCGCAAAGGCTGGAGCTGCGCTGATCTGAAGCCAGGAGCCAGGAGCCTCTTCTGGGTCTCCCATGCAGGTGCAGTGGCCCATGGACTTGGGCCATCTTCCACTGCTTTCCCAGGCCATAGCAGAGAGCTGGATCAGAAGTGGAGCAACCAGGACTTAACCTGCACCCATAAGTGATGCCAGCACTGCAGGCTTTACCCACTACATTACAATGCCAGCCCCAAGAGGTTGTCTTTTATTGTATGTAAAGTGCATTTTAAGGGACAAGCATTGCGGCACAGTGAGTAAAGATGCTGCTTCAGACATCCACACACACTGGAGTGCCTGGGATTAAGTCCTGCTTCAGCTTTCTGTTCATGTGCACCATGTACTCTGGGAGGTAGCAGAGGATGGCTCAAGTACTTGAGTTCCTGTCACCCATGTGGGAGACCCTGATGGTGTTCCAGGCTCCTGGCTTCAGCCTGGCCCAGCTCTGGCTGTTGTAGGCATTTGTGGAGTGACCTAGCAAACGGAAGATGGGTATCTGTTTGTCTTTCTCTCTTGCTCTCTGTCCCTTTGCCTTTCAAATAAAAAAAAAAAAAAGTATACTTTTTTTAAAAAGATTTATTTGTTTGAAAGTCAGACTTACAGAGAGAGGGAGAGACACAGAGTTCCACTGGTTCATTCTCTAGATGGCCACAACACCCAGGATTGGGTGGCCAAAGCCGGAAGCCCAGGAGCTTCTTCTAGGTTCTCCCATGTGGGTGGCAGGGCCCCAAACACTTGGGCCATCTCCCATTGCTTTTCCCAGGCCATTAGTCAGAGAGCCGGATCAGAAGTGGAGTAGCTGGGACACAGACCGGCATCCATATACGGATGCCAGCATTGCAAGGGGCAGCTTTATCCACTATTCTACAACACTGGCCCCATAAATAAACTTCAAAAATAACGTATATTTCAATAAATCCATTTTTTTTAAAGTAGATGAGGTATTGTATACTTTCCAATTTAAAAACTACATGCTTCTTTTTACATGATCTTTCATATAAAAGTTTTCCACATTACTCTTTAATAAAATATAGCTTTCAGAATGGTTTCACGAACATTACTTCAGTAGATCTTTACAAGAAGTAGGATGAGTGTCACTACTTCATATTACATATGAGAGAATTACAACTAGTTCAAAAAAGTCAAATTACAAACTGGCAGACAGATTTGGTTTTGAGATTTCTATTCCAGTTGCCACTTTATAAAATTTTATATGCATTGATGGAAAACCTCGGTAGGGAGGATTATTTTACTAATTTTTTCAAAAAGTATTTATTGAGGAAATGTCTGGCCTAGCTGGTTAAGATGTGGTTTGGGCACCTACATCCCGTATCAGAGTGCCTCAGTTCAAGTCCTGCCTCTGCTCATGTTCCAGCCTCCTGCTAACGTGCACGCTGGGAAACAGCAGATGATGGCTCAAGTAGTTGGGTTTCTGCCACCCACATGAGATAAGTAGATCATAGGCATCTGGGCAGTAAAATAGCAGATGGGGGAACTAACTCTTCCTCTCCCTCTCCCTCTCTTGACAGAGAATAAAAGGGACACTTAACTTAGATACAGTGGTTAGAGAAGGCTCCTCTGAGGTCACATGTAAGCTGAGATGTTACTGGAAATAAGAGATGGAAGTCATCCATGTTAATGATAACCAAAGCTACAGGGGTAGATGAGACTATGCATGAAGGTATACAAAGTAAGAAAAGCAAGCAGGGGGGCCAGTCCTGTAAGTGTAGCGGGTACATCGCTGCCTGCAGTGGCAGCACCCTATATGGGCACCAGTTCAAGTCCCAGCTGTTCCACTTCCAATCCAGCTCTCTGCTATGGCCTGGGAAAGCAGCGGAAGATGGCCTAAGTCCTTGGGCCCCTGCACCCACGTGGGAGACCCCAGAGAAGCTCCTGGCTCCTGGATTCAGATCGGTGCAGCTGTGGCCATCTGGGCAGCAAACCAGCAGATGGAAGACCTCTCTCCCCGCCCCCTCACATCTGCCTCTCTGTAACTCTGCCTTTCAAATAAATAAATCTTAAAAAAAGAAAAAAGACAAGCAATCAGAATAAAACTCTGAGAAACGTAAATACTTAAGAGATGGACAGAGGAAGAGGAGCCAAGAAGAAAACTGAAGTTGATTATGATAGCCAAAGAAAGAAGGTTTCAAGGACAAGACAGTGGAATGTTCCTGAGAGACCAAATATGATAAGAACAAAAAACAAATTATCAGGGCTGGTGCTGTGGTGTAGTGGACTAGGCCTCTACTTGCTGCACTGGCATCCCATATGGGTATCAGTTTGCATCCCAGCTGTTCCTCTTCTTCTATTTTTATTTTTTTAATATTTATTTATTTTATTTGAAAGGCAGAGTTACAGAAAGGCAGAGGCAGAGAAAGAGAGAGAGAGATCTTCCATCTGCTGGTTCACTCTCCAGATGGCCACAAGAGCTGGAGCTATACCTATCCAAAGCCAGGAGCCAGGAGCATCTTCAGGGTCTCCCATGCAGGTGCAGGAGCCCAAGGACTTGAGCCGTCCTCTACTGCTTTCCCAGACCATAGCCTGGGAAAGCTGTAGAAGATGGCTCAGTGCATGGGCCTCTGTACTTATGTGGGAGACCCAAATGAAGTTCTTGGTTCCTGCCTTTGGATCAGCCCAGCTCCAGCCATTGCAGTCACCTGGGGAGTGAACCATTAGATGGTTCACCTGGGGAGTGAACCATTGGATGGAAGGTCTCTCTTTCCATTTGTAACTCTACCTCTCAAATAAATAAATATTAAAACAAAACAAAACAAAACAAATTATCCATTGGATTTGATAACAGGAATGGTATTGATGTCCTTCGCAAGAGCAGTTATAGTGAGCCAGTCTGAAGCCAGACTGCAGAGGGTTATAGAAAATCTTAGGTCGGCTGGCGCCACAGCTCAATAGGCTAATCCTCTGCCTGCGGCGCCAGCACACGGGGTTCTAGTCCCGGTCGGGGCGCCGGATTCTGTCCTGGTTGCCCCTCTTCCAGGCCAGCTCTCTGCTGTGGCCAGGGAGTGCAGAGGAGGATGGCCCAGGTGCTTGGACCCTGCACCCCATGGGAGACCAGGAGAAGCACCTGGCTCCTGGCTTCAGATCAGCGCGGTGTCCCAGCCGCAGCAGCCATTGGAGGGTGAACCAACGGTAAAGGAAAACCTTTCTCTCTGTCTCTCTCTCTCACTGTCTACTCTGCCTGTCCAAAAAAAAAATAAATAAATAAAATAAAATAAAATAAAATAAAAAGAAAAGAAAAGAAAAAGAAAAAGAAAAGAAAATCTTAGGTCAAGAATTAGACCAAGGGGGCTGGTGCTGTGGCGCAGCGGGTTAAAGCCCTGGCCTGAAGTGCTGGCATCCCATGTGAGCGCCGGTTCTAGTCCCAGCAGCTCCACTTCCAATCCAGCTCTCTGCTATGGTCTGGGAAAGCTGTAGAAGATGGACCAAGTCCTTGGGCCCCTGCACCTGTGTGGGAGACCCAGAGGAAGCACCTGGCTCCTGGCTTCAGATCGGTGCAGCTCCTGCCGTTGCAGCCAATTGGGGAGTGAACCAGCGGATGGAGGATCTCTCTCTCTCTCTCTCTCTCTCTCTGCCTCTCCTCTCTCTGTGTTGCTCTTTCAAACAAAAAAAAAAATAAAAAATAAAAAATTAGATCAAGTGTAGAAAAATACCCACCAGTGCACTCCAATGTAGGTTCCTCTCTGAGATTTTACTCAATGTGCTCTCCTGAGGGTCAGCAACAATGCTCACGTTGCTAATTCCAGGTCAGCAACAACCCTCCTGTTGCCAAATCCAATGAACCTTGCTTTGTCCTCATCTTGCTTCACTCTCAGCAGGGTTTGACCTCGCTGATTAGTTCTTCCTTCTGAAACATTGTCCTTTCTCGCTTCTGTGATAGCACCACTCTCTTTGCTTTTACCCCACTGATTGCAGCTCTTTGCTAACTTCTCTTCCCCCCACCTAATTGCTAGATATTGTGATATCACCTACTCACAAGGCTTTAAACACTATCTATAGCCTGACAAATTCCACACTTATACCTCAAATCTTGACCTATGCCCTGAGCTCCAGAATGGTAAATCTGTCTGCCTTCATGACCTCCCCACCTGGATCTCCAACAGGCGTCCAAAACCCAGCACATTCAAAATTTTATTTGCCCTCAAAACAGTCTTCCTAGTCTTGCTTGGTAAAGGATGTAATCATTCTACTCAGTTGTTCAAGACAAAAAGCCAGGGCTCTTCCTTGAGTTCTCTCTTTTTCTCATCTCCCACATCCAAATCAAAAGAAAGTGCTACTAGTTCTTCCTGGAAAAACATCTCTCAGATTTAACCACCTCGCTCCATTTCTACTGCCACCATTTTAACCAAGGCAATCCTGCTTAGATTTTTCCCATGGCCTCCTAACTGTGCTCTCTGCTTCTTTTCTTTCTTCCTTTTTTTTTTTTTTTTTTTGACAGGCAGAGTGGACAGTGAGAGAGAGAGAGAGAGAGAGAGACAGAGAGAAAGGTCTTCTTTTGCCATTGGTTCACCCTCCGATGGCCGCCGCGGCTGGCACAATGCGGCCGGCGCACCGCACTGATCCAATGGCAGGAGCCAGGTGCTTCTCCTGGTCTCCCATGGGGTGCAGGGTCCAAGCACCTGGGCCATCCTCCACTGCCTTCCTGGGCCATAGCAGAGAGCTGGCCTGGAAGAGGGGCAACCGGGACAGAATCTGGCGCCCCGACCAGGACTAGAACCCGGTGTGCCAGCGTTGCAAGGCGGAGGGTTAGCCTAGCGAGCCGCGGCGCTGGTTTGCTTCTTCTCTTAATCTCTCTATGGTTCATTCTCCACACAGCAGCCAGATTCTCCTATAAAATCAAATACCAGATAATGCTATTTCCTGTGTGAGACTCTTCAACAGTGCTTCACTGCCCTTGGAAGAAGTCTAAACTCCTTACCACAACCACTAGCACCCTTATAATCAAGGTTTTCTTTTTTTTTTTTTTTTTTTTTTCTGATCTTACACTGAAAACCTTCCCTCTTAGCCAGTCTTAACATGCAGCCATTCACTTAACAAACATTTCTTATATACCTAATTTGAGCCAGATATCCAATTAGACATTGGATGGCTTTTTTTTTTTTTTTTTTTGACAGGCAGAGTGGACAGTGAGAGAGAGAGACAGAGAGAAAGGTCTTCCTTTGCCGTTGGTTCACCCTCCAATGGCCGCCGCAGCCGGTGCGCTGCGCACCGCGCTGATCCGATGGCAGGAGCCAGGAGCCAGGTGCTTTTCCTGGTCTCCCATGGGGTGCAGGGCCCAAGCACCTGGGCCATCCTCCACTGCACTCCCGGGCCACAGCAGAGGGCTGGCCTGGAAGAGGGGCAACCGGGACAGAATCCGGCGCCCCAACCGGGACTAGAACCCGGTGTGCCGGCGCCGCTAGGCGGAGGATTAGCCTAGTGAGCCGCGGCGCCGGCTTTTTTTTTTTTTTTTTTTTTTTTTTTGACAGGCAGAGTGGACAGTGAGAGAGAGAGACAGAGAGAAAGGTCTTCCTTTACCATTGGTTCACCCTCCAATGGCTGCTGCGGCTGGCGCACCGTGCTGATCCGAAGCCAGGAGCCAGGTGCTTCTCCTGGTCTCCCATGGGGTGCCGGGCCCAAGCACTTGGGCCATCCTCCACTGCACTCCCGGGCCACAGCAGAGAGCTGGCCTGGAAGAGGGGCAACCGGGACAGAATCCGGCGCCCCGACCGGGACTAGAACCCGGTGTGCCAGCACCACAGGCGGAGGATTAGCCTAGTGAGCCGCGGCACCGGTGATACCTGCTTTTGAAAGGTTCCTGGCTCAGTGAGAGAAACAGCCATATGAACAATAAAATAAATCAGTTTTCCAGAGTTAGGTATTTTGCAGTTAAAAGCAACATGGGATAGGAGTACAAAGAGCAAAGCAAAACTCTGCCTATGGGAATCAGGGAAGGCTATTACCAAAGAATTAACAATTACTGCCATACATTTGAAAGATGATTAGTAGTGGGTGTGGATGCAGTCTATATAACCCAGGAATAGAAGAAAGTAAGTCCAAATGGAACTCTCCAACTCCTTATAAAAAAACTGTAGGGGGCGGGGGGCAGTGCTGTGGTACAGCGGGTTAACGCCCTGGCCTGCAGCATCCCATATGGGCACCGGTTCTAGGCCCAGCTGTTCCACTTCCGATCCAGCTCTCTGCTGTAGCCTGGGAAAGCAGTGGAAGATGGCCCAAGTACTTGGGCCCCTGCACCCACATGGGAGACCTTGAGGAAGCTACTGGCTCCCGGCTTCAGATCAGCGCAGCTCCAGCTGTTATGGCCAATTGGGGAGTGAACCATCAGATAGAAGACTTCTCTCTCTCTCTCTCTGCCTCTCCTCTCTCTGTGTAACTCTGACTTTCAAATAAATAAATAAATAAATCTTAAAAAAAAAAAAAAAACATAGGGGGCCAGTGCTGTGGCGTAGAGGGTAAGGCCTCCACCAGCATCCCCATAAGCATGCCAATTCGCATCCCGGCTGCTCTGCTTCTGATCCAGCTCTCTGCTATGGCCTGGGAAAACTGCAGACGATGGCCCAAGTTCTTGGCCCCTGAACCTGTGTGGGAGATCTAGAAGAAGCTCCAGGCTTCAGATCAGCCCAGCTCTTGCCATTGCCATTTGGGGAGTGGACCAGCAAATGAAGACCCCTCCCTCCCTCCTCTCTCCCTCTCTCTCTGCCACTGACTCTCTTTAACTCTGCCTTTCAAATATATAAATAAATCTTAAAAAAAAACTATGTAGATGTGAGCAGCTTGATCAACTGTCGACATAAAATACAGAATAAAAATGCCTCTGTCAGGTCATTACAGAGATTAAGGATGAGGACTAGTTAGAGCACAAATAGATACTTAGAGTGACTCTCCATTCATTCATTCATTCAACAATGCTTTGAGTGTCCACTACATATCAAGAACTATCTATAGGGGTGTGTGTGGTACAACAGTTAAGTTGCTATTTGGGATGCCTGTATTCCATATGAGTGTCTGTTCAACACCACTTTTTTTTTTTTTAGGATTTATTTATTTATTTATTTATTTGAAACGTAGAGTGACACAGAGAGGGAAATAGATGAGAGACAGAGGGAAAGATAGAGAGATATCTTCTGTCCACTGGTTCACTCTCCAAATGGCCATAACAGCTAGTTCTGGGCCAGGCCAAAGCCAGCAGGCAGAAACTCCATCTGATCTCCCACATGCCTGGCAAGAGCTCAAGTTCTTGAGCCATCTTCTGCTACCTCCCAGGAGCATTAGAGCAAGCTAAATTGGAAGCTGAGTAGCGGTACTCATACTGGCATTCCGATACAGGATGCTGGCATCTCAAGCAGTGGCTTAACCTACTGTGCTATATAATGTCGGCCCCTCAGAGTGCCTGCTTCGAGCCCTCAGCCAGCTTCCTGCTGATGCACATCCCGGGAGGCAGCATATAATGGCTCAAGTAGCTGGGTCGCTGCCAGCCATGTGGAAGACCCAGACTGAGTTCCAGGCTCCTAGCTTCAGCCTGGCTCAGCCCCTGATGTTGTGGACATTTGGGGAGTGAGCCAGTGGATAGAAGACCTCTCTGTCCATCTCTCTGCCTTTCAAATAAAGTGAAAATAGATAAATAATTTAAAAAAGAATTACTCAAAAAGAACAACAGACAAAGTCATCCACATCTGTCTTCATGGAGCTTATATGCCAGTGTAGGAGTCAAGATGACAAACAAATATTTGAATGTTAGAGATATGATCCATGATGAAAAATAAGGCAGGCCAATGAGCAGAGAATGGTGGGTTACTATTTGAGATAGGAGAAGCAGTAAAGGTTTGTCTCAGGAAGTTTGGAGCAGACGCCTGAATGAAGCAATTGAGGTATTATTTGGATCTGTTATTTACCTTCACAGATTGGGAAAACACATTTTCAGACTTTGCTGACTTCATCAAACTGGCCCTTTACTAAAGTGATGATTAACTGACCCTTTCCATTTATTTTATCTTGATTATTTGACCATGTGTAATTGGCCCCATGATTAGGCAGGTTAGGATTCAGACTACGTATAATTTCTCCAGTGATCATTAACCCTGGGCTTAGGTATTAACCAAAGGTCTGGTCTTTCTCTTGTTCATGTGACCTTGCTTACATTACTCCTTGAGTCCCAGCTGCTTTTTATCTCCTCATAATATTAAACATAGTATCTCAAATATGATGACCTGAACAGACAGCTAAAGACGGGATGCAGCCAAAGCCTTAATTCCCCTTGATCTACCTCCAGAGCCAGAACTAAGGGGTAAGACAATGAAGAAAAATTAAATCTTCTGTCTCCAAGCAGAAAATAACTAAACATAATCTTCACATTTAAGAAAGGCATGTTTTTCTAAGAACAAGAAGAACACAGGGGCAGGCTTTGTGGTGTCATGGATTAAGACACTGCTTAGGACACTCACAACCCATACTGGAGTGCCTGGGATTGAGTCCTGCCTCCACTTCTGATTCAGGTTTCTGCTAATCTACACCCTGGGAGGCAGCAGATGATGGCTCAAATGCTTGAGCCCCTGCCACCCACAAGGGAGACCCTGATGGAGTTCCTGGCTCCTGGCTTTGACCTGGCCCAGTCCTGGCTGTTGCAGACACGTGGGGAGTGAACCCGCAGACCAGCTCCTCTCTCTCTTCCTCTCTCTGCCTGTTGCTCTGCCTTCAAAAAATAAAAATAAATAAATACACACTTAAAAAAGGAAGTAGGAGTACAGAAAGGGAACAGTATAATAAAGTTTCAAGAAACATGCCAAGATAGGAACTCCATGAGGTGATAAAATAATCTTAGTGGAGGGGCCGGTGCTGTGGCTTAGTGGATAAAGCCACAGCTTTCAGTGCTGGCATCCCATTTAGGTGCCAGTTCGAGTCCTGGCTGCTCCTCTTCCAATCCAGCTCTCTTTTCATGTGCTTGGGAAAGCAAAGGAAGATGGCCCAGGTGCTTGGGTCCTTGCTCCCATGTGAGACTCAGAGGAATCTCCTGGCTCCTGGTTCCTGGCTCCTGGCTCCTGGCTTTGGATTGGTCCAGCTCTGAATGTTGTAGCCATTTGGGGAATGAACCAGAGGATGGAAGCGTTCTCTCTGCATCTCTCCCTCTCTATCTCTGTAACTCTACCTCTCAAATAAATAAATAAATCTTTTTAAAAAATACAGTCTAAACAGAACTTTTGACAAAGGAATAAATGCAATCAGAATTTCCCTGGAGAATCATTTTTTCTTTCTCATACCTGAGAGATGTGATTAAAATACTGCAAAGCGGTCTCCACAGGGCTTCTGAAGAACATTTTCTCCTGAGGTTTCAGCTATGAAGACAGTAAAACACACAGTTGAGCATATCCACAATGGAACGAAATTAAACACTGATCCTTGAAGGAAATAAAGTAATAATTTTATCTTTTTACAACTTCTATCTGCAAATTTCTTTTTTTAAAAAATGATAATCTGGGGGTCAGCGCTGTGGCTCAGCAGGTTGATGCCCTGGCCTGCAGCGCTGGCATCCCATACGGGCACCGGTACTAGTCCCGGCTGCTCCACTTCCTGTATGGCTCTCTGCTGTGGCCTGGGAAAGCAGTGGAGGATGGCGCAGGTCCTTGGGCCCCTGCATCCGTGTGGGAGACCCAGAGGAGGCTCCTGGCTCCTGGCTTCAGATTGGTGCAGCTCCAGCTGTTGCGGCCAATTGGGGAGTGAGCCATGGGATGGAAGACCTCGCTCTCTCTCTCTGCCTCTCCTCTCTATGTAACTCTGACTTTCAAGTAAAATAAATAAATCTTTTAAAAAATGATAATCTGTACTTTGTGTGTACTTTCTACAGATCACTATTGGGATGTGATGGTTTGTGACAGGGAGAGAAAAACTTACATTATCAGAAAGAGCTAGATGCTTGCAGGCAGTTCCACAAACAGCACATTTTTCTAGAAGAAAAAGGGGAAAAAAGTTTGGTTTTCACAGAGATAAGATTAGATTTTCCTACAGTACATGATATCACTCAAGCAAGCTACCAAGGTGAGAAACACAGGATTCTTCCTGAGTTTAGAATGTCACTAATGCTATAAAAGAACATCAACTTAAGCTCTGTTCTCTAATCAGTATTTCCAGACCAGGATGTCAAAGCAGGAGTAAGGCTTTCTCACCATCCCTCCGCTCATCTCCTTCTCTATTTTAAATTCCCAGCTTTCTTCTGTGGGACAGAAGGGACTCTTCTAACCCTCAGCAGGAGTCCTAGGGTGCATTCATAAGGGTATCAGTGATCGTAATTTTAAGTTACTCTTTTTTTAGCTTGTCTTCCAGACAGCAGGCCCACAATGGGAACTGTAACAATCTCCCAGTCACTCCTGCCCTGTTGTCACTGCTAGTGGTCCTAGATTTCGCTTTGAAGTTCTCCTACTCTCATTCTCCAATTAACTCAACCTGAAAGAAGCAAAAATTAAAGTTCTTGCTCTTTCCTTGCAAAGTGAAATTTTAGTAGTGGTGCTGGTCACTAAGATAAATGCCATGTCAGTAGAAAACATCAAAAGTGGCATATGCTTCACAGAGACAAACCACTCCAAACGGAGCTGCTGCTACCAGAGTAAACAGCTTTGTTACACGAGCAGACAATTTAAAAGGGTCATGAGACTTACATGAACAAAAAAGCTTCTCCCGAGACTACCTAACCTCACTGTCCTTTCCTTGGAGACCACAGCTTTTTCCCACTCTGCCTTCCACTGTTCCCACATGAGCTAGCAAGTACATATCAGGTTTATTTAAGAAAAAACAAAACCACTACAGCTGTCTATCACCTACAGACTAAAATTCAGGTTCATTAGCCTGATGCATAGAGATTTCTATCACCTAGCACTGCCTTTCTCCAGTCATTTCTTACCTTATTTTTATACCCAACAATTCCAGTTATGTTTAGTTTAAAAAAAAAAAAAAAAAGACTGACACTGTGGTTTTTACGATGTAATATATCTTTTTTTTAAAGATTTATTTTATTTATTTGAAAGTCAGAGTTACACAGAGAGAGACGGAGAGGCAAAGAGAGAGAGGTCTTCCATTCGCTGGTTCACTCCCCAATTGGCCGCAACAGCGCGGATCCTAAGCCAGGAGCTAGGAGCTTCCTTTGGGTCTCCCATGTGGGTGCAGGGGCCCAAAGACTTGGGCCATCCTCCACTGTTTTCCCAGGCCATAGCAGAGAGCTGGATCAGAAGTAGAGCAGCCAGGACCATAACTGGTGCACATATGGGATGCTGGCACTGCAGGCGGCAGCTTTACCTGCCACACCACACTGCCAGCCTCAGCACCGGCCCAATATAATATATCTTTACACACAAGTTCTCTTAAACTAGAATGATCTTACTTGCCATATTCACTTGGTAAACTCCAGTTTATTATTCAAAACCCTACTGAGATTAAAAGCACTCTACTTTAAATCACTCTTCTGGGCATTTACATATCTTCTAACTATATCTGCATTAAAGAAAAACAATCAACCTTGAAATCAACACTGTCTTCTAAGATTTACTAACTGTAAGAAGCTGGTCCAGGCCGGCACCCCGGCTCACTAGGCTAATCCTCCGCCTGCGGCGCTGGCACACGGGGTTCTAGTCCTGGTCAGGGTGCCGGATTCTGTCCTGGTTGCCCCTCTTCCAGGCCAGCTCTCTGCTGTGGCCAGGGAGTGCAGGGGAGGATGGCCCAAGTGCTTGGGCCCTGCACCCCATGGGAGACCAGAAGCACCTGGCTCCTGGCTTCAGATCAGCGCGGTGCGCCAGTTGCAGCATGCCGGCCACAGCGGCCATTGGAGGGTGAACCAACGGTAAAGGAAGACCTTTCTCTCTGTCTCTCTTTCACACTGTCCACTCTGCCTGTCAAAAAAAAAAAGAAGCTGGTCAAGGGAGGGAGGGAGGGCGGGCATGTTTAAAAAAAAAAGCAAAAAGCAGCTGGTAAAATCACCTATTCTCTTTGGATCAGTCTCTTCATTTCTAAAATGGTCCTACTAATAATTACCATCTGGGATTGTGGTGAGGAGTATGTAAAATTAGTACAAGGGAAAATGCTTTTTAAACTGCAAAGGCAAGGCCAGCGCTACGGCTCAACAGGCTAATCCTCCGCCTTGTGGCACTGGCACACTGGGTTCCAGTCCCGGTTGGGGCACCGGATTCTGTCCCAGTTGCCCCCCTTCCAGGCCAGCTCTCTGTTGTGGCCAGGGAGTGCAGTGGAGGATGGCCCAAGTGCTTGTGCCCTGCACCCGCATGGGAGACCAGGATAAGTACCTGGCTCCTGCCATCAGATCAGCGTGGTACGCTGGCCGCAGTGCGCCGGCCGCGGCAGCCATTGGAGGATGAACCAAAGGCAAAGGAAGACCTTTCTTTCTGTCTCTCTCTCTCACTGTCCACTCTGCCTGTCAATAAATAAATAAATAAATAAAATAAACTGCAAAGGCATCATCATTTCTAACCAAATTGATTTTATAGGCCATACCACTTCTCTTCAAATGGCTGATATCAACCAAATTTTCCCCAATTCCTATCTATTATTCCTTTTTTACTCTGATCAATCTTGATTCCTTGTGGTTTTCCAGGCTACAGTCTTCAAAACATTGACTAATATCTTTTGTTGTTCAAGTAACAGATCTGTTAAATCATTTAGCACCATTATTTATTAATGGATTCCTCCAATTTCCAAAATCAAGTCTCAAAGTATACAGACCACCATTGGCCTACTGGCTTATTTTTATCTTAAGTCACACAAAGAAATGGGTAATCATTATATCTAGGCTAAAAACATTTTTGCCTGAATTTTAAAATAGTTAAGCCACTCACCCAGAGTCACACACGTTTTACAGAAAATATGGCCACAGCTGGTGACAAAGAAATGTGCCCCATCTTTTCGGAAACACTGGTTGCAATGAAACCAATCCATTCTAGAGCAGATAAAGAGAAAGAGTAAGAATAATCTGGGCTATAATATAATTACAGCTGTTCCAAAATCTAGATAACAATGTTTGCCTAGCTTCTGATAATGCATTAGGATGTATAATTGTAGGTATTCCAACTGACTGTAACAAATCCATATATCCATAAAGTGGGGGAAAAAAATCTGCAGACTAGGCTGGCACCGCAGCTCAATAGGCTAATCCTCCACCTGCGGCGCCAGCACACCGGGTTCTAGTCTCGGTTGGGGCACTGGATTCTGTTCCGGTTGCCCCTCTTCCAGGCCAGCTCTCTGCTGTGGCCCAGTAGTGCAGTGGAGGATGGCCCAAGTGCTTGGGCCCTGCACCCCATGGGAGACCAGGAGAAGCACCTGGCTCCTGGCTTCGGATCAGCGCGGTACGCCAGCCGCAGCAGCCACTGGAGGGTGAACCAACGGCAAAGGAAGACCTTTCTCTTTCTCTCTGTCTCTCTCTCTCTCACTGTCCACTCTGCCTGTCAAAAAAAGAAAAAAAAGAAAAAAAATCTGCAGACTATGTTATACCATTTATATATATATATGTAATATAGAAAATGTAAAAAAAAATTTTAAAAAGGCCAGTGACCTGAGTGATGAGGATCTGTGTGTGTTTTTCCTTTATACTTTGTCTGTTGTCCATCTTCTCTAGATTAATTCATGCACTAGCTTCTAATTAGAAAAAAAATCTTCAAAAATGAAAACAGCTCTTTCGTTTCGGCAGCCAATATGCCATCCAGACTGAGGAAGACACAGAAACTGTGCAGCCACATGAGCCACGGCCATGGCCGCATCTGCAAACACCAGAAGCACCCAAGAGGCCGAGGTAATGCTGGCGACATGCATCACCACAGGATCAACTTTGATAAACATCAGCCAGGTTACTTCGGGAAAGCTGGTATGAGGCATTACCACTTAAAGAGAAGCAGACTTCTGCCCAACTGTCAACCTTGATAAGTTGTGGACGTTGGTCAGTGAGCAGACACCGGTAAATGCTGCCAAGAACAAGACTGGAGCTGCTCCCATCATTGATGTGGTGCAGTCGGGCTATTACAAAGTTCTGGGAAAGGGAAAACTCCCAAAGCAGACTGTCATCGTGAAGGCCAAATCCTTCAGCAGAAGAGCCAAGGAGAAGATTAAAGGCATGGGGAAGCCTGTGTTCTAGTAGCTTGAAGCCACATGGTTCATTAAATGCTAGCAAATGCTTTTTAAAAAAAATGAACCATTCATTTCTTTAAAAAAAATATTTATGGGCTGGCGCTGTGGTGTAGCAGATAAAGCCACCGCCTGCAATGTGGTACCATATGGGCACCAATTTGAGACTCAGTTGCTCCACTTCTGATCCAGCTCTCTGCTATGGCCTGGGAAAGCAGTAGAAGATGGCCCAAGTGTTTGGGCTCCTGTACCTATGTGGGAGATCTGGAAGAAGCTCCTGGTTCTGGATCGGCCCAGCTCTGGCTGTTGTGGCCATTTGGGGGGGGGGGGGGGGCGGGAAGCAGCAGATGGAAGATCTCTCTCTCTGCCTCTCTTTTTTATAATTTTTTTTTTTTTTTTTTTGGACAGGCAGAGTTAGAGAGAGAGACAGAAAGGTCTTCCTTCCGTTGGTTCACCCCCCAAATGGCTGCCATGGCTGGTGCTGCGCTGATCCAAAGCCAGGAGCCAGGTGCTTCTTCCTGGTCTCCCATGCGGGTGCAAGGCCCAAGCACCTGGGCCATCCTCCACTGCCTTCCCAGGCCACAGCAGAGATCTGGACTGGAAGAGGGGCAGCCGGGACTAGAACCCGGCACCCATAGGGGATGCCAGCGCCACAGGCGGAGGATTAACCAAGTGAGCTACGGCACCAGCCACTATAACTGACTTTCAAATAAAGATAAATAAATCTTTAAAATATACATTTATTTTTGTTTGTTTATTTGAAAGGCAGAGTTACAGAGAAAGAGGGAAAGACAGAGAGCTCTTTCATCATTTTCATTCCTCAGATAGCCACAACCTCTAGGGTTGGGCCAGGCCGATACCCAGGCACTTCATCCAGGTCTTCCACATGGCTGGCAAGGGCCCAAGCACTTGGGCCATCTTCCACCACTTTCCTACACTTGTTAGCAGGGAGCAGCCAGGACTCAAACTAGCACCCAGATGGGATGCCAGGATTGCAGTGGCAGCTTGCCACAATGCTGGCCCCTCATTTCTTAACCAGATATAGATCACTTATTAGCCACTTGGGACACATTTTATCCAAAGAAAACAGGGTTGGTGATAGTAGTCATGTATACTTTCCATGATACTCTACAGGAACTCAGAATCATAGATATGGAAGGGGCTTGGAAAAATCACATAATGTTTTGTTCAGTTCTACTATTTTCCCAAAGATGTATCTAATGTTCACTGAAATTAAATAAGTTGTCCGAAGTTCCACCCCTTAGTTAGTGGTTACTCTGGGACTGGAAACCAAGTCTCTTGATTTCTCTGTGCAAAGTTCTTGTTTCCATGTGAAATGGCCTTTGTGTTATCCATGGTAACCATATATCCTGCATCTTTTGTCAATATCAATTTAATATAATTTGTTAAATACAAAGTAAATGTGACTTTGTTGAATTTTTTTAAATTGACATATCAAAAATACATAAAATTTAGTTTATGCTTAATTAAATCATGTTTAACTTACCGAATATGCTATTTAAGAATATAATATAGTATAAAAAAGAATATAATATTTATTTGCTTGATGTCCTTTAAAATTAAATTGAAAAAATAATTAAAACAGAAGGGGCTTTTTTCCCATATCTTCTCCCTTAAAAAAATATTAAGTGGTTTAAGAACTAAGTGCTAAATGAATGGGAACTGATTTGCACCACAGTTTAACAATTTTGTCAAGTTAGCCAAGATTTACGTTGAAAACTTACTGCACAAGCAGCCCAATGCAAGGGCATTCCATAGTGCCACGAGCTGCAGATTTTGATCTGTTGCTTAAAGAACTACTTAAGAGGCTCCCCTATCTAATGCCCTGGTTTGCTGAGGGCAGCATCAGCAATTCAATCAAATAGGCTGGACAGGTGAATCCCATATAAGGCGGCCAATTAACAGGATAAGCCGACTCCCCGAAAGCAAAATTTTCCCGTTTTTTGGGGGTGGTGCGAGTTCAGCTATCTCAAATTTCCCAGAGATTCTTTTTTCAGCTCCCTTTCCTACCCGCTAGGTCGCTTTGATTCAGAAGACCTCAGATCTTACGGAAATCACCCACCTCTACTCACGAAGAGCTGGAAATGGCGGGAAATAAGTAGCCAGCCCGGAACCAGGAAGAGAGGAGACTGGGTGTGTCCGGCAGCAGCGTGCGCGCGGAGTGGGCGGGGTCTAAGGCGTGCGTATGTGCGCGTGCGCAAGCGTGGGACGGGGCCGACAACGTGTTATGGGCGGGAGAGAAGCCGGGAAGGTTATTACACCCCTGGGAAAGTTTGTATTATTTGAAGTTGGAGACAACTAGTTGGACGGAAGGTGGCTTTGGAGGTTAGTGTGTTTTCCTTACTTATACATAAGAACCGTATCTAAGGCCCCATAATTGTCATTGATCTTGGCACCACCTGCCCTTAAGTGTGTGCAGTCTCGGAAAAGTGAATAAAAAAAAAGGGAAAAAAAATCTTGCGGGTAATCAGGGGACCCGATCATTATTATCACATAACTGAACCACCTCAAGCTGTGTCGCTTTTACTGAGAATCAGGCTGCAACGATTCCCACCAACGTGGTTTCTTTCTTTCTTTTTTTAAGATTTATTAGTTGAAAGGCAGAGTTAGAGAGGGAGAGAGAGAAAGCGAGCTTCCATCCGCTGGTTCACTCCCTGTGTGGCCATAACCGCCAGGGCTGGGCCAGGCAGAAGCCAGTAGCTAAGGAGTTTCATGCAGATCTCCCGAGTGGGTGGCAGGGCCCCAAACGTCTTCTGCTGCCTTCCCAGGCACATTAGCAGAGAGCTGGATTAAAAGTGGAGCAGCAGGGACACCAACCAGCTTGTGGCAAGCAGTGGCTTAACCCACTACGCCAGCCCCTAAACATGGTTTCTGACAACAGGTGACTAGACATAGATTTTTTTTTTTTAATGGTTTTTTTTTTTTTTTTTTTTTTTTTTTTGACAGGCAGAGTGGACAGTGAGAGAGAGAGACAGAGAGAAAGGTCTTCCTTTGCCGTTGGTTCACCCTCCAATGGCCGCCGCAGCCGGCACACCACGCTGATCCGATGGCAGGAGCCAGGAGCCAGGTGCTTTTCCTGGTCTCCCATGGGGTGCAGGGCCCAAGCACCTGGGCCATCCTCCACTGCACTCCCTGGCCATAGCAGAGAGCTGGCCTGGAAGAGGGGCAACCAGGACAGAATCCGGCGCCCTGACCGGGACTAGAACCCGGTGTGCCGGCGCCGCTAGGTGGAGGATTAGCCTAGTGAGCCGCGGCGCCAGCCTAGACATAGATTTGATGATGCTGTTATCTGTTCTGTTACGAAGCGCTGGTGCTTCATGGTGGTGAATGAGTCAGGCAGGTCCAAGGTCCAAGTAGAGTACAAGAGAGAAGTTTTCATGAAAACTAAGTGTCCTCTCTGGGTCTGACAAAGAGTAAGGAAATCATACAAGGATACTGGGGAAGACTGTGTTCAGGGTGTCTGCTTCCTCTAATGACTCTCAGCATGTGCGGAGACCCATCATGTGCTGCCTTCCTGGGTGCATTAGTTGGAAGGGGAGAAGCTAGGACTTGAACTAGACTGTCTATTATGGACCGTGGGTGTCCCAAGACACAGCGTAACCCACTGCATCACAACACTCACTACCCTTTTCATATTGATGACAGTGACATCTTCAACATCTTTGCTGTGGGTAACAGTATAGGAAAAGAGAACAAAATTGCCATGACTAATGACGAAAGCCATTAGAGCAAATAAAAAGGAGTGTAGTGGGGCCAGTGTTGTGGCATAACGGGTAAGGCCGCGACCTGTAGTGCTGGCATTCGTATGGGTGCCGGTTCAAGTCCTGGCTGCTCCACTTCCAATCCAACCCTCTGCTATGGCCTGGGAAAGCAGTAGAAGATGGCCAAGTCTCCCCTACACCCACATGGTAGATCCAGAGGAAGCTCCTGCCTCCTGGCTTCGAATGGGTGCAGCTCCAGCCATTACGGCCATCTGGGGAGTGAACCAATGGATGGAAGACCTCTCTCTCTCTCTGCCTCTCCTTCCCTCTCTGTGTAACGCTGACTTTCAAATAAATAAATCAGTCTTTTAAAAATGTACAGTTTGGCACATGCTCAATCAGACTTAACCCTAATGGTAGAGTTAGAAACGTGCCAGGGGATTCCAATTCAATCCCATCAAGGTGGCATGTACCAGTGCCATCTCACTAGTCAAAGTGATCAGTTTCACTTCATAATTGATCATAATGATAGGATTAAGAGTCAAAGGGATCACATAAACAAGACTAGTGTCTACTAATACTAATTGATACAATTAAAAAGGAGAGAACAATCCAACATGGGAAGTGGGATACACAGCAGACTCATAGAATGGCAGATGTCCTAAATAGCACTCTGGCCTCAGAATCAGCCCTTAAGGCATTCAGATCTGGCTAAAAAGCCCATGAGAAGCCGGTGCTGCGGCTCACTAGGCTAATCCTCCACCTAGCGGCGCCAGCACACCGGGTTCTAGTCCTGGTCGGGGCGCCGGATTCTTTCCCAGTTGCCCCTCTTCCAGGCCAGCTCTCTGCTGTGGCCAGGGAGTGCAGGGGAGGATGGCCCAAGTCCTTGGGCCCTGCACCCGCATGGGAGACCGGGAGAAGCACCTGGCTCCTGCCTTCAGATCAGCGCGGTGTGCTGGCTGCAGCGGCCATTGGAGGGTGAACCAACAGCAAAAGGAAGACCTTTCTCTCTGTCTCTCTCTCTCACTGTCCACTCTGCCTGTCAAAAAAAAAAAAAAAAAAAGCCCATGAGAGTATTTCAGGAATGGAAAGCCAAGACACTGTGGCACACACACACACACACAAAAAAAACTAAATGAAAGATCTCTGAGAGTGAGATCCCAGTGGAAAGAACAGGCCATCAAAGAAGGAGGTACCTTTCTCTGAAGGGAGGAGAGAACTTCCACTTTAACTATGACCTTGTCTAAATAAGATTGGAGTTGGCGAATTCAAAAGGCTTCTGTAGCCTTGGCAATTCATGACAAGAGCCTAGGGAGATTACTGACGCCATAAACAAGAGTGTCAACAAAAGGAGTCACTGTGCACTTACTCCCCGTGTAGGATCTCTGTCCTTAATATGTTGTACTATGTGAATTAATGGCATAACTAGTACTCAAACAGTACTTTATACTTTGTGTTTCTGTGTGGGTGCAAACTGTTGAAATCTTTACTTAGTATATACTAAATTGATCTTCTGTATGTAAAGATAATTGAAAATGACTCTTGATGTGAATGGGATGGAAGAGGGAGTAGGAGATGGGATGGTTGTGGGTGGGAGGGAGGTTATGGGAGGAAAAAGCCTCTATAATCCAAAAGTTGTACTTTGGAAATTTATATTTATTAAATAAAAGTTTAAATAAATAGGCCGGCGCCGCGGCTCACTAGGCTAATCCTCCGCCTAGCGGCGCCGGCACACCGGGTTCTAGTCCCGGTCGGGGCGTCGGATTCTGTCCCGGTTGCCCCTCTTCCAGGCCAGCCCTCTGCTGTGGCCCGGGAGTGCAGTGGAGGATGGCCCAGGTGCTTGGGCCCTGCACCCCATGGGAGACCAGGAAAAGTACCTGGCTCCTGGCTCCTGCCATCGGATCAGCGCGGTGCGCCAGCCGCAGCGCGCCGGCCGCGGCGGCCATTGGAGGGTGAACCAACGGCAAAGGAAGACCTTTCTCTCTGTCTCTCTCTCTCACTGTCCACTCTGCCTGTCAAAAAAAAAAAAAAAAAAAAAAAAAGTTTAAATAAATAAAAGGGGGTGGTGAGAAGAGTGGCATTGTCTTTCCAATTTTGTAATATTTTACTACCTAGTTTAGTAAAAAGCAGGTGGAGTTGCATATTTGCTTCTGCTTAACACTGTTGCCATGTGCTCTTTTGATTGAAGTGTATAAGGGAGATCTGGACTTACCTAAATATGTCGTTGGAAAAGAGTGCTATTTTAATGGCCTTTTCAAATAATTGTGAACATTTTTCTTTGAGACTATGCTAGAATTCAGGATATGGGAGTTCAATAAGAGGTAATTGCAATATGTGATCTGAAGACATATCAATGAATTTTTATACTATTATATTAAATTAAATCCACTGGGCTAGCTTGCACTTTAAATGGATCCTTTACCCACATGTGATTTGTGTAACATCATTCACATTTAAACCAGATTGGTCATTTGGGAAATATTGGTTCACTGAGTCGTTGACATTTGTTTCATGCAATGTTAGATATACACTTCACCATACTATATATATATATATATATATTTTTTTTTTTTTTGACAGGCAGGGTGGACTGTGAGAGAGAGAGACAGAGAGAAAGGTCTTCCTTTTGCCATTGGTTCACCCTCCAATGGCCACCGTGGCCGCTGCGCTGCGGCCGGTGCACCGCGCTGATCCGAAGGCAGGAGCCAGGTGCTTCTCCTGGTCTCCCATGGGGTGCAGGGTCCAAGCACTTGGACCATCCTCCCCTGCACTCCCTGGCCACAGCAGAGAGCTGGCCTGGAAGAGGGGCAACTGGGAAAGAATCTGGCGCCCCGACCGGGACTAGAACCCAGTGTGCTGGCGCCACTAAGCGGAGGATTAGCCTGTTGAGCCACGGCGCCGGCCTCTTCAATATACAATATTTAAAAATTGGTTTTGTTGCCGGTGCCACAGCTCACTAGGTTAATCCTCCGCCTTGCGGCGCCCGCACACCAGCTTCTAATCCCGGTCGGGGCGCCGGATTCTGTCCCGGTTGCCCCTCTTCCAGGCCAGCTCTCTGCTGTGGCCAGGGAGTGCAGTGGAGGATGGCCCAAGTACTTGGGTCCTGCACCCCATGGAAGACCAGGATATCAGTGCAGTGCGCTGGCTGCAGCGCGCCGGCCGCGGTGGCCATTGGAGGGTGAACCAACGGTAAAGGAAAAACTTTCTCTCTGTCTCTCTCACTGTCCACTCTGCCAGTCAAAAAAAAAAAAAATGGTTTTGTTAATATCACTGCTGTCTCATCAGATAAATATTTTGAGCATTGGGAAGCTGTGAAGCTCGCAGTCACAGACACAAGCTTTCCAGAATTCTGATTTTCACTGGAAAGCTTGAATTTTGTCATTAGCCACAAATATCGTCACTTGTTTTCCTTGAAATGATAGGCTCACTTTGTTTATTTTTTTAAAGAGTTATTTATTTATTTGAAAATCAAAGTTACAGACAGGCAGAGAGAGAGAGAGGGAGAGAGAGGCCTTCCATCTCTCTCTGGGGAGGTCATCACTCCCCAGATGACCACAACAGCCAGAGCTGAGCTGCTCCAAAGCCAGGAGCCAGGAGCTTCTTCCGGGTCTCCCACAAGGATGCAGGGCCCCAAGGACTTGGGCCATCTTCCACTGCTTTCGCAGGCCATAGCAGAGAGCTGGATTAGAAGAGGAGCAGCTGGGACTCGAACCAGCACCTGTATGGGATTCCAGCACTGCAGGCAGGGACTTTACCCACTACGCCACAGCGCCGGCCCCATCATTTTGTTTATTTTTAAGAAAATGTCTACCAGATGCCTGTCTGAATAGCCATAATTTGTTGTGTTGTTGTTGTTGTTCTAAGATTTCTTTATTTGAAAGAGTAACAGAGAGAGAGGGAGACACATACACGCACATGTACACACAGAGAGCAAGAGCGTTTCCATCCTTTGGTTCATTTTCAAAGTGGCTGCAACAGCCAGGGCTGGGCCAGACAGAGCCAGAAGCCTGGAACTCCATTTAAGTCTCCATGTAGGTGGCAGAGACCCCAGTAGTTGGACCATCGTCTGCTGCTGTCCCAAGATCATCAGCAGGAGCCAGATTGGAAATGGGACAATCAAGACTGAAACCAGCTCTCCAACATGGATCTTTTTACAGTGTCTATTTATTATGTAATGCTTCTTAGAATCTTATAGTACAATCTGGGAAGTGAACCATCAGATGGAAGACCTCTCTCTCTCTCTCTCTCTCTCTCTGCCTCTCCTCTCTCTGTGTAACTCTGACTTTCAAATAAGTAAATAAATCTTTAAAAAATTTATTAAAAAAAGAAATCTTATAATACATATAAATATATGCAGCCAATTAAAAATATATAAATTATGGGGCCGGCGCTGTGGTGTGGTGGGTGAGGCTGCCACTTGCAGTGCTGGCATCCTGTATGGTCACCAGTTCAGGCCCTGGCTGCTCCATTTCCAATCTAGCTCTCGGTTGTGGTCTGGAGGGCAATGGAGGATGGCCCAAGTCCTTGGGCCCCTGCACCTAAGTGGGAGACCTGGATGAAGCTCCTGGCTTCAGATTGACCCGGTTCCAACCATGTGGCCATTTGGGAAGTGAACCAGCAGATGGAAGACCTCTCTCTTTGCCCTTGTCTCTCTGTAACTCTGCCTTTCAATTTGTAGTCCTGTGGGGCTGCCCACTGTGGTGTAGCAGGTAGAGCCATTGCCTGTGGTTCCAGCATCCCATATGGGCGCCAGTTTGAGTCCCAGCTGCTCCACTTCCAATTCAGCTCAATGCTATGGCCTGGAAAAGCAGTAGAAGATGGCCCAAGTCCTTGGGCCCCTGAACCCATGTGGGAGACCCAGAGGAAGCTCCTGGCCTCAGATTGGTGCAACTCCGGCTGTTGCAGCTGTCTGGAGAGTGAACTAGCAGATGAAAGACCTCTCTCTGTCTCTCTCTGCCTCTGCTTCTCTGTATAACTCTGCCATTCAAATAAATAAATAGATCTTTAAAAAATAATAAAAATATAGGTTAGTGTAAGAAGTTCTTGGATTATTCGTGTGTGAGATGGACAGTTGAACCCTATCTGGATTACAGAGCATTAGCAACTCGGGACTTGGAAATCCAGCTCGTGGCAGTATTCTCTACAGTACATGCAAGGATCACGCCTTTTATCAAAGACTGGAGAGCCAAAAAGCTTTTCATCTCATGGAGGAAACTTTGTCTAAATTTTCCAAAAGGTTGATTTGCATAATACAGTGGTGTGTGCAGTGGACAAATAGCTGTTACTGCAAAAACTGAAATTTTCATTATCCCTTTTTTTGTCTTTCCTTTCCTGTTTCACCTTCTAAAACTCCCCTACTAGATAAACATCCTGCTGCAGGAGGGAAGGGGAAACCCTAACAGATCTGTCTTTGGGGAGTTTACCTTTGCCCCAGGAGGTGCTGCTCTCAGGGTTGCAGGATCCCCAGGTTGCCAGGCCTTTGACTCCTTTTCCCCACCCATCTCCTTCAGCTGTCCATCATTAATTAACCTGTTTCTTTGGTTGGAACTGGCAGTTCTGCCCCCTTCCTAGGATCTGCCCTTGCACTGCAGCTTGTTTCACAGAGCACTTCCCCCTTTCCCAAAGGTCTGCATTCTAGGGTGTGGGCTGAGTTCTTCTGTAAAGAGATGAACGTGATGCCACAGTTCCCAACACTCAGAATATTTATCTGACAAGACAAGCAATGATATTAACAAAACCAAGTTTTAAATATTGTATGGTGAAGTGTGTATCTAGTATTGTATGAAACATGTGTCAATGACTCAGTAAACCAATATTTCCCAAATGATCCAATGGCCATGATGGCTGAAGCTGGGCTGATCCAAAGGCAGGAGCCAGGAGCTTCTTCTGGATCTCCTTGTGGGTGCAGGGACCCAACTACATGGGCCATCTTCCACTCCTGTCCCAGGTGCATTAGCAGGGAGCTGGATCAGAAGGGGAGGAGCTGGGACTCGAACTTCACCCATATAAGATACTTGTGGGGAGCAACTCGGACTAGACTAAGTTACTGGAATTAAGACTTATTCTATGCATCTGCTCTCCCACAATATGGCGCTGGGAGAGGAGGAAACAGCTTCTACACAGCTGCCTCTCACCAACTTGACAAGCTGCAGGAGCTGCTCCTGATTGGAGGAGAGCAGCGTGCTCGGCGTGTGGGTAGCAGAGTTGGGATTGGTGGAAGAGGACTATAAAGGAGGAGAGAGACAACATGCACCAGGAACATCTAAGGGGGAACATTCGGATAACATCTGAGCAGCCCCCGAGAGAGCCGGCTGGTGGTGTGCCGCTCCCCAGCGGAAGTGGGGAAAGTAGCAGGGGGTCCCGCCCCTCCACGGAGGTGGAGGGACAGCAGCCAACCCGGGAAGAACCAGCAGCAAACCCGGGAAGGGCCGAGCAGACGAAAGAACAGTGCAGGGTCCTGTGTCGTTCCTCCACGAAGAGGGGGAGCGACAATACTGGCACCGCAGGTAGTGGTTTTAACTGCTGCTCCTCAGCACTGGCCCTGCATTTTTTTTTTTTTAATGAGGAAAGGCAGAGGAGTTCTAGCTACAATCAGGAGTGAGAGAAGTGTGCTAGTACCACTTAATGTGGTATTAGAATATTAATACAAAGGGATGAGATAATAACATCTCTTTTAGCAGACAGTGATATAAATCTGAAAATAAACCAAGAGAACCAATGAAAAGCTGTAAATAATAAAATTTAGTATAATAACAGGTTATAAAATTAACAAATACAGTAAACTTTCCATAGTCAAATAATGATCAGAAGATATAATGGGAAAGATTTTTTTAGTATTTTATTTTATTTATTTGAAAGAGTTACAGATAGAGGTAGAGACACACAGAGAGAGAGGTCTTCCATCCGCTGGTTCACTCCCCAAATGGCCACAACGTCCAGAGCTGAGCCAATCCGAAGCCAGGAGCCAAGAGCTTCTACTGGGTTTCCCACGCAGGTGTACTTGGAACATCTCCCACTGCTTTCCCAGGCACATTAGTGTGGAGCTGGATAAGAAATGTAGCAGCTGGGACTTGAACTGGCACCTGTATGGGATGCTGGCACTGCAGGCCAGGGCTTTAACCCGCTGCACCACAGCACTGGCCCAAGAAGACTCTTAAAGTGTCAACAAAGAAGATAAAATACTTAAACAAAAAAATATACAAATGTATATGAAGAAAAATTTAAATATTACTGAAAGATAAAAGTCAAGTAAGTAGAAAGCATATCTTGTTCTTAGGAAGACTCAACTTATTTTTTTTTTTAATTTTTATTTATTTATTTATTTTTTATTTTTTTGACAGGCAGAGTGGACAGTGAGAGAGAGACAGAGAGAAAGGTCTTCCTTTGCCGTTGATTCACCCTCCAATGGCTGCCGCGGCCGGCGCACCGCGCTGATCCGAAGGCAGGAGCCAGGCACTTATCCTGGTCTCCCATGGGGTGCAGGGCCCAAGTACTTGGGCCATCCTCCACTGCACTCCCTGGCCACAGCAGAGAGCTGGCCTGGAAGAGGGGCAACTGGGACAGAATCCGGCGCCCTGACCAGGACTAGAACCCGGTGTGCCAACACCGCAAGGTGGAGGATTAGCCTTGTGAGCTGTGGTGCCGGCTCAACTTATTTTTTTTTTAAGATGAATTTATTTATTTGATAGGCAGAGTTACAGACAGAGAGAAAGAGGTCTTCCATTCACTGGTTCATTCCCTCAATAGCCACAGTGGCTGGAGTTGGGCCCATCCGAAGCCAGGAACCAGGTCTGCCATATGGGTGCTTGGGCCATTTTCTTCTGCTTTCCCAGATTGTTAGCAGAGGGCTGGATCAGAAGAGGAGCAGCCAGGACACAAACTGATGCCCATAAGGGTTGCTGTGCCACAGGCAGAGTCTTTTTTTTTTTTTAATTTGACAGAGTTAGACAGTGAGAGAGAGAGAGACAGAGAGAAAGGTCTTCCTTCCGTTGGTTCACCCCCCAAATGGCCGCTATGGCCGGAGCTACACCAATCCAAAGCCAGGAGCCAGGTGCTTCCTCCTGGTCTGCTATGTGGGTGCAGGGGCCCAAGCACTTGGGCCATCCTCCACTGCCTTCTCAGGCCACAGCAGAGAGCTGGACTGAAAGAGGAGCAACCAGGACTAGAACCCGGCATCCATATGGGATGCCGGCGCCGAAGGCGGAGGATTAACTAGGTGAGCCATGGTGCCGGCCCCATAGGCAGAGTCTTAATTTACTACACTCCAATGCCAGCCCTGGAACATATTAAAATATTTCTTTTTTTTTTTTTTAGATATTTTTTTTTTATTTTTTTTTTTATTTTTTTGACAGGCAGAGTGGACAGTGAGAGAGAGAGACAGAGAGAAAGGTCTTCCTTTGCCGTTGGTTCACCCTCCAATGGCCGCCGCGGCCGGCGCGCTGCAGCCGGCGCACCGCGCTGATCCGATGGCAGGAGCCAGGAGCCAGGTGCTTTTCCTGGTCTCCCATGGGGTGCAGGGCCCAAGCACCTGGGCCATCCTCCACTGCACTCCCTGGCCACAGCAGAGGGCTGGCCTGGAAGAGGGGCAACCGGGACAGAATCCGGCGCCCCGACCGGGACTAGAACCCGGTGTGCCGGCGCCGCTAGGCGGAGGATTAGCCTATTGAGCCGCGGCGCCGGCCATATTAAAATATTTCTAACCTCACTTTCTTTTTTTTTTTAAAGAAGAGGGAGAGACAGAGATCTTCTGTTCACTGGTTCACTACCCAAATAGCCACAATGACCAGGGCTGGGCCAAGCCAAAGCCAGGAGCCAGGAGCTTCATCCAGGTTTCCCACATGTGCAAGGGACCCAAGCACTTGGGCCATCTTCCACTGCTTTCCCAGGAGCATTAGCAGGGAGCTAGATCGGAAGTGGAGCAGCCAGGACTCAAAACCAGTGCTCATATGGCATGCCAGTGTCATAGGTGGTACACCAATAATTCATTCAACAAATACATCCTCAGCAATTGTCATGGACCAAGCACTGTTCTAACCACAAGGGATATAGCAAAGAAGATGACAAAAAAAGAGTCCGCTACACCACAACAGTGTCCCCAACATTTCTCTTTTGCATCTATCAGCATTTGGACAAAGGCACTGTGACTTCAGTCATATCGACCTCTTTGTTTTTGTTTGTTTGTTTGTTTTTTGTTTTTTGTTTGTTTTAGTTTATTTATTTAAAAAGCAAAGAAAGAGATTCCATATGCTGGTTTACTCCCCCAAATGCCTGCACCAGCCAGGTCTGGACCAGACTGAAGCCAGGAGCCCAGAACACCACATGAGTGCCAGGGATCCAAGTACTTAAGCCATCATCTGCTGCTTCCCATAGTGTGCATTGGCAAGAAGCTAAATTGGAAGTGGAGGCAGGACTGGAACTCAGACACTCTGCTAGGGGGTCAGGCATCTTAAGTGGTGGCTTAACCAACACTGTGGCACAATGCTAACCCCAGTCACGTTGAATTTAATTCATGTGCTCTCTCATGTATGCCTTTTTTGCAAGTGGTCTCCTTTGTTTGGTGTATTCTTCCTATCAACTTCATTTGTCATTCCAGACTCAGCTCGGGAAGCACTTTCTCCAGCTTCCTTTTCTGACTGGGTGCTCCCAGAGTATTCTCTGTCTGTCTCCATCATAGCTGTTGTGCCACCAAGCTGTAGTGTTCACCTAATTCACCCTAACCAGACTGGAACTACATTTTTGTTTTGGGATTACCAGGCTTTTCATAGTGTCTGATAACACAGCAGGTGTTCAGTAAATATTTGGTGAATGATGGAATAGAAAGAGAAATTATCAGGGAGACTCTTGCCCTACTTTCAAACCCACTTGAGCACACCAAACAGGACTATGTCTCAATAAGAGAAATGTAAGCATATGAATGAAGAAGATTGATGGTTATTTAAAGTCTCCACCACTAGGTGCCATAGAAGAAACATTCAGCAACCAACGATTGTTATTCATTCAACAAATACATCCTGAGCAATTGTCATGGACCAAGCACTGTTCTAACCACAGGGGATATAGCAAAGAAGATGACAAAAAAGAGTCCTGGCACTTGTGAGGTTTGCACTCTTCTGGGGCTCCAGTGAGGCAGTTTTATCAAGGCTCCCATTATATCCAAGGCATTGAGCTAATTGAGGATGGCAGTGGTGTAAAAACACGTAAGAATCATCATCTTGGCCGGCACCGCGGCTCACTAGGCTAATCCTCTGCCTTGCGGCGCCGGCACACCGGGTTCTAGTCCTGGTCTGGGCGCCGGATTCTGTCCCGGTTGCCCCTCTTCCAGGCCAGCTCTCTGCTGTGGCCAGGGAGTGCAGTGGAGGATGGCCCAAGTGCTTGGACCCTGCACCCCATGGGAGACCAGGAGAAGCATCCTGCCTTCGGATCAGCGCGGTGCGCCGGCCGCGGCGGCCATTGGAGGGTGAACCAACGGCAAAGGAAGACCTTTCTCTCTGTCTCTCTCTCTCTCACTGTCCACTCTGCCTGTCAAAAAATAAAAAAAAAAAAGAAAAAAAAAGAAAAAGAAAAAAAAAAGAATCATCATCTATCCCTTCAAAAGGCCCCGATCTCATGGGAGGTCTGAATGTTTATGCTATTGCACAGACTGCAAAGCAGAACGTGTGATCACTTCAGAATCATCACATCGCCCAGTCCACAGATGCTGTTGCGTTTCTGTGTTTTGTCCCAGCTGTGCATGGTACCAGGGCTGTTGCCTTCGAGGCGCTTCAAGTGCAGTGGGAGAGACAGAATTTGTTTTTTATCTAACAAACAAATATCTAACTGTACAGTATTGTTGAGTACTTTCTAGAAGACAGCATCAGGGAAGGCTCCCCTGGGAAGATACAGAGGCTCTGACAGCACAGAGAAAAGGGAGACTGGGTTCACAGGGGCAGGTTTCCCGAAGGAACAGAATTAGAATGACGCTGAAATGATGTGAAAATGTCAAGCTGCTGAGGTAGAGGCAACCGCCTCCCAGGCAGAGGGACACATCCGCAATGGCGTTACTGTGGGAACGCACAGAGTGGTCCAGTGTGGCCGAGGGCAGTGTGAGCAGGCCCTCGGGAGGGGGTGAGGGGGAAGAAGATGCAAGGGACAACACTGCAGAGGTGGATGGAAGCGCCTATACAGGGTTAGACTTTCGTTTTTATTTTCTCTTGGAAAGTGCCTCCCTCCAGCCATTAGAATTCAAAACTCAGGGACTTTTGTGGGTAAAATGAAGATGGGCCATTACATGAAGTTTCCACCAGAGGGTACCATAGGAGAAGGCGTACCTGAGAAATTATCCAGCACTTTCTCCATGCTAGGTATAGTTTTCGAGAGTGATTAGGACGCTTACTCAGCCAACCTCAGGGACTTTGCACTGTTCTGGGCAATGCGAGCCATCAGAAGCTTTTGAGCAGGACTGAACATGATCAACCTCACGTTTTGTAAGACATAACTGGGAAGAGAATGAAAGGAAGGAGGTCACAGACAGTGAGGAGTGGCCACTGCAGATGGGAGGGATTTTTTTTTTTTTTTTTTTTTTGACAGGCAGAGTTAGAGAGACAGACAGACCTGGTCTTGGTTCACCCCCAAAATGGCTGCTACAGCCGGCGCTGCGCCAATCTGAAACCAGGAGCCAGGTGCGTCTTCCTGGTCTCCCATGCGGGTGCAGGAGCCCAAGGACTTGGGCCATCCTTCACTGCCTTCCCAGGTCACAGCAGAGAGCTGGACTGGAAGAGGGGCAACCGGGACTAGAACCTGGTGCCCATATGGATGCTGGCGCCGCAGGCGGAGGATTAACCAAGTGAGCCACAGCACCAGCCCTAGGGAGGGATTTGAGTCATTGTGGAACAAGCCAGCAGCAGTGGCATAGGAGGAAGACAGCTGTGAGACAGTTTTCAGAGATAGCACCAGCAGGACTTGGTGACCACTTGCACATGGGGCTGAAAACGGAAGAGATGGAAGAAAAAAAGGTGAAGATCTGGGGCCCAGGTGATGGAGAGTGTGATGCTGTGGCCACAGCTGACAAATGGAGACCCAGAATGTAGAATAGCTGTGTCCGAGGGGCTGAGAGGAGTTTTGTGGGGTTTCTTTGCTTGCTTGTTTGCTTCGTTCTGTTTCAAATATTTTATGTATTTATGCTTATTAATCTGAAAGGCACATTTCCCAGATGCCTACAACAGCTGGGGCTGGGGCTAGGGCTGGTCTGTGCCAAAAAGCAGGAGCCTGGAACTTAATTGGGGTCTTCCTTGTGGGTGACAGGGACCCAAGTACTTGGACCATCACTTACTACCTCCCAGGGTGTGCACTGGCAGGAATACTGGGTCAGAATCTAAGGTGAGACTCAAATCCAGCAACTCCAGTACAGAATGTGAATGTGTTAGCTGCTGCACAAAATGCCTGCCCTAGGAGTTTGAGTTTGAACCCAATGACTGGTATGTCCAGAGCTCTGGGCTGGATCCTGTATCCTCTTTTTTTTTTTTTTTTTTAAGATTTATTTATTCGCCAGTGCCGTGGCTCACTAGGCTAATCCTCCACCTGCGGCGCCGGCACCCCGGGTTCTAGTCCCAGTTGGGGCACCGGGTACTAGTCCCCGTGGCTCCTCTTCTAGTCCAGCTCCCTGCTGTGGCCCAGGAGGGCAGCGGAGGATGGCCCAAGTACTTGGGTCCCTGTACCCGCATGGGAGACTGGGCGGAAGTACCCAGCTCCTGGCTTCGGATCGGCTCAGCGCCGGCCATAGCGGCCATTAGGGGAGTGAACCAATGGAAGGAAGACCTTTCTCTCTGTCTCTCTCACTGTCTAACTCTGCCTGGCAAAAAAAAAAAAAAAATTATTTATGTACTTGAAAGTCAGAATTACATAGAGAAGGTAGAGAAGGAGAGGCAGAGAGAGAGAGGTCTTCCATCCGCTGGTTCACTCCCCAGTCGGCCACAACAGCTGAAGCTGTGCCAATCTGAAGCCAGGAGCCGGGAGCTTCTTCTGGGTCTCCCACACGGGTGCAGGGCCCACAGGCTTGGGCCATCTTATACTGCTTTCCCAGGCCATAGCATAGAGCTGGATTGGAAGTGGAGTAGCTGGGACACAAACCGGCACCCATATGGGATGCCACACTGCAGGTGGTGGCTTTACCCCACTATACCACAGCACTGGCCCCTGGATCCTGTATTCTTAATCTAATTTGTGTGCCACAGCACTTACATCTTCATTTTTAACCAAGATCTTTCTTTTAGGCTACAGATCCATGTATCCAACTGTTCACCACATGTCACCACTTTCATGCCCCATATTCAGTCATTCACAGATTTGATTTTTTTAAAATTTATTTGAGAGGGGCTGGCACTGTAGCACAGCAGGTTAAGCCACCATCTGCAGTGCCAGTATCCCATATGGGTGCCGATTCGAGGCCCAGCAGCTCCACTTCTGATCCAGCTCCTTGTTAATGTACCTGGGAAAGCAGCAGAGGATGGCCCAAGTGCTTGAGTCCCTGCACCCATGTGGGAAGCCCAGAAGAAACTCCTGGCTTCAGCCTGGCTCAGTACTGGCCATTGCAGGGATGAACCAGGGGATGGAAGGCTCTCTCTCTCCCTCTCCCTCTCTCTCTCTCTCTCTCTCTCTCTCTCTCTCTCTCTCTCTCTGCTTCTCCCTATCTCTATCTGTAACTCTGCATTTCAAATAAATGAGAAAATCATAAAAAGAAAAGAAACAACAACCTCTCACGGTTGGGTTGGCATTGTGGCACAGCAGGTTAAGATGTAGCTTGCAACACTGACATCCCATTCAGAGTGCTGCTTCGATCCTAGCTACTCTGCTTTTGATCTAGCAGTCCTTCTAATGTGCCTGGGAAGGCAGTAGAAGATGGCCCAAGTTCTTGTACTCCTGTCATTCTGGGAGATCTGGGTGGAATTCCTGGCTCCTGGTCTTGGACATTTGGGGAGTGAATCTGCAGATGGAAGATCTCTGCCCCTCCCTCTCTTTCTCTGTTGCTCAGCCTTTCAAATAAATAAGTACATCTTAAAAAAAAAGAAGAAGAGCTCTCAAGATACAGTGAAAAGAGCAAATGCAGTGAAGTCAGTTAAAATCTAGAATCAAATTATATCAAATGATGGCTTTGCAGTTGTGTCCTTGGCAAGTCGCAGCCTCCCAGACCCAATTTCTTTATTTGTAAAAAGGAAACAACGCTTGCCTCGAAGGGTTGCCTGGGAGGTGAAATGGGATTAAAGCCCAAGTGTCTGGCAGGTGGTGGTTGCTCAGTCAGTGTTGGTCCCTTCCACGGGCACTGCCTCTCCCTGAAGAGCACTGGGAGGGCCTTGGTGCTGCCGGTGCGGGATTCGGCGTTTAAGCTGTGGGATCTAGGCAGTGGCAGAAGACGGTACTGAGTTCCTGGGACTCTTGTACAGGGTAGGGGAGAATTTGTACTACATTGGATCACTGAATAGAAATGAGATTACAGTGAAGGGAGATAGTCACAGAACAATTGGCTCTACACCAGCAGTGGCAAGTGTTAGGAATAAAGGAGATTAAAAGCTTAGGGTGGATAAGGAGACATGGGGAAGATGGGTGGGGAGCAAGCACTTGTAATTCCAGTCGGTTTCTCTGATGGCCTACTTTATTCATTGAAATCTTTCATGTTTCCTAAACAAGTGCACGTATGGCTTTACTTTTACCTCAGAATAACTACTCTAGCTGCACCTCACAGGGTTTTAGGTGCAGTACTTTCATTGTCAGTTAACTTCTAGTTGTTTCATGATTTCCATTGCTGTTATTATTTTCTGATTGCAAGTATGCTCTCTCTCTCTTTTTTTTAAATGTTTATATTTGAAAGGCAGAGTGAGAAGAGGCAGGGAGAGAATCACACACACACACACACACACACACACACAGAGAGAGAGAGAGAGAGAGAGAGAGAGAGAGGAGAGAGATCTTTCATTCTCTGGGTCACTCCCCAAATACTCACAACATCCAAGGCTAAGCCATTTCAGAACCAGGATCCAGGAACTCCATCCAGGTCTCCCACCTGAGTGCCAGGAACCCAAATACTTGGGCATACTGCTTCCAGGATACATTAACAAGAATGCCAGACAGGAAGCCGAGAAGATGGGAAGCAGAGACGCCGGGACTTGAACTGGTTTTCCAATGTGGGATGCTGTGTACCGAGTGGCAGCTTAACCCAGTGCACTAATGATGCCGACCTGACTACTGTGATTATTTAACCAAGATATTTAGTTCATTTTAAAGCCTTTCCAAATCTGCTTTTAAAATGTTTAAGTAGTCACTTTTATTTTTATTTTCAAGGCAGAGCTACAGAGAGAGACAGAAAGAGATCTTCTGTCTGCTGGGTCACTCCCCAAATGCCTACGACAGCCAGGGCTGGGCAAGGCTCGAACCAGGACCCCAAAACTCTACCACGGTCTCCCATGTGGGTTACAGGAACCCAACTATTTGAGTCACCATCCGCTGCTTCCCACACACATTAGCAGGAAACTGGATTGGAAGGGGAGGCAGGACCTGATCGCAGACATCCTGCTGCCACCCAAAGGACAGCTTTATACACTGTGTCATAACACCTGCCCACCTCCTTAAAGCTTTTTAAAACAAGATAGTGGGGCCCATGTTATGGATGGAGTTCCTGATTCCTGTGGTTTTGGCCTGGCCCAGCCCCAGTTGGAGAGTGAACCAGCAGTTGGTAAATCTCTTTCTCTGTCTTCCCCTATCTCTATTGCTGTATCTTTTTTTTTTTGTTTTAAAGATTTATTTATTTGGGGCCGGTGCTGTGGCATAGAGTATTAGTAAAATGGCATGGTCTTATCCACGGCGCGATCTTTGCCCTAGACACCCTCCTAGGCCCTGACCCCCACCGCCATTGCTAGAAGCCAGGTGACCAAATGGCCCTACCACAGGTGTCAGCTCCACCCCCACCCTAACAGGATTCCCTGTTCCTACTTCCCTGCTCCTTGATCTCTCTCTCTCTCTCAACTCCCCCCTCCCACCCACTTCTTTCCTTCCCTTCAGCCTATCAGATTTCCCTCATCAATAAACCCTTTCCCTTAACTCCAGTATTTGGTGTGTTTTGTGGTGGCCTTACATAGAAAATAAAGCCGCCACCTGTAGTGCTGGCATCACATATGGGCACTGGTTCAAGTCCCAGCTGCTCCACCTCCAATCCAGCTCTCTGCAAATGTGCCTGGGAAAGCAGCAGAAGATGGCCCAAGTATTTGGGCCCCTGCACCCATGTGGGAGACCTGGAAGAAGCTGCAGGTTCCTGGTTTCAGATCGGCCCAGCTCCTGCCATTGCAGTCATTTGGGGAGTGAACCAGCGGATGGAAGACCTCTCTCTGTAACTCTGCCTTTCAAATAAGCAAATAAATCTTATAAATAAATAAAGGTGTTTATTTTAAAAGTTATACCTTTACCCTCCCAGTTGGTTCAATATATAATGAATATTGAATAAATAAGTATTTATTGGATGCCTTCAATATGCCAAGACTGTTCTAGGCATTATGGAGATAGTGCTGAAAAAACACGCAAATGTTTTTGTTACTAGAGGCGACTGGAATAGGGGTCCTTATCTTCCCATAGGGAAAGAATTTCAGACATGAGACAAAGATAGACAGTGAGCAAGGTGGTGATGTTTAATAAGGGAATCTACCTGCTGGCCAGGTAGACAACTCTGCAAAGAACTGAGGGCCCAGGCTCTGCACTAAGACTGGAATTTTTATGGATATATGATGCCAGTGTTTCTCCTTCTTCCTGCCTTTTCTGGGATATTGCTGGGATGAGGGCTTTCCAGGTGTGGAATTTGTAAAATTCCTCCTGGGGCTTTATCAGCATGTGTCTCTGGACCTAATATCCCCCTAGAGCAGGGCTGGAAAGATTCCCCTGAGGAGTCCCCAAGGGAGGTTGGGACCCTGTCACATTTGACTGTAAAAGCTGGCTGCTTCCGAGGTCTGCTGCTCCGTGTCTTTCCTTATTCAATGGCAGGAATTTGGTATTTTTCTTCGGGTCCCTCTCACACACATAAACCACTGTCCACCTTCCTAGCTAACATTTTATTTGTTATTATGAAAAAATTTAAACATCCACGAAAGTAGAGAAGATAGTATTCTTCTATTACCCATCACCCAACCTAAATAATATAAGCACAGTCAGCCTTTCACTGGTAATCTCTGCCTCCTTCCTTTCTCCCCGCACATTATTTTGAAACAAACTCAGGATGTCAGATTATTTCACCCGCAAACATTGGCATATGTCTTTAAGAGATAAATATTCTTTAACTAAGAGGCAGTGGCTGGGGCCTGAGCCCTGGTTGTTGGTTCTGAGACCCCCTGCCCTGACTGGCCTGGGAGACAGCTGGAGGCAGGGAATGCCAAGGAGACCCACCCTCTTCTGCCCTGGGGGATGGGAGCTGTGATGGACTCAAGCCCCTTCTTAGCCAGTACATACCCTCCTTCTCCCCACTTCAAAGGTGGCGTTGAGAGCCCTGGCCTCCTGTCCTGTGATCTCCCTAATAAAACAGCAATCGCCTCTCCAAAAAAAAAAAAAAAAAAAAAAAATTCTTTAACTAAAAACAAACAACCTCAACAATCTGGAGTTTACTTTTTATTAAATACAAATTACAGGAGGTCGTTGTGATCAAATTCTTCCATGACATCCCAACAGACCTGGCTAAAACTCAGAATGGAGACAGTCACTGTAAAGTTTCAAGCTGAAACTAAGTTGTTTATTTATCTGGCCTTGTGAGAAATCAGGATTGGAGAGATAACAGCTAAATTCCCCAATTCACTTGGTAAAATGAAGGTCCCTCAGCTTTAATCCTTACACAAAGAAGTAGTCAATCAGTTATTTTCCAATTGTTCTGTCTGTCTTCCTCTCATGAGAAAAGTAACCTTGAAATGACCATTCTGCTTTAAAATGTGTGTGCATGTGTTTAACACTTCACAGATTTGTGGGTCACCTTGCGTAGGAGCCATGCGAATCTCAAGTGTCCCACTTCTGCACACACTGCCAAAGCAAGCACCACCTTTAGTTTTTGTTCCTGCTTTCTTAGCCCTTTTATATCTATAAAACCAGCCTCCTCTGTGTGGTTCATTGGAACACTTCTACTTTATGGAACAAAGTATTACCCAATTGTAGAGTCAAAACTAAAGCCAATTGAGATCATTAAAGTGAACTGTTGTAATTTTGCCCTTTGACAATTTTAAGAGACACTTCTAGGAGAGACCCACAAGGAACACCAAGGAAGCAAACAAGAACTGATGCTAGGTAATGATAGGTATTATTATAAGAATGAGGTGCAAGATGGGTTTTCTCTGGGATAGTCAGAGAAGTCCCCTGTGAGGATGGGTGTGCATGACTGAGAGAACAAGGCACTCCCCCAGTGACTGTCTTCAGGAGCCACGCACTAACTGAGGCTTCAGCCAGTGCTAAGCCTTGAGGCAGAGCTCACTGTCCAGGGAATGGTAAGGAGGCCTTTGAGATTGGAGGACTAAGTGAAAGGAAGAAGAAAAGAATATAAAGGGGTCACCAGGGGTCATGACAAAGAAAGAAGACTTCAGATTCAATTCTAGTTAGGTGTGATGGGCAGCCATTAGAGGGTTTTGAGTAAGGAAGTGACATGACCTGATTTCCTGATTTGACTTTGAAAGATCATTCTGGAAGCTACACATGTTATAGGAGAACATGTGTAGGAGGAAAGTGTGGCAACTAACAGGGAGACCGATTAAGAGACCATTGGAATGGTTCAGGTGGTAACTGATGGTGAGATGGTGATGAACCAGGGTGGTGGCAGTGGAGATGGTAAGAAGTGATTGACTTTTAGATATGATTTAAAGCTACAGTTAATGGGATCGCCTTATGAACCAGACGTGGGTATGTGAGATAAAGGTAAGTCAAGGTTGATTTCAAGACATTGGAACTGACCAACTAGTGCCGTTTACTAGCAAGAGAAATACGGGGAGAAGCTGGGGTCTGGAGGTTAGGAGCATATACTAAATTTGGGTTGCATATTAAACATTCAGAGACACCAGCTAGCCAGATAGCTACCTCTAGAGTTCACTGGAGAGATGAGGGCTGGATTTATGCATTTGGGAAATAACAGCATATAGATGCTACTGAGAGCTATGAGGCTAGTTGAGAATAGAATAGAGAATAGAATAGAATAGAATAGAATAGAATAGAATAGAATAGAATAGAGGCCGGCGCCGCGGCTCACTAGGCTAATCCTCCGCCTAGCGGCGCCGGCACACCGGGTTCTAGTCCCGGTCGGGGCGCCGGATTCTGTCCCGGTTGCCCCTCTTCCAGGCCAGCTCTCTGCTGTGGCCAGGGAGTGCAGTGGAGGATGGCCCAGGTGCTTGGGCCCTGCACCCCATGGGAGACCAGGAAAAGCACCTGGCTCCTGGCTCCTGCCATCGGATCAGCGCGGTGCGCCGGCCGCGGCGGCCATTGGAGGGTGAACCAACGGCAAAGGAAGACCTTTCTCTCTGTCTCTCTCTCTCTCACTGTCCACTCTGCCTGTCAAAAAAAAAAAAAAAAAAAAAAAAAGAATAGAATAGAATAGAATAGAATAGAATAGAATAGAGAAGTTAGGAAGAAGAAAGAATAAAGCTGGGAACCTGAGAAGAGGCCAGAGAGGCGGAGGAAAGCCGGGACAAGGGGGTGCCCTCGAGACATGAACTAGAAACAGGCTTCAGAGAAATGATCGCCAGATTGGACCCTGGGGGGCTATTTGGTGGCCTCAACAAGAAGGATTTCTGCTTAGCGATGGCAACACTTTGGTGTGGTAGATTCCAGCATGAACAGAGGTGAGGAAGTGGGAACGGGAGCAGAGAAATTGGGTGGTAGCTGGAAAGGAGTGTGGAGGCAAGGAAGTTGTGTTGTTTCATTTCTTTGATGGGCGCTATGATAGCACGTTTGTATGCTGATAGGAGTAATCCAGTAGAGATTTAAAAACTAATGATGCAGAGAGTTACTGAGAGAGGAAGAATCCAGGGGCAAAGTCCCTGAGCAGGGAGATAGGACAGGGAAACCAGAGTACAGCGGGGGGAGAAACAGGAGCACAGACTGAACCTTTTCAAGGAGAGGGAAGGCATACATGGGTAAAGCCACAGGCAGATTGACAGGCTTAAATGGGTGGGGCACTCAGCAGAAGTTCTGACTGTTCCTGTCTTCCCATGAGGACATCAGCTGGAAGTGATGCTTTGAGAAGTGGTCCTGGTTTGAAGATAAACGGAAAACTCAGTTGACTGCAAGTGTGTGGTAGGATTTCTGAGTAGTATTGAGGGTCTCTTTGAGGTCTGGACGCTACATGAAATAATCTATTAAGTCAAAACCTGAATTGTGTGGGGCCATTGTTGTGGTGTAGCAGGTAAATAAATAAATAAATCTTTAAAAAAAACAACCCTGAATTGTGGAGCAGCTATTGGGCCGCAGCAGGTTAAGCTGCTGTTTTGGACACCTGCAGCCTGTAGTGCCTGGGACCGAGTGTCACCTCTGCTTCTGATCCATCTTCCTGCTAACACACACTTTGCCCCTGGATTCTTCCTCTCTCAGTAACTCTCTGCATCATCAGTTTTTAAATCTCTACTGGAGCAGCAGATGATGACTCAAGTAGTTGGGTCCCTGTCACTCGTGTGAGAGACCCAGGTGAAGTTCTGGACTCCTGGCTTTGGCCTGGTCCAATCCTGGCTGTTGTAGGCATTTGGGGAGTGAACCAGCAAATAGAAAATCGATATCTCTCTCACTTGCTCTGCTTTTCAAATACATAAATAAACTTTAAAGAAAAAAAAAAGCCTTGATTGTGTGTTCCTTCTCTTTATACAACCCAGCCCCTATCCACAGTAATTATTTTATTTATTTATTATGCATTAGTGTACATCACCAGGTATTCATTGATTCATTCAATTTTATTTATTGAGTGCCGGGCACTCACTCAGGAACTAACGTTACAGCAGTGAACAGGCAGGTCTCTGCATTCCAGGAACTTATCTTCCAGATCTTAAAAGATACACACCCTCATCTTTGGTAAACATATGAAAATAATTAGGACATGGGAAATAATCCATATTCATCTGCTCAGAACAGGAGTCACCTAAGTTCCTAGAATAGTAAGGCCCCAGGACAGATTGGGCCCAGCAGAGGAGTGAAAGGCACAGCCGCCACAGGGCGTGGCTCTTTCCCACTAGTACAGGGCTGGCTCCACGGAATCCAGCCAAGTGCAGCAGACAGAGGAGTAATCTGCTGGAATGTGTGTCTCTAGTGTCAGAATAAGGATTCATCATTGCCTCCAAAAGAGCATGAATTAATTCACCATCATAACAAAACAAGGACTGTGCCATCCAGATTCTCAGGACCATAGAAACCCTAGAAGACACAACTTCCTTTGAACTTCTGGCTATATCCAAAGGCAAGCAGAGCATACCCTAAAAAGGGCTTATTGATTCAGTCTCCTCATTTCATCTTTGTTTTTTTTTTTTCTGACCTATTTTGTTTGACCTTTTCTTTATTATTTCCTTTCTCTTTTCTCATTCATTTTCATCTGCTTTCCATTTTTAAATGAAATAAAGGATCCCTAAAATCGCTGGCTCAGGAGGCCTCCATAGGCACTGGGACTCTGGGAAGAAAGTTGACTTTAACTTAAAAGAAAGGTTTCCTTCTGACTTTGGGCATGTAGGTATGAGAAGAGCAGGGTGAGACCATGTGCACTGAGATGACTCCAGGGAAAGATGTGGGTTCTTTCTAAGTAAACTCGGACTTCACCACTCTGCCGCAAACAGCAACAATAATGTACTGTCCGTTGGATCCAGAAAAAATGAATCAGGAATGCAGGGGATCAGCTTCGTGCTCTATTCCTCCGTGTTCACAGGCACTTCTTTTCTTTTTTCATCTTTATTCATTTTCATTGTATTTGAAAGATCAGAGATAGAGAAATCTTGCATCTGCTGGTTCACCCCCCAAATGCCTGCAACAGCCAGAACTGGGCCAGGCTGAAGGTGGGAGCCAGCGAACCCAGTCCTGGTCTCCCACAAGGGCGACAGGGACCCCGGTACTTGGGTCATCATCTGCTGTCTCCCAGCAGCAACAGCAGGGCACTAGTGGGAAGCAGAGCTGGGATGTGAACCCAGGCATTCTGATATGGCATACAGGTGTCCCAGGCATTATCTTAACCACTGTGCCAAACTTCCATGCCCAACAGGCATTTTTAACCTAATGTTTCCAAAGAGAATACTGGAACGTCAGAGTGTTCTTGTCTATCCCAAGTAGCACTCGCGTGCCATTTCCATCTCTGTGCAGTAGGTGTCAGCCATGCACAGCCTTCCAAAGTCCAAATACGATATTTGTAAGAAATGACCCTTCTACCTACCCTTTCCCTGGTTAAAGGGACCAGTTGCTTCCCATCTGAAGCATGTAAAATATCACTGAGAAGTTGAAAACAGAGTTGACTAAGTACTGGGGAGATAGCCAAGCTGAGGATGGTGTGAAGGGATGACAGATGGTGGGGCCTAAATTAGGTGTTATGGGTCTCAACGAACAGATATTATGAGCTGGCCCCAAGGTGGGTCTCTAAAAGGCAGTTTTGACACCGCTTGGAGACTACATAGGCATGGCCCTGATGGAAAGTTTTGTTTCCTTGGGCGAGAGAATTTGAGGCAGGGACAAGCTGCTCCAGTGTAAACCATTATCTTACTTGCTCATGAATAGTTTAAGTGTCTGGTCTTTGACCTCAGGTAAGACACATCTGTGAGTCTCAGCTTAATTTTTTAAGTCTTTAAAAATAACTGCCTTATCTATACAAGATACTTAATGAGGAGGGAAAAAAATCAAGATATTGTTCACCAGCCAGCTTGTAGACTGTAAAGCCATATTTAAATGTAGAGGGTAAATAAAATATTAAAGGCCAATGTAGAATAATGAATTAAAAAATTCAGTGCTCAAAATTTAATAGACTTCAGGTAATTATTTTTTGCAGATTTCCTTCAACATATTGCATCAAGATTTTTCTTTCTCTCTGATGGTCAATAAGCCCATAGAATTTTGACACACTTAGGATTTTTATCACAAAAAGATCCCAGACTTTGTATGAATGGCTCTTGGAAGGAGGAGAGAGCCCTTCTTGCTTTTACATTGCGTCATTAATAGTCATAAATCAGTTGTGAATTCCAAGTGCTAAAACATAGAAATACTAATCTTCAACCGCACTTCCTTTCCAGTTTGGCAAACTTAGTACCAGTGTAGCCCAAGAACGTGTGTGATCCCATAACCCCCCTTAGCTTCCTAACTCATAAACGGAGGGCGCTAAGGCTTACCATGTTGTCAGTTGGTGCTGGTTTTGGCAAGAGAGCTCAAATTAATCACTTTCATGTTTTATACCCTATTAAGTCTGCATCATTTAAATGAGAACTAAACACTCATGAAAGAACTCACGTTTGAGAAGCGGAAAGATTATTTGTTTTCCCCTTTGATGTTGAAATCTGAACAAAAGTCTGCAAATCGGATTTGCTGAAAAATGAAATCCATCAAATTTTCCCTCCGTATTTCCTAAGGTTGCCAGGAAAGGCCAGAGGCAGTTCAAACATTTCTCATTTCCCATGACTCAGCCCCTCCCGTGGAGTTTTGTGCTATATATTCCCTGCCTGGCTGAAAACCCTTTATACACTGCCTTCTTTTCTTTTTTCTGCTGAGGCTTTCAATTTGCTGTATGTTGAGCTGGTAGGAGAAGAGAAGGGATTGAAATTCCAACCTTTGAAACCTCTTAATACTTGCTGAGTTATCAAGGGACAGACTGAAGAAAAGCCTGGGGAATGGACTTTGCCCATTTGAAATAGCCTTTGCTACAAAAGCTCAAACAACCTCATTTTTTAAGGAATTAACTATTTAACTCTTACAACGCACAATCTTTTGGGACATTTTCCAAAAAGCAAGGCCAAACCCCTGTAGCTAGTGGCCAGTTTGGGAAACTTTACTTTTGAGACTCACTTGAAAACAAAGTCATTTTGCATATGTGATAAGATTCAAAATAACTTCATTTTAGATTCATACTGTTGTCCGATATATTACTTCGCGCTGTTTTTTTTTGTTTTGTTTTGTTCCCAAAGTACAATCAATGATAGACCTAACTTCTTTCTGGCAGTTTCTCCAGGGAAGGGAAGCAGGTAACAATATGGTCTAAGTTAGTCATCTCTTAACGTCAGCAAGGCTGCTTCGCGATCAGGGAGGTGCTGATAATTCCCCCGCCTGCTTTTCAAATGCTGACTTTTATAGTAAATTGCGGAATCAGGATCTGAATCTTTTTTTTTTTTTTTTTAATATGTCAACCAGCCCTGGGTAACAGCTGTGAACAACGAAGCTGCCACTAGCTCCTGGTGGTTTAGTTTTCTTCCTACTCTTCATGGCTCACAGTTACACTCCATGAACCTCTCCCATTTTTCTTAATTCCTTCCATTGGCTTCTCCCCACGTGGAGATTCTTCTGAGCTTCCCAAAAAACTTGAAAAGGGTGGATGTCCTTGCACCTTTTCTCTTGTACCCTCCAAAGCCCCAGCCCTACATGCTGACTGCTAGTGGCATTCCACGCGTCTGCTGCGGTGACTGTTCCTCGCCACTGGAGAATTAGGCAGGCTGCCCGCAGCGTGCCTTGACCGAGGAGGGGAAGTGCGCAACCGGCCATTCAGCCTTCCCCAAACCCGGGGGACAATCAGGCGTGATGTGGAGCCCAGTTGAAGCAGGGTCTCACTTTATTGTAAAAGGGAGGTGTATATATAGCTGAGGTACAGAGCGGATGGTACAGAGCAGATGATCAGATGCGGGCAAGGGCTGGGGTGTTGTGATGGAAAAGGGTCTTAGCCACTCCTATTATACCACCTTAATGATCCTTAGACAGAAGCGCCCTGGGGCTGGGGTGTTTGCTACCAGGGATTTGAAATTTAAAGTCAGGTTTTCAAATTAAGTTCCTCTAGGCCTCTCCGGATTCAGCGTCCCCCACACGTCTGCATCACTGTCCCCAAAGGCTGTGCAGCGCCCTGCTCGCTAGCGAGCTCCCCCGGCGCCCTCGGGGTGCAAGGATCGCACCCCCGCGTAGCGACCAGCAGAACGACGGAGACGGGGACAACGACGAGGGGGAATCGTGTATTCCATTTCTTCAGGGGCTGTGTACCAATATTTAAATGGCAGCGGAGGGAGGAGACGCGCCGGAGGATGGAGAGGCGCGGAGGCGACGGGGAGGAGCCTCGCCCAGCGAATAAAAGCTCCGGCTCGCAGGGACGCACTTGGGCGTGCGGAGGAACCACTCGGCTGGAACCCGCAGCGATGGGGCAGCCTGTTCCGTGAGCGCCGAGAGCCGAGCGAGGCAGGCAAGGGCAAGAAGGGAGAGGACGTCTGGGGAGAGCGGAAGCCGGAGGTCGGGAGGGGAAAACAAACCCGCGGCAGGTGGAAGTCAGATCGGGCGCGAGCCGGCCCCGTCCTCCGCTTGTTTTTCTGGGAGAGAGGGAAAGTACCTGAGGATCGCTCCTTCGGTTAATGAAAACTACTTTTACCCTCAGCCTTAAAGACTAAGGGGAGGTAAAGGCGGTCCCTGTTCCATTAGGAAGAGCGCTGAAGGGAGCGCAGACTGGCTTTTTTTTAAGCGTCTGAAATCCGGCAGCGGCTGACGCGCCGAGCGGGTCCACCCGGGCGTGGACGCATCCCTTTCGGGAGCAGTCCAGCGGGAGCCGCTGGTGCAGGTCTATTTTTATACTTAAATATATATATATATGCTCCCCACTCCCACCCCTTCCAAAACAACACTTTCCTGGTTTGTAAGCACGAGTGATGAGAAAGTGTCCATACAAAGTAGGGATATTTTCAGCCTTTCCTCTGCTTGTCTTTTTTAGACGGTAGGAGTGGTCCCTATTTCGGGAAAAGGTCATTTAAATTTGAAAGGCTGTATCTTTCTCTGTATTTATATGCGTACGCATTGAGAGAGAGAGAGAGAGACAGATACAGAGAGCGCGCGCTTTTTGGAGGTTGAAATCTTACTGAGAAAGATGGAAAAGGGGGCCAGGCACCGACACAACACCGACAAGAACCACGCAGGTGGGAGCGAATCCGAAGATTTCCCCGAGGCCAGCTCCGGAGGGGGCGGAGTAGCCCTGAAGAAAGAGATCGGATTGGTCAGTGCTTGTGGCATCATCGTAGGTGAGTCTAATTTCTTTGCCCAGCCTCTCCTCCACCTCTCTGGGGGTCGTCGTGTTGGGACCTTAGCTCCTCTAAAGCACTTTTTTTTTTTTTTTTTTTTTTTTTTTTTTTTTTGCTGTATTCCTGACGGAAGCATTGCCGGCCGCCTGTGCTGTTACCTTATTGGAAGTCACAGACGTCAGCCATCCCTCCCTCCGAAGCGGACTGAACAGTTGTGTCCCGTGTTCAGAGAACGGAGCAAATAGGGTCACCGCCCTGGCTGATTATGCGGCCCCGCATTGCCTGGGACTCGAACACTGGGAAGTTCTGATTCAGTAGCTTTAAGGTGCGACCTTACAGGTGCGACGGAGGGACCTGAATTTTTTAACAGGCTTTTATGCAACCACCCTCAAGAGGCTGTGGGCTGGCTTCCGGGACGTATTTTGTAGATATTTTGTTGTTTTATGTTATGTGAACTGTGGAATGCGTCCTAGAAATGACAACTGCAGCAAGAATCATGCCTTGCCTTAGGAGCGTTTGCCGTCGCTGCGTGACGTGAGGTGCGATGGCTGGAATTTTGTACCCGCTTCACAGATTAGGAAGTTAAGGAAGAAAAGGAGAGACAGACTGTGCTTTTCTGTAAACGGCGAGTTCGCCGTTGGTGTCTCTCGTGGCCCAGTGGAGTAAAACTGTCTCTCTTTATTTTTAAAGATTTATTTATTTATTTACAAGTCAGAGTTACAGAGAGAGAGGAGAGGAAGAGAGAGAGGTCTTCCATCCGATGGTTCACTGCCCAATTGGGCGCAACGGCCAGAGCTGCGCCCATCTGAAGCCAGGAAATTCTTCCAGGTCTCCCATGTGGGTGCAGGGACCCAAGGACTTGGGCCATCTTCTACTGCTTTCCCAGGCCACAGCAGAGCTGGATCAGAAGAGGAGCAGCTGGGACTAGAACCGGCGCCCTTATGAGATGCTGGCGCTTCAGGCCAGGACATTAACCTGCTGTCCCACAGTGCCGACCCTGTAAAACTGTCTCTTGACACCCCAGAAGACCCTTTGAGGTTGTCTAAGGGCATCTTCCCTAACTAGAGGTAGAGGAAGAGCTGACAGGTGAAATGTGTGCTCTGCCGCGGAAGGTGGGCGTCCTGGGGGACCCCGGTTGTCCCTGTGTGCCGCTCCGACTGACTACCTTGTTCTTTTCTGTGTTCTTTGCACAGAAGCTCTGCAGGTGCCCCTCCCTGACCTCACCTCAGGGGGTGAGGGCTCCAGCCATCTTTGATAGGGGCACCCCTTCTTCCCACAGAAAGGGGTGCAGGACAGTGAGGCCCCGATGGAATTCTCCATCGTCTTTCCAGAGTTCCCTTGTGAAGGCTAACTGTCCCTGGCTTGTGAACCAATTTCCCTGCACACCACCAAGTTCCATGCAGTAGCTCAGAGAGGTTTTGGCATCTGAGCAAGAGTGACACTGGAGAACGCCCTTGAAATAAAATAAAATCACTCCAGTATTCAGATAATCCTCTTCACCTCTACACCCAGACTCAGTGGGCATTATCTCTAATAATGTCTTTTCCAGTGGAATCCCATTGTATCTAATTCTCTGGCTCTGGGAACTTTTCCAGGCATCCACAATTATAAGAAGATAATGCTATAAAAAAATTACTGTCATGATCTGAACTTCTCATTACATTTTCTTTGCCTCTCCTTTACTTTATCTCAATTGCTCTAAAAAAATGAGATCAGCCAAGGACTCGTTATGTATAGCTCATGCCAATTCAGGGTCTATAAATAGCCTGGAGCCTGTTACCTCTTTCGCTGGTTTGACTGATATGATGAAGCATTTTCCTGCCTTTGGGAAGGTCCTGACTCATACGCAGGTATGCAGGCCCACCTGCACTCAGCATCAAAGCTCCTCCTTCCTTCCTCGCTCTTGCTCACCCATCCCTACAGGCGAGCAGGGGTTCGGGAGGAGAGGGTATTTTCCTATAGGTTGTTGTCTCTTTGGCATTTTCTTCTAAGACTATGAAGAAATGGGGCATTAGGGTTAATAAGTACAGTTTCCTGTGGGGTGGTTTGTCCATGACCTCGTGGATGCGCATTCCATGTGAGAATAGTCCCGAAGTTCCCCATGGTGCCATGACAGTGGTGTGCTTTGGTGAAAGGAGATCCTAAATAGGTGATTTCAATTCTTTTTTCTTTAAAAAAAAAAAAAAGATTTATTTATTTATTTGAAAGGCAGAGTTACAGAGAGGCAGAGAAAGGAGAGGTCTTCCATCTACTGGTTCACTCCCCAGATGGCTGTAACAGCCAGAGCTAAGCCAATCTGAAGCCAGGAGCTTCTTAGAGGTCTCCCACATGGGTGCAGGGGCCCAAGGACTTGGGCCATCTTCCACTGCTTTCCCAAGGCAAGGCAGAGAGCTGGATCGGAAGTGGAGCAGCAGGCACTGCAGGTGACGGCTTTACACCCACCCCACCCCTCCATGCCACAATGCCGGCCCCTAAATGGGTGATTCTAAAGACATTGGGATTTTTTCCAAAACTGAGAACCCTTGTAGAGTTAATAAACTATTCTACTTCCATTCAAGCTAGAAGGAGACACAAATTTCCCTGTTACAATGACACAGGGTGGAATGCTTTCTGGTTCCGCTCGTGCCTGAGTGTTGAGTAGCAGATGTGCTGGGAGCTATCTTGTCCTCCTGTAGGGGGCTTTCCAAGTGCATGATAGCAATTCAGATTTTTTTCAGCACAAAAGGCAAAAATAGAACTGGTATTTTCCATGCAGAATTCAGTTATCTGGTGCTCAATGTCAACAGTATGGCAGCAAAAGAATTAAAAGGCAAAAAGAGGGGCCGGCGTTGTGGCATAGCAGGTTAAGCCACCGTCTTCGAAGCCCACGCTGTTCGAGTGCCTGTTTGACTCCTGGCTGCTCTTCCGATCTGGATTCCTGCTAATGCATTCTGGGAGGCAGCAGGGGATGGCTTAAGTAGCTGAAACCCCTGCCACCCTCGTGGGAGACCCAGATATGGGTTCTTGGCCCTTGGCTTAGGCCTGGCCTGATTGTTGCAGTCATCTGGGGAATGAACCAGCAGATGGAAGATCGATGTTTCTCCCTCTGTCTCTCTCTCTTCCCTCTCCTTTTTACTTTGCCTTTCAAGTAGATGAAAATAAATAAGAAGATTTTTTTTTTTTTGACAGGCAGAGTTAGACAGTGAGAGAGAGAGACAGAGAGAAAGGTCTTCCTCCCGTTGGTTCACCCCCCAAATGGCCACTATGGCCGGTGCTGTACTGATCCGGAGCCAGGAGCCAGGCGCTTCCTCCTGGTCTCCCATGCAGGTGCAGGGCCCAAGCACTTGGGCCATCCTCCACTGCACTCCCTGGCACAGTAGAGAGCTGGACTGGAAGAGGAGCAACCGGGACAGAATCTGGTGCCCCAACTGGGACTAGAACCCAGAGTACCGGCGCCGCAGGCAGAGGATTAACCTAGTGAGCCGTGGGGCCGGCCAGAAGATTTTTTTAAAAGGCAAAAAGAGGCAGAAAGTTTCCAAGTGAATCAGGTGATATGATATGGAAAAGTAGCATTTGTCCCAGATATGTCGCATCCCCCACTGAGTTAGGTGAGTAAGTTAAACTGTATGTTTCTTGCAAGTTCATAAAATGTCATTAACAATCATCCTGGATGATCAGAAGTAGGAATTATAGAACAGCACATATTATAAGAATATAAAATGAACTAATAGAAGATTCGTGCTCTAGGGTTATTTATAATCTGATTGGGGAGATAAGATTCCAGTGCATTAGAGAACATTGAACATTCTTGATATGGTTTAGCTGTGTAAGAACTGAAGGAGGGCAAAGTTAGTTGAATGGTTGGAGGCCCAGAGAGAGAGAGGTTCTTATAAAGCACTAGGTTAAGAAGACTTGAAGGATATGTGCAAAGAGGGAGTAGGGAAAATATTTCAGGGAGATTTTATAGGTTAGAGGACAAGGACTAAACTGTTACTTCCTTGAGTAAAAGTTGTATCTTATACATCTGTCTTTTTTTTTTTTTAAATGTTTATTTATTTCAAAGTCTGTTACAGAGATGGGAGAGGGAGAGCGAGTGCACACAAGGGTGCTCTTCCATTCTCTGGTTCACTTCCCAAATGGCTGGAGCTGTGCCAGACTCAAGCCAGGAGCCAGGAGCTTCTTTGGTCTCCCATGTGGATGCAGGGGCTCAAGGACTTGGGCCATCCTTGCTGCTTTCCCAAGCACATTAGCAGGGAGCTGGATGGGGAGTGGAGCACCTGAGTCTTGAACCGGCACCCATATGGGATGCCTGTGTTACAGGTATCGGCTTAACTGCGGCATCACAGTACTGGTCCTGGCCCATTTTATTTTATTTATTTATTTATTTTTTTTGACAGGCAGAGTGGACAGTGAGAGAGAGAGACAGAGAGAAAGGTCTTCCTTTGCTGTTGGTTCACTCTCCAATGGCCGCCGCAGCCGGCACGCTGCAGCCGGCGCACCGCGCTGATCCGATGGCAGGAGCCAGGAGCCAGGTGCTTTTTCCTGGTCTCCCATGGGGTGCAGGGCCCAAGCACCTGGGCCATCCTCCACTGCACTCCCTGGCCACAGCAGAGAGCTGGCCTGGAAGAGGGGCAACCGGGACAGAATCCGGCGCCCCGACCGGGACTAGAACCCCGTGTGCCGGCGCCACTAGGCGGAGGATTAGCCTAGTGAGCCGCGGCGCTGGCCCCCATTTTAATTTTTTACCATCACCTTTGCCCTGACCTAACATCATTGTTGCTCTCCATGTATTTGGCTAAGGAAACCTATTGGCAGCAGACCAACTTAGATTTCACTGTCAATGTGGAGTCCCCCCACCCCCAATCTAAAAGGGATGTGAAGGATAACAAAATTCACTTACTAGTGATAGCAAAACCACTATTCACAGGTGTTGCTACTAAGCACTTACTCTGTACCATGTACTCATCCTGTTACCTAATGTACTTCATCTTGTTTGTTCCTCAAAATAAGCTCTGTGTAATAGGTACTTATTACCTCTTCCTACAGATAAAGTCGAGGCTCAGAAGGATAAGCAACCTGCCAAAGGTCGCTCAACTAAAAAGTCTTGCAGACAGGATTCAGACCTGGAGTTTCAATCCGGAATCAAGCTCTGGGGCATTGCTCCCCACTGTTTCTATTTTTGTGTCCAGTTGGGGTGTTTTCTCACAGACAGATTGGAAGCTCTTATTGCTTTTATAGATGAAGCAATTAGCAGTGTACTCCCAGTGAGGAGAGTTTACTGTTTAAGGGGAAGCTGGGGAGTCAGCTGGGAGTGGGAGAAGGTCCTGGTCTTGGGGTAGCTGCGGGAAGACTTACACTAAAGCTGGCCTGCTCAGCCCACGCTCCCATGAACTCCCCTCATGCACTCCTTTCCTTTATGGATCAACATTCTCCCCAGGCGTGTCCGAGCCCTCCACAGCACCCATGACTGTTTCGGTAACTTTATTCCAGTTGTATATTTCGGTGTAGACATGAGGTCTGAAAGCAGAGAAGCTGCCTACAAAACCTAAAGAACAATGCTCCTGATGTGTTTTTAGCACAATGTATGCTCTCGGCAGAACTTGCTACTGGAGTCAGGTCTAGCTGTTAGATCACTCTCTCCTAACTAACATGATTTTTTTTTAAATAATTTTTGAGGGCGGCGCCGCGGCTCAATAGGCTAATCCTCTGCCTTGCGGCGCCGGCACACCGGGTTCTAGTCCCGGTCGGGGCGCCAGATTCTGTCCCGGTTGCCCCTCTTCCAGGCCAGCTCTCTGCTGTGGCCAGGGAGTGCAGTGGAGGATGGCCCAAGTGCTTGGGCCCTGCACCCCATGGGAGACCAGGATAAGTACCTGGCTCCTGCCATCGGATCAGTGCGGTGCGCCGGCCACAGCGCGCTGGCCGCGGCAGCCATTGGAAGGTGAACCAGCGACAAAAGGAAGACCTTTCTCTCTGTCTCTCTCTCTCTCTCTCTCTCTGTCCACTCTGCCTGTCAAAAAAAATTTTTTTTTTTTGAGGCTTACTTTTTTGTTTATTTGAAAGACAGAATGACAGACAAAGAGGGAGAGACAGATCTTCCATCCACTGGTTCACTCCCTAAAATGGCCACAACAGCCAGGCCTGGGCCAGGCTGAAGCCAGGAGGAGCCAGGCAGGAGCTCCATCTGGGTCTACCACATGAGTGTCAAGGACCCAAATACTTACTTAGGCCACCCTTGACTGCCTTTCCAGACACAGATGCAGGAAGATGGGTCCAAAGCAGAGTAGTTAGGACTGGAACTGGCATGGCATACAGAGGCAACCTACTGTGGCACAGCGCAGGGCCCTAAGAATAGTTCTTATTGAATACTTACTAAATGCCAGTTCTGTGCCGTAGCTCTCTACTTATTTTATTTCACCTGACCATAATTGTGTTGCAGAAGATACTACAGTTATCTTAAATATGGGAAGACTGAGTCACATAGTAATTTGCCCAGGATCATAGAATTGATAACCAGGTGGTCTAACGTCATAGGCTAAATGCTTAACCATTCCCTAATTTTTTAAAAATTATTTATTTATTTATTTATTTATTGACAGGCAGAGTGGACAGTGAGAGAGACAGAGAGAGAAAGGTCTTCCTTTGCCGTTGGTTCACCCTCCAATGGCTGCCGCGGCCCACGCGCTGTGGCCGGCACACCGCACTGATCCGATGGCAGGAGCCAGGTACTTCTCCCGGTCTCTCATGGGGTGCAGGGCCCAAGGACTTGGGCCATCCTCTACTGCACTCCCTGGCCGCAACAGAGAGCTGGCCTGGAAGAGGGGCAACCGGGACAGAATCCGGCGCCCCGACCGGGACTAGAACCCGGTGTGCTGGCGCCGCAAGGCGGAGGATTAGCCTAGTGAGCCACAGTGCCGGCCCATTCCCTAATTTTTTAAAGCTTTATTTTATTTTATTTAAATAGCAGAGTTAGAAAGCAAGAGGGAGACAGACAACTGGTTAACTCCCCAAATGGCTGCAAGCCAAGAGCCAGGAGTTTCTTCTGGGTCTCCCACATGGGTACAGGGGACCAAACACTTGGACTATTTTCTGCTGCTTTCCCAGGCACATCAGCAGGGAGCTGTGTCAGAAGTGGAGCAGGGGGCCAGCGCTGTGGCATAGCAGGTAAAGCCTCTGCCTGCAGTGCTGGCATCCCATATGGGCACCAGTTCGTGTCCCAGCTGCTCCACTTCCGATCCAGCTCTATGCTGTGGCCTGGGAAGGCAGTAGAAAATGGCCCAAGTCCTTGGGTCCCTGCACCCATGTGGGAGACCCAGAAGAAACTCCTGGCTCCTGGCTTCGGATCAGCACAGCTCTGGCCATTGCAGCCATCTGGGGAGTGAACCAGCAGATGGAAGACCTCTCTCTCCCTCTCTGCCTCTCCTCTCTCTGTGTAACTCTGACTTTCAAGTAAATAAATAAATATTAAAAAAAAAAAAAAAAAGAAGTGGAGCAGCCAGGACTCAAACTGGTGCCCATATTGGATGCCGGCCCCCGTTCTGTTCTCCATTTTTAAATGATACCCAAGAGAGAAGGTTGGTAGGCTGACCATGGAGGAAGGCAATCTTGAGATTAGAATTTGGAAAAAGCATGGCTAGCTGATGCTGAAAAAAGCTGGAAAAGGCAGATTTTTAAAGAAAAGATGTCAGTCTGCAGAGATGTTTGGCTGTGGTTAGAACTGAACTGAAATGGCACTGAGTTGACCTGGAAAAATTTCAGGTCCCAGAACTTTCAAACCCATGTGATCTTTCCACTTTGAAGAGTGTGTGTTTTGGTTTCTCACATGTGTCAGCTTCTATTGGACATTGCCCCGAGGAAGGGAGTATGAAAGTTACTTCTTGAGTTTGTACTTATTTCAATTAAAAAAAAAAAAAAAGATGGAGGGATTAGGATTTGGTTCATTCAAGATGAAAGCATGATTAAAACTCCCATTGTTCACAAAGAAAGCCCTGGGGCAGGAGCCAATGAGGAGGAATTTCCGCACACTCACATCTTGGTGAGTAAGGAAAGGCCAAACTCAGCAGTATAAAAATCAGTAGCTGTCTTTTCCTGAGCACTTACTATGCACCAGATTCATCATGCCTGATGAGTACTTTGTGAAAATTCTAGTCCCATGCAATAAACAGTTTTACAGAAATAAAGGTTCAAGTAGCTAAGTGGCTGGGTGATGACAGAGGTGATTTCCCACCCTAGACATGGGACTCTGAAGCCACTGGGCTGAACCAGATGCATAGCATAGGGTATAGGGTGGTGGTCCTGTCTCCAGGAACCAGACAGCTCAAGGAGCAATGTGGTTGAACCTGCTACCATCAGGGCCACAAAATATGTTCCCCCGAGAAACAGAATTGTGCAGAATGAGTGACCAGTAGGAGATGCTTAGAGTGGGGGAAAGAAAACAGGAATCCAGCGAGTAAAAAACTGTATCCAAGAAACAGAACCCAGGAGCCCATTTTATTTAGAAAAACAACGGCAGCGGCCGGCGCCGCGGCTCACTAGGCTAATCCTCCGCCTAGCGGCGCCGGCACACCGGGTTCTAGTCCCGGTCGGGGCGCCGGATTCTGTCCCGGTTGCCCCTCTTCCAGGCCAGCCCTCTGCTGTGGCCAGGGAGTGCAGTGGAGGATGGCCCAGGTGCTTGGGCCCTGCACCCCATGGGAGACCAGGAAAAGCACCTGGCTCCTGGCTCCTGCCATTGGATCAGCGCGGTGCGCCGGCCGCAGCGCGCCAGCCGCGGCGGCCATTGGAGGGTGAACCAACGGCAAAGGAAGACCTTTCTCTCTGTCTCTCTCTCTCTCACTGTCCACTCTGCCTGTCAAAAAAAAGAAAAAAAAAAAAAAAAGAAAAACAACGGCAGCAATGACATGTTTTTGTTTTTGGTTTGGACATGAATTTATTTACGTCCAGGCTTACAAAGGCATAAAAGTCTCATTTTGTGATATATTCAACCAAAAGTATTGATTGAAAATAAAGCTAGAATTGTCCTAGAAAACTCAGAACCCCTGGTCATGCAGGGTTGCAGCAGTCCTGGAGGGGGAAGTAGGTCAGAACCCAGAACCTTCAGCTTGGCTCAGCAATATCCAAGCCCAGCTATCCCAGGAACTCCAGTGCAGACTTCAGTCCATCTGAACTGTATCTAATCCATCCAAGAACTACCCCCAATAAAAACATCTTCTGGGGCCAGTGTTGTGGTGAAGCAGGTAAAGCTGCCACCTGCAGCGCTGGCATCCCATATGGGCACTGGCTCAAGACCCTGCTGCTCCACTTCTGATCTAGCTCTCTACTATGGTCTGGGAAAGCAATAAAAGATGGCCCAAGTGCTTGGGCCCCTGCACCTGCATGGGAGGCCCAGAAGAAGCTCCTGGCTTCAGATTGGCCCAGCTGCAGCTGTTGCAGCCATGTGGGGTGTGAACCAGCAGATCGAAGATCTCTCTCTGTCACTCTGCCTTTCAAATAAATAAATAAATCTTTTTTAAAAAAAATCTTGTACCCAAATCAAAAGACCTCCTCAGGGCAACTGACAACATATATCCAAGCTTTGTTTTTGTTTTAAGATTTATTTACTTGAAAGGCAGAATGACAGAGAAAGAGGGAAAGACAGCAATTTAGAAAGAGAGAGATCCATCTTCCATCCATTGGTTCATTCCCCAAATGGCTGCAACAGCCAGGACTACACCAGGCTGAAGCCAGGAGCCTGAAGCTCCACCTGCATCTTACACATGGATTCGGGGACCCAAGTACCTGGGTCATCTTCTGCTGCTTTTCCCAGGCGCATTAGCAGGGATCTAGATCAGAAGTGGAGCAGCCAGGATGCGAACTGGCACTCCTATGGGGTGCTGGCATCACAGGTGGCAGCTTAACCCACTTCGCCACAATGCCAGCCCCCACATAGCCAATTTTTCTGAACTGAATCGTGTCATTGGAAGGGGTAGAGATGTGGAGAACATTGGTTGAAGCTTCCCAGTTTGTCATGTTTTAATGGTTTTCTGCTTTCCTCTGAGGGCTGGTCTGTCACATGGCTGCCCACAAAGAATGGCTCAGGAATTTCTGTTGTTGCTATTGTTTTGTTGTTCCTAGCTGGGTGGGGAGGCAGATCTAGAAAAGCAGGCATGAGCAAGTCATTCCAGGAATAGATTGTGAACTGCAGAAAACAAGAACCATCCGGGAACCCTGGGGGCTAGAAAATCTTGCCTTCCAACGTTTAACTCCCTGCTGAGGAGAACAAGAAGGACCACAGCTAGTTCCCCGGCCAGAGGAGGACCCCACCCCCTTTTCCCTGTAGACGGGGAACTGACAAGCTGCAGGCTGCTCCCTGGGACAGGAGTGGGGACCGCTGCTCATAGGATTAAGGATTGTTCATGTTTTAACACTCACTGAGCACATTCTCAGCTAGGCCCTGTACTGAGCACTGGTGAATTTTATTTCTAAGAAGCAAAATATTCCCTCAAGTCTATTTTCAGCTGTTTTATTTATAGAACGAGTGAAGTTTGAGATAAAAAGCTTTATCGATCACATCTCGTCCGTCATCCTTTGTCACTGTCACAAGTTTTCCCAGTGGCTTGCTCCCTGCTTTAAATATCTCTGGCGTTAGCAGTGACGTCACTTCTCGGAGGGAGGGCTTCACAGTGTGCCTGAAGATACAGAAGGCAACCTCACAGGGAGGCGCACATTGTGCAGGGGTACCATTGCTGCAGGTTTCTGATCTACATATTTGTGGTGTGCCTGTTTTGTACCTCTGCAATGCGTAGACGCTTTAGCTGCTTCTGTAGGGTACAGTTCTGCACAGGATGTTTAGCCAGCGCTGATACAGGCAGCCTTAAAGAGATTCTCGATGCCGTAAGTAGAAAGCTTAAAATTATTTTTTCCGTGATTTGTGTCAGTTTGTTGGAGAAAGCAAAGGACCCTTGGCCTTATGGCAGAAAAGGAGGGACCTTAAAGGTACTCAGGGGTTTGCAAACTCCTTCCCTGTTTACAACCTTTGTAACCTTGAACAAGTTAATCATTGGTTTACTTCGCTGTAAAATGGAAGTTTCTGTTATTTTTTTAAAGGTTTATTTATTTATTTGAGAGGTAGAGTTACAGAGAGGGAGGTCTCCATCTTCTGGTTCACTCCCCAGATGGATAGCCACAGCGGCTGGAGCTCGGCCTATCCAAAGCCAGGAGTTTCTTCTGGGTTTCCCATGCAGGTGCAGGGGCCTGACCACTTGGGCCATCTTCTGCTGCCTTCCCAGAGAGCTGGATCAGAAGAGGAGCAGCCGGGACTTGAGCTGGCGCCCATATGGGATGCTGGCATCCCAGGCAGCAGCTTTACCTCTATGCCACAGCACCGGCCCCAGATGGAAGTTTCTTGGGGAAACTTGTGGAAAGCAGTGCCCCTACGCTATGGTGTGGGTGCAGTAAATGGCAGTTTCTTTCTCTCCTTGAACTTGTCCACCGTGGCCCCCACTGCCCCTCCCACACACTCACTCATCTGGTTCAGAAATGCTTTTTTATTTTTTTAAGATTTATTTATTTATTGGCTGGCGCCATGGCTCACTAGGCTAATCCTCCGCCTGTGGCGCCGGCCCCCCCGGATTCTGTCCCGGTTGCTCCTCTTCCAGTCCAGCTCTCTGCTGTGGCCTGGGAGTGCAGTGGAGGATGGCCCAAGTGCTTGAGCCCTGCACTCACATGGGAGACCAGGAGAGGCACCTGGCTCCTGGCTTTGGATAGGCGCAGTGTGCCAGCTGCAATGTGCCAGTCATGGCGGCCACTTGGGGGTGAACTAAAGGAAAAAGGAAGACTTTTCTCTGTTTCTCTCTCTCACTGTCTAACTCTGCCTGTCAAAAAAAAAATTAAAAAATTAAAAAAAAAGATTTATTTATTTACTTGAAAGTCAGAGTTACACAGAGAGAGAAGGAGAGGCAGAGAGAGAGAGAGAGAGAGAGGTCTTTGATGCACTGGTTCACTCCCCAACTATCCACAATGGCTGGAGCTGCGCCAATCCAAAGCCAGGAGCCAGGAGCTTCTTCCAGGTCTCCCACGTAGGTGCAGGGGCCCAAGGACTTGGGTCATCTTCTACTGCTTTCCCAGGCCATAGCAGAGAGCTGGATCAGAAGTGGAGCAGCTGAGACTCGAACTGGCGCCCATATAGGATGCTGGCACCACAGGCAACGGTTTATCCCCTAGACCGCAGCACCAGCCCCTCAGAAATGCTTTAAAGATTGACTGATTGATTTGAAGACAGAGCAACAGAGAGAGAGAGAGATTCCATGTGCTGGTTCATTCCCCAAATGGCTGCAGCAGTCAGGTGTGGCCCAGGCCAAAGCCAGGAGCCAGGAACTCCATCCTGGTCTCCCACCTGGGCAGCAGAGGCACAAGCACTTGGGCTGCCTTCCACTGCCTTCCCAGGCGCATTTGCAGGAAGTGGGGTGGGGAGCAGAGCAGCTGAGGCTAAGAATTGGCCCTCTAATACAGAATGCGGGTGTTGCTTGTCCTGCTGTGCCACAGAGTAGCTCAGAAATTTAGATTGTGTTGATGAGGTGATGAGAAGAGGCAGCCGGTTCAGCCCAAGTCCGACCTGCTTAGCAACCAGTCAATTGCTTTTCCTTTTCTCCCTGTTGATTTGAGTCTACTCACTCATCAGCATCTCTTTTCCCCCTCTTTCTGGATTCTCATTCCCCCTCTTTTCTGAACAGCTCCCACCAGTGGCCCTTTCCAGCCCTATTATCTTGTCACATTTGCAATCACACGCAACTTCTACTCTGCCTGGTGTTGTCAGCTCTGTGTCTGCATCCGTGTGTGTTCCCTTCTCTGCAGAATTCCCGGGGAGCAGGGACTGCCTTTGCCACTTGCACATCCCCACATAGTTAGCCTCGCACCTGGTGAGTGCTGTCAGATTATTTGTTCACTATTAATAGTCACCCAAAACCAACTCATCCACTGGAGCTCATTTCACAACAATGTGAAAGCACTTGACACTACTGAACTGCATACTTAAAACTGATGAAGACGATAAATTTGTTATGCATTTTTACCATGATAAAAAGAATCCATTAGTTTAAAAATTAGTTGTTCCCATGAGCAATACATTTTTGTGCTCAAGCTTAAAATAAAGGTCATTTGGATTCAAGTCAGAAAGGGACTCTGGGGGTTAACTAGGTGGTGCCATTGAAGTTTGAAGATGGAACAACAGAGTTTCCCAACCTCAACCCCAGGCCTTTGAGAAGTGGTGGTGTTTTACTATGGAAGCCTGTTCTGTTGCTCACTGTAGGGTATTTTGCAGTGTCTCTGGCCTCTGTATCCTAGGCGCCAGTAGCACCCTCACTCAAGTATGACAACCAAGAGAGTCTCCAGACTACTGTGCCCCCGAAGGCAGAGTGGGGGTGGGGCAAAATTGTCTCTGGTTAAAAATGGCAGGAAGACCCAGCATCTCACTGCAGGTGCCTGCTTCCCAGTCAGCCAGGAAAATGCTGGGGCAAGATGTGAGTCTCTAATGAGCATGTGTGAAGGCTTAGCTCTGTTCGCCCCGCGGGCTACCATGCTTGTCTTTCAGTGGCTAGTGGGTGGTTGGCTCCCTCTATTGCATTAAAAGTCCGTGTGTGAACAAGTGCTTCCCAATTACCTTCTAAAGCAGGCATGTACAGAGTGGGCCCTCAATAAATACTTTTTGAGGTGCAATTACCTGCTGCCCGCCCACCTGCGGCATCTAAAAATTATATCTAGACCAGCAGACAAATGACTCAGAGTGCTTCATGGTCCTGGCTGTGCAGGGCTGTTCTGGAGCCAAGTCCATTCTTGGACTGGTCTCTGTCCCTCCTGCTACAAATCGTACTCGTCCTTTACATTTGTTCGTATTCCATAGATGGTACATTTGATCCCCACTGCAACCCTGTGACGTAGTCAGGGCAGGAGCCGTTATTCCCGTTCTGCTGTGATTCTCAGAAAATGTCAGATCACGTGGCCTGCTCACACTCACTGGTGGGCACCGCGGTGGCCAAGTGGCCTAATCCAGCTCTGAGACTGCGGCCTTCTCACCTTTCCAGGAAGGAATCCACAGCATCTCCACTCTGCTGGAGATGGTAACTCCACAGAGCACCTGTTGGGGGTCTTGCCCTGCTCCCACCCCGGAGGTAGCTGTTTGTACAGGCCTGCTGCGAAAGCCTACACAGACTAAGAGGCACGTGGGGAGAAGCTTGCAAGGCCTGTGGGGATCAAAGCCCAGCCCCAGCGTGCCAGACCTTGCTCTGTTCTCCTAGTCCTAAAAACCTCTGTGGTCCTCCCGGCGGCTTGATAAAAGAAGCGACAGAGCATGTCCCCCTCAGCTCTCTCTGGGCATCATGGAAATAGCCAGAACCTCCAAGCCCCGAGAAGCTGTGGCTGGATCTCAAGACCAGCACAGGGAAAGAAGACAGGCCAGAGCTTTTGGGCCCCGGGGTCCGTGAGCATTACAAGTCTGCAATGCCATGCCCCAGGAAATAGCCTGCTGGCTCCAGCATTCTCGTGTAGACAGGCCTGCGCATGAGTAATGTCTTAATGGGAGTCACATGAGCTTTGGCCTCTCTATAGGTGGGGAGCTTAGGCACATTCATGGCAAATGCAGATTTTCTCAATTTCAGTAATTTTTCTAGTGAAGACTTGCCCACTGTTACAACTTGGCCCCTGGTTAATGGGGTTGTTCACTTTTTTTTTTTTTTTTTTTTTGACAAAATGAGCCAAACCGAGCCTCATCCTCCGGGTATCCTAGAATCTATTTTTCACCCAGGAAGGTCTTTGTGATAAGATGATTATTGAGGGGTGAATGGGACAGGACTAAAAACCTGATCTTGAGGACCTTGGCAACACCAGGCAGCTGCGCATCTCCTCCAGTGGCTTCATAGAATTGAGTCTGAAAGCAAAGCAGTGGAGGGGAAAATCTCCACAATAATCAGCTGTCTTCCTGCATCTCAGCAAGAAAGGTTCCCAGTCAGGGTAGCAAAGCCTTCTCCCAGTTCTCCTTTTTCAAAGCCACCCCAGGATAGTCTCGTTTGGACAGGGGCCAAGTGTAAAAGCCCTACAGTTAGCGTCTGTTGTGCGGTTTCTAGACCCCGAGGAGAGCCTGGCCTCAGAGGTCAAGGACTCTGCCCCATCCAGCCCTTGCTTCTTAGGCAGGACCTGACTTTGCTCAAGTCTCTCCGTCTTGTTGAGTTTCCACGAAGGTAAAGTAGGAGAGAGAGTGGGACGGCTCTTCTAAAAGTTCATGGACACATGGAATTAAAAGCCACGTTTATTTTGGTGCGAAAAAATTATTAAATTCATGCGTAATTTTTCATAAATCACATTTTCCATGAACTTTTTGAAGACCTCATGATTGCCCTAACTACCTAAAAAAGTTGTTATGAGACTCAAGGAAGGTAATGATTTAAAAAAAAAAAAGATTTATGTATTTATTTTGAAAGAGCGATAGAAAGGAGGAGAGACAGAAAGATCTTCCATCCACTGGTTCATTCCTCAAATGTCTGCAACGGCCAGGGCCGGTTCAGACCAAAACCAAGAAACTGGAACTCTGCTGGGGTCTCCCACATGGGTAGCAGGGACCCAAGTACTCGAGCTGTCTTCTGCTGCCTTCCCAGGCATAGTGGCAGGGAGCTAGATCCAAAGCAGAGCAGCCAGAGCTTAAACCGGCGCTCATATGGGATGCCAGCATCGAAAGCGCCTTCTTAACTCACCGCACCACGACGCTAGCCCCAGTACGGAACATTTTGTAAACTGTTATTGAAGGTGGTACCGCAACAGGAGAAGGAGTCACGTCTGTGTTCCAATTCCTCAGTAAATGCCTGTGTGAGCCGGTCCCGTTGTTTATGCAGTGGGACATGTAAGGCTGACTCTGGCATCTTTTACTTTTAAGGAAACATTTGAGGCTGTGATGGAAGATTTAAGTTCCAACCCAGCTCTGCTAACTTACCCTGTGATTAAGGCAAATAACCGAGACCTCTCTGGGTCTCAGTTTCCTCTTCCATAACAAAGGGACAATAACCTCTCCCTCGTGTATTTTCTGCATTTGGAAAAGAAGGCGAATAATTGCCCTACTTTCTTGTCCTATGAGTTGGAGATGGTAATAATAGTCTCCTTTCCTCAGTGGGGGAAATAAATGGGTTGCTTTACCCATTTGCCTACAGGGCACAACATTGACACAGTATTTGGAGATTCCAAAGAGAAGGAACATTAAGGGGCTGGCGCTGTGTTGCAGTGGGTTAATACACTGTCTGCAGTTCCTGCATCCTATATGGTGCCGGTTCGAGTCCCAGATGCTCCACTTCCTTCCCTGCTAATGCACCTGGGAAAGCAGCAGAAGGTGACCCAAGTGCTTGGGCCCCTGTACCCACATGAGAGACCTGGATGAAGCTCCTGCCTCCTGACTTTGGCCTGGCCAAACCCTGGCCAAGCCCTGGCTGTTACAGCCATTTAGGGAGTGAACCAGTGGATGGAAGATCTCTGTTTATCCCTATCTCTCTCTATAATTCCGGCTTTCAAATAAATAAATAAACTTTTTTTTTTTTTTTTTAAATAAAGGAACATGGGGCCAGCGCCGTGGCACACTAGGTTAATCCTCTACCTGCAGCACTGGCATCCCATATGGGCATTGGTTCTAGTCCCAGTTGCTCCTCTTTCAGTCCAGCTCTCTGCTGTGGCCTGGGATAGCAGTGGAGGATGGCCCAAGTGTGTGGGCCCCTGCGCCCTCATGGGAGGCCAGGAGGAAACGCCTGGCTACTGGCTTCAGATTAGCACAGTTCCGACCATTGCAGCCATTTGGAGAGTGAACCAACGGAAGGAAGACCTTTCTCTCGGTCTCTCTCTCACTGTCTGTAACTCTACCTGTCAAATTAATCAATTAATTTAATTAAAAAAATAAAAAAATTAAAAAAGGAACATTAAATTTCTCTGTGGAGATACAATAAGTGATGTCAGACATCTGTTTTTTAAGGTTTTTTTTTTTTTTTTTTTTTTTTTTTTTTTTAATTCTAAAGACAGAGTTCAAGAGAGACAGACAAACAGAGAAAGAGATCTTCCATCCACTGATTCACTCCCCTAATGGCCTCAACAGCCAGGTCTGAGCCAAGCTGAAGTCAGGAGCCTGGAACTCCATCCAGGTCTGGCACGTGGGTGGCAAGGTGCCAAGCACTCAGGCCATCTTCCACTGCTTTCCCAGGCACATTAGCAGGGAGCTGCATCAGAAGTGGAGTGGCTGGGACTTGAACCAGCACACATGTGGGATACTGACATCACAAGTGTCGACTTTACCTGCTACACTACAGTGTTGTTCCCTCAGACATAATTTTTTTAAATATATATGTTCACTCACTTATTTGACCTGAAGAGTGACAGAGCAAGAGGGAGAAACAGAGAGATCGTCCATCTGCTGGTTCACTCTCCAAATACCTACAACAGTGAGGGCTGTGCCAGGTAAAACCAGGAGCTGAAAACTTCATCCAGGTCAGCCACAGGGGTGGCAAGGGACCAAGCGCTTGGGCCACCTTCAGCTGCCTTCCCAGGCACATTAGCAGGGAGCTGGATCAGTGGCTGACCAGCTGGGACTCAAACCAGCACTGTGATGTGAGATGTGGGTATCCAAAAGGACGACTTAACCACAACACAGACATCATGTATCCAGTACACAGTCGTGTAGCCTCCACGAGATGACACTTCACAGAGGAGGGAAAGCAGCCCAGCCCCTGCTCTCACAGCGCTCACAGTGAGGAAGATAAATAACCAAAGAACCACACCGAAAATTATGTGTAGTAGACAAGACTTTTGAGCAAGTGTTGTATAAAGTTTCTTTCCGCTCCAGACTGTAGCCTGCTGGGAGTGACATTCCTCCCCCTGCAGAAGTTCCTAGAAACGGAGGAAGTAGCCTCAGATTCTGGTTTTCTAGGGTGTGGCCTCCTAGAATCAGAGTGAGGCATTCCTCTCCTTCCTGTTCCCAAGAGCTCTGTCTAGCTTGGCTCAGTTTTTAAGCTTTTCTTGACAGTTTCCATTGAGTGAAAATTAAGGTTTTGATGGGGAAAACTCAGCTCTTTAAAGTCCTCATGTCGATCTCCTGTGACCCTGACAATCATGCTGGCAGCTCCCTGGAAGGTCATGGAGCCTCCAGGAGTAAGTGGAGGCCAGAAGTGGGTCAGACGCTTCCAAGGGTGGTTGGTGTTGGCACATCCCATCTTCCGCTGGCTCCTGGGACCCAGGACAACAGAGAGAGCACACACACTGTGCAAATGTCAGAGCAAGGGCAGAAGAGAAGCCCCGACTGAGCCTGATTTACTGATCCCCATTGGGGTGTTTGTTTTCCAAGAACCCTTAGTGAAACATTGACACTCTTCATTCCTGAGAAGATCAGATCTTTTCAATAACACCCACCCCTACATTCCACCTTGGGGCACCATTCCTGGCTCAAGGAAAGGCTGGCTGTCTCCCTCCCCTTCCAGTACCTTTAAGGACCAAAGTCAAACCTTGTTTTTCTCCTGGTATTGATTGTTTTCCTAACCCCTTGAGCTTATTTTATAACCCTAGTTCTATTGCTCACTTCTTGGCTGGCTCTGACGTGCCCTAAAGATCACTCTTTCGATAACTTCCTGCTAGGCAAGGAATTTACTATCATCTTTCAGCAATACTAGCAACCCCTGTCTCTGGTTTTCCCAGCGTTTGGTGTCTTCCAGGGAACAGAAGCACTTTCAGTTTGGGTAGGTGAAGAGGCATTTGACAAGGAGAACGTGTCCTGAGTGCGAGGGTACTACAGGCAGGCCTTCTCGTCTTTACCAACCCAACACCTAAAGCAAAGCTCATGCAGAGACTGGGTGAGGAGAGAGGACACTGAAAGACATCCACTCCTCACCACAGGACTCCACCTGGACGTACAAGAAAGGGAAACGTCTTCAGTGGCACTCTGAATTTTCAGAATTTCCTTTTCCTATTTTTTTCTTTACCTAATATTTATATCACAGATTGGATGATGGGGAGTGTTTTCTTTTAGTTTTTTTCCCCCCAAAATTTCTATCTCAAAATAGCTTAATTAAATTTTTATTTCATTTTATTTGAAAGACAGAGAGAAAAAGAGAGAGAGAGAGAGATCTTCTATCCACTAACTGTTCCCCCAAATGCTTCCAGCAGCCAGGTCTGGGCCAGGAGCCTGGAGCTCGATCCAGGACTCCCATATGGGTGACAAGGGTCCAGGTATTTGAGCCAGAACCTGCTGCCTCCCATGGAGCACATTGGCAGGAAGCTAGATGGGAAGTGGAGGAGCAAGACCTGAACCAGAAGCACCAAATGGGATGCAGGTATCCCAAGTGGGACTTAACCTCTGTACCAAAGTCCTCCCCTTCTTTTAGTTCCATTTCTTTTCTTTTTCTTTTTTTTTTTTTTTTTAAGATTTATTATTTATTTGAAGGTCAGAGAGGGAGAGACAGAGGTCTGCCATCCACTGGTTCACTCCCTTGATGGCCGCAAGGAGCCCAGAGCTCCATCCAGATCTCCCACTTGGGCTGTCTTCCTCTGATTTTCCCAGGCCATGAACAGGAACGGACACGGAGCAGCCAAGACATGAACCCACACCCATACGGGATGCTGATGTCAAGGCAGCGGCTTTACCCACTAGCTGCTCATTCCATTTCTATAAGCAGCCCTGTTCTGTTGGGCTAGATGGTGAGCATCAAAAGAAGGAAGACTAGTTTGAGACAGAAGTGTGCTTCCTTTTTGTCTGTGTCTAGCACTGGCCCTCTGCGCTGGAGTCTGTGTGCTAGTGTCACCAACTGTCCCTGATTATCCCGGCTTCCATGCCCTTTGGAACCCCTCCCCTTTCCTCATGACTCAGTTCAGTTGCAGTTGTGTGCAAGTTTTTATTTTTTTTTAAGATTTTATTTATTATTTATTTGAAAGGCAGAGTTACAGACAGAGGGAGAGACAAAGAGAAAGATCTTCCATCTGCTGGTTCACTCCCCAAATGGCCACAATGGCTGGAGCTGAGCCGATCCGAAGCCAGGAGCCAGGAGCTTCTTCTGGGTCTCCCACATGGGTTCAGTGGTCCAGGCACTTGGGCCATCTTCTACTGCTTTCTCAGGCCATCAGCAGGGAGCTGAATCAGAAGAGGAGCAGCTGGGACCAGAACTGGTGCCCAGTAAGTGATGCTGGCACTGCAGGTGGAGAATTAACCTACTGTGCCATAGCACCGGTCCCTGTGTGCAAATATTTAGCTTGGAAAGGGGCAGCATATTCTATACCCCAGAGGGCTAGAATTTATTTGCTTTTAGAATTTGAATATTCTCTTCTCTTCCCCTTCTAACTGCAGTAATTGGATGCATGGGCCTGGACTTAAAATTGAATTTTGATTTAGAAGTTCAAGTTTCAGGACTGGGCTGAGGTTGGGATATGGTTGAGATCTGAAAGTTTGGCATAGACTCTTACTGTCTGCAGCTTACTGGTTCCAAAGCCCTGAAGGGAAAAGTATGGGGATTTGAGATGTCCCAGACCTCTGCCACATCCCACTGGCCGCACCATACTCTGCATATCTGCAGGGCTCTGCGTCTTGCCTCAGGCATGGAGTGGTGCAGCTGGACTGGGCTTGAAGAGAGCTTTCCCAGAACCCACCCAGTGCACTCTGATTACCACCTTTAATCCCCATAAAGGGACAAAGGAAAAGTTGGGATGAAGCATGTTGGGAACTGCCCAGCACTCCTGCTCCTCCCCAGCCCAGCGCAAACAACCCGAGAGCCAACCATTCAGTCCTCCCTACTGGCCTCACCCCCTCCGGAGGGAACAACAGCCCTTTGCAGCCAGAAGCAGAGGTGGATTAGTGGAAAGAGCACTGGATTAAGCATCAGGAGACTGACTTCGAGATCCGCGATCCAATTTTACCCATCAGTAGCTGTGGAATTTGGAGAAAGCCACTTAACCCATCTGTATCTCAGTCTCTTGGTTTGTGAAATAGAGGAACATCTGCCCTTCCTCCTCTCCCTGAGCCCCATACGGTGGACGGAGGGTGACCTGGGGGAGAGCAGGGTGCTGAGGCTCTGCACGGATTGCACGCCTGCAAAGCCCCTCCAGAGTGGAGGGCTGTGTTTGTGGGGTTCTTTCATGTTCTTCACCAAGGGCGGGGCTGTTGTGTCTGGCTTCGGTGTGCTGCCACTCTGTAAATCTTGAGAACCCCTAATAGGGGCATGTGACCACAATCTAGCCAAAAGCTACTGCCCTTCGGCTCATTTCTGAAGCTCTCCAGCCGGCAAATGGTCTCTGATCTGAGAACAAGTCGTTTTTCCAGCCCTGCCATTTCCAGCCAGTCCTGAGACCCTGGGACCGCAGATAGGACCATGTGTAGCCCAGTTAGGGAGTCCTGAGCTGTGATACTTACACCGTGACTACTTAGGCAACCCGCTTGAGCACTATCACCGAGACCCAGTTTTGCCATCTGTAAAATGTGAGAAATGATAGGTCTGACTCCTGAGGATTCAGTGAGATGGGTAAATGCCTGGCCGGCTTCCTGGCCAATGTGTGACACTGCCCTGCTCCCTTTACCTTACCCGAGGGAGGATTTGTGCCCGATACATCTCTCTGGAGGTCACAGAGCTCAGAGTACTGAAGAATCAGATCAGAGGTGAGAGCACCCCACTGGCTGTCCTGACTCTGCCCCTTGGTGCCTTGCGCAGGGAACATCATCGGCTCGGGAATCTTTGTCTCACCGAAGGGCGTGCTGGAGAACGCTGGCTCTGTGGGCCTTGCTGTCATCGTCTGGATCGTGACAGGTCTCATCACAGCCGTGGGAGCCCTCTGCTATGCCGAGCTCGGGGTCACCATCCCCAAGTCGGGAGGTGACTACTCCTACGTCAAGGATATCTTTGGAGGACTGGCTGGGTAAGAGGCCCTTGGAAGCCTGAGTGGTCTGAGGGAAGGAGGCAGCCCCAAAACAAGTCCTCGTGGAGGATACCGAGGCCAGGGATTTCCAGTGGCCAGTGTGGATGGGATATTTCTCCTTCACCTCTATTGGATAGTGAGGCTGTGTGTCCCCTTGATGACCCTGAGAGTGACCAAGGAACCAGGATTGTAGTTTTGATCCCTGTGTTGATCTTAGTGGGGAAGACTCTGAGTAAGAACAAATAGAATTAGAGGTCACACCGACCATAGACACCCAGGGAAAGCACATCAGGAAAACAAAACCCTTTGATTTTGAACAATGGGAGTGATCACTAAGATACACTGTGTCCTCTCCTCACATTACTAAGAGTGGTGGCCTCCCTCTGAAGTCAGGACCTGAATTTCCAGGTTCTACAACCCTGCCAGGGAAGAACTCAACCCTCACCGTGGGCCACAGGGTGAAGGGCCCAGAAATCCTCACTCAGAACTTGCCCTGGAAGTTGCTTAAGTTGCCCTACTCTTAGCCTGTCACGGCTGTCAACATTCTGGGGTTGCAAATTATATTTTTCCACTATCTGCTGCTGGGGCCAGCGTGGTGGAGAAGAGATGATGGAAGCGGAGTAGAGAGAGAAAGGATGCCAAGATTTTATTAGAGCTCGTTGAAACTTGGCTCTTCATCGTTAAACCACTGTATTTCATTGCAGAGGGCTGGGGGTGTCTTTAGCGGGTGGAGAGGGAGGTTGGACTCTTTAGTATCCCTGAAAACTAAATAGGGGATGTGCCTGTTCAACCTGCCCAAGGCTGCTAAGGCTCACCGCCTCGCGCCAGCCACCCCCGACTTGCCCAGGCTTTCCCCATGGACTGAATCCCCACTGTGCCCGTTGGCGGTGCCCCGTTCTCCTCCAAGGTTCCTGAGGCTGTGGATCGCTGTGCTGGTGATCTACCCCACCAACCAAGCTGTCATCGCCCTCACCTTCTCCAACTACGTGCTGCAGCCACTCTTCCCCACCTGCTTCCCCCCGGACTCCGGCCTTCGACTGCTGGCTGCCATCTGCCTGTGTAAGTATTCCAAAGCCTTGCTCTCGGGACGGCCTCTTCCGGCCTCCCTGGAGGTCTGCGTGTCTGATGCGCCTTCCTTCCCTCCTTGTGTTTTTCCCTGTTCCTTTTCTGTGAATGCACACGTGTGTTTTTGGATGAATGGATCCTGCATATGATGATCTGGTGTGAGGAAGAAACTTAAGTAGCTCATTGGAGGCACGATTATTTATTTAAGATTGCTACATAGTTTTCTTTCTTTCTTAAAAAAGATTTATTTATTTGAAAGGCTGAGTTACAGAGAGAGACAGAGATCTTCCATCTGCTGGCTTACTCCCCAGATGGCAACAATGGACAGGTACAGGCCAGGCCAAAACCAGGAACCTGCAACTCCATCCGGGTCTCGCACGTGGGTGGCTGGGCCCATCTTCCACTGCCTTCCCAGATGCATTAGCGGGGAGCTGGGTCTGAAGTGGAGCAGCTGGGACTCAAATCAGCCGCTCACATGGCCTGCCATTGTTGCAGGGGACAACTTACCCTGCGGCTCCACATCGCTGGCCCCAGCACTGCAATTTATTCTGGCAGGGTTTTATGCGACACGGAGCACTTTCACCTCCATTATCTGATTTGAGCCTCGTAACAAGTCAGTTGGGCCAGTTTTATCTTATTTTTCTCAGATAAGGAAACGAGGAACCAAGCAAGTGACCATCCCAACAAGGCAGGCCCTGAATGGAGTCCAGGCCTCCTGATTCCTCTTCCTCCTCCCTGCACACATGTGCCATGCTGGCTTCTGCCAGATGTTGATCGGAAGATTATTCTGGCCCATGGCAGTGGATCCGCGTCTGCTTCTACCTCGCCTTACTAAACTGCACTTTCTAGACTCTTGGAGGAGAGTTTGCCCGTCCGTGGTCACTCCCTGGGATGAGTTAAAACTCAAATAGACAAATCATGTGGTTAGGATTCTCCTGGAGCAATAATTCTGCAAAAAAGGGAAAAGAGCTCTGGAACAAGGTAGGAAGACTCCACAAAGAGAAGTTCTGCTTTGTCTCTATCAATAATCTATTTGAAAGGCAGAGTTAGAGAGGAAGAAACAGAGAGAGAAATCTTCCATCTGCCAGTTCACTCCACATTGGCTGCAACAGCCACAGCTGGGCCAGACTAAAGCCAGGAGCTTCATCCAGGTCTCCCACCTGGGTACAGGAGCCCAAGCACTTGGCCATCTGATGCTGCTTTCCCAGGTGCATTAGAAGGGAGCTGGATCAGAGGACAGCAGCCGGGACTGGGGCCGGCACCCATATGGGATGCCGGCATTGCAAGGGGGGCAGCTTTCCCTGCTACCAGTCCCTGCCTCCCCATACCCTTCAACACACTTAACTGAGAATAGTGGCCATCCTGGTGGGACTATTCCCACGCCCTGACACCTGTAGACCCTCAGCACCCAAGGGAGCTATAGCATGTGACCAAGTTATAGCCCATTTGAGGGCAGGTTCCCTGTATTTGATCAGATCTTCCCACATAACTAGAGGCACAGAGGTATGCACCCAGGACCAGGCTGCCTGAGCCTGTGTCTCCACTCTACCCACACTGTGTGAGCGCCACCCGCCATGCGAGGCTGGCCCCCAAGAGTGCGGTGGCCAGGATTGCCTGAGGGAAGGAATGAGCCCCCTTAGCTGGAGCTGGGCACTTGTGCCCCAGTCTTGTCCTGTCAGTCACTGAAGGTGGGCGCGAGTGTCAAGTTGCTGGGCCCTGCATCCTTGCTTCCCATGTGGGTCCAGGGCAGGGGGGCCGGGGAGGAAGGAGGGCGTGGGAATGCAGGAAGGGTTGCCGGTTCTGCCATCAGACAGAGCAGTGGGGGTGGGAGGGACGGCCACAGGAGTGCTGGCCACTGCTGTTTTGGTGTCTTGTGCACACAGACGGCTTCCTTTTTCCTGCTGATGCTGCTAAAGTGTCTCAGACGAGAGGCCACTGTTATCCTGAGGTTGTGCAGGGGCCCCCAGGAGAGGAGCCAGGACACAGGGTGCAGTTCTTTCACATTCCCCAAACCTGCCGTGGGTCTAACCACCTTGTGCGAAGACCCTGTCCCGTGGCCAAGGCCATGGCCTCCCCGCATGTCTCAAAACAGCCACCAAACCCTCCCTGGGAGATGAGAGCTTCTCCTGCCTATAGCCCAGCCCCAGAAAGACGGGCGGTCCCCAGGCCCCTCCAAGCCTACCCCTCACCTAGCGCCGGGCCAGGGAGAAATCTGACCCACAACGACGAGTTCCCCCCCTCTCCCTTTCCTGCCATCGAAGATCCCATGAAGCTTCTGTGGCTGTGCTCCGTCCCCTAGGTAAACTGCAAGGGAATTGTCTCCAGCTCACCGGCAGTCAGCCAAGTCCTTCAAGGACAGAGATTTTCCAGTGTCCTTGAGCCATGAGTTCAAGTATTTTCCACCTGCAGAAGCAGAGAAATCTTCAGAAACCCTTTTTTATTCCCAAGCTTATTCCTTCTTATGTCCCTTGGGGGCAATGGGAAGCAGCTGCACCCCTCACCCTGGGGAGCGTCCCTGCAGGGTGCACACGACCATGGGTGTAGCCCCCTCGCTTCTTCTTTAGTCCAGATACTCCCAGCTGCTTTGAGTCTGTGTGTTGAGATCCTCTTTCTGGTTTTTTGAATACTTAAAAAAAAAAAAAATGACAGGCAGGCCTTGAAATGATCTCAATATCAGCGGAAGGCTTGGTGGATGTTGTCCTTCATGAAATGCTGACATCTGTTATTCTAGCAGGCCTCGCGCCCGCCCACCACCACCACCACCACCATCCTGCCCACTCCATCCTCTTGGCAGGTGCCAGGCAAGCCAGCTGCATAAAACAGGCCCAGCCTAGCCATCCTGTAGAGAGCAGCAGGAGAGAGCACAGGTTCGGCGTGAACGTGTCCACACAGGAAGCTCAGCCTGCTGCTGTCTCACTGTGGCACGCTGGTGACGGGCCGCATCCCCGGAGCCATGCGAGGTTTTGAGGAAAGGCCGCCACCCCGTGTGGGGAGGTCACTGGTGTAGGATGCCAGGCGCTGGAGGCCAGGGCACAGAGCCCAGCAGGCAGAGCAGGTGTGGCAAAGCCCCTGGCAAGGGTTTGCTGTGGGAGGGAGGAGATGAGGTCAAGTCTGGTTCTGCGGTGGGGCCGTTTTTTTGGAAGAGATCTGATGAGAAATGAGTTTGGGGTGAGCCAGATGGTGGGGGTGGAAAGGCGGAAAGAACCTGCTGTAACTGGCTTGCTTGTCCAGAGCCCAGAGCGGGCGGGGGAGAGAGGGAGCCAGAAGGAACTACACATTTGGAGCTTGCTTATGCAACTGCAGCCGCCACTTTGAGTTCTTCTATTATTTAGGTCAAAGCTGATTATTCACTGCTGAGTCAGCAGAATATCTCTGGCTACCAGGCAGTACAAAAAAAAAGTATTTTACATTTTAATTAAATGAAAAGCCTTTCTCCCTTCTCCAGAGCAAGCACATGAGTGGGAGGAGGGAGTTAGGAAAGAGGGGCCTGGACAGTGTCAGAACTTGGTTTTCATGCCTTCTTTTGTGATTGGCTTCACTGTTTCTGTCCTTTTGTTATTATTATCTCCTAAGCCAAGGGCTGTGTTATCCAGAGAAAAGATTCGTGTAAGATACAAAGAAAGTAAAAAGTGCTGCAGAAATGATGGATAGGTATCCTTGCAGTTGTAAATTGAATGCATGGATTGGTCTGGGTAGATAAACATACATATTGATGAGTATAGGATAGTGTGTATGTCTGGGTAGGTCAACACACACATTAACAGGTGGATATTGGTGTAGGTGTCTGGGTATATCAACACACATATTGTCAAGCATAGATTCATGTATCTGGGTAGATCAACACACACATTAACAGGTGGATATTGGTGTATGTGTCTGAGTAGATCATACATATTGACAGATACAGATTAGTGTGTATGTCTGAGTAGATCAACACGCATTGATAGGTTGTTGCTACAGCCTTGCCCTTGTATCATGTAGCTGGTTCTTTTGCCTAGTACCTGAGTTTGTGGTGTCAGAGGACAGAATCACAACAGTTTAGCTTAAAGATCATAATTGGCTTTATTTTCAGTTCTAGAACCGAGCAACATTCCATAAAATAGAGTAAGTGTCCCAGGGACTTGAAAAGAAAAAAAAATTTTTTTTTTTTCAGATAAAGAAGGGCTTGAAGAAAGCAGAAACAAAAGCAAAAAAAAAAAAAAAAAAAAAACAAAAAAAAACAAAAAAACACACCAGATTGGTTATTTCACAGTTATTTTCTTTGTAAGGGGCGACAGAATGGAAGGAAGATAGCTGATTAGTCAACCTTGGGTTGTTTTAGGTTACTTCTTTGTGCACTGAGGATTAAAGCTAGCAGTGGGGACTTTATTATCACACCCATTGAAACTGGTTTATTTGAGAAATTTGTCTGTTATCTCCTCTTGGTAGGTCAGATAAAGGCTTTAGTTTCACTTTGGTGACTAGAACTTTGGCCTGAGTGACTCCATTTTGATTTGTCATCTGGTCTACTGGGACCCAGTGCTGAGCTTAGCCCAAAGCAAGGGCTTCTTGTAGTTTTTGCTTAACCCTTGTGATACCCAAAATGGCTGTGGTGACACAGAGAGAACACCAGGTGTGTGGCTGGGAGTCGGGGGATGCCCTTTTGTAGACTCATCTATGCATCCTGTCCATAACTAGGGCTTTCTTTCGGGCTCTCTGTCTGCTGTCTGCGTTCTCTTGGGGACAGGGTCACCTTCATTCAGACAGCCCCAGGCCCTTCCCCTCTTCTGGGGCTGGGTCACATCCAGCATTTGAAGTGGAATCTTCTTTCCATTTAAGCCCCCCTCTGCTCCCTGAAGGGCTTGCGTCAAAGAAATTCCTCCTTCTTCCTCACCCCAGTAGAGAGCAGTACCCTGCATTGTATTTCACAAAGGAAAAATGTTTCTTATCTTGTTTTCTGTCTTTCCACTGAGATTCCTAAGAGGCTAATTTTCCAGGGCTTCATATTTCTCCTTCTCCTTCTTCCCTGAGTTATTTGGAAGGGAAGAACTTCACCTATCACTTTTTTTTTTTTTTAAGATTTTATTTATTCATTTGAGACGTAGAGTTACAGAGAGAGGTAAATGTAGAGAGAAAAAGATCTTCCATCCGTTGGTTCACTCCCCAAATGGCTGCAATGGCCAGAGCCGGTCTGAAAGATCTGGATCAGAAGAGGAGCAGCCAGGACGTGAACCAGCAGCCATATGGGCTACAGAGGCTTAGCCCACTATGCCACAGCGCCAGCCCCCACCTTACACTTCTGACCCTGAGTGGCTCTGGGATTCCTCTGCAGAAAGCTCCCAACTGCCTGGAGCCGATGTTGTGTGTTGTTCTATAAATCTCTTGCAAATTAATCCCTTGACAGTAGAGGGTTCAACAGCCTTCCCTAGCATGTAAATCTCTAACTCTCTCTCCATTTTCCCCTGAGCCTTCATATTCTCTGGCTCCAAGCTTTCCTTCTCCAGATGCTAAGCCTGTTGCCCCAGATACCTGGACAGCATTGCCTTCTTGCCCTCTCCCCGCAAGAACTCTTTGGGCAGCTAATCAGCTTTTCTGTAGGAATTCAAACAGTACAACCTGGTCAGGATTTGACTTCTGTACATCTTCTAACTAGCCAGCATTAAAATCTAAATGCATTGCAAATCTGTTGAGTTTTACTCAATGGTCAATCTGACTAAAACTTCATTTCATTTTTATGATGCCTCAAGACTGAAATTATTCTTTAAGTGGGTTTCTTTGGGAAAAGGAAAGAAACTAGGAAAATCCACCAGTCACCTTGTGGACTCCTATACTGAGTGATGAAGAGGTATGATTACAGACTCTTGGAAAAGATCAAAGTCTAGGGAAAAGATTGGTATACAAGTAATTACAGTACGATGTGATTGAAAAAGCACGTGCAACACAGAGAAAGGTGCTTTGAGGTTGGGAAGACAGCACTAGGAATGGCTCCCGGATTGGGCTACATCTTGGAAGGGGAGTAGATGCACATAAAGCAGGAGGAAAGCCAGGTAGAGGGAAGGTCTCAGGCGAGTCTTGGAGTAAGAGCAAGTACTTCTGTGGGGGCGGAGCCTAGGGCCATGAGGGGAAGTGAGGCTGAGGCAGTGGGCAGCAGCCAGATCTCAAAGGATTGCGCACACCATGCGGAGAAGAGCAGATGTTACCCAAGGAGCGGGAGCCACGAAAAGGTTGCGGGCAGAGCAGTAACATGATTAGGTTCACATTTGAGTGAAGAAGACACTGAAACTTGAAGCGGAGCAATAAACAAGCATTTGTCCAGGCAGGGTGGTGGTGACCTGAACTAGAAATGAAGTAATGAGGGTGGAAAGGCAACAAAAACAAGGAAGATTTAGGAGTAGAATCAGCTGGACATGTTGATGGATTGACTGGTAAGGAGGCGATATCTAGTTCGTCTACAAATCAAAATGAAGTATGTTTCCACGTCGCTGTCTCCAGTGTCCATGATGAGCAGTGAGAATGCTTCTCTCTATTTCTGTCTTCCACATCCTCTCCAGAGCCCTGAGGGGCGCTGAGCAGTATCACTCAGAGATTGGGCCTCTTGGGAAGTGTTATGGATGAGAATCGCAACAAACTTTGCTCATCCAACAAACATTTTTCAAGTGCCCAGGAAGTGCTAGAAACTGACCGTGGCCCAGGGGCTATAGCAGTGAACCAACAAACTCTCATTCTCATCCAAAGCAACAGCAGCAGCAGCAAACTACACCTTCTCTTAAATTCAGGGGTCCTCAAAAGTTCGTGGAAATGTGTACTAGGAAAAGCTTACGCATGGATTTCCACACATTTTGGCACCAAAATAAATCTACCATGTAGCTCAATTTTCCCAAGAATTTTTTGAAACACCCTCATATCTGTTCAGTCTATTTGTGTGTCCTCTGTAGTGCCAAAGGGGATACAAGAAGCTCGGTGTCTGCACTCTCAAATACTGGAGTGTCTGTTCTGCTCCAGGTACTGTGCTGGGCCTGGGGTACAAGTTTCTGTACTAAAGAACTCACGGTCTAATGGATAATCCTGGAATCTTGGTTCAAAGGAGTGAGTTTCCCAGGAAAACAATATCTAAGGAGCTAGCTGTAAGAGAAATGGAGGCAGGGTACTGAAGTTAAAGAAAGTAAGTTGAGGCTAAAAATCAGTTGGACATAGCCAAGCAATGTCCAGCATGAAGAGGAGGGTGCAATGGGATGGGCTGGGGACACTGTTCTTGCAGGAGGGGTAACAGGTGCCAAGGTGTGGGGACAAGGAAGCACACAGCCCTTGGGGGACTACAGGTTCACTGTAGCCGCAGCATAGGCTGCAAAGTCGGAAGTGTGCAGAGAAGCAGGGTCCCCATCATGAAGGGTCTTATGGGCCAATGCTAAAGACCACTGGGCTGTCCTGAAAGAGCAATGAGAAGGCCCTGCAGGGTTTCCAACAGAGGAGTGGCATTAGCATATTTGTATTTTAGAAGCATTATGCTGATTGGCAAGGGGAGAAAATCAGAGGCAAGCGAACTGATTACAGTGCTGCAGCTGCAGGAATCCAGGGTAGAGGCAACAGGACCTGAAATGCCGATGGGGCAGTGGCAGGGCAGAGAGAGATATACTTGGCACTTAGGAGGTAGTGCTGGCAGGACTTGGTGACTAAGGGTAAAAGAATGGCACATTCTTGTTGGCTACAGGTGAAATAATCAAGGACAACACTGATCTTTTTTAAGATTTTTATTTATGTATTTATTTAAAAGGCAGAGTTACAGAGAAGGAGAGGGGAGAGATCTTGTATCCACTGGTTCACTCCCCAAATAGCCACAACAGCTGGGGCTGGGCCAGGCTGAAAGCAGGAGCCTTGGATCCATTTGGGTCCCCCACATGGATGGCAGGGTCCCACGTACTTGGGCCATCTTCTAGTCCTTTCCCAGGAGCATTAGCAGGGAGCTGGATCAGAAGTGGAGCAGCCAGGTCTCAAACCAGTGCTCACTGGCTTTACCCAACATGCCATAGCACCAGCCCCCCAATTGTAGTTTGATGTCTTCTCGTTGGTGTGGTTCAGACTGCTTGAGTTGGCCCCTCTGCCTTTGCTACCCCCCGAAATCAGTGGCATAGTGCTACGTCGCCGCTTGGGACCCCACTTCCCTTATCAGAGTGCCTGGGTTTGGGTTCCAGCCCCATTCTCCATTCCCGTTTTCTGCTGACGGGGATCATGGGAGGCAGCAGGGGATGGCTCAGATAGGAGAACCAGATTAAGTTCTTGGCTTCTGCCTGTGTCCTAGCCTGGCCTTGAATGTTGGCATTTGGATAATGAACCAGCAGATGGGCGATCAGTCTCTCTGTGTCTCTAACTTTCAAGTAAGTAACAAACCAAAAAAAATTTTTTTTTAAAAAAAGATTTATTGCTAGGACTTGAGGAAGGCATCACCTGTACTTTTGAATTTTCTTGGCTATAATGACTGAATATTTTCCCATTCTTTTTAGTTCCATTTCCCCTTGGTGCCCTAAAAGCCCTCCGAGTATTCTTTGTGCCTCCAGCTCTGGGCACGGAACTATCTCTGTTATCCTCATTTTATGTTTCTGGAATACAGACTCAGTCTTGAGCTCCAATACGCAACACAACTTTTGGTACAGTGTTATATAGTTTCTGTAGCATAATAGGCAACTACATAGACTACAGAGAATTCAAGAGTTTTAGAGATCTTCCTCCCTAAAGAAGCACTGGTGTCAGACACTTCCGGGTTTAAATCCTGGCTGTTCTCGGGACAGGCTTTTTTTTTTTTTTTTTTTTTTTTTTTTAAGATTGAGTTATTTATTTGAAAGGCAGAGTTACAGAGAGAGAGAAAGAGAGATTGATTTTCTATCTCCTAGTTCACTCCCCAAATGGCTGCAGTGGCTGGTGCTGAATCAAGTCGAAGCCAGGAGCCTAGAACACCATCCGGGTCTCTCACGTGGGTGGCAGGGGTCCAAGCACTTGAGCCATCTTCTAGTGCTTTCTCAGGTGCATTAGCAGGGAGCTGGATCAGAAGTGGAGCAGCTGGCACCTGGCGGCACCCATAAGGGACGTGGTGGCCTAACCCGCTGTGCCACAGGCCGGCCCCTCAGGCCAGGTGCTTGCCCCTCACTGGCTGAGGAGTTAAAGTCTGTTTCAGTATGCTTCAATTCCTGCTCCAGGTCTCCTCCTCTTTCCTGACTTCCCTGGGGCCTCTTCTGGCCTCCAGCTTTGACTGTCAGCCTGGAGGTCTCTCATCAAAGTGTGAGTCCCCGTAGCCCACATCCTGGGAATTGGGGGACGGAGGGGTTTGTTTCTGAGAGTGTGTGCACCCCTGCTGGGAGAATAATGAATAGGACGGAGGTTCCCTGAAACAGGAAGTTTCCTGAAGGGCAGCTTCCACCAGGTTATGACAACAACTCGTCTGCTTTCTTGAACCAGCCTAGCAGCTCACATTCTCCTCTGGCCCTTTGTTGCTGACTTCAAAGGGTCACTTGGTTTTTCCCAGGGGAGCCAGCCCCTGGGTATATGAAGTCACCCATTAATTGCTTTTAAGAGCTAACAAATTTAAGAGCTTTTAGTAGCTTTTAAGAGCTAACAAATTGGGGCCTGCATTGTGTTGTATGTAACAGGTTAAGCCACCGCCTGCAATGCCACCTGGGGCCCCTGCATCCACGTAGGAGACCCGGATGAAGCTCCTGGCCCAGCCCTGACTGTTGTGGCCATTCAGGGAGTGAACCAGCAGACAGAGGATTTCTCTGCCTCTCCCTCTGTCTCTCTCTGTAGCTCTGCCTTTCAAATAAATAAATCTTACGGCCAGCATCGCGGCTCACTAGGCTAATCCTCCGCCTTGCGGCACCGGCACACCGGGTTCTAGTCCAGATTCTGCCCCAGTTGCCCCTCTTCCAGGCCAAGAAAATAAAATTGAAAGACTTATGAGAGTGAGGCCTAGAAGTATTGGGAGGTTTAGAGCAGAAAAAAGGCAAAATTTGGGAATATAGCCCATTTGAGCACTGGTTGTCCTCAATAGTGGATTATAACTGAACCATTTGGGGAAACTGCAGCCTGGGCCCAGGTTTGTAGCCCTTGGTGAAGACCAACAGAGCCCATAGCCAACCAGTCCCAACCACATCTCCCAAGACCCACACCCCGCCCCTCCAAGGCTGAATATGATAACGCTGTCAGGCTAGCGTTAGGAGCTGGGGTGGACCCAACAGAGCCTACCCCATCCACCTTGCTCCGTATCTGGGGGGCATCAGCCCTGCCCTAGGGCCCGAAATAGGGCCGAAAAGCAATGAGTAGGGTGAAAACGAGGCTCCGGGAGGTCGTGTGGCTCGTCACCCGTGTCACCCCTGGCTTTTCCGGGTGTCTAGTTCTCCTCTTCTCCCCCAGCCCCGCCTAGCTCAGAACCACGTGCCTCTGCTGAAAAGAGAACTACTCAGCTTTTGGAAAACGCTGAGCTGGCTGTTCAGGCTTCTTGGCTGAACTACGACCTGGGTGGTGATTCAGCAGAAAAGCCAGGTCCGGCAGCTGGCACCAGAGGGGACAGGATAAGAAGGAAGCGAAGAGGGGAAGGCAGGAGCAGCGGGGGTTGGGAGAGGCGGCTTAGCTGGAAGCGGCAGGAGAAGCTGTGGGATCCGGGACCTCCGCAGCCTCCGTAGCTCCTCTGCTTTGCCTTGGAGGAGGGCGCACTCCCCTCCTTAGAGAGGCTCTGAGATGACTGAGCCTTTGTCGGTGCCTTGAGATGAAAAGGGCTGGAGCAGGGAAAATGTTAATGGGGTAGGCAAGATCTATTTCTAAAGCAATTGTGTACTTCCCAGAAGCAGGGATCAAAGCGGCGTTTCTAAGGAAGGGCTGCTTTGATATTTTTTTTCCGGTTGCTGTTTTGATGTTTTTATTCGTCTTTCACGGGCCCAGCTGTTTACGCATACAACGTCCGCCCACTGAGTCATAGGACAGGTACAATACTACAAACCTTTGTTTTAAGTCCACAGGGTGCCTGAAGACGGATAATATGGCTTTCCACCCTAAGTTTAGAAAGTCTGGGGTGAGGGTGGGAGGGGCCGGGACGGATTCTAGAAGGCTTCTAGGAGGCGCGTCCCCTCCTGCCCCCTCCCACTTCTCCCCCCCCCCCCCCCCAAGCTTCTCGGAGGTCTCGGCTCAGCCTGCGGCTTGCCCGGGCAGACCCGGAACCTTCGAGCCTCGGGTGGCGTGCGGTGGAAGTCACGGAGGGTTCCGTGTTTTCGTTGTCTGCCAGTGCCTGCTGGCAGCCAGGAACTGCTTACCCGAGAGAGCTGAGAACGAAGGCGGGTAGGCCGGCCAAAGCCAGCAGCTTTTCCACAATTAGAAACACGTGCGCGGTTCCTGCCAGGCGCAAGCGAGCGGGGAGGCGGTGCAGGAGCGCGGCCCAGCCAACCGCAGAGCCCGGCGTCGCCACACCCACCGGGGGCGGCTCCGAGGGGCGGGCTGGGGAGCTGGCCGCCCCCGCGACGGGAGCTGCAGGTGAAGCCTTTGGCTGTTGGCGAGGGCGGCGCTGCATCCCGGCAAGGTGCTTATTTTGAAGTTCAGGAGAGGAACAGGCTGTTCTGATTTCTGCAAAGTGGCGTCACGGCTTGCTTTTCCAAGGCCTGCCCTCAGTGCAGTCCATCTTTCTGGTTAGCTGCCCTAGCGCCTCTCTCTCTCTGTTCTGCTCTTTCTCACTCGTCCACGTTGCTGCCCGCCTCCCTTGCCCCCCTCCCGCGCTTTCCTTGTCTGCCCCACCATCTGTCCTTTCTATCACTTACTCTCCCTTATCTGAGGAAACCGGGAGGAGGCCAGGCTGCTTCTGGAACTGTTAAGGGAAACAAGCCTTTCCCAGGAGCCACCAGCTCACTCCCGAGACACGGGTGAGCCCGCCTCATCCCTACGCAGGTCCCTGAGTTTGGAGGGAACGCGTGCTGGTGACCTTGCCAAGGGCTCTGGCGGGCAGGGACACAAGGTGGAGAAACAAGTTGTTTAGGTTCCTGGTGGAAATCCTTCTTCGTCTAACACTTTTTCGGTGCTGGCTCCTTCCTTGTTGGGGCCAGACCAGAGCCCCAAGAGGCCCCACAGCAGTGACCGTGGGTTCCACTGACAGGAGTGGGGAGAGAGAATGTAAGAGTAGGTGAAGGGAAGATGAGCAAGTGTATATGATGAGAGGAGCGCTGGGTGGGTGGCAGAACCGGCGGCTGGGGGTCGGGGACCCATCCCAGTCTCACCTTTGACACTAGTAAGTTGGGGTCTTTTTTTTTTTTTTTTTTTTTTTTTTTTTTTTTTTTTTTTGACTGACAGAGTTAGACAGTGAGAGAGAGAGAGACAGAGAGAAAGGTCTTCCTTTTCCATTGGTTCATCCCGCAATGGCCGCCGCGGCCAAGCGCTGCGGCCGGTGCACCACACTGATCCGAAGCCAGGAGCCAGGTGCTTCTCCTGGTCTCCCATGCAGGTTCAGGGCCCAAGCACTTGGGCCATTCTCCACTGCTCTCCCGGGCCACAGCAGAGAGCTGGACTGGAAGAGGAGCAACCGGGACAGAATCCGGCGCCCCGGCCGGGACTAGAACCCGGTGTGCCGGCGCCACAAGCGGAGGATTAGCCTAGTGAGCCGCGGCACTGGCCAGTTGGGGTCTTGATTCTCTCACGTGTGAGATGTGGTTCTGGGTCTTTGCAGCCTTGCCTGGCTCTGCCTCAGAGTGGACTGATTGTCTGCCTCTAAGGCCAACACTCGGGTGCATGGAGAGCGCCAGCTGGCTCGTTCTCAGCATGTTCTCTTGTCAGCCAGTCTGGCCCGTGATCAGATGGCCACATCCCAACTTTTAACCCAGAACGGTGGTACACAGAGCAGCAGCTGGCTTGGCAAAAGCGATGAGATGGGTTTGGAGATCTGTGCGGGAAAGTATTTCCTGGCCCTCAGAGGAAGGCACAAAATGACCCTTTGCTGGCCCAGCTTCGTGAGAAAAGCCAGAGACCTATGAACAGGAACAAGGGAGCACTTGAAGAGGGTCCTCCAGGGGCCCGGCGCTGTGACGTAGTGGGTAACACCGCCACCTGCAGTGCTGGCATCCCATCATGGGATGTTTGAGTCCCAGCTGCTCCACTTCCAATCCAGCTGGGAAACCAGCAGAAGACGGCCCAAATCTCAGGCCCTGCACCCACATGAGAGACCTGGACAAAGCTCCAGACTCCTGGCATCACTCGGCACAGCTCCGGCCATTGCAACCATTTGGGGAATGAACCAGCAGATGGAAGATCTCTCTTTCTAACTTTCTCTCTGCCTCTGCCTCTCTGTAACTTAGCCTTTCAAGTAAATAAATATTAAACCAACCAAACAAAAAAAGTGATCCTCCAGGGTCTGCAGGGATAACCTGGGCTTTGTGAGTTTCCTCAGGGGAAGGAGAAACAGCCATGCAGCCGTGCAAGATGCGTGAAAGGTTTCCGGGCCCTCCACACCACTTCCTGGCCTGGCTGCTCCGCTTCACCCCATGATCCATCCTAAGCAAGTCACGTCCTCTTTTTGAGTTCTAGTGACAATGAACAATACAAATAACCACTTGGTGTTTTATACAGCAAAACACAAGGTGTTCTCACAGGAGGAACATGGACCACCTCATCTCCCTTTTACAGAGGGAAGGGCAGCACAGAGTTAACTGTTCCAGGCTGCTTGAGGATGAGTGACTGGGCCAGGTTCTTCGAGTTCTAAAGTTCTATGATTCTTTTCATTTTCTTTGGAAAGGTATATTTATTTATTCATTCATTTGGAAGAGGGAGAGACAGAGAAGGAAATATCTTCCATCCACTGGTTCACTCCCGGAATGGCCGCAACCACGGGGGCTGGGTGAGGCCAGGCCAAAGCCAGGATCCTGGAACTCCATTTGGGTCTTCCCTGTGTGTGTGTACTTGAGCTATCACCTGCTGCCTTCCCAAGCACTTCACCAGGAAGCTGGATCAGGAACAGGGGACCCAGGACTCAGACTGGCACTCTGCTATGGGAAGTGGGCCTCCCAGATGGCAGTGTAACCTGGTACACCATGGCACTGGCCGCAAGTTCCACGGTTCTTAGAGTCAGACCCACCAGCTGCCTCTGAGTGGCCAGCACTGGCTCTGGGATGGTTGTAGCTCCACAACTGACTCATCTGTCTGGTGTTATAGGATTATTTATTTTCCTACGAGATGTATTATTATTTGAAAAGCAGTTTCAGAGAGAGGAAGAGGCACAGATCTTCCATCTACTTGTTCATTCCCCAAATGGCCACAATGACTGAGGCTGGGCCAGGCCAGAGCCAGGAACTCCATCTGGGTCTCTCACGTGGGTGCAGAGGCCCAAGGACTTGGACCGTTTTCCACTGCTTTCCCAGGCACATTAGTAAGGAGCTGGATCAGAAGTGGAGCAGTTAGGACTCAAACTGGCACCCATGTGGGATGCTAGCGTTGCAGGCTGAGGCTTAACCCACTACACCACAATGCCAACTCCAAGAGAGATCAAATTTTAAGTTGACTCTTTCACTTGTAGTCTTTAATACATTTAAAGATTTACTTATTTATTTGAAAGAGTTACACAGAGAGAGAAGGAGGAGAAAGAGAGAGAGAGAGGTCTTCCATCCACTGGTTCACTCCCCAACTGGCCACAATAGCCAGAACTGTGCCGATCCGGAGCCAGGAGCTTCTTCTGGGTCTCCTTTGCGGGTGCAGGGGCCCAAGGACTTGGGCCATCTTCTCCTGCTTTCCCAGGCCATTGCAGAGAGCTGGATTGGAAATGGAGTAGCTGGGACTCAAACCAGCACCCATTATGGGATGCAGGCACTGCAGACGGCAGCTTTACCGCTACACCACAGCGCCGGCCCCTATAATACATTAATTTAATGTGCAAGTCTGCCCCTCCCCATGGTTGTTCCTGTTCTTACCTGTGTAATCCCTTAACCTCATATCCCTCACTATCCACTGAACCAGGTTGGGCTGACCCAGCCTAGAAAAATCCCACTGCAAGCGCTGCCACAGTGTCTTTGGTGTTGTCCAGGACATGATGGTACACAGTAGGTCCCCTCTGTACCCTCCCGCCTGAGGAAAGGACTCCGACTCGGGACTCTCAAGGTCACCTCCTGGCTTTCCACCGCGGCTGCTTTTATGACCTTTGATATAGCTTCGGATCAGTTAACTCAGAGGACCAACACAACCCAGGGACAAGGACAAAGCAAACACATCTGTGGCCATACTGGCTGTCTACTCGCCTAGTGAGAAGTCTAACTCTCGGGCCTGTGTTTAAGTGTGTATCTGGGTTATGTAGGTGGGCCTGAAGCTGTGTAGGGTATGGAGGAGACTGAGGGAAACCTGGGATTAGATGAAGGAGTGACAGTGTGTCTTGTGCTGAAGTTCTGTGAAAGAGAGGAGGAGGAAAATCAGGGCAGGCTTAGGAAGGGCAAGCCTGTCTGTGAGTGTGCAGAACGACCAGGGGCAGGAAGAGGAGGCAATACTCCTGCCACGGGATCCCTGCTGGAGCCGGGAGCTGGAGGAGTTGGCCAACTAGACAAGCACCTTGGAGACCTTGCCTTTGCTCCCCGCTTCCTGAGAGGCCCTCTGCTTCCCTCCTCCTGGAGTCCTGCAGAGCCTGTGGACAGACACTCCTTGGCCTCTCGGCATGTGCTTCCTGGTTGCGCTTTGAAAGCTTTTCTCTTTAAGGGTGTGCCACCGCTTTCTGGTCTTGCCCCTAGTCTGTCCCTGTGTTCCTTTCCTATTGTGACCGTAACAGGTTACTGCAAAGTTCGTCACTACGTATTTTGGCTATCTAGAGGTCAGAACTCCTAAACTGAGGTGTGGGAATGGTCTTGTTCTCTCTGTCGACTCTGGAGAGAATTGTTCCCTTGTCTTCTCTAGCATGTAGGGGCCTCCGGCATTCTTTGGCTGGGAGGTTTTCTCCTTCAAGGCCAATAGTAGTAGAATAGCATCTGCAAGCCTCTCCAGCTCTCCCACCTCTGTGTCACTCCTCACATCTCCGTTGGTAACTCCTATCTCCCACTTGTAAGAACTCCTGAGTTACACTGGGTTCTCTTGGATAACCAAGGAGAATCTGCCCATCTCAAGACCCTTAACTGAATCACGTTTGCAAATTGTAGATTAGAATGTTGACCTCTCTGGGATTCTGCCTTCCCAAGACCCCAGGAGGTCTGCTGTCATTGTCCTAGGGAGGAAATGAAGGACAGGCTTCCTGTGATTCCTGTAGATCAAAGTCTGAAAGTCAGGGCTTGGGAGGGGCAGGGAGGTCGGTCCTGAGGGGGCTTGCTCTGCAGGAGGCAGGACTTACCCACCCCTCCATGGTGGGCAGACAAGTTCCAGGTTGGCAGCAGGGACTCTGCTCTCTCTACCAGTCCTGTCCCATGGGCAGGAAGTCTGGAGCCCATCTCTCCTACTTGGCCGTGAGAGACCTTGGGCTCTGGGCAGGCCACCAGATTGGTGATCTGAGTTTCCGCCTCCTGGCTGCCTTGCTCTTTGCACCTCTCCTGTCCCCTGATGTTGAGTTCTTTGTACCAGGCAGGTTAAGTAAGCAATCCCTGACTTCATCTTCTTGAAGTCTCTTCTTGATAGACTTCACATCATAGATATATAAAAAATATTTTTAATCTAGGAAACAAAAGACAGAGGGTAGAAAACGCCGAATACAGAGGAGCCTGGAATTCCACAGGGGCCTCTGCAGACACCCCAGAACTCCCACAGCTTGATTGCAATGCCCAAGAACCAGAGTCTTTGCCTTTTTAGTTTGCACTACACCGGCAACTTCCTGGGGGCAAGGACTTGTCCTTTTTTTTTTTTTTTTTTTTTTTTTTTTTTGGAAAGAGTGACAGAGAGAGAGAGAGAGAGAGAGAGGGATCTTCCTTCTGCTGATTCACACTCCCAAATGACTGTAACAGCCCGGGCTGGGCCAGGCCAAAGCCAAGAGCCGGGGACTCCATCTGGGTCTCCCATGTGGGTAGCAGAAACTCGAGACTTGAGTCATCCTCTACTACTTCGCAGGCACATTAGCAGAGAGCTGGATTGGAAGCAGAGTAGCCAGGACTCAAACTGGTACTTGGGTATGCAATGTGGGTTCCCAAGCAGCAGCTTAGCCTACTGTACCATGTAGCTCCCCCTTGTGTCTTATTTCTAATTTCCCCACCTAGCAGAGTGTGTCATTTATAAGCCCTGAGTAGATGATGGATGGATGGACGGACAGATGGGTGAGTGTGTAGGTGGGTGAATGGACAGAAACCCTCATATTTCAAGCTGCAGTGGCCACTTGTCCTGATCTACATGTGGCTCCCTGAGGCTGCTGAGTCTCCGACATTCAGAATTCAGGGTCTAGCTGAGCAGGGGCGTCGGGGAGAGGGACCTAGTAATCTGGCCCAGGATGAGGTCTCCTGGTCAGAGCAGGGGTTTGGCAGGCACCGTGCAAGCAGTGCCTGCACTCGCTGACCTTTCCTCTCTAGATGGAGGCTCAGGTTTCAGCCCGCGGGAGAGAAGCTGTCCTGTGGTACCAGGAGCCTTCTTTCTCCTCTGTCACATGCTGCAATCACACGAGTGTGATTGCCAGGGAAGTGGGGGAAGCGTCAGCCCTGGGGTCTGCACAGCCCTCCTCCCAGGGAGATCAGGCATCACAAGTGGCCTGCCTATCTTTACCTCATTTTCCGAATTCCTCTTTGTTTCTGAAAGATGGCTGTGAGGGTGAGAGGTTAAATATTAGTCAAGGGCTGGGTTGCTGTGAAGTCGCAGAGATAAGGTCAGTAGGGACAGAAGACGCAGCAAGACTACTTGGCAGAGCTTTGCTCCCTGTCCTTCACCATCTCAACCAAGGCAGCCTCTCTGTCTGCCCGGACAAGGCCTGTCTTGTAAAGAGGAGTGGACGCTCCTATCCCAGCGCACCCGGAGGTGGCCACATTCCACCTGCTGCTTGGGGGAGGGGGAATTTCTTTGTGGTACCCTTGTTTTCTGCCCTTATTTTCTCAAGCGCTGTCTGGTCACCTGCCCGCCCTGCCCTGTGCTCCCCTTGGCAGGAGGTCCATAGCTCCTGCTCCTCATCCTCCAGTCCTTCTCCATCTCTGAGCCACGTGGGTTTTGTTTCCTAATCTTCCTTCCTTTCACAAGTCTGATCCTTCAGTTACTGTTGTTTGTGCCTGCCTGAATTCCGGGGTACAGGGGCCCAGCCTTGTACCCAGCATGTCTCAGGGCCCTGGGGAGAGGCTGAGATCACTGACCCAGCTGTCTAGAATGATTTGGGTTGGATTGTCACCAGCCACATGATCCTGAAGTCCTTATTGAATTGACTAAGATAAACCAAATGTGTATTTATCAGGATGTCTCTGTCCATCTGGAACATTCAAGTATTTACAAAATGTTCTCTCTGTTCGGGCACTTAAAATCCTTCCTCCGACAACATGTTTTGATTCTCCTTATATGACACCATCTTGGATAACAGCCCCTCCCCGAGGAGTCAAGAGTTTCTCGTCTTGAAATCAAGCTTCCTGTTGTCCTTTTGGCTCCATGAAACCAATGGGGGATTATAACTCCTGTCGCTTCCTGGGAAGCCGGGAGACTGGCTTGCGTTGTGGAGTGTCTAGCTGAGATGAGGTTGGAGGGCAAGTTCTTCACTCATTTACTAAATGTTTGTTGCGCACCAACTTTATGCCTCAGGATGAAACACAGGAAAAATCACAGTCCCTGCCCTCCCAGCCTTCAAGGGGAGAGGGAAAAAAAAAAAGCAGACTACAAAGAAAGAAATACCAAAGTTAGATATCAACAGTGTGGCCTAGGATTGCTGTAGGGAGGAGGCACAGGGCCATCTGTCTTACCTTGCAGGCATGTCGTTAGGAGTAAATAAACTTATAACAACTCACAGAGCAGTGACATTTGAGCTGGATCTTGAAAGATGAGGAGTCTGCCAGGCATGGAGGAAGGTTACAGAAGGAGGATAATGTCAGGAGCTTCCGCCCTGCTCACATGTTCTCAGAACTGAGTACAGTTGGGAAATACTAGGAAGGTAAGAGCACAGTGTGGGACAGGGACTGACGTCACTTCATCGCCCTGCGTAGAGACTTGAGGAGGCAGAAATGGCCTCAAGCTTTTTACCCAACTGATGTGTACCTTCTGAGCTCTGGTCACTGCTTCAGGAGAACTGGACGTGAAAAGGGCTGTTTGTTTTGTTCCCCTTTATTATCAACCTTTTCACAGCCATCAGGAAACTGGATACCCCATGACTGCCTGGGCCTAAGATTGGTCAAGCAGATAGAGCCCCTCCCTCCCAGTGTTCAGCGTCAGCTCTCATCCACATTGTTGGGATTTCTGTGGCAAGGAGCCAGAGTTAAAGACCTCCCACGCTGCTGAAGATGTGCAGAGGGATGGCCAGCCAGCACATGTGGACTCAGCATCTCTAGTCATGAGGGAAATGAAAATCAAAACCTCTGTGAAATACTACTTTTTTTTTTTTTTAACTGACAGTACCGAGTGTTGGCATGGGTACAGAACAACAGGAACTCTCACTGCGGGTAGGGGTGCAAAGCCACTTCGGAAAAGAATTCAGCAGTTTCTTTTAGCAGATCTTCCAACCAGCAGTTCAATCCCCTAATGGCCACAAAGGCCAGGGCTGTGCTAGGCCAAACCCAGGAGCCTGGACCTCCATCCTGGTCTCTCTCCCACATGGGTGGCAGTGCTCAAGCACTGGGCCATCTTCTGCTGCTTTCCTGGGTGCATTAACAGGGAGCTGGATCAGAAGCAGAGCAGCCAGGACTCACCAGCACTCCAGTATGGGATGCTTAGATTGCTGGCAGTGGCTTAACTTGCAGCACCAGAACTCCGACCCCTAACAATTTCTTATGAAGTCAAACATATTTACCATATGACTCAGAGTCCTATTCCTGGTTCCTCAAGAGAAATGAAAACCCAACTCAGAAGCCTCTGAATCATGCAGAGATGTCTCTGTTTGTAACAGCTTTATTCATATAATCACCTAAAACGGAGGAGTAACCAAGTGTCCAGCTGCTGGTGAATGGAAAAACAAACTGATGCATTCACATAATGAAACTGAGTTGACAATAACAAGGAACAAATTGCTAATACATGCAGTAACACAGGCAGATCTCAAAGCATTTTGTTAAGTGAAAGAAACCAGGGGCCAGGGTTGTGGCACAGTGGGTTAGCCTGCCTCCTGTGATACCAGCATCCCACGTGAGTGCTGGTTAGAGTCCCCGCCACCCTATTTCCAATCTAGCTCTCTGCTGTTGTGCCTGAGAAAGGAGTAGAGAATAGTCCAAGTACTTGGGCCCTTGCCCTGACGTGGTAGACCAGATGGAGTTCCTGGCTCCTGGCTTCAGCCTGACCCAGCCTTTGCCATTGCAGCCATTTTGAGAGTGAACCAGTGGATTGTTGCAGTTGATTTCTCAACAGTGTTGCAGTGGATTCGTTTCTGAGAGGAGGAGCGTGGTGGGGGCAAGAGGCGCAGTCACCACAGACCCTGGGAGTTGGGTAAAAGCAGGCTTGAGGCAAGCAGCCCACAGACTCATTTATTTCAGTTACTACAATGGCTTATATAGCCAAGACCAGCCAATCCGGTCAAGGGGTGGTCTATACCCCAACCAATCACAGCCTGTTGCCAGGCAGGCTCTGTGGCCAGGTGGGTTTCGAAGCCATTCCTGAGTAACTTGCTTGCCAGCGGCCATCTTGTCATGGCCTTCTCATTCCACCACAGTGAATGAGGATCTCTCTCTGTGTCTGTTTCTCCCTCTCTCTCTGTAACTCTGCCTTTCAAATAAGAAATCAATTAATAAGCTAAAAAAAGAAACCAGACACAAAAGCCTAAGGATTATATGCTCTATTTATGAAACCTTCTGGAAAAAGCAAAACTGGTAGTTGCCAGAGGTGGGGGAAGAGGAGTGACTGACTGCGAGGGAGCAAAACACTGGAGAGCTTTTGGGAGTGGTGCGAGTGTTCTTGTGTATTGACTGTGGTAGTGATTAAATGATTAAATGTCGCTGTCAAAGCTCATCAAACCGCACACTTAAAAGGTGAATTTTACTCAGCGCTGATGAGCTCTTGATAGCAGAAGGTTCCTCTTAAACTCTTACCCCAAAATCGGGCTTAGGCAGGTGACACAGAGGATCCGCCTGAAGGCAAGCCTCCTATATTCACACCCTGCTTGGGCGCTGAGTTTCCCCCCTAAAGCACGTGCCTGCACTTCTCGGTGCCTACTTCTGGCCGGCAGCCCCGGGCAGGGCACGCCCTGGCCAAGCTCTAATTTGGAGCACTTAATCCCCATTTGTAACCCATTAACCTGGCCAAAGTTTCTAGTCACCGGGTAAGCCTGGGGGATGTTTGGCTCGCAGTTCCAATCCCAGCCTCTGGAGCTTCTGTGCTGTAGGGGTCTGTCTGCGGCCTTGGCTGGCCCTTGAGGGGTTGTCTGGGATCTGTCATTTCAGTGCTGCTGACGTGGGTCAACTGCTCCAGTGTGCGGTGGGCCACCCGCGTCCAGGACATCTTCACGGCCGGGAAGCTCCTGGCCCTGGCCCTCATCATCATCATGGGGGTTGTGCAGATATGCAAAGGTGAGTGACAGGGCTCTGCTCGCTCCCTGCCCCAGCTTGCACATGCCCCTCACACTGTCACTGCAAGTGTGCACATCCTGCTGTGTCTCTGTGCTGGCCTGGGATGACTTCTCCACTTGCATGACAAAGGGGAGGAGCCAATTCCCCCAGGGTGGCTGGGGAAAGGGAACACACCCTCTAGTTTCCAAAGGTCTGGCTCCTGCTGGCCTCTGGGCTCTAGCAGGGCTGGTGAAAGACCCCAGATCTCTGGACTCCTATATCCCAGGGACTCTTGTCCTTTATCTTAAAGGAAGACAAAGGAGGAGACTTTATATGTTTCAAAATTACTAATAAACTCTTCAAGGGAGAGCTCTACATTCCTGGGACCCCTGCCAACATTCCCCACTGGATTTGGTCCTTTCCAAGGCCGAGTCTGTATTTGGTTTCCATGGGACCGGTGGCACCACTATGCCCTGCCCAGCCTCACAGCCCCATGGAGAAAATCAGATGACAAACAGAGAAGCCTCCCACATGCCCTTAGCCCTAAAGGCAGCCTAGGGAGCCGGACTCTCCTCCAGGAAGCACGTTTCTGCTGTATAGTGTGTCGGAGTATTTTAATCAGTTGGATGAACTCCTTTAGCAGGTTGTGTTGTTTTTAGCTATTTGGACTCCAGGAAATCACTGATAGTGAGTCCCTCAGTTCTTTCTCCTGGCCACTCTAATCTTATTTCCTGTCCAAAGGCTGGATTATAGAAGAATACATAAAAACACAGTTTCTCCGTCGCATTACAAGCTCCATCAGTGAGCAGCTTTTATGAGGCCCAGTATGTGCAGAACACTGCCGAGGGGCTGGGATGGCAACCCAAAGGCTCTTTTGCTTAAAAAACAAAAAACCCTGTTCTCCGGGAATGTGTGCCCTGAAAAAGGAGACCAACACATACCTTGGAGAGAGATAGGAGGAGGATATTGACAAAGCAAACAAAACAAGCTTGGCCTACTACAGCTTGTATTTGAGGGTTAGCTGTTTTTGATGCATTGTTCCTGAAGACAAACTTAGATTAAGGAAGTGGTCGAGAGACCACCAGTGACTCCAGCCTGGCATTTCCAAAGCCCAATGAGCCAAACCTCCCAGTTTACCCAGGCCTTTCCTTCCAACTGACTTTGCCTTTTAAAAAAGGAACATTCGAGGAGCAGGCATTTGGCCTCGTGGTTAAGACACTTGCATCCCGTACCAGGGTTCGATACCTGTTTCCGGCTCCTGACTCCAGCTTCCTGTTAATGCAGACCCTGGGAGGGAGGCAGCTGCGGGAGCTCAAGTAGTTGAGTTCCTGCCACTCACGAGGGAGACCTGGATTGAGTTCCTGGCTTCCCGCTTCGTGCCAATCCAAACTTGGCCATCATGTGCACTTGGCAAGTGAACCAGACAGCTGTCTGTCTGTTTGCCTCTGAAATGAATCATTTTTTTTTTTTAAAGAGAGATTTAGATCAGTATTTTGAGTCTGAATCCCCAGTGGTCATCAGGTTCTGGGAGGTCCAGGGCCTACATTTCCATGATCCCTTTGGTCCCACTTCTCCCATACTCTGGTTCACTACAAGCAAGAGGGCCAGCTGGCACTGTTGCCTCGGGGAGGGGTGAGAGACCAGACGGGCAGGCCAGGAGCTCCAGGCCTCGGACTCATCTCTGAGCAGCCCCCACCCGTTGTGTCTACAGGAGAGTACTTCTGGCTGGAGCCGAAGAACGCGTTTGACAATTTCCAAGAACCGGACATCGGCCTCATCGCGCTGGCCTTTCTTCAGGGCTCCTTTGCCTACGGAGGCTGGAACTTCCTTAATTATGTGACTGAGGAACTTGTGGATCCCTATAAGTGAGTGGCGCTACTGCAGCCCTTCCCCTCTCCCTGGAGAGGCCACAGTGCCTGCTGCTGGAAAGAAGTGGCACCCACCGCCGCCTCCTCCCCCCCCCCCCCCCATTCCGACTCGTGCTCTGGCCTGCCCTGAAGTACAGGTTCATTTCGCATCCACCCTGCCCGGAGGCAGAAAAGGGTCCAGTGACTGTCCCAGAGCAGGTCAGCCACAGTGATCGTGGTACTGCCTTAGGGAATGCGGGGTGCCCAGAGCGGGTCCCGGGTCCCTGGCCTGTTTCCGGACAGGCTGATCTTCCCGTCTCGAGCAGCGGAGGGATGCATTATACAGATTTGGGCCAAGAAGCGACCAGCAGGTGCAGGGCATATTTTCACCTCGAGCTGTTTCATTTCCTGTTCATATTGAGAAAGTCGCTACCCCCGGGGGCAGCAGAGAAGGCTGCCAGGTCGGCGTCCCGCGGAGACTCAGAAGGCACTCCCTGGACCCCAGGGCAAGGCGGGCACCCCAGCTGCCAGGCCTCCTCTCACCTCCTCTCCCTCTACAGGAACCTTCCCAGAGCCATCTTCATCTCCATCCCACTGGTCACATTTGTGTATGTCTTTGCCAATGTCGCGTATATCACTGCAATGTCCCCCCAGGAGCTGCTGGCGTCAAACGCAGTCGCTGTGGTAAGAAACCCAACTCCCGGTCTCTCGAAGCAGGAGGGCTGACGTAGGCTTGCCTACCCAGCCCCGCTTACTGTTCCCTGAGCGCGGCCTCGTGGAGCTGGAAGTCATCCCGAGAGCGCAGGGCAGAAGCCACACACGTGTCCTCCCTGGGGTGTCTTCCGGAGGCGGCACTGGGTGGTTGCCGCAGAGACTGGCTGGCCCGTGAGTGAGGCCGGAGCATTTGCTGTCCAGCCCATTACAGGCAGGCAGCGCTTGCCAGTCCTTCATCCGCTGGAAACTCTGACTGGGAGGGTTGCGTGCAGGAGACAGGCTGCTCCTCGGGAGGCTAGAACCTCGCACAAGATACACATCTCTCTGCCCGCAAGCTGGCCCCTTCCCCCAGCGGGTAAAGCGGGCGCTGGCCTGAGAGTCGCAGGTCACAGCGGCATGGGATCCTTGATGACCAAGGACACGGGAGCCGCGCTGCTCCCTCACCGGGCTCCAGGCTGGGCCGTGGCCGGTGTCGTCACTGGCCTTATCTCGGAGGACTGTGAGGAAGCAGGCCCTCCAGTCTCCCGTGACTGCTGCCTGCCCCAGCGCATGGCGGTTTGCAGGCACGCATTAGCTTTCTGGCTCAGAGCAGAGACAAAAGGGCCCCCTGCATGGCCCGCCCCTCAGGTGTGTGATGACTGATCTAGGACCGCATGGCCTTTGCTTTCTCAGCCCAAGTGGCTGCTGATTCTCACTGGCCCTCCACCCACGTAAGCCCGCTATAAGCTTCGCGGTTCTCAACTCTGTGAATTAGAATCCGCCCCCATTTCACAGATAGGAAGCTGAGGCTCAGAAACGACAAATTGTGTTCGAGGTGTCAGAGCTCCTAGGTGGAGGGCTGGGATTCGAGCCCAGATGTGCCTGCCTCAAAAGCCTGTGCCACTCTCTAAGCCGGAGGAACCAGATCATGTCCGCAAGGACTGGCTTCACAGCACCTGGCTTCCAGTCGTGGCCCTGGTGTGCGCCCCTAGGCAAGCAGCTTCATCGCTGTGTGCCTCAGTTTCCTTATCCAGAAAGCAGGATGAGAAATGTTAGCTCGTTTTTATTAACAGCACCACGTCCTATCTCCTCCAATTAATTGGCCCAAAGCGTGCACTGCCTGCCCCCTTGTGTGGTTATATCTACAGGGAGCAGGCGGGGTGGGGAGAGGAGGGGTTAGCAAGGGGGCAGGCAGGAGGGGAATGAGCAGCCTGGGGCAGGGAGCTGTCACCTCTCGCCTCCACCTCCCCCCTTATTTTCTCGCTCAGACATTTGGAGAGAAGCTCCTGGGTGTCATGGCCTGGATCATGCCCATCTCCGTGGCGCTGTCCACATTTGGAGGAGTCAATGGCTCTCTCTTCACCTCCTCCCGGTGAGTGCGGCGTGGGTCCTTCCTGGCCGGGGCCTCTCTGCTGTGCACACTGCTCTGCGTGTACGTGGTGGGCTTGTCTCTGTCCGCAAGGGTCTGTGTGGGCACCCCGGTCAGGGCATGTGTGTCAGTGTGAGTGCCGAGGGTGTGTGCTGCCTGCGTGGTTCCCTACCACGTGTGGGCCCCCAGGGCGCAGGTGCTCCGTGTGCAGTGGCTGCCACATTTTTCAAGGAACAGAGGAATGAGGAGCCTCCTCTCCCCCTCCCCCCGGCCTCCCAGGGCAGGGGCCTATGGTGGGCAGCGGGATGGGGTCCTGGCTGCCGTCCTAAGAGAACCCCATGGGCTGCTCTGGCTAGCAAGGAGCCCCACTCGGAAAGGGCCCCACAGGAAGGAGACTTGGGCAAGGTTCTCTGGGTCTGGCCTCCATGAATGGTCTGGAACCAGCTGCAGGTGCTGCGGGATTACTTTGGGCATCCTGAAGGCACAGGCACCTCCCCACTCAACAGATGGGTGTTGGGGGGAGGCGCCCCTGGGGAGTATGACATGAAAGGGTGATGATGGGTGGGATGAGAGCATTTGTCCCCTGCCCAGAATGCTCTGGGAAGACAGAAGCACAAACAGGCCCCAGCATTCCCAGCTCCAGCCTTGACACATCCAGGGATCCGGCCCCTCCAGGGCGGCCCTTCCTGTAGTCTGCAGAATGGGCTGTAGAGGCTGCTGTTCGTTGGGTGGTGCCCATTGCTCTTAGGAAGCCCCTTGCCCTGGGGACACAGTCCTGCTCACAGGGTCAGCAGCATCCCTGGGAAGCAGCCAGGCGGTGCCATGTGTGTAGGACCCGGGGCAGCAGAGTGATGTGCACTGTCCCCGGTGCCCAGGGCCCTCCCCGACACTCACCCACAGCTACTCCATGTACGTGCTACACAGGAGCAGAGGCCACCTGGAGGCCCCAGCCCAGGGCGAACCGTGGAAGAACAGTGACCCATGAGGCTCCCTGGGATCTTTTGGAGGACAGTGACTGGCTGCAGTCGCTTTAGAGTGGGGTTTGTCCCTGAGGCAGGCCAAGCCGCGGTCTGCATGCATGCGGTTCAGTTGTGTGTGCATGCAGGAGACGGTGGCGCGTGGTGTGCCCGGCCTCTGATGCAGGCATCTCCACCCATCTCCCCGGGCCCTCCTTGCCCTCACCTCCTCTCCCTCTCTCTTCTGGGTTCTGGGATCTGGAGAGGTTGAGCCTTCCTGAGGAGTCGAGTGTGTGTGGGTGTGTGTTCCGCTTCACGTCATCGTCTCCTCTGTCGTCCGCCAGCCGGGCAAGGATTGTCTCCCGTAAACTGGATGCTTGCAAGTGCTGTTGGGCCTGGACAGTTACGCCTGCTCCTGGGTGCATGAGGAGGGGCCATGAATGCAGACCCCAGCTGTGTGTGCACGAGGAGGTGCACGGAGCACCCAGGGCTCAGTCGGGTGCATGAAGTGCACTGTGGAGGCGCCGTAGCATGGGGCAAAGGGGCAGGGATGCCTGTGTCTGCATGAAAGTAGTGACGCTGGACTCAGTGGTTCATGACGGCAACTGCTTATGGGCCCACAGTCGAGTCCCACACTTCTCAAAAGCTGCCTTTGTCCCACTCCACCCCAAACGCAAATGACAAAGCAGGAGGTCCTCTTCAGAACTCCCACTGTGCTCTGTCCCATCACACCACCCCTCCTCGAATCCCTTGAGTGCTCCTTTCCCTAGAAAAAGGCAACGTGGTCTAATTCACACTAACATGTAAATGACTGCTGACAGCTGATCGTTTTCTCTTCCCTGTGGGGAGAGAGAAAGAGAAGAAGGGCTACGGTTGATGTTAAAGTTTTCCCTCTTTTTCAAAGATTGATTTATTTGTTTGAAAGGCAGAGTTACACAGAGACAGGGAATTGAGAGAGAAAGAAAGAGAACTTTCATCCACTGGTTCACTCCCTAAATGGCTGTAATGGCTAGGTCTGGGCCAAGTCAATGCCAGGAGCTTGGGACTCCATCCAGGTCTCCCACGCCGGTGGCAGGTACCCAAACACCTGTGCCATCTCTGCTGCTCTCCTAGGCCATTAGCAGGGAGCTGGATCGGAAGTGGAGAAGCCAGGACTTAAACCAACACTCTGATAGAGGATGCCAGCTTGCAAGCCGTGTAACACACTTGTGGGGAGCAATTCGGACTAGACTAAGTTACTGGAATTAAGATTTATTCTATGCATCTGCTCTCCCACAATATGGCGCTGGGAGAGGAGGCAATAGCTTCTACCCAGCTGCCTCTCACCAACTTGACAAGCTGCAGGAGCTGCTCCTGATTGGAGGAGAGCAGCGTATTCGGCGTGTGGGCAGCCGAGTTGGGATTGGCGGAGGAGGACTATAAAGGAGGAGAGAGACAACATGCACCAGGAATATCTAAGGGGAACATCTAAGAGGAACACCTGTGCAGCCCCCGAGAGAGCCGGCCGGCGGTGTGCCGCTCCCCCGCGGAAGTGGGGAATGTGGCAGGGGGAACCGCCCTTCCACGGAGGTGGAAGGGACGGTAGCCAACCCGGGAAGAACCAGCAGCAAACCCGGGGAGGGCCGAGCAGACGAAAGAACAGCGCAGGGTCCTGTGTCGTTCCTCCACGAAGAGGGGGAGCGACAACACTGCATCACAAATGCCAGCCCCCACCTTTTTCTCTTTAAAAATAACTGACCTTTGTACCCAAGAGAGAGCAAAGGACCGTCTCAGGGCCTCGGATTGGCCTCAGGGCGGCCTCTCTTTTTCCTTGCGGGCACAACGACCGTGGGAGAAAACTAAAAAAAAAAAAAAAAAAAAAGAAAGAAAGAAAAAGAAAGAAACTTGTGTTATTTACAGCTGCATGTGAACCTATAATTATCTCAAAAGTTTAAGAGCTGATAAAAAATTTTTAAAATTGTTATTCTGTAAAGTATAAAAAAGGAAACTTAAGTTACTCGTAAATTATTCATATCATAATCCCACACTGCCCAGACATAATCAGTTGGCATATTTTTTTTTTTACAGGCAGAGTGGACAGTGAGAGAGAGAGAGAGAAAGGTCTTCCTTTTGCCGTTGATTCACCCTCCAATGGCTGCCGCGGCCAGTGCACTGCACTGGCCCTAATTGATTTGAAAATTTATTGGAATTATACAGTAAAGATTTATTTTTATTTATGTGAAAGGCAGGAGACAGAGAGAGGGAAAGGCAGAGAGATCTTCCCTCCATTGGTTCGCGCCCCATATGGCCACAACAGCTTGAGCTGGGCCAGCTGGAAACCAGGAGCCTGCAACTCCATCTGGGTCTCCCACATGGATGGCAGAAACTCAAGCACTTGGGCCATCCTCCGCTACTTTCCCAGATGCATTTGCAGGGAGCTGGATCGGAAGTGGAGCAGCCGGGACCCTAATCTGTTCGTCTGTTAAAATGTCTTCTTGAGAATAAAATAAGTAGCCCTAAGGATATGAATGCTAAGTACAGATTGCACACAGCAAAATGCACACACTGTGAGTGTTCAGTCCGATGGGTTTGGCCAGTTGCAGACAGCCGTGGAAACACGACCCAGGATGGATACTGGACATTTCCACCCATGCAGGGCCCTCAAAGTCCCACCCGGTCCCTTTCCCCACGGAGGCCACTGCTCTCTGACTAGGATGAGAGTGTTTAAAAGCTTCCTGTGTGCCATCAGCCCCAGTGTATCAGGGCATCTGCATCCCTTGAGGGTAGGAAGGCACACTGTTCACAGGAATGGAGTCCTTAGACAAAGGAGAGGCCACCCTTGCAGGCTTCCTGGCCTTGGGAACAATCCACAGAGTACCAGGCTGTACCTCTGTCACCCTTTGCCACCCACTGCCACCCACCGCACACGCAGGGCCTCCCTGCACCAGGATCTGTCCTCGTGTCTCTGGGTTGCCTGGGTTGACTTGCACTTGCACTTGCGAACCTGGGTCCTGTGAGTAGCAAGCTAGAGGGTGTGCACGCAGGCTGGGCACCTGCTTGGAGGGGAGACAAGGGAGACCAGGCGTGGTGTCTGTGGGCAATTGCACGCTGACCTGCTTTTCTCTCTGCCAGGCTGTTCTTTGCTGGAGCCAGAGAAGGCCACCTTCCCAGCGTGTTGGCGATGATCCACGTGAAACGCTGCACCCCCATCCCAGCCCTGCTCTTCACTGTAAGGGCCCCTCCTGCAGCCAGCTTCTCCCCACCCCACCCCGCTGTGCCTGCTCTGAGCTGGGAGCTCACCCTTGCCACAAACACCCTGGCACCCCCTGCCCTGGCTTGCTCCTTGGCTTCCTGGGCCTTGGGTAATCCCACCAATGATATTCGTTGCCTTTATGAATGTCGAGAAATCTAGCCAGGAAAGACGATGAACCCAGATATCCAAAGGCTCTCAGACCTGGGAGACATCTCTGAGACACGTCCATGTTAAGGGCACATAAGTGGCCGGCGCCGCGGCTCACTAGGCTAATCCTCCGCCTTGCGGCGCCGGCACACCGGGTTCTAGTCTTGGTCGGGGCGCCGGATTCTGTCCCGGTTGCCCCTCTTCCAGGCCAGCTCTCTGCTGTGGCCAGGGAGTGCAGTGGAGGATGGCCCAAGTACTTGGGCCCTGCACCCCATGGCAGACCAGGAGAAGCACCTGGCTCCTGCCATCGGATCAGCGCGGTGCACTGGCCGCAGCGCGCCGGCAGTGGCGGCCATTGGAGGGTGAACCAACGGCAAAGGAAGACCTTTCTCTCTGTCTCTCTCTCTCACTGTCCACTCTGCCTGTTAAAAAAAAGGGGGGGGGGCACATAAGTAAGAAAAGTCCCAAGGAGAGGAGGAATGAGAAACTGAAGATGGAGAAAGGGAGACTTGGAACGAGGAAGACAAACACGCAGACAGGTTTAGAGGAGCAAAAGGAAGGAGCAGACACTGCCCACTGAGTCTTCTGAGTTCTTATTTTCCTTCTGGATCCTGAATCGAACACGAAAAATGACCGTGATCCACTGGGGAAGCAGTTAGACCTCAGGGTCACAGAGCTCTTGGGAGTCCAGGGCCTTGAGCCTCTGGAGGGAGCATTGCAGAAGGTGGAGGGCGACCCGAGAAGGCAGCTCTCCCTCCCCGCAGTGAGAATGTGGCCTGTCCACCCATTAAAATCCTCTCGATTCTTCTCACCTCAGACCTCACAGCAGAAGCAAACCTTCTATTGGCCATCACGGAATACGGGAGGGAAGGGCCCAGTTCTGGGAGAGCCGGGGATGGTTTTTTAAGCAGAAAACCTCATGGGGGACAGTTGGGCCTACATGGGGTAACACTGGTAGGATACTTCAACCAAGGCCCCGTGGGTGGGTGATAAGCACTGTGTGATTTTATGAAAAAAAAATTTTTTTAAAGAAAAGGAAGGAAGGAAGGAGAATAGATTAGATGACTCAGCCGGGAGAAAAGGATGAGGGCACAAATAAAGCCTTCATCCAGTTAACAACCTTCCCGGGGGATTAAGCACAGGAAATTAGCTCCAGTGAGAACCCGGCGAGAAACAAATGAGAGCAGGGCTGACGGTGAGCCAGGTACAGCCGTGTGGCCAGACCAGGTGTCCCTCGCGACTGGCCTGTGCCCTCCAGCGGTTCCACATCTTGAGTGCCACCACTGCAGTCAGGAGGAACGTGCTGGCAACGAGGGTGTCGGGAGCGAGCCGGGTTCCTAGGGGAGGCCCTGAGATCTGCATTCAGAGTCATCCCTTGTCCAGTGGCGTTGATGGCCTGAAGGCGGGGGCTGCCCCTCCACACCACCACAGCTGGCACCTCCCAAGCACTGACCACTCACGAGCCCCTCTGCTTCTACAGTGCCTGTCCACCCTGCTGATGCTGGTCACCAGCGACATGTACACGCTCATCAACTACGTGGGCTTCATCAACTACCTCTTCTACGGGGTCACGGTTGCTGGACAGATAGTTCTTCGCTGGAAGAAGCCTGACATCCCCCGTCCCATCAAGGTCAGAGCACCCCCCCACACCAGTGACCCCCTTCTCCTGTACTGGTTCTAGCTGTGGCTCAGAAATTTTTCCTTTAATGATTTATGTATTTGGCCGGCGCTGCGGCTCACTAGGCTAATCCTCTGCCTTGCGGCGCCGGCACACCGGGTTCTAGTCTTGGTCGGGACGCCGGATTCTGTCCCGGTTGCCCCTCTTCCAGGCCAGCTCTCTGCTGTGGCCCGGGAGTGCAGTGGAGGATGGCCCAAGTACCTTGGGCCCTGCACCCCACGGGAGACCAGGATAATTACCTGGCTCCTGCCATCGGATTAGCGCGGTGCGCTGGCCGCAGCGCGCCGGCAGTGGCGGCCATTGGAGGGTGAACCAACGGCAAAAAGGAAGACCTTTCTCTCTGTCTCTCTCTCTCACTGTCCACTCTGCCTGTCAAAAAAATATATATATTTATGTATTTATTTGAAAGGCAGAGTTGGGGGCAGGGGGGACTTCTATCTTCTGGTTCACTCCCCAAATGGCCACAGTGGCCAGAGCTGGGCCAGGCCAAAGCCAAGAGCCCAGAGCTCCATCCGGGTCTCCCACATGGGTGCAGGGGCCCAAGCACTTGAGCCAACTTCCACTGCCTTCCCAGATGCATTAACAGGGAGCTAGAGCTTTCCCGGCCACAGGCCTCATCTCTGCAAAGGGCTGACGGGAGGAGAGAGGCAGCTGGGTGAGGCAGCCTCCCGGCTCCGGGCGAGGGCTCTCTGGGAAATGCCCCATGAGGTCAGCGAGGAGAGGGGAAGCCCCTGGAGGTCAGGCCCCACACCGCCTTACGCCGTGCTGGGTTTCCTGACTTCTGAGTCGTGGCAGGTTTGTCTTAAACTGTTTGAGAGAAACAGATTGGGACTGATCCTGGTGCGAGAGATGGACTTCCTTGTTTCTTTAAGGTTTATTTATGTGAAAGGTAGACTGTCAGGGAAGAGCAAGAGAGATCTTACATTCATTAGTTCACTCTCCAAATGGCCACAACAGCCTGGGCTGAGCCAGGCCAAAGCTGGGAGCCAGGAACTCCATTGTGGTGTCCCACGTGGGTGGCAGGGGCCCAAGCACTTGGGCCATCCTCTGCTGCCTTCTCAGGCACATTGGCAGGGAGCTGGATCAGAAGTGGAGCAGCCAGGACTCAAACCTGTGCTCAGATACGGGGTGGCAGCATCCCAAGCAGCATCTTGACCCACTGTGCCGTAACACCAGCCTGGATGTACACTGACCACGTTGTGTCCAAACAAGGGCTGTGCCCAGGGTGGGTGAGGAGTAGGGAGCCGTCTGCCTGTTCCCTTCCCCTCCCCTCCTCCCAGCAAGCTTCTCGGTCCTCAAGGGCCTCTCTGGCTGCCCATGGACATGTGGCGTGGATGACGAGGCCTTGTCTGACCGCACACACACATACCATCAGGAGGGAAGGCATGAGCCGTGAGAAGCGTCCCTTCCTTAGCTCTGCCCAAGTTCTTCTTCTCTTCCCGTCTCCCTGCCCAAGTTCAACACCTGCTTGACATGGCACCTGCCTCCACAAGGGCTTGCAGTGTGGGAGCCACGGCTGCGTGCCGCCTGGCCAGTGCCTGCGGGGATGTGGGAGCCCTGACCCGGGAGTCACAGTGCCTCTGCTCCACAGATCAACCTGCTGTTCCCCATCATCTACCTGCTCTTCTGGGCCTTCCTGCTGATCTTCAGCCTGTGGTCAGAGCCCGTGGTCTGCGGCATCGGCCTGGCCATCATGCTCACGGGGGTGCCCGTCTATTTCCTGGGTGTTTACTGGCAACACAAGCCCAAGTGTTTCAACGACTTCATTGGTGAGTTCTGGTTGCTCCTCCTGGTCCGGGACAGCGTGGTCTGATGGAAGAGCCCCCCACTTCACCCCCCAGGATCAGAGGGGCCTAGGCTCACCCTCACCTGAGTCCACAGGGCTCTGGAGATGGATTCGGGGAGGGACAGGAGAGGCAGATGCCCTCCCAGAGACTTCTGGGGAAAGGAGGGAGCAGCCAACGTTTCTACACAGGCCTTAGGAAGCACAAGAATGGGCAAGAATAGTCAGGCGGCCGGCAGGGGCTGCTCTGGGCTGCGTGTGGAACCCAGGAATGAGGGAAGGTGGGCAGCTGGGCCCTGGCTGAGAGCAGAGCAGCCGACTCAAGATGCAGCAGGCAGACGAGGTGGTCTTCTAAAGGCGCCGGCTGTTCTAGAACCTTGGGCGGAAGAGCTGGGAAGGGCCATGGACTTGCTAGGACCTTCAGCCCTGACCTGGCCCTGTGTGACCTCCCTTCTGCAGAGCTGCTAACCCTGGTGAGCCAGAAGATGTGCGTGGTTGTGTATCCTGAGGTGGATGGGGGCTCGGGGACAGAGGGGACGCGCGAGGACATGGAGGAGCAGCAGCAGCCCATCTGCCAGCCCTCTCCTGGCAAGGACAAGGACTCGCTGGAGCAGTCCCAGCCCTGAGGCCCACTGTCCCCTCGGCTGGCCACCCCCACGTGCTCCTCCTCTCTGCCCTCCTCACCCGCCTGGGTCCCCAGCACACACACACACATGCACACCTGCCTGCTGCTGTCTGGCAGCAGCGCAGGAAGACCTGGATGTGGTGACAAGAGATGACAACGACACTGACATTTGTACAAGGAACCGGCCTGCCCCCAGGCCCTGGAGCTGGCCAGGATGCCCTACAGGACCCCTCCCCCGGGCCCATGCCCTCAGGTGCCTCTTCTGGAACCTGAGCCCACTACTGCCTTCCCCCACTTCTAAGGCCGGGAGATACCCTAGTGCAGAGGCACGAGGCAGCCATCAGGAGTTGGCAGATCTGTCCCCATTAAAGGGCGGCTCAAGAGACCCAGACCCCTCGACCCAGACCCCTACCCCATTCGCCAGGGACCCAAAACTCAGAAGGGATCTGCCCCCCCTGCCCCAGCTCCCACCCCACGCAACCTGGGCTCCCTGTCCCATGGACACTGCCTCCCCACTGAGCTAAGGACCAACGGGAGGGCTGCCCTTCCCCCCAGCCCCAAGCCAGGCCCCTGGAACATCCTGGAAAAGGCTGCAGACTCAGCCCTGCCCCCCGCCTCCTGCATCCTGCCCCAGCGTGGTGCCAACGCTTCCTGAAGCCAGAGCCTTGCTTGTTTTCAATGTGGCCAACACAGCAGCTTGGCTACACACGTGTACACACATACACTCCCTTTCGTTCCTGCAGCTAGCGCAGCCCCACCCAGGGCAGCCACCCCATCATACCATCATACCCTTCACCCCCTCTCTGGGCCTTCGCTCTGGACATGTGTGAAGGACCCCCAAGGCCTTCAGGCCCGAAATCAAAGCCAAATCAGCCTTAAGTCACCACCCATCGAAGAACCGGGCCTATGATTACTTCCTTCTTTCTACCCAGCAGGACAGACCTGGGATTCAACGCCTGTGCCAGGAGGAAGGGCACTTCTCCCTCCCCAGAGGAGCCCATTCCGTGGCCCTGGAGGCTGCTGGGGGCCAGGCTGTCTCCTGGGGGCCAGCTCCACTCCCGGCTCCTCTCCCATCTTGGGGCAGGATGGGAGGTGGTGGCAGAGGGGCACCCCCTTCCCGGGTACCCCTTTTTCCCTGTGCCCCAGAGGGAAATGAGAGGATCTCCCCTGGGCCCTGCTGTGTGCTACCTGCACCTGGTGTCCTGAGGCTGCAAATTCTGTATCTCAGAGTTCCATTCTCTTGGCCTGTCCCTTGCATCTGCTAAGACTGGAATACAGGGAGCCCTCCGCCCCCCGGCCCTGCTCTGGGCTCCCAGCTTGCCTGGCCCCCCTAGTTGGTGAGATGCTGGCCTTGGCCTAAGTGATGATCCCTTCCACCAGGTAGGCTGGGGTGGCCCCAGGAGGATCAGGGGACCTCCTCATTCCTCCAATCTCCTCCCCTCTTTAATTTTTTTTTTAAAGTGGATGCCTTACTTTTTGGATAAATATTTTTGAAGCTGGCATTTCTATTTCTTTCAGGTTTTGTTTATTTTTTTTAACATAAGGTGGTTCTGGGGGGAGGGGTGGAGCTGGTTAGAACCTTGATAATTATCTCCTGTCTTTCAATTGGTTTAGGTCTTAAGAGTCTTGTTTGTTTTGTGGAGGTTTTTATTTTCCTTTCATGTAATAAAATTTGAAATGGAAATGAAGCTGGTGGCGTTGATAATGAAATGACCTTCGGAAACAGCCACCCGTTCTTGCCTTTCTTGGTCCAGAGTTCTGGTTGCCAGGGTCTCCCTGGAAGCCCTCACACGGAACACCTGCCAGATGGTCCAGGAACTCGGTGACCATGCGTTCAAACACCATCCCCCCATTCCACCTATTAAGGTCCTGTGCACAGGAAGTCATCCCCTTGGGGTGGGAACAGGGACAGGTGTCCCACAACCTGGTCAGCAGAGGTGCCTGTCCCCAACAGCCTGAGCCCCGAGGGAAGGGAGAAGGTGGCCCAAGGGGCTTGCAGACAGGGCCTGGGAAGGGAGACTAGGCTCGCTCACTGCACTGAGGGGCTGCCCAGAGGAAGACTTCCAGCAGGGGCTCCGGAGGGACCATGGGACAAGGACTAGGGGGACAGAGGAGGCTGCAGCGGCAATGGAGCAAGTTCCTCCTGGGTCAGGGTTACTTGGGGGAGGAAGTTGATGGGATTAGCCTGAGTCCTTGCTACAGGCCCCTCTTCTGGGCAGCCCTCCCGGGCCCTGTCCTGGGACAGCATCGTTCCAGACCCAGCCCTGCTGAGGGACGGGGGTGGGGTGTGTGTGTGAGTGAAGATGGCACCCTGCACAGTCTGTGACACTGCAAGGACACAGCCAGAGAGAGGCTAGGCTACGACTTTCCTGCTTGGTGCCTGTCATTCTTCCTGACCTGGACGCTGGCCAGTCCCAGTGAGGTCAGGCACCTGGCTCCTGGTCCCAGGCCAGCCTGAAACAGCAGTGTGCCTGTGGGCAACTCATCTCACCTGTTCCAAGTTTCCAGAGACAGTTGGAGCTAATCTCACCTCAAACAGTTCCTCCAATCTTCCAGCTCCTGCTTGTCCCAAGAAGGCAAAGGAGGCTCTTTCTCCCCCAGGGCTGCCAGGTCTCCACCATATGCCCCAGTCAGGCATGTCCAGGCCTCCCTGGAGGCTTCACACCTGCTCAACTTTCCAGAGAGGCCAGTGTGGGCCTCCTGGCAATGTGCACTTCCTGTTAACCTGGCCTGGGACCCTGCCTTAACCCTGTTAGTCACTACTTCAGATGCTGTGACCCTAGGGGGTTTGGGAACCTTCTGGAAATCACTGAAATCATGACTCATTATGCACGGTCACACAGCAAGGCGTTTTATTTGGTCACACATACAAGAGCTTTGCTATGTGCTCTGGGAAGAGCACGTATATTCCTTAATTTTTCCACACCAGCACTGATTTTAAACACTTTGTCCCAGAGACAGGCATTTGGCGCAGCGATTAAGGTACTGTTTGGGATGCCCACATCCCACCCAAGAGTGCCTGTTTTGGGGCCAGCGTTGTGGTGCAGCTGGCCCAGCTGCCACCTACATTGCCAGTATTCCATAAAACAACTGGTCCAAGGCTGCTCCACTTACAATCCAGCTCTCTCTGCTAATGCACCTGGGAAAGCAGTGGGCTCCCTGCCACTCATGTGGGAGGGAGACCCTGATGGAGTTCTAGGCTCCTGGCTTTGACCTGGCCCAGCCCCAGCCATTGCGGCCATTTGGGGAGTGAACGAATAGGTAGAAGAGCTCTCTCTCCACTGCACTCCACCCCCTCTGTAATTCTGCCTTTCAAATAAATAAATCTGACTCTCCTGCTTCCAGTCCAGCTTCTTGGTACTGCACACCTGGGAGGCACCAGGTGATGTTTTAGGTAGTTGGGTCCCTGCAGCCCACACAGGAGAACTGGATGATCTGGGTGAAGTTCCAGGCTCCTGGCTTCAGCAGGCATTTGGGGAACAAACCAGTGGATGGAAGATCTTCCTCTCTCTCTCTCTCTCTCTCTGCCTTTCAATAAAGTGAAAAGTAATTTAAAATTTCAAAATATGCTCTATTGTCCTGTCGTCTCGTCCCCACAAATATTCAGACATGCCAATGCACCTGTCCTTCATTTTCACTCATGAAATACGGTCGCCCATAGTTGAATCCAAAAAAAAAAAAAAAAGGATCCAAGCCTACCTTGCAAGGCAACTGGTCGACCAGGAGAAAAAAGCCATGAAGACACGTGGCACATATGCGGGCACTTTGTGGCCTCCCTCACAGGCCCCCCCCAACCCGCGTGCTCCCTCCTGCCTGTGGACCCCTGCCCTGAGCTGCAAGTGTCCAGCGGCAGGGCCTGAACCAAACGTACCAGGAGCAGGGCCTGGTGCCTGCACGCTCGGCAAGGCACCGCCCCAGGCAGTGGGCAGCGTCTCCACTCACAAAACCGCACTGGGAGGTCAGAGAAAGGGAGGAGGAGACTTGGCACTTCCTGAGACCGATGACTTACACACATTACCTTATTCCAAGTGGGATTCAAAAGCCCCGTGGAGAAGGCACCGCTCTGCAGTTTCACAAGAAGTAAGTGGCCCTTGTTATGGGGCGGGTGAGTGGCAGAGCCCGGATCTGAGCCCAGCTCCCTCTCGCTCTCGCGCTCTCTGACACTTCGCCACCAGCCTCCCTCTCCGCTCCCCTGCAGGGAAAGCCTTGCTCACCAAAGCAGGTGGCACAGGGAATAGGCAATTACAAAGTCCCTGAGACCATACAAAGAGCAGCGGCAGTGCCGCAGGGCAGAAGGACCCCCTGCGCTGAGGATGGAGAGGCCCAGCCTCCCCTCCGGAGTAAGAGTCCCCCAGCCCCAACCTGGCCCCACGCCGTTAGAGCCCCTCCACTGCCTGGACACCAGGTGCCGCCTCGGTTACCGGGAGACACTATCGTCAGCTGCCAACCACGTCAGCAGCAGCCCGGAGGCCAGCGGCACAGATCACTTATCTGCCAAGGCCCAAGCTGCCCACCTTCTCATTTCCTGCCAGCTCTGTTTGCACATTTCCCTGCTTCCTCTGCACCCTGCCCACTGCCCCCCCCCCCGTCTCCGTGGTGACGGTCCCCTGAGTGTCACAGACAACCCCTTCCCCACTACAGGAAGGAGCCCTGGCCCTGGTCCCCAAGCCTGTCATCCCCGGGTGACCTTGGGTAGTTCAGCTCTTGGCCTTGTTTTCCTTGCTTATAAAATAGAGATTAAAAACCACTGCCTGCCATGCCTGCCTTCCTCCTTCACGAACCGGGAAACAGCATAGAAAAGTGTATGTTTCAATGATTGAAAAAGCCTAGTTTGGGGCCAGTATCACGGTGTAGCAGGTAAAACCATCAGATGCCAACATCCCGTATGGGCACCAGTTGGAGTCCCAGCTGCTTCACTTCCAATCCAGCTCTCTGCTATGGCCTGGGGAAGCAGTGGAAGATGGCCCAAGTGTTTGGACCCCTGCCTACCCACATCCGTGTAGCCCAGCCCTGGCCATTGCAGCCATCTGGGGAGTGAACCAGGGCATGAAAGATATCTCCCTGTCTCTCCCTCTCCTTCTGTAATGCTGACTTTCTAAATAAATAAATCTTAAAAAGAAAGAAAAAGGAAGGAAGGAGAGAGGGAGGGAGGGAGGAAAGGAGGGAGGGAGGGAGAGAGGAAGGAAGGAGGAAAAAGAAAGCCTAGTTTACAGGGCCGGCACTGTGGCGCAAATGGTAAAGCCGCCGCCTGCGGTGCCAGCACCGCCATATGGGTGCCAGTTCGAGTCTCGGCTGCTCTACTTCCAATCCAGCTCTCTGCTATGCCCTGGGAAAGCAATGGAAGATGACCTAAGTCCTTTGGCCCCTGCACCCACATGGGAGACCCTGAAGAAATTCCTGGCTCTGGCTTCGGATCAGCACAGCTCCGGCTGTTGCAGCCATCTGGGGAGTGAACCAGCAGATGGAAGACCTCTCTCTCTCTCTGCCTCTGCATCTCTGTAACTGTGCCTTTCAAGTAAATAAAAAATTTTTAAAAAGAAAATGAAGACTTGATCATTATTGTTATTTCAAAGTAGGGAAGAGACAGAAGTTCTCACTGATATGAGGGCCTAGCCCCAGTCTTCCCCAACCCGCTCAGCTGCCCAATAACTGTGCGGCAACCCTCCTTGCCCACAGTGTTTCACCTTTCTCCTGCCGGAGGCCCAACAGTGTCCTAGGGAGCGCAAGGGCTGTGGGAGGCTGCCCTCTGCTGTCCACCTGGTTTCAGACCACCGCAGCCCTAGCTGGACTTCTGTGCCTATATTGCCATCTGGTGGTCCACATAGGCATTGCTGCCAGACTCAGTAGCTCAGCTTTGGTATCTATTTGGCAGTCCTTCGAGATGGAAGGGAGGAATCTCTCCCATCTGGTATCTGTTTCTGGGTTGCACACAATCTCCCCATATGCCAGCCAGGACTTCTGGAGAAAGCATATCTGGCCATACTTCAAGCAGTGAACAGAAAGCCCCTAGAGTAGGTGAGGGGTAGGAAAGATGGGAAGGGGAGTGCTGGAGGCTAACTTGCCTGACCTGGACTTGTGAGGACCCCTCCACATTTGCCCCACTGTAGCCCACTCACAGTGTGCCTGACTTACAAAACCTTCAGGGGTCGGCACTGTGGCGTAGAAGGTAAAGCCACTGCTTCCAGTGCCAGCATCCCATATGGGCACTGGTTCGTGTCCAGGCTGCTCCACTTCCAGTCCAGCTCTCTGCTATGACCTGGGAAAGCAATAGAAGATGGCCCAAGTCCTTGGGCCCCTGTACTCGCATGGGAGACCTGGAAGAAGCTCCTGGCTCTTGTCTTTGGATCGGCACAGCTCCAGTTGTTGTGACCAGTTGGGGAGTGAACCAGTGGATGGAAAACCTCTCCCTCTCTCTCTCTCTCTCTCTCTCTCCTTCTCTCTCCATGTAACTCTCTCAAATAAATAAATATCAAAAAAAAAAAAAAAAAACTTCAGCCCCTCACAGCATCCATAGCATTTGCTGTTGATAAGAGCCAATAACACATTTCTCTGTGTCCTTTTTTTCTCACTGGACCTACAGTTTGTGTTGGTTTTTTTTTTTTTTTTTTTTTTTTTGGAAAGGAAATCCAACAGGGGAAAGCAAGAAGCAAGGCCATAAAAGGTACCTCTAACAGCAGGCAGAAGTGGGAGTGCCAGTGCTGGATCAAGGGCGCAGTGGTGGGTTTTTGGCACAGAGGGTAAGCTGCTGCGTGGGACACCTACATCTCATAATCCAGCGACTCCACTTCCAATCGAGCTCCCTGGTAATGTGCATCTGAGAGATTCAGATGGAGTTTCTGACTCCTGGCTTAGCCTGGCCCAGTACTAGCTGTTCATGCATTTGAGGAGTGAACCAGTGGATGGAATCTCATGTGTGTGTGTGTGTGTGTGTGTGTGTGTGTTGTTCTGCCTGTCAAATAAGAATGAAAGGGATGGGCATTGTAGAAGAGCAGGTTAAGCCACCGTCTGCGATGCTGGCATCCCCTTTGGGCACTGGTTCAAGACTCAGCTGCCTGACTTCCAATCCAGCTCCCTGCTAATGGCCTGGGAAAGCAGTGGAAGATGGCCCAAGTGCTTGAGACCCAGAAGAAGCTCCCGACTCCTGGCTTCAGACTCCTGGCTTCAGCCTCTTGCAGCCATTTGGGGAGTGGGCCAGTAGATGGAAGATCAATCTCTCTCTCTCTCTCATTTTATTTGAAAGGCAGAGTTACAGAGAGAGAGAGACACCTATCTTCCATCCACTGATTCGATTCTCAAATGGCCACAATGCCCAGAGCTGGGTTGGACCAAAGCCAGGAGCTGGGAGTTTCTAGGTCTTCCAAGTTAGGTAGCACGGTCCCAAGCATTGGGCCATCCTCCATTCCTTTCCCAAGCACATTTGCAGGGAGATGGATTGGAACAGGGGCAGCCAGGAATCGAACTGGTTCCCATATGGGATGTCAGCACTGCAGGCAGCAGCTTAACCTGTTACACCACAGCACTGGCCCCTGAAAATAATTTTTAATGCTTATTTTTTTTTTTAATCTGCTTGAAAGGCAGAGTGACAGAAAGAGAGAGACATGAGATGTGAGTCCCACGAGCCGTGGCTTAACTGCTGTGCACAACACTCTCCCCTGAAAATAAAGATTTCCAAAAATGTTTGAAAACAATCAAGAGGTATAGAGAAGCAGCCACGGGCTTCTCCAGGAGACCCTGAAACGGAGCCCCAGGCTGAGGCGATGACAAAGGAGAAGCCTCCTCAAGCCTCTCAAGAGGAAGTAGACCCGAGAGCCGTGCACGGAGGTCAGAGAGCAGCCACGCACAAGGAAAAACAGCAAAGGAGCTGCAGCGAGCTTCTGAGGCCGGCAGCCCAGGGCACAGGAAACCGGAGGCAGAGCTTCAGGGCGGGGGCGGGGCGTGGGGGCCGCAAAGTGCCAGCCTGAGCCTCTGGCAGCGCACAGCAGCTGGAAGAGAGGCACCGGAGCCACCCATGGGGACAACTGCCGGTTCCTGGGGCCGCAGCCAGCCTGGGCCTGGGGTGCAAGACCCATAGCCAGCCCAAGCACCTTGGCCAAGCCCAGGCAGGTGGAAATGGAGCCAGGCTATTGCCAAGGCTGAAAACTCACATCATCAGCACTTGGGTGACCGCACGGACGCTGTGCAGAATCCTAGCCACTGAGCATTCTTGGGCCCAGGACACAGGCTCCCTGTGCAGCTTGCTCCCAGAACCCATCAGCACTTCCTAAACCCCCCAACAACACCCTTGGGCTCTGGGAGGGGCGGGGCTAGAGAAGGAACTGACCGCCCCTGGGGGTAGGTGGAGCCCAGCTTGAGGGGGACCCTGAAGAAGGCGTGTCCAGGGTGGAGCCCACAGCAGGCTGGGGGTCAGCACTGGAAGAGGGCTTGCTGTGTGCACTCTGGCTTGGCACTTCAGCTTGCACAGAACTTTCTGAAAGTCAGAGGGAGGAGGACATTCAGAGTGAGGTGTTGCCCTCAGTGAGGATCTGCAGTCCCCTGGGCACAGCAGCGTCGGGGGTGGGGTGGGACCCCATTCCCAGAAGCATCAGCTCCGGGCTTGTCCAGAACCCTGGCTTGCACCTGGCCCAAGAGTGCCCCCAACTGCTAACTGGGCCAGGGGCCCTCTTTCTCGGAAGCCTTCATCCTTCCCCCTGGGGTGTGCCCTGCCCCTCCCTGAGTCACCCCAGGGAGAGAGGGGGGGAAAAAGGGAAGAGAAGAGAGGCATCGACTGCAGAGGAAGGAAAAGGAAGCAGAGCAGAGGAGGGAGAAGAGAGGCCACGCGGGAGCCCAGAGAGGACAGCTCTGGGGCAGATCTCGGGCAGGGGGTAGCAGAGGGCAGGCAGGCCAAGCATCCTGAGGGGTGCCCGGGCAGCAGGGCGGGGGCGGGGAGCCCAGGGGGCGGGCCGGCCATGTCCCACGGGACCTACTACGAGTGCGAGCCCCGGGGCGGCCAGCAGCCACTTGAGTTCCCGGGGGGCCGAGCAGGGCCCGGGGAGCTGGGGGACATGTGTGAGCATGAGGCCTCCATCGACCTCTCTGCCTACATTGAGCCCGGGGAGGAGCAGCTGCTCTCCGATCTCTTTGCCATGAAGCCGGCACCTGAGGCCCGGGGCCTTAAGGGACCGGGAAGCCCTGCCTTCCCCCACTACCTGCCGCCCGACCCAAGGCCCTTCGCCTACCCCCCACATACCTTCGGCCCAGACAGGAAGGCGCTGGGACCTGGCATCTACAGCAGCCCAGGGAGCTACGACCCCAGGGCTGTGGCTGTGAAGGAGGAGCCCCGGGGGCCAGAGGGCAGCCGAGGTGGCAGCCGGGGCGGCTACAATCCCCTGCAGTACCAGGTGGCACACTGCGGGCAGACGGCCGTGCACCTGCCCCCGACCCTGGCAGCACCAGGCCAGCCCCTGCGCGTCCTCAAGGTAAGAGCTGCTTCCCTTGGGCTGGGGCGGGGTCCCGGCTGACATTCGAGTCTGTGTTTAGTACTGTTCGCTGAAACTGCCCCACTCCCAAGTCCTCAGTGCTCGCCGCTGGGCCATGACCCTGCTCTCTGCACCCGGACCTTCCATCCTAGTGGCTGCTGATGCCCCCCCCCCCACCATGCCCCCTCCTCTTGCTCTCCAATTCCTACTTCTAGAAGAGGAAATGCCTCTGATCACAGAATGGGAGACAGAGTGCCAGGGGTTTGGGTCACCGACAGAGCACTTGTGTCCCGGGGCCACAGAGTGATGGCTGCTTTGGCCTGGCTCTAAATTCTCTATTCTGTCCATGCCCCAAGGGCTCCCTGGCCACAGTAGGGGGTGGTGGGGTGGGTGATCCCCTGCCCCACCTCCACTCTACCCCCTGGGCTCACCCCTCCAACCCTCTGTGCCTTCCCCTGCAGGCCCCCTTGGCCACCACCGTGCCCCCCTGCAGTCCCCTCCTCAAGGCGCCCTCCCCGGCTGGCCCCTCGCACAAGGGCAAGAAGGCAGTGAACAAGGACAGCTTGGAGTACCGGCTGCGGCGGGAGCGCAACAACATCGCCGTGCGCAAGAGCAGGGACAAGGCCAAGCGGCGCATCCTGGAGACACAGCAGAAAGTACTGGAGTACATGGCGGAGAATGAGCGGCTGCGCAGCCGCGTGGAGCAGCTCACGCAGGAGCTGGACACCCTGCGCAACCTCTTCCGCCAAATCCCCGAGGCCGCCAACCTCATCAAGGGCGTCGGAGGCTGCAGCTGACTGTGGGCACCAGGCAGGGCCCCAGAGCCCGAGTCTGGGACATTGACCATGGACAGACGGCAGAGGGGAGGGAAGGCAGGGCAGGACCCCGCACGGTGATAATGAGACTGCTGAATAAAGCCGTGCTGTGCCCAGAGCCTGGGCCTGTTCTGTGTGGGTGTGCACGTGGGGGGAGGCGTTTGTGTGTGTTTTGCACGTGTGGCACGAGAAGCCTAAAAAGCAGGGAATGAGTGTGGCTGGGTCCTTGTGGCTTCCATGCTGGGATGAGTTTGTGGGAATGCTGACCTGTTGCCCACGGCCCAGGGCAACGCCACTCTACCTCCCCAACGCACACCTTCCTCTTCCTCCCTACTCTATCTTTCCAGAAGCTGAAGGCACCCCCGACTGCACACATACACACACACACACGGGACCTGGAGTAGTCTCTGGGCCCTTTCCTCCCAGAGATCCGTGGCTAATCGAAAGGTCCCAGACCTCACAATCCCGCGCCCAGGCCTGTTGGCAGACCTGTCTCAAAGGGATAGGTCTGTGAGCTCCAGCCCCAGACAACAAGGGGAAAAGCCCGAGGGGACTGCCACATTCACCTCCTCCCCGCGTTCTCCAGCTCCACAGCCTCAGACAACCCCAGAGTACTGCTCCCAGCCACCCACCCACTCCCATGCCTCCTCCTCCCCCTGGCACTCTGGTTCTCTAAAGCTCGGTTGTCCACCTAAGACATCAGCCGGGAGAGGCCTGGAGGGCTGCTCTGGACATGTGAACATGGATAACGAGGGGGAGGATGACAGCACTGTCTTCCCCTCAGGACCACTGCCTAAGAGGCACACCAGTGCAGCACGTAGGAGGCTCGGTCTGCTGCTCACTCGTGGTCTGGCTTTGAGCCACTTACTTCTCTCCGTACCCGTTTCCTCATCTGCAGAATGGGCACAAACTCAGCACCCAGCTGGCCATTCTGTTGTATTCGCAGCACACAGGGCCTGGCATGTGGTAAGCAGGAGGCTTTGCAACGATCTCATTTTGCTAGAGGTGAGGGCTCATCTAAACGGCTCATTTTGCAGACCAGGAGACTGAGGCCTGGGCCGGGGGAGGGAACTCACCCAGAGTCGTGCAACTGTTAGAAGGCAGAACCACAAACAGCACCAGAAGTCACCGCCCGCGAGTCAGCGTGAGCCACCTTGTCCGGGTGAAGCAGGGGAGGGCCAGAGGGGGGAAGAGACAGTGCTCTGGCGCCTGCTCTGTCCCTCCGGAGGCTCAAGGACAGACAGCACAGGGCGGGAGGGCGTGTGAACCCTTCAATACATGATCCTGATTGCCTGACAGTGTCAGAGGCCTGGGGACAGAGCAGGGACTAAAGTCTCCAAGGCCACTGTTGGGGAAGCCAGCACTAGACAGCAGAGTGGCTTCTGAGAGGCAGACAGCCTGGGGTTGGGACCATCCCGAGCCCACCCACCCCCAACTCTCCCCCCACACATACACATCCCCAGGGGCAGGCCCTTCCCACATCTCAGGGGGCCATGGGCACCAGGCTTCCCTCAGCCAGGACTCAGTGTCCCTCCTGCCTTTGCCCCCGTGCCTCCCAGAACCGTATCTCCTGCCTCCATGTCCTGGGCCCCGACCCCGGGTATGGCCTGGGCAGACAGATGTGTTTCTTCTGCAGAGGGCCTGAGGGAGCTGCCCGAGTCGGGAAGGGGGAGGTGCTGGCCTCTGTGGGCGCCTGGGAGAATCCCGCACCTTCCTTCCAGCCCAAGGAGATGGGTTGCATAAGGGGGGTTTGCACAGAACACGGAACACGGCGTGACTCAACCTCCGGATTTCCTCCGCTCAGTCCAAGCCCACTGCCCCCTGGCTGGTTCTCAAAGTTCTGGATGGGGGGACACAGGTTGCTTCAGCATCAACACCAAGCTTGTTCCCACAGCTCTGAACTGTGCTCCTCCCAGCCCCCAGCCCCCACCCACCCAGCAGCAACCAGGGAGGTATAGGTTTTTCTAGTTTTTCTGTTCTTTATTTTTTTTAACATATTTATTTGAAAGGCAGAGAAAAAGAGACAGAAAGAGAACTCTCATCACTTTTTTTTTTTTTTTTTTTTTTTTTTTACAGGCAGAGTGGACAGTGAGAGAGAGAGACAGAGAGAAAGGTCTTCCTTTACCGTTGGTTCACCCTCCAATGGCCGCCGCGGCCGGCGTGCTGCGGCCGGCGCAATGCGCTGATCCAATGGCAGGAGCCAGGTACTTATCCTGGTCTCCCATGGGGTGCAGGACCCAAGTACTTGGGCCATCCTCCACTGCACTCCCTGGCCACAGCAGAGAGCTGGTGTGGAAGAGGGGCAACCGGGACAGAATCCGGCGCCCCGACCGGGACTAGAACCTGGTGTGCTGGCGCCGCAAGGCGGAGGATTAGCCTAGTGAGCTGCTGCGCCAGCCTTTTTTTTTTTTTTTTAAAGGTTTTCTTTTCTTTTCTAAACTTATCTATTTACTTATTTGAAAGCCGGAGAGAGAAAGAGAGAATTTTCCTTCCACTGGTTCACTCTGCAAATGCCCATAACAGCCAGTGTTGGGCTGAGGCAAAGCCCAGAGTCAGATGGGGCTGATGCTGTGGCGTAGCAGGTAAAGTCATCACCTGCAGTGCAGGCATCCCACATGGATGCCAGTTCGAGTCCCACTTGCTCCACTTTTGATCCGGCTCCCTGCTAATGTGCCTGAGAAAGCAGTAGCAGATGGCCCAAGTCCTTGGGCCTCTGCACCTGTGGGGGAGACCCAGGAAAAGCTCCAGGTTCCTGGCTTCGGATTGGCCCAGATCCAGCCATTGCAGCCATTTGAGGAGTAAACCAGTGAATGGAAGACCTCTCTCTCTCTCTCTCTCTGCTTCTGTAAATCTAACTTTCAAATAAATATATAAATCTTTCTTAAAAAAAAAAAAAAAGAGCCAGAAACTCCTTCTGGGTCTCCCATGTGGGTGGTAGGAAGCTTATGCACTTGGGTCCCGCATCCCTGGGTGTATTAGCAGGGAGCTGGATTGGAAGCAGGGGAGCCGGCACTCAGACTGGCTGGCTGAGAAGAGATGCAGACACTCCGAGTGGCGGCTTAACCAGCCGCGCCACAGCACCCGCCCTGGTAGCTGCTTTCTGCCACATCTCCGTCTCCCCAGTGCGATCCCACATGGTATGACGTGGAGCAGCCCAGCACACACCTGTCCCTCTGTCTGAGCATATACGGTCAGAGGGGCACTTCCTGAAGCAGCGTCTCAAGCTGACTTCAACTGCTTTCCACCAAAGAAACTCGTTCTCCGAGTATTTGTGGAGCATCTTTCCTGTGGACAGGTGCTCAGCTGAAGGAGCAAGAAGAGAAAGCCAGTGGCCAGGTGTGCTGAGTATCTCCCTCGGCCCCGGCACATCCTCTCTGCACCCTTCATCTCCCCAGGCAGTCCTCAGACAGCTGCCTCCCCCCAACACCAGCAGGCTTCCAGCTGCGTGGAGGGAGGGGGGACAGGAGAAGGAAGGACGCTTCTCACTGCCCCTCACAGGCTGCCCCAGCCCTGCCCTCACAGCACAGTCCGAGGAGGGCAGTGCCACCCACGGGAGTGCCGGCCCGGCACGTTACCTGAACCCTACGCCTTTACACCTTCACCCATGACTCCCTTTGAGTATGCCCACTGGGAAAACCGAACGCACAAGCAGGTAGGGAGGTGATTTTAGCTGGGGATGAGAAAGTGACACTTAGGTTGAAACCTAAAGACTGTCCAGGAGGCAGATGCGTCGTGGAAGGGAAAGATGAGCAGAGGGGAGAGCAAATGCAGAAGCCCTCAGCGGGTTAGGCGGGTGTCCCGGTGGTCAAGGCAAAGAAAGGAAGCTGTGCGTGGCTGCTGGGAAGAAGGAACAAGCAAGAAAACCAAACAGCGTGCTCCAGCTCAGAGCTGCCCAGTGAGGAGGCGGCGGCGGGAGGAGGAGGAGGAGGAGGAGGAAGGCTTCCTTGCCCTTGCCCCTCCTCTCACCTTCACTGCTTGGCTGAGCTGCCCTCCTAAGGAAAGGAGCCCAGGGAAGGGCAGTTGGCCAGAGCCCCGCCTGGAGAAAGGCAGCTTGAACCCAGCAAACCAAGCACAAGCCATTCCTATCGCTTTGGATGCGCGGCTCAGGCTCAGCCCATTTTTCCGGCCTGAGCAGAACTGACACCCGCAGCAGAGTCCTGGGCTGAGAGAGAGACCCTTGGGCCACAGGGAAGCTGTGAAGGAGAAGGAAGGCTGCGGGGAGATACCACGAAGAGGCCGGGCGGAAGCTGCCCAAGGTGAGTCTGCCAAGGTCAGGCGGCCTTGGCTTGTGAAAGCAGCCCCTCCCCCGCCCGTGCACACCTCCCCCCAGCAGATTGCTACACCCCCGGCCCCATCCCAGTGTTGCAAGATCCCGGCTGGGGTTATGGGTGGAAAGGGGCCTCTTCACCTCCACCCCCCACCCTGCCTCAGGCCGAGGTAAGGACTACAGGATGGAAAGGGCTGCATGGGAGACACCAGGGCTGGCTGAGGGCCTGTGCACCTCGCCTGGGACGCCCTCACCAGCCCCCAGAGACGGAGCCTCCTCTCAGGACTAGCGGGAGCCCACCAGCCTGGACAGGACTCCCGGCTGGCCTTTGTCCACTGCTACCAGCAGGCCCAGCCGGGTCTGAGGACCTCAGTGGCATATGGGAATTTCTCCCTGGCGGGGGGGGGCGTTTTTCCAAGGAAAATGCCTCCCACTTGACTACATCGGCAGTGCTGACTTCAGGGAGCAGTGGAGGGGCCCTGGGACCTGGGAAGGGACGGCTTCCTAACAGGAGACCCTCCCACTGAGCTGGGGCCTCCCACTTCTCTTTGAGAAAGAAGCCCAGCTCAGGTGGGCAGAGCAACCATCGCTCACAGCCTACAAAGCTCAACCTCCCCTGAGGGCCCAAACTGTCCAGCCCCTGTTGCCACCCACACCTAGCGCTGTCACCCCTGGCCAGGCCATCCAGCCCTGCTGCAATCGGGACGGTTTGCAAAACGCCTGCTGGCTCCCGCTTTGTCACCATCTGAGGTTAGGACTGCACTCAGGAGATAAGCCCAGGCCCCACGCGCCAGACAAGCGCTCAAGACAGCTGGCCTGCTGCAATCGGGACGGTTTGCAAAACCCCTGCGAGCGCCAGCTCTGTCACCATCTGAGGTTAGGGCTGCACCCCAAGATAAAAGCTTAGCCCTACCCTCTGGCCCTGCCTTCAAACCTCACACGCAGCAGGGTCCCAAGAAATAGAGCTCCTGGAAGCTCCACCAGGGGGCTGAAGCCCAACCTCACAGGTCTGGAAGGGTTACTGGAGTCCAGTGTAGGACTAACTCATGCCCCGGTCCTCCCTCTGTCCCTAGCCTCCCCTTGGCTTCTGGCCATCTGCCTTCCTCTGCTGCTCTGCTGTATCCTCATCCTTGCTCACTCCCACCTCCCTCCTGCTGCCTCCTCCCCACATCCAACCCATACACTCACTCACTCATTCACACAAACAGCACTTATTAATTCATTCCTGCTCTAGGCCAGGCACTTGCTAGAGGAGCCACAGGATAAATACAGAGAAGGGTCCCTGCCTTTGTGTGGCTCACAGATTAGCGAAGGGGACAGATAAACAAGGACCACAGAGAGATATTCTGAATGATGAGCAGTGTTCTGCGGCAAAAGTAGAGGGCTGAGTGGTGAGAGATATTAACAAGGGCACCTGATTTAAATGTGAGGCCCAGGAAAGACTTCTTAGAGGGAGTAACACGTAAGCAGATATCTAAAAGGTAAGTTTGGGGTGGGTGACTAGGCTGCCTGCCTCCCATATCCGAGTGCCTGGGTTTGAATCCAGGCTTTGCTTCTAATTCCAGCATCTTTTAATGTGTACCTGGGAGGTAGCAGGGGGTGAATCAAGTGACTGAGTTCCCACCATCCCTGTGGGAGACCTGGACTGAGTTCCTGGCTCCCAACATTGACGTGGTCAAGGCCTAGCTGTTGTGGGCATTTTGGGAGTGAACCAGCATATGGGAAGTCTCTCTGTGTGCCTATCAACTAAATAAATATAAAAAAAAAATTTTAAAGACCCTTGGAAAATAAATAAATAATAACAGCTGGGGGCCAGGCGCCAGTGTTGTGGTATAGTAGGCTAAGCCTCTGCCTGTGGTGCTGGCATCCCATATGGGTCCAGTTCATGTCCTGGCTGCTCCTCTTTAGATCCACCTCTCTGCTTATGGCCTGGGAAAGCAGTAGAAGATGGCCCAAATGCTTGGGCCCCTGCACCCACATGGGACACCCAAAAGCAGCTCCTGGCTCTTGGCTTTGGATTGGTCTAGCTCCAGCCACTGCAGCCATTTGGGGAGTGAATCAGCAGATGGAATACCTGTTTCTTCCTCTCTGTCTGTAGCTCTGCCTCTCAAATAAAATCTTAAAAAAATAAAAGTAGAGGGTCAGCATTTAGTTCAGCTGGTTAAGCTGCTGCCTGTGACATTGGCATCCTATATGAGCACCGATTCCAGTCCTGAATGCTCCAGTTCTGATCAGCTCCCTGATAATGAGCCTGAGAAAGCAGCAGCAGATGACCCAAGTGCTTGCTCCCCCGTCACCCATGCGTGAGACCCAGATGAAGTTCCACGCTCCTGGCCTTGATCTGGTCCAGCCCTGAATGTTGCGGCCATTTGGGAGAGTGAACCAGCAGATGGATGACCTTTCTCTCTTTCTCTGTCTCTTCCCTCTGTAACTCTGCCTTTCAAATAAATTGGGAGGGGGAACATGAGTAGGAACTTCTCTAGCAAAAACCAGGGGTTCCCAGCAGAGAGAGAAGTTCATGTACAAGTGCCCCAGAAGACCCTCCCCACACCCTGGCAGAAGGCTGGGGGTGGGGCATCCTAGCCTGAGAGCGGGAACAGATGCTTGGGATGAGACAGAGGAGGCTAAGGCCTCATCTCCTGCAGGTGGGATTCAGAGAATCAGAGGAAACTGACTTTTCAAGGGAAGGGCACTTCCTCTCTTTGAAGGAGAAAGAGAAGAGAGGGCAAAGGGCACAAACACAGCTCGGTTTGCAGCAGGTGTTTCACGGCTTCCACTGTCATCATGAAAGAAGAGGGAACTCAAAGGGGAGGCTGCAGATCTGGAGGTGTGAGTTCCTAGCTGCTGAGGGCAGAAGGCGGAGCTGGCTGATGAGATTCCAGCTGGGGTGTGCTGATGTTGATGACAGTCTTGGAGTGACAACAGTCTGTCCTTGGGGTAGACTTCTGCCAGGGGCCCTTGGCTGTGTGGGACCAAGAGCAGAGCAGAGCAGACACATGTTGGGTGCATCCAGGACTGGGGCTTGGCCAGGGAGGTGGGATAGAAAGGGCTCACAGGAGAGGAGAAGGCAGAGGGAGGGAACAGATGGACAGGCAAGGTCAGGGGGTCCTTCATGAGCTTGACAAACAGTTGCAAGGAGCCAATTTGAGCCAATGAGCTGCGAGGAGAGGAGATGGTATCAGAGTGGGATGCGCAGTCTGTTATTTCACAAGTGCTGCCGTTGTCAGCGACAGTAAGGCCCTGGGTGTGAGCCTGGGAGTGGCTTGCAGGAGAAAAATGCTAGAGATGAATGAGTGATGGACTTGAAGGGTCCAGAGTGCTGGATGGAACATCCACGTGGATGATGGTGCTGCCGGGCGAGACCGCTCTGCTCGCCCTACCCACTGCTCACCACCATTTCTGACCTCCACACCCTCCATCGCCCCTTCCTCCCCAGCCACTCTAACTCTTACTCTTTCAGGCAAATCCATATGCTCTCCTTCCCCCACTCTCTCCTCTTCCCCCCGCCCTCGCTCCTCAACCTCCTGTTCCTGCTCCTTCTCTTCCTCTCACCACCACTTTCTATCCCCTCCACCCACGCACTGCAGAAGTCTGTGCCCAGGACCCCCTCGACAGGGCTTCCAAACTCACGCTGCCATCTGCCACCCATGCACGCTGTTGCACTTCACTACACCTCACCTGTAAAACTGGGATAATAATATCCGCCTAATGAAGTTGCCAAAAGAGGGGCCAGCATTCAAATGTAGCAAGTTAAGCAGCTGCCACTGCCTGTGACGCCAGCAGCCCATATCAGAATACCAGTTCAGTTTGTGTCCCATCTGCTCCACTTCTCATACAGCTCCCAGCTAATGTACCTGGAAAAGCAGCAGCAGACAGCCCATAGTGCTTGGGCCCCTGCCACCCATGTGGGAGACCTGGATGGAGTTCTTGGCTCCTGGCTTCGGCTTGGCCCACACCTGGCTGTTGCAGTCATTTGGGGAGTGAAACAGCAGATGGAAGATCTCTCTCTCTCTCTCTCAGATTTTCAAACAAATAAATAAGGCAGGAAAGGGGTATTCTAGCAGAAGCAGCACAAAGTGTGTTTTTAGGCATCTTCTCCATCTGGGTTGGGCTACCAGCAGGTACTCAACAAACACAAAGGTACTTCAAAAATATACAGAAAAATGGAATTAAAAGATACTTATTTTGGTGCTAATATATCTTGAAATCCTTTTTTTTTTTTTTTTTTTTTGACAGGCAGAGTGGACAGTGAGAGAGAGAGACAGAGAGAAAGGTCTTCCTTTTGCCATTGGTTCACCCTCCAATGGCCGCTGTGCGGCGCACCGCGCTGATCCGATGGCAGGAGCCAGGAGCCAGGTGCTTTTCCTGGTCTCCCATGGGGTGCAGGGCCCAAGCACCTGGGCCATCCTCCACTGCACTCCCTGGCCACAGCAGAGAGCTGGCCTGGAAGAGGGGCAACCGGGACAGAATCCGGCGCCCCAACTGGGACTAGAACCCGGTGTGCCGGCGCCGCTAGGCAGAGGATTAGCCTAGTGAGCCGCGGCGCCGGCCCTCATTTTTTTTTTTTAAATTTATTCACTTGAATGGCAGAGCTGGCGGGGGCGGTGGGGGAGACACAGAGATCTTTCATTTGCTGGTTCACTCCCCCAAAGGCCTAAATAGCCAGGTCTAAGCCAGGCCAAAGTCAAGAGCCAGAAGCTTCCTCCAGGTCTCCCATATGAGTGGCAGGGGCCCAACCACTTGAGCCACCCTTCACTGCCCTCCCAGGCCATCAGCAGGAAGCTGGCTTGGAACTGGAATAGCTGGGACACAAACCAGCACCCACATGGGATGCTTGTGTTGCAGGCGGCAGCCTAACCCACTGTGCCACAATGCTGGTCCCTGTATTTTTCATGAACTTTTTAAAGATCCCTCAAAAATATCGCTTTTACTTTTTCTTGGCATCAAAAGAAATTTGCCTTTTAATTCCATTTTCCACAAGCTTTCAGAAATACATCCTTGTGAGGTGGCTGACTGACACTTCTATGAGAGGCTGTTGTTTAGGGCTGTGAGGCTGCACAGTAGCTGCTTAGAGGGGTGTGGGGGAGAGGGGAAAGTGTCCTTGTGATTCTTTTGCTAGAATGTATGAATTGCAGCTCAATCCCTGGGTCCAGTAGGTGTAGGTTAAGCTGCCACCTGCCACCCATGCTGGAGCACCAGTTCAAGTCCCAGATGCTCTGCTTCTGATCCAGCTCCCTGCTAAAGCACCTGGGAAGGCAGTGGGAGAAGGTGTTTGCAGCCCTGTCACTCATGTGGGAGATCCAGATGAGATTCTAGCTACACCCCAAACCAGCCCCAGTCCTTGTGGCCGCTTAGGGAGTGGATCAGCAGATGGCAGATCTCTCTGTCTGCTTTTCTGTCGGTCCACTTTTCAAATAAATGTCTTTAAAAAAAAAAAAAAAAAAGGCGGCCGGCGCCGCGGCTCACTAGGCTAATCCTCCGCCTTGCGGCGCCGGCACACCGGGTTCTAGTCCCGGTCAGGGCGCTGGATTTTGTCCCGGTTGCCCCTCTTCCAGGCCAGCTCTCTGCTGTGGCCAGGGAGTGCAGTGGAGGATGGCCCAAGTGCTTGGGCCCTGCACCCCATGGGAGACCAGGAAAAGCACCTGGCTCCTGGCTTCAGATCAGCGCGGTGTGCCGGCCGCAGCAGCCATTGGAGGGTGAACCAACGGTAAAGGAAAACCTTTCTCTCTGTCTCTCTCTCTCACTGTCTACTCTGCCTGTCCAAAAAAAAAAAAAAAAAAAAAAAAAGGCATTCACCCTCTCTTACTATGACCACAAGGGAGCAGCAAAGCATTACCCACGGCTGCAGACCCAGACCATAAAATCCTACAGCAAACAGACCTGGCATTCATTGCACAAATCCTAACCTGGACAGTTTTCTCCACCAGGAATGGAGTGGCGGGTGGGGAAGGGGACAGGGTGGGGGAGAGTAGGCTTCAGACACTTAGAGAAAAGATTGTTTGTCTTAGAACAAAGAATTCTCTAAAGATTATACACATCAATAAAAGAAGTACTCTGAGTTGAAAATGTACATATAGTATGTATTCTTTGCTTGCCTTAGAATTTTTTAAAAGATTTATTTATTTGAAAGGCAGAGTTAGGTGGAGGCAGAGAGAGAGAGAGAGAGAGAGAAAGGTCTTCCATTCGCTGTTTCACTCCCCCAATGGCTGCAATGCCTGGAGCTGGGCTGATCTGAAGCCTCCTCTGGGTCTCCCACCCAGGTGCAGGGGCCCAAGGACTTGGGCCATCTTCTACTGCTTTCCCAGGCCACAGCAGAGAGCTGGATCCAAAGTGCAGCCGCCAAGACGAGAATCAGCACCCTGTGGGATGCCAGCACCGCAAGTGGCAGCTTAACTTGCAACACCACAATGCTGGCCCCTTGACTTAGCATTTACCATGAACCAGTCACTGTTCTCCATGCCTTACGAATACTCACTTCTTTTAACGATACTCTAAGTACAACCGTTCCCATTTCACATATGGGAAAACTGAGGTACTTGGCCAAAGTAACATAGCAGAATGTAGCAGTGGGGGTTTGGCTCCAGATTTTGGGTGCCTGACTCACAGCCAGTATTCCCAGCCACAGTTGTGGTTCTAAAATCCAGTGTCAGTCGGCACCGAGGCTCAATAGGCTAATCCTCCACCTGCGGCACCAGCACACAAGGTTCTAGTCCTGGTCGGGGTGCCGGATTCTGTCTCAGTTGCCCATCTTCCAGGCCAGCTCTCTGCTGTGGCCCAGGAGTGCAGTGGAGGATGGCCCAGGTCCTCTGGCCCTGCACCCGCATGGGAGACCAGGAGAAGAACCTGGCTCCTGGCTTCGGATCGGCGTGGTGCACTGGCCGCAGTGTGCCAGCCGTGGCAGCCACTGGAGGGTGAACCAACGGTAAAGGAAGACCTTTCTGTCTCTCACTGTCCACTCTGCCTGTCAAAAAAAAAAAAAAAAAAAAAAAAAGGATAGAAAAGAAAAAAAAAAAAAAATCCAGTCCCAGTCTCCCTGGGAAGTCAGCAGGCCTTATCTAAACTCTAGTCCTTATCTGTCATGATGAGCTTTGTTGCTGTAGGACACAGCCCTTTACCCCTCCCCTCCCCCCACTTCTTCAAAAGTTCAGTAAAGGACAAGGCTCTGCGCCTTCATCCACACACCAAACAGTAGGCCCAACGGCTGTGCTGAGTGCTGTGAACACAAACACCGGACAAGAAGCCTGGCTTACTTCAAAGGAGCTTGGGTGTGCAAGAACCACCACCGGGCCAACAATTACAAGGGAAGTGTTCTGGTGGAAGGCCCCTCTGGCAGATGTGGAATTTGGGCTGGAGGTGCTAAAGGAAGGCTTCCTACGGTAATTACAGGAAAGGTAGGGATTAGCCAGGCGGGCAGGAGGAGGGGCAGCCGAGCAGGGAAACAGGATGTGAAAGCACAGCCTGAGCAAGGACAACAGAGCCTTCCAAGAGCTCCCTAAGAGCATCCACTTTAAGAGTTTATTTTCCTTATCCGCTAAAGCTTTATAACCTCGCCCAGCAGCGGGAGGTGTCAATCAGCTAGTGCCTCCTAACAGCCCCGCTCAGATCTAGGAGGGGCCCGCAGGTCTAGCCGCTTAGTGAGGGGTCACCGGTTCTGACGCTGGGTCCAGGGAGGGGCGGAGTCTGGTTTGCCCATCTCCACTCAGTGAAGGCAAAGATGCCCACACACACCCCGTCCCTTATGTGGACACAGTTTACCTTTGGTTGACTGCTTGGCCTTTATAGCTCTGAGAAGGTTCCAAGGATTGCTCCAGTGGGAAAGACTGGGCAATTCAGATGAAGGACGGAGAGGGTTAGGAGAGGGTTCCTGCACACACTGGGCAGGCTCCTCCTGGGAAAAATCCGTGGAGGCCTCACCCTTGAGCCCCACCCCCCAGCCCTCTGCCTGCGGCTCAGTGATTTGGTCAACAACACTCTAATCCTGACAAAAACAAGCAAGCGCTGAGGGGAGAGATAGTAGAGTTTGAAAGCCAGAAAGAAGGGACGTGGAGGAGAGGACAGGCAGAAGGCAGACCACGGGAAAAACAGCAGGCAGATGCCGCCGCTGCCGCTGCTGCTGCTGCTGCTCGGGACTGCCACGAGCAGGTGCCTCCACGATGAGACCCAGACATCTGTGAGCCTGCTCAGGCTCCCTTCCTCCCAGCCTTCTTCAAACTTCCGCCCTTCCTCCCTCTCTCTCCCTGGCTCCCGTGATCCTCAACCTCTCCGAATCCAAACCTACTATTTAGGAGCTCCTACATCAGATGGAGCTTGGGATCCTGAAGGGGATGGGGCCAGGTGGAGATTGCGAGCCCTGGACGCAGTGCAAGAGGCCAGTCAACGCATCCAGGGTGTGCTTGCAGGTGCGTGGGGGAAGAGGAGTCAGGGAGGGCTGAGAGCTGAGAGAGGTCAGGTGGGGAAGGTGAACACAGGTGAAGAACAGCAACTCGAAGATCTCCAGGTAAAACTGACCTCTCGTCTTGTTAAGTCGCTCCAGTGCAAGGACCTCTGCTTCTGAGTCGAAACCCAGAACACTACTGCCTTGCTGTCTGGGGAGACCCAGGTACCCCAAACTACCACAGGTAAGTTCATGTCACTGAGTGGGTGCACTTCTGAACTGATGCCCACAATGGCTCCAGCCCAACCACCAGGCTTCATTCTCGGCAGGTGCAGCCTCTTGAACCCAGGGTACAAAGGAGAGACTTGCCTGGGGGCAAAGGTGAGAGCTGCTCTCAGTCCTAGGGATCTAAGACCACCCCCATCAGAACTACTAGCCGTGCTTCTAACTGTGGATTCCACCACCCTGACACTTATTAAATCAGACCTGGCGGGGGGGGGGGGGGGCAGCGCAGGGCTTTGTGTTCTAGCCATTGCCTAGATGACATTAAGACAGATCCAGGATCCTCTCTCTTACTCCTAGTACCCAGTTTCCCACAGTCCCAGCCCATTTGCTAAGCTGGGTACTACACTGCACTCCCTGCCAGATTCCTGACGCTCACCTCCGTGGTTATGCCTTGTGGCCGGAGCAGGGTCCCCCACATGTGGTGCAGCCAGATGGGCCTGGGGTCCAAAACACTGATTTTCTCTTGTATGTGCGGGTTGCCCACACTTCCAAGTGCCACCAAGAGGTAAGGCTCAAATCAGATTCTTTTTCTCTGCCCTGCCCTCTTAATCTTAAATCTTAGGAGAGGTAGGGAACATAATATATATATTTATATATATAAATAGTATATATATGTATATATCATATACATATATATCATATACATATATATAGGCTTATTTGGGGGTAACAAGTCATGCTGATAAAGTTAGGTGGAGTGGGTGGAGTCTAAACCCCCCCAAGCCACTTCTTGGTATTTTCAGGAAGATTCCTTCTGTGTAAACCCACTTTCCTCCTCTCCACCCCATCCTTGCCCTTGACCATCCACAGCCCTCTATCATAGCCTACGCTGCCTACTGCCAGCTGGACCCAGAAGACAGGCCCGTTGCTGGTACCATTGTCTACTGTGCTCACCACCTCACCAGCCCAAGCCTCAGCCACAGTGACATCGTCATGGTGACTTCTGCATGATGAACAGGGAGAGAAGCAAAAAGGAGGGTGGATGGGGGCAGATCACCCAACTTTCTATGAGGCAGAAGAACCCTGAGACTGGAACAGGTGTCCCAAACTCTAGAGGGGCTGATTGGGCAGAAGGGCTACAATGGTTGGTCAATGCCACTACCAATCTAGCCCCTCCCCCCAGACTCAACTGTCATTTATCTTTAGGCTACACTACATGAACTGCTCCACGCCTTGGGCTTCTCTGGAAAGCTCTTCAAGAAATGGCGAGACTGTCCCTTGGGACTCAATGGTAACTGGGAGGACCGAGGGAGGGGCCTTTCCAAAGTCAACCTGAGGGACTCCACATGCCAGACCTCCTTGCTCCCAATGCCGCCTGGCTTCCTAATTCTCTCCTCGTGTTGCCTTCTTCCCTGTGTGCATTCAGTTACAGAGAACTGTTCCACAAGGCAACAAGTGACAAGGCGGGATGAGTGGGGACAGTTGCTTCTCATCACCCCAGCTGTGAGCCACAGTCTGGCCAAACACTTGGGAGTGCCAGGGATTTCTCCAGGTGTTCCCTTGGAAGAAGAGGTGAGAATGAGACCACTAGGGGGTGATGGAAGAGAGCCACGAGGTAGGGACCAGGCTAACTGTCCCCTCCCCAGCAGGGCCCTTTGTCCTCACACTGGGAGGCCAGACTACTCCAGGGCTCTATAATGGCTGCCACCTTTGATGGTGCCCAGCGCACTCGACTTGACCCCATCACTCTCGCTGCCTTCAAAGACTCAGGCTGGTACCAGGTCAACCACAGTGCTGCAGAGGAGCTATTGTGGGGCCAAGGTGAGAAACAGAACTTTAGAGGGGCCCTCGTGATCCAAGTCAGCACTGGGGCAAGTGGGAAGAGGGGTTGGAAGGGATCAGCTGCCACTGAAGTGTAACTGAGTCTGGGGCTCCATTTGTTGAGGGCTCTTTCCCTCTTTCAAGCAGGAGCTGGCCTGGAATTTGGCCTAGTGACCACCTGTGGGACTGGCTCCTCAGACTTCTTCTGCACTGGCAGGTTTGTGTGCTGAGTGGTTGGGGACTGTGCAGCTGTCTGTGAGCCCAGTGTCACTCTGCCTTCCCTGCCACACAGTGGGCTGGGCTGCCACTACCTGCACCTGGACAAGGGACGTTGCTCCTCGGACCCCATGCTGGAAGGCTGCCAGATGTACAAGCCCTTAGCCAACAGCGTGAGTAGGCTAGAGAGAAAATGAAACTGAATGGACCTGGGAGTCAAGTTCTAGGCCATTTAGACAAACACTGTCACCTTGTGCCCTGCCCTTAGAGTGAATGCTGGAAGGAGGAAAATGGATTCCCAACTGGGGTGGAGAATCCCCATGGGGAGATCTACCATTCTGAGAGCCGCTGCTTCCTTGCCAACCTCACTTCACAACTGCCCCCTGAGGGCAAGCGCAGGCAGCCCTCCCAGATCTCCTACCCCAGGGAAGTGGCGCTTGCTGGCCGCTGCTACTTACATCAGTGCACAGAGAGGGGAGCGTACAATGTGCAGGTTCAGGGATCACCTTGGGTCCCCTGCCTTCCAGGAAAGGCTATTCAGGTAAGTACTACAAGGGGAGTAACTGTGGCACATGGGCAAAAAGGTTGGGAAATGCTTGAATGGCTGTCCAGCATGCTTTTTCTTTTTCTTTACTAAGCACCCACTGAGTCTAGGACTGTGGTATAGAATGTACATTTTTCCTTGTAATTGAAGCTGTCTACCCTGTCCCTGCCACATATTTCCTTGTAGATACCTGGGTACCATGGTCTTCTCTTCTGTCCCCGGGGTCGGCTGTGTCGCACTAACAGAAGTACCAATGCTGTTACTTCCCCACCTGTGAGACTTTCCACCCAAGACCTGCTATTCCAACTGTCTTTTGGATTAGCAGGGCCCCCAGGCCACTCCCTGGGGAAGGAAGAGCGAGAACAGCTGGCTGAGACAGTACTGCAGGCTCTGGTGAGCAGAGGTGGCACTGGCAGGTAAAGGGACAGTTCAGGCTGAGTATTTATACAGGGGGCCACGGAGAAGGTTTAAGTCCTGACTTCAGAACTCTCCTTTGGAGACTGTTCATCCCACTCTCTTAAGCCCGCACCTGCTTCAACAGACACTCTTCTGGGAGCTATACCTCCACTAACAGATCCAAACATTCCTTTAGGTGCCATTTCCACAGCCCATCAATTACCACCAGCCTGGTGTTCACAGTGCGCATGTGGAAGCCCCCTGGCTGCCAAGGGCCTTCGGCTGATGTGCTGCACAGAGACCTGACCCTGTCTCTCCAAAAGAAGCCTCTAGAAGTCTATCATGGAGGAACTAGCTTTACCACACAGTGCAGCAAGTAAGATAACATTCCAGGTCGTTTTCTTCCAAATCACTCTATTCCAGATGTTTGGAACCGCACTTAATAAGCACACTCCTGTGTCTATTGTCCTAGTGAGGACTATGTATTTCAGAAAAGTTCCCAAACTAACACGATCATCCCAAGGCCGTCACTACTCGACAGTCTCCCAGTACACCCTTAGTGGAGTTTCCTGTCCTTAGGACATGGGGTTCCCAGGCCTCTTCTTTTGGAGGTACTACCCAGGGATCGTGTTTAGCTACACACCACAGTCTCTTTCCTTAAACCACTTACCTCACTGCCAAGTAGTCAGGTCTCCTTCTAACAATTTTAAGTTGCTTGGAAGACTTGGATCTTGGTCTTATTCCTACTTTCTGGTTCTATATCCCTTCTTACTGATTTCCTGTTTGGCGCAATGCTTAGTCTGTGGGTCCTACGTATAAAGATAGTTTGTCACTCCCTTAGCCTAGGTAGCATTCCAGGCCAAATATTACCTTCTCTGTTCACAGGTTGCCGGTTACCTCAGATCATTACTTCTCCATGACCCATCTGTATCTGTTCACGGGACTCTGCTCAACACTGCTAATTCTAGGGGGGGTACTAGGAACTATGGCTTACCAGAAACGAGCTTCTCTTCAGGTGGGACCATCTACCCCTAGCCGCCCACAAGAGCTCTGCGGTACAAGGAGCCCAGCTGAAGAAATAAGGGAAGTGGTTCCTGAAGCATGACAAGGAATAGTGTGGAGGGTTATTTCTTGGAAGACAACTTTCTTTCAACAGAAGGTGCATCTCCTGGGTACACTTAAGTTCACTTTTATTGGAATGCCTCTTTTCTTTTTTTTTTTTTTTTTTTTTTTTGACAGGCAGAGTGGACAGTGAGAGAGAGAGACAGAGAGAAAGGTCTTCCTTTGCCGCTGGTTCACCCTCCAATGGCCGCCGCTGCAGCCGGCGCACCGCGCTGATCCTGGCAGGAGCCAGGAGCCAGGTGCTTTTCCTGGTCTCCCATGGGGTGCAGGGCCCAAGCACCTGGGCCATCCTCCACTGCACTCCCTGGCCATAGCAGAGAGCTGGCCTGGAAGAGGGGCAACCGGGACAGAATCCGGCGCCCCAACCGGGACTAGAACCCGGTGTGCCGGCGCCGCAAGGTGGAGGATTAGCCTATTGAGCCACGGTGCCGGCTCTGGAATGCCTCTTTTCAAAGATATCTTTATTACTATGTCTTCCAACAACAACAACACAAAAAGTTGGAGTCTTATGGCTGTAAAGATCTTTTTATTTTGTTACAAAAAAATAAACTCTTCACTCTAAAGAGTGTCAATCTTTATATTGTTGTACAGCAAACTTACAGAATAGGAACACCTGCTACCAGCTCCAAGGATACCATCTATGCTTTAGAAAAAGGTCATTATTATTTGGATATAAATACACACAGTATAGAGGACGAGGTGATTGTCCCCTATGTTGATCTCTCCATAATGTTATTAAGTCATCATTGAGAAAGCTAGTAGCTAGGATGTCATACAACTATCCTAGAATCTTGTAAGGGTGGTAAAACGAGCCATCTAAATCCAGCTAGACCACAAAAATACTTGAGTGACCCTGTATTAGCCTCTCCTCTTCCTGGGGAAGGCAGGTTTTACTTAGCCCTTTTCCAGGGGCTAGCTAAAGTAGGCTTTGAGTTGTAACACATAGATTCCTTTCAGTTTTAGTTGCAAAAGAAACCATCAAATTCTTGAGGGTTTGACATCTCTTGGGAAGAAGCAAACCATGAAGACAGACATGATCTGGATTTGCTTAGATGGATACAATTATACTCGGAGTCCAGCTGCCCCGTCCCTGTTGAAGTAACCAGGCCTGTGTTGAAAGGTGCAGTCAGCTTGTTGGGTTACTGTCTCCAGCCCTTTAAGTGGTGTACTTGAATTCTCACTGTAGTCATAGCCTCGGCTCCATTAGCTGTGGTTATCTTCTTTGATCTGAATGCCCATCAGTCCTTCCCAGCGGTAGCAGCCACTGCTTGGTAGAACTTTGCCACAAAGTCTGGCTCGCTGATCTCCAGCTGCCTGACAAATTCGTTGCGTTCCTGCTCAGCCCAGCCTCGGAACCACTGATCCCAAAGACGCAGCTGGCACTCAAAGATACAAGGCGGTCGGTTTGCACCAGAAACACTAAGCTGCTCCAGACCATCGAGCAATGGCTGTAATTTTCCTGGTACTGCCTTAGCTACAAGGTCCTGCAGGAAACGCTCACGCTGGGGACCTGACCAACTGGCAAACCAGTGAAGAATACACTTCATCTCCTGGGAAGTGATGTAAGACATTGGGGGAGGGGAAGAGCCTGTAATGTCATCTGGTACTGAGGGCAAGGGAGACGGGAAGGATAGTGGCATCGAAGAGGAGGGTGATTCCAGTGGCATCCTGAAACATAAAAGTACTATTATACTCTCTCTAGACAAAGCAACCAGACCACAACTTCCCAGCAATGAGGAACCTTATCAATCAGCAGTTAGAGAAAATTACTTTTAGTCAATTTAATTTACAAGAAAACTAAGTCTTTTATTTACATTATTATCTGAAAACCTTAGAGAAGTTACCAAGAGTATCCTCATATTTACCAGCCTTCCACTCTTCTTCAAACCCATGACCTTTCCCAACCACTGCCTCCCTCCCTGTTTCTTTTAAAGAATCTAGAAATAACCAACATATTTTTTGCTTATTCTTTCCCTCCTACTTCTATGTTCCAGGTTGGGTAAAGAAAACAAAAAGCAAGCAAACAAGTAATGCTGCTCCAATACATCTCTAAAATGAAAAAGTACATACTTCTTAATTTAGTACATGAAGCTAGCTCGGGGCTAGATCCTAATCATTCCAGAGCTATGAACAATCACACACACAAAATCATCATATATAACAAAAGAGCCTTCTTTGCAAAGCATGCACAGCTGCTAAAATATGTCAGAAAAACTTCGTAACATCCGTTACCTCCTCATACTTTGTGTAATTACAGCACCAGGAAAAAGTGTAAGAGCAGACCAAGGGTCTTGCCCCACTTAACAAAAAAAGAAAACCATGAGAAAGGAGAAGCCGAGTGTTTAGTCAAGACCCTGAAAATACAGTCCTGCTGGTTTGTTGGCTTAGAGATCTAACAGGCAAGAACACACCAAAAAGTCCATGGAAAATGAAACTAAAAGGTAAGTTTATTTTCGCGCGCGCAAAAAAAAAAATCTGGAATCTATGCATAGGAGTATTGTTGTATGACAATTCATATCCTATAAACAATTTTCCTTAATGTTTAGTGTGATACCTTTGATGCCTAGACTTTTTTTGCATCATAAGAGCAACTGAGAAGTCAGCCAATCTTAGTTTTCAGTCCCAGCTTGACTCTTACCAGTGAAAACCTTCAACTGTTTGTCTATTGAAAATCTTACTGTTTGTATTTCTTCTGCTACAAGCTGGAAAGTTTGCAGTGGCAGAGAAAGGAACCTCTACGTAATTCACATCAATTCCAACGCCAAAACAATTCCGGGCGTTTGCCTTTATCCCAGTGGCCCCACAAGTAGTTCCTCCGAAAACAACTTTTTATTATCATTCCGGGAAAGGGAGAACATTTCATGAGTCTGGCCACACGGCTTCCACGGCAAGCTCAAGTTCAGTCTCAGGAGGAATCCGTTCAGAGTCTGGGTCGAAAGACACAATACTGTCTTGAGGCCACGGGAGCCCGCGATTCCGATGCCCCAAAACAGTAACGTACCCTTTCGCCAGAGTGGCAGGGACTCAGGGGGTTGGGGGCGGCAGCCGCTTCCGTAAAGAAGCGAGGCTTTTCCCACTAAAATTGCCCGCAAACACGCAGTCTAACCCGGCCGAGAGAGAGACCTCTGCCTAGCTTACCTCCTGTTTCCTTGCAAAGGCTCCCCGGAGATAGTCACACGAGTCCTTAGACGCTGGCTACCGCCGCGGCTTCCATGTTTCCTGAAAATCCTGAATAGGGCCAGCCGGGCAGCCCACGCACTTCCGGTACGGGACCAACCCCAAACACCCAAGCGCCTCAGCGCCCCGGCTCCAGGTCCGGAGATAGCCGAGTATCTCCGATTACGGTTATGCTAGCGTCGAGGGCTTCCGAATACATTCGATTGAAAGCTTCGGCAAGACGGAGATAACCGAGCCTGAAAGCAAGCCGAGGGAGGGGTAGCGGCAGGACTAACGGAAAGAACCAATTGGCGGCGATGTGAAGGCGGAAACACCCGAGCAGTTCCGGAAAGACTCGGGGAGTTCTGAGTGGTAATCGAGGCGTAGACTATGGTAATGGGCGGGGCCAGGTCGGTACGTTCGAAGGGCGTTGGCGGAAATTACCGAAGATGCCCGAAGCCGTCGGGACGGACCCGAGTACCTCACGCAAGATGGCGGAGCTGGAGGAGGTGACTCTGGACGGGAAGCCTCTTCAGGCGCTGCGGGTGACCGACCTGAAGGCCGCACTGGAGCAGCGAGGCCTAGCCAAGAGCGGGCAGAAGAGTGCCCTGGTCAAGCGGCTCAAAGGGGTGAGGAGTCGGTGATCCCGGGGTGTCGGAGGGGAGCGGACCCGGTAGAGACGAGTCTCTGCCGCGGCGCAGGCGCAGTGTCCGGGCTCGGCGCGAGCTCTCAGGCCGCCAGCGCGAGCTTCCAACCCCGCGCGCACGGTGGTTGGTGAGGCTCGAGCTGGAACGGAGATCGCGCCCGTTCCCGCCTTAACGGCAGCAGCGCGAGCCCAAAATGGGAGGGTGCGCGCTACTCTCCCGGAGTGTCTTAAGCTCCTTCCTCCTTCCCCCACCCCCTCCTTGTTTGTGTCTGTGGTTTCGGCGCATGCGCTGCAGAAGGAGTTAAATCCCACTACAACCACCGGCGTTGCTGGCCTGACGGGGGCGAGTTGGGTTGGGTCGGAGTTAGGGGTATAGTTGGGTGGAGGGGAGGATGGGGTTGATCCCGGGATCTGCTGGAGCAGGGTTGGGGTAGGATAAAATGTCTGCCCTGGTAGATAGGGAGGTGAGATGAAGAGAAGCCTTGATTTGAAGGGACGTGGTGAGACAGTGGTGTCTGCAGGGAATCCAGAAGCAATTTGGGTGGATAAGAGTTTGGTGGGAGAGGTGAGGTTTACATTGGATCGGCTTGAGCAGGTTAGGGTGGGTTTGTCTTGAGCTGGACGAAGTGGTGTGTATGGGCTTGGTGTGAACGGAGGAAGGGGAGGATGTGTCGCTTTTAATTAGAGTTGATTAGGATACGTGGCAGGTAGTACAGAGTCGGGCTGGGTTGGCCCGAGGGTTGAATTGGCAGACCATTGCTTATCCAGAAGCTGGCCGTTTTGTGTGGGGGGTGTGGATTAGGGCAAAGCACAATTTTCAGGGTCTGTATTCATTTTCTCATGTGGCCTCTTTGACAGGTTTTATAAATTTGATAAGTCTCAGTGTCTCTGCCAGAAATTATACAGGTTCATTCAAGTAGATCTAGTCTTGGGCAACAGTTTGACCAAGTAACTCAGTTAAGCCAAACCGAGCACCCGGTGTTGGTTTCATGTATTTGAAGCTGGTGTTGAGCATTTGAAGTCATTTTTACCTGCACTGCTAGATTTAGAAGAGGCACCAAATGTGCAGAGGGTAATAAGGATTGTAGTATTGCTTCTGTCACTGTCACTGATTTTTATGACATGGCCAGATCTCTGAGTCTGTGGGCCTGCATTTTACATCTGTGCATTTAGGAGCAGTAACCATGGCTACCTTTGAAGGGCTTCTGAGGATGAATGAGAACAGTATTGGTAAAGAGCTTTTAGGTTCCTGGAAAAGGAGCGCAGTTTAAGTGTGTATTTAAGGCATCACATTAAATGAAGAGGTTGTGGGAGGGGTAGCGGTTTTGTGTTGTTGTTTTCACCTGGTTTCTGACTTTTGCACTTCTCCATACCAGGCTCTAATGCTAGAAAATTTACAGAAACACTCAACACCCCATGCTGCATTCCAGCCAAATTCCCAGGTAAGAAAGGTTTGGTAGCTGGAGTGGGCTTGTTTGGAGGTACAGACACATGGAAGGAGGGCCATAGTGTTCTACATTTGATGCTTAAGTCCTTACCAATATTTTTCTAAGGTCCCTTGGTTGGAAATGTTCTCGTACTAGGACAGTTGAGTTCTAGCCAAGCCCAGTTTTGCACAAGGACCTGTAAAGAATAGAATCAAAGGAACTGTTAGTTAATTCCTGATCCTCGCAGAAAAATGTCACTCTGATTAAGTGTCACTGAGAACTAGAAGTCATTTATTTGCCGTTGATTTGGGAAAAGTCGTTGATGTTTTTGAGTGGAGATACGAAGTAGCTCACCAATAGGGCAGTGTGGGAAAATACTTGCTCATCAGGAATTCTTTGACAGCTTTTTTTCCACCAAGAATGCAATCTTTTGTAAATCATGCACTATTATTAGTGTTATCTGCCAACTCTGTGTGATTACATTTAAACATCACTAATAGCTCTGTTACTTCAAACAAGAAACAGGTTTTGGAGGCCTTGGTTTCCTCAGTTTCCTTATCTGTAATGAGAAGATGTTGAACTAGATCCATAGTTTTATAACTGCTCAGCTGGGCTTTGGGGGGCTTCCTAGGAAAGATAGATACCTTCTTTCCAAGTAAGCAAGATTCCTACTCCCTCTTAAACTAGATTAGATATGTTATCTACTTCATGAGTTCTGCATGAGATTTCTTTTTAAGAAATCATTTTGCAGTTAAAAACGTTTCTTAGCCTGCACAATCTCCTAAGGTTCCTTTTACGTTTTAGAATCTCCTCAGTATAGTGTGCCATGCTCTTAGGGAAAAAACCCAGGTCTTTATTAATGCAGTGATGTGCAGAAACATTACCAGATGAAGTCCCAGGATACTGTGGAGAACAAGAGAGCCTTCCTGTTCCCTTGTTATCACCTTATTAAGCTGTTAGTATAATCTAACCAATGTTCAGAGGTTTAGCTGTGTACTTTAACAAGGATAAGGGACTGCATAAGTTAATCAGTTCATGATTTACAGCAAACTTGCATATTCTCTAAAACATGTAACCTGTGCCTCTTCACTGTCCATTGAGTACCCAGAGACCCATTTCTACCATAGGTGAAAACAAGCAGTTAATATGCTTAGGAAATACAATAATCTGGAAAGTATTTATTCAGAATTTGTTTTCCTTTTTCTGGCCCTCCAGTAGAACATAATAAGATGATTCTGGGGAGGACTTGTAAAGAGAAAGTTGGAGGGCAGAAGATGAAATGGGACCTGTGTTACAGAGGGAGAAAAGGAAAAAGTCAAAGCTTCTGGATTTTAAATACTGTTAGCAAGGGTTACTTTTCATCCAAAGAAATCGAGTTATACTCTGTCTAAATGCAGAGTGGATATCTCATTTCTTAGTCTCTTGATTTTATTTTTAAACACTGTGCTTGGATTTTGGAGATGTTTGACAGAATGTTTCCTGCATTGGTGGAGATGGACATTTTGGAGGAGTTGCCAATTTTTTTGTCCTTTCAGTTGTACTGTGACTGAAAGGAGACTTCAGATTAGCTTTAGATAATGTTCTATATTAGCTAAAAATATAAATAAAGTATAAAGAAATATAAATAAAGTATAAAGAAGGCGTAATTACAGGAGTTTTATTTCTTTTTTAAGTTATTTGTACAGCAACATCTTTGGTTGTGATTTTTAATTTAAAATTTTAATTTAAAAGTTATGTGCAGTTCTTCACTTTTATGACTCACAAGGCTATTTATTTTGGTCCTCACTATAGGATTAGTTTAGAAAAGGACCTTCCAGCATTTTGGTTTTCTTTCTTGGGTCCAGCTATAAGGGAGTAGAGCTTTGCTCCATAGAATTTTCTTTCTGGTGTATTCCTGGTTTGCCTTCCTAGACCTTTTCCCATTTATTCTACATAGATTGGCGAGGAAATGAGCCAGAACAGTTTCATAAAGCAGTATCTGGAAAAGCAGCAGGAGCTACTTAGGCAGCGTCTGGAACGTGAAGCTCGAGAAGCTGCAGAACTTGAAGGTAAGCCCAGATCGTCACTGCTAAGGCGAACTTCTATATTCTTTCCCAGTCACCAAGTAGAGAGACCTCACTAGGCAATTTTAGGAATAAATCAGGCTAAGACTACCACTTATTTGTTGTTAGTTTATGGTGCCAAGTGAGTTCCTATTTGCTTTTGTCAGGAAAGAGGACACTTAATTTGACTGTCTTGTTGGAACAGGATTCCTGCCAACAGGAAACATTATAAGTAAATGAAGCTGCCAGTTAGATGAGGCAGAGCTTAATTCTAGGGAGTTTGTTCTTTATATACGGTGCTCTTTTTAGTGTGTGTCTGTCTGTGACTGTGCCCGATTTCCTTCGTGCCTCTGCATATTCCCATGTGCTGAGCCCTTCACTCCCTCCCTGCCCCGACCCAATCTATACTTTGCAGAAGCTTCAGCTGAGTCGGAGGACGAGATGATCCATCCTGAGGGAGTGGCTTCCCTGCTGCCTCCTGACTTTCAGAGCAGCTTGGAGAGACCAGAGCTGGAACTCAGCAGACATTCGCCCAGTACGTATCTCCCTCCCCACTGCGCTGTTTTGTCAATCCTGCGTAGTTGGTGGGGGGAGGTAGTTAGGCCTCCTTTCATGCTAAGCCTCCATGAAAGTTCCAGGGAAATTCTGTGGCATTGATAATTTGTCATTTGTTTTTCATGGAAATTATATCCTTTTTTGAAATCTGCTTTCACCTATCTGTGTTGTTACCTTCTCAATATTTGGTGAAGTGATATGATTCTCATCCTACTTCTTCAACCTCTTCAAACTCTGTTTAGCAACAGTCACAACTCTCTTTGATCTCTTCATGAGTTGTATATATTATGTGATGACATTCTGTCATCTTCCCAAATTAGGCATCAGGGCTGCAGTTTCTTAATTCATTCAGCAGATTTTTATTGAGTGCATATTTTATACCAGGTATGTGCTAGATTCCAGGAATATATCAGAGAAAAAGATAAGTCTGTCCAGGGAAACTTAAAGTCCAGTGAGGAGATGGATGTTACTTAATTACATGGTTAATCAGTTGTGCTAAATGCTGTGTAAGGCAGTGTAGAGTATAATATTCAGAGCTCTAACCTGGTATGTGTGATTGGTTCAGGTTCAACAGTTAACGTTTTCACGCTATAATACACAATAAGCATTTTATTTTGCATAGTGTCTCAAGCAGAAGTCCATAAAGAAAGCTAAGATACACCGTCTAAGACAGTGTATTTCAGGGCATGTGAGCAACAGGTAGATAAATTACAAGTGTTCTGAGTCATTATTGTTAGTGGAGTCCCTTCCACCCTTCTATATTCAGTATTTTTAGAATGTGTTATCGCTTCTCAGCCTTTTGGCTAAATCATAAGTAGTATCTGCCCTTATCAGTGTATCGAATGTCTTGAAGTTTCCAGCTGTTAGAACTAATACAGAATTTCTTTATGAAAATAGATTTTTTAGGATCTATTGAATGGTGGGAGAGAAATTTCCTGAAAGGCTAGGACATTTGGAGGACCCTTGAGTCTAATTTTAAGGTCCTAGTTTGCTCAATATAAGAGTGTTTCTTCATCTGAGTCTTGGACCTAGAGGAAAACTTTTAGAAACTTTTTAATTAATACTATCTAACTGTGGAGTTATTAGTTCTTTAGGGACCTCTTTTCTTACTCTTAGCAATCTTCTTCTCCCTACTTGTAAAGCTGGGAGAGAAAGGAAAGCACCTCTATCTTTTTGAATGGCAGAGAAAAATCTCTCATCCTCTGGTTTACTCTCTAAATGCCTGTGACAGCCAGGACAAAGCCAGGTTTTGGGAACTCAGTCCAGGTCTCCTGAGTGGGTGGCAGGGACCCAAGTACCCATCACCTGCTGCCTCCCAGGGTTTGCATTAACAGGAAGCTAAATTGGAAGCAAAAAAGCAGGGACTTAAACAAGGTACTCTGGTATGGGATATGGATATCCCAAGTAGTGACTTAACTACCCATCCTAGAAAAACTCTTCTATAAATGGTCAGTATTTCTTCTCAAATAAAAAGCAGCCAAAAAAATTATTTTTTCTTAAAAAGATCTATTTATTTATTTGAAGGTCAGAATTAGAGAGAGAGAGAGAGAAAGAGAAATCTTTCATTCACCAGTTTACCCCCCAAGTAGCTGCAATGGCTAGGGCTGAACCAGGCCAGGCCGAAGCCAGGAGCCAGGAGCTTCAGATAAGTCTCACACGTGGGTACAGGGGCCCAAGCACTTGGGTCATCTGCTGCTGCTTTCCCAGGCACATTAACAGGGAGCTAGATTGGAAGTAGAGCAGCTGGGAATTGAACTAGCATCCATGTGGGATGCTGGTGTTGGAGGCTGTGGCTTAACCTGCTATGCCACAATGCTAGCCCTTCAAAATACAGATTTTTTTTTTTATATAATTTTTTTTTATTTATTTGAAAGAGACAGATCTTCCATCTATGGGTTCATTCTCCAAGTGCCCACAAGAGCCAGGGCTGGGTCAGGCTGAAGCCAGGAGCCCAGAACTCTATCCACGTCTCCCTTTTGGGTGGCAGGGGCCCAAGCACTTGAGCCATCATATGCTGCCTCCCAGGTTGCATCAGCAAAAGCTGAATCATAAGCAGAGCAGCGAGGACTTGTTTGAATTATTACTCCAGCATGGAATCCCAAGTGATGGCTTAATCCACGGTACCACAACACCTACAGTGAATGTAATTTTTTTTTTTTTTTTTTTTGACAGGCAGAGTGGACAGTGAGAGAGAGAGACAGAGAGAAAGGTCTTCCTTTTGCCGTTGGTTCACCCTCCAATGGCCGCCGCGGCCGGCGCGCTGCGGCCGGCGCACCGCGCTGATCCGATGGCAGGAGCCAGGAGCCAGGTTCTTTTCCTGGTCTCCCCATGGGGTGCAGGGCCCAAGCACCTGGACCATCCTCCACTGCACTCCCTGGCCACAGCAGAGGGCTGGCCTGGAAGAGGGGCAACCAGGACAGAATCCGGCGCCCCGACCGGGACTAGAACCCGGTGTGCCGGCGCCGCTAGGCGGAGGATTAGCCTAGTGAGCCACGGCGCCGGCCATGAATGTAATATTTTTAAAGGAGAAGTGGAGGCTGGCGCCGCGGCTCACTAGGCTAATCCTCCGCCTTGCGGCGCCGGCACACCGGGTTCTAGTCCCGGTCGGGGCGCCAGATTCTGTCCCGGTTGCCCCTCTTCCAGGCCAGCTCTCTGCTGTGGCCAGGGAGTGCAATGGAGGATGGCCCAAGTGCTTGGGCCCTGCACCTCATGGGAGACCAGGATAAGTACTTGGCTCCTGCCATCGGATCAGCGTGGTGCACCAGCCACAGCACGCTGGCCACGGCAGCCATTGGAGGGTGAACCAACGGCAAAGGAAGACCTTTCTCTCTGTCTCTGTCTCTCTCACTGTCCACTCTGCATGTCAAAAAATTAATAAAAAATAAAGGAGAAATGGTAGACTAATCTAACTAGAGGGAAGTGTTTCATATTCGAGAATACTCAGAATCAGTTTTTAGGAAAAGATTTTATTTATTTATTTGAGAGGCAAAATTATAGAGGGAGAGACAGAGAGAGATCTTCCATCCACTGGTTCTCTCCCCAAATGGCCACAACAGTCAGAGCTGGGCCAGTCCAAACCAGGAGCTTCTTCTGGGTCTCCCACATGGGTGTAGGGGCCCAAGAGCTTGGGCCATCTTCCACTGCTTTCCCAGGCGCATCAGCAGGGAGCTGGATCAGAAGTGGAACAGTCGAGAATTGAACCGGCACCCATATGGGATGCTGGCACTGCAGGTAGAGGCTTAACCAACCTGCTATGCCACTGCACTGATCCCTAGAAGGAATTTAAAAGGTAGACTGGGGGGCCAGCACTGTGGCACAGTGGGTTAACGCCCTGGCTTGAAGCGCCAGCATCCCATATGGGTGCTAGTTCGAGACCCGGCTGCTCCACTTCTGATCCAACTCCCTGCTATGGCCTGGGAAAGCAGTAGAAGGTGTCCTTGGGCCCCTGCACCCACGTGGGAGACCCGGAAGAAGCTCCTGGCTCCTGGCTTCGGATAGGCACAGCTCCGGCTATTGCGGCCATTTTGGGAGGCCATTTGGGGAGTGAACCATCGGATGGAAGACCTCTCTGTCTCTCTCTCTGCCTCTGCCTCTCTGTAACTGTGCCTTTCAAATAAATAAATAAATCTTTAAAAACAATCAAAGGAAAAAAATAAATAAAAGCTAGATTGGGAGGTGGTAGATTTGAGGAATGAGCCAGCAGATAGAAGACTGTTTTTCTGTCTCTCTGTTCTGCCTTTCAAGTAGATGAAATAAATAAAAGATAGATTGGGATAATGTTATAAATGCCAAGCCAGTAAGTATGAGATTTTTTATTTTTTTAAATTATTTAAAGTTGGGCCTGTGAAGTGATGCAGTAGGTTAATATCTACCTGCAGTGCTGGCATCCCGTTATAGGTGCCAGTCCCGGCTGCTCCACTTTTTTTTTTTTTTTTTTTTTTTTTGGTACATTGAAGGAAACTTTATTACATTTAATTTAAATATTAATTTAAACAATCACCAAAAGCAAGACAACAAAGGAAACATACAGACACGTTGGACTTCAAAACTTAAACAAAAAAAAAATCATATATCAATGACATAATCAAAAGTGAATTGGCTAACACAGAATGACAGCATTTACGATCACATATCTGATAAGAGATTAACATAGAGGCTATAGAGAGAACTCCTACAACTTGGAAACACCAAAAATAAATTTAAAAATTGGTAAAGGACCTGAATAGACATTTCTTCAAGAAATCAGAATTAGTGCTAATAAACAGGGAAATGTAAAACAAAACTACTTCCCAGTCATTAGTCTCAATATTATCAAAATAACAAAAAAATGTTAGCAAGAATGATAATTAATTGGAACCACTGTGCATTGCTAGAAAAATGTAATATGCTGTAATTGGTGTGAAAAACATAATCATGATGCATCTAAAAATTACAGATGGAATTACCATATAACATAGGAATTCCTCTTCTGAGAATAGACACGAAAGAATCACAAGGAGGGACACATACAGACACTTGTATATTCAAGCACAGAGGGGCTGCTCCACTTCCAATCCAGCTCTGCTGTGGCCTGGGAAAGCAGTGGAAGATAGCCCAAGCACTTGGGCCACAGCACCCATGTGGGAGACTGAGAAGAAGCTCTTGGCTCCTGGCTTTGGATCAGCTTAGCTCTGGCCATTGTGGCCATTTGGGGAGTGAACCAGAGGGTGGAAAGCCTTTGTCTTCCTCTCACTGTCTGTAACTCTACCTCTCAAATAAATAAAATCTTTAAAAAAATATATATATACACATATATATATATTTAATTTGATAGGTAGAGTTATAGACAGTGAGAGAGACAGAGAGAAAGGTCTTCCTTCCATTGGTTCACTCCCCAAATGGCCGCTACGGCCAGCGCTGCGCCGATTGGAAGCCAGGAGCCAGGTGCTTTCTCCTGGTCTCCTATGCTGGTACAGGGGCCCAAGCACTTGGGCCATCCTCCACTGCCCTCCCGGGCCACAACAGAGAGCTGGACTAGAAGAGGGGCAACCGGGACTAGAACCCTGCGCCCATATGGGATGCCGGCACCACAGGCGGAGGATTAACCAAGTGAGCCATGGTGCCGGTCCTAAAAAAAATATTTAAAGTAATAAGGGAATCATTGAAAATTCTTAATAGGACCATGATTTGATAAGGACTACTCCTTTTAGAAAAAGACGGGCTCTCAGTTCTTAATGTAGTTTTTAGTGAAAATGGATCCTGAAATAGAAATAAGGTTTCATTTTTAAATTTAAAAAAAAATTTATTTATTTATTTGAAAGAGTTACACAGAGAGAGAAGGAGAGGCAGAGAGAGAGAAAGGTCTTCCATTCACTGGTTCACTCCCCAATTGGCTGCAATAGCCAGAGCTGTGCTGAATTAAAGCCAGGAGCCAGGAGCTTCTTCCAGGTCTCCCATGCAGGTGCAGGGACCCAAGCACTTGGGCCATCTACTGCTTTCCCAGGCCATAGCAGAGAGCTGGAATTGAAGAGGGGCAGCTGAGACTCAAACTGGCACCCACATGGGATGCCGAAACTGCAGGCAGTGGCTTTACCCTCTATGCCACAGCGCTGGTCCCTAGAAACAAGGTTTCAAACATAAAGATTAAGAGTGAGGGTAGCCCGTTTTCTTTAGTGCTGTATGTCATTAGCAGGATTCCACCTGTGACTGTAATTGATGAAGGAAAAAATACCCGAAGATAAAACAAAAAAGAAATGAAAACTGAATTAGAGAATATGAATGTAGCAGATTGTAAAGGACACCTAACAGTTACCTTAAGTGCTCTTCTATTTGTATTTTATGCCATAAACTTTCCTCCCTGTGATCTCGGCTGGGATGTACGTCTTATGGTAGGTGTGGTACAGAATTTGTTCCAGGTCCTAAATGAAGTGGTGATACAGAGTTCTGTCAGTAATGAATCAGATCAGGGTTAATACCCGGTGTTTGCCTCGAGGTCTGACATCCCTAGATGTCAGTCTGCCACAGGCTAGGTACCCACTGCAGTGGCAGCTTAGTTGTTGGCTATAGATGTTTTGTGTTCTCGCTTTAATAACAAGATTTTAATTAAAGTAGTATCTCTTGAAACATTTTGTTAATCACTAGTACCACATGAGGAAATTTTTTTGAGAATTATGAATTCCTGGGAGCTACCCCAGAAATCTTAGGGAATCTTGAGTTCTGGGACTCGATTTTTAAAAAGATTCCTGAATGGTTTCATAGACCAATTCAGTTTATGGATGGCAAACTACAGGAATAGTTCTCTAGTTTTATATCCATCAGGAGGATCTTTGGCTTCTATTCCAGCAGTCTCTTACTTAGGTGCTAAAGACAAAATCCCAAATAGAAAGGGAGAATTTTCTATGAATCCCTCCATGAATTTTCCTGTTGACTTTATTTAATTTTTGAAAAAAAAATTTTTTTTTTAAGTTTATTTATTTGAAAGGCAGAGTTACAGAGAGGGAGAGAGGGAAACAGAAAGTTCTTCCGTCCCCTGATTCACACCCCAAATGGCCACAATGAACAGGGCTGGGCCAGGCTGAAGCCAGGAGCTTCATCCAGATCTCCCTTGTGGGTGCAGGGGCCCAAGCACTTGGGCCTTCCTCTGCTAGTTTCCCAGGTGCAGGGAGCTGCATGGGAAGTGGAGCAGTTGAGACTCAAACTTTTGCCCGTATAGGATGCCAGCTGCACAGGTTGTGGCTTAACCTGCAGTGCCAGCCCCAGATTTTTTCCTTACAATATGTATTTCCCATGAACTTCATTTTTTCAAACTTTGGCCTCTTTTGGGAGCTGGAAACTCAATCTGGGTCTCCCACATGAGTGGCAAGGACTGAATCACTTAAACCATTACCTGTTGCTTCCCAGGGTGTACTTTAGCAAGCTGAAATGAGAGATGGAGCCAGAACTTGAACCCAGGCAGTCTGATCTGGGATGCAGATATCCCAGGTACTGTCTTAAACCACTGTGCCAAACACCTGCCCCTGCCTCCCAGCTTATCTCCCTACTACTTTCTTCAAATTTTTCTTCTAAGATGTTGGGAATCAGTCCATCCCTCATTGTCAGAAGTTTTCTTAGAGTCCCTTCTATAATCTTAACTGTGTATAAAAATCCTTATCTCCCTAAGTTAACTTTTTGAAAAAGAGCTCATTCTAGGAAAATATAAAAATAGTTTAATAATGGATATTCAAAATATTGATTCTATAACAAAAACATAGCCACAGATGATCTTAGCCAGCCCTTGGCTTACAGAGCATGTAACCCTCATTCCTTTACTCATATTAAATCTGGATGTGAGATTTTAGAGAAATGTTGAATACTTCTAGTAGGGCTAACCTGAGTCAGATTTAGGTTTGGCTTCACTGCCAGGTCTTTGTTCTCTCTTTTTTTTTTTTTTTTTTTTTTTTTTTTTTGACAGGCAGAGTGGACAGTGAGAGAGAGAGACAGAGAGAAAGGTCTTCCTTTGCCGTTGGTTCACCCTCCAATGGCCGCCGCGGCCGGCGCACCGCGCTGATCCGAAGCCAGGAGCCAGGAGCCAGGTGCTTTTCCTGGTCTCCCATGGGGTGCAGGGCCCAAGCACCTGGGCCATCCTCCACTGCACTCCTGGGCCATAGCAGAGAGCTGGCCTGGAAGAGGGGCAACCGGGACAGAATCCAGCGCCCCGACAGGGACTAGAACCCGGTGTGCCGGCGCCGCTAGGCGGAGGATTAGCCTAGTGAGCCGCGGTGCCGGCCGTAGGTCTTTGTTCTCTTAATTCCTGCTATTTATTACCTAAGGATACCCTCTGGCCACAGGCTTTACTATGATCTTTAGCTGCCCCATTTGGGTACTACAAATCTTGCTCAGGGATTTATGTGGAATAAAGAGGCTACTTTCCTTATTGGCCACTACACATTCTTTTACTGTAATTCATCCTGTACGGACTGGCAGCACCTGTTCTTTCTCCTGAAGGTCTTGGACTTTGGGATCTTGGGAATCTTAAACTCACTCTGACTTGTTTCTTGACTAAATACATTTGTTAGCCCATTATCAGTATTGGCTCCACCTTTAACCAAAATGCTCAGTTTCTAGGCATTGTTTCCCATTATTTTTGTTTTCTAAAGGTTTGTTTATTTATTTGAAAGGCAGAGTGAAGAGAAAAAGGGAGAAACAGAGAAAGAGATATCTTCTACCCGCCGGGACTTGAACCCAGTTTACTCTCCCAAATGGCCACAACAACCAGGTCTGGGCCACACCAAAGCCAACAGCCCAGAACTCAATCCAGGTCTCCTACATGAGTGGCATATTAGCAGGAAGCTGAAATTAGAAGCAGAGCCAAACAGTTGAGTCAGGCACTCTGATATGGGATGTGGGCATCTCAAGTGGAATCTTCACCACTGTGTCAAATGCCTGCCCCCTCATTTTGAAATTACAACACATCTGACCTTACTTAGCACATTTATCCCTAGCCAACCTTATACATTCTTCTTTTTTCCTTTTCATTTAAACTGAGATAAAGCAGCTTCTTTTCCTTATTACTTGCTAGGAACTTTGCCTAAAAATTCATATAACAAATCTTTCGGTTTTACTGATTTTATAGTTTTACCTATTCCAGGTGCTAAAAATTATGAAATTATTATATCCACTGCACTAATATCTTATCTTCAGATGTCTGTTAAGGATTCCAGCCCAATACGCAGATCCGGTATATAAGCCCTAATACAAGTCTTTATTCACTCAACTAATATTAATATTCATTCAGAGGACCTGTAAATCAAGTGATTATAAAATTTTTCAAAATGCATGTCATTTTCTAGTTCATTTACCAGTTTCATGTTGGGGTTTTTTTTGGGGGGGGGATTTAAATTACAGAAGCAAAACTTAGTTCACTTTAGCTTGTTGAGATATAGAAGTAAGAAGAGAGAAGATCTTGAGTTAGAGTTGATCATCTGCTTTACACCAGCTTAAATACTATTAATGTTCTATTTGATTTTGTGGATCATTTAAATTTTTTGTACTGTACTAAAATTGAGCTCAATCTAGCTGACTGAGTATCTGGAATATAATAATCTATGCTCTTTTAAAAAAAATTGTTATGTATTTGAAAGGCAGAGTGACAGCAGGAGAAACAGAGCAAGAAAGACCAAAAGGATTTTCCATCCACTGCTTCGCTCCCCACATGCTTGTAACAGCCAAGACTAGACTAGGCTGAAGCCAGGACCCAGGATCCATCTTGGTCTCCCATGTGGGTGGTAGGAACATAAGAATGGGGCCATTGGGAGCCGGACCTATGGCGCAGTGAGTTAAAGCCCCGGTCCGCAGTGCCATCATCCCATATGGTTCGAGTCCTGGCTGCTCTCCTTCCAATCCAGCTCTCTGCTATGGCCTGGGAAAGCAGTAGAAGATGGCCCAAGTCCTTGGGCCCCTGCACCATCATGGGAGACTCGGAAGAAGCTCCTGGCTCCTGGCTTCAGATCAGCGCAGCTCTGGCCATTGCAGCTATCTGGGAAGTGAACCAGCAGATGAAGACCTCTCTCTCTCTGTCTCTGTCTCTGTCTCTCTCTCTCTCTATCTCTGTATCTCTACCTCTCTGTAACTCTGTCTTTCAAGTAAATAAAATTTAAAAAAAAAAAAAAATGAGGCCATCATGTGCTGCCTCCCAGGCACATTAGCATGAAGCTGGGATAGGAAGTTTGGAATACCTGGGACTCGATCCCAGACCACCATGATATGATATGGGATGAGGCATCCCAAGTGGTGGCTTAACTGGCTCCTACATTTTTAATTTTGAGCTTCAGCATTTTTTAAATTTAGTTCTTTATTTGAAAGGCAGAGTGATGGAGGGAGAGAGGGAGGGAAGGAGAGGGATTTTCCATTTACTGGTTCATTTCTCAGACGCCCATATTAGCCGGAGCTGGTCCTGGCCAACTCCCAGAGCCAGGAACTCTGAGTCTCCTATGTGGGTTTCAGGAACTCAAGTACTTGGGCCATCAGCTACTGCCTCCCAGGCACATTAACAGGAAGCTGGATCCCAAGGGGAGACAGGACTTGATCCTAGGCTCTTCTATATGGGAAACAGGCATCCCCAATGGTGGCTTAACCTGCTCTGCTACAATGCCTGCTCCAATGTAATACTTTAATGCTAGTAGGAAACTTAGAAGTCATCTAGTTCCATCCCTTTTTCTCAGTCAAGATATTGCGACCCATATTACTTCAGTGATTTACCCATAGTTACCTACATTTGTGGAATATGAATGAAAATTTTTTCCAGTTTTACATGGAATTGTTATTTGAGATGATTGGATTTCAGGTTATTTTAACTTTTTTTTTTTTCCTTAAAAAAAAAAAATCTCTCACCTTGAGCTCTAATGTATAAGAACTAATTGGCCGGTGCCGTGGCTCAATAGGCTAATCCTCCACCTTGCGGCGCCGGCACACCGGGTTCTAGTCCTGGTCAGGGTGCTGGATTCTGTCCCGGTTGCCCCTCTTCCAGGCCAGCTCTCTGCTGTGGCCCAGGAGTGCAGTGGAGGATGGCCCAAGTGCTTGGGCCCTGCACCCCATGGGAGACCAGGAAAGCACCTGGCTCCTGGCTTCGGATCAGCGCGGTGCACTGGCCGCAGCATGCCAGCCGTGGCGGCCACTGGAGGGTGAACCAACGGCAAAGGAAGACCTTTCTCTCTGTCTCTCTCTCTCTCACTGTCCACTCTGCCTGTCCAAAAAAAAAAAAAAAAAACTAATTGACAGGATGCAGTTCTGAAGCCCTGTCCAAGTGGCTTGAAGTGATTTCTGGGAACTTGAAAACCAATCATCTAAGTACTTATTTCTTGATTTTGTCAGTGTACAAATAGAATCTTATATTTAGTTACAAAGTGTTGGTCAAAACAAATAGTAGCAATAGGCAGTGTTAAAAAAGGACATAGGGGGCTGGCACTGTGGCACAGTAGGTTGATCCTCTGCCTCCAGCACCAGCATTCTTTATGGGCACCAGTTGTAGTCCTGGTTGCCCCTCTTCCAGTCCAGTTCTCTGCTGTGGCCTGGGAAGGCAGTGGAGGATGGCCCAAGTGCTTGGGCCCTGCACCTGTGTGGGAGACCAGGAGGAAGTACGTGGCTCCTCCTGGCTTTGGATCGGTGCAGCTCCAGCTGTTGTGGCCATTTGGGGAGTGAAGCAATGGAAGGAAGATCTTTCTCTCTGTCTCTCCCTCTCACTGTCTGTAACTCTACCTCTCAAGTAAATAAATAAAATCTTTCCAAAAAAAAGACATAGAACATAGTGAGATCTTGAGTTTAAGACTTCAGATTAAGACTTTGGAGAAGTTCATATATGTACTTGGGGCAGGGCATTGTGGCATAACAGGTTAAGCTGCCACCTCCATCCCACAGATGCTGGGTTCCAGACCTAGCAGCTCCACTTCCAATCCAGCTCCCTCCTAATGTGCCTGGAAAACAGTGGAAGATGACCCAAGTCCTTCATGTGGAGGACCCAGAAGAAGCTCTGGGCTCCTGGCTTCAGCCTGGCGCAGCTTTAGCTGTTGCTGCCATTTGGAGAGTAAACCAGCAGATGGACGAACCATCTCTTTCTCTCTCTTAACTCTGACTTTCAATAAAACAAAAATAAATCTTTTTAAGTCTACTTGTATTTACACATCTCTACTGGAAATTTGAAGTCCTTAGAAGTTATTTTACTTTTATTTGAGTTTATGTGAATTGACAGGTATTGAAAACATTCCAGACATGCACAACAGGAATTACCACTAGACCCTGACCGTGAGAGCATTACATGTAGTCTTTTCTTGAGTATAGACGTCAAAGAAATTAACAAAGATATGTACTGACCAGCTCATGCAATGATTGCTTGGATTTTAGGAAATACCATTTTAGAAAACTGTGGATGAATACTTCTGTCATGAGTCTGACTTGATTTCCTTTCACTTACTAGGAAAAGGCTCCTCTGTTTCTGAAGAGAAAGGTGAATCTGATGATGAGAAACCAAGGAAAGGAGAAAGACGGTCATCCAGGGTGAGACAGGTAATTGTCCAGAAGCTTCCTTCGTTGATTTGAAGGATGCCTGAGCTGTTTCCTCCTCCCTTTCTTCCTCAGACTTCTAGAAATGGAGTCTAACTTTCTTTGCTAGCTGTCAGATTTCTAAACTAATATGTATTTTTTAACATTTATTTATTTGAAAGGCAGGGTTAGAGAGAGGGAGAGATAGAGAGCTTTTCCATCCACTGGTTCACTCTCCAAATGGCCACAATGGCCAGGGCTGGGCCAGGCCAAAGCCAGGGATCAGGAGCTTCATCCAGGTCTCCCAAGTGGGTACAGGACTGCAAAGACTTGGGCCAGGCAATTAGCAGTGAGCTGGATTGGAAATGGAGCAGCCAGGATTGAAACTGGTACCCATATGGATGCTAGCAGTGCAGGTGCCGGCCTGTGAATATGTATTTCTTTAAAAAAACCACTTAAATATGAAAGTTAGCAGGCTGATCTCTATGTTCTTAAAGCACATTATTAGGTATGATGTTAGGTAATTATTTGATTAAAGCTGTACAATGTGATGTTAAATGAGACAATAAAAAGCATCAAAATGGTAAAAAAAAAAAAATCCTACTAGCTGATACTGGGTTAGTTCTTCACCCTGCTTTCTAGATGTTCTGTTTATATTATAAAAACTTGAATCTAAGAAATTAACTGAGGGGCCAGCGTTGTGGTGCACCAGGTTAATGCCCTGGCCTGAAGCACCAGCATCCCATATGGGCACCGCTTCTAGTCCTGGCTGTTCCACTTCCGATCCAGCTCTCTGCTATGGCCTGGGAAAGCAGTAGAAGATGGCCCAAGTCCTTGGGCCCCTGCACCCGCATGGGAGACCTGGAAGAAGTTCCTGGCTCCTGGCTTCAGATCAGCACAGCTCCGGCCGTTGCAGCCAATTGGGGATTGAACCATCAGATGGAAACCTCTCTCTCTCTACTTCTCTCTCTGTGTAACTCTGACTTTCAAATAAATAAATAAACCTTTAAAAAAAAAAGAAAGAGGCCGGCGCCACGGCTCAATAGGCTAATCTTCCACCTAGCGGCGCCAGCACACCAGGTTCTAGTCCCGGTCGGGGCGCCAGATTCTGTCCCGGTTGCCCCTCTTCCAGGCCAGCTCTCTGCTGTGGCCCGGGAAGACAGTGGAGGATGGCCCAAGTGCTTAGGCCCTGCACCCCATGGGAGACCAGGAGAAGCACCTGGCTCCTGCCATCAGATCAGCGTGGTGTGCCAGCCGCAGCGCACCAGCCGTGGCGGCCATTGGAGGGTGAACCAACGGCAAAAGGAAGACCTTTCTCTCTGTCTCTCTCTCTCTCACTGTCCACTCTGCCTGTCAAAAAAAAGAAAAAAGAAAAAAAAAAAAGAAAAGAAAGAAATTAACTGGAAGCAACTTCATTCTTAATTTCCCTTGGGTTTTTTTGTTGTTGTTGCCCTAAGCATATTACTCATGCTTGTCTCCAGTCATACTTGTCTTCTGTGTTGCAGAAAATGTGTGTGGTTGTTTCTTCTTCCTAGGGGTGTCTAATAAGATACTTTTTCTCTTTTGATTGTGAACAAACATGTTTGGAACCATTGTGTATCTTTTCTTTTAGGCAAGAGCTGCAAAAGTCTCTGAGTGCACTGCTGAGGAGGAAGATCAAGAAACACCTTCTAGAAATCTGAGGGTTAGAGCAGATCGAAATTTGAAAACAGAGGAGGAAGAGGAAGAAGAGGAAGATGAGGAGGAAGATGAAGAAGAGGAAGATGATGATAATGAGGGACAAAAACCTAGGGAAGTACCAATCTTAAAACAGTTTGAGGAAGAAGAGGGGGAAGAGATGGCCAGAGCAACACCAGAAGAGGTAATGGATGAAAGACACAAAACTGTAAGGTCCCAGGAACAGGAGGGTTTAGAGAGAGGAGGAAGAGTTACAAGATCCCAGGAAGAAGCCAGAAAAAGTCATCTAGCCAGACAGCAGCAGGAAAGAGAGATGAAGACAGCGTCTCCCCTTGAGGAAGAAGAAAGAGAAATAAAATCTTCACAAAACTTGGAGGAAAAATCCAAATCGCCTTCCCCTCCTCGACTGACTGAAGATCTCGAGAAAGCCCCTCTTGTGCTGCAGCCAGAGCTAACAGTCAGTGAGGAGGAAACTCCCCCACCTTTACTTACCAAGGAAGCATCTTCTCCACCACCTCGTGCACAACTCCAGAGTGAAGAAATCGAGCCCATGGAAGGCCCAGCACCCCCTGTCCTCATTCAGTTATCTCCTCCTAATACAGATGCTGAGAACAGGGAGCTGTTAGTAGCTCAGCATCCTGTCCAGTTGGTGGGAAGCCTGTCTCCTTTGTCAAGTCCTGCAGACACCAAAGCAGAATCTCCCACAGAGAAAGTGCCAGAGGAGAGTGCCCTGCCTCTAGGTCAGAGGAGCACACTGGCTCAGTACCCAACCCAGAAGGCTCTTGAAACTGACTCAGAAAAATCTGCTCAGCCACTCCCTCTAAAAATCCAGGAATTAACACCGGCCAAGGGAATCACAGAGCAGTCTGTGAGGCAGCTGTCCTTGGAACAGAAGGAAGGCAGAAGGGCTTCTCACCCTCTTCTGCTGGGGCACAGATTGAAACAGTCAGCTGATTCATCCTCTAGCCGCTCGTCCTCATCTTCATCCTCCAGTTCTAGGTCCAGATCTCGCTCTCCTGACAGTTCAGGCTCTCCATCTCACTCACCTCCGAGGTCCAAGCAGAGAGATGTATCCCAGGCACATGTTCACACCAACCCTCGTGGTAGACCCAAGATGGACTCCAGATCAACATCAGAGTCCCGGTCCCGGTCCCGGTCCCGGTCCCGTTCAGCATCAAGCAACAGCAGAAAAGTGAGTGTGAGAGAATCCCAGGTTGATGTTCTGTCCGTACACCAGTGTGTTTTCAGCCCCTGTAGTGTCTATCATGATTCCTGACAGTTACAGGAAAAGCCTGACTTTCCTCTAACTTCAGAATCTAATTTTCAATTCATTGATTACTAAATGGGGTTCCTTTTCTTCCTGAGCGGGTTCCTTTGATTCCAGAGAATGTTGAGTCCATTTCTTCATCTCCTCCACTAAATGTAAACTTCTGCGGGGTGTGGACAAGCTTCTGTGTGTGTGTATACTGGTACCCAGCATCTAGATGGAACCTAATGAATAATAGTGAGGCAAGGGAGATTACTAGCTCAGGAAAAAACACAGGGCCAGAAAGATCAAAGTATTCTCTTGGGTCAGCAGAAGTTGGAAAATTCAGTGGTCTACTGAATATATACCATGTATTTTCCTTTATGTGTGTTTCATCTCTTCAGTCACTGAGCCCTGGAGTCTCCAGGGACAGCAGCACCAGCTTCATGGAAACCAAAGATCCCTCTTCTGGTCAGGAGATTGCAACTCCACCAGTGCCACAACTACAGGTCCTTGAGCCAAAGGAGAGGACTTCCGCCTCCTCATCCTCTATCCATGTGAGGCATCTGAGCCAGCCTGAGCCAGCGGAAAAGCATGTGACCCAGAGGTTACAGCCTGAGCGGGTAGGCTACTGTGACCTTCCCTTGAGGGAGATGAAGGATTAGGCACGATTTTCTCTTTCGTCTTAACTTTAAAACTGAGTTGTATCGACAAGCTTTAGTGGAAATGGAGAGAGTTGGGAATACCTAATATTCCTGCTTACCTCCTTTCCTACTCCCTGGTTCAAGAAAGCTGTACATGAGGCTGAACAACAGGGTCCTCATCTTCAGGGTGCTCTGGGTCACTTCTCCCTAAGAAGTCCTTTTGTCTGCCCAAAAGGAAGCCTTTTCTCAGTTCTCTCAAAAAGTAATTCTAATAAAATGGCTGTTGGCACAGAGGTTCTTCAGGTACCATATTCCATTCCATATTCTAAAACGAAATTGTGAAGATGCAGAGGGCTGCATGTGGAGCTGCTAGCTGGTACTGAGTATGTGCTGCCCTGCCATTTTCCAGCTCTTGGTTAACGAAAAGGAACCAAACAGATTTAAGTAGTTTGCTGTTTGTTTTTGCTGTCACCTGACAGGGGAGCCCAAAGAAGTGTGAAGCTGAAGAGGCAGAGCCACCAGCTGCCACACAGCCCCAGACCTCAGAGACTCAGACCTCTCATCTACCAGAATCAGGAAGGATTCAGCACACTGTGTAAGTGTTGTGTCTCAACTGGGCTATAGCAAGAACTACAAGCAGGGGATAGTCTGCTCCCTAGGGGTCTTTGACTAGGCATTCCTAGTCTGTTTTCCATTATGAAGGCAGAGCTTTTATCTGAACAAATGTTAGACTTAATTACTACTTCAGGACCTGCCACCAGAACTCTTAAGGTATTCTGAGAAGTGATGGTCAGGGCATGAGGAAAACATACCTGGGATCATCCAGCCAAAGTAGTCAACTCCTTTAAGGAGCAGGCACCAGTGTCAGGAGTTGACTTAGGGCATCCTAACTCACATTGACCAGCTCCATTGGAGCCCAGGAGCCTGTTTTCATAAAGAATATTGAGGGTCTGTGAAGAACACCACAGTCTATATCCAACTTAGCTCTTTATAGCATACAGTTCAGCAACATAGGAAGTCCCCATGAAGTCGGAAACTTTCCTGGACTCCGAAGATCCTATGATTAATCTTATGATTAAGCTTACTATTTATGTAATTAACATAGATTATTTTTAAATCCTTAAGTCCTAGAGAAATGGTATTAGATTAATTTTATAATTAGTTATATTATTATTCTGAGTTGTGTTCTATAAATGAAGCCATTGAATTAAAATTCCTGCCTTCAAAATCTCATGAGTAATGAAAAAAGTTATGCATTATGAGAATAAGATTGATTGGCTCTTAGATATCAGCAATCCCAAACTGCTTTGGAGAATGTCCTGTGTAGACAATTGGCCTATAGTTGTTCTATCTTGTTTTCTTGTTTTTTTTATTTTTTATTTTTTAAGATTTATTTATTTATTTGAAAGGCAAAGTTACAGAGAGGCAGAGAGTTACAGAGAAAGAGAGGTCTTCCATCCACTGGTTCACTCCCCAAATGACTGCAGTGGCTGGAGCTGAGCTTATCCAAAGCCAGGAGCCTGGAGCTTCTTCGGGTCTCTCACATGGGTGTAGGGGCCCAAGGATTTGGGCCATCCTCCGCTGCCTTCCCAGGTACATTAACAGGGAGCTGGATCGGAAGTGGAGCAGCCAGGACTTGAACCGGTGCCCATATGGGATGCTGGAACTGCTGGTGGCAGCTTTACCCGTTATGCCACAGTGCTAGCTCCCCATCCTTGTTTTCATGTTGTCATAACACCAATACTACCAGGGTGATTTTTCCCTATGTGTAATAATCTAATCATATACACTGTCTCAGAGCTTTAGCCCATCTTTTAACTCTGGTTTTTGGAGGGTGGTGGGCAGGTGACATTATTTATTATCTCATTGCCTTGTAACTGCAATAATTTTATACTCCTTGTTGTATAGCTTTTGCCCTGGGATCTCCTTATCCCATACTGCTGTCCATTCTAATACTTTTATCTCTGCTGCCATCTTGTGGCCATTGAAGCCCAAAGTTTACTTCCTTGGAAAAGTTTTTTTTCCTTTTGGGATGGGTCCATTATCCTTTGGAAAAGAGTTTTTCTTCTAGGACCATAAAGTGAAAACTCAGCGGATTCTGGAAGGTGTTCAGAATTCCCCAGCTACACACCATCGATGAGGAAATGGGGTGACATCTTCCCTTCCATGTCCTTCAACCAGACATAATACCTTATCCCCTCCCTGCCCCCCGCCACCATTCCTTGGAGGTACAGCATGCCCTTTGTCTAATGGCAGCTTCAAAGTGGGTGTTGACAGTCTGCTACTAATTGGCCCGGGGAACAGCCTTCTCTGCACCTTGAGAAGCAAGTAATTTTCTAAAAAGCTCCTTGCTAGCTTTAAAATTCTGCCTGTAAGATCCTAGTCTGTGGTTATGAAGCACTATAATTTATGGACTTTTCCATGCAAGTCCAGGATGAATGAAGTTTGGAATCATGTACAAAGTGTTTCTCCCTAGGTAAAAGTGGCTTTGATCTTCATTTTATAACTGAGATAATTTAGTCACATGATTCTGACAAGGTGATAGGCATGTGGCACCTTGGGCAAATATTGATGGGTCCATTGTTGCCTGGGCAACACTCAAGAAACCTATAGATTAAAAATGGGGTCTGTGTTCAGGAATAGATTACACACATCCCTCTTACCTGCTTTGCTTCTGCCTCCTTGCCAGGTGGTCTGTTCAGCAGCCTGATAAAAAGACATGCCCAAGGGCTTCAACTCATAGGCTGTTCTGGCATTAGATTTGGTAAATGAATCTCTGAAGAAGTTTGCCTGCACTTCAGGAGGCCCTGCTACAACTGATTGACAACATTCCTTCTGGTCTTTTGGCCTCTGGTGTGGTAGTGTTCAGCCTGGCAGCTGTCTAGACCCCTGGCCAATTTTAAAAGTGGGATCAACAGTGCTAAATGGAAAAGACCATTTGTGGCTTAACCTTGGTTTTTCTGTCTGTCTCAACATGAAGTCACATGATTTTAAAAACAGGGCAATAAAGTCTTAAAAATAGTTAGACTTCACCTCAAGGACCTCTCACCACTTGGAAGAGATTGCCTAACGTTTTTGCTGTGCTTGGTTAAATCCATTATGGTTCTGGTTGTGCCTGAGGAATTCTAAATTTATGAGGTAAGGTATCTTTTTTTTATTGCATGGAACAGAATATGTGAACCCTCAGTCCTATATCAGTTGAGCCCTGTTCTGTAATCCTGGTTTTACTTGCTTTGGATACAACAAAAATGTACTCATGTCACAGAAAATAATGATATTCAACTTTTTGTACCAAAAAAAGGGGGAAGAAAGCAAAAATGACTGACATGAACATCTGTATCATTCAGTAGTGGTTAATTTAAACCTGAGTTATTCTAAATAAAATTCTCCTGTTTACCCATACCCAGCAGGCAATAGCAACGTTAGGCTCTCAGTACTCTGCATATTTGTCCTTTGGCCGGTGTACGAGGAAGGAAATGGTTCTATAAGCCAATGGGCAGTGTAACTGATACTCTTCAGAGGACCTACAATGCCAGTGTCCCCAGTGGTGGCATAATTTAAGAAAAACAAAGAAGCAGACCTATTGTCATAGTTTTTGCTCTCTGGGCATTTCAGGACGTCCCCTCTGAGTCAGACTGTCCTTGGTGATCTTGGAATTCATAATCCCTGAGGGTGCCGGGTTCCACTATTCATTACTCACTGTTCACATCAAGTCCTCTGCTCCTTACAGATTCTCTGTGCTAACTAAAGTTTAAACATATGGAAGTATTCCTGTGGGAATCTCCTTTTCTGTTAGTTTCTCTGAGTCTCATTCATAGTCACTTACAACCTGTTTTGCGATGGTATTAGCCTCTGTGAGGTTCTGTCCTTTTCTTGGCTACAAATGCTGTGTGTGCTGTTTTTTATGGATAGTGTTCCCATCCCAGCTCCACTCCTCATACAATTTTACAGTTTTCAAAGAATTTAGGAACTCCAGTTAAGGGGAATGTTGGGGGAGATACCTTTGTCTAAAAGGGATTTCAAAGAAAAGCTGTGTGGGGCTCTGACACACACCTAACAAGGCTGTGGGACTGAGAGGAGAGAGTTCTTTTGGGGATGATTTTCAAAGATTCCTTAGTAGCTTCTGAAACATCTTGGACCCCACAGAACCCATTCTCAGGAAATAGAAGTCACAAACCTCCTGCTGCTTCAGAAGGCCAAGGAGAACATGGCAAAAATCTTTTTTTTTTTTTTTTTTTTTTAATTTTTTGACAGGCAGAGTGGACAGTGAGAGAGAGACAGAGAGAAAGGTCTTCCTTTGCCGTTGGTTCACCCTCCAATGGCCGCCGCGCTGCGGCCGGCGCACCGCGCTGATCCGAAGGCAGGAGCCAGGTACTTCTCCTGGTCTCCCATGGGGTGCAGGGCCCAAGCACTTGGGCCATCCTCCACTGCACTCCCTGGCCACAGCAGAGAGCTGGCCTGGAAGAGGGGCAACCGGGACAGAATCCGGCGCCCCGACCAGGACTAGAACCCGGTGTGGCAGCGCCGGCTGGCAAAAATCTTGAACAGGGAGGTAGAACTTCTGTGATGGATACTAAGCACCTCTGGAGAGGCATTTTAGCAGTTGGAAGTATTTTAAGACAACAGATGGACGGGAAACATTTCTTTGAGGATGTAAGTGTCCACTAGGCATCTACAGTAACAACCAAAAATAGTCACAGAGCCTTTTTTTGTGTCATGTCCTGAGCTGCATGCCAGAGGATGCAGTCCCTTCTTTCCTTGAGTAATTCTGTGAGGTGGAGGTGGGAGGCAAGCAGACGAGGTGTTGTCATACAGAGTGGTAAAGGCATTGCTGAACCTGGTCTGCCAGCCTTTGAATGGCCTCGCCTGGGAGAAAGGGCATCAAGTGATACATGACGGCATCAAATGGCCCATGAAATGTGCCTGTGACGTGTGCCTATCTTTGACTGGACTTGGGGTCTCAACCAAGCCAGACTCTTCAAGAGTTAACGCTTAGTACACTGTCTACGAGGTAGGTATTGTTAGTATCCACTTTACAGATTAAGAAACACATACACAGAGAAGACTAAGGGCTTGCCTAGTGTCTGTCACACAGCTAAGTGTGTAGAGTCAGGCTCTGGAGCCAGCATTTGGCCCCAGTCAGTCTGAGTCCTCACTCATTCTGAACAGACTGGGACCACCGCATGAAAGGGAACTTTTAAAGTAATGTATAAACATGGCCACTTTAGCATGCAGGTACCATGTGAGTTTCAGATGTTAAGCGGCAAGGAGAAAATTTTCATTCCTGACTAAAAGCTCTGGTGTTGAAAATCAGAGATACTGAGCTTTTGGTTAAGTTCTCAGAAGCTTGCCTCAGGATTAAAACCTCTTTTCTACTACGGTACCAAAAACACCTCTTGTAGTCACAAGTTTGCATTTTGAGTGTCTGCTGAATGCTTTTGTGAGCTCTTCGGGTCTGCTTCCCATTTCACATAGGTCTGGGGAAGATTCTTCCCAAAGCTACCACATATTTTCTGCTTAGTTCCCAATCACTTTCTGCCAAGCGGACCCTTGTGTTTTAAAACAGCTTCTTTCATTTCCAGTGTCATCTGTTTCAGAGCCCTCACCTTGGAGTCCTCGCTCCAGGAATTGGCCTTGAGCTTCACTACCCAAGGTCCCCTTGCCATGTTTACCCTGTCTCTGTGGCTTTAGTGGACCCTGTGGCGGGGTGCCCATATTTAAAGACTGAATCAAAGTTGTTTATTATCTCTTCAGAGAGGTGCCCCCCTGGTCCCTTCTACTGGCAGTTTGAAAAGTAACCCTAACCTGCTCATCCAATCCCTCCTCCATCCCTGGGATGCAGACAGGTTTGAGTGGTAGCACGTGCTCATTGCCAGAGGGTGAGCGCAGTCGTCATAGTGATCAGGTAGTAGCTGCCATCCCACCTCCCCACCTTGAACAGATCTGCTTTTTCAGCGTCCCATTCCTGTCTTCCCGGGCAGAGGGTGTTAAAAAAAAATCGCTCATGCTCCTCCATTCTGTGAGGAATGGAGACTTTGATTATTTTTCATCCTTTTTTCAACTTCGGTTTCATCTTTTTTTCTTTCATCATTTTTCACTCCCAACTCTGCTGTTCCCCTTCCGTCTACTCTCTGGAGTCTTCCAATCAAGCAGCAGTAACTTTGTCCTCTCCTCCTGGCCCCTCCCCGCCCCCTGGGAAGACCAGGAGAGAGTACCCGTGCCCTAAGGGGCTAGGCCTCTGGAGCTGTTGTAACCTGAGAAAAGAAGGAAAAAGGCCAGGCCTCTTGAGCCAGCAGTCAGCCCCTGTGGCCTGCCAGAGAATAAGAGCCTTGCTCACTCAGCTCCCTCCCTCTTTTCTTTCCCCTCCCCTGCCGCAGCAGGGCCCTCCCCCATCCGCACACACAGGCTGCTGGGTAAGTGGCAAGATGGCTCCCCTGCATGTCTCCGGCTGATCGCTGCCGCTCCGCCAATACAATAGAGCCAGCCACTACCAGCAGCCTGGCCCTCTCCTTCTCCTCCAGAGAGACCAATCCAGCCGAACTCGGGGTTTGCCGTGAGGACTTAACGCTTATCTCTTAAAAGCCAGATCTATTTTAGCCTCCCCGCACCACCACCGCCTCCCCTTCCATTTACCATTTTTTTTGGATCCCCAGTTGCTGCATCTCGATTTTCTCTCTGGATCGGGTGGCTGGGGAGGAGGTGGTGGGATCTTGGGACAAGGAAGGTGTTTTTGTTTTTGTTTTAATTTTTAGGATTTTTTGTTTGGTTTTTGTTATTTCTTCCATTCCAGAAAGGGATAAACAGCACTTCCAGGGGGAGAAAAAAAATCATGTTATCAGAAAGCAAAGAAGGGTGAGAGCTCCACATTTCCGTGTGTCCCTTCCCCGCCGCGCCGGCTCACCTCGGCCCCTTCTCTTCCCCGTAGCCTCCATCCGTCTTTCGTTTTGGTGGTTTCCAGTCATTCTGCTTTCCCCCTTTGTCCTTCCTGCCTGATTTCCAGTTGGCCCCACATGCCCTCTCTGTGTGGGAAGTGGGCATTTTTCTGATAAGCCTTTTCTCTGGATTGAAGCAGTTGAATTGCGTGGGGGCCTGTTAGCTGGGGGCATAGTTCCGATTTTCCCCTCCCCCCAACCCGTGCATCCTCCCCGGCTGCTCCAGGGACGTGGTTCTGACCTCTGAGTGTCAGGCAGCCTGTTGGGAGTACTGAATTTTCTGGTGGTGGTTGTTGGCCTCAGGTGGCTCGCTTGCCCCTCCCTGATCATCTTGATTGGATTTTTTTGGCCCAGTATTTGGGTGGTATAGGGGGTGAGATTAGAGAGAGCAGTTAGAAAGGAGGACAGGAAACGAAGGTGGGAAGAGTTTATCTGAAGTGACTCTCTGGGATTCTTTGCCTGAAATGGGAGCTAACTTGTGTGATTGGGGGTGGGTTCAGTGTTGGGGGATCTGTGCGGTGGGGGGGAGGGGGGAGGGTGTGCCCTGACTGGGAGGCTTGCTCTCTCTATCTCTTGGAAGTTGGAATGAGGGAGTGGGAGAAACTGGGTGAAAGCCGAATATCAGAACAGTTCCTACACCTCTGAGCAGGTAAAGGTGGCCTGATCCTTCTCTAAGCGTCTCTACTGTCCAGTTACCCTACAGCTGGGGTCCTTGTAGCTGCGCTTTCCCCGTGTCCCCACCCCCATCACTTTCTCCGCTCCTGGTGTCTCCAGATCCTGTGGGTCAGCAGGCATTTACTTATTAAGAGTTGATTAAAGCCAAAGTTGGGATCATTTGCCACAGCCACGGCCGTTCTTTCTCACCTTTGTAAAGAATCCAGGCTTCCCTTAGTTTCTCATGCAGTTTTACTAGATGAAAATGCCTGTGGCCAGGGGACAGGGAGGCCATAGGGTTGTGGTCAAATCAAGTCATTTTTGAGGGACTTTGTTTCAGAGGAGGGTCTTCTTTTCCTGTGAGAATACTGTGGTGAGTTATGACCTAAAATAGCTGTCCTAACCCACTCGTACCAGCTTTATCCCATCTGGGCAGTGGGTGGATGTGGGTGCTGTAATCCATGCTCTTTCCCCAAGAAAATGGTTTCTCGTTTCTCCCATGACGATGAAGTCTTTAGTATGATCTCAAAAGCATACCCCTCCCCAATTCCACTGAAGTGAAGGGGCCTGAGGGTTTCCTGTGCCACACACTAACGTCTTGCTTTCTCTCCCCCTTGGTTCTTTCCTGCCCTTCCCTCCCAACCTCCCCCCATCCTGTCAGTGAGGAGAAGGAGGAAGTGACCATGGACACAAGTGAGAGCAGACCTGAAAATGACGTCCCGGAGCTTCCTATGCCTATTGCAGACCAAGTCAGTAATGATGACCGCCCAGAGGGCAGTGCTGAAGATGAGGAGAAGAAAGAGGTAACTATCCAAGCCGCCTGTTGGGGTGGGTGGTGGTCAGGAGTGCACCTAGGGGAGAGAGTAGACCACTCTGGTGCTCCCTCTTACAAAGTGGGATAACTTACGGAAGGGATGAGCCAGGAACTTGGATCAGGACAAGGCCAGGGGAGAATTCGCTGGTTTAGCAAGGGAGACCCCTTGTGATGGGGACAGGGCTCATTTGTTCTCCTTTCCTTGTTGGGGAATTAGTAGTTCAGACTCCTGGAAACTTGTTTTCAACTGGAAAGCCTGTTCCTGGTTTCTTATCTAAGACCTAGGCTCAGCTTTTCCTGCCATCTTGCCGAGCTTGCCCATGGTAACTCCTTTAGCTTTCCCTCCTTTTTAAACACCTAGCGTAACTCAGCGCCATCTAGTGGGCCTCGCTGACTCACCAGAACCAGCCATGCTGAGGAATTTTTGTTCCTATCTGCCCCCCAGTGGTCTCATTTCAGAGGTGGAGCTGCTTAGGGGTGATCCAGGAGACCCCTTCTCTTTCTGTAACCCTGGAGCTCCTTTTTTGGCATATAATTGTGTCCTGAACCCAGATTCAGGGGGCTCCCCCGATCAGAGCCAGCGAAGTCTTCTTGCCTCCTAAAGTTCTTAGAGAAAGAATTAGCTGGGTTTGGGAATGGGTTAACAGGGTGGGAGGGACTGTTGTGTGTGTAGCCTTTCTCTGGTGTGTGTTGCGGGGGTGGGGGCCGGTGAAAGTGATTTGATGTGCAGAATATTATTTATTACAAGGTCCTTCTTCCCCGTAAAACTTTGTCCAAGCACCTCATGTACGGTAATCCGCCCGTAAAATATAACCCTGCCCAACTGGCCAATCGCTGATGCCGCCTCTTCCTCTGGACCCACCCGCTGCTACTGAGCTGCCCAATCAGAGCCGAGTCTGCTATCCAGGTGTCTTGGCCAGAGGGGGGCATGTATATGGGCTCCTGTGATGGGCCCTCTTTTGCCTCCCTGTCTTGCTTACATCAGGGGGCCAAGAAGAGCACTGTTCTGGAGAGACTTGTATTGAGAAAGCAAAAAGCATTTGGAAAGGGGTGGACTTGCATCGTCTCCCTACTTGGGACACCCCAAGAAGAGCTTGTGCCAGTGCTGGGGCGCCTGCCCACATACCCTTGCCCTTTTGAGGACTGTGGGTTGCCTTGTTTGCTACAGACTGTTGGGATCCCCATCTAGGGCACCAAGGCCACCTAAAGAGTCAATGTTTGTGATCACAGTGTCATGCTATGAAATACTGAGTGGGGCCCTCGGCTTAAGCTGTGACGACTAGGAACCCTGCAGAGGAGTGTAGGGTCTGTGCCCCAGGGATTTAATGCTGATGGCAGCCCAGCCCATGTGTCACCACTTGCTCATCAGATGGACTTTTCTTTGGTCCCTGCTGTCCATGGTGAAGGGCAGCTTGTTGGTTGCTCCAACTTCTCCTCCATCCCTGGAGGCAGGGGCTCATTCATCCACCTGACTGGAACCGCTGTCTCAGATGGAGTCCCTGAGGAGATGCCACTCACAACTCTCAGAAGAAGAGCATTCTGACCTTGCTGCTGAATGTGTGCCAGGTCCTGGGGATGTGCACCTGCTGCCCCCAGGCCACCTTCATCAGAGGCTCCATGATCCCACTCGGAGAGAGGACCCCTCCCCAGTTACAGGCGGAGGAGAAAGGGACTCTGGAGTCATCACCTGGACGCCAAGTGCTGGGTGGTGGTACCGCTGCAGCTGCCACTGGTGGACATAGGGTCCTGCCTACCTCTCCCGATGAAAGGCAAGGACCATTCCTGCTCCTCACAGGCCATCTCATCAGGGACTGCAAGACGATGCCCCTCCAGGGCCAGGACTGATGTCTCTGCCCCTTTCCCCCCTCTACCCCTCGCTGAGCCCGGCCACCGCCAGTGAACTGTCTTGACATCATGGAAACTGGGCAGCGTCCCCCCACACGTTTCCCTCCCATCCCCCCTGCGCCCCTGGGAGGACTCTGGCAGTGCCGTGCTGACTACCACGCCGTGCGCCCACCTTTTTTGCCAACCCAACCCCCCACCAATTGCACAGCGCCTAGCAGGGAGGGCTCATTCTGATTGGACCGGCGGTTGACTAGATACAGTACACAGTGAGGTGCGATTGGCTGAACTGAAGATCCCAGGTGTGAGATGGTACCTGGAACATTTGTCATATTCCTAGTTTATTTTCTTCTTTATTTTCTTCTTCTTTTTTTATTTAATCTTTTATTTTAATTTTTCTTTCTTTATTTTTCTGATTTTCTTTATTGGATTTATTTATTTTGGTTCATGTTTTCCTGTTTTAATTAAGACTTTTTTTTTTTTCTCACTAACTTACCCACTGAGAGTGGCCCAGCTAGGGGTCAGGCTGGCCCTTAACAGAGACCAAGGAGACTTGGTTAGACGACACAAACGGGGCTGGGGGGTGGTGGGGAGGGGGGGGGTTCGTTAAGAGGGTTCTGCCCTACCCTTTAGAAGGTTGGTAGGGTAGTCTTAGTTTTTCCAGAAATAAGCACCTAAACCTAAAATGCTCTATTCCCCTTTTCTTTCTATCCCTGTTTTTGATCTGTCTGTAATCTTTTCCCACAAAATGTGTGGAACAGAAGGTTATTCCAAAGCTGTCTGCTGGCCCTTGGCAGAGCCCCTAAGGCTTGAGCCCCGGGTAGAGAGGGAGCAGGGAGACTCTGCTGGAGCTGTGTGTGGTGGTCAGAAAGTCTGGGGGGCAGTCTGCCCTTCCTAAGGACCTCACACACCAGACACACTTCCTGTTCTTGCTGGGCGTTGGCTCCACAGCTTCGTCTCCAGCAAAGCTGCTGCTGCCTTTCCCACAGTGTGATGGGGCCTGGGCCATCCCTGCTGTGCGGAGTCTCAGCCATTGTCAGTGGACTTCACACTGGCATTGAGAAAAGGACATGCCTTCTCGAAGTTGCCATCCCGAAGTCGATTTTCCACATTTGCTCATGTTTTTCTCAAATTGGCAAGAAAGGAGGGAGGAGGACAGGTGACCCAGTTCTGGGCACAGCGCATTGGGCCTGGTGTCCTCCTGACCCGGAGACAGTGGAGGAGGGCATGATCAGCATCCTTAAAGGGCTGGGTAGCTGCTGAATTCCTCTTCCAGCTTATTTCTGGTTAAGCTAACACACAGGAGTGCTATGGACTAGTTGATTCTTCCCTGCTATGATGTTCGGTTTTATTTTTTTCTCTAACTTGCATTGATTCTGCTTCGTTTTTGCCGTTGCCGCTTCTGTTTTGGTCTCTGTCCCTGTCTCCCTCCTTCTCTGTCCCTGTCTCTCTCTGTCTCTCTGTCTCTCTCTGTGTCTTTGGAGCCTATGCTAAGACTGCCCCGTCTAACCTCCTCCCCCCCTCTCTGTGGGGTGTCTCTCTTTCTCTTTTTTTCCCCTTTTCTTCTCTACACAGAGCTCGCTGCCCAAATCATTCAAGAGGAAGATCTCCGTTGTCTGTAAGTCTAGCCCCAAATCCCTGATCAAGGTCAGGAATATCACAGAGACAGACTCCCATGCGCTCTCAGCGGCATCCTTGGGTCACCCCCCACCCGTCCTGCTCCCTCTGCCCAGCAAGTTTGCATCTTCATGGCCTGGAAGCTCAGAGCTTTAGGCGGTTGCTGTCCAATCTCCTGGTTCCCATGTCAGTGAAATGCACTGCGGTGGGCACCTCAGACCATTCCTGTCTAGTCTCAGGGTCATTGTGTTCTTCCAGATAACTTCCAGAACCAGGAATGAGCTTGAGGGCTTCCCACAGAATGCTTACCCGTTTATGTTTAGAGCATTCCCAGAGAACGTCTGTGGAAATAGTGCCCCATACACGGTAACGTTTTTGACCTTCTCGCAGTGAGGAACTCTAGACTACAGAAGTGTTACTGACACTCATTGGTGTGCTCCTAACTTACATGTCAGTCTTTAGTGTGAAAATCAGAGATGGCCAGTTTGCGTCAGGATCTTAAATTAATTCTGTGTAGATTTTTTGTGGCCCAGAATCTGCTTGTTTCTTCCGCATCCCAGTCCTTTTCAGTCTTTCTTCCCCACTACTTTAGATATTTCTCTACCACCAAAAGTGTAAACTGCTTGCCAGGCTAGCTACTCCTCCCTGGTTACTTTTAGAGACATGGAGTTATCATCTGTTTGGAAGGGACTCCGGCCCTTATTGTTCCCTCCGAAACCATGGTCTCCCCAGACCCCGAGTACAGTTTCCTTAAGTTAACCTCTTCCTAAAATGCCAGCCGAAGGCAACCTACAGGTATTATGATGTGAATCAACAGAGGACTTGAGACCATCTAACTGTTGGGTCCTATTTCTTGGGGACAGCAGCGACCAAGGGGGTGCCAGCTGGAAACAGTGACACAGAGGGGGGCCAGCCTGGTCGGAAGCGACGTTGGGGAGCCAGCACAGCCACCACACAGAAGAAACCCTCCATCAGTATCACCACCGAATCGCTGAAGGTGAGGTGGGCGAGCCGGGGAAGGGAGGATGACACCTGTTAAGGTGGGAGTAGACACGGGCCCAGTGTAACGGGGTGGGGGGTGTCTGTGTCCCAGAGCCTCATCCCCGACATCAAACCCCTGGCGGGGCAGGAGGCTGTTGTGGATCTTCACGCGGATGACTCCCGCATCTCCGAGGATGAGACGGAGCGGAATGGCGACGACGGGACCCACGACAAGGGACTGAAGATATGCCGGACTGTCACTCAGGTGAGGCTCCTGCTGGCCAGCATCGGGCGGGCTGGGGCAGTGCCTCTGGAGCAGGCAGCCGAGGAGCTGAGTTACAGTCGTGGCCGGGAACTCTCCTGTGCGTGCAGAGGGTTGGGTTAATTGGCACTTTGCAGGGTCAGACTGAAAGCCAGCTGGCTGCCTCTTGTAAGGACAGTTTTATTGGAGCGCAGCCACCCCAGTTCACATAGTCCTGTCTGGCTGCTTACGCGCTGAGGAGCGGAGCTGAGTAGTCACCGTCTCACAAGCCTGAGATACCTCCGCTCTTTCCCTCGTCTTCCCGGAGTCCACTTTGAGGTGCTGACAGGATCTGGTGGAGTTGAACTGAATAATGAATTCTCTCCCCCGGTGGAAGAAATATGCGGGGGGAGGGGTGCACGCTGGTGACAGCAGCTGGACTGTACCACCCTCACGCCAGAGAGCCAGAGACCGAAAAGAATGTTGCAACGTGGTCTTTAAGAGTCCCCTCCGTGATCTCATCACCCTCACAGGTAGTACCCGCCGAGGGCCAGGAGAACGGGCAGCGGGAAGAAGAGGAAGAGGAGAAGGAGCCTGAAGCAGAGCCCCCTGTGCCTCCGCAGGTGTCAGTAGAGGTGGCCTTGCCCCCGCCTGTGGAGCATGAAGTCAAGAAAGGTGGGTGAGGTGCCTGCAGCTCCCCGGAGCCCAGAGCACTTCGTTGTCCTGGGGCAGTCTTCTGCCTTGTGCTGTAGTGTTCGCCCTGTCTGTCATCTCCGAGGTTCTAAACTCCTCGAGAGCTGGGTTTGAATCTGCCTCACCTCTGAACTCTCCACCCTGGGGAGCTTAGCCCAGCAGCGAACCTTGCGTATGAGAGGTGCATGGCAGTGAACAACAGGAAGGAGCCCTGCAGTCAGATTGGAGGTGAAAGAGCCAACACTGCTCCCTCCTACAGCTCTTCTTGTGCTCTCTTCGATAGTGACTCTAGGAGACACCTTAACTCGACGCTCCATTAGCCAGCAGAAGTCCGGAGTTTCCATCACTATCGATGACCCAGTCCGAACCGCGCAGGTGCCCTCCCCGCCCCGGGGCAAGATTAGTAACATTGTGCATATCTCCAATTTGGTAAGTGCTCATTTCTCACGTTCCAGACTTGGGTAGTGGCTGAGAGTCTGAGCTTTTGACCCAGGTTTCCTAGTCTGGCTCCTAGGCCTCTTGTTACGCACTGACCTTGCCTGAGTTATTTAACCTATTTCCTCCTCCCAGCACTGGGAAGGAAAAGGGCCTGCTTGCTGCAGGGTTGTGTGGAGGATTGGCAGGGCCTGGCGCCTGCCCTGTGTGTCAGTGCTGCCACTCTGCAGGGCACTGCCCTCTCCCAGGCTTGAAGACACAGTCCTGCGGCAGCAGCATAGGCAATCTTCATACTGGCACGTGGGTGTCATGCTCGCCTTCTTCAGGGCCCTGAAAGTCTCTTCATCGGCAGGTTCGACCCTTCACTCTAGGCCAGCTGAAGGAATTACTGGGCCGCACAGGAACCTTGGTGGAGGAGGCCTTCTGGATTGACAAGATCAAATCTCACTGCTTTGTCACGGTGAGGGAGAAGGTTATGGCATACTGTTTCCTTGGGAGACCAGGGTGGGCAGGTTTCCAGGCAGTGTGGCCGATGGGAGGGATTGAAGACATGCCATGACCCTCTGCCTTCTCCCTTCCTCCACCAGTACTCAACAGTAGAGGAAGCAGTTGCCACCCGCACAGCTCTGCATGGGGTCAAATGGCCCCAGTCCAATCCGAAATTCCTTTGTGCTGACTATGCTGAGCAAGAAGAGGTGAGAAACCAGAGGAAAGGAAGGAGGGGAGTAGTGGGTGGGCTGGGAGATTCCAGCTAAGATCGTTGGCGAGCCTGTAGTCACCGAGTTTCTGTGCGCTTCCCTCCCTCCCCCACCTGCTGGGTGTATCTGCGCCCCTGGTACATGGGTAGCTTCAGTGGGAGTGATGGCTTCTCCTCGCTGACTGTTCTTGTCCCTCCTCTGCCCACAGCTGGATTATCACCGGGGTCTCTTGGTGGACCGTCCCTCTGAGACCAAGGCAGAGGAGCAGGGAGTACCACGGCCCCTGCACCCCCCTCCCCCACCCCCAGTCCAGCCACCACAGCACCCCCGGGCAGAACAGCGGGAACAGGAGCGGGCAGTGCGGGAGCAGTGGGCAGAGCGGGAACGAGAAATGGAGCGACGGGAACGAACTCGATCGGAGCGTGAATGGGATCGAGACAAAGTTCGGGAGGGGCCACGTTCCCGATCGCGGTCCCGTGACCGCCGCCGCAAGGAACGTGCAAAATCTAAAGAGAAGAAGAGTGAGAAAAAAGGTACCTGGCCAGCACCTGCCAGTAGGTGGGATGGGGCTGGAAGGCCATGGCCATCAGATCTGACTCACTCTCTTCCACCTCAGAGAAGGCCCAGGAGGAGCCGCCTGCCAAGCTACTGGACGACCTTTTCCGTAAGACCAAGGCGGCCCCCTGCATCTATTGGCTCCCGCTGACTGACAGTCAGGTGAGTGCCCACCTTCATGCCCACCCCAAGCAGCATCTGGGCTGGAGGTCAGCACCAGGGGAGGGTCACAGGACTGCAAGAGCAGGTGGACCCAGGTCTTAGTTTAGGAGCAACACAGGAAATGGCTAAACATCACAGGAAGTAACAAAGCAGCATGCCACAGAGCAACCAAACCCAGTGCGGAGGGGTGGATGGACAGGCAGCAGCTGAAGTTGTAGCTGTGCCCACCAAGCTTCTTAGAACTTGATGCTGGTTGGCTGAGAGATCGGTTTTATAGCTTCATCTGTTCCTCTGCTTTCTAACTCCTGGAGTTTTCACTTGTTAAATTTAGTTTCAGAGTGATGGGCCTTTTGGGCATTTCAGTCTTCGACTGTTTGACGAAAGTAAGAAGATTCGCTTACATCTAGGCTGATGATAGCTAGGGGAACACCAAAGACCAGGCGTGGGTGGTGCCAGTACCTGCTGGGTGTATAAAAATGGAGAACTTGCTGTGAGGAAGGCAGGTGTGATTGCTGGGCCCCGGGCCCTTCCTGCCTCCCAGCAGAGCCGAGCCAGTGAGCAGGGCAGGCGCGCAGCGGTCCGGGCACAGACAGGGTGGGACTGGCGGGCGCGGGGCCGAGGTGCCGACACTCTGCCTTTCCCACCCGGCTGCAGATCGTTCAGAAGGAGGCAGAGCGGGCTGAACGGGCCAAGGAGCGGGAGAAACGGCGAAAGGAGCAGGAAGAAGAGGAGCAGAAGGAGCGGGAGAAGGAAGCCGAGCGGGAGCGGACCCGGCAGCTGGAGCGGGAGAAGAGGCGGGAGCACAGCAGGGAGAGGGAGCGGGAGCGCGAGCGGGAGCGGGAGCGCGACAGGGGGGACCGAGACCGAGACAGGGAGCGGGACCGAGACAGAGGCCGGGAGCGGGACCGCAGAGACACCAAGCGCCACAGCAGAAGCCGGAGTCGGAGCACCCCTGTGCGGGACCGGGGTGGGCGCCGCTAGCCGGGAGAACACTAGGAGAGCTGCAGGTACCAGCCACTCTGCCCCGGGGAGGGGGGTTAAAGGCCACAGAGGGATAGGTACAGTCTTCACCGCTCTGGAACCAGGGCTCTTTCACACCGTCTGCCCAGCGCTGACGTCTGGCTGCCACCTGTCCCCACAGAGCAGATGGAGCAGTGGCCATCCTCCCCACTGCCTTTAAACCTAACTCTTGGGACTTAGCCCTTTCCTCCCTCTCATTTCCATTCAGTCTGTGAGAGGGAAGAGCTAGGTTAGGGAGGGAGGTGGGGAACAGCCAGGTGCCCTGAGACCTCTCATTTTTCCACCATCCTTCTCACCGCCTCCCCTGGGTACTCACAGTCGCCTCTCGGGAACAGCCGGGGCCAGGACTGGGTCACCTATGAGCTGAATCAGCGTCTCCTCCTGAGTCCCGGGGCCCCTGCAGTTCCCAGTCTCTTCTGTCCTGCAGCCTTTGCCTCTTGCTGACCGGTTCCACTTTATATCCACCTTTTCCTTTTGTTCAATTTTTATTTTTATTTTTTTTATTATTAAATGATGTGGTCTATGGAAAAAAAAATAAAATCTGACTTAGTTTTAAATAGCGTGTGAGTGGCTTTCATTGGGCCTGGGTGAGGAGATGGCCACAGCCTAGAGTCTGCATTGCCTGCATTCCGTGTGCTTGTTTTGGCTCATTTTCACTCATTTCTGGAACCAGGGCTTCCCACCACCCTGCATCCCTGCCTTGGTTCTAGCCATCCCAAAGCTGTGTACCGTCTTCATTTGGGAGCAGGAGAGGCGCCCTGTATTCCAGGCAGCACCCCAGACGGCTAGAAGGTCTGCTCTTGATTCCTGGTCCTGTGCATTAGACATTTGGTCACCTGCTCGCCGGCTTCGCGGTGTTTCCCAGGACTGCCACCAGGGGGCGGTAGCCCCTCACTCTGTGGGCCCCTGTAATGAGCTTCCCCAGAAGGCTCCACTCCCCACCTCCGCCCTCCCACCGCTGTCGTGCCTCCGTCCCCAACACGTTCCCTGGGCCCGGCTCGAGGACTCCCTGGACCCTTGTTATCCTTAAGAACACCCCGGCCGACCACCACTGTACTCCGCACGGGATCCCGCGCCGGTCCAGGAACGGGGCGCCGTCTCCCACGGTGGGATGCTGATACCCCGCCTCACCGTGCGCTTGCCCTTCGCCCCGCCGCTGGGAACCTGCCGGCCGCTCCGCGCTCCCGGGCGCGCCCTCCCTGCCAGCTCTTCCGAGAGGGCCAGGCGCCGTGGCCTGGATGTCCTCCCACCCGAGTACCCCGCCAGGCGCTGCGGGCCGGCCCCGGAGGGGCGCCACATCTGTATGCACCCCGCAGCCCTGGAGCGCCGAGGGGGCGGGCGCCGGGCGCCGCCCCCGCCCCCGCCGCGCGGGCCCGGCTGGCCGGGGAGGGTCGGAGGCTGGGCTCTCCTCTCCCGCGCGGCGCGGAGCCGCCTCGCTCCTCCGCAGGCGGAGCCTCCTTCCCCCGCCCCCTCCGTCTCGCTCCCTTGTTCTCGCCGGGGCCGCTCAGACCTGCAGCGGAGCCGCGGCGCCCGCTCTGATCGGCTCCGGGCTGCGCCCCCGGGACCCGGCGGCGGGGGCGGGCGGGGGCGCTCCCTGTCGGCCTGGGCCCCTCGGCAGCGCCAGGTAAGGGCCGCCCGCCCTGCAGCCCGGGGTCGGGAATGGGCAGAGGGGCAGCAGGGGGCCCGCAGCCTGCGGGTGTCTTAAGACGCGGGGCGCTCCGTGGCTGGAAGCCCACTGCCGGCTCGCTTCTCCCGCGCTCTAACCCCCTTCCCGCGCACCTCTCCGCTTTTTTCCTCTCCCGGTCTCTCTTGCCCCTTCCTCCTCTGCCTGGCTGCCTCCTCTCCCGTTCCTCTGCCTCCCCAGCCCTTCTCTCCCCTGTCCTGCCTTTTCGCGTCGCCTCTCCCGCTCTGCCTCTGCCCCTCTACCTTTCCGTCTCTGCTCTCTCTTTTCCCTTTCCCGCTCCCTCCCTGCTACCCTGCTTTCCACTCCGCTATCCCCTTCCTTCTCTCCTCCTCGTCCCGCCTCCCTCTCCCGTCCCCGGCTTCCCTTCAGCTTCTCTCTTCCCTCGGGAGCAAACTGACTGTCAGGTGTGTGTCAGCTCCGGGGGACGGAGGAGGGGCGGGCGGCCGCCAGCCACAGCCACCTGAGGGTCCCCCCAGGAAGAGAGGGAGGGACAGCGCAGGGGGCAAGGTCCTCTCGCCAGCTCCTCCCGGGCTGCTCCCTCTTCCAGAATGAAGTTGCGGAGGCCTGGTCTGCCGGCCCCCTGCCCTGGTGCACACCCCCATGCTGCATGCCCCTCTGCGGCCGGCCTCTGGCCCCAGCCTAGCACCTGATTCCTCTTCTGCCTCTCAGAGACCCAGGCTGCCTCCCTGATCTTCCCTGTCTGTCGCTGCCTCTGCCGGACAGTCCCCGAGCTGGTCTAGCCCCAGTCACTCTGTGTCTCTGATCACCGGGTCTCCTCCCCCTCCAGCTCTGAGCCCCATCCCACTTCTGGGACTGCAGTAGCAGTGTGGACTGGGGGCAGGGTCTGGCGAGGTGGGTCCACCGGGGAGGGACTTTTTCCCAGGCTCTGAACCCTGGCTTAGGCTGCACGCCTTGTCATCTCTCAGCCTAACCCTAGACATCTGGAGGCCACACCTCCGGGAATCCCAACCCCCCAATTTTAAGCCTCTCTCTGGCTGCCCCACCTCCTCCAGTGCCCTGGCTTTGAGCCCAACCTGGCAGGACAGGGACCAGATTTCGGATCCCGAGCCCTCCCAGCATCCCCGGTTCTCCCCAGCGTCTCTCCTCCGAGCTGGCTGACCAGAGGTTTAGCAGCTTGGAGAGCTGGAGGTGACTGCAGGCAGGCCTGGGAGGAGGGCCCGGTCAGACCAGCTGCTCTCTGCCTCAGTCTGAGCATCTAAAGCTGGGGGGTGTGGGCGGATGTTGGGGTGTTGAGTTGCCTTGACCCTGAGCAGCTACCTGTCCTGCAGGTGTGGATCCATGGGGTAGCCCCAACGCCTCTGCCCCCCCACCCCAGCCAGCACATGGACCGCCTGGCCCAGCCCAGCCCCAGCACCCGGGGCCCTTGAGCGGACCCCTGGCTGCAGCCCGACCATGTGGGGCCTGGTGAGGCTTCTGCTGGCCTGGCTGGGGGGCTGGGGCTGCATGGGACGTCTGGCAGCCCCGGCCCGGGCCTGGGCAGGGTCCCGAGGGCGCCCAGGGCCTGCACTGCTGCGAACCCGAAGGAGCTGGGTCTGGAACCAGTTCTTTGTCATTGAGGAATATGCCGGGCCAGAGCCAGTCCTCATTGGCAAGGTAAGGATCACCCCTCCTGGGGCTCCTCTGACTACACCTCCAGGCTCCCCCCTCCCCGGGGACCCTGCCCTAGAGCTTCCTCACTTCTGCAGTGACCTTGGCCCCTCGGGACACCCCCACGCGCCGCCCAAGCCTGGCCTCTTCAGTGTCTTGGCCCTGCACCCTGCACCGTCTGTCTTTCCCTGACCCCTCCAGCTGCACTCGGACGTGGACAGGGGTGAGGGCCGCACCAAGTACCTGCTGACCGGGGAGGGGGCAGGCACCGTGTTTGTGATTGACGAGGCCACGGGCAATATCCACGTCACCAAGAGCCTGGACCGAGAGGAGAAGGCGCAGTACGTGCTGCTGGCCCAAGCGGTGGACCGAGCGTCCAACCGGCCCCTGGAGCCGCCATCAGAGTTCATCATCAAAGTGCAAGACATCAACGACAACCCTCCCATCTTCCCCCTCGGGCCTTACCACGCCACAGTCCCCGAGATGTCCAACGTCGGTGAGCACCCGGTGCTGCAGGCACCCCGTCCCGTCTGCCGGAGCCCCCTCGCCTCCCCTTCCCCCCCAGGGCCAACTGCCCAGAACTCCCTTTCGACTCAGCCTCCCTCCTACCTGAGCCCACCCCCACCCCCTGTCCCCACCCCACCTCCTCCCTGGGCTCTGTCCCCACTGGCCCCGTCTGTGCTGAGGCGGGTGCCGGGATCCCTCCCAGGGACATCGGTGATCCAGGTGACTGCCCACGACGCCGATGACCCCAGCTATGGGAACAGCGCCAAGCTGGTGTACACTGTGCTCGACGGCCTGCCTTTCTTCTCCGTGGACCCCCAGACTGGTGAGGATGGCGCTCGGAAGCCTGGGGGCAGCCCTGGGCACGAGCGCCGCCAGTGACCTGGCCTCTGTCCCTAGGAGTGGTGCGCACAGCCATCCCCAACATGGACCGGGAGACACAGGAGGAGTTCTTGGTGGTGATCCAAGCCAAGGACATGGGCGGCCACATGGGGGGGCTGTCGGGCAGCACGACGGTGACCGTCACCCTCAGCGATGTCAACGACAACCCCCCCAAGTTCCCGCAGAGTAAGGGGCCCCTGCCACTCACTGCCTGGGTTGGTCCTCTGACCCCAGCCCCCCACCGCCACATGCAGCACCCCTCTGGTGCTTCCCTCCCCACCCCCACCACAGCCAGCCCGTGGGAGAAGGACAGTGCTGGGGGTGAGGAGGAGAGCTGGGGTCCTCGCTGCTCAAAGATGTGTGTCCCCTCCCCACTCCTCGCAGGTCTGTACCAGTTCTCCGTGGTGGAGACAGCTGGGCCTGGCACCCTGGTGGGCCGACTGCAGGCCCAGGACCCAGACCTGGGCGACAACGCCCTCATGGCCTACAGCATCCTGGATGGGGAGGGGTCCGAGGCCTTCAGCATCAGCACGGACCCACAGGGGCGAGATGGGCTCCTCACTGTGCGCAAGGTTCGCCCCCTGCCTGCTGGAGCTCCCCATCTCACCTCTCTAGAGGAGGCCCTGGGGCCTAGGGAGGGGAAGTGACTGGTTCAAGGTCACGTAGCAAGTCTGAGGGAGTGGGGGCAGACCCAGAGTTCCCAGCTCGCCTGCTGCCACCCTCTCCCACCTGCCGAGGCCACGATCCCTCCAGTGCCACCTCTCCCCATGAGCGCTGAGCCCCAGATCCATGCGGGGAAGGGACCTGGCCCCTTTCCTGTGAGCCTGGGGGCTGCCTGCTTCACACTCCGCCCCGTGCCCGCAGCCCCTCGACTTCGAGACCCGTCGCTCCTACTCATTCCGTGTAGAGGCCACCAACACACTCATCGACCCAGCCTACCTGCGGCGGGGGCCCTTCAAGGACGTGGCCTCGGTGCGCGTGGCCGTGCAGGACGCCCCCGAGCCACCTGCCTTCACCCAGGCTGCCTACCTCCTGGCAGTGCTGGAGAACAAGGCTCCCGGGACCCTGGTGGGCCAGGTCTCGGCTTCGGACCTGGACTCCCCAGCCAGCCCAATCAGGTGAGCTGCGACGTGGGGCCATGCCCACCTGCGGACGTACCCCCTTTACCTTCTGTCACACCTCCCGGCAGAAGCTGCCTTCCCTGCCCGCTGGCCTTGCTGTCTGCAGGCCTGGCTGTCAGGGGGTTCTGCAGGCCCTGGCTGACCACCTCACAACTCGTTGCCAGTCCAGAGGCAGCAGTGCCAACAAACGGAATCCCATTTGCTCATGGCTCCCTGCAGATAACCTGCTAAGGGCTTTGCCTCTTCCCGTGGTCTATGACATTCCCTTCTCACGAGAGCCCCATTAAGTGGGTGTTAGCAGCAGCCGTTCTGGGGGCTGGCTGTGAGCTCAAGTCCTCCGTCCAGGGTCGAACTTGGCCTTGCCAGCCTTGAGAGGGGCCACTCTTGCCACCCCTCCAGCTGGCATCCCTGCCAGTGCTCTGTGAGGCAGGGGCTGGGAACGTTCCCATGTTGCAGGCGGGTAAACAGAGGTTTAATGATTTGTCTGAGGTCACACAGCTGGTCCAGAGCAGAGCAGGGCTGACACATAGGCTCCCATGTCCCCAGAACAGAGCCCGGAAGTCTGAAAGGCAGGTGCTGGCGGCCCTCCACCTCTCTGTCTCTCCTCCTCGCATCTCCACGAAACCCCATCGTAGGACAGGTGCCTGATGGCGGTGACCTCCCAGGCAGATTTGCCTTTTAAGAAGGCCTCCAGGTTGAACGATAGCTCTGGGGGCCTGGGGCAGAGTCTGCAGGGCTCGGGCCGGGAGGCTGAGCACAGCGTAGGGAGAGGTGCGAGCGAGCTCCAGCCCTGCTCCTCTCCCCAGGTACTCCATCCTCCCGCACTCGGATCCTGAGCGCTGCTTCTCCATTGAGCCAGAGGACGGCACGATCCGCACAGCAGTGCCCCTGGACCGCGAAGCTCGAGTGTGGCACAACCTCACCATACTGGCCACAGAGCTCGGTGAGCAGTCCTGCGCCCACAGGCCTGCTGGCCCAGGGGCTGGCCCTGTGAGCGGGGGTGGGGAACCGTTCCTGCCATCACACCATCACCACTATCCTAGCCCTGTGTGCCCTCCTGGGTCCTCACCTCCAGGCAGGCCTCCTGTCTCCCGGACTGGGCCAGGCTGGGCTGGCCACAAGGGGCCTGCGTGAGCATTCTCCTGACCCGAAAATCACCCTCTCACCTGACTTGGCTCAACCCAGAAATAAACAAGACCTCACATAGCTGCTAACCTGGGGCTGCCAGACCCTGTCCTGCCCATTCCCAGCTTCAGGCTAGAGCTGTGCGGGGAGGGGAGGAGGCTGTTAGTCGGAGGGGGGCACCAGTTCCATGTGCGGGCTCTCCCACCCTACCCCCTTCAGTCACCAGGAGCCCTGGCCAGGAGACAGGAGCTGTTTGTGCGTCCTCCTCTGCTCGGTGCCTGGGGCTCCCTTCCCTGCTGTGCTCACACTGCAGCGTTGCACTGTGTACCATCAGTGGGCAGCTGTGTGCATGCGCACGCAGGCATGGACCCCCGTGAGCGTGCAGTTCCGCATGTGGGAAGCATGCACACGTATTGGTGAGTGTGTGGCTGTAACCAGACATGGCTGTACTCACAGCTGTGTGTGGAGTCCTGCTTACGCCATCGGTGTGTCTGTGTGAGTAGCTCTCTGGTGTTTGGAGAGTGTGTGTACAAGAAGCTGTCGGTGCATGGTGCACGAGGGTGTTTCATAAAGTTTGTGGCAACAGGGAGCTAAAGGATACATTTATTTGGAAGCCCCAGGTGTGCAGTTTTTGCAAATACACCTTCACTGTGGACTTTTGGAAAGCCCTGCTTATGGCTTAAGGGTATGGGTGTTTGTGGACAGGTAACACTAACAGTTCTTATCACATATCAGGCTGTGTCTTAAGTCCTCCCCTCCAATGAGTTTTTTCATTTCATCCTGATGGCTGCTTTGGGAGGTGTGATTATGTCCCTGTTTTTGAATGAGACAGTTGAGGTAGCCTCCCAAGGTCGCGGAGCCGAGGCGTGGACGGCCTGTCAGCTCCTGCACCAGCCACCTCCCGTGTGCCTGGTTTTGGGTGCCTGTATGTGCCACTGTGTGCTGTCTGGCAGTGAGCTGCGTGGACAGCCCTGGGGCTGTGTACACATGTGGAGTGTGTGGTGGCTGCTTGTGCATACATAGCTCTGCGGGTGTGTGTTTCCCTCACTGTCTCCTCATCCTCCTGCACCTGCAGCTTCCAGCACCACCCCGTTATCAACCTGCAGCGCTGGGCCCCAGTGAAGGAGCAGACCCCATGCCCGTGCTGTATCCAGATACCCCAGAGCCTCAATCCTGGCCTCCCCTGCCCGTTCACCAGGGCCACCCAGCTCTCACTCTGCCCAGGGCAAGGCTAAAGAGAACTGGGAGACTCAGCCTAGGAGAAGGACCTGGAGTGCACACTTGTTTACGCTCAGATGACATTAGCGGGGACAAGCAAGGTTAGATAAGAGGGAGGAAGCCACCTGATGGACGGTGTGTAAAGAGGGGGCCTGTGTCTGGCTGTGGGGCCCAGGCTGGCCTGGGCTCTGCACGCTGTGGGTTATGCAGCTCCTCCGTCTCCAAGGTCAACTCTAGGTGATGCTCATTGCTGCGGGACCTCTGACTGGATGTCTGTGTGTGTGTGTGTGTGTGTGTGTGTGTGCATGCCCATCACACATGTGCTGTGCATGGCCCCTGCGTCTGCAAGTGCATTCTGTGGGCCTTGGGTACACCAGGTGCTGCTGCCCTCGCTGTGCATATTAACCACCCACTTCATGGGGATCACGTTAACCTAAACACCAAGTACAGCTGGGCGGCATGGTGTGAACATGTATGTACGTCGCATGTGCACAGTTGTCATCCGCATACAATGCGTGAGCACCCTGTCTGCCTTTCGCTTATGCTGCGTGTGCCCTGCCTCTGGGTTACAGTGCATGTGCGCCCCAGGTGCATGCTGTAGTCCCATTCAGCGTATGTTGTATCTTGTACATATGTCAGGTACTGCATGAGTGTTGTGTGTTTGGTGTTGCTCCACTGGCCTCATGACATTGTTTACCACCTGTATGTCACACATGTACTCTGGGCGCAGGCTGTGTGTGCTGTGTGCTACACACGGCCCCTGTACCCACGTGCCCTGTCAACTCTTGTGTTTGTCCGTGTGGTGCATATGTACTGGTGTTCTGGCTTCAGACAGCTCCGCACAGGCGTCCCGTGTGCAAGTGGCTGTCCAGACCCTGGATGAGAACGACAATGCTCCCCAGCTGGCTGAGCCCTACGACACCTTTGTGTGTGACTCTGCAGCCCCTGGCCAGGTGAGCGGCTGAGGCTGCGGGCTCGGGAGCCCGAGGCCTCCAGGGGCCTGCTTGGTGCCAGGCCTCTTTTCTTCCTCCCAGCTCATTCAGGTCATCCGGGCCCTGGACAGAGATGAAGTCGGCAACAGTAGCCGCATCTCCCTTCAGGGCCCTCTGGGCCCCGATGCCAACTTCACCGTCCGGGATAACCGAGGTGGGTGGCCTCCTCCCAACACAGGAAGTGTGGACTCCGACACACACGTGTTTGTGCCCTGCAAACCTTCCACAGGAAGCTGCTGGTACAGGCCAGACCACCCCTACCAGGAGGGTGTTCCAAGAGGTGCCTCAATGCTTTCCCTCTCTCACAGATGGCTCTGCCAGCCTGCTGCTGCCCTCCCGCCCCGCCCCGCCCCGCCAGGCCCCCTACTTGGTTCCCATAGTGCTGTGGGACTGGGGGCAGCCGGCACTGAGCAGCACTGCCACGGTGACCGTGAGCGTGTGCCGCTGCCGGCCCGACGGCTCTGTGGCTTCCTGCCGGCCCGAGGCTCAGCTCTCACCAGCCGGGCTCAGCACCGGCGCCCTGTTGGCCATCGTCACCTGTGTGGGCACCTTGCTTGGTGAGTCAGGCCACGGAGGGTCACGGAAGTGGATTGCCGGCCTGTGGAGTTGGGTGGAGAGGAACCGGGTCCCTAGACACAGGGATTGCCACCCGGGGGCTTGAGGGACCCTAGATGCCTGGATTTTCCCACCACCTGAAGCATCCGGGGGAAAAGCTGGGACCTGTGACCCTGACCTGCTAATGCACCATCACAGTAACTAGATAAATACGCTGTTTATTGCACCCCTCCCTGGTCTATGCCAAGTGTGGTGCTTGGTTTCCTGCTTTCAACAACCATAGGAGGTAAATATGATCACCCGAGCAAACTAAGGATCCAAGAGGTTTAGGGAAGTGAAGCACCTTCCTAGGGTCGCACAGCGTGCTGACAGCGGGGCTGTGCGTGCCTGTGGTGGCGGCCCGCGGCGCAGCGGCCTGTACGCGTCTCGCGTCTCCCGCAGCGCTGGTGGTGCTCTTCGTGGCCCTGCGGCGGCAGAAGCAGGAAGCACTGATGGTGCTGGAGGAGGAGGACGTGCGCGAGAACATCATCACCTACGACGACGAGGGCGGCGGCGAGGAGGACACGGAGGCCTTCGACATCGCAGCCCTGCAGAACCCTGACGGGGCGGCCCCACCGGCGCCCGGCGTCCCCGCGCGCCGCGACGTGCTGCCCCGGGCCTGCGCACCGCGCCAGCCCCGACCCCCGGGCCCCGCCGATGTGGCCCAGCTGCTGGCGCTGAGGCTCCGCGAGGCCGACGAGGACCCCAGCGTGCCGCCCTACGACTCAGTGCAGGTGTACGGCTATGAGGGCCGGGGCTCCTCCTGCGGCTCGCTCAGCTCCCTGGGCTCCGGCAGTGAGGCCGGCGGCGCCCCCGGCCCCGCGGAGCCGCTGGACGACTGGGGGCCGCTGTTCCGCACCCTGGCCGAGCTGTACGGGGCCAAGGAGCCCCCGGCCCCCTGAGCGTGGGCCTGGCCCTGCCCGCTGCGGTGGGGCAGCCCGCACAGGCCCGCTGAGTGAGCCCCTGGTGGGGGGCAAGGCAGGCGGCAGCAGCCCAGGGACCCCCGGCCTCCTCCGGTCCCTGGGTCCCTGCTCCTTCCCTCCCTAGACCCCCTAGCCCCTAGCCCCTCGGCTCCCCCAAGTCTGTCCATCCTTACGTCTGTGTCCATGGACCTTGTGTCTCCTCGGTGGTGTCCTCCCCGTGTTCTCTCACTGTGACTTCTCCGTGGCGGTTTTTGTCCCTGCGGCTCTAAAGCTCCCTCCCCACTGTCACCCTTGCCTTGCCCTACTCGCACTGTGTCCTGCCCACATGTCCCACCCTTCTCTGTGGATCCCTGTGACTGGCTTTTTGGTTTTTGGTTTTTTTTTTCTGTTGTTCATCCCAAAAGCAAGAGAGACGTCTAGCCACTGCTGCCCACCCTCCCGCAGGGGATGCTGTGCCCCAGGTCAGTGGCCCTGGACACTTACTAGGAGGGGAGGGAGAGTCCCTCCCCCACCCAGGCCTCTGAACCCCTCCTCCGCTCCTGTCCTTACAGACCTGCCCGCATGGTTCCATCCATCACTCATGGCCTCATCCTGGCTCCACGGCCTCCAGCAGAGAGAGGGAGCTAGCCCGCCTCCCAGGGCCAGAGCTCCAGCCCTGCCACGGCCGCCTCCCTGGAGCTCTGCCCAGCTGTCCGCCTGCCCTGGGCATCCCAGCTCTGGGCATTGTCTTGTGTGCTTCCCAGGCCCCAGGGAAAAGGGGAGGGGCAGAAAAGGGGGAGGCAGCTGGGGAAGGGGAAAGAGGGAGGAAGGGGAGGGGCCTCCATCTCTAATTTCATAATAAACAAACACTTTATTTTGTAAAGCTGGAGCCTTGCCTGTGTGTGGGCGCTCAGGTCTCTCCATTCTTGGATTTGGGTACACGCATTTGGGGAGTAAGGAGATGACTGGACTTTCCAACTTCTCTTAGACTGTCCAAGGAGAGTGAGATGGGGGCACTTGGCAAGGGGGAGGCTGAGAGCCACAGAGAAGAGAGGAGAAAGGAGGAAGACCGGGGCGGGGGGTGCCTGGGGAGCAGTGTAGGTGGCAGGCAGCAGGGGGCCAGGCGAGCATTTCCTGGGGTCTATAGTGCCCCCTGGGGAAAGGGTGGTCCTGAATGAGACAGACACAATCTGGGCCCACTGCTCCCACCTTTAATTCTCCTCCCAGTCCGAGGTCTTCTTAGTCTTTGTAGGGCACCAAGGGAAGAGAGCAGGGTGGGAAGGGGGATGTTGAGGGGCAGAATCAGAGTCAGCGGGGGTGGCAGCGTCTCCAGAACACAGAATAACGGGGCTCCTGCCTGCTGGAGGGACTCCAAGAGACCCAGGAGCAGGTCAGCCTGCCCGTGACCTCCCTTCCAAGTGGGAGGTGCTGGCAGTGGCCATTCCAACGGGACCGTGCCTTCTCACACCTTCCACACCTTGCTTGGTTAGGGCAAACCAGTGGCAGGACGACGAGGCCCCCACCCCAGTACTGGAGCTGGAACCCTGGCCCCAGTTAGTCCAAGGGCCTTTGTAAGAGTAGGCTGGGGCCGGCGCCACAGCTCACTAGGCTAATCCTCCATCTTGCGGTGCTGGCACACTGGGTTCTAGTCCCGGTTGGGGCGCCGGATTCTGTCCCAGCTCTCTGCTGTGGCCAGGGAGTGCAGTGGAGGATGGCCCAAGTGCTTGGGACCTGCACCCCATGGGAGACCAGGATAAGTACCTGGCTCCTGCCATCGGATCAGTGCAGTGCGCACCGGCTGCGGTGGCCACTGGAGGGTGAACCAACAGCAAAGGAAGACTTTCCTCTGTCTCTCTCTCTCACTGTCCACTCTGCCTGTCAAAAAAAAAAAAAAAAAAAGAGTAGGCTGTCTATCCCCCAAGGCCATCCGAGACTGAGCAGACAGTGCCCCAAGCAGGGCATCAGTGGGCACGAGGACTTCCAGTGCCAGGCACGCAGGGCAAGACCTCGGCACAGGAAAGGACCAACGGGTCACTCTCGGGTAGTGGGGGGGGGGGCACAGGAACGTGACGTCTGCCTCTGCCTGTCCCTAATACCTTCATATGGTCCTCACCCATCTCATTAGAAACCTCAAGGAGGAAAGCGTGTCAGCAGGACCTGCGGACTTGTCTCCACCTCAAACACGTCATCACTGCAAGGGCAGGGCCTGGCAACGGGAGGGAGAGAGCGGGCAAGGAAAGGAGGGGGAGTGGGGCACAGATGCAAGAAGAGGGAGCGCCCTCTCTGCTCATTCAGCCATCCTCCAGTCTGGGAAGGGAAGGGGCACAGAGCACCTGCGGGAAGCTCACTGCACACCCTGGGCTGGGCTCCGGCGGCAGCACGCAGTAAGGCAGCTGAGGTTCTCCCTGATCATCCCTGCTGTCCCTACTCAGGCGTTGCTCATTCTCGTCCAGTCTGCTTTCCGGTCTCTGCGCATGTGGGAACCACACACATGCACTTGCCCCCGCAGGCACATCCCCCCATCCTGGGTCACCAGCACCTGGACACAAACCGATACTCTGTGCACACACACTCCTGGCCACACTCTTTTGCCTGAGCCCATCAAACACTTCTTCTTGTACTCCCCTCAAACCAGGCTGTCCCAGGGGCCCCTGACCCTGAGTCCCCCACCTCTTCCCCTGAGCCTGGGGTGTGGGCACAGGGTGAAGAAGGGCTGCAGCAGAGGCCCCAGCAGGATCCCCTGGCTGGGGCTTGAAGGCGAGTCCCCCTGTATCCGGGTTCCCCACCACGATCCCCCCCCTCCCTGTCCCCACTGCTTTCCTGTCTGGGGCTCCCTGACCCTTCGTCCCTTGTCCCCAGTCACCCTCAGAGCCAGGGTCCAGAGGTGTCCCAGGGTCTGGCTAGTCCCTGCTGAGGGAGAGAAGGGGTTGTGACTCCCAAGAGTGGAAGCTTTTGGAGCAGGAGGAAAGAGAAAGAAGTGACAGGAACCTCACTTCAGGCCCCAAGTAGGTCAACCCGGCCCAGGAGAGGGGCTGCAGGCCCTCCTGGAGCTGTCAACCTAGGGGGGGGTGGCTTCCAGGTGGCAGGAGGAGGACCAGGGAGGCAGGGGAGGAGGTGCTGGCAGAAAGCGCCCACCGCCTCTGCCTCCTTCATTCTCTCTTCATTCTCCAGGGGAGCAGCAGGAAACAGCAACCAGAGAGAAGCGAATGGAAGAACGGAGGAAGAGGTGTGCCAGCGACCAGACCGGGCCCCAAAGTCCAGCTAGCACAGTGGGTCCCGGCAGATACAGCCAACTGTAACCGGGCAGCAGCTGCCCCAAGCTCACCACTCCAAGCCCCAGGACTCTTCAGCGTCCGTTCATCCCCGGCTACCAGGCGGGGGCTTGGCCTAGCGACCCTCCCTCCATGTCCGGCCCGGCAGAATGGGAGGGGACACTGCACAGTAGAGCCCGGACTGTGGTGGAGGAGGCCTGGGCCTGACCCTTGTCCCTACCTCTTTCCACGGGACTGGGGCAGGGCTCAGAGCCCTTTCCAGGTTCCTCTTCTGCAACGTGGGGAGTGTTCGGGCCTCACAGCACTGTCGTGAGAACTGTGTGCAGTCACCAGGTAGTGAATAGTAGTCACCGGCCAGGCAGAGGTGGCGAGCACATGAGCCAAGCCTGTCGGCACTCGCCACAGCCGTCTCCATGGCTCCCAGCCCCCCATGCCACCTCCTTCTGAGAGGCACGGCTGCCCTCTCAGGTGCGACAGTGACCTGGAGAAGTAAGCATGGAGGGCCAAGATGGAGGAGGAGGTGAGATCGTGCATGGCACGGCGAGGAAAGAGCATGTAGCCCCCGGCATGCCGCAGGCCTGCAGCAGGCTGGACTAAGACACAGAGCACAACAGGAGCGTAACTCATCAGTAAGCTCTGGGGCAGACAGGCAGAGCTGTGGATCAGACGGCTGGAACCAAATGCTGGGGGCCTCTTCTTGGAGGGGCCCTGCCCCTGCTGCCCCAGGCCTCCGTCGCCCCAAGTGCTGCCACTTCTCACAGCCTCTCAGTCTCTGCTGGCATCCTGAAGTCTCCTGGTGTCGCCTCCCCTGGCCCCGCAGAGAGTCCCCTGCCTCCCCCAGCTCTGTGGGGAGTGGCAGGCTCAGGGTGGGCCTGGCTGGCCTCCCCTTCCTCCTCCGCAGGCTCTGGCTCTGGGAGTTTTTGCAGCTGCGTGTACAGCACACAGGCATCACTGCGTGACACATACTCCCATCCACTCTCCCGCACGTGGAAAAGGTCAACAGACCCCCCGGAGTAGGCATCACGGTGGGTGGCGTGGGCCACGGCGCAGCGAGCCAGAGCGTAGGCCTCCTGGATGCCCATGTCGTAGCGGTAGCCACGGTCTAGCACGCCGTAGGCATAGGGAGACCCCGAGCCTACCGAGAAGATGTCGCCCTGCAGCCGCGTGCCATCGCTGTAGACGTAGAAGAGGGCAGGGCCAGAGCAGTCCCAGCCACACAGGGCAGTGGCCACACACAGATCCAGCCCCCGGTAGCGGGACAGCATGACCGACAAGAGCTTGGCCGCGCCGGCCACACTGGGCAGTTGGCCCTCCCTCAGGGCCCGCAGCCGCAGCTCCCTCTGTAGCACCCGGTACCACGTGACACAGTCCGCAGAGGTGCCCGAGGTGGTGCCCAGCAGGTGCTGGTGCACGGGGATGATCTTGCGTGAGGCTGGGCAGGCCACGTAGCTGCCACAGGAAGAACGCGTGTCAGCCGCGGCGATGACCCCGTGGCGGAAGCGGAAGGCCAGGGTGGTGGTGCCGTGGGCCAGCTGTGGGCCGTGGGTCTGCAGGAAGGTTTGGGGATCGCATCCCCTAGGCACAGCCCAGCTGCCAGTCCGCGGCAGGTGAGGCACCAGCGCCTGGGTGTCAGGAGCCTGCCACTCACACACTTCCTGGAGAGCCATCCCCCAGCTGAGTGAAGGCTGGGAGGCTCACAGCAGATATCTGTGGGCTGGGTGGGGTTGGAGGCGGGGGGACGCGGCACAGAAGCTGGGCTGCAGCCAGAACCAGCGCAGACGGCGCGTGAGCTGACGCTCTGGGCTTGGTGCAAGGAGCAGCCCCTGCTGCACAGAGGCCTGCTGAGGGGGAGGGATGAAGCCACTGGTGTCTCCCGGGCAGGGAAGACGCTGCCCCATCAGTCAGACCTTCACCAACTGCCACCCGTGACACATCTGAGAGTCCCCCGAGGAGTCTCCTGTCTGTCATCCTCCAACTTCCCGGAGCAGGGTGGAGGACTGGGGTAACTGCAAAGGAAAGTGGCCAGGAGAGGAAGGAGCAGAGCAGGGTGAGCCCCGCCCCTGGCCTGAGAGCACCCCAGTCCAGGAGTAGACAAAGAGTCGGTGCTCTGATGTGGTCGGAACACGGTGCTGGAGACCTTGACCTTGAGGACTCTGAAACAAGCTCACAGCTTGTTTGTTTTTTAAAGATATTTATTGGGGCCATGGTATAGTAGGCCAAGCCTCTGCCTGCAGTGCCAGCATCCCATATGGGCGCCAGTTCATGTCCCAGCTGCTCCTCTTCCAATGCAGCTCTCTGCTGTGGCCTGGGAAAGCAGTGGAAGATGGCCCAAGTCCTTGGGCCCCTGTACCCATGTGGGAGACATGGAAGAGGCTCCTGTCTTCCTATTGGCTCAGTTCCAGTAGTTGCAGCCATTTGTGGAATGAACCAGCAGATGCAAGATCTCTCCTTCTGTATCTCCCTCTTTCTCTGTAACTCTGCCTTTCAAATAAATAAATTTTTAAAAAGTATATAAATGAATAAATTAATAAGGACTAAGTCTTAGACTCTTCATAGATGGATAGATAGCCACATCCCTAGGTCAGGCCACTATCAAGTCAATTCTGGACAGTTTAATGGCCTCCTCACTGACCAACCTTCAGCCTCCATACTAATATTTTTGTTTTTCAAGGCAAAGAGACAGGGAAAGGGGGAGAGAGAGAGAGAGAGAGAGAGAACTAACTTCCACTCAGTGTCTCACTCTAAACGCCTGCAACAACCAAGACTGGGTCAGGTTGAAACTGGGAGCCAGGGACTCAGTTCAGGTCTCCCATGTGGCTGGCAGGAACCCAAGCACTTGAGCCATTCATTACCTTCCGCCTGCCTGGATGCACACCAGCAGGAAGTTGGAGTTAGAAGTGGAGCCAGGACTTGACCCAGGCACTCAGCTACTAGATGTGGCTGTCTTAACTGCCGTGCCAAGTGCCTGCCCCTCCACTCACTCTAATTTTAATCTTTTTTTTTTTTTTTTTTTGACAGGCAGAGTGGACAGTGAGAGAGAGAGACAGAGAGAAAGGTCTTCCTTTACCGTTGGTTCACCCTCCAATGGCCGCCACAGCTGGCACGCTGCGGCCGGCGCACCGCGCTGATCCGAAGCCAGGAGCCAGGTGCTTCTCCTGGTCTCCCATGGGGTGCAGGGCCCAAGCACTTGGGCCATCCTCCACTGCACTCCCTGGCCACAGCAGAGAGCTGGCCTGGAAGAGGGGCAACCGGGACAGAATCCGGCGCCCCGACCAGGACTAGAACCCGGTGTGCCGGCACCGCTAGGTGGAGGATTAGCCTATTGAGCCGCGGCGCTGGCCTAATTTTAATCTTCACAAGGACATGTTTTCCTAAGGCATTGCTCAAATCCCATGTCTCCTTGCTAAGAAACAAGATAACATCTGAACCACGTCTTCCACCCTAGTCTGGCATTTGGAGCTTATTATGGTCCAACCCAAATCTATCCATCATAACCTTTCTTTGGTGTCTTCCTAATACATCTCATCTCCCCTTTACCCACTTGAATCTTATCCCTCAAAGCCTGCCTTAAGGACCATCTATTCTGAAACTTCTTCCCAGGAATGGGCTGAAGAGGAGAAGCGTGGTTCTGAAGAGCAATGGGACCCAAGTAGTAGTTAGGGGAATGAATTCACACCTCCCTGACAAAGTCATCCTGGACCCGCTGCCTCACTCCAATTTACACTCACCTCCTCCTCACGTCTGAGCCACAGCACTATCATCTTTCCTTCCCCTTAGTGAGGTCTCCTGAGGGTCCTAGAGCAGAGGATAAACAGAAGGGGGGTCAGGTGCAGATTCTAGATGGAAGGCCTTGAATGTCATGCCAAAGGGCTTGAACTTTACAGAACATTTTTAAGCAGGTTGAAGGATGATATCAAGATGGGGCTTTCAGAAAACCAATCTGATGCTGTGCAGAATGAATTAGAGCCCAGAGAATCTGTTAGGAGAATATTTCAGTAATGTAGGGCTGAGGAAATAAGAAGTCAAAGATGGTATCAGTTGCAATGAAAAAGAATGAGAAATATTGTAGAGGGAGAACCAGGAGGACCTGGTAACTCACTGGATACGGAGGACAGGCAGAGGAGTTGGCAAAGATGAGCCAGGCTTCAGGCCTCTGTGATGGGAAGACCACTGTTGTCATTCTGTCATGTGTTCACTCAGCAAACATGTATAACACTATGAGCACAGAAATAGCTGGCTTTACAACTCACAACCTGTAAAAGACAAATGTACACCTCAAACCAGCTAAATTGTGAAAGGGCCTTGAGAGAAACCAGCATTGTGGTGTAGCAGTTGGGTAGCCACCTGAGATGCCGGCATCCCATGTGGGCACCAGATAAGAGTCCTGGCTGCTCCACTTCACATCCAGCTCCCTGCTAATGTGCCTGGGAAAGCAGCAAAGGATGGCTCAAATGGTTCGACCCCTGCCACCCATGTGGGAGTCCCAGATGGAGTTCCAGGCTCCTGAGTTCCGCTTGGCCCAGCCCCAGCAGGAGTCGGAATGAACCAGTTGGTGGAAAATATCTCTGGGGTTAGGCACTGTGGCGTAGAGGGTAAAGCTACCGCCTGCAGTGCTGGCATCCCATATGGGCGCCGGTCCTAGTCCCGGCTGCTCCACTTCTGATCCAGCTCTCTCCTATGGCCTGGGAAAGCAGTAGAAGATGGCCCACATGGGAGACCTGGAAGAAGCTCCTGGCTCCTGGCTTCGGGTTTGTGCAGCTCCGGCCGATGCGGCCAATTGGAGAGTGAACCAGGGGATGGAAGACCTCTCTCTCTCTCTCTCTCTCTCTCTCTCTCTGCCTCTCCTTCTTTCTCTGTGTTATTCTTTCAAATAAATAAATAAATATTTTTTAAAAAAGAAATTTTCTCACTCCCTCTGTGTAACTCTGCCTTTCAAATAAATACATAAAAATCTTTTTTTTTTTTTTTAAAGTGCCCTAAGTGGCCGGCCCCACGGCTCACTAGGCTAATCCTCTGCCTGCAGCGCCGGTACCCTGGGTTCTAGTCCCAGTTGGGGCTCCGGATTCTGTCTTGGTCGCTCCTCTTCCAGTCCTGCTCTCTGCTGTGGCCCGGGAATGTAGCGGAGAACGGCCCAAGTGCTTGGGCCCTGCCCCCATGGGAGACCAGGAGGAAGTACCTGGCTCCTGGCTTCGGATCAGTGCAGTGCTGGCCGTAGCGGCCATTTGGGGGGTGAGCCAACGGAAGAAAGACCTTTCTCTCTGTCTCTCTCACTGTCTAACTCTGCCTGTCAAAAAAAATAAAATAAAATAAAAAGTGCCCTAAGAGGAACAAATGTGATTAATGATAGAGCAAAACTTACTAAGTCAGAAGGAAGATGGACTAGTGGCATTGCAGGGGTGACTGCAAAACAACATGAGCTCAACAAAACAGAGGCACTTCGCATTTCTACACCATCCAAGTCTGAGACACAGATAAACATCTCTTGCATCCTTAGCATCCTGATAGTTGGGCCAGGAATGGGTTGCCAAATTTCAACATTAAAAAATCCACCACCCACATGGGGTGGTGGGGCCGGCCGAGGAAAGTGGAATTTAGATATTGATTGATGTCGCTGCTAGAATCCCACAAGGAAGGCCAGACACTGCCTTCATAGAACCATAAAGGGAGAGGCAACATTTCCCATGTATGCCCACTTGCTGACTTGTTACAGTTCCCACAAGAGCTGAAAAATGAAGGTGGGTGGAGGAGAGGCAATGAAATACAGCACATTTCTGAATAAAGAGCGTCGTCTACGCTAGCTGGAGTTCAAGAATCTCTGGGCACATCTTCATGGTGCCTTAACTCCCCTCCCGGCCCTGAGACCGAGTTCCTACTGCCTCAACTTACTTGGGCGCTGAATTGCGGGTCTGCTTTGTGAATTACCTCTGCCCCTTGTTTCTCTTTTTCAAAAACTTTTCTATCTTCCTTTTAGGCAATTTATTACTTGTTAGAATTTCCAGAAGTAGCTGAGAGTAGAGAATACTGAACCTGAAAAATTGGTTACTGAAGAACAGCTGTGGTGTGGCACACACGCTAACAGGAGGTATGGCGCGTATGTCGTGCTTTTCATCACAAACCACTACGGTTCAAGTAGTATCATCGGGAAACCGCTTCAGAGCAGACCGTTATTTTACTCCGTATTAAAGAGCCCTTAAAGAACACGGCCACCTCAGCCAGGCGCTGGAAGCAGCAGGGAAGTAAGGGTTGCTTGGATACCCCCTGGGCCGGGAAGATCTCGCGCGAAGCGTTCAGAACCGATTTCAACCAGTCACGCCCTTTTCAAAGATGGCCGACCTCACTTCCCACACGCAACACGGACGTTTCCAATTTCTTCCTATGAGGTGCGTCTGATCCAGGACTGCTTGCGTGACCAAAGTCAAGATGGCAGTCACATCCTTTTAGAATTTAAGGGTAGTGAAGCCATTTATGACTTGTTTCCCTCGGTGAACATGGTGCCTTGTGTTCAGTTATTGTTTGCGGAGGCGTGGTTGCCAGGAGTCAAAATGGCTCCTTCCCGGAACAGGTTTCCTAGGAAGTGAAGCTGTGACGGCGAGGCGTTGCCCGGCCGCTCTTGGTTAAAAGTACTCGGGGGTTAGTTCCTCTTGCCCTTAGTAGACATGGCGCTGGCCAGCGTGTTGGAGACGCCGTTACCTGTGAACCAGCGCGGGTTTTTCGGACTCGGGGGTCGTACGGATCTGCTGGATTTGGGTCCAGGGAGTCCCAGTGATGGGCTGAGCCTGACCGCGCCCGGCTGGGGCGTCCCAGAGGAGCCGGGAATCGAAATGCTTCATGGAACCACCACCCTGGCCTTCAAGGTGCGACCCCAGCCGCCTGACCGGGCTGACTGCCGAGCACTCGCGCCCTTCCCGGCCGCGTTACCGGGCAGGAGCCTGCCGTGGCCGTAGCCCCAGCCACCAGGCTCAGGCGGAGGCTCGGTCCGCTGGTCCCGCGCGGGCGGTTTCGCTGTCTCATTGCCCTGGGAGGCCTCGGCCCTCGCTGCGGCGGGGCTGGTGGGGGGAAGTCGGGGAAAGCAACCCAAGACAACTAACTGGGCCTGAGTCCTAGGCGACCCCGGTTGCTCCTGTCCGGGAGCTCCTTGCTGGGAAAGAAGAGCCCGAAGCCTGCTGTTATCATTCACTTAGGGTTTGGGAAGCTGGGCGGCCCCGGGGGGCAGGAGTACCCAGTCTCCCTCTGTGGCGTGAGGGGGAAGCTTGGGGAAGTGGAGGGAGCACTGTGCTAGGAGCCAGCCACTTGGGGTTCCGGGCCCAGCTCTGCAATAATAAGCTCTAGATCCGGGGCAAAGGGATTGGATCTCATTAATCCTGCCCGGGCATCTATCATGCGAGGCTGACACTGGTGATTGCCCATGTCTGAAGATTGATGGGAAGCCCAAGACATGTGTGTTGTGAAATGTGAAAGGACAGAGAAAGATCTATGCTGGGTTTGATACTAAAAGAAATCCCGGGGGCGGGGGGCAGACGTTTTTGTGGTCTGCCGTGGCCTGTTTAATGTGTTCCTCTGCTCTCAACAGTTTCGCCATGGCGTCATCGTTGCGGCTGACTCCCGGGCTACAGCAGGTGCATATATCGCCTCGCAGACGGTAAAGAAAGTCATAGAGATCAACCCCTACCTGCTGGGCACCATGGCTGGGGGCGCAGCAGACTGCAGCTTCTGGGAGCGCCTGCTGGCCCGGCAGTGTCGGATCTATGAGCTTCGTAACAAGGAGCGCATCTCAGTGGCAGCTGCCTCCAAGCTGCTGGCCAACATGGTCTACCAGTACAAAGGCATGGGGCTGTCCATGGGCACCATGATCTGCGGCTGGGATAAGCGGGGCCCGGGTGAGTGAAGTTGGAGTGTTGAACGGATGGGTGAGTGAGAGACTGTGTGCTGTGTGGGCGCTGAGGAGGTGTTGAGTTGTCGTCGTCGTCTTTTTTTTTTTTTTTTTAATAAAAGATTTATTTATTTATTTATTTGAAAGTCAGAGTTACATAGAAAGAGGAGAGGCAGAGGGAGAGAGGGGTCTTCATCCGCTGGTTCACTCCCCAATGCAACGACCAGAGCTGCATCCATCTGAAGCCAGGAGCCAGAAGCTTCCTTCAGCCACAGCGGCAGCCCCTGGTCGTCGTCTTGTTCAGAGTAGGCACTGTGGTGTAGGAGACAGCACAGTGTTAGACCACCTGGGTCACGACCCGCCTGTGTGACCTTTGGCAGATTGCTTATTTTCACAGCCTCAGCTTTTCCACCTGCTAGATTGCTTGAATGGTGATACGTGTAAAGCAACCAGTGCCACATCTGGCACGTGATTTTTTTTTTTTTCTGTCCCATATAATTCTAAGAACTAGAAAGAGTTGTATTTGAGGGGCAGGCATTTGGCCCAGCAGTTAAGATGCTGCTTGAGGGGCCGGCACTGTGGCACAGCGGGTTAACACCCTGGCCTGAAGTGCCAGCATCCCATATGGGCACCAGTTTGAGTCCTGGCTGCTCCACTTCTCATCCAGCTCTCTGCTATGGCCTGGGAAAGCAGTAGAAGATGGCCCAAGTCCTTGGGATCATGCATTAGTGTGGGAGATCCAGAAGAAGCTCCTGGTTCTTGGCTTCGGATTGGCACAGCTCCGGCCTTTGCAGCCGATTGGGGAGTGAACCAGCGGATGGAAGACCTCTCTCTCTTTCTCTCTCTCTCTCTCTCTCTCTGTCTCTCCTCTCTCTGTAACTCTGACTTTCAAATAAATAATCTTAAAAAAAAAAAAAAAAGATGCTGCTTGAGAAGCCACACCCCGAATTGGAGAACCTAGGTTCAAGTCCTGACGCTGAGTCTGGTTCTAACTTCCTGCTAATGTCATCCTGGGAGGCAGTGAGATGGCTCCAGTGTGTCCACCTGCACGGGAGATGAGAAGTGAGTTCTAGACTCCTGACCTCGGCCTGGCCCAGTCTTGTCCCAGCTGTTGTGGGCATCTGGGGGGATGCGTGCATTCCAAATGGTGATTTAACCCCTGCACCAAATTGCTGCCCTCAGCCAAGTTCAAGTTGTCCCTAGTAAATCTGGAGTAAAGCCAATGACTTTCTATGTAATTCTCCTTGCTGCCTGTTTGAAAATCATTATTCTTTCCTCCTACTGTCTTTATTTCATTCACGTATTTGCTTACTAAATGCCTAGTGATCCTTAACTCTAGGATACTTCCCACTTTTTAGCTTGCTTTGGAGTGAGGCTAGAAAGGGATATGGGGGTAGGGGGAGAACTGCTATATTATTATTATTATTATTATTATTATTATTATTATTATTTTGGACAGGCAGAGTTAGAGAGAAAGGTCTTCCTACCGTTGGTTCACCCCCAAAATGGCCACCATGGCTGGCGATCTGTGCCGAACCAAAGCCAGGAGCCAGGTGCTTCCTCCTGGTCTCCCATGCGGGTGCAGGGCCCAAGCACTTGGGCCATTCTTCACTGCATTCTCGGGCCATAGCAGAGAGCTGGACTGGAAGAGGAGCAATTGGGACAGAATCCGGCACCCCAACCGGGACTAGAACCCAGGGTGCCGGCGCCGCAGGCGGAGGATTAGCCAAGTGAGCCGCAGCACGGCCGAACTGCTATATTCTTAAAGCTGTACCTATGAAATTTGTATTTATTAAATAAAAGCTTTCTTAAAAAAAAGGAATAGAGAGGACCCATTTACTGCCCAATAGGGGATGGGTGAGGAGATCAAAAAGTAGATGTGAGAGAGGATCTCAGTTTGTTAATTTGGAAGTTGAGATACTTAGCATTTTTAATTTATTTTATAATTTTATTGGAAAAGCAGAGAAACAGATGTTTCATCTGCTGGCTCATTCCCTGGATGCCCACAGTTTTCTCCAGTTGGGCACCAAGGAGCTGTCCACTTGAGCCATCACTCGCTGCCTCCCAGGATGTGTGAGCAGGAAGCTGGGTTGGAAGTGGAGCCAGGACTCAAACCTAGGCACTGTGATGTGGGATGCAGGCATCTCAAGGTGACTTAATCAGTGCGCCAGGCATCCATTTCTAGGAAGTAGAGGTACTTTTTCTTTGAAAGATAAAAGAATAGTTCCAGGGTCCAGTGTCGTGGCATAGCAGGTAAAGCTGCCTCCTGCAATGCCAGCATCCCTTGTCTGCACTGGTTCAAGTCCAGGCTGTTCCATTTGTGATCCAGCTTCCTGCTGATGGCCTGGGAAAAGCAGCAGAGTATGTTAAGTGTTTGGGCCCCTGCCACCCATGTTTTTCTCTAACTCTGACTTTCAAATAAATAAATTTTAAAAAAATCTGTTCTATATGTTTTGCATGGTGCAGGGAAGCATTTGAGTAATATTGCTTTGAACTCTTAGCCATTGGGTTTGATCCAAGTGACTGAAAAAGTGTAAGAATGCAGGTATTGGCTGGCAAGGAAGGTCCAGGAAGCTAGAGCATGACCTGAATTGCAGCTTCCTCCAAGAAGCCTTCCTGACTGCCCACCCCATTCAGTGTGAGTCGGCTCTTTGCCTCAAGAAACAAACTATGAGTCACAGATGACCTAATCCCAGGCTGATTAAGATAAATGAGAGTACCATTTTTAAAAATATTTATTTATTTATTTGAAAGAGTGACAGAAAGGGAGAGAGAAAGCTCTTCCATCCACTGGTTCACTCCCCAAATGTTCTCTGTAGCTGGGGCTGGACTAGGCTGAAACCAGGAGCCAGGAACTCTGCCTGAGTCTCTCACAGGAATTGGAGGGCTTGAGCCATCACCTGCTGCCTCCCAGGGTGCACAGAAGCAGGAAGCTGGCTAGGAAGTGGAGTCGCTGGGTCTGGGACTAGCACTCCAGGAGGGGACACTGGTGTCCCAAGCTGCAGCTTAACCCATTGCACCACAACACTGGCCCCACAAATACTGTTTTTAGAAGAACCAGTGGGAGGCTGAAGGAGTTTGGAGGAGGAGATTCATTTTGATGGGAGAGGTGGGGGAAGGCTTCATGGATAGGTAGTGATTGTCTTGGGTATGAAAATGAGGAAAAGAGCGAAGAAGCATGAGGTTTTGGGGGAATGACTGGGGAACCAGTTTCGTTGGCGCCAAGAGCTGTGCTGAGGAATAGAAAGCCATGAAATTAGAAAGGTTATTAGGAACCAGATGGTGAACCACAAGGCAGTGTCCCAGCACCGGGCCTGGAGAGGGGAGAGGAAGGACTGGGGCAGCTGGAGAGTGGTCTGAAGCTGAGAGCTGATGAGGCAGTGGCGCTCAACCTGGCACGCGGCAGAATCACTGGAGACCTGAAAGTCTAGCTCTGTCTTATTTCCTACCCCTCACTAATTAAAAAAGGCCCAGGCTGAGTCCTAGGCATCTCTCAAAAAAATCTTCCTTGGATGATTTGATGCGCAGTGAGAGCTCAGAACACTGAAATAGGAAAAAGATTATGGGTGCCGCTGACAAAATTTTACAAGACAGGACAAAGTGTGGTGGGTGGTGCTTGGAAGGTAATGGAGAATTGCTGAATGTATGTTAGAAAGTTTGAATCTGAACCTGGTGACCCATAACATCGATTGGAAGGGTGGTTGGGTCTGGCAGCAGCTTTTTTTTTTTTTTTTTTTAAGATTTATTTATTTATTTGGAAGGCAGATGGTGCAAGTACTGTGGTGTGGAAGATTAAGCCTCTGCCTGCATCGCCAGCATCCCATATGGGTGCCAGTTCAAGTCCTGGTTGCTCCGCTTCTGATCCCAGCTTCCTGCTAGTGCTCCTGGAAAAGCAGCAGAGAATGGCTCAAGTGCTTGTGTCCCTGCACCTGCGTGGGAGATCTGGAAGAAGCTCTTGGCTCCCGGCTTTGGCCTGGCCAAGCTCCAGTTGTGGCCTTTAGGGAAGTGGACCAGCAGATAGAAGATTTCTCTCTTTCTCTGTATTTCTGACATTCAAATAAATAAATAAATCTTAAAAAAAGAAAGAAGGAAAGAAAGGCAAAGTGATAGGTGGGAGAGAAGGAGATGTTACGTCTGCTGGTTCGTTCCTGTCACGGCCAAGACTGGGCCAGGCTGAAGCAAGGAGCCAGGAACTCAATCCAGGTCTGCCACATATGTGGCAGTGATCCAAGAACTTGAGACATCATCTGCTGCTTTCCCAGGCACATTAGCAGGGAGCTGGGTTGGAAGTGGAGCAGCAGGGACTCGAATGGTACTCGTGTGGAACGCTGACCGCTTAACCTGCTGTGCCGCCATGGAGGCCCCTGGGATTGGTGTTTTTATTAAGATCTTTGTCTAAATACTCATCTGTATCAGAAATCAACAGCCAATTAGTAAGCATATTAGGCGTGCTGACCATATGATCTTGTCTTTTTTTTTTTTTTTTCTGACAGGCAGAGTGGACAGAGAGAGAGACAGAGAGAAAGGTGTTCCTTTGCCGTTGGTTCACCCTCCAGTGGCCGCTACGGCTGGCATGCTGCGGCCGGCGCACCGTGCTGATCCAAAGGCAGGAGCCAGGTGCTTCTCCTGGTCTCCCATGGGGTGCAGGGCCCAAACACTTGGGCCATCCTCCACTGCACTTCCCTGGCCACAGCAGAGAGCTGGCCTGGAAGAGGGGCAACTGGGACAGAATCCGGCGCCCCGACCAGGACTAGAACCCGGTGTGCCGGCGCCGCTAGGTGGAGGATTAGCCTAGTGAGCCGCGGCGCCGGCTGTGATCTTGTCTTACTACCTAACTTTGCTGGTGTATCACAGAAGTAGCCAGAGACAGTATTACTGTATAAACAAATGGATGTAGCTGTGTTCTAATAAAACGTTATTAGAAAAAAAAAAATTAGGTAAAATTGACCTGGCCAATTCCTGCTCTTTGCCAGCAAAAGAAATACAGTGTGAGCTATATATATAATTTTAAATTTCATAGTAGTCACATTTTAAGAATTGAAAAAGAAATTATTTAACCCAGTATATCCAAAGTAGGTCAGCATGCAGTACTCACTTTTTTTTTTAAAGGTTTCTTGCTCCTTTCACTATAACATTTTTTTTAAAGATTAATTTATTTATTTGAAAGTCAGAGTTACACAGAGAAAGGAGAGGCAGAGAGAGAGAGGTCTTCCATCTGATGGTTCACTCCTCAGATGGCTCAATGGCTGGAGCTGTGCCGATCCGAAGTAAGGAGCCAGGAGCTTCCTCCAGGTCTCCAACGTGGGTGCAGGGGCCCAAGGATTTGGGCCATCTTCTACTGCTTTCCCAGGACTTAGCAGAGAGCTGGATTGGAAGAGGAGCAGCCAGGACTAGAACCATCGCCCATATGGGATGCCAGCACTTCAGGCATGGCGTTAACTCACTGCACCACAGCGCCAGCCCAGCAGTACTCGCTTTTATTTCGCATGCTCAGTAGCTACACATGGCTGGTGGCACCATACTGGCCAGTGTGGGCCTTTGCTCTCCTGCGGTGGGACGGACAGCTTGTCTCCGCTGTGGTTTAGCACTTGGAGAGCCGTTTCGAGCACTGCCTCCCTTAGTGCCTGAAATCCTGCACTTGAATCCAAAGCCGTCTGGGTTATGGTTACTTCTTGAGTGTGCTGAGGGGATAGGCAGGGTAGCCAAAGTCAGGTGAGGTGACATGTTGTAGAATCCCAGAGTCTTAATCTCAAATTTGATTCCATTGGCTGGGTTGAGGGGGCCGGTGTTTTTTCTTTAAGTGATTTTCTAGAAGTCCTGTTTTCTTGTATTCATGTTGGTTTCCCCTAAGTTTCAAGTAGGTTGGAGAATGACTGCCTTGGACGTTGGATTCGATGTGAAAGGGCTGGTGCTTGGTTTTTTTGCTGACCTCATCTCTCTTTCCAGGCCTCTACTACGTGGACAGTGAAGGGAACCGAATCTCTGGAGCCACCTTCTCTGTAGGTTCGGGCTCTGTGTATGCTTATGGTGTCATGGATCGAGGCTATTCTTACGACCTAGAAGTGGAGCAGGCCTATGATCTGGCCCGCCGCGCCATCTACCAAGCCACCTACAGAGATGCCTACTCAGGAGGCGCTGTCAACCTCTACCACGTGCGGGAGGATGGCTGGATCCGGGTCTCCAGTGACAATGTAGCTGATCTGCACGACAAGTATAGTGGATCCACCCCCTGAAAGGGTGCAGACAGACGGCTACTTGCATTTCTTGGGGTGACTGTCACTGGTGATAAGGATACAGCACCACTTCCTATAGTGGAGGGGTCCAGAATTTTATCGATGCTTTTTGAAAGTTCTGGAACACTGACCTCTGTATGTTACCAGGTGTTAGTGAGCTGCTGCAGAGTGTGACAATTTGTTTATTTTCTCGGATGTTAACATTACACTACCCACTACTCGACCTCAGCCTGTCTTGCGTCTTTTGTCCACACTGTCCCTCCTGCAAGCACTTTACAGTGAAATCAGCCAGGACAGTGGGAGGGAGGTGACTGTAATTACAGGAAACAGTGGTGTGAAGGCATTGCCTAGCGAATACATTAACGTCCCCACTCATGAAGCTAATAACAAAGGAGAAGGGGAGAGCGGGCGGAGGGAGAGACTTCCGATCCTGTTTGCAAAGAGATGAGAAGTTGATGAGGTGGAAAGACGCACAGGGCTTCGAGGGAGCAGTGCTCCCCTGTGCTGGGGGAGGGGAGGCTGGTGTGACATCACAGCAGAAGGGTGAGGAGGGTGAAGCTTGCATCAGCAACCAAGTGGGCCAGGAAGGCTCAGCCATGTGAAGCAGCAGTGGCCACAGGAGTGGCGATCCTTGTCCCTGAGGCTCTTCAGTGGGGAGGGGTTGCAGAGAGGGTGATGGGGGGCTTCTAGCTTCCTGGGCGGGAAGCCGCACAAAATAGTGAAATGTGTGGGTAGGGAAGAGGCCTCGCTGAGAACAGAGATGGCTGATTTATCACACTCAGCATCGAGGGGTTCCCAAGCTATGGTGGCAGCAGATGGCAAGGCCTTCTGTTAAAAGACATGTTGGGGGGGAGGGGCGGATGAGAGGAGGTTGGTGGGAGAAAGAAACCTTTGGAAAGTGCAAGAGGACACAAGCAGCCCGGTTGGCCAGAAGGAAGCGTGGCCGAGACCAAGAGGTTAGGCAGGGCAGAAAGGCAGGGCAGAAAGGCAGGGCGAAGGCCTCGGCTGAGCTGCAGCTGCCGCCCTGCCCCCTCAGCCTTGTGCAGTTTGTGTATTGATTGATGAGGGCTGTCGGCCAGGAACTGATCGAGGCTTGTTAATTGCATTTGTCAAATGCAGGGAAATTGGGAATTAGTGAGACCGGAGAAGGGAGTTTGGAAAACAAATGACTTCTGTGCTTATGGAGATCCATTTTGCTGAAAAAGTGTCTCAGGAGCTCCTGGCGTCCGGGAGCTGCCGGCTGCACCCACACCCACTCCACGCTGAAGCAGGCAGGGGCTGTGCTCTGTCTTCCTTGTGCACCGTGGGCCAGTGGTCAGCATGTGGGTGGGCATGTCCCTTTCCTCTCAGGACACTCAGTGCGTGGAGCTTCTTAACAATTAGAATATTTTTTTAAATGTGAATTTGTAGGAGAAATCCCAACACCTGAAAGAGAAAATCTGAGGTTGAAGTAAGAGTTGAGGGTGGGCACATGCGCCTTTGTCCTCTCCCCCCATTCTCTCTCCCTGGCACCTGTTGGGACCCCAAGGAACACAATTTGCAAACCACTGCCTTGGGGAATGGCCTAGAGTGTAGAAGAGTTGAGGGTTGGAATTCCCTTGCCTGTCTCCAAGTGTGCGAGACTCCCTGGCTTCATTCCATCAACAGGAAATGCAGTCTGGAGAGGAGAGGAGAGAGGATCTTGAAACTTGCAACCTCTTGCCCTGTTTCTGTCTCACACCTTGCCCTGGCAGGGGTCTGACTTCAACCCAAACAGCTCCACTGCCCCTGCGGGCTCCTGGCGTTCAGGAGAGACAGCTCAGCCCCTGGCCCCCGTGTCCTGGTGTTCTGGCTTCTTCCCATCTCTGCCTTGCTGGGGCTTCACAACAGACTTCATTAAATGGAAGCAGTCGATGGGTGGCAGGTGTTCTGCCAAGGTGAGGAACCATGGCTGGGCCAGTGATGTCTGCCCTGTGTGTGATTTCTCACTGCGGGGTACGGGTGGGGAGCTGGCTTTGCAGCCACGTGACCGCCTGCACCTCGCGCTGGAGAGATGCTGTGGAGTGGAGTGTACCAGTTCAGGGACCCCCTTCGGATTCATTTTCCAGCACAGTCCTCTTGTCAAGGGATGATGGAAAAGAAACTGCCTTCAGCAGCTGGAAGATTAATTTCTCTCGGCAGTTCCCGGGGCATGCAAGGGACAGGGCTGTTTAAGTGATGTCTGACAATTTCTCCTCCCTCCACAGAGAGCTCAGAAAACTGAAATCCGACTCCTCGACTCCTTGGGGTCAGTGATGGGCCCGATCACGGGAAGTGGGGAGCAAAGGCTCCTGGGGGCCCCTTGCTGCCTCTTGCCTGTAGGGAACACTGTGGGGTTGCAGGCAGCTGTGCCCTATGGCATCTCCACACCAGACGAGGGAGGGCAGTGGGGTGCGTAGAATGTTCAGGAAGGAAGGTGGGGAGGTGCGGGAGGACACGGGCAGAGGGGAGGAGGGAGGGAGGGCACCAGGAAAGCAAATCAGAGACTGAAGCATAATAGTTACCGAGTGTTCCCTCTTTAGGCAAAACCAGAAGGTCAGTGTCTCCCGACATCCTCGTCAGCTAGCAAATGAGAAAACTGTCAAAGCCATTTGGGGAGTGGAAGGTCACATCCTTTGAGGGGAAATAAAACAACTGATTTATTCTGGTCCACGGATTCTGTGTGTTCTGTTAAGCGAAGGAAGCCAGAGGTGACAAGGGAGTAAGGTGGGAGGCCAGGATGGGGGGGAGGATTCCCAGGGGAGCACTTCCCTCATGTGGAGTGATGAGGGTCATGGGGTCAGTGGAGAACGCGCGACCCCCTGTGAGTTGCTGTGTGTGTTTAGCTCTTGTCTTTCAGTGTTGGAAGGGAAGCCCGTTCCTTACACAAGACCAGGGGCTTTGAAACTGATCTGCAGCCGTGATCTCAAGACACTGCTAAGTGCTTTATAATTTAAAAATCTATGTATATTGCAACCAACCATCTCCGCCGCTTTGTGTTTGCTTCTTGTTTGTTTTTATAAATTCTGGTTTCCCTTCAGGAAGCCGGAATCATATGGGGAAGGCTTTAATTATAGCAGGCAGGCTGGAGCAGGGAGCAAACACAGCACTCAGAACTGCCCTGATTCAGCAGCTGCTGCCACCGCCTGCCTGGCCCTGGACACCCCCTCCACTTCCCCGGAGCCAGCCAACTGTCCACATCCTGCAGGGCTGCCTAGGTCTGGCCTGGGAGCCAGGTTCTGGCTTCCAGGGGCTATGCCCCATGAAGCATTTCAATAATAATAATAAAAATTCCTAAAATGTCCCCATCGCAGTTGTTAGCGGGTCAGGCAGAAGAAATTCTACCGCGTCAGCTTCTTGGGTCTATTTAACCCAACTCATTTCTCCCAGAAGCTTTTGCCTCTGAGTGAGGTGCCAAGCCCAACTGGGTGCTTAACCCCTCAGAGCCCAGAGTAAGCTGTCATTGGCCATGAAGGTCTGACCTAGTTTATTTGGAAGGAAATACACTGGCGAGGACTCCACCTCTTCATGCCCCTCTGTGTACGCCCCCGTCTCTCGGGCTGTTCCTGCCTTTGCTAGTTCTCACGCTTTCTGCATAGAAGCACCCTGTTCTTTCCTCCACAGAATTAAACTAAAACCAATCCATCAATAAACCAAGTGCTGCTATAGGCTTTCACGTATCAAGAAAAGGTGATCGCTGGCTGCAGGGTACCTGAAAAGCTGGTATTTCAGAGGAAGCCATGTGGGATGGGAGAAAGTGAGCCAGAGAGAGTAAGAGACAGCAGCACACAGGCGGCTCCCAGACAGCGGAGCGTGAGATGAAGCAAAGCTCAGAGGGTGCTGGGGACGTGGCAGAGAAGGATGGAGACGGTGACAGGCAGAGCTGGACTGTGAGCGAGGCAGAGGCGGGCAGTGGGTTGGGGGCTGAGAGGGACGGTGGTGGAGAGAGTGGGCAGAGGAAGAGGGAGGAAGGAGGCGGCTCGACGCTAATGCACAGTGAAACGTGTGCCCCTGGAGACACAGCCATACATAATGAACACGTGCGCCTCTGCGTGCTGCCCCGGCCCTGTCACAGTCGCTCACATCCCGCACGGATCTCTCCGTGTCCGCACCACTTATGCAAGGTTGAGAGGAAGGTCTGAGCTTTCCCGTGACCCCCGCCCAACCCAGCTCGACCTGAGACGCGAAGGCAGAAGCCTCTCTCTGCCAGACCCTAGCTTCAGTGCTTTTGGACATCTCGTTAAGTACACTAAGAAGGCTTCTCTCCACCTCCCCTCCGCATCCCCTACCCACACACATCACTGTCCCCTTTTCCGTACGAGCCAGCACGTCAGTACCGAGGCTGTCCAAGAGGAAAGGGGAGCCCGGGACTCCTAGGAAGACGAGGGTAAGAAAACACAGCCAGGGGCCTGAGCGCAACCAAGGTGCAAGGGATGTCTTTGAACTTCTGCAGCTCTTTTCTCACCCTCGCCCTGCTCCCATCACTGTCCCAGGGACATCTGTGCGTGCCAGGCTCCCCAGTGCATTCAGAGTCTTCGAACAACACAAAGGCCCTTTCAGCACAGCGCTGATTGGCAGTGTGGTCTGATTAGAGGGAGTTCCTTAGAGCACCCCCTGCGTGGGAAAGCTCATGGTCAACATGTCTCCCTTGAGTCCTGAGTTTGCGCTGGGTCTTGAGGAAAGAAAGCAATGGGGTGTTTTAAACCCACATCTCCAAGAACCTCCCTGAGAGGAAAGATATGCATAAAGGTGGGTCGACCTTGAGCCAACAGGGCCCAAATGTGGTCCTTGGCTGGGCGTCACTAGTACTCTCTGTCTTAGCATGTGCTACACCACAGAGTGTCTATGCTCTGGTTGTTTTCAGCTATGCCCACCTGCCTTTTCAGTTAAGCACTTACTATAGGCCCCACCATTGTGGAGCAGCGGGTTAAGCCACTGCCTACAACACCAACATCCCATATGAGAGCCAGTTCAAGCCCCATCTGCTCCACTTTTGATCCAGCTCCCGGCTAATGTTCCTGGGAAAGCACCAGAAGATAGCCCAAGTGCTTGGGCTCTGCCACCCACATGGGACCCCTTCATGGAGTTCCAGGCTCCTGGGTTCAGCCTGGCCCAGCCCTGGCTCTTGTGGCCATCTGGGGAGTGAACCAGCAGATGGAAGGTCTCTATCTCTCCTCTCTCTCTAACTCTGCCTTTAAAATAAATAAATTTTTAAAATCTTAAAAATAAAGAATTATAGGGGACTGGTGCTGTGGCACAGCAAGTTAAAACCCTGACCTGAAGCGCCATCATCCCATATGGACGCTGGTTCTAGTCCCGGTTGCTCCTCTTCTGATCCAGCTCTCTGCTGTGGCCTGGGATGGAAGTAGAGCATGGCCCAAGTCCTTGGGCCCCTGCACCCGTGTGGGAGACCTGAAAGAAGATCCTGGCTCCCGGCTCCTGGCTCCTGGCTCCTGGCTTTGGATTAGCTCTGCTCCAGCCGTTGCGGCCATCTGGGGAATGAACCAGCAGATGGAGGACCTCTCTCTCTCTCTGTTTCTGCCTCTCTCTTTAACTCTGTCTTCAAAGTAAATAAAATAAATCTTTTAAAAAATTAGAATTATACTGTTCACTTTTAAAAAGATTTTTATTTATTTATTTTAAAATCAGTTACAGAGAGAGAGGAGAGACACGGAGAGAGAGATCTTCCATCTGCTGATTCCCTCCTCAAACAGCCACAACAGCCAGCATAAGCCAGGAGAAAGGAGCTGCTTCTGGGTGTCCCATTTAGGGGCGGGGCCCAAGCACTTGGGCCATCTTCCACTGCTGCTTTCCCAGACACATTAGCAAGGAGCCAGATCCGAAGTGGAGCAGCCAGGACTTGAATCGGCGCCCATATGGGATGCTGGCGCCACAGGTAGCAGCTTAACCTGCAAAGCCACAGCGCCACCCCAATATACCATTTCATTTTATTTGTTCCCCAGGGTATCTAGTATGGCACTGGATACTTACTAAAGATATGTGATAAATAAATAAAATGAGTGAATAATTTCCCCATGGTGTCATGCCAGTAATACCTTCCTTTTCAACATTGTGACTCCCAGTCCTATTAGTGCTTAGTTTCTTTAAAAAAAAAAAAAAAGATTGATTTATTTATTTAAAAGAGTTACACAGAGAGAGAAGGAGAGGCAGAGGCAGAGGCAGAGGCAGAGAGAGAGAGAGAGAGAGAGAGAGAGAGAGAGAGAGAGAAAGTCTTCCATCCACTGGTTCACTCCCCAACTGGCCGCAACAGCCAGAGCTGAGCCAATCCGAGGCCAGGAGCCAGGAGCTTCCTCCAGGTCTCCCACATGGGTACTGGGGCCCAAAGACTTGGGCTATTTTCTACTGCTTTCCCAGGCCATAGCAAAGAGCTGGATCAGAAGTGGAGCAGCCATGTCTTGAACCAGCGCCCATATGGGATGCCAGCACTGCAGGTGGTGGCTTTACCTGCCATACCACAAGGCCAGCCCTGTGCTTAGTTTCAGGATGCTGTTTGATCCTCTTTTAAAACAAAATTATTTGAAAGGCAGATTGACAGAGCGAGAGGGAGAGACAGAGAAAGTGAACTTTCATCTGCTGGTTCACTCCCCAAATAGCTTCATGACTGGGGTTGGGCCAGGCTGAAGCCAGAAGCCCAGGACTCTATCCAGCTCTCCCATGTTGGTGCAGGGGCCCAAGCATTTCGGCCATCTTCTGCTGCTTTCCCAGGTGCATTAGCAGGGAGCTGGATTGGAAGCAGAGCACCCAAGACTTGAACAGGTACTCCTATATGAGATGCTGGCATTGCAGGAGGCAGCTTAACCCTCTGTGTCACCATGCCAGTCCACTTTTCGCTCCTCTTAAGCATATTATGAAACATAGACTAAGGGCTGGTGCTGTGGTACATTAGGTTAATCCTCCATCTGCTGTGTCAGCATTCCATATGGACGCCAGTTCAGTCCTGGCTATTTCACTTCCAATCTAGCTGTCTGCTATGGCCTGGGAAAGCAGTGGAAGATGGCCCAAGCGCTTGGGCCCCTGCACCTATATGGGAGACCTGGAAGAAGCTCCTGGCTCCTGGCTTCAGTTCAGCTCAGCTGTGGCCGTTGTGGCCATTTGAGGAGTGAATCAGCAGATGGAAGACCTTTCTGTATCTCCCTCTCACTATCTGTAACTCTACCTCTCAAGTAGAGAAAAAAAATATATATATACACAAGAGTATTTCCAAAACTTCATGGAAAAATGGAATTAAGTTTACTTTGGTGTAAAATGTTTCGAGAAATCCATTGCATAATTTTTTCATAATCTGCATTTTCCATGAGTTTTTTGAAAGTCTCTCGCTAAATTTCTAAAATTAAGACAAATTAAAATTACTTGTTCTAAGAATCTCTGTAATGTTCATGCCACACGCACCCCGGTTGTAAATGAAGGTAAGTAGGGGTCCTACAAACCAGCCTGCGGAAGCAGCTCGGCCCCCTCCCACGCAGCCCAGGTTGGGTAGCCCCTGTGCGCTCTCTTCAAAAGGCAGGATCCGCCTGGCACGGAATCAGGTCAACCCCTGAAGAGGGAGCTCCAGGTGCAGCTCTGAGGAGGGCTTATTTCCTTCTGTTTGTTTTACATCCAGGGACAGAGGCTTAGCTGTGCGGTCGTCCCAGGATGTCCGGGTGGTGCCGGTGCTTAGGCTCCTCCTTAGGAAGGGGCGCTCCCACCCGGGCTGGTGAGAGAGGAAGCTGTGTCCCTGAGCCCTGAGCCCCGTGTCCTAAGAAGGTAGCATAGCCATTTTTCTTTGTGTTTTGCTTCCTTTCACAAGCTACCATTATTGCTTTTCTTCCACCTATTTAATGCTTTGACAGCCTGGGTGGTGCTCATTAATGTGCACTTGGGAGTTTTCTGAAGCATTACAATGGAATCCTAAAATAAATCAGAGGAACCTGGAGTCCAGGAGACCATTTTCTTGCCTCTAGGAAGGATTGAATCTAAGTATCTAAAGCAAATGTTATCTATTTTTAATTTTTTAAATTTTGAAATGTTTCAAAACTTCAGAACAGTTAAATAGTACAATAAATATTCATATGTCATGCCTTTTGTATACAGTGTTACTATTTTTTTTTTTTTTTTGACAGGCAGAGTGGACAGTGAGAGAGAGAGAGAGAAAGGTCTTCCTTTGCCGTTGGTTCACCCTCCAATGGCCGCCGCGGCTGGCGCGCTGCGGCCGGCGCACCGCGCTGATCCAATGGCAGGAGCCAGGAGCCAGGAGCCAGGTGCTTTTCCTGGTCTCCCATGGGGTGCAGGGCCCAAGCACCTGGGCCATCCTCCACTGTACTCCCTGGCCACAGCAGAGAGCTGGCCTGGAAGAGGGGCAACTGGGACAGAATCCGGCGCCCCAACCGGGACTAGAACCCGGTGTGCTGGCGCCGCTAGGCGGAGGATTAGCCTAGTGAGCCGTGGCGCCGGCCTACTATTTTCTTAAAACTTTATTTTAGGCTCACCAGGCTAATCCTCCGCCTGTGGCACTGGCCCCGGGGTTCTAGTCCCGGTTGGGGTGCCGGATTCTGGCCTGGTTGCTCCTCTTCCAGTCCAGCTCTCTGCTGTGGCCCAGGAGTGCAGTGGAGGATGGCCCAGGTGCTTGGGCCCTGCACCTGCATGGGAGACCAGGAAGCAGCACCTGGCTCCTGGCTTTGGATTGTGCAGCGCTGGCCATAGTGGCCATTTTGGGGGTGAAGCAACTGAAGGAAGACTTTTCTCTCTGTCTCTCTCTCACTGTCCACTCTGCCTGTCAAAAAAAAAAAAAAAAAAACACTTTATTTTAAAAGAGCTATTTATTTATTTGAGAGGTGGAATTCAGAGAGAGGGAAAGACAGAGAAAGAGAGGTCTTCCATCTGCTGGTTCACTCCCCAGATGTCCGCAACAGCCAGAGCTGGGCTGATCCGAAGCCAGGAGCCAGGAGCCAGGAGCTTCCTGTACCATGAGGTACAGGGGCCCAGCACCTGGGCCATGTTCAGTTGCTTTCCCAGTGCATTAGCAGACAGCCACGGCATCAACCCCTACTCATCTTCCTTCTGCCCTCCCTGGCCACCACTTTCTTCTTCCTCCTCCCATTTTTCACATTCATCTATCTTTTCTAAAGATTGGTTTGTGGGAACAGTGCTGGCATCCCATATGGGCACTGGTTCAAGTCCTGGCTGCTTCTCTTCCGATCTAGCTCTCTGTTGATGGCCTGGGAAAGCAGTGGAGATAGCCCAAGTGCTTGGGCCCCCGTACCCGCGTGGGAGACCTGGAGGAAGCTCCTGGCTCCTGGCTTTGGATCGGCCCAGTTCTGGCCATTGCAGCCATCTGGGGAGTGAACCATCAGGTGGAAGATCCCTCTCTCTCTCTCTCTTTCTCTCTGTCTTGTTCTGTCTCTCTCTCCCTCTCTCTGTGTGTAACTCTACTTCTCAAATAAATAAAATCTTATTAAATAAAAACACTCAAAAAAAAAAAAGAGATTGGTTTGTTCATTTGGAGGCAGAACAACATAGAAAGAGAGGGGGAGAGACAGATCTTCCATCTACTGGTTCACTCCCTAAATGGCCACAATTGCTGGAATGCCATCCATATCTCCCACATGAATGCGGAGGGCCCAAGCACTTGAGTCGTCTTCAGCTGCCTTCCCAGGTACGTGGCAGGAAGCTGGATCAGAAGTGGAGCAGCAGCATCACAAGTGGCAGCTTAACCCACTATGCCACAGCATTGGCCTCCCCATTTAAACTCTTTACTTTTTAATTATTGCATTTTATTTTTCATAATTTCTTATTTATTTTCAAATTATTGGGATCGGGGTTGCAGTGCAGCAGGTTAAAATGCTACCTGTGACATCTACATCCCAGCTGCTCCACTTCTGATCCAGCTCCCTGCTAATGGTCTGGGAAATGCAGCAGAAAATGGCTCAAGTGTCTGGGCCCCGGCCATCCACTGGAAGAGCCAGATGAAGCTCCTGGCTCCTGGCTTCTGCCTGGCCCAGCCCTGGCCATTGTGGCTATCCTGGGAGTGAACCAGTGGATGGAAGAGCTCTGTCTCTCCCTGTCTCTCCCTGTCTCTGAACTCTTTTAAATAAATAATCGAATGTCTTGTGTGCCATATCAGAGCACCTGGGTTCAAGCCCCAGCTCCAGCTTCTGACTCCGGCTCTCAGCTAGCTGGTGCTGATGCTCCCGGAAGCAGCAGTGATGGCTCAGGTCACCAGCTCCTGCCGCTCCTGCCGCTCCTGCCCTGGGAGACTTGGATTGGATTTCCATCTTCCAGTTTGCCTCAGCCCAGCCCCAGCTGCTGTAGGCATTTGGAGAGTGAGCCAATGGATAGGAACTCTCTCTCTTTGTCTCTCTATTATTATTATTATTTTTTTTTTGACAGGCAGAGTAGACAGAGAGAGAGAGAGAGACAGAGAGAAAGGTCTTCCTTTTTGCCGTTGGTTCACCCAACAATGGCCGCCGTGGCCGGCATGCTGCATCCGGCGCAGCGCGCTGATCCAATGGCAGGAGCCAGGTGCTTCTCCTGGTCTCCCATGGGGTGCAGGGCCCAAGCACTTGGGCCATCCTCCACTGCACTCCCTGGCCACAGCAGAGAGCTGGCCTGGAAGAGGGGCAACTGGGACAGAATCCGGCGCCCCGACCAGGGCTAGAACCCGGTGTGCCGGCGCCACAAGGCAGAGGATTAGCCTAATGAGCCGTGGCGCTGGCTCTTTGTCTCTCTAAAAGCAAGCAAACACACCCCACCTCCCTACCCTGCTTCCTTCACTCTTCCTGGAGCACCACTCTGGTCTACCTGCCTGTCTTCTTTTGTCTTTTCCTTTGCATGGTCTACACCTTCCATAAGCTCTCTCCTCTCTGCAGCTTAGCCTCCCAGCCCCCACCCCCGACTCTCCTGTGTCTTGGAGGACACCTTCTGCACCAGCTCCAGGGTTTCTTTGCACTCCGGTTCCACAATGCTCTCGGCTGTGGTCACCAATGACTGTCAGAAACAGCTTCGTGGCCTCACTCTAGGGGAAGTTACATCTCACCATAGAGAGGTCCCCTTTGCAACCTCACAGAACTGAGAATAAAAGATCTTCTTGACTCAAAGCCAAATAAGCAGCTTGTCCTCAATCAACACGTCATCTGCTAAGTCTAATATTTAAAATCCTGAGTGCTTTAACTTTGCAAATTATAATTTTTAGGTGAAAAACATACATTTTCTTCCAATGCTCATCACCTAACAGCACAAAAGCGCTTCACTCAAACTTTTTACTCAAAGGTTCCCCTATGACCATAGGGGAAAACGCAACTTAAAAATAAATGGCTTCCCCAGCTTCATGCTGACCTTTGTAGAAATGGACTCATAATTAAAAACTATATGCCAGGAGGCTTTGTATGGGGGACGGGTATGAACATGCCGTTGATCATCAGAAGGGAGACACCTTGTCTTTCACTGGTGCAGAACAAGAGAACAAAGGAAGGTAAGAGCGAGGCTGAGTGAGTCCAGCTTGGCGCGCAGGTGCTGCAGTCAGCACACCTGGCCTCCCCACCTGACTCCACGGAGCTATGCACTCCACGACTCCCTGTTGGGGTCTCGGTTTTCTCACCAGTAGAAGGAGGAGTACAGTAGTAGCCATCTCCTAGGATTGATGGAAAGGAGTTTAGAGTTCCTAGCACCAGGTAACTCTTCAAAAACTGCTGGCTGTAACAATTATTAGCATTTCTGTTCTCCTTGCATCCTGTTTTGGAAATGTATCGCCTGGATAGTTGAGACTATGAGACATAGTAGGAGAGTCCTAGCAAAAGCTAATATTTTCCCAGTGATCTTATAACTGGCTTGTGTTCTTAATATCAACGCTTATGTGGAAACTGAAAAAGCAACACAGAAATCCTACTACCCTTAAGTATATAATGTGAGTGCCTCCCTTACAGGTAAGAGGCAAAGCTTTTCCCCAACAAGGAGGCCAGGCTGCTGCTGTTAGAGTGAAAAGGATTTCAGAGGGGCTGGCGCCCAGGTGTGGTAGGTTAAGCCATCTCCTGCAACACTAGCAAGCCGTAGAAGCACCTATTCAAGTCCTAGCTGTGCCCCTTCCCATCCAAATCCCTGTTAATACACCTTGGAAGGCAGTGAATGATGGCCCAGGTGCTTCGGCCCCTGCATGCCCATGGGAGACCTGGATGGAGTTCCAGGCAACTGGCTTTGGCCTGGCCTAGCCCTGGCCATTGTGGCCACTTGGGAGTGAGGCAATAGAAAGATCTTTCTCCCTCTATCTCCCCGTCCCATAACTCTGCCTTTCAAATAAATACATCTTAAAAGAAAAAGGCATGAAGACAATATTGGAGGCAACAGGTCTTTTTACTGAGAATCAGATCCTACAAAGAACATCCTGTGCTTTGAAATCAAAGGTTACCAGAATGTGTGTATGTATGGGGGAACTGGATAAGCTGGCTTGCATACGTCTCAGTTTTTTGTATACTGGGGATGTCAATAACCCACCTGTTTAACACTGATGCAATTATCTAATGTCCAGGCCACATTCAATTTCCCCAATTATCCTAGTAATATCAATTCATTTTTTTCTGACCTAGATCATACTTTGCATTAGTTGTCCTCTTTATGGTGCTCTGATTAGAAGAGTCCCCTCATCTTGGTGTGTGGCTTCATTAACATTGGCATCTTCAGTTCAGCTCAGGCTATTTGGCTTGTGGAATGTTGCAAGGTTCAAATTAGATTGACATTATTTTTTTATTTATTTTTTTTTAAATTAGTGTTTTTTTAAATATTTATTTATTTGAAAAACAGAGTTACAGAGAGGCAAAGGCAGAGAGAGAGAGAGAGAAAGAGAGAGAGAGAGTCAGTCTTCCATCTGCTGGTTCACTCCCCAATAGTCACAATGGCCAGAGCTGCGCCGATCCGAAGCCAGGAGCTTCTTCTGGGTCTTCCAAGCAGGTGCAGAGACTCAAGGACTTGGACCATCTTCCACTGCTTTCCCAGGCCATAGCAGAGAGCTGGAATTGAAGAGGGGCAGCTGGGACTCAAACCGGTGCCCACATGGGATGCCGGAACTGCAGGCAGTGGCTTTACCCAATAAGCCACAGTACCAGCCCCAGCAATATTTTTTAAAACTGGGCTGTAAAGCCAGGAGGCAGGGGTGGTCTTTTGGCCTACAGATTAAGATGCCCAAGTCTCACATCAGTGTGCCTGGGTTTGATTCCTGGCTCTGGCTCCTGACTCCAGCTTCCTGCTGATTCAGGCCCAGTGTGGCAGTGGCAATGGTACAAGTAATAGGGTTCCTGCCACCTATTTGAGGCCTGGATTGAGTTCCTAGGTGTGGGTATTTAAGGAGTGAACCAGCAGATGAGAACTCTCTGTCTCTCTACCTCGCAAATAGAAATGTAAGTAAAAAAAAAAAAAAAAAAAGCCAGTGAGGCGCAGTGGCTATGGACTTGGGCTATGGAGTTGGATTTTCATTCTCTATTAGCTAAACTTTTTTAAAAAAGATTTATTTTATTTATTTGAAAGACAGAGTTACAGAGAGAGGTAGAGACAGAGAGAGAGGTCTTCCTTCGCTGGTTCACTCCCCAGATGGCTGCAACGGCCGGAGATGCGCTGATCTGAAGCTGGGAGCCGGGAGCCTCTTCCAGCCTGCAACCCCAAGGACTTGGGCCATCTTTTAATGCTTTTCCAGGCCATAACAGAGAGCTGGATCAGAAGAGGAACTGCTGGGACTAGAACCGCATCCATGTGGGATGCCAGTGCTTCAGGCCAGGGCTTTAACCCGATGCACCACCATAGCTATACAAACTTAATCAAATTTTACGGCTGACATTGCTTTCCACTGGGTTGGGCTGTGGCTTGCTATGTGGGCATCCCATATGGGAGTGCTGGTTGGGAAGACAGCGTAAGATGGACACATACTTGGGCCCCTGCCACCTTTGTGGGAGACCAGGATATATAGTTCTGGCTCCCGGCTTTGACCTGGCCCAGCTCTGGCTGTGGCAGCCATCTGGGGAGTGACCAGTGGATAGAAACTTTCTTTTTCTGTTTCTCCCTCTCTCTGTGTCACTCTGCCTTTCAAATACATCCACTTATGTAATTATATTTTTAAAAAGATTTATTTATTTGAAAGGCAGAGGCAGAGAGAGAGAGAGAGGTCTTCCATTCACTGGTTTACTCCCCAAAGGGCCACAATGGCCAGAGCTGGGCCAATCCAAAGCCAGGAGCCAGGAGCCTCTTCCAGGTCTCCCACATGTGTACAGGGGCCCAAGGACTTGGGCTGTCTTCCACTGTTTTCCCAGGCCATAGCAGAGAGCTATATCCGAAGTGGAGCAGCCAGGACTCAAACCAAGGCCCACATGGGATGCCGGCACTGCAGGCGGCGGCTTTCACTAAGCCACAGCGTGGGCCCCTCATAATTTTTTTTTTTCACTGCTTAGTATCTACCATTATGTCAGCTGCCGCAGTAAAAAGCAGCTCCTAAATGGAAGTAGTTTTGACGTGTAATCTCTGATTTCCAACAGCTTACTGGGGCGAAATGACTAAAATATGAGAAACAATCAAAGTGGAATCAAGTGCTGTTAACCTGAATGAGCATGAAGTTCACGTTGGGGGCCAGCATTGAGGCATAGGGAGTTAAGCCACTGTGTGTGACGCTGCCATCCCATATGGGTGCCAGTTTGAGTCTCAGCTGCTCCATTTTTAATTCAGACCCTGCCTGTGCGCCCGGGAAGCCAGCAGAAGATGGCCCAATTGCCACCTTAGTGGGAGACCCTAATGGAGTTTGCAGCCATCGGGGGAGTGAACCAGCAGATGAAAGATCTCTCTATCTCTTCGTCTCTCTCTGTAACTCTGCTTTTCAAATAAACCTTAAAAAAAAAAAAAAGTTCATGTTGACAGGAGCAGAGAGAAGTGGTCTGTGTAGAGTGAAATAGCTGAAGAAGAGTGGATTTAAAAATGACCAAAGAGATGACAGGCATTGCTCCAGGCAGACAAGATCAGCTGAGAGAGGAATAATACTTGGGTGAAAAATAGAAGGCAGTGGGAACGAAGATCAAAGCTGGGGGGAGGGGGCCAGATGAGGGTAGCTTAAAACCAGGCGCAAGCAACCAGCCCTCAGCACGAAGTGAGGGGAGCCATTTTAGTTTTTGACCCTGCGGTTTTAGCCAAGTAGAGAAAAACTGGGAGCTCAGGCCGTGCAAAACAACCCCCAAAGGGCAAAACGATTTTGTCTTTCGGCGGAAAGATGTCACCCATGTGAATGCTCATTTGCAGGTGAGGAGCTTAAGCAATAGATGTGACCGAGACATTTCACCTGGAAGCCAGGGGTTGGGCCCCAGCGCGCCACATCCCTGATGTTTAATTCCAGTCTAGACTCCTACTGTTAACAAGTTAGTTTCCCAAGTTTAGCAAAGTGTCTGCGGATTGTGATGTTGGTGACGGGGCCTGGTTTCAGGGAGGAAAAAAGATGGGGAAGGGTGAGAAAGTGAAAGGAAGGGGGTGGAGAGGGGTGGAGAAAGGGTATCGGTGCGAGCCGGGCCGCCAGGGTCCGAACGGGAGGGGTCGGGGGTCGAGCGGCCCCTAGGGGCCCCCTCCAGCCCCCGCCCCTCGCCCCGGAGGCCGCAGCCGCGGGCGCGGCGCGTGTGCTCGCGGGCGGGGCGTCCCGCGGCCGGCGGCGGCCAATCCGGGCGGGCGTCCGGGAGGGGCGGGGCTTGCCGGCTCGGGCTCCGCGAGTCCTCCTTTTTGCACACACACGAATACAAAGAGCCAAACGACCTTCGGGTATCCTTTTTCCATTTTTTTTCCTCCTTAATCTTGTGTGCGTTTTCAAAAATTTTTAAAAATAGAGATCTGTGGCAGTGCTGGGGTGAGGAAAGTGTTGCGCCGGGGGTGCTCTTTCCCCCATTTCTTCTGCTGTCTCTCTTCCTCTTTCTTTTTCCTGGTCGAGGTTTTGAATATACCAAGAAGTTGCGAAGCAGGATGGCCGTGTACAACTGCTTCCAGCCAAATTGATAGCTTTTTCCTTTTTGTTATCACATTTTAAGGACTGGTAAATTTTTGTGGTTGAGGGATTTTAAGAATCGAGCCGCTGGGGAAGTGTAGATTTCTTTTTTTTTTTTTTTTTTTTAAGCGGGCTGAAGGGATCATGTAAATTTCTACCACGGGCATCGTTGGAGGCAGCAGAGAGATTTGAGGCTCCCTCACAAAGCTGTTTTCGTGCGTTTTACACACCCGCCCCCAGAACCAAAACCAAGTGGCCTGGACGTGGCAACTGTCCAAGGCCAATAGGTTAAAAATATTGGGAGGTTATAATGGGGACACTCATTTCCCTGGGGAGGGAGGAAAGCCCTTCTTACTGTGTGTTTTGCACACACATTTTCATGAGGCCATTTCTGTGTGTGTGTGTGTGTGTGTTTACTGCAAAACGATTTCACAGAGATTTATCTTGCGGTTTATTCTTTGTGTATATGTATGGTATGTGTATATATGTCATTTTATTTTCCAAAGGATTACTTTTGGTTTTGTGTCTGCAAAGTAGCCCCTAGGATGTGAATTTTTTTTTCTGTTGTGTTCCCAAATGTGATCAAAACAGGATTTCTTATGCAAAGTAGAGCTTAGTATACTTAGCACTTACATTCTGTGTGCATTTACTGTATCTCTCTACTCTTCCGAAGGACCAGATAACTGCCAGGGAGTATGCAGTCCATGTGGCAATTTATTGAATCTGGGTCCAGGGTCGTCTTCAGGGACTGTTTTGCCTTAAGTGGTTTCGCTTTTTACTGTCTCACGTTCTTCAATGTACAGCTGTGTGTATTTGGGCCTTTCTGTGTGGTTTGGTTGGTGTGTTCGGAAGGGCAAGTTCTCTCTTGGCTTTTTGACAAAATGGTCGTTCATTGGTTAAGATTTGTTTGAAAAGCTCCACAGCTGGCCAAATATCAGGGGGAAAAATCCAGTCAAGTCCAATTTGCAGAATCTATCTGGTGGTGATGGGGTGAGGGCGGGGGTGGGATGGAGGAGGCCAAGAGAGGCAAAGGCAAGTAACCGGAGGCATGCGAAATGCATTTTGGTTCTCAGGCTGCATTTTTTGGAATGGAAACCCTTCTCCCCATGTCTGAGAGTCACAGAGAAAAGTGTGAGCCCTAGACAACAGGCTTGGCAGACTGCTGGTGTAGGAACCCTGGTCTCCCCTCCTGCTGTTAAAAAACACTTGTCCCCCATATAGGAGTCCTAGAGAAAACACCTCCAGCCCAGTCGGTGTCGCGGGTTGGAGTGAGAGCTTGGGAAGCCTGCGGGGTGAGGAGGGAGGCACTGGAACGGCACAAGTGTAGTAGCGATCAGGAGATGAAAAAGGATCTCCTGGAGGATTGCAGTTTCATTACAGCAGATCCTCTGCAGGGGCCTAGTGCATTCTCATTCCTCCAGTGTGTAAGACACCCCAATAAGAACTGCAGTAAAATTACTTGTACAAGGTCTGGAGATTTATCATAAAGTGGCCCTGTATGGGCCCTCTGGGTTGCTTACCTTACCGAGTGAGGTTTTGTGTGTGTCTGTGTGTGTATTTAATTCCCTAGCAATGCTAGTCAGATCAGTGCGAGTAAGTCCTGGCTCCTCTCTGGATCCCACAAGTTGAGTCTTGCGTTTCTTTGAGCTCTGGTCTCTTCTCGGTAGAGTCATGGGAGTGATGGGACTTTCTGACGGAGGTGTCCCCTTTCCGACTTTTGTCTGCGTCATGTACTTTCAGCTTCTGAGGAAACCAGGGTACACAGCCCGTGCCCGGCTTCCTAGGCTATTGGGTTTCTACATCTTGGAACCCAGGCTTACTATAGCCAACGTCCTCGCTCTGAGTTTCTTTGTAAGAAAGAATTCCTCCCAAGATCAATAGTTGGCTTGGCCTTCTTACCAAAGCAAAGCCAATCTAAACTCTTGTTCATTTAGCCTGAGAGTCCGCGGGCCCCTAGAGATGAAAAGTTGTTTAGGAGCAACTTTTAGCGCCCTCTCAAAGATTTGTAACCTTGGCCAGCAGGAACTAAATGTCGGCCGCCACCAAACGTATGAAACGGATCTGTGGTCACCATATTTATAGTCGTGTACACACAGCTTTGCAAGCGGCAGAGAACAAAAGCAAGTAAACAAAAAAGCAAAAAATGGCGTCTGACGGCCTTGAAAAAGCCTCACAGTCGTGTGCCTCCCTGAGGAGGCCCCTCCCCTCCCTTGCTTTGAGTGACTGTGACTTACAGCCAATAGGATCCCCTAGACCTGCTCCCGCCCATTCTGCAACCGCCAATCAGCGGGAGCCAGAGGGCCAGCTGGGCGGTGTCTCGCCGCGTGAGTGCGCGGGCCAGGTACACGGGCAGGCGGTGCTGAGTCCTTCGTCTGCGTGCGCGCCTCTGCCCGGCTGAGTCAGCGGGAGCCGTAGCGAGGGGCACACGCGGCGGAACGCGTGTAGGGCTGTTTAAGTGGGGCTCCCGCCCCGCCGCGAGCGCTGCTGTGGTCACGTAGTCCACCTACGGCGGTTTAGCAAGAACCCCGCCGCGCTTCGGGCTGTTCTGCCTCTGCCTCCCTCCCCGAAATCGCCCCGTTTCTGTGGGACCCCCGGGGCGTCTGGTTGCCCACAGTAGGGGTCGCCCGGTCCCCTGCGGGTCTCCGCCCCGGGCGTCGCCGCCTGTCCTAGCCAAATCACGCTGTCTCCTCAGAAATGGTTCTGCTGTCCCCGGTGCCCACCTTGACATCTTTGACTAATATTTAATCAACTAACATTTACCCAGGGCCCGCAAGACACAGGATAGACTTCTGGGAGCTGGTTTTTGCTTTCTCAGTCTCCAGAAATACAGCAAGAATCCTGTATGTAAGGCATCTTCCTATGAAAACCTGAAACCCAGAAAAAAAAATTTTTTTAAAGATTTCTTTATTTGAAAGAGTTATATATAGAGAAAAAGATCTTGCGTCCTCTGGTTCACTCCCCAAAATGGCCACAAAGGCCAGGCCCGAGCCCAGCTGAAGCCAGGAGCTTCATCGGGTCTCCCAAAGCGCTTGGGCCATCTTCAGCTGCTTTCCCAGGCCATTAGCAGGGAGCTGGGAGGGAAGTGGAGCAGCCGGAACAGTAACTGGTGCCCATGTGGGACGGCAGCTTTACCTGCCATGCTGCAACACCGGCCCCCTGAAACCACCACAACTTTTGTCTTCCCAAGTTGTGCTTTACCAAATGTGCATGAAAAATGACTTTGGTATGCTTCCTCAAAAACTCTCCTCCTACTGTGAGTATACTTGGGATTTGCAGATTACATAGAGCCCTCTTTAAGACCCTACTCTATCCTGTGTGTCTTTTTACCCCTAAAAATGAGGTCTTGGATTTTTTTTTAACAGATCTTAGATCAGATACTCAAACTGTAGGAAAAGAGTGTTTTGTGCTATTTATGCTATTTTCTTACCTGCTCTATTTGTGATAAGGCACCCATTTCTGATAGAAATAGGTTTTGAGAGGACTCTAACAGATGGGCCATTTTGCACCCAAAGTGGAAGAGCAGGGCTGACCGGCACGGCAGGAGCTTGAAGTGGCCTTTTTCCTTTTTTATTTCATAAAATAAATATCATGATATGAATTGCCATGCTTTCAGTAATCACATTTAAGGAAGTGCATTTCCAGCCTGACCCTGAATGAGTCAAGGGCCCATTATAAAACATGCATCATCTCAGTGATACCGTATCATACACATCTACTAAATAGTGAGAAAACTTTGATTTTTCATAGTTTGGAGGTGAACTCAGTCGTGCAGAAAATTCAAACTCAGAATGGGGAGAAAGCAAGCAAGGGAACTGCCAAGAGTATGATATATTTAGTACTAACAAAAATACATGTGACTCAGGAGGAAAGGGATAGTTAAGCTTATGGACAGTCTCACCCTGAGCTGTCTATAGGAGATGAGCTTTCTTTTTTTATCTAACTGTGTGTGAAAAAATATCAAAATTATTGAAAAGTACATTTTCAGGCTCATTTCACATGTATTAAAATTAGACCAATACTGAAATGAATGAACCTCCGGCATGTATTTTATGAACGGCTGAGTCTGACATCTATTGTCATTTTGTCTTGGCAACTAACTCATCATAAGATTAAAGATTTTTTTCTTAATACCCAGGCCTACAGATTGATAGCATTTTACAAAAGGCACGTGTATTATTCTATGATGGTCAATCTTAGTTTGTTACTAGTTTTTCTTTCTTGAACAGAAATATGAACTCTTGGCTTTAAATTATCTAGCAATCTGGAACTGGCAAAGTTGACAGCCTTAATACAGAATAATAATGATACCGCCGTGGCCTGGATCATTTACTGGTGTTAACCACTGCTTTGCCAGTCATGCTGGGGATTGATTGCTTCATGGATTAGTGACTTATATATATATATATATATATATATATATATATATATATTTATAAATAAATCTCTTTTTTATTTTTTTATTTTTATTTTTGACAGGCAGAGTGGACAGTGAGAGAGAGAAAGGTCTTCCTTTTTGCCGTTGGTTCACCCTCCAGTGGCCGGCGCACTGTGCTGATCCGAAGCCAGGAGCCAGGTGCTTTTCCTGGTCTCCCATGCGGGTGCAGGGCCCAAGCACTTGGGCCATCCTCCACTGCCTTCCCGGGCCATAGCAGAGAGCTGGCCTGGAAGAGGGGCAACCGGGACAGAATCCAGTGCTCCGACCGGGACTAGAACCCGGTGTGCCAGCGCTGCAAGGCGGAGGATTAGCCTATTGAGCCACGGCGCCGGCCGATATATATTTGAGAATAAAAGTACCAGAATAAAGTCTAGGTGTGTTCATAACATCGGCAGGGTTCAGTGGGCTAGAGAACCTTCAGCTAATGTAGAAAAAAGTGAGAGTAATTATGTTTGGTCTAGAGCATTAAAAAGGAACTCAACAGGTTGTGGCAACAGATAATGCAGTCATGTCTACCGTAAAGTTATTTTATCAATTTGAATTCTGCATCCTGAGAAAAAAAATCTGTCTCTATAGTAAAAAGCATCCCTGTGACAACAACTGACTCTTCTGTATGCCCAGTGAAGTTTGCCCTCCTGGAGTCATTTTCCATCTCTGAGGGAACTCGGAGTGAGGAGCTTGCCCTTCTTTCTCACAGCCGAAGGACCCTTAAGGAAGAAAACTTAAATCCTTTCCTAATGTCTTCTCTCTTTACTTTTACACTAGCCTTTTTCCTTTCTGTATATATACAGGATACACACACACACACACACACACACACACACACATGCTTTCTGTGTCTTGGAAATACTTTAACTCCTAAAGCCTCTTTCAACTTCCTTACTATTTCCTCCTCCCTCCCTCCCTCCCTCCCTCCCTCCCTTATTTATTTCTTTGAAAGTCAGAGTTACACAGAGAGGGAAGGAGAGGCAGAGAGAGAGAGGGAGAGAGAGGTCTTCCATCTGCTGGTTCACTCCCCAACTGGCTGCAACGGCCAGAGCTATGCCAGTTTGAAGCCAGGAGCCAGGAGCCAGGAGCTTCTTCCAGGTCTCCCAAGTCAGTACAGGGGCTCAAGGACTTGGGCTATCTTGTACTGCTCTCCCAGACCACAGCAGAGAGCTGGATCGGAAGTGGAACAGCCAGGACTTGAACCGGCACCCATATGGGATGCTGGCACTGAAGGTGGTGTCTTTACCCACTAAGCCACAGCGCCGGTCCCAGTCCCTCCTTCCTTTCAAAGTTAACCTGCAGAAAGCTTTGAGTCTTGCTTTCATTTTGTTGCCATCTGATTGCTCTTTCATCTGCTGAGTGGTGTCACTCCTCTCTGGTCATCATAGACAAGTAAAATGTATTTCTTTAATTTTCATCTTCCTTAACCACCCTGCTGCACTTCCCACTTTTTTTTTTTTTTTTTTTTTTTACTTATTTGACAGGTAGAGTTAGAGAGAGAGAGAGAGAGAGAGAAAGGGAGAAAGGTTTTCCTTTTCCTTCCATTGGTTCACCCCCGAAATGGCCACCATGGCCGGTGTACTGCACCAATTCGAAGCCAGGAGCCAGGTACTTATCCTGGTCTCCCATGGGGTGCAGGGCCCAAGCACTTGGGCCATCCTCCACTGCACTCCCGGGCCACAGCAGAGAGCTGGACTGGAAGAGGAGCAACTGGGACAGAATCTGGCGCCCCAACTGGGACTAGAACCTGAGGTGCCAGTGCCGCAGGTGGAGGATTAGCCAAGTGAGCCACGGCGCCGGCCCCTAGATTCACTTTCTTGACATTTTCTCTACTTTGGATCCCATAGACTGTTTTGCTCCCACCTCACTGACCATTCTTTCTCAAGTTTCTCTTTAAGGGAAGCCTCTTCGTGGGATTGGCATAAGGCACTGTCCTTGGCTGTTGATCTCCCTTTACACTCGCTCACTCAGCCTCCCAGTTTCAACCATAATCCCCCTGCTAAGGGCACCAAACCTGCATTTCAGCTCTGACCTTCCTACCATTTGTGTTTTTCAGTCCTGTTCAGTTGTTTTCAAAATGTTACACTTAAAGATGTTGCTATCTGTTGAAATTGATCTTTTAAGATAAAATTTATGTATTTATTTGAAAGAGAGAGACAGACAGACTTCTATCCTCTCATTCAATCTCCAAATATCCACAATAGCCAGTACTGGACTAGGCTGAAGCCAGGAGCCAGGAGCTCCATCTGGGTATCCTGTATGGGCGACAGGGACCCGAGTACTTGAGCCATCGTCTGCTGCTTCCCAGATCCGCTATTGGGGAGCTGGATCAGAAGTGGAGGCAGAACTTTATCCCAGACACTCAGATGTGGGTTGCAGGCATCCCAAGCAACAGCTTAACCCTCTGTGCCACAGTGCTCACCTCAGTATATTAATGTATATTTATTGATTTTCATTTATTTGAAAAGCAGAGACACACAGACACAGATCACAGAGAGAAATCTTCCATCTGCTGGTTTATTCCCCAACTGCTCACAACAGCTGGGGCTGGACCAAGCTAAAGCCAATCCAGATCTCCCATGTGGGTGGCAGGGACCCAAGTACTTGGGCCATCACCTACTGCTTCCCAGGGTGCACGTTAGCTGGACGCTGAATCTGAAACAGAGCCAGACTCAAATCCAGGCGTGCTGATGTAAAAAGCAAGTCTCTCAAGCCATCTTAACTGCTATGCCAAATTCCCACCCCTGAATTTTTTTTTTAAAAGATTTGTTTTATTTATTTGAAAGGCAGAGTTACAAAGAGAGAGAGAGAAAGAGAGAGATCTTCTACCCTCTGGTTCACTCCCCAAATGTCTACAACAGCGAGGGCTGGGAAGCCAAGGAGCCAGGAGCTGGTTCTGGGTCTCCCACATGGGTGCAGGGGCCCAAGCACTTGGGCCGTCCTCCACTAATTTCCCAGGCACATTAACAGGGAGCTGGATGGGTAGTAGAGCAGCTGGGAGTTAAACTGGTGCCTGTATAGGATGCTAGCCTCTCTGGCAGCGGCTTTACCTACCACGCCAAAGTCTGGCTCCTGAAATTTAACATATTAAATAAATGCACATCTTTTATAGCATACGGGGGCTTCCTCTCAGCTGCCTCATACCTGTTATTCAGTGGTGAAGGCTTGTGTATGTGACCTCAGGTTGCGATCTTCTTTAACATTTATTTAGTTTAGTCTTTGAGAGGCAGAGAGAGAGAGAGAGCTCTCATCCCTTAATTCAGTCCCTAAATGGCAGGAGAGCAGGGAACTGAAATCAGGTTGCCCACGTGGGTGGCAGGGACCCAACTACTCAAGCTTTCACTGCCTCCCAGGGTGTGCATCAGCAGGAAGCTGGAATCCGGAGCAGAGCTGAAACTGGAACTCAGGCACCTGCTGTGGGATGTGGGCATCCCGAGTGGCGTCTTCACTAGTGTGCCAAATGCCCACCCAGGTTATTTTTTTTAAAGATTTATTTATTTATTTGAAAGACTTACACAGAGAGAGGAGAGGCAGAGAGAAAGAGAAAGGTCTTCCATGCAGGTACAGGGGCCCAAGGACTTGGGCCATCTTCTGCTGCTTTCCCAGGCCATAGCAGAGAGCCAGATTGGAAGTAGAGCAGCTGGGATTCGAACCAGTGCCCATATGGGATGCTGGCACTGCAGGCGGCGGCTTTACCTGCTCTGCCACGGTGCCAGCCCCACCCCACCCCACCCAGGTTTAAACGCTTGAAGTCTTTAACCAGTATCTTCACATACAAACCCCTCCTCTCCCACCAACATTTGTTAAGTAAAGACATGTCAGCTCTTCCCCCAGGGGTTGAACTTTTGCGTCCACAACCCCCATTCTCATCAACTCACTCCTGAGTCAAACAGCCTCCTGCGAGCTTCCAGTCCGTGATTTCCAGGTCCTCTTACCGTGTAAGCCCCTCTCTCCCACGCCTCACGCGCACCTTTAAGGCCTGTGATGTTTGTTGTGTTCTCTCCAGAACGCGTTAGCACCCTACCCCTTCCTCCCTACCTTGCTCAAGGCTCAACTGCACATTTTCCTGCTGTTAGAACTCCTTGTTGCACTCCTGTGATTTTACCCTTTGATCTTTTCATTATTTGAACTGATTCCTCAGGAATTTCTCAGTCTGTGTGTGTTTTGCTTTTTTGCTTTCAGTAGGCTAACTCTGGGACACTCCATGGTCTGTAGACATTCCCATTTTCAAGTACCCTGAAAGCTCCTTGCCTGCGAAGACTTGGTCCCTTGATTTGTGTGCCTCGTCGGTGGAGTCCATTCTGTGGATTCATCCTTCGGCGGAGGGTTTTTGGAAACACTTCTCTTTCCCTTTTCATTTGCTTGCCTTCTCTAATGGAGATGTATCCCGCTAATGAAATGAGTGCTTTGTTTGTAATCACCTCCCCAGCATTTAAATTGTTATCTGGTTAGTAAATAGAATGTGAAATACTCCTTTATTACTTGCTGACCCCAATTTCTTTCCGTGTCTTAGCAGTGAGGTGGGGGACTGTAGTTGGAGGCAGCAGAATTAAGTCAGCGGAATTAAGTCAGCAATAGTGTCCATGGAAACCGAGAGCTATTTGAATGCCCACTGTGCTATACTGTACTTGGCCAGGCTTTTATGGACAGGTTTGTATACCTGTTGCTCTGAATGTGACAATACAGAATGGACGTAATGTGGTGATATGCAAAGTAGACAAGCAGAAAAGATACTAAGCACCACAGTGGACTCACAATAGGAAAATACATTTTGCATAAAAAATTGCAGTTAACTATTATCCTTAGTCTAAGGTCAAGCCATGATAGTAAATAAGTTACAAATACTCTTTTTCTCAATTACCTTGCTAATATCACAGAAGGCTATATATCAGTAAATGTATGCTTCTTTTCTTGAGATTTACTTATTTGGAAAGCAGAGTTACACACACACACACACACACACACACAGAGTGAGCTTCTATTTGCTGATTCACTCCCCAAGTAGTTGCAATGGGCTACTTTGGGCCAGGCCGAAGCCAGGAGCCTGGAACTCCACCTGAGTCTCTTACGTGGGTGCCAAGTGCCCAAAATACCCGGGCCATCCTCCACTGCTTTCCCAGGCACATCAGCAGGGAGCTGGATCGGAAGTGGAGCAGCCAACCAGTACTGCAACAGAGGCTCACATAGGATGCCTGTGTTACGGTCGGCGGCTTAACCTGCTGCACCAAAACACTGGCCCATCTAAATGCTTTCTTGGTGAGTTGAATTTATTGTTTCTTAGAAATGTGGTATTAAATTTAGGGGCCAGTTTCCACCAGTTCTATTTTTAGCCATTGCATTGTATTGAAGATTATGGGTGTCCTGGGTGAGACACAAAGGTCAGGGCATGAGCATAGCCCCAGCTGCTGTGTGTGGAGCACGGACTGCGTGCCAGTCTGTGGGTGCCTTGCACATGTGATTGAAATCTTCACGGAAACACCCCAGGTAGGCAGAGCTGAGAAAACTAGGACTCAGGAAAGTGAAATCATGTGCTCAAGTTCACACAGCTCATAAATGATGCAGCCAGACCGAAAGTCCTTTCTTGTTTTCACCTCCATTTCAGTGCTATTTCAGAAAGGAGTCCGAGGGGCCGTTGTGTGGAGTAGCAGGTTAAGCCTCTGCCTGCTTCGCCGGCATCCCATCCAGGTGCTGAATCGAGTCCCAGCTGCTCCACTTCCGATCCAGCTCCCTGCTAATGCACCTGGGAAAGCAGTGGAAGGTGGCCCAAGTGCCTGGGCCCCTGCATCCACATGGGAGACCCAGAGGAAGCTCCTGGCTCCTGGCTTTGGCCTGATCCAGTCCTGGCCATTCCAGCCATCTGGGGAGTGAACCAGCAGATGTAAGATCTCTGTCTATCCTCCTCTCTTTATAACTCCTTCAAATAAATAAAAAGATAAATCTTTAAAATAAAAATAAAAAAGAAAAAAAGAAGACTAAGAATATAGCAGTTGTCACTTTGATGCCAGGAAGGGGTTAGGTAACCTATGCAGCGTCTCAACATGATGCATCCTAATTTTTTTAAATATTTATTTATTTATTTGAAAGGCAGAGTTAAAGGGAGAGAGAGAAATCTTCTATCTACTGGTTCAGTCCTCAAGTAGTCACAATGGCTTGGGCTGGACCAGGTTGAAGCCACAAGCCCAGAACTCCATCTGGGGCTCCTACATGGGTGGCAGAGCCCCAATTACATGGGCCATCTTCTGCTGCCTTTGCAGGCACATTAGCAGGAAACTGGATTGGAAGCAGAACAGCCGGGACTCAAACTGGTGCTCTGACACGGGATGCCAGCATTGTAGGCAGTGGCTTAACCTGCTGTGCCGCAATTCCAGCCCTGCATCATAATTTCTGATTTGATAAATACCGAATCAGTTGGCAAGTGTGTGTACCCAATATGTACTATCACCAAATATAACTTTTTAAAAATATTTATTTGTTTGAGAGGCAGAGTTATAGACATAGAGAGGGAGACATAGAGAGGGAGAAAAAGAGAACTTCACTCCCCAAATGGCTGCAGTGGCCAGAGCTGGGCTGATCTGGGACAAACAGCCAGGAGCTTCTTCCTGGGTCTCCCATGTGGGTGCAGAGGCCCAAGCACTTGGACCCTCTTCCACTGTTTTCCTAGGCCATTAGGGAGCTGGATTGCAAGTAGAGCAATCTGGGACCCAAACTGGCACCCATATGGGATGCCGGCACTGCTGGCAGAGGCTTAGCCTGCTACGCCACACGCGGGCTCCCAAATACAACTTTCTTCTTTTCCCGGCACCTATGTTTCAGACTAAACTTGTGTGGTGTTAGCTTAAAGTAAAATAAAAATAAATAAATACATACATACATACAAACTGGGGGAGATATTTGGCACTGTGATCAAGGTTGCCTGGCCTGCCCACGTTCCGTATCGGAATGCCTAGGTTCACATCTTGGCTTCACTCTCCTAGTTTTTCCTAATGCACATCCTGGGAGGCAGTGTTGATGGCTCAGCTACTTGGTCCCTGCCACCCACGTGGGAGACTCGATTGATTCACCCTGGATTGAGTTCTGGGCTCCTGACTGGCCCCCTGCTGTGGCTGTTGGAGGTATTTTTCTCTCCTGTTTCTTTGCCTTTCAAATAATAATAATTAAAAAAAAATGCTTTGGGAGCAGTCTAGGCCTTTATTTAGGAAAGAAAAGAATACATAAATGATCCATCCATGTAAATTGACATAGAATCGCTCAGTGCTTTCCCTTAACCTTTAGTTTTAATTTGGTTTAACCTTTAGTTTCAGGTTTAGCTATGCCTCCCAGTGACTCGAATGACAGCAAAGTTGTAAATGGTTTGCGTTAGGTTCTTACAAGAAGTGAATATCTGGCAGAGAAAAGCCATTTCTTCGATATGAAGGGTGAAAAGAGCAAATTAAAGACTATTCTTTAATAACCAAGTGTAATTAAAATGCATTGTCAGATTTATGTTTTAGTACCTCAGAGGCATCGATATTGCCTATTTCTGAAATGAGATTGCTGATTCAAAAGAAAAAAAGAAAAAACCAAAAGCCTCGATGTTATAGAACTTTCTCCTAACCTCCTCCTCTCCTTTTAATTGTGACGTTATGATATAATTTAGAGTGTAAGATAGGACTGTGTCTTGGGGAAATTGTAAGCATACTTGAGGTTTTGTTCTTTTTTGCATAATCAAGTATCAGCAAACGACAATATTTATGAAATGAAAGCCTGCTCCTTTGTTTGTTTTCTTTCCCCCCTGGAGTGGTTGAGTTGCCTCATGCCCGCAACAGCAGAGCACAGCAGCTTGGCTCCTCACTGCCACTCTGACTTCTTTTAGGAGCTGATCCTGTGGGCCCCGTGCAGCCCTCGGCAGCGTAGATGCTGCTGTGCAGCTGTAGAGATGGGAGGGCCAGAGCTGAATGCTCTGGGCTGATGGCCGGAGGATTCGGGACCACTGGTCTCCTTGGCAGGGGCCGTGACGGCAAGAAGCTGTGGCATCCTGGGTCACCCCAGCTCAGTTCCCCACCCCCACCCCAAAGCATTAATGACATAACAGTGAGACGTCGGCCGGTGGCACGCGGAGGGCTGCATTCCTTATTTAGGAGCCTCCGAATGCATCTGTATGAAAATTATAGAGAAGGTTGCAATCATGATTCTTTATGTCAACAAGAAGTGGTATCGGTTAAGAAGAAAAAATCCAACACTAGATTGAAAGTAGCAATAACGGGATTCTGCTGTCTTCCCTGACCTTGAAAGAGACATATCCCCTCGATGCATGTGGCTTCTCTGGACCGGGGGTAATACGTGCTCCTAAGTGCTGCCGGGCAGATGAGATACCTGTGCGGAGCCTTCGGGAACGATGTCACAGCCATCAAGGGCAGTGCTGTTATTACAGTGAGGCTGGTGAAAGGGAGGAGGGGGGAGACAGATCTTCATTTGCTTCCTTAATCTCCTAATCTTTCCAGATGCCAGTGGATCCTTTTGGGTCCCCAGTCTGTCCTGTAGGGTACGGCACGGGGGGTGCCATGCGTGGGTGCAGCGAGACCACCTTCTGCCCTCTGACGGTGTGCTCATCAGCAAGGCCCCTGGAGGCATCGCGGTAAAGGCTGAGTTGGCAGCCGGGAAGCACAGCATCTGCAAATACAAGAAGGAATCCGTCCCCTCCGCAGGCCATGAGGGGCAGCCATGGCCTGTGTGCTGCGCCCTGGCATGCATGCGTCTCCACAGCACCCACGGCCTGGGCCCCGGGCTCCTCTGACCACCCTCTATGAGAAAGGAGAGTGACGCACAAGCGGCCAGTGTGTGCGTCTCACCGGCCTCTTGAGGCCTGTGGACTAGAGACATCCTTGGCAGAGGCCCCCCGGTGTGAGCGCGCGGGCACCGCACCTGTCGCCATGTCCTTCAGTGCCACCATTCTCTTCTCCCCTCCCAGTGGCAGCGAGGCCAGATGCTGCTGCTGTGCCTGTAAAAGCGAGACTGGCGGAGGCGGCACAGGCTCTCAGGGGGGCAATCCTCCGCCCAGCACCCCCATCACGGTGACTGGGCACGGCCTGGCCGTGCAGAGCTCCGAGCAGCTCCTGCATATCATCTACCAGCGGGTGGACAAGGCCGTGGGCCTGGCCGAGGCCGCCCTGGGGCTTGCCAGGGCCAACAACGAGCTGCTAAAACGTCTCCAGGAGGAAGTGGGAGAGCTCAGGCAAAGCAAAGTGCCCGCCCCCGAGGAAGACAGCGAAGGCCGGACGCACAGCTCCCCAGCCCGGGAGACGGGGCCTCTCAAGGAGAGCCCTGGGGAGGCCTGCAAGGCCCTGTCTGCCGTGGAAGAGGAGTGTGACAGCGTGGGCAGCGGCGTACAAGTGGTGATCGAGGAGCTGCGGCAGCTGGGAGCAGCCTCCGCCGTGGGGCCCGGGCCTCTGGGCTTTCCAGGCCCGCAGAGAGACCTGCGGCTCCCTGGCTGCGCCCTGGCCTCCGGGGAGGGCCCCCCACTGCTCAGCCCTGTGAGTATGGTGGCCACTCCTGAGCACCAGGCCGGGCCTTTCTCGCTCTGCTTCCTCTCTGCTTTCCTTCCATCCTGAGAGCTTCCTTAGGCGCGCGCTTGTGCCTTCTGGCTAGTTGGCGGTCCTGCAGCCGCCTTGGCAGGGGGTCCTTTTTAATGGTGGTGACGAGGTGGCCTCCGCTCCCTCTCAAGAGCTCCGCATGGCACCTTCTCCTCCGCAGCTGGCTCAGCTGCTCTTCGGGCCCTGCCTCTCCTGGCGAGAATGCCTGCCATGCACAGACGGCTCATTCATATTTGATCACGGCCCTCTGCTTGCCAGGAGGAATTCAGCAGAGAGAGCGAGCGAGATGGGAGTGTAGACAGGAGAGAGGCAGAGGAAGGGAAGGTGAGGGGGAGAGGACAAGGATACAGACAATAGCCGGTACGCAGAGGGAAGGAGGCAGGCAGAACTGAGAAAGTGCAAACAGGAGGCCTGGAAGAGAGCGAAGCCACGTGGAGGGGCGAGGAAGGGAACAGCGTGCCGCAACGCAGTGGGCAGTTGAGAGTTAACGGCGACAGAGGAAGAGGGATGAGAAAAGAGCAAGCGCTGGGATTTGCTAGCAGAAGACAGCCATGCCCTGTGCTGTCCAGCTCTCCCTACTCCAGGCCCCAGTGTGCCGGGAGACCCGCAGAAGGTCACGTGGGGAAGCGCCGCGAGGAGATGGAGCCAGCGCAGAGATCCTAGAGCCGCGAGATGGCAGAAGGGTTAGGCTGTCAGCCCTCTCTGCCCTTTCTCACCTCCTGCTCCCCTGCAGCAGGGCTGAGAGCCGCCCTGATGAGTGAAGGGGCTTGAGACAGAACTCCCAGCCCATCTGCTGGATGAGATGAATCACTCCCGCCACTCTCGCCCCAGTGGAGGGAGGCCACTGGCCACTGCGCTCCCGAAGGCACAGCCACATGGGCAGTGGCCGCTGCCACACACCCACATCTGTGTGCTCGGGACTCACAGTGGTCTGGGCCCACTGTCTGTGGGCTAGCAGGCCAGGCGTGGCCCGGAGCTTGGGTTCTTGAGGCAGGGCCGCCTTCCAAGCCGACAGGATGGAATTAGATTTCACAGCACAGAAAGCAGCTCACAGGTCTATAAATCTCCACCTCCTCCCCCGCTTCTCTCTGTGTGCACGCGGTGTTTTTTCTCCCCCACTTTCACCGTTTTGTTTTCTTGGCTGCAGAAATCTCCCCTCCTTTCTTCTCTCTCTCTCTCCCTGTGCCCCTCCCTCCTTTCCTTGTCCTGGATGTCCTTGAGTGAGGGCACCTGCAGTTGGGGTTGTCAGGGCTGTGACAGTTGGATGTGGCCGGGGCAGGAGCCAGAGCAGGGCTCAGGTTGGCCCCGGGAAGGGAATGGACGGTGGGGAGGGCGCTGCCTGTGCCTGCCTCTCAGGGGAGCCCCGGCTTTACCGCCCCCCTGCCTTGCTTGTGTCTCTCCCTTCTCCCCTCAGTCATTGTTCCCGCTTTATTTTCTTCTCCTCCTTTCACTTAGCTTCCCTTTCTTGTCATCACCTCCTCCCCTGTCCCTTTTAGATCAAACACTTGCCTAGGGGCATCCACAGCCAGGAGCCCGCAATCGAGGACCACCCACAGAGCCCGAAACATGCCTTGTCCTTGTGGGAGACCCTGGGGAACAACCCCCCTGGGCTCTGTACATGCAAGAAGTGTTTGCCCAGCCCTGAGCTCGTGTGCACGCAAGAAATGTTTGCCCAGCTGCCCCACGAGGGTCCTGGAGAAGCGGGCCAGTAAAGACTGTGCTGGGCACCCCTCCTCCCCACTCCCCGCCTTTCCACTCTGTTCACTCGTTCTGGCCAGAGAATGGTGGCGGCCCAACAGTCCCTAAGCCTGGCTGGCTAACGTGTTGTTCTGTGTGTTCTCAGCTGGTGGATGACTACGTGGCCTCTGAGGGTGCAGTACAGCGGGTGCTTGTCCCTGCTTATGCCAAGCAACTCTCCCCAGCCACCCAACTGGCTCTCCAGCGGGCAGCCTCAGAGACAGGGCCAGAAAACGGAAGCAAGCTGCCACCGCCCCGCCCCGAGGACGTGCTCAGCGCTGCAGCTGCCTTGGATGGTGCCTTGGAGGAGCCAGGCCCTGGGAGCACTGGGGAGCTGAGACACTCCCTAGGGTTCACTGCTTCCCCGTGCAGGACACGGGGGAGCGGGCAGAAGAACTCCAGGCGCAAGCGGGATCTGGTACTCTCTGTGAGTGAGCCTTATTTCTATCCTTTTCCTTAAGCCTCCGTGTTGGATGCACGAGATCCTGAATGCCACTGGCGTGGGAGGGACGAGGAGATGGGTCATTTGCAGCCCTACAGAGATAGTCCCCCTGCTATCAGTGGACTGCCTAGACATTTTCCAGATAAAATTATATCTTCCTCCTAAAGAACAAGGAATTGTATCATCTCCCCCCACCCCACACACACACCCCAGGGCTCTAATCATTTTGATGGGATAATCTTTAAGGGATTCAGCTGATTGATCACCAAAAGGTGGTACTGGGACTGCCTACAAATTTAGCCGGTGTGTGGGGTTTGGGGCAGAGGGCCCCATGGGGGAAAGGCCAAGCTGTCTTGAGATGGTCTCAAGCCCGTGAGAGGCACTCCACTCTATTAAACAGGATTGGAGGTCCTAGCCAGTCCATGAGCTCTTGACAGGGCCGGCGCTGGCCTGAATCAGTTATGTGGGAAAACTGCTCATTGTGGCTGGGAGCCCTCCAAACACTGCTGAGCCGGGAGCCCGGGGCCTGGAGGCTGACCCCAACTGGGAAATCATTTAGGCCAGGAGTTCTGCACCTGGGGCTGATTTGGCCCCCAGGGGACATCTGGAGATACTTCTGGTGTCTGCAAGGAGCCGGCGGGTTGGGAAGGGAAGGAGAAAGCTGTGGACTTCTAGTAGGCAGAGGCCAGGAACTCTGCTCAGCAGCTTCCCATGCATGCGACAGCCCCTTCCCCCACCCTACCCCCATAGCAAAGAAGTCTCCAGAAAGTCCACAGTGCAGAAGCTGAGAAACCTCCCAGGGTGACCACAGTCTTCTGGATCAACTGTGTACCCCAGAGCTCCTTCCTAGTAACTGTGGGGATGCTCTTTGGCCATGTGGTTAATGTTCACTTGCTGTTCATGTTGCCCACAGTCAGCCTGGTTAATGGCTGATGGGAAGTGAAGTGACTGGGAGTCCTGGTTGGGAGTGGACGTCACCACCCACATGCACCCTAAATCCCATCCAAGTACACAGCCCATTGCTCCCAGTGCCTTGAGAAACGCTGCTTGCCATTTATACTTCCTTTATTTGTATTATTTCCTTCTTCCTTCTCTTTTTCCTCAGAGATTCAGCCCTTCCTCTCCCTTCATGGGATGTGTCATTGTACCTTAAGGTTCTTTTTCCCTGGAAAGACCCCATTCATAATCAGCACTGACTTGTTTTCCGGGCTCATTTCAGATTTTGATTACAGTCAGGGACATCTCACTTTTCGAGAGCAGGGGATGAGTGTAGCTTCTCTGTCACGGATTTGGGACCAAGAGGGCCCCCTCTGGCTGTCAGTAGTAGAAATGGAGCCATGTACCCACAAATACATTCCTAGAGATTCCCCCAAATCTCTAAGGGTTTCATTCATAAGCAAATGTGACACTTAGGATTTATGTAAAGTCCAGGTTTTTCTCAGCACCTTGCTGCTCCTGCCTACGGCTTCCAGGGAGAGGCACAGTTGAGGCCTGGCTTCTGCCCCCCCCCCCCCCCCCCCCGCCAGCACGCTAGGAGGGCTCAGCACACACTCGATGCCAGGGCTGGCACAGGAGCTAGGGGACCAGGCCAGGGGGTTTGCTGCCCCCCGCAGAGGGAGCTTTAAGGTGTGATTGTGCCAGGCTGTGGGTTTAGGCGGGGAGGGGGAGCTGCAGACCCTCACTGTAGGTCTTTAGCTCTGGGAAGGCGTCAGAGCGGATCTCGCCAGTCTGCCAGGCTTCCTGCGTGCTGCCGCCAGGGACCCCGTGGCCCTGGAGAACCAAGGCTGAACTCTTAATTCCTTGGAATGCTGCAGACCCCAGCCATCCTCTGGGAAGGAGGTTTATTTTTAGCTCAGTCCAGAGGCAGGTGAGCCTGCAGCGGCCTTCCCTGTCACAACACTTACTGTCTAGAGTATTTTCCTTTTCCACTTCAAGCCTGGTTGGATTTCTATCAGCTGATCTCTTCCAAGCCACTTGAATTGGAAGCTATGTGACTCCCTTTTTCCTTCTTCTTTTTAAAATGTTTATGTATTTTTATCTGCTTGAAAGGCAGACAATAGAGAGAAAGAGAGCTCTTCCACCTGCTGGCTTATCCCCCAAAGCTCACAACAGCCAGGGGTAGGCCAGGCTGAAGCCAAGAGCCCAGAACTCTATCCAGGTCTCCCCCATGGGTGGCAGGGGCCCAAGGGCCTGAGCCATCATCTGTTGCTTCCCAGGATTCATGAGCAGGTAGCTGGATCAGAAGCAGTGTAGCCAGGACTTGAACAGGCACTCCAATATGGGATGTGGGTGTCTGAAGCAGTGGCTGAACCCACTGTGCTACAACACCCACCTGCTTCTTTTTTTATCTGAAACTGTCCCAAATTTTTGCTGAAGCATTCATCTTTTTCTTTGTGATCTCTTAAGTTTGAAACTCTAACAGATAAAATAACTATGTCAACTATGAAGCTAGTACAGTAACAGTTCTCTTCATAGAGGGGAGACCCTGGCCACAAAGAATTTGTAGTACCTTTTTTTTAAGATTTTTTAAATTTTTAAATCTTTTTCTTTCTTTTTCCAAAGATTTATTTATTTAATGAAAGAGTTACACACACAGAGAGAAGGAGAGGCAGAGAGAGAGAGAAAGAGAAAGAGGTCTTCCATCCGCTGGTTCACTCCCCAATCGGATGCAACAGCAGGAGCTGTGCCGATCCGAAGCTAAGAACCAGGAGCTTTTTCTGGGTCTCCCCCATGGGTGCAGGGGCCTAAGGACTTGGGCCATCTTCCACTGCTTTCCCAGGCCATAGTAGAGAGCTGGATGGCAAGTGGAGCAGCCAGGACTCGAACTGGTGCCCATCTGGGATGCTGACACTGTAGGCCACAGCTTTACCCACTAGGCCACAGTGCCGGCCCCTTAAGATTTATTTAAATATTTGAACGGCAGTCACAGAGAGGCAGAGGCAGAGGCAGAGAAAGAGAGGTCGTCCATCTGCTGGTTCACTCCTCAATTGCCACAATGGCTGGAGCTGGGCTGATCCAAAGCCAGGAGCTTCTTCTGGGTCTCCTAAGTGGTGCAGGGTCCCAAGGACTTGGGCCATCTTCTACTGCTTTCTCAGGCCATAGAGGAGAGCTGGATTGGAAGTAGAGCAGCCAGGACTCAAACTGGTGCCCATATGAGATGCTGGCACTACAGGCAGTGGCTTTACCACTATACCACAGCGCCGGCCCCAGCCCTGTAGTACTTTCTTAAGTTGGTCTGGCCAGTCACCCTTAGCAGTAGAAGGATAAAAATATAATCAGAAACAACAAAACTAAATGTAGTAGGAAGAAATGTAAATACCCTGCATTAAAGTTCAAAAGCAAGTTACAGCATGAACCCCTTGACCTTGAGAGTGGGGGTGAGGCTACCGAGGAAAGGTCGCACCCCTTGGAGTCCACCCATGGCAGTGGCAGTGCAGAGATGTGCTCAGGGAAGGAACGCTACATCGGCCAGACCTCAGCTGGTGCGTCAGATCAGCTCCAGGTGCCATGCTGTAACAGGGACCCTGGCAAACCAGAGAGCCTCGGGCTTGAGAAGGAGCCCGTCAGCAAACCTCGAGGAGGCTGACAGACGTGGGGTGTGTAGACCAGATGGGGGAGCAGTTGGGGAGGACCTGGAAGCCAGCTTTAGATGTCTCAGGTGCGATTCTGTACAAACTGGGGTCAGATTTTGGATCAAGTGAGGCAAAACTTTTCAACAATTAGGGGCAGGTGTTTGCCCAGGTGCTGTGATGCCCTCATCCCATATCAGATGCTTGGATTTGATTCCCTGCTCTTGACTCCAGCTTCCTGCTGATGTGTGCCCTGGGGAGCAGTGGCCATGGCTAGCACAGATGGGTTCCGCCAGCCACATGGGAGACCTGGCAAAGCTCAGTCCCCAGCTCTACCCCTAGGCTGTTGTGGGTGTTTGGGGAGTGACGCAGAGGATGGGAGACCTCGCTCGCTCTCTGCCACTTGAGAAAAAAAATAATTAGGGAAGGTCAATGATACAAGATGTGTATGGGCAACACTGAAAAACAGCCTGTTTAATGATGTGAAAGCAGCTGGCGCTGCAGCTCACTTGGCTAATCCTCCGCGTGCAGCGCTGGTACTCCGGGTTCTAGTCCAGGTTGGGGCGCCGGATTCTGGCCCGGTTGCTCCTCTTCCAGTCCAGCTCTCTGCTGTGGCCCGGGAAGGCAGTGGAGGATGGCCCAAGTGCTTGGGCCCTGTACCAGCATAGGAGACCAGGAGGAAGCACCTGGCTCCTGGCTTTGGATCGGTGCAGCGCGCTGGCCATAGCGGCCATTTGGGGGGTGAACCAGTGGAAGGAAGACCTTTCTCTCTGTCTCTCTCTCTCTAACTCTGCCTGTCCAAAAAAAAAAAAAAAGATGTGAAAGTGAGGTTGAGTGAAATGGTCTCCAAGATCCTTTCCAAGTCACATTTCTGTTATTTTAGACATGTTTTTCAGGTCATGGTGTATACCCCTGGGATGTGCAAAGGTATATGGAAAGCCATGGGCAAACCTGGGGTCACTTTGTTGGGTTATCCATTTTACTAGAGGATTTTGGAACATTTTACATATGTATTTAAGGATATTTATTTATTTTAAAGGCAGAGTTATAGAGAGAGGGAAAGACAGAAATCAGTCTACCCTCCACTGGTTCACTTCCACATAGGTACCATGGCCTGAGCTGAGCCTTGAGGCAAAGCCAGGAGCTAGGAACCCCATTCTGGTCTTCTACATAGGTGGCAGGGCCCAAACACGTGGGCCACCTTCCACTGCTTTCCCAAGAGCACAAGCAGGGAGCGGGATTGGAAGTGAGCAGCTGGGACTTGAACCAGCACCCATATGGGATGCTGGCATCACAAGTGGCAACTGACCCTGCTGTGCCACGATGCCCAGACTTTTTATAGTGAAAGAAGTACAGGAATGGGCACTTGGTACAGTGCTCAAGATGCCACTTGGGATACCCACATCCCATACTGGAGTACCTGAGTTCAAGTCCCAGCTCCACTTTCAGTTCCAGCTTCCTCTTATGTGTACCCTGGGAGGCAGCAGGTGATGGCTCAAGTGATTGGGTTCCTGGCTTCTGGCTTCAGTCTGGCCCAGCCCTGCTGTTGTGAGCATTTGGAGAATGAACCGGTGGATGGAAGATCTGTCTGTATGCTTTTCAAATATTTAAAAAATAAAAAGATATATGTTGAAGAAAGGTTTAACATATACAAGAGCAGGAGACTTGAAGAGATGTCTACTTGCAGGAGCCCAAATTGCATATTTGCCAGCTCCTTGCCTTCAGGGCTGTGTTCGTGGAAATGGTTGAGCCCTCTGCTCTAGAGCTCACATTATTCAGGAGAAGTAAGACTAGGGATGATCATGCAGTCTTAACACAAGTTTAATGGGGGGGGGGGGCAGAGCCCCATTAGAAATACCGGCTTGGATAGTGTCTGTGGCTAAGATATGGTATGTGCAAAAGTGGTCCCTGGGCTACCAGGGGATTCAGGCAGAGAGCCCCAGAGGGGTAACCCCTGTTCCTCCCCAGAGACCTGAGGAGAGTTTCCTATAACATCTATCCTAGGCTTGATTCTGGTTTGTTTGTTTTTTTTTCCCTAGAAATTGGTTCACAATGTGCACAACCACATAACCAATGACAAGCGATTCAACGGGTCTGAAAGGTACGGTCCTCTTGTGGAAGGAGCAGCACCAGGGGCTCTGCCAGGGCGGGGGGAGTAGTGGGAGACATTGCAGTCCGACCGACCACAGGCTGAGGGTTCACCTGGCCCGGGTCCTGTGCATCCTGTCATAGGCCATGGAGGAATTTACCGCAATGGGTATCTCTGCTTGGCTGTTAAAAAAAAAAAAAAAAAAAAAAAGCCAGCTGCCTTACTCACTCTCTTCTCATTGGCAGCATCAAGTCCTCTTGGAATATCTCCGTAGTGAAGTTCCTTCTGGAAAAGCTCAAGCAGGAGCTGGTGACCAGTCCCCACAACTACACTGACAAGGAGCTGAAAGGTGAGTCAAGGCGAGTTAACGCCCAGCCACGCTGCTTCCCATTCCCAGCCAGGGGAGACGCATGATGGAGATGAGTTAGAAGACAGTGGGTTTAAGAACATTTTGGGGGGCTATCTTTCTCACCTACAGTATATTCACAGAATTACCTCAAATTTATACCTACACCCAGTGTGAAATGAAATGGGAGGAGGAAAGGGCTAGAACACCTCTGTGCATTGTGTCTACGCAGGGCTTGAGTCGGTGGTGTCCCGAAGGGGCGGAAGGAAGCCAGGCCTGCCCTTTGGTCCCTAAATACTACATCCTGGGCTTTCCGCTTTCCCAGCCTCTCCTATTATTTGCAGCCATCCCCGATGTATTAGCAAAGCTCCCGCTGAGAAAGTAGCCGTAATCCGCTGTCGGCGGAGTGGCAGTGGGGGTGGGTTTAATGGGGCAAGTGGGCACAGAAGGGCTGGAGTTGTCCTGTTCCTGTGGGCAGGATTCGGGAGGATGGAGGGCGAAACCAAAGAGGAAAGAATGGAGGCCATCGGGTTCGCCGAGAAGGCCCCCGTGGAGAGAGCAGCACCTGCCCCGGCTCAGTGGGGCCAGGGCAGACTCCCAGGCTGAGGACCACTGTCTGAGAGGACCCTGCTCTTGTGCCCTGTCCCCACCCGCCAGGTGCCTGTGTGGCCTACTTCCTCACTAAGAGGCGTGAGTACCGCAACTCTCTGAACCCCTTTAAAGGCCTGAAGGAAAAAGAGGAGAAGAAACTTCGAAGCCGCCGATACCGGGTAGGTTTCAGGGCCTTCCTTTCATGACGCTGAACCCTAAACCCTCATAAGCCACAGCAGGAAGGGCCAGAGGCCATGGCATCTGAGACGAGGGGGGAGAGCCGGGGATACGGGCCGAGAGAAGACGAGGAGGGTGAGCCAGTTCTAGATGTGACTTAGGGCCGGCGCCGCGGCTCACTAGGCTAATCCTCCGCCTAGCGGCGCCGGCACACCAGGTTCTAGTCCCGGTCGGGGCGCCGGATTCTGTCCCGGTTGCCCCTCTTCCAGGCCAGCTCTCTGCTATGGCCAGGGAGTGCAGTGGAGGATGGCCCAAGTCCTTGGGCCCTGCACCCCATGGGAGACCAGGAAAAGCACCTGGCTCCTGGCTCCTGCCATCGGATCAGCGCGGTGCGCTGGCCGCAGCGCACCGACCGCGGCGGCCATTGGAGGGTGAACCAACGGCAAAGGAAGACCTTTCTCTCTGTCTCTCTCTCTCACTGTCCACTCTGCCTGTCAAAAAAAAAAAGTAAAAAAAAAAAAAATAGATGTGACTTAGGCACTGGCTTCCCTTAGGCAGCTGCACCCAGCCTAGCTCCCCAGCCGCACCGTGTATCCCAGTCTAACCCCCAGTCCCTTGCTCTTCCTCCCCCCTGCCCGGGGCTCCTCCCTTAGCTTTTCGCCAACCGATCCAGCATCATGAGGCATTTCAGCCCCGAGGACCAACGCTTGTGGAAGGATGTGACGGAAGAGCTGATGTCAGATGAGGAGGACAGTCTTAATGAGCCAGGGGTCTGGGTGGCCCGCCCGCCCCGCTTCCGGGCCCGGCGCCTCACAGAACTCTGCTACCACCTGGACGCTAACTCCAAGCACGGCACCAAGGCCAACCGCGTGTATGGGCCGCCCTCAGACAGACTGCCCTCTGCTGAAGTGCAGCTCCTCCCACCAGAACTCTACAACCCTAATTTCCAGGAGGAGGAAGATGAGGGAGGGGAGGAGAATGGACCCGTCTCCCCATCTTTTGACCAACCCCACAAAACCTGCTGTCCTGACTTGAACTCGTTCATTGAAATCAAAGTAGAAAAGGATGAGTGAAATCCGTAGCCAGGAATGACTCTGGCTTCTATTCCCCATGTCCCGGAAACGGGCAGCTGGGGGGGGGGGGGCTTCCCACAGCAGTGGGGTATCCCCTGCAGCCCGAGAAAGCCAGTCGTCTCTCTTCACAACACAGTCTCCACTGGGAGTGGGAACTGGGCGCTCAGACAAGATAAAAGGACTGATGTAGAAGGGGAGCCCTCCCCACACTGGGAATGGCAAGCCAGAAAATGCTTATTCCTAAGCACAAAAGGTGCCTCGGAGGAGCCTGGGAGGAGAAGAGGAGGAGGCTGGGTGTAAGAAACATGAAGCCTTCTTGACATATGCTCCTGTCTCTGAGTCTGTTTTTCCCACTTGGGTTTCACCCAAAGCTCTGGCGAAGCAGCCCTGGTTGTACCTCCTGCTTGCCTGTGACTGCTGCTTGGGCTCTGCAGAGGAAGCCAGGAGCAGTCCTGGGTCACACTGCCACCTGGTGGCCCGTCTCAGTTGCAGGCTTGATGATTCTGAGCAACAGACCATGAGTTCCATCACGATTTGGGAACTGGGATCTAGATATAATAGCCATCATTTATCAAATTATATAAGGAAGATTTTATTATTACCATCTTACAGATGATGAAATTAAGGCTTAAAGAGTTTCTATGTCTGCCCAGCACTTCTCCACTGTGTGACCAAGCCAACGACACAGATTTGTAGCCATTTCCTAGTCTTTTCACACAAACTGTATTTTGGGGGAAAGTGTGTGTGTGCACACATGCAGACATTTTGAATGCATTGGGTTGTAGAAACGGATTTATTCATTCATTCATACAACAAACACAGATTGCCTAGCAGGCGTCAGGTACCTTGCAGGGTGCTATGGATATGCTATTGATAAGGTTAGATGATGACTAGAGGTTTCGTCTGCTCAGGAAGCAGCAGTGGTATAGACAATGAACTGTGCTAAGGGTGACAGTGGGAGCGGGCAGTGTGCGATGCAGTATACAGCAGGCGTAGCCAGCCTGCTGTGTCAGTCTAGAAAGGCTTCTCAGAGGGACTGAGATGGGAAGTGGTACCTGGAAGATGGGGGAGGAGTTGACAGGAGAAGGGCAGGGGCAGCCGGGAGAATGCTGCAAACATAAGGAACAGCAAGGACACAGGCAAGAGGACAGACGAGATGCAGTCCTACAGCCGAGCAGAGGCGATAATGCTGAGAAGACGCTGACGAGCTCGAGATCTCGTGACACATCCTACAGAGGCGACTGTAGCTCCAGGGTCACGAGAAATCACTGAAGACACTAAGCGGGGAAGAGATGATTGATCGCTCAAGTGGGACCACTTGAGCTCATGGTGTAAGGTGGATGGGAGCGAGCCAGCCTGGGCAGAAGACGCTTGCATTGGTTTGGGAGAGAAGATGGTGCAGCATACACACAGTGTATAGTGGTGATGAAGGGAGGACAGATTTAAACATACTTGGGAAGCAGAACTGCTACGTGGTAGGACTTACTGGATTTGAGGACAAGGGAGAAGGAAGACCTGGGGTTGATGGTGCCACTTACTCAGGGGCTGCTGGAGGGGCCAGTGGCAGGAGCAGGGAAGACGAGTCCATGTTGGGGGAGGTGGGCACCTCGACACCACCTGGCCATCCTGACAGCCAAGCAAGTCTGAGCTAGGGACACAGACTGGGGAGTCATCGGTGTACACAGATCTCAGGGATGAAGAGGGGGTGTGGCACTCCCAGCTCCAGTTCACACGGTGGGGTGGCCACCCCCAGGGCATGAGCAGTACTGAGCATGCCCACTCAGTGTCCCCTCCTTCCCCTTCATCACCTCCACGGCCTCTTAGCCCTGAAATCACAGGCTGTTAGCCCAGCTGCGCGCACAGTTGCCACCACTAGCTCCTGCATGGCCTCCTTTACTGGCTTCTCAACTTTTCCCAAGATTTACTCTCACTCCCATCCCGAAGGATCAAAGCTTCCGCATACTGGAGGCTGTGTGGATGTTTTGCATGCAAGTAATGAGGAGGAAGGATCCAGGGTCTCCTAGCCCATCCCAGACAGGGAAGGAGGGAGAGCCTTCTGGCTAATTCTGAAGATGTTGCTCACAGCAGGATTCAGATGCAACCTGATGGTGTCCTGGCCCTCTGTTCCTGTGATTTCAGTCTGATAATAAACCCTCCTCAGGCCAAAAAAGCTGCCAGAGAAAGAGGCCGATTCTCAGGAAACCTGAGGTCAGAGAGACAACGCAGCTAGGACAAAGAAGCCAAATAGTTTGTGCCAAATTAATTTCCCCCAAAGATGTTAACCTCCTTTCCTTCCCCATTCCCTAAGGCTACACTAAAAAGCTTGTAAACGGAGTTCAGAATTTTGAGATGCAAAGAATACCCTCTGTTTACATACAATCTTCAGCCTCATTTACTATCTAAATCCAAATGAGTCATTTTGCTTCTTCATTCCACTTCCCCTGCCCCTTAGGTCCTAGTCTAGGCAAAATCAGTTGGGCTGGCTTTTCAAACACATTTTTTAAAAAGTTTATTTGATCTAGTCGAAAGAGTTACAGAGAAGGAGAGTCAGATCTTCCACCGCTGGCTCACTCCCCAGCGAAGCCAGGAGCCAGGAACTCCATCGGGGACTCCCACGTGGGTGGCAGGGGTCCAAGCACTTGGGCCTTTCCTGCTGCTTTCCCGGGAGCACTGGCAGGTAGCTGTGCCGGAAGCGGAGCAGCTGCGCTGCAACCAGCGCCCACAGGGGATGCTGGCGTCTGAACCCACTGGCCACAATGCCCACCGCCCCCCCCCCCCGGCGTGGGGGGGTGTCTGGCTTGTAATTAGCTTCAGCCACGGCTGCCGCTTTTTCTTATTCCCGACCCAGGCCTCGGAGTCCCATCTTCACCTGAAGTAGTTGCAGAAAATCTCGATTCCCAACACCAGGGGGTGTCTGTCTCGGCTTCTATGTGCCCTACCCCCTGAAGGTGGCGATTAGTCCCGAACCGCTCCCTCGCTCGTTTTCACGGCTTTTCTGTGTACACTGGGTCTCCCTCCCTCGCTCCCAAGGTGGGGATTAGCGCCAGACCGTCCCCTCACCCCTTTCCGCTGCTTTTGCAAACAGGCTAAGCCGCCCGCCCCTCCACCCTCGCAGAGCTCCGACTCTCCAGAGCGGTGTCTCCTTATCGCAGCTTATCTGTTGGTCTCCCAGGCCCTCTGGACAGCCGTGTCCTTTCATCTGCGTGCCTCCCACACTTCCCCCGGCCCGGAATCTCGCTACCTGTCTCCCACCTCTGTCTGCGGCTTCCTCGCCTCGCAGGGCTCCGAAGCCCCTTCTCCCTCTCTTCCTCTTTACTCGCTTCTCCCTTTCTCGCCACCAACCTCTGTATACCGATCTCTGCCCTTCTCTCTCACCGTGCCCACACTAGGAACAAAGTCACGCTGTTTGCGCAGAGCAAGCCTCGCGTCGCGCCGTACGGGACGGCGACATTCCACCGTGCCCCTCCGCGCATTCCAACTGCAAACAAAGAGTCCCCCTCCCGACGCCCCCACGCTCCGTCCTGCTGCTAGTCTTGGGGGTTGTAACCACAGCTGCTCTAACTGCCCCGCGCCGTGCGGCCGCGTCCGGCCAGTCGGCCGGCCTCCACCTCCCGAGCTCTCGGTCGCGGATCCCCTCGCGGGACGCATCCGAGATCCCTGCGCACCCCTCCCCCCGCCCCTTCGCTCTCGCACTCGGCGCGCTCCGCCCTTCCAGGAAAGTAGATCCGGCCAGGCAGACAAAAGTTTGGGAGAGAAGTTTGGTCTGTGCCGAGCGTGAGAGCCAGGGGGCGGGGGCCGCGGGGAAGCGGGGAGCTCGGGCGAGTGGACGCGTGAGCCGACAGACCTGCGGACGGGACGGCCGCGGCCGCGGGCCCTGCCACCCCGCTGGACGCCAGATGCGCGAGGGGACGCAGCCCCTCCCGCTGGGGGATGCTGCGGGGTCCCTGGCGCCGGGCATCCGGGCCGCCCCCCGCTAAGCCCCTGTGCCTGCCCTGTGCCCCTGGGGACCCGGAGTCCGGCCGCAGGGAAGGAGACGCCGCAGGGTGCCTGGCGGGGAGGGGGCCGGAGGCCCCAGACCCGAGGGCATGGAGCGGTTAGGGGAGAAAGCCAGTCGTCTGCTGGAGAAGTTAAGACTCTCGGACTCCGGCAGCGCCAAGTTCGGCCGCAGAAAGGGTGAATCCAGCCGGTCTGGGTCTGATGGGACCCCCGGGCCGGGCAAGGGGCGCCTAAGTGGGTTGGGGGCACCGAGGAAGTCAGGGTCCCGAGGAGCTGCTGGGGGACCTGGGGATGAGCCGCTGGAGCCTGCCCGAGAGCAAGGGCCCCTGGACGCAGAGCGGAGCCCGCGCGGCTCCTTCGAGGCGCAGCGCTACGAAGGCTCCTTTCCCGGGGGGCCGCCGCCCACCCGGGCCTTGCCTCTACCTCAGTCCTTGCCCCCCGATTTTCGGCTGGAGACCACAGCCCCGGCCCTAAGCCCCCGCTCCAGCTTCGCCAGTAGCTCGGCCAGCGACGCGAGCAAGCCGTCCAGCCCCCGGGGCAGCCTGCTGCTGGACGGCGCGGCGGCTGGCGGAGCCGGAGGCAGCCGGCCCTGCAGCAACCGTACCAGCGGCATCAGCATGGGCTACGACCAGCGGCACGGGAGCCCCCTGCCCGCCGGGCCGTGCCTGTTCGGCCCACCCCTGCCCGGGGCTTCCGCGGGCTATTCCCCCGGAGGGGTCCCGTCCGCCTACCCGGAGCTCCACGCCGCGCTGGACCGACTGTGCGCTCACCGGCCCGCGGGGTTCGGCTGCCAGGAAAGCCGCCACTCGTACCCCCCGGCCCTGGGCAGCCCCGGAGCACTAGCCGGGGCCGGAGTGGGGGCGGCGGGGCCCTTGGAGAGACGGGGAGCGCAGCCCGGACGACACTCGGTGACCGGCTATGGGGACTGCGCCGCGGGCGCCCGATACCAAGATGAGCTGACAGCATTGCTGCGCCTGACGGTGGGCACCGGCGTTCGAGAAGCCGGCGCCCGCGGGGAGCCCTCCGGGATGGAGCCGTCGGGTCTCGAGGAGCCGCCAGGTCCGTTCGTTCCCGAGGCCGCCCGAGCCCGGATGCGGGAACCGGAGGCCAGAGAGGACTACTTTGGTGAGTGGGAGAGGAGTGTGGTTACGGACGGGAAGGGACCCGTCGCTGCCTTCATTTCCCAGTGCCCCGACGACCCACACAGCCGGTGCCCCGGGGTCCGAGGCAGACACCTGGGGCTGGAGAACAGACCGGAGGGATGGACGGGGGGTGGGGGGCGGGCCTCCTGAGCGCTTGCCCCTTCCCACCGGGGTTCCGATGGCCACGCTCCTCATTCCTGCTCAGTTCAGACCCCCGGGTTATTTCGTGAGTCCCAGTTTCTCCAGGGAGAGGAGCCTCGGTTTGTCGCAGTAGGAGGCCTCGTAGGGAGGGGGCCAGTTGGGGTAATGATTAGTCTTCCCCCCAGATGGCTCCCCCTCTGCGGCGGTGTCCCTACAGGCTTCGGCGCGCCGCGCCCCCACCCCGGCCCAGGCTCCGCCCGCAGGAATTCGGGGAATGCGCGGGTGGGGGGGCGGGGCGGGCGGGCCGCGTGCGTGCCGACTCCTGCCCGGGCGCTCCAGGTGCCCGCGGGCGGGGCCGGCTGCGGCCGCGGGGTGGGGGGCGGGGGTTGGGTGCTCTTCCTAGCACAGGCTGAGCCGTGGTCGCTGTCGGGGTAGCGGGACCTGGAATGGAAAGCAGACCCTAGCTGCTGCCCAGTCCTCGTGCTGCTGGCCCGGTGCCTGCGGGGACGTTCCAGCAGCGACCTGGTGGTACCAGCCTCTGTTTTCCCCATCCTCCGGAAGTCAGGGCAAAAGTCGTGAGCGCCAGGACACGCTCAGCCCTGGACGGATGACGACCCTGTGTAGTTGCCAGAAATCACCTGGCCTCCAGTTCCGGCTGTAACCTGCTCAGAAGTCAGGGCCCAGAATTCAGCGCTCCCTTGCCCTTTAGGGACCCTGGACCCTGGTCGCTGTGGCTTTCATTTCATCCTGTTTGAGAACTATTGGCTGATTCTGCGTCTCAGCTACAGTGGCTCTTGGGGTCCTTAACGATATATGAAAACCCACCGGCATTACTTCGCTATGTCAAGAAATGCTGGTCTCCCCCAGGGCCGTGGGCTCCCTTACTCTCCAAGCCTCTCTGTTCCCACCTTTCTCACTACCCCTGTCCCTCTTGCCTGAGACCCCCTGCACGGCAGAGCTCCGTGCTGAAATGGGAACAGCTGGAGAGGAAGTTGGGAGGCAGCAGGGCTGCAGGCTGAAAGGGCCTTGGGAAGTTCAAACCCAGCCCAGAGTAGATGATGTTAAATCACTTTGATCAGGGGAGACGAAGTGACAAGGCCCATTTAGCAGTTTCCTTTTGGGGCCCAGGAGAGGCAGCTGGGAAAGAAGCGTCTTTGGCTAAACCATCAGAGCCCAAAGGAAGCAGGGAACTCAGCAAGTGCGATAAACAGCAGGAAGGACTGCGGCGTGGATTCGCTGGCTTAGAGGAGGTGAGGCAGACGTGCCTGGACAGCCTTCCTCTCGTCTCCAAAATGTCCAAGGCTTCCTAAGGAATGGCTGTGCAGTGCCCTCGGCATGGCCATCTTGGGTCATCTTCTCCTTCCACCAGGAGGCCATGTTTTGAATTTGGGGGGTGGGGGCAGGCCTCTTCTCCCCACCAAGGGGTCAGGTGTCCCCTCTACCAGAGACCCTTTGTTCCCCTGCCCTAGCCTGACCATCCCCTCCTACTACTGCCTCTGCGAAGGGCCCTGTTTCTTGGCTTCGGCCTTACCCAGCTGCCAGAGGGTGGGAGCAGGGCAGGCCTGGGCCCATCAATTGCTGCAGCAGCTGCACAGGCTCCCGAGCCCCTGGGCAAAGACTGGGATGGGCCCCGACAGGCAGGGAGTGTGGCAGTGTGCCGACGGGGGAGGTGGGGCGGGCCCGTTGGGATCTGCTCCCCAAAGACAGGCACCAGCCCTCACTCATGGGCCTGGAATTGGGGAGTGGAGGGAAGGAAGACCACACCCAGGAAAGGCGGGTGCTGGAGCCAGGTGCATGTACCTTAGCAGGGGATGTGGCGAAGAAGAGCACTTCAGCTCTGGGGCCCTCCCATGATAGAAGGTGACAGGGAGGCATTAGGGGTCCTGCACCCTCCCCCACCACTTCTTCTGCAACCCAGGTCCCTGGAACTGGCTCATATGGCTGGTCCCCTCTGCTGAGCCAGGTCCTCCTCTCCATCCCTGGGAGCTTGCAGCAAAGGGTGGTCCTCGGACTGTTGGGGGAACTGAAGTCCCGGAGGGGCTTTCATGCAAAGTGTTCTCCGGGTCTGCAGCTGAGCACCTGCACCCCAGCCTCTCTGACTGTTCCTCCCATGCATTGAGCCGGGGCTCACGCCTTGCCTGTGTAGTGCTTTCTCCGACAGAAATGAAACATCTGAAGGCCAGGGGCACTTTGGCTTCCTCCAGTTTTCCTCAGTATCAGGCGCTGTGCTGGACACAGGAGGGACGCCCAGAGATGTCTGTTGAGGAATCAGCGGAGCAGGAACGAACAGCCCAGGCACAATCTTGCTGCATCCTCGTTCTTGTTACCCTCCCTCCCCCTTCCTGGAGGGAGCTCTGCTGGTTGTTAGGAAAGGGGGAGATCCCTGCATCGGAGCTGGGGGGTAGGGTCGGAAGCTGATGACCTCTCTTCTCCCGCCCCCCCAGGCACCTGTATCAAGTGCAACAAAGGCATCTATGGGCAGAGCAATGCCTGCCAGGCCCTGGACAGCCTCTACCACACCCAGTGCTTTGTCTGCTGCTCCTGTGGTGAGTGCGCCCGTCACCTGCTCGGGAGAGCTTAGGGGGCGGGAGGAGAGCCCGTGCACCTTCCTGGGCTTGCTGTGGCCCTTGTGTGTGCTCTACCTGGCTCTACCTCCTCCCATCCCCCAGGGGTCTGTTCCCCGCCTCCTTCACCACCTCCTTCTCGGTCTTCCTCTCCTCTCTCTCTATTCCTGCCTCTTTCTTGTGCCTCCCAGCTTGCCCAGCCTGGACTCCCGCCCGGCCCCTCAGGCCTCTCCTTGGTGAGGTTTGGTCTTGGGCAGCCGAGTTGCCTGGGGCGACTGTGAAAGCCTGGAATGTGGGAAGGGCGGGGGTGGGCTAGGGGAGTGGGGAGCCGTGGGGGGCGGCGAGGGGGGTTTTCTCTTGGCTGGTCAGAGTTCAGCCACCTCACTAGAGTGCAGGCCACCAGGCCATGCCAAGCTGATGACATCACGCTCCAGGAATGCCCGCTGCTGTTAGCTCAGGAGGCCCACTGGGAGGGGGGTGCTCCCAGCGGCCTTAACTCCCCCCACCCCCACCCTCCCACACCTCCCTCATTGCCCTCCCCACCGCTTACCCATTCTGATTCTTTCGCTAAACCTTTAATCTCCTATCTCTGCCTGACTCCAGCACTCAGCTTTTCTCTGCTCCCCCAGCTTCTGCCTGACTCTTTCTGCTCATCTGTCTGTCTGTCTGTCCTTTTCATAGGGCCTCTTCTGGGTCTGGGTCTCCTTCCATCTCTTTCCCCTCCCTGGGTCTCAGGAGTTTCTCTAAGTCAGCTTTTCTAAGCCACCGGACAGAGCTGGAAGTGAAGATTTGTGATGGGAAGAAGGCAGAAGGTGGGGAAACTGCCTCTTCTGCCCTCGTCCTCATTCCTCCCCCGTTCCTGCCCATTCAGACACAGGGTGTGGTGTCTGGGTCCTGATTATGTGGGAAACGGCTCTCCTTTGTCTGCTCACGGAAGACTCTGGAGACCCTGGGTCCCTCCAGGCTCGGGGAAGCAGCCCTGTCCAGCAGTAGGGGAAACTGGCTGCGCTGCCCAATGCAGCCCTTGTCCCCAGCCGTAACTCGGATGAGGCCTGCCCTCCAGAGTCTTCCCCTGGAAGGAGAAGGGCTTGCTGAGCAGGATGGCTGTGTTCAGCAGACACTAAGCTGAGTGGTCTGCAGGGCAGGGTCTGTGCTGGGCAGAGCCCCTAGCCATGTCCCCCAGGATGGGGCTGGCCTTGCTCGCCCAGGTGCCTCTCCAGGGAGAGGAAGGCACTTGTGCAGTGGGAGGCCTGTGGAGAAGAGTTGGGCAGGCTGGAGCTGGAGGAGCAGTGAGCAGGGGAGTGGGGAAGTTGGCTGGAATGAGGCCAAAGCGGATTGGAATTGCATCAGATGGGATGTTTGTGCGGGGAGGGAGCACAGGCTGCAGTGAGGAGGAGAAACAGCGCCACAGTTCAGGTTTGAATGCAACATCAGGGAACGCGGGAGGCTGCCCCAGGCTGCGGGTAGATTCCAGCCCCTTCTCTGCTGCTTCTAGGACGCACTTTGCGCTGCAAGGCTTTCTACAGCGTCAACGGCTCTGTGTACTGTGAGGAAGACTATCTGGTGAGTGAGGAGCCCCCCGCCCCCGGGGGACTGCCCCCAACTCGGGCGCCCCTTTCCTGGTGACCTGTTGAGGTTCCGCCCACCACTCTGAGCCCAGTAACATCCTCCTGTTTGTCTTTCCTGTCTTCTTAGTTTTCAGGGTTTCAGGAGGCAGCTGAGAAATGCTGTGTCTGCGGTCACTTGATTTTGGAGAAGGTAAGGAAAGTGCCCCCAGCTGGGGCTGCGGGACTACAGGGCAGGGCAGGGGATCGGGATCGGGGCAGCTACGTCCAAGAGGGGTGTGGGGAGGACACCAGTGACCAGGTGAACCACTTTCATCCCGTTCCTCCCCAGAGCAGCTGTTCGTGGTGACCTCTCTGTCCCCCCGCAATAGGGTCTGGGCTCCAGGGCCTAGCTCTTCCCAGGCCTCCCAGCCCGGGCTAGGAGTGCGGGGGCTTGTGGCTGCCACTGTTCAGCTGGAACTCAATTTTCTTTTCTGTAAAAAGGGGACATTGGATTAGATCGGTGATTATCAGCCACCGGGCACATCACCTGGGAGTATCTTAAAAAGAAAAAGAAAAGGCTGCCCAAGTCCCATCCCCAGAGACTATGACAGGATTGGGAGTGGCGGGGGTCCCAGGCACTAGATTTTTTTTAAAAGCCCCCTCAGGTGGTCTCCACCAGCTTTTTCAGGGTTTCTGCCTCTATTAAAAGACTCCTTGGTGCTCACTTTGGCAGCACATATACTAAAAATGGAAAGGCCCCTAGGTCCCCACCAATTACAGACCTTGCTCTGGGAGGCTAGGAGGGGCTAGCTGAGGTTGGGGAGCAGCGGGGGAACCCAGGGCCTGGAGGGAGACTGATTCTTCTCCCACCCTCGAGCCAGATCCTGCAGGCCATGGGGAAGTCCTATCACCCAGGCTGCTTCCGGTGCATCGTTTGCAACAAGTGCCTGGATGGCATCCCCTTCACTGTGGACTTCTCCAACCAGGTGTACTGTGTGACTGACTACCACAAGTGAGTCTTCCCAGCGGGGCACAGCGTGGAGCCGGGCCCCAGCATTCCCCACCCGCAGCTCATGGCTGCCTGCTCTCTTTCAGAAATTACGCTCCCAAGTGTGCGGCCTGCGGCCAACCCATCCTCCCCTCTGAGGTCAGTGTGTCTGGGTTCTCTGGCGGGGAGGGCCGGGGCCCGGGGGCACTCGCACTAGTGCTGAGGAATGTGCTCTGAAGAGATTCCCGTGTGACTCTGCTCCGGGGGTCACCACGCTGACCCTAACATCCGGGCCTGGACATGTCCTACCGCCTCCCTGGGCCCAGGCTCCACGTCTTTTATCCCAGGCCAGAGGCGATTTCTTTCGAGGTTGGGGGTCATCAGAGCTCAGATGTAGGGGCTGGAAGAAGGTATGGGAGAATCCTCAGGGCTGGTTGGAAGGGGTCAGAAATGACAGGCGGGCGGGATGTGCAGAAGGCATGCCTGGGGAGAGAAGCTTAAAGCCCACGGGGACCCAGACCCTGTTACAGGATCTCCTTGTCCCCAGCCTGGCCTACTTTATCTGTGCTGCTTGGCCCCTGCCCTTGCCTCTGCTTCCCCCAGAGCTAGGCAAGGGAGAGCTAGGCAAGGAGGGGGGGGAACCCCTACAGAGGGAGGGCTGCACGCAGGGCGTGTCCTGAGAGCAGTGCAGGGTAGGGGTGGGAGGGAGAGCTCCAGTGGGATTTGCAAAGGAATCAGAGCTACAGATGATTTCAGAGAGGCTCTGAGAGCCTTGGGTCATCTTCCCATCTAGGGGAGGGGGCAGAGTTGGGGCATCAGTGTGTGCCCATCCCCCATGGGATATGTATTTCAGGGCTGTGAGGACATCGTGAGGGTGATATCCATGGACCGAGATTATCACTTCGAGTGCTACCACTGTGAGGTGAGTGTCCGGGTCCATAGCTACTGGGGGAGAACTGGGATTGGGCAGAGGGGAGGAGTCAAGTCCCAAAACAGCCAGACATCCAGGGTAAGGGTGTACATCATAGAAAACCGGGCAGGTTCTGTGACTTCTTGCCCTCCAGTTACTCTCCCTGGTCCTAGTTGTCCAGTCGGTTCTGAATCTGACTTCCCCAGAGTCTAGACTGCAAGACTGAGGACTCATGGTAACTTCTGCAAATGGGGGCCTGTCTCATTATTTCTGCTGCAGCAGCGACACCTGGTGTCAAGCTGGGGTATTTTCTTGAGTCGCTTCCATCCCACCCCTGTTCCCAATCCATGCTTCCAGTCATTAGGAATCTGGTGTTGAGGGTGACATCCCAAGATGTCCTCAGTGCCCAAGGTGCGTGGGCTGAGGTGAACCAGGTGTCTTCTCCCTTAGGACTGCCGGATGCAGCTGAGTGACGAGGAGGGCTGCTGCTGCTTCCCTCTGGACGGGCACTTGCTCTGCCATGGCTGTCACATGCAGCGGCTCAACGCCCGGCAGCCCCCTGCCAACTATATTTGAGCTTGAGCTGCAGTCACCTCTGCTGCCATCACCACCTGACAGATTATTCTGGCCAGTGGGCCCCTCTGAGGTCAGCCAAGACGAGGAACGCGCTCGGTAGGCCTGGAAGGGGAGCCCTCTAGGGAGGGTCCCTAGGGCCAGAGACCCAAAGATCGCAACATTCCAAATGGATTGTGGAGGAGGAACCTTCTCATTGCCAGGGTGGCGGTGACTGGCCAGCTTTCCACGTACAGGCAGGTTCCAGTACTTTCTGAACAGTGTCTGATTCTGGGCTCTATCCAATTTATGTTTGTGCATAAGTGAAGAATGTTCTGGTTCAGGATTATAGGGGAAAAGGACATCATGGAAGCTGCAAGAGTCAGATACACGATCAGCCAGGCATTTTCCCTGGTATCCAGTCTCTCTTATCTGGATGAAGAATTGGAAACCCTGGACCTTATTAACGAGTGATTTCTTGGCTGCCTTCTCCCTGAGGACTAGGAGAGCTCCTCATCTCTGCAGGGAATGGGGACCCACTCCGGGTGGGCCTGCTGTGTGTATTGCCTGTTTCTCAGGGACTCACGTGGACCTGGGAAGGCTGGGTGGGTGCCTGTACGTGGTTGCTCTTCTTAGCTGGGCAGTGAGGAGCAGGTGTAGATGTGAAGCTTGCTGGTGGGATGTGTCCGGAGTCGCGGGCTCGCCCCTCTCCCAGATGTAGGTGCACTGAGCTCTGCAGCCCAGCGGATGCACACGTGGGCACGTTCGTGTTCACACATGCATGTACACACACATGCACGCTCTTGCTTCCCTTCTTCTCAGGTCAGTCTCATGCCTAGTTCCCCGGCAGTAAATAGCTCACCGCTCCAGATCTGCCACCTCTCAGTACCTCCACCACCACCCCAAAACTCTGGGATTTGGGGGTGCTGGAAGGAGAAGAACACTCTGATTTGCTTCTAGTCGCTTTGGCTGAAACTAGTTCACCTAAAGCTAGAGCTCTAAAACCAATTCACTGAAATTTGTTTGCTTGAGGTTCAGTTCACTTAATGACCGATTTGCCCAAAGCTCAACTCCCTTTTGGGTGTTTTTGTGTCCACTTAGGTGTCCTGCTCTCTTTTTTGTCATGCTTCAGGTATTTCAAGAATTTCTATCTACTCATCCAAGAGTACTTCTGAGTTCTTATCAGCAACATAACTTTATCAAAGTTGCAGCACTTTGTGAATGATGAGATTGCTTCCTACCTTTATGGATGTCTTTTTCTATGTTATCTACTTTTCAAACACTTTTTTTAAAAAAAGTTTAAAGTTTCTAGCAATAAATACAATGGGTACAGACATTCTGTGTATCATTTTTTGTGTCTCTTAGTCCAATATCCTTTTACAAATTAGATGCCTTGAAGAGTATACTGGAGCTCAGAGAGCTCTCCATGCTTTGCTCTCCTTTGCACAGCCCAGATGAACAGGTGGGAGGCACACTCAGTTGACTAACGATTAAAGGTTGTCCAGACCACAGCAATCAAGAGTCAAAGGGTGAATCTGCTAAATCCTTTTGAAATGCTGCAGATTTGATAAATATTTATTTTAGGCTAATTGGCTATAGGTGAATTGGTTTTAGGCAAAGTCATCTGAGTTTCATACTGGGAATGATGATTCCTGAGAACGTGAGTTCCACGTTTGGGGGTTACTCCATGATGCCTATGCCAGCCAACCCGGGAATGAGGTGGAAGAGTCCTTTGGCCTAGAAGGCAAGGGTTCAGACTCATATGATTGAGTGCCAGAGAGGTACTTGGAGAATGAAATGTTCTAAAATTAGATAACCTCTTCTGCAGCAGAGATTACTTCTGTTAAATGTGTGACTACGAAGAGCCTGCGACTGGGACCTTTATACGCCGAGGCTGCCCCAAGCCTGGGAAATGCAGATGAGCTTGGGCAGCGTCCCATCCATACCTCTTGGTTCTGTCTTCTCCTCGGGAATCTTGTTCATTCTCTCCCCCTTGATCCTTTGTTTCTTTAAAAAAAAAAAAAAAGATTCATTTATTTGAAAGGCACAGTGGCAGAGGCAGAGAGAGAGCTTTCATCTGGTGGTTCACTCCCCAAATGGCTGCAACAGCCAGAGCTGGGCCGATCAGGATCCAGGAACTTCTTCCAGGTCTCCCACACAGGTGCAGGGGCCCAAGCACTTAGGTCATCTTCCACTGCTTTTCCAGGCCGTAGCAGAGCCGGATCAGAAGTGGAGCAGCTGGAACTAGAACCAGTGCCCACATGGGATGCTTTCACTGCAGGCTGCGGCTTTACCTGCCATGCCACAGTGGCAGCCTGCTCCTGTTTCTTTTTTTTTTTTTTTTAAAGATTTTATTTATTTTGAGAGGTAGAGTTACAGACAGTGAAAGAGAGAGAGAGAGAAAGGTCTTCCTTCCATTGGTTCACTCCCCAAATGACTGCAATGGCCGGCCCTCCACCAATCCGAAGCCAGGAGCCAGGTGTTTCTTCCCAGTCTCCCACACGGGTGCAGGGGCCCAAGCACTGCCACTCCTGGGCCACAGCAGAGAGCTGGACTGGAAGAGGAGCCAACAGGACTAGAACCCGGCTCCCATATGGGATGCCGGCGCCACAGGCAGAGGATTAACCTATTGCACCCCAACTCCTTTGTTTCTTACTCTGATTTTGGCCTCCCTCTGTACATTACCTGCCTGGCTCATTCCTTTCTCCATCTGTTCTGATCTGACCCCACCCTGGGACTCCCTAGGACTCTACTTGCCCCTCGGGCTGCTGTCCTTTCTTCCTGAGGAAAACAACATCTGACAAGGGCGGCCACCCCTCCTCATCACCAGCAGGCTCCCAAGAGCACCCTGTATCACAAGGCCCCCTTCCTGTTCACTGGGAGACTGTCCCTCCTTAATATTTCTGTTTAATATGTTTACACTTGATAGGGAAAGAGTCATGGGGTGGTGCCAAAGATACAGCAAAAGGTAGGTCTTGGCCAATTTGCCCCCTGATTTTTATCAATGGCCATGAGTCCTGGGACAGGGAAAGGAGAAAAATGGAAGAAATTAGGGATCCATTTTGTGTCCCTAGATAAGCAGCAAAGGGCAAGTGCCAGGCTTTGACAGCAGACTTCAGCTCTTCATCCTGGCCAGCCCTGTTGCCACAGCCTGAACGTGGGTTGTCAAGAATAAGGCTGGAGAGGGTTTTCTTCCTGCCTTACTCCTTGGAGACTTGACATCTCCCCTGGCATAGCCTGGAGCTCTCAAGGCCAGGGAAATGGTAAGATTCCATTTATAGTCAGGCTGGAAACTGTCTTCCATCAACAAGGAGGTAGAGAAAGCTATTTCCAGGCACATAAAGCCAGTTGGATGAGGTCCTTCAGATAGGACCTATAAAGAAGGGAATAAAAAGAGCGAAAGGAGAGCAATACAACTAAAATGAAGGCTGGGGAAGAGCAGGTGGGCTAGAGCATTTTTATATAGTTTTGTGTTTAAGAAGCACTACCTGGCCGGCGCCGCGGCTCACTAGGCTAATCCTCCGCCTAGCGGCGCTGGCACACCGGGTTCTAGTCCCGGTCGGGGCGCCCGATTCTGTCCCGGTTGCCCCTCTTCCAGGCCAGCTCTCTGCTGTGGCCAGGGAGTGCAGTGGAGGATGGCCCAGGTGCTTGGGCCCTGCACCCCATGGGAGACCAGGAAAAGCACCTGGCCCCTGGCTCCTGCCATCGGATCAGCGCGGTGCGCCGGCCGCGGCGGCCATTGGAGGGTGAACCAACGGCAAAGGAAGACCTTTCTCTCTGTCTCTCTCTCTCACTGTCCACTCTGCCTGTAAAAAAAAAAAAAAAAAAAAAAAAAAAAAAAAAAAAAGCACTACCTATAGGGGAGGTGCTTGGCCTAGCAGTTAAGATGCAGCTTGGGATGTAGGCATCCCATACCCCGTAGCTCTGCTTCCAATTCCAGCTTCCTGCTAATGAGCCTCCTGGGAAGCAGCAGGTGATGGCTCAAATAGTTGGGTCCCACACCACCCACGTGGGAGACCTGGATTGAGTGCTGGGCTCCTGACTTCAGTCTGTTGCAGGCATTTGGGCACTGAACCAGTGACTAGAAAATCTGCTTTTGTCTGTCTTTGAAATAAACAAACAAGCAGGACTGTACCCAGAGCGCTGTCCCATGATGAGGCTCCACAATCTTGATTCTACCAGTCCTCTTACATCTCTTTCTGCTTCAGGAAAACCTAAGACTGGGTCTCTGCTGTGCCAGCTGATTGCATAGGAGCCCTTGGCATATCCACTCAGCCTTGATAGTAAAGGACAGAGGTTTGACCTTGAAATGTGAGCAGATCATTACTAGGACACAGAGCCCCGTCTCACTATGATGGTAGGACAGGCATTGGAGGCAGATTCTGTCACTGTGGGTGTTATTTCACCTATGCCTCATCTCATTTGGAGAGGACCCTGCTGAACCCTGTGAAAGGAGCCAGGGTCTAACCAAGCAGGGTCAGTCAGATCAGGAGGAATGCTGGGTAAGATTCTGGAAAGAATCTAGTCCCCCCATTTTACTGAATGAAGAAGTGGAAACTGAGTGGTGATGTGACTTGCCCAAGGTTACATAGCTGGATATGACTTTGAAGGCTCATAAAGGGTTATTTTCCCTCTTTTGTCTCCCGTCACAAGGATTCCCACAACACAAGTAAACTGTGAAGGTTGACTTGTCATTGTAAATGACGTAAGCACTTTATTATGACAGAGAATTAGGGAAAGCCAGAGAAAACATTTGGTTCTTACCAGTGGTTTGTTGTTGTTAATTAGGACCAGCTATAGCCAAAGTACCTTTAAAAGTACACTGGGAAATGCAAAGGAAATATACAAGAGAGTTCTTGCCCTTGAAGAGGTCACAGTCTAGCCATGGAGACAAATACACACATAAAATGACTTGAGAAGACTACAGGAACATGTCAACAAGTGCGAAGTAATTGATTGTTACAAATAAAAGATCTAATGCTGCACGGCACAGAGTGATGATGAGTGAGACTTTGTCTACTTTATAGATCAGAAGGGGATGGCCAACAGCCTAAATCCTGCCGCCGGATGCATCCAGTTTGGCCTACAGGGAGGCTCTGTGTTTGTTAAAAAATAATATTAATTAGAACCCTAATTGAGGAGGCAAAATGTCAGCTAGCATAGTGGAAGGAATGATAGAATTGGAAAAATACCATTTTGTGAACTTTAATACAATTATTGATTATGGCAAAGATTATTACTTGGTATTAAAAACACAGGAGGGTGTTGGTTCATGTCCCAATGACTGTGCTTTCAGTCTAGCTCTCTGCTAATGGCCTGGGAAAGCAGTGGAAGATGTCCAAACGCTTGGGCTCCTGCACCTGCGTGGGAGACCCAGAAGAAGCTCCTGGCTCCTGGCTTCAGATCAGCACAGCTCCAGCCATTGTGGCCAACTGGGGAGTGAACCAGCAGATGGAAGACCTCTCTCTCTCTCTGCCTCTCCTTCTCTCTGTTTAACTCTGACTTTCAAATAAATAAATAAATCTTACACACATACTCAAATAAATAAATAAATCTTACACACATACACACACACACAGGTGAAGGGAGTGGGCATTGTGGTGCAGCAGGAGCACTAGCACTTGGTACAGCTCTTGGCTTCAGCTTGGTCTAACCCCAGCTGTCGAGGGCATTTGGGGAGTGAACCAGAGGATGAATGAGGTGGAAATGTAACTATGTTGAAGAGACCAGACTGTCATCAATTTTCTGGAATCGGTGTTAGTCTCACTAATGGTAAACCAGTTCTGGTGTATATGATGCAGGTACACAACCCAATATATTATACCTAAGCTGTTTCCTACCACCTGAAAGAAGTGTTAGATACAACTCGCAGTTTGCAGGAAACACCTGGGGATAGAGAAACAAAGGACGCCAGGAGGAAGCAACTGGACAAATCTAGGAGGAGAGGCATTCTTGCAGGGCAACTGGTCAGTCGTCTGCACCAAGTCAGTACGAATTTTTAAAAAGTCAAAACGGTGCTAGATTAAAGCTACTTAAATGTGTGTAGGGGTTGTAGCAACCACTTGAGATACCCATATCCCATATCAGAGTGCCTGGGATCATGTTTCACTTCCACTTCACTTACCTGTGAAGGCACCAGAAAATGGCCCAAGTACTTAGGCCCCTGCCACCCATGAAGATGGAGTTCCTGGCTCCTGGCTTTGGCTTGGCCCAGTCCTAGCCACTGTGGTCATTTGGCAAGTGAACCAGCAGATGGAAGATCTTTCTCTGTGTCTTGCCTTCTCCCTGTCGTTCTGCCTTTCAAATAAATAAAATCTTAAAAAAATGAGAGGACTTAAGGGATATAATAAAAATACAACAAATGATATTGGATTCCCTGTTGGCAAAATAATTTACTATAAAAGATATTTCAGAGTCAACTGGAAAAATTTGAATATGGAGAAGGTAATAGATGAGATGAAAATTTACTGAGAGGGAAAGGTTGAAATCATTAACAAAAAGTAGCTTCCAAAAACATGTATAGGATAATCATATTTTATATTAAAAATATGTTTTGTGAAAAAAATAGGCACTATAATAGGTACATATCTCTAGGTGTTAATAATGATCTATGGTGAGAATGTGTTTTTTGTTGGCCTATTTTTTTAAGACTTATTTTATTTGAAAGTTAGAGTTACAAAGAGAGGGAGAGACAGATCTTCCATCCATTTGTTCACCCCCACAAATGGCCAAAACGTTCAGGGCTGGTTGAAACCGAAGCCAAGAGCCAGGAGCTTCCTCCAGGTCTCCCATGTGGGTGCAGGGGCTCAGGCATTTGGGTCATCTTGTGCTGCTTTTCCAGGCACATTAGCAGGAAGATGGATTGGAAGTAAAACAGCCAAGACTTGAACCGGTGCCCATTTGGGATGCCAGCATCACAGGCAGCAGCTTTATCAGCTAAGCCACAATACCGGTCCCCATGTTGTCTATATTTATACAGTGCATGTGTCCTGCTTTTATAAGAAACTGTTAAAAATGAAATAACTAGGGCCGGCGCTGTGGCTCAATAGGCTAATCCTCCACCTTGCGGCGCCGGCACACCGGGTTCTAGTCCCGGTTGGGGCGCCGGATTCTGTCCCGGTTGCCCCTCTTCCAGGCCAGCTCTCTGCTATGGCCAGGGAGTGCAGTGGAGGATGGCCCAGGTGCTTGGGCCCTGCACCCCATGGGAGACCAGGAAAAGCACCTGGATCTTGGCTCCTGCCATCGGATCAGCGCGGTGCGCCGGCTGCAGCGGCGGCCATTGGAGGGTGAACCAACGGCAAAGGAAGACCTTTCTCTCTCTGTCTCTCTCTCTGTCCACTCTGCCTGTCAAAAAAAAAAAAAAAAATGAAATAACTAGGAGCTAGTTGTGTTGCAGCACAGCTGGTTAAGCTACTGCTGCTCTGCTGTACGTCCCAGTTGTTCTGCTTCTGATCCAGCTCCCTGCTAATATGCCTGGGAGGGCAGCAGAAGATAGTCCAAGATCTTGGTCCCTGCCACCCATGTGACAGACCAAGATGAAATTCCTGGCTCCTGGCTGTGGCCTGACTGAGCCAGGGCTGTTGCAGCCATTCGGGGAGTGAACCAGCAGATGGAAGTCCCTCTCCATTCTCTCTCCCCATCACTATGCCTTTAAATAAATAAATAAATAAATGTTTTACAAAAGTAGTTACCAACATTTATAATCCAGGAGGTTTCACATAAAAGTAAATATATTGCATATGAAGAGCTGGGTTTCTAAGTTATTTTATTGTTTTACCTTGGGCTGCTTCTACTTCTACCTTGTAGCAATTGCTCTGTCATGGCTGTCTGTACCAGAGGCCCAACTGCTCACTGGAAGTGAATGGTGACTGCTCCTTTATTTGGCATATTCCCTTCAGATTGTCAAGATGTCTACCATCCTTAAGTCTGTGCTCTTCACATATTGCTTATCTACCTGACTCTTGGAGACTTTTGGGTCAGTACTGTCTGATTTGGATCCTTCTTATGGGCTCCCTATCCATAGAGATTGCCATTATTAATCATTAGAAAGAACCAATAAATTGATTTTGAAATGCTACCTGAGAAAAGCACCAATTCCAGTGTGATCTGTGCCTGGGTTTTTTATAAGGCAACCCATTCATGGGAAACCCCAGATGTAATAATCTATTTAGCTACCATGGTTGCATACTGTACATTAGCTAAGCAAAATTTCTCTTTGGTAAATGGAATACAGAAAGTATATTAAATTCACTAACTTCCCCAAGGTTTTTGCGCTTTTTTTGCCATAAGACCTTAATCATAGGAGGCGTTTCAAAATTCTCACTGTGTGTGATTCCCAAGCATGAAGCTCTAAATGCCCTTTGGCTGGTATATTTCTCCCACTGGTTCTGATACAATTTTTAAAGGAGAAAATCTCTTTCATATGCATCTCAGTCCATGGCAGTGTCACCATTGGTTTGAAATCCAGGGAAATACTTTTATCAGCCTGGCACATGCTCCTGCGTTACGGCAGCACACTCAATCCTTATAACAAGAACTGCCCACGTTGCGCTTCGTGTCTAGCTTTTCAAAATGATACTAGGCTTTCTTTCCTGAATCAATTTCCTTTACAGTCTCATATTCCTTTGGTAAAAATTGTTTCAATCTGTCCCATTTTTGAGCCAAATTTCTCAGCTTTTCTTTGAGATCCAAAATTCTCTGTCAGGCCTGGTTTATATGTTAGATCACAGTAGTGTCTCAAAGTAAAACCAGCCTTATTCCAGTTTGTTTCTGGGAATTGACAGGCAACCCTTAACACCATAAGGGACTGGGTTTGAAACCTCCTTGTAAATGTTAAGCAATTGCAAAAATGGCACATTAGGAACATTTGTTCTGAAATTTTCCTTTCATGTCATAGGTTGATTACATATTTTCTTTATCTACTTGTTTTCTTCTTAAATCATGTACTTAACAATGGGCATGAAATTTTCTGGCTTAATCATCAATAGTGTGGCTCTGAATACCTTCATTTCCTAGTGAACACCCTTGAAAATAACTCCAAAATCTCTTGACTGCATAAAAATTCTTTTTATTCCTAAAACTAGTTTCTTTGTCCACATTATGATAATACATTCATACCCTTTCAAATATGGCTTACTTTTAAAGTTTTTCTAAACAATTGGTCGGTTGACTGTGGTTCCAAGTTCCAATGGCCATTTCAGTGTCCTAGCTTTGCCCATATTCTTAGTGTGCTAACATATTCTACTCAAAGGTTTCCATTAGTATCTCAAAAATAGTAGAGTAACTATTCCCCTGGAATGCCACTCTTTGGGGCACCATTGTGTTTCCTGGATAAAACGTGGGAGACCGAATGCTTGCAGTGATCCAGCAGCTCTCCATTCTTCTCTGAATCTAAACAATGCAGCAAAGCAATGTCGTCCAAAAGGCTAAGCACATTTTTTTCTCAGACTCCCAGTTACCTCTATCATTGAGTTAAAAACAAATCTATTGATGTATGAGAAGACTGATTAGGAGCAAGGTCTTCAAGACAGTGGCATTAGACTGAGGGCAGGAATTTATCTTTCTACACTCCTGACTTCCATCTTTGTGGAAGTCTAGTTCAGGAATACTTGAGGATATTCTTGGTTTTATCATTAAAGATCATTCAGGAATTAAGTGCAGAAGGTGAGATGAGCCACGCTGATGAAGAGAGGCTTACAGAGGTCAAGCATTTCACAGAACAAACACAACTGTATGAGGTATCAGCACCACAGGGGTGGTCAACAAGTCATTCTTTCAACAAATAAGTGCCTCTGTATGCCAAGCACTGAGATAGCTACCTTGGGGTGATGGAAGAAGCACCTCCCTAAAAATAAATCTAAACAAATGAAAGGATTCCATACACTTCTCAGCAATAGAAGACATGAACTTACAAAATAATTGATATGAGGGACAGGTGCTATGGTGCAATAGGTTAATCTTCTGCCTGTGGTGCCAGCATCCCATATGGGTGCCAGTTCTAGTCATGACTGCTCCTCTTCCAATCCAGCTCTCTGCTGTAGTCTGGGAAAGCAGTAGAAAATGGCCCAAGTGCTTGGGCCCCTGCACCTACATGGGAGACCTGGAAGAAGCTTCTGACTCCTGGCTTCAGATTATCCCAGCTCTGGCTGTTGTGGCCATTTGGGGAGTAAACCAATGGAAGCAAGACCTTTCTCTCTGTCTCTCCCTCTCACTGTCTGTAACTCTACTTCTCAAATAAATAAATAAAAATTAAAAAAAAAAACAAGCAAACTGATACTAGTAACAATATATATGAATCTCACAAAATTATGAATAGTGAAAAGAAGGTACACCCCCCCAAAAGAGTATATCTTTATTTGATTCTATTTATATAGAATCTGAAAAGTGCAAATTAATAACAGTGATCAAAAGCAGATCAGTGGTTGATTAGAGCAGTGAGGGGCTAGAGAGAGGAAATACAAAGGGGTACAAGTAAACTTTTAGAGGGTGATGCACATGTTCACTTTTTTACAAGTTAACTGATTTTTATTTGAGAGACAGAGACACAGACACAGAGATCTTCCATCACTGCTTCACTCCCTAAGTGCCTGCAACAGCTGAGCTGGGTCAAGCCAAAACGGTCTAGAACTCATTCTGTGTCTCCCATGTGTGGCAGAGACCCAGTACTTGGGCTGTTACCTGCTGCCTCCCTGGGTGTGCAGTAACAGAAAGCGGGAGTCAGGAGCGGGAGCTGGCAATAAACCCAGGCACTCTAATTTGGGATGCAGGCATCTTTACTGCTAAGTTAAACAACCCCATCTCCCCCTGCCATGTTCACTGTCTTGATTGTGGTGATGGTTTTCAGGGCTTTATAGTTCTATCAAAGCTTACTGAATTGTATACTTTAAACATTGTATACCAAAATACCACAAGGAAACTTGTTTTCTGTTTAAAATATGGGAGAAAAAAGAGGGAAGGAGGGAGGGAGGAGTGGAGGGAGGAAGGGAGGAAGGGAGAGAGGGAGAGAGGGAGAGAGGGAGAGAAAGGGAGAGAGGGAGAGAAAGAGAGAGAGAGAGAGAGAGAAAGAATGAATTGCAGACCCTTTCTTGCAATTCTTTCTTGGTCACCGACACCAGATGGTTTCTGATTGTAAGATTCTTTTTTTCAGTACTTTGCTGCATTTTTAACTGCCAGTCTGCTCTACAGATTCAGCTTTCTAGTCTTAGGTAGAGCTGGCCTATAAAATCCTTCACTTCAGCTGGTCCAATCTCCTCTTGAACCTGAAATGCAGCTTGTACTCCCTGTCTCTGCCTCCATTTGCTGAGATGTTTCTTCCATTCTAAATGACCCAAATTTTCTCTCTCCTTCCAGGGCCAATAAGATTTATTTCATAGTCTTTCCTAGCTGTTTGTTCAGAAAAAAAATTTCATACCTTCTTCAAGTTTCTCTAGTATTTATAATCTAAACTGCTCTTTTGGCACCCATTTGCTGCCTTGTATTATTTGCTTTTCATGTGCATATGTCTTACCTTTTCAACTAGATTATGAACTACTTCAGGGCAGGGACTGCTTCATATTTATCTTTGTGTCTCTCCCAAGGCACTTAGTAAGTGCTTAATAAGTGTCAATTTAAACAACCTAATTTTTATAGTCTTTTTCAACACACTTTCTCAGCCATTATCTCATTTGATCATTACATCAACACTATGAGATTGGTGGAACTAGAAATATGCTATTTCCTCCTTTTGACAGATGAGGATCCTGACATCCAAGGTCACAAGGCTTGTTAAGAGACACAGACAGAACAGATAATTGCCTGATCAAATGCAAGGCTTCCCAGCGCTGACTCCTCTAGCTCTACCTTCCCTCTGAGGTGGGCTTCTGCACCCTTCCCCTGCTCACGTCCTCAAGCACTTCGGAGCTGCGTAACCAGAGCTTTGCAGTAGTGCCATACTGGAGAACTTGACAAATCCGGCAGACAGCATTCCAGTACATTTCTGATCAGCTCTGAGTCACCAAAGCTTGCTTGCTATTTTGTTCCAAGTGTCGTTTGTTGGGGACATTACGCCTGATATTTAACGATGCTGCACTACAGAGTTGAGGAAGCATAAATGATTTTTAAAAGCCTTAGGAAATGACAGCACTCTAAGATTAAACATGAAAGGCGGCAGCTGACGAGCTGACCAAGGATGCAAAATGTCTGCACTGGAGCATGCCGTGCCTCTACGCGTTCTAGAATTCTCCAGCTGGTCCTAAAGGGAATGGGCAAACTCTAGCCCTGCGACGCCTTCCCCAACCCACCCTGAGGCTATCAGCTGCTTCTCTGAGGCCGGAGATTGGAAGAACTTGGTGCCGTTTGTTTAGCACCAAATAATATCTTAAAAAAGAGAGTAGATTCCAGTCACCTCTGCAAACAGGGTGGGTTTCAGAAGCAGGCAGAGGTGAATGAAGGAGGAGAGATAAAGAGGAGGCAGAGAAGCTGACAGGAGGAGGCAGAGCCAGCCAGAGCCCGCCGCCAGCCCAGCCGGGCAGGAGCAGGGCGCGAATCGGGCAGAGCTTGGCAGGAAGTGCCCGAGAGCAAAGCCCAGGTGAGGAGACTCTAGGTCTGGGAAGGCTCAGAGGGCCATTGGGTCAGGCTTGGACTCTCTGAGCTGTGACCTTGAACATAACCTTTTTGTACTCTAGTTTTCCTATCTGCAAAATGGGTACGCTAGTGACTTTCTTCGTCTGGACCTGTAATAATTACATGAGGCAAAACCTCGGCCTAGTGCCTGACTCATCCGGCACCCTTAACAAATGCTGGCAGTCATTACCATATTCTCGACGTTTGCCCTTCAACGGGGGATGGGGAAGGTACCGAAAAGACGGCTCCAGGAGGCCTTCGCCGACACCGCCATCTCTCCCAGCTCCTTCCTACAGCTAGGTTGGGGACCAAGGGCGCGCGTCCCGCGAGGGGGCGGGGCCCGCCGTTCCCGCCTCGAGTGTGGCCCCGCCCCCTCGCCTCGCGGCCTCCGCGGCACTCTCCGCCTCTTCTGCCCCCGGCTTTCCCGCGCTGTCCTCCCGGGCCTCGCTTCCCCCGGCCCCTGCGCGGGCCCGACTGAGAGGTTCCGGAGCCAGGCCGCCGGCTGGGTGTGGACGCTGCCGGCCCTTCCGCCCCAGGCCCCTCGGCACTGCCTCGGAAGCCTCGGCTTCCCCAGGGAGTGCAGGTTTGCTTCCGAGGGTCGGCGGGCCGCGCTGCGGGAAGGAGGAGCGCGCTGGGAAGGTCAGTGCGGCCAGCCCCCGGTCTCGGGCCGCGGAGGCCGCCCTCGCCCTTGGGAATCCTTGGCCGCCCAGACAGAAGGGGAATCGGCGCCGGGGAGCCCGTTCTGCATTTTGATTCATCTTGGGCCCTGTAAGGGTCACATCTTGTGAAAATACCTGTAAAATCAATTTAACGTTCAGTGCAGCGTGTAAAGACAGCTCTAAGAATTTAAAAGACGCCTGAGTCAGAACATTTAAATGCTTGGGTCCCTGTAGCAGTGTTTTAACACGTCTGAGTGCAGAGGGTGGAGAATCGAGCCTTGATTGCCGCCACTGTGCACGCCCTGTAACATTTTAAAAGGGTAAAGAAAGCACCCTGAGAAACCCACGTGGGCCCTTCCCTTCCGGAGGGAACAGAGTTGACTTTCTGAAATTTGAGTTGGTCCTCACCACCGCCCGTGAAATTTGCCTACAGAAACTTTTATGTGCGGCCTTAGATCAGCAATAAACAGAATTGTTAAAACACTGGGCTTAACTAAGTAGTGGCTTTTGTTGACATGTCGATTGTGTTAATTCTTAATGTCTCATCCAAAAGCAGGAAGCGTTATCTCAGTTTTGCAGGTGGAAAAAATAGTTTGGCACAAAGAAAGCAGTTTCCCTTAAATTCACACAGAAGCAACGGCCGAGCAGCACATTAAGTCCTAGCATTCTGCCTCCTCAGCTGCGTTCCCCCTGTAGACCGTGCTACAAAACAAATGAGTAGTTACTTTGATGCTACTCATAAAACGGGCGAGTAAACCAAATGTGCTGTGAACGTGAAGTGTTAAATCATAATAACCTTCGATGTCTGCTCAGCTTTGGGAGGTTCAGCTGCCCTCTGGAGTCTGATCCCTTCCGGGAGAGGAGGAGGTGGAGCAAACGCATGGAAAACAATGTCAAGGGGAAAGTGTCTCCGAACTGTGCCATCTTCCCTGCTGCTCTGCGTTGATGTCATTCTTTTCTGGGTACTCCACGTTCTGGCCAAGCGCTCAGCGTCCCCGTCCCAGCCTTGGCCCCCTGAACTCTACCTTTGCGTTGCGTTGTTGGCCCTGACCTCGTTGTCAGCCTGCTTGTCACGCTCTTCCCTCCAGGTGCTCTTTACTAATGCTGCTGTGTGGAAACCAGTGGTTGCTGTTCCAGTGTGGAGTGATTCGTCGCTCCTGAAGGGTGATTCCAGAGTTAATGATCAAACGCTACCAACAGATCTTAGATGAAAGCCCAAGTTAAAGAAGCACAAAAAAGCTATTGTGCCATTTGATAGCTGAGTTATTTGGGGGAAAAAGCGGACTTTGATATTTTTTCCTCTTTCCCTCTTAACTGGAGAGCAGTGGTTCAGTTATAACCTTGACATAATGGGTGGAGTGGGGGAAATCTTCCTGACTAGACCCTAGTGAATTGGAAAGTTTTCTTTCTTTTCCAGAGGCTCTTTTTTGGACAGCTTGGACTAAGTGGAGATTGGTGAGTAGAATGTAAAATATTTGGGCACTTGTGAGTCCATATGTCCAGAAAACTCGTGTAAGAGTTTGGGTCCCAGGATGCGTGACCTCGTCCCTTTCTGTCCTGTGTCTCTGAGGTGCCTTCCTTGCTTGTGGGCGGTGGAAAGTCGAACCCCAGGCTAGTTTCATCTGCAGCAGTCAGCCACTTACTCATCTTTTATCTCCTTTCGCTGGCTCCACAGATAAGAAAATCAAATGGCATCCGGGGATTACTGCTCGCCTGGAGAAGGGGTGGAAATGCTTCACCAAGGTAGTAGCCATTTGCAGGAGGCCTTTTTGTTGTTGAAATCTTTATTTATTTATTTGACAAGCAAAGAGACAGCAGAAAAGAGGAACATGGTGTGGGGGTGTGGAGGTGTCGAAAGCTCCCGTCCACTGGTTCGCTTCCCAAATGCCTGCAAAAGCAAGGCTGGGCCAGGCCAAAGCCAGGAGCCCAGAATTCCATCCAGGTCTCCCTAGGGGTGGCAGGGGCCCAAGTACTTGAGCCATCATCTGCTGCCTTCCCAGGATTTGTTAGCAGGAAACTGGATTGGGGCTCCCAAAGATGGATTAAAAAAAAATCTTTATTTATTTGAAAGGCAGAGTTGCAGAGAGGCATAAAGAGGGGTCTTCACTCCCCTAACAGCCACAGCGGCTGAAGCTGCACTGATCCCACCCCAGGAACCTCCTCTAGGTCTCTAATGCTGGTGCAGAGGCACAAGGACTTGGGCTATCTGCTGTTGCTTTCCCAGGCCATAGCAGAGAGCTGGATCAGAAGAGGAGCAGCCAAGACTCGAACTGGCGCTCATATGGGATGCTGGCACTGCAAGTGGTGGCTTTACCTGGAATACTACAGTGTGGGCCCCCAAAGGTGGATCTTTACAAGAGTTTTATCTCCTTCTTCAAGAACTCTAGTAAGTCTGGAACTGGCATTGTGGCATAGCAGGCTAAGCCTCTGCCTGTGATGTGTTCAAGACCTGGTTCTTCACTTCTGATCCAGCTCCCTGCCAGTGGGCCTGGGAAAACAGTGGAAGATGGTCCCTGCACTCACAAGGGGGACCTGCAAGAAGCCCCTTGGGGCTCCTAGTTTCAGCCAGCTCTAGCTGTTGCGGCCATTTGGGGAGTGAACCAGCAGATGGCAGATCTTTCTGCCTTTCAAATAAATAAATACATCTTAAAAAAAAAAAACTCTAATAATTTTGTGTGAATGAGGCATTTGGTTGCTGTGATGATCCCTACTGTAGGTTCCCTTTTTATCAGTTCTGTTTGTTTAATATATGCCAACTGTATTTCCATTTTCTAAGATCTTAGTTTTATTAGATACTCATTCTTCCTCAATTAATGTCCCTGCATATAACAAAAATACCTGTTCCCTTGAGTATTGTCTCTAGTATATTAGTTTTATTTTTATATATTTATTATATCTTTATTTTCATTTTATTTGAAAGGCAGAGAGAGACAGAGCTTCCATGTATTGGCTTATTTCCCAAATGCCCACATGGTGGGTACTGGGCCAGGCCAAAGCTGGGAGCCAGGAATCCAGTCCAGGTCTCCCACATGAGTGGCAGGTACTCAATCACTTGCCTCATCACTGCTGCCTCCCAGGGTCTGCATTAGCAGGAAGCTGGAGTCAGTAGTGAGAGCCCAGTGGATACCATGCATACGTGGGATGTCAGTGTCTTTTTTTTTTTTAATTGTATAGGTATTTTTGTTTTTTTAAGGATTTATTTTATTTATTTGAATGTCAGAGTTATGGAGAGAAGGAGAAAGAGGTTTTACTGCCATCTTAACAACTGGGCTAAATGCCTGATTTTTTAAGAATCTCATTAGCCGCTTTGTCCCGCGCCTTCTGGCATGCGGCCTTCTGGCTGCCCGCTCTCTGCTTTCTTGCCCATGCTACATTACCTTGGCTGCTCCTAACTTCATACTTGCTCCACTTGGTTCCCGGCCTGCTCTCTGCCTGGTAGAGTATAGGCATTGGGATCATATTAGCATGTGGAAGACACTGTCCAGTTCCTGGGAGAGCACATTTGAAGGGGCACAAATGGATGTGCAAAGACTTCACAGGAGAATACTGGGGTTCTCCCAGGCAGATGCTGATACGGCCTTGGACTAAAACAGCAGCAGAGGAGTTACAGAGCTCCTTGTAGATGCTCCTGGGACAGCGCTGAAAGATGGCCCAAGTCCTTGGGCCTCTGTACACATATGGGGACCCGGATGAAGTTCCTGGCTCCTAGATAAGGCCTGGCCCATCCCCCTGGCCATTGCTGCCATTTGGGAAATGATGGAAGATGGAAGACATCTCTGCCTCTTTCTCTGCCCCTCCCCTCCTCCCGCAGCTCTGCCCTTCAAATAAATAAAATAAATTTTTAAAAAATTTAAAAAAAATTAAAAATCTCATTAGCTTTAGAACTCTTTCCTAATGAAAACGTAGATTTCTTTGGGAAGTGATTATTAAGTTACGCACCATTATATAAAGTAAGAATCAAAACCTTTTTTGCTTTTTGTCCCTGTGGGGGCCGTGCCACGAAGTCTGCAGCAAACAGTTTCCTCCTTGTAACCTGAGTGAAGAGGATCTGTTACAGAACCCACACTTCAGCAGGCTGCTGCTGAGTCTCTCTGAGCGCATGGACGAGAGTGGCTTATGCCTCACCCTGGCAGAGGAGCAGGCTCAGGTAAGGGTCCTGCAAGAAAGACGTGAAGAGGAAGGGGAAATCCTCCTGGGAGAGCTTCCCCCATGGGATCTTTTGGTTTTCCAGGCATGGAAGGAAGTTCGAGTGCATAGGACAACATGGTTGAGGTCAGAAATTCTGCAGAGAATCATTCAGGAGCTGCTTGTGGACTACTATGTAAAGACGCAAGACACAAATTTAACTTCTGAGGACAAAAAGGTGAGGCAGAAGAGATTAGACAAAGGTCAATTACTGGCTAGAGCTTTGTCTGATTATGTGATTTAAGGGAAAAAATTATAGGACATCAAACGAGAAATGGACTGTAGTTGGAGGGGAAGAGTGGGTGTGTTGAAAGGTTTTGAAATAGAAAGATTGACAGGAAAAGTCACTTGCAGACATCTAAAGGGGATGACGTGTTTGAGGACTTTGAAAATGGTTTGTAAGATTGCAAGAGGTAGAATGGGACAAGTTTTACAGTCACCTCTCTGTTTTTTATTCTCTCTCAGTTTCATGAGACCCTTGAACAGCGACTGCTTGTGACTGAACTGACCCGACTCCTAGGTCCCAGCCAGGAGAGAGAGAAACCTCCACTGCTAGGGCTGGAGAAAGCAGACCTTTTGGAACTCATGCCGCCCTCAGAGGTCGGGAGTGGGCCAATGTCGGGACCAAAGAAGTGAAATGGCTTGTTTTCTCCCACATCCTTCAGATATTTTTGCTAAGCTTTATGTGGTTTTCTAAAATATGATATGTGTTCATTGTGATCAAACTAAAAAAAATTACACAGGAGAAAGTGAAAGCTGAAATACAGTTTCTAATAACAGTATTATTATAAATGGCTTGAGATAGATGGTACCCTCCATGGTTGTTTAGAATATAGTCTGTTTCCACGTAATATATTTTGGACTTTTTTTTTTCAAGTCGATACATAAATGTAGTGGTGGGGGTTGTGGCATAGCAGTTTGAGCTCCTGCATCCCACATTGGAGTGCCTGGTTTTTTGGTTCAATTTCTTGCTGGTGGGCCTGGGAGGCAGCAGACGATACTCTGAGTGCTTGGGCTCCTGGCTCCTGGCTTTGGCCTGGCCCAGCCCTGGCTGCTGCACACATGTGGAGAGTGAACCAGAAGATGGAAGTTCTCTCTCTGTCTCTCCCTCTTTCTGTCACTGCCTTTCAAATAAATAAATATTTTTAACAAATAAATGTAAGTAAGATGATACTTCTGATAGCAGTCTTAGCATACTGTCTGCACACACAGCGCTCAGTGTTCTCACTGAGTCATCAGTTTAAATCACTGCTGGATTCCATTGTTTTGAAGTAGCATAATTTGCTGGTCTTTAGTGATAGATATTAAGGTTGTGACCATATTTTTGCTATTGGAAACCACACTGAGATGAACATGCTAGTTCTTAGATGTCTTGCTTTGTATGATCATTTCCCTGGCATTGGCGCTAAAAGGGAGACCACTGGGTCAAAGCATACACACGTGGAATGTGTCTGTACATTTCCAGACTGCTTCCCCAGCTCCCAGCGTGCCACCTTTTTCACCTGCATGAGATCTTGATCATTTTCTTTAAAGATTTATTTATTTATGTATTTGAAAGACAGAGTTACAGAGAGGCAGAGAGAGAGAGAGAGAGAGAGGGGTCTTCTACTCACTGGTTCACTCCCCAAATGGCCGCAATGGCTGGAGCTGTGCCGATCTGAAGCCAGGAGCCAGGAGCTTCTTCCAGGTCTCCGAGGCAGGTGCAGAGGCCCAAGGACTTGGGCCATCCTCCACCGCTTTCCCAGGCCATAGCAGAGAGCTGGATAAGAAGTGGAGCAGCCGGGATACAAATTGGCAGCCATATGGTATGCATGGCACTGCAGGCGGCTGTTCCACCTGCTACGCCACGGTGCCAGCCCCGATCATTTTTAAAAAATTATATTTATTAGATGGGGCTGGTGCTGTGGTGTAGTGGATAAAGCTGCTGCCTGCAGTGCTGGCCTCCCATATGGGCTCTGATTCAAGTCATGGCTGCTCCACTTCTGATCCAGCTCTCAGCTAAGGCCTAGGAAAGCAGTTTTAAAAGATGGCCCAATTCCTTGGGCCTTTGTACCTGCATGGGAGACCTGGAAGAAGTTCCTGGCTCCTGGCTTTGGATCAGTGCAGCTCCAGCTATTACGGCCAACTGGGGAGTGAACCAGCAGATGGAGGACATCTCTCTCTCTCTCTCTCTGCCTCTCCTTTCTCTGTAACTCTGACTTTCAAATAAATAAATAAATCTTAAAAAAGTTATATTTATTAGATGGACAGATGGAGCTTCCATCTACTGGTTCACTCTCCAAGTGTCTGTAATGGCCAGGGCCAGGCTGGGTCAATCCTGGGAGCTGGGAACTCAATCCAGGTCTCCCATATGGGTGACAGGAATGCAACTACTCGAGCCATCACTTCTGCATCCCTGGATCTCTATTACTGGAAAGCTGGAGGTGGAGCTGAAGGTGGCTTGTATATAGGCACTTTGATATTGGACACGGGCATCTTTTTTTTTTTTTTTTTTTTTTTTTTGACAGGCAGAGTGGACAGTGAGAGAGAGAGACAGAGAGAAAGGTCTTACTTTGCCGTTGGTTCACCCTCCAATAGCTGCCACGGCCGGTGCGCTGCAGTGGGCGCACCGCGCTGATCCAATGGCAGGAGCCAGGTACTTATCCTGGTCTCCCATGGGGTGCAGGGCCCAAGCACTTGGGCCATCCTCCACTGCACTCCCGGGCCACAGCATAGAGCTGGCCTGGAAGAGGGGCAACCGGGACAGAATCCGGTGCCCCGACCGGGGCTAGAACCCGGTGTGCTGGCGCCGCAAGGTGGAGGATTAGCCTAGTGAGCCGCGGTGCTGGCTTAGACACAGGCATCTTAACTGGTAGGCCAGATGCCTGCCCCTAGTTAGCCAAGTTATTCTTTGCTAATTAAGTAGGTTAACAGTGAATCTCCCTGGTGTCTCTTGATGCATTTTCTTTGTTATTACAAATGTCATTATCATGTATTCACTGGCTGGGTCTTCCTAGTTCTTTTTTTTTTTTTTTTTTTTTTTAAAGATTTATTTTATTTATGTGAAAGAGTTACAGAGATAGGAGGAGAAACAGAGAGAGAGAGGTCTTCCATCCACTGGTTCACTCCCCAAATGGCCTCAACAGCTGGAGCTGAGCTGATCCAAAGCCAGTTGAACCAGTGCTAGGATGCCGGCGCTGCAGGCCAAGGCTTTAATCTGCTGTGCCACAGTGCCAGCCCCTATTTTCCTTGTTCTAACAGTCTATTTGTATCTCTATCGTGGTCCTGTGGCTGTAGGATTTTGTGTGGATGAGAGCCCGGCTCCAGCTAGAAGTGGAAGAGCAGCTCAAAAAGAAATGTTTCACTCTGCTTTGCTACCATGATCCCAATTCAGGTGAGTGTTGACTCCCTGTGCTCTGCTCACAGCTGGACTTCAGGGTTCCTGGTCTGCTCTTTTGCGACTGATGTATTGGATTTGAGATTTGGGACAGAAGCATACATGCACCAGGTTCTTGGCTGTTTGTTTCCTTGCTAGTGCAATAAAAGACTTTGGTGAGGACTCTGTTAGCGAGCTGGAGTGTCTGCCTGTGCTGAGAGGGCTGAGTTCTCAGGAGGACCAGAGTGGCAAAGGGAGGATCATAGGTGTTCCTCTTTATTTCTACGGCTTAAGAATTAAGGCACAAAACTGGAATCAAAAGTAAGAGTGAGAGAACTTAACTATGAGAGCTGGATGGGTTTTAGTGGCATCAGAAGCAAACCTGGAATGAAACAGAATTTGCAGGCTTGATGTGGGCTAGGGGCACCGAGAACTGGCCTTGGAAGAGCAGTAGCGAGCAGGGTTTCCAGTCTTGTCCTCTGCCTCCTTGCCCAGATGCCGACAGTGAAACCCTGAAGGCAGCAAAGGTGTGGAAACTGGCAGAGGTCCTGGTGGGCGAGAAGCAGCAGTGCCAGGACGCCAAGCGCCAGCAGCAGGAGCAGATGGTGCTGCTGGAGAGGAAGAGCGCCACCTACTCCCAGGTGTGCTGGGGCGGTGGGCAGCCCCCCTCGCCTTCACCCTGGCCCAGGTGCACCTCTGAGGAAGCCAGGGGTGCTCGTCCACCCTCCTGTCTGCCCTCTTCCTCTTTGTTTATGGCCTCTCCCTCCTCGGGGCTCAGGTGCTTCTCCGCTGCCTGGCCTTACTGCAAAGGCTCCTTCAGGAGCACCGGCTGAAGACTCAGTCTGAGCTGGACCGTATCAACGCTCAGTACCTGGAAATCAAGTGCAGTGCCATGATCCTCAAGTTGAGGTGAGCGGGGACCCGTGTGGCCCTGATTCTCCCTCACACACCACCCGCTCCTGCCCCTCACCCTTGGGCCATCCTCCCTCTTCCCTTTCCATGCCTAGCATCTTGTGGGTATCCAGTCCATGTCACACAGCCGTGTTAGCCTTTAGATGACCCAAAGGCTGTCAGCATTCTTAAGGTTGGCCTTTTACAGGCTTCTGACATAGGTGCTGTCCTGGGAGTTCAGTGGCCCAGGGATCAGAGTGACCTTGTTTACTCCATTGGTGCCTAACCCAGCTCTGACCCTGGGCAGGCACGGTGTCCCTTCCTAACTGCTACCACCAGTGATCTCCTGCATGACATTTCTTTCTGCCCGCTACCAGGATGGAGGAACTAAAGATTCTGTCTGACACGTACACTGCTGAGAAAGTGGAAGTTCATCGTCTCATTAGGTGAGAGCCCCCAAAACTCCCGGTACAGCTGTTCATAGCTGCTGCCTGCATGCTCCAGGCCTGTTCATTTTAATGTATTCCCATCTGAAGAGCAAAACCTTCATATGGAACCCTCTCTGCCTGGGCTCGCAGGGACCGCCTGGAGGGAGCCATCCGCCTACAGGAGCAGGACATGGAGAGGTCGCAGCAGGTTTTGAACACCTATGAGGTGCTTGGGGAGGAGTTTGACAGGCTGGTTAAAGAGTACACCCAACTCAAGCAGGCCACCGAGAACAAGCGCTGGGCCCTCCAGGAGTTCAACAAGGCCTACCGCTGAGTGTGCCAGGGCCAGCAAGCACGGCTCCTGCATAGCCACGGCTCCTTCCTGCTGAAAGGAGCACCTCCCCCAGGGACTGCCTCACTACAAGGGAGTGGGGGGGCACCCCCTAAAAACTTAGGCACCCTCCTGGTTTCTCTTCCTCGCTTATGATGACTGAGCCCTTTCTGAAAAATTTAGCAAGCAGATTGATTCATTTTATGCATAGCTGTTTGTCAGTGTCAGCCCTGTACTGTATTTGATTATTTTCTAAGTAAAATGATATTACTATGTCTCAGGATTTTAGTCATTTTCCTTGGGCAAAGATGGGAAAAGAAGATCCAAGGCTATGTGAGTTAGGAGGGAGGACTGAGAAGACAAATCTAAACAGAGACAGAGGGGCAGACATTGTGGCACAGTGGTTAAGCTGCTGCTTCAGACAAACCCATGGCAGAATGCCTGGGTTGGAGTCCCAGGTCTGTTTCTGATCAGTTTTCTTCTAACACACACCCTGGGGGGCAGCAGGTGATGGCTCAAGTTCTCGGTTCCATGCCATTATGTGGGAGACCTCAGTGGAGTTCAGAGCTCCTTGCTTCAGCCTGACCTGGCCATGTGTGTGATGTTTGGAGAGTGAGCCAGTGGATGGAAGATCTCTTTGTTTCTCTCTCTCTCTCTCTCTCTCTCTCTCTCTCTCTCTCTCTCTCTCTCTCTGTCTCTCTCTCTCTTTCTCTCTGATGCTCTATTTTTCAAATAATAAATAAATAAAATTCAAAACAAATAGAGAAATGTCTGTCATGCATATGCACAGGGTGGGAGGTAGCAGTGTCAGCCTGTGGCATCAAATCTGAGAGGCTTCATGCTGGGAGAGAAGTGGATTAAACCTGGCTTGTTCTTGAAGAACGATAGGGTGCTGGGTGCTCAGGCAAGTGGGGATCAGTGGGGCAGTTATACAGGCATGCAGCTCTGTACAGGAAAGGTCGTGACCCACTTGTGCTCCTGGTTCCCACTTCAAAAAAGAAAGAGAGAAAGAGAGAAAGAGAGAGAGAGAGAGAGAGAGAGAGAGAGAAAGAAAGAAAGAAAGAAAGGAAAGAAAGAAAGAAAGAAAGAAAGAAAGAAAGAAAGAAAGAAAGAAAGAAAGAAAGAAAGAAAGAAAGAAAGAAAGAAAGTTAGTTAGCTGGAGGTGGGAGGAGACCACCCCGAGGAACCAAGTTCCACAGTCTTCCTAGCAGGGCCCTGTCTGTTGTTGAATCAGGGCCTGAGAACGGAAGCAGAGGGTCCCCACGCTTACTTGGAAAAGCTTACTTGGCAACTCAGATCACTTTCCAGGGAGACTCAGGTTACTCTTCTGAAAAGGTTAAACAATGGTCTCACTTGCATTGACTTGAAAAAAAAATTAAGGTCTTGGATTCAACATTAACTTTTTCTGTAAGTGGTGCTTACTGTCATTTTTCCATAAGCAAATATTGAACTGATACAAACTGGACAGATAGCAAAGTGATTGATTGAAAAACTCAGCAATAGTCAATAATGCTCAGTTCAATAGTCTTTCCCCTCCTGATTTTTTGGGGAAAAGTTTTCAAACCTATAAAATTAAAGAAAAATAGGATGCGAACCAGTACACTCTTACACCAGATTTAATGATTGCTAACATTTTGCCTTTCTTTTTCCCTCATTGTCTTATTTCCTTCCTCTCCTCTCTCCCCTTCTGTCTATACAGATTTAGACACGGATACATAAACTTTTTTCTGAATCATTTTATTGTAAATAGTTTATCATGACACTTCATTCCTTAAATATTTTAGGAGGCAACTCCTAAAAATAAGGGCATGTCTCTACATAACTAACAAGATAATTATACCGGCCGGTGCCATGCCTCACTTGGCTAATCCTCCGCCTGCGGCGCCGGCACCCTGGGTTCTAGTCCCGGTTGGGGCACCGGGTACTAGTCCCTGTTGCTCCTCTTCCAGTCCAGCTCTCTGCTGTGGCCCGGCAGGGCAGCAGAGGATGGCCCAAGTGCTTGGGTCCCTGCACCCGCATGGGAGACCGGGAGGAAGTACCCGGCTCCTGGCTTCGGATCGGCGCAGCGTGCCGGCCGTAGCGGCCATTAGGGGAGTGAACCAACGGAAGGAAGACCTTTCTCTCTGTCTCTCTCTTTCACTGTCTAACTCTGCCTGTCAAAACACACACAGACACACACACACACACAAAAAAAATAATTATACCTAAAACAATAATTCTATAAAATCTGTCCCGTTCACATTCAAATTTCCCTATTTTTTTTTTCCTGATTTAGTGCTTAGTAGTTTCATGACAAATTTAGATGTTGGATTTCTTTTTTAAAAAAGATTTATTTATTTTTATTTGAGAAGCAGTGTTACAGAGAGGCAGAGGCAGAAAGAGAGAGAGAGAGGTCTTCCATCTGCTAGCTCACTCCCCAATTGCCCGCAATATCTGGAGGTGCGTTGATCCGAAGCCAGGAGCCAGGAGCTTCTTCTGGATCTCCCATGTAGGTGCAAGGGCCCAAGGAATTGGGGCATCTTCCACTGCTTTCCCAGGCCATAGCAGAGAGCTGGATCAGAAGTGGAGTAACTGGGACTTGAACCAGTGCCCATATGGGATGCCAGCACTGTAACTGCAGCTTTACCTCCTACTGCACAGTGCCAGCCCCTAGATTTCTTTTAAAATGAGATATTTACCTCACTTTTAAAAAAAGATTTATTTATTTATTTGAAAAAGTTCCTTACACAGAGAGAAGGAAAGGCAGAGAGAGAGAATCTTCCATCTGCTGGTTCACTCCCCAGTTGGCTGCAATGGCTAGAGCTGTGCCAATCCAAAGGCAGGAGCCAGGAGCTTCTTCCGGGTCTCCCATGTGGGTGCAAGGGCCCAAGGACTTGGGCCGTCTTCTACTGCTTTCCCGGAGCTGGATCGGAAGAGAAGCAGCCATGACTTGAACCGTCGCCCATATGGGATGTTGGCACTGCTGGCGGCGGCTTTACCCGCTATACCACTGCAGCAGCCCTTACCTCACTTTTTTAAAAAAAGAAATTGACTTTCTGAAAAATCAAGATCAATTGCCTTGTAGAATGTTCCGTTGTCTAATTATTTCCTTGTGGTGTTTATTCATTTATTAGGTTTTATTTATTTATTTTTGTTTTTTTCGTTGGCAGAGAGAGAAAGAGAGACAAAGAGAAATCTTCCATCCACTAGTTCACTCTCCAAATGCCCAGGCTAAGCCAGGTGGAAGCCAGGAGCCTGGAATTGAATCTAGGTAGCTTATGTGGGTAGCAGGAGCCCATCTACTTGGGCTATCAGCTGTTAACGCCCTCCCTCCCCCTGCCAGGGTGCAGATTAGCAGGAATGCTGAATTAGAAGCAGAGTTGGGACTCAAACCCAAGCGTTCTTTTATGGGCTACAGGTATCCCCAAGTGACATCTTAACCACTGCCAAACTCCTGCCATCTCCTTGTGGTTTTTAACTTGTTCCTCTGCTGTTCTGTCCAGTACAGTAGCCGCAAGCCACATGTTTTTATTTAATTTCAACTTTAATTAAAACAAGTTTTCAGTAGCTTGGGATTACTGTATGGAACAATGCAGACATGGGACATTTACATCCTTGCAGGACATTGATGGACAGTGCGGTTAGCCTGTATTTCCTGCAAGTAGCAGTAAGTCTGTATGCTTGATGAGATTCAGCTTGAGCATTTTAGCAAAGAATAATAGATGACATTACATACTTCACATTACATCACACTGCAGCCACATCAGGTCAGAATGTCTATTAATTATGCTGTGTTTGACTGCTTGGTTATAGTAGTAACTGCCAGATTCTACCTAGTGGTATCTCTCTGGTGTATAAAAAGGTATGTTTCTCTTTGTAGTATCTGTAAAAGGGACATTTAAAAAAAATCTCAAAATAATTCTTCCTGAAATTTATTTATTTATTGTAGCATTTGGCTTCCTCATTTAATTAGATACTCATCCTGAACCATATTAGGTTTTTGTATTGAAATAATAGAGGTGGCTGGCACCACAGCTCACTAGGCTAATCCTCTGCGTGCGGCGCCGGCACCCTGGGTTCTAGTCCCGGTTGGGGCACTGGATTCTGGCCCAGTTGCTCCTCTTCTAGTCCAGCTCTGCTGTGGCCCAGGAAGACAGTGGAGGATGGCCCAGGTGCTTGGGCCCTATACCCACATGGGAGACCAGGAGGAAGCACCTGGCTCCTGGCTTCGGATCTGTGCAGCACGCCAGCCGTAGTGGCCATTTGGGGGGCGAACCAACGGAAGGAAGACCTTTCTCTCTGTCTCTCTCTAACTCTGCCTATCAAAAAAAAAAATGATTTTAAAAAAGAAAAAAAAGATAAAGTAACAGGAAGTGTAAATAAATGTAGTTGCCAACCAAGAGAAGTGAGTCAGGATTACAAAGTCATGGCTAAGTAAGGAAGGCAGATTTGGTTTAGGCTTGGTAGAGGTAAGTTTAGGACGGAATTCTGGAATAAGCAAGAAAGATAGAGGAAGGAGCACTGTGTGAAGGCACAGAGTATAGAATGAGTAAATTATGTGCTTGGACAACAAGAACTTTCATCAAAGAGATTAAAATTTGAGCAAAACATCCCATGGCTCAATCAAGACTCTGAAGAACTACAGTTTAGAGGCAAAGTGACAGAGATGCTCCATCTGCTGGCTCACTATCCAAATGGTCACAACAACAGGGGCTGGGTAAGGCCAGGGGCCCAGAACTCAATTCAGGTCTCCTACATGGGTGGCAGAGGCCCATGAATTTGGCCCATCCTCTACTACTTTCCCAGGCATATTTTCAGGGAGCTGGATTGGATGCCAGGACTTGAACCACTGCTCTGATAAGGGATGCTGGCATTTTAAGTGGCAGCTTAACTGCTATGCCACACTGCCAGCCCCCAAACTACTTTCAAAAAGTCTGTATTGGCTTAAAAACAGAAAGGTGTTTGTAAAAAAAATTGAAACAGAAGTATATACAGTAAAAAGTAAGAGATTAAACCACATACCTCCTGACACTCAACCCCCCCAACCCATTACCCCATTTCCCTCCCCAGAGTTACTAGAATAATTTGGAGCGTATGGTGCCAGATCTTTTTCTATAAATATGCAAACATGTACGTAAATATTAGCTAATATTCAGTCTGACTGTATCATAATTTAACCATTCTCTTCATGTTAGCTATTTAGATTTCCAATTTGCTCCATTACAAAAACGCTTCATTGAGTATCATTGCACATATATCTTGCTCAAGTGCCTTTGCTTATTGCTGATATTAGGGTAAATCAGTATATTAATCCAGTATATTAGTTATTTCATGGAAAACAAATTAATTACTGTGCTTAGGTTTGCAGTTTGGCAGAAAAAGTCTTTCAAAACAGTTCCAGGAAGGGGGGTATTAGACTCAGTGGAAAAGAAACCACTTGGGACACTTGCATCCTGCATCACAATCCCAGGTTTGAGTCCTGACTCCACTTCCAATTCTAGCTTCCTGCTAAAGTGCACCCTGGGAGGCAGCAGGTAATGGCTCAAGTACTTGCGTCCCTGCCACCCGTGTGGGACACCTGCATTGAATTCTGTGCTCTTGGCTTTGGTCTGGCTCTTATGAGCATTTGGGGAGTGAACCAGTGGATGGAGGATCTCTCTTGTCTCTCTTGCCTTTCAAATAAAATGAAAAATAAATAAATAAAAATTTGGGCAAATCATTCAAAACAAAACACGAGTTTCACGATGGAGGGAGAGGGAGAGAACTGGTGCCCAGTGGCTCCCGAAGGGAGCAGGAGGGCGTTGTGTCTCAGTCCTTCTGTTCTTCGCACTGACTGGAGGTGAGTGTTGCCAGAGCTGCCCTTCACCTTGTACAGGCTGGCAGGGGACTTGGACAGCAGGTGAGAGGCTAACAGGGACAGCTGAGAGTTAGTGTCATGGGCCTCAGCTGCCCTCTGTCCCTCACAATTTCAGAAAAGATTTACATGGACCGCCTCATTCATTCTTTCCATCATACCCCTCTTCGCTGGCCTCTCACCACACCTGCTAAGTTGACTTGATTCTGCCTGATAGTGGGAGGAAAAGAAATCACCGTGAGAATTTGAAATAGGATTGCTCTGGGTAAGGACACTCTGGGGCTCTTGGGCAAGTAGTACCCTCAGTATTCTTAGGAAAAGGTGAATATGGGTGTGTCCTGTGAGCCATCCTGTATTTCAGCCAGCTAACCACAAACAAGGAAACCCAGCGCCCCCTAGAGGCCACCGTGGTCATCTCCCAAGGAGAGAGAAATCCCAGGGTCTGCCCCTCACCAGGTGAGGAATCTAATTCCCTGTCTTGAAGAACTTGGGCTAGGTTTTGTTGAATGATCTAACAGATTTCCTTATACCTTGAGACAGTGAAAATATAAATAAACTAGATTAGCAATCCTAGAAATAATTTACCCTAAAAGGTGGTTTATAGTTGAGGCCCAGCTAAGGGGGCTAAGGTCTGGTCTTAAGAAAATACAACTCGGCCGGCGCCGCGGCTCAGTAGGCTAATCCTCCGCCTAGCGGCGCCGGCACACCGGGTTCTAGTCCCGGTCGGGGCGCCGGATTCTGTCCCGGTTGCCCCTCTTCCAGGCCAGCCCTCTGCTGTGGCCAGGGAGTGCAGTGGAGGATGGCCCAGGTGCTTGGGCCCTGCACCCCATGAGAGACCAGGAAAAGCACCTGGCTCCTGGCTCCTGCCATCGGATCAGCGCGCTGGGCTGCCGGCTGCAGCAGCCATTGGAGGGTGAACCAACGGCAAAGGAAGACCTTTCTCTCTGTCTCTCTCTCTCACTGTCCACTCTGCCTGTCAAAAAAAAAAAAAAAAAAAAAAAAATACAACTCAGCTGGCGCGGCGGCTCACCAGGCTAATCCTCCACCTAGTGGCACCGGCACACCGGGTTCTAGTCCCGGTCGGGGCGCCGGATTCTTTCCTGGTTGCCCCTCAGGCAGTGGAGGATGGCCCAAGTGCTTGGGCTCTGCACCCCATGGGAGACCAGGAGAAGCACCTGGTTCCTGCCTTCGGATCAGCGCGGTGCGCCGGCCGCAGTGCACCAGCCGTGGCGGCCAAGAAAGAAAATACAACTGAAATTTAGAGATACCTATATGTACCAAGTCTGGATGGATAGCCTCAGGGACTATCCAAAGAGCAAGGTTGGGGTTTTCTAGAGAAATGGAACCTGATATATAGATATATAAACACAAACACACATACAAGACAGAGAGATTTTTTTTTTTTAGCAGCTTCTCAGGCACCCAGCTCCTTTTTTTTTTTTTTTTTTAATTAAAAAAAAATTTTTTTGAGCCGGCACCGTGGCTCAATAGGCTAATCCTCCGCCTTGCGGTGCCGGCACACCGGGTTCTAGTCCCGGTCGGGGCGCCGGATTCTGTCCCGGTTGCCCCTCTTCCAGGCCAGCTCTCTGCTATGGCCAGGGAGTGCAGTGGAGGATGGCCCAGGTGCTTGGGCCCTGCACCCCATGGGAGACCAGGAAAAGCACCTGGATCCTGGCTCCTGCCATCGGATCAGCGCGGTGCGCCGGCTGCAGCGGCGGCCATTGGAGGGTGAACCAACGGCAAAGGAAGACCTTTCTCTCTCTGTCTCTCTCTCTCACTGTCCACTCTGCCTGTCAAAAAAAAAAAAATTTTTTTTTGACAGGCAGAGTGGACAGTGAGAGACAGAGAGAAAGGTCTTCCTTTGCCGTTGGTTCACCCTCCAATGGCCGCCGCAGCCGGCGCACCGCACTGATCCGAAGGCCATCCTCCACTGCACTCCCGGGCCACAGCAGAGAGCTGGCCTGGAAAAGGGGCAACCAGGACAGAATCCGGCGCCCCGACCGGGGCTAGAACCTGGTGTGCCAGCGCTGCAAGGCGGAGGATTAGCCTAGTGAACTGTGGCGCCGGCGACAGAGAGATTTCTTGTAAGGAATTGGCTCATGTGACTGGAAGCTGGCACATCTGAAATCCATAGGGTAGGCCAGCCGGCTGGAAGCAAGCAGGAGGGATGCTTGGGGCCGGCCCTCTGGTATAGCAGGTAAAGCTGCCACCTGCAGTGCCAACACCCCATATGAGTGCCCGTTTGAGTCCTGGCTGCTCCACTCCCAATCCAGGTCTCTGCTATGGCCTGGGAAAGCAGTAGAAGATGGCTCAAGTCCTTAAGCCCCTGGACCTGTTTGGGAGACCTAGAAGAAGCTCTTGGCTCCTGGCTTCAGATTAGTCCAGCTCTGGCTGTAGAGGCCATTTGGGGAGTGAACCAGTGGAAGACGATCTCTCTCTCTCTCTCTCTGCCTCTTTGTAACGCTGCCTCGACCTTTCTGTAACTCTGCCTTTCAAATAAATAAATCTTAAAAAAAAACCACTCAGATTTTGCTTTACTTATTTGAAAGGCAGAGCAAGAGGGAAGGAGGAAGGGGAGAGAGGGATAGATATCTTTCCTTCACTGGTTCACTCCTCAAATGCTGGCAACAGCAGGGTTGGGCCAGGCCAAAGCCAGGAACCTGGAACTCCATCCTTCCCAGGCACTTAGCAGAGAGCTGGATCAGAAGTGGAGCAAATAAGTAAAATAAAATAAAGAAGTAGAGCAGTCAGGACTCAAACCAGTGTATATGATTCTGCCATTGCAAGTGGTGCCTTAATCTGCTCTGCCAAACACCAGCTCTGTGAAGTTGAAGTCTTGAGGCAGAATTTCTTCTCTAGGAAACCTCAGTTTTTGCTCTTAATGCCTTCACTGTCTGGATAAGACCTATCCCCATTATCAAGGACAATATTCTTATTTATATAAAGTCAACTAATTATAGATGCTAACTATGTCTATAGAACACCTTTACTGCAACATCTAGATTAGTGTTTAATTAAATATCTGAGCACAATGGGCTACCTCAGCCAACACATTAAAATAACTGTCATGGGCTGGCATTGTGGCATAGCGGGTTAAGCCATCACCTGCAGTCCCAGCATCCTATATGGGCACCGGTTCAAGTCCCAGCTGCTCCACTTCTGATCCAGCTCCTTGCTAATGTGCCTGGGAAACAGCAGAAGATGGCCCAAGTGCTTGAGCCCCTGCACCAACGTGGGGGACCCAAAAGAAGCTCCTGGTTCCAGGGTCCTACTTTGGCCTAGTCCAGCCCCAGGCATCGTAGCCATTTGGGGAGTGAACCAGCGGATGGTCACTCTCTCTCTCTCTCTTTCTGTCTCTCCTCCTATCTCTGTAATTCAGCCTTTCAAATAAATAAAAATAAATCTTTAAAAATAAACCTTAACTGTCACATAAGGTATTGGTTTTCATCCAGCCATAAGCTGTTTAAAACAGCCACTGAACAGGGGACAAGAGGGAGGTCACTGGAGAGGGGCTACGCGGGGAACAGGAGCAAGCCCTGGTTACCGATTTCTCTGTCAAACAAGAGCTTTGAAATATCAGACATGATTGCACAGTACTTTGCATGTGGTAAGTTATTTAATTATATCAGCCAAGTTCCACATTATGAATGGGAAAAGTAAGGAACAGAGAGCAGGTAAGTTACGCAAGGTCACAAAGCTAGTAATTTGAAGAATCCTGGAGTGAACCCAGGCAGTTTAGCCCCAGAACCTGCTGTCCCAAGACCCTCTGGGCCCTGGGCTCAAACATACCCCTTTTAAGAAAATCATGGCCGGCGCCGTGGCTCACTAGGCTAATCCTCCACCTAGCTGCGCCGGCACACCGGGTTCTAGTCCCGGTCAGGGCGCCGGATTCTGTCCCGGTTGCCCCTCTTCCAGGCCAGCTCGCTGCTGTGGCCAGGGAGTGCAGTGAAGGATGGCCCAAGTGCTTGGGCCCTGCACCCCATCGGAGACCAGGAGAAGCACCTGGCTCCTGCCATCGGATCAGCACGGTGTGCCAGCCGCAGTGCGCCGGCCGTGGTGGCCATTGGAGGGTGAACCAACAGCAAAAGGAAGACCTTTCTCTCTTGTCTCTCTCTCTCACTATCCACTCTGCCTGTCAAAAAAAAAAAAAAAAAAAAAAATCATGCTTCCAGATTTGGTTTCCATTTTTCTTTGATCTGGGAAAGGGATACTCCATATATCGAATGCACATCCCTGACATCAGTGAGTGCTAGCCTCCCATGTATGCTGGCAGTACAGTTTTCCTTTTTTAAGGATTTATTTATTTATTTGAAAGGCAGAACAAGAGAGAAAGAGTGGAAGAGTGAGAGAGGGATCTTCAATATGCCGATTCACTCCTCAAATAGCTGTGATAGCCAGGTCTGGACCAGGCTGAAGCCAGGAACTCCATCCCAGTTTTTCTTTTCCTTTTTTTTTTTTTTTTTTTAAATTTATCTGACAGAGTTAGACAGTGAGAGAGACAGAGAGAGACAGAGAGAAAGGTCTTCCTTTCGTTGATTCACCGCCAAAATGGCCGCTGCTACAGCCCGGAGCTATGCTGATCCAAAGTCAGGAGCCAGGAGCTTCCTCCTGGCCTTCCGTATGGGTGCAGGGGCCCAAGCACTTGGGCCATCCATCCCGGGCCACAGCAGAGAGCTGGACTGGAAGAGGAGCAGCCGAGGCTAGAACCCAGTGCCCATATGGGATGCTGGCACCGCAAGTGGAGGATTAACCAAGTGAGCCATGGCGCCAGCCCAGTTTTTCACATGGCGGGCAGGAGACCAGGTACATGGACCATCTTCTCCCTTCCCAGACACATTAGCAGAAAGCTGGATCAGAAGTGGGACAGCCAGGGCTCAAGCCATTACTCTGACAAGGGAGGCCAGCATCCTAAGTGGCAACTTAACCCACTCTGCCACAAACCTGGTCTCCGGTAGGTGTTGCAGGGGATGTGGAGTCACACAAAACCTGCCAAGAAATGGAAGCTCTGGGCCCAAGATCTCACCAGTGTCCTACCACCCTGTGAGACAGCCAGCATGGGCAGTTGGCACCTTTCCCTTCCACTGTCCCATTCTTCTCAGAACCTCATCTGGTCTCCTGCAAACAGTCCTAGCCGCCCTCCTCACGTTGTCCACAGCACTGTCAGATCAGTTGTCATGGTGATTCTGATGTGCCTTTCGAAGCATTGTGTAATATTCACTTCATTTTGTCATTTCTCTGTTCAGAACAGTCACACGGCTTAGTCGTGCACGGCTTAGCCACGGTGCAGCTCTGTGTACCCACCTTTCTTCTGACATCCTCCATGCGTCCCAAGCTGCCCTGGTGGGCTCACTCACCATTTCCTGCCTCCCTGCGTTTGTTACTGTTCTCCACCTGATATGAACTCTGCTCTTTAACATTTTCATTTTATTTGAAAGAGAGAAAGAGATCCACAGAGAGATCTTCCAACCTCTGGTTCATTCCTCAAATGCCAGCAACAGGCAGGGCTGGGCCAGACCAAAGCCAGGAGCCAGGAACGCAATCCAGGTCTCCTATATGGATGGCAAGGACTTTGCCTCCCAAGATGCGCAGTAGCAGGAAGCTGTAACTGGATGCACAGCCAGGACCCTGGCCCAGGCACTATGATATCCGGGATGCGGGCATCTCAAATAGTGTCTTAACTGCTGCACTGAAGGTCCCACGGGGACTCCTCTACTCCTAAAATCAAATCACCTTTGAGGCCTACCTCAAATTCTGCCTCCCTATTATCATTCCAACTAGCAGAGTTCTTCCAAATCAGACTTTGTTACAGCTTCTTTATGGTGCATCGCAGGCAGGTTTAAAAGGCCCTTGCTGGGCTGGGAAGCATGTTTGAGCCTGTTTGCAACTCCGGAAACTCCTGGAAGGTAGATAGCTATAAAGCAGGTACTCTCCATCTTTTTGGTCTCAGGCCTGCTTTACTCTCTTAAGGATTTTTGAGGACTCCAAAGGCTTTTGTTTATGTAAGTTTTACCTATTTTATCCATATATTTTCTATGTTCAAAAGTAAAACAGAAAATTTAAAAATATTTGCTTATTGGGGCCAGCACTGTGGCGCAGTGGGTTAATGCCCTGGCCTGAGGCACTGGCATCCCAGATGGGCACTGGTTCGAGACTGGCTGCTCCACTTCTGATCCAGCTCCCTGCTATGGCCTGGGAAAGTAGTACAAGATGGCCCAAGTCCTTGGGCTCCTGCACCCTCATGGGAGACCTGGAAGAAGTTCCTGGCTCCTGGCTTCGGATTGGCGCAGCTCCTGCTGTTGCAGCCAACTGGGAAGTGAACCACCAGATGGAAGACTCTCTCTCCCTCTCTCTCTCTCTGCCTCTCCTCTCTCTATGTAACTCTGACTTTCAAATAAATAAACATTTTTAATTGCTTATTAATTCATTAAAAACTTCTTATTTATTTATTTATTTATTTGAAAGCCAGTGTTAGAGAGAGAGAGAGAGAGAGAGATCCCTTCCATTTGTTGGTTTACTCCCCAAATGGCTGCAATGCCCAGGGTTAGGCCAGGCTGAAGCCAGAAGCCAGGAGCATCATCCAGGTCTCCTACGTGGGTGCAAGGGCACACCCAAGCGCTTGTGCCATCTTCTGCTGCTTTCCCAGGCACATGAGCCAGGAGCTGGACAAGAAGTGGAGCAGCTGGGACTTTAACCAGCGCCCATATGGGAAGCCGGCACTGCAGGTGGCGGCTTTACCTGTTTCGCCACAGCGCCGGCATTTTTTTTTTTAAATTCACTGAATTACTTTAAAAAAAAAAGATTTATTTATTTACTTGAAAGTCAGAGTTACAGAGAGACAGAGGCAAAGAGAGATCTTCCATCTACTGGTTCACTCTCCAAATGGCCACAATCTATCTGGAGCCAGGAGCCAGGAGCTTCGGGCCTCCCACATGGATGCAGGGGCCCAAGAACTTGGGCCATCCTCCAATGCCTTTCCAGGCCATAGCAAAGCTGGATCAGCAGTGGAGCAGCCAGGACTCAAACTGGTACCCATATGAGATGTTGGCACTGCAGGTGGTGCTGCCCCCCGACAATTCATTTTTTAAAATTAATTTGAGGGGGGGTCTTCTATATGCTGGTTCACTCCTCAAATGGTTGCAACAGCTAGAGCTGGGCTAATCCGAAGCCAGGAGCTTCTTCCAGGTCTCCCACACAAGTGCAGGGGCCCAGGCACTTGTACCATCTTCTACTGCTTTCCCAGGCCATAGCAAAGAGCTGGATTGGAAGTGGAGCAGCTAGAATTTGAACCAGCACCCATATGGGATACCAGCACTACAGGCTATAGCTTCATTCACTAGGCCACAGCGCCGGCCCCCATAATTCATTTTTTAAAAGACCATTGCATATGAGCATAACACATGCTAAGGAAAAATAACTATTAAAAAAAAAACTGGTGACGAGTGGCGTTGTTTTATATTTTGACAAATGTCCTTGATGTCAGGCTTACTAGAAGACAGCTGGATTCCCATATGTGCTTCTCTCTGTGGTGATGCATGGCTTTGGTTAAGAGAATTAAGAGAATCCGGCCTCACGCAGGCATGTAGGAAGCCCTTACACACATTTTGGTCATTTGACCATTTGTGGGGGAAGTGCTGTCATTAAATTAAAAGTAATGACATGGCAATCAGAACTGGATTCTTCCACTGGCTGTTCATTTAATTGAAGCATAACTTCATTCAAAGCACTGCATTTTTCTCATCTACAAAATGGACATGTTACTAATTCCTATCCCACAAGATTATGTCTTGAAGAATTAAGTGAGACGATATAACGAAAGTGCCTGGCGTGTGTTAGGCATTAATAAAGATTAGTCTGGCTAGGTGGACAATCATGTTAGTGATGAGGGGTGAGAGTAATTGCTGATACAGAAGCCTACAGAGGGGGCCGGCGCTGTGGCGTAGCGGGTAAAGCCCCTGCCTGCAGTGCCAGCATCCCACACGGGCATCTGTTCAAGACCCAGCTGCTCTACTTCTGATCCAGCTCTCTGCTATGGCCTGGGAAAGCAGTAGAAGATGGCCCAAGTCCTTGGACCCCTGCACTTGCGTGGGAGACCTGAAAGAAGCTCCTGGCTTCGGATCAGCACAGCTCCAGCCATTGTGGCCAACTGAGGAATGAACCAGTGAATGGAAGACCTCTCTCTGCCTCTGCCTCTCTGTGTGCCTTTCAAATAAATTAATTAAATAAAGAAGCCTACAGAGAAGAAGAGAGGCTTTGGCTAGAAACCGGCAGAAAGCTTGGGGGAGACAACAGGTTTCAGATATGTTTTTAGAGACGCTGCCCCTGTGAGGGTGTTGTGGGGAAGCAGATTACGCTGCCGCTGAGGACACTGGCATCCCATAACAGAGTGCCTGGTTTGAGTCCTGGCTACCCCATTTCCGATCCAGCTTCTGCTAATGCGTTCTGGAAGGCAGCAGATCTTGGTCCAGTGACCCCAAGAGAGTTCCAGGATCCTAGCTACAGACTGGCCCAGCCCTGGTTGTTGCAGGCATTTGGAAAGTAAACCAGAAGATGGATGAGCTCTTGGGAACAGTGGGTTAAAGCCCTGGCCTGAGGTGCCAGCATCCCATATGAGTGCCGGTTCTAGTCCTGGCTGCTCCTCTTCCAATCCAGCTCTCTGCTATGGCCTGGAAAAGCAGTGGAGGATGGCCCAAGTCCTTGGGCCCTTGCACTCACTGCGAGACTTGGAGGAGGCTCTTGGATCCTGGATTCTGATGGGCTCAGCTCTGGCCGTTGTGGCCATCTGGTGAGTGAACCAACGATCTACCTCTCTCTGTAATTCTTTCAAATAAATAAAATAAATCTTAAAAAAAAAAAAAAAAAGATGGATGAGCTCTCGCTCACTCGCTTGCTCGCTCACTCCCTGTCACTCTGCTTTTGAGGTAAGATGAAAATAAACAGTAAAAAAAATTGGAGACGGCGCATAGTGGGTAAAGCCACCACCTGCAATGGTGGCATGCCATATGGGTGCCGGTTTGAATACTGGCTGCTGCACTTCCAATCCAGCTCTGGGCTATGGCCTAGGAAAGCAGCGGGAGGTGGCCCAAGTCCTTGGGCCCCTGTACCTGAGTGAGAAACCCAGAGGAAGCTCCTAGATCCTGGCTTCAGATCGGCACAGCTCCGGCCGTTGCAGGCAATTGGGGAATGAACCAGCAAATGGAGGACCTGTCTGTCTTTCCCTCTCTCTCTGTAACTCTGACTTTCCAAAAAACAAATATATGATAATATTAACATGGTTTTACAGAAAATTTGGAAAATACAATTTTTCCCCATATAGTTTAGGTTATTCTGTATGTACAGCTTGTACACTGTGTCACTTAATGGCACACAAGAATTTGCCCATTTTATTACATTTTCTTTGACAATATTGATTTTTGATGGCTTCCTGAGATTTCCTGGCACAGGTATTTATTTAACCATACCATACTATATCCAACTTGCTTTACATTTTTGATACAAAAAATTGCTGCACTAAGCATTTCTCTTTGTTTTTGTCTTGGTTTGTGAGAAATGTCTATGATAGTCTCTCTCTCTCTTTTTTTTTTTTTTTTTTTACAGGCAGAGTTAGACACCCCCAAATGGCCGCTATGGCTGCCGCACTGCACCGAACCAAAGCCAGGAGCCAGGTGCTTCCTCCTGGTCTCCCATGTGGGTGCAGGGACCCAAGCACTTGGGCCACAGCAGAGAGCTGGACTGGAAGAGGAGCAACCGGGCCAGAATCCGGTGTCCCAACTGGGACTAGAATCCGGAGTACCGGTGCCGCAGGCGGAGGATTAGACAAGTGAGCCACAGCGCTGGGCTACAGTAGTCTTAAGGTTAAGGTCAAAGGCCTTGGAGTCAGTTGATATGTTTGTACCTATCTAAAATCCATCTCTAAGCCTTAGTTACTTCATGTAACATTAACACTTCCAGGGCGGGTGTTGGGTGCAGCACTCAGTACACAATTTGGGGAACCCCTGCATCCTGTATCAGAGCGCTGACCCCACTTTCAATTTTGATTTTCTGGTAATGCACACCAGATGCTCAAGCACTTGGGTCCCTGCCGTTCATATGGAAGGCCCAGACTGAGTTCCTGGCTTCTGACTACAGCCCAGCTCAGCCCTGCCTGTTGCTGGTATTTAGGGAATGAACCAGAGGATGAAAGATCACTGCTTCTCTCTCTCTCTCCACCTTTGAAATAAAATGAAAATAAGTGCAATACATTTCTAAAAGAATAACACTTCGGCCGGCGCTGCGGCTCAATAGGCTAATCCTCTGCCTGCGGCGGCACACCGGGCTCTAGTCCCGGTCAGGGCGCTGGATTCTGTCCCAGCTACCCCTCTTCCAGTCCAGCTCTCTGCTGTGGCCCAGGAGTGCAGTGGAGGATGGCCCAAGTGCTTGGGCCCTGCACCCGCATGGGAGACCAGGAGAAGCACCTGGCTTCTGCCTTCGGATCAGCGTGCTGGGCTGCCGGCTGCAGCAGCCATTGGAGGGTGAACCAATGGCAAAAGGAAGACCTTTCTCTCTGTCTCTCTCTCTCTCACTGTCCACTCTGCCTGTCAAAAAAAAAAAAAAAAAAAAAAAAAAAAAGAATAACACTTCCTATCTCACAGAGACCTTGTAAAGATTAAAGATTTACAATTTTGTGATTATAGAGTGCTTTTCATAGAACCTGACACAAAATAAATGCTAGCCATTATTTTCACAAATTAAATTCAGTAGGTTTATTTCTGGGCTACTGTTTTGGCTCTTTGAGTCTGTTTATTCTTTTTTTTTTTTTTTTTTTTTTTTTTTTTTGACAGGCAGAGTGGATAATGAGAGAGAGAGAGAGAGAGAAAGGTCTTCCTTTGCCGTTGGTTCACCCTCCAATGGCCACCACGGCCGGCGCGCTGTGGCCGGCGCACCGCGCTGATCCGATGGCAGGAGCCAGGTGCTTCTCCTGGTCTCCCATGGGATGCAGGGCCCAAGCACTTGGGCCATCCTCCACTGCACTCCCTGGCCACAGCATAGAGCTGGCCTGGAATAGGGGCAACCGGGACAGTATCTGGTGCCCCGATCGGGACTAGAACCTGGTGTGCCGGCGCCACTAGGTGAGTCTGTTTATTCTTATGCCAACTACTATTACAGCCCTCTTTTGCATTTACATATTTCTGTTACATGAAGGGTTTTAGGTCAAGGGCTGGAAATACAGAAAGTCCCCTTTTCCTTCTCTTTGAGTTTTCTTTGCTTTTTTTTTTTTCTAGTCGACTTTTATTGTAGATGAACAATGGAATCATTTTATCAAGTTGCAAAATATCCCATTAGAATTGTGATTGAGTGTTGTAAAAGTGGAAAATTAATTTGGTGAGATTTGACACCTTTATAAGATTCATCTTTTTCTAAGAATATAGCTTGCTTCTGTATTTTTTTCAATCCTCTATTATATTATCTTTCAGCAAAGTTTAGTAACTTTCCTTATATAAGTAACTCACATTTTCCAGGAAAGGTACAGCTAAGCATTTTATGATAGTTACTATTACAAACAGGGGAAAAACATAATCACAGTGGCTACGATATGTTAAGTCCTACTATGCACAGAGTAAGTTCTACATGCTTTACTCTATCAACTAATTCATCTTCATAACAGCTTTGTGAGGTTAGAACTATTACCTTCTCATTTTATGAATGAGGAAAGTGAGGCCAAAAGGGGCAGGGTCACATGGTTAGTAAATGAGCAAGCAGATTTTAAAAAATTTTTTTTATTTATTTATTTGAAAGTCATAGTTACACAGAGAAAGAAGGAGAGACAGAGAGAGAGGTCTTCCATCCACTGGTTCACTCCCCAATTGGCCACAATGGTCAGAACTGCGCCAATCTGAAGCCAGGAGCCAGGAGCTTCTTCCAGGTCTCCCACGTGGGTGCAGGAACCCAAGCACTTGGGCCATCTTCTACTACTTTCCCATGCCATAGCAGAGAGCTGGATCAGAAAAGGAGCAGCCGGGACTTGAACTGGTGTCCATATGGGATGCTGGCACTGCAAGTAGCAGATTTAACTGGTACGCCACAGCGTCGGCCCTGCAAGCAGATTTTTTCAAAGAGATTTATTTATTAATTTATTCAGAAGTCAGAGTTAGAGAGAAAGGGAGGGACAGAGAGAGAGCTTCCATCTACTGGTTCACCTTCAGACATATGGCTCCATAGGTCATGTTCTTAACTGTCTTTTTTATTGGAATATTTTATTAATTATATCTTCTAACTGGTTCTTCTTAATATGAAACAAAGCTACATATTTCATATTTTCTTGCATCAAGTGACATCTCTGCATTCCATTATTAATTCTCATCATTTACAAAATTGATTCTCATGGATTTTCTATGTACCCCATCATCTCAACTGCAAACAATGATAAATTTGCCTCTCCTTTTCCAAAAGTTATAACACCTTTTTTTTCATTTCCAGTCTTATTGTATTGGATTTTTCAGAATAATATTAAATAACCCAGTGATGAGAGTAGACATTTTTGTTTCATTTCATCGTCATGCAAGTTGTTGACTTCATATACACACATATAAAGAATATTAAGATTAAAGAGTGTTTATAGCAAATGGTGTTGACTTAACATATTGTCTTTTCTTTTTTTAATTATTTATTTGAAAGCAGAGGTCAGAGCTACAGAGAGGCAGAGAGAGAGAGAGAGAGGGAGAGAGAGAGAGAGAGAGAGAGAGAGCGAGCTTCCATTTGCTGGTTCATTCCCCAGATGGCCACAATGGCTGGAGCTGCACTGATCCAAAGTCAGGAGACAGGAGCTTCTTCCAGGTCTCCTATGTGGGTGCAGGAACCCAAGGACTTGGGCCATCTTCCACTGCTTTCCCAGGCCATAGCAGAGAGCTGGATCAGAAGTGAAGCAGCTGGGACTTAAACCGGCGCCCATATGGGATGCCGGCACTGCAGACACTGCTGTGCCACAGTGCCAGCCCCCATATTGTCTTCTTCCACTAGTAAAAATGATCAAGTGTTTTTCTTGTTGGTTTATTTTTGACCTATTTTATGAATAAACTTCCTAATGTGTAATCTTGTGTAAATTCTTGGGATAAGTCCTAATTGGTTGTGTTATATAATTACCATGTAAATATTTTAGGATTTTTTTTTTCATTTATATCCATAACTGAGATTGGTGGATGGCTTTTTTGGGGTGCTATTTCTGACAGGTTTTGTTATTAACTATGTTCTGGTTTCATAAATACAGTGGTTTTCCATCTTTCCTGTGTTCTGAACAGTTCCTGCTTTCTATTCATTTTGACAGATAAATACTGGATAATAAAGGTGACAAGGAAGAGAATGCAAATTGGCACAGATTATTTTGCCTCAGTAACTCTGCCACTTTGTAGCTGAGGACAGCTCTCATCGTGAAGAAGCAATTTGGAGCAGTGGGAGGGTCACACAGGCCATTACTGTGGTGTCGCGGAGTGCAGCTGGCTGGGCAGACACAGAGGTGAGCGAAGGTGGGTCTGGGGGGGCGGGAGGCACACAGTGCTGGGAGGGGATGTGAGCACAGAAGAGGAAAAGAGGGCTTCCAGTGGGCTAGAGACATTCCACCCAAGACAAAAACCAGGATCAGGAGCAAGAAGTAGGCCTGCCGGGGAGGAGTGCTTGTTGGCTGGGGGTGGAGAATGGGCTTCCAGAAAGTCTCCAACGCTCTGGCCTGTGGGAGGAAGGGGCACTATTTCTCACCCAGGGTGTCTGCCCTTCTGTTCCACCATGTCCCTGTCTCATCTGCAGCAAAGAACAACATCCCACAGTCTAACGGTGACTCAGTGCCTGCGAGTCGGGAGTTCAACACGGAGAGCAGAGCCCAGGGATGCCAAGCCTAAGACAGACTACGGCAACTTTGGCTTACGGCCTAGGACATAGAGCCCAGTCCTCATGAGGTTTCTCTGTTTCTGCTTCAGTCTTTTTCTTCTTGTTCCTCTGCAGGGCACGGAGACAGGCCCATAGTTACACGCTGTTCTTAATGGCACAAGCAAGTGCCACAGGAAAGGCCAAGAACAATGTGGTGTGGAACTGCTGGGAACCGTTCAGCATTCTGCTTGCTAAATGGCTGAGACCATTTTGAACAAGAATGCAAAGACCACATACACACATGACATTCAACCCACATAAACAGAATTTAAGGTCAGGCAGAAATTCTAGGCTCTTTTGACACAAATCCTTTTCGGTGAGAATTATTTTATGGTTTTCTAGATTTCTCTTTCCCTCTCACCCATGGATAGGCTAGCTAACCACCAGAGCAGCCACCGGCTTGATAATCAGGCGTGAGCTGCCAGGAGCACAGATGGTCCACAACCCAGATAATCAGCTTCTGAAGCAGCAACATCTAATAAATGTTCCGTGAATGCAGAGTTTGGGTGGGCACAGCTGGGGCAGAGAACACTCAAAGCTCCTGGGGAACTCCTTCTACCTCTGAAAATGTCTGCCAAGACCCACTTCCTGTGCACAGCCATCCCCTGAACAGGCTTGAAAAGAAAACTTCCACCTGCGCTCTGAAGACAGGCACCCTGAAGGAGGTGGAGCCACCTCCCCCAGTCCGGAAGTGAGGACGGGCCATACAGAGTCACTTCCTTCCAAAGAACAGTGTGGGAAGTTGCAGTGGGAGGAGGGGCAGGGAGTCACTTCACAGTGGGGAAACCTGACCCACCCTGTTTCTCTCAGGTGGTAAAGGTCATTCATCACGAGGATAGTATGTGCCCTTGATGAAATGATGAAATGATATTCGGCCTCCATGACCTCCCCAAACCCATAACATCAGATTCCAGTAGAGGAGCATTGTATAGTCTATCTGGCCAATACCATCAAACTATCAAGATCATCAGAGACAAGAAACAGCTGAGAAACTGCTACAGCCAAGAGGAATCTAGAGAGATGTGACAATTAAATGTAATATGGGATCCAGAAGTACACAAAAAGTCTGGTAATAATAACAATAATAATAGAAGACACAGCATCTCCAACCCCTTCAGGCTTCATGGTGCATTTTCTTGGCGCTTTGCTTTTCTGACTCTCATCCGTTGGGGGCACTTAAGTCGCACCCAGGACTCGTGGGGCTCATCCCCTCCTGCTCCCTTTCCGGGTTTCCCAGGCCTCTGATCCGCACCGGCTACGGTCAGCTCATCACTCTCAGGGCTTCGTTAGCTACCGTTCTTCCGGCGGGCTCCAGATCCTATTCGGTTCAGACCACGGTTCACCCAGCTCTGTTACACAGCGCCCCCTAGACATCCACTTCAGCACGTCCAGACCCAAACCCCGATTCTCTACGAACCGCAAGGACTGACAGAACCCTGGGCTATCACCCGCCTAACAAGCGGACCCCAAATTCTGTTAACGCCCCCTGCGTAGGGTTCTCGTGCTGCGATCACCTCTCCAGCCCTCAGTGCTGAACCTGTGGGCTCCCTGCCTTCAGGGGTCTCCATTTCCCTCTCTCCGTCTTTCCTTGCTTCATTCCTTTCTTTTTTCCCGTCTCTCTCCTGTAAAGGGAAAATGCATTTCCATGATTCCCGTCCACTGCAATCTCTCACTAAGAATTGGTTTTCTCTACCTCGAGGGGCTGTGAGTGTGCGCTTAGGTGTTGATTTACACCTTTTTGTGTTTGAGACACAAGCACTATTAAACACTGTCAGTTATCACAATCTATTTAAAAAGGTTAACATAGTAAGGGGACAAATCTTGTTTAAACAGAACCCCAGCCATTAACCCAGTTTAGTTGGGTCTAAGCAATGACACAAGGAACACATTTGAAAGAGGTGACGGAAAAGGTTAAGTAAAGATGGCTGTAGGACCCAAGTAACTTGGGACCTGAAAAGTGAGAGGGTGGAAAGAAGTAAAGCTTTCAACAGTGAAGGAAGGAAAACGGAAACCACAATTTCTGGGGAAGGTGATGCAATAAAGGAGTACCAGTCCCAACGAGCCAGCCAGGAGTCGAACCTGGAATCTTCTGATCCGTAGTCAGACGCGTTATCCATTGCGCCACTGGCCCTGAGACAATCGCGCTGGGCTCTGTAATGATTCTTCAAGCTTACAATGCAGGGTTTCATGGGACGTGTAGTCCCTCGGCGGCATTCGGCGGCTGCACAAAGCATTCTGGGAGATTCGGGTTCTTCACGAACCAGACCCTGAGATTGGTAGATCTGCAGGAGCCACGCCGTACGTCACGGTGCAGCCCGCGGATTGGCGGGAAGAGTCACTCTCCACCCCTCCGTCTCTTGCTCCGGAGCTGTGGAGGACGCTCTGGTTGTTAAGGCGACTCGTCCCGCCTTCTCGGGGCCTGGTTCAGCGTGTGATTGGTTGCTAATATCAAGGAATCCCGGCGTGGAGAGCGCGAGGGAAAGATGGCGGCGATGGCGGTCGGGGCTGCCGGTGGGAGCCGCGTGTCCAGCGGGAGGGACCTCAATTGCGTCCCCGAAATAGCTGACACACTGGGGGCTGTGGCCAAGCAGGGGTGAGGGCCAGACCTTCGCGGGCGGAATGCAGGGTCCGAACTCGAGGACGGAAAAGGGCAGGCTAGTCATCCCCGAGAGGCAGGGGTGAAGGGGCCGGATGGGACGAGGGCGTGAGAAACCCCATTACTCCTGAGAGGAGCAGCTTCGGCCCGGCGGGTGGAAAGTTAGGGGAGTCGTGTGGCCTCTGAGTCCAGAAGTCGGGGGAGTTGTCGGGGATACAAAAAGGGGGCATACAGCCAATCCCCTAGGGCTCCGGGGGTAAAATGAGTATGCGGGAGTAGGGGGAAGTGTTGGGGGCAAAGGCGAGAGGAGGTTCATGTGCAGGGAGGGTAGGTGTAGGTAGCCCTGGGGCAGCTCTGAACATCACAGTCCTGGAAAGCCAGTGACCCCAGAGTAGAGAGAATGCTACTTGGCGTGGATTTCCGTCGTTTTCCCTTACTCATCTTTTCCCTGCCTGTGTTTTGGGGGAGAAATTGAGGCACGGTGCAGGGAAGTGGTATGTCCCAGGATGGGCTGCAACCAGGAGCCAGCGCGGTGACTGGTGGCATCTGAAAGGGCTGTGCGCAGTCGAGGTAGCCTAAGTGCAGTGCTTGGCTCTCTTTACATGATGATTCTGGGTCTGTCGCGGTTGTAGGTTTGATTTCCTCTGCATGCCTGTCTTCCACCCGCGGTTCAAGAGGGAGTTCACTCAGGAACCTGCTAAGAATCGGCCGGGCCCCCAGACACGATCAGACCTACTGCTGTCAGGAAGGGGTAGGGACCATCCCATATGCCCCTTAATTGTTAGCAGCAGTAACAACCTCTGCTTTATCAGAGCCCTCGTTCTCCTCCTTTTCTGACTTGGATATATTGGATAGCCCCTGGGATCTAGGGAATTCTCGTTTTCTCCTTGCTTATTTGCTAAAAGCCTTAGTTGCCTATTCTGCATCAGACTATCCCATGTCTGTGGTGGAAAATGCCTTTGTCTCTCATCTCTATTTTCTGTTCCCTACCAAGAACTAGAAATTGAACCAGTACAGTACTGAACCTCATTCAGTTTTTGTCTTTCCCGGGTGGGGGAGTGCAGACTGGAATACGCTAATTGTGGGAAAGCTCTCTCCATGGATCCGTCCAGACTCGAGAGTGGAGAAGATCCGCAGGAACTCGGAGGCGGTAAGACAGTGTTTGACCTCTCCTGGAGCGTTCTAAAGATGACCTCTGTACCCGAGCTGGGTGGGAGAGCGTTTTTCCCTTCCATCAGTTACAAAATCAACTAACAGAATGCAATGAAAGCTATTTGGAGGTTAGCTCTTAACATTTTCCTCCCGTTCTCCATTCCAGGCCATGTTACAGGAGCTGAATTTTGGGGCGTATCTGGGTCTTCCGGCTTTCCTGCTGCCCCTTAATCAGGAAGATAACACAAACCTGGCCAGAGTTTTGACCAACCACATCCACACTGGCCACCACTCCTCCATGGTATGGTCGAGGGTCTCTTTTTCCCACTGCATATCATGGTAGTCAGGCTCTGTGCGGGAGCTTCTTGGGCCTGCCAGTCAGTGAAGCGGAAATTTGGCAGAATGGAAATTATTGCTCACTCCCCTGCTAACAGACAGTTTCACAATATCTCATTATTTCTTGAAACTTTACAATTGAAACACAAGGCAGATTTTTTTTTTAAGGGAGGTAGAGTTACAGAGAGAAATATCTTCCATCTGCTGGTTCACTCTCCAAATGGCCGCAGCTAGGCTGATCCAAAGCCAAGAGCCAGGAGCTTCTTCCAGGTCTCTCAAGCACTCGGGCCCTCTTCTACTGCTTTCCCAGGCCATAGCAGAGAGCTGGGTCGGAAGAGGAATGGCTGGGACTAGAATCTGTGCCCATATGGAATGCCAGCACCTTAGACAGAGGCTTAGCCAGCTACAGCACATTGTTGGCCCCACAAGGCAGATATTTGCTTAAGGATATATACAGGATACATGTACAAAATCACAAATTGGGAAAACCATCTAAAGGGGTTAATTTGAGATCTGGATCAAGGTCTTTTTAATTGTGAGATGGTTATTGGACCCAATGAGTTCAAGAGCGAGTTCTAAAAGGGCACCTGTTGATGTGCAGTTCTGGATGCGTGTGCCCTTGGTGGCACCGGAGGACCTGAGAGATGATATAATTGAGAATGCACCAGCTCCACACTCAGAGGAGTACAGTGGGGAGGAGAAGACGTGGATGTGGTATGTCTCCTTTTGCTACTACTCCAGAGCAAGGGGCAGGGTGAAGGGAAGTATGGGTAGAGCCTGTCGGGAAGTCTCCTTGAGCTGTGGTGATTGGTGGGCCACACATATGTGTGTTTTTCTGTATCCAACTCTGGGCAGGTGGCACAACTTCCGAACTTTGTGTGACTATAGCAAGAGGATTGCAGTAGGTGAGTCTACAAGGGTCCTGGGATAAGTGTCCTTCCTGTGGCGTCTGTGCACAGCACTCAGCAGTTTTGTCCATAGTGAGCAAGCTTGACCACTTTCCCTCGGCCTGAATCTGCCTTGCTCTTGAGAGGAAACAACTTGTACAAGGGAGAAAGGAAGGGTTTCTCTCCTGGCAATGGTTGACAGCATTTTCTGTTCCCTGTGTAGCTCTTGAAATTGGGGCTGACCTCCCATCTAATCACGTCATTGACCGTTGGCTTGGGGAGCCCATCAAAGCAGCCATTCTCCCCACCAGCATTTTCCTGACCAATAAGAAAGGATTTCCCGTTCTTTCTAAGATGCACCAGAGGCTGATCTTCCGGCTCCTCAAGGTAGATGGTAGGAGGGTTCTGAAGGTGGGCCAGCTATACCTCTTACCTTACACATGCATCATCATAACGAATTTCTTGGGGGTGGTGGAGGGGAATGGGACTTCTCTTCTCTGGTTTCTAGAGAGCTATTTCAGTCAAGTTGAGAGTTTTGAGCCCAGCAAAGGAAATGTTCAAGGGAGCCCCAGGAACCTTTCAAAAGGAACTGGAGCCTACAAGATTGTCATTTAATAAGTTTACAGTAAGGAGCCCTGGCGCCTCTTGTGCCAGCATGGTGCTTAGGTAGTGTAAGAAGGCTTTGGAAGTTTATTGAGCCACTTTTGTTGGTATTGGGCCGGACCCTGGAGAACTGTTGGTCTGGGCTTTATTTTATGCTAGGGCTGTTTGGCCCAAAACCATCACGACCCAGAACCTTGGTTTGTGAGCTCTGTCTGATGCTCTGACTTCCCTCACAGTTGGAGGTACAGTTCATCATCACCGGCACCAACCACCACTCAGAGAAGGAGTTCTGCTCCTACCTCCAGTACCTGGAATACTTAAGCCAGAACCGCCCTCCACCCAATGCCTATGAACTCTTTGCCAAGGGCTATGAAGACTACCTGCAGTCCCCGCTCCAGGTAGGTTTGGAGTACACTAGGAAACAGATCTTTTGGGGGAAGTGCCCCAGGATCCTCCCAAAGATTCTACTTTGGGAGGTAGTGGAAAGTATCTGATGTTCTGGTGCATTGGCCTTTGCCAAGAAACTTAATTTGTATTTTTCCTCTCATTCGTCAGCCACTGATGGACAATCTGGAATCTCAGACATATGAAGTGTTCGAAAAGGACCCCATCAAATACTCTCAGTATCAGCAGGTACACTGGGCCTGGGCTGGGGAAGCACAGGGCCAGGATGACCGGGGTGAGGATGGAATTATAGCCATGAGTCTCTCCTTCCCCAGGCCATCTATAAATGCTTGCTGGACCGTGTACCAGAGGAGGAGAAGGATTCCAATGTCCAGTGAGTGCTTTCCCTGCAAACCTGGGGGCCTTGCACGTGAACTTCTTTGTCTGCTTAGTCTGCTTGTCTCTTCCCCTCCCCCAGGGTATTGATGGTGCTGGGAGCAGGCCGGGGACCCCTGGTGAATGCTTCCTTGCGGGCAGCCAAGCAGGCTGATCGGCGGATAAAGCTGTACGCTGTAGAGAAGAACCCAAATGCTGTGGTGACGTGAGTAGTCTGCTTGTTGGGAACCTTGTCCCCATGGCCAGTTCTCCTAAGCCTCTCTCCTCACCTGTGTCATCTCTGTTTCAGGCTCGAGAACTGGCAGTTTGAAGAATGGGGAAGCCAGGTGACAGTAGTCTCGTCAGACATGCGGGAATGGGTGGCTCCAGAGAAAGCGGATGTCATTGTCAGTGAGCTTCTGGGCTCCTTTGCTGACAATGAACTGTCACCTGAGTGCTTGGACGGAGCCCAGCACTTCTTAAAAGGTGCCTCTGGGTTCTGGTACATGGCGGGGCAGGAGGGGTGGCAGCAGCCTGGGAGGTTACAGGTTGTGGGGGAAAGTGAGTTAGACTTGGGTCAGCATGGATTTTGAGAGCTGCTGGCCTTGTGCCCTCAACAAATGAAATCCTCTCTCTCGCCCTCAGTGTTCACATCTATAAAATGAGGGAACTAGGGCAGAGATTCTTCACGTGAGGTCTGTGGAATCCCACTCACCTGGGCTTGGCTTTCTTGTGGAACTTTGTGGACCCCACAGAAGAACCACCAGCTTAGTTTCCTTTGGTTTTCATCTTCTAAACAAACAAACAAAAAAGTTTATTTATTTGTTTGAAAGGCAGAGAGGGAGAGAAAGAGATCTTCTGTCCACTGATTCACTCCCTAAATGGCCACAGTGGCTAGGGGTGTGCAAAACTGAAACCATGGGGCCAGTGCCATGGCTCACTTGGCTAATCCACCGCCTGTGGCGCCGGCACCCCAGGTTCTAGTCCTGGTTGGGGCGCCAGGTACTAGTCCAGTTGCTCCTCTTCCAGTCCAGCTCTCTGCTGTGGCCTGGGAGGGCAGCGGAGGATGGCCCAAGTGCTTGGGTCCCTGCACCTGCATGGGAGACCAGGAGGAAGCATCTGGCTCCTGGCTTTGGAATGGCACAGTGTGGCCATAGCAGCCATTATTAGAGGAGTGAACCAATGGAAGGAAGACCTTGCTCTCTCTCTCTCACTGTCTGTAACTCTCTCTGTCTCTCTCTCACTGTCTAACACTGCCTGGAAAAAAAAAAAAAAAAAAAAAAAAGAAAGAAAAAGAAAACCTGAAACCAGGAGCCTAGAACCCTATTTGGGTCTCCCATGTGGGTGCAGGGGCCCAAGCACTTGGGCCATCTTCTATTGCTTTCTGAGGTGGATTAGCAGGGAGCTGTATTGGAAGCGGAGTGGCCAGGACTCCAAACCAGCGGTCTCACTGGGTACCGGCATCACAGCAGCAGCTTAACCCATTATGCCACAACGCTGGCCCCTCCTTTTTTTTTTTTTTTTTTTTTTTTGACAGGCAGAGTGGACAGTGAGAGATACAGAGAGAAAGGTCTTCCTTTGCCGTTGGTTCACCCTCCAATGGCTGCTGCGGCCGGCGCACCACGCCAGGTGCTTCTCCTGGTCTTCCATGGGGTGCAGGGCCCAAGGACTTGGGCCATCCTCCACTGCACTCCCTGGCCACAGCAGAGAGCTGGCCTGGAAGAGGGGCAACCGGGACAGAATCCGGTGCCCCGACCGGGACTAGAACCCGGTGTGCTGGCGCTGCTAGGTGGAGGATTAGCCTATTGAGCCGCGGCGCCGGCCCTCCTTTGGTTTTAAGCTTGTGTTATTCTGTACATTAATCTAGAGGTAGATTTCCCCCATGTTAGGAGTTAGGGACAGGCCAGCCTGGATGTGATAGCACTTAGTGACTTCCGCCATTCCCATGCCAGCCTTGGTCTGTGTGGACGTGGGAGGTCTGAGGCTTTGGTTAGTGCAGGCACAGCTCATTTCCCTCCCTTGGGAATCTGACCTCCTGCTCTGCAGATGATGGCGTGAGCATCCCTGGGGAGTACACCTCCTTCCTGGCTCCCATCTCCTCCTCCAAGCTGTACAATGAGGTTCGAGCCTGTCGGGAAAAGGACCGTGACCCTGAGGTAAAGAGCCACCGTCCTGGGGAAGGACAAAGTAGTATTCCGCTCCTGGAGAAGATGAGGAGATGGGGGGAAGTGGATCAAGGGAAACTGTGTTTCTCTCTGTACCCCTGGGCTTTTGAGTGTTTCCCTGAGGAGGTAGGCTCTCTTGCCTGTCTCCTCCAGCTCTCCCTCTTGCTCTTTCTTACGCGGGACAGGCCCAGTTTGAGATGCCTTATGTGGTGCGGCTGCACAACTTCCACCAGCTCTCTGCGCCTCAGCCCTGTTTCACCTTCAGCCATCCCAACAGAGGTGGGTTCCTGCGTGGCCTCTGTCCTCACCCCCCTGCTTTCTCCCCTTGCTGTCCCGTCCACCTTACATGGTCCAAGCTTCACCAAGTGGCCTAGGGCTTCTGGTCCCTCATCATCCGTAGAGTTCTTTTCCTTGCAGATCCTCTGATTGACAACAACCGCTACTGCACCTTGGAGTTCCCCGTGGAGGTGAACACGGTGCTGCATGGCTTCGCGGGCTACTTCGAGACTGTGCTTTATCGGGACATCACTCTGAGTGAGTGTCTTGGGCTGTGGATGGCAGGATATGTGGGTGTGGTGCGGGCTTGTGTTTGTGTCTCCTTTGGATTCCTGGGGAGCCCAGGAGTCCATGAATGGAGATCTTTGGTTGCTTATGATCACAGAACAGCCTCTCCTAGATAAAAGGCTCAGTCTTGGAGAACAGGGTGTTTTTCATTTGTCCACACAGGTATCCGTCCAGAGACTCACTCTCCTGGGATGTTCTCTTGGTTTCCCATCCTCTTCCCCATTAAGGTAGGAATCACCTTTAAGACTGACAGTTAAGGAGTAGCTTGTGCCATTGGTGTTGTGCCCCCTTCCCTCTCCTAGGCTGATACCTGTGACCCAGTGTCCTGCTCTTACAAGCTCTTCTATTCCACTTGTAGGTGCTGGAATTATCTGCAAGAGCCTTCTACCTACATCTCTCCTGGCTACTCTTCTGTCCAATCTCTCTTTTTCCCTCTCCCTCTCCCTCTCTCTTTACCTCTCTCTACCTCTCCTTCCCTCCCTCCCTCTCTCTTTTTTTCTTAAAAAAAAAAAAACAAAAAAAAACAAAAAAAAAAACTATGACTTTATCTCTCCCCTGTCTAAAACACTTCAGTGCCTTCTCATAACCCTTAGGATAAAGATCAAAATCCGGAACATTGCTTACAAGCCTTGGAGTGTCTCGCCTTACTTGCCTTTTCAGAGACTGTCCTGTTGCTTACATGGCTTCAGCCCTGCAGACCTTCTGGTTCCTCTAAGTGCCCATCCTCTTTCTTCCCTCAGGTTTTCTCACCTCTCTCCTAGGCTGGCAGGTTCTTTGCTCATGTTTTCCTCCAGTCAACCTCTCCTGGAGGTCTCCTTGTGCATTTTTATTATCAGATAAACTTTCCCTGACCACCTTTCACAGGTGTTTTAAATTGTAGTCTTTAAGATTTATTTATGTATTTTTAAAGGCAGAGTCATAAAGAAGGAGGGAGGGATGGAGAGATCTTCCATCTACTGGTTCACTACCCAAGTGGCCAGGTCAAAGCCATGAACCTGGAACTCTCTCCAGGTCTCCCACATGGGTGGCACTTGGGCCATCTTCTGCTTTCCCAGGGGCATTAGCAGGGAGTTGTATTGTAAGCGGTACAGCCTGGTCTTGAACTGACGCTCTGCAGGATGGCAGCTCAGTCTGCTGTGCCACAGCGCCAGCTCCTCATAGGTGTTTTCATAAGCCCCTGATTTACCATAGTTTTGATGATTTGCTCAGTGTCTGCTGAGTGTTCTGATAGACTTTAAGCTTCATGAGGGTTGGAAACAGTCTGTTGGGTTTATCATTTTAGCTCCACACCTACCTTAATATGCTGTCACAAATAATTTATTAGCTCCACATCAAACCTCCCTACCTTTCTTCTTGCAGCAACCCATTACAGTGCGTGAAGGCCAGACTATTTGTGTGCGTTTCTGGCGATGCAGCAACTCCAAGAAGGTGTGGTACGAATGGGCTGTGACAGCACCAGTTTGTTCTGCTATTCACAACCCTACCGGCCGCTCATACACCATTGGCCTCTGATGCTCCGTGCAAGTGTCCAGAGCCTTGAAAGCGGCTTCAGGTTCTGCTCTTGTAGCACAGAAGGTGCTGTACATCTCTGGGCTGTGATTCCGCTTGCCCGAGAGAGAGGAGCATTTCAGTCTGATTTCCTGCCTTCCATCGAGGTGGGCAAAGGATAAGAATTAATTGCAAGGCTAAAGCCAGCAATCTGTGAAGACCTCAGATCAGGACATGAGGAATTGGTAGTCTGGGACCTGAAGCTACACCGACAGGCACTCAGCCTCAAGAACTTCCTGGAATAGCCCTGAGAACGTGTGGATTGAAACATTTTCAGTCCTTCCTCTGCTCCTCTCTGTTCTTGTTTTGATGGTTTTGTGTAAGAGGAAATACAAATAAAGTGAAGTTATGGCCCTTTCTTGCTCTGATCTGCTGTTCACTGCTTCTATTTGCCACACCTTTTAGACCCAGGCATTTTCAGGCCTGTGCCCTTATCCTGTCAAGACCCATAGGGGCTGAGCTTTATTTCCTACTTGGGTGAGCAGTGACTCCTGGACATGGGCCTTTCTAACCAGCTAGAGCGAGCCCTTGTCCTGTAGGGTCTGTGTCAGGCTTTTCTCTGGGGAAAAGGCATAGAGTTCGTTGCCTTGGACAGAGAAAGGGCGTGAAGCCAGCTTCCCTTCCACCTAACTGAGTTGCCACACTGCCAGCTCTTGGGGAAAAACTGGAAGCCATCCAGGCAAGCCAAGTATTGGGTTTGAATAAAATCAGCAGGTTAGGGTTTGAAATCAGATCATTTAGTTCAATTTTCGGCCTTACAGCCTGGGGAGATGAAGTCTTCAACGGCATAATGTGCCTACGCGCCCAAATCAAAAACGGGAACTCAAGTTCTCTAACTGGCGCTTAGCACCTGTGTCAGGCAGCTGAAGCCTGCAGGGGTACTGGAAGCCCTAGGGAAGTGAGGGGAGAGAATGCTCCCTTCTCCTGGTTATAAGTCTGGGAGTACTGCTGCACCCATCACCTGAGAAGTTTCCCGCTGCAGTGCTGTCTGGGGCATGGATTTGAACTGAAGGTGTGTGACTTACGGGACCAGGCAGTGCGGCTGAGGCAATGTGCAAGAAGGCAAGCCCTGGGCTTCCCAGATAATCAGTCGCTGAGATTGGGAGGGTGGTGTGGAGCCTGGCATCCCTGACGTGAAACAGGTGCAGTTACAAAGCGGTGCAAAGGAAGATCGATGGGACTGGCTCGGCAAACCGGAGCAGGGACGGCCAAGGACGGCCACCGCTCCTCGTCGGCTCCGCCCTTCGCGCCTGTCTAAACCTACACCAGCAAAGTCGGAGTGGAGCAGGCGGGCCCTCCACGGGCCGTTTAGCCAATGAGGGGGTGGTGGGCGGCCACCAAAGGGCGCTTTTGCACTTTCCCAGTCACTGAGAGGTTGGCCAATCAATGGGAACTTGGTGGTTGCTAAGAGACATGAGTTTGGCTCCACCCATATGTAGGGTTTTAGCCAATGAAAGCCTGTAGTTTGGGCTGTGACCGCGAAACCGCTGAGATTCTTTTCCGCGCTGTCGGATTTCGGCGCAGGCGCAGATTGGGGAAGATTCTGGAAGACAGCGGAGCTGCCGCCATTTTGCGGGAAGGGAAGCAGCTCCGGCTGTAGTGGTCCTTTTAGTCCTGAAACTAGGAAACAGCCGAGCTTCGCGCCCCCCAACACACCCACAGAAGAAGGGAGAGCCCGGACCCCTCTGCGGGGACCCGGAACTGGTGAGAAACCCCGAAACCCCCTTCACCCCCCCCCGCGACGTCCCCTCCGCGTGACGTTGCCGCTCGGCGCCTCCCCCTGACGTCACAGGCCGCAATGGCGTCACGACAGAGTGAGGCAAACTTAAAATAAGTTTTACACACTTCGGTTCGTTGTGATCTGGAAGGTTCGCTACCTGAATGTAGCCCACTGGCACGACTTAAGGGGCCGGCACGGACGCGGCCTCTCGGATCGCAGCGACTTTGATCTCTCCTGGTCCCCACAGCAGTGACACTTAGGGTCGCTCCCGCCGGGGTGGGGGGCTGGGACCCTCCACGGCCTGAGAGGGCGTGTGTAATCGCGTTCTAGCCTCTGGTGTCACCACTGAGAGAGAAAGGGGAACTGAGATTTCTTCTATTCCCAGGCTCCTGAAGACTCAGGTTCGCTAAGTTGGTCTCTGCGGGATCCTTTTAACTTCGTAGCCACGCACATTGTATAGGCGAAGGACGAGGTCGCCACGAGATTGCGCGCTGGGACGTTGTGCCAGTTGGTTGTTTACAGGATCATTCGCAGGCTTGGCTCCTTATCGTGCTCCTTGTTCCTGTTCTTAATTAAGCGGCCTTTACTTCGGAGGTGTTTGTGCCCAGAGGAGTGATCAGACCCAGAATGGCGCTCCTAGTTACCCCTGGAGTCCCAGCGTTTGGTGAACTCTTCATTCTCCCATACCCCTTCATCCGTGGGGGTCTCCCTTCTGGCCTGGGTAACAAGATCCAGGCACAGCAATGATTGTGGGCTTTTAATGCAAGTTTTTGGAGTAGGGGTGGGAGAAAACACGACTGTTTTTATAGATGGGATCGAATGACCTTGACCCCTCCCCATGAGTTAGGAGATGGAGTTGGAAAACTACTGGCCTGAAAATGCATAGTGTTTGGCACTTCCTTGGTTTGGGGACATCTTGACACTAACCCTAGTGAGATTGCAGGTTTCAAAATAGCATGCTCATGTTCTCACTGCCCAACGACAGGATGGGTTCTGAGGAATGTGATGGTGGGCATGTAGAAGAACCTGACCATACAAACGGAGGCAGCTAGCGTGTTACTGAGGGAATGTAACCTTAGTGGGGCCATCCTTGTATATGCAGTCTGTTGTTGACAAGAATTTAAGTAGCACATGACTCTACATTATGTGCTTAAGTAGGTTCATTGCTCTCTGAGGTTCATTTCTAGAGGTTTGTCCAGTGAAAGTGTTTGTGCTTGTGTTTGGTACCTCTGCTTTGTGCTTAGCATTCAACTGGAGCAACTCTTGAAGTCAAAAACATTTTAATTGGCGAGGAAAAAGCATATTATAGAAAATAAAATAGTTGAGGCAGCCAAAATGTTTGCAAGCAACAGTTTGAGGCTCAAAAACACTTATTTTTAGAGTCATCTTTCCAAAGTAGACCAGATACTTATGTTGCAGTTAGTCTGATTCCTAATGTTTTTTTTTTTTTTCCAAAAGATTTATTTATTTATTTGAAAAACAGGCAGAGAAAGAATGACCTTCCTTCCCCAGAAGACTGGGCCAGACTAAAAATCAGGAAACAGGAACTCTATTCGGGTCTCCCACATGAGTGCAGGAACTCGAGTTTCTGAGTAGTGGTCTGCCTCTTCCCAGGCACCTTAACAGGAAACTGGGTTGGAAGTGGAGTAGCCAGGACTGAAATGTCCTCTGATGCAGAATGTGGATGTCCCAAGCAGCGACTTAACCCACTGTACCACAGTGCCTGCCCCTGGTTCCTAGTATTTGGAAGTATATACTTTATATGCCACAGATGTAGTAGCCTCTCAATAAGATGTAATTAACGGGACTGATTGTTTTGATAAACAGGTTGGAGAAGTATATATTTAACAGTAGACATGTTGGTATACTGTATACTTTTGAAAGTTTTCTTTAAGGTTAAGTGAGAGAGGTAACATGATATAACGCATACAACTTTACACTTGGGGTCTTAAGACCTCAGATCAAGAGTTAGATCCTGGGGGCTGGCGCTGTGGTGCAGTGGGTTAACGCCCTGGCCTGAAACGCCCGCATCCCATATGGGCGCTGGTTCGAGACCCAGCTGCTCCACTTCTGATCCAGCTCTCTGCTGTGGCCTGGGATAACAGAAGATGGCCCAAGTCCTCGGGTCCCTGCACCCACATGGGAGACCCAAAGAGGCTCCTGGCTCCGGATCAGCACAGCTCCAGCCACTGTGGCCAGTCGGGGAGTGAACCATCAGATGGAAGACATTTCTCTCACTCTGCCTCTCCTCTGTGTGAACTGTGGCTTTCAAATAAATAAATAAATCTTTAAAAAAAAAAGAAAGAAAAAAAGAGTTAGATCCTGGGGGCTAGTGTTGTGGCATAGTGAGTAAAGCTGCTGCTTGCGGCACCTGCATCCCATATGGGCACTGGTTCAAGTTCTGGCTACTCCACTTGCAGTCCAACTCCCTGTTAATGCACCTGGGAAAGCAGCAGAAGATGGCCCAGGTGCTTGGTCCCCCGCACCCATGTGGGAGACCTGGAAGAGGCCCCTGGCTTTGGGTCAGCCCAGCTCCAGCTGTAGTAGCCATTTGGGGAGTGAACCAGCAGGTGGAAGATCTTTGTCTCCCTCTCCCCTATATACATATATACATATAACTATGCCTTTCAAATAAATAAATAAATAAGTCTTTACAAAAGAGTTCCTCCATTTGAGCCCGTTGACATTGGGCAGTTCCTAAAAATCTCAGTTTTTGAAATCTGTAAATTGGTTAGGTATTATCTGCCTATAGTTGCTTTGAGTGCTAAGTAAAATATAAGATTATTATGAGGGACAGTTCACTGGGATTTAGACTTACCTATTTGATTTTTGTTTAATTTCCTTTTTTAAAAAAATTAGTTAATTTATTTGAAAGAGAGAGGAAGAGACACAGAGAGACAGATCTTCCATCTGCTGATTCACCCCCAAATGGCCACAACGGCTGGGACTGGGCGAGGACAAAGCCAGGAGCTTCATCCAGGTCTTCCATATGGGTGCAGGGGCCCATTCATTTGGGCCATCTGTTGCTCTCCCAGGTGCGTTAGCAGGGAACTGGATTGGAAGTGGAGCAGCTGGGACTCGACCCACCTTCCATATAAGATGTTGGCGTCGCGTGCTGCAGCTTTACTTGTTACACCGAAAGCCCAGCCCCTCGATTTCCATTTTAAGCCTTACATTTGGCTCCAAATAATTTTTTCCTCTTTCCAGCAATCTTTCTGAACATGCTGGTATAGGGGCTGGCGCTGTGGCACAGTGGGTAAAGCCCCACATGGGCACCAGTTCAAGTCCCGGCTGCTCCACTTCCTATCCAGCTCTCTGCTATGGCCTGGGAAAGCAATAGAAGATGGCCCAAGTCCTTGGGCCCCTGCACCCGTGTGGGAGACCCGGAAGAAGCTCCTGGCTTTGGACGCATAGCTCCGGCCGCTAGGGTCATCTGGGTCACCAATGGATGGGAGATCTCGCTCTTTCTCTCTCTGCCTCTGCTCCTCTGTAACTCTGCCTTTCAAATAAATAAACACATCTTTAAAAAATAATAATAATAGGTATAATTATTATACTTATTAAAACATCAGAATTGGTGTGAGCTTTGAGGGCAATCAGGACAGCATTGTTGGCTTGTGCATTAACTGCTCTAAAGTGAACAAAGTTCTTGTGATTGTGGAAAGTCTGATTACGATAGCTTTCCTTAAAAATATTTATTGATTTATTTATTTGTAAGACAGAGTTATAGGGTTCGGCACTGTGGCATAGTGGGTAAAGCCTCCATCTGCAGTGCTGGCATCCCATATGGGCGCCGGTTCAAGTCCTGGCTGCTCCACTTCTGATCCAGCTCTCTGCTATGGCCTGGGAAAGCAGTAGAAGATGGCCCAAGTGCTTGGGTGCGTGTACCAATGTGGGAGACCCAGAAGAAGCTCCCGACTCCTAGCTTTGGATCAGCCTGATGGCAGCCATGTGGGGAGTGAACCAGTGGATGGAAGACCTTTCTTGCTCTCTGCCTCTGTTTCTCTGTAACTCTGCCTTTCGAATTAAAAAAAAAAAAAAAAAAAAAAAAGAGAGCGAGATAAAAGGAGGGATGGAGGGAGAGAGATTCCGTTCTTTGATTCATTCCCCAAATGGCTGCAGTAGCCAGTGCTGGGCTGTGCTGAAGCCAGGATCCAGGAGCTTCATCTGGGTCTCCCACGTGGGTTCAGGGACCCAACTACTTGGGCCATCTCCCACTGCTTTTCCAGGCCATTATCAGGGAGCCGGATGGTAAGTGGAGCAGCTGGGACTCGAACTGATACGCAGATGGGATGCTGGCATCTTGGGCAATGGTAGCTGACTACACCACAGTGTTGGCCCCAGAATAGCTTTCTTACATAGGAATTCTTCAGATTAGTTTTTGCCTCACAGCATTATTAAGGTACATGTATTGGCATATGATTAAATTGAGCAAGTTAAAAGTGTATTATTTGATGTGTGTCGACATCCATAAAACCATCACTCCCAGAGGTTTCCTTGTGCCTTTTTTTTAAATCCTTTTCTCTTAGTCCCTCTCCCCTACTCCTGTCCCCAGGCAACCACTGATGTGCTTTCTGTAACTATAGGTTAGTTTGCATTTTTTTAGAATTTTGTATAAATGGAAATATTCAGTGTATACTGTTTTTGGTCTGGTTTCTTTCAGTCAGCATGGTTATTTTGAAATTCACGCATATTATGTGTATTGATAATTCCAGGCCAATAAATTCTTAATGTTATTCTGTTGATTTTGTTTAGTATGTTGTTTTTCTTATTTGTCAGACCTGTGGTAGACAGCCTGGAGAAAGACAGTTGCTAGATGTGAAAGATTGGAGAAGGCAAGATGTTTTACCCTGCTTGCGAGACAGAAAGGCTTCAGAGAATTGATTAAGCCTATCTTAATCATGTTTTTGAGTTACCTGAACTCTAGTCAATGCTAACAGAAAACACTTGGTGAAGAGGCCTTTAATTATTGGTGTTTAAGATATGTGGGGAAGAGCTTAGGGCATGTCTGCATTGTTTTGGTGTTGGCTTTGTCTTGCTTGTGATTTTTTTTAAACCCTGCATCTTTACCTTTTTATTGGAAATATTTGCCTCTTTTTATGACTTCAGTATGAAGCAGTCATTCAGAATTCTGAACAGTAGAATGGAGGCCTGTGTCTGTTAGAAGGAAATAGTACTTCTGAATACTGACATTTTCTCTGCACAGGACAGGATCTGTGTTGTGTTTTGTCTCTATCTAGGTATCTAGTTTCCTTCTAGACCTTTGGCCGTTTCTAAGATACAAAGCAGAACTAGCTTAGCTCTGTAGGGGGCATAAATAAACGTAGAGTAAGCGACAGCTGATAAGATCCCTTTGCAGTTTGGGAAGCAGAACTGTGTATCCTGAAGTCTGTTTCTTGGAGGGGGAAGGGAATGTGTGGTGCTGGAAGGGGAAGAGAATAAAAATCAGGTTCTTATGTGTTGATATCCTCTCCTCAGATCTGACACGATGGCGTCTGATGACTTTGATATAGTGATTGAGGCCATGCTGGAAGCTCCCTATAAAAAAGAGGAGGTAATATTCCCCACCTCGCTCCTGGAATCGGCTTAATAAGAAAGGGCAGCTGTGGATCATCATTTTCAACATTTTGTGACTCTTCCTTCCCCACTTGTTTTATTTTGTACAGAGGTTATGCATAAAAGGCATAGTCTTAGTAAGCTCTGCTGGGGACCCACAGTCAGGGGCCATACTTTTAGAGAAGGCTCCAGAAAATGGGGGTGGGTGCGTAACATGGTGGTGGTAACATGTGCTTTGAACTCACAGCTCTCGGTGACCCCAGAAAGTTAGTGGATCTCAGACCTAGTGCCAGTGTTTCACTCTCCTGGGAAGTAATGTCAGTGGACAGATGTTAGATAGCTGAAAGTTGACATCAAAAAAAGCTGCCGTTCTGATCTCTTCCTTTTTGGGTAGTTTTCCTCGTTTCCTCTGTTATTCCCTTTGTTAGGAGATTCAGACGATCAGCACCTGGCTAGATGATCGAGAGCTTTGATTTCTTCCTTGTCCACCTTTGTTCTTTTTGCCCAATGGAATCTGTGTGTCTGCCACCTTGTACCTTGTGACATTTTCCTGGCGAACTCCTCAGGATGAGCAGCAAAGGAAAGAGGTTAAAAAGGACAGTCCTAGCAATACCACCAGCAGCACCGGCAACAGTGGCAGTGGTACCAGTGGGAGCACCACCACTGGGGAGACAAGCAAGTGAGTGTGGGTGAAGTGGGTTGGCCGCGCGGGAAAGGGAAACAACTGCATCTCTTGGAAAACAGGGAGGTAGTTGCTGTTAAATCTGCTGGCTTTTAGTAGTGGCGCCACTGAGTCATGGGAATAGTGGTGATTTGGCTTAATGATCTTCTAGTCTTCACTTTGCAGCATAGACTAGTGGACAAATCCTAGCTTTGATTTGTTTCATTTGATCAAAATAGCAAGAGGACGACTGATCTGAAACACTAGCTTTTGTGTGACTTTAAGGGGACTCCGGCCAGTGCAGCTGCCTGACAGCAGTGAGGGCTGTGTGTAAGTCGGTGTTGTGCGGTTGCTGTGAACTTCCGCCAGATCATCTGCCGGGCTTCGGTCTTTTCGGTGCTCTCTGTTTCACCCTGGCCTTATTCTCATTCCGTTTCCTTGGGAGAAAGAATGGAACCCCCTCAGTGTTAAGAACCTTCACTCTCTTTCACAGGAAGAAGAGGAGTCGGAGCCATAGCAGAAGCAGGGATAGAAAGCGCAGGTCAGTCACTGCGGGCACTGGTGGGCTTGAGGAATTGCTCAAGTGGGAAGATAGCAGGGAAAGCCGAATGTGAAAGGCCAGACGAGCTTGTTTCCATGTGTAGTCGCAGCCGAGACCGGGACCGGCATAGACGGAGAAACAGTCGGAGCCGAAGTCGAGAACGCCAGCGTCATCGCCGTAGCCGTAGCCGAAGCTGGGACCGTCGGCATAGTAGTGAGTCACGAAGTCGGGACCGGCGTCGTGAGGACCGAGTACGCTATAGGAGTTCTCCACTTGCCGCTGGGTATCACCTTTTGCTAATAAGATCACCTTTGTATCATAATCTGGCTAAAACAAGTACACTGTGGAGCCAAGCCCGAGGGTGCTTAAAACCCATTGCGATGAGTAGGCTACTGCCACTGGAGGGAAAGTGCAGGCTGAGTATCCTTTATCCCGTCATGAGAGCAGAAGTGGTTGGAATTTTGGATGTTTTCAGATTTGGAATATTTGCATCTGCATAATGAGATATCTTGGAAATGGGACCCACAGGTAAACACAAAATTTGTGTTTTATACCTTAGACACACAGCCTGAAGGTAATTTATTGTGTTTTTTTAAATTTATTTATTTTACTTAAGATTTATTTATTTGAGTGACAGAGGGAAAGACAGAGATCTTTCATCAGCTGGTTCACTTCCATCTGCTGGAGTTTTTAAAAAGAATTCTTATGAAAAAAAAAAATTCTTATGTAAGATGAGGTGTTGGAGTCTGATTTGTTCGTGAAGAAAGATTTAACTTTGGACCAATGTGAATCAGGTTTTGCTGCTTTTTTTCCTACTCCTTAGGCCCAGGTATGGCCAGAGTAAGAGTCCTCACATCAGAGAGAAGAGCCCAGTCAGGTGAGTTGATAATGAGCACTGTTTTTAGGAATTGTGAGTTACAAATAATAAAAGATGGGTGGAGCTGAATGTTGTAGGTCAGCTGGAGAACAGGGACCAGGGGCAGCGGTGCCAACACATTTTGCTCTGTAGGCAGCCAGTGGATAACCTGAGCCCTGAGGAGCGTGATGCCCGCACAGTTCTCTGCATGCAGCTGGCTGCCCGCATTCGGCCTCGAGACTTGGAGGACTTTTTCTCTGCTGTTGGCAAGGTAACCCTGTCCCCTGAGGAGCCTCACTTCTGTCTTGTCTTCCCTTGTACCTAACTCAGGATCCCTTGTGCCCCCGGATAGGTTCGCGATGTGCGGATCATCTCAGATCGGAACTCACGTCGTTCTAAGGGCATTGCCTATGTGGAATTCTGTGACATCCAGGCTGTGCCACTGGCCATTGGACTGACTGGGCAACGGCTGCTGGGGGTCCCTATCATGGTACAGGCCTCACAGGTGAGCAGACTGAGAAACTGACATAATGGGGATGGGAGGGTGGGGGAGGAACATGGGACATGACCCATCATTTTCTCTCTCCCCAGGCTGAGAAAAACCGACTGGCAGCCATGGCCAACAACCTGCAGAAGGGCAGTGGTGGACCACTGCGCCTCTATGTGGGCTCCCTGCACTTCAATATCACTGAGGACATGCTCCGGGGCATCTTTGAGCCCTTTGGCAAAGTGAGTAGAGCATCAGGGAAACCTCTAGAGGGGACCAGAAAAGGTGGGGAGGGTGAGCATACTGTGTTCTGTGCAGCTGTGATGATCCCACTCTGTACATCAACATGGGTGTTCAGGTCCATGCCTTGAAGGTTAGGCTCCAGCTCTGTTCATGCTCGCCAGACACAGCAGAATTGAGTAAGATTAGTCAGGAAAGATGTTTTGAAAGAGTCCAGATTGAGTAAGATTAGTCAGAAAGGATGTTTTGGAAAAAGTGGTGTTTTGTCTCTTTTTAAAATTTTATTTATTAATTTGAAAGCAGAGCTCTATCGTCCATCTACTGGTTCACTCCCCAGATGCCTGTAGGAGTCCTTGGCCAGGTGAAGCAAGGAGCCCAGAACTCAGTTCAGGTTTCCCACATGGGTGGAAGGGACTGGAACACTTGAGCTACCACCTGTTGCCTCCTAAGAATCAAGGCCAGACATTCTCATATGCAGTGTTGGTGCCCAGAGAGTGTCTGCACTGCTGTTTGTCTTTCTTTTTTAAGATATATTAATTTGAAAGAATTACAGAAAGAGAGATCTATCTACTGGTTTACTCGCCAAATGGCCATGACAGGACTGGGTCAGGCTGAAGCCAAGAGCCTGGAACTCCATCTAGATCTCTCATGTGGGTGGCAAGGGCCCAAATGCTTGGGCCATCTTCCTCTGCTTTTTCAGGTGCATTGGCAGGGAGCTGGGTCAGAAGTGGAACAGCCAGGACATGAACCAATGCTCATATGGGGTGTCAGCATCAGAGGCGGCAGCTTAACCTGTGCCACAACACTGGCCTCTGTTTGTCTCCTTCTAAAAGACTTGGATAGGTGTAATTTTTTGACTAGAGAGTTAGAGTTATTTACAGCAGTCTTAAAAGTGTGGACTAGTCAAAAGATTATTAATAATTCCATCCTATTCTACTGCAGATTGATAATATTGTCCTGATGAAGGATTCAGATACAGGCCGCTCTAAAGGTTATGGTTTCATTACGGTGAGTGTCGAGTCTTTGATTTTCACATTTTTCTTTGGCTTGTCCACTTGTCTGAATTTGCAGCTTAGCTTCATCCTCCTCCTTTAGGAACTGTACAAATGACCCATAAACCCTGGTGCCTGGAGCTTGGACTAGCCTTCTGCCCCTTGAGATGAGTGCATTGCTTGAGGTCTTGGCTTTGCTCCTACACTCTGTCATTGACCCTGATATGGGGCTATCCAGGAGTTCAACCAGCTTCCCTGGTGCTACAACTTGCTCTTTGGGTAATAGTAATTATTCCAGGCTGCAGCTGAGAGGGTGGGGGCATGAGGGAGGTTAGGTGTGGGCTTATCAGGACTTGATTTAATGAATGGTGTATTCTCATGATGGGAGTGGGAATAGGAAGTTATACTTCCCCTTGGCACTGTCCCACACTGAGAAAGATCTTTGCATTAAAATGCCGCTGTAGGGAGAATAGTGAGACCACCTAACAGTGGCCAGCAACACTTTTTCTTGACACTGCGACAAAGTTGTTTCCAGTTCCTATCCCCTGGTTCTTCCATGAGACTCCTGGGACTCCAGGCAGCGTACACACCTCCACAGTTGGCCACAGGACAGAAGGGTGGTAAGGTGTGTTTTACCACGGGAATTGCTCACCTCAGAAGTTTCCAGTATAGGTAAGCCACCTAGGCCACCCACCTAGGAACTGTCAGCACCACGTGATAAGCCCTAGGGCATGTAATGCTAGAGTAAATAAAGCCAGCTGTGGTGATGACAGTTTTGTAATGGCAGGTGACCATTTCTGCAATTGAGTGTGACTCAGATGTGGGAAGACTTTTTGTTGCTGCCTTTTAGGTCAGCAGCCTTGACACTTGCACAAAGAGACTGAAATCCTCTTTATCTCAGGGAACTGCTGGTGCTGCTGATAAAAAGGGATAGAGAGTGCAGGCCCCCTGCAGGCCACTGACTTAGCAGTACTGGTGTGTATGTGGGCGTGGGGTGCTGCCTGGCTCTCAGCACTAGGATGTGTCCCCTCCTAAACTTGTGCCCTGGAGTTCCAGGTTCCTGCTACTCCTAACAACCAAATGAAACAAGCTGTCAGGCTAGGTTCCCTGTAGGTAACGGACTTTCTGCGTTAAGTTCTCAGTGGAGCTGGAAAATTGAAAAGTGATTGTCATTGAGTTGGAAGCAGTCCTGTTGAGAGAACCATTTTGGTGCAATGGGGAAAAGAAAAGTTTGTGTCACAGTGAGCATGCATCTTTGCTGGGATAGGACTAGTGGGTCTTTGAGATCACATTTGGCCTGAAAGTGACTGACAGGACTTGGGTTTCTCATAGTTCTCCGATTCTGAGTGTGGCCGGCGGGCCCTGGAACAGTTGAATGGCTTTGAGCTTGCTGGTCGACCTATGAGGGTTGGCCACGTGACTGAGCGACCGGATGGTACCACAGATATCACTTTCCCTGATGGGGACCAGGAGCTGGATCTGGGATCACCAGGTGGACGATTGCAGCTCATGGCCAAACTAGCAGAAGGTACAGTATCTCTCAAGGTGAAGAACACAGGGTTGAATTTTAGATCAAGGATTGCAACTTAACCCCACTGTTTCTTCTCCTTTTAGGCTCTGGAATCCAGCTGCCAACCACAGCAGTGGCTGCTGCTGCTGCCCAGGCTGCCGCCTTGCAGCTGAATGGAGCAGTTCCCTTGGGGGCCCTGAACCCAGCAGCTCTGACTGGTATGGTTAGGCTTGGGAAAATGAGAGAGGGGTGGAGCCTGGAACGGAGGAGTTCTCTGTGCTCACTCAATCACTCTGCCTCTCTCTGTAGCTCTGAGTCCAGCCCTGAACCTCGCCTCCCAGGCAATTGCCTCCCAGTGCTTCCAGCTCTCCAGCCTCTTCACCCCCCAGACCATGTGAGTCTCAGGACCCAGCTCCTTTAAGTCTTTGATTTATTCTTTTCTTTGGCTTCCCGTTTACCTCTTCTCCTTGCCACAGGTAAATCACTGGCACAGTAAACTGCCTCCCTGTGTCCCTGGGTCCTGCCAGTCTCTTCTCCACGTCTATTTTTCTGCTGCCCCCATCTTCATTTTGAGGACCAAGCCATTCTGAATGCCTGGACTTTGACTCTGGAGGAGCAAGGGCCGCCCTTTGACACCAAAAGGAACTCCTGCCTGCAGCCCCACTGGGAGTGGACTCTGCTGAGCACAGCCCCCAGTTGAAGAGTACAGAATCTACCCTGCACTGAGTCCCTATTTCTCCATGTATATCATCTCCTGAGAATGACCTTCTTGCCTTTCTAAACCCCTGTTAGTGACTCCCCCATTCCTCCTGTGTTGGGAAATCTGTGGGGCATTAACTGAAGGAACTACTCTCTCCTTTTCCTACGGTTTACCCCGTAATCTGTCAAGGAAATGTCTTAGGATCTCTAAATCAAGAGGACTTGGGAGTTTGGGGAGGGAACCTTGAAGATGTTGACTTTATGCTACTAACTCCCTGGAAGGTAGCCTGGACATGTGCATTGTAAAGCCTGCCTTAGACCTCAGCTTGGTGCGGCTTGAGGCCAGAGCTACCATAGGCTTGCTGAGAGGCGCGGGAGAGGTCTGTCCTGCCAGGCAATTAGAATGCCTTAGGGGTTCTCAGGAGTTGGTAAAAGGTGGGTTCCCTTTCCAGTAATTTCCATCTTCCTTTGTGTAGTTGACCTACTTCCCAGGTCCTCCCTTTGGCCCAGGGTGGGATAATGGAGAGGATGCTGCTACTCTCCACCGCTTCTGTATGCCTCTACTGTGGCCTCAGCCCTGGCGGTTAGAGCTGCTGCTGCCCCCGTCTGGACCCACATGAGCCCTTCTTACTGGATTTTATACCCTGTGTCTGTGTACATAAATATATATACACACACACACATATGTATGTATGTATACATATATAAACTTGATACAAAAGGCAAGCCCTCTTGTGGTAACTGCTGCCCATATATGTATGGTCTCTAAAGTCAGTTGGTATCTGATGTTAAATTCTCACGCGCCAAAACCCTGATGATTCTAGGCATATAAAACATTTGTCATGTCAGTGAGTTTGTTTTATTTTGTTTTATTTCACCTTCCTTAGAAAAACAGACAGAAGGCTCATTCCTGCCTTCTCCATCTGTATCTGAATCACATTGTCTTTCCCTTGGCCTCTCCAGACCCAGCTGTCTACACGAGACTTTGAAGCTCTGTGCCTAGGGACAGATATTGACTTGCCACCAGATGGCAGTGTGGCAGTAGCACGGTCTTCCTTTCCCTAGGGGTGTTTTGTGATCTTGAGTCTTAGTACCAGAGAAGTCTCCTAAGCTCACCATTCTTACCCTGTTGGACTTTGTACCTGCTGTTGGCTCTTTGCTGTAGACATTGCAGTCCAGTGTCCAAAGGAGTTCCGGTGTTATACATCAGGGCTCCGCTGGCATAATGTTCTGTAGTTTCTTGGTCAGTTGCCTCAACTCTTGATTTTCCTAAGTTCTGCCTGGGATAACCAGTGAATCCCAGGGAACTGAATCTTCCAGGAATAGCCCTGCTAAGAGAGAGGAGCACCTTCCTCTGGCTGCTCTTTATAATAAGTGGTGGGGCAGAGCCTGGCTCACTAGCCTAAGAACCAACCAGAGAGGCAGAGGCCTGAATTCAGGGGCAAGGCTCTGTGGGGCTCCTCCATTCTTTACTGATCTCTATAGCAACAGAATGTTAAGACTTTATTATGCTAAAAATATGGGTAATTGCTGTTAGGTTTTAATTTGTCACCTCTCAGACTTCTAAGTAGGTGATAGCTTCGCAGTAGTGTTAGCCTGTAGGGTTGCATTTTACACCAAATCGTTAAGTACCAGAGGCCCGCTTATGTCGTGTAAGGCCACAGGGACTCTGCCCTAGCCTCTGACCCTTGCAGGCCTGCAGTCTCACCTGCCACGTTGTTTTCCTTGCCCCCACTCCTTCCTGGTCCTATCCGTGTGTGTTCTCTGAACTTGGGGGAAGGAAAGGAGGATGCGTTATTTTTAGGCAGGAGCTGTTGGCTGTGACCCAGTACCCCTATAGTTATTGATTTGGCTGCTAATGCATCTTGAGAAATGCATCATGGACTGTTTTTGTTAGTCATCTCGAGGCCATGAGCTGGACCTCCTCACAGCTGGCGTGGATGTCTCCACAAGGCTATAAATACCTGCAGGCCTTGCCTCCCTGCCTTCCTCAGAAGGCCCTGATCTATGCTTGGTTTCTCTGTGTTCCCAAGCTCAGCAGTTTCGGCCTTCCTGCACTGTGGTCCTTCCACCTCAGTTCTTCCTTCTCCCTGTTTGTAGTGCCTCTTGCAGCCTCTTGCTGGGAGAGAGACAGTGGTGGAAGCAGGGGAGCATCTAAGACAGCTTCTGCTCTAGTCTTGCCCCATATAAGGTGACGGTGTCTAGTGCGTGACAGCTGCTGTCGTCGTGGGTGATTCAGTGCCTCCTTGTTACTCATCCTCCATAGGAGGTGGTTAGAGTGGGAAGAAGGGGACAGTGAACAGCCTCGGCCCAGTCTAAGGTAAAAGGAACCTCCCTGAAACTCTCCCAGCTGAGCATGGGAGGGTTAGGGCAGGATAGAGGGGAGATGGAGACCCAGGTCCTGTCCTAAGAGAGTTAAGGTTTCCCAACCAGTCCTTAGTTCTAAACAAGCTTTTCACTTGGCCTGACTCAGCGCCTGTGCTTCTGTCTTCTCCAGGCTGGTGGCGTTTCCTTACTTTGAACTTGCTGTGTTCTTGACATGGGGACTCTGCCCACTTTCTCCTCAGGTTCCAGCAACACACAGGTGTGAGCTACCAGCAGGAGCAGGGCCTGACTACACTTGAATCTTGGTGCTTTTCATGAAGGGAAACGAGTTAACATCTTGGAGGGGAAAAATTTTACCTTTTTTTCCTGCAAAGGACAGGGTCTGGTGACAATCGAGAGAGGTGCTTGGGGAGTAAAAGGCAAAAATGGCTCTGAAAAGTGAGGGGTAGGAGGTGAAAATAATGATAATTGTTAACATTTGTGCAGGATTTGGGTGGGTAGGCAGGATTCTAATCGCTTTATATGTATTAAATCATTTAATCCTCACAACAAGCGTCTAAGGCAGACTCTGATTATCTTGACTTTGTAAATAAGGAAGCTGATACCCAAAGATTCAATAACTTGCCCCTCAGTTCCACAGTGAGTGAGTTGACACTTCCAGCCCAGGCAGTCTGGTACCAGGTCCCTCTGCCTTAACCTGACCTGCCTTTCAGCGCATTGGGGAAACCAGGGCCTGGGAGTTGGTGGGGAAGCTTTATCTCACTTCGTCCATCACTACACCCATTGCTCTCAGTAGACCCTGAATGTCTCCACTTCCATGTCTTTGCTCATCTTGTCTCTTCCTTCTCCTTTGCTGACCAAGATCCTGTAAGACCTGGAAGCTTTCCTAACTTGAGAGTAATCCCTTTTCTTTTTTTCTTTCTTTCTTTCTTTTTTTTTTTTTTTTTTTGGACAGGTAGAGTTAGATAGAGACAGAAAGGTCTTCCTTCTGTTGGTTCACCCCCGAAATGGCCGCTATGGCCAGCGCGCTGTGCCGATCCGAACCCAGGAGCCAGGCGTTTCCTCCTGGTCTCCCATGCAGGTGCAGGGCCCAACCACTTGAGCCATCCTCCACTGCCTTCCTGGGCCACAGCAGAGAGCTGGACTGGAAAAGGAGCAACCGGGACAGAATCTGGCGCCCCAACCGGGACTAGAACCCGGGGTGCTGGTGCCACAGGCAGAAGATTAGCCTAGTGAGCCGCGGCACCGGCCGAGAGTAATTCCTTTTCAGTATCCTTTGTCCTCTTGTGGGTCTTCTGCCTTTCTTTACAGTCACTAGATGTCTATAGCCTGATGAGGCTAGCCAGAGACTTCTTTTGCATTGTTACTTTTGCTGTGCACATACAAAATGTCTACTGAATTAATTCCCGCTCTCTAATTCGGAGCTGGGCTTTCCAAGGGCTCCTCCTAACCTGCTTTTCCCCAGCAGCTTCATCCGTTCCTCCTTCACTCCTTCAGGACAGAGGATGTAGTTTTACTCTTTTGGTGTTACCATGGTAGCCTGTGATACTTTCTGTCTAAAGTGCTGCTTGCCATCCACTGGAGACTGATGTTTCCACGGCAACCAGGTGAAGGCACTAGTCATGAGCTGGATGCAGGAAAGAAATTTCTGAGAAGCTTTGTGTCTCAATCTTGTAGCTTCAGATATCCTTTCTCCCACCCCATCCCCCCTTTTGCACTCTATATCCAGAGCGGCTTTGCTCTCAGAGCGTTGAGTGCTCTCTGTGAATGTGAGGTGAAGACCAACCAATTGTGGTCACTCGGGAAGGTAGGGTGCTAGGAAAGGGCTGATTGAAAGGTCCCGGTGTGGGTACGGCCTTGTGATACAGCTGGGCCACTTCTGATCCATCTTCTGGCATGGCCTGAGTGCTTGGGCCCCTGCCACCCGTGGGAAGATCCACATGGAGTTCTGGCTGCTGGCTTTGCCCTGGCCAAGCCCTGGCTGTTGTGAACATTTGGGGAGTGAACCAGCAGATGGAAGGTCCCCCCTCACTTCCTCTCTGTCTCTCTCTGCCTTTCAAATATATAAGTAAATCATACACACACACATTGAAAGACAACTTTAAGAAGTTAGAAGAGTTCTGTTGGCTGTTCCAGATGATCTACTCTCAAGAGCCCTTGAGGAGCTGGCTGGATTTACTGGAGAGCCATTAAGCAGTTATTTTTGAGAGCAATGGGTAGATGAATGAGGTGCCTCAAGACTGGAAAAGAGCCAGTCATGCTGGATTATAGGAGGAGGGAACAATGACCTTGGGAATCAGAGACTTGGGAGACCATTGCCAATGTTGCAGAAAGGATGGGAACTCAGCATTCGAGCATCAGCAAGCCTGCTTGTTCAGAATGAGTGGTGCTGAGAATCAGCTGCCTCATCTCGCCTCCTGGGCACAAGAAAGCCAGGGACCTCCACCCTGCAGCAGAAGGGTCCCTCTGGAGCCACACTGCATGGTTCTGATTGTCGCACATGAGCTGAATAACCTTGAGTACTTCACTTCTCTGACTCATACCCTTCATCTATAAAAAGGAAGTGAAGATAGTACCTAGCTCGTGGCACTAAAGATGGTAAGTGTGAAGGGCTTGGGACCTGTTAGCTTGGTGCTGTCATCATTGTTCCCATTCTTCTGAATACCTACTCAATTGACATCTGGCCTGACCTCTTGTTCCCAGCTTCAGAGAGTGTTCAGGGTTTACAGGAGGAGAAACAGGTGGGGTAATGGTGAAAATAAGCCTAATTGTTCCTGGGCTAAATTCGCAGGCTCACAAGATCCTGTGTCACATCCATCCAGTCCAGTGTTCAGGAAAATTAATTCCACTACCCCAGTCTTCATGTACCTGAGTTTGTTCATACAGTCAGATCACAACCTGATGGTTTTGAAAATTCAAATGAATTTTCCCACCCACCCCACCCCAGGTGACCTTCAAGATGCGTGGTGCCCTTGCTTTACCTGGCAAGAAAACGTCCAAGAGCCCCACCCGTTGGTAGCCCTTTGTTTTGTGTCCCTCCTGACCTTCCCCAAGCATTCCTATACACCTGCCTTGGTATCCAGGGTCTGGCCCTTCCCCAGCAAGTTCCTTTTTTGGTTTTTTATTTTTTTTTTAAGATTTATTTATTTGAGGAAGAGAGAGGTCTTCCATCTGCTGGTTCACTCCCCAAATGGCCACAATGGCCTGAGCTGACCTGATCAGGAGCCAGGAGCTGCTTCTGGATCTCCCATGTGGGTGCAGGGGCCCAAGGACTTGGGCTATCCTCTGCTGTTTTCCCAGGCACATTAGCGGGGAGATGGATTGGATGTAGAACAGCTGGGACTTGAACTGGTGCCCACTGGGATGCCAGCACTGCTGACCAGGTCTTTAACCTACTGCGTCACAGCAAGTTCCATTGTGAGTAAGTATTTTAATATTTTTAAAGATTTAGCCGGCGCCGCGGCTCACTAGGCTAATCCTCTGCCTTGCGGCGCCGGCACACCGGGTTCTAGTCCCGGTCGGGGCGCCGGATTCTGTCCCGGTTGCCCCTCTTCCAGGCCAGCTCTCTGCTGTGGCCCGGGAGTGCAGTGGAGGATGGCTCAAGTCCTTGGGCCCTGCACCCCATGGGAGACCAGGATAAGTACCTGGCTCCTGCCATCGGATCAGCGTGCTGCGCCAGCCGCAGCAGCCATTGGAGGGTGAACCAACGGCAAAAGGAAGACCTTTCTCTCTGTCTCTCTCTCACTGTCCACTCTGCCTGTCCAAAAAAAAAAAAAAAAAAAAAAAGATTTATTTATTTATTTGAAAGGCAGAAAGAAAAGGAGAGACACAAGAGAGAATCAACGTCTGCTGGTTCACTTTCCAGATGGCTCCCCAATGGGCAGAGCTGGGCTGATCCGAAGCCAGGAGCCAGGGGCTTCTTCTGGGTCTCCCATGTGGCTGCAGGGGCCAAGTACTTGGGCCATCCTCCACTACTTTCCCAGACCACTAGCAGAGAACTGGATCGGAAGTAGAGCAGCCGGAACACGAACTGGCACCCATATAGGATGCTGGTGCTACAGGAGGAGGCTTAATCTATTAATACAGCGCCGGCCCCCTCTCTCTTCCTTTTTTTTTTTTTTTTTTTTTTAAAGATTTATTTATTTATTTGAAAGGTGGAGTGAGAGAGAGAGTCCCCAAATGGCTACAATGGGCAGAGCTGTGCCGATCCGAAGCCAGGAGCCAGGAGCTTCCTCTGGGTCTCCCATGTGGGTGCAGGGGCTCAAGCACTTGGACCATCATCTACTGCTTTCCCAGGCCATAGCAGAGAGCTGGATCAAAAGTGGCTTTACCCACTACAGCACAGTGTTGACCTCTCTCTATTCCTTTTTTTTTTTTTTTTTTTTTTTTTTGACAAGCAGAGTTAGACTGAGAGAGAGAGACAAAGGTCTTCCTTCCATTGGTTCACCCCCCAAATGGCCGCTATGGCTGGCGTGGTGTGCTGATTCAAAGCCAGGAGCCGGGTGCTTCCTCCTGGTCTCCCATGCGGATGCAGGGCCCAAACACTTGGGCCATCCTCCACTGCCCTCCCGGGCCACAGCAGAGAGCTGGACTGGAAGAGGGGCAACCGGGAGAGAATCCGGTGCCCCATCTGGGACTAGAACCCGGGGTGCCGGTGCCGCAGGCAGAGGATTAGCTCAGTGAGCTGCGGCGCTGGCCTCTCTCTTCCTTTTAAAGTAAATAATTTCTTAAAACATGTATCCCAGAGTGATGGTGTGCTTTGAGGGGTTAGTGAGCTGCTTGGGTGCTAAATAAGGAGCCAAGTCATAGATTGCAAAAAGCTCTGCTTCCATAGCTTATCTGTAGCACCTCTCATTATCTTCATTTTCTAGTTGGGATCACATAGCTGAGTCCCAAAAAAATAGGTTTTGAGTGACTGTGGGGCCAGCTCTGTGGCACAGTAGGTTAATTCTCCACCTGCGGCACCAGTATCTCATATGGGTGCCAGTTCTAGTCTTGGCTGCTCCTCTTCTGATCCAGCCCTCTGCTATGGCCTGGGAAAGCAGTGGAAGATGGCCCAAGTACCTGACCTACACCCGCCTGGGAGACCCAGAAGAAGCTCCTGGCTGCTGGCTTCAGATGGCATAGCTCCAGCCGTTGTGGACATTTGGGGAATGAACCAGTGGATGGAAGACCTTTCTCTCTCTCTCTCTCTCTCTCTCTCTCTCTCTCTCTGTAACTCTACCTCTCAAATAAATAAATAAATAAAATCTTTTTAAAAATGACTTTGTCCATAGATCCCCATCTAGGAAACATTCTGAGTGCTAACTGGAAATCTTGCAAGGCTCCACTATCCCATGTGTTTTTATTATTATTTGAAAGACAGGTTTTCCATCTGCTGTTTCAGTCCCCAAATGCCTGCAACAGCTGGGGCTTGGCCAGTTCAAAACCAGGAGCCCAGAACTCACCGCAGGTCTCCTATGTGGGTGGTACGGGCCCAAGTACTTGACTCATCACCTGCTGTTTCCCAGGGTCAGAAGCAGAGCCAGGACTCGAACTAGGCACTCTGATGATGGCATGTGGGTCTCTTAAGTGGCAACGTAAGCACAACACCGAAGGCTTACCCCATACACATCTTGGTATACAGAGCTACCAAGTTGTGGAAGCTTGACCTCAGGTGAAAGAGTTCTATCCATCAGGTATACTGAGACGCAGGATGCTTCTGTCCGCTTTGGAGGCCCCTAGACACCTGGGCCCGTGCCATCCACTCAGACTTTGCTGCTTTCTGTTTAGGGAGGGGCTTTTCCTCCTGCAGTAGCTGCCCAGTTCTGCTCTCTGCTTTGCTCCGATGGTTTTGCCCCAGGAATGTTTTCCCTTCTTCCATCTATCTATAGCCTACGTATCCTTCAAGGTCCGGTTCCCGAAACATTAGGAGCTTCCAGATTTTTTCTTCCATTCAGAATTCCTAGAGCACTTGATGTGGCCCCCAGTCAGAATGTGGTGCTATTGATTACCATGGGGCCTGTCTTAGCTCTGTCACCACCTTGTCGTCTCCCCGGCGTGATGGTAAGCTACCTGAGGAGCAGGAGCAAGGTCCTATGCCCACAGGGCCCAGCACAGTGATTTGTGTGTTGCAGATGGTTCGTGCTTGAGGGGAACAAAATGGTGTCTTCAAGTATTGTGAATGAAAGATAATGTCCAGGAAAAATTCACTTTAGATAGAAGTGGATTGAAACTATCATGGAGTCGTGAACAGGCTTCTGGGAGTGAGGGTTTAACGGTGGACTTCCACCCACAACCCTGGCAGCCCCTCAGAGAGAGAGCCCCTGCTCCAGTCTCTAGAGGGTCACATGCAGCAGGGAGGGGGCCACCTTCCCAGGCACAGGGCCGCCCTCTGGTCCCCTGCAGGAGAGCGTGCACAGTCTGCACTGGGCAGATGAGGAGGTCTTGTGGTCAAAGGGACTAGTGAGGGACCACAGACCCAGGACAAAGCGCAGTGGTTAGGCAGAGGTAGCCCAGGCCCTGAGGCTCGTTGCTGCCCTCTCACCTCAGCCCGGGTTCAAGATACTTTGCCTGAGTCAGAGGGAGGAGGGTGGCCTGGCTCTCAGAGGAGACCCCACCTCTCCTAAGTCTGGCGGGAGCCCGGCTTCAGCTTGCGGCTGTTCTGAGCTCTTCCCTGTAGGCGTCTGGAGGGAACACACAGATGGGTCGAGCTGATGGGACTGGCTGAGCGGGGGGAGGGAGGCTGGTGGTGTGTGGCTCCCCTCCTGGGGAGGTCCTGCGTGCTTTAAGCTTCTGCCGCGTGGAAGGCGCTGGGCCTTTGTTGTTCCGCACCCTCTCCTCTTGGCACACTGGGCCACCAGTGATTCCTTAGAACTTCCCCTCCTTTCGGCAGGAGCCGCACTGTGCACAATCCTCGTCTTCCAGTGCCTCTCCAGCAGCTGTTCCTCCGCCTGCTTCGTCTTCTGGTCCTAGGGCTCTCCTTGTCCCTTTTCTTCTTTGGGAGCGCTGAGGCTTTGTTTTACACTGTTTACTTTCTGAACAGATAATACACGCCACAGGTAAACAGAAGGTGGAAAAGAGCAGAGAGGGAGAAGTAAGCCTCTCATCCCTCTCTTCTGCTCACCCATTTCTTTCCAGGACCGATCAGGACTCAGCAGTTTATCACATGTGGAGTCACATGTGAATCTGATGAAATCCAGGACCTCTACTCTGAGACATGCGTGATAGCACAGACACATCAAGTAGGATGGAGCGTTTCATGACAGCCACAGATCCCATCTGTGGTCTGGACTAAGGATGCCAGCCTGCCTGCACCCTCTGCCTCAGTGTCTCCCATCATATAATTTGTAGGTCCCCACGCAAAGTGAACGTGCAGGGCTCCTGGTTCCAAGGCTTTCAAGATGCAACAACAAAGCATTAACTGCGTGACTGCACAGGTCACAGGTCACACAGCCATAGGGCTGGCCCTGCTTCTAGTCCTCTCTCCTGGCTCCACTGCCTTCGCTGTGGTGACTGTCCTGTCTGGATCTCCCGCCCCAAGTGGTTCTGAATGTCAGACTCAGTTATCCAAGGAGCTCCTGAAATTCTCCGTATGGGTGTTCTAACTTCTTGAACTCTGTCTCCAAAATGGAGCTCACTTCCCCCTCCCCTGCTCCTAACCCCACATTCCTCACCATCCTGCAACACCTCCCTCTGTTGGTACACATCCACTCTTCTGCCACTTCCCATCCATTCTGACCTTAAAGTCCTGCACTGCCCCCCCTTTCCCACTAGCCCCCTTCAGGGTGGTGCCTCATTCCCACCATGCGTATTCTTGTTACAGGCCCCTAAACTCAGCTCCTTAGGCCTCACCTCTGCTGCTCCAATCTGCCTCCCCCCAGCCTTCTCTTCCCAAAGGACCAGGCTGATCATGTCACTTCCTCTCTCAGAGACCTGCAGTGACTCACCGCCTCCAGAGTTAGGCACAAACTCCTCTGCCTGGCATACAAGGTCCTTGGCAGTAGGGCTCCAATCTTTCTTCTCCATGTTCATCTCTTAACCCTCCTCTTCATGTCCCTGAGGTTTCAACCCAACTGTAGAACCATCTGGTCCCTTAATGGGCCCAGTGTGTTTTCCTGCGTTTTAAAATTTGAACTCCGTTTGCGGTCCCCAGAGTTTAGAGGTTGCTTACTCCACGGCAGCCATGCCCGTTGGGTCCCTGCACCTCTCCTGCTGTCCTTCCTCCCATCCTGATCGGAAGGGGAGCGTCAGCGGTAAGGCTGCATAAAATCACCTTTAAGTACCAAGCAGACAGGAGTGGAATTTCAGCTCTGTTGCCTGCTGGGTGACCTCCGGGTGTAAGTGTTTCTTGCACTGTCAAGTAGGCAGTAACACCTTACATAGTCTTTAAAGAATTAACAGATAAAGTGTATAAAACCTAACGATAGTGCCACTATTTATCTTACCATCTCATTACCACCTGGGCTCCCCCCCCCCCAGCCCCCCCAGACATCTCAGCCCTCTTTCCATCAAGTTCTAGGGCGGAGGCCGGGCTCGGGGTGCTCAGGTAGCTGTATTGTGTATCTAAGGGTGAGAGCTGCTGCCTCTGCTCCCTTTGTTCAAACTCATGGTTCAGGCAGCAGCAGGCGTGGGCGTCCCCAGAGGAGGCAGTGACAGTTTCAGAGCTCACACAGGCTTTGCAGGTGACAGCCAGGGCTGTGTGGGGCCCTGCCAAGGGAGGTACAGGCAGACCCCGTCCTGTCCCAGCAAATGGGCCTCCCTGTGAATACGGACCTCGGGGTGGACCAGCCTAGGTCCTCAGCCCCTGAGTAGACCTGAGAGTTAAATGCAGCCTCTGGCCTGCTCCTTGCAGGATAAGGTAGGAGGAGGAGCTGAGACGCCAAGTCTGGGCACTGTGTCACTAAGTTACTAAACTATTTGTAGCAGGTCCCTGTTCCTCTCCAGGACCACTGGACAAGGCAGACAGGGTTATCTGGACCACACCAGGGCCCTGTCATTTCCAAAGTCTCCCTGAGTTTTCTTGTCTGTAACAGCAATCTCCATCTACACTCATCTCTTCCCTAGAGGCTCTGAGAACAGACTCAAAGTGAACAGATGCAGTAGAAAAATTCTTTATTGAAAAGGGAAAGGGCAGCCCCTTGCTGGTGCCTCCTGGGCCCTGGCCAAAGGGGTTAACCACTGCTCAGCTCTTCACTGCTGGCATCAGAAGGCAGAAAGTCTGTCCACACCTTACCCTTAATAGCCTTAAAGGGGAAGGGCCATGGTGGCCTGGTACACCATAGACTCAAATCAAAAGAATAAGCTTACAGGCTCCTGCCTTTAAAAACTTCTTAAAGGCAAAGTGGACAAGAGTGGCAGATAAGAGCTAGAGCGTTTCCAGAGGTCTCTGGAAGGAGGGTCTCCGTGTCAGTACCTTTAAGAATCCCTTAAAGGTGAGGCATATTCACGCAGAGTATAAAGGAAGTAAACTCCAGCTAGGAGTCCACAAAGCACTTTTCCAGTTCTCTCTCTCTCTTTTTTTTTCTTTTGTTTGTTTAGAGGAGAGGTGGCCAAGCTTGAGTTAATAAAAGAACCACTGCAGAACCATTTTGCATTCTGACCCACCAAGCCCACCCCTCCGCGGTGAGGGGCCGCAGGGTGTCCGCGGAAGGCCAGGTGGCGTGGGTGTGGGCGCCTGGGGTTTTTGGTTTTCTGGCGGCCTCCACCGAGGGAGCCGGGCGGGGCGGGGCGAGGGGGCGAGCGGACGGTGGCCATGGCGACTGCGGTGGCCATGGCGACAGCGGCTCAGAGCACGGAGAGGTCGTGACACGACCTGGAGCGCTGCTTGAAGAACTTGGCGTTGCGTGGCACCAGGTTGGCGAGGAAGCGCTTGGCCTTCTTGGTGAGGCTCTCGCGGCGTGCGGGCGGCGCCGGGCCCTCCGGGCTGCCGGACTCGGACTGCTGGCCCCCCGCCCGGCCGCGGCCCCGCCGCAGCCGGATCTGGCGCACGGCGCCCTCGAAGAGTTCCCTGGTGTTGTGGTGCAGCGCCGCCGACGTCTCGATGTGCTTGCAGCTCAGCGTCCCGGCCAGGTGGCGGCCCTCTGCGGGAAGGGACAGGCTCACGCGACCGCCCGCCAAACCAGGCCGTGGGCGAGGGCATGCGGGGACTGAGCAAACAAGGCTGGGATCATATGGGTGGGGTGGTGCAGGTGCGAAGCGAGTGAGAAAGGGGTCTTGCAGGAGAGATGAGGGGCAGTGAGGAGAAGGGATTCTCAGGGCCCCAGGAGTGGGCCAAAATGCAGATGAGCTTGGGGGAAGAGGGGATTTGGAATGGCGAGGTCCCCGGGGTGGGGAGGGGGTTGCACGTGTGGGATACACACCCTCCAGTGACACCTCCCGGGAGCGGGCCAGGTCGCTCTTGTTTCCCACGAGGATGACCGGGAGGTCGTGGTGGGGCCTCCCAGCCCGCAGCCGAAGGAGGGTCTCTGGAACTTTGGAGAAACTTCTCCGGTCGGTGACTGAGAAGACGATGAGAAAGGCATCCCCGGTCTGGAGACAGTGGTCCCGCAGCCACCCCCCTGCATCCCCCTGCAGGCAGGCAGAGAGGCAGAGGCGTTAGGGCTGCAGGCATGAAAGATCCTGTTGGGGCCTTCTTGAAGGCGAGGAACAAGCCTGTGAGAGAAGCCTCCTGCTTAGGGCAGAGCTACATAAAGGCTGCATCGTCCTGCCCAGGCTGTGTTTGTAAAGTGGACAGAAGTTAGTAACGCAGGCCTTGCCTGAGGAAGGAGACAGTGGATCCTAGGCTAGGGCAGCCATCCTGCCTGCTTGTGCTTAAGCTCAGGATTCAAAACAATGCTATTCAGGCCGGCGCCACGGCTCAGTAGGCTAATCCTCCGTCTTGTGGCATCGGCACACTGGGTTCTAGTCCCGGTCGGGGCGCCGGATTCTGTCCCGGTTGCCCCTCTTCCAGGCCAGCTCTCTGCTGTGGCCCGGGAGTGCAGTGGAGGATGGCTCAAGTCCTTGGGCCCTGCACCCCATGGGAGACCAGGATAAGTACCTGGCTCCTGCCATCGGATCAGCGCGGTGCACCGGCCGCAGCGTGCCAGCCGCGGCGGCCATTGGAGGGTGAACCAATGGCAAAAGGAAGACCTTTCTCTCTGTCTCTCTCTCTCTCACTGTCCACTCTGCCTGTCAAAAAATGGGGAAAAAAAATGCTATTCAAGGATATGTAATCTGGCCTCTCATTTCTACATAGTATCTTTTATCTCCAAATACGCTAAAGCCTCCCCTCCCCTCTTTTTTTTCCACTTCATTGACACTCCAGAGCCTTGGGCTCCTGAACTGTCACTTCAGACTCTTCTAAGCTGAAAAATTTATGAAAGGATCAAGTTCAGGGTGAGAAGCCTGGCTCGAAGCTGCAGGGCTTGCCAAATCCAGATCCTAACTTTCCTCTAGTTCAAAAAGACAATGGTTCCTATGGCCACCGGCCGGCCACACATTGGTGTGGGCCTTTGAGCTCTGGGATGGCGGGAATGGAGGGTCAGGTTCCAGAGTGTGTGGAAACAAGAGCCTGCAGTCCCACCAGCCTGGAGCCGGTTCTGGCTTCATCACCCGCTTACAGCCACTTCTTGGTTCTCACCTGTTCCCAGATGTCATAAACAACTAGAGTCACTTCTTCCTTATCCACCGTGATGCGTCGCTCATAGGTGTCCTCTGTAGGGACATAGGGAGAGGAAATGAAGTCCATCAGGAAGCTCCCCAACACTTGTGAGACCTGGGCCCCAGCCCCAGGACCCCCTCCAGGAAGCTGCCTCAGAAAGCATGGGAAGGCCTCGTGCCACCAGCACTTCCATCCTTGCCCAGGGCCCCAGAGCCCCTACAGGGCTCCCCCAATACCTGGGTTCTCCAGCTCGTGAGCGCTGTCTCCCTGGAGACCACCGAAAGTGCCTGCTAGGGTGCTCTTGCCCACGCCGCTCTCCCCCACCAGCATGATCTTGAAGATGCCGTCTTTTGGGGCAGAGCCCGCATCCCCTGAGCCCAAGGAATCGGAGGAGCCAGAGGATGAAGCCTGGGTTGGCCAGTCAAGTTCATCCACAGCTTGGGCCCGCCGCAGCTGGTGCTTGTAGGGCACAGGCATACTGCCTCTCCTCCTGGGGACCCCAGGGGCAGAGGGGGGCCCGCCCCGGGCCAGCCCTGCCAGCAGTTTCTCTGGTTTCTTCAGCAGTGTAGCATCTGCTTCTGAGCGTGGGAGACAGGGCAAAGAAAAGGAAGCTATGAGCAGGATATGCCCAGTCATCTGCAGAGGGCTCCGTCCAGCTTCGCGGGTGCAGCCACACCTACCCTACAATGGCCTGGAGGGACTGGGAATCTGACCCTTACACTAAACTCCTCCAGAAACCTGAACTGGTGAGAGCTGACAGGGTGGCTCCCCCTTCCCCGTGCAGTCCCAGCCACAACCTGTTCAAAACAGGGCCCGTGCAGGAGAGGCAGTCGTGTGCAGGCTCACACACCCACTCACGCTTTACACTGACAATGCAGGCACAACCTCAGCCTAGCCCTCCTGCCCTGCTTTGTGGGGGTGGCGGCTGCCCCTCCTTCTACGAAGAGGCCCTCTGTCTCCTCCTGCTCCCCCCGCCCAGTGATGCAGATTGAGGAGAGACTGAGGGGATGAGAAGCTGAAGCCATGCCCAGGTTCTGGGGAGTAGGCACTGGCAGACTCAAAAACTTTGTGGCGAGCCTGCTCCCAGGGCAGGGCCTTTGCTCTGGGAGACAGAGTGGGCGTGAGGGTGGTGCTCCAACCCTGGGCCCCCCGGGCAAGTGTCCCCAGTGCACAGGTGTACGTGAGACTGCTCTGTGTCCCTGGCTGTCCCTGTGAGTGGGAGAGAAGATGGTGTTTGTGGAGAGGCAGACACAGAGAGTGTGTGTGTGAGCGAGAGGGAGAGTGACAATGCGCGGGTCAGGGTAACCGCAGGAGAAACAACAGACACAACAAAGGGGGCTGGCGAGAGGCTGGAAATAGCCCAGATCAATACTTGGCTGGCAGCCAGGGCCTGCAGGAGCCAGGAGAAACCCTGACAACAGGTCCCGGGGGCAGCCCCCCACCCGCCCGGGATTCCCAGGCTTGGGGGCTGCCTCGGTCCTTCCTCCCTTCTCTGCTGCCTGTCCCAGCCTCTTGGGAATGAGGTTGACCCAGGGGCCAGGTACGAGTTTCTCAAGCAAAGCCCTGGGAGTGATGGGGGAGGGGACACTTAGGCAGTCTCCTGCTCCACCCCGCCCAGCCCCAATCCTTGCGTGAGCTGGGGTCTTCTCCACATCCTGACTTGCCCTTTCCCCCTGCTGATGGAACCCCCAGTTCTGACATCGCCAACGGGGCTTCAGCTCCCACCCGCAAGCCCTCAGCCGCAGCCTGCCCAGGTTAGCCCTCACCTGGTGTGGGTGTCCCTGGTGGGGAGGCCTTGTGGCTGCCGGAGGGACAGAGTGCTGTGGTTTCTGTGTCCGTGTCCATGTCGGTGTCGAGGTCCGTGTGCATCGGTGTGCGTGTGTGTGTGCAGCCCAGCGGCTCGCGGCAGCCGCTGCTTCACTCAGCGGCACTGTCAGCTTTTCGCTTTAAATGCCACCCCCCCACACACATGCCCTCCCCCCAGACACCTGGGGAAATGGCCCCGCCCCCTGATGAAGTCACACATGCTAATAAGCAGTGACGTCAGCGGGATTCCCTCCTCTCCACCCTCCCTCCTTTTCCTTTGTGTCGCTTTCCCCCTGGGAGCATACACACTGCTGAGCAGAGCCCGGAGCCCACCCGGGGAAGGCGCGGAGGGCCCAGGATTCTGAGAGGTGTCTGTGGGTGAGGAAGCTGAGGAAGCAGGGTGCAGGCACCCAGTGGAGCCAGGGGACTGTCTTCAGGAGCCAGAACTAGGCATCATTGCCTCTGCTTTTCCAGCCCCCTGGCCCAGCGTCCAGACCACAGTGGGTGCCCAGTGCCCAGAAAGAAGGGTGAGAGGCAGAATGACTACATGCTGATCTGGAAGACAAACAGGCCAAAAAGATGCAGGGACAGAGGGCCAGCCACCCTGCCTCTTCGGGGCTAGTAGCCACCAAAGCGTCCATTTCCCAGCCTGGCTCTAGAGCGCGGGGCTCTCGGGACAAGGCTGCTTTCTTTGGGCAGCTGCATTTGGGCACTAGGTTCAAGGTGTAAACCTTCGCAGGGACTCCTTCAGTGTCCCCGCCCCTCTGCCCGGCCCACCAAGCCCAGGATAGAGCAGGGAAAGGGGAGAGAAAGCCACCGCTGCAGGAAGCCCCGATAGGCGGCCTCCTTTGCTGTGCCTTGTAGTTCAAGTTCCCTTTCCCAGGAGGTTCCCACACCCCAGTCTTCTCCTGACACCCACGGGCAGGCACCCAAGCACAGGTTTGATGTCTTTCCCTCTCTCACCCCATTTGGCCAGGTGTTATGCTAAGCACTTCTGCACTTTCTCCTTTCTTCCAGGAGACCCTTAGGTGCAGAGGGGCAGGTGGGGGGCAATCATGCCAAGGGAGAATGGGGACACCACGTTTCTCACCTAGATCTCTCCAAGCCCAAGATTCTTTTCATATCTACACTGTGCTGCTTTCTGTGTCTCCTATTACTGGGAACAATGTATATTGCAATCCTTGGTGGACTTTTCCAGTGGAAGAAGCAAACAGCAATCTTGGGAATTCTGGGCAGACCCTCCACTCATCTGGAGGTCAACGACGAGGTAATGGAGTCGGGGAAGCAGGGAGGACCCCTCAGCAGCTGAAACAGGCATGCACTTCACTGATCAGGGGGCTTCTCCAGCCTTCAATTACTGCCTACTGATCCTGTATTCCCAAGTTTATTTGTCTACGTGTGTTCCTGTACTAATAGATCAGAAGCGGCCGGCGCCGTGGCTCAATAGGCTAATCCTCCACCTTGCGGCGCCGGCACACCGGGTTCTAGTCCCGGTCGGGGCGCCGGATTCTGTCCCGGTTGCCCCTCTTCCAGGCCAGCTCTCTGCTATGGCCAGGGAGTGCAGTGGAGGATGGCCCAGGTGCTTGGGCCCTGCACCCCATGGGAGACCAGGAAAAGCACCTGGATCCTGGCTCCTGCCATCGGATCAGCGCAGTGCGCCGGCTGCAGCGGCGGCCATTGGAGGGTGAACCAACGGCAAAGGAAGACCTTTCTCTCTCTGTCTCTCTCACTGTCCACTCTGCCTATCAAAAAAAAAAAAAAAAAAAAAAAAGATCAGAAGCACATTTATGGGGGCTGGCACTGGGCGTAGCAAGTAAAGCTGCCTACAGCACCAGCATCCCATATGGGCTCCTGTTTGAGTCCCGGCTGCTCCACTTCTGATCCAGCTCTCTGCTATGGCCTGGGAAAGCAGTAGAAGATGGCCCAAGTCCTTGGGCCCCTGCATCCACGTGGGAGATCAGGAAGAAGCTCCTGGCTCCTGACTTCGGATCAGCTCAGCTCCGAAAGTTGTGGCCATCTGGGGAGTGAACCAGCAGATGGAAGACCTCTCTCTCTGTGTCTCTACCTCTCTCTGTAACTCTAGCTTTCAAATAAATAAAATATACCTTAAAAAAAAAAAGACACTTAAGCAAGACAAAAAAGGAAAATTGAGAAATCCTTAGCTTCTAGATGTTATAGCAGCCACACAAGGAGAGTTTAAACCTGAAAAGAGGAAGTTCAGTTCATCATCCAAGATGGGGCAGAGAAGGAAACTGACACAGGGTTAGTTTGGATTGCATTAAAGGCTCATCCCACCTGGTCTTTATTTCGTCAGTAAAGAAGGCAAAAAGCCCTGTCAAACAGGGAAATGGGTCAGGCACTGAAGGCATCAAGAGTGGACTGCGGGGGCTGGCATATGGCAGAGCAGGTAAAGCTGCTGCCTGGGACGCCAACGTCCCATATGTGTGCAGGTTCAAGTTCTGGCTGCTCCACTTTTGATCCCTGCTAATGTGCCTGAGAAAGCAGTTGAGGATGGCCCAAGTGTATGGGCACCTGCCACCCATGTGGGAGACCTGGAAGAAGCTCCTGGCTTCTGACTGTCTCAGGTCCAGCCATTGTAGCCATCTGGGGAGTAAACCAGGGGTTGGAAGATTTCTCTCGCTCTCTGTCTTTCCCTTTCTCTGTAATTCTGCCTTTCAAATAAATAAATTAAAAAAAAATGTACACATTTACAGCAGTAAGTGACCCCAGATAGGAAAGAGGCAACACCACAAACAGCAACAACAAAAAACAACCATGCTTTTGGGGCCAGCGCTATGGCTCACTTGGTTAATCATCTGCCTGTGGCCCCAGCACCCAGGTTCTAGTCCCGGTTGGGGCACCGGATTCTGTCCCAGTTGCTCCTCTTCCAGTCCAACTCTCTGCTGTGGCCCGGGAAGGCAGTGGAGGATGGCCCAAGTGCTTGGGCCCTGCACCTGCATGGGAGTCCAGGAGGAAGCACCTGGCTCCTGGCTTCAGATCAGCGCAGCGTGTCGGCCGTAGCTGCCATTTGGGGGGTAAACCAACAGAAGGAAGACCTTTCTCTCTGTCTCTCTCACTGTCTAACTCTGCCTTCCTCCCACCCATGTGGGAGGCCAGGATGAAGCTCCTGTCTCCTGGCTTCAGCCTGGCCCAGTGCTGGCCATTGTAGCCATCTGGGGAGTGAACCAGCAGATGCAAACTTTCTCTCTGTAGCTCTAACTTTCAAAATAAGTAAATCAAAAAAAAAAAAAAAAAAAAAAAAAAAAAAAAAAAAGGTGTGTTTGTGTGTGGGAGAGGTCCATCTGGGCTGGCATTTGGCCTAATAGTCTAGACTCCAGTTAGGAAGCCCTGGACCTGTGCTGGAGCGCTGGGTTCATTATCTAGCTCTGCTCCTGCCTTCGGCTTTCTGCAGCTGAAGAACTGGCTCAAGTAATCCTGCTAGCCACGTGGGAGACCTGGATCGAGTTTCTAGCTCCTGGCTTCAACCTAGCCCAGTCCTGGCCATTGTGGACAGCTGGGGAGTGGACAGTGGAGGTCTATTTGTCTGTCATTCTGCCTCTCAAATAAATAAAATCCTTAAAGTGGTCTAAGGTCATTTAGCATCAAGGCAAATGGCTACCCCCACCACCACCTGTTACAGCTGCACTACTGCAGAGAAGCCATTGGTTTCTATTAATGTTCAACTATTCAGAAAATTTTATATTTCACATATGCTGAAGATGAATATAACATTTGAGAATTATCTCCTTCCGCTGTGAGTTTTTAAAGCATTTTAAATCGTAAAGGAGTGAGCTTTATTTATCAGAAAAATTCACTAGATATTTGGACTCATTCACATAAAACCTGCCAGGAGTGAATCAGGGATTGTAGACCCCAGCCCCAATTCCTTACCCTGACATCTGCCTACCTTCCATCCAGCCATGGGCCACAGGAGCAGACTGGGTTTCACTTTGTTTTTTTTTTTTTATTTTTTTATTTTTTTTTTTTTTTTATTTTTGACAGTCAGAGTGGACAGTGAGAGAGAGAGAGACAGAGAGAAAGGTCTTCCTTTTGCCATTGGTTCACCCTCCAATGGCCGCTGCTGCCGGCGCACTGCGGCCGGCATACTGCTCTGATCCGAAGGCAGGAGCCAGGTGCTTCTCCTGGTCTCCCATGGGGTGCAGGGCCCAAGCACTTGGGCCATCCTCCACTGCACTCCTGGGCCACAGCAGAGAGCTGGCCTGGAAGAAGGGCAACCGTGACAGAATCTGGCGCCCCGACCGGGACTAGAACCCGGTGTGCCGGCGCCGCAAGGCGGAGGATTAGCCTGTTGAGCCACGGCACCAGCCCTGGGTTTCACTTTGGACAACTCCCCTTCTCCCAACTGCAAGGTGCCCACACTAAGAGGGGCTGGAGGAGGCCTTCTGCGGTGCACCGGCCATGACCAGGCTCACTCAGGAGGGGAGATCCTGTGCCAACAGTGGGACAAGAGGGTGGGATCTGGACCTGAACCACGCCAGGTGGAAATCCGCCCTGCTAGAGACTGGCCCAGTCTGTACCTCCCCTGCTGCTGCTCTGACCCTGTGAACAGAGTGCCCACAGCACACCTTCGCTGTGAGCACCGACAGCATGTGGTGAAGGGTCTGGAACTCCAGCAGACCTGGTGGGCCCACAGCCTCAGGCTGTATGGCTGGGGACCCCCTCCCCTCCCACCAGAGCCTGGAGTTTGCTTGGCTCAGGCCCAGAACTTTGCTCACGGAGTGTATTTTGGTTCTTTCTGTCACCTCACTCACAGCCTAATCCCCATTTCAGCTGGGCACACCTTCCCCTTCTGTGCCAAGAACCCCCACAGAGGTCCCACACCCTGAGACGGGGCACCTTGGAGAGTGGTATGTCTTAACAGGATTTCTTTCTTTTCTTTTTTAACAGGATTTCTTAAGTTGCCATGTTTCTTTTTCCTTGGATCCTGGTGGAAATAAACTTGAGCGACTGCTCCCCAGTGCCCGTACAGCCTGCACCATCCCTTTCCTCCTTCTCACCAACCAGGGCCTTCACCGTGGTGGCTCAAGTAGTGTTTGTGCTTGCATCCCAGAGCCCGCACGCAGCACCTACAGGAGCTGCTTCCAGCCCCACTCCTCTGTAAGCACAGTCTCCCCAGTGGACTCTGCCCCAAGTGCCCCCTAGAGCGCTGGGAAGCGTGCCACCACCGGGACATGCCTCCTCCTTCAGTCCTGGCCCAACTGCAAGGTGCCAACACCCCCAGGAGGGAAAAGCTAAGGGAGCAAGCTAAGGAGTGAAGTTACAAGGCTGTGGGTTTTTGAGGTGGCCAAGGGGGAAGAGAAGGGTGAGGCAGGGGTAGGGAAGTCACTGTTCCCTGCTTCACGCTTGTCCCTGGGCCTGACGTGTACTTGGGAAGGAGGCCCCAGAGGGAGACCTGTAAGCAAGAACCAGGCTCCCTGAAGCCCCTCCCCTATCTCTGGAGTCTCATCCCCGAGCCCAGATGCCAGCGCCCCAGCCGTGCACCTGGATCCCCAGCCCTCTGTTGCCTGCCCTGGCTCTCACTCATTAAGGACAGAGAAACATGGTGTCAACTAGTGCTGGATGTGAGGATGCTGACAGGTGGACTCGCCAGGGCCCCTCCACCAGAGGCATGGGGCTGGCCAGGCCAGGTAGCCAGGGTGGGAGGGCAGAGCGTAAGTGGCCTCTTGCTGGGAGACCGGGTCTCCCGCTCGCTTCTGAGACATTGCTCCCACCCCAACATGTCACTGCCAGATCCTCTGAATTCATTTTCATACCCAAGGGCAGCTCTGTGGCCTTGCCCACATTTCTCATGGGCCATTCCCTCCCCCATCGCCTTCCCCAGCTCTTCAGCCCTGGCCACTATCTGTGTTCCTGCTTCCTTTTCTCAGGAGGCCCAGGGTCCAGCCCACACCCTAGCCCTCACGTCTCCTTAGCTGACTTGTCCTGTGGACTCTCACCCTGCCTAGAAGTCACAGCTCTCTTCAATTGCTGACACCATTCTTTAGAATCCAGTTTGGGCCCTAGAAGGGAGAACTCCTATGTTTGGCCATGGTGTCACCAGCACCTTTGTACCCTGAATGCTTGTGACCTTTCCCTCATCTTTGCCTGCTTTGAGGCATCCTGGCTGACAGCTGATGTGTGATGCATACGACAGACCTCCAAGTGCCTGGTGGGGGTGGAGAATGAAGGGCAGGAGTCAGGGCTCCTGTGTTCCACCAGGGACAGTCTTCTCCCGAGATCTGTGCTCTGGGATCACTCCATCAATGGGGACCCTGCTGTTTGCAAGCCCCAACTGGCCTGGCAGTTAGTAAGGAGGCTCGGGGGCCCCTGGCAGTGAGTGGTGGTGGAGAGAATTGGTCCTTAGGGTTTCCAGAACCTTCTTACCTTCTGAGTGGTATACAACTCAGGAGTGGGGTGGCTGTCAGAGGAACAGCAAGGACAGGAGGTGAAGGGCCGAGCAAAGCCTCCACAGGATGAACAGACGAGTCAAGCAAAAGCTGAGGAGGGTGGAGAGGCAGGGTAAAGAGGCAGGGTAAAGTTGCAAAAACGTTAAAATTTATGATTCCTTTATTTTTGACTTTGACACCTTGGGCAATGAGCTAGCTATGGGACAAAAGCATTTCTTGTGTTCTTTGTGTGAGCCAGGCCCTGGAGGAAGGATGGCAGTTAGCAAAACCTCAGGCCCTGCTCCAATCGTCCCGGTGAGGGCTAGAGGGTCTCCAGGCAATTGGCATTCTGGTGCTTAAGGCCACTTCTGGGTAAGGGTTGGCAAGGGTGCAGTGCCCAGGCTTGTGGTCCTTGAAGCACTTTTACTTTGAAACAATAGCCAGCTCAATGGGGGAGGATGGAGAGGGGGTGGTGGTGCAGGGGCTGTGGTCTCTGGTTGTGTTCAGAGGGGGCTCTGAGCCCTCTCCCTGCCTGAGGGACACCTAATGTCACAGTGGGAACATGAGGCCAATGGCAGGCCCCCATCTCCACTAGCCCATGGACAGAGGAGCTGCTGCAGAAGGGCTGAGCCAGGGCCCCTCAGGCAAGCAGCGGCTCATCCTCTGCCTCGACCACCCAGACCCCGGGCTCAGCCAGCGGCACCAGCAGCACATCGTCCTCATCCTCTGGTGCCAGGACTGCTGCCTGGGGCCCAGGCGGGGGCCAGGTTGATCCCAGAGGCCGCAGACTGGGCAGGAAGCGGCCTCGAAGGGCCTGCACCACTCCAGACAACAGCGATGGCTCCAGGGGCCCCGAGGGCAATGGCTCTGGGGCCTCGGGGGCAGGAGGGAGAGCTGGGGATGTGCTGGCAGCTGGGAGAGGAGCCTTGACAGGCAGTGGGGGTGCCTGCTCCCCATCCTGCCCACCCACTGCCCCGCCTTCTGGGGCTGGACCCGCGCTGCCATCCAAGGCCTCAGGGGGAGCAGCGGGAGATGCCACCTGGGATCTGGTCTCAGGGGCCCGAGCTGGGGGGTTGGCTCGAGGAAGCAGGCCCCAGCGGCGGAGGCGGCGCACCAGGCGGCGCACCGAGCGGCCCCGCTGGCGGCGGCGGGCTCCCGAGGCACCCCCTGGAGTCATATCCTGGCGCAGGATCTGCAGCAGAGAGCGCAGGTTGCCCAGCACCGAGTTCTGCAAGGAGAGGAGGCAGACATCAGAGTCAGAGGCTAGGGGCTGGGTGATGGCGGGGACCTCAGCATGGGTGCGACGGGGAGGTGCTCAGGTTAGGGGGAACGACTTACGTCATTGGGGTTCTCTGTAGGGAAGTCGTCCACAGGCGGGATGGCGCCCTGGGCAATGAGCTGCCCATAGGAAGGGGGCGCCTGCTGCTGCACAATCTCGGCCTCCATCCGGGAGAGGGGGGCGAAGATGCTGGAAGGAATGAGGGGCTCTCGGTCACGGGCGCTTCCCAGCATTGCCCCAGCCTGGACATCCTCTTCCCTCCACACCGGGGCTGGGGCAGCCCTGGCTTTCTCAGTGGTCAGCTGACCTCCCTTCCTTCCTTGAGACTGCTCTCAGGACCAAGAGCTGTCCTTCCAACAGCCAACCAACAAACCGGTCCCAGGGAACTCCCACCAAGCGGGTACCCTCCGGGTCTCCGGCAGCCGCACAGGCCCCGTCTCACCCTCCGTCCCCACTGCTCCACAGCCGGCCTCCCGCCCACTGACCTGTACTCCTGGGTGCGAATGGCATAGAGCTTGCAGGTGCAGCCCAGGGCGATGACCAGCAGCAGCCCACACACAAGGCTGCCGATGATGGCGGCCGTAATGACCTTGCGGGGCAGGGCGTAGGAGCAGTCCCACTCATCGCTGCCGTCGGCACAGTCTGGCTGTCCATCGCACACCCATGTCTCATACACGCACTTCTCGTCCCGGCACCGGAAGTTGCCAGGCTGGCAGTGCCGGCAGCGCCTCTCGTCTGCTCCGTCAGCACAGAAGGTCTGGTAGTTGCAGCGGTCAGCAGGCAGGTAGCAGGCCGTGGCGCTGGGGGTGCCGGCAGCCCCACAGGGGTAATGTCCGGGCGGGCAGCCCGGGCAGTTCTCCTCATCTGTGCCATCAGCACAGTCCCATGAGCCGTCACAGCGCTGCGCCTCGCTGTAGCAGCGCTCACCCAGGCCTTCCCCAGCCCCTAGGCCAGAGCCTAGGCCGCAGGGCCGATCCCAAGGCAAGCAGTAGCCTCGCACGTGGTAGGTGGCGTTGAAGCCCCGGCCGCTGCTCCAAGCAACCGTGTGGTAGGCCACGACAGCCTGGCCAGACAGGGTCTCCACGGTGACAGCCTTGCCATTGTTCAAGTGGGTGAGACTGCGCAGTAGCCGGGGGGCCTCAGGGGGCCCGGCGCCATCATACACGTGCACTGCATCTCCATAGCCCAAGTCCAGCGCCGTAAAGCGCACCGCAAGCCGCCGGCCATCGTGGGGGTCCAGCAGCCAGAGGCAGGACTGGGGGTGGGAGACTGAGGCCAGGTGTGAGTATCCCGGGGAGGAGAAGACCCCGTAGAAGTCCTCCAAGGTGAGATTACAGGGCAGGGTAGGGGCAGAGGCTGGGGTCAGGCCAGGGAAGGGGTCTGAGCTGCAACCTGCCTCATCAGAGCCATCGCCACACGCATCGACCCCATCGCAGCGCTGGGCAGCAGGCACGCAGCGGTGGTTCAGGCACTGGAACTCCTCCTGCAGGCACATCAGCCAATCTGCAGAGGCACCAGGGAGAGGGGCTGGAGGCATTAGAGTCACTGCGATCTTCCCCTCCCTCCCGGGGCTTCCACTGCCTGCTCCAGTGGCCTGTCCAATACCCCTGTCCGGCATACCTTGGCTGTAGGAGAGCAGAAAGCCCGGGCCTACTGGTGCCCTGGCCCCAGCGTAGCTGTAGGTGATGGTGACGTTGCCACCTGGCAGCTGCAGAGGACTGGCAGGTGCCTCACACAGGGAGATCAGTGGCTGGAGAGGGGAGTGCAGGATTAAGCGCTCTGAGCCACAGGCCAGGTGCAACTTCTGGAACCTACAGGAGTTGGGCGGGGAGAGAGGGTCAGGACATGGGATGTTCTTGACCGCCGCTGGCTGCCTCCTCCCCCAGTGCCACTGGGCGCCTCCTGCTCCCAGCAGCACATGCACTTGCTTTTCCAAGCAGCCAAATGAAAACTCGGTTAACCACATGAGTCCTAACAGAGGCCCAGGACACCCAGCAGGCTCGGTGCAGGCTGCCCTCTCTCCTCACCTCCTCCTCTCTGGGCAAGTTCGTGGAAGGTGAACTATGAGAGGCAAATAGCCAGGTACTTAACGTGGACCCCAAGTCCCTGAGCCAGGGTCAGAGGGGCCTGAGGAGACTTGGAAGGCTTAAAAGATCTGGGGAGGCGGAGGTCAGCTCTGAGCTAATGAAGGAATGGCTCTGAGTCCCAGGCAGGGACGTGCAGGTGATCGAACGAAAGACATCTCAGAACAGTCAGGCGATCGGAGGCCATCTCAGAACAGTCAAACCTGAGCCCAGGTCCTTTACCAGAGTGACTGTTGACCTTTGGAAATGCCCAGGACCCACACTTGATGTCCACCCCCACCCAGCTCCAATTTACCCTGCTTAGCAACAGAATGGGTCAAGCTTTGATGATGGCCATGGCCACACCCAATCCTACTCCTCCCATCGGCATGGAGGAGCAGAGCCTGGGGACTCCTCCCGCAGCGGGGTGGGGAGGGATCTGGTCTGCTTCTCACCTGACTGTCACAGTCTGCTCCTTGCTGCCCAGGATGAGCCAGGTGCAGTTGACAGGGGAGCCGCGGCTGTCCCGACTCAGGGGCCTCTGCAAGGTGCCCTGTACCTCCAAGAGCAGGGCTGGGGGATCCTCACAGGCTGGAGAGAGGAAAGCGGGACACTGGCGGAGAGGCCCTTACAGCCCACCCCTCCCCAGCCTTGAGGTCTTCGAGCAGCATTGCACCCAGGCACACCTGCACCCTGGATACAGCACTCTGGCCCTTGCTCGCTGTCCAGAGCTTCCCCTCACCGGTCACCACACCACAGTTCTGAGGTTTGCTGTGCGCCAGCCACAGGGTCAGGAGGAGCAGGAAATGCCGTCTCTTCCCCTCAGGGAGACCACATTCTGGCTAGGCAAGTCAAGCATGAATATTCCAGAAAGAACTGACAATGGTACATAAAACTACTAGGTGTGGGGCAGGCGCTGTGGCGCAATGGGTTAACGCCCTGGCCTGAAGCGCCAGCATCCCATATGGGCGCCAGTTCGAGACCCGGACATTCCACTTCTTGTTCAGCTCTCTGCTGTGTCCTGGGAAAACAGTAGAAGATGGCCCAGGTGCTTGGGCCCCTGCACCTGCATGGGAGACCTGGAAGAAGCTCCTGGCTTTGGATCAGCGCAGCCTCGGCTGTTGCGGCCAACTGGGGAGTGAACCAGCGGATGGAAGACTTTTCTCTCTCTCTCTCTCTCTCTGCCTCTCCTCTCTTTGTGTAACTCTGACTCTCAAATAAATAAATCTTAAAAAAAAAAAAAAACCTACTAGGTGAGGGGCTAAGCCTCTGCCTGCAGTGCGGGCATCCCATATGGGCACCAGTTTGAATGCCGGCTGCTCCATTTCTGACCCAGTTCTCTGCTAATGTGCCTGGGAAAGCAGTGGAAGATGATCCAAGTGCTTGGGCCCCTGTCCCCATGTGGGAGACCTGGATATAGTTACTGGCTTCTGGCTTTTGCCTGGCCCAGCCTTGGCTATTGCAGACATTTGGGGAGCTGATGAAAGATCTCTCTCTCTCTGTCTCTCCTTCTCTCTGCATTTCAAATAAATTAATAAATATTAAAACATAAAAGAACAAAAAATGAACAACAGCTACCAGGGAGGGCCCCCGCAGGGCCTCAGTACCCCCTCTGTAAAGAATGGACGGTATCCACTCTATGACAGCTGGAATTCGGGGAAGAGCGAGTCCTCCTCTTGGGTGCCCCCTCCTGACCAGGGTCACCGAGCCCCATGGGCTTCCTGCACTCACCGGGATTGGGGAAAAGGATCCGATCTGGGTGGGCCAGAGCGCCTCCTAGAGGAGGAGAGAGAAAGGGCAGGAGAGCGAGTCACCCTTGGAAGTTGTCTTCACCTGAGCAACCCCGGGAGGAAAGGGAGCCATCCTGGACTTCCGGGCAGTTTATGGGAAGGGGTAGTGGTGCGGGGGCAGGCTGCGGAGCGTGGCCTCGAAGGGAGATCCGGCCGCAGGGCCTGTGGGGTAGCTCAGGTGGCCCGGAGGGGACGAGGGCTGAGCGGGACTCCCGGCTGGGCACTTCCTGGGGGGGTAGGGACTGGCGGTGCTGGGAACGCCGGCCCGGGCGAGTTGGAGCGACCGGGTCCAGTGACAGCCCCGGGGCCGGGTAGCCTTGGCGGGATTCTTACCGAGGAGGAGGAGGAGGAAGGTGGCCGGCAGCATCGCGGACGGTCTGGAGGTGGAGGAAGAGTCCAGGAGCCCTTGTCTACCCGGTAGGGAGGAGGCGGCGGCGCGCCGGGCGTCTAGCCTCCCCGAGGGGGCTGCATGGCCCAGACTCGACCGACGCTCTGGATGCCAGGGCTGGGGGCGGGGAGGCGGCGGCGGCGGCCCGGGTGCAGGGGCGGTGCCTCTCACCAACTTCAGAGTTGTTTTCTCCGGCCGTCGCCGCGCGTTCTCTCCCGGGGCCGGCTCGCGAAGACGCAGGACTCAGTGCGGGACTGGGCGCTGGGGGCGCGCCCTCGCCTTCGCCGGCCCGCAGGCCGCGACCGCCCCCTGTCCAGGCTCGGCCGCCACCTGCCGGGGCTGGAGGCCACTTCCTCTTCGGGCCAAACTTTGCCGTCTGTCAGCCCGCAGGACCGGCCGGACGCGGCTCAACTTCTGCAGCGCCTCCAGCCCGCGGAACGCGGCAGGGCAGCGCGGGGAGGGGGAGACGCGGCTCGGCGCGGCTCCCCGGCCCTGGCCACGGCCCAGGCTGTACCCCCGCCCGCCCGAGGGTTGGAGGAGCTGGGGCGTAGAGAGGGCGGGTGACGAGCCTGGTCCCACCCCTGCCAATCAACGCGATCGCCCCGCCCACACGCTCGCCTTAACCCCTTTCCGGCCCTGCCAGGACTTGTCCGACTGGCCCTTGACCGGCCGCCTCCGCCTGCACTCTGGGGCCTGGATAGCTGGGTCCTTCGGGTGGAATGCGTTGTCCGAGGCCATCTGCTTGTCCCTTAACTGCCGTGCTTTTGCTTCAGACTCCTAAGCTCTCAGTACTTTTCTCGTCCCAGGATCTGAGACCCGAGAGCACTTTTGGTGGCGAGCCTTTATTGAAGCAGTTGCCACGCGGAATTGTAACGATTTGTTTATTCATCATTCCCGCCCCTGCCCTGGAAGCTGAGGCTTCCCGTGGGCTGGGCTCCACTGTTTATCTCCGCGCCCCCTGGGGAGACGCGAAGCAACGTGCTGGCACCACTTGCTGGTCACGTGACCTTGAGAAACATCAGGAAACCTCTCCTGCTTCTCGGAAAGGTAGTGCAACTCCCTCTGAAGGTTGTTGTGGACACGGAGGGGGAAGATGCAGCTTGAGCAGCCGGCGCCTTGCCTGGTGAGCCTGGTGAGCGCTGTGTGTGGGTGGGGATTGCCCACTTCCTGTGGCACTGATAGATAATAAACAATAACAACTCACAGCAGATGGTTCTTACGCTTTCCCCACATTTCTGGCCCCAATCTAAGTAATCCCTCTGTGACATACTTGGGAAGAGCTTTATAGGTGTCTGTTCCTTTAATACCGGCGACACCTCTGTGAGGCAGATACTGTTGCTACTCCCATTTTGCAAACAGGGACGCTCAGGCTCCAAGTGTTTGGCCCAAGATCTGGTTCAGGCTGAGCATCAAGTCCAAAATGCTACAAAATCGGACATTTTAAAAAGATTTATCTTATTTTATTTACTTGAAATTCAGAGTTACAGAGAGAGAAGTGACAGAATCTTCCATCTGCTGGTTCACTCCCCAAATGGCCCAAAGCCAGGAGCCAGAAGCTTCATCTGGGTCTCCTTTGGGTACAGAGGCCCAAAGACTTGAGCCATCTTCTGCTTTATTCCCAGGCACATTAGCAGGAAGCTGGATTGGAAGCAGGGCAGCCAGGACTCGAACCCATACCCAGATGGAATGCCCGGCGCTGCAGATGGCGGCTTAACCCGATGCACCACAGTACCAGCCGCAAAATCTGAAATTTTTTGTGTGTCATTGATGATGCCACAAGTGGACATTCCACACCATGAAGCTTTGTTTCATGCACACAATTATTTAAAATACTGCATGGAATTATCTTAACACTATGTGTATATGTAATAATGTTGTATATGTGTGTCCTTAAATGAATGTGGCTGTTAAAGTTGCCTAACCACTTTTTATTTTTAGATTTATTTATTTGAAAATCAGAGTTACACAGAGAGAGAGACAGAGAGATCTTCTATCCCTTGATTCACTCCCTGGAGCCAAGAGCTTCTTCCCTGACTCCCACACACTTGACAAGGGAACAGGCACTTGGGCCATCACTGGATGCTTTTCCCAGGCAGGAAACTGGTTTGGAAGTGGAACAGCCAGGACAGGGGATGCTGGTGTCACAGGTGGTGGCTTCACCGGCTGTGTCACAACGCCAGCCTCCTTCCATTATTTTTCATGATTCCTCAAAAACATCCAAGAACATTCCTCAGGCCCATTCCCAAAAATTCTTGATGGTTTAGGATGTGATTTATATGGCCTTGGATAGTTAAAGATGAATTAAACCTTGGGGCCAGCGCTGTAGCACAGCAGGTTAAAGCCTTGGCCTGTGATGCCAGCATCCCATATGGGTGCCTGCTGCTCCACTTTCGATCCAGCTCTCTGCTATGGTGTGGGAAAGCAGTAGAAGATGGTCCAAGTACTTGGGCCCCTGCACCTGCATGGGAGACTGGGAAGAAACTCCTGACTCCTGGCTTCAGATCAGCGCAGCTCCGGCCATTGTGGCCATCTGGGGAGTGAACCAGCAGATGGAATACTCTTTCTCTCTCTCTCTCTCTCTCTCTCTCTCTCTCTCTCTCTAACTCTGCCTTTCAAATAAATAAATATTTTCTAAAAAATTTTAAAAATAAACTAATTAAACCTACACTTATTGTAAACACCTTGGTCCCCTCTGATTTCCTTCTTACTCTTTTTTTGTTTGTTTGTTTGAATTCTTTTTTTTTTTTTTTTTTTTTTTGGCCAGGCAGAGTTAGACAGTGAGAGAGAGAGAGTTATAGACAATGAGATAGACAGAGATAAAGGTCTTCCTTCCGTTGGTTTGCTCCCCTAAGGCTGCCACGGCCGGTGCTGCACCGATCGGAAGCCAGGAGCCAGGGGCCTGGCAGGGCCCAAGCACTTGGGCCATCCTCTGCTGCCTTCCCAGGCCACAGCAGAGAGCTGGACTGGAAGAGGAGCAACTGGACTAGTACCCGGCACCCTAACTGGGACTAGAACTCTGGGTGCCGGTGCCGCAGGGGAAGGATTAGCCACCAAGTGAGCCATGGCGCCGGCCTGATTTCACTCTTAAATAATAACCCCCAGTGCCTACTACAGTGCCTTGAACTTGGAAAGCACTCAAATATTCAGAGAATGAAAAAGTATTTTCATTCATGATGAATGCTCCCAACAATCTAGATTTTTGGTGCATTTTTTGTATTTTCCCCCAGCAGGGCTCTCTCCTCCCTTTCCCAGCCACCTGCCACTCTTCCTATGTCACCACCACCTCTCCTGCTCCCTTCTCAAAGTCCCTGCTCCCCCATACAGCCCGTCCCCCACGGACTCCCTGGGGCTGTCTGGTGTTTTTCCCTTATGTGGCTGACCTCCCTTTCTAAACGGGTTGTAAGCTCCTTGGGACTGAACTGAATGAAGTCTGAAGAGTTCTCAGCATCTGCCAGGTGCCCGGCACAGACAACACAACCAGCACTTAATGAAAACCTCCACAACTGCTTTTAGGGCTTAAACCTTTGCAAGTTCCCCGTTCTCTCTGGCCTGATTCCCTTTGCGGCCCCCTCAGGGTACTCATCAGAGTCCCTTGGTAATCCTTGAAGGCAACAGTGGGGAATCCAGAGAGACTCAGAGCGTGGGACCAAGGTCCAAGCGGAAGGAAGCCAGGGGCCTTGTTATGGCCAACTCTATGGCTTCATGCCTTGCTGAGGTCTCTAACAACAGATGGACAGAACACAGCTGTGAGAAAGGATCCCAATGTGTGTGTGTTCCATCCAGAGCCAGAGGGGTTGAAGTCACCATTTACTGGTTGAGTACCCCTTATGCAAAATGCTTGGCACCAGAAATGTTTCACTTTTCAGACTTTTTTCATATTTTGGCATATTTGCATATACATAATGAGATACCTTGGGAATGGAACCCAAAACACAGAATTTAGGGACCAGTGTTTCAACATAGTGGGTAAAGCCACTCACTACCTGTGACACCAGCATCCCATATCAGTGCTGGTTCGAGTCCCGGCTGCTCCACTTCTGATCCAGCTCCCTGCATCAGAAGATGGCCCAAGTATCTGGGCCCCCACCACCCACATGGGAGACCCAGAAGAAGCTCCTGGCTTCAGCCTGGCCCAGCGCTGGCTGTTGTGGCCATCTGGGGAGTGAATCAGTGGATGGAAGATTCTCTCTCTGTCTCTCCCTCTCTCTTCCTCTGTAACTCTGACTTTCAAAATAAATAAATAAATCTTTTAGAAAGGAAGAAAAATAATGGAAGTAGTGGAAAATGGATAGATGTCTGGCTTTCAAAATGAAAATACCTAACTTATACAGGGTACTCAGCATGCCGTGCTAAGTACTTCATGCGAATTAACTCACATAATTAGCTTACCATGCCTCTGGGAGCAGTTGCTGTTTGTGTCCTTGTTTTATAATTGAGGAAACTTGAGTCACAGTTTGGACAACTTACTCAAGCTCAAACTATTAGCATGTGCCAGAACCAAGACTTGAATCAAAGTGATAGATTCTAGAATCTTCAGAACAAGGTCTTCAACACCTGGCTGATTGCTAGAATAGATTATGAAACAGATGGTTTGTGAATATGCAAAGAGGGAAGGCGCAATATGCGGCTCGTTCACCTGTGTGGTCTCCTGTTCAGTGCTCTTTTACAGAGTGAGTGACTTGGGGCTAGGTTCTGCCAGTAGGTGACACTGGTGGGCGACTGGAAGGGAGGAGAAGCCAGGCTAAGCCCCATTCCCCCAGCTTTAGCTTTGTCTCTCCCAGGAGGTGTGTGCCTGCCATGGTTCCACTCCTGTTAAGTAGCCTGCTGTTAGGCACCTGTAACATCACCTCCTTGTTCTCCAGCTTCCTGCTGTGCTAATCTCTGGTCTACCTCACCATCTCCTTTTTTGGTTTTTTAAAAGGTAGAGTGATAGAGAGACAGCAAGCAAGATTTCCATCTGTTGGTTTATACCCCAAATGGCCACAGTGGTCAGGGCTGGGCCAGGCCAACGCCGGGAGCCTAGAACTCCGTGTTAGTCTGCTACAAGGGTGACAGGGGCCCAAGTACTTGGACCACCATCTGCTGCCTCCCTAGGCATAATAACAGGGAGCTGGATTGGAAGTGGAGCAGCTGGGACTTGAACCGGCACTCTGATACAGGATGCTGGAATTGCAAGAAGCAGTTTAGCCCATTGAGCCACAATGCCAGCCCCCTTAAGTTTCTTAAAAGTCCGCTTGTGTGACTAATTGGCTTTCAGAGTACTACCCTGGATGTATTCAATCCTAACAAAAAGTGATGTAACAGTCAATCTTGGCTTCATCTTTCTACTGTGTTTGCCTGAGAGTATCCTGAAAACTTGCTGTTTTCCTGGAAGCCATTTGAAAATTTTAGTATTATCTGCTGCCTGGAATGTTAAAATCAAAAGCTTTCTGGTTTCTTTTAAACGGTAGTTTTTCCCACCTAACTCTCTCTTCTCACACTTTGCTGTAAGTGCATAAACGAAGCCGTGTCACCTTCAGTGCTCTAATGCAAATCTCCTTAACTGCATTTCCATTCATTAGCCACATTTCCTCCTTTCCGTGTTGCTACGGGCTAACTGCCCTGGCTGAACTTGCTGCAGAAGAAGGATCCTCTTTCTGCCAGTTTCAAAAACATTTTTCTCCCTTCTTTTGAATCTTCACTGCCTGCCTCTCCAAAGGCCATCAGGTTCTACTCACAGTCACTTCAAGGCATTTTGGTTTTCAAATTTTTAAAAACATTTTCTGGTATTCTTTTTTTTAAAGGTTTATTTATTTATTTGAAAGGCAGAATTACAGAGAGAAAAGTCTTCCTTCCATTGGTTCACTCCCCAGATGACCGTAACAGCCAGAGCTGCACAGATCCAAAGGCAGGAGCCAGGAGCTTCTTCCAGGTCTCCCACACCGGTGCAGGGTCCAAAGACTTGGGCCATTTTCCACTGCATTCCCAGGCCATAACAGAGGGCTGGATTGGAAGTGGAGCAGCTGGGACTTGAACCGGTGCCCATATGGGATGCTGGCACTGTGGGCAGTGGCTTTACCTGCTACCCCACAGCGCTGGCCCCTCAGCATTCTTTTTTTAAAGTTCTATTTATTCGAAAGGCAGAGTGACAGAGAGCAAGAGAGAAAGAGAAAAAGAGAGAGAGACATCTTCCATATCTTGACTCCCTAAATACTGTTAATAGCTAGGGCTGCGCTGGCCAAAGCCAGTTACCTGGAACTCCATCTAAGTCACATGTAGGAGCAGGGGCCCAAGTACTTGAGCCATAACTTCTGCCTCCTAGTGTGCATGTGAGCAAAAAGCTGGATCAGAAGTGAAGTCAAGACTTGAACCCAGGCTGGTGCCGCAGCTCACTAGGCTAATCCTCTGCCTGTGGCGCTGGCACCCCGGGTTCTAGTCCTGGTTGGGGCGCCAGATTCTGTCCCGGTTGCTCCTCTTCCAGTCCAGCTCTCTGCTGTGGCCCGGGAAGGCAGTGAAGGATGGCCCAAGTGCTTGGGCCCTGCACCTACATGGGAGACCAGGAGGAAGCACCTGGCTCCTGGCTTTGGATCGGCACAGCGCCAGCCGTAGCGGCCACTTGGAGGGTGAACCAACAGAAGGAAGACCTTTCTCTCTCTCTCTCTCTCTCTCTCTCTCTCTCCAACTCTGCCTGTCAAAAAAAAAAAAAAAAAAAAAAAAGACTTGAACCCAGGCCCTTCCATGCAGGATGCACTGTGGCTTAACCTCTCTGCCACAATGCCTGCTCCATCCCAGGCCATTTCAACTTTCACTGACACAGTTCTAGTCTTTCCAGCTTCAGCTCTTGACCTGTTGCAAATAACTCTCACATTTTAAGTATTTGCCACAGAAACACACCACTTTTGGTGCTCGAATCTATATTAGTTATATTTTTCTGAATGACAAAGTACCCCCAAACTTCAACGGCTTAAAATACAGAATAGGGATGGGCATTGTGGTGCAGTGGGTTTAGTCACTGCGTGGAACACCCACACCCCATATGGGAGTGTAGGCTTGAGTCCCCGCTACTCCATGCTTCTGATCCAGCTTCCTACTAATGCACCTGGGAACCAGCAGAATGAGAACCCAAGTACTTGGGTTCCCAGCTGGATGGAGTTCCGGGCTCTTGGCTTTAGTCTGGTCTACCCCCAGATGTTGTGGGCCTTTAGAGAGTGAACCAGTGGATGGAAGCTCAGTCTCTCTCTCTCTCTCTCTGTATTTCCCTCATTCTCTGTCAATCTACCTTTAGAATAAAAGAGTGTTCTTCTATTTGTTGATTCATTCCCCAGATGGCCGCAACGGCCGGAGCTGGGCCTATCCAAAGCCAGGAGCCAGGAGCTTCTTCTGGGTCTCCCACTTGGTGCAGGGTCCCAAGGACTTGGGCCATCATCTACTGCTTTCCCAGGCCATAGAAGAGAGCTGGATTGGATGTGGAGCAGCCAAGACTCGAATCGGAGCCTATATGGGATGCTGGCACTGCAAGCAGAGGTTTAGTCCCCACTACGCCACAGTGCTGGCCCCATTGCATTAAATTTTTTAAAGCTGTTTATTCAGTTTAAAGTATAAGTAGAGATATTTATTCTTTTTTTAAAGGTCTATTTATTTTATTTGAAAGGCAGAGTTACAAAGAGGCAGAGAGAGTCTTCCATCCGCTGGTTCACTCCCCAAATGGCTGCAATGGCCAGAGCTGAGCTGATCTGAAGCCAGGAGCCAGGAGCTTCTTCCTGGTCTCCCATGCAGGTACAGGGGCCCAAGGACTTGGGTCATCTTCCACTGCTTTCCCAGGCCATAGCAGAAAGATGGATCGGAAGTGGAGCAGCCAGGACTTGAACCGGCGCCCATATGGGATGCCGGCACTGCAGGTGGTGGCTTTACCTGCTAGGACACAATGTTGGCTCCTGCATTTAATTTTTAAAAGATTTATTTTATTTAACTGACAAGCAGAGTGAGAGGGAGAGACAAAGACAGAGAGAGTTTCCATCTGCTGTTCACTCTCAAAATTGCTGCAACAGCCAGGGCTGAAAGAACGGGTGTTGAGAGGTCTTGAAGCCATGTCTGATGGTGAGCTGTTTAGGGAACTAGAAAGTCTTCAACCAAAGAGAAGCTTAATTTTAGTGAGAGAGAGAGAAGCTATGTAAAATAGATGCAAATATTGGACAGGCTGCAGTGCAGAGTGATGCTTGTTTATTTTGTCTAATCTGAAAGGCAGAAGCTGGAATTAAAGGGGCCTGCCCCTGGCTTTAGGTGCTGGAGGGCTGACTTGGGGCAGACCTGGCCGGGGGCCCTCCGTGCCCCCTGGAACTCTGGCACCGGTAGGTTGCAGGTGGCTACCTCCACAGAACACACACAAAGAGAGCCAGGCACCTGGGGTTGAACTCCACAGAAGGCTGAGAAGGGCCCTGGGCGGGCGGTGGGAAGAAGGGGGCCCTCAGGGTGCTTTGGGGGCAGCTTCAGTCAGAGCCTGGGTTGGGATGCAGAAAGAAGCGTGAAGGAATGCAGACAGTGCCTATAACCTTTGGCTTGAGACAAAAGGAACAAGTGGGGGCAGTCACTGGGGGCTGCAGCGGGCTCCAGGCGCCAGCTCTGCAAGCCAGGAAACCTCTGTGTGTGCAGAGAGGGAGGGAGCTGAAGGCCTTACCATATGGGCCCCGAGCAGGTTTCTTGGGGAATGAGGTACAGCACAGCCTCCTTCCTACCTCGGGGTTTGAGACCAACTTCCCTGAGACAGCCTCCAGTCTATATTAACAAAATTAAGAACTGCTAACATGGCTCTTAAAATACTAGGTATAGTAAGAACATTTACATTCAGCAAACGAATGAGCAATGAATGCAATAATACAGCGCTATTCACAAGATACCTACAGGAATTTCTTTGGCGGTGGGGGCGGTATAAACTTAAGGGCCTTTATCACCAGGAGACCAGGACAAAGGGTTGGACTGGCTCCAGGGCTGAAGACAGGCGAGTGAGTGCTTAAAGCTCTCCCCAAGAGGCAGGGGCGTGACTTCCAGAGGCCTCGGGGTAGGTACGGGGAGCCCAGAGACCTGCTAGCTCAGGCTAGCCCGGGAGTGCTTTCCCCTGGACTGCGGCCCGATCCCGGAGTGGCCCGTGCCTGAGGCGTCCACAGGGGGGCAGTGTGACAACTCGGAGGCGCTCTGAGGGGAGGGTGCAGGAGCGCCTGTCTGGCTCGCTCCCGCGGACCCTCAGCCCCAGCACCCCCTCTTCCTCCCTTCCCCGGCGTTAGCGAGGGCCGTCCGCCAACCCCCGCACAGGGGCCGCCGACGGAAACTCTGACTTGTCCCCCTCTGCAGCTGGAGGGCCAAGAACGGCTTGTCTGCCTGTCTCGCCCAGGGGCCCACCCCTCTAAGTACAGGTGTCCAGGGTGGAAACACGGGAAGTGGGAAGGGAGAAGGGAGAAGGGGGAAGGGACAGGCGCGTGATGGCAGTGGCCCTGGTGCGGCTGGCTTTGACCCTTGCTCTCTCAGCTCCCTAGGTTCGGTTTGCAGTCTCGACACCCGGCACGAGGGGGCGCCACCAGCATGCAAACCCTGCCTGGCTGGTCGCTGCTGCAGAGGAGGCTTGGGGGTTCCTCGGGGACCCTTCCCCAGCTTCCCTCCGCTCAGAGCTAATGCGCGGTCCTGTGTAGGGATGAGGGTACCTCCTGAGTACCTGTCCGTGGGACGGAAGGGAGCGTTTAGGGCCTTGTGGCACGGAGCTTACAGGGAGGAGAGGAAAGAGCAGCCCTCCAGCCAGGGTCTAGGCTGGGCTGGGAGTGCAACCTGAAGGCTTGGTATTTCCAGAGAGCTGGTACAGCACAGCCTGATGGGCACAAAAGTAGTGTATGTGGAGGAGGGGAGCCATGGGGACAAAGTAGGGAGGGCTCGGGGCGTGAACATCTTCTTTTCAGTATATTTTCCTTGTTTTAAAGCCTTTTAATGATTGAGGTGAGGGGCTGGCGTTGTGGCGAAGGGTAAAGCCGTCGCCTGCAGTGCTGGCATCCCATATGGCCGCCGGCTTGAACCTCTCTCTCTGCCTCTCTCTCTGCGTAACTCTGACTGTCAAAACAAAACAAAACAAAACACCACTTCACCTTGTGAATTTCACCTCAATCTTTTTTCTTTTCTTTCTTTCTTTTTTTGGCTGCAATGGCCAGAGCTGCGCCGATCCGAAGCCAGGAGCCAGGAGCTTCCTTCGGGTCTCCCACGCGGGTGCAGGGGCCCATGTACTTGGGCCATCTTCCACTGCCTTCCCAGGCCATAGCTGAGAGCTGGATTGGAAATGGAGCAGCCAGGACTCGAACTGGCGCTCATATGGGATGCCCGCGCTACGTCAGTGCCCCTAAAGTGAAGTTGTGAAGTGAGCACCTCAAAAGTGTCTACAAAAATGTTTAGAGCGGGAAGGAATCCCCCCCCCCCCCACACACACACATTGTAGTACAGCAGGTTAGACCACTTCCTGCAACACCAGGATCCTGTCTGAGCATGTCCTGGCTGCTCCACTTCCGATCCAGCTCCCTGCTAAGCTGGGGAAGATGGTCCCATGTCTTGGGCCACAAGACACCCACGTGGGAGACCCAGATGGAGTTCCAGGCTGCTGGCTTCTGTTGGCTTGGGTGTTGCAGCCATTTGGGGAGTAAACCAGCAAATGGAAGATTTGGGGCTCTCCTTCTCTCTATAACTCACATAAATTAAAAAAAAAAAAAAGGAAGCAGGGTATAGTTCATTAATGGTGACACATACACTATCAGCTGTTAATAATATGGGAAGTGGAGTATGTGGGAAATTTTTTTATTACTACTTGTCAACTTTTTGTTCCGTAAATTTAAAACTATTCTGAAATAAAATGTTAAAAAAATGTTTATTTGTTTTTCTTTGAAAGGCAGAGAGACAGGGAGAGCCCCTGTCCCTGGTTCATTCAGCAGATGCCAGTAACAGCTACTGCTGAGCCAGGAACTCAGCCTGGGCCTCGCCCATGGGTGGCAGGAGCTCAGCTGCCTCCCAGGGTGTGCATGAGCAGGAAGCTGGAATCTGGAGCGGAGCCGGGCCTCACACCCAGGTAGGGTGGTATGGAATGTGAATATCCCAAGTTATGTCTTAACCTGTGCACCAAACACCGGCCTCTCAATGATTTTTTTTTTTTTTAAAGATTCATGGACTATGTATTTGAAAGAGCAACACAGAGAGAGAGATATCTTCCATCCACTTGTTCATTCCTCAAATGACTGCAACAGCCAAATCTGGGCCAGGCAGAAGCCAGGAGCCTGGAACTCTATCTAGTCTCCCACGTGCTGGGCAGGAGCCCAGTATTTGGGCCATCCTCTGCTGCCTTTCCAGGGGCATGAGCAGGGAGCTGTAAGGCAGCAGAGCCGCTGGGATGCACTGGTGCTCCGATGTCGGGTGCTTGCAAGCGATGGTTTAATCTGCTGCACCACAACATCACATCGGCCTCAATGATATTAAAACAAACAAACAAACAAAAAACCTGGGGCTGGCGCTGTGGTGCAGCGGGTTAACACTCTGGCCTGAAGTGCATATGGACACCGGTTGGAGACCCGGCTGTTCCACTTCTGATCCAGCTCTCTCCTATGGCCTGGGAAAGCAGTAGAAGAAGGCCCAAGTCCTGGGGCCCCTGCTCCCGCGTGGGAAACCTGGAAGAAGCTCCTGACTCCTAGCTTCGGATCGACACAGCTCTGGCTGTTGTGGCCAATTGGGGAGTGAACCATCGGATGGAAGATCTCTCTCTCTCTCTCTCTCTCTCTCTCTGCCTCTCCTCTCTGTGTAACTCTGAATTGCAAATAAATAAATAAATCTTTAAAAAAATAAAAAACCCTTACATACTTGCTACTGCATGTGCATGATACTTATGTATTCCCAGCTGCCAGTGGCCATGCAACGATTGTTTACTGCATACCTCCTGTGGGCTAGCACCATCCACTCCCCTGGTGAGTGGGCTGAGGCTAGACCGTGAGTGATGGGGTCCGTGTTGTTACGGATCACAGAGCTGTGGGACCGACTCCCATTTGCAGTGATGGCAGAGCCTGAGACAGGAAGAGCCATCTGTTGTGCCTGACTGTCCCGACTCCTGAAACCTCAGAGATGTGAAGGGATCTGCCGTATTCGGTCGGAGTGGCCAGGGCCCGGACAACAGAGTCGGACACTGAAGAGGCAAGGACACATTTTGGGAAACTGATCTTGCCATCTGGCCTGGTGCCACATGACTCCGAACGCTGGGAGAAGGGTGACTCTTTGACCACAGAACACACACACATGAACCAGAACACCCATTGCGTGTGTGCGGATCCCCAGGCCTTCCGGGACCCCAGTCTTTGCCCCTTTCTGTGGTCAGCCCGGGTTTGCCCTGCCCACACCCCATCCTGCCCCAGATCAGGGAAGTGGCCCTGGGAGGAAATTGAGTGAGCAGGATGTGACCCATGGTGAGCCAGCCTGCAGACCGGCTCCATCCCTGGGCTAAGTGAATGAGTGCTCAGAGGAAGTCCTTCCGCCCATTCACTGCTGTCCCTGCCACTGTCCCTCCCTCCCCAGGTGTGGGCCTCTGGGGGCAGGGAGTTGGTCTCCTCCTGGAAACCAGGAAGGCCCTGGAGGCTGAGGAATAAGGGCCTGCGGTGGGGGGAGTGGGGGTGGGGGTGGAGGTGGAGGGAGCTGTCCAGAGCATGGAGGCCAGAAGCTGCTCCCTGGGGACATGTGACAGCCTCAGCTGGGGGTAGGGTAGGGGGTCACCCAGTGATCCTGCTGTGGAGCCCCCCTCCCCCGCAGGCCAGGACTGGTGGCAGGGGAGGGCGGAGGGGGCTGGGCCTGGCTGGGAAAGGCTGGCCTGGAAGGAGCCTTCGGCGAGAGGCCAGGGTGGAAAGTATGTGTGTGAGCTCATTTGGAAGGCGGCTTCTGGCCAGTCCGTCCTGCCTCCCTTCCAGGCCCCGGCTGCCCAGCCCCCTCAGGGGCTGCCTCTGGGTCTTTCCAGCCAGAGGCAGAGCCCCCAGGGGCGGGGCTGCATGTGCAGATCTGCTCTCCTCCAGGGGTAGGGGTGGGGGTGGGGGCAGCTAATGTCGGGACAGAGGGTGCAGGCACACGGAGCAGCCCCGGCTGGGGTTCCTGGGGGCTTAGGGCATGGGCACGGCCCTGGTGCAGCCATTCCCACTCCTGCGCTGCCCCTCCACCAGCTGCAGCCGTGGTCTCACTGTGGCTTCTGAGTCTTCCCTCGCTGTGCCCGTTCCTGCCTCCCAGAAGGAAGGCGATGGGCTGGCAGAGTGGGCTTCCTGGGGGGAGCCCTTCTCCTGCCCGGTCCTGACGCCACTGTGCAGCCAATACGCAAGTGCACGTGCGTCCAGTGTGTGCAGGGCCAAACTTGGCCACCTCCGGCCTGGGACACCAGCTCCACGCCCTCCCCTCCCCCTCTCCCCGCCTCACTGTCAGAATTTGCCTGTGCAGGAAGTGTCCTGTCGATCTGGGCTTTACATTTTTATATATTTATTTTTGGATGTTAGTCTTTTTATTTTTTTTTAAGATTTATTTATTTGAAAGGCAGAGTTAGAGAGGGCGAGACAGAGCATCAGTCCTTTTGTTCATTCCCCCAGTGGCTGCAGTGGCTGAGGCTGGGCCAGGCAGAAACCCAGAACCTGGAACTCCGTCCTGGTCTCCCACGTGGAAGCAGCACCTGGGCCAGCTTCCACTGCTTTCTCAGGTGCACAAGCAGGGAACCGGATTGGAAGTGGAACAGCCAGGTATGGGATGCCTACATCACAGGTGGTGGCCTAATCCACCACGCCACAGCACCAGTTCTGTATTTATTCACTGATTTTGTTTATTTGAAAGGCCAAGCAGATAAAGAAAGCTCTCATTGGTTTACTCTTCAAATGCCCACAACAGCTGGGGCAGGGCCAGACCAAAACTAGGATCATGGAACTCCATCCGGGTCTCCCACATGGGTGACAGGAACCCACGTACTTGTGCCATCACCTACTGCCTCCTAGGGTGTGCATTATTAGTAGGACACTGGAATGGGAAGCAGAGCTAGTACTCAAATCCAGGGACTCTGAGATGGACTGGGGTCCCCCAAGTGTGGTCTTAACGGCTGCTCCGAATGTGCACATTAGATCTGGACTGACAAGCTGCGACCTTGGGCGAGTCACTCATCTTTCTGGACCTCAGTTTCCCCATCTGTGAAACGGGGGCAAGGTTGGTGCCTGTATTATTCTGTGCCGCAAGGACCTCACCAGATGTTTCCCCTTCACGAGACGGGAAAGGAGGAATACAGGGGGGCGGACCAGGAGGGCGGAGGGACAGCAAGGGGCTACAGCACCGGCCGATTACGTAGGAGAGGGCTCACTCTCTCCTGTCCCCTGTCTTCCACAGGGACCTGGCTCCTCTAGAGGTCTTCCCTTTCCTTCCCTTCCCAGCCCGCTGACCCAGCGCCTGGCTGGCGGCCCTGGAGGCATGGGCCCAGCTGGTGGCAGGAGCCCTGGAAAAGGGGAGGAGAAGACAGGGAAGCCCAGGCCCCTCTCAGGGTATGTGGGCAGGGGGCATCCGTGGTGGTGAGCAGTGGCAGCGGGCAAGGGGCTGCCCCTCTGCGGCCCGGTGCCTCCTTAACACCCGCTTCCCTGGGTTCGGCCCAAACCTCCGTGCAGATCCCCCTTGGCTCCCTCCTGGCTGCTCCGACTCACATGTGCTGCTTTCGAATAAAGGAACTTGGAACCACAGAAACTGGGTCAGGCCCAATGGACAAATCAGGGCAGGGCCAGTGGAAGCCGAGCCCGCAGGTCCTTGGGAGCCCCCGGGCCCCTGCTCTCCCTTCCCCCCGGCCCGACCCAGTGGTTCCCTGAAGTGGGGCCTTGTGATCCCTGAGGCCCCTCCCAGGGTCGCTGGGGAGCCTCAGCAGGGTGGGCCGGGCAGGCCCCAGCACGTGAGGAGCACGGGACTGGACGCAGCCTCCACCCTGCCGTGCCGCAGAAGGCTGGAAGGCCATCTTCCACCTCTCCCCACTTTGTCCCCGGGGCCTCCATTCCCGTCTCTCCCCCCTTGGCTTCAGAGAGCATCTTGTGATTCCAGAGCCAGGGCCAAACAATTTCCTCGTGATGGGGAAACCGCACTCCAGCCGCGGGAGCCCTGGGCTCCCCTCCCCTGCCGCTGGCAGTCCCCCCCTCCCCAGGCTCCTCCACTGGCTCCAGCTGTGTTTTGCAGAACTCCCACTGGATAACATCTGTAATTGCCTCCAGATGCGCACCACAAAAACACAAAGGGCCATGAGCTCATCTTCGACTTGCTTGCCACACACACACACACACACACACACAGGCCCCGCCACCCCCAGATGCCCCCGACCTCCTCGTGCTGCCTTCTCCAGGTGCCCAGCCCCTCCCATGAGGGTGATGGGGAACTGGCGTCCGCCTCCACGGAGACACCCAGACCCTGCCAAACAGCTGTTGGCAGGGGCGGTGAGGGAGGCCAGGCACAGGGTCAGGGTTCCTGGCTGGCAGGAAGGAGGGGTACCCCTTCTGCCAAAGCAATCACACCATCCAGCCCGGAATAGCAGCTGGAGAGACCCACCATAGGTGGGGCCAGGGCGCTGCCGCGGGGGCCTGGGCTGGAGCCCGGGGGTGGGCAGGGCTGCAGCAGGAAGGGAGGGGGGAGAAGGGAGGGGGCTGCTCTCCTCCAGCTGAGCTGACTCAGCAAGTGAGCAGAATCCTTCCAGGCTGGCTGCAGAGGAAGGGTGGGCCGACAGCCTGGGAACCCTGTCTGGGGCAGCAGTTTCTAAGGAAAGAGGAAACAAAACCTCGTTCTTTTGCCCCTCCAACCTGGGACACTGAGCAGTGAGATCTCTGTTGTGTCAGGCGGGCCGCTCCTCTTTCTGTCCCTTCTGTCCATCCGTCCTGGAGCCTGAGCCTGCCACGATCTTGGGGATCCCCCAGCCGCAGGCTGAGACGCACAAGGAGACGGAGGGTCTGCGGCCGGATCACACGACAGGCTAATGCAATTCAGGAAGATTTTCCAAGTGGCCTCAGCTTTACCACTTCCTCTTGTCTCTGGCACCCTGGGGTCCCAACAGTGGTCTTTGGAGCCAGGGGCAGTGCTGCTGGGGGATCTGCCAAGTGTGGCCCTGACCCCCGGAAGGGGTCTGCCCTGCTCCCCAGCTGTGGCCCCTTGAGTCCTGCCCCTCCACCAAGAAGGAACGTCTTTATGAAAATACCCGCCCCCCCACCCCATGGAAAACACAGCTCATGGTGCACCCGCGCCTTCCCAGTCTCCTCGAAAACCACAGCCCGTTCACCCCTCAACAGAACGGCGGCCACGCAAAGAATGTGAAACACAGTTTATTCTTTGTGGAAAGGTTGAACAAGGTCAAAAAATGTCCATAGAGGGCACCGACCCAGCCCCGCCCTGCAGGTTCCTGGGGTCAGATGCCTCTGCTCCCCCCGCCCCCACCCCTCCCCAAGCCCCTTGTTAACAAAAAGGAACGATTTGAATGGAATTCATATATAATAATTATAATAAAAATATACATTAAACAAAACAAAAAAAACAAACAAGACAGAAATTTAGCCGAACTGCCAGCACCGTTCACTTCAATTCCCCCACCTGTGCCCCACCCCCCTGCCACCCCTCTCCTCTCCTCCCTCCACAAGGTCTCCCTCTCCCAAGTCCCCAGTACCATGACCACCTTTGGTGGCTGAAGGGGACTTCAAATGGGTGGGCCGGGTTGGGGGAGAGGGAGGGCAGGACACCGGAAGCTAGACAGAGGAGTGTGGCCATCCGGGAAGTGAGAGGCTGACCTGGCCAGGAGAGGGCCGGGCCCCTGCCACTCCTGGAGGCAGGCAGGCGGTGGCTAAGGCTGGGCACTGCCAGGCTCCCCCGGACCCTCCTCTGGCCCAGCAACTCCAAGGCCTCTATCTCTGGGGTCCCCAGGTCCCCAGCCCTCTATGTGTGTCCTCTGCCCCTCTCTCCAGGGAGGAGGGGCCCAGGAGGAGCCAGTGCGCCTTCCTCAGGGCCCTTCCTGAGACCTCCCCTGGGTACTAGCGCCCACCCTGTGCTGCCCCTGCTGGTCCGACCTGCCCAGTCCCAGCCATCCCCTGCTGCCACTCTGCCACCTGTCTCCCCTGACTGCTCTGACTGCTCTGCCCATGGGTCCCAGCCCCAGCTGCCTGCATTAGAGTGAGGTTCTTTCTCTGTGGCTTCAGGCTCACCCCGGGGGCCTCCTCTGAACTCTCTGCTCCTGGGGAAGCACAACCCTTGGCCTTGACACCCCACCTGAGGCTGACATTGGGGGGGCTGGCCAAGAGTTTCTTCAGCCCCAGTTTAGTCCTTTAATGGCTCAGGCTCCTTCCTTGGAAGGTCTCTGGGGTAGTGGGGGACAGGCGTGGGGGGCAGAGGCAGATGTTTGTGAGAGGAACTTGACACTGACCAAGCCACATAGATCCTCTCTGGGTCTTCTTCCTGGGATTTTAGCGTGGCTGGACACTCCCCACCACCTCGCACCCTCACGGTCTCCATCCCTAAAAAGAGTGGATTCCCTTTCCTGCCAGAAGGGGTCCCGGGAAGTGCCCACTGCATACACCTGGGGCTCCTGGGGCAAGCGTGCCCATAGCCTCCTGAGGTCAGAGTTCAGAGGTTTAAAGTATATGTCAGGGGTAGCAAAGGAGCAGATGACCCCATGTGACCTTTACCAGTGAGGTCTGAGGGTCTCGCCTTCAAGTGCAGAGCCCCCAAGACATTTGCATGGGGCTGGACACACACCAAGCTACAGGGCTGCCCTACTGAGGGCCAGAGGCTGGAAGGGGCCACCCGCCCTCCTGCTCAGTCCTCAGGGGACCCCGCTAGGGAAGAAGCAATGGCAGGGGTGAGTGTGGGAGTGGCCAGTCGGGGGACAGAGAAGAGCAAGGAGGCTGGAGGGAGGGGGCTGGGAATGGGCGGGAGAGCCCACCCACCACCACCTGCTGCCACTGGCCTTCAGAGCAAAGTCCTCGCGGTGGGAGTGGGTGGGCCAGCGGTGGGGGTCAGACCTTGTCCAGCAGGGAACGCTGGCAGTAGAGCAGTCGCTTCGGAGTCCCGTGGCGCCTGAAGAAGAAGACCGCCAGGCCCACGGCCAGCACCAGGAGTAGCAGCAGCACGGGCAGCACCACGGCGGCCGCGCTCACGGCCCCGCTGCCCTCCTCGTCCACCTCGATGATGATCACCTCCGTCTCCTCCTCAGTCCCCTCATCCGGACGGCCCCCCGCCGGGCAGCCCATCCAGTCCCGCAGGGCGGACTTGGGGTAGCCGGGCTCCACCTTCAGCTTCTGGTTGTTGAATTTCCAGTATTTGTTCCCCTTGTAGAAGTAAGTGAAGACTGGAGGGCAAGAGATGAGGCGGGGAGAGGGGCAGGGGACACCGTGAGTGAGACTGCCAGCTCAGTGCGCCCCAGCCCCCTCCGCTGTCAAATGCCATGATGACAGCGCCAGGTGGGAAGAGTGGCGGGGACTGGCCCAGTGCCTGGCGCATACATGGCGCATGCATGCCTGCCTTCATGCTCATGGTCACGGCCTCCCACACCACGCCGCCCTCTCAGTCTCCTCCCTGCTCCTCCTCGCCTCCCCATTGCAGGCCCCTCTCACCTTCATCACTGCCCATGAACGACCCTCTGGGAGACTCGGGGATGCCTTCCCACACTTTGATGTTCTTGGGGTACTCGCTGTCCACTGCCCTGAGCTCCTCGTTGAATCGGTAGTACCTGGGGAAGAGGAGGGGGTGGTGGGACACTGAGCATGTCCCCAGAGGCCAGCAGGCCCCGGAATGGGGGCGCTGGGGAGCAGAGGGCGGCTGTAGACAGGGTGGGAGACCGGGGGTTTGAGTAATGAAGGCCTGCAGCTGAAGCCGCGGAAGGTGGGGGTGGAAGGGAGGGCCCAGGCTGCAAGGAGCCACCAGCAGCCCTTAATGACAGTGCCTGGCTGCTGGGGCGGAGGCACGGTGCTGGGGGCAGGAGGCGTCAAATGACCAAGTCTGCAGTGGTGACCCGGTCACATCCCACTCAGCGGAGGCTCAGGCAGCTCTGTCCCCAAGATGACACAGTGGTGGGCTGGGAGGAAGGAGAGTGGGTCCCGGGGTGCAGGGAGAGGGGGACGGCCTGGGTTTCAGGCTCCGGGTCTTACTTGTTTCCCCGGAAGAAGTAGGTCTTTCCATTGGGCATCCAGAAGAGAGCGGCATCGATCTTGTCAGTGGGAAGCCCTCGGCCCAGCTCCTTGATGTGCTTGGGGTAGCCAGGCTCCAGGGAAGCCTCGTCAAACACCCAGTGCTTATCTCCTGGGAGGAGAGGAGAGGGCGGATTTGGGTTCCACGTGGGCTCCAGGGGCTTGGCTGGGGGTGGGGGTGTCAAGCAGATCAGCTCCTCCTCCCAAAGACCAAGGGGGAGTGCGAGAGCCCCGTTACCTTTGAAGAAGACGAATTTGCCATCCTTCCTCTCGTAGGCGGTGTTGATGGACGCAGGCAGGCCCCGCCAGAACTGGCCGATGGGCATTGGGTAGCCGTCCATCACTTGGTTGTTCCTCACCCTCCAGAACCAGCGCTCCTGGAAGCCAGGTGGAGCGGGAGGGGCACGTGAGCACTTGTGGCTTGGTCCTTGAGCTCAGTCCCCAAAGCACCACAGCCCTGTTCCTCCATCTGAGGTTTTAGTCCACCTGCTGCTGTCTCCAACCAAGCCTCTGTGCCAGAGAACCTCTTCCTGCCTCCCGAACCAGCCCCCTCCTCCTGCCTCTCACCTTGAAGACAAACATCTCTCCTCGGAGCACGGCCACAGTGTCAAAGTTCCCGTCACAGATGTTGGGCCCGTAGGTGGGGTTCCTGGGCTTATCGGGGATAAAAGTCCGGGAGGTTGTCCTGGGTGGAGGAGGCATCTTTGTGGGGGACCCCGACTGGCTCCCTGCAGTGGGGAAACAGAAGAGGGCACTTCATACTTGGAGCAGAGGGGAGGGGAAGGACAGGAAGACGGGCAGACGCCTCCCCCGGAGAGGCATGGAAAGCCTCGGGCTGGGGCGCGAGGTGCAGAGAGCGCAGGGAGCAGGGCGCTCAGGAGGGGTCACTTGCCATAAAGCTGTTGGATGCCCCGGCGGTCATCATCAGGCAGCACGAAGTTCTCTGTGTCCATCCATTGGTAAAACGGTGCCATGATGGCTGAGGGGTCATTGGAGTGCTCCAGGCCCAGGGCATGGCCCAGCTCATGCACAGCCACCAGGAAGATGTCATTCCCTGCAGGCACAGGGACGGTCACGATGGCAGCCTGGTCCCTTCCCACAGGCTCCCTCTCCCACGGGACCCCCGCCAGAGGCTTCAGCCCCACACCCCAGCCCACACATCCTGAGGTCCAGCTTCCTATTTGGTACACAAAGCCCAAAGCCAGGCAACAGCCTCTTCTGGGTGGAGGTTAGGAAGTGCTTTGGAGGGGGGGCAGGATCCCCATCCCAGGACACTGGCTCTCTCTGTGGCTAGACAGGACATTTGCCTGGAGAAGGGGTGACGACGGGCTTTGAAATCTGACTAGAACAGCAGTCGGCAGGTGAGAGAAGGATCCCCTCACTGTCAAGAGCCTGGCTCAGGCTGTCTGTTTTGTTTGCAGGCTGAGACCAGGACATCCCTGCGGGCCCTTCCAGCCCTGAGACTGCGGGAGGAGGGAAGGAGAACCCTCCTCCAAACCACTGCCAACCCTCCCCAGAGCAGGCCCCGGGGACTGCCTCGCCCGCTCACCGTTCAGGTCCTCATTCCGGACAGTCCAGGGCTCCGCGGAGTCAAAGTGGGTGTCCCCTCCAATGTTGGGGCCCGGGAAGTAGGCGTGGGCCAGGAAGCCACCCTCGCCATCGAAGGGCGTGCTGTCGCCATGGAAGCCCTCGGCAAAGAAGATCATGATGTCGGCCTGCTTCTCACGGCCATCGCGGATGTAGGCATAGTGCACCTCGCGGAAGCGCAGCGGTGTGGCGCTCTCCCACACGCGGAATGCCTTGCGAATGGCCTCGAATGTGGCATATTCGCCCACCTTGGGGGTGTAATTCTGGATGCTGAGGTCCAGCCACGCAGGGAGAGGATGGGGGTGTATTAGGATACCGAGGGGCCAAATTCTCCTGCACTCTCCCAGGCCTGACCGACTGCCCAGCCACCTCTTTGGCCCCAAGAGCTGAGGCCTTTCTGGCAGGGGGCAGCACGCCCGGCCCTCCCCGCCCCTTCCCCGATGGCTGCACCTTTCTCTAGGGTTACAGCCTTCTTCCTCCCCACTCCCAAAGATGCTTCCCACGTCTCCGAGTCTCCCACATCCGCACAAGTGTTCTGCAAGGGCACCAGATGTGAGCAAGGTCGCTTGCCTGTTGCACTCACCAGAAAGTGATCTCATTATGCTGCCATTTGAGGCCCTGGATGGCGTAGCGCTTCCTTCGGACATTGGCCTTGATCTCAGCCCCAAACTTGTCTGGAACACCGCAGCGGGGGCGCCTCATGGCCCTAGGGTGGGTTGGGATGGGAGGATCAGACTCAGGGGAGTGAATGAGCGAGGAAGTTCTGCAGGGGCTGAAGAGCAGCTCTGGGCCTGGGTCTGTGTCGGGTGGGGCTCACGGTGTGTGGCACTTGGGGAAAAGGCCGAGCTCGCAGTCAGGGTGAGCATGTGGGACTCGGAGGTGGGAGGCCGCCTGGCATGCAGGCAGCAACGTTTCTGCTGCTCAGGGCTGTCGGTGGGTGCTGGGCAGAATCCCTGCTGGGGCCCAGCACTTACTTCATGGTGTCTGTATCGGCCTTGCCTGTCACTCGCAAACCGTAGAACCTCTGCATGGCAGCAATGGCAGCTGACAGTGACTGAGGAGAGCGCTGTGTGTGGGTGCGTAGGTCCCCTGGAGGCAGGTAGCCATACTGCTGCAGCCAGGCCTGTGGGGAAAGGGGCACGGCTTAGAGCATTCCCACCTGGCCCAGGGGATGCCTCTGCCTCCCCACTGGTACTGGCCCACAGTCCTGGCTTGGTGAGGAACAGGCTCTAGGCTCCGAGCCTGGCCTTGGCAGCAGACCTGGAAACTTCCAGGCTGACCGGAGCGCTGGCCCAGGTCCCGGGATGGTTTATCCTGTTGGGGGTGTGAGTGCGAAACCGGGTTGGGAGCCTCGGCTCCAGACTTCGGCTCCAGCCCTGGTGCTTATCAGAGCTCCGGGATGTGGACTCGGAGCTGCAGTTCCTCATAGCGCTTCTCGCCTGGGTGTCAGTGTCCATACACACACCTCGAGGAGGAGTGGTGCCTACGACCGGTACAATGGTGGTACTGGGCTGAAGGGGCTCTAGTTCTGGCCCAACACCAGGCTCTCCTGACACGGGGCTGCCAGGCCACCAGCACCGTCATCACTGAGACCATTTTAGGAAGGAGCTAGAGCTGAGGGTAGCTGCTGTCAGAAGCAGGGTCCTGGGAGGTGGTGAGGTGTGACCCAGCCACAGAGCGGGATCCTGTCCTGTCCCCATCTAAGCACCTTATGACCCAGGGCTCGGCACCTGAAGGCCCACTGACAGTTCTCAGTGGAGTGAGTGGGAGATGGGGGTGGTGGTGGAGACCTGGTGACCGTCTTGTATTTCAGATATGCTGTGAATTGTTCGTAATATAAAGGCTGGCATATTGCCCTACATTAAAGCAAGGGTTTTGGTGTTTGATTGGAAGGCACACATACTGCAAAGCCCTGTTGAGTTTTGAAAAAGTCAGCCTTTATTGTAAGAACAATGGAGTATCTTCCTAAAGCCTGAAAAACAAAACAAGTCAAGATATATATATGGAGTATGAAGATGCTTGGGTTATTTTATGGGAAAACACCACCCAGACAGCTCTGCTCCCTGGCTCCAGCTCTGCCTTCTTAAGGCGTCCTGAGGGGTGGGCTGGCGGGGAGAGTGGGAATGGCTGTTGGTGGGTGCTGCAGGCCCCAACTGGGGACATCAGCAGGCATGGGGTCTGGGGTGATTCAAGAGCAGCTGACTGCAGACCTACGTGCACAAGGGTAAGAATTGCAACATGGTTTTGGGAAGTGATCCCCCAAGGCTGACAAGAGTTAAGGCACGAGATGTAAACAACCCAGCCAATGGGCCTGGCCAGCACCGCCCAGCGCCCAGCACTGCACAGCGCCCCTCCTCAGGGATGGGGGAGGGTGTGTGAGGATTAACCTCTGCTATACCAGAGGGCAGCCTAGCAGGGTGTGCCAGTCCCCTGTGACTCCCTGGAAGCTGGGCCTGCCCTGACCTGTGCTGGCTGATGCCACAGCCTGTACCCTCCGGAGGCCTGCTGTGGCCCGTGCCCAAGTATGCAGCAAACTCCCTTTGCCCCTGCCTCACCTGCAGGATAGTCAACGCCCCAGGCCTCTGGAGGAGCACTAGCTTGCAGGACTTGGGGGAAGGATGAGCCAGGCTCCCTCAACCCTCAGACAGCAAAGGTGAGGGAGAGATCCAGGGGCCAGATGGCAGGAGGGAGTGAGAATCCATGTCCAGGAGCTCCCAGATACATTCCTCCCCTGTGAGTCTTCCAAGAGAGGAAGCAGGTGCAAACACACCCACCATCTCCACCCCCTAGCCCAAAGAGAAAAATGAAGGCTCAGTTAAGAACTGGACTTCCCTGGAGTCAAGAGAGCCACGAGGCCTGGAAAGGAAGTGCCCTGTCTCTCTCCTCCTCCATCTCCCGGGGGCAGGCTTTGAGCAAAGCAGGAACCACAGCGACTCTGAGGTCGGAACCGCAGAAGAGAGGACTCTTGTGTCTGCGGCTGGGTGTGTGTTGGGGGGACAAGTGCCAGCCAGGCCAAGGGGAGGAGGGCTGTCCTGGAGCTGGTGCAGGGCCATGCAGCCTGAGGCCTGGGCCACCCTGGCTTTCCATCCTATTGGGCCTGGAGAATGTGAAACTGCATTGGGTCAAAGAGCTTAGCTGGCTGCTTTGTCTTGATGAATGAGAGGTGCAAGGCATTCCCCTAGGCCTATGCGAGAGTTAGGCCTCTGCTTGAGTCCTGCAGAGGTGGGGGCCGGCCAGCCAGCCAGCTCTGCAGCAGGCCTGGATCCTAGCCTCTGGGCCTGCTCCTCCCTCTCTCTGCCTGCCACCCTTCCAGGGCCCAGAAGCAAAAAAATAAAAAATAAAAAAATAAAAAGGGGTGGGTGGGTGGGTGGGTTCTGGCAATGGGAGAGCTCATGACCCAATTAACACAGAGCCAGGGCTGCCGCCCCTCCCCTAGGGGGCCTTGTGGGCCAGGCCAGGGAAAAAAGGCAGGGCAGTGAAGTTGGCAGTGGGCAGCCCACAGATGCCCAGGCTCCTTTTGTTAGCAGCTCTCCCTTGTCAGGCTCAGAGGAGTGCTCCAGGCCAGGGAAGCAGTGACTCCTTCCGGGAGCAGCAGGCTGAGTGCTGGGCCGCAGGGCAGATTTTGTCTCCCAGGCCACACTTTCTCCAGGCCGGTCCCCAGGGCCACAGACAGACCACGTTCTTCTTTTTCCGAGAGGTTTCCAAGGGGGATGGGCCCAGGGCAGAGGAAGCCAAATCCAGAACCCATCCCCCTTCCTGGGTCCTTCCTGGCTCCTCCCGACCGCACCCAGGCCCTTGCCCGGCTGAGTGGGCTGGGATGGCCCAAAATAAGAAGCTGATCAAATCCGTCTCCCACCTTCACCCCAAAATAAAAGACAGAGGAAAAAAACCTCCTGAGACAACTCCCACGCGGCTTCCTCCCGGGCCCCGTGGGCCATGGTCAGGGAAGGGTGGGGGCAGCAGCGCCGCAGGCCATTGAGAGCAGTGAGGGCACTCTGGGCTGGACCTCTCCCCACTCCCGTGAGACGCTCCAAGCCCCCTGCCACTAATGCAGAAAAACCATTTACAACAAAAAGGGGCCGAGGGCGCCGACGCGGGTGGGCACAGGGCGGCTGAGCCCCCCAACTCTGATTACAAGGGGAGCTTTGTGTGCGCAGAGGCGGCCCGCGCTGGGACCCTCGACGCCGGCGCTCCGGACCGGACACGGTCGTCTCGGTGAGGCGGGGGCTGGGCGCCCTGGCAGCCCACCCGGACTCGGACCCCACCTGGCCGCGGAGGGGTCGGCTGGGGCCCGGGGTGGCGCGAGCGGCGCGCTGGCCCCGGCTCGCGGCGAGCGTGAGAGCGCCAGAGAGCTGGGAAGAGGCAGGAACCACAAAACTCGCACGGGACCAGGAGCCGGGCCGCGCGGTCCTGGAGCGGAGTCCAGATGCTTAGCAGGCTCGCCCACTGGTTCTGGAACTGAGCGCAGAGCCCAGGGGTCCTGGGGCGGGGAGGGCGGCTGCCCGCTGCACGGTTCTTGCAAGGAAAGGAAGGAACGCGAAAGAAACTCGGCGGCCGCGGCGGCGGGTGCGGGGGGATGGGGTGGCTGGAGGCAGGCAAAAGTTGAGCCGACTTGGAAGTTTGGAGATGAGGAGGGAAAGAAAAGGAGGAGAATCCTGCAGGCCTGAGCAGCGGAGATCCCGAGATCCCCTCGTGTCGGAATGGGGTTGTCCCCCGGGGGACCCCCGGGCTCGCCTCCCCGGCGGGCCGGAGGAGCTCACTTACTTCGGGGCTGAAGCTGTTGCTTTGGGCCGAGCCGAGGGAGGCGAGCGCGGTGCCGAGCGTGAGCAGGGGGAGCAGGAGCCTGCGGGAGGGTCGTGGGGCGGGAGACATGGTCCGCGACCGTCGGGGCAGCCGGGCTGGGCGGGCTCCGCGGCGGGGCCCTCGCCTTGGGGTCGCGCCGCCACTCCCTCGGGGACGCCTTTGTCTTCCGGAGGCACCGACTTTGGATTCCTAGAGCGCTGCGGGCCAGGAGGCGAGAGGACTGTTCTTGAAGTGCCTGTTTGCGCTCCTCTTTCCCGTTTTTTGGTCTTTCTTCTGCTTAGTCGGCGAACTGGGTCGGGAGCCCTCTCGTCTCTCTTCTCTGGTCCCTCCCTTCTCCCGCGGCCGCTCCTCCGCCCCCGCCCCAATGCCCTCCTTTCCTGGTGGGGACGTGGTTGTTTCAGCCTGAATCCAATTACAGTCAAGAGCTGGAGGAAAAAAAAAAAAAATCCAAAGTTGCCTTTCTGTGGTGCAGGCTGCCATCTGCAGGGGCTGAGGCCACAGGGGACAGCAGGGGGCTGTGGGGGGACCCTGGGGAGGGATGTGGGAGACTTTCTTGCCCTAAGCATAATTTGGGTGGCTTGATTGCTCTGGTGTCTCAGCATGTGTTTCCACACCGAGTGGGAAGCACTGGAAGCCTGTGGCTAGGGCCGACAAGGAGTTCAAGGGCTGGGATGGCGGCCAGGGTGGGCCTGCCTTGCCGGTGAGACCTCGACTGGGAGAAGGGGCCAGTTTACTAGCAGTTATGGGAATCAACGGCTGGAACCCGTGAACAACCACCTCTGTCCCTCCCCTCTCCTGCCAAAAGCCCCAAACCGTGACAAAGCCCAAACACGCAACACACCCGGCAACCACATCAGCTCTGGGGTCATCCTTGCAGAAGGACCAATGGGCTCGCTTTATCATTGTCCCTTGCAACTGGGCTGCTTCATAATTAGAACTGGCTGGGGCAGAAAGGGGTGCTAGGCCATGACACCTGGGAAAAAGCAAATCGATTTTGGTGAAACTACTAGGAAGCAAGGAGGCCTAGGAGTCAGGACCTTGGTGTTTTGTTCTGCCTCCGCACTGGAAAAGGAGGCTATTCCACCTAGACTGAGATCTCCTGGACTCTGGGAATAAAAGGTGGAGGTATGCAGGGAAGGGGGAGGGCAGGCCAGAGCTGTGGCTGAGAAAGGGAGGCAGATAAGAGGGTGAGAACCAGATCTGGACATGCAGCACAACAGAAGCAGGAAAAGTGTGGGAGACAGAAAACTCGACCATCAGCGAAATCTAAGACCCGAGAATTGAGTTTGGTCAGCCAGAGGAAGGAGGTAGTGGGGGAGGAAGGGAGGGAAAGCAAGCAAAGGCCTGACAGAGGGTGGGCAGAAATTGTGTCAGGTGGGAAAGCTCCAGCACCTTCCATGTTTGTGGCAGAGCGGAGGGGCAGTGCTCTGTGTTGGGAACAAGGCTACTTTGCCCCCTGAATTCATGGGAGGAGCCCTGATGAGTAAAACGAAAGGCATCCCAGGTGCTGGGTGGCTTCCGGGTTTGTGAGAGGGAGGTGTATAGAGGGTTGAGACCCTTGGGTAGGGCTCATCTACACACCCGGGTAGGGAGATGCAAGGTTCTCTTCAACCAACCTCTGGAATTGAACCAGAACCACGGCCACTCAGAACTTAACTCAGCAGAACATACATCTAATTCTTGTTCTTCTCATCGGTCTTGGAGTATCCTCCTGGACCAAGTATCTGAACTTCAGGAAAAGCAAGCAGGCTCATGGGTTGGTGCTGTGGCACAGTGGTGAAAGCCTACAGTGCCAGCATCTCCTAGGGATACTGCTTTGAGTCTCAGATGCTCTACTTCCAACCCAACTTCCTGCTAACATGCTTGGGAAAGTAGAGGAAGATGGCTCAAGTGCTTGGGCTTCTGCACTCACGTGGGAGACTGGGAAGAAGCTCTTGGTTCCTGATCAACCCAGCTCCAGCCATTGTGGCCATTTGGGGAATGAACCAGCGGATGGAAGCTCTCTTTCCCTCTCTCTCTGTAACTCCGCCTTTGAAATAAAACAAACCTCAAAAAAAGCAAGCTCAGTTTGAAAGCCTTTTTCATCAAGAATATTTATTAAGTCCCAACTGCACACACGTGGCAGAGCTCTGTATGGACGGGCTGTGAAAGGCCTGAATGCCTGGTGGAAGCCACTCTTCAGTTTTTATGTCCACAGAGCAGCTCCTGCTCAGTTGGGCTAGCCCTATGGCTGGCAAAGGAGAGTGTAAAAATCCCAGGGCAAGATTCCAATAAACTGGAATGGAGCCAGGGGTCAGGGCACTGAGCCAGGAATCCGGGGCAGTGATGGTACAGCCTATTCTTCCTGGTGTCTGAGCTCTTTGGCTCTAACGTTAGATGAGGGACAGCGAGGCTATCTTCTGGCTGAGATGAGGCATCTAGGGGACACAAAAGCAAGCCAGACGCTGGGGAAGAGGGCAGGGTTTGCTTTTATTGACGTGGAAGCAGGCTGTTCAGTGAAGCTCCTTTGGGTTTAAGAGTGTTTTTCTGCTTCCTTTCTTCTTCCTGCAACTTCTGCTGCCGGAGCTGCCATGCCTGTAATCCAGCATCCATTTCCTGTGACAGCAGCACAACACGTCTCTGAAACAGGAAAACAGTGTGGGCAACATCTGGGACGTGTGCGCTGAGGCTCTACCCTTTCACTCACAAATCCCAGGTCCTAGCTGGAAAATGACTGCTCACTGGGGATGGGTGGGACCGAGCCTTGGGCTGGGAAGCAAAAGGGAGGCAGAATGTCTACTGCTGGTCCTGCCTTAGGAGGGCGCCACTGTCCTCTCTTCTCACAGTGTCATTAAAACCCGTGGCTGTTAATACCTCAGTATCTTAGGTGCACCACAATTCAAGACAAATTATGGACTGTTTTCCCCCTCTGGGAGCAGCTGTTCAGACTTTTAGTTAAGAAGCCTGTACCCCACATCACAGGACCTGGGTTTCAGTGCCTTACTCCAGCTTCCTGCCCAGGCAAACCCTAGGCGGTAGCAGTGATGGCTGAAGTTCACTGGGTTCCTACCACCAATATGGGAGAGACCTGGACCCCAGTCCTGGCTCCTGGGGTTGATGTGACCTAGTCCCACCTGTTGTGGGCATTTGGGGGGGTGAATCAGAGGTGGGAGTTATCAATATCCCAAATAAAAAAAATAAAAACTCTCCTCCCACCCCCTCTGATAACAAACAGGTAGCTCTGGCTGGGGCTCTAGACACTCACTGCAAACTTCTCCCTTTCAGCTTTTCTTCGAAGCTGGCCTTTCATTGGGGGAGCCGGGCGGCCATCTAGACAGAAGTGAGAGAAAAGCAAGCGTTTGGGATGGCCTGTAGCACCGTGTGCGAAGAAGAATCAACTTTCAGCTTCTCTCTTCCGTTTCAAACCTGCTGTGGCTGAACTCTCCTAAATCATGTCCCTCATCTTCAGGGGTGAGGGATGGCAGACCCACCAAAAATAAGTTTGCAGGCACGTTCCTTCTCCGTTTCACTTACTGCTCATTAGCCGGCATTCCGGGTCCTCTGCAGTGCCAAGTCCACTGGTTTATTTTCATATTCAGAAACCCCACCCTCAAGCAGTGTGATCATTGTTCTACTCTGAGTCCCCTGCTAAATTCCAGCTCACTCGGCAATGAAATTGCCCTTTTTCATTTCCCTCCCAGCCCAATCCTTACCCTCAGCTCCACTGGAACCCTAACTTTCCCAGATACCCTTTTGTAACCTCTTCAACTCCATCAGTTCTCTCCTCTGAAAGAAGCATATATCATTTAACAGTCAACTGTTTGTCCTGGGACATTTACCATACTATTGTTTTTTAGCGTCATTGAGCTATCTTAGATCCTTCTGGAAAAGAACAGAGTACTGAAATATTATTCAATTCCTAAAATGTCCACACTTTGTTTTCCCAGCCAGACTAAATTCTTTGGGATCAGGGACTGTATCACCAGCTTTTGCTATTCATAGTATGTAGGCACATAAGCATGTAATACAAATTCCATAAAGTATCTGCTGACTTCCTGGAAAGATGCACTATCTGACCTCAACCACTTTACAACAGAGATGAGGAGAAACAACACTTACTTTCTCCAGTAAAGAAACAATAAAAATTTTGCCCAAAGGTTTTTTTTTTTTTTTTTTTTTTAAGGCAGGGCAGAAAAGAAGTAATGTGTTTTGGGAAAAGAAACTAATATTGTGTATGCCAAGTGTTCTACATGGGCTATTTCAGTCTGTCCTTATAGGAATCACGAGATAGGTATATTTTACAAATAACTGAGAATTAGGTGAAAGTAAGTAACTTATCCAAGGCCACAAAGTTAGCAAGTAGGGAAGCAACGAGTAAGAATCAGGTATAAAGGCAGGTGTTGAAGTTCGGTGTGTGAAGATGGTTGTTTGGGATGCCTCTATCTTTTTTTTTTTTTTTTTTTTTTTTGACAGAGTGGACAGTGAGAGAGACAGGGAGAAAGGTCTTCCTTTGCCGTTGGTTCACCCTCCAATGGCCGCTGCAGCCTGCGCACCGCGCTGATCCGAAGGCAGGAGCCAGGTGCTTATCCTGGTCTCCCATTTGGGTGCAGGGCCCAAGCACTTGGGCCATCCTCCACCGCACTTCCGGGCCACAGTAGAGAGCTGCCTTGGAAGAGGGGCAACCGGGACAGAATTCGGTGCCCTGACCAGGACCAGAACCCGGTGTGCTGGCGCCGCAGGTGGAGGATTAGCCTATTGAGTGGCGGTGCCAGCCTTTTTCTTTTCTTTTCTTTTTTGCCTATATAGCTTATCAAGGTGCCTAGCTCGAGACTTAACTACTCTACTTCTGATCCAGCTTTCTACTAATATACCTGGGAGGCAGACAACAGCCTAAGTACTTGGGTACTTGTCACCCATGTGGAGAACCAGACTGAGTTCCAGGTTCCTGGCTTCAGCCTGGCCCAGCTCTGGCTGTTCCCAGCATTTGGGAAGTGAACTAGTGGATGGAAGATCTCTTTCTGCCTTTCAAATTAAAAACAAAACAAAAAAAAAAACCAAAAAACAAAAAAACAAAAAACAAACAGGTGTATATCATTCTAGACTTCTTCATATTCTATACTACAAGATCTTTGTCATCCTAAAGTACATAACAGGTGGGGAAAAAAAAATCAGTCTTCCTCAGTTACCAAGTATCTGGTAAAGCGCCATCATGCTTCTAGAGACTCCAGGAGGTAACAATACCCAGGCTTTTGTGCTGTCACAGAGGCCCAGCCCCACCCAGTTCTAGTCCTAGTTTTGCTACACCTAGCCGTATCAGGTACATCAACAAGTTTGTAGGAAAATAGATTAAAAGGTATTTATTTGTAGGGGAAAGAAAATTGAAATCTAGGCAGTTTGTCCATGGTACATATTTTACAAGAACGTTTTGAAGACCCTATGTACTTCACATTTTTTGTGCCAAAATAAACATCTTTTAAGTCCATTTTTTCATGAAATTTTTAAAGTCCCCTTGCATGACCACGAGCAATTCACCTCTGTAAGCCTCAATTTTCTTGCCTGTAAACACGGGCAGTGGGGAGTGGTTTCATCTTCCCTGAGGTCAATTATAGATCCTCTCTCTCTCAAGTAAAGAGGAAAAAGACTTTGCTGAAGGGAGCCTGCTATCCTCCATCTTCACCCTTGCCCTCTGAGAGGCTAATTTCCGCAGCCTCAGGCACCAAATTCTCAAACCGTACTCACCGCACAGAAGGGCAGTTCTTCCTAACTTTTTATTTCCTCTTCCTAACTTGATAAAAATCGTGTCCCCCTTGGAGGAACGGAGCCCTCTGCAACCCCAGGGCGCCCCTAGTCGGAATTATCTTCCGTAGTTTAACGTGCCAAATAAAGCAAGCGGTGCCTCTCCCCAAACCCCGTTTTCCAGAGACTGAGTTCCGAGCGCTGTGCACCGGACACGCCCCCGGCGCCCCGCCCCGGCCCGGGCGTTCCCACCGCGCCGAAACCGCCCGAGGACAGTGCTCCAGCCCGCGCTCACCGGCGAAAGACCAGTCTGGGAGCTCCGTGAGCGGCCCGTAGTCAGAGGGGTTCGCAGCCCGGCCCTGCCTGCGTGGAGAAAAACAGTTCGGTGAGGACTCAGCCAGGTTTCTTGCTCCCTCGTTCCCCCACGACCCCAGCACTCACTGAAGTCGCCACTGGCCGCCCGCCCGAGCCAACGCGCTGCAATGCAGCCTCCGAACACCTACAGGAAAAACAGGACAGAGTTGGCTGAGGGGCGCGGGCGACCCAGGAGACCCAGCTCCGCCCCGCCCATGAGCGCCCCAGTCCACTAATCCGACAGTCACTCACTCTGAAGGAGAGTCCCTAAAGCGGCCATGCTGCGACGCAGGAGCCGGAAGTGGGCGTGGCCTCGGCGCCCGTGCGCAGTTCTGCGGGGGAAGCCGGAAGCCGCCATCTTGAATCTGGTTTCAATCACGGGTTCCGCCATCTTGGGTTGTACGGAAGTGGAGCGAATGTGCGACCGAAGCCTTGGTCCAGAATGAACTGTTGTCAAAGGCATCTTCAGTGGTGGCAGTCTGCTCTAAGACTGAACCGTCCTGAACTGTTGCCCCAAGACCCACAGTGGTCTCTAGTTCTTTGAAATCTATAGCAACTTAAGAGTAGCAGCATCCACATTATTTCTTTTTTCTTTTTTTTTTTGACAGGCAGAGTGGACAGTGGGAGAGAGAGACAGAGAGAAAGGTCTTCCTTTGCCATTGGTTCATCCTCCAATGGCCGCCGCAGCCAGCACGCTGTGGCCGGTGCACCCCACTGATCTGATGGCAGGAGCCAGGTGCTTCTCCTGGTCTCCCATGGGGTGCAGGGCCCAAGCACTTGGGCCATCCTCCACTGCACTCCCTGGCCACAGCAGAGAGCTGGCCTGGAAGAGGGGCAACCGGGACAGAATCCGACGCCCCGACCAGGAGTAGAACCCAGTGTGCCGGCGCTGCAGGCGGAGGATTAGCCTACTGAGCTGCGGCACCGGCCAGCATCCACATTATTTCATTCCAATCTCCTGCATCACTATTAGCAGAGTTTTCCTGGATTAAGACATGTGGTGAAACCTGGAGTGAATCAGAACATTTGGCTTCAGCCCTCACTCCTGTGTGTAAGGAAAGGCTGTAGGGAAGGAGACAGAACATAAACTCAGAGCCAGACCAGGTTTATTCAGAGAAAAAGCCTGGGTGGGGCTCACTCCTCGTGAATACGCAGCCGAGAGCGCACCCTCCCACACAGCCTAGTGGCTTATATAGTGTAAGGTAGGTGGGAAGGCTTGTTAGGGTGGTGTCTGGACTAAGGCTGAGCTGCTGAGATAGTGGGGAAACCTTGGGCTAGGGACTGGGTGTGATTTGGAAGGGTTTGGGCTGGGTCCGTATCTAGGGTTTGGACTGAGGCTGAGCTGATGGGATAGTGGGGAGAGAGCTTGGGAGTGCTGTGGCTTGGATGGGGCAAGCTTTGAGTGAACTCTTAGGATATTGGGGATTGTGGTGCCAGCACACTGGGTTCTAGTCCCAGTTGGGGCGCCGGATTCTGTCCTGGTTGCCCCTCTTCCAGGCCAGCTCTCTGCTGTGGCCCGGGAGTGCAGTGGAGGATGGCCCAAGTGCTTGGGCCCTGCACCCCATGGGAGACCAGGATAAGTACCTGGCTCCTGCCATTGGATCAACGCGGTGCGCAGCCCGCAGCGCACTGGCCGTGGCGGCCATTGGAGGGTGAACAAATGGCAAAGGAAGACCTTTCTCTCTGTCTCTCTCTCTCTCACTGTCCACTCTGCCTGTCAAAAAATTAAAAAAAAAAAAAAAAAAAAGGATAGTGTGGGCTCAGGCTGATGGCTGGATTCTAATTTTTTTTTTTAAAAGGTTTCTGGCCATAGTGAAATTAGGCATGAGAGCTGGATCAGAAGAGCAGCTGGGACATGAGCCAGCGCTCATATGGGATGCTGGCACCGCTGGCAGATGCTTAGCCTACTAGGCCACAGTGCCAGCCTCTCCCTGATGTTTTTTTTTTTTTTTTTTTTTGACAGGCAGAGTGGACAGTGAGAGAGAGAGACAGAGAGAAAGGTCTTCCTTTGCCGTTGGTTCACCCTCCAATGGCCGCCACGGCCGGCGTGCTGCGGCCAGCGCACCGCGCTGATCCGATGGCAGGAGCCAGGTACTTATCCTGGTCTCCCATGGGGTGCAGGGCCCAAGCACTTGGGCCATCCTCCACTGCACTCCCTGGCCACAGCAGAGAGCTGGCCTGGAAGAGGGGCAACTGGGACAGAATCCAGCGCCCCGATTGGGACTAGAACCCAGTGTGCCGGCGCCACAAGGCAGAGGATTAGCCTAGTGAGCCACAGCGCCAGCCATCCCTGATGGTTTTAAAGGACCACTGCTGCCCAGGAAGTGGGCAACCAACCTGGTCTTGAAGATGAGAGAATTGTGCTAGGTCATCTAGGTTTTCCTTGAGCAAACAAGATATGTCTTCAATTGTGTTTGCCTTGCCTGCTGAGATTGTTAGTCTGACCACTCCTTTCCCAACTCCTGCCAGGACACCTACTGCAATTAACAAGAGGGTAAATCCAAAATCCTTCATCACATATCTGGTCAGGGGGACAGGGCATAAAGTCTGGTCTAGAGCATAGGACAAAGGGGAAGATAAGAATACGAGTATAGTGGGCCGGCAATGTGGCTCACTGGTTAATCCTCCACCTGCGGCGCTGGCATCCCATATGGGTGCTGGGTTCTAGTCCCGGTTGCTCCTCTTCCAGTCCAGCTCTCTGCTGTGGCCCGGGAGGGCAGTGGAGGATGGCCCAAGTGCTTGGATCCGTGCACCCACGTGGGAAATGGGGGAGCACCTGGCTCCTAGCTTCGGATCAAAGCTCCGGCCGTTGCGGCCCTTTGGGGAGTGAACCAACAGAAGGAAGACTTTTCTCTCTGTCTCTCTCACTGTCTGTAACTCTATCTGTCAAAAAAAAAATATATATATATATACAAGCATACATGTCCCTGTCCAATTAGTAGGAAGAAAGATATATGCTTGGTTGCTGCAGAGAATGAATGCTCCTGTTTCTGGTCCCATCCATGCTACTAAATAGAAGTAGGTAGGTTCTGTGCTTATTGATGTTTGGTACATTCTGTGGGTATCTACCTTCCAGTCCAATTCTGCCAGCCTCAACCTGTGGCTGAGAGTGGAGCTACTTTGGGTTGGGAGAGTGACGGTCTGGTTACAAGCTTTTTTTTTTTTTTTTTTTCTTTTAAGATTTTATTTATTTTATTTGAGAGGTAGAGTTGCAGACAGTGTGAGAGGGAGAGACAGAGAGAAAGGTCTTCCTTCCATTGATTCACTCCCCAAGTGGCTGCAACAGCTGGAGCTGTGCAGATCTGAAGCTAGGAGCCAGGCGCTTCTTCCTGGTCTCCACGTGGGTGCAGGGGCCAAGTACTTGGGCCATCTTCTACTGCTTTCCCAGGCCATAGCAGAGAGCTGGATTGCAAGAGGAGCATCTAGGACTAGAACTGGTGCCCATATGGGATGCTGGTGCTGCAGGCAGAGGATTAACCTATGGCGCCATGGCGCCAGCCCCTGGTTACAGGCTTTGTGGGGGAAATGAACCCACTTTCTGGAGAGAGGGGAAGGAAAGAGCTTTACCCAGTCTTAAGTGGACCTGTGTGGAGGGTTTGGTTAGAGCCTGTTTTAAGAATCTGTTCATCTGTTCTTTTCCTGAAGGAGTGGGGGAGTGATGGGGAATGTGAAAATGCCATGAGATATGAAGAGAGGCTAATACTAGCTGGGTAATTTGGGAGGTAAATTCTTGTCTGTCATCTGATTGAATGGAAGCAGAAAGTAGAAATCTGGGGACAGTATCCTTTAGCGGTATAGTAGAGCAGGGAAGCTCTTTCATTAGTGGTGAGGAAGGCCTCCACCCAACCAGAGAAGGTGTCCACCATCACCAGAAGGTAACGTATCCACTTAACTGGTGGCATATGGGTGAAGTCACTCTGCTAGTCCTTTTCTGGATGTGACCCGTGGGCCTGGTGAGTAGGGAATAGGGGTGGTCTAATGTTAGAATTGGGGTTATTTGTTTGGCATATGCTACATGTCTGAGATATGTTGTGCAGTTTCTTGTATGGCAGGAGTTAGGTATATATGTGATTTTAGAAAATGAAGAACAGAGTTTAGGTTTGAGTAATATAGATTTTTTTAAAAAAATTATTTATTTTATTTGAAAGTCAGAGTTACACAGAGAGAAATGGAGAGGCAGAGAGAGAGAGAGAGAGGTCTTCCATACGCTGGTTCACTCCCCAAATGGCCTCAACAGCCAGAGCTGGGTCAATCTGAAGCCAGGAGCCAGGAGCATCTTGCGGGTCTCCCATGCAGGTGGGCCATCTTCCTCTGCTTTCCCAGGCCATAGCAGAGAGCTTGATCAGAAGTGGAGCAGCCAGGACTTGGACTGATGCCTATATGGGATGCCAGCACTACCGGCAGCAGCTTTGCTTGCTACGCCACAGTGCTGGCCCCAGAGTGGAGGTTTTTTAGAAAGGTATCTTGGAGGGAAAAGGGGAGTATTAGCTTATTATCTAGAAACCACCGAGTCTTCCTTAGAGGTCCTTTGTTGTTGGAATTGAGAGGTTTCTAAGTCTGAGTAGACAGGAGCTAGGTTAAAGAGAAAAGATGAGGTCAGCCGGCGCTGTGGCTCAATAGGTTAGTCCTCTGCTTGCAGCGCCAGCACACCGGGCAGGATGCCGGATTCTGTCCCGGTTGCCTCTCTTCCAGGCCAGCTCTCTGCTGAGGCCCAGGAGTGCAGTGGAGGATGGCCCAAGTCCTTGGGCCCTGCACCCAAATGGGAGACCAGGAGAAGCACCTGGCTCCTGCCTTCGGATCAGCGTGGTGCGCAGGCTGCAGCGGCCATTGGAGGGTGAACCAACGGTAAAGGAAGACCTTTCTCCCTATCTCTCTCACTGTCCACTCTGCCTGTCAAAAAAAAAAAGAGAGACTTTTTTTTTTTTTTTAATGTTTATTTGAAAGGCAGAGATCTAGAGGGAGACAGACTGACACTGTGTCAACCAGTTTGAGTTCTGGCTGTACCACTTCTGCTCCAGCTCCCTAATGTGCCTGGGAAAGCAGCAGAAGATGGGCCAAGTCCTTGGGCCCCTGCTACCCCTGCTACCTGGAAGAAACTCCTGGCTTCGGCCTGGCCCAGCCTCAGCCATTGAGGCCATTTGGAGAGTGAACCAGTGGATGGAGGATACCTCTCTCCGTCATTTCAAATGAATAAATAAATCCTTAAAAAAAAATAGAGGGAGAGATAGATATCCTCCATCCTCTGGTTCACTCCCCAAATGGTCTCAGAGACCGGAGCTGAGCCAGGCCAAAGCCAGGAGTCAGGCGCTTCTTCTCGGTCTCCCATGTGGGTGCAGGGGCCCAAGGACTTGGGCCATCTTCTGCTGCTTTCCCAGGTGCGTTAGCAGGGAGCTGAATGGGAAGTGGAACAGCAGGGACTCTAACCAGCACCCCTGTGGGATGTCAGCTCTGCAGATGGAGGCTTAGGCTTCTATGCCACACTGCCAGCCCATAAATAAATCTTAAAAAAAAAATTGGAATCCAGATGTGAAAATATATCCCATGAGTCCCAGGAAAGAAGGAGGTCTTGATTAGTGCATGGAAAGGGAAGGGGATATGTTGCCTGTTTTGGGGCCAGAAGAATTACGTGAGTGGGGTCACAAGAAGTCCCCAAAAGGTAACAGAGGTAGAGATTAGTTGGACTTTCTTCTGATACCCTATTGCCTTTCTCAGCTAGATAATTAAAAAGACTACTGGTATGTTCGAGACGGGTCTCTCGGGCAGGGCCACAGAGTAAAAGATCATCAAAGTATTGAAGAAGGGTGCTGGATGAAAGGTTAACAGAGGGTAGTTCGGCCTGCAGGGCCTGCCCACAGAAGTATGAGCTGTCTTCAAAATGTTAGGGTGGGACTGGTGCTGTGGCGTAGTGGGTAAAGCCGCTGCCTGCAGTGCTGGCATCCCATATAGGCGCCTGTTCGAGTCCTGGCTGCTCCGCTTCCGATCAAGCTCTCTGCCTGGGAAAACAGTAGAAGATGGGCCAAGTCCTTGGATTCCTGCACCCACGTGGGAGACCCAGAAAAAGCTCCAGGCTCCTGGCTTCAGATCAGCTTGCTCCGGCCATTGTGGCCAGTTGGGGAGTGAACCAGTGAATGGAAGACCTCTCTCTCTGCCTCTCCTTGTCTCTCTGTCACTCTGACTTTAAAATAAATAAATAAATCTTAAAAAAAAGAAAATGTTAGGGTAACACAGTCCAGGTGAGTTGTTGAATAAGGCAAGAATCAGGGCCAGACCAGGTAAAGGCAGAGTGTCTAGGCAGTGTCAAGATTGAGAGGAATCACGAAGAAAGTATTCTTTAAGTCCAAGATGGTAAAGAGGGAAGTTGTAGGGGATGTTTGGGAGAGAAGAGTGTAGGGGTTACACACAACTAAGTATGTGAGTTGGAGAGAAGCATTAATGTGTTAGAGGTTCTGTACTAGATTATAGAAGCCATTGGGTTTTTTGACAGGAAGTGTGGGTGTGTTATAGAGGGCATGAATTGGGATGAATATGTGAGCCTGAAGGAGGTGGTCTGTGATAGGTTCTAGACCTCTGTGGTCTTCTGGACTTAAAGGATATTGGGGAACAACTAAATAGCTTTTGTGGGATCCTTTAGGGAGATATGAACAGGAGTATGGTGGGTGGTGATTACAGGATGTGATGTGTCCCACACTGTAGACTGACTAAGGTGAGGGGTGGAAGGTCACTGATATGAAGGGTAAGTGTATAAGTTTTATTCCCAAAGGGAATGGGGCTGGTTGCCTCCAGTGGTGGAGAAGGTCTCGGCCTAAAAGGGGGGTGGGGCAGTTGTGCAGATCTAGGAAAGAGTGTAGAGGAGTAATATCTCCAAAGAAGCAGTAGAAAGGAGGAGTCCTATTAGACTTCCCAATGAGGCCTTTCATGCCAACAGCAGAGACAGAGGCAGGAAGGAGAGGGTCATAATATTCAGTTAAAACAGGTAAACTAGCCCCAGTGTCCACCAGAAAGGAAATTCGCTTGCGAGACACACTGTCCCTATTACTCCTTGATCCATGGGCTCATCTGTGATGGGCCGTGGAACCTGGGCTCCTTCATTCCGTCAAGTTTAGCAAAGATGAGATGTCCTGTGTCGGGGGTGGCAGGGAAGAAGACCGCCCCAGATAGGGAGGGTGTCCTCTCTGGGGACAGTCCATCTTCCAGTGGCCCCACTGTCCACAGTTGGGGCATGGTCTGGTGAGAGGCCTTGGGTTAGGGTAGTCCTTGGCACAGTGCCCAGTGTTGCCACTTCAGATAGCAAGCCCCCTGAGGGCTGGGACTTGGGTTGCAACTTGGATTTTGGAGGCTGGTGTCTGAATTCCTTCCGAGTCCTTAGTTCCTTGTCTCTATTATAAAGATGCAAAAAGCCACATTTGTGAGGTCTCTCTGAGGGATTTGTGGACCATTATCCAGTTTCTGGTGTCTGTGCAGGATGCCCAGGACTGATTGGGACATAAAAGTGGGTATTTTCAAACAGTTGCCCTTCTGGAGAATTGAGATCTGTGTTGGTGTGTCTTGTCATTGCCTCTGTAAGGCTGGCCAAAAAGACAGCAGGGTTTTCATCAGGGCCCTGGGTGATCTCCTGGATCTTATAGTTAACCTTTTTATGGCTGTTTTTATCAATAGCCACTAACAGGCGGGAGATCATATGATCTCGATGATCTCAGGGCCTATAGCCCTGGGTCTCTGGGTTGGTGAGTCCAGACTGGGTTAGGAGTGTCTCTGGGACAGCTCAAGTAGCCTCTGGGTGTCTGTCTGGGGCCCAGCGGTGCACTGTGTCTGCATGCTGTTGAGCAGCAGGCCAGATAGTTCCGATTCATCTGGAGTTAAGGTACAGGACAAGATGAGACAGAGATCTTGCCAGGTCCAGCTATAGGACTGAATCAGGTGACGAAATTCCTTATGATATTTGGAGGGTTCTCTGAGAATGAGCCTAGATGCTCTTCAATCTGATTTTAAGGTCTTTTAGAAAGAAAGGTACAAGGGCCCTAGCTGGACCTTCCTGGCTGGCCTCCTCCCTCAGTGGGTTGTATAGTTTGGGAGCATGTGTGAAGAGGGGAAAAGACAGGAGGAGAAGAGAAGGGAGAATCGGATGAGGAATCAGGCGGATTGGCCTGGGAGAAATCACCAGGTGGTGGCTGGAGGGGGCCCTGGGCAGGTACCGGGGAAGGTCATCCCTGGTCAGGATCACAGAGGGGCTGAGGGAGGGCTGGTGGAGGGTTTAAGGACATTGGTAAAGAGGGCAAAGAGGATTGTATAGAGAGTGAGAGGGGGCAGAGACGGAGGGGCCACGAATGAGTGTGAAGAGAAGGTTCTGTTCCTGGGGTCCTGAGGAGGGGAGAAGACGGGGAGAAGCTCCAGGGCTTTTTCCTGCTTGAGGAGGACCTGGGCTGAGGAAAGTTGGGCTCGGAGGAGAAAAAAAGCCTGGGTATGTGGAACCTCCGACCATTTCTCTGTGTAAAGTTACTAAGATCACGGAGAATTTGGAGGGCAAAAGTGCTGAATTCTGGACACTCACAATAATTTTCCAGTGTAGGTTCAGGCCAGGCTTTAATACAAAGGAAAATTAGTCCTTTTGACTTTATTTCCCTCCTTAGGCCCAATGCACCCAGGTTTTTAAACAGACGGGCCGAGAGGAGGAGTCAGGTGGAATGCTAGAAATGTCAGAGTGCCTGGATCAGGTAGAATGGGACCGGAGGGTCACTTGCTTAGAGTGTGCTCTTGAGGAGCCCGCAACCAGAATCTTCTCCTGGCGAAGAGTTAAGAGTGGTCCTAACTTTTTTTTTTTAAGAATTATTTATTTATTTGAAAGTCAGAGTTACACCGAGAGGGAAGGAGAGAGAGAAAGAGAGAGAGAGAGAGAGAAAGGTCTTCCATCCGCTGGTTCACTCCCCAGTTGGCTGCAACGGCTGGAGCTGCGCCGATCCGAAGCCAGGAGCCAGGAGCTTCTTCTGGGTCTCCCATGCACAGCTGAGCACTGGGAAAGGAAGCTATATCGTGGGAACTTGAGCGGGCCATTGAAGATTTTCTTGAGGGAGGGGCTAAAATGTGACTCCATTATTATGATTCCTTTATACATTACTATAATATAGCCCTTGTGACAATCCTGTGAGGTAGGTACAGGCTGAGCATCCCTAATCTGAAAATCCAAAATGCTCCCAAATCTAAATTTCTTTTTAGCACCAACATGCCAAAAGTGCAAAATTGTACACCTTACTCCATGTAATTGTTCACAGAATATAGGAACACTAAAAATATTGTATGAAGCTCCCTTTGGGATCTGTGTTTAAAATGTATGTAAAATATAAACTTCAAGGTATTTTATTATGTATATGTAAGTATTCCAAAACCTGAGAAACACATCTGTCTCAAGTATTTTGGATAGGGATACTCAGTTTGGACTTGTTAAGTGATAAACCCAAATCTGTGACTCCTCTCCCTTTTTTAATTTTTATTTATTTTTTTCAAGGGGAAGAGGGGGATCTCATCCATTGATTCACCCACCAAGTGCTGCAACTGGAATCAAACCCAGGCACTTGGATCTGGGCTACAGGCATCTTAAAGGTTAGGTCAAATGCCTGTCCCCTCCCTGTTATCACTTGCTAGTGAGGCTTTGCTTGAGGAAAGCCATTTCATCTGAATTTTAAAAAGTTTCATATATCACATTTGTGAAAACATTGAAAGGGTTATAATGTGAGTGAAAGTGCTTTACGTTGAGGTTTCTATGAAAGTGCCCATTACTGCGTGCTAGGCTAGACACTTAAACACATGCTGACTGGGGAACCTGAGGGAGTGGTGTAATGGCCTATCTGGAAGTTTATCATTTCCTTCTGGGGAGTTTTTCCACAGGAGGTGGCTCTGAGTTGTGCTTTGAAAGAAGGGAAGGGTGGATCCTGGTTTAAGAAGCAAAAGCAACTATTTTGATAACAATAAGAATAGTATAGGTGAGGGCTGACTGAGAAGAGGGGATGGGAACAAAAGAAACTTGGCTAGAAGCCACAGCTTGACCCACAAAAGTAAACAAGGGACATAAAACAGGGAATACCATTGCCATTTTGTGTTCACATATAATTTTTCTTATCAAAACGCTGGTTTCAGGATTTTCATAATAAACCTTAAAGTCAACAAGACAGTGCAGGAAGCAATTACTGAAGATTGCTTGTAGTTTTCAGAGTCCAGGAAACTAAAACAAAATGTGGCTGTGCTTCTATTGTTTTATATTTAGTGGCAGGATATAGAGTAAGTGACACCTTTCCCAAACTTGGATCCCTGAGGCTTTGGTCCTGACATAGACAGCAGGCAGCAGTAGAACCTCATAGTTTATAGTTAGAAAATCAGGAAGTAGATGCCAAAGAAGAACCTGGGCTTCAGCATTCAGGACTGACATGAGAGATGACAGGCTAGCACTAACACTTACGCTACATAAAGGATTTGGACCAGCAACACTCCTGTCCCCCAGTAGCTCACACATGAACAGAGCATCATCGGCTCACAAAATAGAAAAGGACACATGCATTTAAGTGGACAATAATGAGGATGATGTGAATGTACACACAGAAGTGGACACGCGTGAGTGGTTCATAGCTGTGCGAGCCAAGGAGTAGCGCCGAAGGAGTTTGCGGGCAGGACGGGAAGTTGGATTGGAACTGGGAAATCTGGGAGGGGAAGAGTCTTTGGAAGGAAGACAAGTTCAGCCTTTGACGTGGTTAGTGTGATGTGGCGGGGGGACAATCCATGGGCTGTAAATAGCAGGAAATACGGGTTAGGACTTTGTGAGAAAGGGGGGCGGGGAGAGAAAGCAAACAGTGCTGACAGCTAACATCATCAGCATTCTCAGGGACCTCCTGGAACACTCTTGTGGGGAAGGGGTCTGGCACCTGGACAGCGCTCCTCGATGACTTCATCAGCCTATAAACCACAGGAAAGCGGCTTCATCATCCCGAACTGGATGCCTTTTAACCTCTGGACTTCATCTGGCAAAGACTGGCGTTAGGAGTGATGTGACGCCTCATGATCTAAGCTTCGTGTCCTTCCTCTCCTGGACGCCTTTGCCTTTCAGGGGCATTGTGCCCTGTACTTGGCTTTAACATTTGTTAGCCATTTATGTTCTTGTCTGACAGGTTTATTCACACATCTTTCTCTCCTGTAGGTCTGGATGCAGTTGCTTTTGTCTGAGTACGCTGCTCTGGGAAAGTAGGTGCCTTTTCGTGCATGCTGCCGTTGGAGAAGGACCATGAGTGAAGCGAGCTCTGGAAGCTCCTTCCACCTTGATTGTCTCTATTTTGCATGTCTAAGGCTGAAGAGGAGCTGGTGCCATGGCATAGCAGGTTAAACCACTGCCTGCGATGTCCCGTTCCCGCTGTTACACTTCCGATCCAGCTCCCTGCTAATGTGCCTGGGAAAACAGCAGAAGATGGCTCAAGAGCTTGGGCTCCTACCACTCACATGGGAGACCTGGATGAAGCTTTTGGCTTTTGGCTTTGGCTTGGCCCAGCTCCTGGCTTTGTGGCCATTTGGGGAGTGAGCTGGCAGATGGAAGACTGATCTCTCTTTCTCTCTAACTCTGCATTTCATAGAAATAAATCTTAAAAAAAAAAAAAAAAAGAGTTCAAGGTTGAACAAATTGTGGAGACAAGCAAGAATTTTTGGGAATTCTTTTTTTTTTTTAGATTTATTTATTTATTTGAAAGGCAGAATTACAGAGAGAGAGAAGAGAGGTCTTCCATCTGTTGGTTCACTCACCAAATGGTTGCAATGGCTGGAGCTAGGCTGATCCGAAGCCAAGAGCCAGAGCTTTTTCTGGGTCTCCCACATGGGTGCAGGGACCCAAGGACCTGGGCCATCTTTCACTGTTTTCCTAGGTCATAGCAGAAAGCTGGATTGGAAGTGGAACAGCCGGGACTTGAACTGGTGCCGATATGAGATGCTGGCAGTACAAGTGGTGGCTTTACCCACTATGCCACAGTGCTGGCCCCGGGAATTCTTTTTTAAAAAAAGATTTCTTTTTTTTTTTTTTTTTGAAAGGGAGAATGAGTGCAACAGCTGGGACTGGGCTGGGCCAGGCCAAAGCCAGGAGCCTCATCCAGGTCTCCCACATAAGTGCAGGGGCCCAGGCACTTGGACCGTCTTCCACTGCTTTCCCAGGCACATAAGCAGAGAGTTGGGTTTGAAGTGGAGCAGCCAGGACTTGCACTGCTGTCCGTACAGGTAGGTAGGGGCTTAACCTACTCCGCCACAATGCCGGTCTCCAGAATTCTTTATTTTCCTCTTTAGAACAGTTCAGAGGTCACATCACTGTCATTCCATGCAAGAAATGTGAGAACTGAAGGCTAGAAACCAGTCAGTCACCCTCACAACACACTGCTGTGTATTATACTCCCTTGTCACTTACACAAGGCATTTTAACCATTCCTCTACTTTTCCTAAAGCTGTCAAGTCCTTGCTAACCCTGTAGTGGCTAAATTCTGTATTACATGACCCAGCTTCAAGACGGGTGAATTATGACCTCTGGCTCCACTCTTCCTTCCTGTCTCATAGCTGGGAAGTCTTTTAAGACTGGTCCTGAAGGCAGATGGCTCCTTGTGGATCTCTGCACTATTGGTTTAGGAAATGCCAAAGCTAAAGGCAGGCATTGGGTGAAGTGGTTAATAAGACACCGCTGGGGCCACATCTGCTGTCAGAGTGCTTGGATTTGAGTCCTGTCTTCACTTCTTTTGTTTATTTGTTTGTTTGTTTAAAGACTTATTTTATTTATTTGAGTTACAGAGAGAAGTAGACACAGAGAGGTCTTCCAAACACTGGTTCACTCCCCAAATGGCTCTAACAGCTGAAGCTGAGCCAATCCGAAGCCAGGAGTTTCTTCCTGGTCTCCCATGCAGGTGCAGGGGCCCAAGGACTTGGGCCATTTTCTACTGCTTTCCCAGGTCATAGCAGAGAGCTTGATTGGAAGTGGAGCAGCGGGGACTGGAACTGGCACTCATATGGGATGCCAGCACTGCAGGCTGGGGTTTTAACCCTGTGCCACGGTGCTAGCCCCCATCTTCATTTCTGATTCCAGCTTTCTGTTGGTGTGCGCCCTGGGAAGCAATGGTGATCGTTCAAGTACTTGGGGTCCCTGCCACCTGTGTAGGAGATGTGGATTGAGTTCTGCACTTCTGGCTTTGGCCTGACCCAGCCCCAACTGATGTGGACATTTGAAGAGTGAGCCAGAGAATGAAAGATAGGTCTTTCTCTCTCTCAAAAAAAAAAAAAAAAAAAAAAAAAAAAAAAAAAAAATCTGAATGGCAAAGCCAGCCTATTCAGGAGGTATACAAAAGGTAACAATTATTTACGAGCCATTTTTTAGCTTTACTACGTGGTGAAGCATTGCCAGATCCCTTCTTGACCTAGCCCACGAGCTCCCTCTTTCTCAGGGTCCACGCTCCCGCGGTAATCTGCAGATGAAAGGCGCTCCGGAGGAGATTCCAGCCTCCCTGGCACCGACGCCCGGGATATTCTTGGTTGAGTGCTGCCTCCTGGCGGCGGCGCTACTGCCCAGACACCTTTCCGACCTGTGGAGACCACTTTTAATTTGGGATCGCTAAGCTGATGCAATCGCTCCCCCAAGGGGGCGGGAGTCGCGAACCCAGGGGAAGAGACCCCTCCCCCGGCTCCAAGCAGGCGCCGCCTCCTCTCCCCTGTCCCCTTGGGGCTTTCCAGAACTGGGTCCTTTCGAACTCTCAGCCGAGTGACTCCGGGCTGGACGCAGAGGTCACCAGGGTTTGGGGCTCCCTTTGCCCAGACCCCGTCGGGCCGCCAGCTGGAGCTGGATTGGGTGGGTGGAGTGCGCGTTCCTGGGGCGGAGGACTCGTCTCTAAGGCTATCCACGGTCATTTTCATTTCCACGGGCAGTGCAGCTGTGGCGGAGCCAGGAGAGGGCTGGGGTTGCGGGGCCCCTCGGTTCGCGGACCTTTGTTCCCATCGCCTACACCTACCGCAGCCCCTTCTTCCAGTGGGGGTGGCGGCTGCTTGACCAGGCGGAGGCTCTGGAGGGGGAAGTCTGGCGTGGTGGGGTCGTGGTCCCCCCAAAGCGGAGCCCTGGTCGGTCCCGTGGTCATACCTGGACTTTTGGGGAGGGTCAGCTCTTCAGAGGGACTCTTGAGTGCAGACGGTGGCTGGGTCGGGACTTGGGAAAGCGAGACCCTAGAGCCGCAGATACTGGACCGACAGGGGATCCGGGAATGCGGGGTAGGGGCAGAGTGGGACAAAGGGACAAAGGTGAGCCGGCGAGCGGGGGCGGAGGGGGGAGGGGAAGGGGCGAGGGATCACTTTCGGGGAGTGCGGGGGCGGGGTCCGGCGGAGTTCGCGCCACTGGCCTGGCGGTCCTGGCTGCCTGGGCGCACCTGCTTCGTCCTGAATCTGAGCGCGCGCCTCCTCCTACCTTCCCTTTCGTGGCCGTAGCGCATCGGTCTCGGCACTTCCACTGGGTCTCCCACATCTGGATGTGGGGTAGAGCAGCCAGGAGGCTCCTGAAGCCGGGAAAGGGCGCTAGATGAGAACCTTTTCGTTTTGCTTTCTTTCTTCCATCTACAGAACAAAAAGTCAATCCCAAACCATCGAAGGCCTCTTACTAAGCCTGAAAACCTAACTCTGCTTGCTTTCCCTTTGTTACTTTCGGAAGAATAAATAACTCTGAAGCACGGGGCGGGGCGGAGGGGGGCTCCTGGAGGTCAAATTCAAGGACTTGCCCAGGAGTCCAGCCAGCTGGAAAGTCAGGCAAGGAGGAAGCCCACCGTCATTATTTCATTGTTCATGCAGCAGACACTAGCTGAGCCCTGCGCTAGGTGATGCAGTGGTGAACGAAGCTCTCCTGAAGCGACCCTCTAGTGAGATGACAACTGACCACACCCATGGTCAGGGTCACTGGGAAGAATGTCCCAAGGCAGGTTTGTGGCCACAGCAGGGAGGTCAGTGTGGCTGGGATGGAGTGAGGGAGACAGTGAGGCCAGCTGGGGAGCAGCCTGGGTCTACAAGGGCATGAACGTGTCCTTGGAATAATTCGGACATTTGGTGCCAGTGAATCTGGATTTCTCTGTCTCTGGGTGCAGTGTAAGTTGGCGCCTATCCAGTGGCAGAATCCCTGAGTACTCCTTCCCTGGGTTGTTTGGCAGCAGGCAGGTGCGGGTTGCAGGGTGTGGCCTGAGACCAGCAAGCTGACCTTGGCCTCAAGGCAGCAGTCACAGGTGGAATTCTGTGAAGTGCCACTCCCTGAGGACAGAGATTTATGCGATTGTCTACATTCTGAGTGGTTTAATGTGCCTCCCAAGAAGTCTGCTTGGGAAAATTGCATGTGCTTCATTCTCTAATTTTGAATATAAAGGAGCTTGCATAATTTTTTAAAATATTTATTTATTTATTTGAAAGTCAGAGAGAGGAGAGGCAGAGAGAGTGAGATCCTCTATCCACTAGTTCACTCCCCAACTGGCTGTAACAGCTGGAGCTACGCTGATCAGGAGCCAGGAGCTTCTTCTAGGTCTCCCATGCAGGTGCAGGGGCCCAAGGTCTTGGACCATCATCTACTGCTTTCCCAGGCCATAGCAGAGAGCTGGACCGGAAGTGGAGCAGCCAGGACTCAAACTGGAGCCCATATGGGATGCTGGCACCGCAGGCAGAGGCTTAGCCCACCATGCCACGCTATAGTTTTTTTATTCTGAAAAAAAAAAAAAATCAGTATTCTCCCCACCTCTGATAAGTAAACATTCAATAGATATTTAAATAACACAGGTTTGAAGGGACACCCATTCATTAGCTTGCCCAGGGTACCATGGCCCAATTGTCTCTTTTTAAAAAAAATTCAGGGGCCCACGACGATCGTGGCTCACTTGGTTAATCCTCCACCTGCAGCGCTGGCGTCCCATATGTGTGCCGGGATCTAGTCCTGGTTGCTCCTCTTCCAGTCCAGTTCTCTGCTGTGGCCCGGGAGGGCAGTGGAGGATGGCCCAAGTGCTTGGGCCCCTGCACCTGCAGGAGAGGCCAGGAGGAGGCACCTGGCTCCTGGCTTTGGATCAGCATAGCTTCGGCCATGGCAACCATCTGGGGGGTGACAATGGAAGGAAGACCTTTTTCTCTGTCTCTCTCTCACTGTCTAACTCTGTCAAATTAAAAAAAAAATTCAGAGAGATTGACAACTCCCTTTTGTTGGCTCAGCCCCCCCAAATGCCCACAATGGCTGGGACTGGGCCAGGCCAAAACTGGGAGCTGGGAGCTCTTTCCAGGTCTCCCCGCAGGAGTAGCAGAGACCCATCTACTTGAGCCCTCATTTGCTGCCTCCGAGGGTGTGCATTAACAGGAAGCTGGAGTCTGGAGGGGAGCTCCAACCCAGACTTCTGGGACCCAGTGTCCCAAGTGGTGTCTTTCATATTTCACCAAACGCCCACCTTTCCACTGGTCTCTCAATCTGGCGACACACATGTCAACGTCAGCTGAACGACTTGGAGAGCTGAACACTGGGCGGCCTTACCTGATGCTTGGCTGGACCCCCACAGGTAACCTTCCTTGGTTTACCTTAGGGGCAGAAATGGCACCAAAAGCTGCCCTAACTGAGCTGCTGCATGCCCTCTGCAGAACTAAGGATAGCACGGGAGTGAGAGAGGGAGGAGGGGAATTGTCAGGGGCCTGGGGTGGGGGCGCCATCCACCACAGGCAAAGCTCAAACGCACCATCAGTGCTGGGCTACTGGGAAGAGCAGAGGCTGGGGAGGGAATAGGAGGAGGAGCTGAGACGCGGAGAGGAGAAAGTGCCTGGAGGCCAGCAGGCGTGGAGGTCCTCTGGATCTGAACGGGCAGTCGCAGCTCCAGCCCGTCCCCTGGCCCCTCCCCACTGCCGGCCAGAGTCGCACATGTGTTTTCCTGTTTTCCAATTCGGTCCCCGTCACCCTCTGCCTTTTCTGCTCCTCAGAGCCAACCAGCCGCTGCACGAGGCATAACCCCTGGTTCCCCTAACCAGCACCAGCCCCCACCCCCCAGCGTGCTGTAGCCCCTCCTCCCCGCACCTGCCCAAAGGTCACGGGACAGGTAAGAGGTGGGAGGGGGCGAGAGGGGACGTGCAGGAGGACAATAGAGCGAGCCCTGAAAAAATCGGCCAAAGGGAGACCCAAGAGCTGCCTGTTTCCTGGTCACTGACCCAGCCCAATCTAGGCAGGAGCTTCTGCCCAGACTGTCGCTAATGGAAGCCCTGGCCACAGGAGTAAACAGTTTCCTTCTTGTTTCACTTTTTTTTTTTTTTTTTTTGAGGGACTCTCTTAGCCACAGTGGAATACAGAAAAACAAATGGAGAACTGTAGAGGGAGGGGCCGAGCGGCTAGCCTGAAGTGATGGGGGAATGGAGCCATCCCAAAGTGTGTGTGTGTGTGTGTGTGTGTGTGCGCGCGCGTTTTCTGTTTCTGTTGTTAAGGGAGGCAGTGCATACCAGTTGGAGCCAGGAAGGCAGGACGAGGGGTCTGGTGGGGCGTGGGGGAGGGAATGGAGAGCCAAGACCCTGACCTGCGTGCTGGTTCCTAGACTAACGGGGTCTTTGCTGTTCGTGGGTAGGGGCAGCATGTGGGGCTCCGCTGGCTGCTCAGCACGCTGGGGGCTCCTGCTGCTTGTTTGCTCAAAGCCCTGAATCTAAAACTTTCCCAGGTTGTCCCCTGAGTGTGTGGTCCTATAATCTCCCCAGTTCCTCAGAGAGGAGTGCGCCTTCGGCCGCGGAAGATGACCAGGGGGCGCTGTTCTATCTTGCGGTTTCTCCTGCAAAGTCTGGAGAAAGTCTGCCAGAGCCCCTTTAGGTGAGCCTACGGGCGCTGCTGGTCCTGGGCTGCCCGACTGGCCGGAGGCATTGCGCGGACCCCAGGCGCCCGGGGAAGAACGTGAGCTGCCGCAGGAGTGCCTCTGGCCCATGTGCTAGGCAGGGCTTGAGACAAGAGGAGGGCTTCTCCACGCTGCGCAGCCTCCCCGGCCGCGTGCGTGGGCCGCTGGAGTGGGCTGGGAGGGAGTCCCCGCTCGCAATTCCTGGCCAGACCACTAGGGCATGCTGTTTGCTGGAGTGTGGGTTTCATCGGGGCTGGTTTCTGTCTCAAGATCCCAGAAGAGGACTTCACTTGTCCGACACCACCGGTCGGGAACGAAGCCCTGCCTGGTCTGCCCCAGCGCTGCCTCCCGGCTCTCTCTTCCTTCTCTCACGTTAGGCTACATGTCCACCGTTGGTGCCGGTGAATTGGTCTTAAAAGGACTGGCTTGATGATGTGTTTCTCTGTGCCTGTGTCTGCTTCACAAGTGGGTACCCTTAGCACAGCCCCGCGATCTAGAGGACTAGTAATTACCTCTCCTCCCCTCCCCCCGAGGATGAGAAAGGGGAGGAGCGGCCGGGAAGGAAGTGAACCAGCCTCAGCCTAGGCTACTGGCTGGAGGACGGCACAGCCTTTCTGTTTCATCTAATCACATCTTCCCCCAGGTGATTCATGAGGGAGCCGCCTGCAGCGCCTTCCTGTGTGAAAGGCAGGCCTGGAGACTAGGGCAGATCGGAGGAGTGGGTGACTGGGGGGGGGGGGGATAGGAGGAGCTCTGGGTTTGGAGTGGGGTCCCCCCACCCTGTGGGTGACTGAGTGCCTGCCCCAGTGAGATAATGTGCTCGAGTGCTTAGCGGCTGTGGTCTGGTGAGTGCTGGAGGAAGCCAGCTATTACTATTACAGGAGAGTTTTGGGGGGTGCTGGGAGGAAAGGAAAGCGATTTCAGGTATTTGTGAAGCTGTGTTGGCGGAAGCAGGATCTTTGGATAGGGCTAGCACCGGGTGACCCCCTCCTGGTCCAAACAAAATGTGCAAGGGGCTAGCCGGGGGAGGGGGTGTGGAGCATAGATAAGTCTCCCTGGGGTTTTTAGATCCCTGCTGCTCTCCGGTTGTAGAATAAGGTTGTAGAATAACCGAAGAGGAAGCGGGTAAGGAGGGGGCAGGCTGGTGGATTTCAGGACAGATACATTCGCAAAAGAGACTGAGAACAGAGGGTTTCAAGTAGACTACGGAGATAGAATAAACTCTGATTTCCAACAAGTGCTTTGCTTCCTCTGCTGGTTCTGGGCCTGTCTGTCCAGAATAGCTCAGTGAAGTCGTATTTCCCCATGTTTTTAAAAAATTGAAGGAAGCTTGTATTGGGGGAAGGTGTTTATAGAAGTTCCCCCTACCCCCAGGGACCTTGGTCTGCCTTATTAAGGATGAAAACCCACGTGGGCGGGGTGAGGCTTAAGCTCATTCCTTGACCTCATTCCATTAGAAGTTGCTGGGGTCCCGATGGTCCTGGTTTTGGGGCAGCCTCCCGCCCCGCGTGGGGAAGTGTGCGCAGTTACCCAGTCACGAGGCGCAGGGACAGCGCTTAAACTTCCTCTAATCTCCGCCTGTGAGCAAGGCTTTGTGTCTCAGTGTGCAGCCTTCCTGCCTCTTCATGGTTTGGGGTGGAGAAGTGAGGCGAGGGTGGCGCCCTCGCAGTGCCCCCTCCCTGTCCTCAGCTAACTTGCTGGGGGACAGCTTTGCTTGGGCGCCCTGCTGACTGTCCTTTCTTCTGCGCTCCCTGTCCCTGAGCAGAGCTGACAAAGGAGATTCCTGTGAGAGCCTTGCCTTCTTATCGCCAGAAAGTGCTGAGCCAAGAGCTCCTGGCTGCCCCTTTTGCAGATGTGAAGGGCCAATGAACCTTGGACCCAGACAGTTGCTTAACACCCCCTCCCCCGTCCTCACCCCTTCCTTCCCCCTCCCTCAACCCCTCCACCCTTCTTGACTTAAATCCCTAGGCGGTTGTCTGGTCTTCCCTTCCACTGCTGGCTGAGGAGGAGGAGCGGTTGGACTGGCCATTCCTGGAGGGCGCGTCTCTACGCCACGGCCCTGGGAACCTGCTCGCGTCCAGGACCAGGGAGTAAGTGTACAGCCCACTGCCCTTGCCTGCCTCCCCTCTGCTGCTCTGCACTTTGCAGTCTCTTCCTCCCTGGGCGCCTCTGGCCCTGCCCTGTCTCCACTCGCCTGAGTAGCCGACCCTGTTTCTCCCCCAGCTGTCCCGCGCTGTGTTTCTTGAGAACCACAGCCTTCGCTTCAGCTGTTTCTCTGCCTGGGCTTTGGCTGTGTCTCTGCCACGGCAGCCCCCAGTGGGGAGCCGGTCAGCAGCGGCCTCAGGTCCTCAGGTCGTCTTTGGGTCGCCCTTCTTTTTTTGGGTGGTATGACTGTGCTGATGTGAAGGCTTTGGTGGCGGGAGACCTGGAGTCCTAGAGACTGGGCAAGGCATCCGGGGAGAGGGAGGACAAGGCAGAGACAATGAGGCTGCTGGGCTTTGCCAGGGCTGCGGACTCCAGCTGGGGGTGGTGTGAGGGATGCTTCCAGGACAGTAACCGGCTTGTGGGGTTCCAGGAGGTGATCTGGGGAACCTTTCAGTTTTCCAGAGCTAGGGTCTTTGGGCGGAGAAAGCACCGTGAGGGGAACCACACAGAGTGGCTGCTCTCAACGTTTGTTTCTGATATTGTATCTAGCACAGGTGATGAGTGAGGCTGAAGTTGGGAGGGAAGTCAGACCTTTTGGGTAAGGCTGAAAACTCCAATTCAAAGTGCTTTGGTTACACCTGGGACCTGCCAAGCCGCCCCATGTGCCTGTCTTGTTTCACTGGAGGTCCCGACAGAACTAGGATTTCGTTTTCTCTTGGCAAATCAGGTAGACGGCACCATCCTGGTGATAAGAGACAGATGCTGTCTTTCTGGGGGAGTGAGTGCCTTACCTTCAGAATTTGGGTTGGGGTCATTTTGATGAGCCAGCTGGAGAGGAGGAGGTTGCTCAGAGATGGGAAGCAGGAGGGAGGTCTCAGAAGTGGTGGGTGGGCCGCCCATACCGGCTCCTGTGCGTGCCAGGGGAGAGGTCTGGCTAATTACCACCAGCCATCCAATCTGTCTCCTCTTTCTTCCTTGGAGGGCCATGCCAAGAAGCTGGTGAAGGCTTTCCTGTCCTCTTGCACCATGGTCGACGGCGTCAAATATGAAGTGGCCTCCCAGCATGAGCCAGATGGCGGCCCTGTGGAAGATGGGGCCAGCCCGGGGTCCGAGCAGGTCAAGCTGAAGAAGGAGATCTCGCTGATTAACGGCGTGAGCCTCATTGTGGGGAACATGATCGGCTCGGGCATCTTTGTCTCCCCCAAGGGTGTGCTCATGTACAGTGCCTCCTTTGGCTTCTCCCTGGTCATCTGGGCTGTCGGGGGCTTCTTCTCTGTGTTCGGGGCCCTTTGCTATGCGGAACTGGGCACCACCATTAAGAAATCTGGAGCCAGCTATGCCTACATCCTGGAAGCCTTCGGGGGACTCCTCGCCTTCATCCGCCTCTGGACCTCCCTGCTCATCATCGAGCCCACCAGCCAGGCCATCATTGCCATCACCTTCGCCAACTACTTGGTGCAGCCCTTCTTCCCCAGCTGCTTTGCCCCCTATGCTGCCAGCCGCCTGCTGGCTGCTGCCTGCATCTGTAAGTGGGGCTGGGCAGGAGGCAGTGGGCGGAGGCTGGGATGCAAGTCTGGTTAGACAGCAAGAAGATGGGAACGGATGCCTCTGCCAAAACCAAGTTTGTGTAGAAATTCAGTTTACTGTAGAGCGTAAACAAAAATGGTAGCAACCTGCGTTTCCTCAACTTCCCATGGTAAGAAGCAGTTTGCATGTTCTTCCTTGAGTCTTTTAATAAAGGTTTTTTTTTTTTTTTAAATATTAATTTATTTGAAAGGCAGATTTAGGGCAGAGAGAGAGAGAGAGATCTTCCATCTGCTGGTTCATTCCCCAAGTGGCCTTATCAGCCAGCACTGGGCCAGGCTGAAGCCAGGGGCTTCTTTCAGGTCTCCCATGTGGGTGACTGGGGCTCAAACACTTGGGCCATCTTTTGCTGCTTTTCTCAGGCCATTTAGAAGGGAGCTGGTTATGAAGTGGAGTAGCTGGGATTTGAACCTGTAGTCATATGGGATACCAGCATCGCAGGTGGTAGCTTTTTACCCATTCCACCACAATGCTAGCCCCTCCAGATCTACTTTTTTTTTAAAAAAAAGTTTCATGTTATTCCTTCTTAATTTTAAAACTGTAGTTTATTTAACCACCCAGCCCTCTGCTAATGGCCATGTAGGTAGCTCCAGGTTTTCAGCCTTACAGATAATGCTCCAGTGAATATCCTTTTGCACTTGCATGAGTATTTCTGTGGTCTAGATTTTTTTAAAAAGATTTATTTATTTATTTGAAAGGCAGAGTTACAGAAAGGCAGAGAGAGGTCTTCCATCTGCCAGTTCACTCCCCAGATGGCTGCAATGGTCATAGTTTGGCCGATCCGATGCCAGGAGCTTCTTCCAGGTCTCCCATGCAGGTGCGGGAGCCCAAGGACTTGGGCTGTTCTCTGTTGCTTTTCCAGGCCATAGCAAAGAGCTGGATTGTAAGTGGAGCAGCCATGACTTGAATTGGCGCCCATATGGGATGTGAGCACTGCAGGCGGTGGCTTTACCCCCTACGCCACAGCGCCAGCCCCTAGATTTTTTTTTTAAGATTTATTTATTTTTACTTGAAAGTTACACAGAGAGAGAAGGAGAGGCAGAGAGAGAGGTCTCCCATCCGCCTGTTCACTCCCCAGATGGCAGCAACGGCCAGAGCTGCAGTGATCCAAAGCCAGGAGCCAGGAGCTTCTGGATCTCCCACGTGGGCGCAGGGGCCCAAGGACTTGGGCCATCTACTGCTTTCCCAGGCTACAGCAGAGAGCTGGATTGGAAGTGGAGCAGCCGAGACACGAACTGGTGCCCATATGGGATGCTGGCACTGCAGGTGGCGGCTTTACCCACTTCGCCACAGCGCCGACCCTGCACCTAGATTTTGAAGATTTTATTGGGGGGCCAGTGCTTTGGCATAGCGGGTAAAGCCACCGCCTGCAGTGCTGGCATCCCATATGGGTGCTGGTTTGAGTCCTGGTTGTTCCACTTCCAGTCCAGCTCCCTGCCAATGTGCCTGGGAAAGCAGTGGAGGATGATCAAAGTGCTTGGGCCCCTGCACCCACATGGGAGACCCAGAAGAAGCTTCTGATTCCTGGTTTTGGATCGGCCCAGCTCCGGCTGGTGGATGTGGCCGTTTGGGGAGTGAACCAGTGTTGGAAGACCTCTTTATCTGCCTCTGCCTTACAAATAAATGAATCTTTTAAAAAGAAATAAAGTAGGCTTGCTCTTTAAAAAAAGAATTTATTGGGACCACTGCTGTGGTGGAGTGAGTAAAGATGCCTTTGATGACTCCATCCCATGTGGGCACTGGTTTGAGTCCCAGCTTTTTTTTTTTTTTTTTTTTAAGATTTACTTATTATTTATTTGAAAGTCGGAGTTACACACAGAGAGAAGGAAAGACAGAGAGAGATTGAGAGAGAGAGAGAGAGAGGTCTTCCATCCGCTGGTTTACTCCCCAGTTGGCCGCAATGGCCGGAGCTGAGCTGATCTGAAGCCAGGAGCCAGGAGCTTCTTCCTGGTCTCCCATGCAGGTGCAGGGGCTCAAAGACTTGGGCCATCTTCCACTGTTTTTCCAGGCCATAGCAGAGAGCTGGATCAGAAGTGGAGCAGCCAGGACTTGAACTGGTGCCCATATGGGATGCCAGCACTGCAGGCGGCGGCTTCACCCCCTATGCCACAGCTCCAGCCCCAGGTGTTCCACTTCTGATTCATCTCCCTGCGAATGCACCTAGGAAAGCATTGGAAGATAGCCCAAGTGGTTGGGCCCATGTTCCCATGTGGGAGACCCAGAAGAAGCTCTTGGCTTCTGACAGGCCCAGCTCTGGTTATTGTGGCCATTTGGGGAGTGAACCAGTAGATGGAAGATCGCTCCCTCTCTTTCTCTGTCTCTCCCTCTCTTTCTCTGTCTCTCCCTCTCTTTCTCTGTCTCTCCCTCTCTCTCTGTCTCTGTAACTCTGCCTTTCAAATGGCAGAGTTACAGAGAGAAAGAGATCTTCCATCTTCTGGTCACTCCCCAAATGGCTGCAATGGCTGGGGCCCTGCCAGTCAGAATCTAGGAGCTTCATCTGGGTCTCCCTTGTGGGTTTAGGGGCCCAAGCACTTAGGCCATCCACCACTGCTTTCCCAGGCACATTAGGGAGCTGAATCAGAAGTGGAGCAACTTGGACTCAAACTGGCACCTATAAGGGATGCTGGCATTGCAGGTGGCAGCTTTACCTGCCACACCACAACACCCACCCCAAGGGCTAGATTCTTGAAAGCATCATTTTAGTCTACCTTGGCTTTCTCTCCATCTCATCAGTAAAATATTATCTAAATCTGTACCAGATGGAAGACCTTTCTCCCTGTCTCTCCCTCTTTTTGTTTGTCGCTCTACCTCTCAAATAAATAAATAAAATCTTAGAAACAAGTGAACAGACTCACATTAGAGGTGCTGAGAGGAGGGTCTACAGCCTCACCTCCCTGGTGCCTCTGTTCTAGAGAAGTGCCCTTCTAGCCTGGGAGAGCCTGGGACCCTTGGAGATGCCCCCACCCCCAGCTGTGAAGCAGCTCAGGCACTTTGTCAGTTGAAGGGGCGGAGCAGCAGCAGTGGGGGCGGGGCGGATGCAGGAATTTCCCAACAGGTGCAGTGGATCACTGGGTCACTTCTCTCCAATCAGCCTTGTGTCCTTTCCCCTTTCGGTTTCTCTATTGCTGCATTTACTCTTCAGCTTCCTCTCCCGCCTCCCTGGTTTGCTGTTGTGTAGAGAACTGGCTGTCCTCTGTGAGGTCCTCCGGGGTCGCCTGGGTCCATGAGTGGGGCTCCAACTCCTCTCTGTGGATGGGATGTTTGCAGTGCATGGAGACGGTCGGAGACGGCTAGCAGGCTCTGCCTTGTGTTGCAATGGGGGTTTCCCTGAGGACTTACATGTGATCTGTAGTTTCTCTTGCAGCATTTGCAGATGATCTGAAAGGCTAATTTTAGGATCTGTTGGCCTGGGGGCCCCTCAAATGGAGGTGGGGACTTCTCCATCTTGTGTAGAAAAGGCTTAGTTCCTCCTCTAGCATTTCCAAGATGGTGGCAGCACTTTAAGCACTGGGATTCTATTATTTTAACCATCTTTGTTGAAATGTTTAGACCCAGTGACGTGTTTGCTTGTCTGCGTAATTTGACATTTCTTTTGGTGATTCAAGGTCACTGTGACAGTCTCGATTCTTCTGTGACAATGAGGCCTTCCCGGGCCCCTGAGACAGGTGCTTCCTTGGGCTCTCAGGCTGGGGGCCTGACTCTCCTCCTTTCTGCTCTCCTCTGGTTTCTGTCTGTGTCATCTGACAGCTGTTGCTCCTTGGTTCTGGCATGGTGCCTACCTCCACCAGTCACCCCTTTTCAACTTGCTGCTTCTAATTTGGGAGTAGAGACATAATCAAACCCTTGAACAGCCACGTACACAAACACACACATGTCCAGCCTTGTCAGAATATATGCGAAGTGGCCATGATTATGGCTGAGTCTGCAGCGCTCCCCAGAAAGTGGGGGCAAGTAGTTTTTTTTTTTTCTTAAAAAGATTTTGTTTATTTGAAAGAGTTACAGAGAGAGGTAGAGCCAGAGAGAGAGGGAGGTCTTCCATCTGCTGGTTCACTCCCCAAATGGCCACAACAGCCAGAGCTGAGCTGATCCGAAGCCAGGAGCTTCTTCTGGGTCTCCCACGCGGGTGCAGGGGCCTAAGGACTTGGTCCATTTTCTACTGCTTTCCTAGGCCATAGCAGAGAGCTGGATTGGAAGGGGAGCAGCTGGATCTCAAACCGGTGCCCATATGGGATGCTGGCACTGCAGGTGGTGGCTTTACCTGCTATGCCACAGTGCTGCCCCCCCCCCCCCCGCCACCCTTTATTTTAAATATTTTATTTATTTATTTGAGAGGCAGAGTTATAGAGAGGGGAGGAGACAGAAAGGTCTTCCATCTGCTGGTTCACGCCCCAAATGGCCACAACTGCCGGAGCTGGGCTGATCCGAAGGCAGTAGCCAGGAGCTTCTTCCAGGTCTTCCATGTAGGTGCAGGGGCCCAAGCACTTGGACCATCCTCTGCTGCTTTTCCAGTCCTTAAGCAGGGAGCTGAACTGGAAGAGGAGCAGCTGGAACAGAAACTGATGCCCACATGGGTTGCTGGCCCTGCAGGCAAAGGCTTAGCCTACTATGCCACAGTGCCAGCCCTGAGCATGTAGTTTTGTGCATTGATCTATGGTGTCTGTTTGAGAGGATTCCCGATGAGGTAAAAGTGCTTCTGTCCTGTGTTTGAGGCTTGGCTTAATAGCTGTGTGACCCTATGCAGGGGGCAGTAGTGGACAGTGACTGTGTAGTTTTTTTTTAAAGATTGATTTATTTATTTGAAAGGCAGAGTTACAGAGAGAGAAAAGGGGAGGTAGAGAGATCTTCAAAGCCAGGAGCTTCCTCTGGGTCTCCCACATAGGTGACAGGGGCCCAAGGACTTGGGTGGTCTTGTTGCTTTCTCAGTCACATTACCAGGAAGCTGGATTGGAAGTGGAGCAGCTGGGACTCAAACCTGTGCCCATATGGGATGTTGGTGCTGCAGGTGGCAGCTTAATCTGCTACACCGCAGCGCCGGCCCCTGACTATGTACTTCTAAACCAGGGCGAGAATGAAAACCACAAATCATGAGTAAGATGTGGATGATTATTATGTTTAAACTACAAACTTTCTTGGTTGGCTGCTTATGGGCCTTTTTATCCTCTTCCTGTGCCAAGCTTCTCGCGAGTGGTGATGGTTGGATACCTGTGATATTCCTGCAGAGATAGGATCTGGAATTTGTCCTATCTTTAATAACTTCGGAGAGGCATTGCAATCTGGAAGAAGGTTCAGAGGGGCAACCGTGATTGCAGGAATTTAGTATTTATGGATGTATTCCTTCAGCCTCTCTTTCGTGAGCCCCTGGCACCAGATGCTGAGACCTGTGAGAATATTCTGGTTAGCTTAAGTGAGGATTTAGGCAAAATCTTAGGATTTAGCAAAAAGAAGGGCTTTGACACAGGGCTTTCATTGTTTCGTACTCTCAGGAGACATTTGTTTAGGGTGTGCTGTGTGGTAGAGACTTTATGTTGAGAAGAGACACAGGGTCCTGGCCACCCAAGGAGTCAGTGCAGGAGAGAGGAGGACCCGCTAACAATTACCCCGCAGTGTAATGAGTGTGGCAATCAGGACACCACGGGACTGAGTGGGACAGTGTTATTTTCATCCTGCAGAAACTTCCTAGAGAACACGATATGTGAGCCAAATTTTGAAAGTGATGCACCTAGGACATTTCTCGCAGAGGGAACTGCATGTGCAAAGATGTGGAGGTGTGAAAAGGCACAGAATGTTACAAGAATTCCAGGTAGTTGGTATGACTGGAATGTAGGGTGGGAGAAGGGCAAAGGTACAGCCCAGGGAGAGGAGGATCTTTCTCTTTTTTTTTTAGGACTTTTTAAAAAGATTTTATTTGAGAGGTAGAGAGAGGTCTTCCATCCGCTAGTTCACTCCCAAATGGCCTCAACAGCCCGACCTGGGCCAATCTGAAGCCAGGAGCCAGGAGCTTCTTCTGGGTCTCCCATGTGGGTGCAGGGGCCCAAGGACTTGGGCCATCTTCTGCTGCTTTCCAGGCCAAGCAGAGAGCTGGACTGGAAGTGGAGCAGCTGAGTCTCGAATTGGCGCCCATATAGGATGCTGGCACTGCAGGCAGAGGGTTAGCCTACCATGTCACAGCTCTGGCCCCAGAAGAGGGTTTTATGTGGTGCAGAATAGACAGCTTAGACTTCACCTTGAAGACACAGGGGAATGGTCACAGCAAGGGGAGGGGAGGTGGAGGTGGTGAAACGATCAGATTTGGTTCAAAGGGAGAGCTCTGGTGGCCAAGGGGAGAGGGTTTTTGGAAAGAATGGGAGATAGAAGGTGGAGGGACCGGTTTAGGGACCTGAAACCCGAGAGCTCACGTGAACCTTCACTGTGGAGTGGCCTCAGGACCAGAGATGAGGGAACGGATAAAAAAATAATGACAGGGTGGAATTTCTAGGAATTCTGCATGTAGAATACGGGAGCTCTCGGAGGTGCAGGTAAGGGTGTGAGCTTGGGCACCATGGGGAGTAGGAAAGGTAGACTGAGCAAGGCAGAGGAGGCATCTAGGGGTTCAGTGGGCTGTGTCTGTGGCCCTCCTTTTTTTTTTTTTTTTTTTTTTTTTTTTTGGTGTAAAGATTTATTTATTTAAAAGTCAAAGTTATGCAGAGGCAGAGAGAGGGAGAGAGGTCTTCCATCTGCTGGTTCACTCCCCACATGGCTGCAGGCCATAGCAGAGAGCTGGATGGGAAGTAGAGCAGCAGGGACTTGAACTGGTGCTGATGCTGGATGCCAGCACTGCAGGTGGTAGCTTTACCTGCTAAATCGTAGCGCCAGCCCCTTTTTAAATTTTTGAAATTTAATTTATTTTTAAAAAAGATTTATTCATTTGAAAGGCAGAGATAGAGAGAGGCAGAGAGAGAGAGAAAGAAAGACATATCTTCCATCTGTTTGTTCACTACCCTCATGGCTGCAATGGCCAGCACCGAGCCAGGCTGAAGCCAAAAGCTAGGAGTTTCTTCCAGGTCTCCCACGTGGATGCAAGGGCCCAAGCACTTATCTTCTGCTACTTTCCCAAGCACATTAGCAGGGAGCTAGATCGGAAGTGGAGCAGCCGGGACTTGAACCCACACCCATATGGGATGCTGGCACTGCAGATGAGAGCTTTACCTGCTCTGCCACAGTGCCAGCCCTGTGGCCCTTCCAAGCAGTGGCTGTCTTGGGGCATCATGACTGTGAGCTGCATCAGGTTCCCAGCAGCTGAATCACACTTACCTAACAAGCAGCTCCTGTGCGAATGCTAAAGCCTGTTTATGCATGCGCCATGGTGGGCGTATGTGTGTGCGATTTCTAATGACCAGGATGTGTGGGAGTTTACTACTTGGGGATCCCCTTCCTGGGATCGTAGTCACTGGGAAACCAATCTAGTAATCAGGAGGCTGCTTGTAGCACATGGAATTGGGACACAGGAAGAAAGTTGAATCATCTATGAAAAGTTTATGAAGTTGGGGGGCTGCATCAGACACAGAGCTGTGTGGAAGAGAAGCCAGGCTGTCCATTCGGCACCTGTGTGTGACGGGCTGGGAGGGGTAGTGAGCCGTGTCCTGGGGCATCCGTCTGCGTGAAAGCAGTCAAGCTGGGCTGAGGCACCCAAGCCGCTCTGTTTTCTTTTTTTTCTTTTTTGACAGGCAGAGTTAGACAAAGAGAGACAGAGAGAAAGGTCTTCCTTCTGTTGGTTTACCCCACAAAGTGGCCGTTACAGCCGGAGCACTGTGCCGATCCGAAGCCAGGAGCCAGGTGCTTCTTCCTGGTCTCCCATGCGGGTGCAGGGCCCAAGGACCTGGGACATCCTCCACTGCACTCCCGGGCCACAGCAGAGAGCTGGCCTGGAAGAGGAGCAACCGGGACAGAACTGGTGCCCCAACCAGGACTAGAACCCGGGGTGCCGGCGCCGCAGGTGGAGGATTAGCCTAGTGAGCGGCGGCGCCGGCCAGCTGCTCGGTTTTCTAAGGGCCCTGTCCCATCTGGCTTCTCTGACTCATCCGGGACACTCTTCCCCGTCTCTCTCTGCTCCAGCTGCACCAGCCTTCTTGCCTTTCCCCAGATGCCTTCAGAACTTACTCCCTCGTTCCTTTCACACAAAGACCACCTTCCCGGAGACCTGTCCTATCTCAGGCGGTCCCTCTCGCTCCCCTGCCCTGTGCTGTTTTTCTAGTAACTCATCACAGTGATTGTTTACCTGCGTGTTGTCTGCCTGTTGCTCTGGTGTATAAACATCGTGAGAGCAGGACTTTGTTTCGCTCACTGCTGGATCTCTGGCACCTGGAACGGGTCCAGGAATCTGCTAGGTGCTCAGTCAACATGTGTTGAGTGAGGAAGGGGGCAGAATATTCTAGGCCCAGGCAAAGGCAGCATAAAGGGCAGAGGTGAGGAAGAAGGCAGGGGTGTGAGGTGTGCAGGGGGGATTGGGAGCTATGAGGGGCAAAACGTGGCAGCCAAGAGGCGAGAGCGCAAGGCCTCCCTTCCCAGGGGCTTTGGATTTCTGTGAGCAGTCACTGAAAGATTTGAGCAGGAAGTGACAAAGCTGGGGTGGAACCGAGGGGACAAGGCTGGAGGCAGACACAACATTCAGAAGCTCTCCCAGCGATCCAGGCAGGAAATGACAACAGCCTGAGCGAGGGTGGTGGCACTTGGGTAGACAGGAAGGCAAAGACCTGAGCAACTTAGTCATCGGTGCAACCAATGAGACTTATGTGGAAGTTGGATGTGAGAGGAAGCTGTCAGGAATGCTGCTACCAGCCCGCAAGTTCTCGCCAGCAAGGGCTCTGCTTGTGTTAGTAGGAGCCGCTGTACCTTTAGCAAAGGAACAGAGAGAGGAGTGTGACAAATATTCTCTGAATGAAGGGACAAGGTTTCTAGTTTGGGCAACTGATAAGTAGTGGTAGCATTTATAGGGAGGAGGACGATGGAATCATGTTGAATTGGAAATTTTTTTGTAGGCTGGTAGGTGGATGTGCCCATTTGGAGCTTAGGAGAGAGATAGGGCTGGAGACTGAACACTCAGCAATGTTCCTGAAGCACTGGCCATGTTCCCAGCACTGGTTGTTGTCTGCACGGAGCTGTGCCTGTGTGTGTGTGTGTGTGCGTGCGTGTGCTTACAACACAGCGATCTCAGGGCAGTCATGCTGCTTGCTTGGCAGCTGAAGGCTCCAAGAAGGAGTCATCCATCAGCCGAAGTAGAAAACTACATTGCCTTGTATAATCCAGCCTTGAAGTCACGTGGTATCAATGCTGCCATACTCTGTAGGTAGAAACATTCACAGCAGATCACCCAGTTTCAAAAGGACAGGACAAACCCTGCCTCTTAACTGGTGGGGTGTCAGTCACATTGTAAGAAGAGTTGGTGAGATGGGAACTGTTGCCGAGACCTCTTTGGAAAGTATGATCTATATTGTGAATGGTGTTGAGGAGTGTAGTGGGCTTTCTCCTAAGGCAATGAAAATCTTAAGGTTTTTAATTTTTTTTTTAAACAAAGATTATTTACTTACTTGAGAGAGAGAGTGAGAGACAGAGAGAAAGAGAGAGAGAGAGAAACTCGTGCTTCCATCCATTGGTTTACTCCTCAAATTCCCACAACAGCTGGGGTTGGCCCAGGCCAAAACCAGGAACTAGGAATTCAGTCTGTTCTCCCATGTGAGTGGCAGCAACCCAGGTACTTGAACCATCATCTGCTGCCTCTCAGGGTGTACAACAGTAGGAAGCCAGGACTCAAACCCAGGCACTCTGATGTGGGATGTGAGCATCTTAACCTCTGTGCTAAACTTCTGCCTCTTAAGCCTTTTTAAAGCAGGAGAGTGACATTTGTGATTTAAGCTTTAGAATTTGTGATTTTTTAAAAGATAACTCTGTATTTAGCATGCAGGATGGGAAGCAGAGAGACCAGTTAGGAAGCTGTTGCCATGATCCTCCTTGGACTAGAGACATCTCTGGGGCATAAGGGACTGGTTACGACTTGGACATTGATTCAATAATGGGTGGAAGATGCTGATAAGATGACCAGGTCTCTGGCTTAGGTAAATGGGTGGATGGTGATGCCAATTGCTTATATGGAGAACACTTGGTTTGAGAGAGAGAAATTGATGTGCTCAGTTTTGCACGTGGGGACTTTGATGTGCCTGGTGATATCCAGTGGGTGATTAGATAGTCGTATGTTTCCAGAATTGGACTTGTAATATGCTTTTGGGAATCATTATTGTATAGATGGTAATAATTGAAATCATGGGAGCAGATGAGATGATCTTGGGACAGGTTATAAAAAGGGAGAACAAGGGGCTGGCGCTTTGACTTAGGGGGTTAATTTGCTGTCTGCAGTGCCAGCATCCCATAGGGGCGCTTGTTCAAGTCCTGGCTGCTCCACTTCTAATACAGCTCCCTGCTAATGTGTCTGGGAAAGCAGCAGAGGGTGGCCCAAGTGCTTGGGCCCCTGCACCCACGTGGGAGACCCAAAAGAAGCTCCTGGCTTTGGCCTGGCCCAGCCCTGGCTGTTGCAGCCATTTGGGAAGTGAACCAGCAAATGAAGATCTCTCTGTCTCTGTCTTTCCCTCTCTCTAACTCTGACTTTCAAATTGATAAATCTAAAAAATATAAAATGGGGTGGGGCAACAAATGGGCTTAGAATAGCATTCTAAGGAAGACTCACATTTGAGGGTCAGGTATTCTGCAAAAAGATGGAGAAAGACTATCTAGAAGAGGAGTAGAACAGAGCAATTCAAGAAGGAATGAATGACTCACAGTGTCCTATCTGCCAAGAGTTTGTAAATCTAGATACTGATTGAGTAAACTTGATTAGATTTATCAAAGTGGGTCACTGGTGACTTTTCTGAGGGTTTTTGCCTAAGGCAATGAAATTTCAGGGCAGTGATAGTTGAATCAGATCTGGTAGTCTATGTGTACTATGTGCTGCATTCTGGGATAGGCCCCTGGGGGCATGAGGATAATTGTTACCCACATAGCTCCAGGGGGGTGGGTTGGACTGGTAGGTAAACTATTCTAGCCGGTGTTTAGTGTGGGGAGGTGGGAGCACAGAGGAAGGGCAGCATGCCTGGGGGAGGTGGGTTTACACTCAAAAGTAGCCTTTCAGGAAGAACTGTAAAGTAAAATAAGGAATGGAAGGACATTTGGGATTGTAACTGGGAGGTCATGGGAAACTCGGTGGAGTGGAGGAGGGGGAAGGGAGCTCAGGCTGCATTGTAGACATGGAGGAGGTGGTATGTGTGTGTGTGTGTGTGTGTGTGTGTGTAGGGATGTGGGTTGGGGGAGGGAACATAGGTATGCCTTCTGGAAGATTGAGTGTAAGCAAGGAGGGTAGTTGTTAGGGAGAGACCATGGCTGAGGGAAAAGACTTAAGCCAGCCTTAGGTTGGTATTGGGGTATGTTTCTGGAGAAGTTGAGGAAATACCCCTGCCCTACCATAGGACCCTCTCTGGTTGGAATGGTTGGGTGCCCTGACTCAGGATTTTTTTCTCTGGAATGGTGCAGGGCATGCCCTTATCCTTTCGGGAGGCAGCAGTAGAAATACTGGTTAAAAGAATCTGGTAGGACTGGATTCAGTCCTAGGTCAGATTTGTTAGCTTCAGTTTCTTCCTCTATAGAATTGGATTCCTACCTCATAGTCTTTTTTTTTTTTTTTTTTTTTTAAAGATTTATTTATTTGAAAGTCAGAGTTACAGAGAGAGAGAGATCTTCTATCCGCTGGTTCACTCCCCAGTTGGCCACAATGGCCAGAGCTGCGCCAATCCGGGGCCAGGAGCTTCTTCCAGGTCTCCCATGCAGGAGCAGGGCCCAAGGATTTCGACCATCTTCCACTGCTTTCCCAGGCCATAGCAGAGAGCCAGATCAGAAGTGGAGCAGCTGGGACTCGAACTGGCGCTCATATGGGATGCCAGACACTGCAGGCGGTGGTGCTACCCACTGTACCATAGCGCTGGCCCCGTCACAGAATCTTGATCTATACTTCATCTGCATTTGCATCTTTTTCTAGTCAAACAGTGACAGTTTTAAGGGATCAAAGAGTTTCTGCTCCTTACTGTCCCTTGGAAGGCGTAGTCTTCCCTTAGAACTGCTGAACTGCAGCCCTGGATTGCTAATCAACCTTGAAATCATTTACTGATAATTGCTTAGGCAAGTTTTTTGAACGGGTGACTGACTTCACTCATTGCTGATTTCATTGTCAGAGTAATCACATGTCGCCCTTTCTGCCAGGAACACTGCCTCTTCCTCCTCACCCCCAGGGCTAGCTTCCATATACCAAGTCCTGTCCTGGTGCCCACCTGCACCCCCTTCTCTCCCCTAGCCTGGAGGTTGCCTCTCGTGAACTTTCCTAGCACTTACTTCTTGTAATTGTCCATGTTCACTTTTCCGAAAATCTCAGGGCCTGCACAGGGCCTGGAACACAGAAGCACTCAATATATGCTTGTTAAGTGAGTGAATGAATTCTGAGTTCTGGAGGAACCTTGCTGTCCTGCCCAGGGTCCTAGAAATGGTTGGTTTTCCTGATGCGAGCGGTGTGTGGATGGTCCCTCCTGAAGCTGGTTATTCTGGCTTCTCGAAGCTCTTGTGGACGGCAGAAGTATCTCCGTTACCATAGGGAGACAGTAGATAACAGTACACAGTGTATAGATGGGTAGATAAATCCCACTCCCAGTTCCATATCCCTACACACAATTCGGAAGGTATCTGGTGTGGTAGAATGGATGTAGTCTTTGGGGCTGAACACTGGCTGAGTGACCTTAATTTTCTCAACTGTAAAATAAAGATCATAAAGATTAAATTAAAGGATATATGTAGATTTGTAAGCGATGAAGCCCAAAATTGTTAGTAAAAAATGGTATCTAGCACTGCAAATTGTATTCCCAATCATAATGCATCTTCCTGATTTCTAAAGAGTTTACTTTGTACATTGTGCATTTGGATGACTTCAGAGCACTTTAAATTTGATGGCAGCTCAGGCGCTATCAGAAACGAGGCCTGAGAGTGACTTCCTGTTTGGCAGGAGAGGTGGAGCCGTTCTCTTGGCAGAGGTGGGTGGATTTCTAGAAGTCCAGTTCTACCTGACTGTCCTTTCTTTGGAGCCAAGAATTCTTGGCCGTTGTTGCTGTTGGACATTTCTGTTCTCTTGCCTGCCCTCGCCCTTGGTCTAGTGTTTGTGCCTGTTGTGTCTTCAGCCTGCTGTCTGTCTTGCTCAGGCCCCCTGGGAGTCAAGTACTGTTCTTTAGGAATCAAGTGAAGATCCCTGATGCTCTCACATGTGGCCCCAGAGAACTGTGTGTGTATTAGCCCAGCCCCCACACACAGTTTCAGTGACCTGCAAGCAGTTGTGATCTAAATATTGAATGGAAAATTCAAGAAACAATTTGTAAGTTTTAAGTTGCATGCTGTTCTGAGTAGCATGATGAAATCTCTTGTTGTCCTGTTTTTATTACAGTATATTGTTACGACTGACTACAAATAGAATTTTTTTTCCTAAAGGAACCTTTATTTAAGGAATACAAATTTCATGCATTTCATAAATACAACTTTAGGAACATAGAGATTCTTCCCACCGTACCCGCCCTCCCACCCACATGCCTCCTTCTCCTATTCCCAGTCTTATTTTTCACTAAGATTTATTTTCAATTAATTTTATACACAGAAGATTATACTAAGAGTTCAACAAATTGTATGGGGAAAAAAACCCAAACCTGTTCCTCAACAGTCAGTGCCTCATAAATTTGACATGTTGTGTTTTCATTGTCACTCACTTCTTTGTATTTTAAACATTTTACTCGGTTTTTAAACAAGTTCTACCCATATGGAAATTTTTTAAGCTTTGATTTTTGTTATTTTTAATTTCATGGCCAGAGAGATGGTTTCTGTGATATTGATTCCTTGGAGTTTACTGAGTCTTGAGCCTTGTGTGTCATTTCTTTCTTTTTTCCTTTTTCCCGTATAGTATTGTTTTCATTCCTTGCTATGCCTAATTTAAATTAACCTCTCTAGGTGTGTATGAGTAGGAGAAAGCATCATGTGTACAGGGTTTGGTACTGTGTCTGGTTTCAGCCACCCACTGGGGTCTTGGCCCTTACCGCCCAGGGATAAGGAGGGACTGCTGTATGGGTTCTTCAGGAAGCGTCAGCTGGATGGGGGCACGGAAGCTGTGGTCGCAGAGTGAACTTGGCTGAGCAGAGTGTTTCGTGCTCTTGGCTCTCAGGGTTGAGGGGGAGGGTCTGGGGTTGCTGTGGGATCCGAGCAGGGGGAGGAGCAGACAGCTCCCCTCAGTCCACCGGAGCCGCTTGCAGACCTTGAAGGACTTCGGATCTCCGTGTGTTTCTCTGAGAACTTTGGCCATGTATCTGCAAGTAACTTCTGGTCCCGGAATGACTGACCTGGTGTACTGTGGCTAATGAGGTGGAACAGCCAGGTGCCCGACCCCTGACTGACTTTTGCCCTTTGAACTTTCTATTTGGAGGTTAGTCACTTCTCTAAAGGATTTTCCTCAGAGCCTCTGCTTTGGAGATGAGGAAGTTTACATCCCGTGTCCCACATTCCCCTTGACGAATGGGCGGGAGTCAGGGCCCTGGGCGCTCTCTAGGGTGGGGGTCTCTGTGAACTCGGGAAAAGACTCTTGGGCTCACCCATGGGCTCCTCCTCCTTCTGTTCTCTTCTTCTCTGCCTCAGAGACAGATGAGGGGAAACCTGGAGGCGGCTGGGGACAGTGGGTCCTAACCGCTGTACACTGGCGTCACCCAGGAGGCACAGAGACAAACACTCGTCGCCCCACTAGCTGGCTGAAGGAATCCGAGCCACCAGAGAGAAGAACGGGACCTGGCTTGAAGGACAAGAATTAGGGAAGCAGGAAACTTGGTGCGGGTCTTGTGTCGCGGGGGTGGGCAGAGCAGTTCTCGCTCGTCACCTGACTTCAGAATCACCTGGGAGCTTAGCAGATATGCTGATGCGGGGCTCAACGCCAGAGCTTCTGACTTGGGCGGCCTGGGTGGAGCCTGCACGCTGTCTTTGTTAGAGCTTGTCCTGTGGTGCCGATGTGCAGCCGGGTGCAGGAGCCCCGGGCTCGGCGGAGGCGTCAGGCTTGCTCTGACTGAAGTTGTTTTGTATGCGGTAATTTCATGATGGTTACCTGAGGGAGCACTCCCGGAGCAGGTGGCGCACCAGGCCTCCTGGAACCCCAGCACAGACTTCCTGAGTCAGGACTTCTGGGAGCGGAACCCTGGCTCTGTAGGCTGACAGGTTCCTCGGTGATCCTGCAGCTCACTCAGGCGCGTGGTCTGGCTCCTGAGGACTTGAACTGAATCCAGCTGGGCAGGCCGACCCGGACCTCGTTCACAAGGACAAGGGGGCTGAGCAAGGGGCAGAGGGGTTGTTAGGCCGAGAGGGTCGGGGGGCAGACTGCCCGCTGGCCCCTCTGAAGGGTGAGAGCCAAGGGACTCAAGTGCTGCCAGAAGGACACAGGGGATGGGATCCAGTCCAGTGACCCGTGGGTTTGTGCCAGAGGCCCCCGTCTGTGGTGCCCAAGAAGGTGAGATGGTCCTGGCACTGCAAGGGAAGAGGCTGAGGGCCACCTGCTACCTGAGGGCACAGCAGCCCTGGGGTGGGAGTGAAAATACAGCAAGGAAGGCAGGAAAAAGAAGTGATGTCAAGGGACGTATTCCAAACCAACATTAGACAAAACAAATTGGGGGCCTGGCGCTGTGATGTGGTGGCTTAAGCTGCCACTTGGGACACCTGCATCCCATACTTGAGCATGGGTTCAAGTCCTGTCTGCTCTGCTTCTGATCCAGCTTTTCTGCTAATGTGCCTGGGAGGCAGCACATGATGGCCCAAGTACTTGGGTTCCTGCCACCCACATGGGAGACCTGGATGGAATTCCAAGCTCCTGGCTTTGGCCTGATCCAGCTGTTGGCTGGCTGTTGTGGGCATCTGGGGGAGTGAACCAGCAGATGATTCTCTGTCCTTCTCCTCTCCTTCTTTCTCATCCTGCCTTTTAAATACACAGATAAATAAATCTTAATGGCCGGCGCCGCGGCTCACTAGGCTAATCCTCCACCTAGCGGCGCCGGCACACCGGGTTCTAGTCCCGGTCGGGGCGCCGGATTCTGTCCCGGTTGCCCCTCTTCCAGGCCAGCCCTCTGCTGTGGCCCAGGAGTGCAGTGGAGGATGGCCCAGGTGCTTGGGCCCTGCACCCCATGGGAGACCAGGAAAAGCACCTGGCTCCTGGCTCCTGCCATCGGATCAGTGCGGTGCGCCGGCCGCAGCGCGCCGGCCGCGGCGGCCATTGGAGGGTGAACCAACGGCAAAGGAAGACCTTTCTCTCTGTCTCTCTCTCTCACTGTCCACTCTGCCTGTCAAAAATAAAAAAAAAAAAATAAAATAAAAATAAATCTTAAGAAAGGGGGCTGGCACTGTGGCTTAGTGGGTTAACGCCCTAGCCTGAAGTGCCGGCATCCCATATGGGCACCGGTTCTAGTCCTGGCTGCTCCTCTTCTGATCCAGCTCTCTGCTATGGCCTGGGAAAGCAGTAAAAGATGGCCCAGGTCCTTGGGCCCCTGCACCCGTGTGGGAGACCCAGAAGAAGCTCTTGGCTCCTGGCTTCAGATCGGCACTGCTCTGGCCGTTGCGGCCAATTGGGGAGTGAGCCATCAGATGGAAGATCTATCTCTCTCTCTCTCTCTCTGCATCTCCTCTCTCTGTGAAACTCTTTTTTTTTTATATTTTATTTTATTTAATGAACATAAATTTCCAAAGTACAGCTTATGGATTACAATAGCTTCCCCCCCCATAACTTCCCTCCCACCCACAACACTCCCCTCTCCCACTCTCTCCCCTTCCATTTACATCAAGATTAATTTTCAATTATCTTTATATACAGAAGATCAATTTAGCATATATTAAGTAAAGATTTCAACAGTTTGCACCCACACAGAAACACAAAGTGTAAAATACTATTTGAGTACGAGTTATAGCATTAATTAAACACCTAAGAGTAATTGTGTATTATTTACAGGTAACTGACTTTCAAATAAATCTAAAAAAAAATCTTAAGAAAGAGATGCAGCAGAGAAAAGCAGGAAGAAATGAAATCTCTGGGTTTAGGCAGCAAATGGGAGGTTTTTCCTGAGGACTTACATTGGGACCCTCTGAGCAAGGTGCAGTGGTTGTGTCCTGGAGACATTGGCGTGTTGGCAGGCCTGAGCATAGCAGTGAAGGGGCTGGGCCTCTGCCCTGACAGTGTGCCTGTGACACAGACCAGCCCGGTGTAGGGAGCTGCAGTTTTCCCGAGCAACCTGATGAAGAGCTTGCTCATGCCACTTAAGCCTCCAGACTGCTGCCCTCCCACTGACTGCTGTGGAATGAATGATGTCACCAGCCAGAAGACACCCAAGATGTGTCACTGGTGGCGTTGAGGTTCAAGGTAGCAAACTGAGTGGCAGGTGGAATTTTCTTCTGTCAATGGGAGGCTATGTGTGTGAAGCGGTGTGTGCGAAAGAATAAAAAATGCAGAACAGAGGACTTGCCTGTAAATTCTAAGATACCAGAAAGATAGACCTCCAGGCAAGGGATAGAGAGCAGACTTCGGAGGGATTGGGGAGAGATGTGTTTAATAAGGTTTTAAAATGAAATTTTAGAGGAAAGGAGAAAAATGCACAGATAGAAGTATAAATCTGGGTGTGCTGGAGGCTGTCAAACATTATATAACAGGCATAAAGGCAGAGGAGTTGCTCAGTAATGCAATGGCAGAAAATAGAATGGAAAATCAAAGATGCTTTGGACTTTATTAATCTAAATATTGCAAGTAAGGCCAGTGAACATATATGACCTTCAACTGCAAGGAGGAAACAATTTCATAGCTATCAGTGACATTTGATTAGGATATGCTAGTGAGAGTATATTGGTTCAGAAGTGATGGGTTTGCTAGAAGAGCTGGGATTGACATTTCAAAGGGTGAGGTTCTCCTAGGAGGATCTGATCTCACAAGGGATACTGCTGCCTCTGGGCAAGGTCGCATTTTGATTCTTTCAGTTGTAGTGAGAAGGAGATTTCAGTACAGGGAGGTACAGACACATGTCAAAGGATTTTACCCCCCCCCCCCCTTTAAGATTTATGTATTGATTTGGGAGAGTGACAGAGAGGGACAGAGAAAGAGATCTTCCCATCCACTGGTTCACTTCCCAAGTGTCTGCAATGATCAAGACTATGCTAGGTGAAAGCCGGAAGCCAGGATTTCCTTTCTGATCTCCCACATGGGTGTCAGGGGCCCAAGTATTTGAGCTATCTTCTGCTGCCTTCCCAGGTGCATTAGCAGGAAGCAGGATTGGAAATGGAGCAGCTGGGACTCGAACCAGAGCTCCAATAGTGATGCCAGCATTGGAAGCGGTGGCTTAACTCTTTGTGCCACAGCTCCGGCCCCAATCTTCCTGTTTAAAGTCAGCTGATGTTAATTCTCTCTGCAACTCTAATTCTCCCTTGCCACACAATATAGTATCTGCAGGTTTCAAGGGTTATGATGTGGACATCTTCTGGGTGGCATTATTCTGCCTACCCCAACTGATAACCCAGCTTTCTGAAAAAAGTGGATTCTGAGCACTCTGGTTTGATAAATTGTTTCTTGCCCAAATTCTAGGCACGTTGGTTAAAGTTGGTTAGCAGGTAATTTTAATTTTTGATTCAATTTCAATTTTTAAATTCATGTATACATGTGGAACAGTGGACATCATAAGTGTATCACTTAATGAATTTTCACAAACTGAGCACATGTGTAACTAGTATCCACATTAAGCAGTTGGCTCCCTGGGGCGAGTGTTGTGGGACAATGGGTTAAGCTGCCACAAATTGGAGTGCCTGGGATTGAGTCCTGCCTCTGTTTCTTATCCAGCTTACTGGGAGGCAGTAGATGAAGGCCCAAATACTTGGGTCCCTGTTATCCATGAGGGAGACCCCAGTGGAGTTCCTGGCTCCTGGCTTCAACCTGACCCAGTCCTGGTTGTTGCAGGCTTTTGGGGAGTGAACCAGTGAATGGAAGATCTCTCTCTTGAGCCATCGTCTGCCTTCCTAGGAGCATTCACAGGAAGCTGGATCCGAAGTGGAGCAGCTGGGACAAACCGGTGCTTCAGTATGGGATTCTTGCATTCCCAGAGGTGGCTTAACCTGCTGCACTATAATGCTGGGCCTCTCTTGTTATTGTTTTTAAATGTTTACTCATTTATTTTCATCTATTTGAAAGGCAGAGTGACAGAGATGGAGAGAGATAGATACAGATACAGATAGAAAGAGACAGAGATCTTTCATCTGCTGGTTCAGTCCCCAGATGCCTGTAACAGCCAGGATGTTGCTGGATGGAAGATGGAAAGCAGAGGAACCGGGACTCAAGCTGGCACTCTGATAGGCATTGCAGGCATCTTAAGTCAGGGCCTAAGCTGCTGCACCACAACGCCTGCCCCCTGGTGGGCTCCTAGTTGATTGATGTGGAATACTGACAACGTGGAGGAAGGTCTATAGTGACCAGCTACAGGGCTCTGTGGATCCTAGTCCACATTTCTTGCAGTGAGTTCTGGGAAACCCAGGAGGAGTACTAATCAAATTTGCACATTTCCTAAAATTCAAGGAGTTTGAACTGGCAAAATCAAGGGGGAGAGAAAGCCATTTCCAATAGGTGAGAATACTACATAAAAACTCAGAGGAAAATGACTAAGAATCAATATTGAGTCCTGTATCTGAGATGATAGAAAAATCTTTTTTTTTTTTTTTTTTTTTGACAGGCAGAGTGGACAGTGAGAGAGAGAGACAGAGAGAAAGGTCTTCCTTTGCCGTTGGTTCACCCTCCAATGGCCGCCGCGGCCGGCGCGCTGCGGCCGGCGCACCGCGCTGATCCGATGGCAGGAGCCAGGAGCCAGGTGCTTTTCCTGGTCTCCCATGGGGTGCAGGGCCCAAGCACCTGGGCCATCCTCCACTGCACTCCCTGGCCACAGCAGAGGGCTGGCCTGGAAGAGGGGCAACCGGGACAGAATCCGGCGCCCCGACCGGGACTAGAACCCGGTGTGCCGGCGCCGCTAGGCGGAGGATTAGCCTAGTGAGCCGTGGCGCCGGCCAGAAAAATCATTTTTAAGGGCACAGGAAGAGAGGTGGGGGGAAGAGAGCGCGCACATTAGTTTGAGGTCGGGGGAGTCTGTCAGTGAGTCCAGGATGTGACTGCGTCTGGGGCTTTCCCTTTCCGGGGAGACATTGACGAAGTGAAGACTGTGCAGAGGCCAGGCCTGGGCTGCTGGGTGGCCTGGCAGCCATGCCTGCCTCACAGCGGGGTGAAGAGACCAGAGGGAGACAGGACATTCATCTTTAACACTACCAAGGGCCCCTGTAAGGGAAGAAGGCTTAGCTGGATTCTGCGTGGCCCCAGAGCAGAGGAGCATGGGGTGGAAGTTGTAAGGAAGCAGCTTCCGGCTCAGTGGAAGGAAGAGCCATAGCTGTCTTTGAAGATAGGATGAATCGTCTAGGGAAGTATTGGGGTTTCACAGTTGCTGGAAATTGGAAGCATAAAATGCATGGACCAGCAGCCTACGTGCTGTGTGCATTGAGAGCTGGTGGTGCTGGAGGGTTGTGGGTTTACTGCTCTTTCTCGGGGACGTTGATCCAGAGTGGGGCTGCACGTGTCGTTCCGCCTGGCGCTGCTGGTGCAGGGTCTTCATGCCAGAACTAACCTCTCACTCCAGGGGACCCTGCCTGGGCTGGGTTCAGTGATTCACTCAGGAGTATCTCTTTAGCTGATTATACGAGAGACTTCCTCCCAGCTGTACCTGGCTGGAGGGTCAAAGGTGATTTCAGGCCGTTCTCCTGTGCACTTGTTGAGTGGGGATTGGGTTGTCCCCAGAGGAGGAAACATAGGGCATCTCTGTCCTCTTACCTTGAGGTTGCCTCCATGTTATTAATGTAACCCCACGGTCCCCTCCTGGCTCTGACTCTGAAGCAGGAAATTGGCCTCGGCTTCCAGAGCGGTGTACTTGGCTGGGCTCAGGGCCGCCGGTCAGCTGGATTCAGCGGGGCTGGGGTGGGACAAAGAGCCCAGTCAGCACTGTTGCCTGCCTACCCACTTCCTGCTGCTGAGGCCGAGAGGCCCAGGAGGAAGCTGGGCTCCGGGGAAGCGGAGGGCTAGCTCGCTGTAGGCAGTTCCCCTCCTCCTGGCTTCTTTCTGCTGGATTCCATTCCTCAGACGGAGCCCCTGTACTTAGTGCAGGCAGCAGACCAGGGCAAGAAGGTGGGAAGAAGACAGAAATCGGACTCAGGAGTGGAACAGGGCCACGGCTGGTGGGCGAGAGGAGGAATGCCCCTGGTAGGACGTGGCGTAGAGAAGTGGCAGGGGGCGCAGGCCACGAGTTTTCATTTCCGAAGCTGCCATAGTGAAGTGTGGTGGACTGGTTGCTTCACCGTCTTTGCCCTGTCCACACCCCTGGCCAGGGCCGAGGACAGATTCTGGGGCACACAGCCGCAGACTCTGACCCCGAGCTGCTCCCTGAAGGCTGTGGCGATTTGCTCTGGTGACCGACAGGCTGGCCAGCAGTTTCTATCAGGGGATCCCACTGCCCCAGCACAGGCAGGGTGGGTTGTGTGGGCTCTTGACAGCTGGCACGTGGGGCAGAGCCTGAGGGCAAGGGGTAGAGGTCACAGGATGGGCAGAAGGGGCCAGAGGGCTGGAGGGGAAAGTCCACTGGGGCGTCAAGGATGGGTACCCCAAGGACCCACAGACTTGAAAGATTTGTGGAGGGCAAGACATGGGCCCTGCGGTGCTTTGTGGGGTGCCTGTTAAAGACGGGGTGTGTTTTAATGATTAACTTAGCACTGGGATGGCCTGGAGCTGTGGGTGTGTTTTTGCCCTGCCCTGGGATAAAGTCTGGTTGTTTATTGTCTTGTTTATAAGGCCAGCATCTGAGCAGGACAGGAAGGTTCCTTCTGAGGCAGAGCAGAGGAGAATCTTGGCAAGGAGGAGAGCTGGGGGAGGAAGGGCAGATGAGGGAGGCCGGTCTTTCCTGCCTCTCAGGAGGAGGTTATAGGGGATGAGGCCAGGACACTGCAGAACAGGAGGAGCGGGGCCACCAAGGGCCACACAGGGTGGCTGAGCCTGGCTCCCGACCGTGATGGCCTGGAGCAGGCACGCTGGGCACTGGGCCTCACTTTGCACTGGTGAGGCAGGGTGGCGCCAGCCTTGTCCTCGGAGCCCTTGGGAGTTAAGCTCTCCATACGGTGTTCCGGTTGCTGTGCTGTGAGGGGGCGCAGTGAAGCCACTTGCCTGTACCACCTGTGGGGAAGGCGTGTGGCTGTGCCCATCTGCCCACCTGGCCAGGTGCTACCCAGGGATCTAATGAACACTTCAGATCTCCATCCCTACTGTATCCTGGGACTACTGGTCAACCTCACAGCATGTGAGGCCTTCGCTTCTCAAATTGCTTCCTCTAAATGAGTGACTGTAGCATTTTTTGAGAGCAGCTGTTATGACTTTTTCTGAGATTTTTTTTTTCTTTTGACAGGTAGAGTGGACAGTGAGAGAGACAGAGAGAAAGGTCTTCCTTTGCCGTTGGTTCACCCTCCAATGGCCGCCATGGCTGGTGCGCGGCGGCCGGCGCACTGTGCTGATCCGAAGGCAGGAGCCAGGTGCTTCTCCTGGTCTCCCATGGGGTACAGGGCCCAAGCACTTGGGCCATCCTCCACTGCCTTCCCAGGCCACAGCAGAGAGCTGGCCTGGAAGAGGGACAACCGGGACAGAATCCAGCGCCCTGACCAGGACTAGAACCCGGTGTGCCGGCGCTGCTAGGTGGAGGATTAGCCTAGTGAGCTGCGGCGCCGGCCTGACTTTCTCTGAGATTGTAATGAGAACTCTGAGAAACACATGCAGGGACCAACGCTGTGGTGTGGCAGGTTAAGCTGACGCCAGCATCTCATAACGGGAGCACCGGTTTAAGTCCCAGCTGTTCTGCATCTGATCCCGCTTCCTACTAATGTGCTTGGAATGGCAGCGGAGGGTGGCCCAAGTGCTTAGGTCCCTGCCACCCTTGTGGGAGATCCTGATGAAGTTCCTGGCCCGGATCTGGCTGTCATAGGCATTTGGGGAATGAGCCAGCAGATGGAAGATCTCTTTCTGTTACTGCCTTCCAAAAACAAACAAACTTTAAAGAAAAAACAAAAACCAAACCAACAACCCCCGCTCTTAAGGGTGACCCGTGAACTTTACTGTAGTTCATTAGGGGAACACCTTGCCTCAACCCCAGAGGAGGAGAAAGGACTGAGGAATGTGGCCCATACTTCTGTGGAGTCCGGTCAGGAAAAATGCCCTGTCCCCTTTCTATGGGAACTGCTTTTAGCTCCAGGAATCTTTGCAAGCACAAAAACAAGCGGCTGAACTGGCAGGCAGTGGGCAGGAAGTCTGGCTGCACGTCCTGACCTGCTGGTCCAGATGTTGGCCAAGTCGCAACAGGACGTGTCAAGGTTAGCAGTAATACCGGAGTCGGCGTGCTGGGTCCTGGGGCCTGTGGGAGCGGCAGACTGCGACTTTTCAGAGCTGAGAGCTAGAAGGCACCACTGATCCCGTCCAGCTCTCGGTTGCCTCTCACTGCTGTGATTGGGAGTCTGGGTGCACTTTTGTCTGTGAGCAAATGCACAGTCCCTCTGTGTCTCCACCTCAGGTGCTGGGGGCAGGGAGTGTGCTGGTGCTATGTACAGGGTGCTCAGCAGGTGCCTTTGGGTGCTGATGATGGTGAGGAGAGGCGGAGGTTTTCAATAAAGAGCCAGTAAAGGCCCAAGCGTGTGCTGTCTGGCCGAAGCATCTGTCTTGGTGATTGGACCTGGAAAAACTTGGGAGCCCAAGGCTGGCTGGGTGGGAGGGGATCAGCCACCAATCAGTATTCTTTTTCTTTCAGGTCTCTTGACTTTCGTAAACTGTGCTTATGTCAAGTGGGGAACTCTGGTACAGGACGTTTTCACCTACGCTAAAGTTTTAGCACTGATTGCGGTCATCATTGCAGGCATTGTTAGGCTTGGCCAAGGTAAGAAATATTATCAACGGCAACTATCATTTGTCAAGCATTTTCCGGGAGCCACACTTGTCTCAGTGCTCTCTGTGCATCATCTCATTGGATTGCCACAGTCACCTTATTTGGTTGGCGTCATTGTTTTTCCCATTTTATGGATGAGGAAATGGCTGCAGAATTAAGTGCCCTGCTGCCCAAGTCCCAGGCAGTAAGTGTTGGAGCTGAAATTTGTACCCAGGCAGACCGTCCTTTACCTGTTAGGCGTGCTGCTGCCCAGAGGAGGCCGCTCTTGGCAAAAGGGCTGACAGCTGTGCACTGAGAGCTGGTGTTTGCAGAGTGACGAGCCTAATATTACGGTAATAACTGTTCTGCCAGGGTCAGAAACAAACTCCTTGTACCTAATTCTCAGCAGTTTCCAGGTATGAATGAACACCTGCCCTACAATCACAGTTTACCTGGGTGCACTGAGCCCAGGCTTCCCTCTACCCTGGTCAGCCCTGGCTGGTGTTAGAAAGGGGGTGGGACCCAGCCAGCCTACAGAGCAGCGCAGAGTAGCACCACTCCTGTTCTCTAGCCCTTCTGTTCCCTAGTGGATTCTTTTTTTTTTCTTTTTAGATTTATTTATTTATTTGAAAGGCAGAGCCACAGAGAGGCAGAGAGAGAGAAAGAGAGGCAGGGAGAGAGGGAGAGAGAGAGAGGAGTCTTTTGTTCACTAGTTCACTCTCCAAATAGCCATAGTGGCCAGAACTGGGCTGATCTGAAGCCAGGAGCTTCTTACGGGGGTCTCTTATGTGGGTACGGGGGCCCAAGTAGTGCAGGGGCCCGAGGACTTGGGCCATCTTCTTACAGCTTTCCCAGGCCATAGCAGAGAGCTGGATTGGAAGTGGAGCAGCCCATGTGAGATGCCAGCATTGCAGGTGGTGGCTTCACTCACTATGCCACAGCACTGGCCCCTCCCTGTTGGATTCTTGTCCTTTCTTATTTGTCATGGGTCCTTGCGGTCAGGATCCCCACACACGCCACTGTCTGCATTCTGGCACATTTTTGTAGATGTGTTTCTTCTGTTTCCTGTTTCTTTTCTTGTTAAGCATTTTATTTATTTGAGAGGCAGAGAGAGAGAAAGACACATGGAGAGAGAACTCCAGTCCACTAGTTCACTCCCCAAATGCTTTTAACAGCCAGGGCCAAAACTGGGAGCTGAGAATTCAATCATGTCTTCCACATGGGTGACAAGAACCCACTTATTTGAGTCATCCCCACTGCCTCCCAAGGTCTTTGTTAGCGGGAAGCTGGAGTCAGGGGTTGGAACTGGGAATTAAACCTAGGCACTATGATGTGGGATGCAGGCGTCTTGACCAGTGTCTGAACCACCAGGCTAAACGCCCACCCCCTGTTCTGTGCTTCTGCAGTGGTACCCTTGCTGCCACATGGGTTCAAAGCCACTTACCTGCTATTACTGCTGTATTCTACTCCTTTACTCAACCATCTGGAAGTTGGGGAACAAGCCACTAATCTTTCTGCCTTCTAATGTTTGGGTTCTAGGAGGCACGGCTCACTTTGAGAATTCTTTTGAGGGCTCATCATTTGCAATGGGTGACATTGCCCTGGCATTGTACTCAGCTCTCTTTTCCTACTCGGGCTGGGACACCCTCAACTATGTCACTGAAGAGATCAAGAATCCCGAGAGGTAGGTACCTCACGGCTAACTTTCCACAGCAATGCTGGCCATCATTTATTGAACTCCTTCTGTGTGCCAGTCACAGTACATCACAAACACCTGTGGGGTTGATTTTATCAGCTCCATCTTAATTTTTAAAAAACGACATATTTATTTGAAGGGCAGAGAGATGGGCGTTGAGGGAGCTGGTGTGGTGGAGAGAAAGAGGTCTTTTATCTGCTGATTCACTCCCTAAATGGCTATAACCGTCAGGGCCGGGCCAGGCTAAAGCCAGGAGCTGGGAACTCCATAAGGGTCTCCCATGTGGTCGACAGGAACTCAAGTAGTTGAGCTTCCCAAAAGCATTAGTAGAGAGCTGCATTGGAAGTGGAACAGCTGGGACTGGAATCAGCATTCTGATATGAGCCATCTGTACACCAATGTCTGTCCAATGAATTTACTTAAAAATTTTTAAAAACTTATTTGAAAGTCACACACACACACACAGAAAAATGAAGCTCTCCTATCTGCTGGTTCTCTCCCTGAATGTCCACAACAGCTGAGAGTGGGCCAGGCCAAAGCTGGGAGTCAGGAACCCAGAGTCTCCCAGGGACCCAACTCCCTGAACCATCAACTGCTGCCTCCCAGCATATGTAACAGCAGGAAGCTGGAACTGGGATAGTGGCTAGGACTTGAACTTAGGCACCCCAATATGGGATGCAGGTACTCCAACTGGTAACTTAATTGTTGTGCCAAATGCTTGCCCCTACTAGCTCCATTTAATTTATTATCTCATTTTATTTGAAAGGCAAAGAGACAGAGACAAAGATCTTCCTTGTGCTGGTTAATCCCCAAAAGCCTCTAACAGCCAGGGCTAGGCGAGACCAAAGCCAGGAGCCTGAAATTCAATCTGGGTGTCTCACAGGAGTGGAAGCAACCCAACTTACTGGAGCTGTCACTACTGCCTCTCAGGATACACATTAGTAGAAAGCTAGAGTCAGAGTGGAGTCAGGATTCAAACCTAGGCCTTCAGATTTGGGATGTGGGCATCCCAAGGAGTATCTTAAATGCTGTGCTGAATGCTCACCGTTGTAAAGTTTTTCTAAAAAGTCCTTTTCACACTCGTTCATTTACTCTTGCATTAATTAAAGAAGATTGTACCATGTGCTTATGTATGTTCTAACAATAGATTTTGCAGGGCTGGCACTGTGGTATAGCAGGTAAAGCCACCGGCTGGAGTGCTGGTATTTCATATGGGTGCTGGTTCAAGTCCTGGCTGCTCCACTTCCTATCCAGCTCTCTGCTATGGCCTGGGAAAGCAGTAGAAGATGGCCCAGGTCCTTGGGTCTCTGCACCCATGTGGGAGACCCAGAAGAAGCTTCTGGCTCCTGGCTTTGGGTCAGCACAGCTCCTGCTGTTGCTGCCAACTGGGAAGAGTGAACCAGCGGATGGAAGACCTCTCTCTCTTTCTCTGCCTCTCCTTCTCTCTCTCTCTCTCTGTAACTCTTTCAAATAAATAAATAAATCTTTAAAAAAATATATATTTTACTTGGTATATCTTTTACCCACATAGATAACTTTAGGTTTTAAACTTATGGAAACCGCTGGTGCTGCGGCTCACTAGGCTAATCCTCTGCCTTGCGGCGCTGGCACACCGGGTTCTAGTCCCGGTTGGGGCGCCGGATTCTGTCCCGGTTGCCCCTCTTCCAGTCCAGCTCTCTGCTGTGGCCCGGGAGTGCAGTGGAGGATGGCCCAAGTGCTTGGGCCCTGCACCCCATGGGAGACCAGGATAAGTATCTGGCTCCTGCTGTCGGATCAGCGTGGTGCGCCGGCCGTGGCGGCCATTGGAAGGTGAACCAAGGGCAAAGGAAGACCTTTCTCTCTCTCTCTCTCTCACTGTCCACTCTGCCTGTCAAAAAAAAAAAAAAAAAAAAAAAAAACAACTTATGGAAACCTTCCTTTGTTTCCCAATTCCTTGATTCCCAGGTTCATTCTGGCATTATGTTGCTTGTCATTCAAGCAGATCACCCCATGCTTTATCTAAATTGCCCTGTAGTCTTGCAGGGTGAAAGGAGCATTGGATAGGGAGTCAAAGAACCTGCATTTTTTTACTGATTGTGAGTGATTCGTTCAAGGTCATCCAACAAGTCTCAGGTTGCTTCCTTATCTGTAACTGAGGGGGTTGAATTATAGCATCTCCAGGGCTTTTCCTGGCTCTAAAACACCATGATTCTGGGAACTACGTTTTGCCAGTGGGTAGAGTGTCTGTAAATTTTCAAGATCAAAAGAATAACAATTCCTATACCAATAAACTCTTTTGACTTTGAGAGACAAAGCACTGCTGGCCTACATCGGCTGTGGCTACCTTGGGAGCAGAGGTGATAGAAGCTGGGTAGAAGCCTGGCTGGTGCTTCCACCTACTGGACAGAAGCTGAATGACTCCAGTACTTGCCCCTCTGCTTTTCTGGTGACACTGTCAAGGATGTTTATATAGATCATGGCTTTCTTGGACTACAGGGACCGTGAGAAGTCTTTGTGCCCTTATCTTGGCCACAAGTGAGGCTGGCACCCAAGGTTCTCAGAGAGGGTGAGTGGACACTCTCTCTCCCAGGTTGCTTGTTCAGAAACACATGTTGCTCTTCCCACCGAAGGCCTAGCTTATTCTCTGGAGATGTTAGATTTCACAATTTGCCTCCATAATTTCTTATAGTTTTAATCCTAAAATTTCCAGTGTTGATAATCTTAGAGAATGAATCCTGATACTGTGAGAACTTTGGATGTAAAAACAGCTTCCATCTGCTATGCTGTTTGCTGTGATATAGTACATTAATTCTCTTTTTCTTTCTGTGGCATTTTCTCCTGTGATATTCCTTTCCCCTAATGCTCTTTAGTTCTAAAGAGTTCAGAGCTTCAGCCACTGTCCTAGGCTGAGGGCAGAGGCACTGGAAAATGCAGCAAGAATCTCTGTCCCTGGAAAGATTGGCGTCGCAGGGAGAGTCAGGATGGAAGGAGGCACAGGGATGTGACTGTGGGACTAATATATCCTTTACTCTGTTTGGCTGTAGGAACCTGCCCCTGTCCATTGGTATTTCCATGCCTGTTGTCGCCATCATCTACATCTTGACCAATGTGGCCTATTACACTGTGCTAGACATGAGGGACATCTTGGCCAGTGATGCTGTTGCTGTGGTAAAGGATTTTCACTAGCAGGAGAAGGTTAAGGGTGTGTTGGGCTTCTGGGTATCTCTCAGCTCTTGAAATTCTTGGAAAGGGGGTAGACAGCCTTAGAGGAGTACGTGTAGGATGCTGGGCTTGCAAGAAGGTCCTGTGACCCCCACTGTAGTGGAAGGGTTGGGTTTCTGGGGAATGCCTCTCCACCTCTATCATCACGTTGACTTCCTGGTAATGACCTCTCCATTTATTTCCCTTTAGACTTTTGCAGACCAGATTTTTGGAGTATTCAACTGGACAATTCCACTTGCAGTTGCTTTATCCTGCTTTGGTGGCCTCAATGCCTCCATTGTGGCTGCTTCTAGGTAACACTGGCATCTTTTGCTGGGGTTCATTTTGTGAAGAGTTATGGCTGGAGATGGTAGAACTTCTAGAACCTGGATTTTAACCGCCTGTGTCCCCCAGATGACACCTTTTGTCTTGCTGTTCCCATCAGCAGTCTCCAATTGTCACTAATCTCAACACTGAACTCCATTCCATCTTATGCACTCTTTTGAAGGGGTAGCAGAGAGGGAGGGCCACATGGCAGGTGAACCAAGTTACACCCAGTGTCTCACAGCTATCTCAGTCTCTCTTGTTTTTCCTAAAACAGGCTGTTCTTTGTGGGCTCAAGGGAAGGCCATCTCCCTGATGCCATCTGCATGATTCATGTGAAGCGGTTTACGCCTGTGCCTTCTCTGCTCTTCAATGTAAGTGATCTCAAGGATGACTGGAAGCCGGATTGTGGGGGGAAACTTTGGTAATAGTGGATGCCAGCTGTTCTAGTTTCCACGAGGCTTAAAGGATTTTTTTTTTTTTTAAAGATTTATTTATTTATTTGAAAGGCAGAGTTAGAGGAAGATCTTCCATCTGCTGGTTCACTCCCCAAATGGCCGCCAATGGCTAGAGCTGGGCCGGTATGAAGCTAAGAGCCGGGTGCTTCTTCTGGGTCTTCCATGTGAGTGCAGGGGCCCAAGCACTTGGGCCATCTCCTACTGTTTTCTCAGGTGCACTAGCAGGAGCTGGATCGGAAGTGGAGCAGCTGGTACTCAAACTGGTGCCCATATGGGATGCTGGTCCGCAGGTGGCTTTACCCACTGAGCCATGGGGCCGGATCCTCAAAGGAGAATGATAGTGTAGTGCCTTAGCGAAGTTTTTCTAACTGCTGCAGTGTTTCCTGAGATCTGTTCTCAGGAATGGTGATCACCGTGTTCTAAGGTAAAAGATCAAGTACAGGAATACACTGCAGTGACTGATTGCCATTCAGTGAGTGATGTAGTTTTTAAGAGAAGAAATGATTGCTTTTGCTCTTCAAATAAATGAAATTGTAAATTAAAATTAAAAAATATCTTGCAGAAGGCCGTCTCCAGATGGCTTCAACCTACATTTTTAGCTCATTTCTTTCTACTCAACTCCACGTTGCTTTTTTGTAGGACTCTCTGATGCTATTTCTCTTACCTAAAAGTCTTCTCTATAATTTGCAATCCTAATTTTCAAAATCCATTTCAAATGAACTCACCATTTAAAAAAAATTTTTTTAAATTTTCTTTGAAAGGCAGGCAGATGTCTTTTGTTGGTTCACTTCCCCAAATACCTGCAATAGCCAGAGCTGGGACAGGCCGGAGCTGGGAGCCCAGAACTCAGTCTGTGTCTCCCATGGGGGTGGCAGGGACCCAAGTACTTCAGCCATCATTTGCTGCTTCCCAGGGTGCACAACAGCAGGACGCTGAGTAGCTGGGACACAAAGCAGGCACTCCAACATGGGATGCCCATGTCCAAGTGGTGATTTAATCACATGCCTGTCACAAAAAAAATTTTTTTTAAAGATTATTTGAAAGGCAGAGTTACAGAAAGGGGGGTAGAGAGAAAGAAATCATGCTTCCATCTGTTGGTTCACTCCCCCAAATGGCTGCAAAGGTCAGAGCTGGGCCAAGCTGAAGCCAGGACATTCATCCAGGTCTCCCATGTGGGTGCAGGGGCCCAAGGACTTGGGCCCTCTTCTGCTGCTTTCCCAGGTGCATTAAGCAGGGAGCTGGATCAGAAATGGAGCAGCTGGAACTTGAATTGGCACCTGTATGGGACGCGGTTGCTGCAGGTGGTAGCTTTACCTGCTATGCCACAGCACCAGCCCCACAAAATATTCTTTAAAAAAAAAAAAATTGAGACAAAGAGATCCTGTTTGCTGATTTACTCTGCAAATAACTGGGCTGAGAACCCAATCTAGGTCTCTTATGTGGATGGCAGGGACCCAACCACCTGAGCTGCTTCCCAGGGTCTGGTGCCAGGAAGTTGCAGCCTGGGGCCCCAGCTTGGAATTCAGTCCAGGCACTCTGATAGGGCATGTGGGTGTCGCAACTGTCATCTTAACCACGCAGGTAAACACCCACACCTACGTGAAGTATTTTTTGAGGGGCTGTACTTTATTGAAGGTTAACTTGATAAAGGTTTGAAGAACCAGTTGAAAGGCTAATGACTAATAGGAAATGAGATCCTGAAACAGGTGCTAACTCAGGTGGGAACAGTAGAGACTCAGGACTTGACAGGGAATGGATCTGTAGGGATGGAGGGGAGGAAGAAATGATATGCCTTGAGATGAAAAGGCCCCGAGAGCTGACTTGGATCGCACCTGCAGGGCATCATGGCACTGATCTACCTGTGTGTGGAGGACATCTTCCAGCTCATTAACTACTACAGCTTTAGCTACTGGTTCTTTGTGGGGCTCTCCATCTTGGGTCAGCTCTACCTGCGTTGGAAGGAGCCCGATCGACCTCGTCCTCTCAAGGTAACTCACCTCTGGTCCCTCAGAACAGCTAGCGCTGCAGCTACTGGGCGTTCTCGCGAGTTTACTCAGACACCTTTGCCTAGGGCTTGAAGGTGGTAGTGGGCTGGGATCCTTACGGGAGGCGGGGTTATTGTGGCTGTCAAGGGTCCTGAGCTAACACCCAGTTGTTTTGTCTGTGCCCGTAGCTCAGCCTTTTCTTCCCCATTGTCTTCTGCCTCTGCACCATCTTCCTGGTGGCTGTTCCGCTTTACAGTGACACCATCAATTCCCTCATCGGCATCGCCATCGCCCTCTCAGGCCTGCCCTTTTACTTCCTCATCATCCGAGTGCCCGAGCAAAAACGACCTCTTTGCCTCCGAAGGATTGTGGGTAAGCCTTGGATCCATGAGTCACCTCAGCTAGTCTATGGCTTTTTTTTTTTGCTTTTCTGGAGATTGAGCTCTCGTGTCACCTTTGCTATAGCCCGTTATTAACCTTATTACTAACTGAATCACTCCCCTCAGTCTGTCTCATTCAGTGCCACTTGAACTCAGCTCAGTTTAATTTTGTTTTGACTCAAACTTCTTTGTAGCGTCCGCCACCCGGTACCTCCAGGTCCTGTGTATGTCAGTTGCTGCAGAAATGGATTTGGAAGATGGAGGAGAGATACCTAAGCAACAGGATCCCAAGTCTAACTAAAACCTGCTGGAATCCTGAGATGGGGCAGATGAGGCCTCTCGTTTCCTACCAGCTGGAGTCAAGGAAGCTGAAAAACTCCCTTCTTTGGAGGCATCCACCCAGAAGCCTAGTGAAGGCAGCTTCAGCCCCTGAATTTGCTTCTTGAGACATGAAAAGTAATTTATTTGTTCTGCTACCTTTGCTCCAGGCTTTGGAGAGGACAAAGCAGACTGTGGTGGGGCATGTCAGGTGTGGGCATGGTCTAGCAGCATCCTGGGTGTGCCTACCCACTCCTCCTTTTCTTGAAAAGGGCCAACATTGCTCCAAACCTCCTGTCTCCTCAGAGACACGAAACTGTCATGTGTGCTGGACAAAAATAAAACGGTTATGTTCCTAAAGTCCGAGTGGCTTCATCTTATACAGTGTCTTGGGGAAGCTCCCATTAGTCTGAAAAGAGGGAAGACTAAACACAATCTTTTGAAAATTATCATTAAGAATTTGAACACATCTCTTTTTTAAAAAGATTTATTTCAAAGTCAGTAAGAGAGATCTTTCACCCACTGGTTCACTCCTGAGATGGTTGCAACACCAGGGCTGGACCAGGCTGAAGCCAGGAGCCAGGATGGCCTAAGCACTTGGGCCATCTTCCACTGCTTTCCCCATGCCATTAGCTGGGGACTGGCGCTCCTATGGGATGCCAGCATTGTAGGTGGCAGCTTTACCTCCTATGTCACAATGCCGGCCCCAAATCTACTCCTTAAAGGAAAATTTTGGGGTCTAAAAAATGTAGTCACTGAGGCAGGTGTGGCACAGCAGGTTAAGCCGCTGCTTAGGGTGCCTGGGAGTAAGTCCAACCTACACTTCCCTTTCTGCTTTCTTCTACTGTACATTCTGGGAAGCGGCAGATGACGGTTCAGGTGCCTGGGTCTCTGTCATCCCCTCACATCCTGACACCTGGCTCAACACAGTTGCTGCAGGCATTTAGGGAGTGAACAAGTAGATGGAAGATCTCTCTCTCCATCCTTATCACCCTTCCAAATAAATAAATCTTTAAGAAAATGTGGTTACTACATTTAAATGTAATTTGTTGGGGCCGGCACCGTGGCTCACTTGGGTTAATCCTCTGCCTGTGGCACTGGCATCCCATGTGGGTGCTAGATTCTGTCCCAGTTGCCCCTCTTCCAGTCCAGCTCTCTGCTGTGGCCCGGGAGGGCAGTGGAGGATGGCCTAGGTGCTTGTGCTGCTGCACCCGCATGGGAGACCAGGAGAAAGCACCTGGCTCCTGGCTTCGGATCAGCGCAGCGCTGGCTGTGGCGGCCATTTGGGGAGTGAACCAACAGAGGGAAGACCTTTCTCTCTGCCTCTCTCATTGTCTATAACTCTGTCAAATAAAAAGCAGCAATACCAAAAAGAAGTATTAACAATCATTATTGGTAATAATACAATAAAATTTAAAAATAATTTTAAAAAAGATTTATGTATGTATTTGAAAGGCAAAGTTAGAGGCAGAGAATCTTCCATCTGCTGGTTCACGTCCCAAATGGCTGCAGCAGCAGGATCTGGGCTGATCTGAAGCCAGGAGCTTCTTCTGGGTCTCGCACACGAGTGCAGGAGCCCAAGCACTGGGGCCATCTTCCACTGCTTTCCCAGGCCATAGTAGAGAGCGCGATCAGAAGTGGAGCAGTTGGGTCTCGAACCAGTGCCCATATGGGACGCTGGCCATGCAGGTGGCAGCTTTACCCAATACGCCACAGCACCATCTCTTTTTAATATAATCTTATACTTCCATGACTGTGATGCAAATGTGGGTACAGAGACACATCTACGGAGTAGAGGTTTATGCTCACTGCATAAAAGGGCACAGGTCAGCAAGAGCAGTCATGACTGAACGTATCCTTTTTTTCTGTGGCACACAGAAAAGTAAGTGTCAGGAAGCAGCATGTAGTACAGAGGTTTACTAACCCTGTGGATGGGAAGAGCATTTGGCTCCCCAGTGCACTCTCTTACATGCAGGCATTAAAGTCTGTAGTGGAAGCCACTTTAAAAATGGACGTAAAAGTGAACATCTCCATGTCCCACGGCTGCTAGGTCTGGGACAAGGACATGGCATTAACCCTCATTTTGAGGATGAGTCTTTGAAGATACACAGTTCCTGCCAGAATGAGGAGGCAGCGCAGTTCAGCCAAGCGTGTCACTCCAGGGTTTTGACTTTGGTTTGCTGCTGCTGCTGCTGCTGCTGCTGCTGCTGCTGCTGGGGGTGTTGGAAGGGTGGTTCTTTGCAGGCTGTAGCAGAGGGTTGTGGGTAAAGGTTTGCCTTAGGGGACCTGCAGGAAAGAAAAGAAATTTCAGTAACAGGAAAACAAGAACCAAGAGAAGGACTTGGCCTGAGAGGATTATTTACCCCTGGCCGCCAGCTCCAAGTGATTCTGCATGCGTCGTTCCCGCTCTCGAAGCTGATGTGCCATCTCAGCATTCTTCCAGCCTGGAGAAAGACAAGAGGCAGTCTTGTCCCCGTTTTGAGACCACTGTCCCCCGCTTCTGTTCTGTACAGGGCAGGCCCTCACCTTTCTTGAAGCTCTTTATGAAGCCCTCTCGTGGAGGTAATTTGTCAGGGTCATGCACAACACGCTGGGGGATTTTAAGTACAGTGCGTACGGCAGGAATCCGGAGGCAGGCCACCTGGCCCAGGGAAAACAGGTTGGAGGCGAGCCAGTACACAAACACTGCCTGGGAGAGAATGAAGAGAAGGTCTCAGACGTTGTGTCCCTGGTCAGCTTGCCAGGAGGTAGCCCCTAAGCCATTACTTACGGAGGGAAAGTGGATGGTTATGGGCAACACTGCCAGGGGCATCACTCGGAGAACATTTCGCATCCACTGAAGGTCAGAACTTTGCATGCCCGTCTCAGCACCTAGCTGTCAAGGGGAAGAAACCAGGCCAGTTGCGGGAGCAGAAGAAAAGAGTGACACGTGCCATTTTAGTGAAACTGCCTCTCACCCACCAGGGAGTGAAGGATCACCATGCTCCACTACTGCTTTCTTCCCTACGCCCGGTCACTCTGTGGGCCTGGCGCCTGGCCAGCCAGGGCTTACCTCCAGCACACCCCACATCGTGGCAGTGACCACCATCGGCAGGATGTAGGTGGGATCAGACACGGTGAGATCCTGGAACCACCAGAGGCCGCCTGTCTGCAGGCTGGGCACAGGAAGGTTGGCCATCTCTCTCAAGGCGATGAAGAAGGAGATGAAGATCGGAGCCTGTTTCACAGGATAAACAGTGGTGGCATACGTTAGCAGGAGACATTTCTGTTACTCCAGTACTGAAAGCCACTGGGTCACCACCGCCTGCCTTTGTAGGGGCCTGGGGCATGGGAAACACAGAGAAGGCAATTGGATAACGTAGAGGGAAAGGTCTTGGCTCACCTGAGTCAGAGGTAGAATAAGAGGTCTGAGGAGTTTAATATCATGCTTTTTCTGGTAAAGTGTCATCTCTGACGAGGCCCTGTACACTGAGGCGAGAGAAAATCAATGGCTGGCTAACAGCTGTCTGTGAGTCTGTCTGTGTGTGTGTGTGTGTGTGTGTGTGTGTGTGTACGTGCTCATCACCAGGCCCATGAAAGTCTGAACGGACCCTGGCCACCCCTGGAAGCACGGGGCCCAAGAAGCAGATCAGTCTTTAGAACTGGCCCAACAGTCGCAACTCCTGACTTCCCCCAGCCGACTGTCAGAAGTGCAAATGCGATCCTCCCCCACAGCACCCCGCAGCTGACTTACACTCAGCGTGGTCTCCTGTCAACCTGGCCTCTCGGATTCGAGCAGAAAACTTCTGGATCTCAGGCACATGGTTGTGGATCTTGGCTGCCTCCCGCTGGCCTTTCACGATGAGAGGAAAAATCAGGCAGCGGGCAAGCACTGTACCTGGAAAACACAAACTAGGATTGGAGTGAAAGTGAAGCAGTTCTGTGGCTGAAGGCTTTGTAGGTCCCCCCCCCATCTGACTTCAGCCTTCTCCATGCTCTGTGCCATGACGCCCAGAAGTAAGGGCGGGGCACTGCTCAGTCCTCTGCTCTGACACACGAGACTCAGTCACCTCCTCTAAGCAGATGACCAGGACTCCTGTTCCCTGAACACAAAGCTGACCGAAGCTCAGTGCCTTCTAAAGCTTTCTATTATCAATGGAATTTTCTTTTTTTACCCATAGGCATGGCCCAAATACACAAAACAAATAAATCAGGTTGGCCTGAACGAAGGGAGATGCTCTGGCCTTCCCCTTGCTCAGAGGGCACTTTATGGAGCTCTTGGGCTGCCAGGAGTAAACTGGGAAGCTATTATGGAAACTGTGCATAGGAAGTGACCTGGTGACTGTTTTAGTTTCTTCCTATTTATTTTCGTACACTTCACGTTTCCCAATCATTCTGACAAGTATTTAGTTCATGGTCTCTGTAGACATACAAGTAGGCCTAGGCTGAGAAGAGACCGGGGGAAGATTCACGTTTAGGTTCTATCAACATTATGGTGATGTGGAGTGGAGAGCGAGCCAAGACGGGAACTCAGGATAGCAGCAGTGAAGGGGTGTGCAGAGTAGCGGGTAATGGCAATGGGAAGGTACGATCAGGACTAGAGGAAGGAAATCAGGAAACACTGTTAGAGAAGCCAAGGGGTAGGCTTCAACTTCTAAAATGTCTAATGCAGAAAGACCAAATGTGCCAGGAAAACCTGATTTAGCAATGTCATCACTGGCAGTTTTATTACTAAATATAATGTCCTATGACAATCAGTACTCAGGTGATATTACTAAAAGCCAGACTGCTGACGGTCAAAGAGTAAATGGAAAGAAGCAGGACCACCAGAGGCAGAATCCTGTTTTTAAATAACAGCTATGAAAGGAAGGAGGACCACATGGGTATGCTTGAACATGTTTACGCTTTAAGTACGGCAGTAAGGAGTTAAATGCTGAAGACACAGGACAGAATAGATAAGGACGTAGCAAGGTGTGGAAGAAACAATTCAAAGCATAGTTCTAGTCTTTGTAAGAACAATCCGAGTGCTTTCCCAACTCCGGGTTTCAGGCGCCTGATCTAACCTTCTACTCTCCCCAACAAGGGTAGTGTCATCACTGTGAAAAAGGTCCCTCTATACCAACCCCACTCTCCCATTCAATCATCTCTACTTCTTGAGTGCCAGATGATCCAGTGGTTCTTTTTTTTTTTTTTTTTTTTTTGACAGGCAGAGTGGACAGTGAGAGAGAGAGACAGAGAGAAAGGTCTTCCTTTTTGCCGTTTGTTCACCCTCCAATGGCCGCTGTGGCCGGCGTGCTGCGGCCAGCGCACCACGCTGATCCAATGGCAGGAGCCAGGAGCCAGGTGCTTCTCCTGGTCTCCCATGGGGTGCAGGGCCCAAGCACCTGGGCCATCCTCCACTGCACTCCCTGGCCACAGCAGAGAGCTGGCCTGGAAGAGGGGCAACTGGGACAGAATCCGGCGCCCCGACCGGGACTAGAACCCGGTGTGCCAGCGCCGCTAGGCGGAGGATTAGCCTAGTGAGCCGCGGTGCCGGCTCGATCCAGTGGTTCTATGTTCTTCAGGAAACAGAGTGCAGCTGGGTACCGCGAGCCTCTGACTCTCATTTGAATCATCCGCTTTTCTGACTCCTGAATTTTTCCAACTATTTCTGCTGCCCACTGACAGAATCTGAGAGAGACAGATCTTATCTCCCAGTTCATTCTCCAAATGCCCCCAGCAGGTCTGGGTAGGGCCAGGGGCTGGAGCTGGGAGCCAGGAACTCAATCTGGATTTCCCATGAGTAGCAAGAATTCAACCACTTGAGCCATCATTGCTGCCTCCAGAGGCTACACCAGCAAGAAGCTGGAGTCAGGCAGCTGTGTATTAAACCCAGCCTCTATGATACGGGACACAGATATCCTAACTGCTAGACCGGATGCTCACCCCTTGAAATACCACCTTTAAGGTTCTATTCCCAAGTTCCCTTACATGCAGCAATGGCCCCCCACCACGGTAGCTCCAGATCAACGTGCATAAATTCCAGTAAATTCTGAATCAGTCCCACTGGGGTGTACGAGCCCAGGCCCAGCTCAGTGAAGCTCTGTTCTGCAGCAGCCTGGATTACATCCGCCGTCTCGGAGGGCACCTCAGGTACCACTGAGGCTGAAGGAGGTGCAGGGACAACAGGAGCAGGCGGAACCTGTACAAAAAGAAGTCAGGTGTGACACTAACGGGGAAGACGTAGAAATGTCCTACGACAACCAGTGCTCTTTACTTTTGTTTTTCTGGGGCAGCCTGCAATACCCACAGCTTTCATGTGTAAAAAGGACAACGTATTTTTGCCTCTAGGCAGGAAGACAATTACTTCTCATAGCAGCTTCCCAAACTTTAGCCTTTTGAATATGATGATTATAGTTTTAGTAAAACAACTCAATTTTTTTTTTTTTTTTTTTTTTTTTTGACAGGCAGAGTGGACAGTGAGAGAGAGACAGAGAGAGAAAGGTCTTCCTTTGCCGTTGGTTCACCCTCCAATGGCCGCCGCTGCAGCCGGCGCACCGCGCTGATCCTGGCAGGAGCCAGGAGCCAGGTGCTTTTCCTGGTCTCCCATGGGGTGCAGGGCCCAAGCACCTGGGCCATCCTCCACTGCACTCCCTGGCCACAGCAGAGAGCTGGCCTGGAAGAGGGGCAACCGGGACAGAATCCGGCGCCCCAACCGGGACTAGAACCCGGTGTGCCGGCGCCGCAAGGTGGAGGATTAGCCTATTGAGCCACGGCGCCGGCCAAAACAACTCAATTTTTAAGACCTAAACAGCTAGCTAATCTCCTCTTCTGAGACAGCACCCCAAAATCATGCATTTGGTACCCACGGTGTAATTTTTCTACCACACACACTCTGAATCAAATCTTCCCTCATCAGTGGTTTGTCCACCTCTGTGTCGGACAACGCCTTTCACATAAATCTCTCCTCCTGTACTTTCCCCTATTTTTTTTTTTTTTTTTTTTTTGACAGGCAGAGTGGACAGTGAGAGAGAGAGACAGAGAGAAAGGTCTTCCTTTGCCGTTGGTTCACCCTCCAATGGCCGCCGCGGCCGGCGCACCGCGCTGATCCGATGGCAGGAGCCAGGAGCCAGGTGCTTTTCCTGGTCTCCCATGGGGTGCAGGGCCCAAGCACCTGGGCCATCCTCCACTGCACTCCCTGGCCACAGCAGAGAGCTGGCCTGGAAGAGGGGCAACCGGGACAGAATCCGGCGCCCCAACCGGGACTAGAACCCGGTGTGCCGGCGCCGCAAGGCGGAGGATTAGCCTAGTGAGCCGCGGCGCCGGCTCCTCCTGTACTTTCCAATCATCCCCCTAGTGAACTGAAAACCTACCCCCGAGCACAGACGCTAACATGTTGGGGCACTGTGGGAAGTGTGGACAACTCTGCTACATTACTCCCCCTCCTCCCAAACAAAATAAAAATAGAACAACCAAGAAGCACCATTCCCGGCCCCCAGGAATGAAAAGGTCTCTTACCTGGGCTTCTGCAAACGAGACGGCAGAGACACTGAGCCAGCGGGGGCCGGCGGCCGCGATGAGCACGTAGCGCGGGCGCCCCAAGCCCCGGCCGGCTGGGAACAGGAGCCCGGGGGTCAGCAGTTTCCGGGGCCATTGCGAGGGCCCTGCGACGCTGTGGAACTGAGCGGGGAGAAGGATGATGGAGCCCCTTTACCGCGAGCGAAGCCCCAGAGCTCCGCGTCCCATGAAGCGGGTCGCCCGGCTCCCACAGGTGAGGCCACTGCTGCACTCCACGCGCAGACCATCGGCCCGAGGGCGTGCAACGGGGGCCAGCCCGGGGCTCTCCGGCATCGCGGTTACCCCGAAGCCACGCCGCGCTCAGAGGACGAGGCTGAGGGACTCTGAGGGGCAGGAGCGCAGCCAGTCCCGCGAGACGAACAACGCCACGGCGCCGCTGAGCCCGGGTAGCCGGGACGTAACCCTCCCGCGTCCTCACGCGCCCCGAGGTCATGACACACAGGTCCTAGTGAGCGGGTCAGCGTCTGCTAGTGCCCCCAGCTGCAGTCACGGGGACAAGGCAGTACGCGGGCGCTCGGCCCCGGGGCCACGCTTACCTGGCGCTGGGGTCGTAGCAGACGCAGAAGCTCCCGGCGTCCGCACATTAACCCCATCGCCATTTTGCCCGGAAGAGGCTTGGCGTCCGCGCGTGCGCACTCAGGACCGCAGCCCGGCGGGAGGAGGCCCCTCTGGAAAAGGGAGGAAGCCAAAGCGTGGCCGGAGGTCACGTGGTAAAGGAGCCCGGAGCTTGCCGGCTGAATTTGAAGCGGGTAAGACGAATCCAAGGGCGACGCGAACGGACTCGTGCTTTTCCGATTTTGAAAGGAAATGTGTCTACAGCCATGAACGCACCCTGAACGCACCTCACCGCGTCTGATAATGTTCGCGGCCCTTGTTAGTGACAGCGTAAACCCGGGTCTATGCCTCTGTCCTCCAGAGTCGCGATTGTTCTTTTTGATTTGTTGGTTTGAAAATAGCCTCCAGTCTTGGCCGTGTTTGATGTGGGTTGTTCCCATTCCATGGTATTTGATTTTTGTTTTTAATTTAACAGGCAGGGTTAGACAGTGAGAGAGAGAGAGACAGAGAGAAAGGTCTTCCTTCTGTTGGTTCACTCCCCAAATGGCCGCCACGGCTGGTGCTGTGCTGATCCGAAGGCAGGAGCCAGGTGCTTCTCCTGGTCTCCCATGCAGGTGCAGGGTCCAAGCACTTGGGCCATCCTCCACTGCTTTCCCGGGCACAGTAGAGAGCTGGACTGGAAGAGGAGCAACTGGGACAGAATCCGGCGCCGCAGGCAGAGGGTTAACCTAGTCTGGTATTTGATTCTTTTTGCTAGATAGTGTTGTAGTTGCATATACAATGAAATTAGAGAGTAGTGTGGAGTCTGATAGAGATGGAGGAAAGGCAGCTTCTAGGGGATGTTTTCCTCCCAGATAAAAGCATAAACCACCAGGAGGAAACTCCATGGCTCCCTTTCCCCTTAATTAAGTGCGGTTGTGTGGGACTGTGATGTTGAGGGGCAGGTCTCAAGATGAAAAGCTAATTTCTTGAAGGCTGAAAGATAGAAAAATACCTAAATACTTGATGATGTCATTGATTTGTGGTTCTGGAGCCACTGTTTCTAGAGTTGGTTGTGTAAGATAGTTTAGAAGGTCTTTATTATTTTTTTTTTTAATTTTTGACAGGCAGAGTGGACAGTGAGAGAGACAGAGAGAAAGGTCTTCCTTTTTGCTGTTGGTTTACCCTCCAATGGCCGCTGCAGCTGGCACGCTGTGGCAGGCACATCGCACTGATCCGAAGCCAGGAGCCAGGTGCTTTTCCTGGTCTCCCATGGGGTGCAGGGCCCAAGCACTTGGGTCATCCTCCACTGCACTCCCGGGCCACAGCAGAGAGCTGGCCTGGAAGAAGGGCAACCGGGACAGAATCCAGCACCCCGACCGGGACTAGAACCCTGTGTGCCAGGGCCGAAAGGCGGAGGATTAGCCTATTGAGCCACGGCGCCAGCCTTAGAAGTTCTTTATTCTTTAGGCTGTAAGTCTGTTGCTTAAGCATTGTTTCATGAGGCTGAAAGCATTCTTCTTTCCAAAGATTAAGGCAGAGGTACAGAGATGGAGAGGCAGAAAACTCTTCCATCTACTGGTCCACTCCCCAAATGGATGCAACAACTGGGGCCGTGACTGGATCAGGCCGAAGCCAGGAGCCTGGAACTCCTTCCAGTTCTCCCATGTGAGTGGCAAGGGTCCAAGTACTTGGGCCATCTTCTGCTACCTTCCCAGGTGTACCAGTAGGAAGCTGGATGAGAAGTGGGACAGCTGGGATTCAACTCTGCTGATGGCAGGTGGTGGCCTAACCAGCACACGGTCCTATCCTCCTTTTAAAATTATTTGAAAGGTAGAGTTATAGATACAGAAGGAGAGAGGGAGAGATATATCTTCCATCCTGTGGTTCACTCTCTAAATGGCTGGAATGGCCAGGGCTGGGCCAGGCTGAAGCCAGGAGCCTGTGATTCTACCCTGGTCTCCCCATTAGGCTGTACCAGTCTCAGTACTTGTGCCATCTTCCACTGCTTTCTCAGGCACATTAGTATGGAGCTGGATCAGAAGTGGAGCAGCCAGGACTTGAACCAGTCAGCACTCATATGGGATGGTGGCATCACAGGTGGCGGCTTATCCCACTGTATCACAATGCTAGCCCCACTGAAAGCATTCTTAAAGATACATAAGGTGAAATCTCCTTCTTCCAAGGGAAAAAAAAAAAAAAAAACTACTACTCAGGATGGTGAGAGTTGATTACACTAAACCCTTACAAAGTCCTAAGTACAGAGTGCTGTCTGAACAACAAAGTATAGTCTGAGAAAGATCTAGTAGCCTGCTAGTTTTAGGTTATGAATGTACCTGACAAATACTGAAAACTAGGAGGCAAAGAAATTTAATACAGATTTGGTGATAATTAGTGGTATGACTCAAGGCTCATATGTATTGAATGTTACTGTATGGAGGACGGCCCAAGTGCTTGGGCCCTGTACCCGCATGGGAGACCAGGAAGAAGCACCTGGCTTCTGGTTTCAGATCAGCACAGCGCTGGCTGTAGCAGCCATTTGGGGAGTGAACCAACGGAAGGAAGACCTTTCTCTCTGTCTCTCTCTCTCATTGTCTATAACTCTACCTGTCAAAAAAATTAAAAAAAAAATGTTACTGTAAACAAACTTTTTAGAGATTATTTAAAAAAGATCTGCAGCTGGATGAAATATACAGCTATAGAACACTTGGTGATAGTGGAACTAGCCAATGGTGGGCTGTTTTGTGACCCCAAAGGAACCATCCCTCCCAGTATTTGCACTCTTTGTGGTTCCCTCTTCTTTATTATAGGCTGTCCCTGTGACTTGTCTTAGCCAATAGGATGTGTTGGAAATGATGCTGTGCCGGTTCTGGGCTGTCGCAAGTGCCTGCTGTCACACAGCTTGACAGGGCTTAAGAGCGAAGTGTCAGAGCACGGGGAAGAAAGGAATACAAGGACACAAGACTGCCTTCACAATGAGAGATTTTTATTGCTTACACACCAGGGATTTTTATCACACTACTAATCAGCATGCTCATTGAGGTCAATACACTTATCAGTATCAATATACTTATCGATCCATACTTATCAATATACTTAACAGTCTAATCTATAGCTTAACTGCTACTTAACTTACTATAATAACACTTAACTATCAGAATAACACTATTTCCTTAATGACTAAAGAACTATTGGGATCAATACCATTAATATCAATATCAGTAATACTACTTGAGCTTATTCATTAATCCACAGATCACAGTATATGGTGTTAAAATAACTTTGAGGGCTATTCAATTATAATAGTATATGTACAGCAAGGTATCGTTATTTTTAGTCATAGGGTCAAAGCATATTCATATTACATTACACATGGCTAATGTGATTTATAAGAGTTGCGTTTTCAAGGCTCACATCATGGCATGAAAAAGAGTCAGTGTTCAAAGTGCAGAGCTCAACGTCTCGGCAGAGACGGATCTCGGATCAGTCACTTACAGGCAGGAAGTTGTGGGAAGGCTGTCATTCTGGGCAGTGGGCTCAGAGTTCCCAGTGGATGGCAAGGCAAGGAGTTGGAGATGTCCCCTGCTGAGAGGCCTGGTTCGGCTCTGCGGTGAGGTCTGGCAGCAGGCTGACACAATGTCCAAGCGAAGTGGCGAGGTGACGGCTCCACTGGAGATTGATCCCTTAGTCGCCTTGTGTCTCTTAGCAAGGGGGCTGGCGAGCTGGCTCTTCGGCTCCAAATGTGTGGAGATCCAGAGGTTCACACACACCGGGCCCTTGATCCGTTATCGGCTTGTGCTGTTACCTGCTCCTCACAGAGTAACGGGCTGCCTCTTCAGCTCCAGATGTGTGGAGATCCAGAGGTTCACACACGGGGCCATGATCCTTGAGAGGATGGAGAGCAGTGCCAAAGGCTCTCCTTTTATCCTAATTTTCCTGGCAGCTCTCCTGCTTGTTCAGTTCGGGTGCCCCCAATCAGTTGTGCTCCCTCTTGGAGTTTCCCGGGGTGCCACCAATCCGTTGTTTAGGATTGGGTGTTTCCAGCTCATTCTCAGGTTGCGTCCAATCATCCTGCGAGTAGGAAGGTAACTCAAGGTTATCGTTCGTAGCACACACGTTACCAGACTGCCCAGGGATGTCTGTTCAGTCTGATGAGGAGCATCTTTCTTGGCAAGCACTGAGCTTGACATAAGTGATGTCATCAGTCTCTGGCTTGACATGAGTGACTCCATTTGTCTTTACTTGCACTTTGTGGATAGTGGTAGTTTTTGACTCTAGGCTTCTCTGTGGAGTTTCCACAGTTCACCTCTTTCTGCTTGTCTGGTAAGTGGTGATCTGTGACTCTATTTTTGGGACTCCTGTGGGATTCCCCACATGGGCCTGGTCCTTAAGAAGGCCCGGTAGCTTCTGCTGTACTTTTAGGGGGAAGTGAGCTGCTCTCTAGAAGGTTAGCTTCTCAGACTTACATGTTGTGGGGAGCCCAGCCTAACTACGTGGAGGAGCACTGAGGTCTGGACTAACAGAGTGTACACCAACTTGCCAGCCGTGTGAAAAAGGCCACTTTGGAAGTGGATTCTCTACTCCATATGGAACAGACAGTCTGTCAGATCTGCTCAAGTTGCAAATCTACAAGGAAATAAATAAACGATTATGTTTTTTAAACCGCTGTTTCAGAGTACTTTGTCGCACAGCAATAGGTAACTCAAATGTACTTTAATGTTGAGTGAATGAGTATCTATACTTGGGAAAAGAGCATTTCCTGCCTTTCAAGCTAAATGAGGTATATCTTATATTACTTTGTAATTATTTCTGATTCATTTCTATGTGTCTATTTTTTGGGGGAGAGGATAATCCCATTTTCCCTTTTAGATTATTTCTAGAAGCACAGACTGTATTCTATTTTTGCAACTTTTTTAAAAAAATTTTATTATGTATGTTCCTTTTCAAGAGTGAGTGACTGACTGACTTTCATTTAGCTATGGGTAGGGGATCACAAATTAAGACAGCCATAAGGGTGGCGCTGTGGCGTAGCCGGTAAAGCCGTCACCTGCAGTGCCAGCATCCCATATGGGCGCTGGTTCGAGTCCTGGCTGCTCCACTTCTGATCCAGCTCTCTCTGCTGTGGCCTGGGAAAGCAGTAGAAGATGTCCCAAGTCCTTGGGCCTCTGCATCCACATGGGAGACCCAAAAGAAGCTCCTGGATCCTGTTTTTTGGCTTTGGATCGGCCCAGCTCTGGCTGTAGCAGCCATTTGTGGAGTGAACCAGTGGATGGAAGACCTCTTTCTCTCTCTGTTTCTCTCTCTCTCTCTCTCTCTCTTAAGAGAAAGAGTTTACTGGGGGAAACCCGACAGACTGGAGGGAGGGGGTGAAGAAGGAAAAGGAGAAGGAGAGTGTAAGAAAGAGATCCAGAGAGAGATTAAGAGAGAGAGAGAGAGAGAGTCTCCCTCTCTCTTTAAATCTTTCAAATAAATCAAATATTTAAAAAAAAAAAAAGACAGTCTAGAAAGCTCAAGAGAGAAGCAACTCATCATATACAAGGGAGCCTCAATAAGATTACCCACTGTTTTCTTAGCCGAAAAAAAAAACTTTTTAAAGATTTATTTATTTGAGATTTAGATTTACACAGAGAGGGAGAGACAGAGAAATCTTCCATCTGCTGATTCACTCCCCAAGTGGCTGCAATGGCTGGAGCTTGGCCAATCTGAAGCCTGGAGCCGGAAGCTTCTTCTGGGTCTCCCATGTGGGTACAGGGGCCTAAGGACTTGGACCATCTTCCGTTGCTTTCCCAGGTGTGCTAGCAGGGAGCTGGATTTGAAGTAGAGCAATTGGGATCGAACTGGTGCCCTTATGGGATGCCAGCACTGCAGGCAGTGGCTTTACCAGCTACACCATAGTGCCAGCCCCCAAATTTCTTCTTATAAGAATACCATATTGGGTTAGGGCCTACCCTTAAAAAAAAAAAAAAAAAAACCTCCACTCATTTTAACTCAGTTATCTCTCTCTCTCTCTTAGATTTACATATTTATTTGAAAGGTGAGTTACAGAGAGGCAGAGGCAGAGAGAGAAAAATCATCCATCCACTGGTTCACTCCCCATGGCTGCAATGGTTGGTATTCAGCCGAGTGGAAATTAGGAGCCAGGAGCTTTATCTGAGTCTCCCATGTGGATGCAGAGGCCCAAGCACTTGGACTATCTTCCACTGCTTTCCCAGGTGCATTAGCAGAGAGCTGGATTGGAAATGAAGCAGCCAGGACTTGAACCAGCATGCATATGGGATGCTGGTGCTTCAGACGGTGGCTTAACCTGCTACACCACAGTGCCAACCCCTCAGTTACTTCTTTAAAGACCTTTTAATACAGTTATATTCTTAGATATTGGGTGTTAGAACTTCAGCACATGCATTTGAGGGAAACAGAATTCAGTCTTTAATTTTTTTTTTTTTTTTTTTTTTTTTTTTTTTTTACAGGCAGAGTGGACAGTGAGAGAGAGAGACAGAGAGAAAGGTCTTCCTTTGCTGTTGGTTCACCCTCCAATGGCCGCTGTGGCCGGCGTGCTGCAGCCGGCGCACCGCGCTGATCCGAAGGCAGGAGCCAGGTGCTTCTCCTGGTCTCCCATGGGGTGCAGGGCCCAAGCACTTGGGCCATCCTCCACTGCACTCCCTGGCCACAGCAGAGAGCTGGCCCGGAAGAGGGGCAACCGGGACAGAATCTGGCGCCCCGACCGGGTCTAGAACCCGGTGTGCCGGTGCCGCAAGGCGGAGGATTAGCCTATTGAGCCGTGGCGCCGACCTCTATAATTCTTTTTTAAGATTTATTTATTTATTTCAAAGGCAGAGAGGCAGAGAGAGGGAGAGGGAGAGAGAGAGAGATAGAGAGAAAGAGAGAGAGAGGTCTACCATTTGCTGGTTCGCTACCCAAATGACTGCAGTGGCTGGAGCTGAGCCTATCCAAAGCCAGGAACCAGGAGCTTCTTCTGGGTCTACCATGTGAGTGCAGGGGCCCAAGCACTTGGATTATCTTCTGCTTCCCAGGCGCATTAGCGGGGGAGCTGGATTGGAAGTGGAACAGATGGGATTTGAACCAGCATCCATATGGGATGCCAGCATTACAGGCGGTTAGTTGCTTTACTCACTTTGCCACAGTGCTGGCCCCTATACATCATTTTAAAAGTAATTGGTAGAGGCTGGTGCTGTGGCGTAATGGGTGAAGCCACCGTCTGCAGTGCTGGCATCCTGTATGGGCGCCCGTTTCAGTCCTGGCTGCTCCACTTCCCAACCAACTCTCTGCTATGGTCTGGGAAAGCAGTAGAAGATGACCCAAGTGCTTGGGCCCCTGCACCTGCATAGGAGACCTGGCTCCTGGCTTCAGATCAGCCCAGCTCCAGCCTTTGCAGCCATTTGGGGAGTGAACCAGCAAATGGAAGACCTCTGTCTCTCTGCCTCTGCCTCTCTGTAACTCTGCCTTTCAAATAAATAAATAAATAAATCTTAAAGAAAAAGTGCAGATCATGTGACTAACAATGTGGGACTTGGAGTTGAGGAAACTAAAGGTGTTAGGGATTTTGAGCAGGGAAGTTTGGAAAATGGTGGTGCCACTGACCCAAATGAATACATTAGTGAACTGGTCATTTATTTTCCTGAATGCTCTCAGATCCCTTTCTGATCTCTCTCCTAAAGATTTATTTGTTTTATTTGAAAGGCGGAGTTACAGAGAGAGAGAGAGAATCTTCCAGCTGCTAGTTCATTCTCCAAATGGCTGCAATGGCTGGAGCTGGGCCAGGCTGGAGCTAGGAGCCAAGAGCTTCTTCTGGGTCCCTCATGTGGGTGCTGGGGCCCAATCACTTGGACCATTTTCTGCTGCTTTCCCAGGCACATTAGTAAGGAGCTGGATTTGAAATGAAGGACCCAGGAATCAAACCAATACCCTTAGGGGATGCCGGTGCTTCAGGTGGCAGCTTAACCTGCTATGCCACAGAACTGGCCCCCTTTCTGCCCTTCTGCTCTCTCTCTTGTACTGCATGGAAACTTCATTGCCCAGGTTCGCCTGTCCTCTGGCTTCTGGATGGGTTCTGGCGATGAAAGTACCTGGCAAAAGAATGTGGAGAGGGAGCAGAGAGAATCCAGGGCATTTCTCCCACTCTCTCTGCTTCCTCTATTCCATTCCTGGCAGCTGCAGCTCCTCCTCCTTGGCCTGGCAGCCTTTCTCTCCGTGATCCCAGTTCCCTGCATGTGCACCTTGCCATGATTCTGGTGCCCTCTGGATGCCCTTAGATTCTGGGCTCTTGTAATCCCATGACTCCCATTATCCATCTAGGCTAGAAGGTAGTAGCTGCCTGCTGTTGCCAATTTCTGATTGCTTCACCATGTCCTGTTTGGCTTCTTAGCTCTCCTATTACCATGTACAAAATCCTTGTAGTAAAATTCCTCTGAAATACTTTGAGTGGTTTTCTTTCTTTCTTTCTTTTTCTTTTTCTTTTTCTTTTTCTTTTTTTTTTCTTTTTCTTTTTCTTTTTCTTTTTGACAGGCAGAATTAGACAGTGAGAGAGAGAGACAGAGAGACAGAGAGAAAGGTCTTCCTTCCATTGGTTCACTCCCCAAATGGCCACTACGGCCAGCACTACACTGATCCGAAGCCAGGAGCCAGGTGCTTTCTCCTGGTCTCCCATGTGGGTGCAGGGCTCAAGCACTTGGGCCATCCTCCACTGCACTCCCGGGCTACAGCAGAGAGCTGGACTGGAAGAGGAGCAACCAGGACAGAATCTGGCGCCCCAACCAGGAGTAGAACCTGGAGTACTGGCACCGCAGGCAGAGGATTAGCCTAGTGAGCCGCAGCACCAGCTGAGTGGTTCTGTTTCTTGGCTAAACTCGGGGTAATACAGTTAGGAAGCTGTGTCAGTTGTGAAGTTATTGTCTCTTAGCTCCAAACCCAATGGCTCTGGGATGTTGGGGCTGGTATTCTGCCTCATCAGCTGGCTGCCTGTTCAACTCTGCTAATGAGGGGTGCTAGAGAGAGACTCAGGAGCTAGAGGAGGGAGAAGAGAGTTGCTCTCTCCTGTTCATTCCAAGTGGGCTTCCTCTTTAATTGCATTTCCCGTGAGCGGCATCCCCACAGCACTTCTTACACCAGCAGTGCTTGTTGCAGCGGTAGCTGCCATCTCCTTTTCAAGTTTGCCAACATTTGTAGAACCAGTCTTGTCATGTACCCCGCACCCCCGAGATATCAGTACATGGTGGCTGGTGCCCCCTCCTCAGGTTATTGAGTTTCAGTTCTGTGGGGGACCCTTTTCTAAGTTTCCAAGTCCTAATAAATCTACCTTCCTCTCCTTATGAGTGGTAGCTGCTTTCTGCAGTTGTTACTTCTGTGGTCCTTTAGAGTCTTCTCTCTCTCTCTCTTTAAAATATTTATTTATTTACTTATTTGAAAGACAGACTCACAGAGATAGAGACCTTGATCTTCCATCCACTGTTTCACTCCCTAAATGCTTATGCAGCCAGAACTGGGTCAAGTGGAAGCCAGGAGCTTGGATCTCCACCCGGGTCTATGTGAGTGGCAGAAATCCAAGTACTTGGGTTGCCATCTGCTTCTTCCCAGGCACATTAGTAGGAAGCTGGATTGGAAGTAGAGTATCCAGGACCTGAATTGATACTCCAGTAGGAGATACAGGTGTCCCAAGTGTTGGCTTAGCACACTGTGCCACAATGCCTACCCCCTAAAGTTCTCTTTTAATCTTTTCAGTTACATAGTTGACAACTTTATATCTATTTACTTCTTTATATTAAATTCTCTCGGTTCAAATAATTGGTATGTTTTCTGTCTTCTGAATGGACCTTGAGTGTTACAGAAGTGGAGAGGATTTTTGTTTGGAAAGGTGTCAAGTTTGGTTTTGAATATATTGAATTTGCAGTGACAGTGGCCAATCCTTGGCTGATTATTTCCTTGAAGAAAGGTAGAGATACAGCACTGGCATTTGTGGGAGAGATGAGATAGCAAAATATTTTTGACACTGCCAGTCTTGATGCAATGACAAACTATGCAACTGCCTGAATCTTGTGGGTGAATGGTGTGGTAAGACGAGCTGATAGTTACAAATAGCCTCGTGAAGAAGAGGAAACAAAAGGTTTAACAATTCACAGATTTGAAGATACATTGATCAATTTGTGAGAAAGCATTGATAAATGTAGCTCATACCAATTTATTTTTCTGGCTACTCTTTTTTCTAATTTTTAAAAAAATTTTTAATTTTTAATTTTTTTTTGACAGGCAGAGTGGACAGTGAGAGAGAGAGACAGAGAGAAAGGTCTTCCTTTCAGTTGGTTCATCCTCCAATGGCCGCCACAGTCAGCATGCTGCGGCTGGCGCACCGCGCTGATCCGATGGCAGGAGCCAGGTACTTCTCCTGGTCTCCCATGGGGTGCAGGGCCCAAGCACTTGGGCCATCCACTGCACTCCCTGGCCACAGCAAAGAGCTGGCCTGGAAGAGGGGCAACCGGGACAGAATCCGGTGCCCCTGGCTACTCTTAAATTCTTGCCCAGCCTATGTTCCAAAGTCTATCCAACACTGGGGCTATCCTTACAAGTACAAACTCGGGTCCCCCAGAGCTCTTGCCCTTTCCTCTAGGACCACTGGGAAAAGCCTCCAGGTCACACTGAATAGTGATTTATCCCCTTTTATCTTTGGATTCTACTTGTCTACTACCAGTGCCAGAGTGATACGTAGAAATTTGTACACGTGGGCCGGCGCTGCGGCTCACTAGGCTAATCCTCCGCCTAGCGGCGCCGGCACACCGGGTTCTAGTCCCGGTCGGGGCGCCGGATTCTGTCCCGGTTGCCCCTCTTCCAGGCCAGCCCTCTGCTGTGGCCAGGGAGTGCAGTGGAGGATGGCCCAGGTGCTTGGGCCCTGCACCCCATGGGAGACCAGGAAAAGCACCTGGCTCCTGGCTCCTGCCATCGGATCAGCGCGGTGCGCCGGCCGCAGCGCGCCGGCCGCGGCGGCCATTGGAGGGTGAACCAACGGCAATGGAAGACCTTTCTCTCTGTCTCTCTCTCTCTCACTGTCCACTCTGCCTGTCAAAAATAAAAAAAAATAAAAAAAAAGAAATTTGTACACGTGATGAGAGATTTTTTTTTATTATTGATGAACTGTCTCTATACTTGGCAGTGTGTGTGTACATGTGATCAATTTATTCAAACGTCTGCTAACTGCTGGCTTTGTGACATATTTCTGATAAGAACAGATACTACACTTGATCTTAGCCAAAAGGCCGAGAAGTGAGGTGTGTCATATTTCTATATTTAAATTTTTTTTAAAAAAGATTTATGTACTTGAAAGACAGAGAGAGGTCTTCCATCACTGGTTCACTCCCCAAATGGCCGCAATGGCCAGAGAGCTTCTTCTGGGTCTTCCACATGGGTGCAGGGGCCCAAGGACTTGGGCCATCCTCTGCTTCTTTTCCAGGCACATTAGTAGGGAGCTAGATTGGAAGAGGGGCAGCCAAGACTTGAACCGGCACCCATATAGGATGCCAGAACTGCAGGCCAGGGCTTTAACCTGCTGTACCATAGCTCTGGCCTCTGTTTTTAAATTTGATTTAAGGAATAAAAACTTCATGCATTTCATATATACAAATTTAGGTCTCCATTACATGTAAAGTTTACATAGTTTTGTTAGGGTCCGAAAACGCCCACCACCCGAGGAATGACTCCAAGAGACTTTCTCTCATGCAACCAGCAAGGGGTTAAAGATTTATTGATCCAACATGTTGGGGCTCTCTGAACATACAAGAACAGAGGAGCCTCGAGGAACTGAAGTATAGGGTTTATAAAGGCAAAAACCGCAAAATCGGGAGAGGGGAGAGAATACACGGTTGCTAAGTGGTTGCTAAAATCTTACAATCAACAATTATGATCTTAAGACATAGACAAATCACATCTTCATTATTAGCCCAGGTAACCCAGGTGCAACATTTCTACTTTTAAGCTTGAGCAATCATGCTAGGGGGTTTTTGTGCTCTGCCAAGGGTGTTCTAGTGCACTGCTATTGTCCGACTATTTGAGATCATAGTTTCAGACCAGAGTCTCACGGTGGGGGGGTGCTTTCCCAGAATGGAGTCTCAAGTGCTCCAAAATGGAGTCCCTACTGTCAAGGTGCTACTTCACTCTGTCTTATTTTCACAGCTGCACCAGGAAGATTTAAACCTGTAAGCTTAAGCTTAACTTTTTACACCCGCACATATACAATTTTAACTCTTCAGTTCTAAGTCTTTTCTGTTTTGTACTCACTTTTTTAAAAAAACTTTTTTTTATTTATTTGAGAGGCAGAGTTATGGTTCACTCCCCAAATGGCCATAATGGCTGGAGCCAGGAGCCAGGAGTCTCCTCCATGTCTCCCATGTGGGTGCAGGGGCCCAAGCACTTGGTTCATCTTCCACTGCTTTCCCAGGCCATTAACAGAGAGCTGAATTGGAGGAGGAGCACCTGTGACATGAACTGGTGCCCATATGGGATTTTGACATTGCAGGTGAAGGCTTAACCTACTACACCACAGCACCAGTCCCTTTTATAGTCACTCTTGTTTCATTCATTTGTTTTATTTCTTTGATAGGCAGAGCAGGAGGGTGAGGGAGGGGAGGGAGTAGGAGGAGGGGGGAAGGAGAAAGAAAGTGTTATTTCATCCTTTGGTTTATTCCAGGGCTGGCCCAGGCCAAAGCCAAGAGCCAGGAACTACATCCCAGGTGGGCAGCACAGACCCATGTATCTGAGCCAACACCTTCTACTTCTCAGGATGCCCATCACCAAGAAACTGTATTGCAAGCAGAGCAGGGACTCAAACCCAGGTACTCAGGTATGGGGTGTGGATATACAAAGTGGTGCCTTAATGACTACACCAAACACCGGCCACTGTAATCTACTCTTTTTTGTTTTGTTTTGTTTTATTTATTTATTTGAAAGGTAGAGTTACAGAGAGAGAAAGGGAAAGACAGAGAGGGAGAGAGATCTTCTATCTCCTGGTTCCCTCCCCAAATGACCACAATGGCTGGACCTGAGCCAGTCTGAAGCCAGGAGCTTATTTCTAGTCTCCCACGTGGGAGCAGGGGCCCAAGGACTTGGGCCATCTTCTGCTATTTTCCCAGGCACATTAGCAGGGAGGCGGATCAGAAGTGGAGCAGCAGGGACTCGAACCAGTGCCCATATGGGATGCTGGCACTGCCTGTGGGGCTTTAACTTGCTGTGCCACAGCACCAGCCCCTAGCTTAAGTATCTTTAATTTCCTCTTTCTCCTCTGCATGTGGACATCATTTTTCTTTCCCTTGCTTCAAACCAACCAAAACCTCCCAAACCAAAAAGCCTTCAATGACCTTGCTGTAACTTTTATTCTATTTTTCTCATCCTTTTACTGTTACATGTTTAAGGACAAAATTCCATTTTCTCAGTGCACAGTCACTCCTTGTTCTGGTCTCTTGACCTCTGCTATTCCCTCAGCCCCTGTCCCTGTCACTCATTCTGATCACCGAAAGCAGTTCTCTTCTAATTTTAAGTTGTGGTGGATCTTTCTGAGCCCTCATTCTCTTAGATTTCTCCATGGCTTTTGACATTGTTGGTTACCCTTCTTTCTTAAACTCACCTCTTCGTGTTCTTAGTATAACATGTGATTTTCTTCCCATCCTTTAACCTTCCCAGAACAGCTTAAGTAACTCCACTGAACTTCATTTCTAACACTTCAACTGCAATTTGATGGGGGCATGAAGAAATAGTGGTGTCACTCGAAGCTGATTGCTGCTCAGAGAGGCTTTGTGTAATTTTGTCCTGTGTTGTTGAAATCAACCAGGGAATAGTTCTCAGTTTGAGAGGTCTAGGTATTTAGTTGTGTCGGAAACTGGTCAGAGTAGACAATCTTTTTTTTTTTTTTTTTAAGATTTATTTATTTTATTTGAAAGGCAGAATTACAGAGAGGCAGAGGAAGAGAGAGAGAGAGAGAGGTCGTCCATCTACTGATTCACTCCCCAAATGGCTGCAATGGCTGGAACTGGGCTGATCCAAAGCCAGGGGCCAGGAGCTTTTTCTGGGTCTCCCACCCTGGGCACAGGGGCCCAAGGACTTGGCCATTTTCCGCTGCTTTCCCAGACACATTAGCAGGGAACTGGATGGGAAGTGGAGCATCTGGGACTCAAACTGGCACCAAAATGGGATGCCAGCACTGCAAGTGGTGACTTTACCTGCTATGCCACAGTGCTGCTCCCAAAGTAGACTATCTTATCAGAAACTAGTACAGCTGATATGTCTCTTCCCTGAACAATACTTGCTGGATAAACCATGTCCAACCTGCTTCATTTCTCTGAGTTTCAACCTTTGCATTTCTAACCTCTTACATATTTAGTTCCATTGTTCAGGCTGTGGTTAAGCTCTCCATTTTGCTTTCTCTTCCTTAATGGCATGTGTTGACTTTATTTGTCACATTTTGAACATTCTGGAGGTATTCAGTGCCACTTCTAAAGGTGACAGCTCTCTATATAAGGAAAAAAAACCCTACTTCTTTGACAGAGTTTTCTGTTTTAAGTTATTTAATATAAGTTATGTTTTTGGCTTCCTGGAGATGTTATGGCTGTTATTCAGGAGACAGAAAATAGAATTCATTGTTGATTGAGAGGAATTCTTTCCATAAATAAGAAGTGTTTATTTGAAATATATCCCATGACACAGGATAAGAATAAGAGAAGGTAGCCTGGTCTTTTATTATAATTTCTTTTGTATTGTACAAAGTTATGGGCGAATTTCTATTTCTTATTGTTGTTAGTTTATTCTTATCATGGAGGTTTAGGTAGGCCAAATAGAAAGTGAACTAAGCATTGGCATTGTGAGTTTATGGAAAAAGAAGCCTCAACAAGAAGAAGAAGAAGCCAGAAGTTGTTTCACAGTGAACTAAGACTCTTTGTTCCTGATTTCAAACAGCAGATTGTAGCAGAGCCTGAAGATGCATCCTTTCTGGTGACATTTGTCTTAGATTACCCTGTATTGCTGAAACCCAAAGAGAGGAACCAGGGAGATTTTCCCACTTACGGTTCATAGCCTTTTCCTACTTTCTCATCTTTGGTTCTCTTACGTTGTATTGCCCTTTGCCCCGCATATTTTGCAGTTGGGTACATGGGCTGTTCAGGTGCACAGTCTGTTTTTACTTTAGAGTGAGGAAATTTCAGAGTACAAGGTCCCTTGGCTAGTAATGTACATGTAAGTCAGGGTAAAAGGTACCCTGCTTCTCTCACTAGCCAATTCTGGGGCAATTTGAGTCTCCAAATTAATAAAGATAGAACATAATAATCCACTGACTAAAATAGGGATCCGTGAGTCTGTACTGATGTACAAGTATGCCCATTTAAAATTTTGAGAGGCAGAGAGAAAGTCTCTCTCTCTCTCTGTCTCTGTCTCTCTCGCTCTGTGTGTGTGTGTGTGAGAGAGAGAGAGAGAGAGATCTTCCATCTTATGGTTTACTCCTCAAATGGATGGCTGGGGCTAGGCCAAGGCAAAGCTGAGTCAGGAACTCCATCTGGGTCTCCTACATGGGTAGCAGGGGTCCAAGAACTTGGGCCATCTTCTACTGCCTTCCCAGGCCCTTTTGGGGGCAATGAATCAGAAGTGGAGCAGCAGGGATTTGAACCAGTGCTCTGATATGGGATGCTGGTGTTTCAGGAGGTAGTTTAAACCCATTGTGCCACAACAACAGCCCCGTTTATTTTTATTTTTAAAGATTTATTTATTTGAAGGGCAGAGTGACAGGAGATCTTCTGTCTGCTATTTTACTCCCTAAATGGCCATAGCAGCCATGTTTGGGCCAGGCTGAAGCCAAGAGTCAGGAACTGTATTTGGATTTCCCACATGGGTGGCAGGGACCAAGGCACTTGCACTAACTCCACTGCCTTCTTAGGCAAATTGACAGAAAGCTGGACTGGAAGTGGAGCAGCTGGGACACCAACCAGTAATCTGAAATGGGATGCCAGTGTTGCCAGCGGAGGCCTAATCTGCCATGCCACAATGCTGGCCCCTTGTTCAGGATTTTTTTCTTTAAATTATGAATGGATGTTGAAATTTTTTTTAAATTTTTTTTTTTTATTTTTGACAGGCAAAGTAAAGTGGACAGTGAGAGAGACAGAGAGAAAGGTCTTCCTTTTTGCCGTTGGTTCACCCTCCAATGGCTGCCCCAGCCGGCGCACCACGCTGATCCGATGGCAGGAGCCAGGTGCTTCTCCTGGTCTCCCATGGGGTGCAGGGCCCAAGCACTTGGGCCATCCTCCACTGCACTCCCTGGCCACAGCAGAGAGCTGGCCTGGAAGAGGGGCAACCGGGACAGAATCCGGTGCCCTGACCGGGACTAGAACCCGGTGTGCCGGCGCCGCAAGGCGGAGGATTAGCCTAGTGAGCTGCGGCGCCGGCAAGGATGTTGAAATTTATGTATGTGGCAGAGTTACAGAGAGAAAGGGAGAGACAGAGGAGATCTTCCATCTGCTGGTTCATTCCCAGATGGCTGTAATGGCCAGGGCTAGCTCAGGATGAAACCAGGAGCCAGGAGCTTCATCCAGGTCTCCTACATGGAGGAGAGGCCCAAATACTTGGGCCATCTTCCACTGCTTTCCCCAGGCCATTAGCAGGGAGCTGGATTGGAAGTGGAGCAGCAGGGACATGAACCAGTGCCAATATGGGATGTTGATGTTGCAGGCGGTGGTTTTACCAGCTATGCCACACACTGGCCTTGGATGTTGAATTTTGCTGAATGCCTTGTCTGCCTTCTGTTAAGATGACCATGTGATTTTTATTCGTCATTTTGTTGATGTAATTTATTACATTTATTGATTTGTGTATGTTCAACTATCCTTGTGTTTCTGAAATATCCCACTTGATCATGGTGAGTGATCTTTTCAATGTGCTGTTCAATTCAATTTGTTATTATTTTATGAGAATTTTTACATCTTTGTTTACTAGAGATATTGGTCTATAGTTTTTGTTGTTGTTTGGTTTTGTTACAAAGGTAGTGTTGCCTTTGTAGAATGAGTCCGGAGGGGTTCTCTCTCTTCCCTCCCTCCTTCCATTTCTTCCTTCTATATTTATTTCTTTTTTATTTTTATTTTTTAAGATTTATTTATTTGAAAGAGTTACAGAGAGAGAAAGGAAGAGGTGGAGAGAAAGAGAGAGGTCTTCCATCTGCTGGTTCACTTCCCAGGTGGCTGCAATGGCCGGAGCTGTGCCTATCTGAAGCCAGGAGCCAGGAGCTTCTTCCAGGTCTCCCATGTGGGTGCAGAGGCCCAAGCAAGGACTTGGGCCATCTTCCACTGCTTTCCCAGGCCATAGCAGAGAACTAAATCTGAAGAGGGGCAGACGCTCACAGCACTGGCCACCCCCCTCTTTTTTTTTTTTTTTTTTTTTTTTTTTTTAATGTATTTGAAAGGCAGAGAAAGGAGAAGAGAGAGAGGATTTCCCAAGTGTCCACAACTTCCCGAGCTAAGAGCTGAGGCTACCACACAGGTAACAGGAATCCAATCACTTGAGCCATCATTGCTGCCCTCCAGGGGTCTGCATTAGCTGGAAGCTGAAATCAGGGGTGAAGCTGGGTAAACTCCAAAATTCTGATGTAAAGGCATCTTTTTAAAAAAGATTTATTTATTTATTTGAAAGAGTTACAGAGAGAGAGAGAGAGACAGACAGACAGACAGAGACAGACAGGTCTTCTATCTGCTGGTTCACTCCTCAGATGACCGCAACGGCTGGAGCTGGGCTGATCCAAAGCCAGGAGCCAGGAGCTTCTTTCAAGCCTCCCATGTGAGTGCAGGGTCCCAAGGACTTGGGCCATCTTCTACTGCTTTCCCAGGCAAGGGAAATCCAGTAAGGAGCTGGATTGGAAGTGGAGCAGCTGGGACTCAAACCATTGCCTATATGGGATGCTGGCACTGCAGATGGCGGCCTTACCTGCTTTGCCATAGTGCCAGCTCCAAGGGTAACTTAATGGGTATCTTAACTGCTAGACCAAGCACCTGCCCTTTAAAGCCAACCTTGTGTGATACAAATATAGCTACTCCTGCTCACTTTTGGCTTCCATTTGCATGGGATATCTCTTTCCATCCTTTCTCTTTAAGTCTGTGTATATCTTTTTTTGTGAAGTGTGTTTCTTGTAAGTAGTATATTGTTGGTTCTTTTTTTTTTTTAACTCATTAAGCTACTTCATATTTTTTTAAAAAGAGATTTATTTATTTATTTGAAGGGAAGAGTGACCTCATATACCATAATGTATTTCACCCGAACAAGGGCACATCCCTATATAATATTCATAATGTAATCAACCTAAATCAGGAAGTCAACATTGATATTAGTATAACACTATTATCTAATCCACAGACATTTCAAATTTTTCCAGCTGTCCCACTCTCTCTTCTTTCTGGTCTGGAATTCAATCCAGTTTCACTTTGCCTCTAGTTATCATGTCTCTTTAGTCTTCTTCAATCTAGAATAGTTGCTTAATGTTTCTGTGTTTCTCATGACCTTGGCAGTTTTTTAAAAGATTTATTTATTTGAAAGAGTCGGAAAGAGAGAAAGAGAGAAAGAGAAAAAGGGGGGGGGGGAGAAGGGGGGGAGGGCGGGAGAGAGAGAGATCGATTGATCTTCCATCTACTGGTCCACTCCCCAAATGGCTGAAACAGCTGGGGCTGGGCTAGGCCAAAGCCAGGAGCCAGGAGCTTCTTCTGGGTCTCCCATGTGGGTGAAGGGGACTAAATACTTGGTTTATCCTCCGCTGCTTTCCCAGGCACACTAACAGGGAGCTTGATTGGAAGTGGAGCAGCTGGAACATGAATTGGCACCCATATGTGATATTGGCATTGCAGGTAGTGGCTTTACCTGCTATGACACGATGGTAACCCAAACCTTGGCAGTTTTAAAAAGTGTATATTTTCATTCAGTAAGTACTCTAAATTGGGGTTTTTCTGATGCCTTTCCCTGTGTTCCAGACTCAGGTCATGCATTGTGGTGTTTTTTTTTTTTTAAGATTTTTTTTTAAGATTTTTTTATTTTTATTTGAAAGGCAGAGAAAAGCAAGAAGGAGAGGGAGAGGGAGACGGGAAGGGGAAGGGGAAGGGGTAGGGTGAGGAAGAGGAAGAGGGAGAAGGAGAGGATCTTCCGTCTATTGGTTCGCTCCCCAAATGGCCATAATGACTGGGACTGGGCCAGGCTGAAGCCAGGAGTTTCATCCAGAGCTCCTGTGTGGGTGTAGAGGTCCAAGCACTTGGGCCATCTTTCACTGATTTCCCAGATGCATTAGCAAGGAGATGGATTGGAAGTGGAGCAGCTGGGAGTCAAGCTGGCATCCACATGGGAGGCCATCATTGCAGGCAGTGGCTTAACCTGCTGCGTCACAGTGCTGGCCCAGGCCATGATTTGTTGATAGGGGTACTCCCCAAAAGGTACTGTACTCTTCTCATTGCACTATGTCAACCTAACTTGTTGCTAGTGATGTTAATCTTGGTCAACTGGTCAACTTGATATTTGCCAAGCTTCTCCACTATGAAGTCACCATTTTTTCATTTGTAATTGAATAGTGTTTTGTAGGGAGATAGTCCTAGACTGTGCCAATCTCCTATTCCTCATCAAACCTTTAACCAGCCCATCTTTTTTTTTTTTTTTTTTTGACAGGCAGAGTGGACAGTGAGAGAGAGAGATACAGAGAGAAAGGTCTTCCTTTTTACCGTTGGTTCATCCTCCAATGGCCACTGCAGCCGGCACACCATGCTGATCCGAAGCCGGGAGCCAGGTGCTTCTCCTGTCTCCCATGTGGGTGCAGGGCCGAAGGACTTGGGCCATCCTCCACTGCACTCCCGGGCCACAGCAGACAGCTGGACTGGAAGAGGAGCAAGCGGGACAGAATCCGGCACCCCGCCTGGGACTAGAACCTGGTGTACTGGCGCTGCAGGCTGCAGCAGCCATTGGAAGGTGAACCAACAGCAAAGGAAGACCTTTCTCTCTGTCTCTCTCTCTCACTGTCCACTCTGCCTGTCCAAAAAAAAAAAAAAAAAAAAAAAAAGAAAAGAAAAGATGGGTTGGTTGGAGTGCAGATGGGATTTGGGTTTTCAGATCCGTCCTGGAGTGGATGCACATTGTAGAATGGTTAGGAATCAACTTGACCTTCCCAGATGCCCTTTGTTCAGGTTAGATTTCTCTGGTACCTTCAAACCCTAACCAGGCCCTTAGCCCCAGCCTAGAGTCAAAGTGGCCTCTGGAGGGCAGAAGAACACCAGGTGATCTTTCCTCAGCTCAATGTAATGACATCCATTGCTTTCTTCATTTCTTCTGAAACCCCACATTTTAGCTAATAAACTAGAAAGAGTTTGATCATCTGGAATCATAATTAGAAAAGTTTAGTGACATTTATCTATCATTATAAAAACTTTGAATCATACCAGTAAACAGATAACAGCAATTAGCAAAGTCACCAATTAGAGTATATTAAGTAGAATGATTTTTTTTTGATGTAGTTGTAACTAACAGTCTGTAAAATGCTGTTATTGGTTTCTAACAGTAGGTAGGAATTATACAGGAACTAAATGTCTGGCTGTGTAGAACAATGGCTAGGCCTTAGGAAGGACTCAGACTTTCTGGGTTTGTATCTAGAAGGTACCACCTACTTACTAGGTGTTTGTCATTAGGGATGTCAATTACATTTTTTTAAAAAAATTTAAGATTTATTTATTTTATTTGCAAGTCAGAGTTACACAGAGTGAGGAGAGGCAGAGAGAGAGAGTTCTTCCATCCGATGGTTCACTCCCCAATTGGCTGCAATGGCTGGAGCTGGGCTGGTCTGAAGCCAGGAGCCAGGAGCTTCTTCCAGGTCCCCCATGTGCGTGTAGGGGCGCAAGGACTTGGACCATCTTCTACTGCTTTCCCAGGTCATAGCAGAGAGCTGGACTGGAAGTTAAGCAGCCGGGACTAGAACCGGTGCCCATATGGGATGCTGGTGCTTCAGGCCAGGGCATTAACCCCCTGTGCCACAGCGCTGGCCCCACTTTTTTTTTTTTTTTTTTAAAGATTTATTTATTTATTTGAAAGAGTTACAGAGAGGCAGAGGCAGAGAGAGAGAGAGAGAGAGAGACAGACAGACAGACAGAGACAGACAGGTCTTCTATCTGCTGGTTCACTCCTCAGATGACCGCAACGGCTGGAGCTGGGCTGATCCAAAGCCAGGAGCCAGGAGCTTCTTTCAAGCCTCCCATGTGAGTGCAGGGTCCCAAGGACTTGGGCCATCTTCTACTGCTTTCCCAGCCCATAGCAGAGAGCTGGATCGGAAGTGGAGCAGCTGGGACTTGAACCGGTGCCCATATGGGATGCTGGCATTTCAGGTGGCAACTTTACCCACTACAGCACAGTGCCGGCCCTGTCAATTACCTTTTAGGTACCTCAGTTCCCTTGTTTGTTCAGTCTGTAAAAGTACCTTATGGGGCTGTGATGTGGTCTAAGTGAGATAACAAAATTTTGTTTTTGTATTTGTGTACAATACTTATTTATTACTAATAATATTAGGATTATTTTCCTGAAACCATTATACATCAAATAGATAAGTAATTATGTCAACATTAACAAGATCAAAATTTTCACATAAATAATTAGAGTTATAACAACAACAAAAGTGAAAAGTCTCTAACTCCTATTTCTTTTCTTTTTTAAAAAGTTTACTTATTTGAAAGAATGACAGAGGGAGATTGAGGAGACAGAGAGAGAGAAATAGATCTTCTGTCTGCTTGTTTCCTCCATAAATTCCAGATGGCCATGATAATTGGCCTGGGCCAGGCTGAAGCCAGGAGCCAGGAACTCTATCTGGGTCTTGCTTGTGGGTAGCAGGAACTCACATAGTTGGCCATTGTCTGCTGCCTCCTAGGTACATTAGCAGGAAGCTGGCTTGGAAGCAGAGTAGTCAGGATTCAAACTAGCTCTGTAACATGGGTTGTGGGCATCCCAAGTGGTGACTGAACCTGCCATGCTGCAGTGCCTGCCCCTAACCTCTATTTCATTATGCTCATGGGCTATTTTATTGTTTTCTTTTATTCTTTTTGGTTGTTTTCTAAATATACTTTATGTTTTAGAGCAGTTTTAGTTTCTTGGAAAAACTGAATTAAAGATACAGAGATTTCCCCTGCAAACATGCCTGCGTAGTTTCCCTCAATATCAATATCCTGGAAAAGGATACATTTATTACATCTGATGAATCTACATGAATACATCATTATGTCCCAAAGTCCGTGGGTTATGTTAGGGTTCTATCTTGGTGTTGTACATTTGAAGCATTTGGACAAATGTATTATGACATCTATTCACTTCTGAAGTGGAGTCACTGCCCTCAGCACATTAAGTTTATTAGCAGTACCTGGGACATGATAAGCATCTAATAAATATCAGTTTATGGTTGTGATTGTTACCATCAGTGACTTCCTCAGTCAAAACTACCCTAAAATATTTAATTAGCTTTTTGTCTTGATCCTCTAGTAGACAACATTAGCCTGTTATTACTTACTAATAAAAATGTATGGAGAGCAGTCTTGTTCTCCTCTACGTTAGTTTGAGATGGGTGAGATTGAGCTGGTCCATTCTGGAAAAATAACTTCTGGGGTCCAGTGCTGTGGCATAGCAGGTAAAGCTGCCACCTGTAGTGCTGGCATCCCATTTGGGCGCCAGTTCAAGTCCCGACTGCCCCACTTCCGATCCAGTTCTCTGCTATGGCCTAGGAAAGCAGCAGAAGATGGCCCAAATCCTTGGACCCCTACACCCACATGGGAGACCCGGAGGAAGCTCCTGGCTTCTGATTGGTGCAGCACTGGCTGTTGCGGCCAACTGTGGAGTGAACCAGTGGATGGAAGACCTCTCTTCTCTGCTTTTCCTTCTCTCTCTGTGTAACTCTGACTTTCAAATAAATAAATAAATTAAAAAAAAAATAACTTCTGGGCAGCAAGTCAAGAAACAAGAATAAGGGAGACAAGATGAAGCCATGAAAGGAACACAACCACATTTCAACAGTGGAATGTGAAGATGAAGAGATCGAAGAAATACGAGAAACAGAATTCAAAAAATTGATTGTAGGATTACATAGAAGCAAATCTATGAACTAAAGAAATTCGTATATGACACGAATGAAATTTTTTTCATGAAATTGAGAGTTTAAAGAGAAAAAAATGAAATATTGCAAATGAAGTATACAATAGAACAAATAAAAAAGGCAGTAAAAAGCCTTAACAACAGAATTGGTGAGGAAGAAGAAAGAATATCCGAGTTAGAAGACAAATTGCTGTGGCCGGCGCCGTGGCTCAATAGGCTAATCCTCCACCTAGCGGCGCCGGCACATCGGGTTCTAGTCCCGGTCGGGGCACTGGATTCTGTCCCGGTTACCCTCTTCCAGGCCAGCTCTCTGCTGTGGCCCAGGAGTGCAGTGGAGGATGACCCAAGTGCTTGGGCCCTGCACCCCATGGGAGACCAGGAGAAGCACCTGGCTCCTGCCTTTGGATCAGCGCGGTGCGCCAGCTGCAGCACGCCAGCCGCGGCGGCCATTGGAGGGTGAACCAACGGCAAAAGGAAGACCTTTCTCTCTCTGTCTCTCTCTCTCACTGTCTACTCTGCCTGGCCGAAAAAAAAAAAAATTGCTGGAAATTTTGCAGTCAGACTAAAAAAAATTAGAAAACTAAAAAACAGTGTTGGAGATCCATAGGATACTATCTAACAGCCCAACATATGGATTTTAGGAGTTCCTGGAGGTGTGGAAAGAGAGAATGGATTTTAAGCCCTTTTTAGTGAAATAATACAGAAAACTTCCCTAATTTGGAGAAGGAAAGGGATATCCAAGTACAGGAAGCACATTGAACTTCTAATAGACATGACCAGAAAAGATCTTCACCACAACACATTGTAGTCAAACTCTCCACAGTAAAACATAAAGAAAAGATTCTAAAATGTGCATGAGAGAAATGCCAGATTACTTTCAGAGGATTTCCAATTAGACTCATAGCTGATGTCTCATCAGAAACCCTACAGGGTAGGAGAGAATGGCGAGATATATTCCAAGTCTTAAGAGAAAAAAACTGTCAAGCCAGAATACTGTACCCTGCAGTGCTCTCATTTGTGAGTGAAGGTGAAATAAAGACCTTTCATAGCAAACAGAAATTGAAAGCATGTGTCACCACCCCTACAAAAGATGCTCAAGGATGTGCTACACACAGAAACATGGTCATAACTATGAAGGAAGATGAAGGCAGAAAATCTCACAGTAAAGGTACAAAGAAAATCCAAAGTAAACAATAGTAATATTTATGGAAAAATGGCAGGGACAAGTCATTACTTACCAAGTAAATGGCCACAACTCTCTAGTTAAAAGATACAGACTAGGGGCCAGCACTGTGGCATGTTGGGTAAAGCCACCTCCTACAGTGCTGGCATCCTATATGGGCACCAGTTCGAGTCCCGGTTGCTCCACTTCCGATCCAGCTCTCTACTATGGCCTGGGAAATCAGTAGAAGATGGCCCAAGTTCTTGGGTCCCTGTGCCCGCATGGAAGACATGGAAGAAGCTCCTGGCTCCTGGCTCTGGATCAGTGCAGTTCCGGCCATTGTGGCCATCTGGGGAATGAACCAGTGGATGGAAGACCTCTCTCTCTCTCTCTTTCTCTCTCTCTCTGCCTCTGCCTCTCCTCTCCCTGTGTAACTCTGACTGTCAAGTAAATAAATAAATAAATAAATAAATAAATCTATCTTTAAAAAAAAAGATACAGACTGGCTGAATGAAAAAAAAAAACACCATCTATTTGTTGCCTACAAGAAACAGCTCACCAACAAAGATACACATAGGCAATTGTAATAGTCAGGGCTTGGCCATGCAGGTACCAGAGCCCCAATCTCAATCTGGGTCTTCTACCTGGGTGGCAGGAACCCACTTACTTGAGCCATCCTGCTGCCTCTCAGGGTGAGCATTAGTAGGAAGCTGGAGTCAGACATGGAGCAAGGACTTAAACCCAAGCACTTGGAATGTGGGTATCCCAAGCTTTGTCTTAACTGCTATCCCAAATTCCTCTGCTGACATGAGTCTTTGAGTAGACATAAGTTTTCATTTCCTTTGGATATTTAAAAGTGAGATTGCTGGGTTATATAAGTGTATGTTTAACTTTTTTTTTTTTTTTTTTGACAGGCAGAGTGGACAGTGAGAAAGAGACAGAGAGGAAGGTCTTCCTTTCGATTGGTTCACCCCACAACGGCTGCTGTGGCCAGCGCACTGTGGCTGGCACACTGTGCTGATCCAAAGCCAGGAGCCAGGTGCTTCTCCTGGTCTCCCATGGGGTGCAGGGCCCAAGCACTTGGGCCATCCTCCACTGCCTTCCCGGGCCACAGCAGAGAGCTGGACTGGAAGAGGAGCAACTGGGACTAGAACCCGGGGTGCTGGCACCCCAGGCAGAGGATTAGCCAAGTGAGCCGAGGCGCCGGCCGTGTATGTTTAACTTTATAAGAGACCATCAAACTGTTTTGCAGTGTGGTTGTGTCATTTTGCAGTCCTGTTAGCAATGCATATAACTTCTAGTTATACATAGTTTTCATGGCATCTTTCACATGCACACTCTGCTTTCTCTACCACAGTGGGTTGTTTTGAGTGGATCTTCCTTACTGTGAAAGCTCCAGAAAATGTTTCGTTCTAAGAGTCATTATAACAGACACTCTGTTAGGGAGCTCTCCTGTGGAGGCACCGAGAACGCTGAACCCCTGCCATTTTCTCTCGGAACGTACTCAACACTCCGACTTCTTTTCACTCTCTTCTTTAGACAGCCTTGGCAGTTAAGTAGCCATTATATGTCAGTGATTTTATCTTTGTTATTTTAAGTCTTTAAAAATGAGTAGAATATGTTTCTGGTTTCTCTTGTTTGTATGTTTCTCTTTATTTGTTCACTCTGAGTTTCAGTTTGTAGACGAAAGCATCTCCTCGTGGTGTATCTTTCCTCTCAGTCTGGCTCTTGTTGGAAGAAGCCCTTCTGTTCAGGCACGCCCTCTCCTCTGTCTTCCGGACTGGCGGGGGCCTCTGCCTGCATCAGCTGCCTGAGCAGGGCTGACAGGGCCTTGGCTTATTCTTAGGCCTCCCTGCACGCTGAGCCTTTTCTTCCTTTCCCTGTGCTGCAGGAGGGAGAGAACTTTACATGGTGCTGTGCCCGTGTGAGTCCAGGAAAGGCTCTGTGATCTTAAAGCCTTTGAATTTCTCTTATCCAACCAGAGGGAGGTATTCATTTCCACTTGAATAGAGGCACGAAGCTATTTTTTTAGACTGGAGCTGCTATTTTGCATAAAACAAAGCAGTTATACATTAGCATGGGGTAACTGGCTTTTCTCAGTAGCCTCTAACAATGACTAGAGACAATGGTTTAATTATAAGCGAACCACAGTTTAAAGAGTCATAACCCACACACAATATCCGAACCAAATTTTGCCCGTTCCTTTCGAAAGAGATTTCAACTGGTTTGTGGCCCTAATGAAGAGCCTGTTTGTCCCTTCCATCCCCTCACTGCTCTCAAAGCTCTTAGGGCTTATTTCAGCCTCTGGCCTTTGCCAACGCTGTTCCCACAGCCCAGGGTGCCTGCTTTCCTTTCTTTTGCTTATCTGTTATTCACTGCTGTTTTAAGGCTCAGTTCAGGCGCTCCCTCTTTTAAGAAGCTTTTTTTTTTTTTTTTTTTACAATTTCAGTGTATTTTGGGTTCTACTGTCTACACGCATTGCTAATACCACAGGATTTAACTTAGATTGCACTTAAGTTGACTGTATTGATGGACCATGTTGTTTTCTTCACAGAAATGAACTATTTGAGAGTAGAGACCATGTTTTAATACTTTTTGTGTTCAGCACTTAACACAGGTCCTGACAACATGTAGTTTTGTTGAATGAAATTGTTGAATGAATGTTAGGCATATCACAGATACTCAGTGAGTAAATGTTGATTAGTTGGTTGTGGGACCATTGTAGGAAGTAACTAGATAACTTTGTTCACAGTATCATCGTTTTAGTGCTGGGCAGTACTGTTTGCAGAGATGCAGTTAGAAGTCACACTCCACAGGTGGAGGCATTGTGGTGCAGGGTTAAGCTGACACGTGGAGCACCTGTAGTCTGCCTCCCTGGGAGGCAGAAGGTGGTGGCACCAGCACTTGGCTTCTTGCCACCCCTGTGGGAGACTTGATGGAGTTGTGGACTCCTGGCTTCAGGCAGGCCCAGTCTCAGCTGTTGGAGGCATTTGAGGAGTAGACCTGCAGATGAAACATCTCTCTTTCTGTAGCTCTGCCTTTCAAATAAGTAAAAATAAAACTAACAAACAAGAAAAGAAACTACACTGCTCAACCTCCCACTATGTCTTCCTCCAGCACTGACTCCTATTTCCTGTCCCCCATCTTGCACAGTGATTGGACATCAAAGGGTTAGATGGCTTAAAAAAGGGGCCATAAAGGAGGGTATGGAGGGATGACTAGGGTGCTGGGAAATATCTAAGAATATTTTATAATTTTGGTTATAAATTATATTTAGTTCTACAAGTTGGGGATTATATTATGCAGTGATTATATTAAAAATGTGCGAAAATGTTGACTGAGCAGGGAAGGTTTTGTTTACATGTAGTTGGTAAAGACCATGGGGTATAGGACCTACTTCCAAGGATTGAATGACATTTTTGATTGCAGATCCCACACAGTTTTCTGCGGGCAGGGACACTTAATCCAGAGGGAAGTTCCCACCTGGATGTTATTTATGGAGCCAGGATTCAGGAATGTGTTAGGCAGAGAACCCAGAGTAGTGTCTCTGTGAGTCTCCTCAGCACCAATTCTCTTTCCTGTCCTGGGGCCTACTCCAACCAGACAAGAGTGAGCAGTGGAGTGGGGAAAGAGAGCCACTCTGTCCTTTGGCCTTCTGCTCCAGTAGGATCAACCCAGTAGGGAAAAACTTGCTAGACTGAGTAGCTAGCTGGGCCTTGACTTGAGTTTTCCTCTGTAAGTTGTTCATATGATTAAGGCAGAAGTAAAATAATAGGTCTCTGGGGATCAAGCTGAGAGGTATTCCACTCAGTTGTTGAAACTTTAAAATACATTTGAGAGAAGAGAACCCTAAGAAATAAAGTAGGCAATGGTAAAAACAGACGAAGGGGGAGCTTGTTTTCCTGTCTGTAGGAAGCAAAAGAATGCTGAAACAACAATAACCAAGTGGACAGATATTTACATAGCACGAAGTCACACCATTCATTAAAATTTATTTGGTATCAAGTTTATGCTATACCTGAAATAAGTTGCTGTATTTAGGGAGTTTATAGAGATCTAAATTTGAAGTGCTGTAAGTGAAACAAATGGATATTGAGATAGAAAATAATGGAGGAGAGGATTTTATATAAGTATAGGGTTAGGGAATACTTCTTTGGGAAATGACATTTAAGTTGATTTCTGAAGAGTGAGCTGAACACATCATGCTTATGAGAGCTGGGGACAAAGCACCTGACTTGAACAAAAAGCAGGTGAAAAGTCCCCCCGTGTGGCTGGAGGGTGGTGGGTGAGGGGCAAGGACAGGAGCTGCTGCTGGACAGCTAGCCCTGGGCCAGACCAGGCAGGAATTGAAGTCAACTGGGGCATCTCTCTTAGAAAATCGAATGACCTGAGAATCACCAAAGTACATTGAGGGTTAAGGTAAAGCATTTGTGTTTTATTTGAAGAGCAAAGGGAAGCTGACTAATGAGTTTTAGACAGAGAAGTGATTGGACTCAGTTACATTTTATAAAGTTCACTCTGACTGCTGTGTGGAGGATGGGTTGGAGATGGACACAAGAGGGTGAGGAAGAGGAGACCATTTGCAATCATCCATGACAACTGTTAGAGACTTGAACTAGGTGGGAGCAATGGAGGTGGAGAGAGGAGGTTGCTATTGAGATGCATTTTCAAGGGAAAATTGATGAAAGTTAAATTTATGTGTTTTTTTTTTCAAAGTGATAGAAAATCTGTAAGGTCAAAAGCTACCGGGAGGGGCCAGTGCTGTGGTGTCATGGGCTAAACCTCAACCTGTGGCACCGGCATCCCATGTGGGCACCGATTTGAGTTCCAGCTTCTCCTCTTCTGATCCAGCTCTCTGCTTATGGCCTGGGAAGATGGTCCAAGTGCTTGGGCCCCTGCACCCGTATGGGAGACCCAGAAGAAGCTCCTGGCTTCAGATTGGCTCAGCTCCGGCTGTTGTGGCCATTTGGGGAGTGAACCAGTGGATGGAAGACCTTTCTGTCTGTAACTCTGCCTCTTAAATAAATAAATAAAAAAAAAATTTTTTTTTTAAGTTACTGGGAATAACTGAAGGCAGGCTGCTATGCCATGATTTCTCCCAGGAGGGGACTTTGGGTACTTCTCAGTCTGTTCAGGACTCTGTCCTGGAAAGATGAATGCTTTGGACTCACTTAAGGGCATTTGCTTAGAAGCCTCCCAAGTAGCATTGAACGCAACCTTCCTAAAGGAGGTTTCATGAGTGGCAGCTTCCTGTGACAAGAGCCTGCATAGAAGAGTGCCTATGGCCAGCGAAGTCCTCAGCTGTGCCTGAGAAGTAGTATCAGAAGGCTCTGGTGTCAAAATAGTAAGGCTGAATAGATGCTGGGGCAAAGAAGGCACAAATGTGTTTACTGCTTCCCTTTTCAGACTGTATAAGGACAAAAATCACAAAGTCATCGAAATTCTTATTGGGCCTGAAGAAGCCCAGTCTTCAGTGGGAGGCCTGACGGGATGGTGGGAGAGCGTGGCAGCTGTTTTCAAAGGGTTGATGGCTGCTGTGCTCAGATTGACTCTGTGTAACTCTAGAGGGCAAGAGCTGGGATATCCTTAACTCAAGCTAGGGAGATGTATGTCACTCTGACCACCACAGCAAAGCAAGACCATGGGTAGATGTCACTGGAGAATAAAGAAGTAAAAACTAGTTCATGCACACATTGGACGCTGACTGGAACAAGATGCTAATGGTTCATTGCTACAGCAGGGAAAGTGGAGTCAGGATGAGCACTGGGCCAGATCCAGAGGCAACTCAACAGGGAATGCCAAGCTCCTGTCCAGCGAGTTTCAGGGTCAGTTTTTGGTGAATCAGAGGCTAAAGTCAGTTGGAGGCTGAAGGGAACCATGTGAGTTAGGATTGGCAGCTGTACTTCTGATAAATGTTTATGGACAGAGTGGTATTTCCTTAGGTCTCCTTTGGAGACTCGAGAGCCACACTCTGTCTGTTGACCCTAGCAATTAAATGATCTGTGTAGCAGTGAGCGAGTCTGCTTTCCTACTAGAGAGTGCTTTGCCCTGGCTATTTTCAAAGCAAAGGCCAGATCATCTCTTTTAACATTTTTCTATGATAAATTCTGTGATTAGGGCAATTTTCATTGGTCAATTCTGTGATTAATACAATGTCTTTTAGAGATATTAAATATGGGTATTAATTTCCCAAAGGAAAGCTTGTGAAGGCTAGGGATTCTTCAATGGCAAGTGAGTGGAGATAATTTTGAGTTGGAGGCATGGGGCTGCTTCTTATCTTCTGTATGTGTCTCAACAGGCCCTTTGGGTCTGTATCCCTTGTGCACAGTTAAAATATTGTCTCTGGAGAAAGGTTGGGATTTTGCATAGCAAATATTATCAACAAATTTGGAAGTCTACTCCTGACAAAATGAACTCTCATAGCATTTTAAAAAAAAGATTTATTGGGGCCGGCACTGTGGCACAGCAGGTTAATGCCCTGGCCTGAAGCGCCAGCATCCCATATGGCTGCCGGTTCAAGACCCGGCTGCTCCACTTCCTGTCCAGGCCTGGGAAAGCAGTGGAACATGGCCCAAGTCCTTGGGCCCTTGCACCCATGTGGGAGACCCGGAGGAGGCTCCTGGCTCCTGGCTCCTGCTTTGGATCGGCACAGCTCTGGCCGTTGCGGCCAATTAGGGGGTGAACCATTGGATGGAAGACCTCTCTCTCTGTTTCTCTCTCTCTCTCTCTCTGCCTCTCCTCACTCTGTGTAACTCTGACTTTCAAATAAAATAAATAAATCTTTAAAAAATTCATTTTTTGAAAGGCAGAGTTACAGAAAGACGGAGGGGAGAGAGATAGAGAGAGAGAGAGATCGAGAAAGAGAGAGATCTTCCATCTGCTGGTTCACTCTCCAGATGGCTTCAACAGTCTGGACTGGGCCAGACCAAAGCCAGGAGTCAGGATCCAGGATCCAGGAGTTTCTTCTGGGTCTCCTAAGTGGGTACAGGGGCACAAGGACTTGGGGCATCCTCTGCAAGGCCTTCCCAGGCCACTAGCAGGGAGCTGGATTGGAAACAGAGCAGCTGGGATTCAGCTTGGCACCCAATAGGATACTGGCACTGCAGACGGTAGCCTAATACGCTGTGCCACAGTGCCAGCCCCCTCTCATAGCATTTTAATGCCTGTAGGTGTGTTGCTTTCTGACATCTTAATGAGCAGCACCGTGAACAGTACTCCCCTGGCTGCTAGGGGGTTCTCTTACCTGGTGGCAAAGGCAGGGAGCCTGCAGTGAATTTGATTCAGGCCTAGTGCTGGAGAAAGCAATGAAATTGGCTAAAATCATCTTCCTTTCCTCCCCTGAAGCTATGTCCCCTTTGGTAGCCCCTTTCCTGCCCTGGTCTCTGCTCTGCTCTAAAGGTGAGGAGCACTGTACACTGGAGGATGTGCCAGACCTGGAATTGGAAGCTCTAGCTTCAAGTCCTGACTGCCACCTACCAACAGCTGTGTGTGATCTTAGGCATGTTTCCTTAACCTCTGAGATTCTGTCTCATGTTTAAAAATGGGGGTTCATAAGGCTACAAACGGCACCTCAAACAGGTGTTACAAGGCTCAACTGATACATTGCTTGTGTAACTGCCTTTTCTCTTCTTTTCTTTTCTCTTCTTTCTTCTTTTTTTTCTCTTCTCTTCTCTTTCTTTTATTTATTTGAAAGTCAGAGTTAGAGAAGGAGAGGCAGAGAGAGAAGTCTTCCATCTGCTGGTTCACTCCCCGATTGGCCACAATGGCTAGAGCTGTGCTGATCTGAAGCCAGGAACGAGGAGCTTCTTCTGGGTCTCCCACATGGGTGCAGGGGCCCGAGGACTTGGGCCATCTTCTACTGCTTTCCCAGGCCATAGCAGAGAGCTGGATCGGAAGTGGAGCAGCTGGGACTTGAACCGGTGCCCATATGGGATGCTGGCACTGCAGGTGGAGGCTTTACTCTCTATGCCACAACACCAGCCCCAGAAACTTTTTTTTTAAACGATTTATCTATTTATTTGAAAGTCAGAATTACACTGAGAGAGGAAGAGACACAGATCGATCTTCCATCTTTTGGTTCACTCCCCAGATGGCCTCAAGCTTCTTCCAGATCTCCTACATGGGTGCAGGGACCCAAGCACTTGGGCCATCTTCTGCTTTTCCCAGGCCACCAGCATGGAGCCAGATCAAAGTAGAGCAGCTGGGATGTGAACCAGTACCCACATGGGATGCTGGTGTCACAAGCAGCATTCCAACCCACTATACCATAACACTGGCCCCCAGAAAATCAACTTTTAAAATTCCATTTTCATCAACATTTTTTGAAATACTCTTGTGTGATTAAGTAAGTTCTCAGTAAGGTATACACCATTATTTATTTTGGCTTGAAATGCCTCTGTTGGGGATTTTAATTTGGTTTAAAATTATTTCCTAAACATTAAATAATACCAAAAATGTTATGATTTAGAGATAAGACAAAAGAACAAGAGTAAAGTGAGCACACACATACCTACCACTGAGCTGAAGAAATAGAACATTATCAGTACTGTTGATGTCCCATGTGGCTCCTCCCCAGGCCCACTTTCCTCTCCAACCTAAGCTAATTGCAATCTTGATTTGTGTTTATCTTTTCCTAAGTTTCCTTTTGAGTTGTTCTTTTTTTAAAAATAGTTTATATATTTTCATCTGTTCAAAAGGCAGAGAGAGAGAGAGAGAGAGAGGGAGAGAGAGAGATAAACCAGACACAGAGGTAGAGAGACATTTTCTCTCTGCTGATTCATTCCCCAAATGCCTGTTATCTCCAAGGCAGGGCCAGGCTGACACCAGGAGCCTGAACTCCATCTGAGTCTGCCAGGTGGGACTTGCAGGGGACCAAGTCATTGAGTCATCTTCCCTGCCTCCTAGGATGCGTTAGCAGGAAGCTGGATTGGAAAGCAGAGCAGCTAGGACTTGAAACTGGCACTCAGATGTGGGATGCAGGTGTTGCAAATGACAGCTTAACCTGCCACGCCATAACATATGCCTTTATAGTTTTTCTGTATATACATGTGTGTATATTCCTAAACAACATATTTTTATTTTTAAAACTTTTTTTTTTAAAAAAGATTTTATTTATTTGAGAGGTAAAGTTACAGACAGTGAGAGGGAGAGACAGTGTGGGGAGCAACTGAGACTAGACTAAGTTACTGGAATTAAGACTTATTCTATGCATCTGCTCTCCCACAATATGGCGCTGGGGAGGAGTAAACTTCTACGCAGCTGCCTCTCGCCAATTTGATTGATAAGCTGCAGGAGCTGATCCTGCTCCTGATTGGAGGAGAGCAGCGTGCTCAGCGTGTGGGTAGCAGAGTTGGGATTGGTGGAAGAGGACTATAAAGGAGGAGAGGGACAACATGAACCAGGAACATCTGAAGGAACATCTGAGGAACATCCGGATAACACCTGAGCAGCCCCCGAGAGAGCCGGCTGGCGGTGTGCCGCTCCTCCGCGGAAGCGGGGAAAGTGGCAGGGGGTGCCGTCCCTCCACGGAGGTGGAGGGGTCGGCAGCCAACCCGGGAAGGACCAGCAGCAAACCCGGGAAGGGCCAAGCAGACAAAAGAACAGCGCAGGGTCTAGTGTCGTTCCTCCGCGAATGGGGGAGCGACAGACAGAGAGAGAGATCTTCCTTCTGTTGATTCACTTCCCAGATGGCCGCAACGGCTGTAGCTGCACTGATTTGAAGCCAGGAGCCAGGAGCTTCTTCCAGGTCTCCCACATGGGTGCAGGGGCCCAAGGACCTGGGCCATCTTGTACTGCTTTCCCAGGCCATAGCAGAGAGCTGGACTGGAAGAGGAGCAGCAGGGACTTGAACTGGCGCCCATATGGGATGCCGGTGCTGCAGGCGGAGGATTAACCTACTGTGCCACGGCTCCGGCCCCATTTTTAAAACATTTTTTTGGGACTAGTGCTGTGGCGCAGTGGGTTAACACTCTGGCCTGAAGCACTGGCATCCCATATGGCGCCGGTTCGAGACCCAGCTGCTGTACTTCCTATCCAGCTCTCTCCTTTGGCTTGGGAAAGCAGTAGAAGATGGCCCAAGTCCTTGGGCCCCTGCGCCCACATGGGAGACCTGGAAGAAGCTCCTAACTCCTGGCTTTGGATCAGTGCAGCTCCGGCTGTTGCGGCCAATTGGGGAGTGAACAAGTGGATGGAAGACCTCTCTCTGTCTCTCTGTCTCTCTGTCTCTCTGTCTCTCTGTCTCTCTGTCTCTCCTCTCAGTGTAACTTTGATTTTCAAATAAATAAATAAATTGTAAAAATTTTTTTAACTTTATATAAATGGCATCAAATTGTGTATATAGTTCTGTAACTACAGTATTATGTTCCTGAAAGTCAGTCACGTTAAAGTGTTTGCTTATAGTTAATTCATTTTCATGGCTGTATGAGTATAGTATTCCATTGTGTGAAAATGACCTTATTCATTACTTTGTGGGCAGACATTTGGATTGTTTTCAAATATCTGCCCTCAAAGGCTGCTGTCCCCTTTCCCCATTTCTATCAGTGCTGTTGTGAGTATTATTGCATGTGTTTCCAGGGCGCATATGCTGTGCACGTGTTTCTGCAGAGTTTATTAGGCTGTGGGTTATGCAGGCATCCCAAGGGATGACCATGCCAAATGCCCACCCTTGTTGGTTTACTCTCTTTCTGTCATTAGTTGAATATTGTCTTAATTTTGTTGTAGCAGAACTTACTGTATTTTTTTTCTTTATGATTGTGGTTGTCCCAAGGAATTGTTCCCTACATCAAAGTATGAAGACATTCTTCCATAATATCTTCTAAAAATTTCATTTTTTTCTTTTACGTTTAAGTAACCCATTTCTTCCTTTTATTTTTTTTAGAATTGATTCTTTGGTATGGTGTGAAGGAAGGACCTAATTTTATTTTTTCTCCTTTAAAATAAATGATTTCAGCACTCCTTTTTTCCTATAATTTTGTAGTACTAGCTGTATCTGAAATTAAGTTTCTGCAAGTGTTTATGATGCCTCTGGGTTTTATATTCTGTTCCATTTGTCTATCTCTGTACCAATATCATACTTACTAACTTTTGCAATACAACAAATACTTTCTGGCAGGTTGTATCCACTAGTTTTTAGTTTAGGGCTATCCTTAGTTCATTTGTGCTTTCATCCAAATTTTAGAGTAAGCTTGTCAAGTTTCTTGAAGATATTATTTTGAGGGTTTTATTGGAAATACACTGAATCTGAGGCTAATCTTATAAAATGTGATGGGGGAAGGCTAGGGTTTGAATGTGCTCCCCAAAAAGTGTTGGAAAATTAGCTGCCATGCAACAGTTTTGGGAGGTGGGGCCTAATGGGAGGTGTTTAGGTCACAGGGACACCACTCTCAGTGAATGGACTAATGTCAATTATAAAATAGCTGGAGGGCCGGCGCCGCGGCTCAATGGGCTAATCCTCCGCCTTGCGGCGCCGGCACACCGGGTTCTAGTCCCGGTCGGGGCGCTGGATTCTGTCCCGGTTGCCCCTCTTCCAGGCCAGCTCTCTGCTGTGGCCAGGGAGTGCAGTGGAGGATGGCCCAAGTGCTTGGGCCCTGCACCCCGTGGGAGACCAGGATAAGTACCTGGCTCCTGCCATCGGATCAGCGCGGTGCGCAGGCCGCAGCGCGCTGGCCGCGGCGGCCATTGGAGGGTGAACCAACAGCAACGGAAGACCTTTCTCTCTGTCTCTCTCTCTCACTGTCCACTCTGCCTGTCAAAAATTAAAAAAAAAATAGCTGGAGGCTACAAGTTTGATCTCTCTCCTGTGTACTCTCTTGCCCTTCCAGTTTCTGCCATGGGATGACGATAAGAAGGCTCTTGCCAGGTGCAGGCCTCCTCTTGACTTTGGACTTCCCAGCCTGCAGAACTGTCAGAAATAATTTCTGGGGCCAGCATTGTGTTGTAGCAGATAAAGCCGCTGCCTGCAGTGCCAGCATCCCATATGGGTGCTGGTTCCAGTCCCGGCTGCTCCACTTCCTATTTGTTTCCCTGCTAATGTGCTTGGGAGAGTAGCAGAGGATGGTCCAAGTACTTGGGGCCCTGAACCCACATGGGAGACCTGGAAGAAGCTCCTGGCTCCTGGCTTCTGACTGACCAGCTCCAGTCATTGCAACCATTTGGGGAGTGAACCAGCAGATGGAAGATCTATGATCTCTCTCTCTCTCTCTCCCTCTTTCTCTCTGTAACTCTGCATTTCAAGAATTTTTTTTTTCCTGTTCTTTATAAATCACCTTAGATATTCTGTTTTAGCAGCACAAAATGGACTGAGACAGAAATTGTTTCCTATTTGGTCTTTTTTTTTTTTTTTTTTGGCTTTTTTTCTTTAGTCTGGGGCAGTGGGTAGTAACAGAATAACATTTCAGTTACCTCTTACTGCATAACAACCTCTTCACACTGAGTAAAAAGATCTGTCATGTGAGCAGGGCTTAGTGGGCTAGCTTATTTTTCCTTCGGGTAGCCACAGCTGGGGCAGCTCAGAGGCTAGGATGGGGAAGATGCAGCTGGAATCATCTCAAGGCTTGTTTCGTTACCTGTCAGTTGATGGTGACTGTTGGCTGGGACCTCAGTGGCGTTGTTGGCTGCATACTTACATGTAACCCTTCTGTGTGGCCACTTGGTATTCTCTCAGAATAGTGGCTGAGTTCCAAAAGCAAGCATTCCCAAGACAGAGAGGGAAAGCTGCCAGGATTTCAAGGTCAGGGCCTGACACAGGCATAGTGTCACATCTAATGTGTTCTGTTACTCAAGGATTCAGAGCCCAGGTTCAAGGGGAAGAGATAGAACAGAGTCCATTTCTTGCTGGGAGGAATGCCATAGAATTTTGGGAATATTAAAAAAAAAATTGCTACAAATGGTTAAGCCTGCCTTTAAAACTATCTGGGTTTGGTCTTTGTGAATTTAACCACAGTTTGAATGCCTTTTTTTTTTTTTTTTAATTCAAGACGCAGAGAGACACACAAGGGAGGTGATAGATAGATGGATTATAGATAGAGAGAGCTTCCGTCTGCTGATTCATTCCCCAAATGCCTGAAAAGGCAGCACTGGGCTGGGCCAAAGCTAGGATCTAGGAACTCATCTATACGAGTGGCAGGGAGTTAATTATTTGAGCTATCACATGCTGCCTTCCAAGGTGTATGTTAGCAAGAAGCTAGAATCAGGGACCAAAGCCATGACTTGAATCCAGGCACTCTGTTATAGGATGTGGGCCTTCTGACTGGTGGCTTAACTGCTAGTCAAATACCTGTGCCCTAATTAACTTACTTAAAATTCACAATTTGATGAATTTTGACATTATATATATATATTTCCACAAAACCATAACAAAAATAATTATGAAAATCCTGTAACCTTTTGAAATTGGTTTAGTCTAGATTTTTTGAATTTCTATATAAATTTTAGAATCATATTATTAATTTTTACAAAAAAAGACTTCTTGGGGTATTTATTTAGTCTAATGGTTAAGATGCTGGTTAAAACACCCATGCCTTGCACCAGAGTGCCTGGATTTGGTAACTGGCTTTAGTTCTTGACTCCTGTTTCCTGCCAATGCAAACCCTGGGAAACAGTGGTTATGACTCAAGTAATTGAGTTCTGCCATGCGTGTGAGAGACCTAGATTGAATTCCTGGTGCTTGTGGGCATTTTAGGAATGAATCTGCAAAGAGGTACATTATAACTCTCTTTTTCTGCCTCTCAAAAATTACAAAAAGCCAAAAACTACAAAAAAAGACCCTTCTGCAATTTTGATTGGAATATATCAAATTCATAGATAAACTTGGGGAAAATGGCATCTTAATAATACTATTTCTTCCAACAGATGAACATAATATATTTCCCTTTTATTATTAAGGTATTTAATTTCTTTCAGTACTGTAGTTTTTTTTGACAGGCAGAGTGGACAGTGAGAGAGAGAGAGACAGAGAGAAAGGTCTTCCTTTACCTTTGGTTCACCCTCCAATGGCCGCCAGCGCACCACCTGGCTGATCCAAAACCAGGAGCCAGGTGCTTCTCCTGGTCTACCATGCGGGTGCAGGGCCCAAGCACTTGGGCCATCCTCCACTGCCTTCCTGGGCCACAGTAGAGAGCTAGACTGGAAGAGGAGCAAGCGGGACAGAATCCGGTGCCCCGACCGGGACTAGAACCCGGTGTGCTGGTGCCGCAGGTGGAGGATTAGCCTATTGAGCTGTGGCGCCGGCCTGTAGTTTTTTTTATGTATAAGGTTTGCACATCTTTTGTCAGATTCACTCATTTCATATTTTGTTATGCTTTTATAAATGGTATTCAAAAAGTCTTCATTTTTCTGATTGCTTATTGTTAGCACTTAGGAAAATCAATCATTGATTTTTAAAAAATAATATTATATTGTACATTTGTGGGATAAACCCTACTTGGTCAAAAATGTATTATGTGTTATTTTTTTGCTATATATAGGATATAATTTGTTAAAAGTTTGTAAAGTCTCAGCAAATTCAAAAAAATCAAAATCATGTCATGCATATTCTCTGATCACAATGGAATGAAGTTGGTAATCAACAACTCAGGAATCCCTAGAGCATATGCAAACACATGGAGACTGAACAAGGTGCTCATGGACAAACAGTGAGTCATTGAAAAAACCAAAAGAGAAATAAAAAATTTCTGGAAACAAATGAATATGACAATACAACATATCAAAACTTACGGGAAGGCTGGCGCCGTGGCTCACTAGGCTAATCCTCCACCTTGCAGCGCCGGCACACAGGGTTCTAGTCCCGGTCGGGGTTCCAGATTCTGTCCCGGTTGCCCCTCTTCCAGGCCAGCTCTCTGCTATGGCCAGGGAGTGCAGTGGAGGATGGCCCAAGTGCTTGGGCCCTGCACCCCATGGGAGACCAGGAGAAGCACCTGGCTCCTGCCTTCGGATCAGCGCGGTGTGCTGGCCGCAGCGTGCCGGCCGTGGCGGCCACTGGAGGGTGAACCAACAGCAAAGAAAGACCTTTCTCTCTGTCTCTCTCTCTCACTGTCCACTCTGCCTGTCAAAAAACAAAACAAAACAAAACAAAAAAAAAAACAACAACTTATGGGATACAGCCAAAGCAGTGTTAAGAGGCAAATTTCTAGTAATTGGAGCCTATATCAAGAAATTATCAAGAAATTGGAAATTCACCAAATAAATGATCTACCAGTGCATCTCAAGGACCTTGAAAAACAACAGCAAACGAAACCCAAAACTAGTAGGAAAAAGAAATAATTAAAATTAGAGGAGAAATCAACAAAATAGAAACCAATAAAACACAAAAGATTTCAAAATGAAGAGCTGATTTTTTGAAAAAATAAATAAAGTTGACACACCATTGGCCCAACTAACCAAAAACAGGAGAGAGAAGACCAAAATTAGTAAAATCAGAGATGAAAAAGGAATTTTAACAACAGACACCACAGACATAAAAGGAATCATCAGAAATTACTGCAAAGAGCTGTATGCCAACAAATCGGGAATCTAGAAGAAATGGATAGATTCCTTGACACATATGACCTCCCTGAATTGAGCCATGAAGGCATAGAAAACCTAAACAGACCAATAACCAAACAGACTCAAATCAATAATAAAGACCCTCCCAACAAAGAAGAGCTCAGGACCGGATGGCTTCACTGCTGAATTCTACCAAATGTTTAAAGAAGAACTAATTCCAATTCTTCTCAAGCTATTCAAAACAATTGAAAGGGAGGGAATCCTTTCAAATTCTTTCTATGAAGCCAGCATCACCTTAATTCCTAAACCTGAAAAAGATACAACAGAGAAAGAGAACTACAGACCAATCTCTCTGATGAACATAGATGCAAAAATCTTCAGCAAAATACTAGCCAATTGAATCCAACAACACATCAGAAAGATCATCCACCGGGATGAAGCGGGATTTATTCCTGGTATGCAGAGTGGTTCAACTTTGCAAATCAATCAATGTGATACATCACATTAAAAAACTGAAGAATAAAAATCATATGATTATCTCAACAGACACAGAGAAAGCATTTGACAAAATACAACACTCTTTCATGATAAAACTTTAAGAAAATTGGGAATAGAAGGAACATTTCTCAACACAATCAAAGCAATATATGACAAACCCATGGCCAGTGTCCCATTGAATGGGGAAAAGTTGAGAGCAATCCCACAGTGATCTGGAACCAGACAAGGGTGCCCACTCTCACCACTGCTTTTCAATATAGTCCTGGAAGTTTTATCCAGAGGCATTAGACAAGAAAAAGAAGTCAAAGTGATACAAATTGGGAAGGAACAAGTCAGACTATCCCTATTTGCAGATGACATGATCCTATATATAGGGGATCCAAAAGACTCCTCTAAGAGACTATTGGAACTCATAGAAGAGTTTGGAAATGTAGCAGGATATAAAATCAACACACAAAAATCAATTGCCTTTCTCTATGCAGACAATGCTACAGCTGAGAAAGAGCTTCCAAGATAGTCCCATTAATAATAGCTACCAAAAATATCAAATACCTTGAAATAAATTTAACTAAGGATGTCAAAGATCTCTACAATGAGAATTACAAAGCATTAAAGAAAGAAATAGAATAAGATACAAAAACATGGACAAATCTTCCATATTCATGGATTAGAAGAATCAATATCATCAAAATGTCCATACTACCAAAAGCAATTTACTGATTCAATGCAATACCAATCAAAATATCAAAGACATTTTTATCAGATACAGAAAAAATGATGTTGAAATTCATATGGAAACACAGGAGACCCCAAATAGCTAAAGCAATCTTATACAATAAAAAACAAGGTAGAGGCATCACAACAAAAGATTTCAAGATATATTACAGGGCAGTCTTCATCAAAACAGCCTGATAGTGGTACAAAAACAGATGGATAGACCAATGGATCAGAATAGAAACACCCTAAATCAATCCAAATATCTTCAACCAACCAATCTTTGACAGAGGTGCTAAAATGACCCCTGAGCAAGGACAGTCTCTTCAACAAATGGTGCTGGGGAAAACTGGATTGCCATATACAGAATCATGAAGCAAGACCTTTATCTAACACCTTTCACCAAAATCCACTCAAAGTGGATTAGAGACCTAGATCTACAATTCGACACCATCAAATTATCGGAGGACATTGGGGAAACCCTACAAGACATTGAGTTTGGGATTACATCAAATTGATAAGCTTCTGCACTGCAAAAGAAACAATCAGCAAAGAGAAGAGACAACTTACAGAATGGGAGAAAATATTTGAAAACTCTACAACTGATAAAGGATTAATAACCAGAATATATAAAGAGATCAAGAAACTCAACAACAACAAAACAAAAAAAATCCAGTTAAGAAATGGGAAAAGTACTTAAATAGTTTTCAAAAGAGAAAATCCAAATGGCCAACAGACACATGAAAAAATGCTCAGGATCACTAGCCATCAGGGAAATGCAGATCAAAACCACCATAAGGTTTCACCTCATCCCAGTTAGAATGGCTTTCATACAGAAATCAACAAACAACAAATGCTGGTGAGGATGTGGGGAAAGAGTATCCCAATCCACACTTGGTGGAAAGGTAAACTGGTAAAACCACTATAGAAGACAGTGTGGAGATACCTCAGAGATCTGAACATAGACCTACCATATGACCCAGCCATCCTACTCCTGGGAATCTACCCAAGGGAAATGAAAAATCAGCATATGAAAGAGCTATGTGTACCTCCATATTTGTTGCAGCTCAATTCACAATAAGAAAGACATGGAATCAACCCAATGCCCATCTACTGAAGACTGGATAAATAAATTATGGGATACGTTCACCATGGAATACTACACAACAGTAAAAAAAAAAGTTGGTTATTAGCAACAAAATGTTTGAAACTGGAAAACATCATACTTATAGAAATAAGCCAGTCTCAATGGGACAAATTCTATATGTTCTCCCTGACCTGCGATAACTAATAGAGCACCTAAATGGCAACATGTACGAATGAAATTGACACTATGAAAAGCAATGATTTTGAACAGCCCTTCCCTTCACTGTTGAGGAACCCCTTTTTATTCTATATTTTTGGTTCTTTTCCTTTATAATATTTTCCTTATCTCTTTTTTCTTTCATATGAATTATTGAACTCTATACTTAATTTAGAGTTAATCATATATGTATAAAGTTAATTGAAAATAGATCTTAGTAAAGAATAGAGAATAAGAAAGGGAAGAGGGAGAGGGCTGGGAGTGTGGGTGGGAGGACAAGCATGGTGGGAAAAATTACCAAGATCCTAAACCTGTAATTTTGAAATGTATGAAGTTCATAACTGTAAAGCAGTATAGTCCTACATACTTTCCTACGGACTCACTTCTAAGGTACAGCTAAACAAATTGCCATAGGACCCCAAAATCCTTTAAGTTGGCTGATAAAAATAACAGCTTAAGTGTTATAAAGACCAAATGGATAGGATTAAGTGATAAAGTGACATGAAGTGATCATATAAATAGGACTAAGTGTATGGAAACAATAATAGGATCAAAAAGGAGTGAAGGCTGGGGCTGGCACTGTTGCACAGTGGGTTAACGCCATGGCCTGAAGTGCCAGCATCCCATATAGGCACAGGTTTGAGTCCTGGCTGCCTCTCTTCCAATCCAGCTCTCTGCTAGTGGCCTGGGAAAGCAGTACAAGATGGCCCAAGTCCTTGGGCCCCTGCACCTACGTGGGAGACCTGGAAGAAGCTCCTGGCTCCTGGCTTCAGATCGGTGCAGCTCTGGCCATTGTGGTCATCTGGGGAGTGAAAAAGCAGATGGAAGACCTCTCTCTCTTTCTCTACCACTCTCTAACTCTGTATTTCAAATAAATAAAATAAATCTTAAAAAAAAAAAAGAGTGAAGGCTCCAACATTGAAGCAGTCCATAGAGCAGACTCATAGAATGACTGTCACTTTAGTATCACTCTGACCTCAGAATCAGCCCTTAAGGCACTTGATCTGACTGGAAAGCCCAGGGGGAGCATTTCAGGCATGGAAAGCCAAGACACTGTGGCAAAAAATGTCCTACATAGAGGACCGCTGTGGTGAGATCTCAGTGGAAAGAAGGGGCCACCAAAGAAGGATGTACTTTCCTTTGAAGGGAGGAGAGAACTCCATTTTGCTTATGGCCTTGTCAAGCTAGTGGATCCAAAAGGCTTCCAAAACCAAGGCAGATCATGTCAAGAACCTTGGGTGATCCCTGATGTCATACATAAGAGTGTTAATTGTTAAGTTAACAATAAGAGTCACTGTTCCCATGCAGGACTTCTGTACCCAAAGAGTTGTACATTGAAGCTTAATAGTAAAACTTGTTTTCAAGGATCACTTCCTTTTAGTGTATTTAATGGAGGATATTATTATGTCTCGTAAGTTATAGGTATGTCTAAGAGCTCACAAAATATGTATCATGCTTGGATTCTTCTTTAAAGACAATTAAGTTTCTAAAAGGAAAGAAAGAGGAGGAAAGAAGGGAAAAGAGGAAGGGGGGGAAGGGAAATCACCTTTGAGAAGCAATAAAAGAACAGCGCTGACTCTCTGTATCAAGACCTGTCACATACAGTCTAATAAATACAAACTCGCTTAGTGATCATAAAGATTTTATGAGGTAGATACTATTATTATCTCCATTTGTGTACCCGTGATACAAAGAAATCTTACTTGCTCAAGATCAAATGGCTAACAGGTGCCTGAGCTCTGTCTGCACACGGGCAGTTTGTTTGCAGTGATTGTGTCCTCAGACCCTGTGCAGAATTGCCTACTGGCTAGCTGATGTCCACAGCATACTGAGCCTTTGTAGCCAGGAGGCTCCTGTACACTCACACTTCTCTTCCATCAGTTGACTTAACGTTAATTGGCTACTCGTTTCTGAACCTCTCTTTGATAAGTGGACTTTTACTGTAATTACTCATATTTGAATTAAACAAAGATAAACTAATGGGATATGAGTATAAAAACAATGTTGTTTTGGGGCAGGCAGTTAGTTTAGCATTAAGATGCCAGTTCAGATACCTGTGTCCCACACTGGAGAGCCTTGGTTTGATTCCAGCTCTGGCTCCTGGTTTCAGTTCTTGCTTAATGCAAATCCTGGGAGGCAAATGTGATGGCGCAGATGCTTTTGTCTCTTCCATCCACATGGGCAATCTAGATCGAGTTCCCGGCTTTCAGCTTCCACCTGGCTTAGCCCAGCTGTTGCAGACATTTGGCTAGTAGATCAGTGGATGGGAGCTCTCTCTTTCTCCCTCTGGAAAACAAACAAACAAACAAACAACCAGAAGAAATGAACAGAAAAGAAAGAAAAGGAAGTGAACAGAAAATATAGGAATAAAAAAGAGTGAAGTTCTTATAATATAATGTTATAATTAAACTGATTCTTTTTTTTTTTTTTTTGACAGGCAGAGTTAGACAGTGAGAGAGAGACAGAGAGAAAGGTCTTCCTTTTCTGTTGGTTCACCCCCCAAATGGCTGCTATGGCTGGCACGCTGCACCTATCCGAAGCCAGGAGCCAGGTGCTTCCTCCTGGTCTCCCATGTGGGTGCAGGGCCCAAGCCTTGGGCCATCCTCCATTGCCTTCCCGGGCCACAGCAGAGAGCTGGACTGGAAGAGGAGCAACCGGGACAGAATCCCGCACCCCAACAGGGACTAGAACCCGGGGTGCCGGCGCCACAGGCAGAGGATTAGCCTAGTGAGCCGTGCGCAGACCCTAAACTGATTCCCTTTAATAGGTGCTATGAAGGCAGGAAAAAATTGTTGAATTAGGAGTGGGTGATGACTAGGAAGAGTGATAGAGTAAAACTCCTAGAATTTTTCTTTCTTGAGTATCTTTGAAATTTTTTTGTTACTGAAACAAATCCTGAAAATTCTAGAAAACACATTATGGCTTCTCCTCATCTACCTCCTCACCCTGCTCGGGAACCTCCTCATCGTGGTTGTCGCCCTCACGCACAGGTGCCTCCACACCCCCATGTACTTCTTCCTCCGCAACTTTGCTGTCCTGGAGATCTGGTTCACCTCCGTCATCTTCCCCAAGATGCTGACCAACATCCTCACAGGACACAAGACCATCTCCCTAGCAGGATGCTTTCTCCAGTTATTCCTCTATTTCTTCCTGGGCACCACAGAGTTCTTCCTACTGGCAGCGATGTCCTTTGACAGGTATGTGGCCATATGTAACCCCCTGCGGTACACCATCATCATGAGCAAAAGGGTGTGTGTCCAGCTGGTGCTCTGCTCATGGATCACAGACTCATTCTCATTCTTCTTCCAAGTGTCATCATATTTAACCAACCATTCTGTGGCCCTAATGTCATTAATCATTTCTTCTGTGACAACTTTCCACTCATGGAACTCATATGTGCAGATACAACTCTGATAGAGCTTCTGAGTTTTTTTTTTTTTTAAGCAAAGATTTATTTATTTATTTGAACAGCAGAATTACAGAGAGGTAGAGGCAGATGCAGAGAGAGAGAAATCTTCCATCCACTGGTTTACTCCCCAAACAGCTGCAATGGCCAGGTTTGGGCTGGACGGAAGCCCAGGAGCCAGGAGCTTCTTCCAGGTCTCCCACGTGGGCACAGGGGCCAAAACACTTGGGCTATCTACTACTGATTTTCCAGAGAGCTGGATCAGAAGTGGAGCATCTGGGACTTGAATCAGCACCAATATGGGGTGCCGGCACTGCAGGCGATGGCTTTACCCACTACACCACAGCACGGGCCGCAGAGCTTCTGATTTTTGTAAAAACCAATGTCAGCTTACTGGGCACTCTGTGTATGACAGCCACCTGCTGTGTGGCCACATCCTGCACACCATCCTGCACATCCCCTCAGCCAAGGAGGGGCAGAAAGCCTTCTCAACTTTCTCTTCCCACAAGATTGTGGTGTCTCTCTTCCATGGCAGCTGCGTCTTCATGTACATCCGGTCAGGCAAAGGTGGTCAGTGGGAGGGCTGGAACAAGGTGGTAGTTTTGCTCAACATCGTGGTAACCCCAGTGCTCACTCCCTTTATCTACATCCTGAGAAACAAACAGGTGAAACAGGTGTTTCAGAAGCAGGTGAGCAAGCTCCTCTCATAAAGAACCAGATCTGAGAGAGGAATCAGATCTGAGAGAGCCAGTCTGTATCTTTTAACTGGAGAGTTGAGGCCATTTACATTCAAGATGACTATTGATAAGTAACAACTTGGCCTTGCCATTTTTCCATAAATATTTCTATTGTTTACTTTGGATTTCCTTTGTACTTTTACTGGGAAATTTTCTGCCTTCAGTTTCTTTCATAGTGATGATCATGTTTCCATGTGTAGCATATCATATCTTTTGTAATGATGGACGAGTGGCTACAAATCCTTTCAGTTTCTTTTTTCTTTTTTTTTTTTTATGGAAGGTCTTTATTTCACCTTCATTTCTTTTTTTTTTTTTTTATCTTTTATTTAATGAATATAAATTTCCAAAGTACGTCTCATGGGTTACAATGGCTTTCCCCCCCATACCGTCCCTCCCACCCACCACCCTCCCCTTTCCCACTCCCTCTCCCCTTCCATTCACATCAAGATTCATTTTCGATTATCTTAGTATACAGAAGATCAGCTTAGTATACCTTAAGTAAGGATTTCAACAGTTTGTTCCCACACAGAAACATAAGTGAAAAATAATAGATGATTTTTTTTTAAATGATGATGAAATCAGATCAGACCTATTGTCATGTTTAATCCCAGTGAGAGTCAAGTTGGGAATTGATAGTTTCTTTTCTTTTTTTTTTTTTTTTTAACAGAAGATCAGTTTAGTGTACATTAAGTAAAGATTTCAACAGTTTGCACCCCCATAGAAACACAAAGTGAAATATACTGTTTGAGTACTCGTTATAGCATTAAGCCTCAGTGTACAGCACATTAAGGACAGAGATCCTACATGAGGAGTAAGTGCACAGTGACTCCTGTTGTTGACTTTACAAATTGACACTCCTGTTTATGGCATCAGTAATCTCCCTATGCACCAGTCATGAGTTTCCAAGGCTATGGAAGCCCCTTGAGTTCTCCGACTCTTATCTTGTTTAGACAAGGTCATAGTCAAAGTGGAGGTTCTCTCCTCCCTTCAGAGAAAGGTACCTCCTTCTTTGAAGACCTGTTCTTTCCACTGGGATCTCACTCACAGAGATCTTTTTGCCAGAGTGTCTTGGCTTTCCATGCCTGAAATACTCTCATGGGCTTTTCAGCCAGATCCGAGTGCCTTTAGGGCTGATTCTGAGGCCAGAGTGCTATTTAGGACATCTGCCATTCTATGAGTCTGCTGAGTATCTCACTTCCCATGTTGGATCACTCTCCCCTTTATTTATTCTATCGGTTAGTGTTAGCAGATACTAGACTTGTTTATGTATTTCACCTTCATTTCTAAGTGATAGCTTGGCAGGGTACAGTATCCTGGGTTGACAGCTTTTTTCTCTTAAGACTTGGAATATATCTTGGAATATATCTTTTCTCCTAGCCTATAAGGTTTCTGATGAGAAGTCAGCTGTTGGCCGGTGCCAAGGCTCAGTAGGCTAATCCTCTGCCTGTGGCGCCGGTACACTGGGTTCTAGTCCCGGTTGGGACGCTGGATTCTGTCCCGATTGCCCCTCTTCCAGGCCAGCTCTCTGCTGTGGCCCGGGAGTGCAGTGGAGGATGGTCCAAGTCCTTGGGCCCTGCACCCCATGGGAGACCAGGAGAAGCACCTGGCTCCTGCCTTCGGATCAGCGTGGTGCGTCGGCTGGGGCGGCCATTGGAGGGTGAACCAACGGCAAAGGAAGACCTTTCTCTCTGTCTCTCTCTCTCCCTGTCCACTCTGCCTGTCAAAAAAAAAAAAAAAAAAGTCAGCTGTGAGTCTAATTGAAGATCCCCTGAAAGTAATCTGGCATTTCTCTCATGCATGTTTTAGAATCTTTTCTTTATGTTTTACTGTGGAGAATTTGACTACAATATGTTGTGGTGAAGATCTTTTCTGGTCATGTCTATTAGGAGTTCTATGTGTTTCCTGTACTTGGACGTCCCTTTCTCCAAAACAGAGACATTTTCTGTAATTATTTCACTAAACTCACCCCCCCACCCTTTGGAAAGTAGCTAGGTTTCATTGGGGACAGTGCATCCTTCAGAATGGAAGGGACAGAGAGAGTGCCCTGTCACTCAGATCGGGGGAAAGCAAGGTTACATGGTTGAATGGGTGGCTCAGCAGAGAGCTGAGAGCTGAGTGTGTACTTTGTTTAGACAAGGTCTTAATAGGGAAAAGGGGTCCAGGTTTCTCCTTCCCCTTCTCCTCTTCCTCCTCTAGGACAAAAGGTTTGGTGAGTGTAAATTAGGAAATTCCTCCCCACATTTGCTGGTGCTGGTGAGTGGGGCTTCCCCCAGGGCACCTGCCATGTAGGAGAATGTAGAGGTTTTATTGCTCAGTGTTATCAGGCCAGGTAACTCATTTGGTGCTGAGGAGAGAGCTTTCCCTTGGGGAAGGGCTGGGACCACCTGGAAGGTTATCAGGGTCTGGGCAGGACTCTGAAGTGTAGATACTGGGCTTCTGCAGTTGTAAAAAGTCCTTCTAATCCATTCTCCCTTTCTACACACTTCAGGAACTCCTAAGACCTGTATGATGGGTCATTTGATAGCATCCCATAAATCTCTAGCACTGTTTTTTAGTTTTCTGATTTCTTCTTCTCTTTTTTTGGCATGACTATAAAATTTGCAGAGATTTGTCTTCTAACTCAGATATTATTTTTTTAAAAAAAGATTTATTTATTTGAAAGGCAGAGTTACAGAGAGAGGTCTTCCATCCACAGGTTCACCCCCCAAAAGGCCGCAACAGCCAGAGCTGTGCCAATCCACAGCCAGGAGCCGAGCTTCTTCCGGGTCTCCCATGTGGGTGCAGGGGCCCAAGGATGTGGGCCATCTTCTACTGCTTTCCCAGGCCATTGCAGAGAGCTGGATCGGAAGTAGAGCAGCTGGGACTCCAACTGGCACCCATATGGGATGCCGGCACTGTAGGTGGGATGGATTTAGCTGCTATGCCACAGTGCCAGCCCCTGGATATTCTTTCTTCTGCTTCATTGAGTCTGTTGTTAAGGCTTTCCACTGCATTTTTTTTGACAGGCAGAGTTAGACAGAGAGAGAGAGAGAGACAGAGAGAAAGGTCTTCCTTCTGTTGGTTCATCCCCCAAATGGCTGCTATGGCTGGCGCGCTGCACCGATCTGAAGCCTGGAGCCAAGTGCTTTTCCTGGTCTCCCACACGGGTACAGGTGCCCAAGCACTTGGGCCATCCTCCACTGCCTTCCCGGGCCACAGCAGAGAGCTGGATTGGAAGAGGAGCAGCCGGAACTAGAACCCGGTGTTGATATGGGATGCCGGCGCCGCAGGCGGAAGATTAACCAAGTGAGCCACGGCGCCAGCCCCAATCTTTTTTTTTTTTTTTAAAGAACTTGTGTTGTGTTGGAAAATCCAGTAGACTTAAATGAAATGAACAAATATTTTCAAATCACAGAATTAATACAAGTGTTTGGGACCAGCTTTGTGGCATAGTGGGTAAAGCCACCACCTGGGATGCAAGCATCCCATGTGGGCACCAGTTCATGTCCCGGCAACTGCGTTTCTGATATCGCTCTCTGCTAAGGGTTTGGGCCCCTGCCACCCATGTAGGAGACCTGGATGTAGCTCCTGGCTCCTGACTGCAGCCTGGCCCAGTGCTGGCCATTGAAGCCACCTGGGGGAGTGAAACAGTGGTAGGAATATCTCACTTTCTCTCCCACTAGTAACCCCTTCAAAAATAAGTAAATGAATCTCTAAATATATTCCGTCCTTTAGAATCCGTAGAGCTTCTGAGCTTATGCTGAGTGGTGTAGTGCCTGGCACCATGATGACATAACACAGCATAATGGATTTCTTGGAAGCTTTTAGTGAACCACAGAGTAAGTCTCTGTTCTCAAAGAACTCATGTTCTGGGGCAGGTGTAGAGATTTTTCTGAATGGGAAAGACTCAGTGTTTTTAGGGATCCAATAAAATAGTACTTTAACCTTTCAGAACAAATGGAATTAGAAGATAGTTCTTTTTAGATGGAAAATGGTCTTGATTCCACAGGTTTTTTTCCATAACACATACAGTTTATGAATTTTTAAAAGACTCCCCCACCTCTTTTTTTATTCCTCTGGAATATTTACTCAGCCCCTTGGTTCTACAGATTTATGAGAAGAACTTGCTCACCTGCTCCCGAAACACCTGCTTTACCTGTTTGTTTCTCAGAGTGTAGATGAAGGGATTGAGCACTGGAGTGACCACAGTGTTGAGCAATGCCACCACCTTATTCCAGCCCTCCCCCTGGCCACCTTTGCCTGACCGGATGTACATGAAGATGCAGCTGCCATAGAAGAGAGACACCACAATGATATGGGAGGAGCAGGTTGAAAAGGCTTTCTGCCTCTCCTTGGCTGAGGGGATGTGCAGGATAGTGTGGACGATGTGGCCATAGCAGGTGGCTGTCACACACAGAGTGCCCAGTAAGCTGATGATGGCTGTCACAAAACCCAGAAGCTCTATCAGAGTTGTGTCTGCACATATGAGTTCCATGAGTGGAAAGCTGTCACAGAAGAAATGATTAATGACATTAGGGCCACAGAATGGTTGGTTAAATATGATGACACTTGGAAGAAGAATGAGAATGAGTCCTGTGATCCATGAGCAGAGCACCAGCTGGACACACACCCTTTTGCTCATGATGGTGGTGTACCGCAGGGGGTTACATATGGCCACATACCTGTCAAAGGACATCGCTGCCAGTAGGAAGAACTCTGTGGTGCCCAGGAAGAAATAGAGGAACAACTGGAGAAAGCATCCTGCTAGGGAGATGGTCTTGTGTCCTGTGAGGATGTTGGTCAGCGTCTTGGGGAAGATGATGGAGGTGAACCAGATCTCCAGGACAGCAAAGTTGCGGAGGAAGTAGTACATGGGGGTGTGGAGGCGCCTGTGCGTGAGGGTGACAACCACGATGAGGAGGTTCCCGAGCAGGGTGAGGAGATATGTGAGGAGGAGCCCCAGGAAGATGAGCAGCTGCAGCTCACAGGCATCTGAGAGCCCCAGCAGGACAATCTCAGTGATTCTGGTGTGGTTCCCCATGGCTCCTGAGACCTGCGCTGGGGATGGCTGATGAAAGGTGTTCAGCATCAGGAGTGGTGATGTTCTGGAGGGTCTGAGAACAACCTGGGTTGGAGAGGAAGAGGGTGAGTGTTGGATTTGGGCTGAAGAAGTCCTCTATGCCTGTGAGCTGCTGGCTCGCTACTCTTCCTCTTCAGGCAGGTTGCCCACATCTCACAGTGAGTCAGCAGCGAGTCCTATATTTTGACTCCATTTTATCTGTTTATTGGAAAAGTTTTGTTTTTACCAATTCGTTTTCCACGGCCCTCCTTTTTTCTGTTAGAAACGCTGTGTTAAAATTGTTTATATCAGATGATATCTTTTCCCATATTTGTCCAAATATTTGTGTTTGCAAATCCAGGATCCAAGTGCCACAGAAGTTAATGCTGCCATCAGTGAAATACATGCTCAAGAGCTTTTTACTGAAGGCATTTAGTTTAGTCAGAGAGCCTGTGACTGGAACTGGGATCCATCACTTACTAACTGATCTCACCAACCTTCTGTTTCCACCTTGAGTATTGTAAGAATACTGATGTGAAATGTTCTCCTGGCTCTTAAATGGGTATCATACACCCAACACTTAGCACAGGGCTGGCCACATAGGGGACAGGAACATAATATTAGCTCTTTATTCTAAAAGTGTTATCAGCTCATCCTTAAAGTTGAAATAAAAGGAACTGAATAATAAGAATCTCCAAAACCTCACAGAGGCAACTTCTATTAAGATTTTGATGTATTTCTCTTGAGTATATTTTATTACATTTATTAGTTATAAGTTTACAGAGCTGTGTTTATAGATCATGTATTTTGTATCCCTACATTGGTCTCACTTCAATTTTAGAGAGTGTATCTTTGGCTTAAAATGATTATTTATTTCTGGATTTTTCACTGCCTTTGTCCTCAGAGTTCTGGATGAAGAATGAGGCAATCTTGTCAATGGTTGTTCTTTGTACAAATGACAGGTTCAGGCAAACTACTGTAGGGAAAAGGCTGGTACATCCAGGACATGAGCAGCAAGCATGTGATAAGGCTGAGTCAGAGAAATAGTAACGTACCACTCGATTTCTCAGTAAAACACATATCTATGTGGATTAGATATGATCATGAAAAAAAATGAACGGCTTGTAAGATGGGAAGATTGTGGGTCATTTTTCTTTCTTCTTGTTAATACATTTATTCTTGCTGCATAATTAACTTCAATCTAAAATCATAAAAGAAACACTGAGCCTATTTGGGTTAGAAGTTGAGTAGAATATTTCAGGAGAAACAAAGGGGAAATAAAAGTGTAGGAAAGGCTTAAGGTCTCCATTACTTACTGTCTGAAGGTGAGTGAAAACATGGAGGATGATCAAAAGATCAAAGTGAGTTGTCCCATGGCCCAGCAGGGGCACTGAAAATAGATGACTAGCTCTAGACAGAGTGTCTTGAAGAAGTGGGTTCCCTTTTCTCCATTCCAAAAATTGCAACAAGCAGTTTACCTCTTTAGCTACCAGGTGAGGTGTGCAGTTGTCTCCCTAGGTGGTTCTGATGACAGATTCCTGGTTTCCACTGCAGTGTTGCCTGAGGACCCCTGTTGTTGGGGGACTCACCAGATGTTCAAAGGAGATTCCAGAGCTGCAGCAGGGTCTGCAGGTCTTGGACATGGGCAAGTCTTGTGTTTGTAGTGCGTGTGTCACCACTTCTCTGTGTTTGCAACACGCACTCTCCCTGTGCAGTGCTGCCTGACTCTCTTGTCACTAGCATGTGCCAGGTGTCCCCAGAAATGAGCTGTCTCTGTTTTTTTTCCTGAACTTGTGGGTTCACAGATCTCTTAGAGTTGCCTTTGTTCTCTTCCCACAGTGTTGGTTTTGAACAACTTTCCTGGGGAAATCAACATAGAAGCCTAATTAATTGTTCTTCCATTCTGCCCATTAAAATGAATAGACTAACTTCCTTTCATGTAGAGCTATGTAATTCACTTACTGTTGAGCTTAAGTTGTTTCTGGTTAATGGTATGTGGCCTTCCAGGTCCATGTCCCATAGTAGACTCAGGAGAAACTATTGATGGCACACTACTTTTCTCTGTGGAGTGGGCATCACAATTGGACTATTTGGGGTTCTGTTGGGTCTCTATGGCAACTCAGAAATCCACAAAGGAACACAGCTGAAACAACCCATCTAGAGAGTCTCATCTTCTGGTGGATGGAGTTGTTCTTCCCTTGAGATTCATTACTGTTATGGGTATTAGGGATGTGGAAAGTTCCCCTAGTTCTTTTTTTTTTTTTCTTTAACTTTGGAACTAAAAGTTTACTTAGTTGTGCCTCAGAGGCACAGGCACTTCTAATGAAGTTTAGTTGTTTCAATGAAGGACACATTTTAAACTATTCATCCTACTTTTGTTGAGTTGTTCTTGTGTGCAGAGGCTGCTCTTAATGCAGACATACAGAAGCAGAATCCCGTGAAGAAGACAGGCATTAAAAAATCAACACACAATTAATTACCAGTGTTCCCAGCAATCTAACGAAGAGCTCCTAGGAGGTTCTAACCTAGACTGAAGGATGAGAGGCTTGGTCTTCTTGGGCTGCTGTCATTAAATCTTTGATGATGGCTGTAACAGGGTAGATTTATTTTTCAGTTTTGGAGGCTTCTAAGTCCCAATATCAAGGTGTCCACCTCCTGGTTAGCAGAAGACCAACTTTTTGGTGTTGGAGAGACCGGGTTTTGGTCTGTTCCTCTTCTTTTTTCCCTCAGAAACCTTTTATTGAAGGAATACAAACTTCATACATTTCATAATTTCAACTTTAGGAACATGGTGATTCTTCCCTCTGTACCCATCTTCCCACCCACTCTCCCACCCCTCTTCCTCCTCTGTCTCCTATTCCCTTTCTTAGTTTTTACTCAGATGTATTTTCAATTAACTTTTTACACATATGATTAACTCTAAGTTAAGTAAATGGTTCAACAAATAGTGTAAAAAAAAAACTGTTCCTCAACAGTCGAGACAGGGCTATTCAAAGTCATAGCTTCTCAAACTGTCAATTTCTCTTTTTTTAAAGATTGATTTATTTATTTGAAAGTCAAAGTTACGCAGAGAGGAGAGGCAGAGCGAGAGCGAGAGCGAGAGCGAGAGAGATTTCTTCCATCCACTGGTTTACTCCCCAGTTGGCTGCAACAGCTGGAGCTGCACTCATCCGAAGCCAGGAGCCAGGAGCTTCTTCTGGGTCTCCCACGTGGGTGCAGGGGCCCAAGGACTTGGGCCATCTTCTACTGTGTTCTCAGGCCATAGCAGAGAGCTGGATTGGAAGTGGAGCAGCCCAGTCTCGAACTGGCACACATATGGGATGCTGGCACTTTAGGCCAGGGCGTTAACCCACTGCGCCACAGCGCCAGCCCCTCAAACTGTCAATTTCACTTCTATAGATTACCTTTTAGGTGCTCTATTATCATAGATCAGGGAGAACGTAAGGTATTTGTCTTTTTGGGACTGGCTTATTTTACTAAGTATGGTGTTTTCCAGTTTCGTCCATTTTGTTGCAGATGACCAGATTTTTTTTTAACCACTGTGTAATATTCCATGGTGTACATATTCTGTTATTTCTTTATACAGTCTTCAGTTGATGGGCATTTGGGTTGATTCCATGTCTTTCCTATTGTGAATTGAGCTGCAACAAACATGGAGGTACACATAGCTCTTTCATATGCTGATTTCATTTCCCTTGGGTAGATTCCCAGGAGTGGGATGGCTGGGTCATATGGTAGATCTATGTTCAGATCTCTGAGTTATCTACATACTGTCTTCCATAGTGGTTTTACCAGTTTACCTTTCCACCAAGAGTGGATTAGGGTAGGCTTTCCCCACATCCTCACCAGCATTTGTTGTTTGTTGATTTCTGTATGAAAGCCATTCTAATGGGGGTGAAGTAAAACTTCATTATGGTTTTGATTTGCATTTCCCTGATGGCTAGTGATCCTGAACATTTTTTATTTTCTTCTCTTCTCTTTGCTTTGCCTTTTTTTTTTTTTTTGTGAGATGGGTTACCCACATTTATTAAAGTCTTAAGGCACACTATTCCTCAGCCTAAGCACTATCTTTAATGATAATAGCTAATCATTCCAATTCTCTTAGTAACTTTCTTTCTTTCTTTTTTTTCTTGACAGGCAGAGTGGACAGTGAGAGAGAGAGACAGAGAGAAAGGTCTTCCTTTTGTTGTTGGTTCACCCTCCAATGGCCGCCACGGCCGGCGCGCTGCAGCTGGCACACCGCGCTGATCTGAAAGCAGGAGCCAGGTGCTTCTCCTGGTCTCCCATGGGGTGCAGGGCCCAAGGACTTGGGCCATCCTCCACTGCACTCCTGGGCCACAGCATAGAGCTGGCCTGGAAGAGGGGCAATAGGGACAGAATCCGGCGCCTCGACTGGGACTAGAACCCGGTGTGTCGGTGCCACAAGGCGGAGGATTAGCCTAGTGAGCTGCAACGCTGGCCTCCATAAACTTTTTATAAAAATCCCTTTGGGATCTCTAGTCACTTTTTGCTCCTCTTTCTTTCTTTCTTTTTTTTTTTTAAAGGTTTTTTTTTTAATGAATACAAATTTCGTATGTACAGCTTTTAGGAATATACTGTTTCTTCCCCCCATTCGCGCCCTCCCTCCCCCACTCTCATTCCACCTCCTACTCTCTTTCCCATTCAATTTTTCATTAAGATTCATTTTTAATTCACCTTATATACAGAAGACCAAGTCTATATTAAGTAGAGATTTCCACTGTTTGCACCCACATAGACACACAAAGTATAAAATAATATTTGAAGACAGGTTTTATTGTTAATTCTCATAGTACACCTCATTAAGGACAGAGGTCCAACATGAGGAGTAAGTGCACAGTGATTTCTGTTGTTGATTTAACAATTAACACTTATTTTTGACATCAGTGACCACCCGAGGCTCTTTTTTTTTTTTAAGATTTATTTATTTTATTTGAAAGTCAGAGTTACACAGAGAGAGGAGAGGGAGGGAGGGAGAGAGAGAAAGAGAGGTCTTCCATCCATTGGTTCACTCCCCAGCTGGCCGCAACGGCTGGAGCTGCACCTATCCAGAGCCAGGAGCCAGGAGCTTCCTCCTGGTCTCCCACGTGGGTTCAGGGACCCAAGGACTTGGGCCATCCTCCACTGCTTTCCCAGGCCATAGCAGAATCGGAAGTGGAGCAGCCGGGTCTTGAACCGGTGCCCATATGGAATGCTGGCGCTTCAGGCCAGGGTGTTAACCCGCTGAGCCACAGCACTGGCCCCAACACCCGGGGCTCTTGACATGAGCTGCCAAGGCTATTTAATCCTTTTGCATCTACAAACTCTGTTGGTGTTTAGATAGGGCCATATGCAAAGTGGAAGTTCTCTCCTCCCTTCAGAGAAAAATACATCCTTCTTTGATAGCCCCTTCTTTCCACTGGGGTCTCACTCACAGTGATCCTTATTGTAGGTTATTTTTTGCTGCAGTGTCTTGGCTTTCCATGCCTGAGATGCTCTCCTGGACTTTTCAACCAGATCTGAATGCCGTAAGGACTGATTCTGAGGTCAGAATCTGAGCATTTTTTCATGTGTCTGTTGGCCATTTGGATTTCCTTTTGAAAAATGCCTGTTTAGGTACTTTGCCCATTTCTTAACTGAGTATTTGTTTTGTTGTTGTTGAGTTTCTTGATCTCTTTATATATTTTGGTTATTAATCTTTTATCAGTTGAATATTTTGCAAATAATTTCTCCCATTCTATTGGTTGCCTCTTCACTTTCCTGAGTGTTTCTTTTGTAGTACAGAAGCTTCTCAAATTTTTTTTTTGACAGGCAGAGTGGACAGTGAGAGAGAGAGACAGAGAGAAAGGTCTTCCTTTTGCCATTGGTTCACCCTCCAATGGCCACCGGGGCCAGCGCGCTGCGGCCGGCGCACCACGCTGATCTGATGGCAGGAGCCAGGTGCTTCTCCTGGTCTCCCATGGGGTGCAGGGCCCAAGGACTTGTGCCATTCTCCACTGCACTCCCTGGCCACAGCATAGAACTGGCCTGGAAGAGGGGCAACCGGGACAGAATCTGGCGCCTCGACCAGGACTAGAACCTGGTGTGCCGGTGCCGCAAGGTGGAGGATTAGCCTATTGAGCCGCGGCGCCGGCTGAAGCTTCTCAATTTGATGTAATCTCATTTTTTTAAAAAAGATTTTTATTTATTTATTTGAGAGGTAGAGTTATAGACAATGAGAGAGAGAGAGAGAGAGAGAGAGAGAGAGAGAGAGAGACATAGAGAAAGGTCTTCCATCCACTGGTTCACTCCCCAAATGGCTGTCATGGCCGGATCTGAGCCAATCTGCAGCCAGGAGCCAGGAGCTTCTTTCAGGTCTCCCACATGGGTGCAGAGGCCCAGGCACTTGGGCCATCTTCTACTGTTTTCCCAGGCCATAGCAGAGAGCTGGATTGGAAGAGGATAGCCAGGACTATGGGATGCCAGCACTGTAGGTGGAGAATTAACCCACTGGGCCACAGCACCAGCCCTAGTGTAATCCCATTTGTTAATTTTGGCTTTGATTGCTTGTGCCTCTGGAATCTTTTCCAAGAAATCTTTGCCTATGCCAATGTCTTGCAGGGTTTCCCCAATGTTCTCTAATAATTTGATGGTGTTGGATCATAGACTTAGTTCTTAAATCCATTTGGAGTGGATTTTTGTGTAAGGTGTAAGGTAGAGGTCTTGCTTCATACTTCTGCATGTGAAATCCAGTTTTCCCAGCACCATCTGTTGAAGAGATTGTCCTTGCTCCAGGGATTGATTTTAGCTCCTTTGTCAAAGATAAGTTGATTGTAGATGTGTGAATTGATTACTGGAATTTCTATTCTTTTCCAGTGGTCTATTCATCTATTTTTGTTCCACTACCAGGTTCTTTTGATTATAATGCCTAGTAGTATCTTGAAATCTGTTCTTGTGATGCCTCCAGCTTAGATTTTGTTGTATAAGATTGCTTCAGTTATCTGAGGTCTCCAGTGTTTCCATATGAATTTCAGCATCATTTTTCAATATCTGAGAAGAATGTCCTTGATATTTTGATTGGTATCACATGAATCTGTAAATTGCGTGGCCAGTGCTGCAGTCTAGTGGGTAAAGCTGCTGCCTACAGTGGCAGCATCCCATATGTGTGCCAGTTCGAGACTGGGCTGCTCCACTTCCAATCCAGCTCTCTGCTATGGCCTGGGAAAGCAGTAGAAGATGGCCCAAGTCCTTGGGCTCCTGTACCCATGTGGGAGACCCGGAAGAAGCTCCTGGCTTCTGACTTCTGATTGGCACTGCTCAGGCTGTTGTGTTCATCTGGGGAGTGAAAAAGCGGATGGAAGAGCTCTCTCTCTCTCTGCCTCTCCTTCTCTCTCTGTGTAACTCTGACTTTCAAATAAATAAATACATCTTAAAAAAAAAGAAAGGAAATCACTAGCTACCAAATAAATTATTAAAAAAAGAATCTGTAAATTGCTTTTGAAAGTGTGGACATTCGGATGATAATGATTCTTCCAATCCATGAACTTGGATGATTTTCCATTTTTTTGGTATCTTCTTCTATTTTGTTATTTAATTTTATAATTATCATAATAGAGATCTTTGACATTCTTAGCTAAATTTTTTACAAGGTACTTGATTTTTTTTTTTAGCTATTGTGAATGGGATTGATCTTAGAAGTTCTTTCTGAGCTATGGCATTGTCTGTGTATACAAAGGCTGTTGCTTTTTGTGTGTTGATTTTGTATCATGCCACTTTACCAAACTCTTCTATGAGTCCCAGTAGTCTCTTAGTGGAGTCTTTTGGATCCCCTATATATGGAATCATGTCATCTGTAAATAGGGATAGTTTGACTTCTTCCTTCCCAATTTGTATTCCTTTGATTTCTTTTTCTTGCCTACTGGATCTGGCTAAAATTTCCAGGACTATATTGAATAGCAGTGGTGAGAGTGAGCATGCTTATCTGGTTCCAGATCTCAGTGAGAATGCAACTTATCCCTATGAGCTGGCCATGAGATTGTCATAAATTGCCTTGATTGTGTTGAGGAATGTTCCTCTGTTCCCAATTTGCTTAAAGTTTTATCATGAAAGAGTGTTGTATTTTGTCAAATGCTTTCTCTGTGTATTTTGAGATGATCATATGATATTTATTCTTCAGTTTATTAATGCTTGAAGTTTTCATCATGAAAGGATGTTAGATTTTATCAAGTGCTTTCTCTGCATCTAATTGAGATAATCATATGGTTTTTGTTCTTCAGTTTGTTAATGTGATGGATCACATTGATTGATTAGAAAATGTTGAACTACCCCTGCATACCAGGAATAAATCCCACTTTGGGTGAATGATCTTTCTGATGTGTTATTGGATTTGATTGGTTAGTATTTTTTTGAGGATTTTTGCATCCATGTTTATGAGGGAAATTGGTCTGTGGTTCTCTTTCTCTGTTGTATCTTTTTCAGGTTTAGAAATGAAGGTGATGTTGGCTTCATAGAAAGAATTTGGGAGGATTCCCTCCCTTCCGATGATTTTGAATGGCTTGAGAAAAATTGGAGTTAGTTCTTCTTTAAATATCTGGTAGAATTCAACGGTGAAGCCATCCACTCCTGAAGCTGGCACAGCTGTTATGTATATCCAAAATGGCACCTGCTCTATCAGCTTGTTACAGGACACTGTTGTAAAGTGTCCTGTAACAAGGAGAGAGAAATGTGTCTGTCCTTTTTTTTTCTCCTCTAGTTTGGCAGGTGTACTATCCTCCATGGGGCTCCAAGCTGGGTTCTCTCTAGGCTCTTTCTGCAGCTTTAGCACCAGTGGCTTGGGCTTTCTGGGGTCTGGTCTCACTTCACTTTCCAATGCTGGTTCATAGGTTCTCGGCTGCTGGAGTCCTGAGTTGTGGGCACCCATGCCCTTCACGTTAGTCCACTATGTCCCTCTAATTTGCGTGGAGTTTCCTCTACCTTTTGCTCCCTAACTGTTCCCTGAGACTGCACTCTTTCCACTTTTTAAAAACTATCTTCTCCTGGACTAGAGCAGTAAGCTTCCTCCTTACTTTGCCATCTTGGAACTCTCCCTAAATATTTCTATTGTTTACTTTGGATTTCCTTTGTACTTTTACTGGGAAATTTTCCGCCTTTACCTTCTTTTGTAGTGATGATTATGTTTCTGTGTGTAGCACATCCTTAAGCATCTTTTGTAAAGCTGGGCAGGTGGTGACAAATTCTTTCAATTTCTGTTTGTTATGGAAAGTCTTTATTTCACCTTCATTTATAAATGAGAGCTTTGCAGGGTATAGTATTCTGGGTTGACAGTTTTTTTTCTCTTAAAACTTGGCATACATCTTGTCATCTCTTCTAGTTCTTCTCTCTCTCTCTCTTTTTTAAATTTAATCACAGCAGAGTTTTGTTCTGCTCTATTGGCATAGTCTCTTGCTCACCTCCTCTCCTCAAAGGAGACCAGTACCTGGGTGCTCCACCCCAGGTTGTACAATATTCATCTGCGTTATCCCAAGAACCACACAAAGAGTCTGTGCAGCCCTTGGTGTAAGCACGAATCCTGTAGCAATGACTCTCACTAGGGGATCAGGAAGCCCCAAATATGTAGAGCCTCTTACCTTGATTGCCCAAAATCTCAGTCACACCTTGTGCCTTCCCAGGTAGCTGCCACGAGCGTCTCGAGGAGTCTGGCCAGCAGACTCAACCCAGGGCCCGCGACGACGGTTTCTCGGGCAAGAAAAGAACGAACGGTGCTTATCGGTCTTCAGTAGACTTTTTATTAGAGAAAGTAGATGTGACAGAGGTAGAAAGGAAGGAGGAAAGGAGAGGAGAGAGAGAGAGAGCTTCCTCCTCACACCTGCGGCTTATATACAAAATGTGACCAATCAGAAGCAAGCTAGAGTCCATGCATCAGGCACACCAATCCAGTCTCTGTTCACGTGAAGGGCACGCGTCCTTCGGCCAATCAGGTGAGGTGTCACGCATCAGGCAGGCAGGCAGACTCACTGCAGGGGTCCTGGCACCATCTTGTTGTTTACCGTGACCTTGATCCCTCTGCCTCCGGAGAGCCCCGCCTGTTGGAAAGCCCCTGGTCAAAACTGAAACTAAAAACCTCCGCCTAGCAATGCCGCCGCAGACTATTCCCCAGCAGGTAGCCACAATGTTTTCACAGTCCCAGGACACAAGACTCTCACAGTTATAAGAACCCAGCCCCCTGTCAATTCTCCCAGCCAGACTCAGATGTCTCTGCTGGGCTGGTTGTTGGGCATGTAGACATGAGCTGGAGCAGCTGTTACGTATTCCAAAATGGCGCCCGCCCTTTCAGCTTGTTACAGGATGCTGATGCAGGGTGTTCCAGGAGAGAAAAGTGTGCCCTTTACTTTCCCTCTAGGTTAGCAGGTACACTCCCCCACAGGGCTCGAAGCGGGACCCATGCCAGGTTCTTCCTGCAGCTTTATCACCCATGGCTTGGGCTGCTATAGTCTGGTCTTACCTCTCACTCCAGAGTTAGTGCTGAGGCTTTCAGCTGCTGGGTCCTGAGTTGTATTTGTCCACACCCTCCGTGTAGGTCCACAGTGTCCCTATAACTTGTGTGAGGTTTCCTCTGCCATTTTCTCCCTAACTCTGCCCTGCGACTGTACTCTCTCCATGTTTTTAAAAACTATCTTCCCCTAGACTAGAGTGGTAAGCTCTCTCCCTATTCTGCCATCTTGGATCCACTGACTTGAAGGATCAGTTGTAATCTTGGAGGTGGGAATATGGAAAAGCTTGAGTTAATCTATCATTCACTCAACATAGACTTATTGAGCATGTAGTATGTGCTATGCATTGTAGGATATGCTGAGTGTGTTGTAAGTGAATTGTAAATGAGTTGTAAGTTGCAAATTCTAAGTGAAATAGTCATAGTTGTCTGTCTCCAAGGAGTTTACTCTACATTGGCAGAGTCATGGTAAGAGGACCTTAGGTCAAGCTCCATTTTGATCATTGGGCCATTCAAGCTAAAAATACTCTGCAATCCTACATTTTTTATTTGCTCACAAAACTGTGTCCTAGATTGGATAAAAACTATAGGCATTCAATACAAAATGAGTTGATGTAACTTGACTACAGTAAGTGGCCTGATTTTAATAGTCAATGATGTGTTTTAAAAGGCAAATGAATAACTTTTAGATGTATGTTTAAAAAGGATCAGTGAATTGGTTTGACCTGGATGACCCTCCCCTGAGTGCCTGACTATTTTTGATGCAGCAGGTTGCTAGGGTAGATATCCCAGCCCCTATTCAGTTATCTCATGTGAACTACTTATGTAGTCAGCTTTCTCCTGACAAGAGTCATGACTAGCCAGTGACCTATATAAGAAGGAGGCTCAATTAATTGGACATCTGATTATAAGGAGTGAACATGACACACAAGGATTGCAACCACTGGGGTCTACTTTTAGAAATTATAGTTATCCTCTGACTAGGCCAGAAAGGTCTGACTTATGAGTTCTCTGGTTCTCTGACTGTGGTTGCCTATACAGTGTACACTTGTTGGTTGTGATAAGAAATGGAAACCTCAACACTGTGTGCCTAAAGATTCTTCCTTGTCATATCATAAGAGGGCTGGGTAGCACATGAGATGCCATCATGGTTATGCCTTTATTGTGTGGATTTTGGATTCTGGGTAAAGCGTCTTCATCAGTCACGAAAAGAGCCTCAGTTACTATCCTTTGGAAAATCAGTTGTTTGTTCTTACTAATATTGAGGGAGAAAAATAAGCATGAATAAGTAATAACAAGACATGATGACAACTATGAAGGAAGAGAACCGAGTGCTTTAGGAGAGAAAACCTGGTGAGGCCTGACTTAGGTAGATAGCCAGGAATGATCTCCCTGAGGAAGGGTTATTTCAGCTGAGTTTTGAAACAGAGAGGGGTTATACAGGCTGGGAGACTTCCAAACAAAGAGAACATAAGTCAAGGCCTTGAAATGAACAAAGAGCTTGTATTTTTGAGGAACAGCAAGAAGGCCAGTGAATCAGTGCCAGCGACATGAGATTTGGCTGGAAAGGTGATCTGTGTTCAAAACATGCAGACATAAGACTGTGCCTGGTAACAAGGGTGGATTTCATTCATCCTAGTGCAACTGGAAGCTACCAGAAGGTCATAAGCAGAGAAGTGACAGAATCTTTTTTATAGTGGAGGTAGGGAGAGGAAAATGGAGCAGCCAAGAACAGGAAATCAGATTAAGGGGTCATTTTTAGGGTCCAGGGGGGAGAAATGACACAGGAAAACTTTAATTTTGAAGAAGTGATAAAAGGTTTAGAGAATAAGTGGGAGAAAGGCTTTTGGCCTAGAGGTTAAGGTATCCACATCCCACAGTGCAGTGCCTGAGTTTGATTCCCCACTCTAGGTCCCCACAGCTTCCTGCTAATGCAAACCCTGGGAAGATGTGGTGATGGCTCAGTATTGGGTCACTGTCACCCATGTGGAAGTCCTGGAGTGAGTTCCTGGCTGTTGGCTTTGGTCTACCATCCATCCATCGTGGGCATTTGGAGGGTGAATCAGAAAGTGAAAGTTCCCATTGTAGGTCCTTTCTCCCTCTCTATTTTTCCCAGAATGAAAAAAGAAAAGGGAAAGAAAAGAAAAACCTTAAAAAATAGGGGGAGGTGTTTAGCCTAGAGGTTAAGATTCCTTACCAGAGTGCCTGGATTCGATTCCCCTCTCCAGCTCCTGATTCTGGCTTCTTGCTAATGCAACCCTCAGGAGGCAGCAGTCTGGCTCAAGTGACTGGGTTCCTGCCAGCCATGTAGGAGACCTGAATTGAGTTCTGGCTCCAGGCTTTTGCTTCATCCCAACCCTGACCACTGTGGGCATTGGGGTAGTAAACCAGTGTGGGAGTTCTCTGTCTTCCTGTCTCACTGAAATAAAATTTTTTTTTGACAGGCAGAGTGGACAGTGAGAGAGAGACAGACAGACAGAGAGAAAGGTCTTCCTTTGCCGTTGGTTCACCCTCCAATGGCCGCCGCGGCTGGCGCGCTGCAGCCAGCGCACTGCACTGATCCAATGGCAGGAGCCAGGTGCTTCTCCTGGTCTCCCATGGGGTGCAGGGCCCAAGCACTTGGGCCATCCTCCACTGCACTCCCTGGCCACAGCAGAGAGCTGGCCTGGAAGAGGGGCAACCGGGACAGAATCTGGTGCCCCTACCGGGACTAGAACCCAGTGTGCCGGCGCTGCAAGGTGGAGGATTAGCCTATTGAGCCGCGGCACCGGCCTGAAATAAAATTTTAAAATCAGAAAAAGAGTGTAAAGAAAGATAGATTGAGGGCACGACCACAGGACCTGTGGCCAGAGGATATGACTGTGAGAATGACTGGAGCTGACCTGGCAGGCTGAGTAGACAGGGGATCCCTGAGAAGGAAGTAGTTGGTGGTCTAGGTAGTCTGTCTTCAGGTAGCAAAGTTTTTGGCTGGACCCTGGGGAAACTGGGGACTGGAGTGTCAGAAACAGACTAGAAACTACAGCTGCAAAAGATGGAAGAATAGATGGGCTCTCAGAATCAGGATGGATGCCTAATTCCCACAACCAGGTTATTTGCACAACTTCATTTATGTCCGAAGCCTCTGAATGTCCACTCAGAGTTGCACACTGGGCCTAGGCTACCTGCATTTTGTCTGCCTTGTCCTTGCAATTACCTTATTGTATAATAGATCACTTCAACTTCTTCCGTTTTACCTAACAGAGTTTGTATCCTTTGACCAACATCTTTGCCCACCCCCACACCAAATACCCAGTCCCTGATAACCACCATTTATACTCTGCCTCTATAAGGTCAGCTTTTTAAGATCCATATATGCATGAGATCACGTGATATTTGTTTTTCTGTCCTTGGATTATTTTACTTAGCATAATGTCCTCCAAGTTCATCCAGGTTGACACAGATGACAGCAGATGACAGGAGGTTTTTTTTTTTTTTTTTTTTTTTGTGATTGAATAATATTCCATTGTGGATATATAACACATTTGTTTATCCATGCATTTAATGATGGATACTTAGATTGATTCCATATCTTTGTGATTGTAAATGATGTGGCTGTAAGCATAGGAATACAGATATCTGTCTTAGTTCATTTCCTTGAACTGAATCATGGTACCTTTGAATTTTCTTAAACTCTTAAACCTTGAGCTCAGTTTATATCCTTTATGATTCACATATAAACTCACTGAGAATATTATTTTCTACTTCCTGGATTTGGAATGTAGAGAATTCCTTATCCAAATGGTTAGTGACAAGCCTGCAAATATTAACTTCACAATTTTTATCTCAGCTTAATGAGTCTCCTTTTTGGATAGCCATCTTTGCTAGAAGTTAATCAAAGAGAGTGAGAGATAGACAATTGGACAACACTTCCAATGCCATTAGAAACTGTTGTGAAGAGTTCCTTGTCCCAGTCAGCATAGGTGTCCCATGTTTGATGTTCCCACAACTATTAGGTGTTTAACCCTGTCATCTCCAAGCCCTCTCCTGCCTACTTTGTCTCTGAGATACCAACATTTTTCCAGTGACCTAGACTCAGTACCTGGGATCTTCTTCAATTCTGTTTTCTTTCTACCTCTAATCATTTTATTCCTTCAGTACACAGCTACATCAGTTTCTGGCTGTGCAACATCTCTTACATAATTTTCCTTGTTTCATTGCTGTGGGTGCTACCAAGTTTGTATACATTACCTCTTGACTGAAGTATTCCCATTATCTTTAATTTTTTATTTTGAAAATTTCGGGCATATACAGAAGCAGATGGCATAATAAATCTGTTTATCAATAGCTTTGACAATAATCAAGTCTTGGTAATTCTTTCTTTTTAAAGATTTATTTTATTTATTTGAAAGAGTTACAGAAAGAGGTAGAAGTACACACAGAGAGAGGGGTCTTCCATCCTCTGGTTTATTCCCCAAATAACCACAATGGCTGGAACTGAACCAATCCAAAGCCAGGAGTCAGGAGCTTCTTCTAGGTCTTCCATGTTGGGTGTAGGTGCTAAAGCACTTGGGCCATCCCCTGCTGCTTTCCCAGGCACATTAGCAGGGAGCTGAATCAGAAGTGGAACAGCCAGGATGCAAACCAGCGTGCATATGGGATGCTGGCACTACAGGCCAGGGCTTTAACCCACTGTGCCACAGTGCCGGCCCCTCCTGGCGATTCTTATTTCACTTAGATCACTACCTACTGTCTTCCCTTGCTATTGTGAAGCAAATCCCAGATGTCACATTATTTCACCTGTAAATATTTCAATAAGTTCTAAATTAACAGTATTATTTAAAATACAAACACACAATTCCTTTATTGCTTTGAAAAATCAAAAGTACTTCATCAATCATTAGGTGGGTTAATTGTTATTTTAATCTGGATCACCTTGACTATCAGTATAATTAGTCATCATTTTATTTGTTAGTCCTTTGGATTTGCTTTTCTGTGTAATGTCTATGCCTATCCTTAGTTCATTGATTTGTGGGGTTATTTTTCTTTGTATATTATGATTAGCAACCTTTTAATTGTAACATATATTCTCCACTGTGCCCCTTCCTTTATGCCCCTTTAAACCTATTCTTATAGTAATTTCTCCCTGGACCCTTGGATGAGATCTAGGATAGATACAGTGACATTTCTGGCCATTCAAAGTGATTAAAAAAGTCCTCCATTCACTATCAGTCCAAAGAATAGTTATTAAACTGTCCAATTCTATGTAATTGTTAAAATTTTGATTGTAATTTAAAGGTAAAACCTAATCTAACCTCCATCTGAGGCTTGTTTTAGTCAGGTAATCTTCAGAGAGAAAGAATATTTGGTGTTGGCTCCATCTCTTAATTTTTTTGTAAACTCACCTCTTCCTTATCTATGGCTTCCAGCTCCTCTGAGGTCATGTAGATGGAACAGGGGTGGCAAATAGGAGATGGAGAACCAAGAGGAAATGGAAGGTGGCAGGGACAAAGATGGCAGTGGTGGTATGGCAAGATGCGGTAGGGTTCTGTGTATGTTTTGAAGGTATAATTTACAATATTTTCTGATAGATTGGTTGTAGGGTGTGAGGGAGAGAAGAGAGTCAAGGATTACGTAGTTTTGCTTTGTATTAGACTTGGGATCTGTGGTTTTTTTAAATTTTGGTAAAATACATATAACAAAAATTGATCACTTTAACTACTTTAAACTATTCAGTGGCATCAAATACATTCATATTATTGTGTAATTCTCACCACTATCTATCTCCAAATAGTAATGTCTCATTCCCCCTTTGACCTAGCCCCTGGTAATCATTGTTCTACTTTCTGTCTTTACAAATGTGATTATTCTAGGTTCCTCATGTAATTGAAGGTAAATGATATTTGTCTCTTTGTGATGGGCTTATTTTATTTAATATGTCTTCAGGTTGCATCCATGTGCAGTATGTAACAGAATTTCATTCCTATTAAAGTTGAATAATGCTCTGTTGTATGCACACACACATCACATTTTGTTCATCCATGGATCTGTAGATTATTCCTCCCCTCCACCGTTGACTGTTGGTCATAGTTTTTCTATGAACAGGGTGTATAAACATCTGTTCTGCTTTCTGGGGCCAGTGCTGTGACACAGTAGGCTAGATCTCCGCTTGCAGTGCCAGCATTCCATATGGGTACCAGTTCATGTCCTGTCTGCTCAGCTTCTGATCCCGCTCTCTGCTATGGCTTGGGAAAGCAGTGGAAGATGTCCTAAGTGCTGGACCCCTGTCTCCACATGAGAGATCCAGAGGAAGCTCCTGGCTCCTGGCTTTGGATTGGCCCAGCTCTGGCTGTTGTGGCCATTTGGGGAATGAACTGGCGGAAGGTAGACCTCTCTCTCTCTTTCTCTACCTCTCTTCTCTGTGTATCTTTCTCTCTGACTTTCAAATAAATAAATAAATCTAATTTTTTAAAAAAATAATAGCCATCCTGGTGGGTGTCAAGTGGTATCTTACAAGGTTTTGATTTAGATTCCCTAATGACACATCTTACCATGTGCTTATTTGTTATTTGTAGAATTGGGTTGTTTTTTGTTTTTAAAGACCTACTTTCTGAACTTTTTTTTTAAAGATTTTATTTATTTATTTGAGAGGTAGAGCCACAGACAGTGAGAAGGAGAAAGAAACATCCTCCGTCCGCTGGTTCACTCCCCAAATGGCCACATGGCTGGAGCTTTGCTGATCCAAAGCCAGGTGCCTCCTCCCAGTCTCCTACACAGGTGCAGGGGCCAAAGAACTTGGGCCATCTTCCACTGCCTTCCCGGGCCACAGCAGAGAGCTGGACTGGAAGAGGAGCAGCCAGGAAGTAGAACCGGTGCCCATGTGGGGTATCAGCGCTGCAGGCAGAGGATCAACCTATTGCGCCACGGCACTGGCCCCCATTTGTTTTAAAGCTTTCTGAACTATTTTGAGATCTTTCTATAGTAATTTGTCTAATCAAGTGTTCTATCTCTTTATATCAGTTTTTGAAGGTTTTCTTTTATGGAAAATCAACCACTGTCTCATGGTTTTCAGATTTATTTTTGAAGAGTTACACATGGTATTTTTTTTTTTTTACACAGAACAGTTTTTACTTTGAGTTACAGCTTTTTGTGTACTTAATATCTTACCTAGGAGAATACAAATTATTCAAAGGGTAGATTACTACCTCTAAGACCATAATGCATATTTATTTTCTTGAAATAGACATTTGTGTAATAATTATTTTTGAATGCATCATTATGTTAATTAAGTTACTTATTTGATATTTGTTCCCTTACAGATATGACTTTACCTTAATCAATGTGAACATCTGAGGTAGGTGTTTGGCACTGTGGGTAAGTCGCACTTCAGACACCCACATCCCTTATTGGAGTGCCTGGGTTCAAGTTCTGGATCCATTCTCCACTCTAGCTTTTGTACTAAATGTATAGCCTGGGAGGCAGCAGGCTCAAGTAATTGAGACCCTGCTACCCACATAAGAGACCTGTCGGGGTCTCAAGCCCTAGGCTGGCCCCTGACCAGCAGGGGACAGCACAGGCACTCCCCAACAAGGCGAACGGGAAAGGTAAGGTCGACAGGTGATAAACACACCACAAGCACCATGAGTTCTGTCGAAGCAGGAACCGCTTTATTGAGGAAGTGTACAGGCTTATAAAGCTTACGAAGGACATGCGTAGTAGGGGAACCAAGCCAATAAGTGAAAAGGTCACGCAGACACGGGTGAACCACGCACAGGGGCAACTTAAGTAAAGTATAGGGATCATGCACTGTCCATGTGTCCGGAACTAAAGTGGACCTATCCCTGCCGGTGGTCTGATCTTACGTAGCTTAACCGCAGCAGCAGCAGCGGTAGCAGCAGCAGCCGCTGCAGACACGCCCCTTGAACATCCGCCAGGCGCCATATTGTAATGGAGATTTTAGGCCATGCTCAACAGAGACCTAGATTGAGTTACTGACTCCCGACCTTGGCATGGCCCAACCTGAGCTGGGCATTTGGAGAGTGAATTAGTGGATGGAAGATCTCTCTCTGACTGTTTTTCTCTCTATGTCTGTCTCTTTGCCTCTCAAATAAATAAAATAGATAATAAAAAATTTTCCTACTGGAAAAAATCTTGCAAAAGAACGGTAGACATCTTGGTAATACATTCCAATAGGCTAAACATTATCTTTAATAATATTTTGAATTTAAAATCTTCAAAAATGCTTTTGTTGATAATTCAAATGAATTAACAAAGGAGGTAAGGGAAGGCAAGATGAAAATTGGAGTAAAGGAATTAACATTTATTGAGGACGTATTTTGTGCCAATCACTATTGAAGGCACTGCCCATGGAATATCTCCTTTGATTTTTACTTACAGTGCTTCGAAATGGGCAGTGTCATCCTGACTTTACAGATGAGAAAACTGGGCTCAGGAGGAAATAAAACCAGTAGATGGAAGAGACTTTATCAAAAAATGAGGAAATTCTATGAATTTTAATACTTAAAACGCTTAAGTAGCTTATATGCAAAATAAAAAAACAATTGCATTAGTCATTTTTGTGAACTCTTGCTGATTAGTTTCTATGACAAGAATTTACTGGTTAAATTATGATTGTACTAACTTGGGAATGTTCTCTTCTCTGAATGTGTTGGAGAAACAGACACAAAGCCAGTGATGAGTGTGGAAGTACTTACTGAATATATTCATGTAAATGGTCCATGACAATGGACTGATGGTTGAAGCCTCTGGTGAATTAAAGAGTTAGTACTTATTTTCAAAGAGCTTATTTTCTGTTGGAAAGTCAGATAAACAGATGAAATGGGCAAAAATATTTGAATCTGAACATTAATAAAAGTGCCTTGAGGGTCCAGAGAGCTTTTGGGTTTATGCTGAATTTCATAGTGACTGGCACCACAGAAATTTATCACACAGAAACATTTCATAACAGGATTTTCTGGGGCTAGCATTGTAGCACAGCAGGTTAAGCTGCCACCTGTGACACCGTCATCCCATATCTGTGTACTTGTTTGAGATGTGGCTGCTCAATGTACCCAGGAAAGTAGTGGATGATGGCTCAAGACCTTGGGTTGTGTACTCATATGGGAGACCCAGATGGAATTCCAGTCTCCTGAAGATCTCTCAAATTCCCATAGCAGGTCTGGAATATCAGCTCAGCTCTTTGTTCCACAACTTTTTGAGAGGATCTTGCTCACCTGCTCCTGAAACACCTGCTTTACCTGTTTGTTCCTCAGGGTGTAGATGAAGGGATTGAGCACTGGAGTGACCACAGTGTTGAGCAATGCCACCACCTTATTCCAGCCCTCCCCCTGGCCACCTTTGCCTGACCGGATGTACATGAAGATGCAGCTGCCATAGAAGAGAGACACCACAATGATATGGGAGGAGCAGGTTGAAAAGGCTTTCTGCCTCTCCTTGGCTGAGGGGATGTGCAGGATAGTGTGGACGATGTGGCCATAGCAGGTGGCTGTCACACACAGAGTGCCCAGTAAGCATATGATGGCTATCACAAAACCCAGAAGCTCTATCAGAGTTGTGTCTGCACATATGAGTTCCATGAGTGGAAAGTTGTCACAGAAGAAATGATTAATGACATTAGGGCCACAGAACGGTTGGTTAAATATGATGACACTTGGAAGAAGAATGAGAATGAGTCCTGTGATCCATGAGCAGAACACCAGCTGGACACACACCCTTTTGCTCATGATGGTGGTGTACCGCAGGGGGTTACATATGGCCACATACCTGTCAAAGGACATCGCTGCCAGTAGGAAGAACTCTGTGGTGCCCAGGAAGAAATAGAAGAAACTTTGTAGGAGGCAGCCTAGAAAGGAGATGGTCTTGTGTCCTGTGAGGATGTTGGTCAGCGTCTTGGGGAAGATGACGGAGGTGAACCAGATCTCCAGGACAGCAAAGTTGCGGAGGAAGTAGTACATGGGGGTGTGGAGGCAGCTGTGCGTGAGGGTGACGACCACGATGAGGAGGTTCCCGAGCAGGATGAGGAGATATGTGAGGAGGAGCCCCAGGAAGATGAGCAGCTGCAGCTCACAGGCATCTGAGAGCCCCAGCAGGACAATCTCAGTGATTCTGGTGTGGTTCCCCATGGCTCCTGAGACCTGCGCTGGGGATGGCTGATGAAAGGTGTTCAGCATCAGGAGTGGTGATGGTCTAGGGGTCTGAAAATAAGCTGGAGCTGAAAGCAAGAAGAATATGTGTTGCATTTTGGGCTGACCAAGTCTTTTATTTCTGTGAAAATCTTATCTTCTCACCCCTGACTTCTCAAGCTCATTTGCAGAGCCTCTGGAGTTGCCTGTCTAATGGTTAGTATCTGGTAGATCTGTTATAGGAGAAAGTGGTGAGTTCAGGGTGACCTAAGTAAGGTACAACCAAAAATAATTTTCTTACTTCTCTTAACCAAAAAGTTTATTTCTATTTCTCAGTGAATTCCTCCATTGCTACTAATGTAAGCTGCTTTCAGCACCATTTGTTCTTATCCTTACTCCAATATTGGGTCTTCATCCATAAATAGTTCATATTTGAGGGCATTAATGTTGCAGGATTTCCTGAATCTTTGGTGCCTTTGAGTGCTATTTGGGATTGTAAAAAGGAAAGCTATGAGAAAAGCACAACTCTCAAAAATTAAGTAAATAAGAACTACTCCAAGTCATATCTACATACATCAAAATTTCATGGTATATTTTAGTATTATTTTACCAAATAATATTTCCAAGTTTTTCTCTTTTTACATTCTCCCACAAACCCTGGGATCTAGACACAGTAAACTCTCTGATGTTTTGGTTGTTATCCATTTTCATACACTGGTGATATTTCATACAAGGCTACTTTTCAGCTTGTAACCACCAGTCTTTCAAATCCCATTGATGCTTTAAGTGTCTCCTTAATAAATACTGTTTTCTATGAAGCCTTCATCTCTTAGTGAATGAATTTCACATTTTAATTATGTTTTTATAATTATTTTTGTTGACTCAAAAGTTTTTATATTTTCTAAAGAACTTACAAGCAATTTCTCAAAATAATCAGTTTTGATGACCATTTATTGAAACAGGGAATAATACTTCAAATGTCTGAGAAATGGATTTGGTTGGTGATTGACATACAAGAGGTTGGGGACATGTCATGTATGTAGTATTTCCTAGGGGGCAGCATTTAAATAAAACCAGCATGCCAAATAGCTTTGACTTGGTCCAGCTGAAGAGAGTTTGCTTTTCCTCAGGAGAAGGTGGAGGTGCCTTCTCACAACCATTCTCTGAGTGGAGACTCCATCATTGAGGTAGACTGGAGTCTGAGGTAGTTGGTACAGAGAGATCTGCTTGGGTAGAATGCTCTCACCTTCAAAAAAAAAAAAAAAAAAAAAAAACCAAAGCCCCAAATATTTTAAAAAGATCCCTTTTTAAAAGTCAACATCTCGCAATTTGGGACATGCTCAAGCTGACTTGCCCCAAATGGTAGAGTTAGAAACATACCAGGGGATTCCAATTCAATCCCATCAAGGTGGCATGTACCAATGCCATCTCACTAGTCCCAGTGATCAATTTCAGTTCACAATTGATCATAATGAAAGGACTAAGAGTCAAAGGGATCACATAAACAAGTCTAGTGCCTGCTAATACTAACCGATAGAATAAATAAAGGGGAGAGCGATCCAACACGGGAAGCGAGATACACAGCAGACTCATAGAATGGCGGATGTCCTAAACAGCACTCTGGCCTCAGAATCAGCCCTAAAGGCATTCGGATCCGGCTGAAAAGCCCATGAGAGTATTTCAGGCATGGAAAGCCAAGACACTCTGGCAAAAAAAAAAAAAAAAAAAAAAAAAAAAAAAAAAAAAAAAAAAAATCACCTAAATGAAAGATCTCTGTGAGTGAGATCCCAGTGGAAAGAACAGGTCTTCAAAGAAGGAGGTACCTTTCTCTGAAGGGAGGAGAGAACTTCCACTTTGACTATGACCTTGTCTAAATAAGAATCAGTGAACTCAAAAGGCTTTCATAGCCTTGGAAACTCATGACTGGAGCATAGGAAGATTACTGATGCCATAAACAGGAGTGTCAATTTGTAAAGTCAACAACAGGAGTCACTGTGCACTTACTCCTCATGTAGGATCTCTGTCCTTAATGTGCTGTACATTGAGATTTAATGCTATAACGAGTACTCAAACAGTATTTTTCACTTTGTGTTTCTATGTGGGTGCAAACTGTTGAAATCTTTACTTAATGTATGCTAAATTAATCTGTGTATATAGAAAATTGAAAATGAATCTTGATATGAATGGAAGGGGAGAGAGAGCGGGAAAGGGGAAGGTTGTGGGTGGGAGGGAAGTCATGGGCGGGGGAGGGAAGCCAATGTAATCCATAAGCTGTACTTTGGAAATCTATATTCATTAAATAAAAGTTAAAAAAAAGTCAACATCTCTGGAAGTTTCCTTCCATTAGCATTGTTAATGACTACTTTGATTATTGACCAGAGTTATAGCAAGAATTATGTGTCACCCACTCACTGGAGAATTAAATTGGGACCTAGTTTAGGTATTTGGGAGGGTACTTGGAGAAGTGGAAATATCAAGGGATGAAAGTTATGTTAATAGGGAGGAAGAATTGATACATCTTATAAACTTTCCTTTTAAAATTGTTTTTCCTTTTTTTTTTTTTAGCACTTTTTGCACTCTTCAAAGTCATTCTGCCAATTACCATTTTCTCTATCATTTGTTGACAGTTACTAAGAATGAGTTAATCAGCTGAATAGGATTAGTTAATCAGCCTCTAAAGATGTATTGAGGGCTATTTCCCAAGAGTCATTTCCAGACTAAATGTCATCTAAATTCATCAGTGATTTGAGTTCACTGCAGCCTAATCATTTGATTGAAAGGTGAGCCCAGGTGATTAACAAACTTACCTAGTTCTTTCCAGGACAAAAGCAGAACCCAGCATGAACATGAAACCCAGAAACATCAGGAATTAATAGAATGAATAGTACTTAGGCAAAGTACTTGGTGTGACACACTGGGAGAAACATAGGAACAGAGTCTAAAGTGTTGAAGGACCTAATGGGAGTGGGAGGGAGGGAAAAGCTTTGGGTTCATGCTGAGCCAGCAGCTTAGCATGGATAAACCTGCAAAGTCATTGTGACCAGCTCAAGGACAGGGCTGCTAATAGACTTTTTTCTTCTTATGTCAAATCAGAGATCAGCAGCTAGGAGATCTTCCAGCTGCAAAGGGAAGTGGGCCACCTCATGCAGCTCTTCCTTTATCCTAAATACATGATGAGTGAAGGGGGAGACTTACCTGGCAGCTGGAGGATCTGGACATGGCTGCAGCATCCACTTCAAACCATTCACTGTTCTAAGGGTCAGTCATGCACAGCCCAGTGGGAAAGGATGCATTCCCCAGGGGTTTGTCTGCTGCAGCTGGAACTGGGTGTTCTTCTCAACAGTTTTAGTGCTCTTAGAGGGAGAGGAAGACCTTCCCCTTCTAAGGAGAAGCATGAAGGTTTATACCTAGAGTTGGTATTGTCCAGAGCTTTAGGTTATCTAAGGGACCAGTCATATAGAACACAGGGTTGATCAGCATTGTAAATCATATCAGGCAAAGTTGCTCAGTGCAAGCAATTGATTGACTGAATATTGACTTAGCTACTGTTTGTTTCAACAGTGACCCAGATGATGGGGCTAAAAGTACAAATGAGACCAAATGCTGTTCTTTATGTGCCAGACCTGATAACTGGAAAAAAAAGTGTGTGTGTGTGTATGTGTGTGTATCAAGTGCCAGTAAGGGGAAATTTGAGGAAGTCATTGCTGCTCTGCCAGCCCCTGAGGTGCCAGGGCAGAGATTATTCCAAAGGCCCAGGGCCAGGTGTCTAACAGCACGCTGGAGAAGTCTCATTCAGGCCATTCCAAATAGACTATTCACAGGATTGCAGGAGATTCTTAGGTTCCCAGAAGTATTTCTTGAGGTTGCAATATTGTCTGCAGGCTGTGAATATACAGACAGTATACTGTTGGTGTGAGATGTGTATCCTTCATGAATTTGATGGCATTTTCTGAGAATACCTGGTTCTTTCCCAAAGCTTCCAAATGGGCAGCTGCATTCCCTGGGCCACTTAGAGTACAGTGGTTTCCCTGGCCTTTGTCATCATTCAGCTCAAAGTGTCAGAACCCCAGAATGTTTCAAAATCTTCCATTTTCAGCAGATTCGTTCTAGAGTACAGTTATCATTTGGAGCAATCTTTTGTTATCCTCCTCTTGGCCTCATGGGGTGATTCTGTCTGATAAAGACTTCTAAAAAATTCTTACATGGGCCCAGTCTCTGTGAGGTGGTGTTTCTTTTGTGAACCATGGGGCTGTAGGAGACAGACAAATCCTCCTGGAATAAACACACGCCTTTGTGCAGGGAAGACTTGGGTGTAGCTTTATTTCCTTCGGGGCTCTGTTCATCTCTCTAACTTGATGGGCTTGGGACTCCCCAGAGAATTAGTATAATGAGCCTCACTCAGTCTCCAAGTCTCTTTGCTGTTATTTACTACAACTTTGCAAAAAAAGTTTGTTCAGATTTAGAAAAACAATTACTTTTAATTAAAGTAATAAATCCAATTATGCTCCCCCAAATAGGGCTTGCAGATTGTTCTGGGAATCTCAGGAACCATCACAAGTAATGTAAACTTTGGCTCATCCTGTCCTGATCCATGCTCCTTTGAGGCAGAGAGATGGTAGGAGATGGAGACCTGGCAGGAAAGGGACAGAATGAAAGTAAATCAAGAAAGTTGGAATTAAATTTTTTATTTGCTTAAAAATGTAAAAGCATTTGATTAAAAAAGACCTCTGTCCTCAAAGAGTTACAGTATTAGAATTAATGGTAAAACTTGTCCCCAAAGATTCACTTTGTTCTAGTGTGTTATATTATGTGTTGTAAGTTTTAGTTACGTCTAAGTGACCAACTCTATTGCCTGTAGATTTATTATTATCCTTAGGTGTTTCTTTAAAGTTAATTGTCTCAAACATGGAGTCTTAGGTCCATGTCTCCCTGTGATGTTCCTATCCTATGTTTTAGCCTAAGGTCAAAGGAAAAGTACAAAATGGTTAAAGGCCTCAGGGCTACTAATGAGACCACTGTTTCAATGCATCTTATTGTTTGCTATATACCTTTGCCTAAGGGATAATTTCTTCTGCATTCCATTAAACTCAGAATCTGGGAAAGTGAGGATACAGAATTTCCCCAACAAAAGCTCAGGTTTCTAAACAAAAGATAGATTACCTGAGATATATTCTAGTCTCCAGGAAAGTATGCTCTTTCAGTCAAGAGAAAGGAAGCTGTCCTATGTATAGGGTCACTACAGACCAAAAAGCAGCCAAGGGCATTTCTGGGAATGACAGGATTCTGTGGAATTTGGATTCCAAGCTTTTGTATAAAGCTTCAAAAGGCCCTGACACAGACACACTGTGACAGGGGAAATAAAAAAGTTGTTCCAAAGAATTAAGGAGCTTTTAACAGAAGCTCCAACACTGGGCATCTCTGATGGCAGGATTCTGTGGAATATGGATTCCAACCTTTTGTATGAGCTTTAAAAGGTCCTGATACAGACACACTGTGCTGGACAGGGGAGCTACAAAAGGTGATCCAAGAAATTAAAGAGCTTTTAACAGAAGCTCCAACGTTAGGAGTTCCTGAGTGAGCAATTCATAGAAAGATCCTCTTCAGGGGCCCACGATGTGGCGTAGTAGGTAAAGCCGCCACCTGCATTGCAGGCATCCCATATGGGCGCCGGTTCGGGTCCTGGCTGCTCCACTTCCGATCCAGCTCTCCACGGTGGCCTGGGAAGGCAGTGGAGGATGGCTGGGGTCCTTGGGCCCCTGTACTCATATGGGAGACCTGGAAGGAAGCTCCTGGCTCCTGCCTTTGGATCGGCACGGCTCCGGCTGTTGCTGTCAATGGGGAGTGAACCAGTGGATGGAAGACCTTTCTCTTCTCTCTCTGTGTAACTCTTATCAAATAAATAAATATATTAAAAAAAAAAAAAGATCCTCTTCAGATCAGTTGCAGCTTAAATGGAAAGGACCTTACCAGGTGCTACTGAGCACGACTACCTCAGTGAGATTAGGATTAAACTCAAAAGACACGCCTGATTATTCCTGCAAGCCAACCAAAGGTCTTAAATACCTCTTCAAAAAGCAAAAAGATAGGTAAAGCTTTTGCTTTCGTCATATCAAGACTGCTGCACCTTAAGGCAGACATGCTATACTTGCCTCTCTTGATTCTCTCCAGGAGCTATTCTTGACAATAAAACTCCTTAATGGTTTCTTCTATTATAATTTTCCATGCTCAAGCTAAGTGGGTTTATAACCTGCATAACGGTAGCCTATCACCACCCACTATCTGGGAGTCTGTAAGACATGTTCTTTCTGTCTTAAGGGACACACCACTTGCAATTGGTTTTGTTTTGGTTTGTTTATGCTGATTGACAAACGTATATGTTTCAGAACTCGGTGTCTTCTGAGAGTAATGATGGCCATGCAGGGGACACAGCCATTGGCAGTGACTGAAAGCGCTTCAGCTCACAAAACAAATTTGTTAGATGAGATAGGCAGACTTCTGGACTGAGGACAGGCAGGTCCTACACCCCTAATAAGCAAGAAATAGCCAAAGAAGATACGATGATTCTATGACCTTCAACGTCTTTTAAAATTAAGTTCTGGAATCTCTGAGGAGTGAATGATGTAGGCAAACAGATAGGATCAAATTGATTAGGTTTGTAAGCTGGAGACCATGCTCTCCACCACGCCCCCTGTGTGATCTCATGCTCCTACCTGATCTCACGTATATGCCCACCTGCCCATCAGACTGCATAACCACTCTCTCTCTCTCTCTCTCTCTCTCTTTTTTTTTTTTTTTTTAAGATTTACTTATTTATTTGAAAGAATTACACACAGAGAGAAGGAGAGGCAGAGAGAGCAGTCTTCCATCGCTGGTCACTCCCCAATTCTCTGCAATGGCTGGAGCTGTACCGATCTGAAGCCAGGAGCCAGCAGCTTCCTCCAGGTCTCCCACGCAGATGCAGGGGCCTAAGGACCTGGGACATCCTCTACTGCCTTCCTAGGCCATAGCAGAGAGCCAGAGTGGAAGTGGAGCAGCCAAAACTTGAACTGGCGCCCATAGGGATGCCAGCGCTGCAGGCAGCTGCTCTACCCACTAAGCCACAGCGCTGGCCCCATCACTCCCCTTTAGAAGTAGAGAAAAGGCCTGAGCACAGTGGGCCCTTCCCTTGTTGCCCCCGTGGGTGCGTGGCCTTCTGGCTGCCTGCTCTCTGCTTTCCCGCCTGCCTGCTTGCTGCACGTGGCTCCCGGCCTGCTCTCTGCCTGGTGTGAACCCAACTTAGCTTCTAGACTTCTTTCTCCCCTAATTAAACCCTTCACTTTTTTGTGCATTTCTCTCACTGAATAAAATGCTTAAAACTTGCAAAAAAAAAAAAAAAAAAAAAAAAAAGACCAAAACCTATGTTCAAGCAAAGTTAGGAAAGTGGGAAAGGGGCCTGCACTGTGGTGCAGCGAGTAAAGCCACAGCCTGTGGCTCCAGCATCCCATATGGGCACTGGTTCGAGTCCTGGCTGCTCCACTTCTGATCCATCTCCCTGCTAATGTGTCTGGGAAAGCAGTGCAAGATGGCTCAAGTGCTTGGGCTCCTGCACCCACATGGAAGACCCAGAAGAAGCTCCTGGCTCCTGGCTTTGGATAGCTCAGCTCCAGCCATTGCAGCCATTTGGAGAGTGAAACAGTGGACCTTCCAACCTCTCTCTCTCTCTCTCTGTAACTCTGAAAAAAAAATAATAATAAAGTGGGATAAAATGATTCTGCACCAGACTGTACAAACGGCCTACTTTTATGCCACTGTGGCCAGAGAAGAACACTTGAAACGCTTTTAGTCTTCTCAAATTTGTTAAGACTTATTTTGTGGGTTAACTTATGATCTATCCTGGACAAAGGTCCATGTACTCTTGAGAATGTATTCTGTACTCTTTGGGTGAAATGCTCTGTGAATGTCAGGTCCCTTTGGCCTAGGATACAGTGTAAGTCCAGTGTTTCTTCACTGATTTGCTGTCTGGATGATCTGTATTGCAGTCTGGAGTTTCTGTATTGCTGAAAGTATTAAAGTCCCCTACTGTTACTGTATTACAGTTTATCTCTTCCTTTAGATTTAATACTATTTCTTTGTATATTTGTGTGCCCATGTGTTTGGTGAATGTTTAATTATAATTGTTATATCCTCTTGATAAGTTGACACATTCATCATTATTTAATGACCTTTTTTTTGTCTCTGTGTAGTTTTTAAATTTAAAATCTATCTAATCTGATGAGTATAGCTACTCTCACTCTTGATTTTCATTTGCACAGAATATTATTTTCTTTTTTTAAAAAAAGATTTATTTATTTATTTGAAAGTCAGAGTTACACACAGAGAGAAGGAGAGGCAGAGAGAGTGAGAGAGAAAGAGAGAGAGGTCTTCCATCTGCTGGTTCACTCCCCAACTGGTTGCAATGGCAGGAGCTGTGTTGATCTAAAGCCAGGAGCCAGGAGCTTCTTCCAGGTCTCCCACACGGGTGCAGGGGCCCAATGACTTGGGCCATCTTGTACTGCTTTCCCAGGCCATAACAGAGAGCTGGGTCAGAAGTGGAGCATCCGGGACTTGAACTGGTGCCCATATGGGATGCTGGCACTGCAGATGGCGGTTTTATCTGCTACACCACAGTGCTGACCCCAGAATATTATTTTCCATATCTTCATTTTTATTCCATGTGTGTTCTTACAAGTGAGGTGAATCTCATGTCTGGATCTTCTTCTTTTTTTGTTTTTATCCATTCAGCCAGTCTATATCATTTAATTAAAGAATTTTATCTATTTACATTCAAGATTATTATTGTCAGGTTAAGGACTTACTCTAGCCAATTTGTTAGTTGTTTTCTTTGTTGTTTTGTAGATCTTTTGTTGCTTTATTCCTCTTGTTTGCCTTTGTGCTTTAGTGATAAATTTTGATTTCTTTAATGATAAGTTTTGATTTCTTTCTCTTTCTCATTTCTATATATGCTATAATCTTTCCTTTGTGGTTACTCTGGGAATTACATAAACAATCTTAAAGTTACAAAAAACCCATTTAGTTTAGAAGAAATTCTTTTTATAGCAGTTGTTCATTTATTTGAAAGGCTGAGTTACAGAGAGAGAAGGAGAGATAGATATCTTCTATCTGATGGTTCATTCTCTAAATGGCCACAGTCTGCCCCACCCCTGATTGAAGCCAGGAGACAGGAGCTTCAACCAGGTCTTCCATGTGGGTGCAGGGGCCCAACCACTGCAGCCATCTTCCGCTGCTTTACTAGGTGCATTAGCAGGGAGCTAGATTAGAAGTGAAGCAGGGGCTAGCGCTGTGGCGTAGCGGGTAAAGCTGCTGCCTCAGTGCTGGCATTCCATATGGGTGCCGGTTTGAGTCCCAGCTACTCCACTTCTGATCATGTTCTCTGTTATGGCCTGGGAAAGCAGTGGAAGATGGCCCAAGTCCTTGGGCCCCTGCACCTGTGCGGGAGACCCGGAGGAGCTCCTGGCTTCTGGCTTTGGATTGGCGCAGCTCCAGCTGTTGCAGCCAATTGGGGAGTGAACCAGCAGATGAAAGATCTCTCTCTCTGCCTCTCTTTCTCTCTGTGTAACTCTGAATTTCAAATAAATAAATAAAAAAAAATTTTTTTTAAGAAGTGAAGCAGCCAAGACTCAAGCTTATACCAATATAGAATGCCGGTGTTGCAGTTAGTGGCTTAATTCACCACATCTCCAACCCCCCGCCTGCTGCCATTCCTCTGGAAGGCTGGTGCCGCAGCTCAATAGGCTAATCCTCCACCTGTGGCACCGGCACACCAGGTTCTAGTCCTGGTAGGGGTTCCAGATTCTGTCCAGGTTGCCCCTCTTCCAGGCCAGCTCTCTGCTGTGGCCAGGGAGTGCAGTGGAGGATGGCCCAAGTGCTTGGGCCCTGCACCCCATGGGAGACCAGGATAAGTACCTGACTCCTGCCATCAGATCAGCTTGGTGCACCGGCCACAGCGCGCCAGCCGTGGCGGCCACTGGAGGGTGAACCAACGGCAAAGGAAGACCTTTCTCTCTGTCCCTCTCTCTCACTGTCCACTCTGCCTGTCAAAAAAAAAAAAAAAAAAAAAAAAAAAGAAAAAGAAAAAGAAAAAAAGAAAGAAAAGAAAAGAAATTCTTTGGCACAGTGATTAATACACTGGGATGCCTGCGTCCCATATTGGAGTGTCTGGGTTTGAGTCCTGGCTCTGCTTGATTCCAGCTTCCTGCTAATGTCCACCTTGACACATAGTAGGTTATCACGAAGTTCAAGTACTTGGGTCCTTGCCACCCATGTAGAAGTTATAAGTTGAGGTCCTCGCCCCTGACTTCAGCCCATTTCAGCACTGGCTGTTGTGAGCATTTGGGGAGTGAAACAGAAGTTGGAGGATCTCCTGTCACTATTTTTATGAGTGCAATTTAAAAAAAATGGGTTCAACTTCACTTTGATCACATACAAATATTCTAGACTTTCCCCTCTTGCTTCTCTCCATAATGCACAATTTTCTTGTCTTATATCATTGTATATTGTGCAATCCTTAACAACTTATTGTGGCTGTGGTTATCATTGACATTTTTGGACTTTCAGCCTTCCTACTAGAGATGAGAAATATTATTTTGGTGGGATATTATGAATTTGATTATGAATTTACCTCTGTCAATGAGTTTTATATTTTCACAATAGTAATTATTGCCCTTTCACTTCCAGTTGCATTCCTCCCTGGAGTACTTCTCATAAGGCCCATCTGGTGGTGGTGAATTCCCTCAACTTTTAGTTATCTAGGAGGAAATTTGTTGACCCTTGTTTTGAAGGCTAGCTTTGCTGAATATAGCATTTTTGGCTGGCAGTTTTCTTTTTCAACACTCTGAATATTTCATTCTGTTTTCTCCTGTGCTACAAGGTTTCTGCTGAGAAATCTGCTATCTAATGGGAATTCCCTTTTGTGTGAATTGCTGTCCTTGGAATTCTCTATCTTTGGCTTTTAACATTTTGATTATAAAGGAGCACCACTCTGGGTTGAACATAATTGGGGTCCTATGAGCTTCATAGATTTGGATGTCCATATCTCTCCCAAGGCTTGAGAAGTTTTCAGCTATTATTTAATTAAATAAAGCCTTTTCCATGTCTTCTCTCTCTCAAACTCCCATAATGTGAACATTTGTTCATTTAATTATGTCCCTTAGGTACTGCGGGCTTTCTTGGCTCTTTTTGTTGTTGTTGTTCACTTTTCCTTTGTTCTTGACTGGATTAACTCAACATACCTGTATTCAAGTCCAGAAATTCTGCTTGATCTAGTCTGCTGTTGAAGTTCTCAGTTATATTTTTAACTTTATTCATTGAAGTCCTCAGCTCTAGGATTTCTTTTTATTTCAGTGTTGTGTAGCTCTTTGTCAAAATTCTTTTCTTTTTATTTATTTATTTGAAAGGCAGAGTTATGGAAAGGCAGAGGTAGAGAGAGGGAGAGAGAGAGAGAGAGAGTCAGTCTTCCATCCACTGGTTCACTCCCCAGATGGCTGCAATGACCAGAGCTGCACCAATCTGAAGCCAGGAGCCAGGAACTTCTTCTGGGTCTCCCATGCGGGCGCAGGGATCCAAGGACTTGGGCCATCTTCTACTGCTTTCCCAGGCCATAACAGAGAGCTGGATTGGAAGTGGAGTAGCCAGGACTTGAACCGACACCCACATGGGATGCCAACACTGCAGGTGGCAGCTTTACCTGCTACTCACAGTGCCAGCCCCTGTCAAAATTCTTATTCAGATAATGAGTTTTGTCCTAATTTCATTGTTTTCTCTATCTGTATTCACACGTATCTCATTGAGTTTCATTAAGATAATTAATCTAAGGGCCCACACTGTAGGCTAAACTTCCATGTGTGGCACTGGCATCCCATACGGGAATCGGTTCATGTCCCAGCTGCACCTCTTCTGATGTAGCTCTCTGCTTGTGGCCTGGGAAAGCAGTGGAAGGCGGCCAAAGCGCTTGGGCCCCTGCACTGGTGTGAGAGAACTGGAAGAGGCTCCTGGCTTCTGGCTTCAGATCAGCTCAGCTCTGGCTGTTGCGGCCATTTGGAGAGAGAGCCAGTGGATGGAAGCCTTTTCTCTCTGTCTCTCCCTCTCTGTCTGTAATGCTGCCTCTCAAATAAATAACTAAATATTTTTTAAAAAGATAATTTGAATTTTTTCAGATAATTTGCAAGTTTCCCTTTCTATGGGGTCAGTTAGTGAGGAGTTATTGTGGTCCTTTGATGTGTCTTGTTTCCTTGCCTTTTCGTATTTCTCATGTCCCTGTGCTGGTATCTGTTCATCTAGTAGAGTGGTCACCTCACCTTTCCAAAAAAAATTTTTTTTGACAGGCAGAGTGGACAGTGAGAGAGAGAGACAGAGAGAAAGGTCTTCCTTTGCCGTTGGTTCACCCTCCAATGGCCGCCGCGGCCGGCGCGCTGCGGCCGGCGCACCGCGCTGATCCGATGGCAGGAGCCAGGTGCTTTTCCTGGTCTCCCATGGGGTGCAGGGCCCAAGCACTTGGGCCATCCTCCACTGCACTCCCTGGCCACAGCAGAGAGCTGGCCTGGAAGAGGGGCAACCAGGACAGAATCCGGAGCCCCGACCGGGACTAGAACCTGGTGTGCCGGCGCCGCTAGGCGGAGGATTAGCCTAGTGAGCCGTGGCGCCGGCCACCTTTCCAAATTTTATAGGGTGGCTTTTGTAGGGAAATGTTTTTTTTCCTATAGATGCTTTCTAAGGTGTGGGTTGGGGAGTGTGCATTTGCTTTGGTTTTGGGTAGATGTAATTGTGCAGTTTCTGTGCAGCTATGGTCAACCCCAGCAATGCCTATGAATGCCTCAATAGCTCCTCTACTGCTTGGTGTGCAACCAGCTCCATAAAATGGATAAAATGATGGTTCACACCTAGAGTCAAGTCACTCTTTAAGCCTCAGTTTCTTCATTTGCACAATGGAGTTTTCTAGTTACAGTTGTTACGTAGCAAATCACCCTAGACTTGGTGGGAGTCAGTGTGGATCAGGGCTTCCGAAGGAGCTTGGCTGGGAAATTTTCACTCGGATCATCCACCATGCAGTTGCAGTCAGATATCATGTGGGGCTGCAGTCATCTGACAGCTTGACTGGCTTAGGTGTCAAAGATGGTTCACTCTCATGATTGTCAGTAGAGGCTGGCTGTGAGCTGTGAGTTCAGTTGGCATTGTTAATTGGAAACACCTACTCAATCTCTCCAGCATGATGGCCTAATGTTAATAGGGTGTTGCTGCTTCTGCTTCATCCTCTTTGTTTTTCTTCTTCTTTTTAGATTTTTATTTATATATTTGAAAGGCACAGTGACAGGAGAGGCAGAGATAGAGAGAGATATCTTCCATCTACTGTCTAACTCCCCAAATGACCTGGGCCAGGCTGAAACCAGGAGCCAGGGACTCCATCCAGATCTCTCACGTGTTGGCAGGGACCCTAATACAAGCCTTTGTCTACTACCTTCTGGGTACATTGGTAGGGAGCCGGATTGGAAGTGGAGTAGCCAGGACTCAAACTGTCACTCTAAAAGGGATGTGGGCATCCCAAGTAATGATTTAACTCACTGCACCACAACACTGGCCCTGATAGTAGGGCTTCTTACACAGTATCTGGTTTCCCTGAGACAAACATCACAACAGAGCCTTGTGAAAGTTGCAGATTGACCTAGACTGGAAGTTGTGTGATAACATACTGCTGTACTTAATTAGCCAAAGCCTGCTGCAGGGCAGGTGTTTGGTATAGCAGTGAAGGCACAGCTTGGGATGCTGGAACACCTTGATTTGAATTCCAGGTCCACTCCTGGTTCTGTCTTCCTGCTAATGAGCATCCTGGGAGACAGCAGGTGGTGGCTCAAATATTTGGGTCCCTGCCAACCAAGAGTCCCTGTTTCCCTGCAGGAGACCCAGATTGAGTTCCTGGCTTTGCTTTGGCCCAGACTTGGCTAATGTGGGCATTTAGGGAGTGAACAGTGGATGGAAGATCCTCTCTCTCTTCTCTTCCTTTCAAATAAAATGAAATAAATAAATAAAAATTTTTAAAAGTCTGCCAAGATTTAAAGGGAGGGTACATAGGAACCACATGTTGAGAGAAGTTGGGAGTTCACACTGTAGAACAGGATTGGGGGCGGGAAATACTGTTGTGGCCATATTTAGAAAATACAGCTTGCCACATATAGATAATATGATTGTGTATTTCATAAGGTTTTCTGTGTATCAAATGAGAAATGTACATGTGAGGCACTTAATATGGTGCCTGCAACACTGGAGCAGCTGACTAAATGTTATCCTTATTATTGCTCTAATGCTACCTTTGGAGAATTTTTCACTTTGATGAAAACGCTATTTTGATTTTCTGAATTACTTTGGATTCTGAGAAATAATGGATTAGACTTAGATAGGTCAAAGCTGAAAGATACAAGTGAGATGGTTTGGAAGTGTATCATGGTTATCTTTGAAGAGTCTTGCATTCTGAAGTCCAGGACATCTTTTTGTGTGAAAATAAAATGTCCCAAATCAGGGGGAACATTCTCTGTGGCCCTCCTGCTTACTTTGAGATAATGAAAGTGCTTTGGATTTGAACCTTTGCTACAGCGCTAGCACCTATGGCTTTTGGCTTTGTTTTCTTACCTTTGAATTTGTTGTAATGATGAAGTCAATGTAAACCTTCTTATCAAGGTTTGCAGCACTGTTCTTTACGATTGGAAAAGTCACAGGTTTTCAGACATCCTGAGATTTAGCAGCGGTAACTTTGCCTTCCCAAAGCTGTTTGAAATGAGCATCTCAGACAATGAGCCTACTTCTGACAAACTCAGCTTGTGCTTTGTTGTCAAGCTGTGATGATTTAGATGCCACTCTCCTTGGCTTCAGAAATCGATGTCACAGCTGCACTAGGTAATGGGCAAATGATGTTCTCTTTATCTGCCTTTCGCTATGAAATGGTGTTCTTATCACTGTGGGTTGAAGGACATTTTTGTTCCTGACCACTTTGATTTGAGGGTGATGTCAAACACATTTTGGTTCAAATAAATATTCAGTTGTGACAAGAATGACAAATAGAATCCTTGTGACCTTGGTTCAGAGAGGAGAAGTGTGGAATGAATGAAGTAAGGAGAAATATATTAAAATAACCTTTTTGCTTTTATTTTACTACAAAATAATTTGTTCTTCATTAGAAATTGTAGAAAGTACAGACAAGTAAAGAGAGTAAAGTAAAAATCATCTGTACTGTCACCTGCATGTACTAATTACCATTTTGGACTATGTGTCTTGGGCATGTACACATACATACATATCATAGACTTAAAAATGCATCATGAGAGCCGTCACCACAGCTCACTAGGCTAATCCTCTGCCTGCGGCGCTGGCACACTGGGTTCTAGTCCCAGTTGGGGTGCCGGTTCTGTTCCAGTTGCTCCTTTTCCAGTCTAGCTCTCTGCTGTGGCCCGGGAAGGCAGTGGAGGATAACCCAAGTGCTTGGGCCCTGCACCCGCATGGGAGACCAGGAGAAGCACCTGGCTCCTGGCTTCGGATTGGCACAGTGCGCTGGCTGTAGCGGCCATTTGGGGGTGAACCAATGGAAGGAAGACCTTTCTCTCTGTCTCTCTCTATCTCACTGACTCTGCCTGTCAAAACAAACAAACAAAAAAAACAAGCATCACGAGGGGTCAGCGTGGTGGCGCACTAGGTTAATCCTCTGCCTGCAGCGCCTTGGCCTCTGGGTTCTAATCCAGGTTGCTCCTCTTTCAGTCCAGCTCTCTGCTGTGGCCCTGGAAGGCAGTGGAGGATGGCCCAAGTGCTTGGGCGCCTGCACCTGCGTGGGAGACCAGGAAGGAAGCTTCTGGCTCCTGGTTTCGGATTGGCGTAGCTCTGGCAGTGGCAGCCATTAGGGAGTGAACCAACGGAAGGAAGACCCTTCTCTTTCTCTCTCTCTCTCTCTCTCTCACTGTCTGTAACTCTACCTTTCAAATAAATAAATAAATAAACTCTAAAAAATGCATCATGATAGACATGTTATTTGTTATTTTGATTTTTTAAATTAAAATAATAATATAGTATAGAAATCTTTTCATGTTGGTAAGTATAAAATCAATTTAAATTATTTTAATCAATCTCATTTCCCTCTCTGTATTTACATTGTTTCTAGTTTCCACAATTATAAATAGTACTATAAAGAATATTCTTATACAAACATTTAAAAATTGTTCTAAATTTTTATCAGTAGTTCTTACACAAATTAAAGATTCAAACATTATAAAGGCTATAAAATGAAAAGTTAAAATTTTCCTTCCCTCTTTTCCTAACTCAGGTCACCACAGTATCACTGGTAATATTTTCTGATTGGATTCTTCTCATGATTTTTTTATCTTTTTAAAAAATTTTATTTGAAAGGTAGAGACACAGAAAGAGAGGCAGAGACAGACAGAGACAGACATATCTTCCATCTGCTAATTCACTGCCCAAATTGTGTAATAACCAGACCTGGGCCAGGCTGAAGCCAGTAGCCAGGAGCTCAAGCTACATTTCCCACATTGGCATCATGGAACCAGGTACTTCCAGGTACTTGAGCCCTCATCTACTTCTTCCCAGGGTGTGCATTAGCAGGAAGCTGGATAGCAACAGAACAGCCAAGACTCAAACCAGACATTCCCACAGGATGCCAGTTCCCCAAGCAGTGATTGAATTGCTGTGCTGCATGCCTTCCCCTATTTTATCTTTTTATTTTTTTTTAAGATTCATTTATTTATTTAAGAGGCAGAGTTACAGAAGCAGAGTTAACGTTACAGAGGTCTTCCATCCACTGGTTCAATACCCAAAAGGCCACAAGGTCTGGAGCTGCACTGATCTGAAGCCAGGAGCCAGGAGCTTCTTCCAGGTCTCCCATGTGGGTGCAGGGATGCAAGGACTTGGTCCATCTTCTATTGCTTTCCCAGGCCATAGCAGAGAGCTGGATCAGAAGTAGAGCAGCGGGGACTTGAACAAGTGCCCTTATGGGATTCTGGCACTGCAGGTGGTGGCTTTACCCATTCTACCACAGTGCCAGCCTCCCCTCATTTTATCTTTAAGTACCATTTCTTCCTTTTGTAGTGTTTCTGCCCTTTTCCTTGGTTTATCATCTTCAGACCATGTCCATGGCAATATTCTGAAAGATGAGAAATTTGTTTCTTTTACAGCACCTCCCATTGTCCTTGACTCCTCCAACTCCAGAAGTAGTTAGTTAAATTCATTTTGACCATGTAGTTAACAAAAAATGTAATGGAATATCTATTTTTTAAAAAAATATTTATTTATTTATTTTGAGAGAGAGAGAGAGAGAGAGAGAGAGATCTGTCTGCTAGTTCACACTCCAAATGCCTGCAACAGCTGGGGCTGGGCCAGGCCAAAGCCAGGAGGCTAGAACTCCATCTGGGTCTCCCCCTTGGGTAGCATGGACCCAAGTACTTGAGCCATTGACTGCTGCCTTCCAGAGTATGCATTAGCAGAAGCTGGATTGGAAGCAGAGGTGGGACTTAATTCTGGGCACTCCAGTGTGGGATGGTAGTATCCCAAAGGGTGGCTTAACTGTCTGTGCTGCAATGCCCACTCCTAGAATCTGTTCTTTTTGACAACTTTAGATAGTTTTCCTAGATTTCCCATTATCAAAGACTAATAAGTGGATTGACCTTCCATCTCTCTTCCTATGACCTAATATTTTTAATTGTGGTAATATTTTATACTGCCATGATTATAATATTCATGGACCACTCTTTAACTTCAGTTAAATCCTTGTCTTTTGCCTATGGTTAATTTTAGAAGTGGAAAATCAATAAACATTATATACCATATTATTGAGTAAATTTCATAGTTTTGTTAGAGCCAAGGAAAGAAATATAGTTTATGTTCTTTTAAACTTCATTGCTTGAAGGAAGATCTTCAAATGCTAAGATCTAATCAAAGATGGGATTCAGGTTTTATGGGCTCAATTATGAGAGAATTTGGGGGATGCTCTTCAAAAAAACAAGATACAAAATTACAAATACAGCATAGTTAGGTTTCATCTTTTGGCCTTTAAAAGGGCTTGAGTGAATGAAGGGTCATGAAGCTTTAGCTTCTGTAGCTTCGGAGTGAATCTGGGTCTAAGAAACCCTCCCTCTCAATTTCTTTTCAGTTCTTTCACTTCATCTTCAACTGCTGCCATGTTTCTTGGGTCCTGTGTCTCCCATTTCTTAGTTGTCTTTCATATTGCTGGAATTCCTTTCCAGCATTTCATTTCACAAGGATTAGCATTGGCACACTGTACTCTAAGTGCTTGTCTGTCACATACCATTTATTTTGCCCAAACTTGTTGATTGTTTGGCTTGCTTTAAAAATGTAAGTTAGAAAATTCTTCCCAACTGGAAGAATACCTTTGGAGGCAGGAGACTGGGAGACCATAGCAGTGAGACTCCATAAACACTTTTATATGTAGTTTCATTCTTTAGCCACATAAAAGTATTCCCACCTTCAAAAGTTTGGAATATTGTTCCATTGTCTTTTTGGATTGAATGTGTCGATGAGAAGCTTGGTGTCATTCTTACCCTTATTTCTGGCGATCTTTTTTTTTTTTTTTTAAAGATTTATTTATTTGAAAGAGTTACACAGAGAGAGAGGAGAGGGAGAGGGAGAGGGAGAGAGAGAGGTCCTCCATCCTATGGTTCACTCCCCAGCTGGCTGCAACAGCTGGAGCTGTATTGATCCATGTGGGTGCAGGGGCCCAAGGACCTGGGCCATCCTCTTCTGCTTTCCCAGGCCATAGCAGAGAGCTGGATTGGAAGTGGAGCAGCCGGGACCCGAACCGGTGCCCATATGGTCTTTCTTTTTAGGTCTTTCCCTTTATCCTGGAGTTCTGAAATTTCATTAGAACTTGTCTAAGAGCTGGAAGGTGGCACTGTGGCATAGCAGGTAAAGCTGCTACCTGCAGTACTGGCATCCCATATGGGCACCAGTTCAAGTCTTGACTGTTCTACTTCTGATCCAGCTCTCTGCTATGGCCTGGGAAAGCAGTAGAAGATGGCCCAAGTCCTTGGGCCCCTGCACTCATGTTGGAGACCTGGAAGAAGCACCTGGCTCCTGGTTTTGGATTGGTCCAGCTCCGGCCATTGTGGTCATTTGGTGAGTGAACCAATGATGGAAGACCTCTCTGTCTCTCTGCCTCTGCCTCTGCCTCTTTGTAACTCTGCCTTTCAAATAAATAAATGAATCTTTTTTTTAAAGATATCTAAGGGGGCATAGCAGGGTAAGCCACTGCCTACAGTGTTGGCATCCCATATGGATGCTGGTTCCAAGACCTGGCTGCCCTGCTTCTGATACAACTCTTTGCTAATGTGCCTGGGAAGGCAGCTAAAGATGGCTCAAATCCCTGGGCCCCTGCACTCTCATGGGAGACCCAAGTAAAGCTAACTGTTGCTTCTGGAGTGGTTAGGGTTAAAGGCTGGAAAGCTTAGATGTAAACAGGGTTGGTGGCCCCTGGTAGGTAGCTGTGACAAAAATTTTTTTAAAGACTTATTTTATTTATTTGAAAGGCAGACCAGCAGAGTCAGGGGGAGGGAGCATGGAGAGGGACAGAAAGAGATCTTCTATTTGCTGGTTCACTCCCCAAACGTTCGCAACATTCAAGGATGGACCAGGCTGAATCCAAGAGCCGGGAACTCTATCTGGGTCTCCTACATGGGTGGCAGGGTCCAAAGCACTTGAGCCATTCTTTGCTGTTTTCTCAGATGCATTAGAAAGAAACTGGATGGGAGGCAGAACAGCTGCGAATTGAACCAGCACTCTGATATGGGATGCTGCTATCGCAGGCTGCAGCTTAACCCATTGCATCACAGTGCTGGCCTCTGTGTTGAGATTTAAGACAAGGTTTTACCATAGACATTCTTTTTGTTGGTTTTGCCAGGAATTGTTAACTGACTCACTTCCCATATCTCCTCTAACTCCATCTTGCAGCCATTGTAATTAAATTAAGTTTGGGACATCCCATAATTTTTCTTTTTTCGAAGACTAAGAATCAGACATGAGACATAATTATAGATTCAAAAAAATTAAAATAATTAGAAAAGTTTACATGGAATGCTGTGAGACAAACAAGGTCCTTTTAAATAGGAGAATGCTTTTGTTGCAAAATACATATGATGAGTAATGGATATCAAGATGTTGCAGCTGGAATAAACCAATTAAGTAGAAGAGACTGCAAAGGTGATTAAAGATTTAACAACGGAAGGGGGCATAACTGGATAGATTCACAGATATGGTAGGTTTAATCTTTTCAGATCAGATAACTTCAATGTGATTTAAACTATTTATGTCACAGAAAAAGATAAAAGTCTCTGTGATTCATTTTGTGAAGCCAATATAACTTTAACCTAAGACCTAAAAATAAAAGAAATGGAGTTATACCAGGCTTGTTTTACAATATGAAGGAAAATTCTAAATTAAAGAACAGAAAATAACATCTAGCATTTATCAAAAGGGTAGTGAATCATGACCTAAAAAGTTTATTCCAAGAATACAATTGTGTTGACCATCAGGAAATTTATCAACATAATCTATGACAATAACAAATTAAATTAAAAATAGATCATATCAGTATCATATCATAGATGTTGAGAAGTCATTTGATAAAATTTGGCAGCCATTCTTAATTTTAACACTCTTTGAAAATAGGAAGAGAGGCAGAATTCTCAGATATAGCAAAACCAATTACCAAGCACACCAGTAAAACTAATTGAAATATGGTTTCAATTAAAATTAGGAACCAGATAACCTGCTATCAGCATTGTTATTTGGTATTACCTTCTAGACTTTCTAGCAAATACAATACCGCAAAATTGAGTAACTGATGGAGTCACTGGAAAAGAAGAGATAAACACATTTCTTTAAGCTTATAATATGATTATATAGAACTCAAGAGATTTGGTGAAATATCACTAGAATTTATAAGGCAATAATAAATGAGGACAGTAACGTGTTCACAACAGTAATAAAATGCTTATTTGTATAAGTTGAACAAGAATGGTGATGTCTTTTAAGTATTTTAAAGATATTTATTTATTTTAGAGGCAGAGACAGAGTCCTCCCCATCCACTGGTTCACTTCCCAAATACTCACAATGGCCAGGCCAAAGCTGGGAGTTGGGAGCTCAATCCAGATCTCACACATGGGTGGTAGAGACCCAACTACTTGAGCCATCACCTGCTGCCTCCAAGGGTATACTTTAATAGGAAGCTGGAATCAGCAGTGGAGCCAGGACTGGAATCCAGGCACTCTGATGTGGTATGTGGGACACCCTAACTGGTGGCTTAACCACTGGGCAGACCTTTGTCTCAAAAGGTGACATCTTTAGGAAGAAAATAATTTTATACATAATCTGAAAAAATGGAGTCACATACCATGTTCTTGGGAAGTCATAACATTTGAAAAGATTCTTTCAAAAATAAATCTAATTAAATTATAATTAGAATACTAATTGTGTGTGAGTGTTGTATAAAATAAAATTTAAATAAACAGTGCTTTAAAAGAGTTAAGGATTTTTTTTGTGTGTGGAAGAATTAAAATCTAGCAATGTATTTGCCTTCCCAAATAACAAAAGCTACAGAGCAAATCCAGATAGTATTGACACAAAAATAGCAGGTAGATTAGTGCAATAGAATGGAGGATCCAAAATAGACCTCATTAGGGGACAGATGGGAAGTCCAAGATCAAAACTCCAGCAGGTTCAGTGTCTGTTGAGGACTTGGTCTCTGTTCTCAGAGTTATTTTCTGAAGGCTGTGTCCTCACACGACAGAGGAGTGGGAGGGCCAAAAAGGCCTAGATAGTTTTCCACTGCCACCCTACCCCCTGATTTTTTAAAGGAATTTTTCCTCTTTTAAAGGAATCTTTCCTCAGTCACTTCTTCCTCCCTCCCTCCCTTCCTTTAGCAGAGCGATGGTGTTAGAGGGGAGAGATATTCCACCTACTGGTTCACTCCCCAAGTGCCCACAACAGCCAGGGCTATGCTAGGGCAAAGCCAGGAGCCAGGATCTCCACCTGGGTCTCCCCCATGGGTTGCAAGAATCTTGGGCCATTATCTGCTGCTTCCCAAGCACATTAAGAGGAAGCTGGATCAGAAGCAGAGTAGCCAGGACTTAAATCAGCACTCAGTATGGGATGCAGGTGTCCCAAGTGGGGGCTTAACCCACTGTACCACAAAGCCCGCATTCTATTCCTTTCATCAGGTCATTAATCCTATTAAGTACTTCCGAAAGTCCTCATTGCTTAATACTGTTGCATTGAGGATTAAATGTCAACGTGAATTTAAGAGAGAACACAAGCATTCAAACCATAGTACAGAGTTACAAGACAGCTATTTTTGGATCTATTTAAAAAAAAAATCTTTCAAGATTACAGGAAAACTCTTTGTCCTTTTTAGTTAACTAGTTTGGAGAAATGTGCAATTCTGCAAACACAAGATACAGAAAAATATATAGATTTAACTAAATTTTTGAGTAACTAGTTTGTAAATATTTTTATATTTCCTAATCTACCTAATATGAAATGATTGGTTTGGGGCTTTGTTTTTCTTTTTTTTTTTTTTTTAAGATTTATTTATTTATTTGAAAGTCAGAGTTACACATAGAGAAGGAGAGGCAGAGAGAGAGAGAGAGAGAGAGAGAGAGAGGTCTTCCATCCACTGGTTCACTCCCCACTTGGCCACAGCAACCGGAGCTGCGCCAATCCAAAGCAAGGAGCCAGGAGCTTCTTCTGGGTCTCCCACGTGGGTGCAGGGGCCCAATCTTCCACTGCTTTCCCAGGCCACAGCAGAGAGCTGGATCGGAAGTGGAGCAGCCGGGACTTGAACTCGCATCTATATGGGATGTCTGCACTGCAGGTGGCAGCTTTACCCACTATGCCACAGCACCAGCCCCGGGGGCTTTGTTTTTCTTAAGGCATCTATTACAGTGAGCTTGCTTTTAGATACTTTGTTAAATTGCTAAGTCTTACCACTTTTGTCTTCAGTTACAATTTCTAACCAACATCAAACTAATGAATTAGCTTATAGTTTTATGATTTCATAGTTGGAATTATTTTAATATTGAAACACTGAGTATAATCATTAACTGGCATCCTGTGAATATTTGAAATTTCTTCCAATTCTTAGCTTGATAAGAATTTAAAAGTTGAATCAGACGATGGGTTTTGGGTGTTCCAAGTTTCTATTTCCAGCATAAGAAAGAATTCAAGGACGGGACATAGGAAAAAGTCAAGAGAGAAGCAAGATTTATTTTGCATGCAAAGCAAAAGTGTACACTCAAGAAAGAGTACAGGCATACTCACGAGAGAGCTGCACTCAGTGAGGCTTGGGTCCACCACTTTGTATTATCTGGAGGCAGAGTGTTTAACTGAATATTCACAAGGAGTGAAGCTTGAGGTGAGGCTTGAGTGCCATCTAACTCCTTGCCCCCCCCCCCCCTTTTTTGAAAATTCAGAAGTGTCATGGCATCAGGTTCATGATGGCAGGTGTGTCAGCAATGGTAATGTTATTATAATAACATTATAATGAGCTGAAGGTCATTTCAGGAATGCAGTCAGCAGCCATGTTGGTTATTTTTTGGCCAGTTCTTGATTCAGAGCTGTGTTTTCACAAAAGCTGTGGTTTTTCTGCTGCAGGGAAGGTTGAGAGGTATCAGGACTTAGGGCAGTGCAGGCAGGGCAGTAGAGAGCAACTGGTGACCTCAACTTCTCCTTGCTAGCTTCATGCCTTATCTACATCAATAGTACCATTCTTTTTTTTTTTTTTTTTCAAATGTGTTTATTTGAAATGCAGAGTGACAGAGAGACAGAGAGAAATCTTCCATTCACTGGTTCACTCCCCAAATGCTTCCCACAGCCAGGGTTGGGCAAGGGCAGAGCCAGGAACCAGGAATTCCATCAGGTTATCCCATATAGATGGCCCAGGCCCAAGTATCTGAGCCATCATCCTGCTTCCCAGGATGCACGTTAGCAAGAAGCTGGATCAGAAGCAGAGCTGGAACTCAAACCCAGGCACTTCAATATGGGATGCATGTGTCCCATGCAGCAGCTTAACTCATGGCACCTTTATGCCTGTCCCCTCATCATGTTATTCCTTGAGATGTTTCTGTATATTTGACCATTTAGTGATGAAGAGTTGAAATCTTGATCTATTTATATATGTGACATCTAGGAATGCAATAGAAACGGCAAAATATGTGTTAAGTATAAAATATAGGAGGTCATTGTTTCTAGAACTGAAATGAAATCAATTGAAATCATCAGATTGTCCTAATGTTGTCCTTGAACAGAAGGAAGAGGTCAGCTGTGGGAGAGGCACATTATCTGTTTGAGTCAAAAACAGGTAGTGGTTATCCTGTCATTTGTCCTCCTGGAGAGCATGGCAGGAAATACTTTGCTTCAACTTGATAAGGAATGTCCTTCAGTAGAAGATCATGCAGTTTCTTGTCCTTGATAGTTTTTAAGAGCTTTATGGAGGGGCTGATGTTTGGTGCAGTGGTTAAAGTGGTGCTTGGGATATCTGCACCCTGTATTGGGGTCCCTGGGTTTGAGTCCTGGCTCCACTTACAATTCTGCCTTCCTGTTTATGTACACTCTGGGAGGCAGCAGGTGATGGCTCAAGTATTTGGGTCCCTACCACTCACATGGGAGACCCAGATAGGGTTCCCAGCTCTTAGCTTCAGCATGGTCCAGATCTGGTTGTTGCGAGCATTTGGGGTGTGAACCAACAGATGGGAAATTTTTCTCTGTTTGTCTTTACTTCTGTCTCTTTGACTTTCAAATAAATTAAAAGCATTTTTAAAAAGAGTTCCACATTTGCTCTCTGTGTAGGGTGGCAGAGACCTCTTTTAACAAAGGCTGCCCCTTTTCTTAGAGAAAGGAGGCAGGGACCCAGGGACCACTGCAACTCACACGACTGTAGAGTAGGCTGGATGGTGTCCAGCTGCCTTGAAAACAGCAGGATGGTGCCAGGCAGGGCTTCGTTAGGTTCCACCTCTAGTGGGCCTGCTGCCTTCCGCAGGTACCCTCTCTGGATTAGCCTCTTTCTTGCATCTCACCCAGAGCAGTTCTGTCGGGACTGAGCACAAAGCTAGTGACCTGGAATTCAGGGAGCCCAACTCTTTATTTTGGGGGGAATGAAGAGTTCTTCCTAGCAATCTGGCATTTAAAAAAGCATGAGATTTTGCAACAGAAATGGTCTTCCCCACCATTGATCAGGCAAATTTTCATGATAGTGAAAAGTAATTCAGGCAAAAGATTTGTCAGTGCTGACTCTAGAGTAGTACTGAGAATGTTTAGACTGTTGGACAGCTTCCAGGGTGCCACACATGTAATACGTAGGGCTGGAAGCCCCACTTGTTGCCGTGATTTAAATCTTGACTTTCTCATTATGTAGCTATGTAACTTTGGAAGCAAGTGCCTGAGGTCTCTGCACCTCCGCTGCCTCCCCGATGTGCTGGGTATTATAATAGCGGTACCTAGCTCTTAGGGTTGCTTGGAGGGTGAATGAGATGCCATAGGTAATGAATGGCACAGAGTAAACCTTGACTATTATTATTTAGCACAGTTGTCTTGGATTCTCTTTGACAAGTCTAATGCTCCTCATTTTTCAGCTCCTCAGCTGTCTTAAACAAACTTCAAGTCACCTGAAGAATGAGAAAAAGTCACTTACTCTTGGGTTTTTCTTGTCGCCCAACTGGCCTTCCAGGAGCTTCATGCCTCTGTAGCACCAGCAAAATATTAACTTTTTAGGTGAGAGGACTCTGACCCTTGTTCTGTTGGTGAGGGAGCAAGTGACTTATTCTGCAGAGATGGCTTGGAGGCTGAACTCCTGTCTCTTCCTCTTAGCTAAGATATAACTGTGGATGTGTTGTTTGGTGCAGCAGTTAAGTTGCTGCCTGGGATATCCACATCCAGTATAGGAGTGCATGGTTCAGGTCCCAACCACCCTGCTTCTGATCCAGCTTCCTACTAATGTGCTCTTTGGGAAGCAACATATGATAGTAGTTGAGTTCCTGCCATGCATGTGGGAGATCCGGACTGAGTTCTGGGCTCCTGGCTTTGGCCTGGCCCAGCCCTGGCTGTGGCAGGCATTTGGGGAGTGAAGAGGTAGATGGAAGATCTCTCTAGCTTTCCCCTCATTCTCTCCTCTCTCTCACTGCCCTTTTGTTTTGTTTTGTTTTGTTTCCTTTTCAACTTTTATTTAATAAATTTTCAAAGTACAACTTTTGAATTATAGCAGATTTTCTCCCCATAACCTCCCTCCCACCTGCAACCATCCCGTCTCCCACTCCCTCTCCCATTCCATTCTTCATCATGATTCATTCTCAATTATTTTTATATACAGAAGATCAACTTAGTATATACTAAGTAAAGATTTCAACAGACTGCACCCACAAAGACACACAAAGTATAGAGTACTGTTTGAGTAGTAGTTTTACCATTAATTCTCATAATACAACACATTAAGGGCAGAGGTCCTACATGGGGAGCAGGTACACAGTGACTCCCACTGTTGATTTAACAATTGATACTCTTATTTATGACATCAGTAATCACCCGAGGCTCTTGTCATGAGCTGACAAGGCTATGAAAGCCTCTTGAGTTCACCAATTCTGATCTTATTTAGACAAGGCCATATTCAAAGTGGAAGTTCTCTCCTCCCTTCAGAGAAAGGTACTGCATTCTTTGATGGCCCGTTCTTTCCACTGGAATCTTGCTCACAGAGATCTTTCATTTAGGTTTTTTTTTTTTTTTTTTTTTTTTTTTTTTTTTTTTTTTTTTGCCAGAGTGTCTTGGCTTTCCATGCCTGAGAAATGTTCATGGGCTTTTTAGCCAGATCCAAATGCCTTAAGGGCTGATTCTGAGGCCAGAGTGCTGTTTAGGGCTTTTGCCATTCTATGAGTCTGCTGTCTCACTGCCTTTCAAACAAGGAAATGAAAATAAATAAAAATTTTAAAAATGTATAACTTTGGGTAATGAAATTCCTCGTGTTCACCCATAGGTAGTTCCAGGGGCCCTTCTGGCTTATTGGAGCAACATTCTTAACAAGGTGTTGGTTTAAAGCATTTTTGGGAGACTCTGTGACTTCATATGCATCTAGTACAGGCCTGGTTGGATTACTGCATCTAGTTGGATTGCTTCCTGGTTCCTATGGAGTTTTGAAACTTGGAGTCCCAAGTAATGGTCCAGCGAGGGAAGCTTTCCCCTCTCTGGAGTGAAGTGGTGGAGCTTCTCTGGAGACTTGTTATAACCCTGTGATAACAAGGCCCCAGCCACTGCCAAATCTCTGGGCTCTTGTTTGCTCAAACTTTAAGACTGAAAATTTACCTTTATTCCCTAGCTGCAGAGCATAGTAACTTCAGATAAAGTTTAATGAATCTCAGTGAGAGAGTGAGGAGAAAATGGCAGGTGAGGCCCTTCCTAGGTTGGGCCAGAGGAGTTATGACTTGCACTGTGTGGCTGTGATGTGCCCAGAGTGGACCATTCCCCGGGAGCTGCAGGATAATTCCTCCTCTGTCCTCTTTCTAGTGGTCTCTGCCTGCCCCTCCACCTCTTCATTCCCAGTGCTCGCGGAGCTTTCGGCAGTCACAATGGCTTTCTTGTTCTTCACACCAACTCATGCCCATCTCAGGGCCTGTGCCTCCCCATCTGGGGACTGTGCTCAGTGTCACCTCTTTAGATGGGTTTTCCATGTCCATTTTATGTAAAAAAAAAAAAAAAGACAACTCTTCCTTGTTATTCTCTGTCCCTTATTCTGCTTTGCTTTTGTTCATAATACTACCTGATATTTTATTTAAATATTCATGTTCATCTTCCCTGCTAGGAGGGAAACTCTGTGGGTGCAAAGACTTTGACCTGTTCATTGCTGCGTGTGTGCTTAGAACACAAGGATGGATAATACATAGGTGTACATGAATATGTATACAGTAAATAAACATCACTTTCATATATATATACACATATTTTTATTTGAGAGAGAGAGAGAGAAAACTTCCATCTGCTAATTCTTTCCCCAAATGTCCCTAATGGTCAGAGTTGAAGACCCAATCTGGGTCTCCCATGTATGTGGCAGGGACTCAACTACTTGAGTCATTAACTGCTACTTCCCAGGGTGTGCCTTAGCAGGGAACTAGAACAAGGAGTGGAGTTGGGACTAGAACCCAAACATTCCCATAAGGGATATAGGCATCCCAAATGGCATTTTAACTGCTATGCCAAATACCTGCCCCCCAAAATACATTTTTGATGAATGTGGAAAAGCAACACATTTGTTGCCCAGTGGAGTCTTTCCCCTCCCTTCCCTCATTCTGCTGCCACATTGCCACAATACCTATCTTCTGCTGAAGACTGCTCTTGATATATGTCTGTCTCTGGTCCCTTCACTCACAAGTGCTGGACCCTGACCTCTGAGGCCCAATGAGAATGGAAAACCCCATTGTGTCCCCAGACTCACTTCCCAGGACACACCCTAATCTGCAGAGATGAATCTCATCCTACAAGGCAGGCCATCTTAATGCCATCTCAGTGTCAAAGAGAGAACCATGGAACTCTCTTAAGCCATAGAGAATATAATTTTGCCTTCATTGTTATAAAGCCGCTGAAGTTTTTGTTGTTGTTGTTGCTATTTTAAAGCAAAATAAATGAAGAGTAGCTGGTGTTGTGGCATAGTGAGTAATGCTGCCACCTGCGAGGCCAGCATCCCATACAGAAACCAGTTCATGTCCTGACTGCTCCACTTCTAACGGCCTGGGAGAAGCAGTGGGAGATAGTCTGTCTTTGGGCCCTTGCCACCTAGTGGGAGATCTGGATGAAGCTCCTGGCTCCTGGCTTCAGCCTGGCCCAGCCCTGGCTGTCACAGCCATCTGGAGAGTTAACCAGCAGATGGAAGATTCTCTCTCTCTCCCACCCCCCACACTTCCCTCTCTCTCTCTCCCTCCCCCTCCTTTCCATCCTCTCTCCCTCTCCATCACCCTTGTCTCTCAGTAACTCTGCCTTTCAAATAAGTAAATAAATCTTTAAAAAAAATTTGAAGAAACCAACAAAGCAATTTGCTCTAGAAAATGGATCAGAAAAATTGACAGTGCTTTAAAAGTGACTTTCTCTGGCTTCTAGACATTATGTTTTCAAAAATATTTGTATTCAAGCTCACTAGGATAATCAGTTCATTTTCTCCCCTTTTGTTTAAATGGGTTTTATGGGGCTGGTATTTGACATAGCAGTTAGAATGCCACTTGGAGGGCTTGCACTGTGGTGTAGTGGGCTAAGCCTCCACCTGTGGTGGGCGCCAGTTCGAGTCCTGGCAGTTCCACTTCTGATCCAGCTCTCTGCTGTGGCTTGGGAAAGCAGCGGAAGATGGACCAAGTGATTGGGCCCCTGCAACCATGTGGGAGACCCAGAAGAAGCTCCTGGCTCCTGCCTTCGGTTTGGCTCAGTTCCAGCCATTGTCACCATTTGGGGAGTGAACCAGCTGATGGAAGACCTTTCTCTCTGTCTTTCCCTCTCTCTGTCAGTAACTCTACCTCTCAAAATAAACAAATAAAACCTTATATAAAAAAAGAATGCCACTTGTGACATATGCATTCCATATTGGAGTGCCTGGGTTCAAGTCCTGGCTCCACTCCCAATTCTGGCTTCTGCTAATGTGCACCTTTGGAAGTGGCAAATGATGGCTCAGGTGGTTGGTCTCTGCCACCCATGTGGGAGATCCATGTTGGATTCCTGGCTCCTGATTCAGCCTGGCCCTACCCTGGCTGTTGTGGGCATTTGGGGGAGAGAGTCAGTAAATGGGAGATCTCTTTCTGCCTGTTTATCTGTCTCTCTTCCTTTCAAATAAAATTTAAAAGTGAATAATTTAAAATTGTGTTTTATACCCTACAAAAATTAGCAGAATTATAAAACACCCTGCAAGAGAATAGTGAGGTCATCCAGAGGAAAGCCAGGGAGATCTGTTTTCCCCTTTTGAGGACTTAAGAAGTGTCTGGGGTGGGTGGTTGTGCATTGAGAGGGAGTCACAGTGACAGAAATGTTCTCAGGAGTGACGAATGCTTCTGGTGGGCGTTTTATTAATTTTCAAGAGAAATCCGACTGTCAAAACAAAAATGCTGTGTCCAGTGCGTTCACTCCCCTGACCTCGTCCCCTTGCTGAGACCTGCTTGACCCTTTGTAAAGAAAAGCATGGGACTGCATCTCAGTGAGTGTTTACTCTGAAGAAGGCTCAGGAATCAGGTAGTACTTTACAAAGAGATAAAATTCTTCCCTAGTCACTGCCTCTTTGAGAGTAGGCAGTGATTGGCCCACTTGATGAGCCCAAAGTCAGCCCTGTGGGCGGACGCAGCCACATCCTTGTTCCTGGCGCAGAGCCCCAGGAGCTATGGAACGAGGTCGTCAGTGACGTGTGTTTCCCTCTTCCACCGCCAGGAGTCTGCCTCGAGCTGCTGAGGAACGCCAGCCCTGAGTGCTGCAAAAGGTTAGACACCTAAGAGTGCTGTCGCTAAGTGCCCAGGTACTTTCCAAGAACTTAGAAATGAGGGACATGGGTGGTCCGAAATCATGGGTTCTTAACTTCCGGTGAGTCACAAAGCCATATGAGCACCTGACTCCTCCCACTGCCCTCCCAATGTGCACAGACACACTGGCATATAATTTAGGGGATTTTCCAGAACACCCTGAAAGTCATCTGTGGACCTCACCTCCGCGGTGGACTGCAAAGGCCTGGAGGGCAAGGGCTGGATTTGCCCTTCTATGTGTTCTAGTGTCTATTAAAGGTACCTGAGATGTAGGAGGTGTCAGTAAATGGTTATTAAGTGATAAGGACAGAAGCAAATCTGGCAATCTTTGAGAAGCCAGGTCTGTGTCGGCAAATGCCAGTGACATCTATACTCCTTGAAGTCAGGGCTGATGGAGTGTGAGATCTTCACTCTCCTAACCCTCTAGTTTTGACCTAGTCTGCTGAGCTGGGACGTGTGGAGTCAGTGCTGGACCCAGAGAACAGATGGGAGGTGATATTTTGAGGTTACTTGCTTTGTTAACTAATTTTTCAATGGCTTTAATATTCATTATTCTAAATGCTCTGAAGTTAGTCATTCAGGTGCATATCCCTTATCTGTAGGGTACCCATTCCAAGACTCCCAGTACATGCCTGAGACCCCACAGAGTACTGATCCCTGGATATAGCATGCTTTTTTTCCTATGCATACAACCTGTGATAAAGTTAACTTATAAATAAGGCACAGTAAAAGAGATTAATGATAATTATCTATAAAATAGTAGTAACAATATTCTGTAATAAAATTGCCAGCATCATTACTCTTGCACTTTGGGACCATCATTAAGTAAGAGTTATTTGGACACAAGTACTACCATACCGTAACAGTCAATCCAGGTGCAGGTAGCATATACAATGGGGACACACTGGACAGAAGGGTTGGTTCATGTTCTAGAAGGGAAGGTACGGCTCAATAGGCTAATCCTCTGCCTGCGGTGCCGGCACACCGGGTTCTAGTCCCAGTCGGGGTGCTGGATTCTGTCCCGGTTGCCCCTCTTCCAGGCCAGCTCTCTGCAGAGGAGGATGGCCCAAGTGCTTGGGTCCTGCACCCCATGGGAGACCAGGAGAAGCACCTGGCTCCTGGCTTCGGATCAGCGTGATGCGCCAGCCACAGTGCGCTGGCCGCGGCGGCCATTGGAGGGTGAACCAACGGCAAAGGAAGACCTTTCTCTCTGTCTCTCTCTCTCTCACTGTCCACTCTGCCTGTCAAAAAAAAAAAAAAAAAAAAAAAAAAAAAAGAAGGGAAGGTACAAGATTTTCTCACAATACTAGAATGATGTGCTTAAAATGTATGAATTGTTCATTTTTTGAGTTTTCCAAAATAAGCAGGGATTATTGTTCTGGAATCTTTGTTCACTATGTTACAAGAGGGTGCTTGATAGATGCTGGGGAGTGGAGTCAACAAAACGGTTGGTCTTGGTCACCTCAAGGACCTCTGCCAACGAGGGAGCCAGTTCTAGAAATTGCTAGCCTTCTATTAGCCATGCTGTCAGCTCAAAAAGGGATGGGGCCCTATAGTCAAGTGAGCCAAGTCCCAAAGCCTTAGAACCCTTAAGGCAAGGGGTTCATTAATTCACATGGTCACTCACTCTGCTTCTCCCAAGGTGCTCTAGGAGTTGGTTTTGAGTGCAACTCACCAGTTCAGACTTACAGTGAGTGCCCTTTTAGGGACTCCATAATTCTTTTCTGTAATAAAACCTTAGACTGGGGCCACTTGCATACTTCATGTCCTTGGATCTAAATGAGGATCCGTGGTCTGGTTCCTTTTACCTCTGGGAGAGTCATTGTTTTATGTGTACATTAGTATATGCAAATATATGTGAAAGAGCACTTCTCAACTCTGGTGGACACAGAATTTGAGGCAGTGGTGTAAGTGAACGCCCTAAGGAGTGGAGGAGTGAGCTCAGGAAGAATATCCGTGGTGCCAGGCTGGAGATGGGTGTTGTCTGCTTTTCTTCCCTGCCACGCTGACACCTCAGCTCTTGTTCAGCCAAAATATGCCACTAGTCTTGCTTAGTAATAGATACTTTACCTTTTAAAAAATGGTTGACTTGCAAGTCATTCTTGCTGTTCTTAGTGTTTGGCACAGATGACACTCCTACATCTTGGATTTCTTCTTCCCTGCTTACCAACACTGCGCCATTCTCTCTCTGATGGTTTGCATTCTGACTTCTCCTGTTCCTAGTGGTGACTCCTCCTGCCTTTTAAGTGAAGGCTTTCACCAAGATTCTATCCTTTTTATTTCTTTGTATAAACTTCTCCAGAGTAGTCAGTTTCATATTTACTCCATCACTCACTGATTTTTTAAAAAATAGAAAATGTAGGCTGGCGCCGTAGTGCACTAGGCTAATCCTCTGCCTGCGGTGCCGGCATCCCATATGAGTGCCGGTTCTAGTCCTGGTTGCCTCTCTTCCAGTCCAGCTCTCTGCTGTGGCCCAGGAAGGCAATGGAGGATGGCCCAAGTGCTTGGGCCCTGCACCCACATGGGAGACCAGGAGGAAGCATCTGGCTCCTGGCTTCGGATTGGCGCAGCGCCGTAGCAGCCATTTGGGGGGTGAACCAACAGAAGGAAGACCTTTTTCTCTGTCTCTGTCTCTGTCCCTCTCTTTCTCTCACTGTCTGTAATTCTACCTTTCAAATAAATAAATAAAAATCTAAAAAAAAATAGAAAATGTATTTGCTTTGAAAGGTAGAGCTAGAGAGAAAGAGGGAGAGGTAGAGGTAGAGGTGAGAGGGAGAACATCCATCTTCTGGTTCATTCCCAAAGTGCCTGCAACTGCCAGGGCTGGACCAGGCTGAAGCCAGGAGCCTGGAATTCCATCTGGCTTTCCCATGTGTTGGCAGGGACCCAAGTACTTGGGCTGTCATATGCTACCTTCCCAGGTGCATTAGCAGGAAGCTGGATCAGAAGCAGAGGATTCAGAACTCAAACCCTCCTTCTGATGTGGGATGCTGGCATCGCAACTGCTGCACCAAATGCCTGTCCCATGTGTTTCACATCTTTGGCTCAGCCTTGTATTTGCGAAATTCAGTCATGCTATGAATCAACCATTTTTATTTCCAGGTATTTCATATGTGTTTATTATGTCTCTGGGCAGATTTTTTAGGTTCCTCACAAATAGGGATTTTTGTTATAAAATTGTTTTGGAATGCCCATAATGCCTAACTGGAAAATCAAGAGTTGCTCAATATACATGGATTTTAGTCTTAAAAAACTCTTGGTCAAAAGATTTTATTTATTTCTTTGAGACAGAGAGAGAGAGAGAGAGAGAAGCAGAGAGATATCTTCATCTTCCATCTCCTGTTTGACTCCCTAAATGGTCACAACAGCCAGGGTTGGACCAAGCTGAAACCAGGAGCCAGGAACTTCATCTAGGTCTGCTACCTAGGAGGCATGGACCATCATCCACTGCTCTCCCTGGTGCACTAACAGGGAGCTGGGCTGGAAGTGAAGCTGCAGGACTTGAACCAGTACTCCGATATGGGATGCTTCTTAGATGCGGTCTCTTCAGCCACTCTTGTCTCCTAGCTGCCTATCTACAGCTCCAACATCATTAACCACTTCTACGACGATGGGACCTTGCTGGCTCTGACCTGTGCAGATGCCACCACAGTGGAATGGATGGAATTTACACTGTTGTCCATGATCATCCTCTGCTGCATAGTCCTCGTGGCCTGTTCTTACGCATGGACCATCTTGGTGATGGTGGGTATCCCTTCTGTAAATGGAAGGAAGTAGGCCTCCAACACCGTGTTTCCCACCTGACCAGAGTGAGCGTTCCTGGTGACAGAGCTGTTTTCATTCACATGACTCCCTCTCAGAAAGAATATCTGGTTATCAGGACTGAGCATCGTGGTGGCTCCATTTCTCAATCTCTTTGAGGAAAGACAGGGGCTGGGGTGCCTTGGGAATTTGTGGGTACGGGTTCAACAATGAAAAGTGGATGAAGATGGTACAGAGGAGCAGATTGCCCTCCCACAAAGACCACTCGGGAGGGGCTTGTACCTCTTCCTTGTGATCAATTGTAGAAAGACCAGTATTCAGAAGAGAAGGCCTCCCTTAGCAAAAGAAGGAGCTGGCTAAGGGGTCCTGACTGGTCTGTAGTGTAAGGAACACTGAGATTGGAGACAAGCACTTGGACTCTGGCCTTGGTTCTATTGCATAAAAATTATAGGAGGCCATTCTTTTGGACTAAGCTCCTGCACTGGGCTCCAACACAACAGATTAAAAATCAAAATGGCATCACCTACTGAAAGTTCCAGTCACCATGCTAAGACTAAGCTGCTTAATTGAGCTTCCAGCAAACAAGGATTAGAGAGATAACAATCAAATTTCCCACATAGGCAATTTCAATTTCGTGTCATAAATGAAGTTCCCTCTGCTTTAATCCTTAAACAAAAAAGGTAAATTGAAGTAGTCTGATGTTAATCAGTTATTTTTCTGTTCTTGTGTCTCTCTGTCCCTGCCTTACAAGGAAAGCAACTTTGAAATGATCAATCTGCTGCTGTTTTACTTTGTTTTTGCTTCTTTTGGCCTTTGTCTATGAAACAAACTTCTTCTCTGTTAATTACAACACTCGATTTTATGAAATGAAATTTTGCTAGTTAAAATCTTTACATTGCTGCAGTTTTCCCCTTTGACAGATTTAACTTTAAACCTGAGGCCACAGCTATATCACAGTGTTGCCAGCCACTCTGGCCCCCAGTGCTATCATCTGAAGGGTGTCAGGTTTGGCAAGACCCCTAAGTCCCATCCATACTGAACTTTGTAAGAACTGTGGAAGGGCTGTGCAGCCTGTGTCCTATCAGAAGTCCTAACAGGGGCCGGCGCCGCGGCTCAGTAGGCTAATCCTCCGCCTTGCGGCGCCGGCACACCGGGTTCTAGTCCCGGTCGGGGCGCCGGATTCTGTCCCGGTTGCCCCTCTTCCAGGTCAGCTCTCTGCTGTGACCAGGGAGTGCAGTGGAGGATGGCCCAAGTGCTTGGGCCCTGCACCCCATGGGAGACCAGGAGAAGCACCTGGCTCCTGCCTTCGGATCAGCACGGTGCGCCGGCCGCCGCGCACCAGCCGTGGCGGCCATTGGAGGGTGAACCAACGGCAAAGGGAAGACCTTTCTGTCTCTCTCTCTCACTGTCCACTCTGCCTGTCAAAAAAAAAAAAAAAAAAAAAAAAAAAAAAAGTCCTAACAGGTTTGGCCCCTTTTTTTATGGTTTCGGAATGCAACTGTTCTATCAGCTCTTGCAAAGTCCTCCTTCCCTAACCCCCTCTGCATATACCCTCTTTATTTCCAGCCTCTACAATAATCTTTCTTTCTTTTTCTTTATTTAAAGATTTATTTATTTGAGAGGCAGAGTTACACACACACACACACACACAGAGAGAGAGAGAGAGAGAGAGAGAGAGAGAGAGAGAGAATCTGCTGGTTCACTCCCCAAAGTGGCCACAACAGGCTAGAGCCAGGAGCTTCAAGTACTTGGGCCATCTTCTGCTGCTTTCTCAGGATCATTAGCAGGGAGTTGGACTGAAAGCAGAGCAGTCAGGCTGGTGCTGTGGCACAGCGAGTTAAAGCCCTGGCCTGAAGCACTGGCATGCTATATGAGCACTGGTTCATGTCTCAGTTGTTCCTCTTCCAATCTAGCTCTCTGCTATGGCCTGGTATAGCAGTAGAAGAAGGCCCAAGTCCCTGGGCCCCTGCACCTGCATGGGAGGCCTAGAAGAAGCTCCTGGCTCCTGACTTTGGATCGGCACAGATCCAGCCATTGCGGCCATCTGGGGAGTGAACCATCGGATGGAAGGCCTCTCTCTCTGTATCTACCTGTCTCTGCAACTCTTTCAAATAAATAAAATAAATCTTTAAAAATAAAAAAGAAAAGAAAATGGAGCAGTGGGGACTTGAACCAGCACCCATATGGGATTTCAGCAGCACAGGCAACGAGCTTAACCTGCTCTGCCATAACACCAGCCCCTCCAGTAATCTTTCAAGGAATGCTTTCACTATTACCTAGACCACTGTCATAACCTGCAATTCCTTGTTCTTCCTTATAGTCGTGAGTGTGATGGTGTATATAGTGTGTGTTGTTTAATAATATTTCCATAAAAGAACATGCTCAAACCATCCAGCAAACTTACATCTTTCTGTAAGACAAGGCCATGGTCCCCTAGCTACGGGTGGGTAATCTGAAGTCACAGTCCATTGTTGGGCCAGTGACCTATGACCTGGCTGGCTTGGCTGGGACATAGAAACTTTGTGAACATATCTCTGTTTTGAGAATCTAATTGAACAGAATCATCGATTGTACCGATGCTTCCCTCAAAAACTCAATTGGACTTGAAAGGGACCACGTGCAGGCCAGAAAGTACCTAGAGGAAACAGTCTGCCCATCAGAGAGAATGGAGCTGATGTGTCAAGAAAGAAGAGAAGGGTGGGAGGCCACTTAGCTGGAGAGACACAGAATAGCTGACAACTTCTGGTGGAGTTTTGGTTCTGCTCCTGTGTTCTGTGAGGTTTGCCTGTATCCATCAGTCCAACTCCTTTTCACTGAGCTACCTTGGGAAGGACTTTGTTTCTTGTGACCTGCAAAGTAGCTTGGCTATAAAGTTCTCTCCTTTTACGCTAAGCATAATGAGAGCTTCCTCTTTTCTGGCTACATAAGACTGCGAAGAATCTGTTTTTAACTGAACTCTTAGTTTGAGTTTCTGGTGCCCAAACACTTCCTGGGCTGCTTAACTGGCACCATCTATGCTAACGGTTCAGATCAGCATTTTCAATGCCAGCAGAAGCTTTTTGAGGTTTTCTTTCCTGCCCCCCGCCCCAGCCTCTAATGCTGCAGCATTCACGTTGCCTGAATCAACCCCCAGGCTCCATATAGAACTGGCCAGAAGGACACCTACACCCCTCAGGGAACTCCGTAGAGGTCTGTGGAAATAAATGAAGACCACTCAGATGAGAACAGAGTCTCTTTATTCAGAACTGGCTAAACCGGGGGCAGGGGGTCAGCCACCATCGCTTGTGTTTGGCAGAGGCTCGAAGAAAGGCAGACAGGGAAGTGGGAAAAAGGCAGGGCTCAGGTGTATTCTGATGGGAGATTGTTGGCACGGACAAGCTGGAGGTAGGTTAGCCAGAAGCAGGGCATCTTACATGACTGGTTAGAGGAACATGGGGATATTTGGTTTTCTCTGATTCTGAGTTGAAAAGAAGTGCGGAAGGGGATAAGGGAGACAAGAAAGAAGGAAGTTGGCAGTTGTGACCAAGTCCTGACTGTCTGGGGAACTGCTGCCAGCGCTGTGGTTTGGCTTCTTGGCTGCTTGCCTCAGGGTTTGTGAGTCAGAGCCCCATTGTCCTCTTGGTCTGGCTGCTGTCCGTCTGTCCATTCATTCTCTCAGTTCTTATAACATTGGGAGTTCTTATAACGTTTTTAAGTATAGGCAGATGGACAGTCCTCCCAGAGTACATAGACCCTGTGAGTAATAGGTGGCAAAAATTAGCTCAGGTAAGAATTTAGTTGGGAGCTTTACAGGCCAAGGTAAGAGCTGAAGAAACTGAGGAGGTCTTGCTTGTGCTAAAGACTCCGCTTCTCTAAATAAACTCCAGGCCCCAAGACTGAGCCCCTTTGGCTGGCAGGACTTGTCCAGGGCACGTGTGGCAAGGAGGCAGCTCACTGTTGCTGCTCATTTGGCAAAGCAGTTAAGGCTGTAAGGCCCAGCGACTGTGAGATTAGAGAGACTTCTGTGGGCCTAAAGAGCAGGCATGTAAGGTCACATTCGTGGAGAGGAAGAAGCTGGGGCTCTGTGCTTCCCTATAGGCCTCTGAGATGGCCTCGGGACGCACATTCCCTCTACAGGCAATGTTTCACTTAAAACAGCTGGGTAGGGGCAAGCATTTGGTGCCGTGGTTGACACTGCTTGGGATGCCCGCATCCTGTATTGGAGTGCCAGGGTTTGAGTCCCTGCTCTGCGTTCAGTTCCAGCTTTCTGCTTATGCACACTCTGGGAGGCAGAAAGTGTACTTAGTATAATAAATATACTACTTAGTATACCCAAAACTGGCTCCCATCTTTGGCCTGGCCCAGTCCTGGCTGTCACAGGCATTTGGGGAGTGAACCAACTGATGGGATCTCTGTTTCTGTCTTTCAAATAAATAAAGTAAGTAAATACAAAAAATTTTTTAAAGAAAATAAATGGAGAAAGAAGTCTGAGGGCACAGAGAGTTCCTTGAGAGGCAGTGAGTGTCAGGAAAGGATCGTGGGTTCACACGTGGGCATAATGGACACTAGAGACAAAGTGTATTTTCATGCAAAGTGTCCCTTAGCTGATGTGTACTTGCTTCCACTTCCATACTCATTCCAGCTCAAGACAGAAGTGGAGCCCCCATCCATCCCTAATGCCTTTGATATCAGGCCCTAGCCTCTTTCCGTCAGCATACAGTTCCTCCATTTTCACTGTGGTTATTGCAAGTCAACTCCTTACTAAAGATTAACTCACTAAATTAAGGGAGTGGTAGGAGGGTCAGGCTGGCCCAGAAGGACTCCAGATGGTGAGACACAGAACTCAGTAGTCACCTCTATGGCTAACATCCCACCTCTAGTTCTATTTTGAGATGTTCTACAGCAACTTCAACCCCTGATCAAACAAAGTAGTAACCAGTCTACCTGTAGACTTTGATGGGCTGGAGCCCACTTTGTCATCACAGCACCTTTAGAACATGCCTGCCTCCTGTCGCTGACCAATCCAAGGAAGGACATGAGCACTGTGGAGCAGCCTCCATATAAGAGTATCACACACTCCTCAGCCCCCACTTTGATCTGTAAGATTCACCTCTGTTAATCCTTTGCAGAGTCTGGAGATTGACAGCTTCCCAGCTCCATGCTCCACACACTGCAGATGTTAACATTCTTTTTTTTTTTTTTTTTTTTTTTTGACAGGCAGAGTGGACAGTGAGAGAGAGAGACAGAGAGAAAGGTCTTCCTTTGCCGTTGGTTCACCCTCCAATGGCCGCCGCGGCCGGTGCGCTGCGGCTGGCGCACCACGCTGATCCGATGGCAGGAGCCAGGAGCCAGGTGCTTTTCCTGGTCTCCCATGGGGTGCAGGGCCCATTACATTACCTCAGTCTCCATAACAAACAGACCCAGTTTTTGGGGTCCTATGGCAATTCTTCCAACCAGCTTTGGAGGTATTCTATGATAAGACCAAGTGGGAAATCGCTTCTGTTGGAAGCTGTATTAGAAGCCATATAAAGATGGCTAGTTGTCCAGTCCTGAGATTGGACTACTCCTTTACGTTGCTGCTTTCTCAGGAAAGTGATGAGACACGATAATGAAACTGAGCCCTGGTGCAGTGGCATGGATGCAAGTGCTGGATACCATCAGGTCCTAGTCTCCTCCCACGGTGTCCTAGCCATGCCGTAAAGCTTCCTTCTCCTAATTTTCTGATTGCAAATCAGTATCTTTCTAAAATTAGCTCACTGAATCCAGGGAGTGGTGCAGCTGTCTCTTCAAGGTCTCTAATCACTGGACTCACGAGGTCGTTTGTTTCTCCAGTAGATAACATCTCAGTGTTCAGTTTTATCGGGGGCTTTTCTTTTCCAGGAACTCCAGGCCTCTAGCAAGAAGTAACTGCCACCTGCCTGTAGCCACAGACTGAAGCCCACTTTGCCATCATGAAAATCCCTTAAAGGACACAATATTGCCAGCTAGTCGAGGAAGGCCACAAGCACCACACACCAACAGGAAGTTGGACGTGAGCAGAACACACACCTCTTGGTCCCAACTTTGGTATATTTCCACAGTCATCTGCCAGTCATGAGGGCCACACGACCCATCTATTTATCTTCTTGTGCAGAATTTGAGTTTCTCTCCCACTCTAGTCTTCTGTATTGGAGCACTTCTAAGACTTCAGAATTTTACTAATATTAATTAAAAATACAGAGAGAAAACTCCTGAACTGGATATTTGGCAACAATAACAAAATGACATTCTCTCCCACCTCCCATCAACCTGAATATCAGGAACTTTTCATGGAAGAATAACAGCTTAGCTCTGAAAAGGTAGGAGAGGACATAATTTCAGAATTAAAACTACTGAAAAAAGTGCTATATAGTTCATTGTAGACTAGAAGTACTTTGTCATGAACCAGCTCCAGTCTACATACCACTGGGAAAACCACTGGTATAACACGTGGTTTTGTAGTTTCATTGGTACACTTTCATTTCTCTTTCTTTAAAAATTTTGAGAAGTATGTGGTACCAAGTTTTTGTGTGAGTTACCTCAAAATCTGTGAGGCCCAACAATCTTCTATTATAAGTTGTGAGCTCTCCCCAAATCTTATTCCCAGACACTACACATGTTGTCAGCTGTTTGGTCATATACTCTACTCTTTTCCAGTTAGACTCTCCAAGCAGAAGAGATAAAATGTCATCTGCAGCCCTGTGTCCTTCAGTGTTTTTTTCAGCTACTAGCATGTCCCAGGTTTCTTGTGGTTGAGTAATTTGTTCTCAGATGTATCATCTAAAATATGGAGTTGTATAAGCTGTATGTCAGGCTCAGGACACTCCATGTAGGAAGAGTACCAACCATTGGCAAGGTGGGGGCTGCAGAGTTGCCAGCCAGGGGACAGGGTCTTCCTGGTTTGGGAAAAGACTGTGTGTGCCTGTTAGCATCAACACATCCTCCTTAGTATTCTGCCTACGAATGACTTAAAGTGGAAGGCTGGGCTTGTCTTGGTAAAGAGTGGTGTTTCTGGTGATACAGATCTTTCTAGCATAATGTTCAACTTTTAATAAGAAAAACAATTAACATTAGCAAGAGAAGAGATGGTTTACCTTTAAATGTTATCTCATGAGTCTTGCTGGCTTTTGCAAGATAGACCAGGACCCCGAGGGAGGAGAGAAGAAGAGAGACGGGACCCTCTAGACCCCACCCAAGCAGGACTCTGTATGGATTGAAAGGTTGCGTGATGACAGAAGTTAATGTTTTGCCCTAGTTGTTGGACACTGTTGTCGCTCCCCCTCTTCGTGGAGGAACGACACAGGACCCTGCGCTGTTCTTTCGTCTGCTCGGCCCTCCCCGGGTTTGCTGCTGGTTCTTCCCGGGTTGGCTACTATCCCTTCCACCTCCGTGGAAGGGCGGTTCCCCCTGGCCGCTTTCCCCACTTCCACAGGGGAGCAGCACACCGCCGGCCGGCTCGCTCGGGGGCTGCACAGGTGTTCCCCTTAGATGTTCCCCTTAGATGTTCCTGGTGCATGCCGTCTCTCTCCTCCTTTATAGTCCTCCTCTGCCAATCCCAACTCGGCTGCCCACACGCCGAGTACGCTGCTCTCCTCCAATCAGGAGCAAGTCCTACAGTTTATTGGTTGAACTGGAGGCAGCTGTGTAAAAGCTGTTTTCTTCTCTCCCAGCGCCATATTGTGGGAGAGCAGATGCATAGAATAAGTCTTAATTCCAGTAACCCAGTCTAGTCCGAATTGCTCCCCACAGATCCCCCTTTCTTTTTATTTTTGGCGTTGATACGCGCCTGTCTTCGGTGCCCCGTGGCACACACTCTGCTCTGCTTGCTAGAGTTGCCACAGGTTCTTACAAGTCCTATCAATCAGGCAAACCAAATCCGGGTCCTCTCTTCGCCATGTTGTGAGGAGGTTTTTAGGCTCTGATGCGTGCCTGTGTTCGGTGACCTGCGGCTCACACTCTGGTCGAGCCGCCTGCTGGTGCTTACCGCCTTAATCAGGCAGACCGAATCCAAGCCTCCTAATTGCTGTATTGTGGGGAGGCCTTACTGATGTTAATTCGTGCCTGTCTTCGGTGACCTGCAGCGCATAAGCTGCTAGCCGCCCGCAGGTGCTCATCGCCTCACTTAATCAGGCAGACCGAATCCAAGCTCTCACATTGCAGTGTTGTGGGGAGGCCTTATTGATGTTAATTCGTGCCTGTCTTCAGTGACCTGCGGCGCATAAGCTGCTAGCCGCCTCACTAATCAGGCAGACCGAATCCAAGCTTTCTCATTGCCATGTTGAGGGGAGGCCTTTCTATTTCTCTATTTCTCTATCTCCGGGCATTCCTATTTCTCCCATTTTACTTCTATCTTCCAGCATTCCTATTTCTCTCATTTTACTTCTAAACTTCTGTTTCTCTTATCCCTGCGGCTTCACGGCGCCCGCCCCGAGGCTGCTTCTCGGCGGCTTCCCGGCTGAGCCGCTTCAGCCCGCGCCTCTCTCATCTGCGCGGCTCGGCTTTGCGCGCACACTCCGCGGTCTCGCACTTAGCCCAGCGTTCCCTATCTACTTGTGCCCTGCACGCTCTCTCTGCGTGCGGCAGCCTCCACGAGTCACACAGCGTAGCTCACGTCTCCGCCACTAGCATTCAATCCAAGTTCCCCGGGCTAGCCTGGCGAATTCAACCCAGCTCATGTCTCCGCCCCACGATTTGGCTTCCCGTCCTTTGCTCCCCGGGCTAATCAGACGGATCCCAATCTGGCTTACGTTTCCGCTTCTGGTTTCAACTTTTCGCCCCCTATTCCCGGGCTAACTTGAGAATCCCAAAGTGGCTTTCGCCTCCGCCTCGGCCTGCCCCCCGCGGCTTCAATTTCCCTAGCATTTTTCTCTACCCGGTATATTTCCCCAAGCTTTCCTCCAACAATACTCCTCCCTCATTTCTCCTGGCCTCTCCCCACAGTCCGCATCCGAGTCTGTTTGTTCTAGCTTTCACTTTCGCTTTCGACCTTAGAGATTTCTCCCAGCTTCCCCCCGTAGTCCGTATCTGAGTCTATGCCTAGGCTTTCAATAGCTCCTTCCGGCACCTTTTTCGTCCGGCTTTTCCCTAGGCTGTTTGCTAGTCTCTGTCTCCGATATTTTCCCACTTCTTCCCGTTTCTTCCCTCCTAAGTTTCCTATCCGTCCTAGGCTTCATATCTGAGTCACGGCACCATTATGTCGCTCCCCCTCTTCGTGGAGGAACGACACAGGACCCTGTGCTGTTCTTTCGTCTGCTCGGCCCTCCCCGGGTTTGCTGCTGGTTCTTCCCGGGTTGGCTACCGACCCTTCCACCTCCGTGGAAGGGCGGTTCCCCCTGGCCGCTTTCCCCACTTCCGCAGGGGAGCAGCACACCGCCGGCCGGCTCGCTTGGGGGCTGCACAGGTGTTCCCCTTAGATGTTCCCCTTAGATGTTCCTGGTGCATGCCGTCTCTCTCCTCCTTTATAGTCCTCCTCTGCCAATCCCAACTCGGCTGCCCACACGCCGAGTACGCTGCTCTCCTCCAATCAGGAGCAAGTCCTACAGTTTATTGGTTGAACTGGAGGCAGCTGTGTAAAAGCTGTTTTCTTCTCTCCCAGCGCCATATTGTGGGAGAGCAGATGCATAGAATAAGTCTTAATTCCAGTAACCCAGTCTAGTCCGAATTGCTCCCCACAACTGTGTTTGTTATTAGTGAATAGTAGGATTGTTACCAGTCTGGCCATGATTGCACCTGCAGCTGTGGGCTTAGTAGGCTGATGTGTCAGAGTGGAGAGAGGTATTCACCAGGATCTCATTGCCCTATTGGCATTGGAACCAGACTGCATTTTTAGCACATGTATTTTGGTGTCTATTCCAAGGAAGAGGTTAAATTTAGCACATTTCCTGCTTGCCATTGAACAATGCAGCACCTCCCAGGTCTTGAGTCACAATCTTCTGTGTCTGTCTGTGGAATCTCCCCTTTTCAAAGGACTAGGTCTTTGACAAGCTTGAGTTTGTGGCCTAAACTGTCATTGTATACTTTTTATTTTTATTTTTATTTTTTATTTTTTTTTGACAGGCAGAGTGGACAGTGAGAGAGAGAGACAGAGAGAAAGGTCTTCCTTTGCCGTTGGTTCACCCTCCAATGGCCGCCGCGGCCGCGCACCGCGCTGATCTGAAGGCAGGAGCCAGGTACTTATCCTGGTCTCCCATGGGGTGCAGGGCCCAAGTACTCGGGCCATCCTCCACTGCACTCCCGGGCCACAGCAGAGAGCTGGCCTGGAAGAGGGGCAACCGGGACAGAATCTGGCGCCCCAACCGGGACTAGAACCCGGTGTGCCGGCGGCGCAAGGCGGAGGATTAGCCTAGTGAGCCGCGGCGCCAGCGTGTCATTGTATACTTGTAAAGCCCAGCAGGAAAGGTAGTCTGCACGCAGTGGTCTTTCTTAGCCCATCCTGGAATGTTAGGACTTGGACAGAGTGTGTGTGAACAGGGCCCTTTGAGTGACCTTCTTCAGACTCTTCTTGCACCTGCTTCTAAGAAATGTGTTTGTGTTGTGTTGTGTTTGGGAAAATCAGATCAGGGTGTTGTGTAACCACCTAAAGAGAAATGATTCTGGAGCAGGCTGGATGAACTTTCAGGGGCAGGGGCCCTACTTCTCCACACTGACCTTCTGGGTCAAGCTTCAGAGGTAGCCCAGGGCCTGCAGGGCATCAGAATCCCCTAGGGAGTGTGCTGTTCCCTAGGAGCACATTTCAGGTGGTCAAAATGCAGATTCCATGGTCACATTTCACTGAGGTTTACTCAGTCAAACTCTGAGGAATACTGCTCACGAATCAATATTTAAATAAAAGATACCCACCGGGCTGTTTTGCTATGTGAGCTGGTTTGGCGAGCACTGCCTCACCTGGCCTGTTCTTCAAGGGGTACAGCATCACTGCGTCAATATTAAGCCCTTTCCGTTTTACCTCCTACATATCTCGTGTCTTTCTGCTCTGTGTCTACTAACTACGACCGGAGTCCAGACTACCAGCATCTCCAGCCCACTCCAGTGCAATAGCCTCACAGCTGTGGAGGGAGGGATTCTTGCCCAGCTCCTCAGAGCAGCCACATGGTTCTTTCAATCCCGATCTGATTCGATCACACAATCCCACCCAATCCTGAGCCTCATTCCTTTCTTTCCATGGCATTTTAGGATAAACACATTACTCATGTGGCCAAAGGGTGCATGTGAGCTGATTCCTACCAAGCTCCTGTCACCTCCAAATTCACTCCTTCCTCTGCCTTCGCTGTAGGCTCAGCTGAGTGTCACTGCTGCAGGAGGTGTTCCCAGTCTCTTGTGGGCAGCACTTTCCAGTTTATGTTGATTTACACAATAATGTGATTAAGTGTGTCTAATAGGTAGACTTGTAGGTCCCATAAAGACAGGCACCATGTTTCTTTACTGTTGTAGCCTAGTGACTGGCATGTAGTAAGCTCTGAATCCCTGCCTTCTCCATTCAGCGAGCTTCAGTCAGCAGACACAGGGTGCTGGGAGCAGAGCTTTGTAGTAATCCCCGGGAGTTCACGCCAGCCAGCCAGCATTCATTCATCATTCATCAGGACCGGCGTCGTATTATGTAGGATCCTAGGCCCAGCTGGAGTCAGCCAGCGTGGAGCAGACATGGGAGGTAATGACTGGCACACTGTTTTGAACACTTGGCCTATCTCACATCTCTTGGCTTGATCAAAACAATCACTGAATATTAACTGTGTGCCAGACATGCCCCTCTCTTTATGTAGCTTATGGACCATGGAGGGAAAGAACATTAATTAAGTAACCACAAGTTTATGAGTTTTACAGAAGGGGCTGTTGAGTGTGCCAGGGAGAAACAGAACAGGAGGCTTCAGTCTAGTCTGGAGGGTCAGGGATGGCTTCCCTGCATAAGGAGTGTTTGAGCTGGGATCCAGAGAATGAGTGGGAGTTGGGAGAACAGGCTGTAGGCAGCAGTGCCTGCCTAGGCCCACCTGGATTCAGGCGGGACAGGGTATTTAATGAGCTGTGGGGAGCACACAGTTCTGCCTGACTTTCCTACTGTAGACTCCTCATCCACCATGAGTAGTTCCAGGAACTCCAACACGAATAGGCTGGCTTAGGTGGAACACTGGGCTGGGTCTGGAGGGCAAATGGGGCCCTAGCCAGGGAGGGGCGGGCCAGGAGGCACCTCTTGGGACTCCCTTCTGCCCCAGGCATCCCCAGACTGTTGTGAAGTCCATGGGCTGTTGTAGGTGACCTGGACTTGATACAGACCACCTATTACTCTTGTCAGAGCAGTAGAAGACATCATTGTGACCGGCAGATTTACTCATTTCTTTATTAATATAGAAAAGGAGCCCTAGGCAGCTGGACCGGTGGCACAAAGCACCAGGGGTTAATACTATTCTGGTGATGGGTTGGCTTTACAAAAGTAAAGGGGCAGGCAAGAGCTGTCCTGGATCTGGGGCCCGGCCCAGCCTACTGCCCAGAACCTCAGAGCAGCACCTGGAATGAGCCCTGCAAGGGGGTTGACAGGTACTTTGGGGGTGGGATGAGCTGGAGACCACAGGGACAGATGGCAGAAGTAGGGTGTTAGGCAGTGACAACCAGCCTGTGGCTGATGAGGACAGGGAACTGTTGGCTTGAGGCTCCCCACTGGACCACGGGCAGGGCTCACAGTGGGCCTCAGCCCTGAGGGCAGGTAGAAAAATGTTGCAGATACCAGTGGGTATGGAGAATCCAGACATGGCTCTAGGGTTGAAGGGCCTTTCCCCTCCCCACCCTGCCAGGAGCCACTACATGAGGGGCTTCAGGGCCCAAGGCACAGAGGGAGGCTCAGAGGCCTCCCGGTTGGGAGGAAGAGGGGACAAGGAAGGAAGCAGTTGAGTATCCCCAGCTTGGGTAGCTAGGGCTGAGACACAGGGCAGGAGAACAGCACCCCTACATGATGGGCGTGGAACACTGGGCAGGGATGGGCCTGTCCTTGGCCGGGGACTGTGACCAGCCTCATGGCAATGGTGCCTGTGTCAAAACTCAGCAAAAATCAAGTCTGCATAGGCACTGAATGTCTGCAGACCTGGGTTCAAGTCTCAGATCTACTGGAACTGGAGTCTCACACAGAGCTGTGCCATCATGGGCCAGCCGTGGCCAGGACAGGACACCTGTCCTCATCTGTCAATGAGGACTTTGTGTATGACCTCCTGTGTCACAGAAGGGATTCAGCAGGAGAAGGGTGCTCTTGGTAGTTAAGCTGGAACTGGTCCCAGCCAGACCCTGGATGGACCTGGCATGGGATGAGGGTGAGAGGTGATTGAGGAAGATGCTGTTTTCGCATGGAAGCTACCCCCATGAACACTCCAGAGCTAGCAAGGCTGCTGGGAGGAGGGAAAGGCTACAGCAGCGCGGGAATGTGGCTCCGTGCAGTCCCCCCTTCACAACCACCATCTGGGTAACACGTGGCATGGAGAGAATGGGGTAGCACTGGGCAACCCTTTATGTTCTTCCCTGGGTAGGGAGTGCAAGGCCTCTTGTGGCTTCTGCCTCCAGCCCTGGCATGGGTCCGGAGTGCTCTTTTTCACTGTGGTCCTGTCCTGGGGTCAGCCCAAGACTCTGCCTGGCTGGCATGTGTTAGTTGGAGAGGAAAGGACAGAGGGGGTGAGTAAGCAGACAGGGAGGCTACAGTGACTCTCTGGCTCTCTCCTCTTCCTCTGGAGAGAGCAGCTCAGTCCACCGAGTCGCAGATCTCTTCCACCACGGCATTGAAAATGTGTGGCTGGTCGGCGTAGACGTGGTGCGACGCACCCTCGATCTCCTGTGGAGAGAGGACCCAGTGGGCAGGACGGGCCTTTGTGCCTCACACTAGAAAACTGTCACACCATTGCTTCCCGCCCCGCCTCTGCCCCCCAGACTTGCTTGCCTGTCACTCACGAGGCCACTTTTCCCCACAGATCTTGGTACTTTCTTCTGGGAGTCAATGAATCCCAATGTCCCACTTCACTTTTTCCATGTCCAGTCACTGTATCTTTCCTTCCATGTGAGCCCCACCACTGGCCTGGTCCTTTTATCCAAAGGTTCAGTAAACCAGGACCCAGGGATAGCACCCAGCTCATTAAGCACACTCTTTGGCAAATGAGAGTAGGGTGGAGTAAGAAAAAAGGGAAGGCACAGGTTGGTGGGAGGGCCTCCACTATTCACGCTACCATTCATGGCTCTGGTTTGGGGGAAGAATTTTAAGCAGGCTGGAGAGGCAGCATGTGCCTGGCTGTTGAACAAGAACCTGTCTTTGAGCTGAACCAGGGCTACCCACAAGTGGATGCTCCTCTCTATGGTATCACAAAGAGAACTGAACCTTTCAAATCCATTGCCTCATCTCAGTTTGTGAGCTCCTCCTCCCCGCCCTGGACCTTTGGAAACCTTTCTTGACCCCAAGGCTGAGGGTTGATGGACAGTCGATCCATACGTGCTGACTTCCAGTGCACACAAAGCATTCCCACCTCAGCGCCCACCCCCCAGGCGGCCAGCGTACCATGTCTCGGACATAGGAATCTGGCCGCTGCATCTTCACCTTCTTCCCTGTGCTAGTATCTATCCAGGTGTTGGCCCCATAGATCATGGTGATGGGCACGTCTTTTCGAATCAAGTGAATTCGTTCGAGCATGGGGCGCCGGGCCCAGCCGAAGGACTCCATCATGGCTTTGAAGGCCGTCTCACCACTGGCAGAAGCAAAACAGAAAGAAGCTGTTAACAGAACAAACCCCACAGCAGAAAACGCCAACTTCTTGGTCTCTTCCAAGGCTGGGGCAGCATCTCAGTCATACTGTATCCCTTTCAAAGGGCAGCACTGGGCTCAGGAAACACTGATAAGATCTCCAGAGTTCTCCCATCACAGAAGTGAGGGAGGAAGACACACTTGTGAGCAACCCCATGGCCCTGTGAATTATCCCCGGATAGGAAGGGTTATTATTTCTTCATTAATATTTGTGTGTCATGCCCTGCTCCGTGTGAGGAGACCTACGAACAAGACAGATGAAGCAGCTTGCTCTCTTGGGGCTCACTGTAGCTCACACTTATGGGAGAGGGGCATTAAAGAACAAATCATATGATTCATTATTTAACCTCGAGTTTCCCAAGAAGGCTCTGAGCACACGGATGAGGGGCTTAGCATGCTGGGTGGAGCTCTGAGAGGGTCCAGGTGAGTGAACTCGGAGGGGAGAATCCTGCAGCAGGAGACAGGGCTTCCTGAGGAGACGCTGGAACTACAAGGACTCGGGGGGCAGCAGTTTCTGCTGAGTGAGAAGCAATAAACTCCAGCTTTAGCCATCTTCCTCCTTGGCCAGCTCCTCAGGCAGCACCAACTGAGGCTGCAGCGTGAGGGATCTGCAAGGCTGGGGCTGGTTGGGAGCTTTTGTTGGAGGTGAGAGTCACTGCCACCTCCTGGGTCTGACCTGTTGAGTGTAGTTACATCCTCGGTCTCCTCTGCACCTGCAGGACTAACTTTCTCACGGGAAAACTGGGGACAGTTCTACTCTGCCTAAGGTCATGATTAGGAAAATGAAAACATAGGTTGAGTACCCCTTATCTGAAATGCTTTGGGACCAGAACTGTTTTGGATTTTTTTTTTTTCTCAGATTTCGGGTATTTGCCTAAGCATAATGGTATCTTGGGGATGGGACCCAGGTCTATCAGGAAGTTCATGTTTCACATATACTTTACATACGTGGCCCTGAAGACAGTTTTATACAGTAGTTTTAGTATGCTGTGTTTTGACTGAGACCCATCGTATGAAGTCAGGTACAGAATTTTACACCTTTGGCATCATACTGGTACTCAAAAAGTTTAGGATTTTGGAACATTTTGGATTAGGGATGCTCAACTTGCATAGACAAAGCCCTTAAGTTCAGGTGAGGCAAGTATAGGTGCCTGTCAAACATTTCTCCCTTGGCCCAATTTCATGTTTTCCAAGTGATTGATAAGTGGACTTGTCAGAGTAACAACTCAAGAACTCAGGTGCTTCTAAAATTGAGTGATGGTACCCAGGGGCGAGGGACACGGTCATCACTGGTTTCATCTTTGCTTTCTCCAGGATGTGAGTAAGTTGCAAGATTATATATTCTGTGGCTCAGAAGGGGAGGCCATTGTGCAGAACTCGGCCTGGGATGAGGAATTTTGAGGCTAGACCTGTGGGACTTCAGGTGGGGATGAGGCTGGCACTAAGCCCATGAGGCTGGGAGGCGCCAAGAGCAGGAAGCCTGGGTACCTGCTTTGACTGTTGAGCTGAAAGGTTCTATACCACTGCTTAATTGGGTCCCTTTCATTCACTGGGCTCACATGGAACATTGGATAGACAGCTCCCATGCTGCACCAAAGCTTCTGGGTGTGGGCTAATGCTCACACAGCCCTGCTGGAATGCAAGGCCCCCACCTTCCTCACTGCTTTGGGCTCACCACAGGCAACTTGGACAGGCCTAGAAGAGGTGGGGCTTGAGGCTGGCACTGTGGTGCAGTGGGTTAACGCCCTGGCCTGAAGCACTGGCATCCTATATGGGCGCCAGTGTGAGACCCGGCTGCTCCACTTCCAATCCAGCTCTCTGCTATGGCCTGGGAAAGCAGTAGAAGATGGCCCAAGTCCATGGGCTCCTGCACCCTAGTGAGAGACCCACAAGAAGCTCCTGGCTCCTGGCTTCAGATTGGCCCAGCTCTGGCTGTTGCGGCTAATTGGGGAGTGGACCATCGGATGGAAGACCTCTCTCTCTGCCTCTCCTCTCTTTGTGTAATTCTGACTTTCAAATAAATAAATAAATCTTAAAAAAACAAACAAACAAACAAAAAAAAAAAACAAAGATAGAGGCAGGGGCACTCAGCAGCATGGAATGAGGCACCATGGTATCAGCAACTCCCAGCTCACTGCTGTAGGGCACGGTTATCTCCCTGGCTCTGCCCTAGCTGCCGACATTGCCAAGACTTCAGATCTGCAAGCTTGCGGGGCCTGTTATGTAAGTGAGCAGCCATAGATAAGAACTTTTCAGGGTCCTGGGCACACTCCTCAATCTCCAAGGGATGTGAAGGAATTTCGGTCCCAATATGAGTTATTTCAGAATTAAACTTTAAAATGCATAACCTCTCACTGAACAATTCTATTGGTAGCTATGGATTTTACAAATATAGTTATGCATGTGTAACTATACATGCAAGGAGCTCCTTAAAGCAAAGCAAATGGTATTTTAGATTTTTTAGATTTTTAGATTGGAAATATTAAGGAAATTTGGGAACCACAGGTCTGGGACAGAAGACTTTTTTCTTCTGTTCTTTTTTCTCCTTTTAAAAAATACCACATTTGTATCACGTTTTTAATTTAAAAAAGATCTGTTTGAACATTTTCCAGACTGTTGTCCATCAGACCAACTGCCTATCTCCAGGGGAGGGGGAGGAACGTCCTCTCTAGACGGGCAGAATGTTTAATTAAGTGATTATCTTCTACATTCTTTCATGCCCATCCCCAGGGAACTCTCTGGAAATGCTCAAGCCTGCTACTGCCTCTGCTCCCCTCATGGAGTCAGCCTTGTGGAAGAAGTAAAGCACAGAACTCCAGCAGCTGGAGTTTCCTCTCCGGACCGTCCACCCCGGGCCCGTTCTGGAGCTGCACTCACCTGGGGTTCTGCGCATTGCAGTGGTAGATATACTCCGATATGGTGTCATCTTCAAAGAAGTCTGCAAACTTGCGCTTGAAGTCAGGCCGGAATCGCTGCACCAGGCCAGGCCCTGAGAGGGGACAGACAAACACTGGGTGGACACTTGTTTTGTTTTTTGCTTTATATACATTTAATATTGCAGCAGCAGTAAAAGTGTAGGAGTCTATTTGGGAAGCTGCAAGTGACTTTAAATGACTGTGTTAGTTGGTTACCAGGGAATTTAGGAGCAGCCTAACATCACTGAGGAACCAGGTTATTAAGCTCAATGAAGTTCCAAGATCTTTTCCTGTGAAGATCACAGGCCCCACAAGAGTCTACGGTTGGGAGACGTTTCTTTCACAGCCTGAGCTGAGTTCTCTTTCTCCCTGAGACTCTTCCATGGCCTTTTACTCTTCTGAAGGTAGCAGCTGAAACTAGACTACCTCCCGAGAGCCTTCTCATTTTCAGGCCTGTAACAGGATACGGGGAGAGATCAGCCCGACAACACTGCTGTCTGACTCAGGGCACACTGTTTTAGCAAATCGGTTGCTTTCACCTTCCTTTATGGTACACAATCAAGCAAGAAGGCACCCAAAACAGATTAAAAAACCGGGCCTAATAGTCACCACCTCATCTCTCTCTCTTCTGGTCTTCTCTCTGCTTATGGGAAGCTAAGAGGTGACAGGGAGGTCAGTCACGGCTGGGGAAGTGCAGTGAGGACCCTGGCTTCCTTCCTGGTGCAGGCCTTTATGGCTGCCAGGCAACCCCCCCCCAACCCCCCACAAAGTCTCAGCTCTAACGCTTGGGCGTGAACCTGGCCAGATGCAAAGCCAGAGAAGGGAGAGTGGTTAGGGCAAGGCTTCTCCCTGGGAAGGACTATGGGCTGTCCATTGGGGTCTACATTCCTGGGAGCCATGAAATGGTCAGTCCTCTGCCACTCACTTGCTTTTGGCACCTGTATCTCTTGCTAGCCTTCCTTTCTCCCAGAATGCCTACACTCCTCCTCTACTCAAATGGTCATTTCTCCCCCTCTATCTGGAGCCATTCTGTGTTACTAGAGGGATCTAGAGAGATAACTCTTATTTAGCCATTTACTCAGAATAATAATAGACTGTAGAACATTACTATAAACACATAAGCTATCAGTGTAGGATGGGAGTCACTACTCTTCTCCAAGAAAGGATTCTGCTCTTTTAATTTACTGGAGTAAAAATTCCCCCAAGGGAAGGGTGTAGATGGTGTGAAGTCAGAAGGTCAGAAGCTACTGATAATATTTGCGATGGCTGGCTATCCCTCTCTGCCTCCTTCCTTTTTACCTACAGAATTTGCTGATGGCTAGTAAGTGCTAGGAGACCCAGAGCAGATAAGATGCGGTGCTTTCCTGGAGCAGGGCATAGTTCAGGTAGGCTTGCCTGCCACTGTGGCTCTGGTTCTGGGCCCTCCCAGTTGCAGATACTGGGTGAGTCATAGGGATGGGAACCAGTCATGGTTTCTGAGCTGGAATTACCAATAATAGACTGTCATGAAAACTCACACATGAAGCAGAGCAAGAGTCAGCTCTCAGTCTCTTCCTCTCTCTGGAGGTCCCAGGGCATGGGGATACCTGTTCTGTTCCACTCATTCCTTGCATAGGACAGCTTTTCCCATGCAGATGAAGGAGTAAAAAGAATCTTTTAGGGGCCAGCATTGTGGTGTAGCAGGTTAAGAGGCCGCCTACAGCTCCGGCATCCCATATGGCTGCAGATTCTTGGCTGCTCCACTTCTGATCCAGCTCTCTGCTGTGGCCTGAGAAAAGCAGCGGAAGATGGCCCAAGTGCTTGGGCCCCTGCCACCATGTAGGAGACCCAGATGAGGCTCCTGGCTCCTGGCTTCTGCCTGGCTCAGCCCCAGCCGTAGCTTTTGTGGCCATCTGGGGAATGAACCAACACATGGAAGATCTTTCTGTCCCTCCATTTTTCTCTGTAACTCTGCTTTTCAAATCAATAAATCTTTTCTTTTTTTAACAAAATAATTTTCTAAAACCTCAAAGAGATCTGGTCCAGAGTATTAGCTTCAATAGCGATGTGAAGCCCATTCACACTTTTTATGAATAAGTGGGGATGGTGGGAATCCAGAGGCAGTGGGGCTTGGTTGAATGGGACAGCCTTGGTTTAAACAGATCCTTCATCTGTAGGCTACTCACCCCAGGGCCCAGCTACTCGAAGAACAGCCAGTGGATTGGAACGCCCCAGAACAGAGGCCACAGCCTTGACCCAGGTTGGAGGTGTGCGGATCTCACTGGGGTTGGTTGGTCGAAGGGGAAAGCCCCACGGGTCCACCAGGATGAGGTGTTTGACTCTACATTGAAAGAGGAAAGAGGAAAAGACACATTGTATTCACCTGGAGGTAAGGCAGTCCTTCAGTTGAGTGGGAAGGAGAGAACTACCGGAAATGAATACTGGAAAGGAGGGAAGTCACAGGGGAGCAGGGTGGCCGCTGAGTACCTTTCAGGATATTTGATCGAGTAGGAGGTGGCCAGGAACCCTCCCAAACTGTGCCCCAGGAGGATCATGCTGGGGATCCCCATGGTCTCCCGCCACGTCTCTATTGAGGTCACAAATTCATCTTCGGCCCCCTCTGGGTCCCTGGGGAATGTTGGCCTCGAGCTTCTCCCAAAGCCAAGTAGATCGAAGGTGTGCAGAGTGCGCCGGGCACTCAGCGAATCCATGTTGAGGATCCAGAGGCCCACGCCGCCCCCAAAGCCATGCACCATCACCAGTGGGGTGCGGTCCTTCTGCTCAGGGCTCACAGTCACCGTCCAGATCTTGTTCTGGTTTGGGAGGGATACATATCGGGCCAGGAACTTGTTCTGGAGACCTAGGGTGGGGAGAATCCCAGGGTGAATCACAAGACTGCTTCCTGACACTGTTGCTGTTTTCTGATTTCTCTGCATTCCCAAGTCCTCACCACCTTCCTCAGCTCTTTGTCTCTACAGCCCTCTGACCGCTGGCATTAGGCAAGCTCCTCTGAGTGCCCTTCTTGTCTGGGCCTCGGTGTTGATCCCCATCCCGTCTTCAGCCTGCTCAGTCTTAGCAAGACTAAGTCAGGTTGGCAAGAATCCCCTCACCCTATATATCTAATCAAGTTCCTCTTCTCCCACCTTTGCTGTATACGTCCTTGATCTTCTTTCAGCAAGAATCTCTGTTTGGGTTGGTTAAGCAAGATCTTCCCTTGTACACAGTGTCTCCTCTTAGTAATTTTCCATCCACTGATCCCCTCAACTGATCCTTGCTTATAAATCCACACCTGTCCCCGCTGTATTTGGAACGAAGTCCGATCGCTGTCCCTTATAGTAATAGTCTTGAATAGTCCTTACTGATTCAATAAGTGTTGGAGTCACTTTTTCTCCTCCATCCCTTTTGCATCTGTGTCTTGGGGCTTGACAGATGAACAGAATTGTGGTCTAACCAGGTGGAGGAGGTAATGGGTGCAGATTGAGCCTTGGGTTTATTTATCTTAGACAGTGAGGTGGGGCAATGCTTGCTGTGGTTGACAAAAATCAAAATCACATGACAGAGCTGTCTGAATGAGGGAGCCTGGAGCCTGGACTTAGGCTTGAAAGCTGTGACTGCTCTGCAGCTGCACTTACTCAGGCCCATAGAGAGTGGGTAGCCAGGGCTGGGGCAGTGGGAGTGGGAAAGATTGTAGGGGAAGTATGGGAGGTGTTGCTGTTCAGGGTTGCACTGTCCCAGCGTAGCACTGCCCATGAGAGCTGGCCTGTGTGAACCACTGGCAATCAGATAGATGGGTGGAACACAGGAAATCTAATATGAGGAGATGCAGGATTGCTGGTCCCCAGAGAGGAAAGTGACAAATTTAAGAAGTATTTGTGTGTTTAGGAAAGGGAGAAGCAGAGGAATGTGGGAGAAGGAATGAGAAGGAAACATCATATATGTTTGTGTGTGCTATGTGTTACACACTTTGATATGTATAGCATTTGAGACAGAGCTAGCATAGGATGAGAAAGATGCCGAGGGACCACCATCACAGAATATGGTGTCCTGGGGTCAGCATTGTGGCATAGTGGGCTATGCTGCTGCCTGTGATGTGGGCATTCCATACAGGCACCAGTTCATGTCCCATCTGCTCCACTTCTGATCCAGCCCCCTGCTAATCTACCTGGGAAGGCAGCAGAGGATGACCTAGGTACTTGGGCCCCTGCCACCCACATGGGAGACCCAGAGGAAGCTCCTGGCTCCTGGCTTCAGTCTGTCCCAGCCCTGGCTGTTGCAGCCATTTGGGGGAGTGAACCAGAGGATGGAAAATTTGTCTCTTTCCCTCTCTGACTGTAACTCTGCCTTTCAAATAAATAAAATCTTAAAAAAAAAAAAAAGAATATGGTGTCCAGTTGTCCAGTGCGAATCCCCTCCTCCTACCCCAAACACTGTTAGTTGGCAGTCAGTGTACCCAACTCTGGGAAGGCCCTGCATCTTTCTTGAGCCTCCCAAAGAGGGTGGGACAAGCAGTCCCTTTTACTTACACTGGAGGATCCTGGCTTCCACATTCTTCAGCTGAGACATGGAAGTTGGGCGCCAAGTGGGCAGCCAGCTGCTCAGCCAGCCTTGAGGCCTGGGACAAGGAGACACAGAGATGCTCATTGGCGACAGTGGAAGGGCAACACTGATGCTCAGCCTCACTAGCGGTTATGAAAGCATTATCAGGATACAGGGTGTTTCCCAACCTCAGGAGTCCTGCCCACATGGCAGCTGACAATGCCCTGGCTGCCTGAGAGTCTGTTCCTCTTCTCTGGTGGATGGCTGTTACAACAACGCATCCCCGTTTCAACAGATATTCAGAACAGCATGTACAACACTTCACAGTTTACAAAGTTCTCTCACATGTACTATCTCACTGAGATCACAACTCCCCTTTATTACTGGTTCTCATAAAAGGAGATGATAAGGGGCACAGAAGCAACTTTGAATCACTGTTTGTTATCGTTAGCCGTTCCCTGGACTAGCTGTCCTTCTGGTGTGGGACAGACACAGTCTCCCACCACCTGCCCTCCTCCAAGCCTCAACTGAACTCTCGGATAACCAGTCAGTCCAGTTCTGAACATGGAGATGGGCGGACAGGGAGCAGAAAGACCTAGGTTCAAGGCCTGCTGTGGTTCACTGACAAGACACAGGCTGCCTCTGGCTTTGTGTTCCACATTGTAAAATGAGCAGAAAACCTGCCTATGTCCTTGGCTCCCATGGCACACAGTAAAACAGGTAAGACAACTGGTGCTTTCTCTTCCATACCCAGGGACTTTAAGTCATTGCATGGAAGAGGTTAAAAGCTCCAGCTTTTGGTGAAACACACACACACAGCCCTCTGTATATGAATCGCTTTACTATCACTGATAAGCAGGATGGCTCTGGCCCATTACACAACCTGTCTTTGCGTGTGTAGACACGTAAGGGACCTCATGAGGTACCTGGCACAAGTTAGATGGTTAATAAATGATAGATTTTATACAAATTCCTCTCGCATTCCATGTGGAATTTCTCTTTTCTTGACCTCTGCCTGGGACACCAAGAGCCATGGAAGGGGCATTCTGTATGGGAGCGAGAGGGACCATTACCAAGCCCCTGGCACACACTGAAAGCCCCACACATCATTTGAAGCACAGAATTTTGGATTAGGATAGTTGCTTAGGAATCATCTAGTCCAGCCTCTTTATTTTACCAATGTCCAGAGAGATCAGACAGCAAGTTAGAAAAAGAATGGGAATTAGCACCCAGATTTCAACTCCACATTTCTCAGGACCCTTATGCTGGACCTTGAAGCCTTGGCTCTTCAAAACCATTCACGTATACTCACGCTACATAACCACATTTTCATCCTTGGCTCTGTTTTCTGAAGGCAGGCTGTAATCTTAGCACTGCCACTCACCAGCAATGTGACTCTGGGCACAGTATTTGGCTTCTCTGTGTCAGAGTTTCCTTATCTTTAATGGGAAGTAATAACAGTGTACACCTTGTAAAACAGTTCCAAGGATTAAATGAGTCAATGTATCTAGAGCACATAGAATAATGCCTAGAACAAGATAAACTTCTAATAAATGTTCTTTCCCTCCTAGCTACATAATAAGCTGTCTGCATTCCCAGTGTTTTCCATGTAGCAACCCTTAATGGATGTCTGAAGTTTGAAAGAAAAAATGGGGTCACAGCTGAGCATGGTCCCTGGATGGCTTTAGCCAGAGCAGAGCTGAGGGTCTCAATGAGTCTTATTCTACAGAGACTCAGAGCTCTGTCAGTACTCTGCTGGAATTCTTTATAGGCTTATCGCAGGAGGACCTAGACCACAGAATTTTGCCAGTCTTAAAGAGAGACAAACTGTCTCCACATCATAGATTCCAATAAAAGTCAGATCCCACCTCTGGACCCCACATTGCCCTGTAGCTGCCCAAAGCAGAGCTAAGAAGAAACTCTCCCCCCTGGCTTCCTGGCTGCTCAGCACACATTCCCTGATTGTGTGTGTGTGTGTGTAGGGGGGCTTACAACTTTACCTGCCTTCTTCACCAGAAATATTAAAAATAAAGCACTGGAAACAGTACTTGGCACACTGAATCTATTCAACACTATCAGGAGGTAAAGGGTGGGGTGGGAAAGTGAGACAATGAGCAGAGAAATCACTTCCTTGAGCTTAGCCTGGCCAGGTGGTCTCTGACATCCACATGCGGGTGAAGCCAAAGGTGCTGAGAGAGAATCTAGATCCCTGTGGCCTAGGGCAAGTCTCCTAGTTTGTGTGGGACTGGCTTCTTCCCTTGTAAAGATGAGCTAAATTACTCACTGCATCTCTTCCAGTTCTCCTATTGTGCTTCCTGAAGTCATTCTAGGCATTGTCAATTCCCTCTTGGTAGAGTTATCTTGGAAAGCAGCAGTCTCCTGGGCAGCCCTTCAAGCCCAGGAAGCGATTTATTATTGCCATAGATTTCATTAGTTTTGTAGGCTGCCAGTTCCACAGGTCTGGAAAGGAGACTATTGGACCCAGGGAAGGCCGCATTCTGGTGACACCAAAGCTTGCCTGGGAGCTGAGTCATTCTCCTGGAAGCAACTTTTCCTGGCCCCGTCAGACGGTGACCTGCTAAGTCGCACCACCTACAGGTGGTAGCTATCCCAAGCCTGGTGCCCTTGAGACGGTGGTAACAAACCCCGGTAACTCCAGTTCTGAGATGCTGTTAAGAGGACCGAAAGCACTGTCAGCCAGGCTCGCCAGCAGCTCGGCGTTTGAACGGGCGAGAGCAGAGGGCACTTGCAAGCCCGTTAGTGCACATCAACCTCAGCGCCGTGGAGAGCTCTCCCTCTTCTTCCCACGCCTTCTCCTTGCCAGGCGGAGAGGCTCTGTCTACACCCACGGTTACCGAATCGGGCAAGTCTAGACCAGCGCACCAGGGCTGCTACCCCCGCACCCGCATCCCACGAGCTTGCTTTTAGGGGTGTCTCACACATTGCCACTGATGCTGCCCCCCGCCCCGCCACGCGCTAGGGGAGCCAGAGGGCCAGTTGCGAAGACGACCCGGCTGCACGCAAACTCATCCACCATCACCCGGCAGGCTCCGGGCAGAAGCAAAGCAAGCCAACGCCACCGCCAGCCCTCCCCGGAGGCCGACCTGAGAAAGACAAGGCGGGAAGGTGTCTAAAGCTGTTCCTCAGCCACAGTCCCGGGATCGTGGCCCAGAAAGAGAGAGAGAGACAGAGAGAAAGGGACGGGATTAACTCACTGCTGCTCCAGATCATCAGCCATAGTAAACAAGCCCTGCTGGGTCGAGCCGAGCCAGCCCATCCCTCCGCCTGACGCTGCACCAGCTGACCTAGGCGGGCTTGGCTCACAAAGGGGGCGTGGCCGCGCGGCGCCGGCGAGGGGCGGGGCCCCGGGGCTAGCTGGCCGATGGCTCGAAAGTAAGCCTGGTCACAGGTCTGGGGGACAGTGAGGGAGCCAGGTAGTAGTAAACACACACACACACACACACACACACACACACACACAGAGTGGCGTCCCCAGCCGGCGCTCCCTTCTTTCATAGTGACAAGGAAGATGGCCTTCAGCCTGGCGGGTGAGACCCCAAACTCCAACTTCAGAGCCACTGCCACTCCTGACTCCAGCTTACCGCTAATGCGTGCCCCGGGAGGCAGCAGGTGCTGGCTCAGGTGGCTGGGTCGCCTCCACCCTCGTGGGAGACCGGGATCGAGTTCCCAGCTCCTTGCTTCAGCCTAGCACAACCTCGGCCTGACCTGGCGGGTGCAGGAGCGGATGGGAACTCTCTCTGTCGAGTTTGTCTCTCAACAGCAACAGAGAGTGTTAGAGCTGAACTGTCCCTGCACGCTCACACACTCCCCTTTGGGCTTCCTTTGATAGCTCCCTCCCGCTGAAGCCCACCTCGGTATTCCTTCTCCTCAGATGCTGAAGCTGCTCACAGAGCCAGCACGGACGGTGGAAAGCTCCTGCAAAGGACCTGTGGGCCTGTTTCTCAAGGAAGAGTGCCAGACTGGAGAATAAAGAACAGGATGCCTACTTGCTTTTGAACTGATAAACAAGTAATGTCTTTTAGAATAGGTATGTGCTGTGCAATGTTTGGGACCTAACTAGGCTCCCCACGTTTTATCTGTGACCCTAAACTTAGGTGACATTGGAGAGAGCATTCCTTTGCTCTGGGGATGGACCTGGCCCCAGCTGACTTTCCAGGGAGAAAAGCAGCTCAATGCGCAGGGTCTCCCTCAATTCTGAGGATTCCTCACCTGAGCCAAGGAAGGGCATTTGAAGGACTAACCTATAAAGGCTTCTGCTTTAGGTGTGTGGTGTGGGGCCATGGAAGGTGAGGTGACTGGCTTAGCTCTGGTGTCCCCAGCGCCCTTTAGTCATGCTCAGGAGGGACGCCAAATCTCCAGGTTGACTGCAGAATTTACATGAATGGTAGGCACAGCCTGGTGTCCCTGGAGCTGTCAGATTTCAGAGGATCCCCTTGGTTATGTTCAAGTCAGACTCGGGGGTGGTGGTGGCTAGGGTGGGAGGATGCTGGTGCGGAGAGGTTTACCACGCCTTTTCATTAGCCTTCCTGCAGGGCTCAGCAGATTCTGAGTTTTCTTCTTGTAACACGGTTGTTAAACTGAAGTTAGCAGAACTTAAAGTTTGAGAGAACTGGCAATTATGCAATTTTGGGGCCAAGGAATTTGCAAGATGTGTGGGCCAAACTAGTACAGACAGCAAAGGATTCATCTCATTCATTGGACAAAGAACAGTGGTCCTAAACTTCAGCGTGCATTCAAATCCTCTGAAGGGCTTGGTAAATATTCAGATTCCCTTTCCCCGCCCTCTGAAATTCTAATTCAGGTGGTTTGGCTTGACACTAGAAAGCTGCATTTTTAAGGGAGCATTCAGATGCTGGTGCCTGATGAGACTTAGTTAACTAGAAGCATAGATTCTAGGATCAGAGCCTGGGTTATGGTCCACTGCATGCCATTGGGCAGGTTACTTAGTATGTTTTCATTTCCTCCTTTGGCTGCCTTCTTATTGTGAGAACTAACCAAGATAATTCAAATAAATACTTAGTATACTTGTTTATGCTATTATGTTACTTATTGTTACCATTATTCAAATCCAAGTATTATGTTAGGAACTAACAACACAATTATCAGAAAGTAAGAAATACCCTGCTCTAGTGGTGAACATAAACTTTCTACCTGCTGCTGGGTTGTTCTTGATTTTGTAGAGCTGGAAACTTTGTAGTCAGAGCTCAGCTCAAACTTCCTCTCTTCTGAGGCCTTTCTTGACCACAGGCTCTCACAGGGACTCCCATCACTCTATCACATTATCCTATTTTTAGTTTCCTCATAACACCATGATCTGAAATTCCATTGCATATTTGTTTACTCACCTATAATCAGTTTCACTCCACTATAGACTGTTCCATTGGGAAATTACTCTGGTCCTCTGTCTTGTTCCCAGCATCCAGAAGAGGGTGTGACGCAGAGGAGGGGCTCAGCACTTGTAGGATAAATGCATGGATGGAAACTCTAGTGAGGAGGCAGAAGCATGAACAATTATCTATAAAATAACATGAGCGGGATGGGAATTTGGCACAGAAATTCAGATACTGCTTGGGATACCGGCATATATTGGAGTGCATGGGTTTGAATCCTGGCTCCACTTTTGATTTCAGTTTCTTGTTAATGTGCACCCTGGGAGGCAGCAGGTGATGGCTCAAGTACATCATATATAACCTTAACTAGCTACCCACATGGTAAACTCAGATTGAGTTCCAGGCTCCTGGTTTTGGTTTGGCCCAGCCCCAGCTCTTGTAAACATTTGGGTAGAGAATTAGCAGATGTAGAGTTTCTGTCTCCTTTCAAATTAATAAAAGTAAATTTTAAAAAAAGTGCTGCATCCTAGATTGTACCATATAGGAAATTCCAGGTTGAATTGCTTTGATACAGGACCACAAAATATTATAAAATTCTGAAAGCCGAAAAGATGCAGATGTTTTTGAGGTAAGGATGGAGTTGATACTAGATCTCTCTAGACCCTATCTCAGGAGGCAGTGCAAAGAAATGTTTGCATTTTGTTTCTGTGTGTTCCAAACTGGCTGTAAAGCAGAGGTTGCAGAAAACTTGAATGTATGAAAAATGCTTTTTATTTATTTTTTTAAAAATTTAAAAATTTATTTCTTGTGGCGCCGGCACACCAGGTTCTAGTCCCGGTCGGGGCACTGGATTCTGTCCCGGTTGCCCCTCTTCCAGGCCAGCTCTCTGCTGTGGCCAGGGAGTACAGTGGAGGATGGCTCAAGTGCTTGGGCCCTGCACCCCATGGGAGACCAGGATAAGTACCTGGCTCCTGCCATCGGATCAGCGCGGTGCGCCGGCCGCAGCGCGCTGGCCGCGGCGGCCATTGGAGGGTGAACCAACGGCAAAGGAAGACCTTTCTCTCTGTCTCTCTCTCTCACTGTCCACTCTGCCTGTCAAAAATAAAAAATAAAAAAAAAATTAAAAATTTATTTGAAAAGCAGAGTGATGGGAGAGAGTGAGAATGAGATCTTCCCTTTGCTGGGCCAGTCTCCAAATGCTTGCAACAGTCAGGGTTGGGTTAGGCCAAAGCCAGGAGACAGGAACTCTCGGCAGGGTGACAGGAATCCAAGTACATCAACTGTTGCATTCCCGGCACATTAACAGTAAGCTGGATCTGAAATGGAGGCGGACTCAATCCCAGGCACTCAGATATGGGATACAGGTGTCTCAGGCAGCAGCTTACTGCACCACAACACCTGCCCCAGAAAATGCCTTTTATAACCGTAGTTAATAGATTCCTTATGGTATCCCCAGAGTTGGGACACTGCAGGATTGGGCTGGATCTGCTAATATTACACAGAGTGGAAAGGATTTTCATTGCCCACTCTAAGCGGCCTTAGAGTGAAATGTAAGGTGATTTACTGGTGGGGTAAAATGTAAGGCGCTTGCTTCTCCTCATTTTGAGGACAAGCCATAAACGCGCAAGTAGAAAGAATAAATTCCCCTTCTGCTTCCAACGCTTGTCATTTTATGTCTGATTAAAGTGGTCATGGTCTTTGTGAATGGAAGCTAATTTGACAAACCCTCTTTTCTGTGCCTTTAAGTCACCGTTAACTAATTCAAAAGTAGGTGGAGCTATAAACGGATAGCTCAGGCCTGGCAGGAACAGATGCTTGTTTGGTTTCAAACGAGTGTCACTGCCTCGAGTGGACTGTGAACAGGTGTGACTCAGACTCAACCCAGATACTGAGCAGAATAGCTCTCCAGTCTCCTGTCCACGGACAACCACGTGTGGCTACGTAGATTTAAGTGAATAAAAATCAAATAACATTTTCTTAGCCACAGTAACTGTATTGCCAGTGCTCAATAGACATATGTGGCTAGTGGCTACCATCTGGACAGGCCAGAGACATTTTTAACTGCAGAGAAAACCCCACTGGACAGAATTGATTCAGCACTGATGGTTTCAGCTCCGTCGTAGGGAGTGTTCTATTATTGGAAAGGACAACATGGGGGATTTCCTTATGTGTGCCAGGGAGGAGACAGGACTAAGGCACTCACTGGATTCTCAGAGAACTAGGAGAGAGGGAAATCGGACACAGGAGCCTGCAAAGTTGTTTCACTCCATCAGGGACTGGAAGGATGAAGGGACATTGGCTCGTTGAGGATATCTGCCTCTTTCCTAGGACTTGATCAGGAACATGATATTTTAGAAATCTGACTTTTTTCTGTTGCAATAATTTCTCTTAAAAATTTTGCTTTTGAAAATAATAATGTGGGGGCTGGTGCTGTGACACAGCGGGTTAATGCCCTGGCCTGAAGCGCTGGCATCCCATATGGGTGCCAGTTCTAGTCTGTTGCTCCTCTGCTGTGGCCTGGGAAAGCAGTGGAAGATGGCCCAAGTCCTTGGGCCCCTGCACCCATGTGGGAGACCCAGAAGAAGCTCCTGGCTCCTGGCTTTGGATCGGCACAGCTCCAGCTGTTGTGGCCATTTGGGGAGTGAACCATTGGATGGAAGACCTCTTTCTCTCTCTCTGCCTCTCTCTGTTAACTCGGACTTTCAAATAAATAAATAAATCTTCTAAAAATAAAGAAAATAACAATGTGTTTTATTTGTTCTATTAGAGAACAAGGAAAGGGGGGATGGGTCATACTGGGGCCCAAGTTAGAAAGGTGGGGCTGGCACGTGGCACAGAGGATTAAGTTTCTGCTTGCCATGCCAGCATCCCATATGGGTGCCAGTTCGAGTCCCAGCTGCTCCACTTCTGATCCAGGTCACTGCTAATACACCCAGGAAAGCAGTAGAAGACGGTCTAATGCATGGCCTACAGCGCTGTGGCATAGCAGATAAAATCTCTGCCTGCAGTGCCGGTATCCCATATGGGCACCAGTTTGAGTCCTGGCTGCTCCAGTTCTGATCCAGCTCTCTGCTCTTGCCTGGGAAAGCAGTAAAAGATGGCCCAAGTATTTGGGCCCTTGCACCCTTGTGGGAGACCTGGAAGAAGTTCCTGGCTCAGCTTTGGATTGGCTCAGGCTCTTGTGGCCATTTGGAGAGTGAACCAGTGGATGGAAGACCTCTCTATCTGCCTCTGCCTTTCAGATAAATAAATAAATCTTTTTTTTTTTTTTTAATAAGATGGTATAAGTGCTTGGGTCCCTGTAACCCACATGAGAGACCTGGTTGGAGTTCTGAGCTCCTGACTTTCGCCTGACCTGGCCCTGGCTGTTGCAAGCATTTGGGGGTAAACCAACAGATGGAAGATTCTCATTCTCCCTCTCCTTCTTTCTCTCTCTCTGTCACTCTGCTTTTCAATAAATAAATAAATAATTTTTTAAAAAGATGCTGGTTAAGACTCCTGCATCCATTATCAGAGTGCCTGAGTTCCATACCCAGCTCCAGCTCCTCACTATAGCTTCTGATTAATGCAGACCCTGGGAGACAACAGTGGTGTCTGGAGTAATTGAGTTTCTGCCACTCAGGTGGGAGACCTGGGTTGAGAGACTTGGGTAGGACCACTCCTACAGTTTTGGGCATCTGGAGAATTAAACAGCTGATGCATGTAATCTTTCTTTCTCTCTCTCATCTGTCTCTCAAATGAATTAAATTTTTAAAAAGGTGGAGCTGTTACATGTAATAGTAGTAGTAGAGTGAAGCAAAAATGGGAATTGTAAGGCAAAGGTGAAAATATAAGGGGAAGGAATTGGAAAAGAGATTCCTGTGGATATTTTCTTTAGAAGAGCTTTTCTTTGTTAAAATAAAATTTATTATTTTTATTTATTTGAAAGAATTACAGGGACACACACACACACACACAGAGATATCTTCCATTAGGGTCCTCGCCCCAAATGGCAGCAACAGCTGGGGCTGGGCTAGGCTGAAGCCAGGAGTCTGGAACTCCATCTGGGTCTCCTGTGTGGTGGCAGGGGTCCTGCTGCTTTCCCAGGTGTATTAGCAGGGAGCTGGATTGAAAGAAGAGTAGCTGGGACCCGAACCAGTACTCCAATATAGGATGCTGGCATTGTGGGCATTAACCCACTGCACTACAAAGCTGCCCCCTAGAAAAGCTTTTCTACTCAAACTTGGGAAGATTTGTGTAGAGAGACTAGATGTAAAATCATGGATTTTGGCCTTGAAGGGAGACTTCCTGCTCCCCTGCTGTCCCCCTGTTTTATGAAGTTGAGTGTTTTAGCAGTAGAACTCCTATGGCTACTCAGACTTTAGCCTCAACGTATAAATCTGATTTGCCCCCTGAGGGCCATCTGAGTTTCAATCCCTGTAGTGTCCTCTTTTGCATGCCCAAAATATCGGGCTTTGTAGTTTGGCCAATCGCTTACTTATTCAAGAAATAAGGGAAGCAGACATAGTTCATTCTTAGAATAATGATAGTTAATAAGAGCAAACATTTATTGAACTAAAAAAATAAAAGGAAAACTATGTCCCAAGCACTATACTGATTTGTTAATGTTTAACATTATCTCATTTAACCCTCACAACATACAGTGATCCAGGTATTGTTATTTCCATGTTACAGAAAAGGAAAATGAGACTGCCAGATGAAGTAACCTGTCTCAGGTTAGGCAACTGGTAAACAGTAGAATCATGCTTCAAACTTAGGTTGGTTTGACCCTAGAGCTTGCACTCTTAGCTACTGCTTTGGGTATGAGTTTTTTTGTTTTTAAAGATTTATTTATTTATTTGAAAGTTATGGAGAGGCGGGGCGGGGGGAGAGCTCTTTCATCCACTGGTTCACTCCCCAGATGGCCTCAATGGCTGGAGTTGTGCCAATCCGAAGCCAGGAGCCAAGAGCTTCTTCTGTATTTCCCATGTGGGTGTAGGGCCCCAAGGACTTGGGCCATCTTCTACTGCTTTCCCAGGCCACAGCAAAGAGCTGGATTGGAAGAGGAGCAGCTGGGATTCAAACCAGCGTCCACATGGGATGCCAGCACTGCAGGCTGCAGCTTTACCCCCACTACACCACAGTGCCGGCCCTTGGGTATGAGTTTTAAAATTTATTAATATTCAGATTTATTGTAACTGAAACACTAGTATTAGCAATTTCCTGTTGATAGATAAACTGAGTCGTCAACAAGACTTTTTTTTTTTTCTGTTTTAAGTAGTAAAAGCTTTAGCTCATTATATTGGTGACTCTGTAGGTCTCACAAAAGATGCATCCAGTAAGTGAATTTGATGTTTTTCATCTCTCTGCTTTCCTCCTGCGGGAGTTCCTGTGGAGACGTTGATGATGATAGCTGACAAGGATCAAAGCAGACAAAACATAAGGGAGAAACTGCTGGAAGGAGCCTGGCTGATGGGGTAGAAGCCCCTTGAGGAATCCACTCCTGAATGATTAAAGAGCGTCAGCCTGGCTGTAGAGTTTGAAGTTGAATACTGGCCAGGAAGCTGCCCTCCAACCTGCTGAAGAGGAAGGGAGAAGCGTTCAGTTTTTTTGGGACATCCGTACTCTCCTGCCGTTATTATGTGGAAATAGGAACCAGTCTGCTTATCCATTGGTTTCTTTCTTTCTTAGTAACATTACAGGACTTAGGCTGAATTAAAGTTCATGTGGCAGTGTAAATATCCATGGGTGTGAATATTAACTGTTCTCTTCACTTCAATTATAAAGCTTTCTGGTGGGGATGGCACTATGGTGCAGTGGGTAAAGCAGCCCCCTTCAGTGCCAGCATCCCATATGGCCGCTGGTTCGAGTCCCAGCTGCTCCATTTCTGAGCTCAGATCCAACTCCCTGCTAATGTGCCTGGGAAAGCAGCAGAAGATTGCCCAAATCCTTGGGCCCCTGTATCTAAGTGGGAGACCCCATTTCCAGCCGTTGTGACCATTTGGAGAATGGACCATCAGGTGGAAGATCTCTGTCTGCCTCTCTGTAACTCTGCCTTTCAAATAAATAAATAAATCTTAAAAAAAAAAAAAAGCTTCCTGAGGATATCGATTATCTCCCTTCTTTCTAGATCTGCAGCAAGGCTTTGATCACCACTGATAATACATTTGTTCATGCTGATAGTTTCCGATATAAACGCAGATAAAAAGTGAAAAGGAAGGTCGTTCACGTGTTGTTTTGGAATTTCCTTGCGTACCTAGCACGGTTCGGTTACTAAGAAATTGAAAATAAATACCTGGTTATGTGCGTGAAGACTTACAAACTGAAAGATGAGAGTCCCATCTAGAAGATCAGATTCATGTGAAATTAAAAGGGCAACTAAAGCCAGAAAGCAGCGCCCCTCCCCAACTAAAACGCTAAAAGTAGTTAATCGCACTCAAAATACAAAACCTCAAACCTTCTTATAAGAGTCTCTGCCAAATGAGCTGGGAAGGGTAGGCTTGAACTAGGCAAGCTGCAGCGGCCTTTCGGGACTGACACTCTGGAATATTACAGCCGGTTCGTGATGCCAGTTTAGGGAGGACAGCGCAAGATCTGATCGTGTGCTTCACGTACCATCTTCTGGTCTCCCTCCCTTCGCCAGCTCTTTTAAGGTAGTGACTGTTTCTGATTCACCTGTGGGCTGTACCACTTAGCACAACTTTGGGCACCAAAGGGACGCCCGGTAAACATCTGCTGAATGAATGAACAGCTTGGGGCTGAGTTCTACCGCAGGGTCAGACCCCGAGTTCCAGTTCAGAACCCTGTCGAGGTCAAGCTCCCTCCATACACTCCCCTCAGGCACTGCGTCTACACAGGTGCTTGAGCAGTCGTTGGCCGCGGTGGTTGTCATAGCAGAAAAACTGGCTTATTCTCATGATCTCTGTGATAGGCAAATTGTGTAACAGAATTAGAGCTGGTATCGAACCCTCGGAGCGCCAGGAATTGCGTCACTGTAGATCCAAGCAGTTAATCTGTGAGGATGCAGGAGGACCAAAGAGATCCGGAACCCTCATTTTAGCCACACTGTCCGCGGTAAAACCTTTCCCCCTCTTCCGTCCACAGACTTGTTGCTAGAGCAACTATGGGCGTTACCAATCGGACGGCGGAAATACGGCAAAAAAAAAAAAAAAAAAAAAAAGTACACGTCTCCAGCCCGTCGACGGAGCCATTGCGCACACGCAGTAACTTTTTCTGGTTGTAGTTCGCATTCTGTTGGCGCAATCTGCGCCTGCGCGGTAGTAGTTACGCCCCTTAGCCTGCCTCCACGCCTGCGCAAATCCATTCACCGGTGGGGGCGGAACTGGGCCACGGCGATGCGCATGCGCAAACAGGACATCCGTTGTGGTTGCTTCCGGGAATTGAGGAGCGCGGGCCCGAGTACCTGTGGTGTAGTCATGTCGGCGTCGGTAGTGTCGGTAATTTCGCGTTTCTTGGAAGAGTACTTGAGCTCTACGCCGCAGCGCCTGAAGTTGCTGGACGCCTATCTCCTGTACATACTTCTGACCGGGGCGCTGCAGTTCGGTTATTGTCTCCTCGTGGGGACCTTCCCCTTCAACTCTTTCCTGTCGGGCTTCATCTCTTGTGTGGGGAGCTTCATCCTGGCGGGTAATGATTCCGTTAGTAATCGTGATAGTAATGTGCAGCTTAGGTGCGCTGCTTTTGACCGCAGTACTCTGTTTTATTTCGGACCCCTATCCTAGGTGGAGGATTGGGGAGAGCCGGGATTGTCCGCTCGCTCTGAGGGGGGAAGGTGAGGCTCAGAAAGGGTGTCAGGTGTCTGGAACCAAACAGCTGGAATGAAGTATCTGAAGAAACCAGTTCACGCTGCTGGGCGTTGGGGATCCACCTCACTTTCCGTTGGTCCAGGAGACTTTAGCACAACTTTAAAGTTAGTAGAGTTTTACTTAATTATTTGAAAGGCAGAATAAGAGAGAGAGAGAGAGAGAGAGAGAGAGAGAGAGAGAGAGAGAGAGAGAGAATGAATATGAGAATCTTCCATCCACTGGTTCGCTCTCCAAATGGCTGCAATGGCCAAGGCTGGGCCAGGCTGAAGTCAGGAGTCAGGAGCCAGGTGCTTCTTCAATTGTCTCCCAAGTGCTTGGGCCATCTTCCACTGCTTTCCCAGGCACATCAGCAGGGAGCTGGATCAGAAGTGGAGCAGCCGGGTCTCCAACCAGCGCCGGCATCGGCTACGCCAGAACACTGGCCCCGAGGTAGACTTTTAAAAAGAAAAACCCAACTCTGAATCATCGCTGTCACCTTGGCCTAAACGTTAGTAACTTCGAGTGAAACATTTCAAGGAAAGTGCGTGGAATATATAGGTGCTTTGTTAAATCATAGTTTACTCAGTTTTGGCTTTTAGCTGCTTCTCCTTGTTTCTTGTGGCTAGAGATGCTATTTCACTATCCTGAACTCAAACTTTATTTATGGAATTCTACTTTAGCTTTATCTTTCCTTCTGATTCGCAACATTTGGTAACCATGTAGATGGCCACATTTAAAGGAGGCTTTCTGTGTATTTTTGCTGAAATCTCACCTTTCTTGCCCAAGAAGGTTCAGTGGATACCAACTACAGTTTGGCCTAGGGAAAGTTAGCCAGTCCAGTTTATAAGTGGCCTTCCGTGGGCCTTCCAGTCAGTGGTATTGCCATCTGCTTGACTTTGAAAACATGCCGATTTATGTTTGCAGCGTGATTATCAGTGAGTTCACCAGTTTGTTTTTTCTTTTAAGATTTTATTTTATTTATTTGAGAGATAGAGTTACAGACAGAGAGAGGGAGAGACAAAGAGAAAGGTCTTCCATCCACTGGTTTACTCCGCAAATGGCCACAACTGGGCCTGTCTGATGCCAGGAACCAGAGGCTTCTTCTGAGTCTCCCATGTGGGTGCAAGGACGCAAACACTTAGGCCATCTTCTACTGCTTTCCCAGGCCACAGCCGAGCAGCTGGGACACAAACCAATGTACATTTGGGATGCTGGTGCCACAGGTAGATTCTTAGCCTACTGTGCCTTAGCGCTGCCACATCAGTTGTATTTTGAGTTGATTACAAAGTATTATGGTAAATGTTCTGGGTAGTACATCAGGTATATGACTGTATTCCTTGTCTTCAAAGAATTTATAGTCTAGTTGTGGTACAGACAAAATATGGCATTAGAATTGCCTGGAGACTTCACTTATAGTTGGGGCCTCCTAAAAGTTATAGATCTAAAAATCTCTACATTGACATAGCCAGTTTAGATATACCAGAGGTACTTAGATTTTTCAATTTGATCATCATCATCTTTGAGTTTTGTCCTGGGTGATCAAGACCTAGTTCTCTGTGGCTGCATCCTGGCCTTCAAGATGTGTTCCATCATCTGGTAGACCAATACACTACCTTCTGTGCTCTGCGTGCCCACCCAGTATTATTCATGACTTACAATTTTATTAGCCAGCCTGGAGAGGGAACCTTGATGAGAGCCTCTGACTGGTTTTGTTTGATGCTTTTTGTCTTCAGATCTGGAAGAGTAGAAGAACATGGGATCTGACAGGTGGTTTTAAAAAAAGAAGCATTCTCTGCCCAGGTCACCTTGGCTTCAAAAAATCCTCTTGGGTTAAGAATGACTTCAGTGCTATATGGATGAGTGTGATTTGCTGAAGAGTAGGCATGGACTAGAGTTAATAGATTGTTAATGTAATGAATCCAGAGGTTTTTATTATTGTTATTATTATTACTTTATTTGAAAGAGAGAGGTAGAGACAGAGAGGTCTTCCATCCACTGGTCCACTCCCCAATTGGCCGCAACGGCCAGAGCTGCGCTGATCCGAAGCCAGAAGACTGGAGCTTCTCCCAGGTTCGTGGTGCAGGGGCCCAAGAACTAAGGCCATCATCTACTGCTTTCCCAGGCCATAGCAGAGAGTGGGATTGGAAGTGGAGCAGCTGGGACTAGGACTGGCGCCCATATGGGATGCTGGCGCTTCAGGCCAAGGTGTTAACCTACTCCGCCACAGTGCCGGCCCCAAGCCAGAGGTTATTGAGGGCTCGACATTTGCTTATGCCAAGGCCTATGTTTAGCATGTTGTGTCTAAAATTGAGTTGGCCGTCTCTTTCCTTCACTCCAGTGAGAACTGGATGGCTTAATATTGAAGAAAATACCTAGTGAGAGGGAATGTTCATGTGGGGCTGATGGAGGGGGTGGAATCTGTTAGATCTAACAGATTACAGGGCCAGAGAAACGAAAGTGGCTTCAGAAAAAAGAATTCATGTCAGTTCATTGTTGTTACCCAGGGGTATCATTTGCATTTTTTTTTAAGATTTATTTAATTTTTAATTTGAAAGGCAGAGTGACAGGGACAAAGAGAGGTCTTTTCCATCTGCTAGTTTACTTTTCAAATGGCTGCAACAGCCAGGTCTTGGCCAGGCCAAAGTGAAGAGTCAGGAACTCCATTCTGGTTTTCCTTGAGTGGCAGGGGCCTAAGTACTGGGACCATCTTCTACTGACTTCCACGGCATGTTAGCAGGGAGCTGGATCAGGAATGGAGCAGGGGCCGGCACTGTGACACAGCAGGTTAAAGCCCCAGCCTGCAGTGCCGGCATCTCATATGGGTACCGGTTTGAGTCTTGGCTGTTCCACTTCCAGTCCAGCTCTCTGCTATGGCTTGGGAAAGCAGTAGAGGATGGCCAAGTGCTTGGGCCCCTGCACCTGCATGGAAAACCTGGAAGAAGCTCCTGGCTCCTGGCTTTGGAGTAGCTCAGCTCAGCTTTGGGCATTGCGGTCATTTGGGGAGTGAACCAGCAGATGGAAGGACTCTCTGACTCTATTTCTCTCTCTAACTCTTTTTTTTTTTTTTTTTTTTTTTTTTGACAGGCAGAGTGGACAGTGAGAAAGACAGAGAGAAAGGTCTTCCTTTTGCTGTTGGTTCACCCAACGGCACTGCGGCCTGCGCACTGCGCTGATCTGAAGGCAGGAGCCAGGTGCTTCTCCTGGTCTCCCATGGGGTGCAGGGCCCAAGTTCTTGGGCCATCCTCCACTGTACTCCCGGGCCACAGCAGAGAGCTGGCCTGGAAGAGGGGCAACCGGGACAGAATCCGGCGCCCCGACCGGGACTAGAACCTGGTGTGCCGGCACCGCTAGGTGGAGGATTAGCCTATTGAGCCATGGCGCTGGCCTCTCTAACTCTTTCAAATAAATAAAATTAAAACAAAAAAAAAATGAAGCAGCTGGGAGGCTTGCTTTGTTTTGCTACAATGCTGGCTCCTAATTTGTATTTTTTTTTTTTTTTTGACATATTGACTTTACTAACTCCTACTTTCTCTGCCATTTGTTAACCCAGATAAAACTGGAGATTGGTTTTTGTGGGAAATTTGAAATTCACGTGCTTGGCCTTTTTCTGGCAAAGGAAGCTTTATACCTATTTATGGTGCTGACATTTCTGTGGTATGTTCCTGCTGGAAGAGAATGGAGGAGGCCAGTTTGGGGGAGAAAGGATACTGTAGGGCATTATGTTGGAGGATTAGGTGGTGTTTAATGTTAGAGCTTTGAGTGCCAGGTCAAGGAAGTTGGGATGTAGGTAATAGGAAGAATCTGAGTTTATTATCAATTTTGAATAAAGGAGTAACTTAAAATTGGTGTTAGCATATAGGATGGATTGGAGAAGAAAGTTCCTTTATTTCTTTTTTGGCTATGTTCTTCCACTTCCTTTGCATCTGATAATTTTTCCTATCCTCTTTGGAAATTGATCTGCATATTTTAAACCAGTTTAAAATATTGCATCCCTTGGCGCTAGCATTGTGGTGCAGTGGTTAAGCCCTGGCCTGAAGTGCCAGCATCCCATATGGGTGCCGGATCAAGACCCGGCTGCTCTGCTTCCGATCCAGCTCTCTGCTATGGCCTGGGAAAGCAGTAAAAGATGGCCCAAGTCCTTGGGTCCCTGTACCCACATGGGAAGACCTGGAGGAAGCTCCTGGCTCCTATCTTAGGATCGGCGCAGCTCTGGCTGTTGCAGCCAATTGAGGAGTGAACCTGCGGATGGAAGACCTCTCTCTCTCTCTGTCTCTCCTCTCTCTGTGTAACTCTGACTTTCAAATAAAATGAATAAATCTTTAAAAAAAATTAAAATGCAGGGCCAGTTCTGTGGCTCACTTGGCTAATCCTCCACCTGTGGCACCAGCATCCCATATGGGCGCCAGGTTCTAGTCCCGGTTGCTCCTCTTCCAGTCCAGATCTCTGCTGTGGCTCAGGAGGGCAGTGGAGGATGGCCCAAGTGATTGGGCCCTGCACCCGCATGGGAGACCAGGAGGAAGTACCTGGTTCCTGGCTTTGTATTGGTGCAGCGCTGGCCGTGGTGGTGACTTGGGGAGTGAACCAATGGAAGAAAGACCTTTCTGTCTCTCTCACTAACTCTACCTGTCAAATTAAAAAAAAAAAATGCTGCATCCCTTTTATTTATTTATTTTTTTGACAGGCAGAGTTAGACAGTGAGAGAGAGAGAGAGAAAGGTCTTCCTTCTGTTGGCTCACCCCCCAAATGGCCGCTATGGCCGGCGTGCTGCGCCGATCTGAAGCCAGGAACCAGGTGCTTCCTCCTGGTCTCCCATGCAGATGCAGGGCCCAAACACTTGGGCCATCCTCCACTGTACTCCCAGGCCACGGAAGAGAGCTGGACTGGAAGAGGAGCAACCGGGACAGAATCCGGCGCCCCGACTGGGACTAGAACCGAGTGTGCCGGCGCCACAGGTGGAGGATTAGCCAAGTGACCTGCGGCGCTGGCCAAAATGCTGCATCCCTTTAAAAAGGCTGCTCTTGGTCCTGGTGGTATGAAAATGGGAGACGTAGCCACATTTATTATGTTACCGTGACAACATTACTGAGTCTGAATGTAAAGAGTTTTTTTAGCTCACACTTCTGGAGGTTCAAGGGCATGGCACCAGCCTCTGGTGCAGGCCTTGTGGTGGACAGCATTACAGTGGTGGGAGCTAGTGTAACCTGAAGCCAGAGAGGCTAGGCAGTGGTCAGACTTGTTTGATAACAACCCTCCTATGAGAACTAACTCAGGGTCCCTCAAGAATTACTTTATCCTGGGGCTAGTACTGTGGCGTAGTGGGCTAAATCTCCACCTGCACTGCCGGCATCCCATGCAGGCACTTGGGTTTGTGTCCTGGCCCTTCCTCTTCTGATCCAGCTCTCTGCTAATGCACCTGGGAAGCAGTGGAAGATGGCCCAAATGCTTGGGCCCTTGCACCCACATGGGAGACCTTGAAGAAGCTCTTGGCTCCTGGCTTTGGATCTGCCCAGCTGTGTCCACTGTGGCCAGTTGAGGAGTGAGCCAGTAGATGGAAGACCTTTCTCTCTCTATCCCTCTGTGTAACTACCTCAAATAAAATAATAATAATAAAAAGAATTTACCCTGTTGGAGGGCATGGCCCCAGTGACCTGAGAAAATCCCATTAGGTCTCACCTCTTAAAGTTCTCACCACCTCCTGGTACCACCATCCTAGGGACCAAGCTTCCAACACCTGCACTCTTGGAGACAAACCACATCCAAAACATAATACCATGGTTTCTAGAAGGAACCAAAAGTGTAAAATTGCCATTGCGAGATCTTTGTTTTGGATTAGCAAAGTTTAGTATAGTAGGCTTTAAAAGACCTCAGAGGCAGAATAATTTTCTTCTTCCAGACAAATTTCCGATATCCTCAGCTGCTGTTTACGTTATGTTTGGCTATCCCTAGAGGAGGACATCTGTCTTTTTAGTGTAGCATTCCATTGTTGGCAGCCCTTCTGGTTTCCTTTTCTACCTAACTGAAATCTCTGCTCATTTGAAATGGGAAACAGTAATACTATTCTTAAAATAGCCTTTGGTCTTGAAACCAGTTTTTTAAGTCATTTTACAACTTCTCTTGTATCATCTATGTGAAAAAATTCTGACTTTGAAAATTTAAAAAAAATTTTTTCATTTATTTGAAAGACAAAGAGACTGACAGATACATAGATGGAGATAAATCTTATACCCACTGGTTCATTCCCCAAATGCCTACAACAGCTAGGACTGGGCCAGGCCAAAGCTGGGAGCTTGGAACTCACTCCGGATCTCATGTGGTGGCAGAGACCCAAGCACTTGGGCCATCATTTACTGCCTTCCAGGGTACATATTAGCAGGAAGCTGAATCAGGAGTGGAGTCAGAACTTAAACCCAGGCAGTTTAATCTGGGGTGCAGGCGCCTAACCTGACGTCTTAACTGCTGTGTCACATGCCTGCTTCAGTTTCTACTTTTTAAGTTTTGTTCTGTAGATTACAAATCTAACAGCAGTTTGAATTTGAAAGAGAAAAATCTGAGTAGTTTTCTAACTCACGGGAGCAATTGGGCTGTGTGGACTGGTATGCAGCATCTCCTTTGGAATTATCCATCAATTTTGTGCATCCTAAATCCTAATAGTAACTCCAGCTATGGCTTTCTAAAAGAGTAGAAGTTCGCCTGATAGTCCTGTTTCTAAATAACTTTCATATCCATTGTTACCTCTTTTTCTTTTTTTTTTTGACAGAGTGGACAGTGAGAGAGAGAGACAGAGAGAAAGGTCTTCCATTGCCGTTGGTTCACCCTCCAATGGCCACCGCGGCCGGCGCACTGCACCGGCACACTGCGCTGATCCGATGGCAGGAGCCAGGTACTTATCCTGGTCTCCCATGGGGTGCAGGGCCCAAGCACTTGGGCCATCCTCCACTGCCCTCCTGGGCCACAGCAGAGAGCTGGCCTGGAAGAGGGGCAACCGGGACAGAATCCGGCACCCCGACCGGGACTAGAACCTGGTGTGCCGGCGCCGCTAGGCGGAGGATTAGCCTAGTGAGCCGTGGCGCCGGCCTCCCATTGTTACCTCTTAATCCTCTTGGGCTTCAATATCTCTTGTCTAGACTACTGTAATCATCCTTGCTATCTCTGGTGCCTTTGCTTTTAGTTTGTCTTTCCCTGTTTGCAAATCTAATTGGGTTATTCCCCACATAAAATTTGTGGTTCCTAAAGTTAAATTCTTTTTGTGGCAAACAAGTTCTTGCATGATCTGACCTCATCTCTGTCTCCATCTACATCTCTTGCCTCTGCCTTCCCTACTTTTTTGCTCCAGTGTAATTGAGCTACTTCCTGAACACATCCCCTAAACATTGTGATGTTTGAAGCTGTTTACCTTTGCTTGGGTGACTTTAAAATTCCTTCACTTTAAAAAAAAAAAAACAACTTTTATTTATTATTTATTTAGAAGGCAGAATGACAGAGAGAGAGAGAGAGACAGAGGTGGAGGTGGATGAGCTCTCTGTCTCCTAGTTCACGCTCCTAAAGACCACCACTGCTGGGGCTAGGCCAGGCCAAAGCTGGGAACTTAGAACTCCATCCACATCTCCCACATGGCTGGCAAGGATCCAAGTACTTGGGCTGTCTCCCTGTGCTTTCCCAGGCATATTAGTTGGGAGCTAGATAAGAAGCAGAGCAGTGGGACTGGCATTGTGGTGTAGCAGGTAAAGCTGCTGCTTGTGATTCCAGCATCCCATATGGGTGCCAATTTGTGTCCCAGCGGCTCCACTTCTGATCCAGCTGCCTGGAAAAGGCAGAGGATGGTCCAAGTGCTTAGGCTCCTGTTATCTATGTGGAGACCTGGAAGAAGCTCCTGGCTTTGGCCTGGGGCAGCCCTGGCTGTTGTGGCCAGCTGGGGAGTGAACCAGTAGATAGACGGTATCTCTCTCTCTTTTCTGTCTCTCTCTCGCTCTGTCTTCCCCCACCCCCCTTTCTCTCTGACTTTCAAATAAACTAAGAAAAAAAAAAGGCGAAGCAGTGGGGCTCTAAACCAGCACTCCGGTATGGGATGTTGTCCCACACGATGACTTCATCTGCTGTGCCACAATGCAGGCCCCATTCCTTCACTCCCTAGATCTCAGCACTAGTGCTACTTTTTCGGGAACCCTTCCCTGGCTCTCCCAGCAGATTTAACTCTTTCTCCTATGCTTCTGTTTTGCCATGTGTGTGTATGTGAGAGAGAGCGAGAGAGAGAGAGAGAGTGAGCATGTGCAAGCCCAGTTTTGTACTGTATTGTATTTTCTTTCATGAGTCTCTGGTAGGTGAGCCCTTGCAGGTAAGAGCTGACTTTGACCTTTCATTTCATATGGTAAACTGGGAGCATGCATATAGTAATTTAAGGAATGCTGAGCAAAAATGTGCCACCTCCTTTGCTGAGGTGCTAGGGATTTACCTGTGAAGCACATAGACACCATCCCTGCTGTCACAGGGTTTATAATCTGGTGGGAGATACAGACAAGTAAACGTGGGTATTGTGCTAATGGAGGATTATTGGTAAGAACAGGAACAGAATGGACATCTAACGCTGCCTAGTGGTCCTGCAGTATGCTTCCCTAACAGGTTTCACTTTCCCAAAATGTTTCATAATATCGCTTTTCTGTATTTCCTTTGTTCTCAGTTGATGATTTTTATTTATATATTTATTTTTACTAAAAAATAGACAGGAACCCTTCCTCTTGCTACCAGTGAATCATAGCAACCCACCTGCTTCTGTGCTCACACTCTGACTTACCCCACCATGGTCATGCTATGTCTCTTCTGTTGAAGGCCTGTTCCTTTACTTGTGCAGGTGATCCAGTCTTGTTGGATCTCAAGGACTCAGCTTTTGTAGTGTTAGCCCTCCATTCTGCATCATTAGTTTCTCTTTACTGAATCATTTCCATCATACAAATATGTTCTAAAGATACTCAACAAAAATTCCATTTGACCCCCCAGATATATTTCCAGCTACTCTCCTGTTTCTTCTCCATCGTCACAAAAATTCTTGAAAGAATTGTTGCTGTTTCTCTTTTCTTGCGTCCGTTCTTTCCCTGACCTATTCTTTGTGGTGTTCTGTCCTGACTTCACTGACGCTGCTCTGACTGTATTTGCCATACCTGCTGGTGGTCTGCTCCACCTTGCCTGACTGCTCAGCAGCCTTCATTTTCACGCGGTTTGCTTCTCGTCAGATACTTTGATCCAAAAGCTTTTATGACACCATCCTGCGTATTCCTCTCACCTCAGTGGTTTTTCCTTCCTACATTTTGTGACACTAAACTGGCTTGAGGGCGTGGTTCAAGATCCCTTCACTTTATTTCTTTGCTTAGCTGTGTCTTCACTTCCATTTGTACTAGCATTCTCTGCAGCTCTTTGACTCCTTAGTAACTCTTTTTTTTTTTTTTTTTTTGACAGGCAGAGTGGACAGTGAGAGAGACAGAGAGAAAGGTCTTCCTTTTGCCGTTGGTTTACCCTCCAATGGCCACCGCGGCCGGTGTGCTGCGGCCGGCGCACCACACCGCGGCCGGCGCACCGCGCTAATCCGATGGCAGGAGCCAGGTGCTTCTCCTGGTTTCCCATGGGGTGCAGGGTCCAGGCACTTGGGCCATCCTCCACTGCACTCCTGGGCCACAGCAGAGAACTGGCCTGGAAGAGGGGCAACCGGGACAGAATCCAGCGCCCCGACCGGGACTAGAACCCGGTGTGCCGGCGCCGCAAGGGGGATAATTAGCCTAGTGAGCAGCGGTGCCGGCCAGTAACTCATCTTTTTCTTTAACTCTACAAACCATTCTTCATGTTGCAGTTCTAGCAGCCTTTAAAAGTGCATATTTTTACTCATCTGCTCAAACTCTTGAAATATTGTTTCATAGCACTTAGAACCAAGTGCAGACTCTTCTCTGAGTCTTACAGAGCCTTACAGAATTTGGCCTTTGTCTACTTCCCCTTGATCATTATAGGCTGAGTGGTCTGACCTTGGTCTTTCTAGAACATTTCAAGATCATTCTTACTATCTAGAACACTCTATCCCCAGATCTTTCTATAGCTGCTTCATGACATTTCAAGTATTGGTCTTAAGTAGTGTCTTTCTAAGGAGGCTTTCTGTGATCATTAAATAAAAAATAGCTTCCCAGTAACTCTTTTTTAATCCTATCTTATTTTCTTCATAGCACTCATCACTACCTGATACTTCCTTGTTTATTTGTTTATGTGTTATATTTCTCTCCAGAGGTTTGTAAGTTTCTTGGGATCCAGCCTCCTTGTCTTGTTCTGTGCCATTCTTACGGCATCTGAATGAAGCATGGTACATAGCAGATGTTCAATAAATATTTTGCTCAAGGAATGAAAATATAAGGAGATAGAGTCAGAATTGCTGAACAGACTGCTTCAGGAGGCTGTAGATTTCCATCTTTAGACATGCTCAAGAAGATCCTGAAGGACCAGTGGTGGAGAAGCTTTTTTTTTTTTTTTTTTTTTTTTGACAGGCAGAGTTAGACAGTGAGAGAGACAGAGAGAAAGGTCTTCCTTTTTCTGTTGGTTCATCCCCCAAATGGCCACTATGGCCAGCCTGTTGAGGCCAGTGCGCTGCGCCCATTCGAAGCCAGGAGCCAGGTGCTTCCTCCTGATCTCCCATGTGGGTGCAGGGCCCAGGGGCCTGAGCTGTCCTCCACTGCCTTCCTGGGCCACAGCAGAACTGGCCTGGAAGAGGAGCAACCGGGACAGAATCCGGCGCCCCAACTGGGACTAGAACCTGGTGTGCCGGCGCCGCTAGGCGGAGGATTAGATTAGTGAGCTGTGGTGCCGGCTGCTTTTTTTTTTTTTTTTTTTTAATTTATTAGAAGGTAGAGTGTCAATGAAAGAGGGAGGGAGGAGGAGGGGAAGAGAGAAATCAGAAATCACACACACACACAAAACAGAGAGAGAGATATAGAGATCTTGCCATCTGCTGATTCACTTATTCCCTAAATGCCCACAACTGGGCCTGGGCCAGGTGGAAGCCAGGAGCTAGGAACTCAGTCAGGGTCTCCCAGGTGGGTGGCAGGAACCCAAGTACTCGGGTCATCCTCTGCTGCCTCCTAGGTGTGTTATTAGGAAGCTGGATCAGAAGGATGATGTAAACAGCACTCTGATACTGGTGTGAGTATCTCAAGCAGGGCCTTAACCCTTGTGCCCACTCACCCCTAGCACGAGCTTTAGAGCAGGTGTTTACCTTTTTTGTTCCTTGGTGCATATGAGGGATAGGATACTCTTATTAGTGATGAAGACTCTGGAAGTCTTGTCGTTCTCCTGGGGATGGTGTAACCAGATTCTGTAAGTGATGACTATACTTTGGAAAATGTCCCAGGTGATTCACACATTCTCATCTTACATACCCACCGTTTGCCATCTCTTGGTCCTGTTAATCGTGTTAATCATCAAATGTTGTTGGTGTTTATAACCCTGGAGGCCTTTTCTATCTTTGTGGCCTCTGATTATTTTTTTTTTTTAATGCAAATTCTGGTACAAGAAGTCTGAGGTGGGATCTTGAACTCTGCATTTCTCTTTAACAAGATTTGTTCATTTATTTGAAAGAAAGAAAGAGAGCGACTGAGCGAGAGAGCTTCTGTCCACTGGTTTACTCCTCAAATGGCTGCAAGGACCAAGGCTGGGCCAAGACAAAGCCAGGAGCCAGGAGGTTCTTCCAGGTCTCACATGTGGAAAGTGGAGGCCCAAGCATTTGAGCCATCCTCCACTGACTTCCCAGGCACATTTGCAGGGAGCTAGATGGGAAGCAGAGCAGGCAGGACCTGAATTGGTACTTCCATATGGGTGCTAGTGTTCTAGGTAGCAGCTTAACTTACTACACCACAATACCGGCTCCAAGGTCTCTGTTTCTTAACATTGTCATACAAATAACTTGGCTTACAATGATCATAATCATGATAACAGCACTTCATTACTGTGTTCATTTTTTTTTTTTAAGATTTATTTATTTACTTGAAAAAGTTACACAGAGAGAGGAGAGGCAGAGAGAGAGAGAGGTCTTCCATCGGCTGGTTCACTCCCCAGTAGGCTCACAGAGCTGCACCAATCTGAAGCCAGGAGCCAGGAGCTTCTTCCGGGTCTTCCACGTGGGTGTAGGGGACCAAGGACTTGGACTGTGTTCTACTGGTTTTTCAGGCCATAGCAGAGAGCTGGATCAGAAATGGAGCAGCTGAGGGGCCAGTGCGTGGCTCACTTGGTTAATCCTCTGCCTGTGGCGCTGGCATCCCATATGGGCACCGGTTCTAGTTGCGGCTGCTCCTCTTCCAGTCCAGCTCTCTGCTGTAGCCTGGGAGGGCAGTGGAGGATGGCCCAAGCGCTTGGGCCCCTGCATCCGCATGGGAGACCAGGGAGAAGCACCTGGTTCCTGGCTTCATATTGGCGCAGCGCTGGCCGTGGTGGCCATTTGGGGAGTGAACCAATGGAAGGAAGACCTTTCTCTCTGTCTCTCTCTCACACTGTCTATGACTCTACCTGTCAAATTAAAAAAAAAAAAGAAAAAAAGAAGTGGAGCAGCTGGGACTCAAACTCGTGCCCATAAGCGATGTGGGCACTGTAGGCAGCGGCTCTGCCTGCTACTCCACAGTGCTGGCCCCTGTATTAACCTTTGCAGAGTTTTTCTTTTGTCCCCTCATATTACTCCCAGTGCTCTCCCATATCCTCTACCCCATAACCACTGCTAATGATTTGGTATCTTTTTCTTCAGATTTTTTTCTAGATTCTACCTTAAAAAATGACCAAATAATTAACATATTTTAAAAATATGTTACATGTAAATAACATTTTTGAAAGAAACATGGGAGGTCTTCAAAAAGTTCATGGAAAATGGAATTAAAAGCACACATTTTGCATGAGTTTTGTTTTAGTACCCTCATATGGAATGAAATAATTGTTTTGATTTTTTTTTCACTGCATATCTTGATAACTTTGCTGCCAGTGAATAGAGAATTCATCTTATTTTGAACAACTGCATGGGATTTCACTGTGGGTCTGTAGTGTAATGTAACTAATCCCCTAGATGACATTGGGCTGCTCTCATCTTTTTAACTTTATTTAACTTTACAAGCATTGCTGTTGGAATGTCTTTGTTCTGTAAGAAACATCCCTTAGTTAGAAGGTGAAAATACTTGAAATATTAATAGGTATTGCCACTTGCTCTCCCAAACGGAGGAACCAATCTGTACTTCCCGCAGCAGGATTTTAATTGGTTGCCCTTGCTTCAGTCAGTGTCCTTCAGATTTTGAAGCGTCTGAGGTGCCTGCGAAGATCAGTGGTGCTTCCATAGTGTTTACATGTTTTAAGTGAATGAAAGCTGTTGCCATGGTGATAGACTCTGGAGAACTAGTCTGATAGTTTTCTGACCTTTGGATTAGATTTCAGTTCGTTGCCTTTTCTTTGTCAGTGATGGGATGAATGCTAGCCTGAAGCAAATTTGTTTTTTTTAAAGTAGCGTAATAATTTATCACAGGCAGAAAGATATTTTGGAAGTGTATACTCCTGGAGCTTCCTTTTCATGTCACTGGTGATTTTTGCTAATGTACCGTGTTAGAATCTAAGCGTATAGAATGGGGTAGTGAGAGCTCTCTGAAGAGTTAACGGCACAGGTCTCTTGACTTTCTTGAGACAAACAAGCAGCTACTAGAACTTTGAGTTCAAAGACAGCTTATCTACAGCTATGAGGGACTCACAGATGAACATACCATATTTACAATCCTTGCCATCCATTGTTATGCACATTTCCACTAGAAAATAGAAATTCACCTTTGCAAGTTTTTAAAAGCCTATTTTATTTGGAAGGCAGAGAGACAAAAAGAGACAGAGAGGGAACAATCTTCTGTGTACAGGTTCACTCCTTAAATACCTGAAATAGCGAGGGTTGGCCTAGGCTGAAGCTAGGACTCTAGAACTTAACATGGGTCTCACATGGGTAGCCAGGGCTCACGTACTTGAGCCATCACCTGCTGTCTCCTAGGGCGCACTTTAGAGGTAGCTAATCAGAAGCAGAGCAGGGACTTGAATAGGCACTCTGATATGGGATGCAGGTGTCCCAACTGCTTACTTCAGCCACTGAGCCAAACATCTGTCCTGAAACTCACATTTTAACAACTTTTTGTTCAGCTCAGTCCTTTTGTTGCTGCTTCAACTGCATTTCCATTTAGGTATAATGAAAAAATCTTTAACTGGGGCTGGTGCTGTGGCGTAGCAGGTTAAGCCTCTGCGTGGGGCACCAGTTCGAGTCCCAGCTGTTCTTCCAATCCAGCTCTCTGCTAATGGCCTAGGAAATCAGAAGAAGATGGCCCAAGTGGTTGGGCCCCTGCACTCACATGGGGGACCCAGAAGAAGCTTCTGGCTTTGGATGGGCCCAGCTCCAGCTGTTGTGGCCATTTGAGGATTGAACTAGTGGATGGAAGAAGGCCTCTCTCTCTGTCTCTCCCTCCCTCTGTCTGTAACTCTGCCTCCTAAATAGATAAATAACTCTTCAAAACAAAACAAAGCAAAACAAAACAACAAACCCTTTAACTTGGGAGATAAGAGGATTCTGAGGGGTTTTTGGTTATATATGTTTTTTTAAATTTTTTTATTTTTTTGACAGGCAGAGTGGACAGAGAGAGAGAGACAGAGAGAAAGGTCTTCCTTTACTGTTGGTTCACCCTCCAATGGCCGGCGCACCGCACTGATCCGAAGCCAGGAGCCAGGTGCTTCTCCTGGTCTCCCATGTGGGTGTAGGACCCAAGCACTTGGGCCATCCTCCACTGCATTCCCAGGCCACTGCAGAGAGCTGGACTGGAAGAGGGGCAACCGGGACAGAATCCGGTGCCCCGACCGGGACTAGAACCCAGGGTGCTGGCGCCGCAGGCGGAGGATTAGTCTATTGAGCTGTGGTGCCGGCCAGTTATATATGTTTTAATCTGAGTGAGTGTCTGGTTTTTAGTGTAACTCTAAGTCTTTTTTTTTTTCCTTTAACAAGCAGTTAATACAAAAATGAAGTGTACAACTTCATGAATTTTTATATTCATCCATTTAACCACCACCGAGATGAAGATATAAAGCATTACTGGAGCCAGCACTGTTGCATAGTGGGTAAACCTGCAGTGCTGGCATCCCATACGGGTGCCGGTTTGAGTCCTGGCTGCTCCACTTCCAATCCAGCTGCCTGCCAATGTGCCTGGGAAAGCAGCGGAAGATGGCCTAAGCGCTTGGGCTCCTGCACCCACATGGGAGCCCTGGAAGAAGCTCCTGGCTCCTGGCTTCAGATCAGCTCATCTCTGGCCATTGTGGTCATTTGGGGAGTGAGCTAGCAGATGGGAGACTCTCTCTCTCTCTCTCTCTCTCTCTCTCTCTCTGCCTCTGCCTCTCTCTCTAACTCTGCCTTTCAAATAAATAAAGCTTTTTTTTTTTTTTTTTTTTTAAGATATAAAGCCTTATCAGCACCTGGAAAGTCTGCATGCATCTTCCCAGTCACCCCTCCCTTCATGAAAGAGAAAAAGCACTGCTGACTTGAATGACCATAGATTTGTTTTGCTTAGTTTTAAGCTTAACATATAGGGAATCATGCAGCATGCACTTTTTGTGTTTGAATTGTGTTGCCTAACCTATTTGAGATTCATACCTGTTGTGTATAGTGGAAGTTCTTTTTTATTGCTGTATAATACTATGTTTGCATATGCCATACTTTATCCATTTTACTGTTGATAGACACCTAGGTTTTTCTAGTTTGGAGTTACGGGTATTTTTCCTATACATTCATTTGCAAAAGATTTATGTATATATTATTTGAAAGGCAGATTGACAAGGAGAAGGGGAGAGAGGGAAAGATCAGTTTTCCATCTGCTGGTTCACTCTTCAAATGGCTGCCCCAGCCTTTTGGGCCAAGCCGAACCAGGAGCCTGGAATTCCATCCAGGTCTTCCAAGTGGGTGGCAGGGACCCAAGTACTTGGGCCATCATCCACTGCTTTCCAAGGTGCATTAGCTGAAGTAGCCGGGACTTGAACAGGCACTCTGATTTGGGATTCGAGGGTCACAGCAGTGGTTTAACCCATTGTGCCACAATGCCTGTCCTATACATACATTTTAATACACATGGCAGTCATTTCAGTTAGTGTGAAATTGTTGTGTCATAGGGTTGAGTGTGCTATTTGTAGTCATAATTGTGTTATACCTCTAGGTAACCACATTTGTGTTTTTCTCCATGTAGTTTGCCTGAGAATACAGATCAACCCACAGAACAAAGCGGATTTCCAAGGCATCTCCCCAGAGCGAGCCTTTGCTGATTTTCTCTTTGCCAGCACCATCCTGCACCTTGTGGTCATGAACTTTGTTGGCTGAATCATTCTCATTCAATTACCTGAGGAGTAGGAGACGGGAATTATGTAAGTGAAGATCATAATAACCATTGTCCCATTGTGTTGATTTTAGGAAGAGAAATTAAATGGGTTGGTTCTGATCTCTGTTGGCAGTGCTCCCATAGTGCTGATAAAGACATTTGCAGAATTTTCCATTGGTCTGTAAAGTATGCATTAATAGCATCGTGATTCATTAGTACTGCCGCTCTTGGTCATTGCCTTCTCACTGTTAGGCAAATCATTAAGATAATAGAAAATGAATGTTTGCCTATAGCTAATACATTAATTTCTACACCAGTAGCTCCACGAACATAGCTCATAACTGGAAGAGATTTGAATTGTAGGTTTTGCTTTTAGATTTGCTCTTAGTTTTTTCTGATTTTGATCTGTGACTTTAACTGATGGGTCCTTGTCTTCATTGTACCTGGTACTCATTTATACCTGGCCATCTGGTGTACATTAAATGAAAGACTGTGGTCATTAGTTATGTGTCCTGAAGTAGAAATATATGAGGAAATTGGATTCACTGGGGAACATACTTTAAAATGTAAGAAGGGATGCTGTTTGTTTCATTTATCCTTTCCCCTTTTTTTGGCACTGGAACTGTTCTTTTCCAAACAAACTCTTATGTGGAATTCTGGTATAAAAAGCAAAAGTAAAGCTGGAGTTGTTTTGATTGACAGAAATGGACTAGCCTTCTCTGCTTGGCCTTGCCTTCATGTGTGATGTTCTTCCCCTCCCTCCTAAGCATAATCCTAAAACTCTAATAAGTACATGGGGTTTTCTAAACTGTCAGTCAACACTGTTACGTTATATATAAGGAAACATGGGCCCTGAGCACCCCAGGGTCTTCTCTGACCATGTAGTTAAGTGGTTGTAGACTAGTGCCTTTTTCCAGGAGTGCTCTTAGCTCAGTGTTCTTTCCAGTACCCTAGTGAACTTAGTGATGAACATGTGCACTGTTTTCTTTGCCCTTGCACTACAGAAATTTAATGTTGTTGTTACTGAGTAGTAGAGAAAAGACAACCTTAGGAAATACCATCATACTTGGGAGGTGCATATTCCAGGATCAGCCTCTTCTGTCCTTACTTGGAAAGCTCTCAGTTCTGTACTAAGCTGCAGAACTCTTAACACAAGAGAGCAGTCATGTGCAGAATACGTGCAGTAATGTGGCAGCGACTTCATTTTCTGGCATACATAATTAGTTACTTATAAGGATCCATAAGTCTTTTCCTTTGTATTGCCTGAAAAACACTTCTGTTAGTTTAGGTAAGGTTTCGTTTTTGGTAGTGATACGTTGACAGATGGTTTATTTCAGTGAAAACACTTGAGAACCATTTTATTCTGTTCTGATACAACTTAATTTCTTGGAGACCTGATTAAGATGAGTTTTTCCCCATCCCTGCCTCCACGTAGCCCTCCCTCGTTCTCAGCTTGCCATTTAATGCCTTGTTTTTAGAATACAGAGAAAAGTGGCCAGTGCCGCAGCTCACTAGGCTAATCCTCCACCTTGCGGCGCCGGCACACCGGGTTCTAGTCCCGGTCGGGGCGCCGGATTCTGTCCCGGTTGCCCCTCTTCCAGGCCAGCTCTCTGCTGTGGCCAGGGAGTGCAGTGGAGGATGGCCCAAGTCCTTGGGCCCTGCACCCCATGGGAGACCAGGAAAAGCACCTGGCTCCTGGCTCCTGCCATCGGATCAGCGCGGTGCGCCGGCCGCAGTGCGCCGGCCGCGGCGGCCATTGGAGGGTGAACCAACGGCAAAGGAAGACCTTTCTCTCTGTCTCTCTCTCTCACTGTCCACTCTGCCTGTCAAAAAAAAAAAAAAAAAAAAAAAAAAAATAAATAAATAAATAAAAAGAATACAGAGAAAAGTGAAATGTGGCTCTTGCTTTCAAGAAGTGAACAGTCTAGTAGAGCAGAGGCATGGAGGGCTAAGAGTTAAAACACAATATAGTTAGAGCCTCACTAAGGATCTGTGAGAGTCCAAGAAAGTGGCGACGATGCCATCTGTAGCAGGGCCAGCAGGTGAGTTATCTGAACAGTAGACAACAGCTCTTACCAAGTGCCAGTTAACTGTTACCAGTGGATAAGCTCGTGCAGCTGGGAGACTGACCCACACTGACTTTCTTTTTTAAAGATTTATTTATGTATTTGAAAGAAGTACAGAGAGAGAGAGAGAAATCTTCCATTTTTTTGCTGGTTCATTCCCCAGATGGTCGCAGTGGCCAGGGCTGGGCCTGGCTGAAGCAAGGACCTTCTTCTGGGTCTCCCATGTGGGTGCAGGGGCCCAAGCACTTGGGCCATCTTCCACTGCTTTCCCAGGTGCATTAGCAGAGAGCTGAATTGGAAGTGGAGCAGCTGGGGCTCAAACCAGCACCCATAAGGGATGCCGGCACTGCAGACTGCAGCTTAAACTGCTATACCACAGGCCGGCCACAGCATTGACTTTCTTATTAGAATACCATGAGTGGCTCTTGGGCCCTCTGGTAGAGGGTGCTGGAGAGGTTGTAAGTCTGGTTGCCTTACCTCAGGTTCCTGAAGTTCTTTTTGTGTCACTGAGTCATGGTGTATATTTAGGAATGGGACAGAGCAAACATTTCATGGATGTTCTCTAGGCTCAGGGAGATACCAAATCATGGGAAATTATGTCCCAGAGCTGTCGTGATTGGAGGAAGACTGCTGCAGAGAGCTTACTATTTCAAAATTATGACAAAAACAGAGACAAAAAAGCAGGCTCAGCAGGAACTGTGTACTGCAGACCATATTAACAACCCAAGGCCACCTGTTCAGCTGGGAATTATGGTACAGCAAAATCTTCCAATCTCAGTTGGGGTGTTAAATCATTCTATAGAGAGTATGCTCACACAAAAGTCATCCTCTCTAGGGATTGCCCGGAGTACTTGCCACAGAGATCCTTCATCTGACGTACACTACACTGTGCCCCTGCCAGTTTGGTAAATACACATTTATTTACCCCTTTTATGTGCTTCTAACTCAGCTCTATGTGTAGTGTGCCAAAACACTTTTCAAATAGTTTCCAGGTGAGCTCACAATATTTATAACAGCTCAGAAGGTAAGATTAAACAGATTGAACAGTCTCCATATTTTCCAACTGAAAGTTGGGCATAAAAAAATAGACATCTATAGTGTAACTGGTCTTGCCTGAATTTGAGGGTGACATTTAAAACAAGCAGCTACTCTGAAAAAGGCAGATCAAAATGGCATGGAGTTAAAAAATATATTCTCAGTTATCAGACATGGAGTGCTCACTATGTGTCATGTGTTTAAGTGCTTCTTGTTCCACATCCAACTCAAAATAACCTCACGAGGATAGGTTGCTCTTCCCATTTACATACAAGGAACTGAGTTCAGAGAGCCTTGCTAGAAAACTTAGCATTAATAAGACTCTTAATCTAGCCTGATTTCCAAAAGTAATTTTGTTGTAAATATATTATTTACTTTTGTGAGAGACAGAACTCTCATCTACCAGTCACTCCTCAAATGCTGGCAAAGGCTTGTGATGGGTGGGGGAGCTGGAGCCAGGAGCTGGGGATTTAACTTGGGTCTCCCATGAGAGTGGCAGGTACCCAGTCACTTGCTATCACCTGCTGCCTCCCAAGGTCTGCATTATCAAGAAGCTGGAGTCAGGACCCAGAACTGGGGAACTGAACTCAGGTACTTTGATGTGGGAGGTTGGCATCTTAACTGCTAGGCTAAATGTTGATCTCACAACTATTTTTATACTTCATTTTTGTTCAAGTTGCTTTATCATATAGTGTTTGTCAACTGCAGAGTTAAAGAAGCAAATTTAAAAAGAACCACAGTTTTGTTATCACTGTCTTCACCTTAATACTTACTTTTTTCATGGCCCAGGTGCTTGGGCCCTGCACCCCATGGGAGACCAGGAAAAGCACCTGGCTCCTGGCTCCTGCCATCGGATCAGCGCGGTGCGCTGGCCGCAGCGGCCATTGGAGGGTGAACCAACGGCAAAGGAAGACCTTTCTCTCTGTCTCTCTCTCTCTCACTGTCCACTCTGCCTGTCAAAAAAAAAAAAAAAAAAAGTTAATACTTACTTTTTTCACTTTTTTTTTTTAAGATTTATTTATTTATTTGCAAATCAGAGTTACACAGAGAGAGGAGAGGCAGAGAGAGAGAGAGAGAGAGAAAGAGAAAGAGAGAAAGAGAAAGTCTTCCATCCAATGGTTCACTTCCCAATTGGCTGCAACGGCTGGCGCTGTGCTGATCAGAAGCCAGGAGCCAAGAGCTTCTTCCGGGTCTCCCACGTGGGTGCAGGGCCCAAAGACTTGGGCCATCTTCTGCTGTCTTCCCAGGCCACAACAGAGAGCTGGATCAGTAGTGGAGCAGCCAGGACTCGAACTGGCACCCGTATGGGATGCTGGCTCTTCAGGCCAGGGCATTAACCCACTGAGCCACAGCACTGGCCCCCCTTTCTTCACTTTTATTATGATGGTTTCTAAAAGGCAGAAAAAAATACCAGTGTAAATGTGGCAGACACCCTTGTATTCACCACCTGGAATTAGCAGATTTTGAACAGATTAAACATGATAGGTTCAGCTATGTTCCCTTTGGATACCCTCTCCAGACCTAGTTCCTTTCCTGTCCTGTAAGACTTCATGGCAGTTTTGTTTACCCAGAACTAATAAAATAGCTAGATCTGTTAATATAAGTGTGTTTTCCAAACTTGAGACTACGGTATCCTGAACACATGGTCACAGATAGCAGTTTGGGACACCGTATAGTATAGTTAGCTACCCAATCTGATGACAGTACTGGATATAGGTCCAGGTGGTTAAGAAATGCTCCTTTTTTGTATTATAAAGATATAAAAGTAAAAACTCTTCTGATGAGCCTCTGAGCCCCAAGAATCTGGGCACACCTGAAGTGATGATCAGTGTTTGGCATGTGGCGGCAACCAAGTTTTGAAAGAATGTATGGTATGGAAGCTCAGCAGATTTACTTAAAATTTTGCATACTTTCTGTTGTCATTTATGTATTTTTTTTGTGTTGCTTTGTGAAATTCTTTAAAAAAATTTTTTTTCCATATTTGTTTATTTTGAAAGTAGAGTTAAAGACAGGGAGAGAGAGATCTTGCATCTGCTGGTTCACTCTCCAGATGGCCACAGCTGCCAGCACTGGACTAGGCTGAAGCCAGGAGCCAGGCATTTCATCTGGGTCTCCCATGTGGGTGCAGGGGCCCAAATACTTAGCCATCTTCTGCCGCCTTCCCCATGCCATTAGTGGGGAGCTGGATCAGAAGTGGAACAGCTGGGACATGAACTGGTGCCCATGTTGGATGCTGGCATTACAGGTGGCAGCTTTACCTGCTACACCACAGCCTGGCCCCAGTGACATTCTTTTAAAAAAATGTCAGCCTAGGGGTGGATGTCTGGCACAGCAGTTAAGATGCTGCTTAGGATGCCTGCTTTGTGTCGGAGTGCCTGAGTTTGAGTCTTGGCTGCGCTCCTGATTCCAGCTTCCTGCTAATGCACACCTGGGAGGCAGTGGAAGGTGGCTCAAGTACTTGAGTCTGTCTTACCCAGATTGAGATCCAGGCTTCTGGCTCTTGCCTGGCCTAGCTCCAGCTATGTGGATGTTTGGGGGAGTGAATCAGTGGATGTAAGATATCTCTTCCATCTCTCTTTCTCCCTCCTTCCCTCTCTCTCTTTCTGTCTCTCTCTCTCTCTCTCTCTGCCTTTGTGGAAAAAAGAAAGCCGGTCTCAGGTAGTTCTGAAGGAAATGAGGAAAAGAGGGACAGAACTACATTGGGTTACAGTTTGGGAATTCAGGTTCTGATGACCTGAGCTCTGGATCTGAGGAAGAGATAAACTGGGACAAACCCAGGTGGGTAATATGTGCAGCTCCTGGGGAGAGTGTGCCAAAAGCCTGTGCTAAAACCTTGTTAGTGCTGCTTTGTTTTTATAGTGGAGACCATTCTCCCACAGGTCTTAAAAATTCATAGTGTTTAATCTTAGCTGGAGCAAGGGGGCTGCAGGGTAGAACATTTTTAACCCTCACAGGCAGTGCTGTTTACAAACATGCAATTGTGTTGGCTTTTCGAATTCATCAGTTAAAATATAGTAATCTGGAGAATTACCTTTGGTAGGGAATCCAAATGTTATTTTTTTAGGTTCCACTGCCACCTAGTGGGGAGTCTGTTCCTGTGCTGGAGAATGTACTACTAAGCTGAGAGAAGTGAAGTGTCAGGGAGGAAACCACTGAACTGATCTTTGCAGTAGGACTTAGTTTCTTTCCAGGCATAGGAGGGCAGCAGAGGGCCAAGTGGGTTCAGATGCAGGGTCGGGGGTTACTTTCCATTCTGGCCAGAAGTGGGTAGTGTAGAGTTAGAAACAAAAGGGCAAGGAACCTTACGGTGGCCGAAGGGTTTTGTTGTACAGGGAGGATGCTCAGATTTCCGCTTTGTTTCCTTCTTTTGCCAGTGTGAGAGCTCCCTCTTTGCTTTGTTCTAAACCTTTTATTGTTCTCAACAATGACCTTTCACTGGCAATAATTTTTAATTTTTTGTTGGTGAGAGGCCCATTTAGTTTTTATTTCATTTTCACTTTGGCATTTCTACCTTAGACTGGATTCATTCCAGCTACCAAATAGGTTCCCCAGAAAGGAACTATCTTAAATTTGTAGAAAATCTGCTCAGGTAGGCACAATGAGATGTGTTTTTTTTCCTCTTGGTTGGAAAGTAAGATTAATTCTTTACTAATTATTCTTTTTTTTTTTAATTATTTTTTGACAGGCAGAGTGGACAGTGAGAGAGAGAGACAGAGAGAAAGGTCTTCCTTTTGCCGTTGGTTCACCCTCCAATGGCCATCGTGGCCGGTGCGCTGTGGCCGGCGCACCGAGCTGATCCGATGGCAGGAGCCAGGTGCTTCTCCTGGTCTCCCATGGGGTGCAGGGCCCAAGTTCTTGGGCCATCCTCCACTGCCTTCCCGGGCCACAGCAGAGAGCTGGCCTGGAAGAGGGGCAACCGGGACAGAATCTGGCGCCCCGACCGGGACTAGAACCCAGTGTGCCGGTGCCGCTAGGTGGAGGATTAGCCTATTGAGCCGCAGCGCCGGCTCAAATAAATAAATCTTAAAAAAGTGAAAGAGAATATGAAGTAGATGTGTGCTTATGAATTTCATTGCTGCCCCAACTCCCTGCCTTATCTTCTCCATCCTTCCAGCTCAGAGGACTCCTGCCCGGAGTCGTCTTCACTCCTTATGTTATCTAGGACCCTCTTCCCTGGTCTCTCGGAGCCCACTTCTAAAATCCCATCATTACGAAACTGCTCATTCCCTTTCCTGTCTCCCCCTGGCCCCTGAACTCCCTGAGACCAGGGAGCACAGCACTAACAGTGATGATGACATGTTTGTTGAGTGAATGTATGAACGAAGAAATCAATTTCAGCTGTAAGCAAAATAGCTCTATCATTGATTACTTGGATGCTAATGCATGTAGCAAGTGCTGTGGAGGAAAGGGGAAGGAAAAGATCCCGTGAGCGGCTGTGTAGTGGTGAAGAGCACGAGAAGTCAGGAGACCTGCATCATGGCCGTTGCTCTGTTAGCCAGTTGGATGGACACATAAGCTATCTCTGAGCAGCAGTTTCCTTGTCTGCACAGTGGAAATTGGCAGGGGTGTTCATAAGAGTCTCTTGTGATAAAGCCTTTCATTGCTATAATTTATGATGGTCCCTCTTGCGTTTGTTGAGGACTGTGCTGTTTTTGTGGATGCTTAGTTGGGTTTCGCTTTTTTCAGCAGTCGTTGCATTTTATCCACATTTCAAGATTCCCACTTTCCATTCTCAGGGGGGAGAAAATTGAAGAGTGACTACTTATAACAAAATCACTTTCCCAGGCTTGTAGGATTCACATACATTCTACATGTGCTTTTACAGACATTACCTTGTGTGAGTTTTACCACCTGCCCTGTCATGGAGGTAGACAGAATAGTAGTTGCATTTCACACCTGAGGCATTTAAACTTTGAAGTTTAAGTTGACTTACCCCGGCCCTGGAGCTACAAAGAGACTTAAGGGGGAGCTTGCTAGTTGATATTTGGCTTCCAAACTTTCCCAGTGCTGCTTCCTCTCCATTCAGGGACTTTATGGTGAATATATATATCTATATATCTTCCTGTTAGAAGGTTTTCATTAAAAATGCCAAACTTTTCTTTTTTAAATAGGAAAAATTTAAATAAAATTTAAATGAGAAAGATGGTGGATAAGAAAGGATGAAGACAGACTGTCTCAAATATCTCTGCAAAGTTGGTCATCATTTTTTTTTTTTAAAGATTTATTTATCTGAAAGGCAGAGTTACAGAGAGGCAGAGGCAGAGGCAGAGAGAGAGAGAGAGAAAGAGAGTCTATCTTCCATCTGTTGGTTCACTCCCCAAATGGCCACAATAGCCAGAGCTGGGCCTATCTGAAGCCAGAAGACTGGAGCTTCTCCCAGGTCTCCCACATGGGTGCAGGGGCTCAAGAACTTGGGCCATCTTCTACTGCTCTCCCAGCAGAGAGCTGGATCCGAAGTGGAGCAGCCGGGACTCAAACTGGCTCCCATATGAGATGCTAGCAATGAAGGCTTCGGCTTTATCCGTTATGACACAGTGCTGGCCCCAAAGTTGGTCATCTTTAATATGGTCAGACATATGCAGAATGTGTGTCTCATGAGGGTGACCCTGCACCAGTGCTGCCCAATGGAACTTTTAGCAATGAGATTGCATTCTGGGTCTGCCCAATACTGGAACCATTAGCCATATGTGATTTTTTAAAAAATGAGACACTTTAAAAATTTTTAAATTTTCATTTGATTTGGAAGGCAGAGGGATAGAGATCCTCTATCCACTGATTCATCCCCCAGATACCTGCAACAGCCAGAGCTGGGCCAGGCTATAGCCAGGAGTCTCATGTGGGTGACAGGGGTCCAACTACTTGAGCCATCACTACTGCCTCCTGGGGTGTGCATCAGCAGGAAGCTGGATCGGAAGTGGAGCTGAGCCTTGAACTCAAGCACTTCGATATAGATGTGGGTGTTCCAAGAGGCCATTTAACTGCTGTGCCACATACCTGCCCCTGTCTGTGTTATTAAAAATGGGGCGGGCTGAGAGAGATGAGGAACTGAATTTTTCATTTTATTTAATTTTAATAGAGCTTAAATAGTCACCTATGGCCTGAGGCTACTATAAGGTTACAGTTGTTGCATCTTTAAATTGCAAGGGTTGAGCTAGCTGATCTTTAAAAGCTCCTTTCATTTGTAGACATATAGGATCTATACCTTCTAAAACTGTAGTGATTCAGATTGAGCTGTGAACCTAGAATTCCTAAAGTATGGTCTTTGATTCACGTTATCTTTCATTTCTTTTTTAATTGGATGACCAGCATCAGGGATGAGATGGATTGGAAGGCAAAAATCAGTGTTTGATGGTATCTGCCCAGTGCTAGTGTCTGAATAGATGTGTTGTTGGGGAAGAATACAAATTCCAGATAGAGACGTCCCTGTCTGGCATTCTCTCCTCAATGTATGCAGAGAGGAATTATTTTAAACACTTCTTTGTGCTGCTCGCTTTCTTTTAAGATGATTAGAACAGACTGATAAATGGCACCGTGTTTTATGCATGGGGAGAACAGACTGAAGAAGTCACGCTAACTCTTCTCTGTAGGTGAAGGCACATTGTGCCTGTGTCGGTATCGGGGGAGGAGATTTTTATTAGTCATTCCCCCAAAACCTTTACGCCTTGGGTAGCAGTTGAAACCGTTCTGGGCTGGTGATTGGTCCAGTTTGCTTGAGCTGACATTGCAGAGCATCTCAGGGCCTCTGCTTTTAGCATAGCATCTGGTAAACCTATCTTTGCCTTACAGGAAGGGAAAAGATGGTTTTAAATAAGGTGTTCTGAAAATCCCTAGCAAAGACACACTGTTGTGACTCTGTTTTGCCCTCCACATGAATGACCTCCGTGCCTGAAGTTTAAATGTTTCACTTAATATAGAATCTCAATCCTTGATTTTTATACCAAGCCATATTTCTTCTGTAATCCTAAGTAAGCCAAGACTTTGTTCCCTGATCTGGCCTTATGCCCCTGTCCTTTTTCACTGCTAGAGCTGATGGCTGTGTGGGCTCAGAGTCCGCTGTCAGAGAGCTTGCTTAAGAAATGTGGTGGAATGAATAGATGAGTCTTCCCAGGCCCTTGTTCTTGTTTGGCACTGGGAACACTTTTTACTCCCTCCTTTTGTTTGTTCTTTTACACATTTCTCACAGTTCTACTGATAAAAGAATGTTCCGAGTTATGAGGCATTTCTCTAACAATTGTTAGTGAAATAAAAGCATTCTGGCTAGATAGGAAATCTAAAGTCTTTTTTAATAGCTCTGATGCTAAAATCTCCAGGTCACTTGAACAAAGTAAGGTGTTTGGTGCTCTTTTACCTACGGGGGTAGGAAAAGTAGTGTTTCCCAATGTTTTTCAAGTCATGGCATGAATAGATGGTTTTTATGGTACACTGCAGGAAAATCAGAAAAATAACAGGAGATCTTGGAGCTCCTAAGACCAGGAGGTCACTTTCTGCTATCTTGGAGTCTACTAGGTGGGAAGCCCCCACCGAGGGACTAGAAAGGAAGCCTGTGTTTCTGGGAGGAGGGTCTTTATCTCACATTTTACAGATCCCGGTGCATTCTGGCTCTTGTAGCAGTGCAGCCAACTTCTGGAGTTATTCTCCACCTTCTTGCCAAAAACAATTCTACCTTTAAAAGAAAAGTAAATTAGGGACCAGCTTTGTGACTCAGCAGGTTAAGCCGCTGCTTATGATGCTGGGATCCCGTTTTGGAGCATCCTTTTGGAGTCCTGGCTGCTCTGCTTCCAGTCCACGTTCCTGCTAATGTGCCCAGGAAGATGGCCCAAATATCTGGATTCCTGCCACCTATGTGGGAGATCAGAATGGAGTTCTGGCTTCTGGCTTCAGCATGGGCCAGACCTAGCTGTTGTGGTCATTTGGGGACTGAGCCAGCAGATGGAAGATCTCTCCCTCTTTGTTTTCTTTCTGTTTCTCTGCCTTTCAAATAAGTAAATAAATAAATCTTAAAAAATTAAGTTAATACTTAACTTTGTTTTGGTACTCTGTTATATATGGGATTGGGACTTTTTCTCTACTTACTTTCTTGAATCCTTCCTTCCTCTATTCCCCCTAAGATTGGATATCAATGCTTTATAAACATTCAGGTCCAGAAAAGCTTCCAGCAAGTCTCATATCAAAAGACCTGTGGAGCAGGGAGGTTAGAGTGACTAATGTAAAATAGCAGCTAATCATGATAGAACTTCATTTAGGACCCCTGTTTCCTGTCCCTAGGCCCCTTGGTGTACAAGGAATTGAGGTTTGACTATTACATTTGCTCCATTCTGGGTTTTCTTACCTGGCTTGAATATTGTCTTTTTTTTTTTTTTTTTTTTTAAGATTTATTTATTTATTTGGAAGAGTTACACAGAGAATGAAGGAGAGGCAGAGAAGGAGAGAGAGGGAGAGAGAGGTCTTCCATCCCCTGGTTCACTCCCTGATTGGCTTCAATTGCCAGAGCTGCACTGATCCAAAGCCAGGAGCTAGGAGTTTCTTTTGGGTCTCCCATGTGGGTGCAGGGACCAAGGACCTGGGCCATCCTCTACTGCTTTCCCAGGCCATAGCAGAGAGCTGGATCGGAAATGGAGCATCCGAGACTCAAATTGGCACCCATATGGGATGCTGGCACTGCAGGTGGCGGCTTTACCCACCACGTTGCAGCACTGGCCCCTTGAATGCTGTCTTGAGCTTAGGAACCCCATAACTGTCGTGTGAGTTTAAGAGTTGAGGATTTGAGGACGCATTTTACCTTTAATATTTCTTTCTTTTAGGTTCACTTTTGGACTTCCCTGGATAAGAGTTATTGAAGAAGGCAGCCTGTTGAACATGTGGATTTTCAGAAGATTGGTGTTTACTCTCAACTCTGATTTGGTATGCAGATGGAAAACCCCAAGAAGTTCCCTAGTTCTCTGTCCAAGCAACTTTGTAATAAACAGTTATTAATATGACCTCTGCCTTCCATTAAGTGTAACCTTTTGCCTTCCAAATTAAAAAGCTCCATGCCACTCCTCCATGTGCCTCTGGCTCTGTTATTTATTTTATTTTCTGTTGTCATCAGAATCCTCTTTTCCCCTTCAATCTTGTGTGCTAAACTCTCTACGAGTTGATAACTTGCAACAGTGAACCTCCGTCCTTGTTTTCATTAAGTGAATCTGAAGTTAATGACAAAAAGCAATGGCGACAACCTGGGAAATGGCAGTCCTTTGTCTTTTCCCCGGTAGGTAATCCCTTATTAATCCTTCCCTTGTTACAGGTGCTTCTGCTCTTAGGACACAAGGCATTCCTGGAACTGCATCATTAAGCACTTTGTTAGAAATTGAACCAAGTGTGTGCTTTCACATTTACATTTGTTTCAACATGCCTTAGTGGGGAAAATGAAATATGTATCTCTTAGGCAATGTAAGCAGAGTGTAAAAAGTGACGATTGTTTGTAGATTGATTTATAGCATAGGGCAGACTCCAAAGCATCTTCATGAATATTTTCTCATTTTATTCTTGAAGTTTTCTCAATCCTTGTTAGGTAGATTGGGAAGTCAAAGCTCAGATGTGTGACTTGCTGAAGGTCAGAGTTCATGGCAAAGCTCGGATAGTGCATAGGGCTGCTGACTGAGGTCTGAGCATATTTGTATGTATCATGCTAGCAACCCCCTTTGCATCATGGGTGCTATTAGCGTTGCCATGTCTGGGACACAAAGCTGTGCCAATGCCACTGTTTGATTTGGTGGACTGCTGGGATGGTGGGTTATGCCCTGATTTTTCTTCCATAGGGCTGCACGTGAGTATCATCTGGGAAACTTAAAATAGGATGCCAAAGCCCAGGCCAGTGAAGTCTTTGAGGGTGGCATCTGTAGTTTGTAAAACTACCCAGGTGATTTCATTGTGCAGCCAAACTGGATGAGCACAGCTCTAGGGTCTTGCTATTCAAAAAGTAGTCTTTGGCAATATTGACATCATTTAGGCAGCTGCTTGAAAAGGAGACTCCCAGGTCCCAATCTGAACCTGCAGAAGCAGAATCTTCATCTTAACAAGGCCCCCAGCTGATTAACAGGCACAATAAAGTTTGAGATCTGATCTAGAGCAGTGGTTTTCAAATCTGGATATATCTCACAGTTACCTGGGAACTTGGGCCTCTGTGTTTATTAGTGTTCTGCTTGATGAAATACCCTCACCAGCTGCAGATCAGGAGGCAGCAGGCTTTTTCTTAAATGAACAGGCAAGACTGTTCCAACATGCTTACGAAAACTGGCTGTTGGTCCGTGGGTCATGGTTTACCACTAAGGTTATGAATTAGCAGTTTAACTTGCTTTAACACTTATATACAGACATCATATAGCTTTCTCAAGGCACTAATGAGTAATTTTTAATCTATATTGGATGAACAGGAATTTTGAATAAGTGAAGTATCTGAGATTGGGCATTGTGGCACAGTGGGTTAAGCTGCTGTGTGGAACACCTGTATCCCATACTGGAGTGCCTGGGATTGAGTTCGGTCTCTGCTTCCAATCCTGTTTCCTGCTAATGTATACCCTGGGAGGCAGTAGATGATAGCCCAGGTACTTGGGCTCCTGCTATCCGTGTGGGAGACCCAGAGGAAGTTCCTGGCTCCTGATTTCTGTCTGGCCTGTCCCTGACTGTTACAGGCACTTGGGAAGTGAACCAGTAGATTGAAGAAATCTGTCTTCTCTGACTCACCCTTTCAGTCACTTTGTCTTTTAAATAAATAGATAAAATTTTAAAAAGTATCTGAACTGGGGTTGGTGTTGGGCTCAGTAGTTGAAGACGCTGCTTGGGACATCCTCAAACCATTCAGAGTACCTGGGTTTTGGTCCAGACCCTGATTCTGGTTCCAGTTTACTGCTAATGTGCACTTTGGGAGGCGGCAGGTGGTGGCTGAAGTACTTGGGTCCTGCCATCCATGTGGGAGAGCCTGATCGAGTTCGAGACTCCTCATTTGGCCCTGGCCCAGCCCTGACTTGTAGAGGGAACCCCCAGTGAAAGTGGCAGATGGAAGGTCTTGTCTCTCTCTGCGTCTCTGCCTTTCCAAGAAATAATAAAAATTCAGAAACCTTCTCAGAAAGTATCTGAACTTAAAGACAAATGGACTGAAAATTGGGGATAATAATTTTTATCAAGGAAGACAGTTTTTAGATTTTAATTTTTCATTTTTAATAGATTTTAATTTTCTCATACTGATCTTGATATACATTGGACAATATTAAATCCCATTTATCAGACCAGCTGTTGTTTTAACAGGTTGTGATTTACACGTCAGTTATCACCCACAGGAAACAATCGCCTTTGGCAGGGTTTTCACTGTTTACAACAGGGCAAAAACCTGGACTTGCCTTTGAAGTCTAGGATTTAAATTTAGTTATAGGTGACTAGTTTGTTTTTAGCTTCTGTTGATTTGCTCCCTGGTTCTTAATTCCCCATGCACAGAGGAATTAGCTGTGCAGCTGTTCCTTTAAGGAAATGTGTACCCTCCTCTCCTGAGCTGAGTTTCTGAATCTTAGGTGTTTTAGCTGAAGCATGTTGATGAGTTGATTTTGAGGTCTACTGTATAGAGAGTGAGGTATATTCTAGCGTTTGCTGCTGCCTCCAGCTTAACACCTCTACAGGGTGGTTTATTTTTATTTTATGTGCTTTTGTGGGACCGGAAGCCTTCTACCATAAACACTGTACGTGGTCTCTGTTCCCTGCTATTCTTTGCAGTGGTGGGAAGCCCAGCCCTGAGCACCTCCTGCCCACACATTTCCTGTCCCCTATCACATGGAAACCATCGCTCATGTTTTCTTCTCTTAGCAGCCTATACCTTTGACCTCTTTGATCACATCCTTTCATCTTGGGCTTCAAAACCCTTTTGTGATGGTTGGAAAATACTTGGGGAGGCCGAAGAGGGCTGTTCTTTGGTGTTGGAAGCTCAGTATGTAGGTACTGGCCTGTTACTAGTGACTGGGGAGCTTGGGCATGAAGTCAATGTGACCCTACTGCTCATATGTCTTGGTGTGTTACTCCTGTGGGCTTGGGCAACCTAGACTAAATTCTGAGGCCCATATGACTTTACAGGTAATTTTTAAAAATGTTAGCAAATATATGAAATGGGTTTCTCCAGTGGGAGAAGACACTTCTTAGAAGAAGGATCTCAGGTGAGGGAGAAAATAGTGGGAGGAAGCTTATGAAGGGTCAATATAAATTGTGTTTTATTTGCTTGCCCTGACTTCATAGGTGGGTCTGAGCTCATGTTAAGAGACATCTGTCAGTGGGATAAAAAGAGTATTTTCAAACCACCATCGAGACGACCTGAGGTTTCAGAAAGTACTTTGCCTGATCTGCAAGTGTTGATTCAAGGACCTGTTCTGCCACTTTTTGTCTGTTGACCTTTTGTCTCTAAAATTTAGCAAATGATTAATCAGGCACCAGGGCTCTGTGCTAGACAGTGCATGGGATTAAGAAGATAAAACAGACCTGTGTCCAGGAGTGTCTGAGCTAACAATGAGCATCTGCCACACATCTGGCACAATGTTAGTGCCCTCTGGTTCATGCTTCCCTACACTCTGAGCAGACAGGTGGGTGTTCCTCTGCAGATGAGCTGTAGGACTGTGGTGGTCCATGGCAGGCAAGCCTTGCTCTTCCCTGGGAGAAGTGGAAAGAAAGATCTCGTTAGGAGCCCAAAGGAGGTCTGCTGTTCTAGAAGTCACAAAAACAACTTTGTTTTTAACTTTTTACTGAAATTTTCACACACACACACGTCCATAGACAGTGGAATAAACTCCTTGATACCTAACACTCAGCTTCAACAGTATCTCCTTTTCATCCCAGTCTGGTTGCCGGGTTTGAGTAAGAGCCATCTGGTAGGAGAGCTCATTCTTTGTGCTTTTCCTTCCTTCATTTAGCTAACGAGTATCTGAGTGCCTACTATGTGCAAGGTGCTAGAGACACAGAAATGGGCAGGAAGGATGAGGTGCCTCCCCGAGTCCTTAACGCCAGTGGGGAAGAGAGGCAGATCAGTGTGTAAGTGGAAGGATGCGCTTGTAAGTGGGGGAAAGGAAGTAAACTGTTGTGATAGGAAGTGGAGTGGGAGGGGGCTCGGAGCATGTGGGGCTCAGGCGGAGCGGAGTGAGGAGTGAGGACGCGCAGGAGGAGTGTGTCTAGACAGTTCTGCATTAACCCTCACTGCCATCTGGTTGAGTAGTGGAGTTTGCATGGGAGAAAATAATGACCTCAGGACACACTCACATCAACAGCTGTTTGCTGAAGGAGCGTACAGCGCTCTGTTGCCATTCTAACCTAATCCTAAGAAGGAATCAGTCACAAAGGAGGAAGGGACACCGAGACAGAACATGAGTCGCTGGTCTCCAAGGGTCCTCAGGACTCCGGGCAGTTTGTGCCCTTTGCTCTGTGGTGGCTGCACCGAGAGCCCCTGGGACTTCTGTGTCCACAGAGCTTGGCGGGAAGCTGGGGGTGGGATGGCGGGAGTCTGAGCCCAGTGCAGCTCAAGGCCTGGCTCACTGTGAGCCTACCCAGGCCACATCACCTGCTTTCTACTTTGTAAAAAGAGGAGAGGACTCTCTGCCTGCTGCTGGAGTTGTGAAGATCAAAGGAGATGTTTGCTTTGGTGTTGTGCAGACCAGGATATGGTGAATCAAGACTCCAGATAAGGATGTCTCCCCACCCGTGTCCCTTGGTAAACCACTGCAATAACTTGGGTCAGCAGGAAGGAGGGCGGAACCCCCAGATACTGATAAAAATAGGGCCTCGCAGTCTCCCCTGGAAAGGAATCCCTTTTAAGGTTCCTTAGTTTCCTCCTGTCAAGGCTGGAAGCATGAAACGAAGACCAGTCGCTCACCACTATCTACACCACATCTTTCATCTGCTTAAATTCTCTTAAGTCCTGCCAGCCTTGTCTTCTTACATTTATGTGATCTTCCTCTAATAGTTTCCTTTTTTCTCGATTGCTGAATTTTATGTGGGTGGTTCAGGGGAAGAGAAGACTGGCCCTCTCCCTTGCTCCTCAGTGGGATTTTAGGGAGCCTTTGAAAATGCACAGGGCCTCTTCCTTGGGTCCTGTTGCCTCTGGAGTAGGAGCAAGCCCACATTGCCAGGGCAAGCAGACACCGGGCTCCTCTGCCGGCTGCAGGAAGTCTGGCTCCATCTTTCAGATTTTGTGTCCTCCCTGGGGCTCTAGGGGCCTTGTTCTTCCAGAGGGTGAGGCGAGGGATAAGAATGAGATGGTCAGGGATGGCGCAATGAGGCTTTGGGGAGGCCCCTAGAGCTCTGAGTCCCGCAGTGCCTGCTTGTCCTGTAATCCTACCCCTCGCCCCCAGCAGGCTCTGCCGAAAGCCCGAAGCAGGAAGCAGGAAGCTGTGGAGGGAGCAACAAAAATGCAAGATGGTGCCACAAGAACCTCCCAGGATCATTGTGAGGGGCGATGTGACCATCCACTATGGAAAACACCGATGAGTGGGGCTCCTGGGGGCCTGAGTTAAGCAGGGACCTCTTTTGTCTCAGTGTGGTGGGCAGTCTGATGGAGCTCAGCCCATCTGACAGCTGGGGTCAGTTGGGTCATGGAGCATCAGTCTGTCTGGGCACGCTGACACACCACTGCTTCGTGCTTGCCCTGGGATTCTAGTGCACTAAGCATTTCCACACTCACAATCTCTTCTGAACCTTTCAACGTTGACAAGTAGGTGGACAGGTATTTTTATCTCCATATGAATAATGAAAAATTGAGACTCAGAAAAGCTAAAAGCCCTCAGAGAGAAGGCTGGGTTGGGGGGAGGGTGCTGGGAGACTTACAGATAAACAGCTGACTGCCCTGACTGCCGCTTGAGGACCTGCCCGATAATGGAATCGCAGAAGTCTCTATCACGCGACTGTAGCCATTGTCATCTCTGTGGATGCTCAGGTACGGGCATGCCTATGCATCTATGTCCAGGTGCTTACTGGACTATTCGCTCCTTGAAGACAGAAACTCCTCTCTCTCTAATGGGAAACAGTTCTTTACTGAGATACAAAAGGCACTTATCTGTGATGGGTGTTTGGAGCTGAAGTTGGGCTGCTGCTTGGCGACCACATCCCATACTGGTGCACTTGGGTTTGATTCCTGGCTTTGCTCCTGGATCCAGCTTCATGCTAATGCACACCCTGGGATGGCTCAAGCGCTTGGGTCCCTGCCACCCATATAGGAGACTTGGAATAGGTTCCAGGCCCTCGGCTTCAGCCTGGCTCAGTCTTGGCTATTGTGAGTATTTGGGGAATGAACCACATGTGAGACATCTCTGTCTCTGCCCATCAGTGACATAAATAAAAAATTTAAAATTCTCGCCCTACTCTTAGGTGTGTGTTTGACGTATTCTGACAGGTGTGGCCACACCCAGTCAAGACCCAGAGCATTCCTACCCCCTCCCCCATGCCGATCCCGTCACCCAGGGGCAACGAGAGCTCTGATTTCTGCCACTGGTGACCCCTTTCTCCTGTTCTTGAACTTCCTTGCTGTGCAGTCCTTCAGTTTGTACAGAGACCAAATCCCTAGGGCCTGGCGCAGCGTCTGGCACACGGCCTGTGTACTCTGTGAAAGAGGGCCCTGGTCCTTGGACTACTCTGGGAGAGCATGGGGCCTGCTGGGAAGCAGGCTGTGGGGCTGAGGCCGGGGAAGCTGAGGATCCTGGCTCAGCCCAGGCCCCCGGGGAGGCTCCCTGCGCCCCCGTCTGGGTTCTCTATGTGGAGGGAGCCCGATGGTCCCCAGCAGGCAGTGAGTGCCCCCTGCTGCCTGCTGGGCCTGACTGCAGACCCTCCTCTCCTCTGGGGATGGGACAGGATCACACAGGCCTGGAGCCCAGGGCAGTGACTGGCACAGGGTAGGGATTTGTGGAAGGAAAGTCACCTGCCCCCTTTTATTTTCTCCCTTCAGAAGAGGTTTTCCTAAGCATTGGGATCTTTTCCTCCACAGACTTAACAGACCAAGGGAGAAGAGGTGTTTTTGGTGGAGCGCTGCTGCCTCCAGGTGGACAGCCAGGGACACTGCCACAGAGCAGGTTGTCCGACCTGGCCTGTTTCAGGTCTCCGGTTCTGTGGCTCTTCTCCCGCAGAGTCCTGGGTTCCTGGTCCCTGAGGGGCAGACACCCAGCGGCACTTTGGCTGTGGTCTGGAGTGGGGGGCGAGCGAGGGTGGGGACTTCCTTAGAGAACCAACCCGGACCATGTGAAGGGGTAGATGTGGCTCCTCACATCCTTCCCTCCTGACCCTCCCTCCCAGGGATGGCTGGACTGGACGTGGCCTTGAGGGTCTGTCCCATGCTAAGCAAGAGTTCAATCAGCTGAGACCCAGGTTTGATCCGGAGGCTTGGTTTGCAGTGGGGGTGGGGGTGGGAGTGGTAGAGGCAGGGTGAGGGAGGCTCCTCAGGGGTGGGGGTAGGGGAGCAGGCAGCACCTCCCCCGCCTGCTGCTGTGCCTGCGTGCTAGGCAGCCAGCTGGCTCTGTGGCCTCCTTGTCGCACCTGTGGTTGGGTGGCGGTGTAACGGTTCAGCCTGCCTCGCCTAGACACGTGGCAGGGGCGATGCTATCTCTAAGGCAGTATTTTTACCTCTTCTTTCCAGAGGATGTGGCTTCTGTGGGAGAGCTTCAAAGAATGCTTTATGTGCCCCTCTCAGCAACACTGACGTCATGGAAATGGGAGGGGGCTGCCCCAGCCCCCAGACACCTGGAGGGAAGTGGGAGACTTTTTCCACTTCCTGTGCTACTTCTGGCTACTGACTCAGTGTCTGACCTTTTTATTAATTTCAGAATTCAGCTCTGTGTGTGACACCCAGAGAAAAACTCATGCATGTGTGTGTGTGAAACAGACCCCTCCCCCAACCCCCACCCAGGTGGGCTTGGCACAGAGGCAGGGTGATGGCAGTCCTGCACCCTCCCTGGCAATCTGCATTTATTAATGAGATGACAGCACTGGATCTCCAAACGGCTTGCTCCCCACCTTGGTCGCAAGCTCTTCTTCCCACACATTGCTTGAGGAGGTGGTTTGGAGGTGGGACTCGGGGTGGGACATGTGCAGCAGGTGAAGTGGAACTGTACAGTATCCATCGGCCCTGGGCCTTGGTGTGACCAGGCACGAGTGGAGCTCAGACCCCTGGCTGCCCTGTAGCTTGCCCTGAGTAACTGTCCTGTGGGCTTCCCGGGACAGAGAGGACCGTCTGGGCACTGCCCTGGCCAAGGGGTCCCCGTGCAGGTCTGGCTTTCTCTGCTGGTTATGGACAAGTTTCTCAGAGCTCCTGGCAGCATTGTAAGATAGTAGCTCCCCTGGCCACCTCCTCTGTGACCCCCACTTCCCCTTCTGCACGCCCCACCCCTAATCCCAGCTCCTTGCCTGCGGCCTAGCAGCACTAATCATCCATTTGTGCATCTGAAGGCACCGGGCTAGCTTCTGGGAACACACCAGTGAACAAGGCTCACTTCCCAGCCCGAGGAGCACCAGGTGAAGGGGACTTCCTGCAGGGATGTCCCCATGGTGAACCTGAAGGCCCCACATGCTGGCTTGCCCCTTTTCCTGCCTGCACTGTGACTCCAGTTGCACCAGGAGGGCAGGTCTCTGGGGGATGCTTCAGAGAATGCTCTAGAATCTTAGGCCTGTGGTCATGGGAGGGGTCATTTGGACCATTTTTCTGCCTTCAGAGAGGGCCTGCACTTAAGCCTCTCTGTACAGAGAAATCCGTGCTATACTTGGCCTTGCTGGATCATCAGCTTTCCCAGGCTGGGTCCAGACTGGTTGGGTGAGCTGTCCCTGCCCTGCTTATGGGGCCTGGCACAGTTCAGGGCTGGGATTTCCATGAGCCCAGACCAGGTATCCTCCAGGAAAAGCAGTGCCCAGCCCCTTACTGCTGCACCCTTTGCCCTGGGCCCTGCTGCACTGACCTTCCTCATGGGCACAGGAACCCTTCTCCTGGGCCTCCCCACGGGCTGCTTGAATTCTCCTGACATCCCAGCTAGGCCCTGGGGCCGGATGTGTCCCCAGAGCAGCCAGAGAGGGAGGTTCTGCCTTTACCCCCAGCTCTTGCTCACCTTCAGCCCTCTTGTTCCTGGTCCAGCTCTCTGACCTCAGTCCTTGCTGGCTTTAGGTTTACCAGCCTCAGACAGGAGGGAAGCCTTCCTCCTGGGATTGAGGAGCTCCTGGTGGTTGGAGATTTTTTTCAGGGGTGGAGGTGAGCCTGCTCCCGGGATGGCCTCCCACGCTTGCCCAGGCCTTGTCATCCTGCGCCTCGACTCTGGCCAGGCCTGGAAGGAGGAGGTCTCAGCCCCTCTGTGGGTGGGGGGTGTGGGGGGGCGTCTCCTGTCCCTGCCACACTGCTTGGTGTAATTCCTTGGGTAGTCTTGGGGGTGCAGTGACTGCTGGACTCTGCTATCCAGGGTGCTGGCTGGCATGGCTTCACAGGCTGGGCCTCTCTGAGCCTCTCGGCGGGGTCTGTCTTTGGCCCTTCTCTGCCTTCCAGGTTCCTGTCCCCTGTCCCAAGTCCCCGAATCCCCTTCAGCTTCGGGATCCCTGTGGCCAGCTCTCAGGAACAGACCGGCTGCTCACCCCCCATACCTCCCTCACCTGTGTTGGTTTTATTTGGAGCAAAGTGAGTTATCGCTGTAGGGGGTAATTTGCCCTGAGTTTTTAATGGTTGATAGAGGCTTGCTCTATTAACCCTCTCAAGGGCATTGTCACTTAATACAGGGAGGAAAATGCTTTAATTAAAAAATTCCCAGTGTGGAATCACTGGTGTGGCGTCAGACTGATGGGGAGCCAGGGTCCCGCTGCAGTTCCTTGCAGGTGGCAGATGCACATTTGGGAAGGTGTGGAGAGTGACCTTTGCTATAATGGGATCGCCCCAGAGACTTTGCCCTTTAGTGACCTTTAAAAGGCTCGTATTTAGGATGGAGACGAGGTGGCTTAGAAAGAACTGGCAATTCAGTGACGACCCTTGGTAAGGCTGACCAGGGGGTAGGACCGTGGTTCTTGTTCAACGGGGGTCACAGAGTCAGAGATACATGGAGCTGGAGGTAGCCCCCGTGCCTCCCTGACATTTCATGGGTGGTGACTCTGTCACTCTTAAGAGGGGAGAGACGTGTCTCAGGTCACCTGTCCAGGCTGGCGGCACTGTCCCTAGGAAAAGGAGCAGGCCTGCACCAGAGCGAGAAGGATTTGCATATTTCTGGCTGGTGTGGTCAAAGACACACATGGAAGTATGGAAGTATTTGGGGATGGGACCCCTCCCACCCCCGGAAATTAGGAAACCCTCGGCTTTGGGTCTTTGTGGTGGTAGCTGTTAGGTGGACAGCTGGTTGGCTGGTCTCTGAGTGTGTTTCTGTCAGCATGCACAACCTGGAGAAAAGTGCTCTGGCCCCAGGAGTTGCAGGAGGGAGAGTCACGTGCTTTGGGGTCCCAGGGAATCTTCTTCTCGTCCCCCAGGCTTTCCTTATTCTCATGTTCAGGATGGTGGGGGTATAAAGTCCTGCTGGGGTCACAGCCTCCTCCCACCCTGCTTCTGGCTGGGCATGGAGCTGGGACCTGGATAGCAGAGTGGTGGGCGGTCCCTAGCCGTGACGATGTGGGGCCATGCATGGTTTGGGCAGAAATCCAGTCTGAGAGGAAAGACGTGGACAGCATTCTTGGAGGGCAGGAGACAGTGGGTGGCATTTGGGGACACTTGCTGTGTGGTCCTTGTCAGCCAGATTTCAGCTGCCAGTCACCATGAGCCACGTGGGCCAATTTCCCGCCATGGGCGGCCCCGTGGTGTGGCATGAAAACAGAAAAGCAGGGGCCTGAGCTTTTAAGAGGGTTTTCCTGGCCCCCAGCACAGCCAACCGAGTGGAATTTTTCAGAGGTTACTCCAAGAAGAGGTTGACTTTAGCTGCTTGTTAAGTTGGCGTGATGGACAAAAGCCTTGGTTACTCTCTGCCCAGCCAGTGGGCAGCAGCAGGAGACCCCAGCCACACCCAGGTAAACAGGAGCACAACCTCTGGTCTTCTAAATCATTTTTAATATGTTACAGGCAACAGAATGACAACGTGGCTCAGATTATACAGCACGGCAGGGTCTAGATAGTAAGCCCTCCCCCCCCCCCCATCCTGGATAAAATCAATATGCTTCTTTATGAGTACTATTGAAAAAAATACAAACATTCTTCAGGAGCCAGAGTCCAAGAGAGTCCACAGGGTATGGTGGGAGTCGGGGTAGGGGAGGGGGTTGTTCCATCATCTACGGGGACAGTAGGGCCGGGCTCTGGGGGAGGGGAAGGAGTCTCTTCAAGGCATGGAGAAGCTTTGGCCACCCCAACCCTTGCTGTGAGCTTCAGGCAGTGAGAAGCAGCAGAAAGGGGACAGGGAGCGCGGGGTGGCCACGGTGTTTGTCCGCTTGTCCACAGTCTTCATCACAGATCTGGTAGGATCCAGCCAGCACATTGGTAGGTAGGGGAGGGCAGAGAAGGGGTAGGAGCCTTCCTCTCCATGGTGGTGGGGAGCACCCCTCGGCTTGCGGAGGGAGCGAGGCTCTGAGTCTTGCTGACCTGGGAGGAGGAAGAACAGAGGTCATGTTGAATGTGAGGAGTCCCCAGCAGTGTCCGAGCCGTGAGAGCAGTGGCCCCCTGCTACAGCTCTAGGGGCCATGGGGCCGGGGTTCTTTGTGATGGTGGGGGATGGGTGTATATGTCAGGGACGCTGGGCAAGGCGGGCAGTGGAGCTAGGATTAGGGTGCACTCTGGGTGTGGAGCTGGGGGAGAACACGAGGCAAGGATTGGGGGCCGCTGGGCTGCTGAGGGCTTGTGTGGAGTCTGGGTCTCTGTTCTTCCACTCAATGGCTATGCGGACTTTGATGTTACCTGGCCTCAGTTTCTTCATTTCTACAATGGGGGTGGTGACAAGTGCTCTTCACACCTCAGGGGAGAGATGGCTCAGCTGAGGAGGCTGAAGGGAATGTGTTTCGGGCTACATACTTGTTGTTGCGAATGAGCGGAACGTGTCACAGGAAGAAATGCAGAGCTTGGCAGGCCCAGGACTTCAAAGCGAGACCCCGTGGGGAGTTTTGCTCGCAGAGCTTGGGCCCCCCCCCCCCACTTGCAGCGCCGACGCCCCCTCACCTCAGCTGGACCACAGCCGCAGTGTCATGAGCAGGTTAAATCCAGCCACCTTCAGGAGGAGGAGGCGCAGCCCGATCACTGACAGGTTTTGAAAGTTTAGGTTCATGTCTGTAAAACCAAGGGGCCACAGTGGTTATGGGTGGGCACGGTGGAGGTCTGCCCAGCTCCAGGTGACACAACGTGGTTTTCCCCAAAGCAGAGCGGGGCAGTGGGGGTGGTCTTCGGCCTGTGTGCATGCCCCTTGCAAGTATTCTTTGTGTGCTGCTCCAGGGTCAACAGTAAGAGCGCTGCACGGGGCGCTTGTTTCAGTGCTGAGCCTCTCTGGGCCCCGGGGGTGGGAGTAGGTGCTCAGAAATGAACATCACGGTTCCTAGGCCCCTCAGTGAGAACCTAGTGGCTGAGCCGCAGCGGATATGACTCAGTAGGGCCAACTCAGATGGAAACCGCTATGGGCCCAGGGTAGGTGGTGAGGGGTGGAGGAGGACCCTGGAGAGACAAGACCACTGCCTACAGCAGACAGGAGGACTGCTGCTGTTCTGGGCGGAAGATAGAACCCCTGGCTAGGCAGGGACCATCCGGGGGACCTGAGTTCAGTGCTGTACATAAGGGAGTCAGGCTGTCCACAGCAGGGCCACCCTGCTGCTCTCTCTGGTTCTCCTCACCACAGGGCTATGGAAAGGGACACAGAGGCCCGGGAATGAGTCATTGGTCCAGTAAAACGAGAGACCCATCCTCAAAGCACTTAGAAGGGAAAGGAAGTTAGACAACGCTGAGAGGGATTCAAGAGAGACCTGGGTAGCTCTGGGCAGTCTCTAACTGCTGCTCCTGTTTCTCACACTTTTCCTTCCCAGATCCACTAATTCTTCCAACCTCCCCTCGCCAGTCAGGGTGACTGTGAGTCCATCACGTCCCCAGCCCTGTGCCAAGCTGGGCTGCACCCCGCTCTTACCTGTTTCAAAGCTTTTCTCTACCAACTTGGCATCACAGGACGCATCTGCAAGGAGAAACAAAGACATTTTCTTAGAGTCCAGAGCATGCTGCCTTTCCCAGCCCAGACCTCCCTGGTGTTGGCCGGTGAACATCTACAGCCTTTCCATGTTCTCTTGTGGGGAGAGCTGGAAGGAACTTAGGCTACCTGCTGTGGAGGGCTGCTGGCCTCGAGAGGCCCAGTGGTTGTGCAAAGCACATATTCCATGACCCAGGCCACAAGGACCCATCACACACACACTCTGTCTACGGGCAGGCTCCAGTCTGGCCTTCAGCAGGGGGAGTGAGCCACAGACAGTGTCAAGGGCCATAGGGTGTAGATACTTCCGTATGTTCCAAAGCATACTGATTCCTGTACCCTGGATTTGTTTCTCAGTGTATGGTGCTCTCATTGACTCAGTTGCTCTGGCATAAAATTCAGAGGCCTTGCTCCATCCCCTCTTTTCCTTCTCATTCCTGTAAGCTTCCACCTTTGAATCCCACTTTGGTGTTGGCCACACAACTTCCCCGCAACCACTCCGCCCAGGCCTCCATGACCTCTGCTGTGGTCTCCTGTCTCCTTCCCCTCCTGGCCTATGATCCACTCCTCGCAGGGCAGCAGACTGATCTTTTCAAAGTAAAGTAGGTGTCACTCCCCTGCTGCAAGCCACCAGTCGTTTCCCAGCATGCTTGGGACCCCACCTGCCCTCTCACGGCCCGTGAGGCCCTGGCAGCTGGTCCTCCCCTGCTTCTTCCCACTCACTTCCCGTGCTCTCCCCTTCTCTCATTGGGCCCCTGTCTCAGGCCTCCGTAGGGTCCATTCCCTGGCTTTGGCCTGACAACTACCTTCTTCCCTTTTGAGTCTGAGCTCAAACAGCGTGTCCTCAGAGAGCCCTGCCCTGACTTTTGTCGCTAAGGTGGCTCCTTCCTCAACCCCGACTTAAAGCTTTCTCACAGCCCAAAGTTACATGGATGTTCTCCTGCTTGTTGATGGTGTCCCCTAACTAGAATGGAGCTTCCTCTGGGCAGAGCCAAGGTTTTCCTCCTCCACTCTAGCACCTGGTATGTTGTGCTCTCACAGTCAATGGCTGTTGAATGACTGAGTGGCCGGGTGAGGTGGAGCTGGGAGAGAGCTTTCAGCAGATGACGAGATGTAAGGGGCAAACAGCCTGAGCAAAGGCGGGAGGTGGGAACTCAGAGCTGGTGAGGCTGAGGCTGGCTCAGTGCTCTCTCCTGTCACCTCCTCTTCATCTGCTTTTCACCTAGGACTTTCTGTGGAGGGTTAGGATGGGGCTCACTGGGCCCCTGTGTAAAGCAGGTGGGAGCTTTGCTGATAGCTGATGAGACCGAGACCACCAATAAGATATGAGATACCCTGGACCTGAGCTCCGGGCAGAACCAGGCATCTCCTGAAGTGAGGAGGCTCAGCTTGCTAAGACTTTGCAAAAAGGCTGTACTCACCTGAGGAGGAAAGGAATGTGTGATTACTGAAGGCATCTTGACATGAAAGTCTGCTGTTTTGGCTCCAGGCCAAGGCACCGTAGCTCTTGGAATCTAAGGACTTCATGTTCAGCACGGTGTGGCTTGTGAAGACTGTTTCGGATTCTGTACGTTGTGACACATTGGTTTGAGAATCAAAATCAGTTAATAGACACATGGAGAGTTTGCTGGATTTTGAGTCCGAGCTTCTCAGCTGGTAGACTGCGGGCTGAGGGTCTGTGATATCTGCGGGCCGAAAGAACTGCAGTTAGGCCATGCTCCTGTTTCCCTCTTTGCCCAGCCCAGGCCAGAGTCCAGGTGCCAGTGATGGACAAGAGTGGGGCTCTAGGGAGCTGGCAAGCCATATTCTCAGGCGTCACATGGGAAATATTCTAACATTTTAGAAACCGGATGCTCACAAGGACCTGGGGCCTCAGGGACAGGCCACAAGTCCTGTCCATGTCACGCAGGGAAACCAGAAATGCAGGGCTACTGATATTGCTCATTCTCCTTATAGATAATAGGGCTTCAAGCCTCCGCAAGCCTACTCAGTGCTACAGCTCTGGCAGGCCAAAGACAAAAGAGAGAAAAGGCCCAGCTAACCAAACCGGGAGGCTACAGGCGTCTCCTCCACTTCGGCAGGCACCGGGGATTTCTGATACGTGGACATTAAGTTGGAAAACCAATAGTATTACCAGGGGATGTCTCTCTCATCACTAAATGTCTTGGACTACAAGTTAGAACACCCATTCACAAGCCCTGGCCCCACCCTTTCCTAGACAGAAGGCCTTGAACAAGTCAGCTTCTTGAGTCCCCCGAGTTTCCTCTGTAAAATGGAAAAGCTGCCTCATCCAGTTTCCTAACAGAGGTTTCTCCAAGTAGAATTATATGGAGGGGCAGGCATTTGGCTTCCGTGGTTAAGACACCTGCTAGGATGCTGGCATCCCAGACAGAGTACCTGGGCTCGGTCCCTTGCCCTGACTCCTGATTGCAGCTTCCTGCTACTGTAGACCCAGGGAGGTGGTGATGATGGCTCAGGTAATTGGAACCTGGATTGAACTGCTGGCTCCTGGCCGTAGGCCCCTGCCAGGGCCATTCTGGGCATTGCGGACTGAACCAGTGGATGGGAACTCTCTCTTTTTCTGTCTCTCTGCCTCACAATAAATAAATAACTAAACAATTTTAAAAGTAAAATAATTAAGTACGCCGTGAAGCCCTGAGCTGCTGTGAGGAGCTGGAGCTGCTGGTACTGCCGGATGGCTGATCCCGAGAATCGCCGTCACAGACTGTGCCTCAGCCCAGGAAGCAGGAGCCGCTGCAGGCTTCTCCTTAGTGCGGAGACGCACTCTGCAGTGTTTCTGGCGGATTCCGTGTTTGTACCGTGAGTCTCATTGTTGATTCTTTCTGACCTCAGCCTTCAGAGGAGGAAGCAAGGTTTGCCAGGAGGATTAACACACTGGGACCACCCAGAGAGTTTCCAGTAGGGCCGGCTGGGGGTTAGAATTTCCTGCCCTGTGGTTCTCTCCCCCAGCTTCTCACTGCACACACAAGGTTTCTCAGACCCCAGCGATGATGTGTCCCGCTTCCCGGGCCAGCTGGGGTGGCCTTGGCACAGCAGACACTCGGCTGAACCCAAAACCAAAGCAGCCAGCGCTTGGCACAGCCCAGGGCTGCTGAGTCAGGGCGGCGCTGCCTGCAGTGGAGGGCCCTGCAGCAGCAGAGCAGGGAGCCCGGCACCAACACCACCGCGGGCCACGACCCTGAGGTCTAACCTCGCTAGGAGGGGAGAGACGGGAAGGCGTTCTCTCCCCTCCCACAGCCCCAGTGGATTCCTTAGTCAGCAGGGGGAGGGGTGGTCTCGGGCAGGACTGGGGAGGGCTATAAGGAAGAGCACGGAAATACAGAGAGAATGTGGCTTTGAGGAGAAGGCAGAGGATCAGGTGCCACCGAATAGTTTGGCTTCACAGGGGAAAGAGATTCCCTGTGAGGACCAGAAGTCCAACTTGGAGTCCAGCTTAAACACTAACTGAAGTCCTGGGGCCTGATGGTGTCAGATTCGAGAAGATCAAGATCTCTGTTCAGTTTTACAGCCTCCAGCTACATGTGGTTATGTAAATGAACATAAGATTAAACAGAAGATTATGTTAACCCACAAAGATTAAAACTAATTAAAAATGAAAACTTCCTCTCTCTCTCTCTCTCTCTCTCTGCAATTCTGATTTTCAAATAAATAAAATCAATCTTAAGAAAAAGGGGGATGCTAGTGTTGTGACACAGTGGGTTAATCTGCTGCCGGCATCACCGCCATCCCATATGAGCGCTGGTTCAAGTCCCGGCTTCTCTACTTCTAGCTCCCTGCTAATGTACCAGGGAAGGCAGTGGATGATGGCCCAAATGGGAGACCTGGATGGGGTTCCAGGCTCTTGGCTTCAAACAGCCGTGGCTGTTGCAGCGATTTGGGGAGCGAACCAGCAGATGCAAGATCTCTCTCTCCATCTCTCTCTCTGTAACTCTGCCTTTCAGATAAATAAAATAAACCTTTAAAAAAATAAGTAAAAAATAAAAAAAAAATTGAGAGCTCAAAAGCCACATGGAACTGGTGACTGTTTTACTGGACACTGGAGATTGACAGAACATGTCCTTCATCACAGGAAGCTCTACTGGATAGGATTGGTCTAGACAGAGCAATGGCACAGAGGATGAGATTTTGAGGAATGGCAGTGGGGCTTAGCGTGAGACTCAAAAACCATCGAGAAGTCTATGAAGGGTGACTGCTGAGAGCAGGCCAATTGCTGCTCAGCTTTGCTGACGAGAATCAAGAGGAAACAGCAATAAAATGGAGTCAGAAGTGAGGGTGAGGTGACTTTTAGCCCCTCTCCATCTTACTTCCCTACCTGCAGTTTTGCTTTTGTTCCTCTTGTCCAGCTTCTACCTCACTCAATATTTTTAGGCCAAAAGAGAAAGCTGCACTGGAGGTATTTGATATTTTTAGTCTCCTTTTACTTTCGTCCCAATTTAACTCCAGCTGCTTTTAATTAGGAGGTCGTTGGGGTCCATATGTGAGAGCCCCACGGGGAGAAACATTCTACTCCACCCAATCAAGCAAAACACATCCCACCACTGATGACATCAGAAGGTAGCCTCAGGAAGACCAGATCAATTTTTCAATGTGGAAGTTCAGTTATTTTAGCTCCTAATCTGTCATTTTAATTCAAAACCACCTGCATAGCATATGTCTGAATACTCTTGTAGTTTTTCTTTTTTAATTTAAGAGGGAGATGTGGGCGGGGGAGAGGGAGAGAGAGGCAGACCAAGAGAGAGCTGGCATCTGCTGGTTTACTCCCTAAATGTTCACATTGGTCTTGGATTGGGAGCAGAGGTTGGGGCAGAAGCTGGAGCAGGAACTCAATCCAGGTCTTCCATATAGATGGCAGGGACCCAATCACTTGAGCCAACACCCACTGCCTCTCAGGGTCTGCATTGGCTGGAAGCTGGAGTCAGGAGTTGGACTGGCTATCAAACTTAGGAACTTGAACACGGGATGTGGGCTTCTTAACAGCTCAGCTCAGTGCCTGCCCTGCTCAAGTACTTTAGATGCCCAGGGCACAGCAGAGATTGAAGACTCCCTTACCATTGAATCTGTGCTCTATAGTTACCTACCAGGAACCCGAAACAAGAATTTGTGATACAGAGTCTGGGTCACACCGAGGCTGTGATGATCATTGGGAAACAGGGAGCATGGGAGACTTACTGGGACTAATGGAAACTCTGGTGCATTTACCAAATCCAAAGTGGGAGGAACACCTCACACCACTCCCGATGTCCCCATCACAGAAACCCTTAAGTGTGTCCTCCTCTGAGAAGAGGGCAGGCCCCCTTAGAGCCCACCAAGGGAGGAGAGAGGTGCTTCCTACATCCTGTACCACCCATGATCGGCACTGTTTCTTCTCACCCTCACATCTGCTCTGCATTTTCAGGTTGGGTCCCGATCTCCCAGTGACTGGCCCCAGCTCCAGTTTCTGTGTGCTCCTGAAAGTTGTAGTATTTCTTTCCCTCAATGCCTAAAAAGACACTTTTTTGCCTGGCCTGCTTATCGTATGATTTATCGTCAGATGTGTTTGCTTAGGCCAAAAGGCATGTGCTTGGTTTATTCCTAAGTCCAACCTTTTCCTGATGTTCTTCCTGCCTGGAACTCTCCTTTTCTTTTCTCTTTTTTTTTTTTTTTTGACAGGCAGAGTTGGACAGTGAGAGAGAGAGACAGAGAGAAAGGTCTTCCTTTGCCGTTGGTTCACCCTCCAATGGCCGCCGCGGCCGGCGCGCTGCGGCCGGCGCACCGCGCTGATCCAATGGCAGGAGCCAGGAGCCAGGTGCTTCTCCTGGTCTCCCATGGGGTGCAGGGGTTAAGCACTTGGGCCATCCTCCACTGCACTCCCGGGCCACAGCAGTGGAAGAGGAGCAGCCGGGACAGAATCTGGCGCCCCAACTGGGACTAGAACCCTGGGTGCCGGCACCGCAGGCGAAGGATTAGCCTAGTGAGCTGCAACGCCAGCCCCCCTTTTCTTTTTTTTTTGCTCATCCAGATTTTAGCCATCCTTCAGGGCCCAATAAATCCTTTCTACCACGTAAAACTTCTCCATGTAGGCCGACATTCTAGACAGAACTCTATCTATACTGTACCCATTGACATCAACTGGTTATTATGAAACTAGTCTCCAGGTTGCTAAATTTACAAACTTTGACTAGTTTCTATATGATTCGGGGACAGGTCAGGCATCTATCTTAGACTTCTTCATATACTGTCTACCATTTTCTAGAGTGATGGCTACATAAAAGACATTAAAAGCATCCATTGAACAATTAAAGTCAAATTTTAATGTGTTTGACCTAGAGAGACACAGATATTGAAGATTAATAGTGATGCTTTTCCCCTTCCCAGACCTCTGTAAGACAATTACAACATGCGCAGTTATCCTCACCATAGTAATAAACGATACCCCAGACATGGGATTAGTGACAGTGGCCCATGGGGTTGCAAATGATGCCCCCTGCGATGACTCACCAGATATTATGGACACCTGGGTCCCTTTCCCAAATGTGAGTTTACCACTCATTCCTCCAATATTCACACCACAGATGACACCATTACAGAAACTCATGGGACCTACCTATGCATAAACAGGAGTAGTGCTGATCGTCCACAGGGTGGGAGAATCACACCCCTAAGAGTTAGACCTTCTGATCTTTATTTATTGGAAAGGCAAAATGTCACAGAGAGAGAGAGAGAGAGAGAGAGAGAGAGAGAGAATATGAGTGAGAGAGAGAGAGAAAAAAAAAGAGAAGGAGATTTTCTATCTACTGGGTTACTTCCCAAATGGCTGCAATGGCTAGACCAGGCCAGGCTGAACTCCACCTGGAGCCTGGAACTCTACCTGGTCTTCCACATGAGTGGCAGGGGCCCAAGGACTTGGGCCATTCTCTGCTGTTTTCCCAGGTGTATTAGTAGGGACATGGATTGGAAGCAAAGCACCTGGGACTTGAACAGGTGCTCTGATATGGGATGCCAGTGTCGCAAGCAGCCACACCACAACACCAACCCCTGTTACTGAGATTTTTTTAAAGACAATTTTTTCTTTTGGTAAAGTTCAATTTATCTTTTTCTTTTATTGTCTGTGCTTTAAATTTTTAAAAGCAAGTTAGAAGCAGAGAGACACATACACAGAAAGAGAGAGAGAGACAGAGAGACAGACAGAGAGATAGAAACAAAGAGGGCCAGTGCCGTGGCTCACTTGGCTAATCCTCCCCCTGCGGCGCCGGCACACCGGGTTCTGGTCCTGGTTGGGGCGCCGGATTCTGTCCTGGTTGCTCCTCTTCCAGTCCAGCTCTCTGCTGTGGCCTGGGAGGGCAGTGGAGGATGGCCCAGGTCCTTGGGCCCTGTACCTGCATGGGAAACCAGGAGGAAGCACCTGGCTCCTGGCTTCGGATCAGCGCAGCGCGCTGGCCGCAACACACTGGCCATAGTGGCCACTTGTGGGGTGAACCAACGGAAAAGGAAGACCTTTCTCTCTGTCTCTCTCTCTCTCACTGTCTAACTCTGCCTGTCAAAAAAAAAAAAAAAAAAAAAAAAGACAAAAAAAACCCCAAACCAAACAACAACAACAACAAACAAAGAAAGAGAACTCCCATTCCCTTATTCATTCCCCAGATGCCTGCCATTGGCCTCTGGCTTGGACTGAAGCCCACAGCCTGGAACTTAATTTAGATCTCCCACACAGGTGGCAGGGACCCACTTACTTCCATCACCACTGCTTCCCAGGGTCTGCTAACGTCAGGAGACAGAGCCGGGTATTGAACCCAGGCACTCTGATATGGGATGTGGGCATCCTAACCACTAAGCCAAATGTCTATCCCTGTGTTAAGATTCTTTGATATGTTCAATCCTTTTTTTCCTGCCCCATTCTGCTGCCATATCTTGGGCTGAGGTTGTGATTTCAAGTTATTCCAACAAACTAAGAATTCAGCAGAGCAAAAACCCCTGCTCAGGGCAACAGAATCCTGTTGGTACAAGAGTACTTGCTCACGATTCCTAAGGTCCCAGCCCAAGGACAATGGCCCCAGAGCATTGCGTGCTGGGTGGGAAATTTTCTGGGATGAGTGGAAAGAAGCACTTGGGATACTTCAGAAGAGGCTAAAACAAGGGCTTGAGTCAGCATCTTGAACAAAGAAGAAATGCTTACTTGGCTGGATGTTCAGTCTTGTCCCCGCTCCGAAGACTAGCCTGGTACCACTGCCATACCCCCCACTGCAGGCAAGGTCTTTGCGATAACCTTCCAGATGCTAATCTATTGGAACCCACTGGGGTCTTCAAGTACCATGCTGAAAGGCCCGCTGGGTCTATGATCCTTAGATCTCCCATTGCCCGAGGAAACTGTTGCCCTTCCTTTTACAATGATGTAAACTTTAACAGCAATGCCCTGATAATAACATTTCAGAAAAGCTTTGCAATTTACTGATCGCTTGCTATGTGCTAGGCATTATCTCCCATTATTATGATGCAATTATTGTCAGTTGGCTATTGAGAGAGTGCAGGCCTTATTCATATAGCTGATGAGGGTAGGTCCAGAATTTTCCTGAGAATTGCTATCCCTCTATACATTGCTGCCTCCAGGTTTTGTTATTTCATGTGGCATATTGCCATTCAGGTGGGGTGTGAGTCACTTTAACCCTTGGGAGAGGGTACAAAATTCTGCTCAAGTCTGGGGAAGACAATTGTATGAGTAGGTATGCTTATACCAGGTCCATCAGCCAGTCCAGAGAATTTAGCTACCTGCTGCCATGGAAGAGAATTTGTGTTTGCTGTTAACTAATCTCTTTCCCCCAAGGGCACTTAGCTAATTTCCTGAATGTTCAGATTATCTGGTACTGATATCATCAGCTTCGCTTGAAAGCTCCGAGTATCTGGAACTCTTTTTATGTTTCTATAAACTATTCTGCTTAGATTTTCATTTGCTCAATTGGTTCTCAGCACTCGTCTTTAATATGAGAAATGGGAACATTTTAAGTCACCAAGAGAGCTTATAGAAACAGAAAGTGGGTGCCTCCTATATCTGCATGTTTGCTATAAATAATTGCCTGTATTCTCATAGACAAATCATAGTTCTCTTTGTCCTATTCATTAGCATAGTCATACTTACATGAGTGCACAGCCAGCCTGGTCCCTGCTCCAAAGGTCAGCTTATTGTAGCTACCCAGACCATACACAATAGGAGAACGCTTTGCAAGAACTCTAACCTGAGCAGAACCAGCCTGGCCAGGGCACTGCCCTTCCTGTCCTTGTTTTCTGGACTCCTCCAGGTCAATCTTTCTTTGACAAGACAGAAAATTCTTGCATATCTCATCCCCCAGATTGCTGTGTAATAGTCCCACAGGCCTTTCCCTCAGCCTGGGGCTGGTCAAGCCTTCCTGGAGGGTGGATGCCCATTCTGGGTTCCATGACTAAAAGCAAAGAAGGGAAATTGGAAGAGAAGAGCCAGATTTCAACTGGGAAATGGATCTTGCAGGAAGCATGCACGGCACTGGCAATAGATGGAAGCCTTGGGTAGGGCTCAGTCATGAACTTTTTAAAGATCCTGTGTGTACATGGATTTTAAAATATTTTGCACCAAAATAAACTTAGCTTTTAATTTCATGTCCTATGAATCTTTTGAGGTACACTTGTATATTCCTTAAAATTGCCTTCTCTAGTTTCAAGAACTTGAAATTCAATTCTATATGTTAGCCTAATTTTATCCATTAAGTTTTCTGTGCTCTGATTTCTGTTCTATCCACTCCTGCAGACACAATTAGGGGCTTCATTGATGCTGATTATTTCTAATCATCACGAAACAGCATCACTTTATTTAGGCAATTTTTGAACACCTAGGCAACTGTGCAACAAGTGCTCCTGCCACCGTCAGCAACAGCTCCAGGACAGATCTGGATTAAATCCATACACAGGGTCTATACCACCCCAACAGTGTAGCTTTATCTGCCAGGAACAGTGGCAACTCCAAAGCCTTGCCCAAATGCATGAGTTTTTGGTTTTCCTTCCATCCACCTTCCCCCACACCTCGGAGCTGCATATTTCAAAGATGATTCTGGTCCTAATGGTGAAAAGTTTCCTTAGAACACCTACTTTCTGAGTTTCTCAAATGGAGACTTTATATAGTTATCAGCAAACCTCTTTCCTTTGTGTTGCCAAAACCCATTTGTGCTGCTTCTCTACCACAGATATTGTGATCTTTTTGCCTCTGAACTCTGGATCTTGAGAAATATGACGGGTTTCAGGCTTTCTAAGTCCAGCCTGAACCAAGCCATGGCAAGGAAGAGGCTTTGCTAAAACTCACAGAGGAGCTTTCCCCTGGAGAGATGGGCTTCCTCCTACCCCTGTGCATTTCATGGATTCTCTGATCTCCTTGTTCAGAGGCCTAAAAACTCTGTCTGTTGGGAAATACTTGCCCATTTCTAAACCACTGTGTTTTAACAAGTAATGACGCCTCCACTCAAGTCTTCCTCGGCTCTCCTAGCCAGAGGGCAGTCATTTCTTTGGTGACAGCTATGTGCCAGGCATTGTGCTGAGCTGTAGAGACAAGAGGATAAAGGAGGAGGGGTCCTGCCCTCACAGATCTTATGGCTCAGCAGAGGATGCACACAAGTCCCAAGTGCCTGGGATAGGCCTTTCTTTATACTCCCTTTGCAACTTGTATGTACCTGTACTATAGCATGAGTGACCCCTTATACTCAGATCTTGGACGGCAGAGAAGCTGCATTTTCCTCCATGCCTTTCTTCCTCTCTCTCTTTCTTTTCCCTTTATTTCCCTCATTACATCTAGGATAGTGCGTGGAATATAATAGTTGCTCAATAAATATTTATTGAATGCATAAACCCTCCAAATACTCAAATTCATTTTCCATGCAGTCCTGTTCTCTACCTTCTTTTATTAGAACTATTTCATTTCTCATTTAACTTCTGAATGGTTCTATTTCCCCAACTTGCTATTGTTTTTATAGCATTCTTTAGGCTTTAAGATCCTCCTGTATCTCTCAATTGGACATGGAGGTTTGCAAGAATGTGTCCCCAGTGTCTTGGGGAAGCTTAATTTAACATCTTTCATTGAAACTAACTGGTAGCCAAAATAAATCTTTTGACATAATCAGTCACAGTTGCTTTTCTGATAATGATCTAGAAACAGCAAAAGAGTCTGTCTCTGCAGTGATGAAAAGGCCAATTCCCATTGGCAATTACTACCATTAGAAAATAAACTACTATTAAACCAGTGACTGGGAATTCAAATTTAAAAACACTGAGCCTCATGAAGAAACATGAAAAATTAGTTCAGGAAGTCACAATTCATCATTGAAGAAAGCAGAACAACGACTTCTGTGTCTTTGGCAGAGCCACAGGCCAGGCACTTACGTGGATGTACTTGGAGTCTTGTTCCACTCCCGAGAGTGGGTGTTCTGCTGCTCTTCCCACACCCTGGTACAATGCAGTGCAAATACTGCCCTGCCTGTGCCACCTGGGATGGCTGCCCATGTCCACTTACAGCCTTCTTTCTTGGGAAACAGAGCCCTTAAACAGCATCAAACCATTGCTTTGATGAGAAATCTTCCTTTCTGATGTAACTTTATGCCCAATAAGTGGTCCCACTAAGTTTTGACTTCTCTCTCTGCCATACTATGTGCATCCTGCCAACCCAGTTCAATGACTTTACTGATCTCTTCAGAGGTGCTGAGCCACTGTCATGGTCACTGTGGTGAGAAGGCTCAGGATAGGCAAACTGAGGGCCAAATGATAGCTTTGGAGTTGTGGGGTCTTTCTTCACTGAGGGCAGGAGGGATGGTGGGGACAGCGTGGTGATATGGTCAACTATAAGGCTCCAGAATCAAATATATTTGAAGTACACACCAACTCTGTCATACTTAGCTGGGGTGAATTGCTTCTCCAAACTTCTGTTTTGCCATCTGTAAAATGGGCTACCTGTCATTAGGATGGATTTGAGCATTGAGTGAGAACTTATATGAAAGATGAAGTGTGGAGGCCTGGTGCTGTGGCATAATAGGCTAAGGCTCCACCTGCGGCACCGGATGCTGGTTTGTGTCCTGGCTGCTCCTCTTCCAATCCAGCTTTCTGCTTATGCCTGGGAAAGCAGTGGAAGATGGCCCAAGTGCTTGGGTCCTCGTATCCCTGTGGAAGACTTGGAAGAAGCTCCTGGCTTCTGGTTTTGGATCGGCTCAGTTCAAGCCATTGAGGCCATTTGGTGAGTGAACCAGTGGATGGAAGACCTTTGTCTATCTCTCGCTCTCTGTCTGTAACTCTATCTCTCAAATAAATAAATAAATAAATCTTTTTTTTTTTTTTTAAAGAAAGATGGATACGGTCACAGCTGCAGGTCAGGCATTTGGTGGAAAGTGGCTAATACAGGATGTTTCCCAGCAGTGCTTCACGGCGGGGGGAAGGGATGAGACTTCCTGCCCATTCCTGCCTACCCATCCCAGCACCTCGGCTAGGATGTCCCAGGAGGAGATAGGTCGTGGACCTGAGGGGAGGTAGTGCCAGGGCCTCGGTCACAGGGTGAGGGCGAGAAGAAACTTCTGTTTCAGAAACCTAACCGAGAGTGAAGTCTCTTTTTTTTTTTCTCAAAACACTGAGGTTTGTCCTCTGAAAACATCACGCGAAGCCCTGGTCTGGCACAGCCTCAATCATTTCATTAGAGCTGACACACTGAGGGTTACTCCCCGTCAACAAAGGACTCCTTCAAGAACAGAGATACCACACCACAGACCCTTACCGAGCGCTAGCCTTCCTTATTATAGTTTGTCTACAAAAATTCCCTCCCCCATTTCTATAATACTCACATGGGTGAACAACGAGGTCCGTCCCTCTTCCAAACATGAGTGTGTAGCTTCCCACTGACACCCAGTGAGGAAAGCCTTTGAAAAAACCCGTCTCATGTGAGCTCTGTCTACCGCCTGGCCCATAGGTGTTGGGGCAGCAACCCAGGCAGACGCTTGGCCAGTCTCCCAGAGACTGTCTCCCACGGCTGTCCTCACAGAGCCTGAATCCTGGCACCTTGAGGCAGGCATGGGACCCAGGGCTTGGGGCTTGGAGACCTCCAGAGCCCCCAGTTACCCGGAGACAAAGCTACTTTCCTGCAGTGGAGATGCAGGGCAGCAACTCCCCACCCCCACTCCCACCACCTCCCTGCTACGGGGGTAGATGCTCCGAGGGGCAGACTTGCTCTTGCTGCTTGCAAGGGGCTCCTGAAAGTGCCTGGAGGACAGGGAGCAATGGGGATTTATGTTTTGCAGAGGCCATTCTGATCTCATTTCCTCGATTCTCTCTTATTCCTGTCTTTCCTTCCCCACACTGCTCTTTGATGTTTCCCATTCCCAGACTTCCTCTGTGAGGCCCAGGGGTCTGATTCCTGCTTATCCCCGTCCTAGGCAAGACTCCAAGCAGCATTAGGCCCTTCCTGTGGTTTGTGTTTTTATTCTTCCCTCTTCATCACCTGGACGCAGGCCAAGGCACCCTAAACCCTTTGCTTCCTGTGTTTCCAGGGTCCTTGATTCAGACAGGGCCCTGCTGTTATGGAATCCTAGGACCACAGAGAACAAAGTCACAACAGTTTCCATAAAATTTTTGAGAGACGAGAGGGTACAGAGATCATGCAGCCTACTTCAGAGAGGTGAAAGCTGAGGATCACAGAAGTCATGGCCTGGCACATGGGTCTGAGCTGAGGTTGAACTGAGCTCCCAGTGGCCTGGTCTTTGTGCTGTACTGACAGAGGCGACCTCACACAGGGTCTGAAGAGCAGGCGAAAAAGGGCCATGTGATTCCCCTGAGCTTGAGTGGGAGTGATGGGCTGGGCCACAACACAGATCTTCACTCACCATCAGCCTGGTCTTGGACAGATGCATAGACTCTGTACCCCAGGTTCCTCCTGAAGGTTGAGCGAGATGTCCCCACAGTCCCTTCCAAGCCTCACTCTGAGGTCTCTTTTTTTTTTTTTCAGTTTGAAACCCAGCTTCAGGGAAGAGCAGGGACAACTTTTAGAGTTGGGAGTGTGGTCAGGAGAGATGTCAAGAGAACAGGAGGGCGGAAGAAACAGGAGGCAGGCAGAGATCTGAGACCATGAACGAGCAAGAACCTGAGCTGTGGCATTCGTGAGTGATCCACCTCTCCTCCTCCCACGGGAAGATAAAAAGTTGTCCAGCACTGTGGTAGGGAAGGGGTGGGTAGGGCAGAAGGGACCCCAGTTCACTTACTTGGCATGACCACCACTTGGGTCCCCTTCCCGAAAGTAAGCTGGTAGCCTATGTTGTCACACTCTGAGTAAGCGCATTACAAAAAGGTCCTGGTTCTGTCACCCTTGTATGTGTGTCATGGGGCACACATACAAGGGAACTTTAGAAGTTTGTAGAAAAATGGAATTAAAAGATAAACTTATTCTGGTGGAAAACAGTTAGAATCCATGCATAGTTTTTCTTAGTGTATATTTCTACAAACTCTGAACACCGTCATATTTTGATTTCATTTTTTTCACCCAAATACACTTATCTTTTAATCCCATTTTCCATGAACTTTTTAAAGTACCCTTGTCCTGTTCTCAGTAGCTCTAGAAGTTACTGAAACTAAGAAAGCCTAAAATTTTCCCTGTAGTGAATGGTGTGAGGGCTTGGACTCTTGAAAGGGTATAACTAGCAACAACTCCCCACTGCTACCCACTGGCATTCATTTTCCTCATTAAAGCTACCAACAAGCATAGCCTCTGGCAATTTCTCCCTTGGGAAAAAAGTCTTTATAAAAACTCTGTGAAGCATATGGCCTCCTACATAGGCTGGGTGGGTGTATTTCCCCTCCTTATCTGCATGCCTGAGAAGGAGGCGCCATTTTCTTGGGGACATATGAATAAATGTATTTTTCACTTGTTAGAAAGAGTAGGATCAAGAGCATTTTCAGTGCACTGTGCTGAGGCACATGCTAAAAACATGCCTGAGCCTGACTCCGAGTCACCGTGTCCGCCCTGGGGCTGAGCAAGAGGCCAGGGTGACTCCTGTCTGACTTGTTCCTGTTTCTGTCCTCACCTCACTCAAGGATACTAACTACCACTGGGCCTTTGGTCCCCAAGAGAGTCAAACGTCTCAGCAAAGTAGAGACTCAATTCTTTTGCAGAAATATATGAGGTGAAATCATGCTTGCTCTCTGCTAAAGAACGGGGACTGTCCATCGTTACCCTTGTCCTGTCTCTAGCTTGCAAAGCACGTGTGTTCGTGTGCACATACACACACACTTTGGCATACGCACACACAGACTTTTACTAGATTCTTTGTTATGACTGCTTTGTTTCTCCAATAAGACTGGAAGTTCTTGAAATCATGTGCCATATGTTTGGCTTCTTTTTCTTCTTTGTTTCTTTCTTTTTAAACTAACTCTTGTCCCTGGTTTGTTGATGAAACTCAATAACAATTTACTGAATTGAATTGACTTTTACTTGTGTATTTATTGGGACAAAGAGGCCAGTTTTGGGAGAGGTTAGTTAGGTACACCTTGGGTAAATGTGGGCTGCAAAAGCTAAATGCTTAGGCAAGGAAAAAACCAAGGAAGCATTTCTTAGAGATAATCAAGAAGCAGAATAAAAACCAAGTCAATGGGATGGGTGCTGTGGCACAGTGGGTTAAAGTCCCGGCCTGAAGTGTCCGCAGCCCATATGGGTGCTGGTTCAAGTCACGGCTACTCCACTTCTGATCCAGCTCCCTGCTAATGCATCTGGGAAAGTAGTGGAAGATGGCCTAAGTCCATTGCCCTGTACTGAAGTGGGAGACCCAGATGAAGCTACTGGCTCCTGGTCTCGGATCAGCCCAGCTCTGGCCATTGCAGCCATTTGGGGGAGTGAATCAGTGGATGGAAGACCTCTCTGTCTCTACCTCTCTCTATAACTCTTTTTTTTTTAAATTTTTTAAATTATTTTTTTATTTTTTGACAGGCAGAGTGGACAGTGAGAGAGAGAGACAGAGAGAAAGGTCTTCCTTTGCCGTTGGTTCACCCTCCAATGGCCGCCACGGCTGGCGCGCTGCAGCCGGCGCACTGCCCTGATCCAATGGCAGGAGCCAGGTGCTTCTCCTGGTCTCTCATGGGGTGCAGGGCCCAAGTACTTGGGCCATCCTCCACTGCACTCCCAGGCCACAGCAGAGAGCTGGCCTGGAAGAGGGGCAACCGGGACAGAATCCGGCACCCCGACCGGGACTAGAACCCGGTGTGCTGGCGCCGCAAGGCGGAGGATTAGCCTAGTGAGCCGTGGCGCCGGCCTCTCTATAACTCTTTCAAATAAATAAAAAAAAAAAAAAGTCAAGATGAGATTCCTATTGACCTTCAGCTGGGAGGTGAGAACTGAATGAACAAATGAGAAATTTGGTTTAATGGAAACAGTTTTCTCTTGATACTATGATGACAGTTCATAAAGGATAAAAGGAAGAATATGGCAGACAATGTGAAGTCCAAGTTAGCAGCACTGTTATGATTAGTAAAAAAAAGTTGTAATAACTTTTACAGACCAGAGTAACTGCCATAAAAATAAACACATAAACATAAGCCCAGTATTAGGGGTGGGTTATACATTTCTGGAGATCTGACTTACTTGGGTTGACTGAAAGTTGAGTGCCAGTTCCAAATATGAGTGTCTGAAAGCCTGTGTTCACACTCTGACATAACTCTATACAAAATGTGGCTGGGCCACAAGCTGGGATTCCTGAGTCACAGACAAGTTAGTTACCAAGTGTGCTCCCATGTCAGCATTCATGTACCAAAGTGGTAGGAATCACATAATTGAATTATTTAAGCTTCATTTAAAAATTGTTTTAATTTTACTTGAAAAGTAGAGAGAGTGCTCCCATCTACCGGTTCACTCTCCAAATGTCTGCAACAACCAGGGCTGGGCCAGGCCAAAGCCAGGGGCCCAGAATTCCACCCAGTTCTCCCATGTGGATGGCACAGACCCAGGTACCTGCATTATCATCTTTCGCCTCCTGGGGTGCCCATTAGGAAGAGGAGGGATCAGAAGTGGAGTAGCTGGGACCGAAACCAAGCACCACAACATGGGATGCAGGCATCCTGAGCAGTGACTTAACTGCTGAGCCAAATGCTTTCCTTCACTTCCCCAAGACCATGGGAAGATGACAAGAAGCAAGGCAGAACCCAGCAGAAGATTCTGCTTCATAATCAGTGAGTTATATTAAACAAAGTCACCAATACTCATGTTGAACAAGTCATTCGTATCTTCATGATTACAGAATTTCAGTTCCAAAGAGGACTAAGGGGAGTTTTATGCATTCACACTTACTAACTGTTCATTACATGTTACTTACAGGAATGACACTCATGGGTACAGGTATTATATAATACAACAAGATTATTGTCAACTTACAGTATTTTATAGCAGACAAAATCCTGACCAACCTCTCCTGTCCCCCCCACTCCAAAAAAAAAAAAAAATAACCAAGAAAATGAAAGGATAAAAGAAAGGAAATCAATGAAAACAGATGTCGCTCAACTGAAAAATAAATCAGGTTATTTCATGGAACTTACTTGCTTTGACAAATAGTCTTGTTCCCGTCCCAAAGAGAAGTTTGAAGCCTGCAGTTATTTCCCACAGTGATTTGCACTGTGTCAAAATCGGCCATTTCATTTGTTTTCCATTTTACAACCACAGCTGGGAAGCAGGTTCAGGGAACTCACACTAAGGAGGCAGCAACACGGAGCACCTTTTTGCAGTCCTCTGGGTAAACCCATTTTCTTTTTCTCTTGTTCATCAACATATCTTATGCCTCCTGTCTGCACAAGGTTAGTCCCAGAGTACAGCACCAGGACCAGGAGCCCAAGATCCAGTCTCAGGTCCTCATTGCACTGACTTTATGATATCATACAATTCAGGTGACCCCTCTAGGTCTTCATTTTCTTACTGGAGAAACAAAGAGGTCTGAACTAGATGATTCTGATCGCCCTGTCACAGCTAAAGTTCTATGATCCAGCAAGATGCAAAATACCCTCACACTATATTTTTCTGTAATTCACAAACAAGTGAGGCTGTTGTATACGAATTGTACTGGTGCCTGATCTGCTTGGGGGAATACCCATGAAACAGTGAGGGAAAGGGGCAGTTAGAAGAGGGCAGTGGCTGCTGCCAGCTCCCCTCCCTCCTTTTCCTATTGGGGTAAAAGTTCCAACAGCTCTATGCTGTTTATTTTGCCACTGAAGGGGAAGAGAATTCGTTAGACACTGGGGGCATCCATGTCAAGGTTTCCTGAAGCTCCATTTCTAACTCATGGCAATATCTAAGGACAGATAAGATTAAGTCCAATGTATTTCTCTATTCACTGTGATGACATTGTTCCTCATTTCTAAGAAAATCATTGCATAGGCTTTGTGGCATCATGTAGTAGAAAGAGCAGGACTTGGGTATCAGACATGTAGACCCAGGAATCAGTTTAGGTCCTTCTACTCGTTAGCTTTGGAATCTTGGACAATTGCTTTTCTGAGCCCTAGTTTCTTCTATAAAATAGGGATACCATCCCAACCTCCTAGAGCTTTTTTTGAGGATAAATGGTACTACTACATGTCATTCATCTAGCATCATACCTACACTCCAAGTGTTGAGAGGGGGATTATTCTCTCTATGTTAAAGTTAGATGATTGACTAGCAAGGCTATTTCCATAGGATCCTAAAATTTGTTGATGAAAAATATTCATACAAGTGCATCCCTTGAGTCAGGTAAACGCTATGCTGGTGTAGATCTCAGAGCTGCAAATTGTGAGTATGTTGACCTTCTCATCTCCTGGAGGAGTCTGAGGTATCCAGAGTGGCAATGGCTCATTCACTATCACACAGCCAGTGGGGGTCAGATCAAATCTAGACCTCTGGATGGAAACCGAAAGCCCTGAGCTCCTTTCTCTGCACTTCATTGACTCTTCTTGGACAACGGTTAGTGGAAAGGGACCCTTAATCTCTGGAGTGAATTGGGCATGGCTTGTTTCTGGCATTTATAAAATGACCTTGAGGACTCTCCTCTGAGTGCCCCTCTGAATCGATGGCAGTGGAAGTAGAAAGGGCCCATTAGATCAAGCTCATGCAATTTTCTGCCCTTCTGGCTTTCCCACCTCAATCGGGCTCCTTTTAGCTTAAGTTCTAATGTGAAAATGGAAATGTTGGACAGAATGTCTGTCAGCCTCTTGTCTTGGGAAAAATCTTAATGGTTTGGTAAATTCCATCCAAAGAAAATATACTCATAGAGACTCTGAAAACTTCCACTAATTCATCTGGAGGTCACAATTCTCAGTACTTCAACACTAGATTAAATCAGTTAAAAATGAGATACAATGGCACAAATGACATCCCTTTCTCCTGCTCACTGTCACCAGGACACATTTTGTAATTATCATGGAATCTCTCACTTACTCAGTTCCACTTTTAGCAGGGTTCCTGTTCCAAAGGTGAGTTTGTTTGATGCTCCCATGAGTCCCACAGTGTGTGATGCCTCACAGTAAATGTCCTTCTGCCCTTCCACCCCTTCTCCCAATTTACTCTACTGAGTGAGAAAGTACTCTAGACTTAATATAGATATTTTTCACTCTATTGAGTGAGAAAGCACTCTAGACTTAATATAGCTGTTTGGCTAATTCATATAAGCAAAAAGTCTCTTCCTGCCACCTCAAAGGAGATAAATTCACAGACCATTTTTGCTAAGTGCCTGATAGGTCACCCAGACTCAACTCCCCATGTATAGATGAGAAAATTGAGGCTTGGAGGCAAGAGACCCGCTAAGTTGTATTGCCTAATTGGTGGCAAAGACTAGTCTATGGGTCTATTTGGTTCCTATTCTGGACACCCCCCCCCCCCCCCAGCTTGAATAGACTGCGTTCTTTACTTCATTCTTCTCTTCCGTTTAGCCTGGAAATGTGATTTTTTTGGGCATGTAACTCCAATTAAACGAGCATTTATCAAACACTTGCTTTGTAAAGGGACCACATTAGACACTTGATGAGACTGGAAAGAGCACCTGCTCTCAAGGATCTTTGGGTTGTAATAGGAGGATATTCTCAGTAATAAAAGACTTAATAAAAGACTTATGTAGCAGCATGTGTACAGATTGTCTAAGATTCCACAGCTAACTTTGGGATACAGAGGGCAAGAGGAATGTGAAAGATGCCTGGGGGAGAGACCACAGTCTAGGTTTTAAACAGGAAGCTAAGCTATTTCTGGAGGAGACATTTGTCCTAATTATTGGGTGTTAAGTTTCTCCTCCATTCTCACTTAGCAAATTAGTTCTACTGTTAGAGCCAACTCTTCTGTTCACTATTTTCATTTTTAAATAAACAGCTCATGGAGGTTCAGCCTTAAATTCTTAGGTCAACAGGTAAAAATGATGTAATCTACAAGGTTAAATCACAGTAAGTATGTGCAGAAGCCTTAAAGCAGATAAGGGGAAAACAAAGGAGGTTAGCATTTACCTGGAGAGACTAGAAGCAGAGTCCCCTTTCCAAAGGTGAGTTTGTTGTATCCTGAATTCACACTATAGCAAACCCTTATACAAAAATGGCTACAGTGTTGGGCATTTCAACCTGTGATCTACTTAGGCAAAGGCAAAGAAAACCAGCATTTATGGAGACCTATTACACATCAAGTGTCAGCAATCTATATACATTACATCTCCTCATTTGGGCCACAACTGGGTCATGAACTTAGATATTATGATCCATGTCTTACAAATGAGGAGCAGAAGATCTGAGGCTAAGCAAGCTGGGCCAGCACTGCTAACAAAGACACAAATATCCTGGATCTATAAGGCATTTTGGCAGACAACAGATAAATCTTAGGAGGAGCTATGAGAGAAGAATCCTCATGCTTGTTCCTTCTAGGCTGGGATTGTGCTTTATTGGGGTTAGTTACTTTGCTAGAATCAGACATCAGAACTCTTGTAACAGAGATCCCAAGAAATTCCAGCTCATTCTCATGACGTGATCATTTCTTGAGACATGAAGAGATTTCATTCTCATTCTTTCTGCTATTTCCCTGATACCCTACTCACCAGGTCTGACCAGTAGTTTGGTCCCACTACCAAAGATCCATGTGTAGCCTTCCCACAGTGTTTCTCAGTCATACCAAAACAGCCACAAGCCCACATGCCCTTCTCATACCTGAGACCTGGAGCTACGGCTCTTTCACGCTCAAGAGGTCTACACCTTAACCTTCTTTTTACATTCCACATAGCACACAGGCCATTTGACTCAAATTGATGCAACATTTAAAATGAAGTCTACACATATCTCTGGGTCTATCACCATCAAACATGATTTTCATCTCTATTTATCCAATGGATCTATCTTGTTCTTCTTTCATTTCCATGATAGTTATCAATTTTGAGATTCATGCCAGAGTGCCTGTCCTAATTTTTGCTTCAGTCAATCTGTAACTTCATAGGATATCATTATGTGTGACAGCTCCATGCTCCCCTGAGTCAACTCTTTTGGCAAGCGCCAAGACTTAGTGATAGACTTAGTACTTACTCAGTTATGTTCTGTCCCCAAATCCAAGCATCTTTCTGATGAAAGGACACACTTTGTCTCAAATTTAATGAAACAAATAAACAAACCAAAACACTTGTCCTCCCTTTAGTCCCTGTCCTTTGCAACTGTACTGTTTTCCATTGGCCTTGGGGAATAATAGCTTACCTTTCTTTCCTATTAAGAACACAACTTGGATGGAACAATATTATTAAAATGTTGAGATAGGTGAGGGATTTTATACAATCCCCTTTTAAAAATATCCCGAAAATGACCAGAAAACAAAAGGTCTATTATATCCCATTATGTGTTCCAAATGTTAGAATCTGAGAGATGACTACACAAGGAAACTGGACTCACTTGGGATGACTTGGAGCTTTGTTCCAGTTCCAAAGGTAACTTTTAGGTAATTCCCAGAATCGACACTGCAATGCAGGCCTTTACAAAATGGCTTTCCTTCCCCTGCCATTTCCATCTGGGTAGCATTCAAGTCACTACACTTCAGTGGAAGAGACAGTGCCTTTTATCAATGCTATGGCTGCAGATTCACACAGAAACAGCCCTTGTGAAAGACCCTACAGAGTCTGTACGTGTTAAAGGAATTGTACTATCATTTCAATTCCTCCTCAGACCCCAAAGAATGACACTGTCTGACTTAGCACTTTTGGTTTTATAAACAAGTAATAATATTTCACATGCGAACTTAAGAGTTTGCATACTTGCACATACATTAGCCTATTTTGTATTTAACATAAGGTATGAGGTGATGGTAAATGTTGCCACTTTAGAGATAAAGAAACTTGGGCTCAGACGTGCTAATCAAGCCAGACGTACAAGGACTAGAAGTGTTTCTGCCTTTTCCTTTAGGATTAACTCTCTGGGCCATTTCAGTCTGTTATTTTGGGTTTATCTATGTAACTACTTTTCCTCCACAGCTAGCCTTGTCCATTCTCTGTTCCATTACTTGAACATTTCTTTCTACATTGGAATGCACTTAAGTCTGCAGAAACCATTAATTTCTTGACACTTGGGCCTTACAAATCCTGCAGTAAGTTCAGTGGGCCTCAGTAGCCACATTAAGCCTCCTACTTCAGTGACATATTTCCTACTTACTGGGTTTTACTGATAATCTTGTCCCACTTTCCAAGATGAATGTGTTATAAATCACAGTACTCTGCTACCTGACAAAAAATGCCCGAACTACCTTGATCATAGATTAATGTGATTAGTGTGCCTCTATCCTCCCTCATGGAAACTCTGGCTGGGATTCCCCCTTTTTTGATTGCTGGAATCAAGACTGAGACATGGAATTAAGCCTGTAAAAAGCCCCTTTTTGGGGTACAATAGTATGGTGCAACAGGTAGAGCAGAAAGCCTGAGAAGAGTTCAAGTAATATTTCCCAGGCCATGCTGAAACTTACTCCTCTCAAAAAGATGTGCAAGATTTTACCAAATATTCTTATTTTAGCAGCCAATGGATATCAGCTCTCATTCCCATTTTTAGCTAGGCATCAACACCTGTACACAATCATATCTACCAACAGTTAGCAAAACTGTTCATATCCCCATAGGTAATCTTTCCTTCTTCATATCACTTAAATTTATTCTAAACAATTTTATGAGCATGGAGTATTAAGGGGAGAGCATTCATCTTTTTCCATTTATTTTAATGGTATTCCTTATTAAACGTCAGCACTCTTGATTTCAAGAATACGGAGACATTTATTCACTAGTGTGGTATAAGACGACAGGATAAGTACAAGCATTATGATCAGCAATTACCAGGTACTTACTGGAACTCACTGATAAGGTGGTTCCTTTCCCAAAGGTCAGCATACCTGCTCGCTGGTAGGCACAGTGAGGTAAGGCCCTACAAATACCTTGTGTGCTTGCTCACTCAAAACCATGTTGTGCAAGGACGTAACTAGAAACAAAGGAAACTCATATTGTGCCCTTGGTCTCAGGGTTTTCAGCATTTGGGTCTGCAATAACAGAACTCTGTAATTACAAGAGGAGGGGCAGCTACTTGATATTCCTTTAAGTATTCACTGAACCCTCTGATGTGTGGGGCAGCACACTAGACACTAGGGAGATAGCAAGAGCCACTTAGACACTATCCCTCATAAGCAATAAACAAACACATGAACAATATGATGCCAAGAGGTGCAAGTGTGTGAATTAAAATCAGGCTGGGTAATAGGATAGAGAGCAACCAGGTAGCAGCTAAATTTGATGCCTTCTTAGATTGGCTGGAGTGGAAAGGTCTCTGGGAGGAGGTGATCTCTGAAGTGAAGTCCAAACATGAAGTCACCAATCATCCCCATTTACAGATAAACAAACTGAGAACAGAGAGACCGAAGCCTGGCTCCAAATCACATGGCACATTAAGAATGAACACCTAGATCAGGCCTTTTCCTGCTGACAGACCAGAGGTAAATCCAACCAGGTAAAATCCTGCTTAGAAAAAATACGGACACATTTTCCCAAAGTGACCTTGGGATATTATCTGAAAGCTGTGCCACTGGCCACTGAGGGCATTGCGGTTGTGAGAGGATCCCAAGAGGAAGGTGTTTGCATCACAGAGTGGATTACTCTGAGCTAAGGAGACATTTTCCATTTTGGTTCCCTATTAAGTTCACAAACAATGCAAACTGTTACCTGGCAGCATGAGCTCTCCAAGTTAGGATGGGGACAATATGGAGACACTCTGTTCCCCATGAATTCTGGAAAAATTGAGGACATTTGGAATTTGCTAAGATTTCCAAAAAAGTTTGCTATTTGTCTCAATAAAAAATGCAATTCAGAAATCATGGCAATACTCACTAAGAGTCACCTTCAACACAGTTCCTCTTCCAAAATCCAGCTTCTGGGCACCAGAAAACCCCACAGTGATGTCTTTCACCACAAAAACCAGAGTGTGCTTCACTTTCAAGCACAGGTTTCTCTTGCTTGGTTGAAAACCTAATCTAACACTAAGCATATATTTAGGTAAACTATAGACAAATCAATTCATCACTCACTGGGATGATATGAAAGCTCAGGAACCATTGACTGTAGGCCTCCAACCTCACATTAAGTGATCTTAGGTTTTTGAAGGTCTCAAGGGACGGTCTCACATCCTTTTTTTCCCATAGAGGCTCACTTTGTGTTCAATCCACCCCTTTCTGTTTCATAGCCAAATCCCCTTAAACTTGCTCATCTTTGAGTTTACCCTGAGATGGAATTTTTCATAGCATCTAACTTTGAGAAATTATGAATCATCTGATCATCCACACTTTTATAAGAGATCTTATATATGATCTCATTTGAATTTCATAATCTCTTAAGGTAGGAAGGGCTAGATTCCTAATCCCCATATTATAATATGGGGATAATCAGATGAACTGAGGCTTAGCAAGTTCCAGGGATCTTTCAGGGACACTTGGTGAGTAGCGGGGTTGGGGTGGGGTGGGGGTCCACACAGTCTTTCAGCCCCTTGTTGAACGCCTTAGTGATTTATTTTGCTCATGTCCATGCATTGACCACATCATCCTGCATTTCTGCTTTTTTATTACCTCCCCCAGTGAAAGAGACAGTATCACCAACAAAACAATATTTCCTCCATCCAAAAGACACAAACCCCTCCAACTCAACTCCTTTTCAGAGCAGTATCTTTTTAATCCTCACTTCTTGTGAGCTGGGAGATAAGAGTTACCAGTATTTCAGTTATATTAATTGGAAAAAAGAGGCACAGAGCAGATAAATCAGAATGATGGTTATAGAGGCTGCAGCCTGGTAGAGACAGCGATAGACTGAATCTTAGAAAACATGGTCCTTGCTTTGCTATTGTGACCATGTTCAAATCACTTAACTACTCTGAATACAGAGAATCACCCCTTTCCTTTGCCTCTTGGAACAATCAGATAAGAGATGTGAAGAAATAAGGAAAGTGCCTTTCCTTCTCTTAAGAAAAAACATGTCCTAGAAACCATCAAAGACAGCAACATCATTTATCCATATAGAATTCATACATACACCTGTGCTTCTGCATATGTGTAATATTAAATATTTTTGAAGGCAGGATTGAGACAGATTAATCTGGGCCAACATAGTCACCCCATTTAAAATTGGTGTCTAGGCTCCCATTTCAGTGTTGGAAACAGAATTGTGACTCAAGCCCCAGTACTCACTTGATTTAACTAGCACCCTGGTTCCTCTTCCAAAAATTAGCTTGTTTCCTGTAATGGTGGCCACAGTGATTTGAGGCCCAGCAAAAACCTTAGGAACCAGGGGAATAATACTCAGTAGTTATACAATAAAAGACATTCTCTGTGGCCTTGGAAAAGTGGAGGGGTTGCAATGTTCAGGGTAATCCTATGACCTAGCGCTGTGTCAATTTTACAGAACTGGGATGCTTGCATCCCAGGTACATATGTGGTTCTAACTTATTCACATATTTGTTCATTTCTCTGCTTTGGCTGTTTGGACCTGGTTTTGTGAATATGGGTAACAGTTTTTACCCATACCCTCCATCAGGGGTCCATTTGACCATTTTTAACCCACAAAGGAACCTGAAAATAGGGAGCCCTATCTGGGAACCTTTCGGGTCAGCTCATTCAGACATTCAGAATGGAAATGTTGAATGAACACATTCATTTTCACACGTGTCTTAATAACTAGGTCTCTTCATTCTACTGAGTGCTCAGGGACTGACTGACCTAAAGATAGGACCCATACACTTTAGTCCTGGGTCTACACAGGCCTTCTTAGCTTTTGTAACTGCTGTGCCCTGTGGATCCATTTTAATTTGTTCAGTCACAGTTTCAGACTGAGCCTCCCTCCAGATACTCTTAAGTCCAGGTATCGGTGAGATAAGCTAACAAAAGGGTGAGTTGATAGAGTCCTATAGAGAGGTCATTTTCAACAAGAAAGAAGTGGCATGGTCAGTGGAGCCTCTGACATGGACATGGCCAAGAATCACAGCATACAAGCAAAGCAAATCTTGTAAACCTGCCCTCTAGTTTGGCTTGCCTGTTCTGGGTTGAGGGCCATAGCCTTCCCTAATGTTGGATATGGACCCAAACAGGTGTTGTGGGATGTCTCACACTGTCTAGAGGGATTATCCATCTCCTTTGTTTTTGGTGGGGATCACCACAGTCTCCTCTCAGGTTCTTGGTTCTTAAAAGACCGTAGGTTATCTTGATCTTGGCCTTTCCTCTGCTTCTCCATCCCAGTCTCACTAGGGCTGGGGACTCCTCTAGGAGGGGATTAGACTTATTCTCTAAATTTCAAGATTAAAGGAGTCCCTTCATCTCCCTTTTCAATATCTGCACATTAATGCTTCCCACTCACCAGGCCAGACAGTCAGCCGAGTTCCTTTTCCAAAGTACAGCCTCCCCAGGCTCGTGCCTCTGTCGACACAGTGCTGGCCCCCTTTACATGAACCTGGCCTTCACATTCCCCACCCCCTGTCTCCGTCTCCTCAGAGTAAAAGGTTGAAAATTCACCTCCACCCTCCTTAAGTGGCATTAGCTTTTGGCTTGTGCAGCGGCAGCCTAAGCTGGACAGTCAGTCCTCAGAGGCTGTATCTCAAGGGACAAATGATCTGTGGTAACAATAGTCTTTCTACCTTCTGAGTCCTCTCCCATCAGAAAGCAATTACACATCCTTTGAGAGTGTTTAAATTGGAAGGAACTTCGCTTCCCGGCCCTATTTCCCAGTATAAAAGGCCACTCACTTGGCTTGACATTATGTTTGGATCCCTTTCCAAAGCTGCACTTGTGAAAACTTTGATAGGCCAGGTCTGTCCTCTGCCAAATCACCCCGTTTCCCCCATTCAACCTCTGGCCCTCCCTCCAGGCATTCCCTTTAGCTCTTCTTTCTTTCTTTCTTTCTTCCCTGATAACTCCTTTTATTTTCCCATTGACTGCACTGGGAAATCAAACCCCACCATCTTCTAGGTGTAAAAATCTCTGTAGGCTTTAGCTCACGAATAATTTGATGACCTATTTTTTTGGCTATCAAAATAATAAGAAGAAACAGCTCTGAGCTCACCTGCTCATCCTCTAGGCTTGAGTCGCAGGATGTTAGCACTTAGAGTTGAAAGGAAGCCCAGAGGTGATTCAGTCCAATTCCTAAAACGGCATAGAAACCCCTTCCGCAACATCCAGACAGCCTTAAGGATCTAGTGAGCAGATCTCCAAGGAGGAAGAACCCCATGCTTCACAAAGCAGCATTTCTACTGCAGGGCAAAGGGGTCTTATAGGAGGCTGGGACACATCTCTTTATTTGTGTATTTTGATTTTTGCCTTTTGTACTAACTCCTTCCCTCATCTACATAGCAGTTCTTCAAATATTTGAAAAGAGTTATCTGTCTTAATATGGCCCAGTGATATCCTCTCTCACTTTTAAAAAGAGACCTGAGATAATTTGAGATAGCTCAGTTTTTAAAATCATGTCATTTATTTATTAGAGGGGGGAGAGACAGGGAAGGGAAGAGAGAGGAGAGAGGGTGGGAGAGAGAGAGAGAGGGAGAAAGGGAGAGAGAGATTCCATCTACTGGCTCACTCCTTAAGTACACCCTCCTCCTCCTGGGGCTGGGAACTCAATCTAGGTCTCCCAAGTGAGTGGCAGAAACCCAGTTATTTGAGCCATCATTACTCCTTCCTAGGGTCTGCATTAGCAGGAAGCCTGAGGTGGGCGTCAAACCCACATTCTCTGATATGGGATGTGGGCATATTAACTGCTGTGCCAAATGCCCGCCCCAATAATTTCAGTTTTCATCTGGCCTGGAATACCGAGCCCTCAGCAAATGACTCTCTGTGAAGGTATACCTGAGGAGGAAAGCCATCTAGGATTGGAAGAGGAGGCGAGGGAAACAAGTGAGGGAGCAAGGTTACAGTTCTAATGCAAATTGGAAAACTTTTTAGCATTCAGTTACTGATCATTGCTTATCCCAGGTGAAACTGCTCATAAGTGAGCCTACTATTTTGCTTCCAATTATTCTGCACTTTCTGTTCTTACTTACTTGGTCTTACAGTTACTGTGGTGCCTGCTCCGAAGCTGAGCTTGTAGTTATTAGAACCACAGTGCTAGAGCTTCCTACAAAAACTTTGTCAAGAGCCTGTTTAGAAGATGAGCCAGGGGAGTGGTGGGGTTTGGGAGGTGGGCAGCAGACACAGCTGTTAAGATGCCACCTGGGATGCCTACACGCCTATCAGAGTACCCAGGTGGAGTCCTGGCTCTTCCCCTTCCAATCCAGCTTCCTGCTAACATGGAACCTAGAAGGCAGCAGGTGATGGTTCAAGTACCTGGGTCCCCACCACCCACAGGGGAGAAACCTGGAGTTGTATGCACTTTGCTTTGGCCTGACCCAGCCCCTGGCTATTGTGGGCATATGAGGAGTTTAACAGCAGATGGTAAATCTTTCTGTCTCTGTTTCTCTCTCTGTTACTCTGCCTTTCAAATAAATGGAAAAAAACCCCTGACTTGTAAAAAATTAAATTACAATGATTTTCATTTGACATAGCTCCTTTCTGAAATCCTGGACATATATAGGCACTTTAAATTATAGCAAAATACTCTTTGTTAAGTAGTAAAGGTAGCAATAGTTAAAATTTGGAAATTTTCTTTTTATAGATAGTATCTTGAGAGCATGACTGGCAGTTTCAGAATCTTTATGGCATCACAGGATTTGTTTATTGTATTTTATCTCTGTTCAAGAGTCATAGGAGCAAGGATCATTATGAGGCAAAGACCCAAAACATAAACTAGAAGAACTTAGAACAAATGTGGGCTGATAAGAGGAATTTAGTGTAATGTGCTGGCAAATTTTCTTGTAGACGATTATAACTTACTTGGTTTTACAATGAGTTTGGTCCCAGATCCAAAGTAAAATATGTTAAAGTTCTGCACCGTGCTTATTGTCAATACAAAAAGTCCCCTGGGACTTCCTGAAAGGGAGCTGTTTTACCCAGCCATGAGTAACCAAGTTAGGCCAAAACCAACCCAACCCTCCCAATTCTTTGCTATTCCCTGGAAAATTGGAGAACCACGGTGAAGAATGAGCTGAGAAGACACATTCATTATTAGAGACAGGCAAGATAAGGGCAGCTGATTTTCTTCAGTGGTTTTATCGATTTCTTTTCTTTAGTTTTCTGCTCGGGTTCTTTCTTGTGTCCTCTGTGCTACAAGCACACAATATTTGAAACAAGGATGCTGCAAGTAAATGCTCTTTACCTTTTTCTTTCCCTAATTATAAATGAAAATGCCCCTTCGATGGACTATATTCTTCTTTTAGTTCTAGGGCTATCTGGAAGCTTCTTTTCTGAACCCTCTACCTGGATCTGGTTGTGCTTGACAACTAGACCCAAGCTCCCTTAAGGGCATCCTGAGCCATGCCAGCCGATCTGCTGTATTCCCTGTGTCTGACCTAATACTTCATCCTATCTGTCAAAGAACCTACGTTATACAATCAAATGTACTTTAACAACCACATTGCCAACAAAACTACAAAACTGTGCATTCTGGCGTTTTTCATAGTTCCTTCAAGGAAAAAAAAATGAAAAACAGTAATAAGATAAAATGAAAAAAAGGCTGCAGTTTTGGCTGTCATTTGCAAGTCTAGATGAAACATTATTTATGGGCAAAATATTTTGCTGACAATTTCAAGAGAAAGGAAACCTCAGTGCCAACAGTGAGACACCCACACAGTTTGGATTTAAACAGATCTCAACAAATGAACATAGTTAGGAGAAATAAAATAGAGGTGACTTCAGTCTAAGGCAAGCAATTATAATACTTATGCAGTTTTGGAGGGCAAGGGGGCTCTCACTTGTTCTGACTTGAAGAAGTGATAAGCAGTTGTGCTACAGGAATTCTTTGCTGGAAGGACACCAGAGAGCTATGGAAATAGAGCCTCATGCAAATTATCTTAAGCAGACACCTTTACTTTTAAAGACTTATGTAGAAATAAGCTAGAATAGGCCAGAAATATGGCTGACCAACTACGCTTGGTTTAAATGGTTCTTTGTAAAACCATCCTCTAGCATGTGGTCTGGTCGTGACATAAGAAACGGGCTGCCATCATAGAATCTGTTCCCGCTACTCAGCAACTCTTCTAGGTTAGGATGCCTTCATCTCTACTCTGTTCACTGAACTCTTATTCAGACTTAACAGGAAGGCTTCTCTTTCTCTGTTTGGTCTTTGATAGGTAATTCTTTTCTCACTGTACCCTTTTGCCTTGTTGGTGTCTGTCCCTCAACCCTCAACCTCAGACTCATAAAGTTACATATACGCACAGCATACATTTATAGGTTAATCAATCAGTGTAAATAGTATTTAGTTGTGCCGGCCTACCAGGTACAACAGACAGTTGGGTTCCAGATCCAAAGGTCAGTTGCCAGCCTGAACCAGAAGAAACACTGTGATATGCCCGACAACAAAAACCAGATCAATGAGGCCAGGTGGGCTGAGCAGAGGAGGGAGTTGGCAGTTACTTTATGAACTAGGCCTGTATCATTGTCACTCTAGGTTTGATCTGGAGTGACCAAATTGCCTACAAATCCTTAAATATCCTTCTTTGTCTTATAATCCCATTTTCTTTTAGGGGATCTTTGTATTCCACTTTCTACCACAGAGTTGTAAGTATAAACCTTATGCTTTAACTATGCATGTGGACTAAGGACCCTCTGATTTTAGATGTCAAGCCAGTATTCGGATCTTTTCATCTCAGCAGTCTTACAAAGTACAAAACAGAGACTATTTCTCCTCCACTGTGCATACCCCGGGGTCGCACCGTGATGCAACTGCTTAAATCCTCCAGTCTTCCTTAGGCTGGGTCTAGAGAATCTAAATGACGTAGTTGAGGACTATCCAGTTGATTTGGTAACTAGTTGCACTTTGATCAAATTATTTACAATGATCAAATTATCTGGGAAATTTCTGGTTTTCCACTTCACTTTTGGGTTACATCCGTGACTAAAGTGGTATCTGTGTAGGCTAATGTGCTAAAGGACATTAAAACTGCAACAAAAATCCATCTGAACATTTCCTAAGGTGGTGAGGGTGTATAAAAGGGCCATGACCAAAGAGGGAACAAGGTGTGCATTGTCCCATCTGGGAGGAGCAATGGGAGTCACTGCCAGGAGCATGTCACCTCTCCTTCCTGTGGGAGCCTTGGTCTGAACACTGAACCTGGAGCATGGCAGGCGCGTTCTTATTTGTTGGATGAATCTCATTTGAAGTTTGAATTCTTATAATCGAGACCAGAGACAAATTGGAAAACCTGGGAGACTCAAGGTCTAGTGCAGGCTTAGCCACATGTCAGTTGTGGAGTCGTGATCAGTCTCTTCCCTCATACACAGAGATAGGACAACTTTAAAGGTTCTCTCTGCTCCATGAGGCTGTGCTCTATGAACTTTTGGCCAAGTCTGGGACACAGGAAGTGCCTCTCAGTGCTCTGAATAAGTTAATTTTTAAGAAGTGATTCTTAGACTTTGAGAGAGACAAAATAATTGCACTTGTTTTGATCAATGATTAGTATTTACAAGGTTCCTTCTCTAAGTTGACATAATTATAGCCAGAGAATAGTGCCTTAGAGGGCTTGTTAAGAAATTAGAAATGTTGTCACTGATGACTGCACAAATGTAGGTGGCATTCCCAGCCAGTACTCCAAGTAATCAGTCACACCTCTTCAGTCCCAAACACACATCTTCTGGGAACATTTCTCAGGGACACCCCTACGCAGCCTCTTTGGCACTAAGGTGCCAGATCCTAGCCAGCTAGACTTTTGGCCCCTTATTTGATGCTCGTTCTACTGCTCTAAACATTCTTTATATAGTCTATAATTGTGTCTGAATCAGCCCTTAATCCACAGACATTGCTTAATCCAGGGATACAATTTTATACTTACTGGGCTCCACTGATAACTTGGTTCCCTGTCCGAAGATAAGCTTTTCTCCCTGGTTATAACTCACACTGTGCTTCGTATCCTGTCAAAAACACATCCAATCTCCCCGAACACATTTCTAATCCTCCAGCCCCAAATCCGCAGGAGATCTCTCCCACACCACAGCGTGAATCAGTTCTATACTTCTCCTTGTAACTCTTCTCCTTATAAGGGAATGAGAAAGAATAGTGAGAATTCCCATTTATCCTAAATCACTTCTCTTTAACACCAAACTGATCTCTCACTTTGTGCTTAATGGCTCCGGGTATTACCATTCAGGAAATGTTTTCCTTTCCAAGGCATTGCTCATAGTCTCAACCAGATACACTGGGTATACACAGGTTACGATTAAAGGCGCGCAGGCTCCAGGGAGCCAGGCTTACCTGGAGTGACCACAACCTGGGTCCCTGCTCCAAAATGCATTTTCGCCCAGCCATCAGTTGTCACACTTTGACAAACACCTCTACAAAATGGCTTCCCCAGAGAAGACAGCTGCTAAATGAAGACAAACTGCTCATGGGGAAACAATCTTGCTACAGAATGAGGTAACTGCATGATAAGAGATATAAGCTTGTCCCCCTTCTCCTCTAATCTCTCTCCCTTCCAGACCCTGAGGATGATGGGTGCCAAGAGCTGCACTCCCTGGGCGCAGGACAGAGTGCGATGAAGCCTGGGCGCTGGCTTGAGACTCTGCAGGGATGGAAGCCCACCCATCTGGGCATTTCCCTGGTCTTAAACCCACTCCTCAGACCACTGGAGCTCCAACCAGGGCTGCTTACAACCGTTACCTTCTCCTTGAAATAACCTGGAGTTTGGGACTCACAAATCTAGTGGAAAAACCATTTCAAGATCCTCATGGTCTGTTTTGATTGACACAGTATTCACCATTAGCTTCAATTTGCCTCAGTTTTAAAATCTGTAAAATGGGGATAACTGTTGGTCGTTTCTTCTGGGGAAAACTTTACTATTGGATGGTTTTCCTTATTGGAAGTCTGATAAAGGGGACAGATCCCAAAGCTGGGTTATCAGTGGGGCCCTAGTGGGGAGCAGGTACCAGGTAGTGAGCTCCAATCTGCTCAACCCTTTCAATGTCCTGATCTAAGGGGGCCTGTATGGAGAAGAGCAGTTTCTTCTCACGGATAATCATATTCAGCCCACAGTTCAAAGTCTATGCCACTTACTCGGTTTGACAAGCAGCCTTGTCCCCTTCCCAAAGATAGAGGAGAAGGCTTGTCCTTTGCACAGTGATCATCTCAGCATCAAAAACCTGGCAGCCCAGCTTCCCCACAAAGGCCCCCAGTGCAGCGAGCTCTGGTGCACCTCCTGGTATGATGCTCTCGGGCCTATGATTTTCCTTCCGGAATAAGCAATGCTCCAGAATAACAAACTCCTCATTTTTCTGTCCTTCTCTCCTTTTCTACGTTCCTCTTCATCACCGCTCCTGGGGTCACAGTGGGCTCCCAGCTTCATGCTCCCATCCTCGGCCCCCCACCCCAGTGCATTCCCAAGCTGACAGCCGGACTCATTTCCCCACCCCACTCAGCTGTACTTACAGGGCAGCACAGACAAGGTGGTTCCGGGACCGAAGACCAGATTCTGGGCATATATTCCCACAGTGATTCTGGGCTCAGCAAAAACCCCCAGAGCTTCCTCCCCACATGCCAGGGCATCTCAACACTCAGGACCCCAGAACCTGTGTTTTTAGCTTTTGTGTGAAAAAGCCAGCCCATGGGTCCCATGAAGTCCCGAGAACAAAGGGAATTTGGGAACCAGGCAAGCAAAACTTCCAGAACTCAACTCGGCAACCCCTTGTGTCCCGAAGGCAGCAGCTCTGCATTAATGAGCGCGTGTCTGTTCACGGAGAGAGGCTGGCGGGCTGGGACGAGGCTTACAGAGGCTCTCTCATTTCTCTTCCCGCCTCGAGGCAGGGCTGCTCTTCACTCAGTCCTGATAGGAGGGTGTCTATCTCCTTTCAAAAACCCCCTGGAGAAAGTGCGTGCTGGCAACGACTCCTGACAGCTCATTTTCACTGTTCAAAAACCTATTAGGAAGGTTTTACCACGAACCCGACTCCCTTCCTCTGGCAGTGCTAACCTCATCCTGGGGGCCGCATCCTGGTGGAGAACCTAGCTTCTGTGGAAGGCTTCCTCCCCCAGACTCAGAAATGTGATTCAGTTCCCACCTCACCCTCAGCCTCTTTTCTGTGAAATAAACTGCCCCGCTTTGCCTCCGTAGCCCTCACGGATTCTCATCTCCAGGTCTGAGAGTTTCATTGACTGCCTGTTTCCAAGAGCCAATCTCTCCTGAACTTGACTTCCCAGAGGAGTGGAAGGACAATTTTGGGACAGCTTTCCCTTCCCTATCCTCTCTACCACCGCCCCGCCAAGGGGAGAGGGGGCCGCCGTCTCTGGGCAGGGGCTCAGCACACTTAGGAGGAAGTCATGCTGGGGCTGGCTTGAGGGGGGAGTCCTGTGAGCTGCTTCCTTGCTCCAAGGGTTCGTGTGTAGCGCCCGGAGCCCCAGCCAGGCAGCTGTCTGCCAAAACCTCTCCCCTGCCTTTGACACTTGGATGGTTTTGTATTTAAATGAGGATTCTAAATCCCAGGTGAAGAATCTCATAAAACAGACTGGCATTCTGCACCCGCCCCTCATTCCGGCCCTGCTCCTGACAGAAGAGCAGGAGGAACAAAAGCTGTGCTGTGCACGGGAGATGCTGTTGATCAGCATCTCTAATAGCTGGGGTTGAATGAGCTACTTCTATGCTCTGAGCCCCACACTAAGTACTTTCGCTATATCATTTCATTTCGTGCTTACAGTAACTCAACAAGCTAGGTGTATTTTTGCCTTCATTTTATGGATGGGGAAATTGAGATTCAGTGAGGGTAGGAAACTGGCCCAACATCACACAGCTACTTCAGTCCTTGGAGCAAGGACAGGAATTCAGGGTTTTCTGTCTTCCAAGCTCATGCTATAGTGTCCAATCCATAATGATGTCGGCTCCAAATGTCTAGAGGGGATCCATGCATCTCAGAGTGACTGCAGCCGAGGCATCAGTTTTGAGTGTCCCATTTTATAGGGGCTGTTTTATTCCCAATCTAGATACCAAGGGATCTAGGGGTTCTTTTCAAATTGAGATGGAAATTGCAGCAGAGGCATCAAGGTTAGATGTGAGAAAGCACTCCTGGCAGCAGGGCTACTTACTTTTGGAATTGAGAGAAACTGAGGAGTTTCCCACCCTAGATCACCAGATGCAGAGCACAGCCCATCTGGACAGACAGCCTGCTGGGAACACTGTGAGGGCTGGGTCCTCTGGAGGCCCGTCCTGAGATCCTCACCAGCCCAACTATTGTTTGAATTTCCCCTTCTTTCCTGTGGGCCGCTCCTGGAGAGCTACAGCAAGCGTGTGTGCGTGCACGTGTGCGTATCCATGCACTCACGTCTCAGGTTAAAGCCGGAAGAGAACTAGCTCTCTTTGGCCTGGAGAAAGAACATTAATAAAGAGCCCAAGCAGATGCGCAGGATTAAAGTATTTTTCAAGCTAATGATTTGATTGATTATCCCTGAAGGCCCAGGCAAAGAAGCACACAACTTACTTGGCTTCACGGTGAGTGTGGTCCCATCCCCAAAGGTTAATTTGCCTGTGTTGGTGTTACACAGTGCTCAGTGCTATTGCAATAACCTTGACAGGGGCCTCTAGGAAGACAGGTGGAGGTGGCAGCAGAGGGCTGGGGGCTGAGGGTCAGCAGGAAAACAAAACCTGAAATGACTGCCCATGGCCAAAACAATCTCCTTGTAATTAGGTTAGAACGTGGGAGGAATGCTAATAACTAGCAACTTCCCATCCCAATTCTATTTACCGTAATTTTCCTTGAAAGAATAGGCTTTGGCAGGAGCGCCTCCTGGGAAATTCACTGCAAGTGGCTACTGCTTTGTCTCCTGGGATCCCGTCTTGTTTGTTGTTCCTGCAGGCCCTTTGTCTATTTTCATCCAGTTCCTGCCTTTCCCAGCTCCACTCCCTGTGCCTTCCTCCTTGTAGGGCTCACGTATTTTTTCAGGGAGAAACTCCATAGATATGAAAAGCTCAAGTACAACGCCCCAGGGACTACGTGCATTAATAACCTTGTTTTCCGACTGGTATCACGAACCACCCAACACAAACTAAGCAAAGAAAACACCACCTGTGTTTTGACAGCTTCTGCATGATGGAAGATGGGCTTCTTGGGAAGAATAATTAGCCAGAAAAGAACTTACTTGGTGTGACCGAGAGTTTGGTGCCCTTTCCAAAAGTGAGCTGGTTACCCGCAACCCCAGAGTACACACAGTTTCCTTTCTTTGCAAAAACCCTGAGAAAGTCAAACCAATCACAGCACAGGAGCGACTCTGCTGAAAGCTCAGACTGAAACAACAGACAACAGGCAAAAGAGAAAGGTATTTTGGGGCTCGCCATGGAATGCACCATCCCTTACAGACCTGCAGAGACCTGGCTGGACTTGCATCTGGTTCAACCTCCTGCCTTCAGCCAAGGGCTATTCTGACCAAAGATCTGCCAAGGTTTCAAGAGCTCTCCTTTGCCTCCAGCACTATTCCTTATTTCTCAATGAAACCCCACAGACAGTAGTCTGAACTCTGTATCTCTTGAGTTTCCTTCCTTGAAGATGGGATTTCATGTCAACTTATCCTCAGAGAAACTCATCACAATACACCAAACCAGGCTCATTAGTCCCTTTGGGGGAGGAAATCGATATTGAAGGGAGGGGTCAAGGTGACTACTGACTTTGTCTGTAACTGGAATAGTTTGCAATGAGAAATGTTTATAGAACCCCACAATATATGAGTATTTAAAAATGACTCTCCACTCTCAGACAAGACTTTCTGTGCCCCCACCCACCCCCTCCTCAGCTAAAGAGTCTCAGGTTCTTTGTGCTAGGGCTTTGGTCTCCTGAGGTCAAAGGGTGGAATTGGGCCAAGATGTGTGTTCAGAATAAGCTGGAGGTGCTGAGGCCAGGGTGCCGTGCAGGGCCCAGCTCTGTGCTTGCCTGTGATTGTCTGGTAGACCTTTTAAAACTGTAACAGAATACTCTGCGTATCTCCCTGTTCAACACTAACAACCCAGCCCATACCTTTCCTGGGGGGAAAAGCATTCCTGGGTATAATGCAAAATCATTTAAGGGAAGCAGACACTGGTGATCAGAACTAGGGAACACTTACTTGCAATCACAGAAAGTCTCGTGCCCATTCCAAAAACAAGCTGCCTGCCTCCTGTGTCCCCACAGTGATTACTTCCATGACAAAAACCCTGAGTGCCTGGCCTTGGTGTTTCTTCTGGGTGTTTGTTCTTGCTCATGCTCTTTCCAGGCAGAATCACACAGAAATCTTCCTCCTGCTTAACCATAGTTTTGCTTTTCCTTTAGCACAACTTGCTCCTCTACGAAGTGTAGCATAATCAAAACGCTGCTGGCTTTGCTTCTCCGCCATACTGATAAGAGCTTCCACACATAGAACTGAGCCCATGAATGCATGTCAGAATGGCCTGCCAGCTTCTAGCTCATTGTTGCAAAGAAAACCCTTACTACTGGTCTCACGCTGAACTCCTTGCTGTACTCTAAGTAAAAAGGACTGGTGACTTCTCCTAAATGAAGGGAAATATTTAGAAAAGGGCACAGAGTGAGAAGATACAACACAAGATGTTTTTCTTGGCCAGCATGCTACCTTTGTTGTCTCTGACATTTAAGTAGCTCTTAAAAAAGTTATCTCCTGCCCAACCCTGGAACAAGGGAAATGAGAAAGCATGGGGCTTTAGAGCCAGGACCCTCAGCAGAGGTGAAACAGAGGAAAGCACCTTCCATGAAGTGTGGGAGGAGAGGGATCATAGGTACACTGGGGTCATTTCCAAAACCAATTTAGTTGGAGCCAGAAATCACACTGGGTTAAACAATGTGCCCAAACAAAGTCCACCGAGGCTAGGCTATGGGGGGAAGACTTGAAAACGAATTCTGGACTAAGTTTCACAATTTTACAGTTCTAAATATTTGATAAACAAGGAAAAAAAGATAATTGATATTTACATAGCAGAAGACTGGCAGCAATTTTCCCAGCACTAGAACGGGAGAATTTGGTGTTTGTCTAACCTGTAGAAAGGCTGAGAACAGGGCCTCTACAAGAAAAAGGCCAGAGCCTTGTGGCCACCTACACGTCTTAGACCTTAAGGAACTTTCTCACCCAACACCCCAAGCACATTTAACTCAATGGAAGTCAACACCAGAAAAATCACCTGAACAGACGCACAGGGGAGAACATGAAGTTGCATCCCTTTTCCAAAGATGATTTTGTTAAGAATCACTTCACACTTTTATTGGGACCATAACAAAAATTCCTAGTGAATTTTTTTGGGGGGGGAAGCCACATATCCCTTCATGAATACTTCACCTCCATGGGACTTAATAGATTCTCTTCTCCTGTAATAAACAGGCCTCATTATCTGTTCAGCCATCTTTCTCTGTGTCTCCTGGTTGTTTTGCTTGAATTTTATGCTGCTTATTGCAAATGTGCAGAGAGGAAATTGAATGACCTCATTTGACACTGAGAGTAAATTATAAAAGCAACGATTCAACAAACTCTTTTCTGATATCAAACACAATTCTGTTTCTGCAGGCAAAAAAAAAAAAAAAAAAAAAAAAAAAATTGGCAGGCAGCCACTGAACTAGAAATCAACTCTTCAGAGCCCAAACAAGGAATGGTGGCAGGAACAGTCCCCTTCAAATACACATCTGGATTTCTACCTGAGACAGAACTGGGGTTACAGAGACTTCATCCTATCCTCAGCTCTGAGCCTCAAATTCTAGAGTTAACCATATCACCAAACTCTGAGAATCCTTCGCCTCAGGCCAAGCCAATGTTTGCTATCCTCATGGTAACCCTGCTGTAGCTAGGGGTAGGGAGTATCACTCACTTTGGCACAGAAGGATCCTGATCTTTTGGGAATTGTTCTCATTCCACAATCCATGGATGTGGTCTCTCACCACCTTCTGCCATTGCTATAAACCCTGACTGGATCCTTGTTTGACACTTAGAGAACCAAGCCCCACTATCTTCCCCTCCCTGCCTACCTCACCCCAAAGGTACTTTTCATGACAGTCATTGAAAAAGATGAATATGGGAAGATTATGAAGCATTTACGTCTCATGGTTTATGAGACATAAACCAAACTTACAGAGACTTTTAGCCCATTTCTTTGTCTTCTGGAACTTCCCACAATGAAACCATTCAGAATCTCGAAGTGCTTCAAGTTGGTCATTCCATAGTCTTTTTTTTTTTGGACAGGCAGAGTGGACAGTGAGAGAGAGAGACAGAGAGAAAGGTCTTCCTTTTTGCAGTTGGTTCACCCTCCAATGGCCACCGCGGCCGGCGTGCTGCGGCCGGTGCACCGCGCTGCCAATGGCAGGAGCCAGGTGCCTATCCTGGTCTCCATGGGGTGCAGGGCCCAAGTACTTGGGCCATCCTCCACTGCACTCCCGGGCCACAGCAGAGAGCTGGCCTGGAAGAGGGGCAACCAGGACAGAATCCGGCGCCCTGACCGGGACTAGAACCCGGTGTGCCGGTGCCACAAGGCAGAGGATTAGCCTAGTGAGCTGTGGCGCTGGCCCATTCCATAGTCTTAATTATAATCAATCATTGACCTTAATGACCCAGCCAGTCAACTTGGAGAGGCCTCTCTTAACCTCATCTTTTTTATCTGACATTTGGATGGGTCTTGTTGTCTCCCAAATGGGAATGGGGAGGAAGTGACAGCTCAGGAACACCCCCTGGAAAGCCTTATTTCACACCTCTCCAGTGAGATGCATTTAAAAGGCTTTTACTCCCTATGGAGGACTTGATCATTAAACAAAAATCTTGTCATCATGCCTGCCCTTTTATTTCATTTTGAATTTCCTTCCACGTGTTTGTAAAGCCATCTGGGATTGTCAATTCATCTCAGAATTGTTATTTTCTCCCATTTTGTTTGAATAGTAGAGCTGTGTTTTTAGTGAAATTTGACATGTATGGGACTAGATGAGGACATTTGTCAAAATGGGACAACATTTGGGTTTCTTAGATCTTTTAGAATAAATACATATATATATATATATATATATAAGCATGAGAGAAAAAGAAGATACCTTATAAATATTAGTAGCATTTAAAATGAGATAGATTCTCATTTTAAATAGAAGATAAGTTCTCTGGGCAAAATCGCAGTAAACACACAAATCATTGCAGAAGATAGTTTAAGAGCTGCTGTAGCTGTAAATAACTGTGGCCCCAATATTTCTCTGGAAGGAGAGCTGAGTTACCATATTAAAGGTGATTTGGTATCCTATCATTTTGCATCTATTTATCATTATTGCTCTATTCTCAACAAACATGAATGTTTCATGTATTTGCAAAAGTCATTTTTCAAAAGGTACATTTGCTTACATATTAAATTAAATCTCCACTAACTTCACAAGATTTATTTGTTTGGTCAAATATAAGTAGAAACAAACACTTACTGGGCCTCACTGCCAGCCGGGTCCCATTTCCAAAGACGACTCTGGTGTTGCTGTTGCCACAGTATTTCCTGCCTTTACTGAAACTCCTCATAAAACCCATATGAACACACGGCACCGTGGTGAGAGGGCAGCTGGACTCACCCGGTACTGCTTATTTTTCTGTGTCTCTGCAAATTGGCCTTTTAGGATAGAAAGAAAAAATTGGTTCTGCAACATAAAGCAAACCATTTCTCCTTAAAAAAACAAAACAAAACAAAACATCCAAACCTATGAGCTTTTAAAATCCTTTTGCATTTCTAGGCTTAAATCTGCCAATACCGAATCAATTTGTGAACAACTCTGTCTCTCCCATGTGAGCACTCAGCCTTTGACACACAGCTCCAAAGCAGTGGTGCATTTCCACCTCCACGAGGATGTTTTCCAGCTACTGAGCCATCTGAGCTGACCTCTAGTTGCTACCTAAACTCTGTGGTCCTGTTCCTTGCTCCCTGGTCAAGTTGTTTTGAAGCCTCCTCAGTGTGTAATGGAGCCCACGTGATAACCTAAGAATATATTTTAGGAAGGAAGAATAACAACAGTTGAATAGCCCTATCTTTTTCCCAAGAAGACCCACCATGGACTCATATGCTGTTTTAGCCAGAAACGATGAGGAGTAATAAACACACCATCTCCCACAGCCTTAAGAAGCCCAAGTTCGAAGCACATGGAAGAAGTGAACATTTTGTGTTAGAAAAAGGACTGAATACTAAAGTTAAGCATAATGGCACCCAAGAGCTCTTTTATCTTGAAGCTGAGCACTGGCTGGGCTTGAATACACACCGAGTAGCTGTGGATGAGAGAGCAGAGTGAACATTCCCAGACAGTGACACCAGGTCAATGACTTGTGGGGTGAAAAGTTGGGCTCAAGTGACAGAATTGTGAATTTGGAGAGAGGAGACTTGTGGTCGCCCCTGACCTCACTGGGACTTGTTGATTCTTCGGCTTTGAAGAGGAAGAGAGTTCAAAACTGACTTCTGTCCTCAGCTTGGCAACGTGTGGCCAGATGACACAAAAAGGACTCACTCTGAGCAAATGAAAGGGAAGCAAATTCAAGAAGTAGAGGGAAAGTGCTACAAGGCTCACGGTTCTCATGGAGAACTAACCCAGCTTAAGCCTCCTCTTACCCTCTTCCTACCCTCAGCCATCTCCCCAGCATGTCTCTGGGATCTCTTTTTGTAAGAAAAATAAGACTTGAGGAAGAAGGTGCTTGGAGCAGCTGACACAGAATTGCGTACACAGGTTTAGCCGAGGTTGTATCTGCACAGATAAATGTGTGATCAGAGCTGATAAATGGATTCACAGGAGCAAAAGCATGCAGCACTTAGAGGAGAACAATTTTCCCACAGCTGTATTCTCCCCTGGGATTTCTCTTACAATTAGCACTGTTTCCCCTTCCCTGACTGCTGTGCCATCCAGGACAATGGGAGATGTCCAGAGCCTGCCCTATTGTGGCAGATAAGTGATGACAGCCGGGAACAAAGTCAACCTCAGCCTTCCTGTCACCAAAGGGCGGCTGTTATGTCCCACTTGCCATGGACACGGATACACCTGACAAATCCCACTACTCACGTACTTGGCTTGACAGACAGCAGAGTGCCAGTCCCAAAGGTGAGCCTGTTTACCCCACCTCCAAAATCCACACAGCCCTTCAGGGCCTTACAAGAACCCACAGGTAGGGCCGTGGAAGGGTGGGTGAGGAACATACCAGTCCCACTGCTACAGAAGCCAGTTTCTGCCTTTGCCAAGTACCCTCTAGCCTTCATACTCCCCTGATATGCCCTGACACTGCCTTTTGAATCATGGACTGATGGCATTTGTGCCAAAGCCCAGAACCTCGGGTGATTCACCAGCAAGTGGTGAGCTTCACAGGCATCTGCTCTCCGTGTGGGGCAGCAGCCCAAGGCCAGGCTGTCGGGAAAGGTGCAGACACGTTACTTTTCACCTACAAGGCTATGGCTGGAGCCCTTTCCCTTCTCTTTGAATTTGTTATTCCCATGGAAAGAGGCTGGTTCCAACCATGTCACAGGGAATCAGGCACGCCCCAACAAGCCAGCTCTGCTCGCTTAGAGGGCTAGTTAATCATTATTCTTTCTGGAAGCAGTGAGACCAAACAAGAGAGTTGGTGGCTGACATTGCCTCTCGCTGAGAGTGATGACCCCATTTAGGTCAAGTGCATTGCAACAGGCTGCATTGCTCTTAAAAATACAATTTACATGTGACACTTTGTGCATTATTCAACCAGTGTCCTCTGTCCCTTACAGTCACATCCTGAGACTTACCTGGCTTTATAATTAGCTTGGTCCCAGAGCCCCAGATGAACTGATAGTTGTTATCCACACAGACACAAAAACCTTAACAAAAACCTTCCCTGTCCTTCTGGGGATCCTATTAGAGATAAAGCCAGATAAAAACTCCAGAGCAGAGCACATAAAACAATGTAGGAATATTGACTATTGAAGATTATTTGTTCATTTAATTACATTTGATTCCCTTGCCCATTATAGATTCCAGACACAGATGATGAAATCAAATGACTAACCATCCAAAGCCAATCTAGGTCTCTCTGCCTATAAGGAAAATGTAATTCATAAACAGTTTTCAAATTGAAGTTGAACTTGCAGCACCTTTCCCAATATTTTAAATAAAAATGTAAAAGAGAGAAATAGATCATTTGCTTGGAGTCATAACGCATCTGATTCTCTAGTGTCTTGTTTCCACTGCTGCTAAGACTGTAGGCAGCAGCAGAGTGTTTGCACAGAGATTTAATGGATTTGGTTCTGTGAAGAATGGCATCCTGGGGGACCGGCAGCCCAGCAGCTAGAGGTACAAAGCGCCATACTGGGAGGGGTGGCCATAGTACCGGAAGAATGTACCAAAATGGCTTGGTTCTTTCTAGAAACTGCTTTTTCAAAATTGCCCCTTAGTGTTTAGTACTTACTTGGGGAGACTTGTAATGTGGTCCCAGTCCCAAAGATGAGCTTGTTTGTGTTGGAGTACACAGTGATACCCAGCTCTACGAAAACCTCCTGAGCCCTTAGACTCATTTTTCCATCTCTGGCACCAAATGCCTACCAGCGGCAAAGAAGACTTGGGCTACACTCAAAATGCCAGTGCCATCAAATAGCCAGCATTCGTTTCTGTTCACTTTCAGCTCCTGAAAATCCTACAGCCTGTACTGATTATGTTTCCATTCACCAAGTGACAGCTCAAAGTAATTCCCTAGTAGCAAACGGCATCCCCAGCTCTAATCCCATCTCTGACTTTGTGTGTGTGTGTGTGTGTGTGTGTGTGTGTGAGACAGAGAGAGACAGAGAGAGAGGAAGAGAGAGATTTGGCTTAAATGACTTCTCTGGGTTTCAGCTTTTGTGTCTTTGAAATATGTTTGGTGATGTGTGACCCTGCTCACCTTATTGGAGAATGTTACGAAGATAAAAGGGCTGCCGCTGGTGCTGTGGGTTACGGCATTGAAATGCATTTTGGATAACGTGGGGGAAATATGATTGTTCAAGACATTATTAACACGAATAGCAGAGAACCTGTTAGCTGAAGTTTATTGTTAAAACAGCTAACAGAAAAAGATTTCATTGTGAAAATTGCCAGTGAATATATCTGTCTTGAGTGTTTTTCCCCCCAGAAAGTTAGCAGACATAACCACTTAATCTGCCAGAAGAACTCCGCGTGGAAAAGGTCAGCTGAATTCCAAGGCACGTGGCCAGGGAAGAAGACATGACTGTCCTCCCCCGCTGGTGACTGAGTAGCGATTAGGTTCCCAGGAGGTGCCAATTTCCATTTGCTATTGGCAGCACTAAATGAATTTGAACATTGTAATGGTCAAACTGGCTGTGTGGGTAGACTCAGAGATTGAACTGCATGAGTGACTAGCTGGGGAAATTGTGTGTGTGTGTGTGTGTGTGTGTATGTGTGTGAACTCCTCTGTGGGATTCACAGACATGTTAGCCCCAGAAATGAGAAAAAATACACTTACATGGTTTCACAATCACTTGTGTGCCAGATCCAAAATGCAGCACATTCCCATAACCCATCTGTCCACAGTGGCTGACTCTACTACAAAAACCCTGCCACCTCTTCACGGCCACTCAGCTTGGGGCACAAGGTAGAAGCTCCAGTTTCTCAGGCATGGGAGAAGAGTCAGACAGAGGTATCACGAAAGCCATGCTATTCTCATTGCATGTGAGGTCTTCTTTCCCACGGCTCTTCCCGGTCCGGGGCCCAGCTCCAGCCCTCACACAGGTGTTCAGTAGCCCACGGTGGCCACCTCTGCCTCTGTGGAAGCTCTGCTGGGGCCACCCTCAGAGAGGATTCCCCAGGTCCCTGAGCCATTGGAGGATCATGCAGGGAGCCAAGAAGCTTCTCAGAAATACAGCTGGCTGGCAAATAGGCAGACAGCAGTTTGTGGCAGAGGTACAGGCATTGGTACTAGGGGTAGGCATGGTGGTAAAGAATTTAAAGGAGAGAGAAAGTTGGATACAGGAGTCAGAGATGGAAGGAGTAGGACTTGGAGTGCAAAGGTCTAAAAACAGAAATAAGCAGAGTAGACTCACACTAACCGCTGATATCAACGTTTGTCATCCTATGCTTTGCGAGTACACGTGAGTTCCAGGGGAAAGAAATTTTTCTGGCTCTGTCAGTTGCCCTGACCTATTTAAGTGTCATTCTGCCTCCTGTGACAGCCTCTCCCAAGCAGCTGAGAAAGTCCCTGCACTACAAACACCTAATTTCTGTCTTGCAAAGCCATCTGACCAAATGTTCTATATGAGTGGGTAGGAACAGCAGCCATGAAAAGATACACAGAATCTGTTTCTCCCTTCCTAATTAGGCTGTCAATCTGTTTAGCTAATAAGTCGTATAAAGTGTCTTAATCTCTTCCAGGGAAAGGAGTCATATAAATGCAAAACAGCAGCAGCCATAAGTCAAATGGCTTGCTGGGTATCTTCTCTTTGTGTGCGGAGATGCTGTTTCATAGAAGGAAAACTTTCTGTGTGCAGAGGAGACAGACTGGGGAAAAATACAAAGGCATTTGTTTTTATTAGGCTGAATCTATACGGCACAAAGTAAAACAGATTTGGTAATTATTCAGGTAATGTGACAGTCAATTCAAGCAATTTGGAGCACAAAGAAGTTTTCTCAAGGAAGTACCTACATATCTAGATCAGCTACTGATATTAATCAAATTAACTGGACAATTGTGCAGTATAGATACAAACTAATCAATATACCCTAAGATGGTTCTTCTGGACAGTTTACGTTTTATAAACCTCACTCCAAAACTGGCCCAATATTTACACCCCCTCTTGATTTTGGCACTGCAACCAACGTTTCCCAATTTTCCTTACAACACACACTGCATTTCGAGCTGCAAAGGTAACAGTGACCTTCTCCCCAGAGAGTCTTATCAGGTTAGCACACGGAAGCTCATTCAGAAATTCATTAGGCGCCTGCAACGTGAAAGCTGGTCATTATAGATTAAGGGCTTTTTCTCAAGTGGGAGAGGACTTACAGGGAATAACGGTCAGCTTTGTTCCAGTCCCAAAGATGACATCTTTTATCCCAGAAACTGGCACAGTGTTTCTGCCCAGTACAAAAACACTTTTGCTTGATTCTGCTCGATTTTCTTCCTCTGCAAAGCTCTCAGGTGTATGCTACACACATTTTGACTCCTACTTGGTGACAAACTCTTAAAACCCATCCTATGAAAAGTATTGTCTTCAGGTTTCCTAACAAAATCATCTGAACAGCTAACAGTCTTCTTTCCTCGCCACATTTTTCCCCCCAAACAAAAACTTGCCATTTCTACATGACCTATTTTTTCCCATGAAAAACAATGCAAGCAGAATTCTGGTGGTCTCCGGGATGTCTTCCACCTTAGTACACGGCATAGACTATGTAAGATCACCTTTCTTTTTCTTTCTTTCTTTTTTTTTTTTTTTTGCAAACTACCCATATTTGATGTTTTTATTTCTCCTAAGTCAGCCAAGCTAACATTTGCTCAAGCTTCACCAGAAACTCCACACCCGACCACCTTGAATCTTCCTTCTTTTTGCCACTTGCCAAATAGGTGAGAAGGCAGAGTATTGTCCAAGACTCTATGCACATGCTCCTTATCTTTATAAAAGGAAAATAAACTTAAAAGCAAGCATCTTTGATTAGAAGTTGAAAAGGCGAAGTGGATTAACAAATAATGAACACAGTGGACAACTGTGGTTCATTTGGGAACATTAAGACCTACCTGGTTTTACTTTTAAAGTTGTCCCTTGCCCAAATATTAGCTTTCCTATGTTGCTAGAACCACACTGTAATGCTCTACTTTACAAAAACTATCAATGGGGGATCATTCCTAATTTTTCTTTCTTCTCCCCAGCAACCTGACCTAGTAATAATAAATACATCCTTACTGAAGACTTACTATGTGTTTGCAAAGACCTCTTGAGTGACGAACTCTTTTAATCTCTTAACATCTCAGTGACCCAGGTACTATTACTGTCTCCATTTTACAGATGAGAACAATGAGGCATAAGAGACTAGGTAACCTGCATAAGGTCACATGTCTAGTAAGCAGCAGAAGTAGGGTCTGCCCAAACTGTCTGACTCCAAAATTCATACTCATACCTACTTATACCATGCCTTTCATTTGCTTTTTTCAATTTTGGATTCTTCTTTGAACTGTGCTTATCAATGGCACTAGCAAAATGGTTAGCTCATTGACCCTAATAAATATGCTCAGAGATGGTTCTTCTGCAAGGCTTACACTTTATAAACTTAACACTAACACTAGTCCAGTGTTTATACCCACCCTCTTCATGTTGGCACTGCAATTGACATTTCTTTTCTTGTCTTTTTTTTTAACTACACATTTTACATTTAGAGCTGCAAAGGTAAGGGTGACCTTCTCCCTGGAGAGTCTTATCACAACCACACATAGAAGCTCATTTAGAAATTCATTAAATTCATTAATGCCTATATCAAAGCTGCCTTTCTTGAAGCCCTTTGGTTCCATTGTACAATTGCCTTTCCTCTCCCTGATCTTTGTCAAGCCTGGAGCTCCAGAAGTGAGCCAGATCCTAGCCCAAGCAAAAGCCATAGCAAACACTTCTGGGAACACAATTTGGTTATAGGAAGCAACCTCCTGAACAGGACGGGTAGTTGCTAAGATGTCTCTGAAGATTCTTGGAGAGAAGAATTTTACAGGAAAGACCAGAATCGGGATGGAGCCAACATTTCTCCTGTTACCTCTTGCAAATCCACAATCAGGCTCAAAGCCAGGGAGCATAGAATGATGCAGGAAATGTATGGCCAGGCTATATGTTCTCTAGCCTGGTCACTGGATGGCCCTACATTGGGGGGGGGGGTGCCCAGCAGCACTTGACTTTTCTTTGATTGGAAAGAAACAGTGTTTACCCATGGCCCACAGCAAGGTTGGCACAGTATGGACTAAGGAAGCCATAACTCATGATGCATATTCTCACCTTCTCCAGTTTTCAGGCTCTCTGAATGACTTTCTTGGAATGAGCTAGTCTGTTTTACTCTGTAAGAAAGTGGTCTAATACTCCGGCTGCCTTTCCATCATGCACTTCGGGATCCCTCTACTTAGCTATTTTGATTGAGAAGTAGGCAAGGGCTTAGCTTTTGTGGACAGGACAGAAGCCACTTGCCACAGCTGGACGTTTCAAGCATGAGGGCTGAAAAAGTAGAAGGTAGTTTCTCAGATATCTCAAACTACATAGACAGGGTTGAGAGAGTTAACATGAAGACTCACTTGGATTTACTTCCAGACGCGTCCCCAGTCCCCAAATCAGCTTTTGGTTGTTGCCAATATTACACAGTCATAGAAAGCTTTACAGAAACCGACCAGCCAGTGTGTACCAGGAAATCCCTTTCAATCCCCAAATCCGGCAGACGTGCTCCTCCAGCTGGGAGCCTGGCCAAAGAGGCAGCGGGGAAGACTGTTTATTATGGCGGTCAATTCACAACATGGTCAGGGTGAAAAGGTTCTCTGGAGGTTCGATGTCATCCCCTCCCCACTCAGACCAGGCCAGCAAGGAGTGACATGATTCCGACCCTGCCAGAGCTGCCAGAGGAGGACTCTCCCACTCCAGTGCTCACCCATCTCCATGTTCAGTGCATGGAACCAAAAGGTTAAGACAAAATGGACTAGAAGTACATTTGTTCCAATGCATTTCTTTCCACGCCATACCATTATTTAGATGCCCATTTTTACAGGTATGTATGCCATCTACTCACTAGAATTCATACAAAAAATAAAATTGAGTGGAGGAAACAGACGACTGAGCTCAATGCTACAGCTTCCTTTTGAAATTAGAGCATTCATTATGGATTCAGCAGAGATACTCACGGGGTTTGACCATTAACCTTGTTCCCCCTCCAAATGTGATCACGTTGCCTGCATTATTATTCACACAGTGATCTACGGCTCAGCAGAAACCTCCTAGAAACTGAAGTAAGTTTTCCCTAAAGATCTTCTGGAAGGAGCGATACTGTGAGCGCAGAGAATATTAAGTAATCGTCACAGTAATAAGCTGATGTAGAAGCCTAGCACCAGCTGGATTTCAGGGTAATTTCCACATTGGATACATGAAGGATATTCTTTTGGAATATTCTCAAGAAAGAGTTGTCTGCACAGGCACCCAGAAACTGACCGCCAAAGTCTTAATATATCCTTCAGTGTTTTGGATGATGGTTCTCCAGGGTTCTGAAAATCACATTCCTCAACTGGACAAAGTAAGGATAGTTTATGTCCCTGGCACCAAAGCAGAGCAATCAGACCATCAGCACAGGGAAGCGACTGAGGGGAGCTGTCTCTGTGCAACCTGGAAGAGGGGTCAGTGTGTGGACCCACAGCTTCAGGGTGCTGGAGCCAGTCAGCTCAGACCAGCTCCTGGATTGTCCGAGGGGATGGCCAACCTTTTCCTTGCACAGAATTAGGGACAGTCACATACAGTGGTCTACTCTGGAGTTCTAACTCCAAATCTTTTCATCCTGTGCTTAGATGGTCACCAAGAAAAGGACTTTTTACCACGTCCCATCCTTATCCCAGGGGAGACTTTTCCAGTCTCACCGACCATTTCCTGGGAGATAGCACAGCTCAAGGACTGACCTGAAATCGCTCTGTTGGGATCAGCATAGCTTCTCCCATCCATTCCTGGCAATCCTTTTGGGACTCTCTCAGTTTTGAGACAATGTGAAGAAGAACTCTAGTCAGAAGCTCCATGGGCACCTGCACTGAGTGTCCAGTGTGGCCTCCTCCCCCTTCCCCGTCATTGGCCACCTTGAGGACTGGGGCTTAACTGGCAGTTAGGAATGGATCATGCTGGGGGAAAGCAAGAAACACACAGGAAATAGGAGCTGCACATTCCCAGGGGAATTTAGGTCGCTATTTCTCTTCCAGGGAATCTTCTCCCATGGGCAGATTCATCCTTCTCACATCTGTTACGGAAACCATCTCCTTCCCTACTTTGCTATTCGTTTGCTAGATCTCTTATTCTGGCCTCCCTATTTTTTTTTTTTTTTTTTTTTGTAATGACATGATTTCTCAAAATCTGGTGACAACTGTGCTGGGTGTCTAGGCTGAGACAGTGAAACTCGGTTTGTTTCAGCTGTGTAAGTCTGATTTTGGTGATGGGTCCAGGTTGCGTGATGCATGGACATGGGGTACAGGTATGGGCATGTGTAAGCATTTAGGGGAAGCGGGTATCCAGTTTGCCTGGAGCAGAGCACTTGTGAAAGGGAACAACTGGAAAAAAATGCAGAGAACAGAAAATGGCTCAGATTTTAAGGAGCCTTGAGTGGCAGGCTAAGACGTGGACACGATTTTCCCTTGAGATGGTTTCACAAATGCTGTTCTCCAGCCAGATATAGCACTGAGCTGGACAGGGGAGAGCAGCATAACCAGGGGTAGGAGAAGTGACTGCAAAATGTGAAATGAGAAGACAGTGTTAAAGAAGAGAATAAAGAGCACAGAATTGCTGTTGTATACAGAGGACTTTCTTGTAGTCTTCACCCATCAACATTTCTCTAATGATTAATGCAGGTCTCATAAGATTGGTGGGAAGACCATCACGGCAAGCCTCAGAGCCGTCCCTTGCCCTTTCTGTGTAGGGGGACCCAGAACTGCCATTTTAGGTAGCCGTAATTTTGGCTTCCACAGTTTATAATGGGGGTGCTTTTTCTATCTTACTTTCCCTTGCCCCTTAAGCATGAACCTCAACAGCTTTTAAAGTCTGTCTTGCCTGTAATACTCACTTGTTAAAACCTTCAGAATGGTGCCGGTGCCAAAGGTGTATTTGTAGCTTCCTGAGGAAGTCACAATGTTACACGGCTCTACATAAACTGATATGGGGTTACCATTTCTTGAAGCAACTTTACTGAACAACTGTAAGATATCATATATTACTTTCTCTATTGGAAGGTCTTGACTAAGTTTTTCTCAAAGTCATTTACTTGGGATTATATCTCAGTCCATACAGAAAGTCCTCATTTGTTCTGTTGGTTCTTAATCTCTTTAGCTTTATCTAGCTTTATTTTAGCTAGCTTTATCTTGAGTGTGTTTATTAAGAGGCTGATTTAGCAAATGTCCTAGGACTTAAACATCTAAATGGGTGCTGGACGCTTCAAAGTATTCCCTTTAGGAGTCCCTGTGAGGGTCAGCTTATGAGCCACATAAACAAACCAATAACATTAATTTATAGTGACATCTTGTTTTGGATCTAAAATAACACCACTAACTAGCTTGAGTCCCTCTTTATTTATTAAGACTTGGTCCAGAAAGGCTTTTGATTACTGAGAAAAGTGAAATCCACCTTCAAAAGGGAAATCCATCATGGGTGCTACAAAAAGCGAGTGCTGTGGTCTTTGAGGGCAGTTGCCAAAAAGGGAGCTGAGCAATGGGCTGTGTGTTAGAACCAAGTGTGTCCCGCCCCAAGCTGACTGCTTTGACGACACTGCTTCCTTAAACGTATCAACTCTATTTGTTAACAAATCAACCCTATTACCTTATTGTCACACCTGATTCAGGCACAGAGGATTGTTCATGAACGACTACTCAGAGGTAGCACACATTTCTGCAAACACAGAAGACTCCCATTTCTGTAATCCTAACAGACAAAAAGCAAAACAAACAACCGAAACAAACCAAAACAAACAAAGCACTGAATTCTGCAAGGGTGGAGATAGTCTGGGAATGTTTGATATAGCTTTCTATCAGCCATCTCTACTACCCTCTCTCTGACAGCTTCACAACTCAGATAAACAGTCTGCTTTATCACAGATAATGCGGGTGGTGGGGAAGCCTTCTATGCTATGCTTGGGCGAGGGAGATCCTTTGCTTCTCCCTGACTCAGCCGGCCTAGGTCAATGGGTGAAGTCCATTTGGGGGACTATTTTATCCCTGGAGTGAAGAGGGGCACTGTCCATAGAGAAGCAAGCCCATGACATCACCCACAAAGGCTGTTCTCTTGCCTGAATGCTTTCTTGGCCTGCTTTTCTCTCAGCGGGTGAGGCTTGTAACCCCGGCTGCCCTCACCTCACCTGGGCCCTCCGCCTCTTGCCTTACTTTTCAGTGCTACCAGATGACACAACGGGACCTCATCACATATCCGTGAAGGACACCCTTCTTTGGTTATATGCTGCTGTGTTGGTAGCCCCCCTTTTCATCGGGTTCACTTCGTCTCTATCACAAAGCTTGTCTCCTTATCTCAGCCTCCTTTTCAAAGCCACGATGTGCTTCGTGGACCTTTGAGAAAAACTGACTGCCGTGTTAGTACAATTTATCACTGCCCATAGACCTGATAGCCAGCTCCAGCCTCCAGGGAAACATGTATTCATATCTTGCTCACATATACTGCGCAGTTAACAACTGCACACTAAACGAAGCAATTAAATTCAGCTGTGTTTCAACAGGTCCCATTGGACTTCTTTCAGGAAAGGATAATTAGTTAACCACGAGAACTTACTGGGTATGACCAACAGCGAGGTGCCTTTGCCAAAGTTGGAGGAGACGGTATTTGAGCTCCACAGTGCATTCTGTCTAGACAAATAACCCCTTGCAGAAGCCACCCTGTGTCTCTTCCTCCTACAATCCCCCCATGAGAGCTAATGTCTAACAAGCAATCGCACAGCAGCCACACAGATGATGGCTCATCGGGTCCTTGATGCTGTAAATAAAGCTCCTCTCTTCCATGAGACGTGCCTGAAAAGGTCACCGCTGCCCACAGTGAGATAGGCAATCACTCCTGGGAGGTGCCCTGCCACATGTCAGGGAGCCCAGAGTTTTCCTGCGTCCAGCAGAGGCGAGTGCTGGGCTGGAGTGAGGGCAGCACAGGGCCTGGACCAGAACAATTCTGGGGGGTTTGTGGATGAAGAGGGGAAACCCACACAGAGGAAGGGGTCGTAAGTTCCTCCTCACTCACTCTGGGTTGTACTTGAGTTGTGCTCAGAGGCACAGCCTTTGGAATCCCCAACACTTACTTGGTTTCACGAAGAGTTTAGTGCCTTTTCCAAAGATGAGCTTTCCTTGGCCTCCTCCATATTTCACACAGTCGTAAGGGGCCTTACAATAATCAGGTACAAAGGCTTGAGCAGGAGATGGAGCCAGTGAGATCAGTTTCCCCCTAGGGGGAGTCTCGCCACCTGGCAGCCTCACTCGAAGCACCTTCACAAGGTTAGAGATTTCTCTAAAAATAACAGCTGGCTGTGCAGATACATCTGGGCTTGAACTTAACCACCAGTTTTGTTCCCAGAACACTGGGTTTTGATGGTCTGCTCATGCCCAAGACACATGGGGACAAAAGCAAGGTCAAGCAGAGACATGCCACCTAGCCCAGGTGGCCAATAATAATTGGAATAGAGTGGATAGTTTAGGAACTAGGAGCACAACACAGTTCTACAACTCTCACAGCTATAGTTCTTACAAACAGAAACCAAAAAAACCTCAACAAACAAAAACAGCAAACAGGATGATTGCATTCCTCTCAGAGTGGAGGGCTCTTAATTGAGGAAAACCCGATTTCTGAGTTGTTAGGTGTTTTGATTTTGTCTTATAACAAAATATGGATCTCACACATTGTCCTCAGTTTTTCTATATATAACAGAGCTAATGAAAAACAACAGTGAATGTTGCTACTTCTTTCTGACCTAATTCTCAAGATTGCCAGGATTTATCAGCCAACAGACTTCTAGCCAGCTCAGGTTCTCAGGCACAAAGAAATCAGGTGCATTGATCCACTTGAGAGTGGCTGTGCCTAATGCCACCAAAACTGCACAGAACAGCCCTGCCTTTTACTCAGGCTGGCGTCTAAGATCGACCCATTCCCCCTACTTACTTGGTTTTATTGTCAGTCTGGTCCCTGCTCCAAAGCGTGGGGCATTGTTGTTATTGCCACAGTAATATATGCTTTAACAAAAACCTCCAGGGGAACCCTGCAGCCAGCCCCCAGCATGGCAAGGACAAGGGGCAGAGGCACTGATAGACATTGCACAACACAGCAGTCCCAATCTCCTTTTCCTACAGGAATGGGGCCATTCCTCCCAGCTTCAAGGCTGTGAATGTGAACACTTCTCAGTGCACCGAGCAGAGCTAATCTACACCCCATATTGGTACTCTGAGACATGTAATCAGCTTCCGAACAGGTCCCTGAGCAGTGTATAAACCAAAGCTGCAAAGAAATCATGCCTGGGCACACAGTTCGTCTTCGGGGACCTCTGTATATGAGGAGCTGCCGGTGGACGCGCTGGCACTTCTGCAGTTTGCATCTTATTCATAGACTGAAAGTACGCAAGCTCCTCATCTATATAATTTTACGTCCATTATCTTACAGTCATTTCATAATTGGTCAATAATGAAACATGGCAGTGCTTTGTGGGAGAAGGGTTGGCACTTGATTGTATTTTCAGAGGGTCAAGGTTTTGCTTTACTTCACCAAAGGTCTAGCAAAATAATTCCTCTCAGAAGTTGAGTGAGTAGGTCACTGGGCAAACTTCATTAAAGACTCTCCAAAACAGTCATTAAAAGGTCATTCTCACCCACTTCTTCCCACTTAGACAGATCAGCCCTGGAAAGTTATCAGAGTGAGTGAGATTCTCTCTTCTCTCTTTGAGGGTTCTTTTTATTCTATTGCCAGTGCCAAAGCTCTGACAATAAATTAATTCCCAAACCCACTGATCCAAAGGAAACACATGGAGTAATGAAGACTAAAGAAGCTTGGAGCAGAGAGAGGTCTGTTTTCGCAGGTGGAGAGGAAAGCCTCAGTGACAGAATCCAAACAGCACAAGCACTGACTGAGTGCAGGTATCCTCAGTGAGGTCACCTCCCACAGGCAGGAAGGGAAGGCTCCCTCCAGCCAGGATATCCCCTCTGTAAGATTCCCTGTTTTAAAGGAGCAGGCAGTTGGATTACCTACCAAGGGTGACCTGAAGTCTTGTCCCTGATCCAAAGCTGAGTTTCCTGGCACTGCTGGTTTACACCGTGAGATACTGCATAGCAGAAACCCGCTGTAGACTTCCTATCTGATCTGCACCAGTGTCCCAGGGCTTTCCACTTGGGCAGCCTAAGTGAGCCCCCAGGTGTACATATCCATTTCCCAAACTCTGCTGTTTTAGCTCCTATGAGGGTAGTATGGATCTGGCCAGAAACTTGCTTGACTAACAGCAGCCATTGGTTGACCTCTTTGATGTTGATTGACCATGGACACTGGCTAGTTGATTAAGGCTGAGGAGTTGTCAGGTTCAACTGGGAAAACATTGAGACTTGAACTCTTTGTCCTTTCTATTTCTGAATTTTGTTAATGGATCCTTCTTGTCACATTTGATGAGTGATGGGGCTGAGAAATAAAATGATTAATAACTGTTCTAGTTTAAGGTCCTTAAGTCAGGCAGTGAAGAGGGCATGAAGACAAAAAAGGGGAGACTTCTGTCTGTGCCATTTCTCCAATGCCCATGAAAGTAATTTTTGTTAGAGAGGTGCTGCCGGTGAAGTGGCCTACATATGTCTGTGCCCCAACCCGAAGCTCAGACTCTTTGTCTGCTGGAACCCAGAACTTCCAATAATGGACTCATGGACAAACATAATTGCAAAAGGGATCTCGGGAGTCCTCCAAAGCACAGGCTGCATCACCTCCTTGGTCTACAGGGCTCAAACCCTCCCATGTGCTTAGGATGGTGCCAAACAAGGGCAGTGGTGTCTGAGACGCATGAGCAGGGGCTGGGGATGTTCCTACGGGAACAGCGTTTAGTCACCGCCACCCCCATCCCCACCGTTCGGAGAAGCACTCACAGGGTCGGACCATCAGCTGGGTTCCTCTCCCAAAGGTGAGTCGTTGCCCGCCTCCTCCTGTATTCACACCCTGGGGCAGGCCTTTACAGAAACCTCTCTCCCAGAATCTCATGCCCTGAGCCTCCCACAACCTCCATAGCTGCTCTGCAGTCCACAGACACCAGGGACAGTTTTCGGCTGTGACCCGTGCCACTGGTCATTTCTTTCTCTTTCTTGTTGCTGGCATGAAAGCTCAAAATGCTCACAACGAGGAAAAGGGCCCAGAGATAAGGACTGGGTGGGGGGGGGAGGGGAGGAGTGCCGTGACATGGCTGCCAATGGCATCACTGTCGACTTGCTCATGAGAGTGGACTTGACCACACTGTTTTCTTCTGTCCCACAAGAGAGGGTAAGACAGAGGCCTTCCTCCCACACATAGACAAGGCGCAAAAAGACACTGCGGTTTGTGGATTTGGAATCTACAGGAGGATGCTCACATGTGCATGAAGCTCTCACTCGCTGCTCAGACTTACTGGGCCCAGCTGCTGAACAGTCTCAGGCCCAGAGGTCAGCTTGTCTCTGCCGTCCTGTGCTCCCTGTTGGCAGCAGCTTTGCAGAAAGAAGATGGGCACCTGTCACGAGCGTCCCTCACCAGGCTGTCGGCCTGCTCTCTCCTGACAGTGATCCCAGCAATGCCCTACCAGCCAGGCAGCATGCAGCTTTTCTGACACTGCTCTAAGTCAGGGCTCAGGATAAATCTCCGAGCTCAGAACTGCAGACTGAGGTTGCCACGTTGTGAGTGTAGACACCCACCCACACAGCAAGCAGCACAGCCCCCAGAGACGCTGACTTCTTTTCTTTCTTCTAAAAATTTAAGCTCAGTTTGAACGCTGTGGACCACACCAGCGAATTGGTGTGATTAAGGCAACAGCACATGGAAATGCTTAAGTGAATGCCACTAATGAAAGGCTGTGCTGCACCTGGAATTTCTGTCTTTCGGAGCAAATATTTCCAAGTCAGAAAACAGTCTGCTCAATAGATAATACAATGCAGGTTGGGGTTGGGGTGGGCCAAAATGTTTCGTACTCACAAGGCTTGACTCTCACAGTGGTTCCTGAGCCAAACACCAGCTTGTTCCCGTAGTTCACACAATGTCAGACGCCTCTACAAAAACAGCACCTGGGCGTGTGCGGGTGTGGGGTGTGGGGGTGAGCGACTTGGTGCTGGAAACAGGAGTGTTGTTCCACTTTGGATTTAGGACCTGCTGATATTTGGCCAAGAAGCCAAAGACATTGTAATAATGGCAGGAACTTGTAATCGTGAAAAGGTCGAGTGTGTGTTGGGATTTGGCTGTGTGTGCTCTTGGCTGCCTGGAGTATGATAAATGCTACAGCTTCCCCAAGGTGTCCTGCATCTTCCCTTTCAGGATGCTTCTACCCTCGAGCCAGAATTTCCTTTCATCTCATTAATCCTAATCACACCCTCCTGTTCCAGATAATTCCACTGTGCTATGATGTTCTCCAATTTCCAAAACCCATAGCAACTACCAGCTACTAACGATTTCTGGAAGCACTGCTTGGAAAAGGAGCTCATTCTAGCTGGCTTCCACATCGAGTTTTCAAATATTTGGGGCTCTGAGTAGGCCTAGAGTCCCTCTGACTGTCCCCCTCTGGGTCAAACCTTCTTGTACCAAGTTGTTCTTAGCACGCAGGAGAACGTGGCGGCCTCTTCCCTGGGTGTGTCAGGTCCTCATCTGGACCCAGATCCCTGAACACTTCTGGCCAACTTGGAGCCATTACTGGGTCCTCAGGTCCCACAGCTCAGCCCTGCACTGTCATCTTGGAACTTTGGGACTCACTCTGAGGTCCCTGTCCCTAGACATGGAATGAGGAGAGACCATTTTCCTATCTTATCCAGAGAAATGGAAGATTTTGATATCTACAAGTGCTGTGTCCATCCTAGCTAGGCGGCATTGTATCATGTGATTTTCACTAAAGAGTCTGAGCCGTCCAAATCCTCAATCCTCATACCTTAATTTTTAAGGCAGAAAAGAGAAAAAGACAAAAGGTGGTAGCTGAGTGCTTAAGACAGTCGGGAAATCCAGACTTGGAAAGGTTCCATCTCGCCAGTCCTTGCCCTTTAAATGTGCCTTTCTTTCCATTTTGTGAGGCTGTCTTTTGTTACAAAATGGACACATTCAAGCTTTCCCCAGCTTTTAAATGCAGTTGTGAGAAATCCATTTGTGTCTTGTTGTGCACTCTCTCATGTAGGATATGGTGGTTTTTGATAGTTAATTTGGTGTCTGGCCCAAATTATAATTAAATGTAGATGTACTGCCACAATGTTAAACTCCACTGGGAAACAAAAACAAAAACAAATCCTAGAGTTTCTCAAGTTTAAACTTTCCCGTTGGGATCAGGGCGTGGTCTCACTATTTAAAGTAACCCTGCCCCACTCAGAGCACCAGCTCTTAGGACCTTTCCACATATCTTTGGCATCTGCAGCAAGAGACAGGGTCCAGGGTTAGTTTTGTACAATTCTACTGCCTGATGTCCCATCTGCCTGCGCCTCTGGGCATCCTGGTTTGCTCATGTCTTTGATAGCCTATGTTTCCACCGTTTCTTTCAAACATATACAGTACTCAAAGGTAAAGTTATCATACAAGATGAAAGTGAAGATACCATCATTCTGTCTGAATTCTCTTTGTATGTCATGTTGGCACAGGGCAGCAGCAGCAAAAACAGAATTATGAATCATATTTCAAGTTTGGATTAAATATTCAGACTGGAGTTTCCCCCAGAAAACTTAGATATTTGGCTGCCACCCATCTCTAGCAGTTATGAGAAAGGACAGATGGAGACCCTGTGTCTAAGCCTGCATGGTGTGCTATGGTCCCCAGAGTCTGATACAGGCTGATGTCCTGATCAGGAATGCAGTACTTACTGGGTGTGACGGTGAGTCTTGTTCCAGTCCCGAAGGTTAACTTATCATTTCCATAGTTGGACACACAGCATTCTGAGTCTTTACAAAAACCTTTGCTCCAAATTCTCCTGCAAGCCCCACCTGCATTTCTGGTGAGCTCCCTCCCTGCAAAGCTTCCACAACATCAAAGCCATCCCTGACTCTTTCCTACCATGTCCTCCCGGAGCAAGTGAGAGGAACTGGGATGAAAGGCTGTCATTGGGAGAGGCTTGACAGGTGCAATCGGTTTTGATTTTTCTGCCAAATTTGTCTTCAGAGAGAAGAACAGAAATCCTCTTTCTCTCTGCAGGTGGCATCAGAGTATCTCTTGGGTCTAAAGGCAGGGGTCCTTCTCATCCTCCTCATCCTTTGACACCATCCCAGACTGTGGTTTTCGTGAAATAACCTCATTCCCCTCTCCCAGCCTTCTGGTCCCCTTTCTCTCAGTTGAGAGCTGTCCCTCCACTCTGCCCCTGAGGTCTGTGCCACAAAGGGCCCAGGTTCTCTGGCCAGTGCAGATGTGTGGGGTGAGCTCCTGGGGGTGACCATCACTGCAGACCATCTTGTCTGTCCCAGTCCCCCTGGGAGTCGTCAGGCAGAGCAATAAAGACCTGTCCTGGCGTAGCTCATTCTCAGGGTAGAGGGGAGGGGCTCTCTGCTATGTTCCAGATAAAATTAAACCTGGAAGCGGAGAAACACAACAGCAGACTTTAGATGGCTCTTTGTGAACTTTAAAGGCTCTGCTCTACAAAAGCATGATGGAAAAATGTCTTTGACTTACTTGGAATGACTGTCAAACTGGTGCCTGTCCCAAAATAGAGCTTCTGGTTACCAGTGCCCCACTGTGATAGGAAGCTCAACAAAAAGCCAGGCCGAAGAGAGAGCCAGAGCTTACACCTGGGGCCCACCCGACTCGGGGCAGCCAGGCAGGCAGGCGGGCAGGAGGGCTATCTCTTTCCTCTGTGCAGGCGCGGGAGTAAGGGCATTAGTGAAAAGGAGCGCCAGGGCTTAGAGCAGCTGCGACCACGCACAGCTGGAGGGGCTGGTTCCTCCTGAGAGGGATTCAAAGGAAAGCTTCTGTGCATCTTGTGCGGCTCGCCGTCTAATTAAAGGCATAGGCCCATTTCTTTTATGTTTGGGCATTTAAAAAATTCCTCTTCTTTCAACATTTAATTTCTCTCTTGATGGTCATATGATTCTGAAGTGCATTTTAATCAGGACTCCTTATTCCACCTTTCGACTCTGGAAAGGATTTTATTTCCTCGTGAAACTTCTGGAACAATTCATTGTCTTTGGATCGACCCAGTAACATCCTCTGATCACCTTGCTGCTTTCTCCTACACCCACACCAGGCGGTGTCCACTGCTGACTCCAGCCACCCAGCTTGTCCCCTGGGTGTAGTAAGAATGTGCTAGTAGACCACAGGTTGCTTTTCAAATCACCATTTTCTAGTCTCATGCTCTCTATGCTATCCTTCAGGGACTAAACCTACACTTGCCATTCTTTGGCTTTTTTGTTTTCTCACCAGTTAGTTTATCTTGATTTCCGTAGCATCCGTCCTCAACTACCAGGCCATTGCAGTCCCATGTGCATAACCCTCAGTCCCACCCCACACCACAGGCAACACCATGGGGAGACTTACTTGGAATGACTGATAAGCTTGTCCCTTGCCCAAACGTCCAGGTGTTGGAGGAGGTCACACAGCCACCCAACCCTTTACAATAACCGACAAGCGCCTATTCAAGATCTTAGACCCCAGTCTTTCTTGATACCACTTCAAAAGACATGGCGGGTACTCTTCAGGATCACAATTGGGAGCTATGGATTGGAGGCAGGGTTAAGCCAGAGTCTGTTGGGAATCCTAGGAAACTTGCTGGGAATGTGTGCCTCTCACCTTGGAGTCCTTTGGGTTTCTGACATGTGGCAGGTTTTAAAAAACATCCCTGGGCTTCCTCGTCTCCCCCTCCCTTCTCCGTTATTCCCCATCCACACAGCATCCCCATCTGCATCTCATTTCCATCTCCAAGCCCTCGCTTGGTGACACCAGGTCCTCGGGCACCATTGATCTGCCTTCTCGGAGACAGCATGTGTTCACCAGCGCGCCGTGATTAAAGGGCTGGGAATGCCAGCCTCTCAGAGGCTGAGATTTGGGCTCCTCACTCCTTATCTCTGGTCAATATGTTGTTCTCATTTGTCTGGCTAATGAAGAGCTGACCTTTCTAAGTGGATGTATTTTGCTGAAATGACAACTGCCAGGGAGCTAACTACAAAGGCCGAGTGGGGAAGGCAGTGTTGGCCTTTCAGACCCCTTTGGCAGATTTCAGTCAATAGGATCCTGAGCTCAAATGTCAACCGCTCAGCATTGGCTCCTGTGTTCCTGGGCTGGAAGAGTTTCTTGCAGCAAAAATGGGCAAGTCTAACCTGCATTCTGCTCATTAGAACCAGACTTCACTGGGCGGCATCTCACACATTCAGGATGATTATAACAACCCAATATTCAGCCGTAGAGTGGCACCAACACGTTCTAGCTCTACACCCACCTGGTGTGAATTCACGCTGCTACGCAGAGGAACAGATGAAGATAGCATTGTCAGACGGCCTCCTCCGCACACATGAAACCGGGACTGTGCTATCTGCCTCGTCAACTCTGCCTGTGCAAGAGTAGCTACTCCAAAAATACAAGGGCTAGACCTGTCCCTTTGCATGGGGCAACACTGCCCTCCACAGAGATCCACGGAAAGCAAAGCATGCCCCACAGCCCCATCACAGCCCTGTCAAGCTGCCGTGAAAGACGTATTCCTACTTTATAACGTCCCCTTCCTGTGTCTCATTCATTCCATTTATCATTTCCAAGCATCCACGTTCTCCAAGCTCCACACTCTCCTTAACCCATCACCACATGACTCCCTTAAGGTCCCTACAAGAAACAGCCAAAAGGCCTGTGTTTGGGGAAAGGAGCAAGAATGCAAGGGGACACTGAGTTGGGTCTTGCCAGCTTGCCTGGCTTCACGGTTTGTTGCATCCGCTTCCCAAACACCAGCTTCTCATGGCTGTCACACATCTCCCTGTAGCAGGGAATTTTACAACGACTGACAGAAGGAGCTTTATGAATCTTAAAAAACAGTTGACTCTCTCTCTTCCCAGTGGGGTGCAGCAGCAAACACACCAAAGCCAAATCTTTCTGTCTGCTCTAATTATCAGCAAGGATACAAGTCACCACGAGGAGAAAGGTATTAAGCCTTTATCTGAAACTCTTGGAATTAATTGCAATGCCTTGCCTGGTGGTTTCGGCGATAGGCATGGACACAGTGGCTGCTTATTTCTGCCCATCCTTTCTCTCCCTCTGTTTTTGTAGTTTTGCGTCTACAGAGGCAGTAGGAGACAGGTGGGCAACATAGAGGGATTTGAAATAAGACCTCTGATTCCCATTCAGTTTTCATTTTTTCTCCCTGTCCACTTTCATTTAAAACCCATTCTGCACTGAATACCACATACCTATTCAAACTCTGCTCTCAATCATCCCTCTCTACTGTGGATGATACCAGTGGAAATGGCCTCTGACGCACTGAGAAGAATTTCAGATGGATAGAAGGAAGGACTTGTTCAGAGTAAATAAACACCAGAATGGGTTACTCAGGGGAGTCCTTTGGAAAGGGTGGCCCCTCCAGAAAAGTTAGGGCATCACCTTCAGAGAAGCCTTGGAAAGCAGAAAAGATTTTTCTTTCAGTCTTTCCAGGTTCAAGGTCAGCTTTACTCACAGCAAGGTGACAGACCCAATGGCTCAGGGTCCAAAAGGGAATCTGTGCATATTGAGATTAAAGGAAGAGAAAGGGCCGTGGAGGACACTAGGTAAAGCAAGATCTGGTTCCCTGGTGACATACATTGGTCTCAAGCCTGACACAGCCCGGGGTGGATTCCAGAGCTCCCAGGGTCCTATTACACTTACTTGGAAGGACAGACAAGATGGTCCCTTGTCCAAATGTCAGCTTGCCTTGGCCAGCCCCAGAAGTAGTGGCACTGTGACAGAGGCCTTTACAAGAAGCTCAGGGGACCCTCTGAGGCTCAGACAGCTTCCTCTTTGAATTCTGGGGGAGAATAAACCCACCTAGAGGGGTCCTGGACCTGTGAGACCGAGTTTCTTCCCACTGAAGGTCAGGGACCATGTTCACATCTGGTCCTTGGACTTGGACCTGCACCTGCTGTACCCTCTCCCCCAGCCAGAGGCGGGCTTCACATCTCTCTGCATTTTCTCCTGTTTCGGTCCTCAGGCTTACTGATTTCCCATGTTCAGCATCTCTCTTTCTAAAGGTCTCATTTCCATTTTACAGCATCATTTTCAGGACAATTTCTCTGATCAGTTTTCAAGACATGTCCTCCCCTCCCCTCGAGGTGTCACACATTTCTGATGACAATGAATTGATTACAAGGAGACAGGATGAGAGTGTTCGGCTCTTGGGAGGCTGACTAGAATTAGATGAGGTTGAGGCTGCAGATGAAGCACTAGCTGCCGGGCATCCCTTCACACCCTGGTGCAGGAGGTGAAAATGATGGGCATGATGAACTGAGCCTGCACACAACATGGTTTTTTTCTGTCAACCTTGAACCTGGTGAAATGTAAGTACCAGCTCATGGAGTTTACACCTGCACCTTGCTCTGGTGATTAACTATCCTAGGGACTGCTGTGGATTTAGCAAACAAAGACCCTCCTCCATCCTGGGAAACCCTGGACATCTGGTCACCTAGCGTTCTGAACTTCCAGGGCAGCCCAGTGCCACAATAGTGGAGATTAGGGAGGTCTCTGCTGGAGGCAGGTTCTCGCATATTTACTTGAGATTGCTGCAAATTTCCTCCCTTGACCAAACAAAGATCCATGGTAGACAGTCACAAACTAAAGAACTCCTGTGCATCTTCTTGGCTGTATGTCTGGGGTGGGGGACAGGAAGAAGACACCAACAAATCTAGAGCAAAATTCAGGCAATCTCATTGTGTGCTATGACAGTGACCAAGTTCTGTCTCCACAGAATATGAAAAATTTAATGGAGTCCAACTTTTAAACTCTTAAACTCTTGCGGCTAAGTTTATATTCGTTTCTATAGTGATGTCTTCAACCAGCCACTTATTCACAAAGGGCTAAGCCTTTCATTGGTTTCTAACAGTGAAGAAAGTAAGAGTTATTAGTTAGCTAATCAGAAGTATCCATCCCCTTTAAGGATAGCAGCCAGAGATTCAAGCTCCCCTTCCCATCTCTTCATGAGTTCACAGCATTCCCTGTCCAAAGAGGCTCCCACCTTCCCACTTCAGGCTCCCTGGGACATAGCAGAAACAGATGCCTGCCCTCAGCTGAAGCCCTCAAACAGACGGCACCAAAGTGTTGCTGTAGCAATAATCTCTGTGTTCCGCTGGCTGAAGGCAAACAGAATTTAATCAAGGGGCTCCAGACTTGCCTTGTAGCACCTGCATATAAAGAGTCCACTGAACGGAAAACCTGGCATGCACTCACTGTCCAGGGCTTTGGAAGGATGCTTGCCTTGTGCAGATATTTTCCTTGCATGGTTAGGCTGTCAAACTCCCTGGCCTCTCCAACGTTTTAGGGCGTAGGAGTTGTTACTGCTCTCAGACCCCTTGGAGGCCAACTGAGTGCTCTGGGGGGCTCCCAGCTCCTCTCTGCTTTCTGGAAAACCCACCCCAGGTCCCCGCCTTAGAGTATTTCCAGCAAGACATCCTGTCTGGTCCCTCTCACCTGCCCCCCTCTGAGAAGCAGCCTAGTCCTTGAGTCTCCTGGGATGTTTCTATGAATCCCCTTGAAGCTTGAATTTGATAAGACCTCAGGGACTGCTGAATACATTGGCTTCAACAGCTTTATGTATTATTCATGGTTTCTGTTGTCACAGAAGTGCTGATTTTGCCCCTGCTGAGCGAGGCGTTTCTGCGCATGAGAACTTCCTGGCTAAGCTCAGGACACCTTCTTTAGGCAGGACCTGTCCCACAGCACTCCCAGCCTTACTTCCTTGAAGTCTGCCTGCCCCATGTCCCGGAACCATCTACTCACTCAGTCTCCAGTTAGTCTGATCAAGATCTTTGCCTGGACTGTGTTTCCCAGTGTGCCTCTCCTAGAGTGGCATCTTCTCATAATTAGAGAAAACAGATTTGAATAAATGAAACTGGGTGCCTGGTCTCTATGTAGCACCCAGGGCATTTGGCTTATGTCAAAAGGAGATTTGAAGCCCTTTGACGAGTTTGTCTTATTTTTACATGGCCTGAATATTTTAGCAAGTCAGTCTTCCCCAGCATTCTCAGAGGCCCACTAGCAACAAAGATTTTCAAGAAGTACCAAAAGCAACCGCAGTTGCTCACTTTTAGATGGAAGTTCTAAACTTCTTCAGGGACTCACACATTATCACGTTAGTTAGGGTGGGGTGTAGCTGAAGGGTCGAGCGCACTGCTCTGTTCTCACGACTCGGTGGATAGATGGAGGTCCCCCCTCTTCTCAGGTGAACCAAGTAAAGTGGAGGCTGAATCAATCACTTTGGTAACCAAGGAAAGAAAAGGATTAAGCGCTCTGCCTGAGTTAACCAAACAATTCCATTCACGGAGACCTCAGCTACTGGACTGGGGGCTGAGAACAGTTTCTTTAAGAGAGAGAAAGTGCAGGTAAAAGAAGAAAAGAAAACTGCCGGTAGATTTTCAAGCAATAGCTAATGAAATTGTAAGGTCCTGTTATTTCGAGAGATAAATTTAGGGGAATTTGAGTATCTACATCAGGAAGATTTATATTTGTTCTACAGAATTTGCATAGTCACAATATGCCAATTTCCTCTCTATCTTTTTGGCAAACACTTCCTAGCCTTAATGGAATCCCTCAGGATCCTATGTTCAGTTTTTCTCCCTGAACCAATAATCTCTTTTAAGATGGATGATGGGAGTGTTTTGGTTGAAGGTGGTTAATCACTGCATGATGGTGGGGACCAGATCCTCCCAATAAAAACATGCGACCTGGAAGCTAAGCTGGGTCGTTTTGGAAGGTTAAGTAATTTGAATTCGAAGTGTTAGACTCTCTTCCTCTCTCCCACCCCCAAACTTACTTGGATTCACGGTTAAGAGCGTTCCTTTGCCAAATGTCAGTTTGTTGCTGCTTCCAACATTCTCACAGCCAGGGGGTGCTTTACAAAAACAAGACTAGGAGCTACTCTTTGCAGAAGGGGCAGGGAAGTCAACATTGCCTTGATCTGCCAACCTATTCTGAACTGCAGGCTTACAGATTATTTGTGGGTCATCTCAGGAGGCTGCTGCTGCAGGCAGGATCCTGGATGCTGATATATGAATATATATGTGTATGTGTGCACCAATTAAGCATTTACAACTGAATCTTAAATTTTTTATTGTTCTTCTTATGAACAAGCTGCTGTCTTTGTTTCAGTGATGCATTTCCGTTTCTTTTTCTGCTTTCCTAATTGTCTCTGACTATTGCTCACATTATTTCTACTTTACTGTACTTGGAGGGTCACTGTTTCTCTGATATTTGTTGAAACCGCCCCCACCAAGTCACTGCGTTCTGGGTTACTGGAAACTGATGGCAGAAGGGGAGGAGAGTGACGAGTTTTACAGGGATGTGTTTAAAGGTGAAGATGGGACAGCTCTCCCTCCCATCTTTTCTGGCTTGCTTGTCTGAGATGGACTGAGCAAAACAAAGTACATGCCCTAGCCAGCGCCGCGGCTCACTAGGCTAATCCTCCGCCTTGCGGCACCGGCACACCGGGTTCTAGTCCCGGTCAGGGCGCCGGATTCTGTCCCGGTTGCCCCTCTTCCAGGCCAGCTCTCTGCTGTGGCCAGGGAGTGCAGTGGAGGATGGCCCAAGTGCTTGGGCCCTGCACCCGCATGGGAGACCAGGAGAAGCACCTGGCTCCTGCCATCGGATCAGCATGGTGTGCTGGCTGCAGCGGCCATTGGAGGGTGAACCAACGGCAAAGGAAGACCTTTCTCTCTGTCTCTCTCTCTCTCTCACTGTCCACTCTGCCTGTCAAAAAAAAAAAAAAAAAAAGTACATGCCCCACAAGCAGATCACGCAGGACAGGGCCACGAAGGGAGAAGACTGCCCGAGCTTTCCCTACTTACGTGCGTTGACGATGAGCCTGCTCCCTTGCCCAAATGTCAGCCTGTTTCCTGAACTCCCTGAGTCACACCCCGGCACACAGCTTTACACAAACTTCAGACGGGGCTGCCCGTCTCTCCCCCCTTGAGGAAGGCCCCTCTGATCTGCTCTCCTGGCTCCCAGACCTGCCTCAGAGAGTGGCCCGAGTGCCACTAATGAACCGACAGCAGAGTCTCCTTGGGGCTGCTACGTTGCCTTTCACAAGGTCTCCTTTACCAGACTTCTCCGTGTCTCTACCAGTCAGTTGCTTAACATCTTGGCTTCACAGAATCCTCACTCACGCCCCCCACCTTTCTTTCAGCTTTTGCAGAGCTCCCCCTAAAAACAGTTGGATTAAAAGAATCTTCAAAGTCAGACTAGGCCAGGCCTCCTGAGTGAAGTTAAGCTGGCTTCCTCCTTAAAACTTCTGTTTGAATCCTAGGGTCTGCTCTGAGGCTGAATCCATCCGATGAAGACAGGAAGGGTGAAAAGGCAGCCCAGACAAAATCCAGGGGAAATCCTGCTCTGGGAGACCTCCTTAGTCCTACACAGTGAAGTAGGATTTACTTTTGTGTTGGTTCCCGTCCCCTACAATGGAGACATCACCAGAACTTGTCCCTGACAGGGGGCCAGCCTCAAAATCAGTCCCAGGGGCCACCTGCCCAAGAGCCCCATCATCTGAAACAGCCCTGATTTCCGCCTCTGCCCAGGGGACTTTGACTGAGAAACAATTTCCAATTCTGCAAAGCGATGAGGATTGGAGGAGAATCTGTTTGCCTCCGTCCTGTTTCCTCCCGGCTCCTCTTCAATAGTTTTAAACTATTTATAGAAACATCTCCTTTAGGGTTAGAGAAATGTGGCGAGTCTCTAATCTCTTCATCTTTCTTCTTGCTATCTATTTACTGCAGTCATATATTTACAATCTAAATTTACATTTCATTTCCACTTGCAGGAGCACTTCTCTATTACTTCCAGAACACTGTGTATAATGATAAATTCCATGGAAATAAACAAAATCACAAGGAGTTTTTTAGGGCTGGAGGCTGACATCTCTCTTTGCTCAAGACAGGTCTGGGATGAACAAGTTATTATTACTCTTCCAGGCGAGACCCAAACAGGCGCAGTCCAGCCAACCGAGCAACCAGGCTTGCAGAGCTTATACGCTGTGTCTACATAACTACTGAACAGTGCTGCTTGGGCTTAATTTGGATTTTGTTTTTAATCTAGTTCCCAAATGGCAGTTTCCCATCTTTTTAGCTCCTGGCATCTCTGACAGGGAAAGCTTAAGGTAAAGCTCATGGATTTTTTGAGTCTCTTAGCAATAATTCATCTCTGTACACATCATGAATAAAGGAACCCCAAGAAGGATGAGTATGACACCTTTGGGAGAGAATTTATAACAGTTCTTTGGGAAAGATAAGGATTATAAATAAAAAATGGAATTGCAGGTGCTTTTCCTGATTATTGTTTCTAACATCCAGAGGACTCTAAATAGCCAGTCAGGTCTGGAAACATAGCATCTCACCCACCTGCTCCTTAGACGCTACTTAGCCACTGGATACACAGGTTGGCATGGAAATGCTTTTCTCTCTCAAGCTGTTTTAGGTATAAGGGACTTCAGGAAGGTCATAGGGAGGTAATAATACTTACTAGGGTATTCTGATGCTGGCCCTCCGATTGAGGATAAAATTTGCTTATGAAAATAGAAATTTTTTTTAAGTGCCCACTGGGTAGTTAGTGTTGTTTGGGAATTTTGAGCAAAAGTTAAACCCAAAACAACTATTTGAAACAAGCTTCTGTTGTCATAGGAAATAGAGACACCCTCGTGGAGCAAAATCTTGACTACATTCATGGTAAATGACCTCAGGCTTGTTTTGGGAATGGTGGGATGGCACTCAAAATATCCCTCTGGGATTCGCACGATGGAGAGAAGGGTTGTCACCGTGTTTGGGTTAGGAAATCCTTCTCTTCCGAGCTTAGCTGCCACTTCTTCACTGAGGGGCACAGAAATGAGCAGACATCAAAAGGGGTTTCTCTGATGCAGAAAGCTCTGCCAAGACAGGGATGAGAATGTTCCATGAGGGCCCAATTAGGAACACAGCAGTTAACAGAATCCTGGGGCATGTTTCTGAAGTTCACAATCGTTCTGCCTAATTTGAATATTTGCTTTCAGTTTTAGCCTTTCCCTAAATATCGCTTGTAATCAGTGTCAGCACCAGAAAATCCTACCTGGTTTTACCCAGCTGGCTTGGCTCCAGGGTTTGGAGAGCTATGAGGGTTAGACAATTCTTTTTCTAATCGCTCCAACATGGAAGCCTTGGCACTAAAAGGCAGATGACAGGAGAGTGGTCACTCATTGTTTAGATCAAAGGCTCCGTCTCCCTGTCTCCTTTTGGATCAGCTGGCATTGCACGGCCCCTGCAGTGCTATGTACTTTAGTCTATACTCTTTTTTTTTCCCTAAGTGCCTTCTGCCTCTGAAAGCTCAGCTCCACTTCCATCTGCCAGATACACACCTCCAACATCTACAGAAAAGACAACATCTTCAAGTGCTTAAAGGTGTTGAAATAGTCCTAAAGGGGTTCCCATCAGAAAGAACTGTGATGAAAATTCTTTCTAATAACTGGGTGAGTCTTTCCGTTGTCTTTCACTGAATTTCTAAGGATAGGGGCTTATGGTTAGAAACAATCTTCATTAAAACATACCTGGTCTAACACTCAAAGTTGTTCCTTTTCCAAAGATCAGTTTGTAGTTGGCTCCAGTATCACACAATGACATAAGACACTACAAAAACTCAGTTGTCTAAACTCCACTTGGTGCTTTCTGAAATGTTGGCTTGTCATGCAAGAATACTGACAAAGCCCACACTTTGCAATGAGAGACTCTGGTGGGCGAGTTTATGGCCCAGCTGGGCCTCCACTGCCCTTGCATTTATTGTGACTTTACTGGAACTATGCCGACATCCTCTCACAGCCGACCAGGTATGGTATAAAAGGAACAGGAATTGCCTTTCCCATTTTACGGAGGGGATATTAGAGTCTCAGAGAGTTAATCAGTTTTCTTTTAGTCCCATGGGAAATTCCACCAATCAAAATAAGAAACTAGGCCAACAGTAGGACTCCTTGGTCCAGTGCTCCCCTGGCACTGTCATTCTCCTCTATTAGATAAAATGCACAGGAGGGTAAACAGCAGTGCTGTGCACACTGAGGGAACCCGTTAAAGGGACTTCTGTGGGATATAAAGCAGAATGAAAAACTAGAAATCAGGGTTCCAGAGAAAAATTCAAAAACATTAATTATTCAGACTTACATGGGTTTACTGTCAGCTTCGTTCCCTTTCCAAAGACCAGCTTTTCAGATCCGCCCTGAGTCACACCCCCACAGAGTGCTTTACAAATACTGCCAGGACCCTTCAACCTGGTGCTGGGAGCCAGGGCTCCACCTGCTCTCCCAGAAGCATGAAAGAGGAATCCTACACAACTCCTGAAAAGGGAGAGGGCATATGGAAAAAACTGATCACTTGTTTGCCCCCTGTTAAATTGCTGTCTTATTAATGAATTAGTTAATGTGGCTGGTGGGCAGTTGCAGTTACTTTGAAAGAGTCTGGGATCTAGAATCAGGCAAACTTGGATTTCGAACCCAAAGCCAGTTCTTTAACTTTCTGAGCCTCAGTTTTCTCGTCTGCAAAGTGGGAGCATAACAGCTGCTTGATAATATTGTGAGGATTAAGGGTGTGTGTCTGGCTTGCAGTGGTCCTGTTGATCAGTCCTTCACCTCGCTGAGAGCAGCCTTCTCTAGGGTTATTTTAGGAATGCTGGAGACCAAAGCATCTGTGACTTTTTCCTGAAACATAATCCCACACGAATAAACATTTAGCTCTGACAACTGAATGCTAAGAATTAGGACCCCCTTCTCTTTCTTACTGCATCAACTTGAACAATTTACTCAATCTCTTTGGACTTCTATAAGAGTATAAATCAGAAAATATATAAAAAGTCCCTGCTATAAAGCGAGGATAACACCACCACCCTGCTCACAGGGCTAGTGTAAGGCTGAAACGTAACAATGGGGGGAAGCATGCAGCAGGCCGTCCAGCATCCTCCCCCAAGAAGCCAAGCACACACTGTCGACACATCTCATTTCACAACGACGTACAAATCTGGAAGTCCTCTGATGGATACACCAGCAGGGCTGTGAGGGGGCAGAAGAGCCAGCACACCTTTGATGAAGGGGTTAAGTGATTTTGTGAGGACTGAGGAACAGCTGCATCCAGCTGCCTCGGTGCACATCCATGGGATGTGGAGGGGGCACCTGTTAGCCAGGCAGGACTTGACTAGTGGCAGAGATGGGGCAAGAAGCCACATCTGTGTTAATTGGTATCAAAAACGGTCTGGGATCACATTTAGGAGGGGAGTTCAATGCTCTCCCCCACTTACCAAGCTTCACTGTGAGCTCTGTTCCCTTCCCAAATGTCAGCTGAGAGCCACTGATTTGCTGACCACTGTGCTGAGGGGCTTTGCAAAAACTTGTGACATCAACCTCGTAAATCCAGATTCGCAGCACTTCCCAAGAACTAGAATTTTCCTCCAACCTCCAAGTTTCAGAGGAAGGACAAATGATGGTATTCCCCCACCCCGGTAACCTGAGGCTTCAGGGCTAAAAGCAATGTTAGAGATAAGACTTCTACTTCAAGACACTAGAAGGCTCAGCAAGCCAATACATATTCTGTGGTCCAAAGCAATCACATAGCCAGTGCAATCTATCACACAATACGAACTCTCATTGGGGAAGAACTTAGCCATGCAGAACTTACAGGTAGTGCTTGATGCTTGATGCTCACAGTCATCGTCCGAAGGCTCCACTAGCATTTCCATCTTGGCTTTTCCCATCTCTGACTCGGTCTGCACCTTTCCCCTAATATCAGGTTTGATTATTGTTCCTACTTTAGTTAGTTTTTACCCCTGACATGCACAGGACCTTTTTATCTCTCTTTGGAACTTGGGGTTCTGTTTTGAATTCACCGAGTCTTGGGCAAAGAATGTTTGGGATGCAATTGATGTCATGGCCAAAGCCTTTGGTGCTTTCTCTTCCTTGCATCGGGACTGCTCAGACACATGAGCTCTCTTGCCTTCACCCCGGACTTTGGTATCCGGCTCAGCTATGTGACTTGAGTCTGTTCGCATCCTGAGTTTCACTGTTCTCATTTGCAAAACTAAAGAGGTGGGTTCAGTAATCTTTAAGAGCTTTCTGAGCTGAGGGTTTTAAAATTTGATTCTCTAGATCTAATTTGTCCCCAAAATGCTGTGCAAATTATTTTTTCTGGGGTGTCTAATCCTCCGCCCCATTTCCCAAACAAAATAAAACAAGCAAGCAAAGGAATGAAGTAGGTTTCTACCTATTACGCAGGGCAGCAGAGTTTTCCAAGCCTACCATCTGTCTTAACATTTGATCTTTTTAGAAGTTTGAAGTCAGAGTTTTGAGACTAGCTCCTCAGAGAGAAATGTTCTTTCTCTGGAGAGTCTGGATAATTCAAAACCCAAACCAAACAACCAACAAACACCTTTGGCTTACAGATGGCACTTACTGGGTTTCACTGTCACTTGTGTGCCCGCTCCAGATGGAAATAGCTTACTTCCAGCAGCTGTCCCACAGGGGCTGCTCCCTTTACCTAAACTATAGACTCTTGCTCACCCACAGGACAGGGGTTTGATCTTTGCTGCTCTTTCCTACCTGGCTGAGTCTTGCAACTCTCTGCTTGACAGGTGTTAGGCACTGAGAAGTGCTGCTGGTGCCTCTGGACGGAGACACTCACCTGGGCTTACAGTTAGCTGTTAGTGGACTTTCTTGGCATTCCTCAAACAGTATCTGGACCCCTGACCAAAACCTCTCTTCCTGTTGGCCATGACTTCCTCCTCACAGGGCCTGGCTCTGTCTCGAGCAGGATTAGGGACCCAGGAAGAGGCTAACTTCCTGAGCAGTCGTGTGGGCTGCCCCTTTCCTACTGAGGCAGCGTGGGACACTGACCACGAGGGGAGCAGGGTCCACCACGTCTGAGTGGTCCAAAGTGCTTCTCTGGCTTTACAGGAAACGGAGCCCCATTCCCCCCAAAACCTAGCGGGCCATTTCTCATTGTCCGCACTGCTGGGCAGATTTATAAGAAGTTAACTGCCTGGCGGTCTGATGCTGGTTCTGACTCAGAGGGGAGGAGGCCCTTTGGGCCGTTGAGCACATGAGGGACGCCAGGCTCTCTTACATCACTGGAAAGACAAAGCGTGCTGATGCTCTTTCACTAACTGCTGTGAGCCTAATTTCAGAAACACAGGATTCTTAAAATGCTCCCCTTAAAATGCTGACTTTCAGATCAGTTTGAGAAAACTTGCAATTGGGAAGATTAACCTGCCCTACAAAAATGATGAAATACATGGTAAAACCAATCACAAAATAACATTGTTGGTTACCTGGTGTTTTACGTTATCCATGCTGCTGTGCACAGTTTTTTTTTTTTTTTTTTTTTAGCTAATCTACTTACTCAGGGCCACCACTCACTGTGTCCCGGTCCCAAAGCTAAATCTGTTGTCACTGTTCATCCACAGTCTCTGGTCCATTGACAAATCCCTCCTTCCCTTAAGGGCAATGGCTACAGCTCCTCGGAAACTGGCTCAGATGATCCCTGGGAAAAGCCACAGGCTCTTAATAAACATTTGTTAAATTGAATTGTATTAATCATTCATCTTTTGTTCCTAATCCTTAAGGAATGCTTGAACCTCTCTCTGACAATTTTCAGATAGAAAAAAAATTAATTCTGCCAGATATTACTTGCTGAGTATCATAAGTCCTTTAGTCTTGGCTCCAAATGTCAGTTTCCTATTAACCCCATACCCACAGGCGTGAACACCTTTACAAAAACCAGAGGAGTCAGTGCAGTTGAAGGGGATGTGGCGTCACCTTTGCTCTTTCCGCACGACAGAGACACCCATCTGTTCCCCATACGTGTCCCCTCTTCCCTGGGAAAGGCTTCCTTCTCTCCCTGCTTCAGAGTAGAGTTAGGAAGGGGCAGAGTAGATTTCAGGGATGAAGATGATAAATAAGATATCAACATGTTATCATGCTTTGTACAGCCTTTTTTTTTATTTTTTTGGTCAAACGGATGGTTTCCCCAAAGGCTGTTTTCATCACTTTTCTCTCTCCCAGATGCAATAATAACTGGATTCCAAGTTGGCATCTGGGCATCTACCTCCGGGCTCTGATGAAGCAAGAAATTATGCTGCCCTCTGACAATGAGGCATGCCTTCCTTTTTCTTCTGCTGGGCAGTGAGGAGTTCAGGCAGCATGCACAGGGGGATACAAACTAATAACTCTTCCGGCAGCTCGATAGCTTTACACATTGGTATCCTGGAATGTGATGGGACTGGGTGGGGATTTAGTGACTGCCTAGGCCCGTGCTCTCATTTCAAAGATGAAGATGCTGAAGCCCTGAGGGGCAAGTTGCTCAAGGTCAAGGTCTTGTAGGTAGGTAGAGGCCCAGCTGGGACTAAGACTCAGGACCTTTGCATCCTTGTCTTGTCTTTTGCTGCTCCCTTCATGTGACTCAGTAGAATAAGGACCTTCCCTGGGTGGTCTCTGTCCCCAGGGCTCTATTGTCTGACCCAGTATGGGATGATACACGTTAAGCTGTGAATAAGTCAGTCATCCAAGGGAGGAGTTTGGTTTTGGCACATAATTTATGCTTTCAGAGAGGAATATAGAACCTCCTAATTCATTTAAAAATTTTATTTCTTAGGCTGCAGGCAACAGCAATTGATAGCAGGGGAAATGGCCCATGAGATCCCAGGGAAGCCAAGGAAAAGATAGAGATTGAAAAATTTGCCCTTTACCAAAAGGATAATCCAACAGAGAGTTGGCACTGATTATTCTTTCTCTGCAGGACTCATTACAGGGAATGACATCTCGAGCAGGGATGGCAAATACGAAACTGTGTGGCATTGCCTCCTGCTCCTGTTCCCACAGCAGATGCTGCTAATATACACATCACTTTTTCTCTGCCTGTCGATGCAGCTTCAGAATTCTTACCAGCAGGCTGCACATCCCCACTACTGCTGGTCAGCCCTTGGTAATTGAGATATAATGTATCTGCCCTCCCTGCCCTGGAGAGTCCCCCACAGATGGCTTAAGAAATCTAGTTGCCAAGAGTTAGACCAGGTCTCACACAGCCCCACCGTGACAGGCATTACTGACCTGGATGGACCAACACTGTCCTTTCCAGAGGTGGCTCCAGAGGTAGCAATGGCAACACCACAGAGTGTTCCTTCTTCCCCACAGCTTGTCTTCAGATGCCAGCTTTGCAGAGAGCCTTGTGCAAGAACTCCACAGGGTTCTTCATACTTGTTCTTGCCCAAAGGGCTTTCAGCAAGACTGTTCCCCTGGGTAACCACTGTGCTGCCTCTGCCTGGGCATGGAAGTGGGCTACAGGAACTTGTTGCTCCCTGGTGTGATTCCTCTCTCATCAGTCCATGTCTGCCCTAGGGATTTTGGACTGGAAAGTGATAAGTCCTTTCTCTGGGTCATTCACTCCTCATGGCCACACGTTCAGATGTTTCTAAACTTTTCCACGCTTCTATTCCTTAAAAAAAAGAAAGACATACATTTGTCTGTATCCATCCAAAGAAACGTCTCTATGTCCTCTATTGTTGCATTAGCTTTCTATAGGCAGGAAATGTCCATCTACCCTCTGAGGGTGCTATCTGGTATCCCCGAAGACTGTCCTCTTTGGGTGACTGTTGGGGAATGTGCCCTTGAGGCCAACAGAGAAGCATTTGCCAGTGTCGGGGTTGCAAGGGGGAAGGGAGCAGCTCTGACTGAAGTTGTGAACAAAGAATGTTTTCTGTCCCTGACCTATTTTCTGTCAACCTCCTGCATGACCCATTTATGGAGATGGGATAATTAGGGCAGCAGAGGGCGCTGCAAGGTCACAAACAAAGCCACTCATCTCCAAGGAGAAAAGTCCTTTTTTTTTTTTTTTTTTTTTTTTTTTTTTTGACAGGCAGAGCAGTGGACAGTGAGAGAGAGAGACAGAAAGAAAAGTCTTCCTTTTCCGTTGGTTCACCCCCCAGTGGCCGCTGCGGCCGGCACGCTGCGGCCGGTGAACCGTGCTGATCCGAAGCCAGGAGCCAGGTACTTCTCCTGGTCTCCCATGGGGTGCAGGGCCCATGGGAGGACTTGGACCATCCTCCACTGCACTCCCAGGCCACAGCAGAGAGCTGGCCTGGAAAAGGAGCAATCAGGACAGAATCTGGTGCCCCGATCGGGACTAGAACCTGGTGTGCTGGCGCCGCAGGTGGCTGAAAAAAGTACTTTTCTTGTGATAGGAGTGGGATGGGATGGCTTTGTTGACCAAATCCTTTGGTCCCCACCTGGACCAAAGGCCCCTCTTGAGTGCTGATTTCAGGCTAATGAAAGGTAGTCCTGGATGGATGGTATCTGTTCAATACCCAGTGCCTTGGGGAGCTGAGCAGACTCAGATGTCAATAGATTCAAAGGAGATGGGGTGAGGGGGCAATAAGTTTGCAGTGTCGATTAAATCTTCCTAAAAAAGACTTATTTCTTTGAAAGGCAGAATGAGAGAGGAAAGAGAGAGAGAGAGAGAAAGAGAGAGATCTTCCATGTGCTGGTTAGCTTCCTCTGTGTCTCCCAAGTAGTTAGCAGGGGCCCAAGCACTTGGGCTGTCTTTTGCTGCTTTCCCAAGCACATTAATAGGGAGAGGGATCGGAAGTGGAGCAAGAGACTTGAACCAGTGCCCATAAGGGATGCCAGTATCACAGGCAGTGTCTTTACCTGCTATGCCACAATGGTGGCCTGAGGTTATTAGATATTAAGGGTCTCTCCTATCCCTAAACTTTGGGGTCACTGAGTCATAGATGGTCATGTAATACCTCATGAACAAGCTTGTCTTTTAAATTTTATTTATCTATTTGAAATTTATATATATATATATATTTAAGGTTTTCTTAAAAAAATTATTTGAAAGACAGAGTTACAGAGAGAGGTAGAGATAGAGAGAGAGGTCTTCTATCTGCTGGTTCACTCCCCAGATGACTGCAACGGTCGGAGCTGCGCCGATCTGAAGTGAGGAGCCAGGAGCTTCTTCCATGTATCCCATGTGGGTGCAGGGGCCCAAGGACTTAGGCCATCTTCTACTGCTTTCCCAGGCCATAGAAGAGAGATGGAGCGGAAGAGGAGCAGACGGGACTTAAACTGATGCCCATATGGGATGCCAGTGCTTCAGGCCAGGGCGTTAACTTGCTGTGCCACAGTGCAGGCCCGAAATTTATATGTTGATTTTCTTTTTACAGAGAAAGAGAGTGGGAGGGAGGGAGAGAGAGAGAGATGGAGAGAGAGCGCGAGCTTCCATCTGCTGATTCACTCCCCAAATGACTGCAACAGCCAGAGTTGTGTCGAACTGAAGCCAGGAGTTCTTCTGGGTCTCCTACATGGACACAGGGGCCCAAGTACTTGGACCATCTTCCACTGCTTTCTCAGGCACATTAGCAGAGAGCTGGATCAGAAGTGGAGCAGCCAGGACTTGAAATGGTGCCCGTATGGGATGCCAGTGCTGCAGGTACTTGCTATACCACACGCTGGCCCCTATGAATAAGCTTTTTACAACTTTTGGAAGACACAAGAACAGTAGGCCATGGGTCTCATTTCTCATGCTCCCAATGCTCTTAGGGATTTGGGAAGAGTGCAGCTGGCTCAGACTCAGGGGATAGCAGTGGTCTGTGACAATGTACTTGCAGCACTGAGCACAAATTAAAGATGTGAAGTTGTTAAAAGAACAATGTTGATTAGTACAACATGTTTTTTTTTTTTTATTTCACAACTTTACTTTTTAACTTTTTTTTTTTTTTTGGACAGGCAGAGTGGACAGTGAGAGAGAGAGAGAGAAACAGAGAGAAAGGTCTTCCTTTGCCATTGGTTCACCCTCCAATGGCCGCCGCAGCCAGCGCACTGCACTGATCCACAGGCAGGAGCCAGGTGCTTCTTCTGGTCTCCCATGGGGTGCAGGGCCCAAGCACTTGGACCATCCTCCAATCTGGTGCCCCGACCGGGACTAGAACCCGGTGTGCTGGCGCCGCTAGGCGGAGGATTAGCTTGTTGAGCCGCGGTGCCGGCCAACTTTTTAACTTTTACTCAGCATCTTTTCTCTGAAAAGCTTTGATGAAGATAATACTCTTAGAAACTGCATTTATCTATTTATTTAACAAAAATGACAATGGCAACAGCAGTGTCTAACATTCACACTCATTTATTTGCTGGATGTCTTGCATGTGTTATTTCATTTTATTTTCTAGTAGACTTGTGGAAAAGCTATTATTATTATGTTCATCTTAAGGATTGAGACATGGAGGCTGAGAGGGGTTAGGTTGTATATAAGGTCACACGACCCCGACAGGCTGGCTCCACTCACCCATGACTCTGCGCTGTTCTCTGAGATTCGCCCTTCCAGGGGGAGGCCTTTCCAGGAATGTTGGGAGGGCACCAGGGAGGGTCTAGATTGTCTCACCCCAAGCGGGACTCGTGTTTTAATCTCCCATGGGATGCATTAGGGGAGAGCACATGTCCTTCTGCCCTAGGATCCATGAACCCCATTTCTCTGTTCTTAGGTGTGGTCAGTTGTGGCTGAGTTGGGCAGTTAAGTGATAAGTAGCTATGTAGCCGTGTAGCTTGAAAACTGTTGTTCTCTGGGTCAGGAAAGGACCATTTAACTCTTGTATAAGTATCGGGTCTAGGTGACACCTTTAGAGTGGAGACAGACACCAGGAGACTGTGGGTTGGGACCTTGGGAGATCTGGGAAGCTGTGAATCAGATTTCTGCCGGATGGGGCTGGGCCCGTGGCGAGGCTGCTGAAGGCAGGTGGCAGTGCAAGCCTGGGTCCCCACTGCTCAGGCAGGGCAGTGTCAGCCCTAAACCTTCCCTTTCTACATCCAAGGGCCCTGGGGTTGCTCAGGGTGGGACTTTGGGGATGCCTGGTGAAATGTGAATTTCAAATAAACAGTAATTTTTTTTAGTATAAAAATGTCCCATATATAACACAAAATATTACTAAATGTTTTGTTATTTAATTGAAATGCACATTTAACTGGGTGCCCTGTATTTTTATTTGCTAGATTTGGTGAGTTTTAAGGGGAGACAGTTGTGTTCCTTTATTGCACAAACATTTATGGATTGTCTATTAAGTGGCAGACACAACCTAGGGGATAGGGCTATATCAGTGAAAAGATAAACATTACCCTTACCTCATGGAGCTTATGTTGTAATGGGTGTGTGTGTATGTGTGTGTGTGTGTGGAGGGGAAGATGAGAAAGAGAAAAATAATAAATGTGTATGAATCATAAATCATAAGTGTGATTTCAGTTAGTGAGGTAAGGGAAAATAAACAGAAATCTAATTGAGGGTGACTATGGGTGGGGTGTGTGACTAACTTTCTTGGAGGGGCCTCTGGGAAAGCCTCTCTGAGCTGAGATTTGTGAAAACTTGGGACTACAGTTTCAAGCAGCTGGAAAAGTGAGACAGATAGAGGAGCAGAAGGAAGGCCACCACAGCTGAAGTGCAGACAGAGAACAGCAGGGGTGGGACGTGCTGGAGAGGAGGCAGAGGCGGGATCATTTGTAGGGTGTCACATACCCAGGAGAGGAGGTCCAGCGGGCATCCTCTGATTTACATTTCCTAGACTGGGGGCTAGTGTTGTGGTACTGCAGGTTAAGAACCCTGCTTGTCCTGCTTGTCCTAGGTGGCTGGAGGGGCTGGTCAGGGGCTCCAGCCACCTAGGCACCCATGGTCATGCTGAGCCCTGTCTCAGCAAGCTGTAACCACTCACAGCAGTTCGCCCACTGGGAAGCTCCGCTTTGGGGAGAGTTTTCCATCTGGAGCCCAGTGTGTGCTGGAAACGTAAGCTGGGGAAGTGCAGTAAGTGCTGCCAGAGTCAGAGCAGTCCCTCAGGCACCTGAAATACAAAATTTCTAGAATTCAGGGCTGGGGTAGACTTTAGGAATGGTCTTGTTCAAGCCCCTTCCTCTTTTCACAGAAGAATAAGGGGCTGAGTCATTTATTTCATTTATTGAATCCTACAGAATAGGAGCAACTGTGCTGGGTGCTGTGAGGTGAGTTTTTGGTCGATGCACCCATCTGCAGCCGGAGGAGACAGAACAGAGAGGAAACTACTTCTATAGCATTGGCTAGCCCGGCATGTGACCCTTGAGCTTGCAGTTTCTCTCTCTCTCTCTCTTTTCTTTTTAAAAGTAACTCATGTGCACTGTTCAAGTATTAGTTCAAGATGGGTTGAGGACCAAAGTCACGAGGACAGCTGCGGTTTCCTTAGTGGGAGGCATTTGCCCCAGAGCTAAGGCCACGTTGTGGGTCACAGACTGTCAGGGTGGGCAGTTTCCTTCCCTTTCCTCCCATCTTCCCACCAGAAGCCCTGAGGTGGTCTCAGAGATTTCAAGAGCGCTCCATAGAGGGCAGCGTTTCATTCTGCAGCCTCCGCCCCAGTGGGAAGGGAAGATGATTCTTTCTCTGGGCTTCAGCCTTTTGCTTCTCTGTGAGTGGACTCCTTGGGTTCCTCTTGTTCTCTACTCCATTTCCCTTGCTCTGACTTCTGAGGGCTTAGCCTCTTTCTATTTAGCTCCTGGATGTTCAGTTATTCTCTGCCCTTGATTTTCATTTCTGCGTCCTTCTTCTGCCCCTGCCCATTGAGTTCCTCGGGCTGACTCTGTGCCAAGGCCCAGTGCCTGGGGAAGTCACAGCTTTCTCATTTCTCCTCTCACAGACCAGGGCGTGCAGTGTGTCACAGTGACCCAGAGCCCCTCGGAACAGACGGTGGCGAGTGGCCGGGAGACGATTCTGCTATGCACCTACGACGTTGACTTCTCCAATCCAGATTTGTACTGGTACCGAAGAAGGCCAGACCACTCCTTTGAGTTCCTCCTGTACAGGGATGATAGCACATCTCATGATGCGGATTTTGTTCGAGGTCGATTTTCTGTGATGCGCAGTCAGACCCAGAAAACCTTCCACCTGGTGATCTCCGCTGTGAGGCCTGAGGACAGTGCTGTTTATTACTGTGCAGTGAGCACAGTGATCCAGATGCTCAGGAAGCCTGCACACAAACCCCTGGGCTCTGCTGAGCTGGGCTGAGCTACCTCTCAGGGTCGCTCATGCCGACTCGGATCCTTCTAGTTTGTTTGTGTCCTAGCCTGGCCTGCAGAAGAACAGAGCCTCTCCCCACTTCTGAGTCGGTGGCCTTTGCTGGCTGAGAAGCTCATGGGGAGCAAGGGAGAGCTGCCTTTGTGTCCCCAGTGTCACAGTCTGATGCTTAGTGGGACTTGCTAAGTCTGTGCCGTGTTTGTTGTGAAGATATCAGACTGGAGATGGGAAAGGCCAATCTAAGGAGAGGCCATCAGCCAGCAGTGACTTTATTTTTAAATAGGATTATTTATGTAGGTATTTATTTAGTTGAAAGGCAGAGCATCACAGATGGAGGAAGAGAGAGAGAGAGAGGGAGAGAGAGGGAGAAAGAGAGAGAGGAGAAAATCTTCCATTCTTTGGCTCCCAGTGACCACAAAAAGCCAAGTCTGGGTGAGGCTGACGCCAGGAGCCAGGAACTCCATCTGGGTCTCCCACGTGGGTGTCGGGGGCCCAAGTACTTGGGCCATGCATCACTCACTGCCTTCCCAGGCACATTTGAAGGGACATGGATTAGAAGCAGAGCAGCTAGGACTTGAACCGGCATTCCAATTTGAGATACTGGCATCACAGGTAGTAGCTTAACCCACTACGCCACGCAGCGACAGCAACAGTGACTTCATTGTAGTTTCTGTCATCATTTACCCATTATTGTGAATTTGTCTGTTTTCATTTTAAGAATCAAATTGGACATTATTTACTTTAAAAATCTTCCCCAGTTTACCCGTTTTCTGCAGCTGCTATGTCTAGCCCCATTGCTTCCCCTGATGCTCATTGACACCTCCCTTTGGCTTACTCTATTTGGAGAACATTTCCCTCTCACTGGAGAGCATTGAGGGACTCCCAGACTCCTGTCTCTGAATCCCTGAATTCTGAGGTTGGAGCTCAGTGGTGTCTGCAGCAGAGACAGTTTGCCCCAGAGCAAATAGTCTATGTGATGTTGGGTCAGATTCGCCCTCAGTCTCTGGGACTTGCCCTGCCCTCCTCCACTGCTATTCAACTCTCTGCCTTAAAAGAAGGCTTGGAATGATCAGATGCACTCTTAGAGCTGGAAGAGGCTTTAGCCTGTGTTTTATGGGATGTGTCTGGAAGCCCAGAGAAGTGGAGATACTTCTGGGGTGTCAAAGCCAGCAAGTGAGAGAGCTGGGGATCTGGTGCTGCCCTGGTGGGGCTCCATCCCACAGCGGCACCCGGAGAGGCTTGGTCAGCAGTTCATGTGCACTTCAGAAACCGAGGGTAGAGAGTAGCCACTATATGGAGCAACAGATGGAACATGGGGCTGGGGAGCCGTGGGCCTTGGGCAAGGGGCTTGGCCTGCTGAGTGTGTGCCTTTCCATCGCCTGGGCCACACAAGATGGTCCCCGATCTGAAGCAGGCAAATCCACTGCCTCCCCTGACTTAGCCTCTACTCTTCCCTTAAATCTTTTCTGGAGACTCCTTTTGATGGAAGAAATTTATCATCATGTGATGTGCTAGGATTCTTTTTTCTGGCTATTGAAGGGCCAGTGGGTGGCTCGTTTAAGTGCTAACTATAGGGTGGAGCATCAGCTCCAATATTAGATTGACATCTCGTCCTCATTTTGGGGATGCAGGGTGCCTGCTCTTGTAGCAGGAACTTGGGCTAACAGTCTTTTTTTTTTTTTTTTTGACAGGCAGAGTGGACAGTGAGAGAGAGAGAGAAAGGTCTTCCATTTTGCCGTTAGTTCACCATCCAATGTCCGCTGCGGCTGGTGCGCTGCGGCCGGCACACCGCGCTGATCCGATGGCAAGAGCCAGGTGCTTCTCCTGGTCTCCCATGGGGTGCAGGGCCCAAGCACTTGGGCCATCCTCCACTGCACTCCCGGGCCACAGCAGAGAGCCGGCCTGGAAGAGGGGCAACTGGGACAGAATCCGGTGCCCCAACCGGGCCTAGAACCCGGTGTGCCGGCACCACAAGGCAGAGGATTAGCCTAGTGAGCCACGGCGTCGGCCGGGCTAACAGTCTTGAGACCTTGATTGTACTATCAGCAATACCTCGTCTCACGGAATGAACTTTGGACAATGCACATACTTTGGAGGGAAGGAAGCATTTTTTCCATTTGAAAAATGAGGATGTGAGGATATGATTTTTTAAAAAATATTTATTATTTATTTGAATGGCAAAGTTAACAGAGAGAGATGGAGTGAGAGACCTTCTGTGTGCTATTCATTCCCCAAATGGCTGCAATAAATAGCCAGGGCTGGGCCAGGCCAAAGCCAGGAGCCTAGGACTCCATTTGGGCTCCCACGTGGGTGTCAGGGGTCCAAGTACTTGGGCCATCTTTCATTTTAGCAGGGAATTCAGTTGGAAGTGGAGCAGCCAGGTCTTGAACCAGTGCTCATACGGGATGCTGGCATTGCCAGTGGTGGCTTAACCAGCTGTGCCACATAGCTGGCCCCAGGACCTGATCTGCTTGTTCCTAGCGACTTCAGAGAAACATTCTAACGTCACATAAGGTATCAGATGTAAATGTTTTGGAAATAGACATTCTTTATACATATGAGACAATCTGTTGAAGTTTCTAATTTTTCCCCTGGATGGACCAGGATTATCCATCTGGACTGTCTCCTGTGTTTGGTTGGGCTGTGAAGGTGATGGCAGGGGATTTGTTAGTGCTAGCTACTCTGTCTCTTGGAACCTCATAAACTCCTGCTTGACACTCCATTTGGGTGCTGAGAAAAAACCACAACAGTGGGTTGCTAGGGCTCTGCTACCTGATCAGGTGAACCTGGAGAGAGCTGTGGCCTTGCAGAGCAGGGCTGATCTCTACCCTGCAGGCACTGCTGACAGTGTTATGGTAGCAGCCACTGCAGCAGGAAACCCAAGACTGAGTCCCCAAAGCAGGAGCCTGCAGGTTTGGGGCTCAGGAAGCTGCGGTCTGACCTATAAGCTCAGTGTGGCTTTTGGCTGACTAATAGGAGTTCACAGAGCTGACTTGCCCCCTGCAGTGGTCTGCAATGAGCAAAGCCAGAGGCAAGGTGCACACAGTGCAGTTTAATAAATGCAGCAGAGATAGAGGCTGAGAAAAGCAGAAAAGCAGCAGCTTCAAAGGTCCATGCAAAAGGGTGTGTGTCCAATGATCTCACAGTCCCTGTGCACAGTTGGCGGCAAAAGACAGTAAAGATAGGATTTCATCCCTGCTCCTCCCTTCAAAAACACTTGCACAGTGCACTGCTTGAAAGCAGGGCCCTTGTATTATTGCTTTTATCCTAGGTATAAGGTCTTGACCTTGGCAGGAGTCAATTCATGTATGTTAAATCAATGAACAGAGAGAGGGTTCTTACTTCTGTATTTTACTCTGATCTTTGCTAATAGATTAGAGAGCATTTAGATGAAATTTTAGAAACCCCATTGCCTTCTTGGAGCCTATTAGGAAGTCAAACTTAATTTTCTTTGTCAAGTACCAGGAAAAGGAGAAAGTGCTGAAATTTTGTTCCCCCCACCCCTACCCAGGGTGACTGCTGAAGTGAACATAGAGCGTGGAACAAGTCACAAGGAGACCATGAGGACACTGGTTTCGGGGCAAACCTAGTGCTTGGTTGAACACAACTTTCTGTGTTTAGGTAAAAGGACCCCTTCCTTCCTTATCCCAGAGCCTATTTTCCTAATGGAGAATGTTGCTGGTTACCTGTTAGTTCTCACTTTCTACTTCTGGGAGGTATAGAAAATCAAAAGGAATAAAAGATCCTTTTCAAATTATATCAGTTGTAGGAGTGAAAAAGCCCCGTATACTTTCATGTCCTCGAAGCCTTTATGAAGCAGCATGTGAAGCAGATAGGATGCAAACCCCCATTCCCCAGTCCTTTTGTCTTTTCATCAGGCTGGAGCTGAGCTGAGTTGGTTTCCTTCTAAGGAAAACTGCTTTGGTTAGTAGCTGCTCAAACATGGTGGCGGCAGGTGAACTTCAATTTCCGAGAAGTCCGAAGCCGAGGAGATGGCATCTTCATAAGCTTTTGGTTTCTTTTAGGGAGTGTAAGTTCCACATTCCAGTCAGCCTGTGGGTGAAGGGAAGTTGTGACAGGATCACAAATCTAAGTGCTGGAAGGGATGGTAGAAGCCAGGTAGTCTGAGGATGGCTGGTACTTGCTATGCTGTGCCATTGCAGACATCACCAATCTATCATGGCACATTTCCTTTCAACACATGGCAACAGTTCAGCTAGTCTTATCAGTCTGCCAAAGTTGCTACAACCCATGAAACATTTGATTTCCTTTAGTCATTCTTATCTCCCGTGTTTTACAGATGCAAAAACTCAGGCCCAGAGATGGAAGAAATCTGTGTTACATAGTGTGTAAGTGACAAAGTCAGGACTAAACCCCAGCTCTTCTGAGTCCTAGTCTATTGCTCTTTTTCCATGGCCACACTACCTATGTCCTTAGGCCTGCAGGTCACCCATTTGGGAATGATTTGGTGTGTTTATAGTCTTGCTCAGGTCAGCCCAATCCTCTAAGCCTAGGATTGTTCCTAGAACAGGAACTGGAACTGATGAGTGTTTGGAGTTTTGGAGAAGGAGGAAGGGGGAGGAACTTACAGGCAAGCCTAGGCCCTGGTTTGAATTTCACATGCAAGAAAGGGAATGTGGCTGGCGCCATGGCTCACTTGGTTAATCCTCTGCCTGTGGCGCTGGCATCCCATATGGGCACCAGGTTCTAGTCCTGGTTGCTCCTCTTCCAGACCAGCTCTCTGCTGTGGCCCGGGAAGGCAGTGGAGGATGGCCCAAGTGCTTGGGTCCTGCACCCGCATGGGAGACCAGGAGGAAGCACCTGGTTCCTGGCTTTGGATCAGTGCAGTGCACTGGCCGTAGCAGCCATCTGGGGGGGTGACCCAATGGAAGGAAGACCTTTCTCTCTGTCTCTCTCTCTCACTGTCTATAACTCTACCTGTCAAATAAATAAATTAAAAAAACAAGGAAGGGAATGCAAAAACCAGGCAAATACTTAACATCGCAGCCCCAACTTTGTATGTATTCCGAGAACCTAATAGTAGGTGATTCACTGCTAATGGGGGTAAAGGTCATCCCAAAGGCAGGCTGCTCTGCATATTAGAGTCCTATGCACAAGAAGCAAGAGCTGGAGTTCCCTTCATTAAAGTAAAAATAGATTATGGCTACCCTGAATATTCTTCAGGTGAAGGTATGCTTTTGGACTTGAAAATATCCCTTGGCCCCTTGGCCAAGGAAACAAAAATGGCAGTTAAAGATGTTCATTCTCTTTATTTAGGTTGGATTTTTCTCCCTGGGGTGGAGGTGGGGTTATAGATTGGCATATTCAAAAAGTACATGGTATAGTGCATAATGAGTCTTGAATCTGGCTTAAAGTAAAAGGATAACATAAATGAGATGTTGTTAGGCTGAGTTTCTGAGACATCCCATCTTACTAATTTTAAATATGGGGGCCAGCTCTGTGGTGTCATAGGTTAACCTCTGCCTGTGGCGCTGGCATCCCATATGGGCACCGATTCATGTCCTGGCTGCTCTTCTTCCAATTCAGCTCTCTGCTATGGCTGGGGAAAGCAGTGGAAGATGGCCCAAGTGCTTGGGTCCCTGCAACCATGTGGGAGACCCAGAAGAAGCTCCTGGCTTCAGATAGGCCCAGTTCTGGCCGTTGTGGCCATCTGGGGAGACCAGCAATGGAAGACCTTTCTTTCTGTCTCTCCTTCTCTCTCTCTTACTCTGCCTCTCAAATAAATAATAAATAAATCTTTAAAAAAATTTTTAAATATGCCTCTGTGTTCTCCCTTCCTAATACCTCTTGTCTTCTTAACATTTCTAAACTTTTCTCCATGGGAAGCATAGTTTAGGTGGAGGTGGGAATAGGCAGCAGCTATTCCTTACCTTAAGAGAAAAATAACTTGGCAGTCAAGAGAAAATTGATGGCGACACTCTTGGCAAACAGCATTCGTAGCCCCAGCACTGTGAGGGACATCATGTTCACCTTTTCGGCATAAACTGCAGATGAAGAGGGAAGATGTTGGCTTCAGGGAGAGACTAAATTTCCTTCCAGAAATTGCAATAGCTCTGATGCCAACCTGCTCCAGATAACCATGGTTCTTCCTGGCCTGCAAGCCAGGAAGTTGCTCGCATCCGGCCAGGCAGACTTTGGAAACCCAGGTTCTCAACCAGGCAAGCTCTGTAGGGACAGTCAAAGGCTGAAGGGAACCATCTGGGCCCAGTGTGATTTTTGTTTTCTTTGGGAATCTGATGCTTTTTAAGTCCCAGTTGACAATTACAGAGTTTCTGAATTTGGCCCTTTGATTTGAACTAACCTTTTGGTTCACGGTAGCTCTGTGTAGCTTGTGTCACACTTCCAGCTTCCGTTGGTTTTGGATTATCTGGGACAAACAGCAATGGTTAGGTCACATTAGGAACCAGGAGGCTTAAAGGATTTCAGGGCTTTTAACCCTGGAGGAGACTTTAGGTAACAGAGGACTTGAGGAACAGAGGGGATGACTGGTTTAAGGTAATACAGCTACTCACAGAAACAACACACTTCCTGTTCTGGGCTTTTTTGGTATCATGAGACCAACATCCAGGCATGCTCTCATATATAGGTGGAACTAGGATTCCTTAACCCCATGATGTGCTGGACTACTCTGTTTTTGGAATTTAGCACCTGATTAGACCATACTTGAACTGGGCCCAGTGTGATTTTTGTTTTCTTTGGGAATCTGATGCTTTTTGAGTCCCAGTTGACAATTACAGAGTTTCTGAATTTGGCCCTTTGATTTGAACTAACCTTTTGGTTCACGGTAGCTCTGTGTAGCTTGTGTCACACTTCCAGCTTCCGTTGGTTTTGGATTATCTGGGACAAACAGCAATGGTTAGGTCACATTAGGAACCAGGAGGCTTAAAGGATTTCAGGGCTTTTAACCCTGGAGGAGACTTTAGGTAACAGAGGACTTGAGGAACAGAGGGGATGACTGGTTTAAGGTAATACAGCTACTCACAGAAACAACACACTTCCTGTTCTGGGCTTTTTTGGTATCATGAGACCAACATCCAGGCATGCTCTCATATATAGGTGGAACTAGGATTCCTTAACCCCATGATGTGCTGGACTACTCTGTTTTTGGAATTTAGCACCTGATTAGACCATACTTGAACTTTTAATGCCAAGGTCTAGTAGTAGGATAGTCATTTATATGGAGATAGTGGTTGGTGAGGAGGAGAGAGAGGGGGGAAGAAATGAGATAGGTTTTCTCTTAGTCTACAGCTAAGTTTTCAGAACATTTCCTTCTCAGTCAGTGATAGGCAAGAACTGGGTCTATGTCTTGTTTCCAGCATGCTGATACGTTGAGGATGATCTGTTTAGGGTTTACATCTCTAAGTTTTCTTTCCTTCTCCCAGTTACCAGCCCCTTGCAGACTCTTACCTGAAAGATTTGTATTCGGTTCAAAGTCAGCGGAGTTCACAATTTTATTGTTGTGTTGGACTGAACACGTCACTGAACTGGAACCTTCATACTGACCAAGCTTGACAGCACTGTACTTCTTGCTAGGAGAGATGACAATTGCAGACCCAATTTCTTTTATCTTCTTGGATGATTGGAGGCTTATATTTACATCCTTGGGGTAGAAATCCTTTACCAGACAAGCAACATTTGTTCCATTTTTCATGACAAAAACCGATGGACTTGAAGGAGGCTGCGTTTCTGCAAATATAATCATCTTATTTCATGAGATGATTATTTACAACTTCCTGGGAGTTCGATTGTCATGGTTACTTCAATTCCCCTTGGGTTACACTCTGCCATCCTGGCCTCCCTGTGTCCTATTAGTGGTATGGACTTGTTAACACCTCCATGAAACTATGACCAAAGGGAGCAGACACGAAGGGCATTCTGCCTTCTAGACAGGGGTTGCTAAGGGATAGGCCTGGAAGCACAGCTGGCAAATAGCAGCTACAAAGTGGCTTCTGGATCATGGGGGCTTTGATTATCTACGGTTTCTCAATCAATCCTCTGGACAAGGAAGTCAGGCTGAATATCCGCATCACTTGGTCTGCTTTAGATGCATGAGCCTGGGAGGTAGATCAGGGCAGATGTTCATGCTTCGCATTATGTCAATTAAAGAATCAAGGGTCTGAGAAGGTCTGCATAGCTGTTTCAAATGCTCTGAGAATGGCAGCATTGGGGTTACTACAGGGTGCCATTCCAATTTCATGGACTGGAAAAGATTTGCTGAACTTAAATGGTACATTTCTCTGTTTATAGGTGAATCCTTGTTCTTTTGTAAGGGCCTAACTACTGTGCAATTTTCTCTTTTTCTTTTCTTATCAGAGAATAACAGCTAACATTCTCAGCAAGTTCTGATAGACCCCAAACCAGTTTTGCCTCTATTTCTTCTTGTTTTATTCTAAGAGGAGCTGTGGAATATTGGTCCCAGTAATTAGGTCCCCTTCCGGCCTTTTCTTCTTTTATACTTTGCCTTGAACTATCATCTAGCTGCTACTCTGGACATGCATCTTTTTCTTTCCTTTAAACAGAACATGTTGGAGCTTTGAGAGAGGTAGTGATGATTCTTTCACACTGTGCCTAATTGAAGTTTCTGAACTGTGATAATTTTTCATCTATGAAGACTGGATTCTTAGGCTATCTTCAGATAACTGCTAAAAAAAGTGCCTTGTTAATACCTGAAATCAGGAAAGACAACCAACCTGTGAATGGTGATTTGAATATATTTCTAATCCTAAGTTCCATCTAATTTTCAACATCAGTTGCTCCTGTGAGTGTGGCTCTTAGTATTCGCAGCTTCAGTAAGTTTGACTTCTTGGCATCGAATGAAAAATATATTGAATTCTAGCATACTTTTGTCTACTATGGTCTACAATCAAGATACTAGATACTTGCCAAGCAAAAAGTCTTGGTGATGAATGTGTGAACAGAAAAGAAATGATTTTTCTAATGCTTCACCCTGCATCTAGATTTGGGCCTCAGCTGTGTGGCTTGTGGCAGTAGTTATACCCCAATCAACTGGCTCTAGGTAGTTGGTATGGAGTGATTGCTAGTCAGGAAGTTTCTGTCAATCACCGCTTTGCTAATGGACTATGGCCAAGGAGGGCTTTCCTAAGGAATCAGCTGAAACCCTCTCATCACAACCATCACTATTCCCTATCTTTCCTCTGCCAAAAATCTTGATTAAAGACTGGATTCTGTTCTAATTACTTAGGGCAGGAAACTAGCACTTAGCTCCTTATATTTTAGTGCCTGATATACCTGAGAATCTAGTTCCTTATATTTCAGCTCAAGATAAGGATTGAGACATTTTCAAAGAGCTTTCTCTGGAACCTGCTTTCAACCTGCATGGGAAAACTTCATCGCTTTGTTTCCTTGCACAGCTGAAGCCACTGATAACAGTAACGGACAACGCAGGCCTATCAACGGCTGGAAACCACACACTTGCTCCCTCACTTCCCTTCCGAAAAACCACGCGCCTTGTTCACCACTTCCTTTCAGACGTTCCTTGCTCACTATCCTTACTTCTTTAATTTGAATAGATTCCAGTTGATGTTTTTTCAAGGGAATTATGAGTTAGAAAGGAAACTTGTCCATAAAACTAAACAAAACAAAATAAGCCCCTCTCTCTTCGGTTAAGAGTTTGATCCAATCCTATTTTGGTTTAGTTGGACAGTTAAGCCTTGCTGGGGATTTGAAAAATCTAAATTTAGCAGGCAATTGTCAATGATCACTTTGGGCTGCAGAGACTGAGTTAGAATAATTTGAACAATGTAACATAGCTCACAAGACAGATGTCTGAAGAAGGTCATGCACTTAAGATAGTGAGCTCTGAATCTCTAAGTTGGCATTTCAGATTGAGCCTAATGCATCGATCCAGTAAAACATTTTTCTTGGTGCTTCTTTCTAAATTAATGTCTATATATTTAAAATAACTTTTTGAGAGAAAAGCATTTTTCATCTAATCCATTCATTGGCATGATGGTAGCAAAAGAACAGGCTATTTTTTAAAAAAAATTAAATGCACTCAAATATTTTTTTAGAAAATTAAATGCACTCAATAGAGTTGCCATATACAACTTAGTCTATCTTATATTTGATTTAGACAAAAACTTGAAGTTGCATGGCTTGCACAATTATAGTCTAAATTTAAATTAAAGTATAATTACTTGTCTTGAGAATTTCCTGTTTTTCTTCATGTTCTACAAACATGATTACATTTCAACATTTCTTTCAAGTGCTATTTTTCTGGACAATTGCTGTTTTATTTTCAGGCTTTTTACGAGTACGAATGCAATGCTAAGATTATATCCTGCTAAACAGTACAAAAAGAAGCATATACTCTTTATGAATAGTCTTTCTTAATTTATAAGTTTAGAAATCATCTATGTTTTATATTCAAACAGAGGCTGGCTGGTCCCCTAAGAATTGCAACATCTGTAACAAATGTCACTTAGAATTTCCAGACTCTCCAAAATATGGGATTTAACTTAAACCCTGAGACAGAAGCTCCCTCTACCTGGCTACCCTGATCAGGCTCACCGCCTCTCTCTCAAGTCTTCCAAGCTGCAGGACATTCATTTCTGGTTTTCCATGAGCCATGCATACAGGTTGGCTGAACCAAAGGGTTGTGACAGGAAGGAGGTAACCTCCCGGAGAATTTGGGCCAAAGTGTCCCTGCCACTGTTTTCCTTGCACCTGAATGCTTCAACTATGACTGCCATTCTTCTAAATTTCTTTGTGCATTCTGGGCTTCTATGAAGACTTCAGAAATAAGTGGGGACCCAGTTTTTGTATATTTAAAAATAAAGTATAGCTCTTCAGCCATGTGCCTTCACTCTGACCCACTTCACACCTACACTACTCCATCTCCTAGTCATAATTTCATTTGTTATTATGATTCGTAAAGTAAAGTGAATGGCATTCCCAGTCCCAGGATTCAAAAATCAACTCACGGGGCTCCACGAAGAGTTTGGTGCCAGTTCCAAAAAACATCTGTCGGGTGTCCCAGTAGCACATTGCAACATGCCTCACAGGTAACCAGCCTGGGGCTGACGCTGGGGCCTGGGCTGGAACACGTGTGCCCTCTCTTCCCAGATTGGCATCTCGGTCTGGAGACCCCACAGCTCAGAGAACTACAAAGCTGCCCTTGATGAGACTAGGGGCTGAGTGCACAAAGTCTCAGTTCTCTTTGAAGCTAATAATAGTTGAACTGCTGGATTGGAGTGTGGGCATGAAATCCCAGTCCAAGAGACATGGGGACAGGTTTGAGACAAAGCAAGAGAAGAGGGTGATAGGTGACCGCTAGCTCTTTCAAAATGGAAAATTTAACTCCCACTTTATTGAGAGGGATTCCCAAGAAGAACATACTAGTAGGGACAGGGGCACTGGACATTGACATTTCTTACAATGAATGTCAGGCTGAGGAGAGGAGGGTTTAGAAACAGGTCCTGTTCTTAGGCTCTGGTTCCCTTCTCTTGGGCCACAAATGCTCCTTTTTGATTAGAAACCCAATTTCCCCACATCACTCAAATGGAGTCTCACAATGTAATGAATCTGCTTTCTAATTCCCTGAGCCCAGTGAAAGACTTTGTAAGGACCTGCGGGTTATAGAAGAAATTGGTTGGGGGAGCTCATTGGTGTGGTGTGTCCTGGGTATAGGTCAGAAGAACCACTGCTTATTTTGGATTGCTAAGTTTTGTTTTATATTTTTTCCTACCTCTGGATCCATATATAAGTCTCAAGTGTATGTAGTAATCATGAAAAAAGTGGAATTTAAAGACCATATATTTACTCTGTCTTGTCACCAAAAATCAAGAGTCCAGGGCTTGAGCCAAGGCAAAAGAGAATGACTGTTGCATAGGGCCACTGTTGGTTGTAAAAACTCTAAGGACTAGCGGCTTGATCTGAAACCCTCTCTTCCCCCACCTGAGCTTCCCAGCCTCTGATTGCACCCCATTGCTGCAAGAGGAGAAAAGCAGAGAAGCAAATGGGGTCTCATTTGGGAGCATGGTCAGCAGAGGATCCAAGCAGCAATTTCATCACATTCTTTCTTCCCTAAGACTCCTGAAGGCATGGCCTCAAGGATCTGATTCTAACACTGCAGATAATTCTGAATTTCAACTGCAAATGATTTAAAGGGAAAATGAAACACAATACTTTTGCTCAGATGCAATTTGCCAAACATCAATCAGACTGCATTCAGTTACAACGTGATTGTTTCCCTCCTTCTTTTCATTGCTCTAGGCTTTCTCCCCTTGAAGATTAAAAAACCCACCGAATTCAGTATTTCCCTAGAGGCAACAGGCAGTGAAGGGCCCCTATAAGTTTGTATTATCCTCGGAGAGGCAGAGGCTGAGTTGACAGTACCAGTTACTTTCAGGACTGTCAGCCTTGCCACATCCACATACTCTTCCCCTTTTATTTTCTCTGGAATAAACAAAACCAATGTGTAACCACCTAAGAGGTAATGCCTGTCCCGTTTGACTTGGCATTTTGGAAAGTGCCACAAAGGCTCTTTTTCTCTGGACTGGTCCTGGTGATTGATTGTGGGAAGCTACACAAACGCCCTGAGTATAGCCTCCGGACTTCCAAAGCCTGGAGCAGGTTACCAGGAGTGGACAGCATCTGCGGGCGGGCACCATTACTTCTATACCGTCCTGAAGTCGGTGATTACGCTTCTACCTCAGCTGGGGGCTCCTGAGTCCTGGTGAACTGTCCCCAGTTCAGGCTGGCAGGGTTGGTGAGTACACTGTTGCTGTCAGCAGTTGCAGGCTGGGCTGGGACACTGAGGGTGATTTATTCTGAACCAGCCATGCTAGCTTAATAGAAGTTCGCAGCAAAACCCTCTGTGTTTAGCTTCTTTCATAAGCCTTTCCTTCTTTCTAATGCTCCCCTTCCTACATGGCAACTTGACTCCTTTCCCTCAGGAACAACGACGAGACCCTCTTGCCTTCTCCCCAGTCCCAGACTCTGGATAGGGATCCAGAATCAGAAGCCTTATCTACGTTTTTTAGGTCATTGTGGGAAACATTTTAATACCGAGCTTCAGAACAGAGATTTCAAGCATAGGGAGATTATTTTCTTAAGAGAAACCTATGGCATTTGCCCTCAAACTTTACCCCAGTTCTTTGCATTAATGCCTTTTCAACTTAGAACCTCCCAACTGCCCAAGAAGCCCTCTGCATTCAGGGAATGTCCACACTGAGATGAGCTAAAATAAACCACTTACTTGGTTCCACGATGAGTTTAGTCCCACGTCCAAAGATGAGCGGTACTGTGTAAACACAACTCCAGGCATCCCTACAAAAACCCTGCTACCTATCTGCCCTGTCAGTCTAGCCCATCTGTTCAGAAGGGGGTGGGCGGAGCAGAACAAGGAAAGTTGGAGATGCAGATTTAACGGCTTCTGAGAGCTAAGCTTTATATTTTGGCAGCTCGTTTGATGTCAGTTATCTACTGAGTGTTGGTGCTTAGGAAAGTCCCTATGCTTTCTGCTATATCTCCTCAACCTGCCATCTCTTACCCCACATCTTATTTCATGACTGTATTTCCAAAGGAAGAAGGAATTGTTTAGCTTTTTCTGAGAATTGCCAAATGGCCACCATCAGCAGAACCTAACTACTAGGCTCCACTAAGTCAACCACAACAGGACTGCACCTGAGGTGGAAGGGCATGATGGCTGGAGCAAAAGCCAAGTTTCTCAGCTGGTTGAACCTTTGGGTACTGCATAGGTTAATGTACCTGGTCCCAACATTTATGAGAGCTCTGAGTCTGGTTGCTAAGTCATGCAAAATCCACTGGATGGGATTTCTGTCCCATTAAGCCAGACCTCCTTTCCTCCTTACTCTTAGGAGCTGTCCTTTGGGACAAAGTAGGAGGTGACTCCTGTGTCAAACAGAAATTTGGGCTCTGTCCATGTTGTAGCCTGACAGACTTCGTGTTCTGATAAGAGAGACTGAAGGTAGGGTGGGAAGGGGTTTTTTAGTTTGATCAGGAATAAGGAAAGGTGATTCTTAACCTTTGGGCTACACTGAAGTGGGACAAAGGCTTAGTGGATCATGGACCCCACTCATTGCAATCTTTTAGGGCATATCCAGTCAGAGCCTGACATCATTATAAACACTGTGCAGCATTAAGACTTCTCAGGGTGAAATGGAAGTAGATTCTTCAGTCTATTTTAGTAACATATTCTTGATTATGACACACACATACAAGTGACAGTTAAAATAGCTTCTGTTATATGTAAATGTCAGTCCACAAGACTACCTGTATGTTACTGATGAAATCCAAGGAGAGAATATGTATCATCGGGCCAGTTTACAACCTAGAAAGGACAGCAGATCATATTCTGACAATCATTAATGTGGAGGGTGCTTACCAGTGTGGTGAAAGAGAAGGATGTCAGAAGGTCTGAAATCCAGTTTCAGCTCCATCCTTTACTAAGTGTGTGATCTTGGCAAAGTTCCTGAAGTTCACTGAGCTGTATTTGTATCCTTTATAAAATAAGATGATATCTTTCGTGTTGGTAGATTGTAAGATTAAATGAAAGGGTATACATAAGGCATTCTGTAAACTAGGAAGCCTTGATGTGACTATTAGAATGCTTACAAGGGGTCTTTCAAGATTTCATGGAAAATGTACATTATTTTTTATAAAAGATTTATTTGTGTGTGTGTGTGTGTGAGAGAGAGACAGAGAGAGAGAGACAGATAGAGAGAGAGAGAGAGAGAGCCGGCGCCGTGGCTCAATAGGCTAATCCTCCACCTTGCGGCGCCGGCACACCGGGTTCTAGTCCCGGTTGGGGCGCCGGATTCTGTCCTGGTTGCCCCTCTTCCAGGCCAGCTCTCTGCTATGGCCAGGGAGTGCAGTGGAGGATGGCCCAGGTGCTTGGGCCCTGCACCCCATGGGAGACCAGGAAAAGCACCTGGCTCCTGGCTCCTGCCAGGATCAGCGCGGTGCGCCGGCTGCAGCGGCGGCCATTGGAGGGTGAACCAACGGCAAAAGGAAGACCTTTCTCTCTCTGTCTCTCTCTCTCACTGTCCACTCTGCCTGTCAAAAAAAAAAAAAAAAAAAAAAAAAAAGAGAGAGAGAGAGAGGGAGAGAGAGAGAGACATCTTCTATCTATCTGCTGGTTCCCTCCTTAACTGTCCACAATAGTGAGGTCTGGGCCAGGGTGAAGCCAGGAGCCAAGAACTGCTTCTTGGGTTCCCACATGTGTGGCAGTGCCCCAAGTACTTGGGCCATTTTCTGTTACCTTTCCAGATTCATTAGCTGGAAGCTGGATCAGAAGCAGAGCAGCTGGAACTTGAACCAGCACTCCAATATGGGATGCCAGCATCATAAGCAGAGGCTTAACCCACTGCCTCACAACACCAGCCTCTATGAGTTATCTTTTACTTCCAGCTTTCCACAGGCTGTTTACAGTAATCTCGCGTTTGAGTTTAATCTCACAGATGAGTTTTCCTTGTATTGGGGGAATGTAAGAGCAGAGTTCCTTAGTGAGAAGGATAGTTGGGAGAGGTCTGAGTGGGAGCAGAATCAGTCTTTCTCTCTCTCTGTCCCTCCCTCCCTCTCTCCCTCTGTCTTTCTTTTTCTCCCTCTGTGGTCTTTGGGAGGAGGAAGACGCCCCGTTCCTAGGGCTCTGGGTGAGTGAGGACTGGGATCCAGGTTTCTGTTGCCTCTGGTCTTTTCTCTCCGTGATGACACTTCCCTTCTCTCCTCCAATATCCCCTTCTTGAGTCCAAGCAGAAGTCCTTACAGTGATCTACAGGCTACCCCTTCTGATTTTAATTATTGGCCTGACCTCATTTTCAAGTGATCTCCTGGTCGCTCTTTTTTCTCTCGGCCACATGCCCTCTTTGCTACTCTTCACACACCCCAGGCAGCAGCATTGTCCCCTCTGCCTGGAGTGCTCTGCCACCTCCTCAGGTCTCAGCTCAAATGCCACCTTCCCAGTGAGGCCTCTGTGACTCCACCCCACTCCGTGTAAGTTGCACTCTACTCACTCCAACTAGTACTCTTCATTCTCCTCCCCTGCTTTATTTATTTATTTATTTTTTGCAGGGCTTATTGCCACCTAAACGCCATATATTTAGTTAATTAATTTAGTTATTTAGTCTTTCACCACTAGAAAATAAACTCCAATAAGGCATGGCTTTTTGTCTGTTTTGTTCTTGCTGATTCCCTGGCACCTAGACCAGTGCTTGGTGTACAATGGCAGCCAATGTTGTCACAGGTGGTGGAGTTGGCACTCAGGCTTGACTCTGAAGTTTCCCAGCTTGTTTCCATTTCTATTTTGTCTTAGACTACGTCCTCTGATCCATTCATTCACCCAAACAGCAAACATCCACTTAGTGCCTTCAGGGTGTTTATGGTTGTGGCAACAAACAACTCAAAGGCCTTGCCCTCTGGAGCAAGGGGCAGTAGATGAGAACATGAAGTTGCAGGTGGATGTGAGGCAGGGAAAGAGATCTGCAGAATGGCAGGGAATGGTTTGGGAAAACTTTGCTGGAGGTGGCATTTGAGTGGAGACCTAGAGAGAGAGAAAGCTCCGTGAGTCCCTGGGAGAAAGCGGCTCCAGCTAGAGGAATCTGTAGGTACAAAGGCTGCTTTCTGGGGGATTCTCATCACGAGTGAGAGGGAAGGCCAGAGGCCAGGCTAAGGGCGAGTGGGATGGGAGCAAGGAGCAAGTTCCTTGGAATTTCCCAAATGCGTTGATGAGCCCAGACTTTTCGGGCTCCTCTCTCTTGGGGGAAAGGGTGGCGGCTCTCATCAGAGTGTTGGAACTCTGGAAACCCGGGGTGCATTGTGAGGAAGGGGCCTTTCCTGCCCTTCTAGGGAGGGAGAATGGCTCTTTGTGTAAGGTGTTTTGGTTGAGGATCTCTTCCTTAGTGAAGCAGGTTGGGGGATGGCAGCTGGTGGAGGGGTGGAGGGTAGACAGGAGAAGTGGTGTAACTGCCGTTTCATATTCTGTTGGCAGCTTGGAGAGGAGCTCATCAAAGGCCTGGGAGGGGGTCTGGGCCAGGCAAGAAAAAGCTTCCTATATGTTCCAATCAAGCTGTACCCGTGATAGAAGAGCAAACTTCTTAAAAGCATGGATTCTGGAACCAGACAAATGATTCCAATTATGGCTGTTAAGCTACAAGATCAGGGAGAATCATTCTGAGATTCTGTCTCCTGATCTGTAAAATGCAGGGAATGGTACCTACTTCTAAACGATCATTGTGAGGACTGAATAAAATGACATTCACAAAGTGCCCAGGCCAATGGCTTGATACATAATGGGCACTCAGAAAATGAGAGTTGATGTGATGGTGATTGGCAAGTATAATAGTGGATAGAGTTCTGGGGCTGGCTCTATAGCACAGGGGGTTAAGCTGGCATCCCACATAGGTGCTGGTTCGAGACCCAGCTGCTCCACTTCTGATCCAGCTCTCTGCTATGGCCTGGGGAAGCAGTGGAAGATGGCTCAGGTCCTTGGGCCCCTGCACCCGGGTGGGAGACCCAGAAGAAGCTCTTGGATTGGCGCAGCTCCGGCCATTATGGCCAACTGGGGAGTGAACCTGTGGATGGAAGACCTCTCTCTCTGTCTCTGCCACTGCCTCTCTGAATTCTGCCTTTCAAACAAATAAATCTTTAAAAAAAAAATAGCGGGGGCTGGTGCCGTGGCTCACTAGGCTAATTCTCTGCCTGTGGTGCCGGCACCCCAGGTTCTAGTCCTGGTCAGGGCGCCAGATTCTGTCCCGGTTGCCCCTCTTCCAGGCCAACTCTCTGCTGTGGCCCCGGGAAGGCAGTGGAGGATGGCCAGCACTTGGGCCCTGCACCCGCATGGGAGACCAGAAGCACCTGGCTCCTGGCTTCGGATCAGCGTGGTGTGCCGGCCGCAGTGGCCATTGTGGGGTGAACCAACGGTAAAAGGAAGACCTTTCTCTCTGTCTCTCTTTGTTGTTGTTGCTTTTTTTTTTTTTTTTTTTTTGACAGGCAGAGTGGACAGTTGAGAGTGGACAGTTGAGAGAGAGAGAGAGACAGAGAGAAAAGTCTTCCTTTGCCGTTGGTTCACCCTCCAATGGCCGCCGTGGCCGGCGCACTGCTGCCGGCACACCGCACTGATCCGAAGGCAGGAGCCAGGTGCTTTTCCTGGTCTCCCATGGGGTGCAGGGCCCAAGCACCTGGGCCATCCTCCACTGCACTCCCGGGCCATAGCAGAGAGCTGGCCTGGAAGAGGGGCAACCGGAACAGAATCTGGTGCCCCGACCGGGACTAGGACCCGGTGTGCCAGTGCCACAGGCGGAGGATTAGCCTAGTGAGCCACAGTGCCGGCCCTGTCTCTCTCTTTCACTGTCTACTCTGCCTGTCAAAAAAAGAAAAATAATAATAATAATGGATAGAGTTTTAAGACGATCTCCTGGCCCACTCTCCTGAAGGTGCTTCTGATGACCAAGGCCCTTTTCTAAGTTCCTGCCATTGTCAGTGTCAGTAGCACACAGTTAGGTTGTGACTTTATTCCATGCTGTTTTGGCCTGTTCTCTGGTTCTGTTTATGAAGTTAAGTGGTGTCCCTGAGTTTATACTTACTCTATCCAGAGGGCTAAGATGGGTGATGGATTATGTGGCTCTGTTTGAATAGATCAGAGCCATTAGTTTTGTGCTACCTGGGAGCTCTACAAGTTAGAACTTGAAAGAAACTCCTGAGGAATAAAATCATCAAAAGCAAGCAGGAGAGTAGGCGTCCAAGGAGATAAAGGTGCCAGGTCTGCAAAGACACCTCCTCTAGGCACTATTCAAGGGCATTTTGGAACCCACCCCCTCTCTGGATGTTCCTTATCTTGCATTTCAAAGCATGATAGAATGCACCAATTCAGCATTTCCCCAAATCCAATTAATCACATCTCCTTTTTTTTCCCTTAAAGTCACAGACATCTGTCACAATTTGTAATTTCCTTTAGATTTATTCACGTTTAAAGTTAAAATATAATTGAAAGAAAATTTTAAATCACATTAGTTTGATGACCTAGTTGTACTACTTTGATGTCCATTCAAAGATAGAACAATGAAAAGTCTATGTATGTAGCATCTAAAATCGTGTGCTATGCACTCCACATTTAGGGAAATACTAGACCAAGTAAATTGGTAAACAGAGGAACTTAATTTACCAGGAAGAACTTGGTGGACAAAGAGAGATTAGGAAAAATCAGTCACCAACTTTGTGGGGAATATGGATAAATGATTACTTTAGTGACAGATTTTAAATTTTAGACAGTCTAAAGCAAGAGCCCGAGTTAGTTGAATTTTCAAAATCTTACTAAGATTTTGACTTTTAAGAAAAATCTGAATTTCTCTGCTCTCATTCTGCCTGCACAGCTTTGGGTCTCCCTCTCTTTCTCTGGGTGCAAAGCCCCTGTCTTCTCTCCATAGCCTGTGAGGTCTGGGATTGCCCAGCCCAGGTTCATCCTTTCCATTTTGCTGGCTTCTTCCCATCATACAAACAGGGTAGCCTGTTTCCCATTGCTCTGAGAGAAGCTCACTTCATACTCCTAGAGCCTTCTCTTACCTTGGAAAACACAAACCGAATGCCAATGAATCAGGGCAGGGTAAGCTCTTTCTTTCCCAGTAGCCAGTTCAGCTTTGGGACCACTGGCCCTGACTGATGGACTTCCCCAGGATCTTTGAAACACATTTTTCTGTTATTCATGACGTTTTCTGGCTTAGAATGAATTTTTGTTATCTAACTGGAAGTTATTATCGAGTGAGAGCACTGTCTTCTTCTTCTTCTTCTTCTTCTTTTTTTTTTTTAGCCAGTCATGGATGAATTCAAATGTCATTTAAAGGACTCCAAAGACAACTTCTGCATTGTGTATGATCCTTCAACAACATTAGAATTGATTCCTACGTATTAGGTAATTAGCGTATGGCATCATATCCTCCTTCTGAGAAAGACGAACACCATGGGTCCTTAGAGAACTACCCTTCACTGTATCCCATAGACTTTTCTAAAAATTTTTAAAAATATTTATTTATTTATTTGAAAGGCATAGACAGAGAGGCAGAGAGAAAGAGAATGGGAGGGAGGGAGAGAGAGAGAGAGAAAGAGAGAGAGATTGATTGATTCCATCCCCTAGTTCATTCCCCAGACGGCCATGATGACCTGAGCTGTGCAGATCCGAGCCAGGAGCTTCCCCTGGTTCTCCCACATGGGTGCAGGGGCCCAAAGACTTGGGCCATTTTCCACTGCTTTCCCAGGCCAGCCATAGCAGAGAGCTGGATCGGAAGTGGAGCAGCTAGGACTTGAATCAGTGCTCATATGGGATGCTGGCACTGCAGGTGGCAGTTCTACCTGCTATGCCACAGCCTCGGCCCCTCCCCATAGATTTTAAAGCATTTCTAAGTTGAAAGCATTACACACTCACTTTGTTCTGCTTGGAATCTGGTCTCACTGGGAACCAGAATGTTCCATATTTCTCACTAGAAACCTAGTTTCCAATCGCAGCTCAAAAAATTGTAAACAAATTTCTGAAACACATTCCTTTCTTCTTTTTTTTAATTTAATTTAGTTTTTTAAAATTTTTTGATAGGCAGAGTTAGACAGTGAGAGAGAGAGAGAGAGAGAGAGAGAGTTATGGACAGTGAGAGAGAGACAGAGAGAAGTCTTCTTTCCATTGGTTCACTCCCCTAATGGCCGCCATGGCAGGCACTGCGCTGATCCAGAGCCAGGAGCCAGGTGCTTCCTCACAGTCTCCCATGAGGGTGCAGAGACCCAAGCACTTGGACCATCCTCCACTGCCCTCCCGGGCCACAGCAGAGAGCTGGACTGGAAGAGGACCAACGGGGACAGATCCGGCACCCCAACCAGGACTAGAACCTGGGATGCCGGCACTGCAGGCGGAGGATTAGCCAAGTGAGCCACGGCACCACCCAACACATTCCTTTCTTCTAAGAAGAAATGTAACAATGCCAGTGACCCCATTTCTCTTGCCCCACCTTCCAAGCCCAGGAGAAAGATTCATCTCTGAATTTCCCCTGTAACATGTGTTTGGCATATAAGAGGTCAAAATTGATAATATGGAGCCATCTTGATACACAGGTCAACCTCATTCTGGGTCAGTTCTGATCCTACTTGGGGAATTAGACCAATGACTGTGTGGTTGGTATCTCCACAGCATGACCCAAATTCTGTGCATTGGGCAGAATTGTCTGTTTTCCCTGAGCTGTATTGATTCTTTCACATTCCCCCCAAAATTTTTTTTAACAAATCCCCTCCCCGTTCTATGGAGAGGATTGCTCATAGCTTACCTCTTCCCCTGCAGGGGCCCTCCTCAATGCTAGATCAGTGCTACTACTTCCCATTTCCCATTTTCTGATACTCCTCTCTTCAGATGGAGGATGCCTTAATCCCAAATTCAGACAAATGAGTTACTTACTTGGTTCCACACTCACAAGGGTTCCTTTTCCGAAGATGAGTTTGTGTCATGGGGCTTGAAAGTGTTCCAGTAAACGCCCAGCATCCCTCCCACAGTCTTATGCCCTGTTGACTTTGGGGTTAGAGGGCCTGTAATGCTTGGTTCACTGAGAGATGGTACTTGTCGCTCTTCCAGCTGGTTCACGATGTTTTAATCAACTGCAGATCAGGATGGGTTTGCTTTGGGAAGGCTGTTTTCTGAAGAGTAGGTAGGGGCGTGTATTTCCATGGTGACCATTTCCAGCACGATGCACTTCATGAAGTTTTCTGCACGTGGCTCTCTATTATTTTGGATTTTCTTCACATCCTGGACCCACACCTGACTCTCAGTCTTGGAAAGCTGGCATCATCAAAGTGATGGGTCTTGGGTCCATGATTACTCCAGAGTCAAGCCTTTCCAGTGACCAGTGTGGCTTTAAGGATAGATAACATGTAGTACAGGAAGAGGAGCTAATGCAGCATGAAGCGCTCATCAGTTATAAGTGACTTATGGTCAGCTTTGGAATTAGCAACTATGGTTGATGACTGCCGGAAAACAAATCCATTTCTTTTCAAATCCATCTTCCCAAACTGCAAAAAGCACAGCACTCAGGCAAACATCTTTAAGGACTTAGATTCAGAAATTCCACAGAGATGGCCCATTGAACAACACAAAGAATCCAACAAGAGCAAGACAAGGATAATTTTTAAAGAAATACCTTTTTGTATTCCCCCGGTTTGCTGTAAGAAAATGTTGAAATGCTAGTTTCACCCGGGGGAGAGCAGGAGTGAAGAAGAGACAGCAGCTAGGGTCATCTGTCCTAGTCCAGTCAATGTCTGGCCTCCCTTCCAGGTTACAGAGCTGGGAGGGAAAGTCATCTGCTGTGTTCATGGCCTGTGGCACAGGATCCAAGCTGAGGATTTCCCAGGGAAAAACCACCCTTGCCCCAGCAGTTTTTGTACAGGTCTCTGTGGGGTTTGTAGCACTGTGAGTATCCCACCAATCACCACAGTGCTACAGAGCTTTACAAAAACCTCCCTTTGGTTTTGAACTATGTGGCCTCTGAGAACACCTGGAGCCAGATGTTTTTTTCAAGACAAGCTCCAGCAAGGTCAAAGGATTTTGACAGTTAGGTTGAAGCAGGCTGGCCCAGGAGCTTCTGTGAGGCTCTTGTGCCCTGTTGGCTACACCTGCCCTGGGGTTTGTGACTAGAAAGGACTTTTAGAAATCATCAGATCCACTGTCATCTGTGCTCTCTGGCCAGTCTGCTTTCAGATGGTTTCCCACAGAGGAATTTGTCAGATATCTGAATGTTTCATGTGCATTCTGCATGCTGTGGATTAGGCAGACATTTTTGTGGTCAATGTAATTTCTGCTGTTCCTACTAAGCTCCTGACTCATGTCTGCCTGTCCCACTTTATGCTTGCATAGTGTTGTACAGTTCACAAAGGGCTTTCATGTACATTGAAAATTGTGTCCTCGCCATTGACCTCCTAGTTACTTAATTCAGGGCTAGTCGCCCATATGGTGCTTTGTGTAATTTAGAAAAGGCAACCCCGCTGGGCAAAGGCAGAGGCAGGGCCTTGAGTTCAGGCTTGGTAAACAGGTTGTACCTTTGTGTGCTTTCTAAAAGCCACCCCTTTCTCTAGCTGATGTCACTTTGTACCAGAGCCTCATGGCAGGGCCCAGGCTGAACCTGACCCCCAGAAGTGGTGGCTTTGACCAAATCCAACTAATGCTTTTTAAATTACATTCTTGTTTGATCTCTGTTTTTTTAATTAATTAATTAGAAAGGTAGAGCCACAGAGAGGCAGAGACAGAGAGAGATAGAGATAGAGATAGAGAGAGAGAGCGAGCGAGCTTGGATTTTTTCCATGTGATTCCTTTCTGTCTCCCAATAAGTCACTAATGCACCTCCTTAAGTTCTTTTCATTTTCTGTATCTTAGCTGATCTGCTGACTTCATTAGGGATTCCTCAATGATGACACAAGACTTAACTGAGCTACATGCCTGCCACTCCCTGAATTTTCATGGTATCCGGTTCTTGTTTCCAACACAGCACTTAGAACCCTTTAACCCCTCTCCTTCATTTGGTATAGATTTTTGAAAGGGAGTTGTCATGTTCATCCAGTACACACTTAGACTTGATGAGTGCTCAGAAAGTGTCTCCCGAATCCATTTTGAGGATGAGATACTTCAAGTTCAGAAAGGATAAGTGAGTGAGTGAAGAACCACAGCCAAAGCTTCCCACATATTCTCAACTCCTAGTCGCTTGCTAATTCTCTGGCAGAAGATTGCCTTACAAAGAACTACTTTACATTGTTTAGTGGTGCACAGCACGATTAGTTGTAAGCAAATTGATTTTTAACATTAGCCTGAGTTAAACATCGTTGAGAAGATTAATTTGTTGTGATTTGATCCATACAATGTAGTATATTCTAAAGTCAAATAGAAATGAATTTCCAATTGTCTACATACCTGGTATATTCAAATCACATTCTTTTCCACTAACATGGGTAATAGAAGATCAATTATGCCTCTGGAGAAGAATCTGAGAATGTCAGAGCTTGAAGATGCTTCAAGGATCATCTATTAAATCCCCCTAGTTTTCAGATGAGGGAGTATAGAAAAGATCGACAGGTTTTGCAATTTGGCCAAGGCAGTCAATTTAAGAAGAACATACAGGAAATTGGGTGTCCATATCCCAAAATGATGATTTTTTGGTACTTAGTCTTCTTTGGCCTTTCATTCTAACACTTATAGTTGGAGATTTTTTTCAGTCTTCCAGCTGACCTCCTTCCCTGGAATGACCATAGCATGTTCTCTGGGCAACCTGGCCTTTTCTCTCTCTATGGGCTTTTCATGTTGTATGAAATGTTCTTTTATGACAAAGGGGAGGGGAAGGCACACGTTGGTGTATCTTCAAGTTCAGCTCTTCCTAGAAGGATACTGAGCTGTTCTCAATGCCACACAAACTCATTTTTAGAGGAACAGGATAACGAGTGGGGATTGGGCTTACCATGGTACTGTCCAGTCTTGGCTGGAGACAATTGGAGACTCAGAGCATCTGGAGCAAATTTATGGGATATCAACCCAAGAAATGAAATAGGGGTTGAGCAGAGACATCGTCTGATCTTGGCTTGGGGTTGTGGACTTTGAACTAATGTTATTTACTTCAATTCCCTGATCCTGGTGTTAACATGTACAGTTTGAAGGTTGTAGATAAACTGTAGTGTATTCAAAGGAGAATATCAGTCTTTTAAGGGACTTCAAACCATGCTCATAGAGCAACAGCTAAAAAACTGTAGACAAAGGAAGGCAGATACAGGGGGCGTTTTCTCACTGTCTACAGATACCTGTCAGAGAAGAGTTGTCTTATCAGAGGCAGCTGAACTCATGTCTGCTTATGCATTCTATCTATTTTAATATGTCAGTTACATACACACATTATATACACACATGTGGGTATATAATTTGAATAGAAAAGGGATAATTTAACAATATTTTCAGAAAATTATGACTTTATATTATTTCTTTAAAAAGATTTATTTTTTATTTGAAAGGTAGGGTTATGGGGGTCAGGGAGAGAGAGAGAGAGAGAGAGAGAGAGAGATCTTCCATCCACTGATTCACTCCTCAAATGGCTGCAATGGCCAGAGTTGGGCCGTTCTGAAACCAGGAGTCAGGAGCTTCTTCTGGGTCTCCCATGTGGATGCAGGGGCCCAAGCACATTGGCCATCTTTTGCTGCTTTCCCAGGTGCATTAGCAGGGAACTGGATCAAAAGTGGAGCAGCCAGGACTTGAACTGTTGTTTTGTATCATCATCCACCATCATGTAGGAAAGAATTGATCCACTGAGTTAAATGGCTTCCACACATTAACACATTTTATTATACAGCACCAAAATTTCACAGTAGTTGATATCATCACTGGTCTTTTTAAATTAAAAAATTTTTTTAAATATTGGGAGTCACATAGCTTGTGGTGGCAGATGTAATTTTTCTAAAACTCTCATTGTTGCCTGAAAACTTGCAAATTGTCATAGGCAACCACTATCAGTTGTTGTTATAGATGGAACAGATTCAGTTCCCTTATTTTTAAGAAAATGGCTTCCAAATACCCAAGTATGAGGAACCAGAGTTGTCTGTCATTCGTTCTTCCATGCAAAAATTTTGTTTTATGGAAAAAAATGGCTAGTTTATCTTTCAACTCAAAGAGTTACACCAATGTTTTCCCCTATGACAACTATAAGTTGGAATGCAGAAGAAGTGCTTTCTGTGTTATTTCTTACTTTATAATAGAGTCCTAAAAACATATACTCAAGGGTTAAGGTTTAATAAAATTAATGGTTTTTACTACATCATCAATGTTATGGACTGAACTGTGTCCTCTCTAAATTCATATATTGAGCTTCTCATCCCCATAACCTCAGAATATAACTGTATTCATATATGCAGATAGGGCCTTTGAAGAGGTTTTTAAGCAAAAACAGGCTGTTAGGGTGTCCCCAGTCCAATGACTTGTGCCCTTCTAAGAAGAGAAAATTCAGACATTTAAAAAATAGATGAGATACCAGGGATGTTCCTGCACTGAAGAAAGACCATCTGGGTACACAGCAGGAAGAAACCAACCCTAGAAGAACTAACCTTGCCAGCACCTTGACCTTTAACTTTTAGCCTCTAGAACTGTGAGCTAAAAATGGCAACTGGCTTCCAGTTCTGTAGAAATCATAAGATTGGTCAGCACACTTGGGTTGAAATCTCTGGGGAATTAAGAACCACGGAACCATATGCCATCTAGCTTCTGATTTCTTCTTCTTGGTGTTATCCTGGAGGCCAGATGCTGGTTCTATGATGGATGTTTTGTTTGTTAACAGCAATATTTTAGTCTTTCCACTAAAAACAATAAATGTTCATTTGTCTGATAGGCACTTGAAACTATAGTTTGATTTTTTTTTTTTAAAGACCATAAATAGGGAGAGTGGGACAATGTGGCTTGCAGTGTTAACAGGTCAAATAGTATAGTAGACTAAGCAGTTGGTCAGGAGTTAAAAGAGGCTAGGCTTTTGAACAGAGAGACATTTAGGCCTCTAAGAATGGATAAGAATTTAGTCAGGTTCTTTTAATTTGGGAGGGATCTGGACATAAATTGAATTTTTCAAAAGCACATCTGTGATTCCCTTCCACCTGCAGAGGAGTGACCTTGACAATCAACTGATTGGTGTTCATCAGCACAATCATGGAAGTCTGGATTGTACCACCCTGTGCCCCTACTTCTGCCACAAGTGGGAGACTTGATTTGGAACTATTATCATCTCAGATCTGAAAGTCAGTGATTATAAGATACTTCAGTTATGCTTATGTTTAAAAAAAGAATAATAGGAATCCAAATGTCATCATTAATTTTATTATTTATTTTGTCTGTGTGATAGTACTGTATAATTAGTGTCAGAATTCATTGTTATTTCAGAAATATGTTATTTGAACATACAGTTTTCATTTTTTTTCTGACTTCTAAAGATTCAAGGAGTTCTTTGGGTAGAGTAGTATTCTTCAAGAAAATATGGGGGTGGAGGGATCGCAAGATGGTGGTATAGCAACATGAAACATGCAGAAAAAATAGATAGTTAAAAAAGAGAGAAGATACACGCCAGAGATAGAACCATGGGAAATTCTCAGTGAGAACCCAGGAGAGCAGCAGAGACTGGGCAGGACCATGCTGAAAGAGCAAATAAGAAAGGGAAGAGGCAGATGCTCAGACTGGGGAGGTTGGTGCCTGCCCCCAGTGGACCAGGGGAGATGGGAAATCATGGGTCCATGGAGCTGCAAATAGCAGTGGGAGGGAGAGCTTGGTGAACTGCTTCTGAAGTTCATGTGGGAAAAAACAGAAGGTGTAGAGAAACAGAGAGGTCAGGCACCCCCCTGCCCACCTCCCTTTCCTCCCTCCCCACCTGGACCTGCTGCTGGCTGGGAGAAGCCATTTTGTTTGTTTACATGTTTGAATGTAAGCAGGAGACTGCTGCCTTTGCCTCCCACACACATGCCCATTAATTGTGGGGGTCACATTACCACACCCTCCACCCAAGAATGAGGACCATAACATTTCAGGAGAATTTCTTCCCCACCATGCAAGCTGTACAACAAGGAGAAGTGCTGAATATCAAAAACTTGATCCTGCTGCATCCACCACTGAGAAGTGAGCTGGGTTCCAGTAGGCGGGGCTCTGTGCTTCTACTTGCAATGCACAGACACATAGCAGCTCATAACAGAGGGAAACCTCACCACAAGAAAATCTCCACAGATTAGAGGTGCAGTTCATTAAGCAGGGCAATATAAACTTGAACACACCAGAGACTATAAGCAGGGCGTCTCACAACTGTGAGGAAAAGGACGAGTCACACTAACAGAAGTGTGCAACCTCCTCTAACCAAAAAAAAAAAAAAAAAAGAGGAAAGCTACAAAGCCCCACATGGGCCTTACACTGGATACCCCATCCACCCTGGAATACTGAACAGAGCACCCAGGCCACATTAGCACACACCTCTTGGAACTCACTAAAAGTATAGATGTCCCACTAAATCACAAAGACACAAATTAAAGAGAAAAGCAACCAGAGAAAAAAAGAAAAAAATACACAAATGCTGAAAAACAAAGGAAAAACCCTAAACAAGGCTAAGGAAGATACTATGAGCCTCCCAAAGGAACATTAAAACTTTTCAATAATAGAAGGTGAAGATGAAGAGATTGAGGATATGCCAGAAACAGAATTCAGGAAATTAATCGTCAGATTACTTAGAAACAACCAGAAGCAAATTCATGATCTAAATGAAAAGTTCTCTCAAGAAATTGAGATATTAAAGAGAAGTCAGGGGACTGGTGCTGTGGTGTAGCAGGTAAAGCCACCAGCTGTGGTGCTGGCATCCATATGGGCACTGGTTCTAGTTCTGGCTGCTCCACTTCTGATCCAGCTCTCTGCTATGGCCTGGGAAATCAGTAGAAGATGGTCCAAATCCTTGGGCCCCTGCACCCACATGGGAGACCCAGAAGAAGCTCCTGCCTCCTGGCTTTGGATTGGCCCAGCTCTGGCTGCTGTGGTCATTTGGGGAGTGAACCAGCAGATGGAAGACTTTTTTCTATCTCATTCTCTCTGCTTCTGCCTCTCTATAACTCCACCTTTCAAATAAATAAATAAATCTTAAAAAGAAATAACAGTCAGAATGAAATACTAGAAATTAAGAATTCAATAGATCAAATAAAAAATGCAGTGGAAAGTCTTAACAACAGAATAGGTGAGACAGAAGAAAGAATATCAGAACTAGAAGAAAAATTTCTGGAAATATGACAATTGGACCAAAGAAAAGAAGAAATTAGAAAACTAAAAAACATGGTTAGAGATTTACAAGATACTATCAAATGACACAACATATGGATCCTAGGAGTTCTGGAAGGTGTGGAAAGAGAGAAAAGATTAGAAAGCCTTCTTAATGAAATAATAACAGAAAACTTCCCCAATCTGCAGAAAGAAAGAGACATCCAAGTACAGGAAGTACACAGAATTCCCAGTAGATATGACCAGAAAGAATCATCACTATGACACATTGTAGTAAAACTCCCCACAAAAACATAAAGAAAAGATCTTAAAACGTACACAAGAGAAATGCCAAATCACATCAGAGGAAACCCAGTTAGACTCATTGCAGACTTCTCATCAGAAATTCTATAGGCAAAGAGAGAATGGTGAGATATATTCCGAATCCTAAGAGAAAAAAACTGTCAACCCAGAATACTATACCCTGCAAAGCTCTCATTTATAAATGAAGGAGAAATAACAACAAACAGAAATTGAAAGAATTTGTAACTATCTGCCCAGCCCTACAAAAGATGCTTAAGGGTGTGATACACACAGAAACAGGAACACCACTATGAAAGAAGATGAATGCAGAAAATGACCCAGTAAAAGTACAAAGGTAACCCAATGTAAAAAAATTAGGACTATTAATGGAAATATGGCAAGGCAAAGTTTGTACTTAACAATAGTCACCCTGAATGTAAATGGTCTGAACTCTCCAGTTAAAAGACACAGACTGGCTGAAGAAAGAAGAAGAAAAAAAGAAAACCCACCGATTTTCTGCCTCTAAGAAGCACATCTTACCAAGAAAGATGCACACAGACTGAAAGTGAAAGGGTGGAAAAAGATAATCCACGCTAACAGAAACCAATAAAGAACTGGCATAACCATACTAATAACAGACAAAGTAGACTTTAACACAAAAACGATTAAAAGAGACAAAGAAGTATACTATATAATGATTAAAGGATCATTCAACAGGAAGATGTGACTTATACACATACATGCACCTCATTACAGGACACCTGGCTGTCTAAAAGAAATGTTAATAGATTTAAATTTAGGGAGATATAGATTCAAATACAATAGTAACGTGGGACTTCAATACCCCACTTTCAGTAACGGACAGATCAGCCAGACAGAAGATCAACAAGGAAACAACAGATAATTGACACTATAGACTAAATGGACCTAAAAAATATCTGCAGAGCCTTCCATCCTACAGCCACAGAATACACAATTTTCTCACCAGTGCATGGAACTTTCTCTAGGATTGACCACATGCTAGGCCATAATGCAACTCTCAGCAAATTAAAAAAAATCAAAATCAAACCATGCATCTTCTCAGATCACAATGCAATGAAATTGGAAATCAGCAACTCAGGAATCTCTAGAACATATTCAAACAGATGGAGAGTAAACAATATGTTCCTGAATGAACAGAGTGTCATTGAAGAAATTAAAAGAGAAATTAAAAAATTTCTGCAAACATATGAAGATGACAATACAACATATCAAAAACTTACGGATGGCCGGCGCAGTGGCTCACTAGGCTAATCCTCTGCCTGCGGTGCTGGCACCCCGGGGTTCCAGTCCCAGTCAGGGCCCCGGATTCTGTCCCAGTTGCTCCTCTTCCAGTCCAGCTCTCTGCTGTGGCCCGGGAAGGCAGTGGAGGATGGCCCAGGCTTTGGGCCCTGCACCCCATGGGAGACCAGGAGGAAGCATCTGGCTCCTGGCTTCACATCAGCTCAGTGTGCCGGCCGTATCTGCCATGTGGGGAGTGAACCAATGGAAAAAGGAAGACCTTTCTCTCTGTTTCTCTCTCTTTCTCTCACTGTCTAACTCTGCCTGTCAAAAAACAAAACAAAACAAAACAAAACAAAACAACAACTTATGGAATATAGCAAAAGCAGTGTTAAGAAAAAAGTTTATAGCAATTGATGCCTACATCAAGAAATTGGAAAGACACAAATAAATGAGCTATCAATGCATCTGAAGGGCTCGGAAAAACAACAGCAAATCAAACCCAAAACTATTAGGAGAAAATAAATAATTAAAATTACAGAAGTCAGCAAAATTGAAACAAACAGAAATACAAAAAATCAGCAAAATGAAAAGCTGGTTTTCTGAAAACAACAACAACAACAACACACAAAAAGACCAAAAAGCAAAACCAAAATTGACACACCATTGACCTAACTAGCCAAAAAAAGATGAAGACCCAAATTAATAAAATTAGAATGAAAAAAGAAATGTAACAATAGAAATCACAGAAATAAAAAGAATCATCAGAAATTACTACAAAAAGCTGTATGTCAATAAACTGGGAAACCTAGAAGAAATGGATAAATTCCTGGTCACATAACAACCTACCTAAATTGAGCCATGAAGACATAGAAAACCTATACAGACCCATTATCAAGATGGAAATTGAATCAGTAATAAAGACCCTCCCAACAAAGAAAAGCCCAGGACCAAATGGCTTCACTGCTGAATTCCACCAGGCCTTTAAAGAAGAACTAACTCCAACAATTGAAAGGGAAGGAATCATTCCAAATTCTTCCTATGAAGCCACATCATCTTAATTCCTAAACCTGGAAAAGACACAGAGAAAGAGCACCTCAGACCAGTTTCCATGATGAACCTAGATGCTAAAATCTTCAACAAAATTCAGGCCAATTGAATACAACAACACATCACAAAGATCATTCATCCATGTCAAGTGGGATTTATCCCTGGTATGCAGGATGGTTCAACATTCGCAAATCAATCAATGTGATACATCACATTGACAAAGTGCTGAACATAAACTGTATGATTATCTCAATAGAAGCATTCGATGAAAATTCTAAGCAAATTGGGTATAGGAGGAACATTCTTCAACACAATCAAGGCAATTTGTAACAAACACATGGCCAACATCATATTGAATGGGGGAAAGTTGGAAGCATTCCCACTGAGATCCAGAACCAGACAAGGTTGCCTACTCTCATCATTGGTATTCAGTATAGTCCTGGAAGTTTTAGCCAGATCCATTAAGCAAGAAAAAGAAATCAAAGAGATTCAAATTGGGAAAGAAGAAGTCAAACTATCCCTATTTGCAGATGACATGATTCTATATATAGGTGATCCAAAAAACTCCAAGAGAATATTGGAACTCATAGAAGAGTTTGGTAAAGTAGTAGGATATAAAATTAATGCACAAAAAACAACAGCTTTTGTATACATATACAATACAAAAGAAACACTCAGGAAAGTGAAGAGCCAACTGACAGAATGAGAGAAATTATTTGCAAACTATGAAACTGATAAAGGATTAATAACTAGAATATATAAAGAAATAAAGAAACTCCACAACAAAACAAACAACTCAGTTAAGAAATGGGCAAAAGACTTAAACTTATATTTTTTAAAAGAGAAAATTCAAATGGCCACAGACACATGAAAAAATGTTCAGGATCACTAGTTGTCAGGGAAATACAAATCAAAACCACAATGAGGTTTCACCTCACCTTAGTTAGAATGGCTTTCATATAGAAATCAAGAAACAACAAATGCTGGCTAGGATGTGGGGAAAAAGGGACCCTAATCCACTGTTGATAGGAATGTACACTGGTAAAACCACTATGGAAATCAGTTTGGAGACACCTGAAAAATCTGAATATAGACCTACCCTATGACCTGGCCATCCCACTCCTGGGAATTTATCCAACAGAAATGAAATCAAGACCAGCACCGCGGCTCACTAGTCTAATCCTCGGCCTTGCGGTGCCGGCACACCGGGTTCTAGTCCCGGTCGGGGCGCCAGATCCTGTCCCGGTTGCCCCTCTTCCAGGCCAGCTCTCTGCTGTGGCCCAGGAGGGCAGTGGAGGATGGCCCAAGTGCTTGGGCCCTGAACCCCATGGGAAACCAGGATAAGTACCTGGCTCCTGCCTTTGGATCAGCGTGGTGTGCCGGCCGCAGTGGCCATTGGAGGGTGAACCAACTGCAAAAGGAAGACCTTTCTTTCTGTCTCTCTCTCTCACTGTCCACTCTGCCTGTCAAAAAAAAAAAAAAAATCTTAATGGAGAATGGGACAGGGAATGGGAGAGAGAGGAGGAGGTGGGGGCGGGGAGAATGGGTGGGAAGGCGGGTATGGTGGGAAGAATCACCATATTCCTGAGGTTGTTCTTAGGAAATTTGTATTCATTAAATAAACGGGAGACCAAGAAGAAGCACCTGGGTCCTGGCTTCGGATTGGCACAGCACTGGCCATGGCGGCCATTTGGGGAGTGAACAAATGGAAGGAAGACCTTTCTCTCTGTCTCTCTCTCTCTCACTGTCTATAACTCTACCTGTCAAATAAATTAAAAAAAAATAAATGATTTCTTTGGGAAAAAAAAGAAAATATGGTGGGAGGGAGGGAGGGAGGATAGGGTGAGAAGTATCATTGTGTCCTTAAAACTGAATGCCATGAAATACACGGCATTTGTTCCCTTTACACAAATAAAAAAATTAATAAAAAAGAAAGTATGCTAACTTTCAGGAAACATATTGTATTTCATTTCTTTTTATTGTTTAAATTTTCTGCAGATTTGTTGGTCACTTAAAAATGAAAACTCTAAACGAAATTTGTTATATAATTTTTGAATTACTCAAAAAATGGAGATTAATAGAACAAGGATCTATCTCAAGATATCTAATGTTAATAATTGGTAATATTTCCTATATTTTCTATTTATCTTTGCTCAAATATTTAAAAATAAATTGCAAATATTATGACCATTCACTCCTAAATACTTCAGCATATATTTTTGACAACAAAAATATTTTTCTGCATAACCACAATATCATTTCCCATCTAGCAAAGCTAATGATAACTCTCCAAAATCATTTAATAGCCAGTCTACAGTGAAATTTTCTGAATTGTCCCTCAGAATATATTTTACAGATTTTTTTTTATTTTTAAAAACAAGGATCCATTTAAAGATGAGGCATTTCATTTGGTTGCTAAATCCATTGACTCTGTTTTATTTATAATAGTTTCCTTTACCCTGTTTTTTTAAAAGGTTTATTTATTTATTTGAAAGGCAGAGTTACAGAGAAGCAGAGGCGGAGAGAGAGAGAGAGAGAGGAAGAGAGAGAGAGAGAGAGAGGGAGAGAGAATTTTTCATCCACTGGTTCACTCCCCAAATGACCGCAATGGGCAGAGCTGGGCAGATCAGAAGCCAGGAGCATGATGCTTCTTCTGGGTCTCCCATGTGGGTGCAGCGGCCCAAGGACTTGTACCACCTTCTACTGCTTTCCCAGGCCATAGCAGAGAGCTGGATCAGAAGTGGAGCAGCTGGGACTTGAACCAGTGCCCATATGGGATGTCAGCACTGCAGGCGGTGGCTTTACCTGCTACACCACAGTGCTGGCCCCCTGCTTTTCTTTCATTTTGCTTATTTTTTCTTTTGTGTCATGATTATTGGAGGGATGTGCCTGTTCTGAAGAATGCCTCACTTTTTGGATTTGTCTTTTTTTAACTTTTATTTAGTAAATATAAATTTCCAAAGTACAGTTTATGGATTACAATGCCGCCCCCCCATAATTTCCCTCCCACTTGCACCCCTCCCATCTCCCGCTCCCTCTCCCATTCCATTCACATCAAGATTCATTTTCAATTATCTTTATATACAGAAGATCGACTTAGTATATATTAAGTAGATTTCATCAGTTTGCACCCACACAGAAACACAAAATGTAAAATACTGTTTCAGTACTAGTTATAGCATTACTTCACATTGGACAACACATTAAGGACAGATCCCACATGAGAAGTAAGTACACAGTGACTCCTGTTGTTGACTTAACAATTTGACACTCTTGTTTATGGCGTCAGTAATCTCCCTAGGCTCTAGTCATGAGTTGCCAAGGCTATGGAAGCCTTTTGAGTTCGCCGACTTCGATCTTATTCTGACAGGGTCATAGTCAAAGTGGATTTGTCTAGTTCTTTGTGGAATTCTTTAGCTTGTTTTTCTAGTTCACTTGTTTCTTATTAAAACTAAAGGTTTGGTTGGTTTTAGTTTTTTTTCTTTTGTCAAGAACACTGTATGGGAGGGGTATTTGGTCTAGAGGTTAAGCTGGTAGTTAGCATGCCTGTGTGCCATGTGAGTGCCTGGATTTGATGTCCAGCCCTGGCTCCTGGCTCTGGCTTTCTGCTAATGCAGACCCTGGGAGGCAGTGGTGATGGCTCATGTAATTGAGTTCCTGCCACTTGCTTGGGAGACCTGGACTGAGTACCCTGGCTTCAGTTCAGCGTAGTCCCAGCCGTTGTGGGCGTTTGAAGAGTGAACTTGTGATGGGATCACTTTCTCTCTGGCTCTCCATCTATCCATCTGTCTGTCTCACTCTGTGTCTCGAATAAGTAAAAAGAATAATAGGATACTGTGCAGATGATCTGCACTGGGTACTGTATCATGCCAAGGTGGTGGCAGACAAGCCAGTCTTTTGTAAAGCAACACATTCCTGTTGCAACGAGTTAGTATTCTTTAAAATATGTTTTTTTGGCTTGGAATAGTTTTTCTTCAAGATTTATGTTCATGAAACAGGAAGTTAGTCATATTACTTTCTGTAACTGTGAATGCTTACATTCTGTTATACAGAAAGAAATGTTATCAACTCATCGCTATATGTTGAAAAGTTAAATATCTAAAACAGCCTTTACTTTTAGAAAGTAAGCAACCTAAGGATGTTATGTTCCATTTTTGAACTAAATATAATTTCTTTAGAAATTAGTTAATTGTTCATATTTCCTGAAAATAGATTCCTTTGATTTTATTCTGATTGAGTTGATGTATCCTACCCCTTAAGCCATAAAGTCAGTTATTTTGGACAGCCTAGGGGAAGAGGCCTAGGCATACAATTTTTTTCTCCTGTGTGGTGGTTTTGCTCTACTAGTTTTAAAAAAGAGCAATTGAACTTAGCTAGCTGGCGATTTTAATCCCTGGATGAAGGCATTAATTCCTGTGTTCTTGGATCAAACTTGTGCAGGGTCAAGAGAAGAGTGAAGGAGAGCCCAGACTTTGTAAGCTCGCAGATCTATGGTATTAACATTGAAGTGAACAGAAAGGATGCTTCATTTCCAGGAAGTATCTTTCAAAAACACACAGTTCATGTGAGTGAAGATAAGTGGTGCCTTTGCCCTGGATGAAGGAACTGCTTGGTGGCATTAGTTAGAGAGGAAGATTCCCTGGCTCATAATAGTTCCAGTCGTTAGGGGTTTCACTTTCTATAAGGACTGACTCAAGATTCAGCTCCAAAAGCTGTTTCAGCTGTTTCTGCTAATTCTGCGTCATCAAGTTTTCCCTCCCACCATCTGTTTACCTACTTGTGACTCTCTAACAATTTGAGTTCACTGGGCTGTAACCCATGTTTGCTACCCACTAATTCAACAATTTTATTTAATTCCCTCATTCAACAGTTTCCTCATCAGAATATGGTACATGACTTTTTAGGATTGGGGGATTCCATGACATAATTTCTCTTTGTGGATCTAATTCCTGTAATGGGCTTTAGAAATACATTGCTTTTTAAAAAATATTTATATATTTATTTGAAAGGCAGAGTTAAAAGTGAGAGAGAGGGAGAGAGAGGGAGAGAGAGGGAGAGAGAGGGAGAGAGAGGGAGAGGGAGAGAGAGGGAGAGAGAGAGAGAGGGAGAGAGAGGGAGTGAGAGAGAGAGAGAACTTCTATCTGTTGGTTCATCCCCCAAATGGCTGCAACAGCCAGAGCTGAGCCAGACCAAAGTCAGGAGCTTCTTCTGGGTCTCCCACGTGGGTGTAGGGTCCCAAGTATTTGGGCCATCTTCTTCTGCCTTCCCAGGTGCGTTAGCAGGGAGCTGGATGGGAAGTGGAGTAGCTGGGTCTCAAACCATTGCCCATATGGGATGCCAGCACTACAGGCAGTGGCTTTACCTGCTATGCCACAGCATCGGCCCCAGAAATACATTATTTTAAAAAGTTGGAACTCTATAAGCATGTCATATTACAGTGAGATGGAATTCAACTCACAGCTGCCTTTTAGCAACTTGCTTTATTTTCTACTAGGCATTAAGCTCTTTGAAGAAAGGAGTTATGTAGAGAGATCTGAGTTCAACTTCTTTGTCATTATGTATTGGATGACCCAATATACAGGTGTCCAATCACTGTGAATCCTGTTCTCTTTTCTTTTTCATGATATCCTTTTTGAAAATAGTGCTCTGAGTAGATTTAATAAATGTCGGAGTGTATGCTTGGGATTATGTATCACTAATGACTTTGGTGATACTGGTTACATTCTGAAACTGGAGTAAGCATCTAAAGCAAGAATTTGGAGCAAGGAGGCAAAAAGCTCATATATTATTTCCTCATGACACTTCGTAGAGTCTTCCCAATGCTAAGACATACGTAGTGGATCACAGCTGGGTGTTCTTGAACAAAGGCTTAATTCTCCTTAACCTCCGTGGTACCCGTAGTCACAGTGAAACACATCAGTACAAAAACTCACTTCTTCTTGTTTCCTTTCCTTGGCATTCTGCCATCTCCACCCTCTGTCATGCACAGTATCTCAGAAATCTCCTCTCACCAATGCTGTTATTGTGGTTAAATGCTATAAAACTCAGAGGCATCACATTTTTTTCAATCACACAATTTAGTGAGTAAAACACTAAGAACCTACAAGATAAATAGGCAAAGGGCGGCCGGCGCCGCGGCTCACTAGGCTAATCCTCCGTCTTGTGGCGCCGGCACACCGGGTTCTAGTCCCGGTCGGGGCGCCAGATTCTGTCCCGGTTGCTCCTCTTCCAGGCCAGCTCTCTGCTGTGGCCAGGGAGTGCAGTGGAGGATGGCCCAAGTGCTTGGGCCCTGAACCCCATGGGAGACCAGGATAAGTACTTGGCTCCTGCCTTCGGATCAGCGTGGTGCGCTGGCCGCGGCGGTCATTGGAGGGTGAACCAACGGCAAAGGAAGACCTTTCTCTCTGTCTCTCTCTCTCACTGTCCACTCTGCCTGTCCAAAAAAAAAAAAAAAAAAAAAAAAGGCAAAGGGCAAATGAATAAAGTTAATCACTGGTTAACAAACTCAGAAAAAATGCTGTGCCCCTCCAATAAATATGCAAATAAAGAATTAACAAACCAATTTTTTTGGGGGACTGATATTTAAGGAATGCTCTTGCTTTAAAACATAATGTTCTTTATGCTGTTAAGATGTTGGTAAAAATATAAATTGTTATGTTTTTATTGGAAGCCAATTACTTGATACCAAGAGGGTGAAAATATTCATAGTAGGTCAAGGAAACATTTCTAATTTGGGGAATCTACTGTGAGAAAATGCTAGATACATTTGAATATAGAGTGAAGTTTATTGTCCTCAGAGGAGAAGGAGTCGTCTCTGATTTGATTTCTATTGAATTTCCTACAAAAGTTACAGAGAGCAATATTGCACGGCTTTTACTCAATTATTTGATCTTGAATGGTCAAGAACAGTTTAGTGAAGACACATGAACCTGAATCCATGCTGCTTCATGGATGCTTATGGAGAGCGGCTGATAGAATTGATGAAAAAGATGGCCAAGGGATTTAACGAAAACTTAGTAACTCTTCTTGGGTCTCCCAATGCCTTAGAAATTGCAAGCATTTGCTATTATTTGAATGAGTTTTTTAAGGTAAATAGTTTGTTGAAGAGATCATGAATATTCACTTGAAGGATGCATGCCACAGCAACAGTTCTAAAGTCATACAGATAGATATTGTAGGTCAAGAATAGGCACTGTAATAGCTTCATGTACGGATTAGCATTCTGTGATTCAAACAGCTTGGGCTAAAGTAAGTTTGATATGTTTTTGAAACATGTTTGAGGATTGAAAAGATTGACTCAACTGGTGAGAAATTGATTTGAGATACTTGTGAAGAATTTGAAAACTATGAGAATAGAAAAAAGCTCTGTTTCAAAATTAATATTTTATATAATCATAACATGTGATTATATAGATTATTATAACTATATAAAATAATGAATAAATATAAATATATGAAGAACAATTAAGAAATTGTTAGTGAAATTATCTTGATCACAGAAATTTTTATAAAGTGAAAAATGTAGAAGGAACCAAATATTCAACGATATAAGAACTGACTGAGTAAACTATAGTATGTGCCTAGATACAATATGACACAGCTTATTAAAAATACTGATAAGGAAAAGTGTCCAATAACATAGAAAATTAGTTAAATGATGTTAAAAAGGATGCAAATGTGTACATGGAATGAATATACTTACAGAATATATACTAATCTGTTCATTAAAAACAAAAACTGGGGAGAATTATGCTAAAATAGCAACTGTCATTGCTTTTGGTGGCAGGCCTGATTATCTTTCAACATAGAATTCTACAATGAAATCTAAGGAGGAAAACAGCTAGGGTCATTGAGTTCAGCCCCCCGCCAACACAGACAACCTGCCTAGCGTAGCCACCCATGGAACTCACTGCTGGGGATGCTTGTTTCATTGCTGAATGGCCATCAGCTGCTATAAAGCTATTCCTGTGACTGAAGCAAAAATCTCTTTCCAAGTATCTTACTTTTTTTTTTTTTTTTTTTTTATCCCTATAAGCCCTGATTCTGTCCTCCACTGCTGCGTCTTTCTTTAAGGTCAGGTTAATGTTCTCTTGCTGGCTTGGTGCTGCAGCCAGACCTCTTCCTGGACATGGAAAGAGAAGCCCCCACTCTGAGAGGCTCCAGACTCTCCATGTATGACCCACAGGGAGCCTTCAGAGAGAGAGAGAGAGAGAGAGAGAGACTTTTCTTCTTTCATTTCAGTGTTCCTCAAGTGCTGAAAATTCTGCCATGGTGCTTTGGTCTTTGGCTTACGGATATTATCTGTTAAAGTGCAATGCTCCCTCTCTCTCCAGCTTCAGGGAAGCTAAAGCCTCCCCCATTTTCATCACTCAAACATTAGCATAAATTGGTTTCAGGTAATTTCTTGAGATTGGCTTTTGATGGATATAGAATGAAAGCATATGAGATACCTGATGAGTAGGAGGGCCAAGAAAAGGTCACAGAAAGATGACAATGGGGAGCCACAGACAACCTAATTTGTAGTTTACAGAGCTATTTTCCAGACTTTGGACCATTCCAGCCACAGCTAAGCACTTTTGTATGTGTTCCTTTAATTCTCATATTTTCTTTCACAGGCCTTAGGGAAAGTACTCTGAATTCATAACAATACCTCCTCCCCCAACCCAACTAATGTCTTTATTTTTCTCTTTGTACTTTGTTGCTCTACTTATTATCTTTCTTAGTCTTATTGAGTAGGCAGTATACAGCATGAACTATTTTCTTGAGATGTAGGGGTAGCCAATCTCCTACAGACAGTTGCAACATAAGGGTGTCTTCTCAATGCTTGCCAAAACTGGCCAAGATTTTCTGATCAGTGGAAACCTCATCCTCATTGTCCTCCATGTAGAGAGTCAAGGTTTTCCTGCCAGCTTTAAATGACTGTCCAGTGTATAACCACTAACTGGGACTCAGAGAAAGGCGGGCAAAGACAGTGATATTGGCCTGCATTATATCAAAGTTATGGATAGATCTGCAGATTTTCCTAAGTACATGTAAATCTGTAATACTTACCTTCCAATAATTTCCTTAACTCTGTCTCAGCCTTCTTAAATATTACTAGTAGTTCCAGTTTCCTTAATTCCCAGTAGAATGAATTGAGTGCCTGGAGATGCTCTGGAGGAAGTCTCCCAGTATCTCTCTTTGAGTAGGTGTTAAATGATTGATGGTTTCATAAGTATGGGAATTTCTAAGAAGCTGATTCTCATGCCCTGCTCTGAAAGATGTTTCTTAGTGGTTGGTGGTTGTAAATTGGCCTAAAGCCAACAGCCTTTGTTCTCTGAATTGGAAGGAACTCAATGTGGGGTGTTGGGGCACAGAGAAATGCAGGATGTGGGCATTCTGGGGGCTCTGGTGCCTCAGAAGGAAGCTGCATCTGTTGGGTTGGGCAGCTGGTGAGAAGACCAAGTCAGCAGCGGGCTGAGTAGTTTTCCAGCACTAAGATCCCATCTGTCCCACTTTTTTCCACTTTTCTCTCTTTCTCTTTTTTTTTTTTTTTGGACAGGTAGAGTTATAGATAGTGAGAGAGAGACAGAGAGAAGTCTTCAAACCCTAATGGCCGCTACGGCCAGCGCTGTGCCGATCCAGAGCCAGGAGCCGGGAGCTTCCTCTCGGTCTCCCATGCGGGTGCAGGGGCCCAAGGACTTGGGCCATCCTCCACTGCCTTCCCGGGCCACAGCAGAGAGCTGGACTGGAAGAGGAGCAACTGGGACTAGTACTCAGCACCCCAACTGAGACTAGAACCCCGGGGTGCCGGCACCACAGGCAGAGGATTAGCCAAGTGAGCCACGGCACCGGCCCCTACTTCTTTCTTAAGATGCAGGCTTTTCCAGGTTTATTAGCCAAGTTGTAGAGTCAGGTCTGATTACTGGTGTCAGTGTGATGGTGTACATACTGCTGAATAATGAGATCCTTGCTCCAGATGTGGTGGAGAGCAGATGGCTTGGATGTGGAAGCCAAAGAACCATAGCAGAATTATCTTAACCCTTCCTGGCAAGCCATCTATCCAGAGAAAAATCATTGTAGAAAGAAAGCCTCTCTTGTTTCTCTCATTAAAACAGAGGTTAGTAAATCCTTGTGCAAATGGTCCCTCCTCTACACAATCAATCTGCATTGACGGTTAAGTTAATTAGCATATGTGGGATACAGTCTCAACTTTAATCTCTAAATTCTTTATATGCAGAAACAAAGCATAGGAACTAGTAGAAATATTCCAGTGGGAACACAGTGTGCTTAGAGATATCTACACCTGGTCTTTGCAGTGCTTGAGTTGGAGAAAGAAGAGTTTACCCCAGAGTCAGATTTGCTTCCTTTTATTTTGGGCTTTCAGACCAACACAAGACTCTGCTGACTTGTTCTAGGTTATTTTTGAGTGGGTTAGTTCCCCCATAAATACTTCACAGAACAAGTGTGATATATGGAAAACAAAAGTACACCACAGAGGTTGTCTAAGGTGCCAGTATTTCTTTTTTTTTTCCAACAGAGCTATTGGTCTGGATGGCTCCCATCACAGCCCATACAATCAGCATATTCAAGTCTTTGCCTTTATAGGATCCATATATCCTGTAGAATCTAAGACACAGTTCCAAGGTATTACAGGAGAGAGATGCTGGTAGCACAACCTTTCCCACTGACAAATTACAGTGATGAAGTAGCTGCACTGGGATTTAGGTAGAAACTCCCGAATCCTTCTGAGCCAGGCACCTCTAAGGGCCATAATATCAATGGAATTCATGCTCAGTCTCAAAGTACTGCTCCGGGAACAAAGCTCTGAGAAAAATGCCCACAAATGGCACAAGGTGGTGCTAACTTCAAGACTCAGAGAAACTGGGGAGGGACTGAGAAGCAAAAACACCAAAACCAAACCAAACCAAAACAAGCCCACATGGGCCGGCACAGCGGCTCACTTGGCTAATCCTCTGCCAAAGGGGCCGGCACCCTGGGGTTCTAGTCCCAGTTGGGGCACCGGGTACTAGTCCTGGTTGCTCCTCTTCCAGACCAGCTCTCTGTTGTGGCCTGGGAAGGCAGTGGAGGATGGCGCAAATGCTTAGGCCCCTGCACCCGCATGGGAGACCAGGAGGTGGCACCTGGCTCCTGACTTCGGATCAGCGCAGCGCCGGCTGTAGCGGCCATTTGGGGGGTAAACCAATGGAAGGAAAACCTTTCTCTCTGTCTCTAAGTAAAGAAAAAAAAAAAACAAGCCTACACCAAACGAGAATAGGAAGGCTTTCCATCCATCACTTCCCTGGTGACAAGATGCCAGTGATCCTTGTGGAGGGCATAAGGTTCAGGGTGAGAGGGCACTGGGAAGTCCACATGTAAGGAGGAAAATTTGTAGCGTGTCAACATTCAGTGAGTAGATGGCAAAGAAGGCGTGATTCTTAAAAAGTGTAGGCCCAGGGATTAGGAGTAGAGACGTATTTGGAAAGAAATGTTGAAGATGACACCAAATGAATGATTGGATATGGAGCAATAACACAGAGAGCATTTTTAACTGATGTTGTATTGTCACGAGGTAGTGCAGGTTGTCTGCTATAACAGGGAAATGAAACAGAAAATCTCTCCGCAGAGGTTTCTGAAGAAATTCAAAAATTTAACTCACACATTGACCTTGTAATGGAAATGAGAACGCATAGGAAAGCCCCGGTGGGAGTTAGCTTCAGAGGAGAGGTACTGGGAAATACAAATAAGATGCGGCATTTACAGAAAAACTGGAAATCCCATGCTTGATAAATGGTTAGACTCCACATAGCTTGGAACATATAATTTCCATGAGAATATTGCTAACAACATTTCAGTGAACTTGCATCTGCATGCCTTGTGTGGAGCAAAAATGGCAGCTGCTGTCGTATAAGAGTTCAATTAGGGAGACATAGGGCGATTAGTCTGGTCCCTGATTCTGTTGGTTAGCGGAGTCTCCAGCTCAGAAGCACACTAGGATATCTGGTGTGCGTGCGTGCGTGTGTGTGTGTGTGTTTCAGACTTTTTGCTTCGGAAGCTGCCTAGGTATAGCTTAATTGTACCTGAAGACCTTTTCCTTCTCACCCCTTCCTGGAGACACAGATGACTTATCGCAAGCCCTGTCTAAGACTGAATCAATATCAATACCTCAAGTAGCTTACAAGATTGAGTTCTGAGCTTTTTGGTATTTTTCTTACTACTCCAAAATATGACCAGATAATCCTCTGATTACTTGGGAGCCAGCTGTATCTTACTTTCTTGCAGGAACGTCTAAAGGGTTCTTTAGAAAACTAGGGAAAGTACAAGACTGAAGATAAACCACAGGCTGGAGCCCAGGCTGCTGACTGGAGCACAGATGGGGGAATGTGAACAGCCAAGAAATACGAGGCCTTTGGCTCCTTTCCCAGAACTGCCAGGCTAAGACCTTGGCAGAAACTCAACAGGAAACTGAACTCTATTTGCATATCCTTTTATACATGGGAGATTAAAAGCTTCAACCTTGAGTGATCACAGTTTTTGAGACTCACAAGGAGGCATTAAAGAGGAGGAGGGGTGTCCCAAGGGAGGTGAGCAGGAGGCGATGCAAGGTAGGTGTGAGGTTAGCAATGACTTTCAATCCCCTTTGATTAATCATGAGTGCATTTCATTTAGTTCCTTTTTTTGATTTTATCCTCATTGGGTCACATAAAAGATTCAGCTAGGCCAGGATTGTGCTTCCCAAATCTTGTGAATCTGTCACATTTGATCCCCTTTGTCCCACAGTTACTTCCCCCTTTTTCTTGCTGGGTGGAGACCTATAACTTAATCTAAATTCTTTATTTTACAGATGAATTTCTGAGGCTCCAAGAAGTTCACTAACTTTTCTAAAGTCACGCAAAAAGTTAGGAGTAAGAGCTCTGACTCTCAGATCCCACCCCCACCCCACCCCAGCACCGGGCAAGCAGGTGGAAGTTTCCTCAATCTAGGAGAGCTTTTTTCTGGCATGTGATTTGGCACAGATACCCCTCACTATCTTCTGTCATCAGAACACCCATGTCTGGCAAGACAGCAGCTCTGATTCTCTGGCTTTTCTCCCTTAGTCTCCCTGGGCCAGATTCCTGTAACTCTTTGATGGGAGAAGCCAGAGGAATGATTTTTGTCCTTAGAATTAATGTAGGGAAGCTTGTTTTCTTGCCCAGGTACTGCAGTGAAAACTAACCCTGTGTAGATAACCTGGGCTGCATGAGGACAGACAGATGTCGCCTCTCATGGTTTAGTGATTAACTTGAGAGTTTTCCTTTTGAGGGACAGGAAAAGATTGTTCTACCCTTAAAAGGATGCAGTAATTAAATATATGTTAACCCTGGGAAGACTCCACTCCCAGGGAATCCCCAAAGCTGGAGACGGCTTCTGAAAATTGTCACCCTTTTGTCCAGCTCTTGGCTCAGATCTCTGAACTAAGTCTGTTGGGAAAATGCTTGGTGGGAGCGATTCAGTCTCCACATTTCTTCTGGTGAGGCTGAGACTGGGCTGAGTCACCTCCATCTGGTACAGACGAAGGGCAGGGAGGACACAGGGTCTTAGACCCTCACAATGATGAATGAGACTTGCCTTTGGGACTTTCACTATCATTAGTGCCGGGAAAGAATTCAGAGAGGTTATGTGGGAAGAACATCCTGATGAGGTATTTTTATGAAAAATGTGCTGGCAGCACATTTGGATTTCTTGGTTTGGAAAAATGCTGGTGGTAATTGGCAATCTTCCCTCCCATTCTAGCTCCTCCAGTCCTTTCTCTTCTAGGTATAAACCACTTTACTTCAAAATCTTGTGTTGAGAGGAGTGGAGAATTAGCACTACTGAGCATGTTGGGTGTGCTGGCCACCCCAGTGTGTCAGATGCTTACTAGCAATTATTTAATATAATCCTTGTAATGATTCTCCAAATCATTGTTTCTATTTCATGGATGAGGGAATAGAGGTTTAGAGAAGTTAATCAATCTTTTTCAAGGTCCCAGAACTAGTAGGTTAGGAGCTGTGGTTCTCACTCACTTTTGTCTAATTCTTTTCTCCACTAAAAGAATTCCCATATAAAAACATATATGCAGTTTATAGTCCAAAAATTTTAAGTCATTCATTTTCAAATAGTGAAAGGATCTTACCATGATTAGAGATGATTTGCTTATTATTGTTTTTAAGTTCAATATACATGAATATTTTTTAGAATGATGAAACCTGCTTATTTTGGTATTATGACTTTAGCTTTCTGGGCTATATTATCCTGTATTAAAGAGAAGAAAATTCATCAGTTTAAATTGTGCCATGATGCTTTTTGTTAAGACAATGCATGGCCTTTCATGAAACTCCAGATGCAGTGAGGAGGTAGTCATCTGGAACTCAGAGAAAACTCAGCCTCCTCTTTCTTCCAGCTTGGCACAATCACTTGTTTTGCTGCTTCTGTCTCTTTTCTCCAATGTCCTGAGAGTCAAGGGCTAAGAAGAACAACCACAAAGGGCAACCAGTCCCACCTAAGAAGCAGGTGTGAGTTAGACTTTCTCATGGCCTAGTAATCATTCAGAACAACCCCTCTGGCTCATAAGACTTCTGGAAGGGCCACTCAGGATGGATCCCACAGGAACTCATTACATTTCTCCTAACCCTTTTGTCTGACAAACTCTGGAGGCAGTAAGTTGGATGGGAAAAGACCAGGAAAACTCAGAGGAGCCAAGTGAAGAAGTTGTATTTTACATGGCAATAAGAGAGGGCCCCAGTTTTGATGAGGGTGGAGGTGTGACCCCTATGAGGGGAGATCAGTGAGGATAAGATTCCTACTTGTATGTGCACAGTCCCCTTTTGCTCCTGTTCAGGTTCGCTGTGGTTCCCAGGGTGAGAGTACAATCATGTCAGCGGAGCAATCCTGTTTCAGTCTGTTGGTTTGTAAATGTAACTGATTGTTGACACTGCTCCTGATGATATTAGATCTTCCTTTCACAAAACCTGGTAATGCTTAATATCCCCCAAAGGATTAATTTTGGAAGCATTCATGCAGTCTTTTTGGAGCTTTGCATAACCATGTTGTCCAGAAAATTTCCAAGTTAAACCCAGAGGGGTTGTAGGTGATCAGCGAGAAGTGCTGCATATTCCTCACAACCCCTCCAAAGGCTGCTGGCTGATTCAGGGACTGGACCATGGGGAAAGAAGACGTTGCTAGTAATTTTAAGACACAGACATCACATCACCTCACAAATGGAGACCTCCTGCATTACCATAGAGAAAAAGCACATAGAGAAGTATTAGCCCAGGAACATACTGTGTACTGGGGGCTGAAGATGGAAAAGTGACCAAAGAGATACCACAGATACAGTACAATGAAGATTGCCAGTATTCTTTCATGCCAAGTGCAGGGGGAGTACCATGGGGACCCAATAGGAAGTAGTTCTACTCCCTGTGCCTAGCTTCCTTTTACAGAATAGAGTTTACTGCCATCAGAAAGGACTTGGGAGGGTATTAGACCCATTCTACTTACCACAGACATGATTTAAAACCAGCTTTTATTTTTAAAATTTTATTTTAAAGGTAGAGAGTGAGAGAGCGAGCAAGAGAGCTAGTGAGACTGGTTCATTCTCCAATTGCTTGCAACAACTGGGACTGGATAAGGCCAAACCCAGGAGACTGGATCCCAATCTGGCTCTCCCATGTAGGTGACAAAGATCCAAGTACTTGAGCCACTGCCTACTGCTTTCCAGGGTGTGCATTAGCAGGAAGCTGGAACTGGAAGCAGGGTTAGGACTCAAACCCAGGTACTTTAAGTCACCCAAGGGGTGGCTTAAATCCTGTGCCAAATGCCTGCCCCCCAAAACCAGCTTGTAATGCACTCCAGAGAAAGGAACATCTTTTTTATTTTTTATTTTTTTAAATTTTTATTTATTTATTTATTTATTTTGACAGGCAGAGTGGACAGTGAGAGAGACAGAGAGAAAGGTCTTCCTTTGCCGTTGGTTCACCCTCCAATGGCCGCTGCAGCCAGCGCACCGAGCCGATTCAAAGGCAGGAGCCAGGTGCTTCTCCTGGTCTCCCATGGGGTGCAGGGCCCAAGCACTTGGGCCATCCTCCACTGCACTCCCCGGCCACAGCAGAGAGCTGGCCTGGAAGAGGGGCAACCAGGACAGAATCTGGCGCCCTCACCGGGACTAGAACCCGGTGTGCCGGCGGAGGATTAGCCTATTGAGCCATGGCGCCGGCCCGAAAGGAACATCTTAAGCTGCCTGGGCTTGTGTCCCAGCTTAGCCGCTTACCAGGTCTATGACCCTACGCAATGCCTTAACCTCTCCATGCTTTGATTTCCACTATATATAAAATAGAGACGACAATAGCAATGGGGTTCCTGCAGGGCTTAAACCAATTAAAATAGGTTAACCACTTTGAACAGAAACTTGCATATGGAAAAGTACTCTATGGCTGCAGGCTGTCAATTATTGCTATTGCCAGTGACTCTTTGCAGTTGCTAATGATGTTCATTTCCAGGGCATTTTCATTTTTAGCTGATTTTTTTGCTGAGATTTCAGAAAGTTTTCTCTTAACTTACAGGAAATGGGTACAGCTGATCAGAGAGTCATGGAGGGTGAGAACTGGAAGGGACCTCAGGCTGTGTCAGTCCAGCTTCTCCACCCTGTAGTGAGCCTGGCGAGGCGAAATGATGGACTGGAGTTCTCCCTCAGCAGAACCAGGGTTTTGCAAACAGTCTCAGTCCAGTGTAGTACCTTCATGTGCAGCAATCAAACCCTGTCTAATTTCCCTGCGACTCACTCAGAGTAGCTCAGAAATGGACCAGGCCTGTGATCCCGTGGAAACGACTGACCAGTACTGAGTATAATAAAATGGTCATTCCTATAATCTTATAGCACCTTGTTGGTTCTCTTAACAACATTGTCTTATTGTTGATCTTGCCTTATTCTGAAAAAGAAAGGAGGGGATATTTTGTCTCTGAATGGAAGGTGGGGGAAAACTTCCAGACAGGCTCCGGCCAGTCCTCAGCAGAGTGGGTCAGAGGCCCTGATGTGAGGAGCAGGAGCCCTATCTAGTGGGGTCATACTGGTTGAGTGAGAGAGGAGGACACCTGTTTTTCCTCCCCAGCAATGTGCACTGAGCACCTATGTGTTCACAGGTGCCCAGAGGTTGGGCACTCATGGAATAAGGAGGACCCGGTGCAGGGTTTGAAATTACAAGGCATTTTTTAGGAAGAGGTAGAATTCAAAGACTGCAGTATGGTCAAGCTCTCTGCGGTTCTTTGAGAACCTTGCAGCCCCGTAGCACGGATGAGGTGGCTTTATAAAGGCACGAATGAGGGTTCATCTTGGTTGAAAGGAGAAAGGTTTTCCAGCTGACTGGAGGGGGCGCAGACTAGAGGCAAGTGGGTCATAGAGGGTTTTCCTGTGCAACCAGGTGCTAGGGTGTGGCGAAGGGAGGTCTGGACCAGGAGTTGGGAGACCTGGATTCTTTGACTTTGCTGCTACTTGGTTGCATGATGGTGGGAAAGTCGCTTGATTTCTCCCATTCCTCAGTCTCTGCATGTTCAGCTGAAGTGGTTGATCCGAGTGTTGATGAGGGTTTCTCACTGCTCTAACACTCTGTGTACATGGGAGTGGATTTTTTTAAAAGATTTATTTATTTATTTGAAAGGAGAGTTACAGAGAGAGAGAAGGAGAAGAGACACAGAGAGAGAGAGAGAGAGAGATCTTCCATCCTCTGGCTCACTCCCCAAATGGCCACAATGGCCGGAGCTGGGCCGATCTGAAGCCAGGACCAGGAGTTTCTTCCTGGTCTCCCACGTGGATACAGGGGTCCAAGGACTTGGGCCATCCTCCACTGCATTCCCAGGTGCATTAGCAGGGAGCTGCATCATAAGTGGAGCAGCTGGGACTTGAACTGGCACCCATATGGGATGCCGGCACCACAGGCATCAGCTTTACCCACTATACCACAACACAGGACCCATATTTCTTACATGGAAAGAGTAATGATGGTTTTGATGCTGGGGTTTTGATGGATCATCAGATTTGGACTCAAATATTTTAAGTTGATTCTTACTGAGGATTATTGTTGGTGAGTCATTTCTTTGATTTCAACTTACAGTGCCAGTTACACTGACAATTATGTGGGTTTTTTAAAAAAGATTTTATTTATCTGAAAGTTGGAGTTACAGAGAGAGAGAGAGATTAGAGAGAGACAGATTTTCAATCCATTGGTTGACCCCCACCCCTCAACATCCAAATGGCTGTAGTGGCCAGGGCTGGCCCAGTCCAAAGTCAGGAGCCAGGAGTTTCATCCAAGTCTTCCATGTGAGTGCAGGGGCTCAAGTACTTGGGCCATCTTTCACTGTATTTCCAGGTGCATTAGCAGGGAGCTGGATCAGAAGCAAAGCAGCCAGAAACTCAAACCAGCACCCATATGGGATGCTGGCATTGCAAGTGGCAGCTTAACCCGTAGTGTCTCTGTGGCATTGTCCCTGTGGGTGGAAGCTTGCCTTTCTTCTTCACTGCAATACCTTGTCAGGTGGCAAGTGAAGATGGAAACCCATTAGGGAGCCTGTCCTGGCCATCATGGCCCCAGAACACCCAGAGGTCCTGAAGCTAGAATTCTTAAAGTTTTGCTAGACATTGTACAGGACTCCAGCTTTCTACATCATCACTCCAAATCCCCCAGGTTTCTCTGTGACTGGCTTCCTGGGGAGGAGGAGAAACTGATCACCTCCCTGAGGTGAACACAGTTTTTCTTGCAGTCTCACCATCTAGGTGGTAGTTTTGGGGAGGGACGCTGATCTGCAAATGTAGATGAGGCTGCAGATTCTCTCCCAGGGCTGCTGGAGTTGAGTCATCTTGGGACCAGTGTGAGACATACATCATCCACTGTGTACACTTTCCAGCAGCCCATAGAGTGGGGTTGCACGAGCAGGGAGAGAATCAAGGCAGAGGGCTCAGTGTCACATCCTCCACTCTCCATTTGTCAATCATACCATTTAGTCATCTCCTTTTCTGTGGTGTAAACTTTGACCTTTTCAGAACTGCTTCTTTGCCATCCCCTCACAGCCACCCACCAACATCCATTTTTTAAATATATTTTAAAAATGAAAATTTACACTATGGGTGAAAGAACTCTCAGCAAGATAAGAAGGGAAAACTCTTCCCTTCCCTCACAACCTACAGAAAGGCCGATATCACTAAGTGTCTGAAAGTTACACGTGAATATGTTGTTGCTGAGACAGGAGTCCAGCAGGTGCTCAGACTCCAAGTATCAGGCTTCCTGCCCACCCAGGCTTGGTTGAAAGGTTGCATCTTGTTGTAGCATTTCTTGACAACCTGATTTAAAGTTGTAATCTCTCCTAGGACCTTGGTAACTGTCTTCTCTTCCCTCCCTCCCTCCCTCCCTCCCCCTCTATCCCTCTCTCTTTCTTCCTCTCCATCTCTCCTGCATCCCTGTTTGATTCAAACTGTTATTGAACGAATAAATAAATTTTGTTATATCTATAAGAGCAACCTTGATCTCTGAAAGTCTATACTTTTTGAAATTTGTTTCCTTCCTTAGTAATTTGTTGCCCTGGGGATGTACTTACACTGACATTTCTTTTTTGGAAATTTATAAATACCCATGAGGTTTTGTCCTAAGCCAGTGGAGGATGACTTAAACTTCCCTCTTCTCCCTTAGGTATGCAGGTAAAAAGAAAAGTATGACTTAAATTTCTTATTTAAACACGGAGTCTGAGAAGCTGGCCTTATTTCAAGGAATATTCTGGCTGGACTAACTTGTTCTGTCAGCAGGTCTTTCTCCAACGAGTGCGACACGCTGGGGGCACCTGCTCCACTGGCTGACTGTGGCCTTGGGGGCTCTGGAGCACCCAGGAATGCCTGCAGAGCATTCTTTCAGTATGTGGTACACACTGCCCTTGCCACTCATATGTTTGTGCAGGTGACACCAAAACCCCCAAAAGTTTAGCCCTAGAGGGTTCTATATTCTTGAAGAATACCAAAATCGTTGGTGGGGGGTGGTGGTGGTAAGGTACATGGAAGTTGGATTTTTTTCTTTATTTAGGGAAATGTGTTATTGCAGCTTTGAGTTATGAAATAGCAGGTCCTAGCAAGTCTATTTGGAGAGCAAGTTTACAAAATTACTCCTGAAAAGTAAGTAGAAGTGTTTAGTTTTTTCCCTAACACTGCAGGACTCAGGGCATGGGACCTTGGGACCCAAAGGATTGAAAAGGTGAAGAAAGAAGAGAGCCTTTCACTCTCCTTATTTCACCCCCTGAATGGGGGGATGTCCCAGGAACTCTGCTCTCACAGAGTAAGCTATTTGTGTCCTACCATTCTGTATTATCAACCATTCGTAAAATCTCATTGTAGTTATTAACATTTTGCCGGCAGACAGATGATGCTTGGAAGAAGCAGCTCAGGGGAATAAGTTAGCACCAACTTTGTGTGCCCACTGATATTCAGCACAGGGCAGCATGCACACAACCCTCGCTCATTGTTGTATTTACTCCTTCATTTAGCACATTTATTGAATGACTAATATGCGCCAGACTTGTTCTTAGTGCTGGGACAATGAACAAAGCAGACAAAATCTCTGGCATTAAGGATTTTATATTACGGATGGCTGAGAAACAAATAAACAAGTAAAATATACAGCATCTCGAGGGGGTGATGGCTGCTGTGGAGAAGAATTAAGCAGATACCAAAGGTGGTATGTGCTGGAAGAATGAGTGAAGCATTCTGACCAAATACATAAATGAAGCTGTATAATCCTATCATTGATGAGTAGGAAAGAAGCTTTCATTCTGTAGTCTCAAAGTGTGGAAATTTATCAACTAGACTCATTGTCTATGATAAAAACAGTGGATTACGATCCTACCTAAAGGGGCTAAGGTTGTGGTGTAGCAGGTTAAGATGTAGCCTGAGATGGTGGCATCCCATATGGGCACTGGTTTGAGACCTCGCTGTTCCACTTCTGATCCAGCTCCGTGCTAATGTGTCTGGAAAGTAGTGGAGGATGGCCCAAATGTTTGGGCCCCCCCCCCTTTTTTTAAAAGATTTATTTTATTTATTTGAAAGTCAGAGTTACACAGAGAAAGGAGAGGCAGAGAGAGAGAGAGGTCTTCCATCCAATGGTTCTTCCCCCAATTGGCTGCAACGGCTGGAGCAGCGCCAATCTGAAGCCAGGAGCCAGGAGCTTCTTCCAGGTCTCCCATGTGGGTGCAGGGGCCCAAGGACTTGGGCCATCATCTACTGCTTTCCCAGGCCATAGCAGAGAGCTAGCTAGGAAGTGGAGCAGCCAGGTCTCAAAGCGGTGCCCATATGAGATGCCAGCACTTCAGGCCAGGGCGTTAACCTGCTGCACCATAGTGCCGGCCCCAATAAAATGAATCTTTATATTAAAAAAAAAAAACATACCTAAAGCAGAGGAAGTTTGGTTAGAAATTACTTTCTACTCTCTGCACACTGTAATACACTGCTGTGTTTTCTGCAGAGAACTGTGGATGTCAAATCTTGAGCCATTTTGCTGCTTTGGTTTAAGTGATAAGTGGGTGACAATGGAAAAGACAAATTTGGACACTTTGCTTCAACAGTACAGATACATGTGGGTGGTAAAGTTAGCAGTTCTGTGAACCTGACAGAAACCCATAGAATTCCTCCAGCTGCCATCATCACATCAACTCCGCATCCTACAGTTGTGATTCTAGGCAGACCCCTGGGAAGGGCAGGAGAAGGCAGAAAATTCATGAGGATTCCCAGAGACTCTCAGGGAGTCCAGAAATATGTGGCCTTTGACAAGCATCAGAAGCAATGGATGGGCTCATTTCCTATATTGAGGCCTGGGACAAAAGCTACTGACCTAGGCTGGTGTTCAGGCATCTAAGTGGCAGTGGGATGGACACCAGGTATTCTACCTCAGCCAAGAAGTGAGACATCTCTGGAGAACATCCTAGATGCTCACATTGCAGTTGGAATTTTAAAAGTAGGAGAGGGAGAGAAGGGAGGTGTCAAGAACTGGATACTCCCGCCCCCACTTAAGAGATGGGCCAAGGACCTCAATAGACATTTTTCAAAAGAGGAAATCCAAATGGCCAACAGGCACATGAAAAAATGTTCAAGGTCATTAGCAATCAGGGAAATGCAAATCAAAACCACAATGAGGTTTCACCTCACCCCGGTTAGAATGGCTCACATGCAGAAATCTACCAACAACAGATGCTGGCGAGGATGTGGGGAAAAAGGGACACTAACCCACTGTTGGTGGGAATGCAAACTGGTCAAGCCACTATGGAAGTCAGTCTGGAGATTCCTCAGAAACCTGAAGATAACCCTACCGTTTGACCCAGCCATCCCACTCCTTGGAATTTACCCAAAGGAATTTAAATTGGCAAACAAAAAAGAGGTCTGCACCCTAATGTTTATTGCAGCTCAATTCACAATAGCTAAGACCTGGAACCAACCTAAATGCCCATCAACGGTAGACTGGATAAAGAAATTATGGGATATGTACTCTTTAGAATACTATACCGCAGTAAGAAACAACGAAATCCAGTCATTTGCAACAAAATGGAGGAATCTGGAACACATCATGCTGAGTGAAATAAGCCAGTCCCAAAGGGACAAATACCATATGTTCTCCCTGATCGGTGACAACTGACTGAACGCCAAAAAGGAAACCTGTTGAAGTGAAATGGACACTATGGGAAACGGTGACTTGATCAGCATAGCCCTGACTGTTAATGAACAACTTAATACATTATCCCTCTTAGTAGTTTTTTTATCTGTTCTACTTAATATGACTGGCTTAATTCTGTAATTAATACACAGTTATTCTTAAGTGTTGAAAATTAACTGAAATGTGATCCCTGTTAAACATAAGAGTGGGAATAAGAGAGGGAAGAGATGTATAATTTGGGACATGCTCAAGCTGACTTGCCCCAAATGGTAGAGTTAGAAACATACCAGGGGATTCCAATTCAATCCCATCAAGGTGGCATGTACCAATGCCATCTCACTATTCCAAGTGATCAATTTCAGTTCACAATTGATCATAATGAAAGGACTAAGAGTCAAAGGGAGCACATAAACAAGTCTAGTACCTGCTAACACTAACCGATAGAATAAATAAGGGGGAGAGTGATCCAACATGGGAAGTGAGATACTCAGCAGACTCATAGAATGGCAGATGTCCTAAAGAGCACTCTGGCCTCAGAATCAGCCCTAAAGGCATTTGGATCTGGCTGAAAAGCCCATGAGAGTATTTCAGGCATGGAAAGCCAAGACACTCCGGCAAAAGATCTCTGTGAGTGAGATCCCAGTGGAAAGAACAGGTCTTCAAAGAAGGAGGTACCTTTCTCTGAAGGGAGGAGAGAACCTCCACTTTGACTATGACCTTGTCTAAACAAGATAAGAGTCGGAGAACTCAGAGGGCTTCCATAGCCTTGGAAACTCATGACTGGAGCATAGGGAGATTACCGATGCCATAGACAGGAGTGTCAATTGGTAAAGTTAACAACAGGAGTCACTGTGCACTTACTCCTCATGTAGGATCTCTGTCCTTAATGTGCTGTGCATTGAGATTTAATGCTATAACGAGTACTCAAACAATATATTTCACTTTGTGTTTCTATGGGGGTACAAATTGTTGAAATCTTTACTTAATGCATACTAAACTGATCTTCTGTAAAGAAAAAAAAAAAGAAATTATCAATTCCCAACTTGACTCTCACTGGGATTAAACATGACAATAGGTCTGATCTGATTTCATCATCATTTTAAAAAAATCATCTATCATTTTTCACTTTATGTTTCTGTGTGGGAGCAAACTGTTGAAATCCTTACTTAATGTATACTAAGTTGATCTTCTGTATATTAAGATAATCGAAAATGAATCTTGATGTGAATGGAAGGGGAGAGGGAGTGGGAAAGGGGAGGGTTGTGGGTGGGAGGGACGGTATGGGGGGGAAGCCATTGTAATCTTAAGTTGTACTTTGGAAATTTATATTCATTAAATAAAAGTTAAAAAAAAAAAACCTGGATACTCCAGCCCCCAACCCCTCTTCAGGAGACTTGCCAAGGGATCGAAACAACCTCTGCATCAGCAGATATGACTGAACTCGCACACTCTTCCCATTTGATCTTTAATTTAGGTGTTGCTAAAAATTAGGTATTTCTTTAGTTTATGCCATTGCTGTTATAGTGGTGCCAGGACAATCAGTCTCCAAGTCAGACTCAAGTCCTGGCTCTGCTTCTGCAAGCAATCTTTCCAATCTCTCTGAGGCTTAGTTGTGGGCTGGTCCTGAGAGGCCCATACAGTCAGGATGGTGGGGCAACAGTGTTCTTTGACAAGAAACACCAGTGACAGTTTTGGTGAACACATCTGTTTCTTAACAATCAGGCACAAGCTTTTATGAGGCAGGCAAAGGGGAGTAGCTAGTTCAGGGTGGCAACACTAATTCCATAGGATAAAGCCAATACTGGTACATCTATGCTTTTCCAATCAGCTTGAAGGTCACATAGCCTATATAACCTTCCAGGTGGTCTTATGGGTCTGGGCCACACCCGGGAGCTGTACAATGCCCCTCAACAGGAAGTGGGGGTGGAGGAAATGTGCCTGGGCCACTGCTGCCTGCCAGCAGTCAGGTCATGTGTGGGTCTCAGTGTGCTGAGCCCCCAACCAGAGCCTTTCCCAGGAGGCATGGTGTTCCATGCCTTTTTTTTTTTTTTTTTTTTTTGACAGGCAGAGTGGACAGTGAGAGAGAGTGACAGAGAGAAAGGTCTTCCTTTTCCATTGGTTCACCCCGCAATGGCTGCTGCGGCCAACGCAGTGCAGCCAGCGCACCACACTGATCCGAAGCCAGGATCCAGGTGCCTCTTGTGGTCTCCCATGAGGGTGCAGGGCCCAAGCACTTGGGCCATCCTCCACTGCCTTCTTGGGCCACAGCAGAGAGCTGGCCTGGAAGAGGGGCAACCAGGACAGAATCGCACCCCGACCAGGACTAGAACCTGGTGTGCTGGCGCTGCAGGTGGAGGATTAGCCTATTGAGCTGTGGTGCCAGCCTCCATGCCCTCTTAACCTCCTGCATAGGCTAGGCAGGCAGTCTTCCAGCCAGGCACAGGATCACCCACATTTAGTCTCCCAACCAGTAAAGGAGAACTGATAATAACAACCTCACCTGGTTGTCACAGGGTTAAATGAACTCATACCTGCAAAGCATCTGCATCTTGTTGGTGCTCTGTAATTTAGTTCACTTTTTCCTCAATTTTTGCACCTTATAATTTACTTTCTCATAAGTAACATTTATTGAATAATTATCATGTACAAAGCAATTTATTTACTTTCTATCATTAGATGTTCCCAACACTGTGAGGTTAGAGCTCTTTATCGTCCCCATTTCAAAGATGATTTTAGAAGACAGGGTGAAGCTTATGAAGGATCACAAAGTCTCAGAGTTAGAAAACATTTGACAGGCCATTTGAGAGCACTGCTCCATTGTCCCAGTTTTTTGACAATGGTCTCAGAGCATTGGTTTGAATGGGTTTGTCAGCAAGGGCATAGTCCCTGGTGTTCCTTATTTCAGACATACCCTGGAGATGACCTCCAAAGATGCCACTCCTCTTCCCTGAATTGTATGCTGTGTCCTTTGGTTGCAGTGTCTGAACACTGTGCTCCTGCTGTGGTATCTTGAGGAATTGCTTTAGCTTTTTTGCACCTTAGTGTGCTCATTTGAAACATGGGGGTAATACTAGAAAATGAATCATAGGGTTGTAGTGAAGATTAAATCATGCAACACATGAAGTGCTTAGAACAGTGCCTGGCATATAATAAGCACCCAACAGATATGGGGTTTTGTTGTAGCTAAGTTGTCATTTTACAAATCTGTCCATTTTTCTCCCTCATTCTCCTCAAAGACAGACTTTCCAGTCTCAAGCAGAAGGGCTCACTGGGTCCCTTACTAGGACTGAAGCCTGCAGACCTTATAAAACCATGACTTCCCAACTTTGACATCTGCACAACTATCTTTCCTGATGTCATTCCTTTTCCAAAGTCATGATTTCAAACTAGGAGAAGAATTGCATCCTCTCGGTGCTGGGGATACACTCTACCTCCCTGCCTATCAATTGTTCACAGAAGAATAAACAGATGTGAGTGGCAGGCAGGGGACTTGATGAATCATGATGGGCCCTATGTGGGAACCTGGGATACAAACTTGGAAGGTTGGGCTTAAACTCTTCCTAGAGTGTGGGGCTCAGGGTGCCCTATCTGAATGGGGATCCAGGAAAGTGATTTTGTCTGAGGGCAGAGTCAATATTCAGAGCCTTGTAGACAGTTCTACCAAAGAAGCTGTCCAAGGAGGGGTGGGCCAGAAATGTAGAAACCAGCTACAGGTTTATGCTGGAACTGGGCACCAGGACAGAGTGAGTTTGGGTTGGAGGGTAGAGAAGAGATTATCTGAAGAAGCTGCTGTTAGGAGAGATAAATAGTAATAGCTCATGGAGGGAGTCATCACTTACATGCATGGATAATTATATACTATAAGTAAATACATATATATGTATACATGCACATATATATATATATACATTTTATATATGTGAGATCAGGCAGAGGATCAATCAGGGAGGATTGGGAAGTCATTTGGTAGAATAATGAAGAGCTCTGATTGGAACTGAATATGTGTGTCTGGGATATCAAGAGTCTCTTTGCACTTCTGGTTCATTCCCTAGATGGCATGCAACAGCCAGAACTGCACCGATCTGAAGCCAGGAGCCAGGAGCCAGGTGCTTCTTCTGGGTCCTTCTAAGGACCTGGGCCATCTTCCACTGCCTTCCCATGCCACAGCAGAGAGCTGGATCAAAAGTGGAGCAGCCAAGACTCAAACCAGCACCCACATTGGATGCTGACATTGCAGGCGGTGGGTTTACCCACTATGCCATAGTGCAAGCCCCATTAACAAATATTTTTACAATTTTATTGAGGTATACTTAATGTGTAATAATCTTCTCATATTTACTGTGCATAATTTGATGAATTTTGGCATACCCATATGTTTGGGAAACCATCACCATAATCCAGTTACCAAATATATCCATCATCACAAGTTCTAATGAAGCTATTTAGTAAGGTGAATGGTAGATTTTCCAGACAAGGCCAGAGAGAAGGCTGATTTCTGCCAAAGTTCAACTTTGGAATAGAGAGCCCTGTCAATCATCTCTATGTGGAAAAGATAGTTTGGGGGTAGAAGTGGAATATTAAATTGAAATGTCCAAAGAAGTATAAGGAAGTGTCAGTGGAAGGAATTTTTCAATGTCTTGTTCTAGCACATGTGGAAGAGGAAATAAGAAACAGAAGTGGAATGGAGGACTAAAGACCATATTCAGCAAATAATCATCAAAACAATGGAATGCTGGGGCTGGAGTCTTACCCTCCATGTTGGGTAAGGTAATAGGCAACGAACATTATTTGATGCTGAAGGAAGGGAGAGGAGGCTCCACCTTACCATTGTATCTCCTCTGAAACACCTAGATTTATGGCATAAATGGATGAGGAGAGACTGATGTCATCTTTAGCACATCCACCCCCCACCTCTGTAGATAACGTCACCGTCACCTTTGGATCTTGAGTCACCAGCACAACATCTGACCTGGCTCCTGGGAGAAAAGATGCAAGTGAGCAGCCAAGATCACTGATGAGGTTGGGACTGCCATGAGTACCATGAGGACCTGCTCAGACGTGGGTGAGATGGATGTCTGTTGCTCCCCCATTCGTGGAGGAACAACACCGGACCCTGCGCTGTTCCTTTTTCCCTGGCCCTTCCCGGGTTAGCTGCCGTTCCCTCACTCGTGGAGGAACGACGCCGTCCCGGGTTAGCTGCCAGACACCCCCCCCCCCCCCCCCGGGCCTCCGCGGAGGAGCGGTACACCGCCGCCGGCTCTCTCAGGGGCTGCTCAGATGTTCCCCGGATGTTCCTGGTGCACCTTGTCTCTCTCCTCCTTTATAGTCCTCTTCCACCAATCCATGCTCTGCTACCCACACGCCGAGCACGCTGCTCTCCTCCAATCAGGAGCAGGATCAGCTCCTGCAGTTTATCAGTCGAATTGGTGAGGCAGCTGCATGGAAAGTTGTTTGCTCTCTCTCAGCACCATATTGTGGGAGAGCAGATGCATAGAATAAGTCTTAATTCCAGTAACTTAGTCTAGTCGCAATTGCTCCCCACAGGTGTCTCCTCACAGAGACAGCTTTGTCTCCCAGCAGCCCCTGCCTTGTCCCTCCTCTAAATCAACACCTTCCCTGTGATGAACTTGTCCCCGAGGACACTGCCCCTGCCAGCAGCTGTTTTATTCTGCAGAGAATTCTTGCCAATCACAGGAGACTCACAGTGCCTGATGCCTGTTAAGAGGATGACAATGCCGCCCTCAGGACTGATGATGTAGTTCAGGTAAATCAGGGCAACTGGGAGGAGGTTACAGCAGCTTATTTGACGGAAAACACAAGGTTTCTGCTTCATTTTCCAATTAGGTATACACATGGGGTACTCCACAGTGATGCTAACAGTTAATACCAAGAAGAAGAATTATTGGCATTTACAGCTGTAATCAAAAGAACCATCAAAGAGGGAGATCGATAGTACGTGGACAAAGACTCTAAGGATGTAATGATTATTGTGTTCACTGCAAACTTCCTCCAGGCAAAGTTGGATCAGGGTGATTCACCCTTGTGTAAAAGAACAACCCAATGAAATGCTGCCTCCAAATTTGAGCCAGCATTACCTGATCTTCATTGAACTCATCGATCTTCTCTACTGTAGGGTTCTTAGGTCACCTGTGTTGAAATACACAGAGAAAACAACATAGAAACCTCCAGTACATCCCAGTTTATGATAGCCTAAATTTATATATACTCAAATGAGGGAGGTTGTTGAACTCTTAGGATCTACATTTTTGAATTTAAAGACCAAAAATCTTTAAAATTTTGAAATCGAAGGGGTAAATTAATAATGGGAACTAGAGTGCAGCAGAAGCTTGGAAGAGGGCCACCTGGTAGGAGATGAGCAGAGGAGGTGTCCCATATTTGGAGAGGAGTCCAGGGTGAAACTTACTGGCATGCCAGTAAAGGAAAGACCCTCCTAGGCTTTCTTGATTTCCTCTGCCAGCTGGGTCCAGATGGCCCTAGATGGCCCCAAGGAAATCTAAACAGAGCAGCCCTAGTTTGCTTGACTTCATTGTGGTTACTCTCCACACCCACCTCTGCTTCACCTCACTTTGCCCAACTACCATTGCTGGAGGACTGCAAGCAAGTACTCGAAAGTGGTCATGTTTTTTTGACATTATAAACTGTGCCATCAGTACTCACCTACAGGACATAATGGTGCCCACTGTCTATAGTTCTTTGAAAGTTGCCAAGGTCAACCTCTCTGGACTTACATACTTGGTCTTCTTACAGCAGGGTTTCCAGCTCTTGGAACATCCTGTAAACCTAGTCATTCTTACTGTGCACCAGATCCTGAGGATTCACTAATGAATGACAGATATTGCCTGTTCTCTCTTGGAGCTGTTCCAGCATGAGAGCCAGTCATCACTTAGTAATTTGTATAATTAATTCCTCTGCCCAAGAAGAAGGATAATGAGTGTGTTACAGGGGCCAGGGTCTGGTCAGGAGGTCAGGGAGGGCTTTCCTGAAAGGAAGTGACTTTGGAGTTGCCCCTCCAGATGCACTCATTGTCCTACTGCAGGATGCTGATCTGAAAGGACAGCATCCACCCGTCCTTTCCTCCCAGGCGTCCCATTTGGCATGGCCAAAGGGAGGCAGCACTGGGAGAGTGTAGGGAGTGAGACTAATATGGGCCTTATTACCCAGATTCCTTCCTTTCAGGCAGAAAGTAGCTATGGGTGCCTTCCTCTGCTGGAGGCTACAGCTCCTGTCCTACAGCTACAGATTCAACTCCCACTTTCCATGCTTCAGGCTTAGGGTGGGAGTGATGCCTCTGTTGCCAGTCCATGGGTGTTTCTCCAACTTCTGTTGTTTGTTTCTCATAACTCTGTTGTGTTAGTTTCTCATAGCTGCCTTAAAGTACCATAAACTGGATGGCTTAAAACAACAGACACTTACTGTCTCACAGTTCTGGAGGTGAAAATTCTGAAATCATGGTGTCAGTAGTGCCATGCTCCCTCTAAAACCTGTAGGAGAAGGAGCCATCCTCGCCTCTTCCCAGCTTTGGTGGTTTGTTGCAGCCTGCAGGTGCAGGATTCCAGTCTCTGGAGTCTGGGTGTTCTCCCAGTTTGCTTGCATCTTCACATGGCCATTTTGTAAGGACAGCAGTCACGCCAGTCAGGAACCCAACTCTGCTCCAGTATGATTTCATCTTAACTAATATCATCTGCAATGACCTTGCTTCCAAGTAAAGTCACATTGTAAGGTACTAGAAGTTAGGACTCCAACACAGGTTTTCTTGGGGGGACACAATCCAGTCCCTAACACCTGCCCTTACCTTTGTAAATTTCCCTTTCGTGAGCCTTTCTCTAATCATCTGGGGAGTGGCCTCTACCTCCTTCTGGGACTACACCTGAAATACTGGGCTTAGGGGCAGGTGTAGGGAAAGAACATCCTATATAAGAAATGAAGAAATAAATAAAAAGCTTTGAAGCAGGAAGAATTATTGTGGGTATAAATCTGTATTCATATTAAAAGAATGATTAACAGGGCTTAACTGAGCCCATCTTCCTAGATAATTACTGTTGAACTGTCCCAAATTATTCAGAACGTCATTTTGAAAAATCCCAAGAATGTGTTTATGTTTATGGCTGTGATTTATAACTCCCACAGGTTAGAAGTAATTTTAGGAGTTTATTGTTAATGGGTAAAAACAACCTTCCTTTGGGCCAACTGAGAGAGAGTGAGCGAGCGAGTGAGCGAGAGCAAGCTGGCATGAACAATAAATCAACACCAGAGTCAGAAGGCAAACAGGAGGGGGCAGGTGATGGTTTGGTGGAAGCGTGGAGCAGAGTGTGGCTGGGAGAAGTGCTCGCCCACAATCCTTGGTCAAGGAGACTCAGTTTGGCCTGTGTCTATGGCTGGAGCAAGATATTGAAGCTGCATGTGGAAGGTAGAAACATCTGCCAGGGCTCTGCCCTTGGGCTCTTCTTTCAAAGGCTCTGCCTAGACTGTGTTCCTTGGGCTCAGTCATCCTTTTTGTGTCAAGGTTGCAATCAGGTCACAATGTCCTAGGTCCTTCATGTGACTTCTGGGGAAAACTAATGATTTCTTTAGGGTCTGTAAAGAGGGAAAACAACTCAGAGTTTCTGTGAGAAATAAATGAAATTATACTTGCAAACATCTCACTGCTTAGCTATTTGTTAGTTTTCTCCTTGCCATAAAAATAAGGATATGTGAGACTTGAAGAGTTAGTAGGAGAGGCAAGAGGGGTTTGAGGGCTTGATCCATCTCCCCCATGGTGTCCATCAATCTTCCATTTTATTTATTTTTAATTTTATTTGAAAGGCAAAGAGGGAAGGAGCAAGGGTGAGGGGGAAGGAGGGAGGGAGAGAGGGAGGGAGAGCGAGAGCGAGCATTGGGTGTATAGATTGATCTTCTATCCTCTGGTTTACTCCACAAATGCCTGCAACTGCCAGGGCCGAGTGGGCCAGGCAGAAGTGGGAGCTATGAACCCCATCCGTGTGGGTGGCCGAGATTCAAATACTTGAGCTGTCACTTGCTGCTATCCAGGGTGTGCATTAGCAGGACGCTGGAATTGGAAGAGGAGCTGGGGCAGACCAGGCATGCTGATATGGGATGTAGATGTCCCAAGCAGCATCTAACTGCTGGTTCAGATATCCACACCCAGACTCCCATTTTTAAAAAAATGTCTATCCCAGCCTCAAATGCTATGAAAATATAGTCTTATGCAATTTTCTGAGGCTTCCAACTGTATCACCATTACTCAGTCTCCATTTGTAGAAATTGTGAAGCTGCATTGTGCATAGAATTTTATGATTTATAGATGGTGCCTCATGCTTGTTGCTTGGTCTGGTCTGTTTTTATCTCCTGTGTAATTTCTCCAAAGCACCTGTTGAATCCATACTGGTCCTCAGAAATGCTGGTTGAAGTGAAATGATTTTCTCTGCCCACAGGATATCTGGCCTGAAAGGTGCTGCTCTCCACCACTCACAGAAACAGGGAAGAGCACTCGGGAGCTCAATCCCACTGTCACAGCCACAGGAAGGGCGTCCAGGATTGGAATTGTTGCTCTACAAACAGGAAATTCTACTCCCATCAGCTTCACCAGACAGAGGTGGGTTAAGAAAGAGATGGCTGACCCTAACATGCAAGCCACCGTGGGCTCTTCCTGCCTTTCTGTTAGTGTAAGATGGCTGTAAGGCTGGTGTACTTACTATTTCACCTTCAGGGTCAGAGTGGTTGGGAGTGCCAGACAGACACATCGAACATTGCACAGTGATGGAGGGAGATGTGTTCATGGGCTTCATTGGGAACAGAAGGAAGAATGAAGGATTTGAGGGAGGAAGGGACCTTTGCAAGCCTGTAATTGTGCTTTCAGCCTTCACTTTCTCATAACCTCAGCCAGAGAGTTGCTTTTCATGTTCTTCATGAGTTTCTTGAACTCCCTCCATTTTTTTTTGCATATACGAACATAGACTTCATATGGTTGGGTAACCATACCTGGCCTCTGACAAACCTCGGAGAGAAAATTGCACGTAGGAGTCGACTGGTCAGGACCTGGAACTTGGGGGTAATCTTTATTCACTGCTTGCTGTAGTTTTCAAGTGGCAGCCGTGTTGAAGGCAAGACCCCTGAATTTGGACTTGGAAGCTCTGGCTTTGCTACTGACTCACAAATCACTCACCTTTCCAGGCCTCAGTTTCCTGGACAATAAAATTGGCATAATACTGCCCTATGTGGTTGTGGTAATTGTGAAATTGTACACATGAATACACTTTGAAGCCAAGAATGAGACATGTACTCGGGGTCAGCTGAGCAGCATGGAAGGTGACAGCAGCAGGTTTCAGTTTGGGACCTACCTGGAGACAGAAGAGTGGAGCTGTGGATAGGACAGTAGAGCAATAAGGCCCCTCTGCTCTCACTGTGGCTCTGACAGGCTCCGGGGGAACTGACTGCTTGAGTTCGCAACTGTACCTGCAGGACACAGGGACATAGACATCTCCTTGCTGGTAGGCAAAGGTCAGGGAGCTGTTTTGGTTGCTCTTATACCAGTACATATTGTAATTTTCCATCATTTCCCATGTCATTTGGTATTGTAAATTTTTGCTTCCTCTAAAAGAAACAAATGTCTCTAGCTCTTCTTGCTCTAACAAGGTATCTAGCTTGATTCCTGAAAAAAAATCAAGCTAAGAGGAAGATAAAGAAACTGAGATGCTACATCAGAGTATCTGTGAGTTTGCAGAGCTGCCTTCCTATGCAATGTTCACTTCATCAGAGGAGTTACTTAACTCATTCACTCAGTCATTCAGCGAGCACCCACCAGCTTCTGTGGTTTGCTCAGTGCTGGTCTGGGCTCTATGCTGAAGACCATGTTTTGGGCTCTCAGGGGGCTCATCAGACCCAGGAAACTGAGGCTCCTGGTAGCTCTTACCTGTGCAAGGGGAGGGGTCAGCAGGAGGTGAAGTTGGCAGCCTCATGGCAAGGCTTCCCCTGAGGACTGAAGGGCTCCACTTCTGAGACCATCTCTCCCGGCCTTTTCTTCCTCACCTCTATCCTTAGCATTTCAAGGACCCACATGTGTGCTCTGGGGCTGCCTATGGGCAATGAGGAAATGATCAGCATGTTCTGCCTCTGAGAATAGCCTCACCAGTTGCACAATCTGGTTCCTTTTTCCTTCTGCTGCAAGTAGCAGCATCGTCTCATCTAAAGTGAAGCCAACAGTTTGGCAGGGGAGATGTTGATATTTAGCTTCGGACTGCTGCTGATGCTTGTTTCTCCTCTGTCGGCTGATGACCTTTTATTTTTTGTTACAATATATTTATTATGGATTTTTTATTTATACATCAAGACAGCTGCTTCCTAGGAAAAGAGAGATACCTTTCCAAAATGCCAATCTTTCATAAGACAGGAGCCTATAACTATAGCACAGAATTTATTTATTTATTTATTTTTTACTAAAGTATTTCTTCCTCCCCAAGAAAGCTTTTATTTAAGAAATACGAATTTCATGCATTTCATAAGTACAACTTTAGGAATATTGTGATTCTTCCACCGTACCCACACTCCCACCCCTCTTTCTTCTCCTTTTCCTATCCCCATTCTTATTTTTTCACTAAGATCTATTTTCAATTAACTTTATACACATATGATTAACTCTATACTAAATAGAGAGATCAACAAAGTATGAAAAAAATTGTTCCACAACAGTCAAGACAAGGGCTGTTCAAAGTCATTGCATCATAAAGTGTCAATTTCACTTCTATAGGTTTCCTTTTAGGTGCTCTGTTCGTTATCACGGATCAGGGAGAGCATATAGTATTTGTGCTTTGGGGACTGGCTTAATTCACTAAGTATGATGTTTTCTACTTTAATCCATTTTTTTTTTGCAAATTACAGGGTTTCATTTTTTTTTACTGCTGTGTAGTATTCCATGATGTACATATCCCATAATTTCTTTGTCCAGTTTTCAGTTGATGGACATTTGGGTTGATTCCATATCTTAGCTATTGCGAATTGAGCTGCAATAAACGTGGGAGTACAGGTAACTCTTTCATAGTCTGATTTCATTTCCCGTGGGTAAATTCCCAGGAGTGGGATGGCTGGGTCATATGGTATGTCTGTATTCAGATTTCTGAGTTATCTCCATACTACCTGCCACAGCAGCTGCACCAGTTTTTATTCCCACCAACAGTGGATTAGGGTACCTTTTCCCCTACATTCTCACCAACACTTGTTGTTTGTTGATTTCTGTATAAAAGCCATTCTAACATGGGTGAGGTGAAACCTCATTGTGTGTGTGTGTGTGTGTGTGTGTGTGTGTGTGTGTGTTTTGACAGGCAGAGTGGACAGTGAGAGAGAGACAGAGAGAAAGGTCTTCCTTTGCCGTTGGTTCACCCTCTAATGGCCGCCGCGGCCGGCGCACCACGCTGATCGGATGGCAGGAGCCAGGTACTTATCCTGGTCTCCCGTGGGGTGCAGGGCCCAAGCACTTGGGCCATCCTCCACTGCACTCCCTGGCCACAGCAGAGAGCTGGCCTGGAAGAGGGGCAACCGGGACAGAATCCAGCGCCCCAACCAGGACTAGAACTCCATGTGCCGGCACCGCAAGGCAGAGGATTAGTCTAGTGAGCCGTGGTGCCGGCCTCATTGTGTTTTGATTTGCATTTCCCTGAGGGCTAGTGAACCTGAGCATTTTTTCATGTGTTTGTTGGCCATTTGGATTTCCTCTTTTTAAAAATGCCTGTTCAAGTCCTTTGTCCATTTCTTAACTAGGTTATTTTGCTGTTGTTGAGTTTCTTGATCTCTTTATATGTTAGTTATTAATCTTTTATCAGTTACATAGTTTGCAAATAATTTCTCCCATTCTGTTGGTTGTTGCCTTTTCACTTTGCTGTTTCCAGTGCAGAAGTTTCTCAATTTTATGTAATCCCATTTGTCAATTTTGGCTTTGATTGCCTGTACCTCTGGGGTCTTTTCCAAGAAGTCTTTGATTATGGGGTTTCCCCAGTGTTCTTTAATAATTTGATGGTATTTGTTCGTACATTTAGGTCTTCAATCCATTTTGAGTGGATTTTTGTGTAAGGTGTAAGGTGTAAGCTGTAAGCTGTAAGGTAAGGGTCTTACTTCATACTTCTGCATATGGAGGACCAGTGTTCCCAGCACTATTTATTGAAGATTGTTCTTGTTCCAAGGATTGATTTTAACTCCTTTGTCAAAGATAGGCTGTACATGTGTGGGTTGATTTCTTGCATTTCTGTTCTGTTCCATTGGTCTATTCATCTGTGTTTGGGTTTTTTTTTTTTTTTTTTTTACCAATTCCAGGATGTTCTGATGATAACTGCCCTGTAGAATGTCTTGAAATCTGGTTTTGTGATGCCTCTGGCTTTGTTTTTCTTGTTGAAGATTGCTTTACCTATTCGAGGTCTCCTATGGTTCCATATGAATTTCAGGATTATTTTTATATATCTGAGAAGAACATCCTTGGTATTTTGATTGGTATCACAAGGAACCTGTAAATTGCTTCAGTAGTATGGACATTTGATGATATTGGCTGTTCCAATCCATGAACATGAAAGATTTTTCCATTTTTTGTGTCTTGTTCTATTTCTTTCTTTAATGTTTTATAATTCTCATAATAGAGATCTTTGGCATCCTTGGTTAAATTTATTCCAAGGTATTTGATTATTTTGGAACTATTGTGAATGGGACTGATCTTAGAAGTTCTTTCGCAGCCATGGCATTGTCTGTGTAGATAAAGGCTGTTGACTTTTGTGTGTTGATTTTATATATGGCCACTTTACTAAAGTTCTCTGAGTTCCAATAGTCTCTTAGTGAAGTCTTTTGGATCCCCTATATATATATAGAATCATGTCATCTACAAATAGGGATGGTTGGACTTCTTCCTTCCCAATTTGTATCCCTTTGATTTCTTTTTCTTGCCTAATGGCTTTGGCTAAAACTTCCAGGATTATATTGAATAGCAATGGTAAGATTGGGCATTTGGTTCCCAATCTCAGTAGGAATGCTTCCAGCTTTTCCCAATTCAATAGGACATTGGCCATGGGTTTGTCATAAATTGCCTTGATTGTGTTGAGGAATGTTACTTCTATACCCAATTTGCTTAGAGTTTTCATCATGAAAGAGTGTTGTATTTTCTCAAATGCTTTCTCTGCTTCTATTGAGGTAATCATATGGTTTTTGTTTTTCAGTTTGTTAATGTGATGTATCACATTGATTGATTTGTGAATATTGAACCATCCCTGCATAACAGGGATAAATCCCACTTGGTTGAGGTGAATGATCTTTCTGATGTGTTGTTGGATTTGTTTGGCTAGTATTATGTTGAGGATTTTTGCATCCATGTTCACCAGGGAAATTGGTCTGTAGTTGTCTTTCTCTATTGTATCATTTTCAGGTTTAGGAATTAAGGTTGATGCTGGCTTCATAGAAGGAGTTTGGAAGGATTCCCTCCCTTTCAATTGTTTTGAATAACCTGAGAAGAATTGGAGTGAGTTATTCTTTAAATGTCTGGTAGAAGTCATCAGTGGACCTATCAGTTTCCGTCTTGGTTATGGGTCTGTTTAGGTTTTCTATGTCTTCATGGATCAATTTAGTAAGTTGTATGTGTCCAGGAATCTGTACATTTCTTCTAGGTTTCCCAGTTTGTTGGCATATGGCTCTTTGTAGTAATTTTGATGATTCTTTTAATTTCTGTGGTGTCTGCTGTTACATTTCCTTTTTCATCTCTAATTTTACTGATTTGGGTCTTTTCCCTCCTTTTTTTGGTTAGTTGCACCAATGGTGTGTCAATTTTGTTTATTTTTTTTAAAAAAAGCTCTTCATTTTGCTGATCTTTTGGATTGTTTTTGGTTTCAATTTTGTTTATTTCTTCTCTACTTTTAATTATTTCTTTTCTCCTACTAGTTTGGGTTTGGTTTGCTGTTGTTTTTCTAGGTCCTTGAGAAGCATTGATAGCTCATTTATTTGGTGCCTTTCTAATTTCTTGATGTAGGCACCAATTGCTATAAACTTTCCTCTTAACACTGCTTGTTCTGCAGCCCATAGGTTTTGATATGTTGTATTATGGTCTTCATTTGTTTCTAGAAATTTTTTATTTCTCTTTTAATTTTTTCAGTGACCTAATGTTCATTCAGGTGCATGTTGTTCAGTCTCCATGTGTTTGTATACATTCTAGAGATTCTTGAGTTGTTGATTTCCAGTTTCATTCCATTCTGGTCAGAGAAGATCCATGGTGTGATTTTGATTTTTTTGAATTTGCTGAGACTTGCTTTAAGGTCTAGCATGTGGCCTATCCTAGAGAAAATTCCATACACTGATGAGAAGAATGTGTATTCTGCAACTATAGGATGAAATGTTCTGTAGATATCTGTTGGGTCCATTTGGCCTAAGGTGTGCATTAACTCTATTATTTCCTTGTTGATTTGCTGTCTGATTGATCTGTCCATTGCTGAAGGTGGGGTATTGAAGTCCTTCTATTACTATTGTATTGGAGTCTATGTTTCCCTTTATATCTATTAACATTTCTTTTAAATAGCCAGGTGCCCTGTAATTAGTGCATATATGTTTATGATAGTTACATCTTCCTGTTGAATTGATTCCTTAATCATTACATAGTGCCCTTCTTTGTCTCTTTTAACAGTTCTTTTTTAAAGATTTATTTATTTATTTATTATTTGAAAGATAGAATTACAGACAGAGAGATGGAGAGACACAGAGAGAGGGTTTCCATCTGCTGGGTCACTCCCCAGAGTGGGGCTGATCTGAAGTGAGGAGCCAGGAGTTTCTTCTAGGTCTTCCATGTGGGTGTAGGGGACCAAGCACTTTGGCCATCTTTCATGGCTTTCCCAGGACATTAAGCAGATAGCTGGATCAGAAGTGGAGCAGCTGGGACCCTATATGATGGCCATATGGGATGCTGACACTACAGGTGGAGGCCTAGCCCACTATGCATGGTGCCTGCCCCTTAACAGATTTTGTATTAAAGTCTATTTTGTCTGATATTAGGTTCGCTACACCGGCTCTTTTTTGTTTATTTTGTTAGCATTGAATATCTTTTTCCAAGCTTTTACTTTGAGTCTGCCTGTATCTTTGTTTGTGAGATGTGTTTCTTGTAGGCAGCAAATAGAAGTTTTTTTTTTTTTTGAATCCATTCAGCCAGTCTGTGTGGTTTAACTGTGGATTTGAGGCCGTTTACATTCAAGGTGACTATTGATAAGTAAAGATTTGTCCTGCTAATTTTCCCATAAGTATTCCTAGTTTACTTTGAATTTCCTTTGTGCTTTTACTGGGAGATTTTCTGTCTTCACCTTCTTTCACAGTGGTGATCATGTTTCTGTGTGTAGCACATCCTTAAGCATCTTTCATAAGGCTGGATGAGTTATGACAAATTCTTTCAATTTCTGTTTGTTATGGAAGGTCTTTATTTCACCTTCATTCATAAATGAGAGCTTTGCAGGGTACAATATTCTGAGTTGATAGTTTTTTCTCTTAAGACTTGGAATATATCTCACCATTCTCACCTAGCCCGTAAGGATTTTGATGAGAAGTCAGCTGTGAGTCTAATTGGAAATCCTCTGAAAGTAATCTGGCACTTCCCTCGTGCATGTGTTAGAATATTTTCTTTATGTTTTACTGTGGAGAATTTGACTATAATGTGCCCTGGTGAAGAGCTTTTCTGGTCATGTCTATTAGGAGTTCTATATACTTCCTCTACTTGGATGTCACTTTCTTTCTCCAAATTCTGGAAGTTTTCTGCAATTATTTCACTATAAAGGCCTTGTAATCCATTCTCTCTTTCCACAACCTCAGGAACTCCTAAGAGCCATATGTTGGGTTGTTTGATAGTATCCCATAAGTCCACAGCACTATTTTCTGGTTTTCTTATTTCTTCTTTTTTTGGGGGAGTCTTACTTTAAAATTTCCAGTGACTTGTCTACTTTTTTTTTTTAAAGATTTATTTATTTACTTGAAAAGCAGAGTTACAGACAGAGATGGGGCGAGAGAGAAAAAAAGGTCTTCCATCTGCTAGTTCACTCCCCAAGCAGCCACAATGGCCAGAGCTGGGCCTATCTGAAGCCAGGAGCCAAGACCTTCTTCTGGGTCTCCCACATAGGTAGAGGGGTCCAAGCCCTTGGGCCATTTGTCACTGTTTCCCAGGCCGTAGCAGAGAGCTGGATCAGAAGAGGTGTGGCTGGGACCTGAGCCAACACTCATATGGGATGCTGGCACCACAGGTGGAGGCTTAGCCTTCTGCGCAACAGTGCTGGCCTCTCAGTGATTTGTCTGCTAACTTGGATATTCTTTGTCTGCCCCACTGAGTCTGTTGTTAAGGCTTTCCACTATATTTTTTATTTGTTCTATTGAATTTCTCATTTCCAATATTTTGTTTTGATTTATCTTTAAAATCTAATTTCGTGGGAAAATTTTTCATTCATGTCATGCACAGATTTCTTTAGTTTGTGGATTTGCTTCTGATTACTTTTAAGAAATCCTATGATCAATTTTTAAAATTCCATTTCAGGCATTTCTTCAATCTCTTCATCTTCACATTCTAGTACTGAAGTGTTGTTTTCTTTTGTGTGTGTCATGTTGTCTTCCTTATTCTTTTTTTTTTTTTTAAAGATTTGTTTATTTGAAAGTCAGAGCTACAGAGAGGCAGAGGCAGAAAGAGACAAGAGATAGAGAGGTCTTCCGTCTGTTGATTCACTCTCCAGATTTCCGTAACGGCTGGAGCTGCCCCAATCTGGTGCCAGGAGCCAGGAGCTTCTTCTAGGTCTCCCATTCGGGTGCAGGGGCCCAAGGACTGGGGCCATTTTCCACTGCTTCTCCAGGCCATAGCAGAGAGCAGGATTGGAAATGGAGCAGCCAGGACTTGAATTGGTACCCACACGGTATGCCGGCACTGCAGACGGCTGCTTTACCTGCCTTGCCACAGTGCCGGCCCCTTCTATATTCTTGTTTCTTGAGTTGCTGTGCTTATTATTAGGCATTTGTGGAGATACTTATGAGTATTTTTTCCCCTGTGTTTGCTTTTATCTTTGGACTATGTCTCTGTGGCTTAGTGGAGTTTCTGATCTTTCAGTGATTCCCAGAGGTGTGTGCTAAGTGTGGCCAGGGAGCTGTGTTCAGTGCTCCAGGGTAAAGGGAATGTCCCAGGTGACACCCAAGTTGGGCATGGTAAATTCTCTCTCTCTTTTTTAATCATAGGGGAAGTTTGTTCTGCTTTGTTGGCATACTTATGCTTACCTCCTATCCTCAGAGGAGATCAATACCTGGTCGCTAGCCCCAGTGAGAACAATATTCATCCATGTTGCCACAAGAACCACACAAAGGATCTGTGCATTCCTTGGTCTGAGCATGGTTCCTGCAGTAATGGCCCTTACCAGGGAATCAGGGAGCCCCGAGTGTGTGGAGCCTCCCACAATGACTGTCAAAAGTCTGACGACACCCTGCACCCTCTCATGCAGCAACAGTGTTTCCTCAGCCCCAGCACACAAGCCTCCCACTGTCATGAGCACCCAGCCTCCTGTCAGTGCTCCCAGGCAGACTCAGGTGTCTCTTTTTGGCTGGTGGCTGGCTGCACGAACATGAGCTGGTGCAGCTCTTATGTATGTCCAATGTGGTATGCACTGTCTCTTGGCTAGTTATAGGACACTGGTGCTGGGTGGTTGGGGAGAGAGGAATGTGCCCCCCCCCCCTTTAAACTCTGGGTTGGCAGGTACACTGTCCCCCCAAGTTTCCAAGCCAGGAACCCTCATGCCAGGCTCTTCTCATAGCTTGATCTCCAGTGGCTTGGGCTGTTGCAGTCTGGTCTCATCCCAGTCCAAAGCTGGGTTGAGACTCTGGGCTGCTGGAGTTCTGAGTTGTGTGCATCCACACCCTCCATGTAGGTCCACAGTGCCCCTCTAATTTGTATGGAGTGTCCTCTGGAGCTTTCTCTCTAACTTTTAAGTGAACTACACTCTCTCCACTTTTTAGAAAGTATCTTCCCCTAGACTAGAGCTGTAAGCTCCCCCCCTATTCTGCCATCTCCCTGTAGCACAGAATTTAACAGAAAATATTATTGCATGGGTTTCGTTTTTTTGTTATTGCCTATTATAGTACACAGCCCATATCAAGCATCCTGAAAATGTTAATGTTGAACTAAAAAAAAAAACACAACACAAAACTAGCATAATGGGAAGATGGATTAAGTGGAGTGGGCAGTGAAAATTAAATAAGAAAAAGCAAAGTGAAGGCATGAAAAAATGTTTAATGGTGTGTCATAGGATAACTACTGAAAGGAAAAGTAGAACAAACTAAAACAGCAAGAGGAAGTACAGCACCTTAGGTAAGAAGGGTGTGGGGGCAGAGAGAAGCTGGAGAGGTAATTCGCACAATAATCTCCACTCGGTGGTTCTTAGGTTTCGCCATTCATTGGGAACACCCGGGGAGTTTTCAGAACTGCTGAGGCCTGGGTGCTATCCCCACCAAGTCTGATTTGATTAGTATGGTGGGGGTTCTGGACAGGTAGGTTTTCAATAGCTCCCTAGATAATTCTGATGTGCAGCCAGGGGTGAAAGCCAATGTGCAACAAAAGGAATTGCAGGGCAGTAAAAGCTTCTTAGTGTCATCTTCAGGGGATCAGGCGAAGGTGTCATCTGCGCCATTGGGCTCTGCTGGTCTGTTGCTCCTTGTCCCTTCTCTCTGGCTGATGTGGACCCCAGGAGCTCTCCTGCCTGGTGACTGTTCACTGCTGGCCACTTCCAAACCAGAGGGTGTAGGATCTACTTAGGTCTGCATCAACCATCCCCCTGTTCTCCTGACCACCTGTAATTGTGCATCCTGGCCTTCTGGGTCCCTCTGGGAAGAGTGAAATGGGCAAAGTTTGTGCTCTTTTTTCCTTCTCCTAATCCTGCCCTTGTCTTCCAGATCCAATTCTGTTCTATCCAGCTTGCTTTTGAAAGGCAGCATTCAACCAGGGGAGCCCAGCAGCTGTGATTCCTGACACCGGGCAGCACATCACTGTGTGTGGCAGGGAATGCAGGCCATGGGGCTCCATCCATAGAGTAATGGGAACTTTGGTTTCCTTTCCCTCTTGCCCTCCCTTCTCACCTCTCTTTGTCCCCCCCCCCCCACCTTTTTGTATTTTTGTAAAAAATATGTTTATTTATTTATTTATTTGAAAGGTAGAGTTACAGACAGTGAGAGGGAGAGACAGAGAGAAAGGTCTTCCTTCCGTTGGTTCACTCCCCAAATGGCCGCCACGGCCTGCGCTGCACCGATCTGAAGCCAGGAGCCAGGAGCTTCTTCCTAGTCTCCCATGTGGGTACAGGGGCCCAAGGACTTGGGCCATCTTCTACTGCTATCCCAGCCACAGCAGAGAGCTGGATTGGAAGAGAAGCAGCCAGGACTAGAACTGGCGCCCATATAGGATGCTGGCGTTGCAGGCGGAGGTAATCCCCAGGCTCACAGAAGATCCCAGGGATCCAAGGAGAGCTTCCTCTAAGATTGAAGTGTGTCCATTTTCCTGAAGTGGCCAGCTGTTTTTGAAGGGAGGTGGATTCCCTTCTGCTCTCCCAGAATTGCTGGCTTCAAGGAGAAGATTTGCTGCCACAGAGAGAGTTGCAGGTAGAATGTGAAATTATTGCTGTTTCTGTAAGTCCTCTTTGATGTGCCATGCTGGATGGGAGGCTGTGGGGCCTCACATAGAACAGGGAGAAGCCAGAACAGAGGCTTTCCTGTGGATAGCAGATTAATGGTGCGTCTTTGTTGTAAGAAGCCCATTTATAAAAAAATCAAAAACACAACAATGGGAATGTTCTGCTTCTGTACAACAATATCTCAATGGAGAGGAAATTCTGGAAAAAACCCGGATTGAGACCAGAAGGATAAGGAGCCTTTAAGCACCTCAATAGAAGTCCTCTCTCCCCCACAGCATTCTCTGCATAGAAGAAACAGCACCCTGCATCTTACTCCGCTAAAAGTGTAAAAAGGAATTTTGGCCAAGGGTCTTGGTTAGGAATAGGCTGGAGGGAGAATCAGAATACTTTTTTCTCCTCCTTTGGTGGTGGGACTTACGCAAAAGTAGAAGGTGGATGCTTTAGTGCTTATAGGGAGCTCAACTTCTGTAGCTGGAATTACACAGTTGCAGAATTAAGATCTTATCCCACAGATCTTATATTCTCCAATCTACCAGCTTTTGCCCAGGGCAGAGGTTGGTGACACAGCTGGGCTCTTACAGAACTTTAGGGAAACTCTCTGCTTTAACTCCCATAGGGAGCAAATAGAGACCCCTACCCTTAAATTACAGACAAGAGAGAATTACAGGAACCTCCTTGGGAGGGAGACCCCCATTGTACCTCAAGTGGAAGGGTGAAGGGACACATCTCTTCTGGGTGGGGCCCACAATGCCAGGGATGCAAGGGGAGGAGAGAAGACAGATGGAGGGAATGCTTCCTCTTCCCCTGGAACAGAGGTACTGTGGCTCTGGCCCTCAGTGCCAGGAGCTCCCACAGCCACTGAAAAAAATCTTCCATCATCCAGGTACCTGCCCATTCATAAGCTCTGAGCAAATGTGATTGCTTCTACTACATTTTGTTTTGCTTTGTTACAGATTGGGAGGAAAAAGGGATGAGGCTAAAAGGATGCCACAACGTGGAGTCAATGCTAACTGAGGAAAGAGTGGAGAGAGATGTGGCATCGCTGCAGGGTACTTTTGTGAAGATTAAAAAAAAAACAAGCTAGTCTTTAGGGTAGCTTTGGGGTCAAGAAGAAAAGAGTTTCTCAGCCCATTAAGTGGGAAAGTATTTAAGCAGGATCTTGGACCCACAGCAGTTTGTCCTATTGTCCCAGGACCCTCATCGAAGCATACCCGCTGCTGCCCCCTTGCCAAGACCTGTGTATCTAGGACTTGTGGGTGACTGTGTGGGATTTATGGCAAGTATTTGCTGATGAGTAGGGACAGACAGATGAGAAAGGATGGGAGCAAGAACAATTATTTATAACACCCTGCGTGGAGATGCCATGGGTAAAAGTAGTTGTTTTATCATTGCCATTGTACTGCTGTGTTAAAGCGAAGTTTGGAATGCAAGTGCTGTTATGTGCATTATATATATGACAAGTTAAAGGGCTGAGCTCTTAACATTGAGCTATGTAATGAATACTTAGCATGAGAGAATGAAAAGATTACTGAATAGGAGTACCCGCTATCCAGTTGGCAAGACTTTAATTGCAAAATTGTCTGAGAGTTAGCACATGTGAATGACTGAGTAGTGACTGCAGGGACTTGGAAAGTTACCAAAGGAGGTCAATGGAAGAAACTCCTGCAGCAAGGCTGCCCTTGTGTGATGCACAGTCTCAGCTTCGATCACAGTGAAACAACTCCGTGACGGAAATCACTGACATGACAAAGCTCATGGTATCAATCAAGCCCAACAGAAACATCCAGACACGATGAGAAACCAAGGATGCTGGGGCTGCTGTTGTGGTGCAGTGGGTTGAGTTGCTGCTGGTGATGCCCCATCCCATGTAGGGGTGCCAGTTAGAGTTCCTGCTGCTCTGGTTCGGATCTAGCTTCCTGTTAATGCACCTGGAAAGGTAGAGGATGATGGCTCAAGTACTTGGGTTGCTGCTGCCCCTGTGAGAGACCTGGATGGGGTTCCTGACTCTTAGCTTTGGCCCAGTCCAGCCCTGGCTGTTGCAGCCATTTGGAGAGTGAACAAGCAGATGAAAGATCTCTCTTTCTCTTTCAGATAAATACATAGATCTTTAAAAAACAATAAACCATGGTGATGAACAACAAACGATGGGTATGGAATGACCCCTGCCAGGGAGAAGGACTAGAATAGCCCAGGGAAAGGGGTTTTGGAAGACTCACCTGATGATTTTCTCTTTCCATCAGAACACTTAAAAAAAACAAACAAACAAGTGGCAGCTCAAGTCCAAGATTGGAGATCCAGAGTTTGAGCTAAGAGTTAGTAGGTCAGGGCCTGGTATTGTGGCATAGTGGGTAAAGATGCTGCCTGTGATGCTGGCATCCCTTAAGTGTACTAGTTCATGTCCTGGCTGCTCCACTTCCTATCCATTTCTCTGCTAATGGCCTAGGGAAAGTAGTGAAAGATGGTCCAAGTATTTGGACTCCTGCCGCCCAAGAGAGACCCAAGAGAAGACCTGGCTTCTGACTTTTTACTGGCCCAGTCCAGGATGTTGCAGCCATCTGGGGAGTGAGCCAATAGATGGGAGATTCTCTCTCTCCCTAATTCTGACTTTCAAATAAAAAAGTAAACCTTTAGGGAAAAAAAGACTCAGAAGGTCAGAATAACTGTTGCTTTTGCTCACCGATCTACTGTGTTTGCATTAGCTCAATGTGGTTGAACTGGACAGCATGCCAAATGACCAGCAGAAAATCCAATGCCACTGTCCACCCTGAGGACCCTGGGTTAATAACTATTATAGCAAAAACTATATGTTTATCTAGGGAAGTGTGACAGAAAGGAACACTAGCAGAAAAAGAAAATGTAGCTTAAAAGATCATCCAAAGCAGTTGAAAAATGTATTTGTGAAGAAGAGACACATTCCCAAAAGGCTTCTTCTTATTTTGATTGGTTAAACTCTAAGCTTCAAGTATGTGTAGTCATGCACCATGTAATAACATTTTGACCAGCAATGGACGATATATATGGCAGCAATCCAATAAGATTATATTGCCCTGGGGGCTAGTGCTGTGGCACAGCAGGTTAAAGCCCCAGCCTGAAGCACCAGCATCCCATATGGGCACCTGTTCGAGTCCTGGCTGCTCCTATTCCAATCCAACTCTCTGCTATGGCCTGGGAAAGCAGTGGAAGATGGCCTAAGTTCTTGGGCCCCTGCACCCGCAATGGGGACCCCGAAGAATGGCTCCTGGCTTTAGATCGGCTCAGCTCTGCCTGTTGCAACCATTTGGGAAGTGAACCAGTGATGGAAGATCTCTCTCTCTCTGTGTCTCTACCTCTCTCTGTAACTCTGCCTTTCAAATAAGTAAAATAAATCTTTAAAAAAAGAAATTATATTACTTAGCGATGTCATAGTCATCTTCATTTGTAGAAATACATTCTATGACTGCACAACAATGAAGTTGCCAAAAAACATGTTTCTCAGCATACAGCTTGTGACTGTGTGTGGAGATTAAGAACATATATTTTTAAGGGCAACCAGGAGGCAAAAAATAAACAACCTTATACGTCCTGAATGAGTTGTGTACAGGGGAGTGTGTCTTCAATGTAAACAGGGCTCCTTATGTGGCCGTGGGGGATCTTGGCTCACTGAGAGAGATCAAGGGCAAAATTTTCTCTAGACAATTCACTATTTCTTAGGTCCTGTCAGTCCTCTTTTCTTCTAAGGACATAAAAAACCTGGCTGATTTTGACTGGCAGAAGAGGCGTTGGGAGAGTCTTGTGAAAGAACAGGATCAAAATTCAGCGCAAGGACCAGAAGTGCAATTGCCACGTGCTATTATTAGAACTGCTGGTGAAACATTTTTCTGCCATCCAGGGATTTTTCTTCTCTTCCTTGACCTTTTAGTTGGCCCTGAATCCAAATGGAGGAGTCTGCATCATGATGCTGGATTGCTACTCTGGTTGGGGGGAGAGTTTTAGGCAAGGCCCTAGTTGACCTCTTCTTGTCTTTTCATTGTGGAGCAGGGAGCAGATCCAAATGAAGACTACTGTGAAGAGGAAGTCATCCTTGACGGTAGCACGTGAGCATCACCAGATGGGGTGTGGGAACACAGGCAATTTATAAAATCTTTGTAGCAGCTTCTGCAACCACAGGGGATGGTATTGGCTTGGTTTAACATTTTTAAACTTAAGTATTCACCTCATGCCAATGTGTATAGCTGTAGCTCTCATTTGAGGTTGTTCATTTAGAAATAAACAAGGATGAGGAATTATTTCTTTAAATAAAATATTCTGTTTCGTTACATCTGTGTCTTAGTGATCCCTAAAGCAGAAATTCAGCTCAAACATTAAATTCAATAATCATGTATTAAACACGTACCATGCAAGGCACTGTGGAAACTGAAGATGAAGTAGCCAAGCGTCCTTGCTTTCAAGGGATTGATAAATTAGGAGGATAGTGGAATTAGCCAAACAATCACAGTAAAAAAAGAGAATGTATTAGGTTGGCATTGGGGTGAAGTTGGTTAAACTGATGTTTGCAATACCAGCATCCCATATGAATACCTAGTCTAGTCCTGGCTGTTCCACTTCAAATCCGGCTGCCTACCAATAAGCCAGAGGTAGCAGCAGAAAGTGGCCCAAGTACTTGGGTTCCTATCACCCATGTGGAGGACCCAGATGGAGTTCATGCTCCTGCTTCAGCCTTGTCCAGTCGCTGGCAATTGTGGCCATTTGGGGAGTGAACAAACAGATGGAAGGTCCCCCTCTTCCTGTCTATGCCTCTCTTTCTCTAACTCTGCCTTTCAAACAAACAAACAATCTCTTTTAAAAAGAGAGAAAGCATACAAAATAACTTGAGAGCTAAGTATTAAGGTGGTTCAGTTGGTGGGAGGAGATTAGATCCTCAAAGGTGTGTTTTGCATTGGAGATGCAAATTTGGAAGTTATGAGCACATATGTGAGGTTTAATGCTGTGAAAATAACTGAGATCACCTAGGGAGAGACAGAAAAGAGAAATAACTAGGCAACTGCTATGGGATTTAGAAACCAGATAGAGGGGGAAGAACCAGAAAAGGGGACTGGAGGGAGGAGGAAGGGAATAACGGAGAAGAAAATCACCAATGTGTGGCATCTCAGAAGCTACGTATGGAAGTGTTTCAAGAAGGAAGGGGTGACCAACAGTTTAGAACAACTGGGAGGTTGTGTGTATGATTGTCAGCCATTGACCTGTGTGTCTGTCGTATGTCCTCATTTTAAGCAGGTAAGTCCTCAAGAGCGATGTCCAGGTCTGTTTGGCTCATGGTCTGAACTCAATGCCTGGAACAGTATTTGCTATGAAATAGGACTCCATGAATACTTGTTGCATAAAGAAAGGAAGGAACAAAAGCCAGTCTGCGGTATTTATACTTAATTCAGTAGGCAGAGTAGGATCTGAATAGTGTTTTTAGATTCCTGATATGGAATTTGGTCTTATCAAAAACTAAATAAGCCTCCTTTTGGAGACCTCTATAGACCTGTTGGCCTTATACATATGTCCTCTTAACATCATTAGGTGTCCTTTAATCTGAATATACAGAAATGAGGGAACAGCAAGGATCTAGCTGGTGGATTCTCCTATAATCCTTTAGAACAGTATTTGCCACCAGAATCTTGTGAGATATTAATGGTCATTCCAGTACAAAAAGGATTCTATAATACCAATTTTGGTAGAAGTAGGTATCTTTACAACAGGGGTTCTCAGGGCATATAGTACGGTAGTAAGAACTGGGAATATTAAGAGTGCTGTAGCAATATTAGTGCCTGCCAAATGATAGAACCATCAAATTCTTTTAACTTGCACTTCAAGGGTTGAACATTTGAGGGACCATGAACAATTTTCAGAAGAAAATGTCATACCAAATTCCTTTTTAGTGGACGTCAGGAGAAAATTTTCCATGATGGAGACAACTTACATGGGTGGAGTCAAAGGGTGTGCTAGGCTGTAATTATTGTTCTGAGATCTGTAATTGCTCCTCCATGTAACAGGACTGCCAATCCCTGCCCATTGCTCTGGGTCTTGCAGAGCTTTCTGTGGGAGGGGTAGGAGTCCCTGCCCATGGATTGTGGGCTTGGCCATGGAAAAGCTTTGGCCAATGTCAGTGGATGTGAATGATGCCACGTCTGAGCAGAAGCTTTAAGCAACATCTTGAGCTTCTGCCAACAGCTCTCTCTCTATTCTTTTTCCCTGTGCCATAAAACAGCATGTCCCAAATCTTTCAGCCTGGGCTCTGGAATGAGAAGACACAGGGAGCAGAGCTTAGCAGCCACCTTGTAGCTACAAACTTACAGTAAAAGCAAGAGCAAGAAGTAAATGTTCTCTGTCGGGAACCATTAAGATGCTGGCATTATCTCTCACTACAGCAGAGCTGACTAATATGCAGAGGAAAATGTGGAAGGCTGGTGTGAATTTGGCAGCTGTTTCCTTCCAGAGCTCTCAGAAGAGATGCAACTCTAGAGGAGATGCAGAAAACAGAGTCAGAATGGCTCCACTTCCAGCTGGGTTTTTTTTTTATACTTCACAAGAGAAAAGTCTTATTCTTGCTTTGACTGAAAACAATTCCATGAGCAGAAACAATCTAGCCTGGATACAGATTTATAGACCTAGTGTTGGCTAGAAGGTGCTGGCATAGAATAGTCTTTCACATCGAATGGAATCAAAGAACACGCTTAATCCTCTCTCCGGGTCTCCTCTCTGTTTCCACTTGCAGAACTGGGGAAGGTTGACTCCAGTAGGAGCAAATGCTGGGAAATCCCAGAGGTTTGGGACAACTCTTTAATAAGAACACTTGAAGGGTGTGATCACTCTTCATGGAAATAACGCTCTTCTCTTCTTCTCCCTTTCCCTCTCTGCTTTTCTTAATTCTTTTATCTTCTCAATCCAGACCACAGCCGTTTTAGCTGATCTGTTTTGTGGTGTGTACAACAACAGCATTTTGGAATTTCTAAGCTTTCCTTGGCAGGGAGTTAGCTACACCCTGTGGTGAAGGAGCCCCTATGAATGTTGTGACGTGCGCTCTCTTCCCCACAAGAGAACTGGATAGTGTCTGGGCTAAGGCTCAGTATTTTTCCATCAAATTTCAGTTTATTGAACTATGAATTTCATGGCCGAATATGAGTGTGTGTGTGTGTGTGTGTGTGTGTGTGTGACTGTTGAGGAACCTCATTTTCTTTCCTGGGTTATCTTAAAGAACTTCCAAACATGTATTTGGTAGAGGAAGTGTCTTCTCTGTTATAAGCTCATGCCTCTTCTCCTGAGAAGCCTTCCCCAGCTCTAGACTTGCTTCTCTATGTCCTCACTACCACTTATTCCTTCCTTTGTTAGTACACCTCTAACTTCGTGTCAGTTTCTCCCACTAGAAAGAGCACCTGGAGGACAGGATTGAGCTCTGATCATTTTTGTAGCTCAGCATGTGGCGCAGCACCAGGAACATTGTACGTGCTCAGTACATATTTGAGGGATGAGGACACACTTCCCTGTAATTGTGGACTTGTGTGTTTAATAATATAGCTACTGAAAATAGCCACACAAAGTAAAATATGCCAAAAGGGCTTATCATAAGCCCAGCTAGGAGTTACTGAGAAAATAATAATCATATCGGGCCCCCTTGATTTTCTTATGGGCAGCTAGACTGTGTGGGGTGTGTTTTACTTACCTGTTCAGGGCCCCTCTGTGGGAATTGGCTCAGACCTACAGTGGATTCTCTGAGCTTCCTCAGTTGTCCAGTGCAAGCAAAAATAGATTCCTTATTTTAAATGTTTATTTGAAAAGGAGAGAGGAGAGGAGAGGGAGAGAGGGAGAGAGGGTGAGAGGGAGAGAGAGAGAGGGAGATGGAGAGAGAGAGAGAGGGAGATGGGGAGAGAGTGAGGGAGAGAGATAGAGATAGAGATAGAGAGAATTTTAATTTGATGATTTATTGCTCAAATGGCCACAACATTCAGGGCTGGGCCAGGCTGGTACCAGGATCCAGGAACCAGGAACTCCATCTTAGTCTCACACATGGGTGGCAGTGGCTCAAGCACTTGAGTCATCTTTCATTGCCTTCTCAGGTGCATTGGCAGGAAGCTAGATCAGAAGTGGAGCAACTGGGACTTGAACTGGAGCTCTGATATAGGATGTCACAAGCTGATGTCAGAGGCAATGGCTTAATCTAGTATGCCATAATAATGACCCCAAGAGTAGACTTTTGAGTTTGCTAGGCAGAATGATTGGAAATCAGTGGCCTCCACCATAAACCCCAACTCAGGGTGACTTTGGGGTCTCTGAAGCCATTCAAAAGTCAGAATATGGCAAGACTTGAGGTCTTACTGCAGTTTGTGACAGAGACCAAATTTTGGGACGTCCTAGAATATGGAAGATGCATTCATTTATTCATACAAATACATTTATGCAATTGTTAGATTCAATGATAAACAAAAAGCTAATATGGCCCTTGATCTCCAAGGGCTTACAAACTATTGAGAAAATAGACTTTACTAAATTAATGAAATATTACTACAAATTGATACATGACAACATTATTAAAAACTCAAATAAACTTATACATGTGGGGAGATCTCAAGATGCCTATGAGGAGTTGATGCACAGACTTTGATGCAAAGTACAAGCATTTGTTAAACAAGTGACAAAGATATGTGAGAAGTGTTACATAGGGAAGAAACAACGTATGCAAAGGCCCTGGGATAGAAGGATGATAGAAGGATGGGATAGAAGGCATATTTGACAGGAACATGGAAAATGAAGGAGGGGGTTAAGATGCACGGCAAGGCAGTTGAAGAGGGGGTCAGATTATGCAGGGTGTTAGATGCTATTTTAAGAATTTTGGCCTTTCATCTATAAGTGATGAAAGATTTTAAGTGAGAGGTATGACATGGTCACATGCATCCTGAAGAGATCACTCTGGCTGCTCTAGGGAGGGCATATCGGAGGTAGCAGAGGCCACATAGGTTACTCAGAATTCAGGGATAATTTAAAGGAGGTTTGGATCAGGATGGTGGTAGTGGAGGGTGGAGAACAGTGGATGGATCTGAGGTGATGATGTTGTTAACTGAGATAGAGGGCCTTTGAAAAGTAGTGTATTTTCTAGGAAGATCTTAATTTAAGTCTTGGAGTTGAGTTCCTTTGAGACATTTAAGTAGAAAGGTTGAACAGTTGGGTGAATCCATAGGAATTAATTCATATATTCAACACAAATTTATTGACTACCCACTACACATTAGTCAGTATGTTAAAATTGTATGGGACAAAAAAGTACATTGAACTTGGATTCTACTCTCAAGGAGTTTAAAATTTATTAGATAGTCATGATGAATGATTAGACATGAGAGTTATGTTCAAATATTTGAATATATAAAGGTGAAAGGCATAAAAATACAAAGATATGAAGTTATCAGGAGGCAGATCTTTATTTTAAATAGGAAATATCTTTTTTGAAAGATTTATTTATTTATTTGAAAGTCAGAGTTACACAGAGAGAGAAGGCGAGGCAGAGAGAAAGTGAGAGAGGTGTTCCATCTGCTGGTTCACTCCCCAGTTGGCCACAGTAGTCAGAACTGTGCAGATCTGAAGCCAGGAGCCAGGAGCTTCCTCCAGGTCTCCCACGCAGGTGCAGGAGCATAAGGATTTGGGCCATCTTCTACTGCTTTCCCAGGCCACAGCAGAGAGCTGGATCGGAAGTAGAGCAACTGGGACACAAACTGGTGCCCATATGGGATGCCGGCACAGGAAATACTTTTTTAAAAGTAAGAACTTTCATTGAAAATATTTGAATTCATATTGGATGATCATTTGTTCCATTAATAGTTAATGAACATGTAATTAAATGTAGGGATTCTTGCTTGACCTTTATGGTCCCTTCTGGCCTTCAAATTCAATGATTCTCATTTTCTGTTTTAAGTCTTAATTGCTCAGAATGAAAGTCATGACTTTGATTGAGTCCATTTTCTTTTTCGGACTCCACCCATATACTCCCTGGCCATTTTGAAGATGCTATAATGAGTCTGGTCTTTCTAGCTCTGATGCCTTCAGAATATACAATGTGTCTTGTGATAGAAATGATATTATCTTCATTGGCTGTCTGTGGCCTCGTCTGAGGCAGAGGAGAGGCATACTGACATGATTTCAGATTCCCTACTTTTGTCTTTCCCCTCACCTGTAACCATGGTTCTACAATGCAGGATGACACAGTCCCTTCCTTTGGGCATTCAGATTGGAATCTCTTATTTCAAGCCATACAGAATGCCTGTGATTTCCACTACTTGGGAGCCTTCATGAAGTGATGTACCAATAACCTTATCCTGTTAGTTGAACCCAGACTTGTTTACAGGGTGGGCAGACATTCTCTGGGATTTCTCTTCACTGCACTCAATTCTTTCAAATGAGCTCTTTTAATCACAGATTAAAATCACAGAAAGCAGAACAATGGAGGCCATAGTAACATGAATTTAGCTAAGGCTCCCTTGCTTTTACCAGTGGAGTACATGAACAATACAAAAACAATAGCTGATGTTTATGTCATTAATTTGGCTTTGTGATTCTGCAGAAGCACTTAGTCCATGCATGTCCAAATCATGCACTTTCAGAGCCTTGTCCCCCACCTAAGTCAGAGGCCTCCATTGTTATTATGAAAATTTTCATCAATTACCTCCAATAAGCTCAGAGTTACTTAATTTTCTTCTTTAATCTTAATTCCTGTCTGTTTTCTTTTTCATTGTTTTGTGCCCAGACTTTCTCAGATGGTTGCTGGGCAGTTGGGCTGCTTTCTTCCAGACGTTTCTTCTCCCTGATTACTTGCTCAATTTTTTTTTTGTGCTCAGCCATGCCCACTTCAGATTCTGAGTTTCCCTAGCCCAACATGGATCAGAACTTCGTGTCCTCATCCCTCCTGCAAGGAAATGAGACCATTAGAGACACACACTCTCTTCTCCTGTCCAATCAGACTTAGACGCTAAGGATTCATGCTCTTTTTTCTAGCATGGTTTTGAGTTGAGGGTAAGTGGTACAATTCCATAAAACTGTGATCAAAAGTACACTGATGGGGCTGGCGCTGTGGTGTAGGAGGTAAAGCTGCTGCCTTCAGTGTCAGCATCCCATATGGGTACCAGTTCGTGTCCCGGCTGCTCCACTTCCAATCCAGCTCTCTGCTATGGCCTGGGAAAGCAGTGGAAGATGGCCCCAGTCCTTGGGCCCCTGCATTCATATGGGAGACCTGGAAGAAGCTCCTGGCTCCTAGCTTTGGATCGGTGCAGCTCCAGCTGTTGTGGCCAATTGGGGAGTGAACCATTGGATGGAAGACCTCTCTCTCTCTCTGCCTCTCCTCTCTCTGTGTGACTCTAACTTTCAAATAAATAAATCTTTAAAAAAAGTACATTGACTCAATAAACATTAATTCATTTCCTAAATACCTAGTGGATAAATGAGAATGATCATATCTAAAATTTATGTTATTCTCTGAAGGGACGAGAGAACTTCCACTTTGCTTATGGCCTTGTCTGTAGATTCAAAAGTCTCCCAGAGCCTTGGCAGCTCATGTCAAGAGCCTCGGGTGGTCACTGACATCATACATAAGAGTGTTAATTGTTAAATTAACAACAGGAGTCACTGTGTACTTCCCATGCAGGACCTCTGTCCTTAATGAGTTGTATTATGAGAATTAACTGTAAAACTTGTTCTCAAGTTTTTGTTCTCAAGTGTGTGTGTGAGTATGTGTGCAAATTGTTGAAATCTTTTCTTAGTATAGAGTTGGTCTTCTGTGTATAAAGTTAATTGAAAATGAATCTTAATGGAGAATGGGACTGGGAATGGGAGAGGGAGGAGGAGGTGGGGTGGGAGGGTGGGTGTGGTGGGAAGAATCCCTATACTCCTGAAGTAGTACTTAAGAAATTTGTACTCCTTAAATAAAAGGTTTCTTTGGGAAAAAAGTATTTATGTGAAAAAAATAAAGTAAAAATAATAAAATTTATGTTATACCTTCTTCCAAGAAGCATTCAAGGACACAGTATCACCCTAATAAGAATATTTATTATATTAGTAACACAAATAATCTATAGCTGATTTTGGGATGACTGATTGCTTATCAGTAAATCTCACACCTGGTTGCACATCAGAATTGCTTTGGGAGATCTTTATACATATGAATTCTTGGATTGCATTTGGGAAAGACTGATTTATATTTTTCAACCTCTATGAAAAATTTTCAATAATAATGGTTGCTGTGGTTTGAATGTGTCCTCCAAAGTTCACGTGTTAGAAACTTAATTCTCAGTGCAGAAGTGTTACGATGTTGCACCTTCCAGAGGTGACTAGGTCATGAGAGCTCTGCCCTTGTGAATGATGAATGCTGATGTTGCAGGAGGAGTTCCTGATTAAAGGCTGAGTTTGACCCCATTCATTCTCTTGCCATGTGTGCCATCTCATGCCCTTCCACCTTCTGCCATGGGAGGGCGCACCATGAAGGCCCTGGCCAGATGTGGGCTCCTCAGTCACGGACTTTCCAGTCTCCAGAACTGTCAGAAACAGATTTATTTCTCTAATAAATTACCAAGTCTGTGGTATTCTGTTATAGCAACACAACATGGATTACGATAATGCATTCCTAGACAAGCTTCTCAAACCTTAATGAGCATATGGTTCACTGGAAAATACTGCTAAAATGCAGATGCTGAGTCAGTTGACGAGGGTGATGCAGGGGACTTCATCTGAAAAACTTTGGATGATGCTGATGCTGTTGGTCTGGAGAGCGCTTGGAATAACATGGTCTTAGATCAGTGGTTTTCAATCCCAAGGGAGGGGAGGGGAGGAGAGGGAGATTGAATTACCTGGGGAGCCAGAGATCCAACCCTCACCAATTCAATCAAAATCTCTGGGGAAGAAAAATAAATCTCCGGGGATATGTCTCAGGAATTAAGGTTTTCTTTTTTTTAAGATTTATTTATTTATTTGAAAGTTAGAGTTACACACAGAGAGAAGGAGAAGCAGAGAGAGAGAGAGAGAGAGAGAGAGAGAGAGAGAGAGAGAGTTCTTCATCTGCTGGTTCACTCCCCAGTTGGCCACAATGGCCAGAGCTGTGCTGAACCGAAGCCAGGAGCCAGGAGCTTCCTCCAGGTCTCCCACGCGGGTGTAGGAGCCAAAGGACTTGTATTTTCAAGGGTGATTCAAATATGCAGATGGACTTGAGAACCACGGCTCTATAGATGTCTTCATCATATCCAATGCCCATTTCTCCATAGCCAGAGCAGGAAAACCTGGGTGTTAAAGAATCTATAGCTCCTCTTTGACTTACAGCAGAATTTCTCAAAGCATGTTCTGGGGCCACCTGCATCACAGTCTCCTAGAACACTTATTTTAAATACACATTCCTGGACCTGCCATCAGCAAGATTGAATTAGAATCTTTACAGCCAAAGCTCAAAAATCTGTATTGGGAGCAATCTCTCCAGTGCTTTGCATGAGCAATAAAGTTTGAGAAACATGGGCATAAAATCTCTTTAGCCTGTGGCCAGAGGTCTCTAAACAAGTTGGTAAGTTGTTCAAAACCAGAGTTTAAAAAGGTGTCTTTTTTTTTTTTTTTTTTTAGTTTGAAAGGCAGTGAGAAAAAGAGAGAGAGAGAGAGGGAGAGAGAGAGAAATCTTCCATATGTTTGTGCAATACCCAAGGATGGGTTAGCCCAAAGCCAAGAGCCAGGAGCTCCATCCAAGTCTCCCATGTGGGTAGGCAGGGACTCAAATAAATGAGGCATCACCTGCTGCTTCCTAGGATGTGCGTTAGCAGGAAGCTGGACTGCAAGTGGTGTAGCCAGGACCTGAACCACGCATTCTGATACATGATGTGGGTATTCCAAACAGTGGCTTAACCTGCTGGGCCACAACTCCCACAGCTGAGAATTTCTGAACCCTCTCATTCTCTGCTGTGTTGTGCTAATTCCCTGTGGTCTGTCCCCAATGATCTTCACTTCCTGGTATTCATGCTGTCATGTAATCCCCTCCCCCCTGAGTGTGGGTTGCACATATAACTTGATTCTACCAAATAGAACATGGCAAGAGCAATGGGATGCACTTTCCAAGATTAAGTTACAAAAATCCTGTGGCTTCCAACTTAGACACACTGTTTTCCTCAATGTCTGCTTTAGGGAAACTAGCTGCTGTTATGAGAGGCCCTGCACTTGCATGGGGGCTCAAGGCCTGCCAGCATGCACACGAGGGAGCTTGAAGCGACTCCTCTGCTATTTAAGTGCTAAGATGACCGCAGTCCCGGACAACACCTCACTTTCTGCCTCATGAGAAATTTGAGCCAGAGAACCTGACTAAGCCACACCTGGCGTTTTGACCCCCCATAATCTGTGAGATAATGAATGTTTCTTTAAGTCTCTTAAATTTTGAGATAATTTGCAATGACAGATAACTGGTATACCTACTTTCTTCTTCCTCCTTTCCCTTATCCAATTCTCCCTCTTTCAAGTCTCAGTTGTTCTGAGAAACTGTTCTTGTAGCGGCTGGTCCTTTAACTATAGAGTACTCTAAAGTCTGTAATAGCCATTGTCCTGTGGGATGTGGGTCTTGTATTTTTTGGTAAGCTTTAATTGTAATTTATAATGTTCTTTATTTTTAAAATATTTATTTATTTACCTACATAGGCAGAGAGAAAGAGAGAGAGAGAGAGAAAGAGAGAGAGAGATCTTTCATCCACTGGTTCACTCCTCGAATGACCACAATGGCTGGGGCTGGGCTAAGCTGAAACCAGGAGCCAAAAGTTCCATCTGGGTCTCCCACTTGGATAGCAAGGGCCCAAGCACTTGGGCCATATTCTGATGCCTTTCCATGTCTATTAGCAGGGAGCTGGATTAGATGTGGAGCAGCTGGGGTTTGAACTAATGCTCAGAGGGGATGCCAGCATAGTAGGAAGTGGCTTAATTCAGTGTGCCACAATCCCAGCCCCTCTAATGTTTTGTCTCTAAAAAATAAATTGTAACTACATTAATGAGAAAGAACTTGTCTTTGAACTTTTTCTATTCCCAGGCCTATCCCAATATCACGAATACAATAAACACTCTATAAATGTGTACTGAGCCTGGTAGTGCATGGGATGAATATTGAATAGAAAGCATCAGGAAAGCGGACTTTTAGTTGCAGTTTTTATATCCATGTCTACTCTGTGACCTAATTTTTAAGAGTTATTTATTTATTTGAAAGTCAGAGTTACACAGAGAGAGAAGAAGTAGAGAGAGAGAGAGAGAGAGAGAGAGAGGTCTTCCATCCGCTGGTTCACTCCTCAAACGGCCACAATAATAGGAGCTGAGCTGATCTGAAACCAGGAGCCAGGAGCTTCTTCTGGGTTTCCCACGCAGGTGCAGGGGCCCAAGGACTTGGGCTTTCCCAGGCCATAGCAGAGAGCTGGGTCGGAAGTGGAGCAGCTGGGACTCAAACCAGTGCCCCTATGGGATGCCGGCACTGCAGGTGGTGGCTTTACCCGGTACGCCACAGTGCTGGCCCCATGATTTGATTTTGATCGTATGTGGGGAGAGAATTCCAGGTAGATACCTGAGCAGTAGAATAAAGAGTTGTCAAGGTCAGCACTGTGGCATAGTGGGCTAAACTGCCTGTGGTGCTGGCATCCCATAAGGGCACTGATTCGAATCCTGGCTGCTCCACCTCCAATCCAGCTCCTTGCTGATGGCCTGGGGACACAGTAGTAGATGGCCTGTGGGAGAACTGGAAGAAGCTCCTGGCTTCTGGCTTCATGTCAGCCCAGCTCTGGCCATTACAGCCATTTGTGGAGTGAACCAGCAGATGGAAGACCTTTCTCTCTGTCTCTCCCTCTCTCTGTAACTCTGCCTTTCAAATAAATAAATAAATAGATAGATAGATAATTTTTTTAAAAAGAAAGAGTTGACTACTGAAACCAATAGGAATATTCTTTGATGAGAATTCAAGTTTCACATCTTCAAGCCCCCTGATATCAGTCTATTTAGTGGATTCTCCCAAGCCTTGACTCCCTATAGTCTCAAACTCTTTTGGTTTTCCTATTTCAACTTGAGACTAGGGATGGTATTTTTTTTTTTTTTATTCATTTGATTCATGACCAACTCCGAAATCCCACATTGCTACAATTTGTATTTGTCTCCAAGATTGCTGTCGGCAGCCAGCAGGAGAGAGGCCCATTTACCACCTCCGCCTCCCATCTCCATGGGTTCTCCGGACTCCTCTGCAGCTAAGGGAAGATGTAGAACATGCAATACCTGAAGTCGTTATGGAAACATGTCACAGATGACTCTATTCATCCTTACAGAGTAGAGTTGAAGCTTTGGAAATTTTGATTAGGAAGGTAATGGAAAACAATCCTTGCTTTATCTAGTTTATACACATGAATGCTTTCACAATAAAGACTCTGTAATGAGCTACAGCACTCCTGGTAGAAATTCTGTTAGTCTCAATCTGCCTCCACAATCGGAGGGCCTTTTCAGTATTGCAAGTTGGTGCTTTCAGCCAAGCATCTGTGAGAGACAGGTGCATGGCCTGCTGGTCTCCACATAAACCCTAACAGCCTCTTCTGTCCTCTCCAACTGATAAAGGAGGCCCTTCAGAACCAACTCAAAGATAAGGCCCTTGCCCTAACTCAGCTCCAGGCCTCTCTTATCAGACTTTGGGGTTATCAGGTGGCCTCATCTCAGATGTGGTGCACACTTGTAGCTCCCGATGGTCTATAATTGGATCTGCCACCTCCGGTTGAACCTACAGTTTCTGAAGGGGTCCGAAACGGGAACTGTAGCACTGTGGATATCAAATCCACAGTAGTAAGTCCTGTCATTTTTTGCTTTGCTTTTTGAATGTCAAGTATAAATTGGTTTTTTGAAGCATCAATTTCCCCATTGAACTTATTTCTTGAATTAGAATTGTTGTCTAGTTTGTACACAAAATCAGGGAGTTATCTTCATTCTTCTTATACCAGCTCATTTGACAGTTCTTCAGATCCCCTCCCGTTACACTGCAACGGAAGGTGGCAGACTCCCCAGCTGGAACAGTCAGAGTTTTGATGTCTGATTCAGAATTAGATCCAAGGACACCCCTGAAAGGAAAAGCCCATAGTCAGAGCAGCAGTGAAGAGCTTCCTCCATTCCAACGGGATGGGGTGTCAGACGCACACTCAGCAATGATTCACCCTGTTAGGTAAATTGCCCAGCGACACAGAGTAAAAAGCGCAGGGCCTTGTCCTTACCGGTACAGAAGAAGGTGAGGTGGAAGAGCGGCCAGGTCCGCAGCACGGCCTGCTGGATGACTGCGTAGGCTGGGGCTCTTGCTGCCCTTTCTGGATCGGCTGCAGTCTGCCTAGGGGAAGTCTTGTCTGGTACAAAGGTGGTTTGGTGTCCTCAGAGAGAGACGTGATGCACTGTAAGTTACAAGTTCGGTTGTTTATCCAACAAACCTGGGATAACTACTTCTTGTAGTCCTGATTCTGTTTGAAAGACACAGAGATGAACAAAATGTGACTCCTGCCTTCGAAGAGTTCAGTTTTTAGGAGAGACAGATACACAACAATTCACAAAGGAGTGCTAAGTTCCATAGAAGTACACAGAATGTTCTATAAGCACAGAGGAACGAGCCGCTTCTGCCTGGAATACTCAGAGCAGGGAACCCTGAATAGGAGCTCGTCAAACCTCATGTCCAGAGGGCTTTCCCGAGGGAGAGAGAACTTTGTGAGCAAAGGCACCAATACATGAAGAACATAATCTGCAAGCCATGGTCATTCTGCCTCCAAACGTCTCCTACGCACTGCCTGCAAACCTCTGATCTGTTGCCTTCTCCAATCTCACTTTCAGTCCTTCCCAACTCACACTCCATAACTCAGCCCCATAAAAATATTTGCAGGTTCAAAGATGTTCTGTAGTCTTTCCTACACCCCAGTTTTTTTTTTCTGGAAAGGCCTCCTGTTAATCACCTGGGGGAGGCTGGTCTCCCTGAACGTGCCGAGTCATAGCACACACTGCCTTTATTATAATTCTCTGTTAATGTGCTTGCTTTCTGCATTGGACTTTCATATTATTTATAATGGAAACTCTATTTTATTTACATTTGCATTCCTAGTGTCTAGTACAGAACTTGTCAATATTAGGAGATTAGCAGATGTTTGCTAGTCTAACCAGGATTTATTTATTTATTTCCTCCCTTCCTCCCTCCCTCCCTTTCTTCCTTCCTTTCTCTCTCTCAGATTTATTTATCTTAAAGCCAAAGTTAGAGAGCAGAAGAGAGAGAGAGAGAGAGAGAGAGAGAGAATCTTCCGTCTGCTGGTTCACTCCCCAGATGGCTACAAAAGCCAGGCAGGGCTGGGCCAGGCCAAAGCCAGGAGCCAGGAGCTGCATATGGGCCTCCCATGTGAGTGGCAGGATCCCAGACACTTGAGCTATCTTCTGCTGAATCTCCCAGGCCATTACAGGGAGCTGGATTAGAAGTGGAGCATTTGGGACACGAACTGGTGCCCATATGGGATGTCAGTATTGCAGGTGGCAGCTTTACTCGATATACTGCAATACCAGCCCCTCACCCCAAGAAGGATTTCTGATTGGAGCCCCCTGACTATCAGGGAGCCTAGAAGGCTGACTGCTCATCCAGCGAAGGCTGGGATTAGGAAAGGGCTTACCAGCAACCCAGACTACAGCTTGTGGACTTAGGCCCTCACTTCTTTTTGTAGGCATTGGAGAAGTCAGCACATTGTAGCAGCAAGGTAGCTCCCACCTGGGTAGAACCTGCTTGCAGTAGCACTGGCTTTGCAGATCTAATAGTCTATGATTTTTGAATCCTGCTTTGCAAATTACCAGTAGCTGGGCAAATTACATCTCTGAATCTTGATTTCCTCATTTGCAAATGGGATAATTCTAGTTAGCTCACAGGGATGCCGTGAGGTTGCAATGAGAGAACACACGTGAGACACTTATCCCTGTGCCAGGCACACAGCTTTCACAAGCCCATGACAGCTCGTTTCTTTGCCTCATCTCTTGTGCTTTGTGGGGCTGGGGGCTTGTGACTGTTCTCCTTCCCTTCCTGAGCCATAGTCACCAAGGGAGATAGAGAACCCATAATTTCGAGAATGGCACAGAATATTTCTGTGAAGGAAGAAGGTTTCTGCTGAGCTGTTATGCCAGCTGCAGGACTTTGGGTATGGAAATGGTTGAGCAGAGTGGAGCCATGTGAGAGATGTATGGGCAGTGTCAGTTTCTTCAATGCCCTTAGGCAAAGGTCTGTCTTTAGTAACTAAGGATGGAGGACACACAGAAGTTAGAGCCCCAGTATGAAGAAAAAACAGGAGCTTAAAAATCTGTACCATAGTGAGTCTATGCACTGTGCCGTAGTGGGCTACGCCTCTGCCTGTGGCACCGGCATCCCATAGGGGCACTGGGTCAAGTCCTAGCTGCTCTTCTTCCGATCCAGCTCTCTGCTTATAGCCAGATAAAGAAGTAGAAAATGGCCCAAGTTCTTGAGACCCTGCATCTACGTAGGAGACTCAGAAGAAGCTCCTGGCTCCTGGCTTTGGATGGGTCCAGCTCTGGCCATTGTGGCCCTTTGGGGAGTGAACCAGTGGATGGAAGTTCTTTTTCTCTGTCTCTCCCTCTGTCTGTAACTCTACCTCTTAAATAAATAAATAAATAACATCTTTAAAAAATTTAAAAAGACCCCACAACATGTCTGGCCTAGTAGCATTCTCTCTGATGGTCTCTGCCACCCTGGGGTGTCTGATATCAAACACTTACCCACAGGGTCACTTATATATTCATGGGAGAGAGTGACAGTGCTTCTGGTTTTCTCTCTACTTGGAGGTTTCAGGACCTATTTTGCTTTTGATCTGAGTATATATCCACTTTCCGTTAACCCTCTTAGAGTTCTTTGGGTTGAAAAAATAAAGATAAACTTAGTGAAGGAAAACCATTTCCTCACTCTCTTACTCATTACTCTCAGACTTCTCCCATAAAACTTTGGTAATTCAAAGTCAGACTGTGATGTGTGCCAATAATATATCTCTGTTTAGGCAGGGCCCAACGATTGCCCTGCTTCTAATTGCTGTCTTTGCTGTCTAGTTTCTCGTCTCCATCATTGACCGGTTGGACAAGCAACTGAAGAACAGGAACAGAGGGAAATGAGAAGAAGCCAACTGCATTTGTATTTTCCCTAGCTTAGGATGCTGTTGGTAGAGCCCTCAGCTGCCGGGCATTCCAAGGCTGCTGTCAGAGATGAGTGATTCTTCTCTTAGTCTAACTGATTTGGGCCAGAATGCTCAGATGGCTGGAATAACTTTATTCCTCTGATTTGTTTTATTGAAATGTCTGGGTCCTACGGGTTGTTTTAAAGCAAAAATGAGGTATTTTTTAAATAAGTGAGGAATTTCAATGGGTGTTAAGGAAAATCACAATGTCATTTGTCTCTGGCTGCTGATATCCCATCTGCAAGCCAGTTACCCAGATGTGTGGCATCAAGGGAAGCAGCTGCCAAGCAAAACAGCACAGAGGCAAGTTGGGATGTTTTGCAGTTGTAATTCTGCTTCTGTTAACTGACTTGGGACCTTGCGATGTAAATAAGCAAACCTTCCCATATTTAGTCTCAGTGCAAAGTTTAATTCCTTTAGGATGTTTTCCTGGTTCATATCACACACTTCATCCTGAAACCTAAATCTCCTAATTCCAATCTGTACTTTCCTCCTGGAACACTCCTGTGATTACGAGAAGCAAGTATTTCTCTTGCTCCCACATGAGTCTAATTCAGCTCCTCGGTCAGCATATACACCTCACTGTGTATGAACTCCAGATTGGGCGAGAGTTAGAGCTGCTTGCCTTGGTGTCCTTGATTCTTGGCACAATATAGTAGACGCCCCACACACATTGTTGAATATGAAGGTGAACGCTGCCAGTTCTATGTGCTGAGCCTTATGGATTCGTGATGAACACTTGTTTAACCTTCCTGCTCACCTTCTCTTCTAAGACTTCTTCACAGGGACATTGTAGGGCTCCCAGTTAGCTGACGCAGAGCAGGAACAGAGACTCAGATATTTCATCAGCTTCCGCACACTTTTCCTTTTGATTTCCAAGAATCACTGCCAAGATGTGCTTGGACAGTGCTTGGAGGTCACTATATAGCTCTTTAATGACTTGGTTTCCCTGCCCCTCAACTTTCCTCTACCTTTGATTGTAGCAAATTTTGAAAAATTAGAAAGATGTTTTCTTCCATTGAGACCCTTCGAGTGCAGAATCAGAATGAGAGATCTGAGTCAAATTTCCCTATTACTGGTAGTATGGCATTGGCTTTTGTACTTTGGCTCTGGGGAAGAATTACTAAATGGCTCCTTACTGGCAGAGTAAGGCAGAGGAAACCGGGGTTATAAGTGTGCGTCGGGAAATTCCACCCTCCCTACACTGACATCTGGGAATTCTGCGCATGTGTCACCAATGACCTGAGTTGCCTTGTGAAAGAATAAGTTCAGGAAGAATAGAGACTCATTAACCCAGCAAACAGCAAACTCCCGCTGGGTCTGTGTGTGCCCCACCAGGGTTAGAACTTTGAAATCGGACCCTAAAGCCAGATTTTATAAAGGATCTTCCCATTTTTTTAATCCCAGTAAAAGTCTCCTATTTTGTGTTGTTCTATGCCCCTGTAGGGCTGTGCTTGAGGAGCACCAGTGCCGATAAGTTGCAAGTGGGAAAACCAGGAAGACAGCAGGGAGGTTAGGGTCCCCCCCTGGTGAATACACAGGTTTGGAGGGAGCAGGATATGCTGCAGCTTCAGAAGAGGAAGTAGGGAAGACAGTCGTCACCCTCGGTTCTCAGCTCAGCAGTTCACACCAAGGAGCTTCCGTGGGTGGCTTTTTGAATGCTGAGAGGCTGACAGAATGGGTCTTTGTTGAGTTGATTCTTTTCTGGAGATTAAGATTAAGATTTTATTTATTTATTTGAAAGGTAGAGTTACATACAGAGAGAGGGAGAGACAGAGAGAATGGTCTTCCATCTGCTGGTTCACTCCCCAAATGGCTGAAATGGCTGAGTTGGGTCAAATCAAAGCCAGGAGCCAGAAGCTTCTTCCAGGTCTCCAACGTGAGTGTGAGGGCCCAAGCATTGTTGGGCCATCTTCTGCTGCTTTCCAAGGCCATAAGCAGAATTTTGGATCAGAAGAGGGCAGACAGGACATAAAGAGGTGTTCATATGGGATGCTGGTTCTGTAGGCAGAGGCTTAGCCTACTATGCCACAGTGCTGGCCTCTCTTCTGGGATCTTAAGCTCATGCTCATTTGACAGTTTTTCAGGATGCATTAAGAATAGGCATACTTTGACTTAACTTCATGTCTTCTTGGTGGTAGGACAATTTTCTGGTCATCTAACATGCCTCTTAGGTGGAATAGAACTAATTCCTTTTAATTATGTTCATAAAAAATTTTAATTTTATTTCTGGATCTACATTTATAAATTATTCCACTATCTAATCCATTTAATGAATGGAGCTACTATTGTATTTTAATCTTACAAAGTCTATATTTGCTTGTTTTATGAAAGTCAAGCAGAAATTACTTTCCTTTGCTTTTTTCTTCTCCTCATATATAGAGATCCCTGAATAATTTATCAGCATTCGGTTAGAAGGTTTTGAAGGTCTTGCAAATTGTATTTCTCTGGATTTCCATTAAAATTTAGTTCCCACTAGATGGGATACCAATGTAGGAAAGAATATTTAATTGTCAAAGAGATGATTGATAAATTGAGACTTTGTCAAAATTTGTACCTTACCAACAATTTCCTAAAGGCTTAATCCAGACCAACAGTAGAGAAATTAGTAATCACATCATGATATCATTACCATCAATGATAAGAGCAGTTGATACTTACTGAGCGCTTCGCATGTGCCAAACCTTGCTCTAAATGCATTAATGATAATTCACTTAACTTTTATAGCAATTCTTAAGGTGAGTATTGTTATTATCATTCTTTTATAGATGAGGAAAGAAAGGCATGAAGTAACTTGCCCAAGGTCATATAGTTCCTAAGTGGAGGATCTGGGATTCAAAACCCAAGAAATCTGGCCTTTAAGTCTAAATTTGAGGTCAACCACTTTACTATGCCACCTGCTCTACATCCATTTGCTCTCTCTCTCTCTCTATATATATATATAGATATATATATAATTTAATATTATTTAATGTATTTTTAATAGAAATTTAGAAATATTGGGGCCGGCGCTGCGGCTCAATAGGCTAACCCTCCACCTAGCAGCGCTGGCACACAGGGTTCTAGTCCTGGTCGGGGCGCTGGATTCTGTCCCGGTTGCCCCTCTTCCAGGCCAGCTCTCTGCTGTGGCCCGGGAGTGCAGTGGAGGATGGCCCAAGTGCTTGGGCCCTGCACCCCATGGGAGACCAGGATAAGTACCTGGCTCCTGCTTTTGGATCAGTGTGGTGCACTGGCCACAGCGCGCCAGCCGCGGCAGCCATTGGAGGCTGAACCAACAGCAAAAGGAAGACCTTTCTCTCTGTCTCTCTCTCTCACTATCCACTCTGCCTGTAAAAAAAAAAAAAAAAAAAAAAAAAAAAAAAAAGAAAAGAAAAGAAAAAGAAAAAAAAGAAATATTGGTGAATTTTCCAAGGTCTGTAATTCAGATATTAATGGCTGGATTTGATTTTGTATATGTGTCTAACTCATTTGTCAAACTGAGTATCAGGGACTGTGCTTTTGTTTGTCAAGTGGAAGATTCAAGCAATTTAACAGGATTAGTTTTCATTTCTCATGGTTTAGCAGGATAGAAGTAAGGAGGTGCTAGCTGATGAATACATTTTATTATTTGAGAAGTGCTTGCTTTGTTTCCCCTGCAGTATTCAGTATATCAATTTGCAAGCCTTAAAACCCTCTTATTTTGATGAGCGAGTGCAGCAAGTTTAGGATGACACTGACTGCCTCGTGTCTTGTTGGTAAATCTCTGAGTTTTCTTCATTGAACCCGTGTGAGGCATACAGTTTTTGCTCAGTGTGCTCTCCAGCATGTATCATGGTGCCTGCAGGGCACAATAGTAAATGGCTGTGGCTCTTGGCTGTACGTGCTTAATGGCTGAAGAGCTGGAGGACATCTTTCTGCCAACGGACCACTGGTAATGCTCTGATTCCAGGGTGCCTTGAAAGGCATGATACACGCAGGTGAGCTGCTGGTTAGCTCTCTGTAGATACCAATACACAGAGCCTTGAACTCCACCAGGAATGTGATATTGGCACTGGAACTTCACCTATGTCCCAATCATGGCAGACATATTGGAAGATTGTACGATTTGAGTTCCACAGAGGCCCTTTGACAAAGAAAAAAGGATCAACAATGAGAAGTGAAGAAGATTCAATGGGGGGATTACACATTTATCTGGGTGTACTTTCAGAGGAGAAACAGCAAGATGCAGAGAAGCCAGTGCGTGGCGCATCCGTGGTTCCCAGTGCTGTGTGTCACGCAGCCTGCTTTGCATGCACAATGCACTTGGCCCACCTTATCTACAGCAGCCATGTGGTTGCTTCATTGCTGCAGCAATAAAGCAAAGAGGTCCTTGGGGGTGGCTGGTGCCTGCGCTATCGAAAGGCACACTCCGATTCGTTCACAGGCGACAATACAATAGGCCCCGTTAGAGGGGCTCTGTGCCCTCCACCACGTGAAGCCTGAGTTTTCAGCATCTGGTGCCGTTCCCTTATCAGCCCCAGGAGGCTTATGTTCTGAAAGGAAACAATCAGGGAAATGGTCTTTTGTTGGAAGACACGTGGTGGGTCACGATCTCTCGGGTTTTGTTTCTGAATTTCAGGAATCTAAGGTGCACAGAAAGATGTACAAAGGTAGGAATGGGCATTTTTCCAAAGGCGCTGTGGCTTCTCTTGTCCATCTGGCAGGTTTTGGTCTTGGATTCACAATTCAGAAGCCATAGAAGAGGAGGCAATTTGCTCATTTTAAATCAATCAATCGATCAACGACTCTTTCAGAAAATGTTTATTGAGTGACAAATATATAAAAGGTTTCTGCTGAATACAATGTATAATGCAAACAAAAGCCAGTCAAAATTTCTGCCATTATGGAGTTTAAAGTCTGATGATGAATGACATGTAACTTCAGGCTAGAGAAAGCTGATTGTGAGCTCACCATGAAGTCACCAGACTGGAATTTCTCCTGGAAAACCACACCCCCATTCAAGAATCGGGGGATACTTTTTCTTTTCCTTTACAATACTTATTTATTTAGAAGTTAGAGAGACCGAGAGAGAGAGGGGTGGGAGTGAGGAGAGACCTTTCATCCACTGATTCACTCCCCAAATGGCTGCAACAGCCAGGGCTGAAGAAGGCCAAAGCCAGGAGCCTGGAACTCCATCCAGGTCTCCCATGTGGGTAGTAGAAACCTAAGCGTCTGGACCATCTGCCATTGCTTTTCCAGGTGCATTAACAGAGCACTGGATCAAAAGTGGAGCAGCCAGGACTGGAACTGGCGCCCACAGGCTGTCTGCTGTGCCACTGCCCCATGACACCAGCTCCAGAGACTTCTTTTTGTACCCACTTTCCTTTGTAGCCATTTTCCCATCAAGAAATCATTCTATTTGTTAACAATAAAATTTTTGAAGTTCCTGACTCAGCACTGTTATCACTCTATTCTTGGAGCAGAATCAGCTTGGTTGTTATTGCTCCAACGGTGAGGATAACTGCATTTTTTGTATGATGGTTTGTCTTCATTATGTACACAATGACTGCAGAGCCAGGAAATTTTAATTTGTATTGAATAATAAACTAAGCTATCTTTAAAGCCATTCTTATTTTGGGAGTTGGGACTGATGGGGGTCAAGGATTCTTTGTCTTTTATTGTTTCTCAAAGTCTTTACTCCCATCTCTGCTTACCCTCTAATATCTCTTCTCCTCTCTTTCTCCCAAGATGACTTGACTCTGCAACACATTCTCCTGAACCACTTTAAAGGGATAGCAGGACAGTGGACAAAGAAATATAGTGATACTCACTCAAGGATGCTTGGACTTAGAGTTATGGACACACAGAGGCATGTGGAGGTGAAGCGCGGGTGGTATGGCTGGTGGGACACTGGTGGTTAGGGGTTCCCTGGAAGTTCGGCCATGACAGTGTGGATGATGTTTGGGACAGTGGAGCTTTCTGAAAACATGTATGTGTACTGAAACTCCTAGGGAAGGCATTTCCTGGCATTGTGGGAATGTCACATTGAAAACCATGTGACTGGTCCAAGGCTCTAACCGGATGGGAAGGACAGGGGCTTATGACACATTGTGGCTGGAATCAGGTTTCCATGTCCTAATCTGGAGAGACACGAGGAAACAGAATTCAGTGAAGAAAAAGAGTATAGATGTTCAGCTTAGATTTCATGTTTAAGCAGTAATCAAATAGTTACAGGCACATTGTTTGTGTGCTTCCCAACATAGCTGGCTTTATAAGAAACAGGAGCATGCATTCAACTGCAAACTGGCATTCGAGGGGCTCAAGAAGAGTCCTCTCCCCAAATCTCCTCTATTGGTGCTTGGAATTCTGCAACTGAAGATCAGCCCTTGGGATCATAGGAACTGAAAAATATTCCTGGAAGAACTGACACCATAAGTGTTAATATTCTAAAAGATGAGTATGGATTAATTCCTAATGGCAGAGTCTCGGGGCACGGAAGCTAGGGCATCTTCCAGTGTACACAAAGATGCCAGGGCCAGATCATTGTTTCCTTCTCCTTCGTCACCACACATCACTCATCTACTTCTGAGGAGTTTGTTGAATTGTTTTTCCATTTCCAGGTCCTTATTTCTGACCCTTCTCAATCTCCACCTCAGCTTCTGTACTAACTTTGCCTGTGGTATTGTGCTTTTAGTCTCAAACCAGTCTTCCCATCTGCAGCGGTCTTTCTAAAGTACTTTGTCAGCACGTGTATTCTTATGTACCTCTGACTTCTGCCCATTTCTCTAGTACCTAATCCAATTCTTTTAGTCTAACTCATAAGATTTTTCTTTATCAGATCACAGGCCACCCCTCCAGTCACTCCTCTCTGCAGGTGTTGCAGACTCCAGCCTCACGGAGGGAACAATGTTTCCCCGGAGACACAGTTCTGTGCATCTCCTTGGCTCAGGCTGCACTCCCTCTGCCTGCGATGTCCTTCCCTAATCTCCCAATTCATCAAAATCATTCATCCTTCAACTCATGTCAACTACATCTTCCACCAGGGAGATTTTCCTGGTCCTCTTGAATCAACCTAATTTCTCCCTTCTTTGGGCAACTGTGCATTGTACTCTGACCAACATTCATCATAGTCTGACCTTAGAAATTAGTGATAGGGAGGTCTGTATGTGTTTCCCATTGGAAAATATGTGATCCTCCCATCTTCTCACTACCCTTAGGAAGGTTCATTTCTAAAGGTAGATCTCCTGGGGAGTTGATTTTCCGGGGACGTCCAATGTGCTCTGTCCCAGGCATGGTGTATGCAAAAAGGTATGTCGTAGTCTTATTTGAATCCTGAAGGCAAGCTGCTGTACCCTGAATGGAACTTGAGAGAAACTTTTCCTGTTGGATAATTTCTGGTGAATGAACTAAAGGACCTGACTCCCACTCTGGCAACATTGGTGTTCACAGTCCTTATTGAAGTCCTTGATGCTCAAGGCAGTGCAGCGTGATCATTTTCCCCGGGGAGTAACCCACTGTGTGGAGTAGGGAAGGACTCACCACAGAAGCATCCAAAAATCAAATCCACCAGTAATAACCAGGATTATTTGGCATCAGAGTTATAAGAAAGGACTATGGTTTAAAGAGAAGCCATCTCAGAGATTTCTCACCTGGGACAGGTGAGTGTCAGTAGATTGAAAACTTGGGCAGGGTTTTGGGCTTTAATTAAATTGCAAGGCAGGAGGGCCTGTCCTTGCCATCAAAGTCAAACCTGGACATCAGATGTGGCATTAAGGCCTCAGGCACTGCCACCCAGTGGGGATCTGGACCTAGAAGTCACAGCACCAAGGCAGGTGTGCATTTGAATGCAGTGAGCTAACCTGGAGACCTTCCTTGCCTCTTGAGTCTGTGTGTGACTGTCAATATCCTCTCATATGGAAACTCCTGTATGTTGATTTTTTTGCAGGTGTGGAACAGAGATTTTACTCTAGAGGCCTTCCTTTAATCACACTAAAAGCAAAATAAGAAAGAATATAGCATAGGACATGCTTAATATATGCTCAACTCAACTCCCATGGACAGTGATAGAAAAAATGCTGTCCTAGAATGAATTCGTGTTTTCAGTCTCTGTTTACTCTCAGGAAAGGTATCAAAGGATAACTTTTTAAAAAAATATTTATTTATTCGAAAGTCAGAGTTACAAATAGATAGGGGAGAGAGAGAGAGAGAGAGAGAGAGAGAAATATCATCCATCTGCTGGTTTACTCCCCGGATGGCAGCAACTGCCAGCACTGGGCCAGTCCAAAGCCAGGAGCCAGGATCCAGGAGTTTCATCTGGGTCTCCCATATGGGTGGAAGGACCCAAGTACCTGTGCCATCTTCCACTGCTTTTCCCAGGCACATTAGCAGGGAGCTGGATTGGAAGTGGAGCAGCTGGGTCTCCTACCAGGGTCCATATGGGATGCCAGTGTCACAGGTGGTAGCTTTATCCACTATGCCCCAATGCCAGCCCCAGATAACTTTTTAAAAACAGCATAATTGTTTTTTCAGAAGGATGAGAATTGTGCTGTCTGAGGACCTAGGTTTAAACTATAAGGAGAGATTTATGGTAGACATTTTATAACAGAGGAATCATAAAAGCAGGACTTCTTTTTTTCTTTCTTCTTTTCTCTTCAGCAGAACTCCTTGAAGACTACTGAAAATGTTGGGTTTCTGCAGGGAAAGATTCTGGGTGAACTTTAGAGCATTCTTTTGTTGAGAAAACCAGAGTAAGGTTGGGAATGAGTTTATTCACATCTATAACAAAAATTCACTATTTTGAGGATTATAAAAGCATGTAACTGAACATAGATACTGCACAATGAAATGTAAGTGCTAAGAAAAATTCAATGGTGTCTTTTTAGTTAGAATGAGGGAGTGTATTTTACCCCAAATATGAATTTAGTAGAGTTATTGATGTCCATACATGGCACAATAAGATCTAATGACACAGCTGAGTACCTTGCTTGCCTTGTCAGGGCCAGGAAGTCAGATCCCATCTGAGCTGGTGGAGGGGCAGGTGAAGAGCCTCCCTGGGGGAAATGTTTCTTCTCACTGTCAGTCATCCCAGGCAGGCAAAGAGCTAGCCTGGGACTGAGAAGAAAAACATCTCTTCTGCTCTCTGTGCATGGAGACGTGGGGATGCCTGCAGGTTTTTACTGGGTCATTGAGTTGCTCCCTGTTACATGGAAACCCACTGGAAGACAGGGAAGGTCTTATGTTTGGCTTGAGGTCTCAAAATATGTACTTCTTTCCCTCCTCAAATATTTAGCTGTGGTTTGAATGATTAAGAGAGTAGGTTGTGTCCACACTGGCATGGGACCCCATGCAGTGGTGGCGGAGGGGAGAGCAGCCTGGAGAAGAGTCTCACTTGGTGCTGTTGGGGGATGGAGAAGAGCTCTGGTTCAGTGGACTTGCAGTACCCCATGGAGACCCTCGGTGGGACACAAATTCCCACAGCTCACCCAAGGGACATAATGGACACTCCGACTTCCACATGGTGAGGCTGTAGTTTGCTGTAAGTTGCTTATAAATGAGACAGTGTCTTTATTTTGTAATCCACAGGCTAGTCAGGTGTGAGGACACATGGACGACGTAATGAAGGACTTCCTGAAAACAAGAGACCAGAAACTCTTGCGGTGGTATTTGAAACAGCATTTGTACAATGACAACCCCTGCTTTAATTAACATCCCAAACATCTTTGGCTGTTGTCAAGACTAAGAATGCTCAGCATCTGGTTAATGACAAACTTTGGGTCTTACAAGAGCTGGAAAACATCCACAGCTCTGGAAATGGCCAATTCCAATTTATACATGTTTCCATCCGTCCATCGAGCCAATATTTGCTGCCAAGCTTGCTACCAGGAATGCAGAGCATACCAAGACATTACCCGCAAGGGGTTTAAGCCTGAATGAGCAGAGACAGGTAGTTATCTGCACGTCCTAGTCAGAGACAGATTTTTCCTGGGTAATGGTATCAATTAGGCAAACTCTTCTCACAGTCTCTTTCCTAGGGGATTGTAGCTCTCATGAAGCCAGATTTGCTTTCCGGAGAACTTTTAGTCCTACTATTCCAGGTATAGTGGAGCCATTTCAATAAGCATAGCTGTGCTGTCAGCTTAGGGGTGCTCTAATGGTCCTTGGTCTTGGCATCCAACCAGAGGTTGCATCCTGGACAGGACAATGTGGGGACCGGCTGGGGCAGAGCGCCTGCAGTGATTTGGCCAGTCCAGCATTGCCCTCCAGTGGTCAAAAGCAGGAATGTAGGGAAAGAGGAATTCCGAGACTGAAGTTCAGAGAGGCTATCTGTGGATTAATTGAGGGGGTGGGAGGAAGGAGCCCTATGGAATGGCTCCCCCAGATGGAAACTGGGAAAACAGCAAATGGGGGCTTCGAGATTCAGATTCATTACTGACTGGGCACCTTGGGAGGGATGCGGAGAGAACCACACAACAAAGACCACTTTGGTTTCCTAATGTGGATTTTGTCAGGAGAAACAGTCACTGACTGTCAAGATGACCAGGTTACCTTGGGTATTAGCAAGTGTGGTGGTAGTGGTGGTGGTGGATGAGTGGCTACCTGGAGCTGGACACCGGGTCTCCTTAATCCATTCTTTTCAAGGTTCTAGAGAGACACTGATCTCAAATTATTTACCTTCAGACTTAAAGGCGGTATAGAAAGCAGCATAAATCTCTAGAAATGAAATTGGAGGCAAAATTCCCTGGGTAATAAGCTTTTTATTTTCTACCATTGAATTTGTGAAGGGCACTGGTCCATAGACAGCAAGAATGCATTCTTTGGGGACTTCGATGGTCTCAATCTCGCCCTGCTTTACACGTGGGTGGCCTGTAAACTGGGTTTTGGGGGAGAGTTCTTAACATCAAGGCATCCCCTCCCCACTGGGTCAATGCCACTGGAAGATGTCCAGCACAGTAGGACACTGTCCTGCCTTCCAGATCATGGACCTAATTGTCAAGGCTGACGTAGCCTTGGCAGCCAACCTGCTGTTGGCAAAATCTGCAAGCAGAGCAATGCTTGCTTCTTTCCTTCTGTCTCACCTTAGCACACAGTGTCCATCAGAAATGTCACCACTTACCTTCCAAGGTCACGGGGACAAGGGAATTTCACTCCCCTCCTTGGGTCCTCCCCCGCTTTATGCCTTCAAATTGACCTATGACTTGACTTCCTGAACCGCCAACAGGTTTGAAATCCTCCCTGCCCTTGCTGCTTTCCTGCTCTACTCTCCCCAAAAGATAGAGAAGTGGTCAGAGAAACTTTCTGATTAAATTATAAAGTGAAACAAAACAAATGACCAGTTAGGGGCTGGGTAACTACAGCAAAATGACTAATGGCTTGAATTGTCCACATGGTTGCCTGTAAAAACCACAACAGCTTAGGATACTGGAGAAGACCCAAGCCTGGACCAAGTGAACCATCCAAATGGTGAGCAAGAGCAGGAGGCCTGCGGGAAGGAGAATGAGGAAGCATGGAGCATGGATGCCGTGGTTGCAGGAGTCTTGGGAGACATCACATGTTCTAGCCTCTGTGTGTGTGTGCTGGTGTGTCATTAAACTGAGGCTTTGTGAAGTCAAGAACTGAGTCTACCCTGCTGTCCCTCAGGTCCCCGGTGCCTCCAAGGCAGCAAGTACTTGATAATAAGCATGTTGTCCACAATACAGTGGTTAAGGGACAAGGCCTTGGAATCCAGCAGTCTAGATCCCCTGTAATTTTTCTCGTTCAATCTTAGGAAGATTCTCAGATTGGAGCCATAGGCTACTTATCAGTCAAATGAGGCTAACACTACCTCCCCCAGTCCCTTCACCCAGAATGTGCTGAGGATTACAGGAGACGGGGCATGTGGAGTTCTGGGCGTTGCGTCTGGGTACGGCTGGTGCTCAGTAAGCAGTAGCTGTTTATATGATTTCCATGTGAGGTTGTGTACAGATTGCTGTGGGTGCATGGCCCCAACCCAACCTAATTGCAAGCTAAAGCCAAACCCATTTCAGAAAGGAAAAATGCGCAAGCATGGGGTTGAACAGATTCTCTCCTACAACTGCCCTTGCCAATCCCTTCTTTAACTGGAAGGACTTTACCCAAGTTTGCAGAACCAATGTGCCCTTGAACCCTGTCTAACATGGAAGAACCTGCTCCATCGAAATAGGCTTCCTGTTGAAACAGGCACGAGGCGGCTTGCTCTCTTCCGCCGAGAGCCGGTCGGCCTGGCCCTGTCTTCTGCCCTACACCACTCAGACACAATCTCTGGCGCTGCCGACACAGGAGAGGCTTGGAGGCTTTGTATTCAATCATCATTGAGAGCCCATTAGGAGAACAAGGTAGCGTGCAGCCACTTGAAAGGCTGAGAGTCTAGAAACAGCCATTACAGAGGAAACTCCTTCCGCCTGGCTGGCTGGGGCCAGGTCTCTGGCGCTAAAGCAATTGGCACAGATGCTGAGTGAGGGGCTCATTCATTTTGTGCTCAATAAAACAACTTTTATTCAGGGATGTGAATCGTTATCCCCCCGGGAAAGGCGAAGGTATAGAACAAGGCTGCAATTTCTCGGAGAATCTAATTCCTCCATAGCCGGAGACAGAGGGAGAGCGGGAGACGGATGAAAGGGAGCTCTGTTATCCTAGGAAGTCCTAGGTAATTACCCCGCCTGGGTTTCTCCTGGAGCTTCCGAACGGTGCCAGATGCGTCCAGGCCTCTGCGTGCCGCCCCACAGAGCGCATCCAGGGTCCACCTCCTCCCCCCGCGGCTGTTCCTCCTGTCTGGGAACACATCAAAGAGGTTTGATATTCATAACCGCTGTGAGTCATTTTCACATGGAGCTGCGGGGAGCTGCCCGTGCCACTGCCTGCTGCATTCAGCCCTTTGAGAGAGTAGCTGAGCTGAACCAATCCCCCATTACGGGTGAGAGTGGATTCCTCCTGGGAGACCTGCATTTGCCCCCAGACTCCTGTGCCGAATCAAATAGGTCTCTCTCTCTTTTTTGTCTTTATTGAGAAATAGTTATTAAAACATCCTCCAGTCTTGGCTCTCCTCTCTGCCGCCCATGGGGACGGCCCTGCGTGGTCCTTCCACGAGAGTGTGACCACCTCCAGGCGCTGCTGTTAGCGTCAATAACAGCTGAAGCCCCCTGGTTTGCCTTGCTCTGAGGACAAAGGATGTCAACAAGACGCCAGCCCCGACCACATTTCTTCTCAACTGGAGGCTGAAATTCTGCTCGCTCCCGTTGAGTCTGCCTATTGTTGGGAAAAGCCTCCTGCGTGACACTCTTTGAGGGCTGGCAGAGGCTCGGGAAATTAAAACCACAGGATCGTACCGCTGGAAGGGGCCTTAGTCATCATCCCATTGGAGTCTCTCAAATTACAGATAATAAATGAGGCACAGAGAGGTTAAGTGAATTGTCTCAGGTCACACAGATGAGAGATGATTTCCAGCACACGGAGTCCCCGCCTGAAAGCGGAGGCAAGTAGCGGCAGGGCGCGTTTGCTATTTACTTTCTCAGTGGAGAATGTTTGGTAGAGGTTCACATCCACGAGAAGGGGATACGGACCAGGAGAACTGCAGCTGTGTCTTAGTTTCTCGGCATGAAACATGGCTGCATTGGACCGGGCACGTAGCCCCGTGGTTAAAGTCAAAGCTTGGGCCCCGTGCAACCCATATCAGAGTTCCCCCTTGCAGCCACAGTGCTGTTTCTCCTGCTCATGTGCCTAGGAGGCAGCAGATGGTGGCCCGAGTACTTGGGTTCCTGCCGCCCACACGCGTAGACCCACCTTGGGTTCCTAGCTCCTGGCTTTGGCCTGCCCCAGGCCAGAGTGTTTGTGGGCATTTGGGGGAGTGAAACAGCAGATGGAAGGTCTCTCTGAGCTTTGCATGTCTGCCTTTCAAATAAAATGAAAATAAATAAATAAGGAGTTGCCTTCGTTGCAGGGCTGTTGAGGGCTTTGCTGATGACTGAGCTCTGGGACCTCTGAGCGTTAGGGTTGAGGAGAGAGCCCGGGAGGGGTGCTGGCTGCCTGGACTGAGTGCACCCCGCTGGGTTTGGGAGAGTGGAAGAGTCAGTAAGGAACGGCCAGACTGAGTGGCTGGGCATGCTGGGAAGTGGGAAAGTGATGGGAGTGGGGCGAGGCTAAGCCAGTAGCTTGGGGCAACGCTGCCCCGGACTGGCAGAAACTCCAGGGAATTAGGGTGAGCAGCATGGACGCTGTTTCCGGCCATCAGCAGGACGCCCCCACTTCCGCCTGCGGCTTGCGTGACCCGCGGTCTTCCCCTACCTCCGGGCGTCTGAGTGCGCGCCCTCTCTTGAGTTCTTCCAGAAAGGCAAGTGTGGTTCGTTCTTCAAGATGCCCAGAGCTCTTTCCGCACCTGGGGGTTGTGGTGAAAGGTCAGGCCACAGAGCTGCCTTGCGGTAATAGTAACGCGGCCTGCATCAGTGAGCCCCCAGGGGGCAGCCAGGGGCAGCGGGTTGTCCGGCAGCAGGAGCCACACGGGGACCTCCGGCTGGGCTGCTTCTCGTGGCCGGGGTCCTGCCGGCACCTCGGCCGCGACACCCCCCGCGTGCCCGGGGCCCCACGTCCCCACAGCCGCCTTCGCGGTGTTGCTACCTTGTCGGACGTAAAGGACAGCTCTGCGCGAGGATGCAGGGAATGAGTGGTGAGGTGCCTCCTGTTTAATAACCAGAGAAATATTGCTGTGCGGCATCTCTCCATATGCCGCGGCATCTGTGTCTGGCATGTAAGGGACTCATTTTCCTCACATATCTCATTAAAGATGTAAAGCAAAATGGAGGGGCTTCCAGCCTAGCTCCCGGAGCCGGCCTGCACCTCGCGTTCCTTGCCCTCTGCTGCCATCTAGTGGCCACTTGTCCTTGGCCCCTGTGGAAACAGCAGTAAGACAGTTGCATAGAAAATAAAACCAGGGAGCGCCTCAGCTATTTTATTGCAGCCAAGGTCTGGGACCCATATTCTGCCATCTCCTTGGGATTGTCTCTCTCAGTGCTGTCAGCTTTCTTACCAAGCCGTCTGCCTTCTGCATTCCAAACGTGTATCCTGAAAACCTGGCACACTGGGCTGGGCTGGGCTTGCCAAAAGCCTTGGTGCATCCAGTGACCTGGGTGCAGACAGAGCCCAAGCTGAAGTATCCCCTGGTACCTTGAGGAACCCTCAGGTCCTGGGCTGGAGAAAGGTGCCGCGCGCCAGGGGAATCTGAGGGACTTTTTCAGCTGCCTGCCCACACCACAGATTTCAATACAGAGTCTTTGTGAGTGGATGCTCATTTCACTCGAGGCACTGTCTTAATCCAGGACCCATGTTTCCTGAGGCTGACCATGTTGGACATTTGCCCTGTTGTCTGTGGTGGCGTCAGAATGTGTGCCTAGCCCTGTTTCCTCGGATCGGGGCTGGGGATAGCTGTACCACAGTCCCCAGGATGGAAGACAATTGTCATATAAAGGGTTGAACTTGTCAGTACAAGTGAGGAGAGTGAGAATGAAGAGCCAACAGGGTGCACGCCAGCTGCAGGGTTTATGCACAGGCTGCAGGTGCCTCTGTATTACCGTGGTCTCCCAACACGAGGATGGAGGGGCTGAGGCACAAAGAGTAAAGTTGCTTTTTATCATCAATCCAAGCGGGTAATGTCCTTCTCTTTAAGCCTTGACAGGTGATCATTAATTTCATTAATTGATTGATTTTTTCCAGATGTTCTCAGCTCTGGGATATGCAGTGAAGTAGACATATAAAAGTAGCATATGACACAGTCTCATCCCTTAAAGATCTTATTACAGAAGGAAGTAGGAAGAAGTGCAACAGCTATGGCAGTATTAATTCTCTAAATTAAGAAACAAAACGTGTAATATATGGAGCAAGGATTCAGAAAAGAAGTGGTTTGCTGGAAGTTCCAACAGCTGGCAAGCGTTTGGTAGAAGTAAATGACTCAGTGAATGGCAGTTGATGACGTGTTCTCTAAGATGTGTGGCCTCGTTGGTCCCCATACCCTAAGGACTCTGCTCCAGCTGTGGGCCATCTCCCTGGGCCAGAGTCAGCTGTGAGAGTCAGAGGGCGATCTTCCCAGGGTCCCATTCATCAACCTGCAATAGATTTCTTCTTCCCACTGCTACCTTTCATTCATTGATTACATGCTCTTTCATATATTCATTCAAGAAACCTATACTGTGCTAGCATTGGGGTAACTGAAGTAAATCCAGAAATGTTTCTTAAGTTTTCACACTGAACTGGAGCATGATGGGACAGAGAATGCCAAAATCATTGCCACTGTTTATCTCCATCTTCAGTCATTTCTTTGCTAAGCACTTGTTGGTTTTTGTTGCCTTTGTGTAGTGGCCTACAGGGGCCCTCTCATCTTCTTCTCTCTACCGCCCCAAATGTCTTGCTATGTTTTTTCACAGTCCCACTACATTTTTGTCTCTGGGGGTCACTGGGCAGGCCTCTGGGGGTTCTGGTCAGCAGCAGTGTTCAGGGAGGGCATTTTATTGGTCATGTGAAAATACAAAGTTTAAAAGCAAATTCAAAGATGCTTTGATTCAATCCTGGTTAAAAGTAAAATAGACGTTGGTTTGTGGTGGTGTTTGTTATGCCTTGTGAGGAAGAACTTCTGTTATGTCAAGTTTTCCAAAGTCTGTGCTGCTGTGACAGAGAGATCTACGTTCTGTTACCAAAGAGCTCAGTTTAAAAAAAAAAAAAAAAGACTGTTCAGAGATCAGACATTTGGGGGAAGGTTTTATGTCATTTAAATTTACAGTAGTTTGACCTCTTCTTGTGTTTAGTGACAAGGCGCAGGAAGCTTCAGTATCAGCTCCCACGGAATATAAGGAATATAACCTCAACAGCAAAGCATTTGATCCCAGGGAGCTCAAAAAAGCCTCGTATTGTTCACTTAGCCCATAGGGTGTCCGTGTGAGGATACAGCTTGCTTAGCTGAGCTGTAGATAAACTCACAACCTTTTATTTAACCCATTCATCTCTCTCATTGAGTCAGGAAAACTTTAGACTTCCTTTCTCCCCTTCCCCCCAATTCTGGGGCACAGTTTTTCTCTTAGCAAATGGCATGAAATAAAGGGCTACCGTAGATGTACCCAGAGCCCGTTTTGTTTTTTTCCAGTCCTGTTGCAAAGGTTTTATTCTTGAAACAGAGGATGTGGAGGATTGCATGGAGACAGAGAAAGCTGGAGGGTTCAGTTCTAGAGACAGAGACTTCCAGGGCCCGTTGGAACTGGATAATTTATGGGTCTCCATAGGTGCTGGGCCGTGGGAGATGGCTGTTGCTTACCTTTAGCTATGTCCTGGCCAAGGGCTTCGTTACCTTGGTCTTGTCCACATCACCTGGACAAGCAACTTCCCAAACACTCTCAGCTCTGACTCTCAGACTCAAAGTGATCTGAAGCCCTGCCTGTATGTCTTGCTTCTCTTTTTCTTTGTTTCTGCAAATGTCACAAAAAGAAAAGTTCTGCTGAACTCCACAGGCATGTGCAGGAGTTGTCACCTAAAGCCTGGCATGGGTTCATGGGGCCATGGTCTCTGAGCTTTCCTCTCCCTCCCTTCGTTCACCGTGAATCCCAAACCAGTAAGTGGGGAGGTAATTTAGTTTCCACCGAGTGCTGACTGTGCCTTTGACTTTAAACAACACGGACTCATTTAACTCTGACAACCAACGGAGGTCCGCCTTATATTCCCATTTTATGGACGAGGAGGCTCTGAGAGGTTAGATAACTTCCCCAAAGGTTTAGAGCTAATCACTGCCAGAGCCCCAGTTGAAGCAAGCCAGAAGTCCTGGTGGCTTTGATGTCTGTATGCAGCCCAGAGAAAGAAGCAGGCCCATGCTTCTCTCTCCTCTTCCACCCCTACTGTCCTTGTTAAAGGGCCCCCAAATTGTTGAGAAGCACAGGAATCCTCAGCTGTGTCCTGTGGCCATAGAGCCCCACTTGCAAGACCCCAGGTCCTCCACCAAGTGTCAGGAGCCCAATCACTGTGGCTGTCAGCTTCAGGTTTTAGCAGGACTTGGAATTCAGGGCCTGGGAATTCACAGTATAGGGCAGTGTGCATGAAACAGCCCAGCCACTGTGGTTTTTTTTTTTTTTTTAGATTTATTTTATTTATTTAAAAGACAGAATTACAGAGAAAGGCAGAGACACAGAGAGAGATCTTCCATCTGTTGGTTCACTCCCCAGATGGCCACAATGGCCGCAGCTGCATCGATCCGAAACCAGGAGCCAGGAGCCAGGAGTTTCTTCTGGGTCCATCAGGCGGATGCAGGGGCCCAAGGACTTGGGCCATCTTCTACTGCTATCCCAGGCCATAGCAGAGACCAGCCACTGTTGTAGTGCATCAGCCTGCAGTCACTGCCAGTGTGCTTTCGGGTTGGCTTCCAGGAACCTTGGCAGTCTTTGATCTTCCATTCTGTGTTGGTAATAGCTGGGGGCTGTCCAGGCTGGTAGGGTTGTGTGGGTTTTCCTGTTTCCAATGGAGTAAACTGAGATCACGTACTTTGTGTCTGAACTCTTATGTAAACCACACTCAGCCCCATCTCTACCTTCTAACCTTGGGTCCTGTGTTAACCTTTCTGAGCCTCAATTTCTTTGCTTATAAAAGCAAAGAATTAAGCCATGTGATCAGCTGGACACCAGCCCTAGGAGCTCAAATGGCAGAGGTCTGTCCATAAGGATCCCCTCGCCCTCATTTTCTGTGGTTCACTTGAACAACATGCTCCCCTTTTGCAACTTAGTTTCTTTTGGAAACTGGCTGTAGGTATGTGTGCAGTCTAATTTTTTTTTTTCCTGTGCAAAAATGTAGGGCCCAATCACAAAGAGGTTTCCTCCCAGGTCCTGAAGGTCTCTGGGACCCCTCTGGATGACAAATAGAATTTAATTGTCTGGCCAACATGCCTAGATTGCTTTGCAGTGATGATGTTTGCAATTTGATTTTGTTTTTATAGAATGTGGAAGTTAGTAATTCAGCAAGAGGGGGAGGTATGTTTTAAGACATCTTTAAAATTCATAGCATCACAATGATGGTACCGATGTTTTATTCAACTCCCAATTCAGTGTGGTTCTCTATTGAGCCCCATTCTCAGTTCATGAAACGGAAAGAAATCTTGCCCTCTGAAAATTCCCCATCTGAATTGATGTGCAGTTCTTAGAAGCGAGGTAGAAAGACACAGGGACCTGTGTAAAAATACCCAAAAGTAATTCCTTCCTACCCAGGAAGTGGCCATGTCTTTGACATTGTGAGCAAGCACCAGCAGACAGGTGATCAAGCATGGGAGAGGCATGCCTGGCCCAAATTCAGAGCTCTCAGTGGCTCCATGGTAGGTGTAGGTCTGTGGAGGTCAGCACCACCAGTCCGCTCCTTTCTCTGACAGTTGTGAATGGAGGAAGGAGAGAGAGGTTCTTTAATAAAGGTGTGATAAGCAGAATTTTACACCAAGTATTCCTTTCCATACCCCAGTTTTCTAGCTTAGGAACCTGAGGTTCACATTGTGTAGGTGGCTTGACCAGGGTCACTCACCTTGCAAGCAGCAGAGACAGAGTCAAACCAGGTCCTTCTACTCGCTGTCTCATATAGTCTGCTTACGTCAACTTATGAACTGCATGTGATCCGTGGTGAATTGTACTGATGTTCAGGTGCCAGGGGAGATAGCCTTTCTTCTTGACACTAATCTCAAAGGTTAAACTATATTCCCCAAACTCATTTCCATTAATAACCTATCAAGGATCTGTCATGCATTAATTAATCCCAAATGATCATCTTGCATGTATTTACATTTTGGTATCACCTATTAACGTTACCCTTTTCATAAATTAAATATGCAGCACATAAAGCTAGTCTCCAATTACTGGTATGTTGATTTTAACCCAAATTTCACAGTCTGGCATTCCTGCAACGCTGGGGAATTAATAGTTGATAAAGGTTCTGTGTGCAACCTCTCCAAGTAACAAATGTGCATTTTTACCTGCTCCATCAATGGCTGAACGCCAGAGGGTCACTAATGGACAGATGTCAGACATCACAACAGGTTATACAATTCTTCTCATGGAGAATTTTTTGTTGTTGCTAAGTCCTACTGCACGAGTGATTCATCTGTAGGTAAGGCCAGTCCTGGCATAAAGTGAAGAATTCCGGAAAGCTTCAAATGCAAATCACACTGTTTTTGATGTTAGAGAAAATGTCAAGCCAGGCAGCAGTGCCGTCCCTCTGGTCCTTTCCTGGAATGACCGAGGGTCTGCCTCCCTCCTGTCCAGTGGGCGGTATTCATCTTCTGCTGTAGATCCCAATGGGGTTGACATGATTGCCATCAGAGCGCAGAGCACAGAGCAGAATCATCCCTTGGAGGAGAGTTCCCTTTGGTGTAAGGAGTTCTTACAGAATTAATCCTCAAAAACCTTGATGACCTTGCCAGATTTACCCTTGGATGTATCAGAATTGGTGAAGGCCGCCCCATCCTCCGAGGTTGTCCCTTTCCGTGAGCGCACCAGCTACAGGCCCTGTGTGGAGGTTGCTTCCAGCCCTCAGCAGGAGCACACAGAGTTCACACCTGCAACTGAAAGACGCTGTGTCCCCGGGTGGCTTCCCTGTGCAGCCACCACACACTCTGCTGGAAAGGAAATGGATAGTTACGTGAACTTGGGAGGGGAGCTGTTCATTTTTAGGGCACTCAACACAACCAGGGAGAATGCAGCTAAGTAAACACAGTCTTTAGGGGCACCTGGACTGCTAGGCCCCTGAGCCCTTCTGAGGAGAATTTGAAAGAGATCATTGTTCCATGTTGTTTGCCACCCTGCCGCCCTCCTCCGCTACCACTATTTCCAGTTCTGCTGATGAAGAGTGAGATGATGGGGTACTTACGGGGACTGTGGGCAGCTCTGGACTGAACCGGAGAGGGGATGTGTCAAAAGTCACTTATTTGTGGCCTCACTTTCTGGAGATAAGATGTGAGAAAAAGTTTCTCAGAGGGTATTATGCTAAAACTTTTTCAATTTTATTACCGTCTGAAATCCTCTTCTACTAAGAAAATACCCCATGGGGCTCTACCTCTTTAGCTCTTTCTTGCTCATGTAAAATAAGCTCATTGGAATGAATAAAGAGAATGGTATTACTCTGGCTGGAGCACTAATGAGCGCTTTCACTTTGTCATAGTGTAAATATTAAAGTTATAAGAGGCAGCCCAGGGACTAACTAATTATTTTAAAGACCCAAAGTGCTTGCAAACTGTCTAAAATTCTTTGCTGAAGAACTATGCCCTCATTCAGTGCTGAGATTCTCAGATCCCCTAACACCTAAGCCTCCAAGTGCCTCTAGGGACCAACCAGACTCCTCACAGGGCTCCTCACAGACCCCTCAGATTCGAGAACTGGAACTGGTGCATGTAGTAAGGAATGCATTGTGTATCTCAAAATCACTAAGAAAGTAAATTTTAAATGTCTCACTACAAAAAGAGCAAGTATTTAGGTAGTCAAGTATATTAATTAATTGACTTAATTATTCCACATTATATCCATAAATTCCAACATTAGTTTGTACCCTAAAAAATACATATATAAGACTATGATTTGTCCACTTACAATTTAGAAATTAAAATTTTAAAGATTAACTTTTAAAGGCTTAAAAAATCTTGGTCTAATATAAATGGGGAAAAGTTAACAGAAAATTGAATGAATAACATGGCCTCAACAATGTAAGAAAATACATTGAGATCAAGCACTCAAAAAATTATATCAAAGTGACACAGATGTCGTTTCTGGGTGATGAGATCATGGATTATTTCCATCTTTTTATAATTATATGAAAATCACACTTTTTCTTCAAAGAACACATATTTTATAATGTGAAAAATCATCTGATAAAAGCATCTTTTGAATACTAGGTTGTGTGTCCTTAAAACATTTCTAGCTTTTTTTTTTTTTTTTTTTTTGACAGGCAGAGTGGACAGTGAGAGAGAGAGACAGAGAGAAAGGTCTTCCTTTGCCGTTGGTTCACCCTCCAATGGCCGCCACGGCCGGCGCGCTGCGGCCGGGGCACCACGCTGATCCGAAGGCAGGAGCCAGGAGCCAGGTGCTTCTCGTGGTCTCCCATGGGGTGCAGGGCCCAAGGACCTGGGCCATCCTCCACTGCACTCCCGGGCCACAGTAGAGAGCTGGCCTGGAAGAGAGGCAACCGGGACAGAATCCTGCACCCCGATCGGGACTAGAACCTGGTGTGCCGGTGCCGCAAGGCGGAGGATTAGCCTGTTGAGCTGCGGTGCTGGCCTCTAGCTTTTCTTAAAATGGATTGTCTAACATAAATAAATTTGTCCAAATAGCTCCAGAACATACATTTGTGTACCTATGGAATCAGGAATTGCTAAAATTATTGTCTTATGTAAAATAGAACTGTCTTTCATTTTTTTTTAAACCAAACTGTGTCAGCTTTAATGATCTTGTTATTGCTGTTCAAAAACACATGCTAAAGTAATACTTTATATAATATAATAATATGTAATAATAATAATAATATAATAAAGTAATACTTTGTTTCTAAATCCTAACATTAATGAACTGCAGAAACATGTTTGGCTACTGTCCTCAAAAAAGTTCAACCCAATTCAACAATTCTGAACACCTGTTTACACCAGACACTCCTGCTAGGTCATGAAGATTGGAATGAAGTGAGTTCAAGATGAGCATGACATACAGCCGTAACCAATTACTCTTCGGTTCTAAAAATGTCAAAACAAAATAAATCTGTCAGTAGGTAGAGACTGTACATTCCCTAAGAGCAGAACAAGAAGAAGTGGTAAAGATACTCTCTGGGGAATTAAATCATCCTACAAGCTGAAATATCTCCCCCTCTAGCAACCAAGGGAGCCCTGACCTTTCTCCAGTAACAGGGAGCATGAGATGAGGACTCAACTGGAAGGCCTCCCACTTGGTTCTAATCGTGATTCTTTCTATGTATTTATGAGATCTTAGCACTTTCGGGATCTCAGTTTCCCACTCATAAATTGCAGTGAACATGGAAGTGCAGATATCTCTGTGACAAACTGATTTCAAATCTTTTGGGTAAATGCCCAGAAGTAGGATTGCTGGAACATATCATAAAATTCTTTTTGGTTCTTTGAGGAACCTCCATACAGTTTCTTGTAGTGGCCATACCAATTTACATTCCTATCAACACGGATGAGAATTTCTTTTTATCTGGATCCTCACCAACACTTGTTATCATCTGTGTTTTTGATGGCAGGCAATCGGCTGACACCACGGCTCAATAGGCTAATTCTCCGCCTGCGGCGCCGGCACACGGTTCTAGTCTCAGTCGGGGCGCCAGATTCTGTCCCGGTTGCTCCTCTTCCAGGCCAGCTCTCTGCTGTGGCCCGGGGCGCCAGATTCTGTCCCGGTTGCTCCTCTTCCAGGCCAGCTCTCTGCTGTGGCCCGGGAGTGCAGTGGAGGATGGCCCAAGTCCTTGGGCCCTGCACCCGCATAGGAGACCAGGAAAAGCACCTGGCTCCTGCCTTCGGATCAGCATGGTGTGCCGGCCGCAGCGGCCATTGGAGGGTGAACCAATGGTAAAGGAAGACCTTTCTCTCTGTCTCTCTCTCTTATTGTCTAACTCTGCCTGTGCGCTAACTCCCCACACAGGACCCCTGTCCTCAATGAGATGACTCTTAAAGATTCTTAATTATTGAGTCAAGAGGATGACTATTTTAAAAGTCTTGATACCTAATACTAGAAATCTATTGTCACACTCTATCAATTTGAAGTCACAGTAGTATTAAATGCGAGTGCTCTTAATATGTCCATTTTCATCATTACTGAGTTGTGATTGCTTAAAAAAATCTGTTAATTTGAGATAAAAGTTGTTTTCATTTGCATTCTTAAAATGTAAATTTTTGATGTTGTTGACTTTTTCATGTGTTCATGAGCAATCTCTTTATAATTTTTGCATCTTAATTTTCCCTGCATATCCATCAGGGAATGTCTAGCTCTTCCGGACTGCTGCATTTGTTAGTTTCATAAGGATTAACAAAATCTATTTAGTCTTTTCCCAATTCATTAGTGTTTTTTCCTTCACTCAAAAACAACAACAACAAAACAAATCCATCCACAGTAGTCTTCCAAATGGCTTTGGGCTACTGGGGGTTTGCCTATGGTCAGAGGAATCTCTCTGTGACAGTAGCTTGTTTGAGTAATTGGTCCTCGTAAATATGAGTAAGAAAATTAATGTTTTTAGTAAATCCAGAGGGGGCCACCCCATTGGTGGCAAGCTTATGCTATTTTGAGACAAGGATCAGGCTTCGCCTCAAATGACAATGCATTTGCTCTTTTAAGCCCTTTCCAAGGCACTCCTTCTCCTACCTATTAATAGGATACATTGAAAACAAATTATCACTAATAAATTTTCTTGCTGAGAACGTGGAGAGTTAGAGGCTGGGGGCTGGGGATTTTACAGTTTTCCTCAGCTCTAGGAAACTGATGTGAAGAATCCCCATCTGGTGTGGTCAGTGCTGACCATGCTTTGCCTGTGAATTATTATTTCCTTAAATATATAATGGCTAGAGTCAAGATGGAATACTTCCCCAAGGAATTAAAAAGTTACAATTTGGTAACAATGAATTTTAGTAATCAGGTTATCATTATGCTACTTTGAAATTTACAAGGTAATAAATTATGCTTTACATATTCCAAGAATTTAGTTTATTTGGATTTCTGACTGAAGAATTTAGAAAGCAAAGAACTTCCACATTTTATTAAGTCTCTGCCTCTTTTTGAATAATTTTCTTTTAACAGAGAAACAAGGTTGCAATCACTTTTTTATTTTTCAAAGGAATTTATTAATACATTAGATTCTCAGAGTCACAGGAAATTCATGATAATTACTGCAACACAATTCTTACCAATTCTCATGTTGTAATCACTTTTAAGACACTTTCAAGACTTGCATGGAAATTATCATAGTAACAAGTATTAATTTAAAGATGGACTTAAAAATTATAAATGGTATTTATCGTACTTGGAACGTGTGCATCTGTAGAATTTTTATGGTTCTTCATGTTTTTATGAGAATTAAAAATGTGTTTTGAGAAGAATGATAGTCTAAAATATGAAGTTGGACAGCATAGATTATGTGAAATTTAACTGATATGATATAAAAATTAATGATCCTTATATTATGAATAAAATTAGAAGATTTTTAGTTCTCAACAAACTCAAAACAAATTAAGGTTTTTATAATTTAGTTGTGAACTAAGTGAAGCATAAATGGTTTTGCTCCTGCCACATGATGGAGCCACTTAAGCTCGCAACGTAAGTAACCAGCCACTCTTAGTATTGTGTGTTCTACCCTTTACTTTATGAGAATTTCTGAAAGAAATGTTGGTTACTTTTATGATGTTTTTTAAAAAGATGTATTTATTTATTTGGAAGGCAAAGATGCAGAGAGAGGAGAGAGGGAGAGAAAAAGAGAGAATCGTTCCTGGGTTGGTTCACTCCCCAAATGGCTGCCAGGACTGGGACAAGCCAAAACCAGGAGCCAGGAGCTTCTTCCAGGTCTCCCATGTGGGTGCAGGGTCCCGAGTACTTGGGCCATCTTCAACTGTTTTCCCAGGTGCATTAGCAGGGAGCTGGATAGGAAGTGGAGCAGCTGGGACTTGAACCAGATCCCATTTGGGATGCCGGCACTGCAGGCAGAGGCTTAAACTTCTACACCACAGTGCCAGCCCCTATGCTATTATTTTTGAAAACCACTTAAAAATAAATCCATGGGCTAGTGTTTGTCCTAGTGGTTAAGCTGTGGTTTGGGATGCCCACATTCCGCATCACAGTTCCAAGGTTTGAGTTTGAATTCCAGAGTCCAGGTAATGTGCACCCTGGGAGGCAGCAGGTAATTTCTCAAAGTTTGATTCCCTGCTACCCAGGCAGGATATGTGCACTGTTGCTCCAAACTTCCGCTCTTGTGGGTTTTTGGGTAGTAGACCTGTGAATGGGAGTCTGCTTTGTCTGCCTGCCTGTCTGACTCTTTCTCTGCCCCTCAAACAAAACTAATTTTAAAAATTTGAAAATAACTTCAAATTGCCAGCAGTGACCCCAGGCCCACCACCAGGTGCTTGGTTGTGGACTCACACAAGTGATAACTGCGTGGAGGGAGGGGCTTCCCATAAACTCCTCCCAGAGTTGCCCTTCACGGTCCCACTTTTGTGGCTGAAAGCTAGCTGTTTGGGTTTTCCTGCAAACTCCAGCATGTTCACCTGGGCTCCTGCTTCAGGCAGATATGTTAATTACACTTTTTATGATCTGACTTCCTTTCCAGCCTTTACTTCTCCACATTTGTGAGGTTCAATTCCCTGAGTGGCTCCTGATCCAGTTACTGGCCCTGGAAGTGATTCTAGAGATAGAACCTTAAGGGTGTGAGTTTGGTACTGGTGATCTGTTTTTTTTTTTTTATTTTTTTAAAAAGATGTATTTATTTTACTTGAAAGAGTTACACAGAGAGAGAAGGAGAGGCAGAGAGAGAGAGAGAGAGAGAGAGAGGAGAGAGAGAGGTCTTTCATCCACTGGTTCACTTCCCAATTGACCACAGTGGCCGGAGCCGCACTGATCCGAAGCCAGGGGCCAGGAGCCAGGAGTTTCTTCCGGGTCTTCCATTTGGGTGCAGGGGCCCAAGGGCTTGGGCCATCTTCTACTGCTTTCCCAGGCCATAGTGGAGAGCTGGATAGGAAGTGAAGCAGCCAGGACTCGAACCGGCACCCATATGGGATATTGGCACTGCAGGTGGTGGCTTTACCCATTATGCCACAATGCCGGCCCCCTGATGATCTGTTTTATGAAGCATTAATGACCCTATTTCCAATGGTAAATGGGACACTAGTAGTGTCTGACATCAAACATCTATAGAAGGCAAGATGTTAAGTTACCCGAAGCTGATATCATAGGACAATAGAGCAGAAAGAAGAAATATAGAAACATGGGATTTGTGAATTACTTCCAAGTGCCTGGGAAGAGCTGGAAATAAAATATAATTAACTGAAAATCCAGGCAAGGAATTAGAAAATTTCTGTGTTTACTTTGAAACAAATCCTTATCTTTCATAGCTATAGGGTCTGATATTTCTGAAAACTAAATAAAAAACTCATTCCATGGGTAGCTCGATTGCAACACCAGTTTAACTCAACATCTATGATTAGAGCCAGACACTTTGCACAGTGGGTGGGCCTTTGCTTGAGTCACCCGTATCCCAGTTTGGATGGAGTGCCCAGTTTGAGTCCCAGCTTCCTGTTAATGCATCCTGGGAGGAAGCAAATGATGGCCCGCATCATTGGGTTCCAGCCACTCATGTGAGAGACCTAGATGGACTTTCTGGCTCCTGGCTCTGGCCTGGTCTAGCCCTGGATGTTGTGGGTATGTGGAGTGAGTCAGAAGATAGAAGATCTCTCTTTCTTTGCCATGCCAACTTTCAAACAAACATTAGAAAAGATCTATGATTAAAGTTAAGACATTGATTGCAATACACTGATCTGAAAATTGAGATAGCAACACGTAGACAGATTCTAAGAAAGCTGAACTCCTTGGAGTCCTCTGTCTCCTTACCCAGAAGAAGCAGCCTGTCCTCTCTGTCCGAATTTGGTACCTTTGATGATTCATCCTGTGGAGAAATGGGGCTATTCCTCAAGACTCATCCTCAATACCTTTCATTGCTTTTGACCTATCACCAACCTCAAATCCTGGCAGGTCCCATGGGAGCAGATACAAAAGAATGAGGTACTATATGTGCCAAAAAGATTGCAGGTTTTTTTCTGATTTATATTTACATATCTAACCATTGATATTGTAAAATTTCCTTCTTTCCTTCCCCAAAAGATGCAGAACAATTTATCAAGGTTATAATGCCCTGAAGAAGAGGAAATAACTAGATTTGGGAGGATTTCTGGACATTGGCTCTGAAAAGATCCTGTTGTGCCCAGATCATTAGATCCCCGCAGAGACCCCCAGAGAGTCAATCACACCAAACTGCAAAAGCAAGGTTTATTCGGGAGTACAAGCCGCGACAGGGACGCCATCCAACCAACCGGCACAGCGGAGGAAGGAGTGAGGCCTCGGTCTTTGTTTGGGAGAGTTTTTAAAGGAAAAAAAGGGCTACATCAGCAGGAAAAAAGAGTTACATACAGCATGGAAGCTTTGGGTACAGGGAGTTACAGCGGGGGCTTACAGCAGCGGAGCTTTGGGCGCAGGGAGTTACTTTGTTTAGCAATCTCTCCTGTGCTGTCCTTGGTCTACCGAGCTAGCTGTCCCTGGTAAGCTTTGATATCTCTGGAATGCCTGAATGCCTGCTTTTTTACAAGGACTTGGGTCTGCTATGGGAAAGGGAGGCTGCTTTTTTGTTTGTTTGTTTTAAAATGGAGTCACTTTGGTTCTTCAATCCCAGCTCCTAGAGGCCCAATATGCCATCATTGTGTACTCACCAGAGTAGGAGTCTATAGAGATGCACTGGTTAGTGGTATTTTGGCTCAGGCCCACCCAGTGCATCCAGTTGGGCTCTGAACTCTCTGCATGGCTGTATTCCAAATTCTGCAGTTGAAGGAGACACCCTTAGCAAATGGAAGCATAACAATATAGATTATCTGATCTGTAGAGTGAGGACAAATAGAAGACATTAGAACTGATTCTAGGGGCCGTTGCTGTGGCGCAGCGGGTTAAAGCTCTGGCCTGAAGCACCAGCATCCCATATGGGTGCCGGTTCTAGATCCAGCTGCTCCTCTTCCAATCCAGCTCTCTGCTATGGCCTGGGAAAGCAGTACAAGATGGCCCAAGTCCTTGGGCCCCTGCACCCACGTGGGAGACTCCGAAGGAGCGCTTGGCTCCTGGCTTCGGATCGGCATAGCTCCAGCCGTTGCGGCCATCTGGGGAGTGAACCAGTGGATGGAAGACCAGTCTCTCTCTCTGTCTCTACCTCTCTCTGTAACTCTGTCTTTGAAATAAATACAAAATAAATCTTTAAAAAAAGAACTGATTCTAAATTCTGGAATGGTAAATCCAAAGTTCTACTGCATTCTAGAGAGAGAGAGCTGAGATGAGTATGCTATAAAGGACTCTACAGCTATGGAGGGCTGGTGATTTCCATCACATACCCATTCAATTCATCTGTTTAGTCTATGAAGAAGACAGGTGGGTACTGAATAATGACAGAGGATTATTGTAAACTAATCAGATGGTGAATACAATTGCAGCTTCTGTTCTAGGTGTGGTTTCATTGCTGGAGTAAATCAGTGTATCTGTTGACATCCGATACGTGAATATTGATATGAAAAATCATTTCTGCTCTATGTACCTGTTAGTAGAGATTACCAGAAGCATTTTTCTCTTAGATGGAATGGCCAACAATATTCTTTATTTGTTTTTCTTCAGGTTATATCAACTCTCCAACTTTGTCCTATTCTGTTCCACAGGGAACAGATTGTCTTTACATTCTACAAGACATCCCATGGATCCACTACCCTGATGGACCAGGGGAGTAGGGAATAGCAACTACTTTAAACACTTTGGTAAGACACATATGGGCAAGAGGGTGGGAGTTAAATCCTTGAAAAGTTTGGATACTTGATCCCTCAGTAAACTTTCTCAAAGTCTCATCATCTGGGAAAGTTGAGATCCTTTCTCTAAGGTGAATATCAAGTTGCTACCTCTGATCCCTGCTACCATTAATAATGTCTCAGCTCCTAAGACATCTCAGTGGGTTTTGGAAGTGACATGTATCTCATTTGGATGTGTTGTTATAGCCCAGACCTGCTTACTGAGTAATGTGAAAGACTTAATATTTTAAATAGGGCCTAGAGAAAGAGAAGGCTTTGCAGTAAATTGCTATGCAAGCTTCCCCACCACTTTGTTTATGTGAAAGATACAATTCAGTAGTACTTAACATAGCCAAAGAATTACTGGAAAGTTGATTAGATGATGAATACAATTGCAGCTGCCTTTGGTAGATTTCTTAAATGAGTAACAGAGAAGACATTTAGGATTTTGGAGCAAAACCTTGCCACACTCTGCAGATAACTGTTCTCCCCTTAAGAAATAGCTCTCAGCTTTTTACAGGGTCCTAGAAGAGGCAAAGTATTTGGCTTTGGACCACCAAGTTATCCTGAGAAATGCCCATCATGATGTACATGTTGCTTGAATCACCAAACCATAGAGTTGGGCATGTGCAGGGGTGGGAGTGGTAAAGCAAGTACTGATGGCACACAATGATAATGTCAAGTGGCTCAGATCACTGTAGCTCCTAATTCTGCTGCATTGCCTCATCTATTTTAGCCTACACTGATGGAGTCAGTGAGAGTTTCTTATGACCAGTTGACTGAGGAAAAATCATTAGGCTTGGTTAGCAAATTGTTCCGCATAATATTACAAAAGTGGACAACACAGGGGTGTGCCTGAAAGGGCAGTGACAAAAGGAAATCCTCCCATTGGAAAATCTTCAAGCACCTGGTGGTTCATTTTACCTGGGAAGACATATGGACAGAACAAAGTGTTTAGATGGACAGAAACTTTGGAGGAATGTAATTGGCTAACTGGTGAATTAGAAACCTGGGGAAGAGGTATTTGGAATGACTCTTCAGAATGGTTATAACGTGTGAAAATATTTATGTATCCCATATGAATTCTCATGAAGATCAGCCTCATAAAGATCTTAATATTTAGATGGATTAGATAATCTATTTTATAAGTATCAGCCAACTTTTGCCACACATGGCCCTTGCTCAATGGGCTAATGAACAAAGTAGTATGCTTAAGGGTTGTCATGGACTCAGCAACATGGGCTTCCACTTACCAAGGTCTATCAGGCCTTATCCACTGTTGAGTGTTCAGTCTGTCAAGAGCAGAGACTGTGTTTAGACACCGATGTGTCACTGGTGATTCACTAAAATATCCCACTCAGGGTTCAAGAGCACCGACCTGGGAGAACATAGCTGACAGCTCTATATATTATCCCTCTGGATCCAGGATTGCATTTGCCCTGAGGCCTCACATTCCCAGGCTGCTCCACATCAGTGATTGGGTTTTGGAGTTACCAGTGCCAATTCATCCCTGCAGAATGCGGGACTCCTCTAATGAGAAACTTTGCCATGTCTACTGCCTATTTGCCCATTTGCCTGGCAGAAACAGTTAGAAGTGTGTTACAGACAGCAACTCCATGAGCAGTCTTCCTTACTTGCTCCTCCCCTATTGTCGGTGTCGGATCTGCATCATAGTCTGAAGGTCCTGTCCTTGCTGCCAACTCCAATTGCCTCCTCAATGTTCTTTATATGAGGCTCTGATCCTGTTTTAGCATTTGTTTTAGTTTTAGAGGGCTCAAACGGATTCAGTTGGTATCAAGAACTATTCAAGAAAACAGATGTGACTTAGGACTGACTTATTCACTACACTGCTGGCCAAGGAGACCACACACTTGGCGGTATTTGGGGAATTGATAGTTCTTACCACAATATGGGGTCTCAGGATTTCACTGGTGGTTGTGGTGCTGGGGAAGTCTTGGTAAAAAAAATTCCCTCATAGATGCAATGACTCAGGCATTTGAAAGGTATCAGTTAAATAATGCCTGTAAAAAGCAGAGTTTACTGTTTATTGCTAAATTATAATAAAACTCTGAAAAGGGATAATGAGAAGTGACAGCATTCATAAACAGTTGTAGTAAGAACCACAGGGCCTCTTTTAAAAACTAAGACCTTTATCTTCTACAGAGGAGGGGCGGACACTTCTGAAGAGCACGTAGGATTTGATAGAATTGTAGAGCTCCAGATATGCTGAAATGCTCAGTCAGGAAAGATCTGTTATGCTGTGGTAATGGGGCCCTGGTTGGAAAAATACAGAATCCTGAAACATGATATAGGGCTATCTGGATGCATGCTCCTCAGAATTTTTGCTCTGAACTCTCACAGTTTGCATAGGAGGTGCACTATAATAAGAAACATCATGTTCCCTGTGCAAGAAGGTGCTGCAAAGTCCTCTTCCTGAAAGGCAGAAACTACTCCCCTCCTCTCTTGGTCCCCAGGCTGATCACTAGGTTAAATTTGAGCATAACCACTATGAGCTAGGTTAGTTAGAAGCTGCTCAGTCATAAAGTTGAATGAATTTACCAGCACTCCATTGTCAAATGGAAATAGTTCATCTGGAATTGAGCCTAACCTGGACTAGAGGTCACAAGAGAATTTTATGAGTGAGTAACCTTGACTGCCAGGAGAGTTGCCACAATTGCACCAGTGCCACTCCCACATCTTGCACCTATCACTGTATCAGGTGGGTGAGTGACTAGCTGAAGGGTAAAGGAAAAGTTTGAACCTGACTTGGAGTTGAATTTGCTTGTTTTATGTAGCCAATCTGAAACAGTACAACACTGCTTTATAGTGATAGTCAGAGGTGGCCTTAAAAGACAATGGAAAGAGAAAATCTTCCCAACTGTGGAGTTGTGAGCAGTGCTCTGTAATCTTTATTTTGTATGGAAGGATAAGGCCCAAGGTGTGTGTGTGTGTGTGTGTGTGTATATATATATAAACATAGTTCATGGCCTAGCTAGCTGGTCAGGAGCCTAGAAGATAAAGAATTGGAAGATTAAAGATAAAGAGGTCTGGGTAATGGCATATGGATGGACTTATGGAAGTGGACGCAGTATGAAGATGTTTGTATCCTGTGTTAATACTCATCAGAAAGTATCCACCATGAAAATGGCACAAAACAAGAAAATAGACTTTGATTCCATCAATTGATGCTAACTGGCTTTCAGTGTTAGACCACTTGGAACTGACGTGAGAAGCATATGAATAGTTTGTTTATATCATAAATAGCTATAAAGGCAATGCATGGATTCAACAGCATGGAATCTCATTTACCATGATTGATAAAGCCATTGCTACCTCTCAATTTCCAGTCTCAAGCAATAGAGAGCAATGTTGAATGTTGAGATATTCCTCAAATACATCACCAGCAGCTTGGAGGAAAATCAGCTATATAGAGCTCTTCCCACACTGGAAAGGTGAGCAGTTCCTTATTACAGGGATAGAGCCATGTTCTGGACAGGTGTCTGTCTGTTCTGCTTGCAGAGCCTCGGGTAACCCTACTGTCCATGGCCTCAGGAAATTCTTGGTGCACAAATATGGAATCCCACACAACATGGCATGCAACTAGGGAACCAACGTTATGACAAAGAAGGTGCAGGAGTGGGCCCAGGACCATAATTGAATCAGATACCACATTCTAGAAGTAAAAAACTTTCATAGAGTGCTGGAATATCCTTACTAAAGCTGAAAGGACAGCTCGAAGGCCATGCATTGCTGTTTTGCTATACTTGTGGGTACAGTGTATGTGTTAAATCAGAGACCTCTATGTTTCTGTATCCCTAATAGGAAGAATGAATGAGTCTGGGGAACAAGAAGTGGAATCAGGAATGACCTCAATTACTCTTACTCCCAGTGATCTGTGGGACCACTATGTTTGCCATTCTCACAACTTTGCACTCTGCGATGCTGGAGTTCCTGGTACCTTAAACTCTCTTGCCAAAGGGCTTGGCAAGTGTCCAATAAAACAACAAATTACAACTTCTGTATAACAAGCCAATTTAAATCTAGATGCTTTAAAACAATAGCTTGCTATCACCTTTAAGTTCTGTGGGTTTACTGGGCTCAGCCAGGTGATTCTTGCTTGGAGTCTCTCATGTGTTTACAGTCAGAAGTCTGCTGGGCCAGAGGCATCTGATGACTCAGTTGGGCACAACATGTTAGATGGCTTCCTCACTCATATGACTGGAACTTGGACTGGGGTGACCAAACAGCCAAGGGCTTGATGAGGCACCTTTCTACATTTGGCTTGCTTGGGCTTCCTCACAGCATAGTGGTGCCAAGGGAGTGCAACTGCTTACATGGCAGCTGCCCTCTTCCAGTGTAAGTATTCCAAGAGGCCCAGCGAACAACTGTAAATCTGCTTTTCACCAAGCCTCAGAAGTCATATGACATCTCTTCTACCACATTCTACTGGTTGTAATGAAGTTACAGAGCCAGTAGAGAATTAAGACGAGTGGAATACACACAAGTCTGAATACTGAGATACGTGGCTCATTGAAGGGCCAACTTTGGAGACTGACACAGTGGGCTTGAATGCTTTCCAAATAGAGAGATTCTTTCATTAATACCTGTTCTCCATATAATAAATATTTATGAAGGACTCACAGTATGTGCAGAGTCTGAATGCAAGTAGGAGAAACACACAAGAAAGTATTTTGCCTGTCTTCAAAGTTTGTGCCTTCTACCGTGAAATATTCATATTAACACTGAAGCTAAGAGTAGGCTGGGAATCCCAGAAGTGGGAATTAATGTACTGGTACTGATGGACAATGTGTATATTATAGCTCTCTAAGGTGAAATAAATGGGTTGATAATGGGCTTCAGTACATAGTTGTATCAACAATAAAATGATGGAATGCTTTCCTAGCTCAAAATTTTTACAACCCAATGATCCTTAATCTGGCAATTCATCTCTCATGAGACCTGCTTACCTTTAAGTATTATTATTATTTATTATTTTATTATTTTTTTGACAGGCAGAGTGGACAGTGAGAGAGAGAGAGAGAGAGAGAGAGAAAGGTCTTCCTTTTGCCGTTGGTTCACCCTCCAATGGCCGCTGCGGCCGGCGCGCTGAGGCCGGTGCACCGCGCTGATCCGATGGCAGGAGCCAGGTATTTATCCTAGTCTCCCATGGGGTGCAGGGCCCCAGCACTTGGGCCATCCTCCACTGCACTCCCTGGCCACAGCAGAGAGCTGGCCTGGAAGAGGGGCAACCGGGACAGAATCCGGCGCCCCGACCGGGACTAGAACCTGGTGTGCCGGTGTCGCTAGGTGGAGGATTAGCCACCTTTAAGTATTATTTATGAGGATACATTGAAATACACATCAAGAAGGACCTTGTAAACTACAAACAATGATACAAATGTTAGAGACAGTTATCACCTTTTCACAAGGTATTCGTAATAGGCATTCTATAAATATTTGTTGAATAAATGAATTAAAAAACAAAACACATTCTTGAAACAAATTCATTACATGGTTAAGCTGAACTGTTGTTCTTTTTCAAGTTTTAATATTATCACTCATTAAGCCTTGTAATATTTGTCAATTTCTGGAGTTTGTGTCAATCTATTTTTTTGTCCACAATTTATGACTTGATGAGAAAAATAACAGATGAAGAGGAACTGAAAATCAGACAGACAGTGTCATTTTAGGTGCTAAATAACATCATTTATTTATTTATACATACATCAGAGCTTTATTTATTAAATACTTCAAAGTTTTGAGTCTTTTGATGCTTGTATTCTGGTGGAAATACAGATAAGAAATGAATAGACAAATGTAATATAATGTCTGCTAGTGAGTCTTGCCAAGCAAAATATAAGACAGGGTAAGGGGACAGAGGGATGGGTTGAGTGGGCACTCTCTTATGGAGGAGGAAAGATCTCTCTGATGAAGTACCATTAGAGCAGGGACTGATGTAATGGAGGAAGCCACGGGCAAGAGCATTGAAGGACCAAGACCCTAGGTGAAGCTTGTTTGGACATTCAAAGAGTATCTAGAATATTCAAGGGGATAAGTGACCACAGTAAAGTGAGAAAGGTGAAGAGAAATAACAAGTACTCAGAAAATTTGAGTTTTCTGTTTTCTGTATTTTGTGTGATGCTGGGAATATGAATCAGACGTGGTCTCTACCCTCAAGAAATAGACTTCTAGAGGAGCTAGGTGTTATAATGTTGTGGTGCTGGAGACATGCACAAAGTTCAAAGGGAGCCAGAGGAGGAGCTCAGATTTGCCTAGTAGATTAAGGGGTGCTTCAGAGAGATGTCAGAGGACCATGAGGAGAAAGTGTTGATGAGGTTGGGCACTCTGAGCAGAGGGAAAGGTACAGGCAAAGATGATGGCCAGAAGGGGTGATAACTCATGATATTTCCTGAGCTCAGTGGTTTGATGCTTCCAGTGTTAAGGCTGATGTGAGATATGCCAGGAGATGAGGTTGGATTGGTAGCTAAGGAAACATCATACATGGGCTTGTGCACTGCTAAGTTGGAAGAATTTTGGGAAGTGAAGTAAAATAACTAAATTTGCCTTTTGTGGAGCCATAAGGCCACTGGTTCAATGGTAGCATCATTAATTAAGACAAAAAAATAGAAGTAGGAGATTTTGGAGTATGAGAAGTGGGGAGATGATTGGTATTTTAGGCTAATACTGTTTAGAGTACCCAAAGGTCATCTGACTAAAAGGTAAGGTCTGGAGGAGATTAAGGTTAGAAGCATAGTTATTAGCATATAGGCATTAATTACAATCTTGTAGACTTAGGTTTGAGTCAGGAAAAAAACAAAAAACCACAAAAAGTCGGCATTTAAAGCAGAAAAGAGAGAAGTGATGCTGTGGGAGTTGCTGTAGACTCACTGACCACACTGTGAATCTTGGTATCCAATTTATAAGCCTAATTTCCCGAGAACCCCTGAAAGAAATAATTAGAGTTCATTTTTTGTGTGTGTTTGTATTCCTACATTTGGCTATTCCAACTATTCCAGGGCCATATACACCAGACTCTTAATATATGTATATTATGTTTAAATGAATAAATAATTAATAAGATGTTGCTGTGGATTCATTCTTAGAGGAGGAGCATGGTGGGGGCAAGAGGCGCGGAGTTACCACACAGACCCTAGAAGTTGGGTGAAAGCGGGCCAGGGGCGAGCAGCCCACAGACTCATTTATTTCAGTTGGTACAGCAGCTTAAATAACCAAGGCATCCAATCCGGTCAAGGGGCGGATTATGCCCTAACCAATCATAGCCTGTTGCCAGGCAGGCTCCATTGCCATGTGGTTTCCAAAGCCATCCAATCACAGCCTGTTGCCAGGCAGGCTCCATTGCCAGGTGGGTTTCAAAGCCATTCCTGAGTAACTGATGCTCGTTTGCCAGCAGCCATCTTGGCATGGTCTTCTCATTCCACCACAATAAAAGGATTACACGGCTTTGCATTTCTGCCTTGAGTTTCCATCAGTTACTGTGATGTCTCATAGTGGTAGTGCGTGTCTTTTTTACTTTTGTTACTTTTTTATTGTATGAGGAGCACACATTGATTGAGGAAAAATTATAAAAAAGAAAAGCTAAAAATATTATCCTTAACCCCACTACTAGGAATAACTACTGCAAATATGTTCATATCCATCATTTTCGAAATACAATGTGATCCATATAGATTCTTTAAAAATTTTTTAATAATTATATTAAAGGGAGCATAGTAAATAATTATCTAATTTAACCCAATATATATCAGATATTATCATTTTAATGTGTAGTCAATCTAGAATATTATTGAGATTGTTTGCATTTTTTTCTTCATACTAAGTTTTTGAAACCTGGTGTATGTTTTATAGTTACAGCACATCTTTTTTTATTTTTTATTTTTTGACAGGCAGAGTTAGACAGTGAGAGAAAGAGACAGAGAGAGAAAGCTATAGACAGTGAGAGAGAGACAGAGAGAAAGGTCTTCCTTCCATTGGTTCACTCCACTAATGGCCGCCACTGCTGTCGCTGCGCTGATCCAAAGCCAGGAGCCAGGTACTTCCTCCCGGTCTCCCATGCGGGGGCAGGGCCCAAGCACTTGGGCCACCCTCCACTGCCCTCCCAGGCCCCAGCAGAGAGTTGGACTGGAAGAGGAGAGCCGGGACTAGTACCTAGTGCCCCAACTGGGACTAGGACCCAGAGTGCTGGTGCCGCAGGCGGAAGATTAGCCAAGTGAGACACAGCGCCAGCCATTACAGCACATCTTAATTGGGCTAGCCACAATTCAGGTGCTCAATAGCCACACTAAGGTAGTGAATATGCATTCAATATACATATTTTGATGTATATAGTGATATAGCTGTGCATAAAATTATAATTCTCTGTCCACAAAAAATCAGGACATCTAAATGTATAGTTTCATATACGTTCATATACGTTTATATACGTTTATAACATAACTTGTTAAAATACATTTAATTTTAGAACAATTTTGAATTTATAGGAAAGTTGTAAAGGTGGTACAGAGTTCCCATTTCTTCATGCACAATATCTCTTCCCATTAATGTATTAAATGATACGTTTGCTCCAACTAGTGAACCAATATTAATTCACTGTTATTAACTGATGTTCATATTTTATTATATTTATTTAGATTTTTACCTAATGTTCTTTTTCTGTCCCAGAATCCCATCCAGGATACCATACTCCAGTTAGTCGTCATGTCTCTTTTGGTTCCTCTAGGTTATGGCAATTTTAATCTTGACAGGTTTTTTTCTTATTTTTATAATGTTGAGAAGTGTTGGTGATACAGTTTGCAGAATTAGCCTTGTGTGGGATCTGATCCTAATGAGTTGGACTGGGATCATGAGTTTTTAGGGGAAGACCATGTAGGTAACTTGCCATTTCTTGTCATATCATGTTAAGGTTACATACTATTGACATGATTTATCACTGTTGATGTTAAAAATGGAGCACATGGAAGCTGTAGTGTTTTACCCCTCTTCATACTGTACTCTTTGAAAGGAGGTTGCTATGTGTGGTATTCATTTAAGGAATGGGGAATATGTTCCACTTACTTAAATTAATTGTTAGTAATTATAATGAATTATTTATAAATCCTCTGCATAGGGGATTAGTCTGTTCTCCCCCATTTATTTTTCCAGCCATTTATTTATATAAGTATTAACTCATGGATATTTATTTTATACTTTGGATTATTATTGAAGACTACTTTATTTATTCTGTTGCTCAAGCTGCTCTAACTTTGGCCAAAGGGAGATATTCCAGTTGATTTGTATGTCATTTTGCATGCCCCCATCATTGTGGGGGTCTTTCTGTTTGTTTTTGAATACTCACTTGCTTTCTGACACTATGAAGTTCTCCAGGCTTATCTTATATATTCCTTGACATTTATTCAAAGAGTTCTGGTTCCTTTTATTGAAAAATGGTATTAGAAATGAAAATCTGGGATCTTGTCATGCTTCTTGTCATGAGGGTGTTGTTGCCATTCAGTCTGCAAAGCAAGGAAATGTGTATGTATATGCTAACCCTTGTGTGAGTATATACACATATTTTTATGTGCATCCATCTGTGTCCACATTAAGCCAAACACAAGTTCATAATGATGTCTGTAACTTTTTTCCATTTACTAATATATTATGATTCACAAACATTTTTGATGTCATTGGCTTCATTTTCATGCCAAATTACTTCATTTGACAATAGTTTTATATTATGTAGTTGTGTCAAAATTAGTTTACTTAACCAATTCACTGTTGTTTGACATTTCACATTATTTACGATTTGCATTCCTAGGTGCTACATTATAATAAGCATATGTGTTATCTTTATTACTAACATACTATTTTTATTACTATCATACTATTTCTTATATAAACCCCTGGAACTAAATTGGTCACATCGAAAATATAATTGTTTTTAAGATATTGTTGTCTGTTACAAAAATTTCCCTCAAAAAAGGTGTAGAATTTTGTATTTATACCAGCAGTGTACTGATTTGTCTATCACTCTCCTTTTTCCTCATTTAAGCTCTTTATCATTGAATTGTAAACTTTATTGATTGATATTTATGAGGCGGGGGGAGAGATACACTTTGGTTCACTTCCCAGACTCCCACAATAGTTGGGGCTGGGTCAGGCTGAAGGTTGGAGCCAGGAGTTCAATCCAGGTCTCCCATGAGGATGGCAAAGACCCAATTACTTGAGCCTTCATCTGCTGTCTCCCAGGGTGCACATTAGCAGGAAACTAGAATCATAAGCAGAGACAGGACTTAAACTCAGGCATTCTGATATGGAATGTGAGCATCCCAAGTGTCATCTTTTTTTTTTTTTTTTTTTTTTTAAAGCAATCCTTTTTTTTTTTTTTTTTAAACTTTTATTTAATGAATATAAATTTCCAAAGTACAGCTTATGGATTACAATGGCTTGCCCCCCATAACGTCCCTCCCACCCGCAACCCTCCCCTTTCCCACTCCCTTTCCCCTTCCATTCACATCAAGATTCATTTTCGATTCTCTTTATATACAGAAGATCAGTTTAGCATACATTAAGTAAAGATTTCAACAGTTTGCTCCCACACAGAAACATAAAGTGAAAAATACTATTTGAGTACTAGTTATAGCATTAAATCTCAATGTACAGCCCACTAAGGACAAAGATCCTACATGAGGAGTAAGTACACAGTGACTCCTGTTGTTGACTTAACAAATTGACACTCTTGTTTATGGCATCAGTAATCACCCTAGGCTCTTGTCATGAGTTTCCAAGGCTATGGAAGCCCCCTGAGTTCACTGACTCTGATAATATTTAGACAAGGCCATGGTCAAAGTGGAAGTTCTCTCCTCCCTTCAGAGAAAGGTACCTCCTTCTTTGATGACCCGTTCTTTCCACTGGGATCTCACTCGTGGAGATCTTTCATTTTTTTTTTCCCCAGAGTGTCTTGGCTTTCCATGCCTGAAATACTCTCATGGGCTATTCAACTGGATCCGCATGCCTTAAGGGCTGATTCTGAGGCCAGAGTGCTGTTTAGGACATCTGCCATTCTATGGGTCTGCTGTGTATCTCACTTCCCATGTTGGATCATTCTCTCCCTTTTTGATTCTATCAGCTAGTATTTGCAGACACTGGTCTTGTTTGTGTGATCCCTTTGGCTCTTAGTCCTATCATTATGATCAATTGTGCACAGAAATTGATCACTGGGACTAGTGAGATGGCATTGGTACATGCCACCTTGATGGGATTGAATTGGAATCCCCTGGTATGTTTCTAACTCTACCGTTTGAGGTAAGTCAGCTTGAGCATGTCCCGAATTGCACATCTCTTCTAATGAAGAACTGGATTAAGGATTCCTCTGGGTTGCCTTTAGAAATCTCTCTTTTTTTTAAATAATAGGTAAAATCCAACAATTTTATGTAGTACAAGCAAGTGGTATTTATCCCACGTAAGCAAGGCTGTCAGCATTTTAAAAAATCAATAAATTGGACATACTACACAAACTGCAAAAATGTTAAATGGTTACATCAACTTTTGTAAAAGATATTTGGCATAAAAAAACTGAGCAAACAAGAAACAGAAGAGAAATTCCTCATCTAGATAAAGAATATCTACCAAAACCAACTTTAATAGTGAAATTGGACAGTTTTCCCTTAAGTTGGGGAAAGGGGGAAGTGTCTTTTTCTCACCACTACTTTTCAATATTATGGTGGAATTACTAGACAGTGCAGTAACACAAAGAAAGGATACAAAATGCATACATATTGGGAAGGAAGACATAAAACTGCTAGCAAATGTCATTATTGCATGTATAGAAAATTCAAAAGTACATCATAAGTACCCCTGGAACAATGTTAGTGTAGCAAAGTGGCGAATTACATGTACAATTTAATTGTTGTTCCATGTATGGGTAAGAGCTAGGATTTGAAATTTAAAAACAAAATTAAGCATCATTTAAAATTGCATCAGGTTAAAAAGCAAATCCCAATCGGTGTCTTTTAACTGGACAGTTCAGGCCATTAACGTTCAATGTGACTAATGAAAAGTGGTAACTTTGCCCTGCCATTTGCCAAAGATAAGTTCTAATATATGCTTTGAATTCCCTGTGATCTTTTGCTGTGAGGTTTCCTTCCTTTATCTTCTTTCATACTGATGACCGTGTTTCTGTGTTTCTGTGTGTAACACATCTTTAAGCATCTGTTGCAGGGCTGGACGAGTGGCGACAAATTCTTTCAATTTCTGTTTGTTATGAAACGTCTTTATTTCACCTTCATTCACAAATGATAGCTTTGCAGGATATAATATTCTGGGCTGGCAGTTTTTCTCTCTTAGTACCTGGGCTATATCTCGCCATTCCCTTCTAGCTTGTAGAGTTTCTGATGAGAAGTCAGCAGTGAGTCTGATTGGCGATCCTCTGAAAGTAATCTGACGTTTCTCTCTTGCACATTTTAGGATCTTTTCTTTATGTTTCACTGTGGAGAGTTTAATTACAACGTGTCGTGGTGAGGATCTCTTTTGGTCGTGTTTATTAGGGGTTCTGTGAGCTTCCTGTACTAGGATTTCTCTGTCCTTCTCCAAACCTGGGAAATTTTCTGCTAATATCTCACTAAAAAGGCCTTCTAATCCTTTCTCCCTCTCCATGCCTTCAGGAACTCCTAGAACCCGAATGTTGGTTTTTTTAATAGTATCCTGAAGATTCCTGACAATATGTTTTAGATTTCTAATTTCCTCTTCTTTTCTTTGATCTGACTGTATCCTTTCCTGTTCTCTCTCTTCTAAGTCCGATATTCTCTCTTCTGCTTCACCCATTCTGTTTGTAAGGCTCTCTATTGTGTTTTTCATTTGATCTATTGAATTCTTCACTTCAGTCACTATCACAGTTTCCTGTTGTACTAATTGTTTCGTTTCATTTTGATTCCTCCTTAATATTTCATTTTCACGAGAGAGATTTTCTATCTTGTCCATTAAGGCTTTATGTAGTTCAAGAATTTGTTTTTGAGAACTTCTTAATGTTCTTATCAATTTTTTGAGATCTGCTTCTTGCATTTCTTCTATGTCATCATCTTCATAATCTTGAATTGGGGTGTCTTTTTCATTTGAGGGCATCATGGTGACTTCCTTGTTTTTATTACCTCGGTTTTTGCATTTGTTATTTGGCATATTGGAGATATTTGGTTTCTTCACTGTGGTGCTTTTTCTTGTTATACTATGACTCTAGATTAAGTGGACTATCTGTTTTTGATGGAGCCTTAGGGCTTGAGATGGGTGTGGCCTGGGAGCTCTGTTTGGTAACCTGGGAGTGTCACCTTTGGGACACCAAGTGTCATCTTAACTACTAACACTCGCCCCATCACTCTCAATTTTGGCAGCATATAGGATGGTCTTTGCCAATTGGATTGGCAGAAAATAGTGTCAGTGATTTCAAACATACAATCCACTGATTATATATGTGTCCATTGGTCAATTATACTCATCTTACATGAAATGCCTATTAGCTTCCACTATCATTTTGTTCTATTTATGCTTATTTTATTTTTACCCATTTGAGGAAATTTTTTTTTTTGGACAGGCAGAGTTAAACAGTGAGAGAGAGAGAGAGAGAGACAGAGAGAAAGGTCTTCCTTCCATTGGTTCACCCCCAAATGGCTGCTATGGCTGGCACCCTGCGCTGATCCGAAGCCAGGAGCCAGGTGCTTCCTCCTGGTCTCCCATGCGGGTGCAGGGCCCAAGCACTTGGGCCATCCTCCACTGCGCTGCCTGGCCACAGCAGAGAGCTGGCCTGGAAGAGGAGCAACCGGGACAGAATCCAGCACCCCAACTGGGGCTAGAACCCAGGGTACCAGCACCATATGTGGAGGATTAACCTAGTGAGCCGCGGTGCCAGCCACAATATGTAACTTTTGGGTTGATATATATATTACAATTTTTACTTTCTCATTTGTCTTGTAATATTCAGTGTTGATGTTAAGATCTTCCAAAGTGTATTTAGTAACATCTGTCAATTTTGTCTTTTATAATTTGTCTTTTTGCCATTTTTATAAAAAGCTATTACTTTAAAAAATTATATGAAGTCACATATGTATTCTTCCAGCACTCTTATAATAAAAAATGAATCCCTTTTCAGTTGGAAGTTATTTGATGATATAAGAATCTAATTATATTGATTTCTGGGTTGTTTTCCAGGTGTCTTTCAACACCTCATTGATGTATTATTATGATTCGAGATGTAATTCTAGCATATACAAAATTATCCCTTCTAAGTTGACTCTTACTTGTAACTGTAGGTTTTATATTTCTGTTGGTCTGGCTATCTATCCTTGCACTGATATCTCATTATTTTAATTAACCTGGTGTTAGAGCACATTTTAATATCTAATATGCTAGTATTTAAATTTTTATTGGATATATAGCTCATCCTTCCAGAGAACCTTTAAAAACATTTTTACAAGGTACAGAATAAAAATCCTCTTCCCACCTTGACTGGAAATATGTTTCAATTTATGGATTCATTTGGCATAGAGAGGAGTCTGTGGGCAGGTAGCACATTAATTTGAAGACCATGGACTATTGGATAAGTGGCATTAGATTATAAGGAGCACTGATAGGGTTTTATGAAAGGTTTTCCTAGTTATTAAGGTTTCTCCACCTTTTTTTCTGCCTCAAGTGATCTGAGAGGAGTGGATGAAACCAATTATCCAGGGCACAGCAGTGGAGAAGTTGATTCCTCTCTGAACTCCCGCAGAGATTAGAGGCCATCCTTTCGTTCAGCTGGGACACTTTACCGATGGAGTTTGTGTCTAAGGATGTCTCCTAACCCAGCTGTGCCCCAATAACAGGGAAAACAAAACCAAACCAGCAACCTCTTCCCCACAGATTCTGATATTTAAACACCCATGGTCGTGTGAGGACTAAATAAACAATAACGCATCTCATGTAGCAGAGGTCTTTGTCCACTTGCAGGCCAGAGGAAGACAAGACAGGTATGAACAGAAGTGCAGTGCAAGCAAGCAGTGTGAGCTGTGGTAACCAGAGTGTGGTGAAGGTGATGAGAGGGCAGAGGGAGACTGGGGGTGTGCTGCAAGGCTGCTCCCCAGGAAAAAGGCCCTGGTTTCTGGTGTTTGCCAATTTCCATGGTGTAAATATTTTCACCATGACTAGTTTGAGCTGCCAACATGAAGGTGGACTTGGGAAGAGATGCACAGAGTCTGTGCCCCACTAGGTAGTTGCTGGCCCAGCACGCCAGCAGAGGGATATGCAACAGGTTCTGAAGGACTCTGAACTTCAAAGAGGAGTAATGTAGAGTGAACACATTAAGTGAGATGAATGTCAGGAACAGAATTTTGCAGAATCACGGGTATCTGGAAGTTTCTAGCAGGCAAGGTTTTTTGGAGGGTCACGCTTGGGAGATTATTCTGGAAGCACTAAGTAGGGTGACTTTGAGCAAGAAATGTCCAAAGAAGGGAGAACAGTTAAATGTCCAGTGTGCTAACACCAGGATAGGCGCTGCATTTTCCCCTTGTCCTTACCATAGTGGATAATGTGAGAGGAAAGAACTGAACATAACTATCTAATCTGAACAGTTTGAGGAGTCGTTTGCTTTTTGGACTACAGTACGTACCCTGTCTCCAAAAAAAAAAGGTAGTCAAAGGCCTTTTTGGGATTAGTTTATTTTACCCAGTGTTGTCTTTTTAAAAAATTACAGATGAGCGGAAGAGACAGAAAGAAAGAGATCTTCCATTGACTGGTTCACCCTCCAAATGGTTGTAATGGCCACGCCTGCTGGGCCAGCCCAAAGCCAGGAGGCTGGAATTCCATCTCAGTGTCCTATGTGGATGGCAGGAGCCCAAGAACTTGGGGCCACCTTTCTTTGCATTCCCAGGCCATTAGCAGGGATCTGGATTGAGAGTGGAGCTGTCAGGACTCAAACTGTTGTTCTGATATGTGATGCCATAGTTGCAAGGGCTGATATAACCTGCCGTGGCACACACTAGCCCCCTCAGTGGTATTTTTATTAGTGTTTTTAGACAGTTTCCTTTGCTTGCAAGTAATAGAAAATCCAACTCAAAATAGTTTTAGAAAAAAAAAAACAAATTAGTTGTGTTGCATTTTTGGGTCCACCTATTTTCCTTTGTGCTTTGTACAATGACAAAGACGTGGGTGGGTCAGTTCTAGTCGTGGCAGGGTTCAGGATCCACAAAATGCTACCAGGACTTGGTATCCCTTTCTCTTTCAGGGTCATGCACTTCTCTTGTGGGGAGAGGTCGGTTGGCAGCTCTGGACTTGCATCCTCGCTTCTCACATCCCCAGAAGTATTCTTAATAACTTTGTGCAGGGGCCGGCGCTGTGGCCCAGCGGGTTAACACCCTGGCCTGAAACGCTGGCATCCCATATGGGTGTTGGTTCTAGTCCCGGCTGCTCCTCTTCCAATCCAGCTCTCTGCTGTGGCCCGGGATAGCAGTACAAGATGGCCCAAGTCCTTGGGCCCCTGCACCCATGTGGGAGACCTGGAAGAAGCTCCTGGCTCCTGGCTTTGGATCAGCGCAGCTCCAGCTGTCGTGGCCAACTGGGGAGTGAACCAGCAAATGGAAGACCTCTCTCTTTCTCTCTCTCTCCCTCTCTCTCTCTCTCTCTCTGCCTCTCCTCACTCTGTGTAACTCTGAATTTCAAATAAATAAATTAATCTTTAAAAAAATAACTTTGTGCAAAGTTTTGGTGTGTGGACCTGGGTCGTAGACTGATCCTTAAACTGATTCATGCGGCCAGAGTAATGAGCTATGTTAATTGGTCAGGGTGTTCAAAGGTGGGGTAGGCCTCACCCAGATCTAATTATGAGTAGGAGGAGAGGAGGCTTGGCTTTCCAGGGAAAATCAGTCAAGATGCTGTCACCAGAGAAGGGGAGTGGGGGGGATGCTGAGTAGGCAGGAACAGCATTTGCATATTTTCACTGGCTTCACTATCATCCTTAGGTACCAGGTTCAGAGATGAGAATACTATTGAGGCTGCGGTTTTGCAAGCACAACTCTGTCTTTGATACCAATTGTGGGGCAATTGTTTCTAGACCATCCATCAGCTTCCTCTCTAGATCATCAGTTCCACCCCCAGTGCCTTTTCTGCCCTCTTCCTGTCCTGTGGCTTGCCCTCTTCCAGGCTCCTGGAGCAGGTGGCTAGCTCTTTGCTAAACCCTGAGGGTTTTTGCAAAGCTTTCTCTGTTACTTTTCTCACTGTGGCATCGCTGACAGCACAGAAATAGACGGCTGAGTCTGTGATAGTCAAGGATGAGATGGTGAGGCTTAGGAGTTTCTGTGGTTTCTGAAACTTCAAAGAATATCGTCCTTTTCTTTCTTGGCTGTTTTCAGAATACAGATTAATTATGAGAATCATCTCTCCACTGGATAGCTGCCGATACCAGTACATATAATAATAATACCAACTGACTGTGATTTTGCAGTCCATGGTCACAGATTGCCCTTCTCGTTTATACTCTACATTTGTAGATTGATCAACACTCTGGCTATTGCTGGAACCTGTAGCAAAACAAGCAAACAAAAAAGACAGGTGTTGACATGGTTCACACAAGAAAGCTGTCACCAACAGTCAGATTTTGACACAGAAAGTCGAGTGGAGAGAAGCATAGCCCAGGTCCGTTCCATGTTCTCTGTTGAACCTCCGCATGCCCCAGGCTCCAGGGTTGATGGGTTTCTTACCAAGGCAGATGAAGGCAGTCACTGTGCTCAAGAGAGTGGGCAGTCCAGGCTGCATTATTGGGGCTTTTACCACTGGCAAAATAGCTCTTTGGTTTCTGGAGTGTCACTAGAGCTGGTGGCTCTGTGGCCCTGCTGCTGCAGAACTGGAAATGGGGTTTGTGTCTGCAAGTTTAGTCGTGTCACATGCTGCCTGTGACTGCCCCTCCCTCCACATTGCCTCCAAGTCTGTTGCTGCTTTTCTTTCATAAGTATAGAGCACACAGTAACCTTGAGTTATGAAAGAGTAAATTTCAACTCTAACTTCAACTCTAATTTCATTGCAAAGATAAGTAATTTTTATGTTTACTTCATTATTTTAAAATGAAAATATTCATATTTTGAAGAAACAGGAGTCATACTGAAAATTTATTTTTTTGGTTTAACATTAGGCATATGAATATGCCATCACATCATTCAGTAGTATTTGTAAATGTGTTGTTAAGCTTTCTTTTTAAAAATTTTGTTATGGAAGAAACACTTAGTACAAGATCTACCCTCTTGGCAAAATATTATGTGTAGAATACACCGTTGTTGACTGTAGTGCCATGTTGTACAGCACATCTCTAGAGTTTATTCATTGTGCTTCACTGAAACTTTATGCTCACTGATTAGTAACTCTCCATTTCCCCTGCCTCAGGGTCTCGTAACTATCATTGCTCTCTGATTCCGTGAATTCAACTATTTTAGATGACTTATGTAAGCAGAATCATGCAGTCTTTGGTTTTCTGTGACTGACTTGTTTCACTTGGTAAAACGTCCTCAAGGTTCATCCATGAAGTTATGTATTGCAGATTTTCCTTCTGTTTTAAGATCGAGGAATACTCCATTATTTGGATATGCCACAGTTTTTTACTCATTCACCTGTTGATGGTCATTTAACTTGTTTCTACATCTTGGCTATTGTGAATAATTTATGTTGCAATGTAGGCATGAACGCTAATATCTTTTTGAGGTCCTGATTTCAGTTCGTAGAATAGGATTGCTGAATCATATGGTAATTCTATTTTTAATTTTTTGAAGAATCTTCATATTGTTTTTCCATAGTGGCTGCACCATTTCACATTCCTAACAGTAGTGTACAAGAATTCCAGTATCTCCACATCCCTACTAATACTTGTTGCCTTTTGTTTTTCTGATAATAGCTGTCCCCATAGGTGTGAGTTGATATCTTGTTGTGGTTTTCATTTGCATTTCCCTGATAATTTGAGATGCTAAACATTTTTTAACATAACTTTTTGCCATTTGTTTTTGATCTTTGGAAAAATGTGTATGTAAACTTTTAGATCATTTTTGAATCAGTTTATTATTGTTGTTATTATTTTATTTTGCTAATGAATTGTAGGAGTTCCTTATATTTTTTGGAATTAACGTCTAGCAAGAAGAAAGGCCCTGGCTGACCCAACTCTCCCCCTTCCTATTTGTAATTTTCAGAAGAACAACAGAAGGCCACACGCTGAGATAGGAGGAAATATTCATAACCATCTGGACTGTGTTTTCATCCTTCCCAGAACGGGATGCCCTGTAATGCTCGAGCTCAGTGAGCCAGTCGGTGCCCAGGGTATAAAATCACAACTTCCAGAATCCTTCAACTGTGGCGCATTACCAGGCATGTGCAGACAAGGCTTCACTCCATCTTCCACAGGGGATCAGCGTACTACACTTCTTAGGCTTTTGTTTATTCTTGCTGCATATCCGTGAGTAATAAATCAGTTTTGCCTAGGTTGTTGTGCCAATGTTCTGCTTCACTGGAGCCACTTGTACTGCTTATCAGAAGTAAGGTTTGCAAATCTTTTGTCCCATCATGTAAGCTGCCTTTCCACTATGTTATTTTCTTAGCAGTGTGTTTTTAGTTTGATATAGCCTCACTGCTTGTTTTTATTTTTGTTCCTTGTGCTTTGGTATATCCATAAAGTTATTGTTCAGACCAATATCCAGAAGCTTTCCTCGCATTTTCTCCTACTTTCAGTCTTATGTTGTACTTTTAATCAGTTTTGTGCTGATTTTTTGTGAGATAAGAGTCCAGTTAAATTCTTTTGGGTATGAATATTCAGTTTTTCCAGTAGAGTTTATTGTAGAGACTACCCTTTCCTCATGGTATATTATTGCACCTTGCAAAGGATCAGTTTTATTTCTGGGCTCTCTGTTTGTTCCATGGTCTATCTGTCTGTCTTCATGCCAGTAACATACTTTTTGGTTATTATAATTCTGTAATATATTCTGAAATCAGGAAGTGTGATGCTTCTCAAGCTTGATTTGGATCTTTTGTAGATCCATGTGAATTCTAGAACTACCTTTTCTGTTTCTGTCAAAAATTCCATTGGAATTTTGATAGGGATTGCACTGAATTTTTAGAATGTTCTGGGTAGTATGGACATTTTACCAATATTAAATTGTCCAATCCATGAACACAAGATGTCTTTTCATTTTTTTCTTTTAAAATTTCATTTATCAGTGTTTTATAGTTTTTAATATACAAGTCTTTCATCTCCTAAGTTAATTTTATTTCTAGTTATGCTATGGTAAATGGAATTGCTTTCTAAATTTTTTTTCAGAGAGTTAATTGTCAGGGCACAAACATGCATGTGATTGTTTTTTTAATCCTGGAACTTCACTGAATTTGTTTATTAGTTCTCACAACTTCTGGTAGTCTTTAGTGTTTTCTTTATATAATTTCGTGACATCTGCAAACAGGGACTAATTTATTTATCCCTTTCCAGTTTGGGCTTCCTTGTTTCCTTCCTTTGTCTCTCTCTCTCCCTCTACTTTTTTGACAAATTGATCTGGCTAGGACTTCTAGTACTATTTTGAAAGAAGTAGTGACAGTGGGCATCCTTGGCTTGTTCCTGATCTCAGTAATAAATCTTCAACTTTTGACTGTGAATATAATGTTAGCTGTTGTACCTGATTTTGTTGTGAGTTTTTTTAATCATGGATAGATGCCAAGTTTTGTGAGATGCTTTTTCCTCATCTTAGGGGTCATATGACTTTCAATTACTCATTTTGTTGGTATAGTATACCAATTTATTGATTTATATATGTTGAGCAATTCTTGTTTCTCAGAGATAGAGTCCACTTGATCATGTTATATCCTTTAATTTTTAAAATGTTTAGTTAATTTGTATTTGAAAGGCAGAGTGGGGGCTGGCGCTGTGGCACAGTAGGTTAATCCTCTGCCTGTGGCCACGGCATCCCATATGGGCACTGGTTCTAGTCCCGGCTGCTCCTCTTCCCATCCAGCTCTCTGCTATGGCCTGGGATAGCAGTACAAGATGGCCCAAGTCCTTGGGCCCCTGCACCCATGTGGGAGACCCGGAAGAAGCTCCTGGCTCCTGACTTTGGATAGGCACACTCCAGCCATTGTGCCATTTGGGGAGTAAACCAGTGGATGGAAGACCTCTGTCTCTCTCTGCCTCTCCTTCTCTCTGTGTGTAAATCTGACTTTCAAATAAATAAGTAAATTTTTTTTTTTAAAGAAAGGCAAAGTGATAAAGGAAGAGGGGAAAGGAGAGAGGTAGGGGGAAGGGGAGATCTTTCATACACTGGTTGACACCCCAAATACCTGCAACAGCCAGTATTGGCTAAGGCTGAAGCCAGGAGCCTGAACTTAATCTGGGTCTTTCACATGGCTGGTAGGGACAAATGCACTTGAGCCACCATCTGCTACATTCTAGAATGAATTAGGAAGCTCATTGGAAGTAGAGGAGCAGTACTGGAACTGGAAATCTGATATGAGATGAAGGCATCCCAAGGGAAGGCTTAACCTCCTGCACTATAATAGCCACATTGGTATATACTTTTAATATGCTGTTGAGTTGTTTGCTAGTATTTTGTTCAGGTTTTTTTGGCACCTGTGATCATTAGGATTATTGGCACATAACTTCTTTTACTGGAAGTGGCCTTCTCTGGCTTGGGTGTCTAGGTATTCTGCCTTCATAAAATAAGTTTGGAAGTGATCCTTCCGCTTCAGTTTTTTTCGAAGAGCTTGACAAGGATTGCCTTCAGTTGTTCTTTAAATGTTTGATAGACTTTTCCAATGAAGAATCATGTCCCATGTAGCCTTTTTTAAAAAGTTTCTATTTGTTTATTTATTTCATTAGGAAGGAGCATGAGAGTGAGAGGGAGGGAAAGGGGGAGAAGGAGGAGAAGGAGGAGGGGAGGGGAGGGGATAGAAGGGGAGAAGAAAGGAAATTTATCGGTTCAGTCTCCAAATGCTCACAAAAGCTTGGGCTGGACCAGGTCAAAGCCAGACTGAATCTAGATCTCTCATATGGGTAGCAGGGACCCAATTATTTGAACCATTTCCTGCTGCCTCTTAGGGTACACATCAGCAGGAAGCTGGAATTGGGAGCAGAGACAGAACTTGATATGTGATGTGGGCATCCCAAGTGGCATCTTAACTGTTGCACAAATTACCCTCCCCTGGGCTTTTCTTTGTTGAGAGGACTTTAATTACTGGTTAAATCTCCTTACTCACTATTGGTCTATTTAGATATTCTGTTTCTTCATGATTCAGTCTTGGTGACTTGCATGCTTCTAGAAAATTCTCCATTTCTTTGATGGTATCCTATTTGTTGATGTGTCATTGTTTATGGGGTTCTTTTATAAACCTTGCTATTTCTGTGATATCAGTTGTGATGTCACCTCTTTTATTTATAATTTGTTGATTTGAGGCTTCCCTCTTTTTTCTTAGTCTAGCTAAAGATGTGTCAATTTTTCTCATCTCTTAAAAAACTCAAATCTGTCTCACTTCCTCCCTGTAACTGTATCTTTCAAATAAATAATACATCTTTAAAGATAAAAACCCAACTTTCTTTTGTATCTCTTTTAAATTTTTTTGTATTTGTAGTCTCTATTTATTTCTACTGTAATCTTCATTATTTTCTCCTCATCTTGTTCTTCTTTCCCTAGTTCCTAGAGTTACAAAGTTAGATTATTTACTTGAGATATTTTTCTTTATGTAGACTTTTGTCACTATAACATTCTGTCATAGAACTGCTTTTGCTGTATCCCATAAGTTTTGGAATGCTATGCTTCTCTTTTCTTTTGTCTCAAGGTATTTTTTATTTCCAATTTCATTTCTTCTTTTATTCATAGGTTTTTCATGAGTGTACTGTTCAATTTCCATACATTTGTGAATTTTTACAGTTTTTATCCTGTTGATACTTTCTAGTTTTATATTTGACACATAATATTATTTCAGTCTTAAATTTGTTAAGACTTGTTTTGTGATTCTATATATGACATGTAATGATGAATCTTCTGTGTACACTTGACAAGAATGTGCTTTTGACAAGAATGTATTTTTCGCTACTTTGGGTTGAATATTCTGTATTTATCTTCTAGGTCCATTTGGACTGTAATACTCAATTTGCTGTTTCCTTGTTGATTTTTTGTCTGGATGATCTATATTGTTAAAAATGGGTTATTGAAGTATCTTAGCATTCTTATATTGCTGTCTACTTCCCCTTTAAGTTCCACTAATAACCTGTTTTGGAACTATTGAACTTTATGAATCTAGATTTTTGTTTCTCTTCCAGTATTGGGGAAGGTTTGAGCCATTATTTCTTTAAAGTACATTCTCTCTCTCTCTCTCAGAATGCATGTAGAGGTTCATTTGATACTGTTCATACAATTGTTCCATAAAACACATAGGCTTTCTTCACTCTTTTTCTTTTTTTTTTTCTCCTTTGATTGGAGAATTTCAAAATGACCTGTATTCAAACTCAGATCCTTTCTTTCAATTGATTAAGTCTGCAGTTGGTGCTCTCTATTGCATTTTTTCATTTCATACACTGCATTTTCAGCTCTAGAATTCCTATTCAGTTGTATTTTATTCTATCTCTGTTATTATTTTTTGTACATCTGTTGCTTTCCTGTTTGAGTTTTCTGTGTTCTCTTATACCTTACTAAGCTTTTTATGACTATTTTTATTTCTTTGTTAGGCAATTTGCAGATCTCCATTTCTTTGGAATTGGTTATTGAAAAGTCATTGTATTTCTTTTTTTTTTTTTATCAAATGAAAAACAAATTTTATTTACAGATGAGGCCACAGGTTACAAAATTAAAACCAAGCAGCAGTTCGGAACCAGCTGTACCAGCTGGCAAAACTAGTTCTATCAGCTTTATCAGTCCATTCTTCTGGTCAGTCAGCACTGTAGTAAGAAAACACTTGGTAAGGCAGAAGGAACCATATTTACAGTCTGTCTGGAACAAGCTGACTGCCAGACAGGCCAATATGTTGCCCAACTGAGCCATCTCTTACCAGTCGCTACAAATATGCATTGAAGCCTAGCAACTGTTAACTTCCCATACGTACATATGGTCTTTGGGGATTTCCTGAGAGATTCTTATAGTTTAAATTTTTTTTACTTTATGTTTGAGATCTCCATATGTCTTCGGATTAAGCTGAACTTGCCTGTTGGATCTGGAACACACCATTTTTCCCAAACATCAGTGTATGAAGCGGTTCTTCCCCACGGCTTAAAGTGTCCATTCCAGTGGAGTAACTTGGCAGCCTTTATAAACTGGGGTGAATATCGTTTTCCAGCACTGGAACCAAGGTAGCGGACATTCCACATAGGGTCGATAGTGGAGTGCTGTTGATAAAACACGATGAGCAGAGGCGGTGTCGTGATGCTGCCAGCCAATGTTCTGCTGTACAGTCCCTCTTCTGCATTGAGTCTCATCCATTTCTCCAGCTGGCTAGTTATGTTTTGTCACTTCCATTCTGTCATGTTTGCAACAAAAACTCCAGGATTAAATGAGCAGGTGCTGGCTTTCATGGATAACTTACGAATTCTTTCCTTTTTATAGTCAAGATAGCCAATGTAGTTGTACTGATTCCCTGCTCCACGGATAACAACTTTAGCAGACGTTGAATCACAGTCTTCTGAAAATGCAGTTGCATGCCCTGGCTTCAGTGGTGTATTGTAAAGGGCAAGAATATCACGGGGTTCATGGATTCCCCCTGGCCAGGATCCTCCTTTACTTTCCCTTCCAAGAGTGCAGTGTCGAAATTCACAATTTTGTACCTGATGTTTTTCAAGGAACCACTGTTGAGCCAGGACCAAAGATGGTCTGCTGTGTTATTGAGCATAACAATGTAGAAAATCACATTGGAGCGAGTGTTCTGCTGAATGCTGTTTATGGCTGCAGTGGCCCCTCCAAGCCTGTCTTCAGATGCAGCAGTGACCACGGGAATCTCTTGTCTCTCGTCTCCATCACTTTGGGGAGCATTTGGAACAAAGTCTATGGGTTGAAGTCCCAGAATCCCTGAATCTGAAAAGTATACACACAAAGAAGGCACTGCAGCAGGTGAAGAAGCAGGAGCGAAAGTCATTGTATTTCTTTGTTGGTACCATGTTTCCTTGATTTTTCATGTTCGCCAAAGTCTTTTTTTTTTTTTTTTTTTTTTTGACAGGCAGAGTGGACAGTGAGAGAGAGAGAGACAGAGAGAAAGGTCTTCCTTTTGCCGTTGGTTCACCCTCCAATGGCTGCCGCGGCCGGTGCACCGCGCTGATCCGATGGCAGGAGCCAGGTGCTTCTCCTGGTCTCCCATGGGGTGCAGGGCTCAAGCACTTGGGCCATCCTCCACTGCACTCCCTGGCCACAGCAGAGAGCTGGCCTGGAAGAGGAGCAACCGGGACAGAATCTGGCACCCCGACCGGGACTAGAACCCGGTGTGCCGGCGCTGCAAGGCAGAGGATTAGCCTAGTGAGCCGCGGCGCCGGCCTTCCCCAAAGTCTTACGTAGTTGTCTTTGCATTTGAAGAAGGAGTAATCTGAATTATTTACTCTCCTCTTTGAGCAAGAAAGGCCTTCACAGTGCAGCTAGGGATTCTGAGGGTCTCTTGGGATTTTTCTATAGATGCACTCATTCCTGTTAGTATTCCATTTTGGGGGGGAAATCTTGGGATTGTATGTTTTCTCTCAGTTCCCTAAAGCTATGCTTGGTGCTAAGAGTTTCCTGTTTATTTTTCCTAGGGTGGTGCTATGAAGTGTTCAATGTTAAATTCCTTCTCCCAATCCATCAGAATCTAGTTAGCTATCTGTGTGTGCTTGTACATAATCTTCAGAAGTTCACTAATGCTATCTGTGCTCTGGGCACCAGCATTGGGAAGATGGGGGAGAGGTTCATGCTAAGAACATGCATTGGCTAGTTGTTTGTGGGGTCCACAGATGTAGCATCCTATGTGGTTCCTAGAAAGATCACTTGGTTGAAGCTGCCAAGGGGTTACCCTTAATTGAGTTCTATTCACTGGTTGATGTGTACCCAACACCTTTTTCATGCTCCTATTTGCCCACAGATTATTCAGAATACCAGTCCCTGGGTGGTACAAGAAAGAAGCAAATCCCTTGGTATGGTAGGAAGTTTTTCATCACTATACATAAATACTCAACACAGGCTACTTATGATGGAATGAGGTTGATTTTGACTTACAGTTTTGGTGGATCATAGTCCAAGGTTGGATAGGCACCATTTGCTCAACAGTGTGGTGAAGCTAAAAGGTGGTAATCACAGTGTTTGTGGGGGAAGGATCACATAATGAGCCAGGAAGCAGAGATTCAAGAAGCACACTTATCCATGTTCATGTGGTCTCTGACTATTTACAAAATCTACTGTTTACAAAATCACCATAATTCAGTCATGGAGCTCCATACCAGCAGCCTAATCCAATATACTCACTCCTAAATGCCCCACCTTTAGACACCATATTTGGATTATGTTTACACCCTTGGGGCCAGCGCTGTGGCATAGTGGGTAAGGCCACTGCCTGCAGTGCCAGCATCCCATATGGGTGCTGGTTCCAGCCCCAGCTGCTCCACTTCCAATCCAGCTCTCTGCTGTGGCCTGGGAAAGCAGCAGAAGGTAGCCCAAGTCCTTGGGCCCCTGCACCCACATGGGAAACCCGGAAGAAGCTCCTGGCTCCTGGCCTCGGATCAGTAGAGCTCCGGCTGTTGCAGGCATCTGGGGAGTGAACCAGTGGCTAGAACACCTCTCTCTCTCTCTCTCTCTCTCTCTGCAGGTCTGTCTTTCAAATAAACTAATTAATTTAAAAGTTTACCCCCTTAATTCATTAACTATTCCTTTTTTTTTTTACCTTTTTTTATTTTTTATTTTTTTAATCTTTTATTTAATGAATATAAATTTCCAAAGTACGACTCATGGGTTACAATGGCTTCCCCCCCCCCCTACCGTCCCTCCCACCCACAACCCTCCCCTTTCCCACTCCCTCTCCCCTTCCATTCACATCAAGATTCATTTTCGATTATCTTAATATACAGAAGATCAGCTTAGTATACCTTAAGTAAGGATTTCAACAGTTTGTTCCCACACAGAAACAAAGTGAAAAATAATAGATGATTTTTTTTTTAAATCATGATGAAATCAGATCAGACCTATTGTCATGTTTAATCCCAGTGAGAGTCAAGTTGGGAATTGATAATTTCTTTCTTTTTTTTTTTTTTTTTATTTACAGAAGATCAGTTTAGTGTACGTTAAGTAAAGATTTCAATCGTTTGCACCCCCATAGAAACACAAAGTGAAATATACTGTTTGAGTACTCGTTATAGCATTAAGCCTCAGTGTACAGCACATTAAGGACAGAGATCCTACATGAGGAGTAAGTGCACAGTGACTCCTGTTGTTGACTTTACAAATTGACACTCCTGTTTATGGCATCAATAATCTCCCTATGCACCAGTCATGAGTTTCCAAGGCTATGGAAGCCCCTTGAGTTCTCCGACTCTTATCTTGTTTAGACAAGGTCATAGTCAAAGTGGAGGTTCTCTCCTCCCTTCAGAGAAAGGCACCTCCCTCTTTGAAGACCTGTTCTTTCCACTGGGATATCACTCACAGAGATCTTTTTGCCAGAGTGCCTTGGCTTTCCATGCCTGAAATACTCTCATGGGCTTTTCAGCCAGATCCGAGTGCCTTTAGGGCTGATTTAAGATTTATTTTATTTATTTGAAAGAGTTTTAGAGAGAGGTAGACAGAGAGAGGAGTCTTCCATCTGCTGGTTCACTCCCCAGATGGCCGCAACAGCCAGAGCTGGGCCAATCTGAAGCCAGGAGCCAGGAGCTTCTTCTGGGTCTCCCATGCGGATGCAGGGGCCCGAGGACTTGGGCCATATTCTACTGCTTTCCCAGGCCATAGCAGAGAGCTGGATTGGAAATGGAGCAGCTGGGACTAGAACTGGTGCTCATATGGAATGCCTGTGTTCAGGCAAGGGTTTTAACCCGCTGCACCACAGCGCCAGCCCCTCTATTAACTATTAATATAAAACTTTGGAGGGAAAGCTTTCAATATATAGGCCTTTGAGAAACACCAAATTAATATCCAAACCATAGCACATGGGCAGTGTCCCACAAGACTAGAGAACTTGGGAGCCCACGATGCTGTCACTCTCCTCAATGGGAGAAATCTTCAGTTTGAGATGTCTCTCTAGGCACTGAGCTAGCTATTTTTGCACTGGGGAAAGGGTGATGCAACTTGGGGGAAACTGTGCTTCTACTCTATTTCATGTGTCTCCTCTCTATTATCTTATGTTCCAGTGGTGTTGGGACCTCTCTGCTAGAGTCTTGGGCTTCCACAAAAGTATACTCATCTGTGAGTGGTTATCAAAAATAGTTTCTGTGTGTGAGTGGTGAGGGCTGCAACTCCTATTCTGCCATATTTCCAGTGTTATTCTCTAATAACATCTTTGATTACATGTAAATTAAAATTTTCTACATTTTTTCTTGAGTCAGTTGTGCTAGCTTATAATTTTAGAAAGTCTTATATTTTCAGTTTTTATATTTATTTGTATAGAGTTATTCTTTGTGTTTTGCCATGATTACTTAGCTTTTTACTGTGCCTGTCTTTATATTTACACAGTATTTCTTTTGTGTGTGTGTGTGTTTTTCTTCCGACAGGCAGAGTGGACAGTGAGAGAGAGGGAGACAGAGAGAAAGGTCTTCCTTTTGCCGTTGGTTCACCCCACAATGGCCGCTGCGGCTGGCGCACCGCACTGATCCAAAGCCAGGAGCCAGGTGCTTCTCCTGGTCTCCCATGGGGTGCAGGGGCTCAAGCACTTGGGCCATCTTCCACTGCCTTCCCGGGCCACAGCAGAGAGCTGGCCTGGAAGAGGAGCAAACGGGACAGAATCCGGTGCCCCGACTGGGACTAGAACCTGCAGTGCTGGCACCACAGGTGGAGGATTAGCCTATTGAGCCGCAGCACCGGCCTACACAGTATTTCTTAAAAATTATTCTTCCTTCTTTCCTTCCTTCCTTCCTTCCTTCCTTTTTCTTTTCTTTTCCTTCCTTCCTTCCTTCCTTCCTTCCTTCCTTCCTTCCTTCCTTCCTTCCTTCCTTCCTTCCTTCCATCCTTCCTTCCTTCCTTCCTTCCTTCCTTCCTTCCTTCCTTCCTTCCTTTCTTCTTTCTTTCCTTCTTTCCTTCTCCCTCTTGCCTTCCTTCCTTTTATCGAAAAGACTAAGAGACAAAGTGGGGGTGGGGGGGAGAGAGACGGAGATCTCCCATCTATTGTTTCACTTCCCAAGTACCCACAGCATTCAGGACTGGACCAGGCTGAAGTTGGAAGCCAGAAAATTGACAGGTGTCTCACTTGGATGGCAGAAATCCAGGTAATTTAGCCATCAGCTGCCTCCCATGGTGTGCATAGCAAGAAAATGGAATCTGGAGCAGAACTGGGACTGAAGCCCAGGCATTCTGGTATGGGACGTGGGCATCCCAAGGGGTGACTCAACTGCTATGCAAAATGCCTACATAAATTAAAAAAATTTAAAGATTTTTAAAATTTATTTATTTGAGAGGCAACGCTACAGACAGAAGGAGAGACAGAGGGGTCTTCCATTTGTTGTTTCACTCCTCAAATGAATGCAACAGTGGGAGCTGGGCTGATTCAAAGCTGGAAGCCAGAAGCTTCTTCCGGATCTCCCACACAGTTGCAGGGGTCCAAGAACTTGGGCCATCTTCTACTGCTTTCCCAGTTGGAAGAGGAGCAGCCTGGACATGAACTGGCGCCCATAAAGGATGTCAGGCAGAGGCAGAGGCTTAGTCTACTATGCTACAGTGCCAAAAATGCCTACATCTTACACAGTGTTTTTGTGTCTTACTTTTTTTCCTCTAATAAATCATCAGAAATGTTTTCTATTTTAAAATTCTCTTCAAAGAAGTATTTTATTTTGTATTTTAAACTTATTTACTTTCATTTTATTTGAATGGCAGACAGATATAGAGAGATCTTCCATATGCTGGTTCACTCCCTACATTCCCACAACAGCCATGACTGGACCAGGTTAAAGCAAGGAGTCCAGAATTCAATCTGTGCCCTTCATCTGAGATGCAGGGACCCGAATTCTTGAGTGAGTATCTGCTGCATCCTAGGTGTGCATTAGATGAATTAGAAGTGGAAACTTGAACCAGGCCCTCTGATATGGGATGCAAGTGTTCCAAGCTGTGACAAACACCTACCCTCAAAGAACTAGCCACGACAAACACCTGTCCCCAAAGAACCAGCTGTGACAAACACGTAACCCCAAAGAATGATTCAAAATTGATGCTGTACATTCTGTGTCTCTAATTCATTAATTTTTATGACAGCTTACAGAAAGCCTGGGTCGTGAGTCATACAACGGCAAGTACATGGCTTTTGCTTGTAATCTGAATGAGCTTGGAATTGCTTTCTTTTGTAATCATGCATTCAGATAAAAAAATGTAGCTCAGGCAATACCCTGCCTGGGATTTTATGAGACTCTGAGCAGAAAACCCTCTTAAATTATGTGTGGATTCCTGACCCATGAAATTGTGAGATAATAAGATACACGTTGTCTTAAGCCCTTAAATTTGTGATGATTGGTTATGAAGACATAGAAAACTAGTACAGTATGTGTCATTTATTTTAAAAATTTCAAAGGTTGATGAGTGTATATGTTTTCTACAATAGATGAAATGCAAGTTCTTTGTTGAACTGTTGGCTAGAAGAGGTAATAAATGATATTTTTTTGGAAGAGGCTGCATCAAGGATTGCTGATGATGAGTCATTTTAAACACACATTAAAATGTTTATCATAGAGTATTTGAGTAGGGGGAGAATATGATCAACTGTGTGAGTCACAAATACAAAATAATTTTTGTAAGGGGCAAATGACTAAGAGCTCTGATTTTTAATGTATTTGTGGGTGTGGTAATTATTATAAGCCCAATGCCAATTGTACACATGAAAATGTACATAAGTATAACCATAAAATACAGGGGTGAAGGGATATAGATAACCTAAAATTACACACTTCCCATATTAGAAGCTTCTGAATTAGGAGCATGAAGACTAGTTGGATGGCTTCCATAGCAATCTTGATGAAAGCAGTAAGAAATGAGCTATGATACTGGTAGAGTGTGAGCACTGCGGATAGTATTTATATAGACATGGAGAATTAGGATTGAATGTGGCAGTAAGGGAAGGGGGAGGATAAGTGATGGCATGAAGATTTTTATTTTTTATTTTCTTGAGAAACAATAGTGTCATAATCAGAAATACTATATAAACACCGAATAAGAGAAAAATCAGAAGAAACTATGAGTAAATCTCTATTATTTCTAGATACCAGAATTGAGCTTCTTTAAAGTTTTTTCCTTTCTGATTTATTAGCTGCAGTTACTGTAGAGACTTTGAGCATTTGTTCAGCGGAACTCAGGGTTTGCTTTTGTCCCTCTGTAAATGCCAGTACAGTGAGGCCGTCTCTGGGAAGAGAATGGCCCTCCCCTCACCTGTTAAGGACTGAACCATGTTCTCCCCAGAGTCACATAAAGCTCTAACCCCCAATGTGACTATATTTGGAGAAAATACCTTTAAGAAGGTAATTAAGGTTGAATGAAGTCATAGGTATGGGGCCCTGTGTTAATAAGATTGACAAGCTTAGAAGAAAAGGAAGAGATACTAGGGATGTCATGCATAGAAAATGGGCATTTAAGGGCAAAGAAAGAAGATGACCATTTTCAAGCCAAGGGGAGAGTCCTCAGGATGAAACTAAACCAGACAAACCCTTGATTTTGAACTTCTAGCTTCCAGAACTTTGGGTAAATAAGTTCCTATTGTTGAAGTCACTCAGCCTATAGCAATTTGTCATGGCAATCCTTACAGACTAACACACCATCCATCCAGAGAAGCCCAAACTCGGTCCTTTCCTCAATTTCCCCTGTTTAATAACCAGTTGCCACATATTCTGGGGACTCTCAGAGTATCAAAGTGTCTCTGAGATTGAGATCACAGATGGTGGGCCCTTACTTGGCATTAGGAGAGACTACAAGACTCAGAGGCTGATGGACTTTTTATGGCACACCTACTTTAGGAAATATCTATCGCCAAATTGGAAGTGAAAATAATTAAGGTCTGTGTTTCCTTGATCCCTCCCACCTGCTTTCTGGTAACCATGACATGTTCTAATCTAATTTCTTCAATATAAGGATACAAGAGGGATCAATATCATGTGCTTTTTATAATTCAAGATGAAATTCAGCATTTTTATAGCTCTAGCTTCATGGTATTTTATGACTTAAGGATCTTTTTTCTTAACTCACAGGGAAGTTGTGCTGGAAGATATCTCTAGGGAGGGTCATTACTACTGAATGAATAAAGCAGCCCTTTTAATGTGTTCCCATAATGCCCCATCCACGTGTTCTTCCTGATGCATTTTGTTGTAACTTTATATTTTTGTTGCAAGCATGTCAAGATGGCTGTGAGTTCCTTGGGAGTAAGGGGTGCATCTTATTCAAGTTTATAATACTGACACTGACCATAGTGTTCACCACATGGTAAATAAACATGAAGGTTTGCATGAAGCTTGAAAACAATTCTCTTAGCTCAACATTGTCTCTTATTCCAAAAGGTAGTCCCAATCAATAGGAATTCCAAGTATAGAGATTCTTATTGGAGATCCCAGTGGTGCTTCCAAGTTCTCAGAGGTGACAGTTTTACTGAGAAAGAGTTGATGAAAACAACTGCTGGACAGTTGTGTGTCCTAGGAGCTGATATTGCATTAGTGCAGGTTGTTCATCCTGTGTTTCTCTCTTTATGGAGTAATCCTCATGTTCTGGATCTGCATAGGAGCTTAGTTGTATTATAAGGTCTACCTCTGTTAGACATCTAATGGTAGAGTTATTTTGTTTTACATGTGATGCCAAACAGATTTCCAAACAGTTTACTAGAAATTTGATAGAGTTACATAAGAAAAACAACTTTGCTTAACCTCTTATTCTAATGTTATGTTAGTTGCTCCCAAACTGTACTTCAATCACTAGCCTTGGAATCTTATGAAAAACTGTCAGAAAAAGTTAGAAGAAATTCTATGGAATTTTAAATATTTATTTATTTGAGAGGAAGATAGTTGAGGAAGAGAGGGAGAAGAAGAAGAAGAAGGAGAAGGAGAAGAAAAAGAGAGAGAGAGAGTCTCATCTGTTGATGTGGTCCCAAAATGCCTGATATGAATGGGTGGGGATGAAGCTAAGACCCAGGAATGCCATCCTGGTCTCTTGCATCAGTAGCAGGGACCCAGCTACTTGTGTCGTCACCATGGCCTCCAGAGTGTGCATTAGCAGGAAGCTGGAGTCAGGAACCAGAGCTAGGAATGGAGCTCAGGTACTCTGATGTGGGATGTGGCTTCTTAACTACTAGGCTAAGAATTTTGATGTCTACACTTTCAAGATTCTAATGCCAAAGTTGACAATTTTAGATATAGATGAGCTTCCTCATATTGGAGTTGTGACTCCAGGAAGATGATAATGATCTGTGAGCTGAACAGTGATTTTGAGCTCCGCTGGTCATGAGAGGGTCAGTTGCTAACTAGACATCTGCTTGTATATATCCAGATCCTCAGCCTGTTAGCACCATTATAAAGAGAGAGTTCATGTTCATAAATATCAACTAACTGTTTATTCCTCAGAGAGTACAATTTCCCCTCCAGACATGGTGCAAATGCTACCATTGGTATGGTAGATTGACACAAGTCCAAATTACATTTCCTATGGATTAATGGCAGCAAATGCATATGGGTCATCTTTTCTGGGCTGTGTGATTGATGTAGTCATATAACTCTGTTGGGTAGAACTTCCTTTGCCCTTGTTTTGTATATGTAAATCCAGAAAAATTCATTATTGCAACAATTCTGACTTCTCTTCCTCCACCTCTCCATCATGTCTCCCAGAAGTGGTCTTTGACCATTCTCTTTACATTTCACCCTTCATCCTCTCTCTCTACTATTATCACTTCTGTAACACTCATCTTAATTTGCATAGACTTTTTAATGCATCTGTTTATCCTATTTCTGCCATTAGACTATAAGGAAACTGTTGTCAGGTGTATTTTTTTCTTTAGCATTTTATCTGGCATCGAATCCAGCACCTGTGACTTCACCACAAGAAAATTCAATCTAAAGCAAGATGATTGCTGTTTTAGAGAGGTTTTAGAGTTGGCTGGAGTGAAGGAGATTGCCTTCAGATAGGTGTGTCTCAGAGCAGGATTGCAGGAATGAAGCATGGGGAACAGAGAGCCTTTGAGGCAAATGGAATGGGCTTAGCCAGAGTGTGGAAATGGCAAGTACAATGTGTTTTCAGGGAAAGTACACTCTCAGAGGAATCCCAGGGTTGGTTTTGAGACGACAGTCTGGAAGACTGGTGACTGCACTAGACAAGATGGGCTGGAGCAGGTGAGCAGAGCCTAAAGGTATGTGTATGATGGGTGAGGGTTAGGGGATTGTGGCCAAACCAACTATGAGAACAGCTGTCTCAGTTGCTGTACTGGCCCTGTGCCTCCTCACTGAGTGGTGCAAGAGGAGGAGGAGGAGGGGGAGGGGGAAGAGGAGGAGAAGGAGAAGGGGGAGGGGGAAGGGGAGGAGGAGGAGGAAAAGAAAATGAAGTCAGAAACCTTCCATCTGAGACATACAGCCAGCAAGCACAGGTAGGGGAGCTCACCGGGCTTCTGAGCTACACAGAGACACAACTCTGACAGCAAGCTATTTTTAAAGCTATTTGCTTTGTTTTGAGCAAACGCTATTTTAATCTACTGCCCAATACCCCCAAGTACTAGATCCAGTGGGGAGAATGCTTTTTTTTAAAGAAAGATTTTTTTTTATTGTTGTTAATTTGAAAGTAAGTTACAGAGAGATGGAGAGGCAAGAGAAAGATCTTCCATCTGCTGGTTCACTCCCCAGAGGGCTGCAATGCCCAGGGCTGGGCCAGGGTGAAACCAGGAGCCAGGATCTTCATCTGGGTCTCCCACATGGGTGGCAGGGCCCTAAACACCTGGGCCATCCTCTGCTGCTTTTCTCAGGCCATTGGATGGAGCTGGATTAGAAGCAGAGCAGCCAGGACTCGAACCATTGCCCATATGGGATGCTGGCATTGCAGGGGATGGCTTTACCTGCTACGCTGCAACACTAGCCCCAGAACAATGGTTTTGAAAACGAGGCCTGGACAACAATACTCTCTGTTCTTTGGGCCCAGTGGGAAGTACTACTATGTTCCTAAATCTGTGTATTTGAAATACATGAAATTTGTGTACCTTAAATAAAATCTGAAAAACAATAGTAATCAGTAGTTTCCTTTGCGATCTCAGAGGAACACTCATAATTCCCATTTCCCAGCCTCTTCCTGAGTGTGTTTACTGGTCTCTCCAGGCTCTGGCGTCCTGGGGAAGATTTTTTCTGCCTCCTGGGTTTTTTGCTGGTCTCTTGCTGTCACTCCATTCTTCACGCCCTCTCTGAGAACACTGTAATTGTGAGTTGATGAGGTTGATAAATTTAGCTTTTTCCTGGAAGTTCACTGAATAATATTCATTTGTTGCATACTCATTCTAATTACACAGAAGAATAAGATAAATCTTCTCCACTGGGAGGCTGTTTGTAATGTTCAAGTATTAATCAGTATCATAGATAGTGTCTTTGCAGACTAGAATAGAATCACAGCTCCTTTCCTGTCCAGATATTGTTGTTGGAATTGATGACCCACTGAGTCCTTCTGGAACCTATAGGAAGGAGAAGAGAACAGAGGCCTCTCCTGATAGGCTTCCTGAAGGGTGGTCAGGACCTCCTGGTGTCACGCACCCTTAGTCCAGTTTCCCATGCTTCCCTCTGATAGACTTGGCAATGAATTCTGACACCAACAGCCTGGAGTCAGATCAACCTACAAGCTAAGGACACAGCCTTACCCAAGACTGCCCTCACTCCAGACACCATCCATGGGCTCAAAGTCTCCAGCCCATATCTTACTTCTGAATAACTGGCTACAACTCTTGGGGTTCCTTTACCCCGTCAGATTTTATAGTTCCATGGAATGACACACAGAGCTCAAGAAATTGCTGTACTTACGATTATAGTCTTATTATAGCAAATTTAGGATACAAATCTCTCTTATGCCTTGGGTATATGTTAGAGCATCCCTGTAGCTGTTTGACACTGCTACCCTGGATTAGGATCTTCCAAGCAGATCTGGCCAAACCTTTGTCTGTTGATCATGTTTCCTTGCTTCCCCTTTTATACCTTCAAGTCTGTTTCCAGTATGAAAGCCCCACATTTCCAAGACCAAGGTTTACTACTATTTCAGGGTGACTAGAAACTAAATAATTGGTTCATTGAATCAACAAGAATTTTTTAAAAGATTTATTTATTTATTTGAAAGAGTTACAGAGAGGTAGAGTCAGAGAGAGAGAGAGGTCTTCCACTCACTGCCTCACTCCCCAAATGGCTGCATCAATGGCCAGAGCTGGGCTGATTTGAAGCCTGGAGCCAGGAATCTCCTCTGGGTCTCCCACCCAGGTGCAGGGACCCAAGGACTTGGGCCAACCTCACTGCCTTCCCAGGCCATAGCAGAGAGCTGGATCAGAAGTGGAGCATCCAAAACCTAAACCTGAGCCCGCATGGGATGCTGGTACTGCAGGCAGCAGCTTTATCTGCCACACCACAGCACCAGCCCCCAACAAGAATGTTTTGAGTTCCCACTAGTGCAGATTGTGTGTTGTATGCTGGATGTGCTATGCAGCTTAGACCTGGCTAGGTAGAGGGCCATGTAAGGGGATGCCCACCAGAGAAGGTATTCCAGAAAAAGTGAAATCCAAGCTAAGACCTGTTAGGTGATTGTGAGCAAATTGAGTGTGTGAGGTTGGTGGTTTCAAGGAGTGGCAGGATGCTGGGTAGGGAGAAAAGGCACCAGACATTTGTGGCCCTTGGACTTAGTTGTGTTATTAAGCTGCCCAAGCCCAAGCACAAGCACTGCCAGCCACCTGGAGTGTCTTCTCCTTTCTGACGGGGATATTCTTGTAGGAGGCCTTGAAGTCTGGCCTAGTTGTTTCTTCACATGTTGACTTAGGCTGCTGTCTGTTTCTAGAAATGGCTCTCACACTCCAATCCTTCATTTAACATTCTGTATGCTGGTGCTGAAGCTATGTCTACTCTGACTTAATTCTTTACCTATATAAACTCCCCCCTCTGAGGCCAATTAAAGATTCTCTCATGAAGACTTTCCAAAGGATAACTACAGACAGTAGACATGCCTTCACTGCCTTGATGTACTACTTACTGGAATCACAAATGGTGCCCTTATTTCATTTAGTAAGTCTCTTGATTGAAAACTACTTTCTTGTTGGCTTACTTATCTCTTTTCACCTCCTATTTATTTTATTTCACCAATAAAAATGTGAGCTCTGTATGACCAGCAACCTTATTTTGTAATCCCATTTTTCTATTTTGTTATAAAGGGATGGATAATCACTTAAGAGTGTTTAGAAAATAATTCTTCAATATGGAATTATTTGGAGCTGACAAAGAGAAAAATCAGCCAGTATGCATATCTTTCACAACTCTTTCTCTCCCCACTTGTACTCAGATAGTAATCTCATTTCTTATTTCGCTAAAAAATACAAGTAATCAGAGCACATCTTCCTGTTCAGGCTTTGCTAATCCTGAGGCATCTTTACCCATATTGTCTGCCTTCCCTGTGGAATGGATGCACTGACCTTTCCTATCTTAAAGTCAATGCTCCATTTATGTCCTGGACTCCATCACTTTGCCAACTCAAGGACTTCATAAAGTCAGACTTCTCCTCTGTATTGCCAGCTTCTATCTGTCTGCTCTCCTCTCACATACCTGATAAAATGTGTCTTGTTTGGCAGTTTGTGATTCAGTGTCATAGGAGAGGTAAGGAAAGGTAGGCTTTGGGTGGGACAGGCATTTCATGTGTGTCTTCTTGTATTTTCTTAGTGATTCCTTTTTTTCTGTCCTCTCACAATACTTTTCTTAAATTGTTTTCATTTCATTTGAAAGGTGGATAGATAAAGATACATAGAGATGAAAAGAAAGAAAGAATTTACTTCAGGGAGATTTCTAAGATGGTAGATTAGGGAACGACATACTGTGCTAGGCTAGGGTTAAACAGTTTAAAAAACGTGTAGGAAGTGCACTCTCAGGGGAGAATTGGCGAGAAAACCGCACTGGAAATCCTACAAGAGGAAGAGGGATGCTGTGGATCTGTGGAGGGTGTGGAAGCGCAGCACGGACACGAACACAAGCACAGCGGCAGCAGCTGAGTGCCGCAGTGGGCAGCAGCTTGGAGAGGGAGGTGAGACGGGACTGCAGGAACCTGTGGTGATGTAGCTGGAAGGAGAACATGATGTGAATCTGGCTGGAACACTGGGGACTAGTGGTTGCTGGTGGTTGCCCACGGACCTGGTGGAAGTAGAGGGGGCATGTTTATCTCACTCTAGCTTCACCAAGACAGTGCCTGCTGCCCAGCTGAGAAAGGGCGGGAAGCATCTTGTGTCTGGGCGGGAGCTGTGGAAGACTATGTGAGTGCATGGTAATGGCTAAGACAGGATGCTGTCTTCTCTATAGTACTGGTGGCAGTGGCAGGGAGAGGGCAGCATTTGGTCAGTGGATCTTGTGTATGTGTGCAATCCAGAGATTCTAGTGGAGGGAACAATCCACAGTCCCCAGTGACTTTGAGCCTGGATGGGAGGTGTCTGGGCAACCACATAGGACGGTGAAGCACCCACAGCCTCCCAGGATCAAGACGCTTAAGTGGAGCTGTCTCAGGGAACATCCATCTCTCTGTTGACTGGACATCCGGCAAGGGTGAGAGAAACTTGATCACCCAGTGACTGTGGGAGCCTTGTGTGCTGAGACTGTGGGGACTCAGTGGTTACGTGAGAATGTGCAGAGTGTAGCATGGTCTCTGGGCAGTCACTAGGGGAAGCTCCACACACCGTGAGTTCCTTGGTTGCCTGGAGCAGGTCATTGCAATGGGAACTGTGTTCTCAGTGAAGACTGTGTAGATCATTTGTGCAGTTCCTACAGTGGTGTGGAACACACTGGGGACTAACACCTGGGCATTAGATCTGCTACGCTCAACTTGTGTGTTACCCTGGATACTTGACCCACGCTGTAGCACTTACCAGAGCTCCCTGGCCACACCCACCACACACCTCTTGGTATTCATTGAAAGTGCAGACATTCCACTTAGCTACATAAGCATAATTCAAAGATAAAAGCCATCAGAGGAAGAAAACAACAAATAATTCCACAAATGCCTTAAAATAAATGCAGAAACACAAGAAACAAGAATAAGGAAGACACAAGGACAATCCCGAAAGAACACAACAATATTTCAATATCAAAATGTGAAGAAGAGATTCAGGAAATGCCAGAAATAGAATTCAAAAATTAATCATAGGATTACTCAGAAGCAATCAGAAGCCAACCCATGAACTAAAGAAAACCATACATGACATGAATGAAAAATGTTCCCATGAAATTGAGATTTTAAAAAGAAATCAAAATGAAATATTAGAAGTGAAGAATTCAATAGATTAATTATAAAAATGTGGAAAGCCTTAACAGCAGACTTAAAGAGGCAGAAAAAAGAATATCTGAACTAGAAGACAAATATTTGGAAATCCTACAATCAGACCAAAAAAAAAAAAAAAAAGAAAGAAAGAAAAAGAAAAAAATAGAAAACTTAAAAACAGTATTGGAGTATGGGGTATTATCAAACAACCCAACATACAAATCTTAGGAGTTCCTGAAGTTGCAGAAAGATAGAATGGACTAGAAGCCTGTTTAATGAAATAATAATAATGGACATCTTCCCCATTTTGGAGAAAGAAAGGACTGTCCAAGTACAGCAGGCACATAGAAGTAACAGACATAGTCAGGAAAGACCTTCACCATGACACATTGTAGTCAAACTTTTGACATTAAAACATAAAGAAAAGACTCTAAAATGTGCATGAGATTTCAAAATAACAGATTACTTTCAGAAGATGTCCAGTTAGATTCACAGCTGACTTCTCATCAAAAACCCAACAGTCTGGAAGGGAATGCTGAGATTTAGTCCAAGTATTTTTTTTAAAGATTTATTTGTTTATTTGAAAGAGTTACACACAGATAAGGAGAGGCAGCAAGAGAGAGAGAGAGAGAGAAGAAGGGAAAGAGAGAGAGGAAAATAGGGGGAGAGAGAGAGAGAGAGGGAGAGAGAGAGGTCTTCCATCCACTGGTTCACTCCCCAATGGGCTGCAATGGCCAGAGCTGTGCCGATCTGCAGCCAGGAGCCAGGATCTTTTTCAGGTCTCCCACGCGGGTGCAGGGGCCCAGAGGACTTTTCTACTGCTTTCCTAGGCCATAGCAGAGAGCTGGATCAGAAGTGGAGCAGCTGGGACTCGAACCGGTGCCCATATGGGTTGCCAGCACTGCAGGTGGTGGCTTTTACCTGCTACGCCACATCACCAGCCCCCACCCAAGTCTTAAAAGAAAAAAAACTGTGAACCAAGAATACTGTACATTGCAAAGTTCTTATTTATGAATGAAGATGAAATAAAGACCTTCCATAACAAACAGAAATGGAAAGAATTTGTCACCACTCGTCCGACAGCCTTACAAAAGAAGGTTAAGGATGTGCTACAGAGAAACACAGAATGATGCCCATCAATAGGTAAGAATGTGAAGACAGAAAATTCCCCAGTAAAATACAAAAGGAATCCAAAGTAAACAATAGGAATATTTATGGGAAAATGGCAGAGCCAAGTAGTTATTTATCAAGTCACCTTGAATGTAAAGGGCCTCAATTCTCCAGTTAGAAGATACAGACTGGCTGAATGCATTAAAAAATAACACCCATCTATTTGCTGCTTACAAGAAACACATCTCACCAACAAAGATACATGAAGACTAAAAGTGAAAGGATGGAAAAAAGATAGTCCATGCTAACAGAAACCAAAAAAGAGCTGGTATATCCATCCTAATATCAGACAAAAATAGATTTTAACACAAAAACTGTTAAAAGAGATAAATAAGGGCACTATGTAATGATTTAAGGGATCAATTCAACAGGAAGACATGAGTATAGTAAATGTTTATGCACTCAATTACAGGGTGCATGGCTATTTAAAAGAAATGTTAATGGATCTGAAGAGAGACATAGACTCCAATCCAATAGTAACGGGAGATGTCAACAACCTACTTTCAGCAATGGACAGGTCAACTAGACAGAAAATCAACAAAGAAACAACAGAGCTAATATACACTATGAACCAAATGGACCTAACATATCTACAGAACTTTTTACCCCACAGTTATATAATATACATTTTTCTTATCAATGCATGGAACTTTCTCTAGCATAGATCATTTGTGAGGCCATAAAGCTAGTTTCAGCAAATTTAAAAAAATGCACCTTCTCTGACCACAATGAAATGAAGCTGAAATCAGCAACTCAAGATTCTCAAGATCATATGCAAACACATGAAGACTGAACAACATGTAAAAGTGGCAGGATAAGCCGGCACCGCAGCTCACTAGGCTAATCCTCTGCCTTGCAGCGCCAGCGCACCGGGTTTAGTCCCGGTCGGGGCGCTGGATTCTGTCCCGGTTGCCCCTCTTCCAGGCCAGCTCTCTACGGTGTCCAGGGAGTGCAGTGGAGGATGGCCCAAGTCCTTGGGCCCTGCACCCCATGGGAGACCAGGACAAGCACCTGGCTCCTGCCATCGGATCAGCGCGGTGCGCTGGCCGCAGCTCGATGGCCGCAGCGCGCTGGCTGCGGCGGCCATTGGAGGGTGAACCAACAGCAAAGGAAGACCTTTCTCTCTGTCTCTCTCTCTCTCACTGTCCACTCTGCCTGTCAAAAAAAAAGTGGCATGATATAAAATCAATATGGAAAAATCAGTATACTTTGTATACACAGACAATACCTTGGCTAAATAAAGGGCTTATAAGATCAGTCCCATTCATAATAGATCCAAAAAGAATTAAATACTTAAATATAACCAAGGATGTTGTCAAAGATCTCTATGTTGAGGATTACAAAACATTAAAGAAAAAAATAGAAGAAGACATTAAAAATGGAAGAATCTTCCATGTTCATGAATTGGAAGAATCATCATCAAAATGTCCATACTACTAAAAAGAATTTATAGATTCAGTGTGATACCAATCAAAATAACAAGGACATTTTTCCCAGGTATAGAAAAAATGGTGCTGAAATTCATATGGAAACTTAAGAGACCATGAATAGCTAAAGCAATCTTGTACAACAAAAAGAAAGCCAGAAGTAACGCAATATGAGATTTCAAGGCATACTACAGGGAAGTTATAATCAAAATGACCTAGTACTGACAGAAAGCAGACTTGTAGACCAATTGAACAGAATAGAACTCCAGAATTCAATCCATGCATCAACAACAAACTTATCTTTGACAAAGCAGCTAAAATGAATCAGTCAATTCTTGGAGCAAGGACAGTATCTTTAACTAGTGGGGATGGGGGAACCAGATCTCCACATACAGAAGTATAAAACTAGACCCTTACCTTTTTTTTTTTTTTTTTTTTGACAGACAGAGTGGACAGTGAGAGAGAGAGACAGAGAGAAAGGTCTTCCTTTGCCGTTGGTTCACCCTCCAGTGGCCGCCGCGGCCGGCGCGCTGCGGCCGGCGCACCGCGCTGATCCGATGGCAGGAGCCAGGAGCCAGGTGCTTTTCCTGGTCTCCCATGGGGTGCAGGGCCCAAGCACCTGGGCCATCCTCCACTGCACTCCCTGGCCACAGCAGAGGGCTGGCCTGGAAGAGGGGCAACCGGGACAGAATCCGGCACCCCGACCGGGACTAGAACCCGGTGTGCCGGCGCCGCTAGGCGGAGGATTAGCCTAGTGAGCCGCGGCGCCGGCTTAGACCCTTACCTTATACCTTACACAAAAATCCACTCAAAATGGATCAAAATCCTAAATCTATGATCTGATAACATCAATTAGAAAACATTGGGAAAACTCTGAAAGACATTGGTATAGGCAAAGACTTCTTGGAAAAGATCCCAGAAGCACAAGCAATCAAAGCCGAAATTGACAAATGGGATTCCATTAAGCTGAGAAGCTTCTGCACTGAAAGAGAAACACTAAGCAAAGTGAAGAAGCAACCAACAGAATGGAAGAAAATATTTGCAAAGTACACAACTGACAAAGGGTTAACATCCAGAATCTATAAAGAGCTCAAGAAATTCAACAACAACAAAACAAACAATCCAGTTAAGAAATGGGCAAAGAACTTGAACAGGCATTTTTCATGAGAAGAAATTCAAATGGCCAACAGACACTTGTGAAAATATCAAGATCACCAGCCATCAGGGAAATTCAAATTAAAATCAGGGTGCAATTTCACCTCACCCCATTTAGAATGGTTCTCATATAAAAATCAACAAATGGCAAATACTGGCAAGGATGTGGGGAAAAAGGTACCCTAATCAACTCTTGGTGGGAATAAAAACTGGTATAGTCATTATGGAAGATAGTATGGAGATACCTCAGAAATCTGAATATAGATCTACCATATGATCCAATCATCCCACTCTCTGAAATTTACCCAAACCAAAAGAAATCAGTATGTTAAAGAGTTATCTGTACCCTCATGTTCATTGTAGCACAGTTCACAATAGATAAGATATGGAATCAACCCAGATGTCCATCGATTGTTGACTGGATAAAGAAATTATATATACATTGTAGAATACTACTCGGCTGTGGATGGCACCATGGTTCACTTGGCTAATCCTCCACCTGCAGCACCGGCACCCTGGGTTCTAGTCCCAGTTGGGGTGCCAGATTCTGTCCCGGTTGCTCCTCTTCCAGTCCAGCTCTCTGCTGTGGCCCAGGAAGGCAGTGGAAGATGGCCCAAGTGCTTGAGCCCTGCACCCGTATGGGAGACCAGGAGAGTGCCTGGTTCCTGGCTTCGGATTGGTGCAGCATGCTGGCTGTAGCAGCCATTTGGGGGGTGAACCAATGGAAAGGAAGACCTTTCCCTCTCTCTCTCTCTCTCTCTCTCTCTAACTCTGCCTGTCCAAAAAAAAAAATACTACTCAGCTGTAAAAACAACAACAAAAAAATGAAATCCTTTCTTTTGCAACAAGATGAACACAACTGTAAACCATTATACTTTGTGAAATAGCCAGTCCCAAAAAGACAGGTATCATGTTTTCCCTGATCTGAGGTAACTAATAGTTTACCTTAAATGTAATGTATTGGAGTGAAATTGACATTTTGGGATTTGACGAGTGTTTACAGCCCTTGTTTCTTCCATTGAGGAACAGTGTTTTTTTTTTTTTTTCTCTCTTTATATTATTTGTTGAACTCTTTTACTTATTGTGGGATTAACTATATGATCATTAAGTAAACCGAAAATAGACCTTTGTAAAAATTAAGAGTGGGAAATGGAAAGGGAGGAGAAGGAAGGGTTGGAGCATGGGCGTGGCAGAGGGTAGGGGGGAAGTGTCACTATGTTCCTAAATCTGTATATATGAAATGATAAATTAAATAAGACTTAAAAAGAAAGAATGAAAGATAAAGACAGATATTCTATCTGCTGGTTCACTCTCCAGATATCAACAAAAGCCAGGGCTGGGCCAAGCTGAAGCTGGGAGCCAGGAACTCAATCCCATTCTTCAGGTGGGTGGCAAGGACCCATTTACATGAGTCAATCACCACTGCCTTCTAGGGTGCACATTAGCTGGAATCTGACATTGGAAATGGAGCCAGGACTTGAACCCAGGAACTTGCATGTAGAATGCAGGTGTCCTAAGTAGTGTCTTTTTTTTAACTTTTATTTAATGAATATAAATTTCCAAAGTACGACTTATGGATTACAATGGCTTCCCCCCCATACCGTCCCTCCCACCCACAACCCTCCCCTTTCCCACTCCCTCTCCCCTTCCATTCACATCAAGATTCATTTTCGATTATCTTAATATACAGAAGATCAGCTTAGTATACATTAAGTATGGATTTCAACAGTTTGCTCCCACACAGAAACATAAAGTGAAAAATAATAGATGATTTTTTTTAAATGATGATGAAATCAGAGCAGACCTATTGTCATGTTTAATCCCAGTGAGAGTCAAGTTGGGAATTGATAATTTCTTTTTTTTTTTTTTTACAGAGGATCAGTTTAGTATGCATTAAGTAAGGATTTCAACAGTTTGCACCCCCATAGAAACACAAAGTGGAATATATTGTTTGAGTACTCGTTATAGCATTAAATCTCAATGTACAGCACATTAAGGATAGAGATCCTACATGAGGAGTAAGTGCACAGTGACTCCTGTTGTTGACTTTACCAATTGACACTCCTGTCTATGGCATCAGTAATCTCCCTATGCTCCAGTCATGAGTTTCCAAGGCTATGGAAGCTCTCTGAGTTCTCCGACTCTTATCTTGTTTAGACAAGGTCATAGTCAAAGTGGAGGTTCTCTCCTCCCTTCAGAGAAAGGTACCTCCTTCTTTGATGACCTGTTCTTTCCACTGGGATCTCACTCACAGAGATCTTTTGCCAGAGTGTCTTGGCTTTCCATGCCTGAAATACTCTCATGAGCTTTTCAGCCAGATCCGAATGCCTTTAGGGCTGATTCTGAGGCCAGAGTGCTATTTAGGACATCTGCCATTCTATGAGTCTGCTGAGTATCTCACTTCCCATGTTGGATCACTCTCCCCTTTATTTACTCCATCGGTTAGCGTTAGCAGGTACTAGACTTGTCTATGTGCTCCCTTTGACTCCTAGTCCCTCCACCATGACCAACTGTGAACTGAAATTGATCACCTGGAACAGTGAGATGGCATTGGTACATGCCACCTCGATGGGATTGAATTGGAATCCCCTGGTATGCTTCCAACTCCACCACTTGGGGCAAGACAGCCTGAGCATGTCCCAAATTATACATCTCTTCCCTCTCCCATTCCCACTCCCATGTTCAACAGGGATCACATTTCAGTTAATTTTCAACACTTAAGAATAACTGTGCATCAATTACAGAACTAAACCAGTCATATTAAGTAATTTTTTTTTTTTTTACAGGCAGAGTGGACAGTGAGAGAGAGACAGAGAGAAAGGTCTTCCTTTGCCGTTGGTTCACCCTCCAATGGCCACCGCGGCCGGCACACTGCGGCTGGCGCACCGCGCTGATCCAAAGGCAGGAGCCAGGTGCTTCTCCTGGTCTCCCATGGGGTGCAGAGCCCAAGGACTTAGGCCATCCTCCACTGCACTCCCTGGCCACAGCAGAGAGCTGGCCTGGAAGAGGGACAACCGGGACAGAATCCGGCGCCCCGACCGGGACTAGAACCTGGTGTGCCGGCGCCACTAGTTGGAGGATTAGCCTATTGAGCCACAGCGCTGGCCCCTAAGTAGTGTCTTAACTGCTTTCCAAAACACATGCCCCTCTCTCAGTATTTTTTAAAATAAATATTGTATTTATTTATTTGGGAAATAGAGTTACAGACTGATAGAGGGAGAGACAGCAAAAAGGTCTTCCATCCACTGGTTCATTCTCCAAATGGCCACAACAGCTGGAGTTAGGCTGATCCAAAGCCAGGAGACCAGAGCTTTTTCTGGGTCTTCCACCTGGGTGCAGTGGACCAAGCACTTCGGCCGTATTCTACTGCTTTCTCCCAGGCCATAGCAGAAAGCTGGATCAGAAGAGGAGCAGCTGGGACACAAACCAGCACCCGTATGGGATGCCAGCATTGCAGGTGCAAGCTTAGCCTAGTACACCACAGTGCTGCCTACCCTTCCCCCAGTATTCTTCAAAAATATTTACAGTATTGGTTATATTCTGGTTTTGAAGGAATACATATTCGTTACATAGGGTGGGAAAACAGAAAATATTAAGAAAATAAGAACCACTGTTTACAACAAATGTGCAGAGATAAGTTTGTTACAACTTAGTGTATTAGCTTAATTTATGTACATTTACAAAATTGTAACAACATGGTAAATTCAATTTTATTTATTACATTTCCCCCTTAACAACAAGACTATTTCCAGACCCCTCTTTTGGTTTTTATGGCTTCATTTGTATAGAAATCACCATGATTTATTTAACGATTCTACAACTGGCAGATACTTATGTTTTCTCCAATTTTTGAGATAAAAAGAAGTCTACAATAAAATACATCAGCTTAATTAATTATTATTTCCCATGCATTAAATTCATGGGAATAGAGTTAATGGGAGAAGTGCATAACCCCTTCCTTCCTCTCTGTCTCTTTGTCTTCCTCTGTCTCAAGTGGTAGCATTGCTCAGATTCCAGAGTCCTTGTTCTTATCATCACTGGAACTTTGTGTCTTTAGTCAGAAACTTATGGATGCTCTTGGGCACGCCTTAGCTCTTTACTTAGGCAATGACCATCTTTACCTTTTCTTTAAAATCTGTGTCTTCAAATTACAGAAGTGACTCGTTTTGGCAGTGACCAAATACAGAGATGGTAAAGGAAAAACTCAGTCTCTGTTGCTATCCCATCCTCCTCCTCCTCTGCCAATCCCACACTGCCAAGGTAACCAGTGGTGCAAACCCATTCATATCTCCCTATAGGCTTTTATATGCAGAGGTTTTATTTTGTTTTGCTCTTGTGGAAAATTGAATTTTACTATAAGCAATATTTTTCAAATTTCCTGTTCCAATATATCATAAACATTCTTCCAGGCCATTGCACAGAGATCTAATATATTCTTTCTAATGACTGCATAGCACTCACGATATTGCAGATTAGTTGCTATGCTGGGTCAGCAGCTTAGGTGGGGCTTGACTGGATGCTTCTTCTTGGCTTGGTTAGAGCCTCATCTATCTGAATTGACCTTATCTCAGTTGCAGGTCAACTTTACTGATTATGGCAGAGCTTTCTCACTCATCCAGGGCCTCAGCAGGGATGGGTTGACTTGGTTCTGGTTTACGTGATTTCTGGTACTCCAGGAGTCTGGCCTGGGTTTATTCAGTCAGCAAAGTGGAAACTCCAAAAGAGCAGGAATATGTGGGCTCAGATATATCTATATCTGCCACATTCTATTGGTCAGGGGAAAATAGATTTCACTTCTTCATAGAAGAACTTCAAAATCATGTTGCAGAGGGCATGGATATAGGGAGGCACATACAATTGTTACCATCTTTTGCAATCAGCCACATAAAGATGTTCTATTATTTAGCCTATCAGTTTACTACAAATGGGTATTCACATTGTTTGTATTAACTTTCTTAAGGATTTAGGTATATATTACTGCATTAGCACCCAAAAAAGTTACACTACTTTACATCTTCATAAGCGCTGTGTGAGTGTGTATTTTAGCACACTTTCATTGTCTTGGGCAGTCTCTTTCCCCCCACAACACTTGTCAGTTTGTTATACAAAAATGGTGTGTCTTTACTCCTTGCTTATACATTTTGTTAATTATTTGTGATGAGAATTTATTTTCAAATCCTTATTAGCCACTTTTATTTTTTCTTTTGCAAATTGACTCTTATGACACTGTTCATGTTTCTATTGGGGTGTTAAAATTTCTTATTTATTTATAAATGCTCTTTATTTTTTAGAACATAACCAGTTAAGAAGTTAGATTACGCTAGGTCATTTGGCCAGTGATGTCCATTATTAGGATAGCCTGAAGCAGAGCCTTTCCTAACACCCTGATTCCTAGAATAAAACTGCACTCAGTTCATGCTGACAGCAGATTCTGCCAGAACTCTGCCATATCCATTCCTTTCCATGAGGAATTTTCTTGCCCTTCCTGGATAGCATTATGATCAATTTTCTTACTTCTTAAAAGGAGAAGCATACACTTAAATGGGAGAGGTTTAGATTAAGATACAGAACCAAGGTACTTAATCTCTTCATGACATTTTAGGGGCATAGACTAAATTCAATTACTTTATCAAACATTTTCTATAAGCAAATCACAGTGTTAATTGCTGCTGGTGGTGGAAATGTAAACCAGATAAACTTCCTGGCATGGAAAATTTAGTCTAATACAGCTCATGTGTTGCTAAGTTTCATAAGAACTCTAAGAAACCACAGGAGCTCCAAGCATTATCTCTGGATGGAGTAAATATCAGTAATGGAAGTGATTATAGCTAATATGTATTGAGTGATTTCCCTGTGTTAGGCACTGTGATCAATTTGTTTTATACATATTTGTCCTCCTAGGTTAAATACATAAATGTAGATATATTGTAATTAGTTGAGAATTTTTATTTCACAGTTTTACTGTATTCACAGTCTTTTTTTTTTAAATGTCACAGTCTTTTTTTTTTAACTAGTGGGTTTTGAAAATATGTTAATATTGTAGTAGTCATAGTCCTTTTTTCAATTAGTAGATTTTTCAAATCCATTACTATCTGAGAAATTTGGGCTTCACAAAAGAGGTCCCCATGGACAAAAATATTAGAACTCATCCTCTGAAAGATGGGACTTGGGAAGGAAACATCCCTTACTGAGGATCAATTCAAGCTGAGAGGGAGAGAGGGAGAGAGGGGAGAGAGAAGGAATATGAATGAATATGAGAGAGAGAGTGGGAGAGAGAGAAGGGGGTCTCCGGATGAATCCACATTTTGAATACCAGTCTTAATCTCAGTTCTGGCCTGTAACCTGAACCTATCTCATGGTCTTCATTTTTTGAGTCGATTTTGAGTTCTCAGACTTGATGAAAGGAGTAGTGAATCTTTTTTATTTTTTTGAAAAATTTATTTATTTATTTGAAAGGCAGAGTTAGAGAGAGAGAGAGAGAGAGAGAGAGAGAGATTCTATCAGCTGGTTCACTCCCAAATGGCTGCAATGGCCAAAGATGGGCTGATCCAAAACCAGGAGCCAGAAACTTCTTGCAGGTCTCCCAAGAGTGCAGGGGCCCAAGTACTTGGGCCATCTTCTGCTGCTTTCCCAGGCACATTACTTGGGAGCTAGATCAAAAGTGGAGCAGTTGGGTCTCAAACTGGTGCTGTATGAGATGCTGATGCTAGAGTGGCACCTTTACCTGTTATTCCACAGCTCTGTCCCTGGATCCATGAATCTTCATCAAGTCTTCTTTGGAGACTGATTGCTGTTGATCTGTTGCTCATTCAGTTTGTTGTGGACTCTTGTGGGCCCATAGAAAAGGGTTTAGTGACAGCTGGGTAGGAAATAAGAACCTGGCTGAAAGAGAGTGTGATGAGGAAGGAACACATGTAGGCATCTGCTAATCATCCATTCACAGTGAGAAAACATAAAAGGCCTGGTCATCAGCACTATCGTCCGATTTGAATTTCCCTGCTTCCCTCTTTGTGCACCTACAAGCCTTGGACTTAAAACCCAAGGAAACCAACCAATGAGTCCAGGATCCAGGAGCTCCCAGTCCCTTAGTCCTCAGCCATGTCCTGTACACCTCATTCCTGGTGGAGTCAGAGGGTTTAGGAGAAGAGCACAGTGCTCCACACAGGTAAAGATGTGAGGGGAACACGTTGGCCATTACTCATGATCACTATCACACTCTCAGGGTATTGTAGGAGTTGCTTGTTGGGAACATGATAAATAGGAAAGACTTTTGAAGTGTCTTTGATGTAATCATTGAAAACAGAAAAAGTCATTTTCCCCTTTATGCGTTTTCAAGTGCTTGTAAAGTTGAGAAGACACTGAATAAATCTGAAAGTAAGTTGAACACTTGACAGACAGAAGATATTGTTGTCATTTAAAATAAAGATATTGCATTGTGTTTTAAAGTAACTCTGTTAGAGAAGTCTTATTTTTTAAAATTCATTTTTACAATGAAGACTGCCTGGAGCCATGTTCCTGATTTTAGTAGAATCTGCACATTCCTTTTATATTGATTGAATAAATTAGACCTAAATCAGCAATGCTACATTAAGCTGTTTGCTAATTGGTGAGTCATAGGTTGGTGAGTCAGAACAGCCTCCAATGGTAAACACAGTTTTAAACTACAATGAATAATTTTTTTAACAAACATCTAATGAATGAGATTTCTATAAGAAACATCCCTAATTATCAGTCTTCGGAATCATTAAAATAATGTTTTAATTTTTTGCTCTGTTGAGTTAACAGAGGCAAACAGCAAACTTTATCATCAGAACATAGAGTATGGAGTTAGCTTACATTTTATGTTAACAGCATATGACTGTGAGGTTACTTCAGAAAGTTTGTGGAAAATGTAATTCAATGATTTTTGTGCCCCAAATCTTTAAATCCATGCATAATTTTTTCATAATATGCATCTCTGTGAACCTTTTGACGTACTCTCATATTCATTAATTGCTTCTTTTATATACTCACATGCAAATAATAGCATTAACTTAACAGTATCTATGTACCAGGCATTGTTGTATGTGCATATAAATGTTACCTCACATTGTCCTCTCTAGCAACCCAATGGACTAGCTATTTAGTAATTTGGTTTTAAAATGTATTTGAAAGGCAGAATGAGGAGAGAGCAAAATGCCTGAAACAGCTGGAGCTGGGTCAGGGTTGAACCTGGGAGCTGGGAATTCAATCCAGGGTTCCCAATAGGTGGCAGGGATTCAACTACTATATCCTCCCAGTATGTGCATTGGCAGGAATCTAGAATGAGAAGCAGAGCCAAGACTCCAGTCCAGGCACTCCAATATGGATACAGGCATCCAAAGTGTCTTTTAAACCTATGCCAAACACCTGCTCCTTGATTTTTTTAAAAGATCAGAATATGGAGAAGTTGAGTTATTTGTTCAAGTTTACAGAGCTAAAATGTGAAGAATTTGAATTTAGACAGTCTGGCCCAAGAGACTGCTTTTTACCTGTGTCCTATACTGTTATTTACTTTTACATAATTGTTAATCCTGGGCTCAATTAAAACTTAAAATTAAAAATTAAAACTTCCTAAAACTTCTCTCAAGTTTCTTTTAAAAAGAAATTATAGTATTTAGTTTTAACTTTTAATCAGAGATGAACTAAAGAAATTTTGGGCTCATAAAAACTCATTTCCATGAAGAACTGTTAGGAAAAGGCACACATCTGTTCACTAAGCCATTATTTCAAAACTTCTAGAATATATGCAGACTAGATCTTTTCAACACTTCACCGAGACATAACTCAATGTGATGAGATCAACAAACAACTTGCATTTTAGGGAGGCCACAATGGAGACTTCAAAAAGAGACTCACTCTTACCATTGAGCCATTCTGACTTGTGCATGCTGACAATTGGTGATTGATGGTCCCCTGTGTGCGTGGGCCGATTCAACCCGAGTCAGCACAGATGGGGACACTCAGTGTGGAGAATGGGGTGTCCATTGTCTTCTGAAGCACTCCAGTTTGGGGTTAGATTTATGTTTTTTTTTTTTTTTTAATTGGCAGCGGTGACTCCTGTGAGGTTTCTAAGACAGTGGATAAAGAGTGTTTGTTAGGTTTTGAAAGTCAGTTGTTCAGAAATTCCAAAACATATGCTGGTCAATGGGTTTGCTGTCAAAACAGAAATGATTGATAGAATGGAGGGCATTTCTTCTTAGTGCAGCATGCAGTCTAACTCCTTTGAGTGCCCTTAAGGGAGACCAATTTGCAAAGCTGGTATTTACTATTTCATCTGACTTAGTTGTGGCATTTACATAGTAATGTTTTCAGTTTAACTTGGGAACGTTATTTTAAATCCCATACATGCTGCATATAAAAGTGTCCAAATGAATTATCTTATGTGTTTACTGTTACTCAGTGTTTGTTTATGTGCCTATTTGAAACTGCTGTTTGCCCATGGCTGCCTTTGTAGTAATATACTGTCAACAGGGCCCCTAACAGGGAATGTGATATTTCTCTCATGCCTCTAGTAACAAACTCCCATATTTGAGGGTCATACCATATTCTGTATTTAGTCAGATGATTTCTTTTACCAAGCATCCAGGTTAGTGCTTCTCAGTTGTGGTATTGTGGTCTCCTGGTCCTTGAAAGAGCACATAACCCTGGGTAGGCCTGAGGGGTTATGTCAGACATGAAAAACCATTTGCCATTTGTGTAGGAGCAGAAGGATTGAAGGCAGCTGATCTGGTGAATAGAGATGCAGTGGGTAAACATTTTGTAGTTTGCTCAGACATGCAAACCAGGGCAGCTACATTTTCTAAGAAAAGTTAATTTCTAACTCCAGGGACCATTTTTACTCAGCATCAGAAAAGTTACTGAAAAAAAAAATGAGCGGTTTTCTCAGTGAAATCCTGATTTTTCTTAGGCAATTCAGGATTTTCTTCACCAGTTCAAGCTCGCTCCCCCGCCCGTGGGATGACCCATGGCTTCTGGAGGACTGGGTTTTGTTTGGGTGCACTTGACCTATCCTTGCGTCTGTTGGGATCCAGTGCTTTGGGTCTGGCTTGGGACTTTACAGCTTCTACACGTCCAGGTGTGTGAGTTCCTGTAGGTGTCCTTTTCCCATGATCCTGAGACCCTTCCAGATGCACAGAGACTCTAGCAGTAATTCCCACACTTCTTGGTGTATTTGAAAACTCAGCTCCTTAGACATCAGTTTGGGCTCTCTGAACCTATTGGCACTACTGCAGAGCTATTGTGCCCTGGCTGAAACTGGCGAAGTGTTGTCAGCCAGGCTTTCTGAGAGGTGTTGGTCCTGAGTCTGCTCTACTCTAGGGTTTCCAAAGGCCTATTTGGGGGCTGCATTATTGCTGCCCCAACCCCATGATAGGAGGGAAGAAGAGGCATGGCACAGAGATCTTCAGCAAGGTCTTATTCTCTTGCTTTTTGTTTCTGTCCCCTCCAAGAAAATTCTCACAGACCAGGAAATTTGCATTAAATCTAAGGCTGCATAATTGGTCTTTGTATCAACCTGTATTCTAAGAGAATTTCAAAAAGGCAAAATTTTAAAACTCGGTAGTCAAGCCAAACTCAAAATCATTTTCTCTCATTGTGTTGTCTTTAGAAAAAATTTCCAGATTTTATTTTGAATCTTGGGAGTAAAGAAATATTTATTCCCCCAATTCAGTCTTTTTTCCTTTGCATGCACTATGACTTCCCTTCATCCTTACAGTAAGTCAGGGCTTCGCTAGCTACTGTGTAATATGAGAAGCATCATATGTCAGAAATTAAAAATACATTTTCATATAAAGTGGTTACTTTGCCACAAATATGATTATGATTGGGGGATTGGATAACCAGCCTACCGGTACCCTTTTATAGGATCAAAGAGAAATTTTAGTGATTGCCTCCTGAGAAGACATATAAGGTATTGTTTAAGAAGTTGACCTGCGGAGTCCGATCGTTTGGATCCAAATCCTGGAGTTATGTGACCTAGAGAAAGGTATCTGACCTTCTTATTACTCAGTTTTTATGAACTAGGCTAATAACCAGGGCTGCTATGAGAATTAAATTAGTTAATGTACAGCAACTCAAAACAAACAAAAAGGCCAGTAGTAAGCACTTACTACATACTAATTAGTATTGTTATTTTTAGGTGTTTCCAGCCAATGTGCTAAAAATATTCTAGAGTAATTATCTCATATACATGCGTCCTCCTAACAACACATACAGTAATCAAAACTTAGACATTTGGTTACCTCTCCAGTGTTTGGCCCGTGAGCTCTACTTTTGACTCTGGTTCCAGCTTTTTGTTTTTAAAGATGTGTTTATTTACTTGAGAGGCATAGTTACAGAGAGAGGGAGAGACTGAGAAAAAATCTTTCAACCATTGGTTCACTCCCCAAGTGGCTGCAATGGCCAGAGCTGGGCCAATCTGAAGCCAGGGGCCAGGAGCTTCTTCTGGGTCTCCCACGCGAGTGCAGGGGCCCAAGCATTTGAGCCATCTTCTACTGCTTTCCCAGGCCATAGCAGAGAGCTGGATCAGAAGAGGAACAGCTGGTAAAGGAACCAGCACCCATATGGGATGCCAGTGCCACAGCAACAGCACTTCCAGCTGTCTTGATGACAGATTAGTTGTTTAGACATCACAGACAAAATTTCTTTAATGTATGTAGAATTTCTCGATATAAAATATAGTTACCTGGATTTAACCAAACTGTGAACTTAGGGTACTGTCTTCAGAATTCCATGTCTACCAAGTACAAGGAGTTAGGACCCAGCTACGAAGAGGAAGAGTCCATGTGAGAGCACCTTGTACTGGCACCAATTGCAAGTTTGGATATTCCCTCAAGTCACTCTCATGTTCAGTGATTCACTTGAAAGAATCATAGAACTGTGTTCATGGCTATTACAGGAAACAGATACTTTAAAATGAACTGAAGGAAGAGACCCATAGGAAAGTCTGTGAGGGTTCTAAGCTGCTCCATGAGTCCAGGCACCAAGAGCAGTCGGTTCCCAGAGGGCAAAGAATGGAGGTCAATTGAAAGGGAATCTCTGTGGTAAAAAAGAAATTAATAATTATTTGATGTGCTTGAAACAGGTTGGAAAAATCATTAATAAATGCTTTTCAGAATATGTTGAAGAACTTAGAAAAAATAGAACATTGACATAAAGCAAATAAATAAATGATGTGATTGTTAATTTTAAAAAGCTGTGCAGATGGGAAATATAATACTTATTTTGGCTAGGCAGTAATAATATTTACTTGGTCACAAGTATCTATGCACTAACTAATGATTTAATTCTAGATTGTGATGGAACAAAGTTGGGAAGGTGAGAGTATTGAAGTGGTGCCATTGAAAAAAGTCAATATGTAAAGTCCAATGCTGAAAAATCAAGAGTATAAACATGTTATTCAGAAATTATAAAATGGGGTTGGATATAAAAGTTGTTGTAGAGCATGCTGTTCTTTTTTTTTTTTTCGGGGAATGATCAAGAGGGAACAGCCCTCTAACACCACTGGCTTTTGAGGTTTTCTCAGGTAGTATGTCAATTTAAAAAAATCTGACTTTAAGAAGAAAGGACTTAGGTATAATTTAATATATAATATAATATAATTTAATATATAATTTAATATAATTTTGTTGAGTAACAACAATAGTGAGAACAATAATACTGCTATTTCAACATAAAAATTTCCTTGGTTTTGAGAAATAACATAAAAATCCTTAGGTATATAGAACTAGAAAAGCAATGATTTAGATATACTGAGTTTGATATTTTGTTTCATGAATTTCCACAAATGTAAGTTTCTAATAGGGACTCTCCATGTGAGAAACTTAGAAACTATTTTTCCAAGAAGACATTGAATTTCTGTAGAACCAGCCCTTGCCAATCTTACATCTCCATACAACAAACACCATAGTCATCCTTCTACTGTGTTTCCTTGAGCCACTGCTTTTCTTTTTTTAATTTTTTTTATTTATTTTTTTGACAGGCAGAGTGGACAGTGAGAGAGAGAGACAGAGAGAAAGGTCTTCCTTTGCCGTTGGTTCACCCTCCAATGGCCGTCGCCGCCGGCGTGCTGCGGCCTGCGCACCGCGCTGATCCGATGGCACTGATCCGATGGCAGGAGCCAGGTACTTATCCTGGTCTCCCAGGGGGTGCAGGGCCCAAGTAATTGCACTCCCTGGCCACAGCAGAGAGCTGGCCTGGAAGAGGAGCAACCGGGACAGAATCCGGCGCCCTGACCGGGACTAGAACCCGGTGTGCCGGCGCCGCAAGGCGGAGGATTAGCCTACTGAGCCGCGGCGCCAGCCGAGCCACTGCTTTTCTTAAAAGGCCAACAGTTCAGCGTCATTAGGAAAGAATTTGGAAACTAAAATTATTATTAGGTGTTTATTAATTATATTGCACTTACTTCTCTAAAGAGTCGAGGTTAGCAACTCATAGTGCATTTAAGCCTGATGCTAACACCTGATTTCCCTAGTAGAAGACAATATGCCAGGAACTGTGTTAGATACTTTGTGAATATTGCTTCATGTACCTCCACAATCACAGTTTGGCACTATGATTCACACTGTTTTCTTTTAGTGGTCGATGAACCAGAAGACACAGGAAAATGAAGTAGCTTGGTCAGGAGAATACAATTAATAAGTGACAGCACCAGGCTTTCTATGCTCATGTATCTCGGCCATTTGACCCAGAGTCTGTATTTTAATTAAAATGTGAAAATCATGTATTGCTAGTTACTGTATTTGGGTCGGTGCTGATGTTATAGAGAATATAGGTGCTCTGAATGGGGTGAATATTATATTTTAAAAATGGAAAACACTTCTTCTCTCCGAGGTTATCAACAAAAAGTCTGAAAAGACAAGAATGAGAAATGGGGCCTCAAATTTTGAGTTTGGGTGTGGGCTGCAGGTGCTTGGGAAGCACTGTGCCCCACAGCACAGAGGTAGGTGGCAGAGTCTCTGAGCTGAGAGGCGGTGATGTGCAGAGAGCTCTGACTTTCCTTCGTGTTTATTGTGGCGCTCATTCTTCCATTCTTCTTCATCTCCAAGCTCAGGATAAACAAGGAGACAATGCCTCCTCCAGGAGTCTGTTGCAACCAGTGCAAAGTAGTCATTCCTGTGGAGTAGCTGCAGTCAATGGTGAGGAATTCTCCTTCTCGTGCACTCAGATACTGAGGGCTCTGCTTCACTTTACTTTTGCCATGTAAACCTGTTCTCAAAGACATTGTCAACACATAATATCACTGTTATTGAAGTGTTTCTATACATTCCTTTACACAGTTGTTAGAGGACACTCCGGATTAACCTTCCCCCCACCCTGCCCCGACCCAACACACAATTTAGACTTTTGAAAAAATCACACTGTCTTCCTATTCCTCTGTCCAGAAACCCCACAACTTACAGCTTAGCTGAAGCCACAGAATAGCCAACAGCACTTGCTGGCTCTTCATCATTATTACTGAAGCTGAAGCTCACCTCTATTTCTGTTACAGGACTTTGGAACATAGGGTGGTTATTCAAAAAAGTGTTCTATTACTAGAACTTCTCTACATTTACTTTAAATAGCAAAGGGGATCCCCGGTTCATCAGAGACAGCCAAAATGTACTTGTGTGCATTTTGTGCTATTAATAGAGTTACTTGCAAAGGGAATCATACATGATTTTAAAAATATAATGCCCACATTGCCACCTTGTGGCAAGATATGCAGCCATACATCATGGAGGTCAAATATTCTGCTGAAAAAAGCAAGAGAGATAGAGAACCAAACTTAGCATCACCTACCTAGGCTTCCCAAGAATGGGGAAAAGGTGGCTGAATGGAAGACTGATGATTGGCTTTAGTCAGCTGTGCTAGATCAAGTAGAGTAGCAGTACTTCACACAATTATCTTTTGAAAACTCAAGGACAGTTTTGATTTCTTTTTCTTTTTTAATGATTTCCCAACTGTCTTTTTTTTAAAAAAGTTTATTTATTTTCTTTGAAATTCTGAGTTATGGAGAGGTAGAGGTAGGGGTAGGGGTAGGGGTAGGGGTAGGGGTAGAGGGTTGAGGGTGAGGGTCGAGGTCGAGGGAGAGAGAGCTCTTCTATCTGCTGGTTCAACCCCCAACTCCCCAAATGGCTACAATGGCCAGGGCTGGGCCAGGCTGAAGCCAGAAGCCAGGAACTTTATCTGATTCTCCCACATAGGTGCAGGAGCCCAGGGACTTGGGCCACCTTCTGCTGCCTTCCGAGGTGCTTTAGCAGGGCGCTGGATAGGAAGTAGAGCAGCTAGGATTCGAACTGGCACCCATATGGAATGCTACTGCTGCAGGTGGATGCTTAACCTACTATGCCACAGTGCTGGCCTCTGGTTTCTTTTTAAAAGATGTCCTTACAAATATCCCTGTTTTCCTCATATGACATACTTGCTTCTCCAAATGATATTATTACAGACTCCTTTTCTGATCCCAATATTGAGGGTCACAAAAAAATGAAACCCCGTCTTTTGCAACAAAATAGATGCAACTGGAAAACATTATACTTAGTGAAATAAGCCAGTCCCCAAAAGACAAATACGGTCTGTTCTCCCTGATCTGTGGTAACTAATAGAGTACTTAAAAGGTAATCTATAGAAGTAATATTGATATTTTGAGATGCAATGATTGTTTACAGCCCTTGTCTCGACTGTTGAGGAAAAGTTCTTGTTTTTTTCTTTCATACTACTTTTGAACTCTTTGCTTAGTGTAGGGTTAATCTTCTGTTTATAAAGTTAATTGAAGATAGATCTTTGTAAAAAATAAGAATAGGAATAGGAGAGGAAAGAGGAAGAAAGATGGGAGTGCAGGCGAGAGGGAGGGATGAGTGGGAAGAATCACTATGTTCCTAAATTTGTATATATGAAATACATGAAGTTTGTATACCTTAAATAAAACATTTCTAGGTTATTTGAGACTCACTTGAGTTTGTCCATGTATATTTAATTTTTTAAAGATTTATTTATTTACTTGAGAGGCAGAGTTACAGAGAGAGGCAGAGACAGAGAATAAGGTCTTCTATCTGCTGGTTCACTCTCCAAATGGCCGCAATAGCCAGAGCTGGCCTGATCTGAAGCCAGGAGCCAGGAGCTTTTTCCAGGCCTCCCACATGGGTGCAGGGACCCAAGCACTTGGGTCATCTTCTACCGCTTTCCCAGGCCATCAGCAGAGAGCTGGATTGGAAGTGGAGCAGCTGGGACTTGAACCGGTGCCCATATGGGATGCCGGCGCCACAGATGGGTGCTTAACCTACTATGCTACAGCGCTAGCCCCTTAAATATGTTTTGAAATGTTGTCCTGTTAGGGTATTACTTTTTTATTTTATTTATTTAAAAGGTAGAGTGACAGAGTGAGGGGGCGGGTGATAGTGAGAGAAAGAGATCTTTGTTCCACTGGTTTGCTCTCTAAATGGACACAATAGCCAGAGCTAGGCTAGGTTGAAACCAGGAATCTAGATCTCCATCTGGGTCTTCCATGTGGGTGGCATGAGCCCAAGTACTTGGGCCATCTTCCATTGCTGACCTGGAAACAGAGGCGGGAGCTGGATGGAAAGCAGAGGAGCAAGGTTCTCCAGTATGGGATCCCAGTCTGGCAGGTGGCATCCTAACCCACTGCTCCACAATGCCAGCCCCAGAGCATCACTTTGCTTACCACCCATGCGTGACTGTTACCTGTGATTCAGTGGTTCTGTCACCCTGGTTAATGTGAAGTTTAAGACAAAAGACAGGATAGAAAAGACTTTGATTATAGAAAAGACAGCAGGGTAAAGTAGGATTTTAGCTCACCTGCACAGCGGACAGGGAGGTCTGAAGTAAGGTGGCAGCTCCCAGTCCCCCCTCCCTGCAGGTGTGGGAAGTTGTTCTTTTATGCTCTTTGCCTGGGAAAGGTCTGTGTCTTCTTTAGGATCCTCACGTCCACTGTGATAAAGTGGGCCTGGATGAGCACAAGCCCCCTTGACAGGCGTTTATCGGAGTCAACAATGTACATTGTAAGGTCTTATCAGCCCCTTTCCCTGGCAAGGAACTGTAAAAGTCAGAGTTGAGCCTGCAGAATCTCAGGAAATGAAATACCACAGCGTTATCCTCAAGGTCATTTTGCTTGTGCCCAATTTTACCAGGTGTGGAGTTAACCACTTAGATTCCAACAGTCTAGCAAGTCCTAACAGTTAATTATCTGGCACTTGTGTGAATGTTCCACTTTGGAGATTCTCCCATAGCTTGTGCACCAGAGGGGCCTGAAGGATGAATCTAGAAGTCATGTTTGCATCCTCTGACCTCCTTTTCCCTGGCTGTACTTCATTGGATCTAGACAGATACCAGGCTCATTAATTTGGGCGAGGGTGGAGAAACAGAAGTTAGGCAGCATTTGTCACTAGAACTACAGAACCCTACGGGGTTGAAACCAGTCATCCCTTTTCAAATAAAAGCTGGGTTATTGCGGACTAGATTTTGACAGGCTTACGGTAGAATGTGGCCTCCCAAGAGGAGAAGTGATTATACATTCAGAGAGAAGTAGGCTCAGAAAGAATAGCCAGTTGATGGTTTTCTTTTTTCCTTTGAGGCCCGGCTGTATTTTTCACAAATGGATTTTATAAGACTCTTCAATATCTTTTCAGAAAAATCTTTTTCTCTGGCTGGTTTGAGCGGTTGCACACAAAAATAATGCCATAAGTTCAGGGTCCCTTGTTCCATATATTGCAATTGATTTCTATAAGACTATTACAGATATATTATATCTTCTCACTAAATTTCATTTTGGCAGTTTCAATCCATTTTTCAGTTTTGTTGAGCTGATTTTAAATCTTTATGACATAGATTATTTGTATTATTAGATGCCAGTATCAGCATGGTGCTGTTCACACATTTGATGGGCAGACCTTATGTGAATTCTTATAAGATGAATGTAGACAGGTCAAGATGAAGGATAAAATCCTGTGTCACAGCAGACATCATGGGCATGGATATGTGGCACTGAGAGTTAAGTTAAGCTGCTGCTTGGGGTGACTATGTCCCATATCAGAGTGCCAGTTATAGCCCCTACTCCTCTATTGCTGATCCAGCTTTCTTTTAGTGTATCTGGGAGATCATGCATGATGGCCCAAGTGCTTGGGTCCCTGCCACCCCCATGGGAGACTCAGCTGGAGTTCCTGACTCCTGGCTTCAGGTTGGCCTAGCTCTGGCTGTTGCAAGCCTTTGGAAACAAGCATTGGGAAAATTGTTCTATTTATCATCTATATCTATCTACCCACCTCTCTTTCTCCCTCCCTCCTTATTTCCCTCTCTTTCTGCCATGCTGCCTTTCAAATAAAAAATAAAAATAGATAAATCTTTTAAAAAACAATGGATACTTTTTAAAAATTGAGTCTATATGGCTGTTATTGCTGCTGAAGGTTCCTCAGCGGTAGCATTATGCAAAATGACAAAGTGAAAAGAGAATATAGGTTGGAGCCAACTGCACTTAAGTTTGAGTTTTGGTCTGCCACTAGATATTGAGTGTTTTTTCTTTCTTTCTTTCTTTCTTTCTTTCTTTCTTTCTTTCTTTCTTTCTTTCTTTCTTTCTTTCTTTTGGACAGAGTTAGACAGTAAGAGAGAGAAAGACAGAGAGAAAGGTCTTCCTGTCCGTTGGTTCACCCCCCAAATGGCCACTATGGCCGTTGCGCTGCGGCCGGCGCATTGCACCTATCCGAAGCCAGGAGCCAGGTGTTTCTTCCGGTCTCCCATGCCGGTGCAGGGCCCAAGGACCTGGGCCATCCTCCACTGCACTCCCGGGCCACAGCAGAGAGCTGGCCTGGAAGAGGGGCAACCGGGACAGAATCCGGCACCCCGACTGGGACTAGAACCTGGTATGCCGGCGCCGCAAGGCGGAGGATTAGCCAAGTGAGCCATGGCGCTGGCCAGATACTGAGTTTTTTTTTTTTTTTTCACTTAATATTTTATTATTATTTTTGAGACCATATATTTTAATTTAATTGTAGTAAAAGGCTTAATGTTCCACTAAATAAAGAGTTCAACAAATAAAAAGTAAAATAGATAAGAAAAATAGGCAGGGGCTCTAAACAAAAATCAAATGAAAAGATATTCAACTTAACTCATGTATAGTAAATTTTCAAGTAGTGACAAAATCATTAAAACTATAGCAATATATAATTCTTAACAGTTTGACAAAGATTTAAAACAAGGTTTGACTAAACAATGCATTTCTCCAAAACTGATATATGTATAGGCATTCCTGTTTTTTTTCTTTTTTCTTTTAAAATTTACTTGACAGGTAGAGTTATAGACAGAGAGAGAGAGAGAGAGAGAGAGAGAGAAAGAGAAAGGTCTTCCTTCCATTGGTTCATTCCCCAAATGGCCGCTACAACTGGCACTGCACCGATCTGAAGCCAGGAGCCAGGTGCTTCTTCCTGGTCTCCTATGCGGGTGCAGGGGCCCAAGCACTTGGGCCATCCTCCACTGGACTGGAAGAGGAGCAACTGGGACTAGAATCTGGCGCTCATATGGGATGCCGGCACTGCAGGCAGAGGATTAACCAAGTGAGCCACGGCACCGGCCCCTGTATTTTTATTTTTTAAAGTTTTAGTTCCCACATTTAAAGGAGAACATGCACTATTTGTCTTTCTGTATCTGGCTTATTTCACTCAAATGGATGCCCTCCAGTTCCAACCATTTTTTATGCAAATGGTGGAATTTCATTTTTTATAGCTGAATATTTCATTGTGTGTATGTAATATATATAACATATAATATGGATATATATTATATAATATATGTATATAGACACACACACCATATTTTCTCTGTCATCTGCTGATGGACGCCTTAGTTGATTCTATATTTTGGATATTTTGAACAGTGCTGCAATAAATATGGTGGTACAGGTATCTCTTTGATACAATATGTTTATGTCCTTTGGATATATATTCAGTAGTGGGATTGCTGGATCATATGGCAAGTCTATTTCCAGATTTTAAAGAAATCTCCATATTATTTTCCACAGTGTCTACACCAACAGTGTAGATACTGAGTTTTGAGAAGTTACCACAACTCTCCAGTCCACAGCGTCCTTATCTATAAAATGGGAATGACAATATCTAAATTGTGGTTTTGTGATGAGGATTACAGATAGCATTAGGAGTTAACAGACTACAGTGGCTAAGAGCACAGGCTTTGGGTTAGTCTACCTGTGTTAGTACACCAGTTCTCGACTCTCTAACTCTGTTGTGTTGTCGGGCAAGCTGTACTTCACTTTCCTTATCTTTGTACCTAATCATTGCACCTGGTTCATAAGGTTCTAGTGAAGATTAAGTGAATTAAGGTGTAAGAAGCACTTGGAATAATACTTAATATTTATTAAGCACTTGATAAATGTTAGCCACTATTATAAATAGCATGATAGGGTCCCTGATAAATGCATCACTTGACAAATGACGCAACATATTATTACTTCAAATTTTCCTAATGATAAAGGAAAAACAAAAAATTTCTAGTGTCTTACAAATGTCTGAGACTACTTAGGTACAGGGAAGTGCATTGAATTTAGCATCCTTGTTTAAAAACATCTTGAGAGAACTCTTTCCTGCTCATACACATCATTCCATTATTTTCTAAGGGCTCACAGGTTTTCTGTTAACAATCTTTTGTAGAACTTTGCTGAGTACCAATTCATCTATTCTGTATTCATGAGTTTGAGATTTCCCTAATTCCCTATAGGTTTTCATTTTTCTTTTCTTTTTAATTAACATTTAAAAGTTTCACATATTTATTCCCCATAGGTTCTCAAAGATTTTATTCAAAGTCTCTTGAGTCATATCTGCAAACTCTTTTATATTTTTGGAATTAATTTAAATGATACAGAAGACTTGATCATTTTGAAAGCACCCAAGGTCTCTCTTAGTGTCCTGTTTTTTGGTCATAATTTTCCAGTTGTTCATTTTTTTCTTTTCCAGTAGGAAAATTATTCTTTTTCATGAAGAAAAGAGGATAAAACCAGGAGCTGAGAGGCTCTACCTGTTCTCTGCCAACGTTATTTTATTTTCCTTGATTTGTACCTAGACTCACTTTTTTCCCTCCAAACTGTTCTAAAATGCTCTTATGATGATCTTCACGTTTTCTTTAAGCTTTAACTTTGTTCTTTCACTTTGTTAACTTCCCATGCTGTCCTCAAGGCTCTTGCTGTCTTTGCGGTTTCCCTTTGTCTGTGTGCCAGTCAACATTTTTTTTTTTTTATTTGACAGGTAGAGTTATACACAGAGAGAGACAGGTCTTCCTTCTGTTGGTTCACTCCCCAAATGGCCACTACGACTGGCGCTGCACCGATCCAAAGCCAGGAGCCAGGAGCTTCTTCTGGGTCTCCCACATGGGTGCAGGGGCCCAAGGACTCGGGCCATCCTCCACTGCCTTCCTGGGCCACAGCAGAGAGCTGGACTGGAAAAGGAGCAACTGGGACTAGAACCTGGCGCCCATATGGGTTGCGGCGCCGCAGGTGGAGGATTAACCAAGCGAGCCACGGCGCTGGCCCCCAAACAGTCAACACTTTTATCATTTTAGTTAGAACCTGACTTAGCATACCTCCTGACACTGCTTTATGCTACATGAGATGACTCCATCTTTCATATTCTTATTGGAATTGTTTGCAATGGTAAAGGAAAAATTTGAGTTTTTTTTAATTAAAGAACTGCTCATTCTATTAACTATAATGTTTTAAAGTGTATAATTCAGTAGAGTTTAGTGCATTAACAATGTTGAGCAGCTGTCTCCACTATCTAGTTTCAGAACATTTTCATTATTCCTCAAAGAAACTCCATACTTACTAAGCAGTTCCCTCTCATTGTCCCATTCTCTCAGGTCCTTGTCATCACCTCTTTGCTTCCTGAATTCTGGAATAACACAGTAGACGCATTTTGCATCTGGCCTTCCAAGGCTGATCCACATTGTAACATATGTTACAATACAGCTGAATACTATTTCATTTTGTGGATATACTGCATTTATTTATCTATTTGGGTTATTTCCATTTTTTTGGCTAATATGAATGATGCCATTATGAAGACACATGTACAAATTACTATGTGGACATATGTTTCTTGAATAGATACATAAGTGTATAATAGGTATTTGCAGAAGTTACTTCTGATTCCATAGTCAGTGGCTCCAGACTAGGGGTGCCTATTTGGGAAGTGGTCTGGGGAAGTCCTTGGAGTAACAAGAAGAGATGCGAAGAAATTCTGTGATCGTGTGTGTGTGTGTGTGTGTGTGTGAGAGAGAGAGAGAGAGAGAGAGAGAGACCTTCACTATTTTGATAGATGGAAGAATGAATCACATTGTTGTTTTGTGTGTTTCTTTGATTGCTAAGATTGCTAAGGAATTTGTATGCTTCTTTATAAATCAAATGGTTATTTGTACTACATTTTATGAATCACTCATTTTTATAGAGATATTAAGGTTTTGTCATTGGTTTATAAGACATTTTAATTAGAAGAGTATTAGAAAAATCACATAGTAAATAACTGATGGCAAAGAACATTCGTTTACTAAGCTTTGGTCAGTGATTGATCCACAATTAGAATATAATTTGTTCCCAGACAGATATGGACAAGGTTTTGAGGAATCTTTCCCTTGCCCATGTTTTAGATGCCCTCTCACAATTCTTCTTAGCCCTGGGGCAGCAAATCAAAAAGTTTACCCATGTCCCTGCATATCCTCCCACACTGTAGGGTGCAGTCTGGAGAGGAGAAAGACTGCTCACACCCAGCCCTTGCCCTTGAGATCTGCACTCAGTAACTCACTGTTTCATTAGGAACTCAAAAGTATACAGTTGGGCCTAGTACTTGCACAGGGGTTTTCTGAAATTGCATAGAGGTTTTACTCCTAATCCACTGGGCCTGAAACTCATGGATCTTTCTCTTCATTTGTTCTAATTTCTCAGAGAGAAGGGAGTTTTAATATCTTTTAATACTTTAATGTTGGACATCTCAAAAGAGGAAATTTCCTACTCTTTTTGTATGTGCAGTTCAGTGTCATGAAAGTCCATTAAGAGAGTCATATGGCCATCTGGGTCACTAAGTCTATAATATTTTTCCCTAGAAAATCAAGCCTTCGGCCGGCGCTGTGGCTCAATAGATTAGCCTATTGAGTTCCAGTCCAGCTCTCTGCTGTGGCCCAGGAAGGCAGTGGAGGATGGCCCAAGTGCTTGGGCCCTGCACCTGCATGGGAGACCAGGAAGAAGCACCTGGCTCCTGGCTTTGGATTGGCGCAGCGCTGGCCGTGGCGGCCATCTGGGGAGTGAACCAACAGAGGGAAGACCTCTCTCTTTCTCTTTCTAAAAATAAAATTAAAAAAAGAGGGAAACTCTGGTTTGCGGGACATGCATTGCCGTTTTTGTGTCCAGTTAAATCAGTAGAGAGTAGTAATGAAGGTAATGAGCTCCGGCGTTTACTGAGTGCTGGGTATTGAATCACAAGCTTTTCACCCATGAATTCCCATGACTATAAAATGCAGGTGCTAATATTATCATTCACATTTCACAGATGAAGGAACTAATGATTAGAGTTGCTAAATAAACTGTCCAAGATCACATAGTTCTCAAAAATGGGGAAACTCAGATTCAACACTATGTTTGTCACTCCATTCTCTGAGTCCACAGACCCTGTCTGTCTGTTCACAGCTTATTTGCAGCTATTTGCTAGACTCCAAAGACTTTGAATAATAGTTCTACATTTGTTGAATCAATTAACTAATGAGCCAATGACGTCCTACCATGCATTGCTTAACAACAAGGATATATTCTGAGATATACATCTAGGCCTGGTTTTGCATTGTGGGAACACCACATAGTACTTACACAAACGTAGATAATACAGATATTTGACATGGCCTCTCTATGTGATGGATCCTGTGAACATGTGAAATATGAGGTGGTTGCTCCTCTTCTAGTCCAGCTCTCTGCTGTGGCCCAGAAGTGCAGTGGAGGATGGCCTAAGTGCTTGGGCCCCTGCACCTGCGGGGGAGACCAGGAAGAAGCACATGGCTCCTGGCTTTGGATCAGCGCAGCACCGGCTATAGTGGCCATTTGGGGAGTAAACCAACAGAAGGAAGACCTGTCTCTCTCTCTCTGTCTATAACTCTACCTGTCAAATAAATAAAAAATCTCTTGGTAAAACTCAGTCCCTTATTTGGCTTGATGAAATCCCTTCATGTGTATGTTTTCCTCTGCAGATAGATCTCTCCTAGCACCTGGGTCTCAGCCACTGCTGAGTTCGTGACTAAAGAGTTTATATTCATCTGCAGGTGCCAAGAGACAGGGCATTTCAGCTGCTCAAAGGTAGGTGGAGGTTAATTTGCCTCCATATTTTTTTTTTTATTATTTGACAGATAGAGTTAGACAGTGTGAGAGAGAGAAAAAAAGATCTTCCTTCCGTTGGTTCACCCCCGAAATAGCCGCTACAGCTGGAACTATGCCAATCTGAAGCCAGGAGCCAGGTGCTTCCTCCTGGTCTCCTATGTGAGTTCAGGGGCCCAAGCACTTGGGCCATCCTCCACTGCCTTCCCGGGCCACGCAGAGAGCTGGACTGGAAGAAGAGCAACTGTGTCTCACTTGGTTAATCTTCTGTCTGCAGTACCGGCATCCCATATGGGTGCTGAGTTCTAGTCCCGGTTGCTGCCTCCATTTTTTATGCCACCTGGGTGAACTATGTGTATTGTCAAGTCAATGCAAGGTCTTTCCTGGGCTCCTATCTATAATATCTATATCTGAACAATTTATCTGAATAAAGTCAGTTCAAGCTAAAGACTAGAACTAGCTTAATGGGTGTGAAAACTGTGTGGCCTCCTGTGACCCCCATGCTTAGTTTAAAGTTCTGCTGTCACTATCTTGAAATTCCTAAGAAGTCCTGAACAAGATACTGTATATTTTCACTTGCATTGGGCCCTGAAAATCATATTGCTAGTTCTGATAAAGGCCTATGAGTCTGGACACTCAGGGACTGACCATTGTTCTCCATTGGTTGATCACTTAACCCTGATCAAAACAGGCAGCAGAGAGCTTTGTTACACAGCCACTCACAGAGGCATGTTGGATTTTTATGTTCCTTCTGCTCTAAATTTTCCATTATTTGAATCTCCACAGGACAACTTTCCAAGGTCCTTTACATGCTAACTTTGAGTAAGCATCATTAGAAGAAAGCGCCAATATTGCCTCCTGGAAGATGGTATCACAGCAACACTTCTTGTGTCTGGAATCAAGACTCATTCCTATCATTTCCTCCAAACTCACAGGTCGTCTGCAGTCAGAGGATCCCCAGCAAGGCTATTAAGTGAAGCGTGTCTCCATCCCTTCTGCCGTCAGCAGAAGCAATACCAACAGCTGCTTCTGAGTGGGCCTTTCTAGTGGAAGAAGTGTGGGCTGAGAGTCACATCACACACTGTGGGTTCTGATGTTAATACAACAGTCTTCCTGCTTTCATCTTGACCACCTGTAGTTTATTCTCAGCAGAGTAGCCTGCGTGGGGCTTATAAAGGGAAATCAAATCACAGCACTCCTTTCTCAAAACCTTCTTTTGGCTTCTTGTTTAACCCAGCCTTTGACTATGTTGGGTGTTTTCCAGTTTAGGACTGGACTCTGCTGGAAAGGGCTGGAAAGCTCTTGACCTAGATTTTCTCAGGGATCACTGCCCCATTTTCTTCAAGTGTTGATTCAAGTGTCATTTTCCCAAAGAGCTTATTCTGGCACTTTACCTAAAATAGTGAGGGGAAACTCCTCCATGGCCCAAGGGGCCTTGGCTACGTTCTTATCCCTCTAACCTGCTCTGAGTCTTGTCTCCAGAATCTTATGTTCTAATGTTCTAATGTACTGCATCACTAATTATGTTTAATACTTATTTGAATGCAGTCTTCATATAATTAGATATCTTTGTGTGTTCTGTTATCTGGCTCCAGTGCCTAGAAGACAGATTGGTACATAGTAAACACTCAATAAACACTTATTGAATAAGTTAATTATTTAATTGGAGAACAAAAATAGTTCATACATTACAAAGGGACCTGTAGAAGTTGTCCCCAGTGGCCACACACTTTCATTCTATTTCATTCTACTTTTACACCAACTACATGTCAGGCTCTGTTCTTGTGGATTTCACATACAGAGAGTCAAAGTAACTGGTTTCCTGCAAGGTGGCCTTTGAGAGAAGGAGTTGGTTCTTCCGTTAGAGCTTCCATCTAGTGCTTGAATCAATAAGCTTTGGAAGAGTGCTTAGGTCAATCTTTTTTTTTTTTTTTTTTTTTTTTTTACAGGCAGAGTGGACAGTGAGAGAGAGAGAGAGAGAGAGAGAGAGAGAAAGGTCTTCCTTTGCCGTTGGTTCACCCTCCAATGGCCGTCGCGGCCATCGCGCTGTGGCCGGCGCACTGTGCTGATCCGAAGGCAGGAGCCAGGTGCTTCTCCTGGTCTCCCATGGGGTGCAGGGCCCAAGGACTTGGGCCATCCTCCACTGCACTCCCAGGCCACAGCAGAGAGCTGGCCTGGAAGAGGGGCAACCGGGACAGAATCCGGCGCCCTGACCGGGACTAGAACCCAGTGTGCTGGCGCTGCAAGGCGGAGGATTAGCCAAGTGAGCCGAGGCACCGGCCTAGGTCAATCTTAAACAATAAAAACAAACTGGAGATATTACAATTGCCAGATCTCAAGATTTATTATAGGGAACTTATAACCAAAACAGCCTGGTACAGGCACAAAAACAAACCTGTAGACCAATGGAACAGCATAGAAACTCCAGAAATTGATCAATGCATCTACAACCAACTTTAACAAAGGAGTTAAAATCAATCCCTGGAGCAAAAAACAGTATCTTCAACAAATAGTGCTGGGAAAACTGACTCTCCACATGCAGAAGTATGAAACAAGACCCATACCTTCCGGCGCAGTGGCTTTATAGGCTAATCCTCCACCTGCGGTGCCAGCACCCCGGGTTCTAGTCCTGGTCAGGGTGCTGGATTCTGTCCCGGTTGCTCCTCTTCCAATCCAGCTCTCTGCTGCGGCCCTGGAGTGCAGTGGAGGATGGCCCAAGTCCTTAGGCCCTGCACCTGCATGGGAGACCAGGAGAAGCACTGGCTCCTGGGTTCGGATCAGTGCGGTGTGCCAGTCGCAGCACGCCAGCCGCAGCAGCCATTGCAGGGGTGAACCAACGGAAAAAGAAAGACCTTTCTCTCTGTCTCTCTCTCTCACTGTCCACTCTGCCTGTCAAAACAAAACAAAAAAGACCCATACCTTACACCTTACACAAAAATCCAATCAAGATGGATCAAAGACCTAAGTCTGTGACCTGATACCATCAAGTTATTAGAGAACACTGGGGAAACCCTACAAGACATTGGCATAGGCAAAGAGTTCTTGGAAAAGACTCCAGAGGCACAGGTAATCAAAGCCAAAATGACAAATGATATTACATCAAATTGAAAAGCTTCTGTACTGCAGAAGAAACACTCAGCAAAGTGAAGAGGCAACCGACAGAATGGAAGAAAATATTTGTAAACTATCCAACTAATAAAGGATTAATTTCCAGAATCTACAAAAAGTTCAAGAAACTCAACAACAACTAAACAAACAAGAAATGGTTAAGAAATAGGCAAAGGACCTGAATATGGGTGGGAGGGAGGTGGGGTGGGGAGAATCACTATGTTCCTAAATTTGTGTATATGAAATGCATGAAGTTTGTATTCCTTAAATAAAATTTTTAAAAAAGAGTGCTGAGGTAGCAGATCACCTGTGACCCATTCTCAGCACAGAAGTGTGGGACTTTTAAAGGTACTGGAGGCCACAGCTTTCCTTTTTATTGCTGTAATCACATAGTTTGGATCCCCAGCCCCCATGAATTGGTAAAGCCTAGTACTAGCCCAATAATACAACTTAAAAGTTCTGGAGCTCAAAACTAGGATTCCTTCCTTAGTACCTGAAATTATCCATACTAGATTGCTGTACCCTTCCCCAGATACGGGGTGTGTGCTGCTCCTGGAGGACTACACACCTGCTTCTTCTCTTGTCTTCCTGGGCTTCCTCCAATAAACATAGTTTTAAAAGTTCTTGTATATGTGCTGCCTACTTGACATATATACAATTTCACTTTAAGTGTCATAAAAACTTTGGCAAATGGTTACTTTTTCCCACAGTTTTTGAGGAGAAAAATGAGGCTTAAGTATGTTATTAAACTTGACTAAGGGCACTGAGCTCATAGTGGAAGAGTCTGAATACCAAAGTATTCCTTCTCAATCGGACTTGCCCCAAATGGTGGAGTTAGAAACGTGCCAGGGGATTCCAATACAATCCCATCAAGGTTGCATGTACCAATGCCACCTCACTAGTCCAAGTGATCAATTTCAGTTCACAATTGATCACACTGATAGGTCTAAGAGTCAAAGGGATCACACAAACAAGACTAGTGTCTGCGAATACTAACTGATAGAATCAAAAAGGGAGAGAACGAACCAACATGGGAAGTGGGATACACAGCAGACTCATAGAATGGCAGATGTCCTAAACAGCACTCTGGCCTCAGAATCAGCCCTTAAGGCATTCGGATCTGACTGAAGAGCCCATGAGAGTATTTTTGTGGGGAGCAACTCGGACTAGACTAAGTTACTGGAATTAAGACTTATTCTATGCATCTGCTCTCCCACAATATGGCACTGGGAGAGGAGTAAACAACTTCTACACAGCTGTCTCTCACCAACTTGACAAGCTGCAGGAGCTGCTCCTGATTGGAGGAGAGCAGCGTGCTCGGCATCTGGGTAGCAGAGTTGGGATTGGTGGAAGAGGACTATAAAGGAGGAGAGAGACAACATGCACCAGGAACATCTAAAGGGAACATCCGGATAACATCTGAGCAGCCCCCGAGAGAGCCGGCCGGTGGTGTGCCGCTCCCCCGCGGAAGTGGGGAAAGTGGCAGGGGGAGCCGCCCTTCCACGATCGGCAGCCAACCCGGGAAGGACCAGCAGCAAACCCGGGAAGGGCCGAGCAGACGAAAGAACAGCGCAGGGTCCAGTGTCGTTCCTCCACGAAGAGGGGGAGTGACAATTTTAGACATGGAAAGCCAAGACACTCAGGCTTAAGAGCCTGCATCCTTGGTTTCAAAAGAATTCCTGGAAACTGCTACAAGTGACTCTGTCACTTACATTTCATTGGCCAATCTTAGTCCATGGCCATGCCTAGATTTCAGGAAGTCTAGGCAACACAGGCTTTATTCTGGGGCAGCATAAAGGAGGGGAAGAGAATTGAACAGACATTGAGGGGAAAATATCAGGCTATACCAATAGGATAAAGAAGGGCATTATTTAATAATGAAAATCTAGAAGAAATGGATGATTTCGTGGCCCTTATGTAATGCTAAAAAGACTTTAATAAGAGCCATAAATCATTAACCATATATATTAAAAACATAGCAGTTAATTAAATGAAACAAAAGCAATTTGAAAGGAGGGCTTGACAAAATAACTGAAAGATTCAACAGGTCTCTTTCTGAGTGTGATATATTTAATCAAAAACAAAACCAGACATAGAAGAATGTAATGATATAATCAAAACACTTGGGATATTTTGTAAGTTGGTGGAATAGGGAGGGAGCTTACTGCTGTAGTCTAGGAGTAGTTAAAAAAATGGAGAGAGTGCAATCTCAGGGAAGAGTTAGAAAATGGCAGAGGAAACTCCATGCAAATTAGAGGGACACTGTGGATCTATATGGAGGGTGGGGACGTGCACAACTCAGGACCCCAGCATCCAAGAGCCTCAGCACCAGCTTTGGAAAGTGAGGTGAGACCAGACTGCAGCAGCCCAAGCCACTGGCAATAAAGCTACAAGAAGAACCTGGCATGAGTTCAGCTTGGAGCCCTCTGTGGGACAGTGTACCTGCCAACTAGAGGTAAAAAAAGGGGGTATGTTTTCACTCCTGACCACCCAGCATCAGCATCCTAGAGAGGGCAGGAACCATTTTGGACATACTTAACAGCTGTACCAGCTTGTGTCCATGTGGCCAACAACAAGCCAAGAGGAGATGCCTGAGTCTGGCTGGGAGAATTGATAGGGGGCTGGGTGCTCATGACTATGGGAGCCTTGTGTGCTGGGACTGTGAAAATACTGTAGCTGCATGGGAGGTGCAGAGTATGGCTGGGTCATTTGGCTGTCACTCTGGGCTATTCCATATGCTCAGGGCTCCCTGATTCCCTGGTGAGAGTCATTGCTACAGGATCCATGCTCACATAGAGGACTGCACAAATCCTTTGTGTGATTCTTGTAGCAGTGTGGATGAATATTGGACTCACTGAGGCTAGTGCCTGGGCATTGGTCTCCTTAGAGAAGAGGAGGTGAGCATGAGACTATGCCAACAGAGCTGATCAAACCTACCCTCTGATAAAAAAAGATTTAACATACCCAACTTGGTGTCACCTTAACAACAGACTGTGAGGCAGAAGAAAGAATATCCAAGTTAGAAGACAAATCTCTGGAAATTTTACAGTCAGACCAAAATAAAGAAGAAGAAGAAATTATAAAACTTAAAAATAGTGTAGGAGATTTAAGGGGTACTAACAAATGATCCAACATATGGGTATTAGGAGTTCCTAAATGTGTGGAAAGAAAGAATGGGTTAAAAGGTGCTTTTAGTGAAATAATTACAGAAAACTTCCTCACTTTGGAGAAAGAAAAAGACATCCAAGTACAAGAAGCACATATAACTCCTAATAGACATGACCAGAAAAGATCTTCACCATGACATATTGTAGTCAAACTCTCCACAGTAAAATATAAAGAAAAGATTCTAAAATGTGCAGGAGAGAAATGCCAGATTACTTTCAGAGGATTTCCAATTAGACTCAGAGCTGACTTCTCATCAGAAACCCTTCAGGCTAGGAGAGAATGATGATATGATCCAAGTTTTAAGAGAAAATAAAAACCTACCAACCCAGAATACTATACCATGCAAAGCTCTCATTTGTGAATGAAGGTAAAATAAGGAATATGCATAACAAGCAGAAATTGAAGGAATGTGTCACCACTCATCCAGCCTTACAAAAGATGCTTAAGGATATGCTACACACAGAATTACAGAAACATTATCATCACTGTAAAAGAATGTGAAGGCAGAAAATTTCCCAGTAACAGTACAAGGGAAATAACAAAGTAAACAATAGGAATATTAATAGAAAAATGGCAGGGATAAGTCATTACTTACCAATAGTCACTTTGAATATAAATGACCTCAACTCTCCTGTTAAAAGATACAGACAAGCTGGATGGATTAAAAACAAAACCCATCCATTTGCTGCCTACAGAAACACATCTCACCAACAAAGATACACGCAGACCGAAGGTAAAAGGGTGGGAAAAGATATTTCATGCTAGCAGAAACCAAAAAAAGAGCTAGTGTAGCTATCCTAATACCAGATAAAATAGACTTTAACACAAAAACTATTAAGAGAGACAGAGAAGGGCACTATGTAGTGAGTAAGGGATCAATTCAACAGGAAGATGTGACCATAATAAATGTATATTCACCTAATTACAGGGCACCTGGCTATTTAAAAGAAATGTTAATGAATCTAAAGGGAGACATAGACTCCAATACAATAGTAACAGGGCATTGCAATACCCTGCTTTCAGCAATGGACTCCCTGATTCCCTGGGATCAAGCAGACAGAAAATCAGCAAGGAAACAACAGAGTTAATTGACACTATAAACCAAATGGTTATCTGTACCCCCATGTTATTGCAGTTCAATTCACAATAGGTAAGATATGGAATCAACCCAAATGTCCATCAACTGAAGACTGGATAAAGAAATTATGGGATATGTACACCATGGAATACTATTCAGTGGCTAAAAAAATTAATTCATGTCATTAGCAACAAAATGGATGAAACTGGAAAACATCATGCTTAGTGAAATAAGCCAGTCCCAAAAAGACAAATACCATATGTTTTCCGTGATCCTTGATAACTAATACAGCATCTAAAAGGTAATTTATGGAAGTAAAATTGACCCTTTGAGATGCAATGACTTTCAACAGCCCTTGTCTCTACTGTTGAGGAACAGCATTTTTTTTTAAATATACTATTTGTTGAACTCTTTACCTAGTATAGAGTTAATCTTTTGTGTGTAAAGTTAATTGAAAATAGATCTTAGTAAAAAATAAGAATGGGAGTAGGAGAGGGAGGAAGAAAAAGAGTGGGAATGCAGGTGGGAGGGTGGGTACCATGGGAAAAATCACTATGTTCCTAAAGTTGTTTTCTATAAAATGCATGAAATTTGTATACCTTACAATAAAACTTGGTGGGAACAAACAGTAAGGCATGTGTTCAAAAAAAGAGAAAAACCTATATATACAGAAAAATACTTGAATACTTGGATACATATCCTCACATAAATTCATGGGCTGGTGCCGTGGCTCACTTGGTTAATCCTCCGCCTGTGGCACTGGCATCCCATATTTTTTGTGAAAGTGGGGCCTCAACGATCCTTCTGAGCTTTTGGGTTTTAAGCAGGAGGTGTCAGAAAAGTTACAACAGGGATAACTGGCTTGTGGCGACCAAGCGTTCATAGCGACGTTGCTTTTTGATAAAAATTCATAGCTTTTAAATAATTTTGATTACATACTTGACATCAAAGTAAATCTTAACAAAAGTTTCTAAAGGTAGAGTTCTTACAGTTACATCTTCTGATCATCATCTAATAAATAGGAAGATTAGTCATGAAAAGATTAAAAATGTTAGCTCTTTTGATATTAAGGAATGAACTTCTAGATAAACCTTGGAGCAGAAATAATATTAAAAGAAAAAAAGCTATGTTAGTAGCAATGAGAAAGAGAATAGTTCACAGAGTAGAAGATATATTCAAGGGAGAATTTTCAGTCTTCAGTACTGTTTCTGGAGCATGCATAGCACAACTGAGAACATTTTCTCTTTCCTAATCTCCCTTGACTATCAGTTGACTCAGCAACTGATATATCTGAGAATGATGAAATTAAGTGTTTTATGGAGCTTCTTGCCAGTGGAAACTCTGATCACTGACAGCAAGTGCCAGATGCTGGGATCAACATCACTGGAACATTCATGAAGGTCCCATTGGGGTGAATGTACTTGTTTTAGCATGCTCTGGTGTGCTGGAAATTGTCACCTTTGACAACATTGTCTTACTATACCATCACATCTTATATTCAACTGATTCAATTTTAAATGTCTGTATTGAGGCCGGCGCCGCAGCTCACTAGGCTAATCTTCCGCCTTGCGGCGCCGGCACACCGGGTTCTAGTCCCGGTTGGGGCGCCGGATTCTGTCCCGGTTGCCCCTCTTCCAGGCCAGCTCTCTGCTGTGGCCAGGGAGTGCAGTGGAGGATGGCCCAGGTGCTTGGGCCCTGCACCCCATGGGAGACCAGGAAAAGCACCTGGCTCCTGGCTCCTGCCATCGGATCAGCGCGGTGCGCCGGCCGCAGCACGCTGGCCGCGGCGGCCATTGGAGGGTGAACCAACGGCAAAAGGAAGACCTTTCTCTCTGTCTCTCCCTCTCACTGTCCACTCTACCTGTCAAAAAAAAAAAAATGTCTGTATTGAACCTTTTAGGATAAAGTTTGGTGATATATTTTCAATGACAGTAAGCGATTCTAAGAAAAGGAAGTAAAGTATCTATATACTTATAAATTGGTATGGGTTCAGGAAGTGAATGAAATTAGTCTTCCATGCTCTAAATTTCAAATTAGTGAAAGTCTGAGTCATATTCACCTCTTTTGGGGTTTATCTAAATCTCTGATAATAAGGTAATCTAAAAATTCATCCTGGAATCCAGGAATCCTATGTAAGAAGGAAGAGATTTGGAAAGTAAGTGAATATTGTTCCTTTAGTAAATTAGATTGGATTGAACAATGATTTTTTTTCTTCTTGTTATGAATGCTTTAATTGTTAATTTATTTTTTATATAAGAATTTTAAAAAAATTATTTGAAAGGCAGTATTGGGGGGGGGAGAGAGAGAGAAATATATATATATATATATATATAGAGAGAGAGAGAGAGAGAGAGAGAGACCTTCCATCTGCTGGTTTACTTCCCAAATGGCCACAAAGGTCAGCGCTAGTCCAGACCTAAGCCAGGAGTCAGGAAGTTCATCCAGGTCATCCATGTGGGTACAGGGTACCAAGGACTTGGGCTATCTTCTGCTGCTTTCCCAGGTGCACTAGCAGGGCGGTGGATCAGAAGTGGAGCAGCCAGGACTTGAACTCACACCCATATGGGATGCTAGCATTGCAGGTGGTGGATTACCCTATTACACCACAGTGCTGGCCCCATGAAACTGTTTTAAACACCAAAGTCATTATGTAAGGGTGGGCATTGAAGCACAGTGGGTTATGCCACTGAATGGGGGCCTAAATCCCATATTGGAGTGCCTGGGATTGAGTCCCACTTCTGCTTCTGACCCAGCTTCCTGCTAATGAACCCTGGGAGGCAGCAAATGATGGCTTAGGCACTTGGCATCTGTCACCTACAAGGAGACCTACTTGGGTGGAGTTTCTGGGTCCTGACTTCAGCCTGGCCCAACATTGGATGTTGTAGGCATTTAGGGAGAGAATCAGTTGATAGAAGATTCTCTCTCTCTCTCAAATATATGAAGATAAGAAAATAAGTTTTAAAAAAAGAAAATTAGTGTGTGAAGACAGGCTGCTATAGAGAAGTTTTAGGAAATCAGATGTAACTTCATGTTATCTGGTTATGTAATGATAGAGAAATTGAGTTCATAAATGTGAAATAAAAATTTTCTGGCAAGGTCATTAAGAAGGAAATTTGCTTTGGTAAATGTTCAGGAAACTTGGAATTTAGGATAAATTATGAATATTTATAGACACAAATTCAAAGTTCTTTCAGCATACTCTTTAAGAGCGGAGCCTCTGCTGGACTCAAAGGACTGTGGAACTCGGTCAGTTTTTCATGTCAAATTTCTTTTTTTTCTGAGCCTGGAAGTTATTATAGTCAGTGCTAGAGGCTGTGCTTGGTGACAGGAGCTTTGGTCGGAACACTGCTGCAGCTGACCTTTGCCAACCTGCCTACAAATTGCTGTGGAGGCTGCTTAGCCTGCAAAGACTCTGGGGCCATCTGGAGAAATAAGTATTTTTATTTTGAAAAAGTTTAATGTGCTGTTTCTTTGGAAGGCCCAAATGTTGAAATGTTGAGATGGGCTTTTACATTGTAATTGTAATTTTGGAAATATTTTCACTTAAAAAGCCTGACAGAATCAAGATTACTAGCTTTCTGAAAGTGGGGATGAAAATCTGTTGAAATTTGTGGATGAGGGTACTGACCAGAGCTTGTTCATCTCAGTGGCAGAATTGTTCTCAATTACTTTTATGTGACATCTGATTTGAGGATTTCTTATAAGATGATCTTCCTGAAGGTGGGGTTTGTTCAGAGCTAACCTAAAAAGGACAAAGTTTAAATCAACTTTAAAATTCAGAAAAATAAAAACAGAAAAATGGAGGGAGAGGAAGAGGAAACTGGCAATTAATGTAGGAAAAATAAGGTATGTTTCTGATTGGCAGGGATACCCACATAGTTTGAGGTAAATTCAGGTTAGAGCCAAAGCGTATATTTTCCTGAGATTCCACCCTGGTATTTTATTTAGGAGACACCTTTAGAATGCAGAGAGAATAGAGACTGGGTATGAAAACGTTGAGTGTGGGAGAAATGGCCATTTAGAGGATGATTTTTTAGCACAGTTTTCCTGACTAGTAGCTTCAGTGAGCATACTATTTTCCAAAATTATTCCTGGGGGTGAGAAAGCTGACCAAGTATTGCCACTGTTCTATGGATGGAAAAACAGCAGAGGAGAGAAAACAACACATTCCCATCCAAAGACAGCCACTGTCAGGTAAAAGTCACCACTCCTAGTGCTCCACAGCATAGTGGGATGACTATAGTTTCCAACACTGGGTTTTTTAGTGAAGTAAGAACTAGAAGAGAGGAGCTGATAGGCTCCAGGCACAAAGAAAAGATAAGGACACAGAATGAACAGTTGCCTGGCTTGATTAGTTAATGCTGTCTAATGTGTTGAAATACTGCACTGTGGATTTCCTCTTTTGAAAAATGTCTATTGAGGTCCTTGGCCCATCTCTTAAGTGGGTTGTTTGTTTTGATCTTGTGGAGTTTCTTGATTTCTTTGTAGATTCTGGTTATCAACCCTTTATCTGTTATGTAGTTTGCAAATATATTTTCCCATTCTGTTGGTTGCCTCTTCACTTTCCTGACTGTTTCTTTTGAAGTACAGAAACTTCTCAATTTGATGCAATCCCAAATGTTAATTTTGGCTTTGACTGCCTGTGCTTCTGGGGTGTTTTCCAAGAAGTCATTGCCGGTACCTATATCTTGCAGGGTTTTTCCAATGCTCTCTAATAATTTGATGGTGTCAGGTCGTAGATTTAAATCTTTAATCCATGTTGAGTGGATTTTTTGTGTAAGGTGAAAGGTAGGGGTCTTGCTTCATGATTCTGCACATGGAAATCCAGTTTTCCCAGCACCATTTATTGAATAGACTGTCCTTACTCCAGGGATTGGTTTTGGATCCTTGATCAAATATGAGTTGGCTGTAGATGTTTGGATTGATTTCTAGTGTTTCAATTCTGTTCCATTGGTCTATCCATCTGTTTCTGTACCAGTACCATGCTGTTTTGATTACAACTGCCCTGTAGTATGTCCTGAAATCTGGTATTGTGATGCCTCCAGCTTTGTTTTTGTTGTACAAGATTGCTTTAGCTATTCGAGGTCTCCTTTGTCTCCATATGAATTTCAGCATCATTTTTTCCAGATCTGAGAAGAAGGTCTTCGGTATCTTGATTGGTATTGCATTGAATCTATAAATTGCTTTTGGGAGAATGGACATTTTGATGATATTGATTCTTCCAATCCATGAGCATGGAAGATTTTTCCATTTCTTGGTATCCTCTTCTATTTCTTTCTTTAAGGTTTTGTAATTTTCATCGTAGAGATCCTTAACATCCTTGGTTAAGTTTATTCCAAGGTATTTGATTGTTTTTGTAGCTATTGTGAATGGGATTGATCTTAGAAGTTCTTCCGCAGTCATGGCATTGCCTGTGTATACAAAGGCTGTTGATTTTTGTGCATTGATTTTATACCCTGCTACTTTGCCAAAATCTTCTATGAGTTCCAATAGTCTCTTAGTAGAGTTCTTTGGGTCCCCTAAATAAAGAATCATATCATCTGCAAAGAGGGATAGTTTGAGTTCTTCCTTCCCAATTTGTATCCCTTTAATTTCTTTTTCTTGCCTAATAGCTCTGGCTAGAACTTCCAGGACTATATTGAATAGTAGTGGTGAGAGTGGGCATCCCTGTCTGGTACCAGATCTCAGTGGAAATGCTTCCAACTTTTCCCCATTCAATAGGATGTTGGCTGTGGGTTTTTCATAGATTGCTTTGATTGTATTGAGGAATGTTCCTTCCAAACCCAGTTTGCTTAGAGTTTTCATCATGAAAGGGTGTTGTATTTTATCAAATGCTTTCTTGGCGTCTATTGAGATAATCATATGGTTTTTCTTCTGCAGTCTGTTAATGTGGTGTATCACATTGATTGTTTTGCGCACATTAAACCATCCCTGCATACCAAGGATAAATCCCACTTGGTCTGGGTGGATGATCTTTCTGATGTGTTGTTGCATTCTATTGGCGAGAATTTTATTGAGGATTTTTGCATCTATGTTCATCAGGGATATTGGTCTGTAATCCTCTTTCAATGCTGCTGCATGCTGCATCAGGGAAATGCAAATCAAAACCACAATGAGGTTTCACCTCACCCCAATTAGAATGGCTCACATTCAGAAATCTACCAACAATAGATGCTGGAGAGGATGTGGGGAAAAAGGGACACTAACCCACTGTTGGTGGAAATGCAAACTGGTTAAGCCACTATGGAAGTCAGTCTGGAGATTCCTCAGAAACCTGAATATAACCCTACCATTCAACCCAGCCATCCCACTCCTTGGAATTTACCCAAAGGAAATGAAATTGGCAAACAAACAAGCTGTCTGCACATTAATGTTTATTGCAGCTCAATTCACAATAGCTAAGACCTGGAACAAACCCAAATGCCCATCAACGGTAGACTGGATAAAGAAATTATGGGACATGTACTCTATCAAATACTATACAGCAGTCAAAACAACGAAACCTGGTCATTTGCAACAAGATGGAGGAATTTGGAAAACATCATGCTGAGTGAATTAAGCCAGTCTCAAAGGGACAAATATCATATGTTCTCCCTGATCAGTGGCAACTAACTGAGCACCAAAGGGGAAATTTGTTGAAGTGAAATGGACACTATGAGAAACAGTGACTTGATCAGCTCTTGTCCTGACGGTTGATGTACAGTGTAATACTTTATCCATTTTAGTATTTTTTTTGTTCTAGTTCCATTGGTTGAACTCTGTAATTAACACACAATTATTCTTAGGTGTTTAAATTTTAACTGAAAAGTGATCCCTGTTAGGAATTTGGAAAACATTATGCTGAGTGAAATAAGCCAATTCCAAAGGGACAAATACCACTTGTTCTCCTTGATAGGTGACAACTAACTGAGCACCAAAAAGGAAACCTGTTAAAGTGAAATGAACACTATAAGAAATGGTGACTTGATCAGCCCTCACCCTGACTGTTGATGAGCAACTTAATATGTTATCCATCTTAGTATTTTTTTGTTTGTTCTACTTAATACTTTTGGTTGAATATTGTAATCAATACACAATTCTTCTTAAGTGCTGAAACTTAACTGAAAAGTGATCACTGTTAAATATAAGAGTGGGAATAAAAGAGGGAAGAGATGTGCAATTCGGGACGTGCTCAAGATCACTTACCTCAAACGGTCGAGTAAGAAACATACCAGGGGATTCGAATTCAATCCCATCAAGGTGGCATGCACCAATGCCATCTCACTAGTCCCAGTGATCAATTTCTGTTCACAATTGATCATAATGATAGGACTAAGAACCAAAGGGATCACATAAACAAGAATAGTGTCTGCAAATGCTAGCTGATAGAATAAAAAAGGGAGAGAATGATCCAACATGGAAAGTGAGATACACAGCAGACCCATAGAATGGTAGATGTCCTAAACAGCACTCTGGCCTCAGAATCAGCCCTTAAGGCATGCAGATCCGGCTGAAAAGCCCATGGGAGTATTTCAGGCATGGAAAGCCAAGACACTCTGGGGAAAAAAAAAAGCCTAAATGAAAGATCTCTGCGAGTGAGATCCCAGTGGAAAGAACGGGTCATCAAAGAAGGAGGTACCTTTCTCTGAAGGGAGGAGAGAACTTCCACTTTGACCATGGCCTTGTCTAAATATGATCAGAGTCAGTGAACTCAGGGGGCTTCCATATCCTTGGCAGCTCAGGACAAGAGCCTAGGGTGATTACTGATGCCATAAACAAGAGTGTCAATTTGTTAAGTCAACAACTGGAGTCACTGTGCACTTACTCCTCATGTAGGATCTTTATCCTTAGTGTGCTGTACATTGAGATTTAATGCTATAACTAGTACTCAAACAGTATTTTTCACTTTATGTTTCTGTGTGGGAGCAAACTGTTGAAATCTTTACTTAATGTATGCTAAACTGATCTTCTGTATATAAAGAGAATTGAAAATGAATCTTGATGTGAATGGAAGGGGAGAGGGAGTGGGAAAGGGGAGGGTTGCGGGTGGGAGGGACGTTATGGGGGGGAAGCCATTGTAATCCATAAGCTGTACTTTGGAAATTTATATTCATTAAATAAAAGTTAAAAAAAAAAGAAATACTGCACTGTGTCCATAAAGATTGTGCCAGGATTACATGCTAAATAAAAAGTTTTTTTTTTTTTAAAAGATGTGTTTATTTGAAAGACAGAGTAACAGAAAGAAAGGGAGATTTCTTCCATCCTCTGTTTCACTCCCCAAATGGCTATAATAGCTGGAGCAGGTAAGAGCCAAGAACTCCATCTGGATCTCCCAGATGGGTAACAAGGCTCAAGAACGTGGACCGTTATCTGCTGCTTTCCCAAATGTGTTAACAGGCATTGGGATTGGAGCAGGAACAGGTGGGACTTGAACTGGCACTCCCATATGGGATGTTGGCATTGCAAGAGGTGGCCTAACCTTTGATGCCACAACACTAGCTCCTAAAATAATTTTTAAAAATATAGTCACTGCTAGTGTTTTTCAGAACTTCTCTCTCTTTTACAGCTTCAGTAGATCTTAGAAGAAAGCTCCATGCTCAGGGCTCTTATGCCATCCTGTTTTCTTTGTATCCTAAATAAATAAAAAAAGGAAAAGTCATTAAAAATCTGTTTTTCTATAATAGAAGAAGCTTCATTGTGGCCATCTCTTTCAATTTCTCTCTCTTTTTTTAAAGTCCCAAATTAGCTACTAGATCTCGTTCCCAGTTCTGCTTTGTGGCAGTCTATTTACTGCTTCAATAATGTTGGGAGACAATCACGTTTCTCTGTTTCCTGTTAAGTGTTCATTCTTGCTCTCATGGCCACAGCGAAGCATCTGAACAAAGTTATGTGTGCATCAGTCTCTGACTTGGCTTTTCTTTTCATGCTGTCTATAGATTCTTGAGCAGAATGGGGAGAGAGGGGCTGAATCTGCAACACACAGCCCAGTCGTAGCTGCACGGTCACTTATGAGGCTCACACATTATGCATTTGGGATGAAAAGCAAAACTTTCAAATCAAAGATTCTCTTTTAACATATTTTCCCTCATTCACCAACACTAAGATGGGTCCACTACTCCATAAATTAGCAACCAGGTTGTCTCTCTCAATCACTAATTCAAACTATATTCTTTTGCTAAGAAAATCAAAGAGAAAATATATGGAAAGAACGGAAGGGTGGAAGCACTGAGGTCTTTGGCCAATAAGAGTTATGGACGAAGTAGTCCTGCCATGTTGGATAGTATATTTAAAATGTGTGTCTGAGAACTATAATTTCAATTTAAATGCATAATATCACTAAATCTGTATTTATCAGGGTGAGCATTTGGCACAAAGGGCTAAGCATCCCATAGCAGTGTCTGGGTTTGAGTCCTGGCTCTGCTCTCCACTCCAGCTTTCTGCTAATGCACCCTGTAGAAGACAGCAGTTGTACTTAGGTCCTTGCCACCCAAGTGGGAGACTTAGATTGATTTCCTGGCTTCAACCTGGCTCTTGCAGGCATTTGGGCAATGAACCAGTGGATGAGATCTCTCTCTCTCTCCTTCCCTCCTCCCCTCCCCTCCTTCAAATAAGTAAGACAATTATACTTGCATTATTTGTGGCCATACATAACTCCTCATTTATTCTTGAAAGATGAAGAAATTAGATTGCAAAGACAGATGCAAATATTACTGTGCATGCAATGGCTCAGGAATAAAATCTCTGACCTTTTGTTGTCTGTGAAGATTTTACCACTTTTAACATTGTCTGGAATCCACCATGCTTCATAAAGGAGGTATCTGATTTGGGTCTCTGTGTCAGTTTGTAACTCTCCCAGTTCACCACAATGAGAAAAGGGAGTGGAACAAACCACAGCACTCGGGCCCCAGACTGTGCTGGCAAAGGAAGGAGCACACTGCTCACAGTGCTGCTGGTCCTGGTTGGTCGGCAACACAGGTATGAACAACAGAAAGTTGGTATTAATACGGACAAGGAAAGGATATCATGACTTTGGGAGAGTATGTATTCTTTAGGGCTGCTAAAACAAAGCCACATACTGAATGGCCTGTAAATAGCAAAAATTTCTTTCTCCCAGTCTGGAGGCTGGAAGTCTGTCATCAAGACGCCAGCATAGTGTAGTTGTGATGAGGGCCCTCTTCCCATTCACAGACTTGCATCTTCTGGTTGTGTCCCATTCACGAGGGCTCCACCCTCCCCCCATGACCTCATCTAATCACCTCCCAAAGGCCCTGCCTCCTAACACCATTGTGCAATAGGATTCCAACACTTGAATTTTAGGGTAGAGACCTTCAGGCTCTAACAGTATATAAGCAAAGGTCAGGACATTCCGGAGTTTCATAAGAGTTCTTCAACCGGGAAATGACTGCCCATTGCAAACTGTTTTGGGATGAGAATGTTATGAGACAAAGAGAGATGCAGCAAGATCTAGAAGAAGATAAATCTGGGTTATATTGAGATAGACATTGCTTTTTTTTTCTCTTAAAGTATCTTCATCAATGCCTGAGAAAGGAGATTAGAACTCAATATGTAATTTTATTTCATCTTATTAATCTGTGCTTTATTCACTTCTGTCACAAATACTGAGGGGTTACCAGTGATAAGGTTTAGCTTAGTACTGTTATTCAGAAGGAAAGTCAAAGAAAATCATCATAGACTCATGGAGGGCAGTATCTCTCTCTTTTTTTTTTTTTTTTTTTATAGGCAGAGTGGACAGTGAGAGAGAGAGACAGAGAGAAAGGTCTTCCTTTGCCGTTGGTTCACCCTCCAATGGCCGCCGCGGCCGGCGCACCGCGCTGATCCGATGGCAGGAGCCAGGAGCCAGGTGCTTTTCCTGGTCTCCCATGGGGTGCAGGGCCCAAGCACCTGGGCCATCCTCCACTGCACTCCCTGGCCACAGCAGAGGGCTGGCCTGGAAGAGCGGCAGCCGGGACAGAATCCGGCGCCCCAACCGGGACTAGAACCCGGTGTGCCGGCGCCGCAAGGCGGAGGATTAGCCTAGTGAGCCGCGGCACCGGCCAGTATCTCTTAGAAGAGAAAGTGGTGATACCATAGAACCCTTGTGGGTGGCTAGAAAAGTGGAACTGGTCACCTTGAGAGTCTCATCCTGGGGATAAATCAACACTCAGTCCCTGGAGGTAGCCTTGGCCAGTGTGGAACTACAGGGTTCTCAGGTATTACCAAGGTATTTTTCCTGAAGAAGGTCAGCGTGTAACCCTATTTTCACTATGAAGAAAGTGAATGGAATCAGATTCTCTTTCTGAGATATGCAAAACAAAGGTTGCTGATCACTTAGATGTGGATCCCAGAAGATGGCAAGGGAGCTGTTACTGTGGGCTCTTGATATAAATGTCAGAATCTACTGGACCCAGTGTTCTTTGATTATCTGGGGCTCAGGCAATGATCCTGGGTCTGTAGAAGAGGTGAGCACAGAATTCTGCAAGCTGGGGAGCCAGGCAGGAAGTACCCTCGGCCACACTGGCACTGAAGGAGCAGGGTCACCTTCGGGGCCACAGCTGCAGTGGTCCAGCGTTCCTTCTCAGACCAGGGGAGGCTGGGTGTCAGTAAGAAACAAGATGAAGGGACTGCCTGGGTGTGGAAGTTGGACTCATTCTTTCTGAGTGGCCTAAGCCTCATGGCTCCTTGGACAAGGCAGGGGTGGGGTGCAGAAGGTCTGGAGAGAGATCATGAATTTTCTGATTGTTTGACAGGTAATCCTTCTAATGATTAGCTAGACAACTAAAAGAGACATGAAAAAATTTATGTCCTGGGTTTGTAGACCAGATGCACATATCACATGTTCATTCAGGGGTGTGAGTTTAGGGCTTTTCAGTGGAATTTTTATTATCTTTTAAAGTCCTACAAGAAGAATCTCTCCACATCTTGTGATAAACAGATATTGAGATATTATCTGACTACTGCAGTTCATATTTTAGCAGGAAACACTAGGTAAGGAGCCTCTCATATAGTACATTTTTATAAACCATTTATTCTTTTTCTTCTCCTCCATTGGCAAATGCTCCGTGTTGCATTCACGTATAAAACAAATAATGATTCCATATTTCATAGGAATTATTTGTGACAGTTACACTAGATGCAAAATTGCTCTGTGATGGAAGACTAATGGATTTTGACTGTGAGGCAGTAAAGGATGAGACCTCCTATTTTCAGGAAGGACATGTTTAGGAACCTCCAACCCCCACTCCTGAATCCATTTTCCTCTTAAGAAAATATCCACACTTAAGAAAATGTACGTTTTTTCAGACAGCATCTTTTCTTTTGTTCATTCATTTCAGAAGTTGCCTCACATTTCAGAAGGCTCACAGCTGTGGTCCCTGCAGCGAGGGTGGTCCTGGAGCGCCTGCTGCAGGTTTGGGTACAGACTGACAGTGGCAGGTGAGCACTGTGGGTCCAAGGCACAGAAGTAGGTGGCAGCGAGGCCATGCTGGGCGGCCGTGATGTGCAGGGTGCTGCGTCTGGCTTTGGTATCCAGCGAGGCTCTGAACTGATCCTTCTGCTTCACTTCTCCATTTGACAGCAGCACAAACAGAGGTTCCAGACTTGTCCCCAGAGCCTGTCTGTACCACTGCAGTCTGTCTGAAAAGCTGCTCGGATAACTGCAGTAGAGAGTACACTCTTCTCCCTCCTGGACGCTCAGGGTCTGGGGGCTTTGCTCCACTGTCTCCTGGCCACCTAACCCTGTCCAAAGAGAGCAGAAGCAGGTGTTCACTGATTACTACTCAATCCAGTTCCTCCCCAAAGAACCCACGTGAGTCTCACTGATCCTGGTCTCCACCCAGGACATTGTATGGACAGTTTCTTTGCCCCACAGCTACCCCTCCAGTAACCCCTCAACTCACAGTCTAGTTGAAGCCACAGAATCACGGCTAGTAGTGTCTTCATTTTTTTTTTTTTCTGTCCAATTCACTGAACACTTAGATTTACAAGCCTTGAAGGCTGGCCAGGGCTCTCCAAATATAGTAGATTTTCCTTTCTCTAGAGAAACACGATTTCAACAGATGTTCCACCCAGTAATAACCACCTCATGCTATTCACTCAGTTCCTCCCTTTCATTAAAAAAAAGGCGGGGGGGGGGGGGCGGGGCTGGCGGCGGTGGTTGTGTGGGCTTTTTGCACTGAAGTTGTGAATGGAAACAGTGCCCTCTTCAGGATGTTTAGATAAATTACTAAGACGGCAATTCCATTGAATTGATGGTATACACAGATGAAATTTGCTAATTGTAAGCCAGTGAAGTATTCTTAAATTTTTCTTAGCAAATTAATTCTTTAAAAACATCATTTATTTAGTGAGGATATTTTTCAAGTGACAGAAATGTAATTTAAATAAGCTTAGGCAAGAGGAGAAATGCTTTGGCTTCTGTGACCTTGGCAAGAGCAGCAGAAATGTTTGGGCTTCAGGCATCCAGGATGCCGGGAACTGAATCCTGAAAGCAGTCGCTGTTCCTTCTGCCTCTTTCTGTTTAACTTCATTCCCTTAGACTGGATTTCACCACAAAGCAGGAGACGTGAGTGCAAACGTTTCCTGCCAGAGGCTCATCTCACACTGTAGCCGCTGAAGTATTGAGGCTCCCTCTTTCTGATCCCAAATTAAACAAGTCTGGGTTATGGCTTTGATTACCTCAGTCTGAGTCAGGTTTCCCTCCGGGAGGTCAGTTTGTGCCCAGAGGGGAGGGACTGTGATGTGACTGGCAGTGAGATGGTGGTCCTCATTCATATCACATGGTTAGAATTTCTCTTTCACCAGACCGGGGTTGGCTTAGGAGAGGACAGCATTGCAGATGCCTCCCATGGTCACACTGTATCAGTTCTGTGAGCCATGGACAGGGGTTTGGAGTAGGAAGGTTTTCATTTCTTCAGCACGCCTCCAAACATGTGTAGCTGCTTCTGCAGTTTATAAATCATCTCCCCATCCTGCATGTGCCGGGCCTTTTCTGTGGCATGCCGACTTCGGGGGAGCACCACCGAAGTTTCTTCAATGCCTCCAAAAGCACATACACAAGTAATGCAATCATAAACATGCATTGAGCTCTACTAGCTGCCACACACTATACTAAGTGAGCACAGACTCTCATTTAATCCTCACAATACCTGTATTTTATAGAAAAGGTAACTGGAGCTTACCTAGACTTTTAGAAAGTTGAGATGTTTAAGTGAAATCCATTTCATCATGGTCTATTGGCACAAATTATTAATGGATGATTTAAAAATTCCTTCCTTATGTGGAATTATAACACATTCTTAAGGTTATGACATTTGTGTTTTCTTTTTTGTTTATGGGTTTTATAGAAATCATGACTTTGTTCATAAATTCCAATTTTTGTTTCATTCAGTTTTGTTTTGAAATTGACTGCTGATTTTATTAGTCAGTTTCTCCCTTCTTTATTTGGATTACTTTGCTTCTTTCTTTTTCATTTCTTGAATTGCAAGATGTGGCTCCCCTTTTTACTCTTTATTAATAGGTGTATATGAAGCTATGTATTATGAGCATTGCTTTGGACAAATCCATAGATTTTTTTAATATGTAGCACTATCATTAGTGTTAATATTTAATTGTTTGCCATTTTAACTCTTACTTCTTTGACCTAGAAATTTTAGAATATTATAAGTGGTGAATTTCCTTTCTACTCATTTATTGCCACCTTTCAATTATTAATTTCTAGCTTTATTGCATTGAAAATGTAGCTTGTATGAATCTTTCTTATTGTTTCTTTGGGATGTAATATATGTTCTTTTTTGAGTAAATGTTAAATAGCTATATCTGTAGTACAAAATTATTTTCCATCTTTCTAAGAACTATTAAGGGGTTTCAAAAATTATTTTTCAACACAAGTTCCATCAAGTTAAAAATAATTATATAAATGATTCAACTAGGCATTTAGTCCAAACCTACAGAACTTGGGGTCTAAGAAATTTAACTAAATCAATACAGTCTTTTTTGACATCATTAACTGAAGAGAAAATGAGTGAACTTACTCTTGTATATCCCCCAAATTTTGCTTTATATTTCTCTGACACAATGTAGTTCATGAACTAAAATGAGGCTCAATCATACATCTATTCATCTATCCATTTATGAAGAGAACAAATAATTCTGAGAATCCATTATGTTCCAGATCCTGGATTGAGCTTGTAGACAATGACAATGATCAAAACAGATTCAGTCCCTGTTTTCATGGAGCGTGCTGCCTTTTATTTTATCTTAAAAAGTTTAACTAATTGTACACACTTATGGGCCACAGTGTGATATTTCAACACATGTACACAATGTTCACTGATCGAAACAGGGCAATCAACATTTCTCTTTCACTGACATCACTTTACGATTACAGGCTTGGAGCTTCTCTGGTCTACTTACTCATTCAACATATACTAGTTTATTGCTAACTTATTCCTTCAATCTGATCCTTATTTGGTACCCATTAGCCAAACACCATCTACTACCCCCCTGCCAACCCCTCCCAGCCTCTGATAATCACTGTTCTGTATTCAGATTGAGTTTTGTTTTTGTTTTCACATATAAAAGAGGACACATGTGATTTGTCTTCATTTTCTGACTTATTTCACTGAACATGATGTCTTCCAAGTTCCATCCATTTTGCTGAAAATGGCTGAAAAATATTCCACTGTGTATGTGTGTGTGTATATATATATATATATATGTATATATATAAATAAATATATATATATATATCACAGTTCTTTATCTGTTCATCTGATGATTTTGATGATTGGTTGAGTCCATATCTTGGCTACTGTGAATAGTGTTGCAATGAATATTGTGTAGCAGGTATCCTTTTATAAAATGATTTCATGTCTTTTGGATCTACATTGCCAGAAGATTTTGATGAGGATCTTTCAGTCAGGGTGAAATGATTTCTCATTGTGATTTTGACTTGCATTTCCATGATGGCAAGTGATATTGAGCACTTTTTTTTCATAGACTTGTTGGCCATTTGCATTTCTTCTTTTGAGAACTGTCTATTAAGGTCCTTTGCCCATTTCTTAACTGGATTTTTTGTTGCTTTGAGTTTTTTGACTTCTTGATATATTATGGATATTTATACTTGCAAGATAAGTAGCTTGCAAATATTTTCTCCCATTCTGCCAGATGTCTCTTCACTGTATTGACTATTTCCTTTGATGTGCAGAAGTTTTTGAGTTTGGTATAATCCCATTTGTCTAGCTTTGATTTTGTTGTCTATACCTTTACGGTCTTCTCCCCAAAATCATTTTTGTAGATTTCCATATCATAGCCCAGATATGGAAACAACCAAGGAGTCTAACAGATAAATGAATTAAGAAAGTGCAATTTGTGTACATATTGAACTATTACCCAGCAATTTAAAAGAATTAATTTCTGTGCAAAATGAGTGGAACTGTAGTATGTTATGTTAAGTGAAATAAGCCATACACAGAAACAAATACCATATGTCCTCCCTATTATGTGGGAGCTAAAAGATCTCAATATAAACATAGACTAGTGAGTATACTAAATACTAGAAACTGGAAAGGTAAAGGGAGTAGAGGGGGACTGGATAACAGATACCAAGTCTGAGCTAGTGTTACATGGTCTGATGGGTGACTACAGTTCACAATACCCTATTATATATTTTCTGAGAAAATAGAAAAGCTCCAAGACTCCATCATAAAGTAATGACAGAGGGAGAAATCTAATTAGCTTGGTTTGCAATGCATGATATGTTTAAATGTCATACTGTGCCACATATGTGTATAACTATTATTAATAATTTTAATGTTTTAAAAAGAAATATAAAATTAAATAGATTTTTTAAAAGGAAATCTTTAAATGTTAGGATAATCAAATATATAATACCCAGCTACTTTTTTGCTCAGCCCAGTTGTATATGGAACCAGGATTTTATAGCTTAGGTGCCAGGAAGTAACTGCTTGATTCAGTGCCAGAATAGTCTTAAATGTGATTTAAAAACACGATTCTAATACAAACAGTGAGGGGGCCCAAGTTTTATTAAAATTATTAATGAGAGAACTATTAATAAAAAGGGCTGATTCCACAAATGCTTACAGGGGAAAAAAAAGAAACATATTGATAGCAAAATAAAATATGGTTAAGGTTGACATTACAATTCGGGGTTAATTTGTCTTCCAGACTATGAACCCGTAAGATCTATCCTATTTCTGTAGATTAACCTGTAGCCCACAGCAGTGTAAACTACCCAAGCCTCTTCTCAGTTATGGATTGCCAGGTAAATATACAGTGACAACAAAGTTACTCAAGGATGCCAGATAGGTGCTCACTAGAAAATTCTCCTGCATGACAGAGAGAAGAGTTAACAATCATTCTCTTCTTTCCAAGATTGGAGTGACTTCTTTCACAATGACTATGCATTTAAAACTATCTGGTCCACGATAAAAAACGCATATTCAAATGACTTTGTGTCATGCAAGAACTCAATCTCCCATAGCTTTCTAATTCACCAGAAGCTATTCTTCCTAGCCAGAAATGTCAAATAGGCTTCAGGAAATTTATTGAAACTCACAGTTCTTTCCTTCAAATATCCTGCAAGTTTTTTCCAAACCTCACTTAATGAAGACTTGCTGAGAATGTATCAGTAATATATGGTGCAGCCTAATGCTGTGATCTTCAGCTGGAGGACAGATACGTAGTTTAAGAGAGTCAATTTCCAGATCTTCAACTTTCCTATGCAACCTTTTAAAGAAATAATCTGCTAGATGCTTGACTGAGTCTCATTTCCTAGCTCACGTTTCACAATTTCCCTTCTCTAACCTTATACAAGAAGGCATCTTACTTACAGGATTTCCCTGTGGCTTAAAAATCTCTTTGGTATTACATGGAGGGATAATTTGTTGGTGTCAGGGAAACCTCCTTCTGTAAGCACCATAATATGACCTCAGGCATTTTATTTCTTTTTTTTTTAATTTATTTGAAAGGCAGAATGACGAAAAGAAAAGAGAAGAGGGGGAAAAGATCTCCCATTTGTTGGTTCACTCTTCAACAGATTGAATGGAAATATTTTAAGCAGAGAACATAGCAATATAAAATTCTCAAATGTTAATGCAGATCTTGTTCATGAATTTTAATCAAATGTTTGTGGGTACCAAATCAGTTTGCTTTTAGGATTTCTCTGGATATGGAATGGATGATGGCTGGGTGGTCATATGGAGTAGATATATAGCTTGGATTGTTTCATTCCTGATTCTAGGTTCTTGCTAATGCACACACTGGGTTGCAGCAAGTGATGCATCAGGCAACTGGATCCCTGCCACCCAAGGGGGAAACCTAGATGAGTTCTTGGCACTGACATTTGTAGAGTGGGCCAGCAAATGGGATCTTTCCCTCTCTTCCTTTTTCTCTGTCTCAAATAGATAAAAAATTATTTTTTAAATATTTCACTAGATATACATAAGATCTATTATATGAATTTTATTTGTAAATGACAATATTTGTAATATTGTAGAATTTATAACCTTTACAGGCAGTTAAATATTTAATGATAAAATATTTTAGAAGCCATCTTAAAAACATGTGAATAGTTTTCCAGTGTCTGACTACTGTGTGTTCAATGCATTGATTGGCCCACAAACATGACAATGATTACCATGCAGGGCTTCCTGTCGACGCAGAAGATCCCTCTGACCCTTAGTTTATCTTTCTGTGATTTTTTTTCCTAGCTAATGGAAGTCCAGAAATATTTAATAGGAAATTCCAGCAATAAATAATTCAGTAGTCTTAAATATCTTTTATTATAGCATATTGTTAAAACTGTTTTTATTTTATTATTATTAGTTAAATTTGTGTCTCCTATGGCCTTTGGTGGAAAGGATAAGTCCTACTGAAATCCATGCAATTTCTCAAATGTTGGGCCTTAGACCTGAATTCAGATGAAACAAGATAGAACTAGGTACCTTTATGTCCAACATCATTTACCTTTGTTGACTTGCAGATGTTAGGTGTAAGAAATTTCGAACAATGCAATCCTGGGCTACTGCAGGGGAGGCATCTGTTGCACATACCTGCTGTGTTAAATGATTCATCCCTTTGATCAAGTAGAAATACTTTTTTTCCCATCAAAGAAGCTCAAATCTTGCTGTCTTATAAAAAATGCTGATTCGTGGTTTCACAGAGAGAATGTAACTGTCAAAGAATCACGACAAAGAGCTCAAGTTAGAGAGACAGTTAGAATTCCTTGCTCCTGGTTTTATTAACTCAAAAGAAGGCAGCAAGTACAAGCAAAAAAATGCTAGTAGGAAGCAAAATATCCATAGGAATTGACCAATGGAGTCTCAATACTGGTTCTACTCTCATCATGTTCTTTAACAAAGGTAGATGCAGAAACAGGAAAATAGAAATTCTAGCCTAAGCAGTGGGGCAGGAAAATAATTTTGGGCAAGGGTAGGGTCAGATGAGCTCAAAGCTACAATTTTATTTTATGGATGCCTCTAGATGTCATTTTTTTTTTTTTGTCTTTTCTCTTGTTTCTTCATTAGTCTGTATCAGCTCTCTTTTCTAGAATATCTGTTATATCATGATATTGTATATGTTGTGTGTTTCCTTCTAGGCAGGGAAGGTATTTGCAACATTCAGGCTAATGTTTAAAAACCTGTTTGTGTTTGGAATGGACCTCAGAACAGATGAGGGTGAGAGAGTCACAGAGTTAGACTCCTCCTGGGGGCCCCCTGCTGTGAGGAGCTTGATGAGGGAAGGACTCTGGGTTTCAACCATGTTGGCTAAATGTGAGGAAATAAGATGGAACAAGAACTTTCTTTAAATTTCAATCTCCACTGCGCTTTCCCTCTTTGGTAGATTTTATAAGGATCCATCCAGGAAAGCTCCCCAAAGAGTGATTTATAAGAAGAAAGGGAGAAAGAGAAGAAACTGCTTGCTCCTAAAACCTGGGTATTTCAGAAACCAAGTCTGAAGAGATTCAATCAAATTTCTGGGTCCCCATTCCTATGTCACTCAGTCCTGTGATCTGACACAGCAGACCCATGTTTCGCTCTCTTATTCCTGTTGAATTTCCCAGGGCAGGGCTCCTTATGAACATGGGGGTGCAGTCACACGCTTTGCCAGCTTGCTACTGTAGCTGCTACTGTTCTTTCAGAGGTTTCTACTCCTGTGTTGAAAGGAAATTTCACACTGAACTTGACAAGGCCTAAAGCAGTTTACTTACTTTCTTTTTTAAAAGATTATTTGAGAAGCAGAATTAGAGAGAGAGAAAAAGAGAGAGAGAGTTTTCCATCTACTGGTTCACTTTCGGAGGCTGAAGCTGGGCCGATGTGTAGCCAGGAGCCAGGTGCTTCTTCCAGGCCTCCCACATGGATGCAGTTGCTTTCTCAGGCACATTAGGAGGGAGCTGAATTAGAAGTGGAGCAGCCAGAACTGGAACTGGCACTGATTTTGGTTGCAGGTGCTGCAGGCGGAGGCTTAACTAAGCCACAACGCTGGCCCCTGCAGTTTGCTTTCTTTTCCTTCTCTCCATGGATATTTCTGAAAGGAAGGGCTGAAGTACTTAATTTCAGTAGATTGTACAAACAAGAAGTAGAGCAGCCATGTAGGGAAATGGAGCCCTGTGTCTGAATTAGTGGGGCCACATGGGTGTTTCTTGAGAGAGACAACTTCAGTCCTATTGGGCGTGAACAGAGTTGCATCAGCCTTTTTGTGGATGGAATCTGGAGACTAAGTTTGCCCCTAACTTGCCAATTGAAATTTTAAGCAGTTGGAATGTGGTTTGCTAGATGAGTAATTGGAAGCTTTGATCTCCAAACTAGGAGTGGAGGTGCGCTCAGACCAGCACTTTCTCCTTGCTTTCTCACTGTTTGCTCTTTTTTAAATTTTATTTGACAGATAGTGAGAGAGACAGAGAGAAAGGTCTTCCTTCTGTTGATTCACCCCTCAAATGGCCGCTATGGCCGGAGCTACGCCTATCCAAAGCCAGGAGCCAGGTGATTCCTCCTGGTCTCCCAGAGGGGCGCAGGTGCCCAAGCACCTGGGCCATCCTCCACTGCCCTCCCCGGCCACAGCAGAGAGCTGGACTGGAAGAGGAGCAACAGGGATTAGAACCAGTGTCCATATGATATGCTGGCGCCACAGGCAGAGGATTAACCTAGGGAGCCACGGCGCCAGCCACCCTCACTGTTTGCTCTTACTTCGAAGTGATATGGAACTAATCAGGGAGATCGAATTTGGCTCATGAGCTGGATTCCACACCCCCTACACCCTCCGTGATCTCACCTGTATCCACCCACCTGTCAATCAGACTACATAACCACTCCCCTTTTGGAAGAGAATAAGAGGCTGGAGTGTGCTGGGGGGAAGCATAGTGCCACCGACCACTGCCCTCCTTCCCTCGTGCCCTCTGGCTTGTTATCTCTGGCCTGCTCCCTGGAAAAAGGCTGGTATGGAACTCCCCCTTTACTTTTTCTGACCCACTTTCCCTAAATAAAGCCCTCACGTTCCTGGGTATTTCTCTCACTTTCCAAATAGATCCAGAACTTTACCATGTTGCCTGTCTCGTTTGGGCTGGTGCTTAGAATTCTTATCTAAGAAATGGCAAGACCCTGAAATATTAAATTTTGGTTTATGTTCTCCCATAACAAAAGTGTAACCAATGATACGATCAAGTCACACACTACTGATTGTTTTAAGTAAGTCCTCCTTTGGGAAAACACATTAATTGAAATATATTGTGTATTTAGCCAGTTGATCTTTCAACCAGCAAATATTTGTTTATTGCCAAATGTGATGATTTATTGGACACTGTGCATAAACATATGTGTGTGATTGGGAGTGATGATGGTGATTTAATTTATGCTTCTATGTGCATAAATCACAATCTTTGTTCTGAGTACAGACATATACAAACTTTCACACATAGTTAAGTAAAAGTGAAAGTCAATATTTTTAAACATTCTAAAACTGGCTTGACAAGACAGGGATAAAATCCTCAAAAAACCTGATTTGTAATCTTATTCGCCCCTTCTGGCTTGCTCATGATAAAACAAAAATGCCATCCACGGGGTGAGATAGGTATTACCTTCTTCTTTATCTCACATGGAAGAAGAATTTCCAACTGGACAAGGCAAAGAGAAAAGCAAGATGTATTTAAAAGCAAGATTTATTTAAATCAGAGACCTCCTGGTGGAGCGGCCAGGAGGGGGGCTCCAAGAGAGGCAAAATCTACAGGGCTGCTGGTGGTGGTGGGGTTTTTAAGAACAATTTTGGGGAGAAGAAAATGTCATTGAGTACAAGGCTGAGACAAACCCATCAAAGGACCTGGTTTGTAATCTTTTTACTCTGACTTGCTCATGATAAAACAAAAGAGCCATCAGAAGGGTGGGGTGCCTAATTTGTTTTACAGTAAACTGGCAGAGTCCTAGCATAAAGGCAAAGATAGTTCATGGTGAAGGACTTTGAGATGGAGTCAAATTCTGGGACAGCAAGCAGGCCACTGTAGTGGTGCCAACACATCATGCCACAGGCCCAGGTGTGGAATGTCCACTGCTGGCTAGTTATCCACCCCAGGGGTACACCAGACTGGCTACTCAGCTGCACAGACGAAAGTATCCAGAAGATAATAGATGTAGTGAAGTGTTGCTATTGTTATTTAGCCTCATCTGACACTCAATTATTTCCTTTTTTTTTTTTTTTTTTTTGACAGAGTGGACAGAGAGAGACAGAGAGAAAGGTCTTACTTTTGCCGTTGGTTCACCCTCCAATGGCCGCCGCGGCTGACGCGCGGCGGCCGGTGCACCGCGCTGATCCGATGGCAGGAGTCAGGTGCTTCTCCTGGTCTCCCATGGGGTGCAGGGCCCAAGCACTTGGGCCTTTCTCCACTGCACTCCCGGGCCACAGCAGAGAGCTGGCCTGAAAGAGGGGCAACCGGGACAGAATCCGGCGCCCCGACCAGGACTAGAACCCGGTGTGCCGGCGCCGCAAGGTGGAGGATTAGCCTAGTGAGCCGCGGTGCTGGCCTATTTCCTCTTAATATCCAAATGTCTTCACAGGAAATGGAAGAATAAAGTCCTACAGGCAGTCAGCCAGCCATGACTGCTAGAGTTGAGCTCTGAACTTCTTAGCAGTCAATGTAATGAGGGAAAATAATCACCCCATGGTGATTACCTTGCCCAGGTGATAAAAACAATCTATTTGTGTAGGCAGGTATAAGTGTAGGTACAAATGGCCCTTGCATTAAATCTTCAGAGAAATTTTTCTAATTGTGTCTCAAAAGAAAACATGAGGTGATATGTAAACCATGTCCTCAATAAAGAACCTACAGTATGAGCTGGCGCCGTGGCTCACTAGGCTAATCCTCCGCCTTGCAGCGCCGGCACACCAGGTTCTAGTCCCAGTTGGGGCGCCGGATTCTGTCCCGGTTGCCCCTCTTCCAGGTCAGCTCTCTGCTGTGGCCCGGGAGTGCAGTGGAGGATGGCCCAAGTGCTTGGGCCCTGCACCCCATGGGAGACCAGGAGAAGTACCTGGCTCCTGCCATGGGATCAGTGCGGTGCGCTGGCCGCAGCGCGTCAGCCATTGGAGGGTGAACCAACGGCAAAAGGAAGACTTTTCTCTCTGTCTCTCTCTCTCACTGTCCACTCTGTCTCTCTCTCTCACTGTCCACTCTGCCTGTCAAAAACTAAAAAAAAAAAAAAGAATTTGGCCCTGTAAGGATAGAAAAATACGTGTGTGTGTGTGTGTGTGTTTAGTACTGGTATTGCTTGAGTCATCTTTACATGAGTTCAGTTTTTTTTAACCCCCAAATATGATGAATATTGCAATGCCTGAGGGTTCTATGCAGTTTGGTGTCATTTCTCTACATCATAGTTTATTATCTCTCCTTTTTAAATTTTTTTTATCTTTTTAAAGTTTTTTTTATTAATATAGTCTTTCCTATGGTAAGGGGCTTGACTCTACTTTTTCTAAATCATATTAAAAACTTGTTATGGATAACTTGTGGTTCATTTAATATATGTTGAACAGTGACGCCATGATCATCATAAAATCTTTAAAGTTCTCACATACTCACTTAGCGCTGTCATAATGTTTCTTACCTTATGCCTGAATGCTAATCAGATATAATGCTTTGATACATTTTTCTAGGGCACTTTATTTTGTACCCGTTAGCTTGGTTTTGCCAGTGTTTCATGACTTCTTAAACATTTATCCTCATTTTCCTTCATCATTCTTGTCATACTTATTTAGGCTTTAATTCTTTATCTTTAAGCAACTTTCCTTTGGCTCTTTCTTCCTTTAACTATCTTCATTAAATATTGATTGTATTCTTGTGTTTTCTGAACTGCTTACTTCTTCAGACTGTTAGCAAACCCTTTTGGTTACCTCAACAACGAGTATTTTTAAACAAAATAAAATCTTCTCTTTGCCTCTTACTGCCTTTCAGTTCCCTTTCTTCCCATGTTTATGTCTTTTTGTTTTTAAGACATGTGAAAATGGACCATCATTCATAGTATGTGAGGATCTGTATGGGTTGATTAAATAAAACTTTCAGCTACAATAGAAATGATCAAGATTATATCTAAATAGTTTATATGATTTAGAATGATTCTGTCAGGGCTGACGTTGTGACATAGTGGGTAAATAGGGGATTCCAGCAATGCTGGAATCCCATACAGGCACAGATTCATATCCTAGCTGCTCAGCTTACAATCCAGCTTCCTGGTAATGGCCTGGGAAAAGCAGCAGAAGATGGCTCAAGTACTTAGGCCCCTGCTATCCATGTGCCAGATCCAGATGAAGCTTCTGGCTCCTGGCTTTGGCCTGGCCCAGCCCTGGCTGCTGTGGCCACCTGGGGAGTGAACCAGCAGATGAAAGATATCTCTCTCTGTCTCCTTCTATCTCTCTGTAATTCTGATTTTTGGATAAATAAGTAAATCTGGAAAATGTGATTCTGTCATGATTTCTCTATATTTATTGCCTTTGAACTTTTACTGTTAGAATGTTGCAGCAGGCTTATCATAGCAAGTTGTATCAATCTGTATCTTCTTTTATTCTGCAGTTTCAGTTTATAAAACATAGAATTTAACACATCGTGCAACCAAGTTTACCATAAAGATTTGTTATTCATCCTTTCATCTACTGAACACATTGAAATGATCTTGAGTAACAGTCTATGCTGAATATCTGATCATCCGATCTATGTTGTTGAGAAATAATTTTACTTGTGGCTTCCTGCTTCTAGGTTGAAATGCAAATTTGAGTAATTTTAAAAAGTATTTAATGGAAATTAACATGTGAGCTTATTACTGCTTTGATGGCAAGAGGAGATTGAAAAGAAATTAATAGTTTTGGGGTCATCTGTTTTCTTTTTAAATTTTTATCTACTTATTTACATTTATTTGAAAGGCAGAGAGAGACACACACACAGGGAAAGAAAGAGAGAGAGAGATCTCTCATCATCCATGGACTCACTCCTCAAATGTCCACAACAGTCCGGCTGGATCAGGAAGAAACCAGGATCTCAGAACTCAATCTGGGTCTCCCATGAGGGTAACAGAAACCCAACTGCTTGAGCCATAATCTTTTGTCTTCGAAGGAGCACATTAGCAGGAAGTTGGAATCAAGGGCAGAGGTGGGTCTCATGCATATATTAATCACTGCACCAAATGCCTGCCCCTCATCTGTTATTTTTGCCTACATATTATTTACTCTTCTTCTAACAGTATTGTGGCTTTGCCTTGTGAAACTACCTTTTTCCATTTCTCACATCTGAACAAGTTAGTCTAAGAAAAATCAGTACCAAGATGCTTTCTGAAATTATCGGGAAATAAGCTTATTCCTTCTGCAAGAGTTGTCAGGTTGGCAGTTACTATAGGCAAGATAATGGTCCCCCAGAGATGTCTGCCTTAGTGCATATCGTCTGCTATAACAAAAATACCGTGTACTGGAGGGCTTCAGTAACAACAGTTTATTTCTCACAGTGCTGGAGGCTGTGATGCGGCAGATTCAGCAGTGTCAGAATCTAACAAGGGTCCACTTCCTGTTTATAGGTGGACATCTGTCTTAAATGCAACCTTCCGTCACAGAACGGGCAAGGGAGCTCTCCTAGACCTTGTTACAATCCCATTCGTGAAGGTTCCACCAGCATAACCCAACCACCCTCGAAGGCCTTACCTCTTCATAGTGGTTAGGATTTCTGGATACAGATTAGGGGCACACAAACATTCAGTCTATAGCAATGTCCATGTCCCCATGTCCTGTCTCCAGAACTTGTGAACATGTTTCCTTACATGGTAAAAAGGATTTTTTTTTTTTTTTTGACAGGCAGAGTGGACAGTGAGAGAGAGAGACAGAGAGAAAGGTCTTCCTTTGCCGTTGGTTCACCCTCCAATGGCCACCGCAGCCGGCGTGCTGCGGCCGGCGCACCACGCTAATCCCATGGCAGGAGCCAGGTACTTCTCCTGGTCTCCCATGGGGTGCAGAGCCCAAGCACTTGGGCCATCCTCCACTGCACTCCCGGGCCACAGCAGAGAGCTGGCCTGGAAGAGGAGCAAACGGGACAGAATCCGGTGCCCTGACCGGGACTAGAACCCGGTGTGCCGGCGCCGCAAGGCGGAGGATTAGCCTAGTGAGCCGCGGCACCGGCCAAAAAGGATCTTGAAGATATGATTAAATCAAGATTGTTGCCATGGGGAGATTATTCTGGAATACCTGGGTGATCTCAGTGTAATCACAGGAGTCGTTATATAAAAGGGCCATGAGCTAATGGCAGAAACTGGGAAAAGCCCGAGGGTTTGGGTGCTGTTCCCTGGGGAGTTTCCAGAAGAAATATGGTCCCACTAAAACCTTGATTTCAATTCATCGAGACTCTGGCCTCTAGAACCTGGAAACGGGCATCAGGGTTGTTTAAAGCACTGTGCTTGTGGTAGCTTGGTACAGCAGCAATAGGAAACCAACACAGCATGACAGGAGTCTAAGGCTGCTGGTGAGTTTGCTATCCCTTTGGCCAGCGCCTGCTTCAGAGTAAAGGCGTTACAAAGAAGAGCCAAGGGGGAGAGACGTGCTATTGGTGACATTATCTGAGCATTTGGATACAGTCCTTCCTGAGGTAGATAACCTGGATTTTTCCGTTTTGTTAGCCAAACAATTTTTTCAACTTTTTGCCCCAGTTACATTGATCTGGGTTTTTCTCTTCTTCATATACAGGTTTATATACTACTTTTTTTAAGATTTACTTATTTATTTGAAAGGCTGTTTGAAAGACAGAATTATACAGAGAGAGGGAGAGTCAGAGACAGAAACAGAGACAGAGTTCTTCCACCTTCTGGTTCACTCCCTAAATGGTCGAAATAGCTGGAGCTGGGCAGCACCCAATGGGATGCCAGCATCGCAGGCGGCAGCTGGACCTGCTACGCCACAGCATAGGCCCCTATATAATAGTATTTTAAAATTGCACTTTTATTGTTTGGAAACAATTCACTTGTCAGACTCACCCACAAAAGTTATTGATTGAGTAAAATTAAGGTATATTCCAAAGATGTAAAATTTTATAGCCATGGAAACTCATGCTAGAGGAGAACTGTTTATTCGTGCGAGAAAGTGTTTATAATATATTAGTTTTTCACCAGAGGAAAAAAAAAATTGGAAACCAGTGTTCACATCAGGCTTAACTAGTTCAGCTGTGTGAGTGTCCAGCACAAAGGAGCTGCCCACTTGAACAGGCACAGGAGAGGCTGGGGGGAGACATAGCAATAATGCTTCTGTTGTTTTTCTCATTTTATTTCTCTTTTACCCTGAGAATAAGGGGGGGGGACCCTCATGATCCAGGTTTTTCCCACTTCCCCATGGCAGCTCGTTGGCCTCACCTGTAGATCTTGTTTTTCTGTGTGGTCACCTCCTCCCAGGCTGCCTCATCAGAATATTTACATATATATTTAAAACGTTTATTTAGGCTGGTGCCGTGGCTCACTAGGCTAATCCTCCGCCTTGTGGCGCCAGCACACCGGGTTCTAGTCCCGGTCGGGGCACCGGATTCTGTCCCGGTTGCCCCTCTTCCAGGCCAGCCCTCTGCTATGGCCCGGCAGTGCAGTGGAGGATGGCCCAAGTGCTTGGGCCCTGCACCCCATGGGAGACCAGGAAAAGCACCTGGCTCCTGGCTTCGGATCAGCACAATGCGCCGGCCGCAGCGCGCCAGCCGCGGCGGCCATTGGAGGGTGTACCAACAGCAAAAGGAAGACCTTTCTCTCTGTCTCTCTCTCTCACTGTCCATTCTGCCTGTCAAAAAATAAAAAAAACATTTATTTAAATGCAAATATTTACTGATCAGTACAACAGCACACGAAACTCTATTTGACAGTTGTTTGTGCTTTTTTCTCATCTTCTTATGTCAAATGATGCATTAAGTAACTTTCAGAAATGCAGGGTGAACCCAAGTGGTCTGGAAGGAGGATAGATGGGTCAGGAAGCAGTGAGGTGGAGTGATGTAGATGTTTGTACTGCTTTATGATTAGATAGAAATAAGATGTTTAGATAGCCCAGGCTGGAAGGTAGCAGGTAGAGAAATTCCCCAATCTGGAAACCCAGAAAGAACAGATTTTTTTAAAGAATTATTTTATTTATTTGAAAGGCAGAGTTGCAGAGAGAGAGAGAGAGAGAGAGAAATTCTTCATCTGCTAGTTCACTCCCCAAATGGCTGTAATGGCCAGAGCTGGGCCGATCTGAAGCCAGGAGCCAGAAACTCCTTGCAGGTCTCCCACATGGGTGCAGGGGCCCAAGCACTTGGCCCATTCCTTGCTGCTTTCGCAGGCACAATAGCAGGGAGCTGGGTCAGAAGTGGACTCAAATCAGCACACATGTGGGATGCCCTGCAAGCTGCAGCTTTACCCACTATGCCGCAGTGCTGGCCCCCAAAGAACAAATTTTTTTAAAAAAGAATTATTTATTTATTTATTTATTTGAAAGGCAGAGTTGCAGAGAGAGAGAGAGGAGAGAGACAGAGATTTTCCGTCCACTAGTTCACCCCCCAAATGACTGTAAGGGTCAGGGCTGGGCCAGACTGATGCCAGAAACCATTTATCTGGGTCTCCCATGTGAGTGGCAGGGCCCAAGCACTTGGACCACATTTCACTGCTTTTCTCAGGCCATTAGAAGGGATCTGGATTGGTAACGGGTCAGCCGGGATTCGAACTGGTGCCCATATGGGATGCTGGCATTGCAGGCAGTATTTTAACCACAGTGCTGACCCCTGAACAGATTTTTTATTATTTATCTAAATATTGAGTGAGGCTGTGGTGGGAAAAAAGGATTTGTGAGGAAGGTAAGAAATTCAATTTGGATTAAGTTGACTCAGGTGATCATGGTGCATACAGACATATAGTAATGAGTGTAACAAATGAAAGTTTACAATATGTTTCTAGAAGAATACAGCTTGAGGCCAGGCTGTGCACGCTGCCAGACTGCAGTGACACTTAGAATGCCTGCTCCATCCTCTCTTAACACACAAGCTCATGAGTTTTAAATGAAATAACACATCTGAAGGGACTTTGGCCATTGCTACACTTATTATTCTATTACTAGTTGGAGACTTACAGCTTATAGTCATCTCTCTGTGTTCCTTCAGTCAGAAAAAAATGTTTTTTCCCTCCAGAAAACACAGTGATTTCCTCTGAGTGTTCTTGTTACTCTGAACACTTCTCCTGACCTTTGCATAAGCACTGAGGTCTGGGGTTTTTGTAAGCCTCTCTCTGTTGCTCCTATCACTGTGAGTGAAGCAAAAGCACAGAGATACATCCCAGCGTCCCCCAGCTGCGAGTCTGAGATCTTGAGACTGAAGGACTTGGATGCTTTCTGGAAGTTCACAGAGAAGCGATTCTGTGTTGCATTCTGTGGCTTGTAAGCTTCTTGGCGAATAATGAGAACCAGCTCACCGCTGGAAGGCTGTTTGTACCAAAACAAATAGTAATTGCTGTCACCAGTGTCGTATGTGCAGTCCAGGGTCGCTGTCTCTGCCTCCTGCACAGACATTTCTGGCTGTGTCTGAGTGACAGTCTGGGCCATGCTGGATCCTGTGGGAAAGAGGTGAGAAAGGACTCCACTGGATGATCACATCAGAGAGACAGACAGACAGACCCACAGGCTGGTTCTCAGACCTGGCCTTCTTTCCTCTTGATCCCAGCTTCAGAAAAAAATCCATCAGCTTTCTTGCCCTCAGTAGCTGGGCCCAAGAGTTTAGATCCCTGTTGTGTTAACCTTTCTTCCCACTCCCCAGTCCTACTGATTCTAGCGAAAGTTCATAAGTGTGCTTTCCTTACCAAGACAGGTGGAGAGGGAGAGCAGGAGAGCCCACAGTGAGCTGGGGTGTGCCATGCTGCCTCCTGCAGGGTGAGAAACCTCCTGACCTGACCTGAACCGCGGGTGTCAGCTGTCTTCGTGATGTCAGTGCTCAGAACAGGAAATGGCTCGTCAGGTGGGGTGTTGATCATATCTCACTTAGACAAGCCCATCAAACCTTTTTGTCATTTGCTTCAGAGAACATGAGTTTGGCTATAGTGTTGAATAAAAAGGATGTTAGGAGTGGGTGTTTGGCACAAGGGTTAAGTTGCTGCTGGAGATGCCTGCATCCCATATCCGAGTACCTGTTTGGGTCCTGGCCCCTGAGCTTCCAATCTTGCTTTCTGTAATGTGCACCCTAGGGGGCAGCAGGTGGTGGCTCAAGTCCTTGGGTCCCTGACAACCTACATGAGTGACCTGAATTGAGCTTTGGGCTCCTGGCTTCAGTCCAGTGCTGGCTGTTGCAGTCATTTGTGGAAATGGAAGACCTCTCTTCATTCCTCTCTCTCTCTCATAAAATGAAAATAAGTAAATAAAAATTTTACAATAGGTTAAGAAATATGGTAATAAAAATTATATTGTCAGAACTGTAACTTGTTCTGGGATACAGATGAAGAGAAGGAGATGGGAAATTTGTTAAAATTACAGAGAGAGAAAGAGAGATCTTCCATCCCCTGATTCTGAGGCTGGGCCAAGATGAAGCCAGGAGGGAAGGCAGTAGAAGATGGCTCAAGTCCTTGGGCCCCTGCACCCATGTGGGAGACCCAGAAGAAGCTCCTGGCTCCTGGCTTCAGATCGGTGCAGCTCCGGCCATTGTGGCCAGTTGGGGAGTGAACCATCAGATGGAAGACCTCTCTCTCACTCTTTGCCTCTCCCCTCTCTGTGTAACTCTGACTTTCAAATAAATAAATAAATCTTTAAAAAGGAAGAAGTAGATGAAGCCAGGAGCCTGTAACTCAACCCAGGCCTCTCACATTAGTGGCAGGAACCCAAGTACTTGAGCCATCACCTGCTGCCACCCAAGATATGTGCAGGAAACTAGAATCAGACACTCCAGTGTGGGAGGTGCGCAGTCAAAGGAGCATATTAATCAGTTGGCTGCCCCGATACATTGTTTTCATAAAGACACAATTTGGAGAGGAGAGTGAGACAGGTGGCAAAAGTAATGGAGTGGCTGTGTGTCCTCTGTATGCTTTCTTCCTCTGCGTTCCTTTTCCTCCCCCACTTCTCTCTCTCCCCACCAATATCATAAAGTGGTCTCTGGGTTGTGATAACGAAGGTATTAGTTATAGTATTCTTTGACAAATATTGCACAACTCTTTTAATCATTTTAAGAAATGATGAAACATAATGATGTCAGTGACAATGCTCAGATGGTCCTGAGAAAACTGGCATCAGGACTGTGGTGTCTAAATGCACCGTTGTTTGCTGAAGCGTCATTTCTTTTTGTAAAGAATAGCTGCTTGGGGCTGTGGAGCTCTGCAGTAGTGTGGCAAGCGTTCCTGTAAAGGCTTTTGTGCACTTCTGTTAATGACTTTGTGAAAGGAGAATCAGAACAATCAACATAAAAATTCAGTTGAGAACATTCTGTGTGGCTTGTCTGGCAGCTTCGCCCCGGCATCTCATTTTCCTTCGTGCACTCATTCTGCCGAGAGAGAGAGGAAAGGTCAGGAGCGACAGGCCTCGTGTGATAGAAGAGGCAGTTGTGCGAAGGCGAGAACTCACAGGGAAGGAATCGCTGCTCTCGTTTGCATCAATTTTCTCGCCTCCAGAATTCGGAATTCGTGTCGGTGAATCCTAGACAGGACCATCGCTGCGGTCCCTAAAGTGTTTACACGAACTTTGTATAGACTTTTCTCCCCTGTAAAACAGGAAGGAGAATCAAAGATTCGATGAGAAGCTGCTGCACTGCACGGCGTGTTGGCCTTCCCCTCCTGTCCTGTTTATCATTTCAGTTTGGAAGACCTGAGAAACGGGACGTTTAGCCGTAGATGTTCTCAGCTCCAGGGGACTGCTTACCGGGTTGCTTCAGCGGCAGAGTGCGCTCTCTCTCCTTTATTCCGTCATTAGATTTCTGCCATCCCTACTGCTTTCTGGACAAAGGCGCAGGATTGGTAACCGTGCTGATACTTTATAATTGTCCTTTCTGCTCTCCAGTTTGTAGGAAACTCTAGATGACTGCACCGCCTCCCTCCTCAGCCTCAGCCCTGCTGCAGCTCTGGGTTCATTACCGAGAGTCTCGGAAGTAGAGCTTTTCTGCCTCTTTCCTGGGCTCACTGTGCCTGTCGTGCTGACTGGGGACCCCAAGCCAGAGGGTCCATCTTCCGGCCTGGATCTTTTCCTGGTCCTCTGGACCCAGACAAGCTTTTGTATCTTATACTCAGCATCCAGTAAGTTCCCAGTTTCTACAGAGTCATCAAGTTGTTGAACTCTGAAGAGGCAATAAAATGAAACAATCTGTAAGCTGACAAACATGAGGGTGGGAGTGGGCACACAGCTGTCTTGCTGGAAGCAGAACCACTTCTGGGCAGCATGAGAAATTCCAACCCACTGTCTTGGGATAGCAATGCTACCTGTCCCCTCCTGTTGCTGTTAGACTATAAAAAGCAAAAACTAGGGGGAAGTATATGGATAGCACATGCCTACTGCCATGTTCTGCTAGGAGGACTCTTTTTTAAGATTTATTTTATTTATTTGAAAGGCAGAGTTACAGAGAGAGAGAGAGAGAGAGAGAGAGAGAATGTCTTCTGGCAGCCCAGATGGCTGCAATGGCTGGGGCAGGTCCAGATGGAAGCCAGGTGCCAGGAGCTTCTTCAGTTGTCTCCCATGTGAGTGCAGTGCAGGGGCCCAAGCACTTGGATCATCCTCCACTGCTTTCCTAGGCACATTAGCAGGGAGCAGGATTGGAAGTAGTAGCCAGGACTCAAACTGCTGCCCATACGGGATGCTAGCACTGCAGGTAACCCACTATGCTACAAAGATAGCCTTGTGGTGGGAAGACTTTTACAGGGACAGAAAGTGAGGCACATCAGCAATGAATAGCACAATTAGGAGAAGCTGCTGCAGACATCAGATATCCCTTGTTTTTATTTTTTTTAATATTTTTTATACTTATTTATTTTTTAATATTTATTTGAAAGGCAGAATGATGGGGATGGCACAGAGAGAGAGATTGATTCCATCTGTTGGTTCACTCCCTAAATGGCCACAACAGCTAGGGCTGGACCAGGTTGAAACCAGGAGCCAGAAATTCCATCTGGGTCTCCCACATGAGCATCAGGGACCCAAGCAAGTGGGACATTCTCTGCTGTCTTTCCAGGTGCATTAGCAGGAAGATGGATCAAAAGCAGAGCAGCCAGGACTCAAGCCAGCCTCAGATATGAGATGCTGGCCTCACAATCGGTGGCTTAACCTGCAGTACCACAACACCAGCCCTGCTACTCCCTCTTATTTGGGTCTTGACTCAGTAACACTGAGGGTGCCAGCCCTAACCACTCAGACACCTTGTATTTACAGTTCTCATGGCTCTCAGTGCCTTATCTAAAAATACACTGAACAAAACTTCTAAAATCTTCTAAAAAAGGTTTTCTCTGATTCATTGTATTGATTTACAGTTTTGTTTTGTTGGCGGGGTCATGGGGATTGTTAGTAACCCCTAATGGGTGTCCTGATACAGAGTGTGGGGTCTGGTGCATGTGGGCACGTTCTGGGGAACATGCGTTCTCTGTGATGCTGAGGCTGTCAGCTGAGTCTCTTGCCTGGGAGGTCTTGACACTCGGGGAGCAGTGGAGCTGGTGCTTCGGCCCCTAGGAAGCCGGCTAATCTTCCCTGGGTCTACGGTGTCCTGGAAAGAACAAGAACAGCCACAAAGGCACCAGATTTATTCTACATCCTTTTCATCCTGTACCTGTGTATCTGATAGTGTTCAAATAATTATGGCAGATAACAAAATTCTTTCCTTCTTGGATGGTCAGTTCAGAAGGACTTGCTTCTTTCTTCATTTGACAGATAATTGGCTTCAGAAGTTACTGTTAAAAGGTGAGTTAGAAATTCAGTTCCTCTTCCAGTCCCTTCTGTGAAAGATTAGAGACCAGATCTCAGAACCTTTTGGGTTCCCTGGCTTCCTGATGACATGAATCCTTTCAGCTCATATTCAGATCACGAGGGTGGCACTCAAGAAGCTCTTCCGTGGTTTTCCAAACTCATGCAAGATTAGATTCTGAAATGAACATATGAACATATGTTCTCATCCTCTTGTATGTATGGCAGATTTTTCAGCCTAAGACTGGATCTGCAAATAAATGCTGTTAAACAGAGCAAGCAGTGCCCTCTTCAGGTCAAAGAGAGCATTACTGAGGCAGCTCCTGGGATCTATTGTTCTGCGCAGAAAGTTAGCGCATTTACCCTCTGTGTCTTCCTGACCTGTGGTATTTAAAAGCAGTGGTGGTGATTCCCCTACACCTGGGGCTGTGCTTGCCCAGGAGCTAAGGAAACTCTGAGGCATTGGAGAAGCCCCTGACATAGAAAGCAAAAAAAAAAAAATGCATGTTTAATGTTGGATGTTATTGACTTGCAGTGAGTCTGAGCTCCCCAAGAATTGTCCACCATGGCTATGGCTTAAATCAGAGACAGGCATTTATGGGACAACAAGGCACATGAGAGATTTTCGTAGCCCTTCCTTTGTGCTATTCAGATGCACCTTTGCCTTATATTGTTTCCACTGTGCCACTGAGTCTTTAAGATTATGAGTGGCTTCAGGTTCTTTAAAACACAATATAGGAAGCATGCCTGGCACGAGCTTCAGTCTCCACTTCTCTAACTGGCACTAAGGCTATAACCGATACTCATCTCCTCCCACTCCACCACACTCTCAAGATTTCCCTACCCTTGGGTCGCACCTTAGTGGGCTTCCGTCGCTGGCCTGGTGGATTGACCCAGATCTTCACTGATGATGGCTGTCAGTTCTGAACCACTTTGCTCTTTCAGTATGCACGGGAAGACTGGGAAGCACTTCAGTTCCAGACATCTTTCTCTTTGCCCTCATGGTGCCTTAACAACCTGATGCTTCATGATCAGCAGGGTCAGTTGCCCCTTCCAGCAAATGATGCCCCTTTGCCTGGTGGATCACTGGCAGAAGGAGTTCAAAATAACCTTGTTGACAGCTACAGCTTCAGGTTCAGTGGAACTCTTCCTGAATTCCCAGTGGAAGAATTGCTTCTCTGGGAACTGACACGTAAGTCCAGCAGAGCCTAGGTTTAAGGAAAAGAAAACATGAATTCTGAAATTGGTTCCAGGGAGTGGTATGAGAAGACTCCGCTTCAATTTCTTAGTTTCCAAACTTAGGCCACAGTGCCATGTATCAGTCAGTGGTTAACAAATGGTATAGCTTCCTGGAAGGTAGCATTACAACTGCAGAGTGTTGCCTTTGAGCTGGCTCCTTTGTTGGGCCTTTAGAAGGACATTCTAAAGTATTCCTTCATTCTTCTGGTCATCTGATATAGGTACCATGGACATAGGTCATTTTTAAATCCCTGGTAGACCCAGTGGATCCCCTACCTAGTGAAGCTCCCAATGTCATATCTGTTGTGTTCTAAGATGGTACTTTGGGGAGTGTGTTTAACCTAGTAATTGAGACAATGGTTGGGATGCCTGCATCGCATATTGTGGTGCCTGGGTTCCATATCTGCCTCCTGTTCCTGACTCCAGCTTCCTGGTGCTAATGGTAATCACCCTCGTAGTTGGATTCCTGATACCTACATGGGACACCTGGATTATGATCCTGGCTCCTTCCTGGTTTCAGCCTGCCCCAGCCCCAGCTGTTGTGAGTATTTGGAGTACAAACCAGTGGGTGAGCACTTACTCTGTCTACTTCTGTCTGTCTCTGCCACAGAAATGAAATAAGTTAACCTCACACACACACACACACACACACACATTTGTAAAAAATAGTCACTTGTTCTTAGGAGATGCAATTTTGGACATGAATGGAAAATCAAAAGAATAAATAGCAATTTTTGACAAAGTAGAAATTTAAGATTCCTGGAGGTAAGAGTTCACAGGGAAAATTGTAAAGGCAGAAAAAATTCTTAGGATGCATGTTCTATAACAAGTATCGTACAAAACTCTGAGGGTCAAACACAGTCCTGCCTGTGAAGGTACTTTGTTAAAGTGGAAAGTCCTGGGCCTGCCCTTTTTTATCACTATTACATTAAGGGTTTAAGGCTGCAGACATCCATCTGTCTGTGTAGAAACTCTAGTCAGAAGAGGAGCTTTTATTTCAAGAGAAGTCCATGATTCTGTTGCCACTCTCTCCATTCCACTACTCACTGCTGCGGGGGCAAAGTCTGAGGTTTCTGTAGGACTCTCTCTGTCACCTGTCTCACTGTGAGCTCCCTGAGCGCACAGAGATACATCCCAGCGTCCCCCAGCTGCGAGTCTGAGATCTTGAGACTGAAGGACTTGGATACTTTCTGGAAGTTCACAGAGAAGCGATTCTGTGTTGCATTCTGTGGCTTGTAAGCTTCTTGGCGAATAATGAGAACCAGCTCACCGCTGGGAGGCTGTTTGTACCAAAACAAATAATAATCGCTGTCCCTAGTGTCGTACGTGCAGTCCAGGGTCGCTGTCTCTGCCTCCTGCACAGACATTTCTGGCTGTGTCTGAGTGACAGTCTGGGCCATGCTGGATCCTGTGAGCAAGAGGTGAGAAGAGAATCCGTTGGGGGATCATGTAGGAGAAACAGACCCACAAACTGGTTCCCCTTCCTGCCTTCCTGTCCTGTTCTTGGTCCAAGCCCCAGGTAGCACATAGCAACTTTCTGTCTCTTGATAGCTGGCATCTTAAATGGCAACACAGTTTCTGTACTGTTCATCTTCTCTCTTGCTTCACAGTCCCCAACGAGATACCATTACACATAAAGTCCTACACATTCCTTACCCAGACAGGTGGAGATGGCCACTGCCCACAGCAGGCTGACAAGTGTCATGCTGACAGCTCTCCCTGCAGGGTGCAAAGCTTCTGCTGTCTGGGCTCCTCCTCTGTGTCTGGTGAGGATTCTCCTTCTAAGCAGGAAGTGCTGTGGCAGGTGGGCGGGGGGTTATGTCTCACTGCAGAAAGGTTTTCCAAAACTTTGGGTGTCTTGTTCAGAAACACCTTTGGTTATAATCTCATATGAAAGTGAAAAATGGCTTCTGGGTTCTTTTTGGTCTTAGATGAAAATAAAGGGGAAATAGAACTGCTAAATTAATTTTTGATAAATTCTAATGTTGGAGGAAAGAATGGGACCTGGGTTAGTAGACAAAACTTATAGGGTCTCATTTGTAACCGTGGCAGTCCCTGTCTATGTTCCTCCTGTTCATTAAAAAAAAATGATAGGGGCTGGCATTGTGGCACAGCTGGGTTAGTCACTGCTTATGATGCTGGCATCCCATGTGGGTGCTGGTTCATGTCCTGGCCACTCCACTTCTGAGTCAGCTCCCTACTAATGTGCCTGTGAAAGCAGCAGAAGATGACCCAAGTGCTAGGCACTCAAGTGCACTCAAGTGGCAGCCCTGGATTAAGCTCCTAGCTCCCAGCTTCAGGCTGGCCCAGACCTGGTCATTGTGGCCATTTGGGGTGTGAACCAATTGATGGAAGATCTCTCTCTCTGTCTCTCCCATCTCTCTGTATAACTGCCTTTCAAATTAAAAAAATAAACTTAAAAAAAGAAATGATAAAGAAATGAAGACTAATTAAATATAATGAAATTTTGAACAATTAATTTCTTATTTAAAAAAATAGAAATGACAAAGAAAACATAATAAAGTTGTAGGTGATAAGAATATACCTGTTGGGGCTGGCATTGTGGCATAGCAAGTAAAGCTGTCTGTGATACCAGAATCCCATATGGGAGCCAGTACAAGTTCCAGCTGCTCCACTTCCAATCCAGTTCCCTGCTGATGGCCTGGGAAAGCAGTGGAAGATGGCCCAAGTACTTCGGCCCTTAATTCATGTGGGAGACGCAGAAGAAGCTCCTGGCTCTTGGCTTCAGCCGAACTCAGCCCCAGCCAGTGTGTCCATCTGGGAGTGAACCAGCAGATGGAAGATCTCTCTCTCAACTCCGACTTTCAAATAAATCTTTTTAAAAAAGAATACACCTGTTTTATTAGTGTATTTGATTTTTTACATTTTTCCAGTATCTCAAACAAACAAAAAAAAAGGTATATCCTGGAGACTGGAAAGAGGAGCACTAATTAATTTGGAGATAAGCAGAAGCACAACATAATGTCTAATTATGTTTGTGCTTTCCATGAATACTTTAAAAAGACCTAGTTTGTGTTGAATTAAGATGCTATGAAGTAACTTGCAGAAGTTCTTACCAGTGCTAAATTACCTCGAACAGTTTAGTTCAGTTTATATTTAAGAGTTGCTTTCATCACTCTCCTTTCATTTTGAGAAAATATTGTGAACAAAAAACTTTCTCAAAACCCTACCATGATTCATTAGAAATTTGCATTTCTGATTGGGGCTGGGGGCTGGGTAATTCTGGAATTGGAGTCTGCACCAGCGGATGCCCTTGCTGTGCTCAAAGCCTGCCTGGGTTGTAAAGCTAATCTCCTGATTCAAATGTTAATGGACTTTGGATGTGGGGCCTTATGGAGGTGATGAGAGTCTAAGAGGTCATGAAGCTGGGGCCCTGTGATGGCATTAGTGGCTTTATGAGAAGAGACAGAGACTGAGCTATTGAGCTGTCTCCATCTCCACCATGTCAGGATGCAGCCAGAAAGCCCTCACTAGATGCCAAGCATGTGCCTGTACTAGGCCTTGGACTTCCCAGCCTCGAAACCGTGAGTCAGATCAACTTCCATCCCTTATAAATTACCTAGTCTAATTATTTTATTGTAGCAACAGAAAATGGACTTGGGCAGTCCCCAAACTGGGAGTATAAGTGAGAACCTTGCAACATTGTGGGTACAGTCTGAGAAGCATGGGTTCATGGTACAAAAGAGGTAGTGGCTGAATATGCTTACCCAGAGAGATAACAAGAAGTCATGAGAGTTGGCACTAGCCATGAATGAAACTACTAAAATCCCTCATACTCCAAAGCCCAGTTGGTTAGTAATGGAAACATACACACAGAGTTTCTTCTAGGTCATTGCTACCTTTGTCTTAGGATTTGAATTCCTGCATCTTCTTTTTGGAACTCTGAAAACTCCAATACAAGGATTTGTGTGGAAGTAGTTTAATGCTGGTGACTCTGGGAAACAGTGGTTGGAAATGAATCAGGAAAGGGAAGGAAGCCAGTGCAGTGTCTGCCATCAAGCCAGCTACACTAAGGGCAGTTGAAGTTCAATGTAATGAGGTAACTAGGAGAAGAGATAGCATTCCCAGCTACACTAAGGGCAGTTGAAGTTCAATGTAATGAGGTAACTAGGAGAAGAGATAGCATTCCCAGCTACACTAAGGGCAATTGAAGTTCAATGTAATGAACTTCAGGAGAAGAGATAACATTCCCTTTGGAGTTATCCTACATGAGGCATGAAGAAACGGAAGTAATCCATGAACTTGGTATCCGTAGCTGATAGAGAACTGCTTTGGGGCTCTGTGTGGCATTTCTGGCTTGCCTTGTGCACTGTCAACACTGCTTTTGTGGTCAGAAGATAGTCCTCGGAGTTGCTGCTGGGATTTTCATTTAGCAGCACTCAGCTGAAGAGATGACTATGGTGGAAGTATCAATATTGTCAGGATGGCCCATTCCTTGCCCTGCTCAGATCATTTGTTCTCCGTATTAAATTTACCCAGATATCTAATCTTTTTTTTTTTTTTTGGACAGGCAGAGTTAGACAGTGAGAGAGAGACAAAGAGAAAGGTCTTCCTTCTGTTAGTTCACCCCACAAATGGCCGCTATAGCTGGCGCTGCGCTGATCCGAAGCCAGGAGCCAGGTGCCTTCCTCCTGGTCTCCCAAGCGGGTATAGGCACCCAAGCACTTGGACCATCCTCCACTGCCTTCCCGGGCCACAGTGGGGAGCTGGACTGGAAGAGGAGCAGCTGGGACTAGAACTCAGGCAGATCCCTAATTTTAAAACCATCACAATAAAAAGACAGTAGGAGTTAGTGAGTCAAGCTGTAATTGCCATAGCTGATTTTGAGGCTGTAATTCATATTTATTATCTCTTTCCTTCTGTCTGCTGTGTCGCTCATTCTGGACTCTCCTCACCTTTGGCTTATATTTCTACTAGTCTAGGTTTCTTTCACAGGGAGGTATCCCAGACCTTCTTCCTTGAGGGTGTTAACCTGTGGTTATTCTGCCCTTGTCTGGCCATCATTGCTACAGCTTCCTGTTTAGAGTAATCTTAGGTGTGAAAGTGCTAAGTCGTTCCCTAAGTTTTAGACATATTTCCCCAGCTTTTAGGTAGTAAAAACTCCCATGTTTTCATGACACTCAGGATCAATTGCCCTCGCTAATGCAGTAGTAACTCCTTTGTTGGAATGACCAGAATATATGTAACTCAGGTTTGGTAAGAGCAAAACAACACAAAACAAACAAAAAGAACCACGTTCTGTTTCCCTAGTAGAAGTGTCCCTCTCTCTTCTCCATTACAATGGAAATAGGATCTCTAGTCCAGCAGAACCAAGAGTTGTGAGAACAAGAAGCACTAAAGAGGGTCACTGAAGGTGGGAGTTGATTGGGAGGTGGTCCTATTTCCATACCCTGTTCCCAGTTTCGTGCATTTTGTCTACTGGGGGGCACAATACCATCCTGAAGCCTGGCCCTCCCAGCCTCAGGGTGCCTTCCCTAAGCTGGTGCATGAGCTGAGACATTAAGTGTTCATTCATGTTCTTTCAGGCCAGTGGCTGGTGGATTATGCTCTGTGTGGGAGGATCAGTAGAGCCCATGGTCACATGCCAATTGTCACTCTTCCTTGTTATAAATGAGCCTGTTGATGTAGAGAGGTGAGACCCTTGGTGATTATAATGATCAAGCCAACACTTTGAGCCCTTAGTTGATGCTGCTATGTGTGGCACCATGGAACACAAGGAAAATATATTCCCAAAATATGGATTTCCACCACCTCTGGGGACAGAATGTAATCCACTTGTCAACAAGTGTTTTGTTGGTGTCCCGGAGTGGGGGCTCCGTACAGAATGCTTGGTTTTATCTACTGCTGATGGCTGGATCTTTGCAAACAGAATTAGCCAAATCCCACTTGGTGAAACCAAATCTATGCTTGTGAGCTCATAGAGGACCTTTGGTTCTCTTATCTTGGCTGATGTATTCATGGGTCTATTGTCCACTGAAGTGGACAAGGACAAAGGCTGGCCAATATCCTCTGGTTGGATTCTTGGTCCACATGGCCATTCACTGCTCCCTCTGCAGTGAGTGCTCCCTGGTGGGTGTTGATAGGAGACACAATGGTCTAAACTGTCTGTGCCTACACTCCTTGCTCCTTCAGCGCTGCACCGTCATCCCTAAATGTGCCTCGTGGTTCTCCCACCCCACCAATTTAGAGCTCTTGCCGATCCTGGGCACTTTCGAAAGCCTCACTCTTCATAACCTGTTATCACACCCTTTGGCTTCTCTTCTTGCTATCTGGATGAACTTTAATCGCCTTTTAAGGAGGTACCAACTTTTCCATTGAATTTTGTTCCCTTTTCACCCTTCCATTGTAAACTTTGAATCATTTTCCCTCAGGTTTGGTACTTGCTCTTCCAAGCCAATTTTTTTTGGAATGTCAAAATATATTTTCTTTCACGACTGAATTCAAGGATCATAGCTTTCAAGATTTTGTGCATACTGCATCTTTGTGAAAGTCTGCAAAAGAGCTCAAAGGCAAGACTTTCATTGTGTTCTCCCTTTGTTCTTTGGTGCTTTCTCCTTCAGATATGCGTCCTCAAGTTTTTGCATTAGTTATGACAGAAGTAAATACGTCTCACTGAGAAACAAAACACATTAGATATATTTGGAAGCATTATCCATCGGCACATAGTCTTCCAATGGTGGAATTAAGCAGCCCTCCAGAGGCTCTTTCCTTTCGCTCACAAGCACCCTGGGAACTCTTCTAACAAGAGATGTAGCCGGGTCCCTCGGTGAGGTTGAGGTGCAGGGTGCAGGTGCTGGGAAGGCACTGTGTACTCGCTGCACAGAAGAAAACGGTTGAGTCTTGGAGCTGGGAATCCCTGACGTGCAGAGAAAAGTGCTGATTTTCCTTGCTGAGCATGGCCGTGACTCTCCCGCTGGTCTTTTCTCTCACGTTGGACAGCATTTGTATCAGGGAGATGAGCCCCCCCTCAGGACCCTGCCTAAACCACTGGAAGAAGTCTGAAGTACCGTCTGTGTAGCTGCAGTTCAGGGTGAAGCCCTCGCCTTCCTTGACTTTCAGGAACGCGGGGCTCTGGGTCACTGGTGGTTGTCCGTTAGACCCTGTTCAGCAGGAACAGAAGATTTTCACAGTAAGAAACTGGACTGACTGTTGTGCATGGTTGTTTTGGGAATGTTCCTTATTTGTTGTATGTTCCCACATTGTCCTGGGGTCCCTCTAGACTTCGTTGCCAGTGCCTCCTCTTTCCCTAACACACACATCCTGCCCCCTCCCCTCTGCTCCCCCCACTCACAGGTCAGCGGCACACACAGGAGCACCAGGGAAGCCCTCAGGGGAGTCTCCATGCTTTCTTCTTCCTAGAGCCGCTGAGGGTTCAGTTCGGAGGCCGGGGACTGACTGTGTTCAGTGGGCCTGCTTCACTGTTCTCATTCTTGTGACTCTTTTGGTTAGAAACTTGGGGATCTTCTGCTTTCACATTCGGCCCGCTGAAGCACGCAACTGAGTGCGCTGCCCCCTGCTGCTGGCCTCCACCTGGCTCTGGCTTCCAGCAGCTCCTCTGTCGAAGGAAGCACCGCCCCCACGTGGTCTGATGCTTTCTATCAAAACGCCTCTCCTCGTTTCCCCATATAAAGTAGCTCATTATGTGAAGTTGCAGGAGAGAAGGCACAGAGAGGTGAAAAGCGAACAGAAAGGAGAGAAAACAAATGTAATGTTTACTCTGTGTCTGGAACAGCGGCAGCTCCCCTTTGCTCCCTCACCTCTAATGGAAACTCACGCAGGTTCTTTGCCTGTAGGACAGACACACTATGCTACTCTCTCAGGGGCATGAATAGGTTGAGAGAAGCCCTGGTTCTTTCCCTCCACCCATTCTTTTTCTTACCATAGCTTTATGTTATCTTTAAACCCGAATAGCTTTAAATTCTCTAAAAAAACACAAAAGTGGGATATAAAATATCCTCCCTTTTAATGTGTTTTCAGGTGTCAGGAAGCAGCCTGCTATCTGGCTAACTCTGAAAGTGCTAGTGCTTTTGAAAACATCTGAGGGTTTCTTGCATGTCGATCTGGCGCCAGTGCACACCTGGCAGCTTCCTGCATTTTCCAGACTAGTTATGCAAAGCCAGAAAAGGTTAGGGATTCAATAGGAGCAGAGGTTAAGGAAGACATTGCTCTTCTCTTCTTTTTAAAATTTATGTATATTTATTACAGAGAGAGAGAGAAAGGCCACCATCTGCAGTGCCTGCAGTCCACATGGGAGCTGGTTTGAGTCCTGCTGCTCCACTTCCTTTCCAGTTCCATGCTAGTGGCCTGGGAGAAGAAGTGGAGGAGGGTCCAAGTGCTTGGTCCCTGCCACCTATTTGGGAGACTTGGAGGAAGTTCCTGGCTGCTGGGTTAGGCCTGGACCAGCCCTGGCCATTGAGGCCATTTGGGGAGTGAACCAGCAGATGTGAGATCTCTCTCCCTCTCTCTCTGTTTCTCTTTCTTTCTCCCTGTAACTGTGCCTTTCAAATGAATAAATAAATCTTAGAGAGAGATAGGGAGAACTGTCATCTTCTGATTCATGCCCCCACCGAATGCCTAGCTGAGCCTGGGCTCGGGCAAAACCAGGAGCCAGAAACTCCTCCAGGTCTCCTATGTGGGTGGCGGGAACCCAGGTACACAAGCTATCACCACTGACTCCCAGGGCCCACACTAGCAGGAAACTGGAATCAGGAAGTGGAGCTGGGAGCTGAAGCCAGGCACTCTGATGTGGGACAAGACAATCAGCATGTTAATTTCTCTGCTACAATGACTGTACCCCGTCTTCCATTCTTTGTACCCAGTTCTCACGCTGCTGACTTTTGGTGCCTACCACTTAACCACATTTTCTCAGTGACAATCCCTGGATAAAATCTGGAGCTGGAAAACCTATTTCCATCCTTCCTTTCCTTTGTTTCTTATGGTGGTAGTGAGGTAAGGGGCCATGATGAGTGAAGATTTTCCGTGACGTCAATGGCAGACATTGATTTTCTATTCTTCTTTGTGAAATCACACAACACAGGGAGACTCTGCTTTTCTGAACATTTTCCCTGAGACCTATGTTGTTATACCTAGGACTGGAGTTAGCTTTCTCCTGGAACTGTGGGATTTTTCTGGCTAGGATGGTATCCATTCCCCTGTTCTATGGTTTCTGTTTGAGAGAATACAACAGACACACAGGTGGTGAATCTGACTGTTTGCAAACTGTTACACTTTCCTGGGACCCTTCCGGTCATGCTCTTTCCTTATCAGGGCATCTTCAAATCACATCATCTGTTACCACAGACGCACTAGCAAAACTTCTGTCTTCTTAAGATTTTCCCGTCAATGTGGATACTTCTCTGGAGTGCTCTCTAAGAAGGGAAATTTAATCTGAGAGATACCAAATTGTCTCAGCTGCTTGGAAGACATAACATTCGTATGAGCATTTTCGTGGGAATTGTCTTCTGTCAAGAACAACAATTCCAGCGTCCCAGGTGAGTACTAGAAGGGACGTATCTAACTGAGTATAATTAATGATTTTCCAGAGCAGTGATGGAAAGGGGTTGTGGCAAGTAACAAATGTTGAGGTCTACTACCTGAAGTTCATTCAACTGAACCCTGTGAGGATGCTTAATAAAACGTACAAAATAGAGTATGCTAATTACACAGTTGTGGAAACAGGAACAGCACATGTGTGTAAAATGAACTGCCTCTAGGGGGCAGTGCGTGATAGGCATCAACATTTATTACTGAAGAAGCAAAGTTGAGCAAAGTATTGGCAGCTAAGTCAATAATTTACCAGCCAGCAAAAAAAACAAGGAGAAAAATCAAGTCACCTTTTCTATTGATGCAGAAAATGCATTTGACAAAATATAACACATATTCATGTTAAAAACACTTAAAAAGGAATTAATAATTAATCCCTTCACATAATAACGCATATGAGGATTTTCATTTGCAAACCTAGCACCTATTAATGGAGAGATTTCCACTAAAGTGAGAAAAAGGAAAAAAAAATCACTGCCTTTTCACTGGGAGATACAAGCTAAGGCACTCAGCCCAGAAAAAAAAAAAATTAGAAGCAGGATTGCAGAGAACTATCTTCTGCATGTTTTCAGGTAAAATAATATTTTAGAAAATCTTAACAAGAATAACCACTACCAAAAGACTGGCTTAACACCAACAGTATTTCTAACAAGGCTTTTTGCATCATTCACGTGTCAAAATGTAAAGTTGGAGGCGAGTGTTTGGTTCCGTGCTCAAGACGCCCATCTCCCGTTTCCGAGTGCCTGGGTTCTATTCCTTGCTTTGCTTCCAACCCGGCTTCTTGCTGTGGTGCCTCCTGAGAAGCATTAAGCGATAACTTAAGTACTTGGGTCCCTGACACCCACATGGGAGACCTGGAAGGAGTTTCTGGCTTCTAGGTTCAGCCTGGCTCAGTCTCAGCTGTTGTAGACACTTAGGGAGTGAACCAGGGGGTGGAAGATCTCTATCTTTATCTCTCCTCCCTTTCTCTGTTGCTCTGCCTTTTGAACAAAAAATAAAGTAAGTTTGGGACTGGCGCTGTGGCATAGCAGATGAAGCCACTGCCTGCAGCTCGGCATCCCATATGGGCACTGATTCCAGACCTGGCTGTTCTGCTTCTGATCCAGCTCTCTGCTATGGCCTGGGAAAGCGGTGGAAGATGGCCCAAGCTGAACCCACCGGGGAGACACAGAACAAGCTCCTGGCTCCTGGCTTTGGGCTGGCCCAGCTCTGGCCTTGCAGCCATTTGGAGAGTGAAAAAGAGGATGGAGGACTTCTCTTTCTGCCTTTCTTTCTGTCTGTTACTCTACCTCTCAAGTAAATAAATAAATCTTTTTAAAAAAAGTTTTAAAATAATGAAAAATTAAAAGTTGAAATAAAAGAGCATAAAAGTGAAAAAAAGCAAAGAAAATTAAGACGAAGCAGACAGGTCAGTTAAATGGAAAAGTGAATCGAAGTTAGGCCTAACCATAAATGGCAGCTTAGTATATGATAAAGACAGCATGTAAAATCGGTGGGGAAGCTGACTTTTCAGTAAGCATATTGCAGTAAGTTTGATCTCTTGTGGAGACGGGGTTGCTGGTGACAGATGTGGTTGTGAGCATGTCCCATTTTAGACCAACAGTCTTCACACTGAGGTTCCGATGCACTTGGGACTTGGGGGTAGAAGGAGACTTTCCTAAAACTGATCTACTCTGGAACATGCTTGAGATCCAGATGTCATCCTGCTTCCTCTTTCTCATTTCTTTTCCCCATCATCCTCCTCCCCCAAAGAAGCAGTGTATATTACAACCATCCTGAGAGGTGCCTTGCTCCAGGGTGTGAAAAAATCTCCGAGGTACCAAACAGAGAGACATTTTATTATCTGCTGGCATCTGAAGGGGAGTTGTTAACAGCTCAACAAGAAATATAGCAAGATAGGGATGTATTTCAGCTGCACAACAACCTCAAGGCGAGGTTCTGCACCTTGCCCATCTATCTGAGAATTAAAATTACGAAATGAGTTGTCACTGGAACCCAGCATATAGCATCCTTATTTGAATTTAGAAATAAGGCAGAGTTTTTATGACAGAAAGTGAATTTTATGAGGCCAGTTTGTCTTACAATGTGGAGTGTGGAAAAAGAAAAGAGTTAAAGAATATTCCAAGATGTTTGGCTCTAGTAACTAGATGACTTATACTGCCATTCAATTCAGATGGGCACGTGTGGAGCAAGGTCCCGTAGGAGGAGATTAAACACAATGCTTTGCCTCTATTAACTTTTAGACAACAACTCGACATTTAGTGTAGATGTTATAAAGGTCACTGTATGTGCCAGTTTGGTTTTATTTTCATCAATAGACAGATGGTAATTAAAGCTGTATTCCTGGATGACATCACCTTGCAGGAGTGGAGAGCCTTTTTTCTGCCAAGGGCCATTTGGATACTTACAATAGCAGGCCATATAAAATTATTAACTTAAAGATTAGCCTGCTGCAGATTGACTGAGTGTTGAGTCTTGCCTGGGATGTCCTTGGCAGGGACAGACAAATGATTCCGTCAGTCTTGTATGAACGGTGGGCTGGATGCTTCCCACCCCTGATAGAGGGCGATTGCAGATCGAATACATTTTTGAGGACTGAGCTACAAAACAACAAATATTTAGAAATTAGCAAGTGGAAGATGAGCTAGAAAAGGAGGCTGAGAAGGTGTGACAAACCAGGAGTGTGGAGTCCTAGAATCCATGAATAGTGGTGTTTCAAGGACAGACTAGCCACAATGTCAAGTTCTTTTCAGAAATCCACTAAGAGAAGGAGTGGTAACAGATCTTTGGATTTGCAGCTGTGAAAGTCATTGTTTACTTTAACAAGAGTGATTTTACTGAAACGGTAGGGAGGTAGATATGATGGGCATGGGTTCAGTTAGAGGGGAGCTTAAGAATAGAGAAAATTGGGGTCAGCGCTGTGGCGTAGCAGGTAAAGCTGCCACCTGCAGTGCTGGTGTCCCATGTGAGCACTGGTTCGAGTCCCAGGTGCTCCACTTCTGATCTAGCTCTCTGCTATGGCCTGGGAGAGCAGTGGAGGATGGCCCCAAGTCCTTGGGCCCCTGCACCCACGTGGGAGACCATGAAGAAACTCCTGGTTCCTGGCTTCAGATCGGCGCAGCTCTGGCTGTTGCGGCTACCTGGGGAGTGGGCCAGTGGATGGAAGATCTCTCCCTCTCTCCCTCTCTCCCTCTCCATCTCTCTCTATGTAACTCTGACTTTCAGGTAAATAAATAAATCTTTAAAAAAAAATAATAGAGAAAAGTAGTTTAGCAAACTTTTGAAAGAGTTGTTATTCAGAGACAAGGAACAAAAAGACTGTTCTTACCAACTGAACCCTTAATTCCAGTTCTAGAATGATAGAAGATAGGAGATATTTTCATAAAAATTTATCTTGAAAGATTTTTAAAAATTATATTGATTTGAAAAGGAGGAGGAAAGGGGAGGAGGAGGGGGAGAAGGACAAGGAGGAAGAAGAGGAGGAGATGACCCCAAATGAGTCTATAGCATTACTCAACATTCTTTATTTAAAAAAAATAAGATTTGGGGCTGGCTCTGTGGTGTAGCTGGTAAAGCCGCCGCCTTCAGTGCCGGCACCCATATGGGATGCCAGTTCGAGATCCGGCTGCTCCACTTCCGATCCAGCTCCCTGCTGTGTCCTGGGAAATCAGTAGAAAATGGCCCAAGTACTTGGGCCCCTGCACCTGCGTGGGAAACCTGGAAGAAACCCCTGGCTCCTGGCTTCAGATAGGTGCAGCTCCGGCCATTGCGGCCATATGGGGAACGAACCAGTGGATGGAAGACCTCGCTCTCTCTCTGCCTCTCCTCTCTCTGTGTAACTCTGACTTTCAAATAATTAAATAAATCTTTAAAAATAAGAAGATTTAGTTATTTATCTGAAAGGCACAGAGAGAGAGAGAGAGAGAGAGACAGAGACAGAGACAATAGAATCTTACATTCACAGATTCATTCCCTGAACAGCTGCAACAACCAGAGCTGGGCGAGGCCATGCCAGGAGCCGGGTTGAGAAGCAGAGCTGCCGGGGTCTCCCTGGTGCTCCAGTGTGGGATGCTGGCGTCGCAAGCAGCTGCCTGACCTGCTGCAGCAGAATGCCAGCCCCTACCTAACTTTCTTCAAGAAAATATCTCCTTGTCAGAAACAATGGTCACTTTTCCAGAATGACCCACCCTGGACAGATATTTGATGAAAATAAAAAGTGGAAACTTGAACCAGAATTTCCCACATCTGCCTTCATTTTTCATTGAATAATATCACAGATTGCCTTTATTTCAATAAAATTGGTTTCTCTTCCTCATGGTTCTCACTTTCCAGTTCTGCAGAATTCTTTTCTCTTTCTGAATGATGAGGAAATAAGATGAAATCACCAAAAGACAGAATAACCATTTTAGTTTTACTATAGTGTTGATGTCTACTTTTTATGTGTGTGCTTGTTTTTCAAAACCTGCACCAATTAATAGCAAAATGGAGCTACAAGATCCTTAAAAGTTTAGCACATTTCTTCCTGGAGAACCATTCTGTTTTATGTACCCCAACCCATGCTTTTCTAAGAGTAAGCCAAATTAGACATTAGACGGGTTTGTGATGTAAAAGGAAGACACAGGGGGGTTAATTAGGAATGAGCTCTAATGTCTAAGGATTGTCTGTCTATTTTATCCAAATGGCAGCTCCGTACCCTGAAGAGTGATGAAGAATATGGGAACACATCTCATCTAAGCCTGTACATGTTTTGAAATAAGTAAAATCTCACATCAATTTGGGAATTATTTTCCATAAAGATCATCCAAGAGTTTTTGCAGCTGGACAAGGAAGAAAACAAAGTGTAGGGCAAAGCAGAATGTATCTCTCCTCTGGTCTGTAGGATCTGACTTTCAAGTTGTCCTTTATGACGTTAATGAATGCAGAGACGCTCTTAGCATACCCCCAACCTCAAACAAAATTCATGCTGGAAAGTGATCACAACAAGGCAACAGACTGTTTAGATTTTTCTTTTTTTGCACTATGGGCTATTATTAATTGGTGGTAAAATTGCCTAGGGAAAAAGAAATGCATCTGTCCATTGAATCAATATTATAGAAATCTAGTTTTTCCATATGTTTAGAAATATTATTGTAAAAGTAAGTCTTCACTGTTATTTAGCAATTTATATTTGCATTCATAGCTCTGAAAAAAAGATTTGAAGACGTCCCTTAATGTTCCTTGTGGTAAAATAAGGTTGTCTCATGCTTTCTCTTGGTCTGAAACCTACTCTAAGTAGTGTGCAGTTCTCCTCCACTAACTCTTGCCTTGGGCTAATATTTCCTCTTCTCTTACAGTTTTCCCCAATACAAATTGTCCCTTTGGGTCAGATTTAAAAACTTCATTTCTTAAACATTTCCTGCTTATTATTTCTTGATCTTTGCCTTTAGTAGCTTGTCTGGCCTTTTACCATCTCCCTCATTAAAAATCCTGCATGTGCTTCTAGTATGAATCCAAAATTCAGATCCCATAAAGCTGGAAGTGATTTTTTTTAATTCATGGTAAATTCAGTTCTTTTATGGCTTTTCCCCCATCCAAAACTTGAAGTTTTAGTTTTCCACAATTTCATAGCATTTTGTAATCCTTTCTGCAACATCACTGGAAAATAGAATTCTAGTTTTCTTCAACTGTTTCTTGTAATAAGGAGTGTTTCATTATCTGAAAGCAATTTGTTCCATTTTGAAAAATCTCTATTTGCTAGCTCTTCTTTATAGTGAAATAAAATTTGTTTTCAGATGAATTCTAACCACCGGTTCTAAATTTGCCTTTATTCTTGGGTGTAATCAGTCATTTTTTCTTTAAAACAATTCAGTGTCTTCAAAAAGCTTAAATCTAATGAGATAGATATTCGTATGTCCATTAGATAGTGGACATAAGTGTACCAGCATCATGCCTAAAATATTTTTATGTTGCTTAACTAAGTGTGCACACAGAAGAGGAAACAGAAAAGCCTTGGATCTGAATTATGAGAAGCATCACTTTGTGCTCATTAGGAGAGGAAGTGAGCGGCTCTTCCTGAGGATGCAGTTCAGAATGAATGTGCCAGGGATTCTCGTGGTTAGGGCTGAGGTTGGTGGCTGAGTCTGCGGCCTGCACAGAACTATGTCATGTTCTTTTTCAAGACTGAGGCTCTTCCCATCACGTTCTGTCATATCTCTGAAATAAGGAAGCTAAAAGGGAAAGCTCTCTCCTAGCCTTGGGTCTGGAACATAAAACCAATAATCTACATATCTTCAGTTTAAAACAGAAACCTCACCATCCCGGACACTTGAGGACAGGGGACCCTGCTGTCTTCTGTGGACTTCCTTCCCGTTCACAGAGAGAAACAGACACAGAAGCTCGAGTGTCAGCTCCCTGCTTTTTAAAAGACTCATTTTATTTTCTCAGCTTTCCTGGAAACCCCAGACAAGTCTGCTTGCTCTTGCTTTTTCTGCATCTTCTGGGGAATGCCCTTTAGATGTTTCTCCTCCCCACTCAGAAACATTCTGATTCCTCCAGCGAAATCACAGAATCTTTGGAGGTTGTTCATGCTTCTTCCCATCCTGAGGCAGCAGTGTGTTCACCATGGGTGTAAAGACAGGGGTTATTGGCATTCTGAACAACCAGTCAATCACAGCCGAACTTCAATCTTGTTTCTACTGCCACCTTCCCTACTAGCCAGACAATGTACAGACACACACACAGGTACACATGCCCTTTCAATCATGTGTTAAAAACCAATCTATCCATCACCAGTGCAGAGATAGGAAAGCACTAACTGTGTATTTATTGATTGCTTATATTTCTTCTTTTAAGAGCTTGTCTATTCAGGTCCTTTGCCTATTTCTTAACAAAGTTGGTTGTTTTGTTTTGTTGTTGAGTTTTTAAAATTCTTCTAGGTATTAACCCTTGGTTGAATAAGTAGCTTGAAAGTATCTTCTCCCATTCTGCCAGTTGTCTCATCATTCTGTTGATTTTTTTCCTTTTCTGTGCAGAAGCTTCTGAATTTGTTATCATCTGTTTGTCTAGTTTTTCTTTTGTTGACTGCGCTTTTGTGTTTTTTTTTTCTAAAATAATTAAATAAAAACCTTGCCTACACCAATATCATGAAGTGCTTTCCCTACATTTTCTTCTACCAATTTCATGACTTCAGATCTTACATTTAGATCTTTAATCCATCCTGAGTTGAGTTTTGTATATGGTGAGAGGCAGGGATCTAATTTCGTCTTTCTATGTATGTATATCCAGTTTTCCCAACACAATTCAATGAAAAAATTGAGAAATCCTTTCTCCAATGTATGTTCTTGACACCTTTGTTGAAAATCAGCTGGCTGTATGTACATGGATTTATTTCTGTGTTCTCTATTCTGTTCCATGTGTTGGTTTTTTTTTTTTTTTTTTTTTTTTTTTAACAGGCAGAGTGGACAGTGAGAGAGAGAGACAGAGAGAAAGGTCTTCCTTTGCCGTTGGTTCACCCTCCAATGGCCACTGCGGCCGGCATGCTGTGGCCAGCGCACCGCGCTGATCCGATGGCAGGAGCCAGGTACTTATCCTGGTCTCCCATGGGGTGCAGGTCCCAAGCACCTGGGCCATCCTCCACTGGGCTCCCTGGCCACAGCAGACAGCTGGCCTAGAAGAGGGGCAACTGGGACAGAATCCGGTGCCCCGACTGGACTAGAACCCGGTGTGCCGGCGCCACAAAGCGGAGGATTAGCCTAGTGAGCTGCGGCGCCGGCCATGTGTTGGTTTTTATGCCACTACCATTTTTTAATTTATTTATCCTTTTTTAATGATTTTTTTATTTGAAAGAGTTACAGAGGAGAGGGAGGGAGAGAAAGAGAGAGAGAGAAAGTGAGTGAGAGAGATCTTCCATCTGCTGGTTCACTTCCCAAATGGCCTCATCCGTCAGAGTTGAGTCAGGTTGAAGCAAAGAGCTAGGATTTTCATCTGGGTTTTCCACATGGTTGCAGAGTCCTAAGGATTTGGGCCATCTTCCGTCTTCTACTGTTTTCCCAGGTGCATTAGCAGGGAGATAGGTTAGAACTGGAGCAGTAGGGACTAGAACCGCTGCCCATAAGGTATGCTGGCATTGCAGGGAGTGGCTTTACCCACTAAACCACAGTGCCAATCCCACCATGTTGTTCTAATTACTATGAATTCTTTGAAATCAAGTATTTTAATGCCTCCAGCTTGACTTGTTTTGCTTAGTATCACTTTGAGTATCCTGAGTCTTTTGTGTTTCCATACAAATTTTAGGATTGTCAGCTCTCTGCTGTGGCCCAGGAGGGCAGTGGAGGATGGCCCAAGTACTTGGGCACCTGCACCCGTGTGGGAGACCAAGAAGAAGTACCTGGTTCCTGGCTTCGGATCAGCGGAGCTCCAGCTGTAGCGGCCATTTGGGGGGTGAACCAACTGAAGGAAGACCTTTCTCTCTCCCTCTCTCCCCCTCACTGTCTAACTCTATCTGTCAAATAAAAAAAAAAACTTTTAAAAAATTTTAGGATTGTATTTTCTTTCTTTTTAAAAAAGGTTTTCATTTCACTATTTATTTAGGTTCAAGAATAATATCTCTAACACCAAAGCAGAACTAAAGTTTACAGCAATAATTTAATATGCAAATATACTCCATTCCTTGAGATAACTTCAGGCACAACACATCTTCCTGGTAACACTCTTCTTTAAACTGTTCTCTAAGTTATTGTTTGATTTTTAAAATATTTACCTATTTGAGTGGAAAAGCTACAGATAGAGAGAGGGAAAGACAGAGAGAGGTCTACCATCCACTGGTTCACTCCCCAAATGGCCACAATGGATGGAGTTGGACCAATCTGAAGCCAGGAGCTTCTTCTGGGTCTCCTATGTGGGTGCAGGGTCCCAAGGACTTGGACCACCTTCCACTGCTTTCCCAAGTGCACTAAGAGGAAGCTGGATTGGAAGTGGAGCAGCTGGGACTCGATCTGGTGTCCATAGTGGAGGCCAGTGCCACAGGCAGAGGCTTAACCTACTATGCCACAGTGCCAGCCCCTCTTAATGTTTATTTAACAGCAAGATCCATCCCATAAATGAAACTTTAACACAACAGAACAAAATGTTTTTAGAATATTCTAATGTGCTAAGAGTCTCCATTGCTAAGATATCTTCAGACACTTCTTTTCACATGACAGAGCATTGTACAATGTTTCAGTTCATTGCTTGTTTAGGGCATAGGCACATTCAGGAAAGAATATCTTTAATACCACAAAAGAGCTAAAGGTCACAGTAATATCCTAATATGCCAAAATTCTCTACTACTCATTTTTTTTGTAATGGTATAAATAGTTTTAAAGAAAATTTGAGTAAATGAGTAACTACTGTTCTCACAAACTACTGTATACCTATTAGACTTGTCCAAATCCTGAACACTAACATCAATTGTGGTGAGGCTGTGGCAAAAAAGGAACTCTTATTCATGGTGTTGGGGATGCAAAATGATACATCCATGTCAGGTAAAGAGATTGGCAGCTTCTTGCAAAAACTAACCATACATTTACTATATGATTCCACAATAACACTACATCTGAATGAGTTGGAAAGACTCATATGTGTTTCAATACTTGGAACAACCAAGATGCTCTTCAGTAACCAAATAAAAGTGGTACAATGGACTATTGTATTAACAGTATAATAGAGAATGGGCTATTATTCGGCACCAGAAATAAATGAACCATCATCATGAACAGATGTGGAGTAACCTCAAATGTGCACTACTAAGTGAAAGAAACTAGTCTGTGAAGGCTGGCCGCTGAGCCATCTGACATTCTGGAGAAGCAAAACCATGGGACAGTAAAAAGGTCAGTGGTTGCTGGAAGTTAGGGAAGAGGAATGATGAATGGGCAGAGTGCAGACCATCTCCGGGGCAGAGAGAGTCCTCTGTGTGATGCAATAATGGTGGATACTTGTCAGTCTGCATTTGTCAAACCCATAGGAACATACAACACCGAAGTAACCTTAGGTAATATGTGGACTGGGGGGTGATAATGATGTGATAAGACACGTTGGTCAGTGTAACCCATTGCCACCCTGGTGGCAGCTGTCCATAATATTGTAAGCTATGGGTGGGTGTTTGGCAGCAGGGTATATATGGGAACTCTTTGCACTTCCTGCTCAATCTTTTTGTGAACCTAAAAGTACTCAAAAAAGTTTAGTCTATTCAAAAACCACAACTAACCAAAAGTCAGTAGGAGCACCTAAAATTCACAATGAAAGAAGTAATATTTGATGCATATATTATTTAGAAATATGTGACTGACTACCAGGAGATCTGAAAAGTGGATATAGTTTTCAAACAAGGATTAAAAGTTGGGGAGGAACAGGAAACTAGATTTGCAATATAAACTTTTTTGTATCACTTAGGATTTTTTAAAAAAACATGCACTTATCACTTTCATCATAGTACTTTTAAGAATCAATAAGTAGCATAAATTGTTGGCTATTAAGTAAATGTAAAAATCAATGACTTTTATCTGTAGGTAATGCATTTCTCTAAATGGAAAAAATTGTGGTCATAATACAATATACCATATAATGTTTAACAAATAATTTAATTGTTATGTATATAGATATTTTTAATCCAGATAGCTCTGGAGGCTCATTTCCATTGCCATTTCTTTCTCTCTTTTTTTTTTTTTTGTAAAGATTTATTTATTTATTATTTGAAAGGCATAGGCAGAGAGAGAGAGAGAGAGAGAGAGAGAGAGAGAGATTTCAGTCCTCAAATGGCTGCAATGGCTGGAGCTGGGCTGATCTGAAGCTAGGAGCCAGGAGCTTCTTTGGGGTCTCAGCTTCATGTGGCTGCAGGGGCCCAAGACCCCCCCCCCCACTTCTCTCTTTCTCTCTCTCCCTCTCTCTCTCTCTAACTCTGACTTCCAAATAAACAAATAAATCTTAAAAAAAAAAGAAAAGTGTAGTGACAGAGTGTGGAGAAAGAGAGAGGGAAAGGGAGAGAGAGAGGGAGAGGGAGAGGAGAGGGAGAGGGAGAGGGGGAGGGAGAGGGACAGAGGGAGAGATTGATTCTATCTGCTAGTTTACTCCACAAATGGCTAAAACATCCAGACTGGGCAGGCTAAAGCCAGGAGCCAGAAATCATATCCAGGTCTCCCACATTGAAGGCAGGGCCTCAAAGACTGGGCTCTTTGCCTTCCTAGGTGCATTAACAGGAAGCTGGATCAAAAACTGAGTATCTGGGACTAGAACAGCACTCCTGAAATGGTATATCTGGGTTGTAAGCAGCTGCTTAACCTGACTGCACCTCAGTGCTGGCCCCTGAACTTTTATTTTATTTTCAAGCACACACTCCATTTTTTCCAATGACTTTTTAATTAGTGCTTTATTATTATTTATTTGAAGGGAAGAGAGAGAGAGAGAACCTTCCAGCCACTGGTTCACTCCCCAAATGGCCACAACAGGCAGAGCTGGGCCAGGCCAAAGCCGGGAGCCAAGAACTTCAGCTAGTCTCCCACATGGGTGGCAGGGATCCAGAGATTTGGGGGTCATCTTCTGCTTCTTTCCCAGGTGCATTAACAGGGAGCTGTATTGGAAGTGAAGCAGCTGGGACTCAAACTGGTACCCACAGTGGTAGGCTTAACCTGCTGCACAGCACCGGCTCCTTGGGTTTTATTTTTATTTTTTATGGTGTAAAAATTCACACTAAGAAAAACAATGTGATTAAGCTAGTAAGTGGCACACAATAAAATCCAAAAGAAATACAAACATTACAGGTTTGACAGGAGCATTTCAAGTCATGGGGTATAAATGGGAAATGGTTTTCATTTTTCTCACTGTTTTCTCATGCTTGCTTTATCAATCATTTTTTTTTCCCACTGGGAAACAGATGCACTTTTTTTTAGCTATTAAATCAGTTTCATTCCAATAATTAATATATTCATCTTAATCTAATGACCACAGTAGAGCCCAAATTCTGCCCTTTCACCCCACCCAATGGGAGGGCCCCTTGGCTCCTTCGACAGGTGGACTGTTGTGTGTTTTCAGACTCCAGCCCTCCTCAACTCTCAGATGCTGGGCAGAGAGGTGGGAGAGGATAAAGGACAGGCCACTCTGTCCCCTGGGGCTGCACAGCCTTCTCACTGGTTGTTCAGACTGCCCTGCCCTGCTGTGGACAACCTGTGGTGGGGAGCTTCCTTCCCCTTTGTGCTGGTTGTGTCTCCGCCTGGCTGTGGATTCCAGTTCAGGGACGGAGATTGTCAGTTCTTTTGAGGGTGTTCATGTAAGTTGGTTTAAACCTAGACAAGTTCATTGGATGCATAGCAAATTCATGAGAAACAGCCTTAGTAACAAGTGAGAAAGTAGGCTAATGCAACTTCTTTTGTTATCTTCCTCTTCGTTTTACCTTTTTCCCACAACACCCTGAAATGCTTTGCCTGTTCAGAAGTTCTTCATCTTCCAGACACATTATGATAGCCAGACCTCAGCTTAGCAGAGAAGGTGGAGGCTGGTATAGGTGTTTCCAATCATAAAGGAAGGGAGTTTGGTGGGGCAGAAGATTTGTATTTCCCCAAAGGTCACTTCCTGATGCTCCCAGTCACCTCTCTATCTGTTTTGTTAACATTAATCAACCCCAGTAGAAAAGTCAAGAATTTCTCCTTTTTAATTAGTACTGGGGAATTTACTGACTTCTCACTAGCACCCAATTCCACTATCATTTTTGCACTGCTCTTTAATACTTGAGAGTGCGTAAGTTCTTAATACATCTTCCATCATTTAGTTATGATTAAGGGACATAAGTATGAATCAGACATTGTAACAGTGAAAAATGGATTGCATATATAAAAATAATTTCCAAACAATTGAAAGATTTGATAGTAAAAAATAAAATGATAAAACTATTGGCTAAGAATCTAACGTTTGCATATTCTTGAATGACGGGTGCTAGTTTAAAGTCAGGTGGCTATCCTAAAGCTTTAAAGAACTCAGGCATATTTTACCAATTAGGACATCTGCATCTTACTGTGGAGTGCTGAGTTCAAGTCCCAACTCCGCCCCTGATTCCAGCTTCCTGCTTATGTGCATTCTGGGAGACAACAAACGATAACTCAAGGAGTTGGATCCCTGCCACCCACATGGGAAACCTGGATTTAGTTCCTGGCTCCCTATTTTCACCCAGCCTAGCCTCCACCATTTTGGACATTTGGGGAGAGACCCACAGGATGGAAATACTTTCTGTCTGTCCTTCTCTGTCTCTCTACCTCTTAACATAAATATAAACAAATACAAATTTTAAAAAGCAAATAGTCATATTTGAGTGTGTAAAATTTAGAGTATATTCAAAGGCAGAAGACTCCATGCTACATAATAAAAATAAGTTGGAAGACAATACACTAAGCAAGAGGAATGGTGAGAAAAGCTACCCGCCAAAAGCTACCCCCCAGGTTATGAACAGTAACTGTTTACTTTGGTAGGGATGGAAGAGAGCAGGTGAGTGTTGGTTGACTTTGTCCTCACAAATCTCCATTGTGTCATTTATAACAATAAGCAGTGTTGTTTTTTATATTTTGAAGTGTATTAAATGAAAAGTTTACGGGGCCAGTGCTGTGGCATGGCAGGTAAAACTGCCTGCAGTTCTGGCATTCCATATGGGTGGTTGTAGTCCTGGTTGCTCCACTTCCTATCCAGCTCTCTGCTATGGCCTGGGAAAGCAGTAGAAGATGGTTGTAGTCCTTGGGCCCCTACACCCGCATCAGAGACCTGGAAGAAGCTCCTGGCTCCTGGCTCTTGGTTTCAGATCAGCCCAGCTCCAGCCCTTGCGGTCATTTGGGGAGTAACCAGTGGATGGAAAACCTCTCTCTCTCTCTCTCTCTCTCTCTCTCTCTCTGTAACTCTGCCTTTCACATAAATAAATATATCAAAAAAGGTAAAATGTTTAAAGAAGAATATATTTTTGAAAATCTGCCTAGATTTGTGGATGAGAGTCAATTTAAGGACTGTGGATTCAAAGGATTGTTCAATGAATGCAGTTGGAGTGTTTTTTCCTTGCAACAGAGTTAACGGTTTCTTTTCCACCATTCAGTTATGCTGCCCAAAGTTTCTGGTCTCCTTTTCAATTTAGAGTCCATGGGTCTCTCTGGGTCTCTGCAGCAGCCAGAACTGGAAATGGGGTTTCTGGGTAGAGCAGGTAGACCCCTTGTGTCTGGCTGTCTGTCAGGGCCCCTTTCATTTTTTACTAGAAAACAATTATCAAGTTTGATTTCCCTCTGTTAAATATTTTACCATTTATCTAAAAAGTTTTTATTGACTTATTTGAGATAACAGAGAGAGTTCCTACCTGCTGGTTTAGTCCTTGAATGCCCACAGTGGGTGGGGCTGGTTAAGGATGAAGACAAGAGCCTGGAACTCAATCCAGATCTCTCACATGAGTGGCAGGAACCTATTCCTTGAACCATCATCACTGCTCCCCAAGGTCATTAGCTGGAAGCTGAAACTGGGAGCAAAGCTGGCACTCGAATCCAGGCACTCTTGATGTGGGACGTGGGTGTCCTAGCCAGTTCTGTAAAAGCTAGGCTAAATGCTTACCCTTCTGAGTATTTTAAATAGATTGGGCAGATTGACAGCATTGATCAGTGTTGCATTATTGGAAACCTTTTGCTGTTCTCCTTTTTGCCCAGTTGTCTTTAGGACAGAGCTGAATGAGAGCAGAGGTAATTTGCACAGCAATCCATATATTCTGGTTTCTATGAGAGAGCAGTTTCTGTCAAGGTAGCCCTCTGCTTGGTCTTTTCCCAGACCCACTTACAGAGCCACCACTGAAATGTGCTTTTTGTCTCAAACCCATCTTTGATGTGAGCAAACAGGAAAAAGCTACCTATAGCTCTTTTCTCTATAGTAGATTCAGTAAGTGGAAGACTGAACTGATCATACCAAAAACTCGGAAATCTCCACTGATGTCTTATGGGAAACCACCTTCAGTTTAAAAGAAGGAAGATCGCATGAAGTTTTGTCTTAATTGCTTAAAACCACCTGGGTGTACATCTATGTTCATTTAATTTGTACATGTAAGAGATAAGCATCTCCTTATTTTTAAAAATTGGAATATTACAGATGGTAAAGATGAAAAACAGGAAAATACTGGGACAGAGGCTACAAGACTCTTCTAATTAAAGTCATCAGAGTGGGCTTGTGTTTGATTCTGCCATCTACGAGTTGCATGACCTTGGCAAGTTAACCTTTTTGATCCTTGGTTCACCACTTTATGGAGAAGTACTGCTATTACTGATAGTAGTATTAAAAAAATATACTACAGCAACATAATATTATATGAAATAAAATGAGATGATCAGTTTCATTTTGTTGAGTAAAATAGAAGTAAAATTTTGAGCAAAACATACAGTATGTTAGCATTTTTGCAGTAATACCACTGAATAATAGTGCAAGGGTACATCACATTATTGAAGGAAAGTAGAATTAAAAGATATGTTCATTTTGGTGCAAAAAGTTTAAAAAAATGTTTTCATAATATGCATGTCCTTGCATTTTTTGAGGACCCTCCCTCATATACATATATATGTATATATAGGTACATATTCCCATCTTAACTATGACAGAGGATTAAAAATGAGTGTTATAAACCCAAATCAGCATTTACCTGTGGGCAAAGAGGCCAGATGAAGTTGTAGGTGGAAAGGACTTAAGTTTAACCTATAATGTTCCAACTTTCTAAAAATAAGAAGACTTTCATTTTTTACATGTGTAAATTAACACAGAGATACACATAGATGTTTTTAAACGATTTAAGAAAAAAACTCAAAATAAGGCTCATCTTCCTTCTTTGAAGCCAAAAGTGGTTTCCTATGAAACATCAGTGGGGGTTTCCGCCTTCTCGGTACAATCAGCTCTGTCTTCCTGTGTCTGCTGCAGAGAAGAGAAGAGAGATGAAGGCAGTTGTTTCTTTTTTGCCCACATCAAAGATGGGTCTGAGATAAAAAGCACATTCCGGTGGAGGCTCTCTCAGTGCAGCTGGGGCAAGAACCAGGCAAGAGGAGCTGGGAGTAGCGAAGCAGAATTCTGGCGCCCAGTGCTCAGGAGCAGAAGAGCCCAGGGCGTGATAGGTGGGACTGAGAAGAGCACTCAGCTGTGTAACACCAGCTACAGAGTTTGAAACTAAAAGTCTTTAAAGTCTTTTCTTATTGTAGAAACAAGATCACTATTGTTTCATGACACAATTAAGATGGAAAAACATAGTGCTATAAATTCTTATTTCATTTTTGTATCAAAGCTTCCAGTTTTTCACCTTTGCACTTCCATCATTTGTTGTTGGTGTAAGTGTAACGTGGTTACCATGCAAACTCTGCGTGTTACTAAACTGTATGTCAAAAGCATATATGTGTTACTGTTTTAATAACTAGCTCATTTGGTAACTGATTGTAGAGTCAACTTAGTCCAGTTGCTGTCTATTCCTCCAACTAGGTGAAATCTTTTTACTAGAAGGCTTTTTCCCCCTCTTACATTATACTGTAAGTTTTTTCCTACTTAAATGAGCCCTTAATATAAATATTGAGAAGCTGACAGAAGACACGAATTGTCTAATGAGTCTTAAAATCCCTTTCCAATCACTTGCTATGTGAAGGGTTGTACCACTGTACTGTGTTGCTACCAACAGGATATGAAGATATAATTTTCCACAAACAGAAACCTTCATGAACAAAACAGTTTCTCAAAGTTCAATTTATTGTAAACATTTATTTATTTATTATTTGAAAAGCAAAGTTACAGAGAGAAAGGGGAGAGAGAGAAAAAGAGGGAGATAAGAGAGAGAAATATCGATCTTTCATCCACTGGTTCTCTCTATAATGACTGCAACAGCCAGAGTTGGGCCAGGCCAAAGCCAGGAACCAGGAGCTTCATCAGGGTCTCATGCATAGGTGCAGGGGCCTAAGTAATTGGGCCAGTCTTCTACTGCCCTTCCCAGGCCATTAGCAGGGAGCTGAATTGGAAGTGGAACAGCTGGAACTCGAACTGGTGCCCATATTGGATGCCGGCATCACAGGTGGTGGATTCACCTGCTACACCATAATGGTGGACCCAAAGTTCAATTATTTGAAGTTAATGTTAATATTTGAAGTCAATTATTTGAAGTTAATGAAGTTAATGTTTGATCTTTGGAAATTATTTTCTAATAAAAGGCAGTTGGCTGGTACAGCTTCCCTGTGAACAGCTGGGCTGTGATGTTTCTTGCCTGAAAGCCAGAAGATCTTAGCACAGCCACAGCTTTGTACTGAATAAGGTTTTAAATCTTCCTCCCTCTTTGTCGTCTACTCAGTGCAAACAATGATGCTAGGCTTTGTCCAGATTGGGCTTGAATGGGAGGAGTCCATTAGAAACATGGCTTGAGTCAGTGTGGAAGGTGGCAGGTGCTCTCCAGCTCCAGGAGCCAGACTGGGGAGACCACTGCCTCCCTTGGCCTCTTGTTTCCTGCAAGGAAGGCAAAAGCTAGCACAGGAGCATAGCAAGAGTCATCCAAACAATTTCTCTACTCACCCACCGAGAACTAACCCCTTTTTCTCTTCCCTTAACCTTGTGAGGAGCTATCCATTGTCTTGTCCACATCATGAGAAATTCCCAGTTGTCCGGGGATAAAAGCCTGGGAGTGAGTGTCCAGGTGCTCTTTTGTCCTCTTACAAGTATAGGACTTGCTGACCACGCCCTTCACAGGCCAGCATAGTGGCCGGTGAGCCTGGGACACCAAAGCCCTGTCTAGGTCCAGGATGTGTGTTCAGAGTTTTATTTATTTATTTATTCTGCCAGAGGTATATATAAGAAATTTTAAGATAATGATAGGAAATTCCTTTGAGGCCAAAGTAGCTATTGAGGGGAAGAGAAAAAATAAATTTAGCATTTGCTGAGCATCAGAGAATTGTAGGCACTTAACACAGGTGTCAAAGTTATGCATTATAACAGCTTATAAATTAGTTATATTTAATTTCAGGACAGTAGAATTCTATAAGCTTAGGCTACTTGCCTATGCTTTAGTTATCTAGCTTTTTCTTGTTGGAGAAGAATACTTTGAGGTCTCTTGCAAAACTAAAATCCAGTGTGGCTGTGTGGCTGTGTTCTTCCTCCTCCCTTGCACTGTGGTTTTTGTGCGGCTCTCCTGCGAGACCTTCTCTTTGTGCCTCTGAGTGCACAGTAATACAAGGCAGTGTCTGCAGGAACCAGAGAGCTGATGTACAGATTTGTTGAATTTGCTGTAACCTTAGAATAAAACTTTTTCTTGGCAAAATCAGCATCTCCTTTTCCAGAGTATCCCCACCCTCTGTAGAGAATAAATTCGGGTGCCTGGTTTGGATATTGTCGAAACCAGTAGAGATCGATGTAGCCTGAAGATGAGGTACCATAATGACAGAACAGGTCTCCAGCCTTCCCTTCTACTCCAAGCACTTGTGTCTCCGTGGGTGTGATCCAGTCTGCTCTCCCATAGCCTGCAACATAAAACACGCCAACAACACTGTTACTTGCTGTCTTCTCCAAGAGGGCAGCTTGGAGTACAGGACAGGGCAGTTACCTGGAAGGACCAGGGCTAGAAGTGAAGTGAAGGTAAACTTGATAGTCATCATTTTTTCTGGACTCTTGATTTAGGACCTTACACTTTCAGTGCATTTCAAATCAATTGCATCTCATACTCAAGTCACTGGGAGGGCTTTTCTGGAAATTTCCTATCATAACTCACATGTCAGAAGTGGGAGGAGCTCAACTTATTTGCATAGAAATTTTTTCAAAGGAACATAAGAAACTCCTGTTGGAGGGAAACTGAGAAACACTCATTCTTTGAAGTAATTTAAATGCCCCACATCTCTCTGGACTTTATTTTACGTTTGTGAACAAAGGCAAGATGGAAAGTAAGTTTCCTTCAATTTGTTTTTAAATTTGATTATTTATAGGACAGTCATTAAAATGGTCTTGCTGTAGCTTTAAAGCATCTGCAGTGGTTTGAGAGGCTGGTAGTATGTAACCTGGTTTCACTGCTGTATTTTTTGGTCATGTACACGTACAGTCATGCATATTCCTCTTTGGAATTGAGCTAAACTGTGTCAGATAATAATCATATAATCCAGTTTCACCTTACTTGGACTTTGGTATCTTAAATTAAGTGCACTATATTTTTCCTGTTTCTAAAATAAGGCTTAGTATTGAGCTGGTAGTCGATATTTTGAAGCATAAAGAATATTATAAAGCAGAAAAAACAATAAACAGCTTAAAGCTCATCACTCAAAGACAGTTAATACCCTTACAAGCGTTTTGGTGTTTAGTCACAGGTTATTGTGAAAGTTACCAGCACACTCCTGACAAAAGGGCTTACTTTCTCTCACTGGGCACGATGGCATGATAATGCAGTTGGTATCATCTGATTCACTCTAACTATCAATTATCTATGCTACCTCCCATAGGAAAGCACAGAGCATCTGGTGAGTGCAATGCTGTAACTCAGGCTGAGTGAGGGCTCGGTGAGCAGCATGGCTGCTTTTTCTAAAGCTTATTTTGGAGGGTGGCAGCAAGTCCCTCATCCGACAGCTGCAGAGCCTCCAGCAGCGTTTGAAACCAGGCTGCAGGTGACAAGGGAGCACTCTGCCTCCACAGCACAGAAGTGGTGGCTGAATCTCCAGGCTGGGTTGCTGCAGAGTGCAGGGCGCCGCGGAGTTCTGTCTTACTTGGTGTGCTCCTTAGCCTTCTTGTCTTCTTCTCCACTCCACTCGAAACGAGTAGAAACAGAAATCGGGAGCTTTCTTGCCCACTGTAGGTTTTGAAAGTTCTTCACTTCATAACTGCATATGAAGTTGTACTGTGTTCCTCGTGGACGACCAGAGATGGAGGACTCTGTAGCACCTTGTTACCGCTGCTCACCCTCTCTTTAAAAGGTAACAAATGAAGTCAGCTCAAGTCTTCACAGAAGTCATTATTCTCCATTGGAACTGTAGGGCTCTCAGATAAGTCAGGATGAGTTCCCTCCTTCCCTTTAGTTGTCTGAGGATCCATCCTCAGGATTTTCCAGTACTTCCTGGCCCTTCATGGAATCTGTACTCACAGCCCCGTACCAGCTGAAGCCAAAAGACCACGAGTGCAGTCCATGGCCACTTCATCTTCCTTTGGGGTGTTTTCCTGGAAAATGTGACTTACAGCTCTAAGCACTTCTGTTTTGAACCAATAAACACACACATACAGATACCCACACAGACACACACACAAATACAGACACACACAGACACATACACATATAGGTACACAGATGGATACACAGACATACAGATAAGCAGACACACACACAGAGATACAGACACACAAAGACACATACACAGAGACACACAGACACGTACACACAGACACACAGACATACAGATACACACACAGACACACACACAGGTACACATACACACAGACACATACACAGAGACACACAGACATGTACACACAGACACACACACACAGGTACACATACACATATACACACTGTGAAAAGGAAATAACAATTTAGCTGTTCCAACAACCAGAAAAGAAAGCTCATTTGGTTCTAATTCAAGTTCAGATTCTTCCCACTCTGTCACTCACCAAGTCATTCAAAACCAAACACTGCCATCTTGTGTGCTGATGAAGAATAGATAAAAATTTGGATCCAAATGTTTACCAATGATGGTAGATGCTTCTAAAATTGTCTCACAGTTAAAAGACAAACAAACCAAGTCAACAATAGCTCTATGAACCCATGCTCCTTGGACACTGCAGGAAGTTTGGAAAATTCGTGGGAGCACCAAGAATAAAACGCGGTCACCCCCAGCCTTTACCCCTACACCCATTATGCCTTCATCCAGAGCTCTTTTTCTGTTAGCTTTTTGTTTATAATAAACATAATCACATATTTGTTTAAAAATACAAGCATACTCCAAAATGTTCATGAGAAATAGATTTTTAACAATTTGATTTTGGTGCAAAAATTTTAAAATCCATGCAATGTTTTTTCCTCCATTATGCCATTACTGTGAATATTAAAAAAGCATTTGTTATAGAGACAAATATAAACACACACACACACACACACACACACAGAGCACTTTCATCTGTTGATTTACTCCTCAAATGCCTGCAATGGACAGGGGCTAGGGCGAAGCTAAAGCTAAGAGCTGAGAACTTCCACCAGGTCACCCATGTGGGTGACGGGAGTTTAGTTAATTAGGTCAACACTTGCTGCCTCATAGAATCTGCAGTAGTAGGAAGTTGGAATCAGAAGTCACAGCTGGGCCTCAAACACAGGTATTCTATATGGGAACCAGATATCTTAATTGATGTCTTAGCCATTCAACAGAACCATTGCTCTTTTCCCATGATCTTTTGAAGACTATTCATATGCATGAATTTCAAAACTCTTTGCCCCAAAATAAACATCTTTTTTTCTTAAAGATTTATTTATTTATTTGAAAGAGTTACACAGAGAAAGAAGGAGAGGCTGAGAGAGAGGGCTTCCATCCGCTGGTTCACTCCCCAATTAGCCGCAGTGGCTGAAGCTGTGCTGATCTGAAGCCAGGAGCCAGGATGCTCTTCTGGGTCTCCCATGTGGGTGCAGGGGCCCAGAGACTTGGGCCATCTTCTGCTTTCCCAGGCCATAGCAGAGAGCTGGATTGGAAGTGGAGCAGCCAGGACTCAAACTGTCACCCATATGGGAGGCCGGCACTGCAGGCGGTGGCTTTACCCACTATGCCACAGCGCTGACCCCTAAACTTATCTTTTTAAAAGAAAGGATTAACTTATTTGCTTGAAAAGCAGAGTTAGAGAGAGAGAAGGAGAGATCTTCCATCAGCTGGTTCACTCATCAAATGGCTGCAGTAGCTGGGCTGGGCCAGGATCTCCTACATGGGTAGCAGGGGCCATAACACTTAGGCTATCTTTCACTGCTATCCCAGGCTATTAACAGGGAGCTGGATCAGAAGTAGATTAGCTAGGAAACATGGGAGCTCATATGGGATGCCGGTGTCACAGGTGGCAGCTTTACCCACTACGCCACAATACCAGCCCCTAAACTAATCTTTTTTTTTTTTTAAAGATTTATTTGGTTATTTATTTGAGATAGAGAGAAGTAGAGACAGAGAGAAAGGTCTTCCATCTGCTGGTTCACTCCCCAAATGGCCACAATGGCCTGAGCTGAGCTGATCCAAAGCCAGGAGCCAAGAGCTTCTTCCAGGTCTCCCACACAGGTGCAGGGGCTCAAGGACTTGGGTCATCTTCTACTGCTTTCCTAGACTGTAGCAAAGGCTGGATTGGAACATTAGCTCCCAGGCACGTTAGCAGAGAGCTGGAGCAGAAGTGGAGCAGCCAGGACTCAAACCGACACCCATATGGGACGCTGGTGCTGCAGGTAGGGTCCTTAACCAACTACACCACAGCGCTGGCCCCACCATGTTTTCTTTAGTTCTAGGAAAGATGGGATATTTGTGATCCCTGTTTATTAAAATAATCCCCTTTAATCCCCCATAACGTGCTGAATAAGTACAAAATGAAATAAAATGGCTGGGTTTTCTTTTTTTTTTTTTTTTTTTTGACAGGCAGAGTGGACAGTGAGAGAGAGAGACAGAGAGAAAGGTCTTCCTTTGCCGTTGGTTCACCCTCCAATGGCCGCCGCGGCCGGCGCACTGCACCGGCACACCGCGCTGATCCGATGGCAGGAGCCAGGAGCCAGGTGCTTTTCCTGGTCTCCCATGGGGTGCAGGGCCCAAGCACCTGGGCCATCCTCCACTGCACTCCCTGGCCACAGCAGAGAGCTGGCCTGGAAGAGGGGCAACCGGGACAGAATCCGGCACCCCGACTGGGACTAGAACCCGGTGTGCTGGCACCGCAAGGTGGAGGATTAGCCTAGTGAGCCGCGGCGCCGGCCAATGGCTGGGTTTTCACATCAAGAGATGTAACATACTCATATTGGGTTATGAATTGTAAAGAAATTTTTTATTTTCAAGGAAAACGAAGTTTTATTATACATTATTCTGTATCTTATTTTTCAACTTCAATGAGATATCTTAAATGTATTATCATATCATTAGGTGCACAGTAACTTCATTTTTAAAATGGTTGAATAATAATCTGTAGTATAAATGTACCATTATTTAGCTATTTTTTATCATTGAATACACAGGCTATTTCTAGTTTTTCTGCTCAGTGTAATGTTTGTGGGGCATGTATTCATGTTTAAGTTTTATCATTTACACATTTTCATGAGCTTTGTGAGGATCCCACTCGCATGCATGGATTTCAGTTCTTTTGTACCAAAATTATCTTTTAATTGCGTTTTCTATGAACCTTTTGAACTATCCTTGTATTTCTTTCTGTAATGTAGATCATAGTGTGTCTTTACCTTGCTCTCACTGGAATTTTCAGAGGTAGTTCAAAGAGCTACTCTTCAACTCATTAATCGAACCAATTATTTTTTTTTCTATTTTTTGATTATTTTCCACCTGTAACTTTATTAACTAATTTCAAAGAAATTTTATTTTATAATTTCATCCCAGCTTCTAAGCCACTGTATTAATTTTCTTTATTTTAATACATATCATGACTTTTCCACCACAATCCATTTTTCCATAGTTATAGACATGGCCGCAGCTACTGACTGCAATTGCAATTAGATGATGACTATAAAGAAAACTGTCTTTCAGTTGTGATTGTGCCACTTGTGGTGCAGGATCTTTAAGGCAAACCTACTCCACACAACTCTTCTTAACTGGGACCTGTCATGGTGGTGGCCAAATCATGACCCAGGGTATGATGGCAAGTCTCTGAGAAATAATGGAGTCCTCAAATGAAAATAACTCAGTCTGTCAAAGATAATGCCGGGAAGAACCATCTGCTGATTTGGATTAAATCCAAACATTTTAAAAATGTCTCATGCGTAATAGAAAAAAATGTTTTCTGGTTGTTGGATATAGTATTTGACATCTTGCTAACATGTGTATCGTGAGATATAATGTGAAAATCTGGATATAACTCATTTTGTTTATCTTATCAGTGGGTGAACATTTGGATTGCTTTGACTTTTTGAATATTAGGAATCATGCTGCTATGAATATTCATATACAAAAATTTGCAAGAACATGTTTTCAGTTATTTTTACTTGATACGTGGGAGTGAAATATTAAACCATTCAAGGAATTGACACATGTTTTCTGAAGTGGCTGCCCCATTTTACATTCATACTGGTGATGAATGGGAATTCTGATTTCCCCACATTCTCATCAACAGTTACTATTTTCTGTTTTTCTTGTTTTCTTCCTTCTTCTTTTGGAAATTATCCTAGCAGGTGTGTTGTGGTATTTCATTTGTGTGTGTGTGTGTGTGTGTGTGTTTGATTGAAGATTTATTTATTTGAAAGGCAGAGACAGAAAGAGAGAGAGAGGTCTTCCATCACTGGTTCACTCACCAAATGGCCACAATGGCAGAAGCTGGGCTGATGCAAAGACAGGAGCCAGGAGCTTCCTCCAGGTCTCCCACGTGGGTGCAGGGGCCCAAGCGTTTGAGCCATCTTCCACTGCTTTCCCAGGCCACAGCAGGGAGCTGGATTGGAAGTGGAGCAGCCCAGTCTCAAACCAGTGCTCAATTAAACCAGAGCTTAATTCGCTCTGCCACAGTGCCGGCCCTCTCATTGGGGTTTTGATTGGTATTTCCCTAATAAAGAACGATTTTGAGGATCTCTGCATGTGCTTTTTGGCCATTTGTTCACACTCTTCAGAGCAATGACTATTCAAATCCTTTTACCCTTCTTACATTGGTATTTAAAAAATTTTTAAATTGTAAGATTTCAACAATACATTCCTTTTTTTTAAAAAAAATTCATTTATTTGAAAGGTAGAGTTACAGAGAGGCAAGGGCAGAGAGAGAGAGAGAGAGAGGTGTTCCATCTGATGATTCACTCCCCAGATGGCCACAATGGCTGGAGCTGCACTGATCTGAAGCCAGGAGCCAGGAACTTCTTCTGGGTCTCCCAAGTGGGTGCGGGGGCCCAAGGACTTGGGCCATCTTCTACTGCTTTCCCAGGCCATCCAGCTTGGAAGTGGAGCAGCTGGGGCTCAAACCAACACCCATATAGGATGCCAGTACTGCAGGGGGTGACTTTACCTGCAACACCACAGCACTGTCTCCAACAATACATTCTTGATCCTTAGACACACTTTACAATTATACTCTTTCATTATATTTAATTTTAAATGTTTTTATTTTTAAAAAATTTTCACAGACTTAAAAATTTTGCATATTTGTGGGGTACTATGTGATACTTCAATACATGTATGTATTGTGTGGTGTCCAATCAGGGTAAATATACCTGTCTCTTTAAACAGCTAAGACATCTTCACGGTAAAACAACCTTCCATTCTAGTGAGTTGTCTTTTCATTTTCTTTTGTGTGCTATGAGACACAAAACTTTTAAAATTTGATTAAGCTCTATCTGGATTACTTTGTTGTAAGACTTAGCCTTTTAAAAATTTTGGATTAACATATAATATATGTACACTTTCATGGGGTACAATGAAATATTTCAGCACATGTTTATAGCATGTATTTACTGGGCAAACAAGGTAATTAGCATTTCTATTTTCTTATTACTTCTTTTTCAAAAAATCATTTTATTTATTATTTTGAAAGCCAGAGTTACAGAGAGAGAAGGAGAGACAGAGAGAGATCTTTTATCTGCTGGTTCACTTCCCAGATGGTCACAATGGCCAGTGCTGGGCTAGGCCGAAGCCAGGAGCCAGAAATTTTATCCAGGTCTCCCATGTGGGCAGCAGCAGCCTAAATACTTGGGTCACCTTCTACTGCTTTTCCCAGGCCACTAGCAGGGAGCTGGACTGAAAGTAGAGCAGCGGGGACGCGAGTGCACCCATATCTGATGCTGGTGTTGCAGGCAGCGGCTTTATCCACTATGCCACAACGCTGGCCTGAATTTCTTTATTATTTCTTAAGGTTTGGAGCCTTCTTTTCTACTTTATCACAAAATATATAAAGTGCTATTTTCCCAAAACCATTGCATAGTCCAAAGTCACCACTATTCACACCTGTGTTTTCTTCTAAGCTTCCATCTGTTCAGCTGGTACGTTATGTCTCTGATCTAGTTGAGTGAACTTTTGTGTCTTTGTGAGGCTGAGATCCAATTTTGTTAGCCAATAGTTGCAGCACAATTTTTTAAAGAATTATTTATTTATTTATTTGAGAGGCAGAGTTACAGACAGAGAGAGGGAGAGACGGAGAGGGAGGTCTTCCATCTGCTGGTTCATTCCCTAAATGGCCACAACAGCTAGAGCTGGGCCATTCTGAAGCCAGGAGCCAGGAGCTTTGGCCATCTTCTGCTGCTTTCCCAGGCCATTAGCAGAGAGTTGGATCGGAAATGGAGCAGCTGGGACATGAACCGGAGCCCATATGGGATGCCGGTACTGCAGGTAGTGGCTTAACCTACTACGCCCCAGCGTAATTTTTTGAGATGATTATTCTTTTCCACTTACTGGTGTTGGCCCCTTGTTGTAAGTCAGCTGGTAATAGATGTATGGGCTTGTTCCTGAATTCACAGTTATAGTCCATAGACAGCTATACATCTTTAAGACAGACATGTTAAAATTATTCTACTGTGATTCTGTACTCATCCATTCTCCTTACAGCTTGGCAAAAATAAATCAGTAAATATATATGTTAAACATAAACAAATAACTATTATAATATTAAAAACCACGTTTGGAAGACAAGTCCTTGAATATGTGAGCGTTTGCAGTAATAAAATGGCAGGCTATGTGGGTGGCAGGCAGTGTCCCATTTCATTACAAAGTAGCAGGAGCTGGAGGCAGCAGGGTGACTGGAGGCCCAGCCCTGGGTTTGAGTCCAGGCTGCAGGTGCTGGGGGAACACTGTGCCACTCCAGCACAGAAGTAGGTGCCTGCATCTTCAGGCTTGGAGGCTGAGATAGTCAGATAACTCTGCTTCCTTGTTTCGCTAAACTGTGCCTTCAGTTTCCCACTCCCGGTCACTTCACCACTCTTGTATAAGAGTATCAAGAGCACAAGGCCTTTGCCAGGGTCCTGCTTGTACCACAGAAGGGTGTTAAATGTGCTGGAGGAGTTGCAGTTCAGAGAGATCTCCTCTCCTTCCTGGATGGACACAGCCGGAGGACTCTGATCCAGCTGCTGAGCACGCACCCCTGGTAAGAGAGACAAAAGGAGGCAATGAGAGGCTGTAGATCACCTTCCTCCCATCAGTGACGGATGCCCCGCATTTCCAAGCTTCCCAACCCCGCCCCTGTGCCTTTCCCCTTCCTCCCTCCTTCTCTGGCTTTTCTCCCTCTGTTGCCCTCTTTTCCTAGCCCTGGATAAAGGCCCACCTCCTGGCCTCACAGATTTTCCAGCCCTTTAGAATTCTCTGTGGAAGAATCAGGAATCCCCAAGACTCACATGTCAGCTGCATACATAGGGTTAGTAATAAACTTTCCAGGAGTATCTCCATCAGCAAATAAGTATTCCCCAAATGATTTCCTTTTGCTTCAAGACACTCCTCTAGGCTTACAGTAGCACTCTGCCGACCTGCCGACCCTCGTGTTTTGAGTATCACCCAATCAGATGTCTCACCAGATGTTTCTCCAGCATTTTGAACTAACCTTGCAGGTTGGCTATGAATGGAAACAGCACCCACCTGTGGCTAGATACTACGTTGTTGTCTTTTTTTTTTTTTTTTAGTGACTCACGACCAAAGAAACCAAAGAAACCAAAGAGCATTTGAAGCTAGGCTTCCAGAGGAAAGGCATGCGGTTTACTTATGCATGTGGGCTTGACTAGACTCAGGTCTCAACAGTCAAGCCCCGATCCTTTGTCTTTCCCTACTTTTATGCACTAAATTCAGCAAGGCAGCAACGAGGCACAAGGTAAGACAGTTTTACAATACAGGAATGAGTAAATTATAACTTAAAGGCAATTGCAGGAGGCACACAACTATCTTGTCTTAGGTGTGTGACTAGGCCTTTATGGCAGGTGGGGAACGGGTTTCTTAAGTCAGTATGGGTTTGCTCAGATCCAGCTGGCCCTGTGGTAACAAGCAGGAGGGATCTGCAGCATTCCCTGGAACTGGCCCCTTGAATGTCCAGCAGGAGAGGGTCTGTAGCATTTTCATGCCCTTTGAATAATCTTCCCGTTTCTCCCATTCATCTGGAGAATGCACTTATTGAGTACCCAGCAAATGCTGGGGACGTACAGACAGGAGCAAGACAGAGAGAACTCTGTCCCGGAGGTTCGATACTGGCCAGACTTAAAATTAAGTGTGCTGGATGGAAGGTATGTTTTTTTTCTCTTTTCCTTTCTGAAAACTTAGAGTAAAAGTTTCAGCAAAAGTTATAAAGATCCAAGGACATAAAGAACAGGCAAGAGATGATAGCATGTGTCATGTTTTGGGAAGTGGGAGCGCACGGACAAGTTGAAGCTGGCTTAGCTGACTGCAGAAAGTTGAATCCTAACGTCCTACAGAGGGAAATATCAAGAAAGACTTAGGTCCCTTAGTAGTGTCAACAATTAGAGTGCCTGATACTGAAATCGGAGAAGACCCCCTAAAATATACACTGAAATGTGGCCCCTTAAAGTTCCCTAGAAATGCTATCCCGGGTGCCACATGTACTACCGGAATTTGGGGTGCCTTACGATTTCACCACGGGCTTATTACTAAGTCCCCGATATTAATAAGCCCAAGAGGGTGCTTGCCTAACATTTAAAGAAGAATTCTAAATACCGGCACAGATAAACGAGGCAGCATGGTATGTTTTAAGCTTTTATTTAGTGAGAAAGATGCATAGGAGAGTGAGAGCTTTATTTAAGAGAGAGAGGTAAATAGGGGTTCATACCAAGCACCAGGAACCAGATACATGGATGAGCATCTAGGCCAGGAAGCCTAGAGCACATGGCCTGAAGGCCATATGCCCTGGAGGCATGAGGCTACAGCAAGCCCCTTCCTAGCAAGAGGCCAGGAAAAAAAAGCAGGCCGGGCTACACCGTGTCCCGGCTTTTAGCCCACTTCCAAAGGGGAGTGGTTAATTAACCTGATTGGCTGGTGGGCACCTACGTGTGGCCAGGTAGGGGAATGAGGCCACACAGGGGAGTGGCAAAAGGCATCAGGTAGGGGCATGAGGTCACACAGGGGCGTGGCGAAGGCGTGGTCTTCCAGTTCACAAATCTGATCAATTTTAACCTGTATGCCTGCCTACTTCAATACCTCAGATTGGAGTGAAGGGTGCGGGTAAGGAATCCTGAACAAAATGTATAAACTGCAGTTTTAGGAGGTACAGTAAATACTCTCAGATCTCCCATCTTGATCTGGAAAAGTCTGATGTCCAGTTCTCCCCACTGCTTTCATGGAAAAGTCTATTTTTCTAATTGAAAATTGAAAATTTCTAATTGAACAAAGGACACAAGACTCCTGATATCAGGCTTACTTGATAGTGATGTGAGGCAAATATTTAAAAACAGGAACTGGAGCTCATCTTCTGTTCAAATCCCAGGTTGGTTTTTTTTTTTTTTTTTTTTTTTTTTTTTTTTGTATCCTACTGAATATGAACTGCACTCCAGGGTCACTAAGCATTTCAAAAGACCAGCCCTTGACATGAAAGGCAGAGGAAAACAAAGGGAGGGAAAGGCCCTGAAAGGTTACCCTTGGTTATCAACAGCGCAGTGGGGCAAGCATTCTGGCTGCTCTTGGAGAAGCAAACAAAGCTGAATAATATGAAATTTTTATTTTTACAGAATGTAATTTTAAAAGGACAGTTTGGGTTTTTCAGAATAAAATTGATGTGACCACTCAAATGCCTGGGCTCTGGGCTACGTGCCTGAGTCATACCCCATCGTTTCAGCCTGCCATAGGTAGATGAGCTCCCTCTGTCTACTGTCCGGGGAGGGGTTGGTTTGTGGACCACTGTGCTCCTTACACATAGGAGAGCAGGAGAATTTTATTTGTGTTAGCCTGACTGTCTTTCTCTCCTTCCAGCTGCATCGCTATTTATTTCTCGATTGTCTAGGTTTGTCCAAGATTCACTTCCATTTGTTTGCTTACCTTGGTTTTCACCTCTATTTCTGTTGTGGTGTTGTATGGGGGACAAATTTCTTAATATGAACTACTGTCCCCTACTAAGTAAACATATGCAGGCCCTTCTGTTTCATTTTTCTTTCTATTTTCATGAGTGTAATATTTTACTGGAGAGATGTATTATTTGAAAACAATCAGAATAAGCAAAAAATGAAAACATCATGCAGTTAAAAGGAAATTTTAATTTATTGGCCACTTTCTTAATGGAAGGTAAGAAGTGCAGAGATGACAAAGTTGTAAGTGCTCATCTATTGCTAAAGAGAGGATGAAATGCTAACCTGTATCATTGGAATCTTAGTTACCACTCAAATACAAGTTCTTCTACTCCCAGATCAAATGACCTTGGGTGTGTGACTGAGTCTCTCTGAACTCAGGATATCAGAGAAGTGAGTAATGTCTCTCTCCCAGTGTGGTGAAGAGTGTGTGAAATAAACAGTACACACTACCCACTACATAGTACGTGGTAATAGGATCAGGTGCATCTTGCTATGATCTTCCTAGCACGAATGGCTCCTGGTGTGAAACGTAAAGCCTGGATCAAGGTGCAACTATATTAAGTTAGGCCTCCATCTTGAAACTTGGGCCTGACCAGGCCCTGAACCCTGAGCCAGAAGCTCCTAAAAGTAAATGAATGAACTCCCCTTGTGATAAACTCTCCTAGCAATGACCTTGTCTAAATATGATTAGAGTCAGTGAACTCAAAAGGCTTCCATAGCCTTGGCAACTCATGACAAGAGCCTAGGGTGATTACTGATGCCATAAACAAGAGTGTCAATTTGTTAAGTCAACAACAGGAGTCACTGTGCACTTACTCCTCATGTAGGATCTCTGTCCTTAATGTGCTGTACATTGTGATTTAATGCTATAACTAGTACTCAAACAGTATTTTTCACTTTGTGTTTCTATGTGGGTGCAAACTGTTGAAACCTTTATTTAATATATGCTAAACTGATCTTCTGTATATAAAGAGAATTGAAAATGAATCTTGATGTGAATGGAAGGGGGGAGGGAGAGGGAAAGGGGAGGGTTGCAGGTGGGAGGGAAGTTATGGGGGGGGGAGCCATTATAATCCATAAGCTGTACTTTGGAAATTTATATTCATTAAATAAAAGTTAAAAAAAAAACTCTCCTAGCAACAGCCGATTAACAGATAACAGAGAAATACCTAGAGTTCCTGGTGTCTTCTCAGGGCAGATCAGGTGACTGATAGCTTCCTGAGACCCTGCAGTTCGGCACGTACACCCCAGCAGTCGGACCCTATGCTTCAGCCAATCAATTCAAAAGGCATCAACCCCAGAGCCATCCAACCACCTTTACTAGGTGCGTTCCCACCACTGGATGCACTAATCAGTTCTAAGAGATGTCTTTGAGTTTCCCGCGGGATGAGATGATTTGCTAAATGGTACCATGATGTATAGCATGTCTCTGAAAACCCTATAAAAACCCTGTTAACTGAAGGGTCGGGGCCCTCAATTCAGACCCGCTGCATCGGTGTTGATTGAGAGTCCAGGCCCGGACCTGCAATAAAACTCTCCTGTGTTTTACAGCGGTATCGGCTCCTTGGTGGTCTTTGGGGACAACTGAACTGGGCATAACACTGGCTTTTTCTGTTCTGTTCTGTCCTAATCATGTTATATAAAGAAAGGAACCAAAAGATTGCCACCAACTTGCCCCACGATCCCACTCACATAACCTTGGAGCCTCCATTTCTATAATAAAATGATGAAACCAGTATCTGCCATTCTGTTATCTTTTACTTTATTAAATGTAAATGCCCATGGTTCTTTAACTGTGGTGTATTATACACATTTATTGCAACGAATGCTTTGTAAATGGCATCTATAGTAGATGCTGTATACTAATCTGTAGAGTGTCAAGCAATCAAAACTTCATTCTTTTTACTTTTTGGATTATGTTATCTTTCTGAAAAATTTAAGTAAAAACATAAGTGGCAGAGTTAGACAGTGAGAGAGAGAGACAGAGAGAAAGGTCTTCCTTTTCCATTGGTTCACCCCTCAAATGGCTGCTACGGCTGGTGCGCTGCGCCGATCTGAAGCCAGGAGCCAGGTGCTTCCTCCTGGTCTCCCATGCGGGTGCAGGGCCCAAGGACTTGGGCCATCCTCCACTGCCTGGGCCACAGCAGAGAGCTGGACTGGAAGAGGAGCAACTGGGACAGAATCTGGTGCCCCGACTGGGACTAGAACCCGGGGTGTCAGCGCCACAGGCGGAGGATTAGCCAAGTGAGCCGTGGCGCCAGCCAAAATATGTTTTAAAAAGTTCATACTGCGATGCCTGCACCTCTGCTGACGAGAACCGACCCACACGCTGTCATATGGCCACGCCCTGGATTCCAAGTGTGGGAAACAGCATTCACAACGAAGCGTCTTTCCTGTCCTGCTGTCACAGTATCCGAGAATATGCCATTTGAGGAGATTTCCTTCGAAGCTTCTTCTCTAACATCTTTTCCAGTATAGCCAGGGAGAGCACCTACAGCGTTACCCAGAGATGTACGTTAGCCTGCAAACCACTTCATTTTAGACGCTGAGTTGAGTGATAGATATGTAATCAGTGGACCAAAAGAAGATTTTGGAAAGCAATATAGAGAATAGGAAAACCTCAGGCACTGGATGGGCTAGGGGAGCACTGGGCAGTCGTAGAGCACTGCTGGAGTTAGGTGAAAAGCAGGAGTTTGAGAGCAGGAGGAGACGAAGCTTGCAGAGGTGTGGAGAACCCAAGACAGCGTTTGTGTGGTCCAGTGCTGCTCTAAGGAACTCTGGGTTCAAATCTATTATCAAGAACAGTAAGATGAAATGAGTTTTTTTTTTAAATTTGTTTTTATTTATTTGAAAGAGTTTACAGAGGGAGGTAGAGACACAGAGAGAGGTCTTCCATCTGCTGGTTCCTTCCCCAAATGTCTGCAATGGCTAGAGCTAAGCCAATCTGGAGCCAGGAGCTTCTTCTGGGTCTCCCACATAGGTTTAGGGGCCCACGTGCTTGGACCATGCTCCCCTGCTTTCTTAGGCATTAGCAGGGAGCTGGATCAGAAGTGGAGCATCTGGGACTCGAGTTAGTGCCCATAAGGGATGCAGGTGCTGCAGACCGGGACTTCAACCTGCTGCGCCACAGCACCGGCCCCTGAAATGAGGTTTAAAAAAGGGCGAGCTCCTCCACCAGGACTGTTGAATATGGTTTATTTCTCTCTGAAGCCACAAGTGAGGTGTGGGGCACCTAGGAGTGGTTGCAGCCTGTGCGCAGTGAGAACAGAGGAGGTCACTGAGAGTGGAAAACCATCCGTCCCTTCCGTTGTGCTCACCCACAGGGAGTCTCACAGCCGCCTGAGGCACAGACTGGATTGTCCAGTACAATCAAGAGGAGCTAAAACATCCTTTGACATCTCAGATCATGATCAGGCACAAGGCAGTCCTCCTAGGCTTTTTCTTGCTGCTCACCTAGTAGGGAAGAGCGTCACCTTTCTCACTCCCACTACTGTCTTTTTGAGGATAACCCAAGCAAGGCATAGGAATTTTCCTAAGAAATCTCTTTTCATTTGCATGGGATTTCTCTGTTCCATATGCCTTACCTCAATTAAAAGAACCTGTTTGGTTGTGTTCCAGTACCAGAGCCTCTCTGAGCCAGGTCCATCACTACCAAATGGAGACAGTAATGATGTCCCAGCCAGTCTCACCGTGTTGTTCTGGACAGATGATTAGTTATAAGAATAAACTGCAGGCCGGCGCCACAGCTCACTAGGCTAATCCTCCACCTGTGGCGCCAGCACCCCAAGTTCTAGTCCCGGTTGGGGCGCCAGATTCTTTCCCAGTTGTTCCTCTTCCAGTCCAGCTCTCTGCTGTGGCCAGGGAGTGCAGTGGAGGATGGCCCAAGTGCTTGGGCCCTGCACCCGCATGGGAGACCAGGAGAAGCACCTGGCTCCTGGCTTCGGATCAGTGTGGTGGGTCGGGGTGAACCAATGGAAAAGGAAGACCTTTCTCTCCATCTCTCTCTCTCTCACTGTCCACCCTGCCTGTCAAAAAAAAAAAAAAAAAAAAAAAAAAAAGAATAAACTGCCATGCCCCAAGAGACTGGTAAATCACTGTTACTGGGAGAGCGACACTGTTAAGTTTACTGCAGTGTCTTAGGCAGGCCTAAATAAATAGGTCATATGACAAGCAACTTACCTGCTCCTTCTGTTTCTACTCCTTTCAAAACCAATTTTCTGTTCAAAGACAAGCATTCACTCTCTCCTGTGATTCTGCCTTAGAATGTCCAACAAAACGCGTGAAGCTGAGCCTCAGATATTGGCTTGTACTCTGCGCTGCAGAAATTTCCCTAAGAGATGAGCTGTCAGCATGACATTTTTTTTAACATGCAATGAGAAGTTATCAGTTCTGTCTGTCTCCTTAGAAGTAGCCCAAGAGGAAGAGGCTGGCAGTTTATTCTTATAACTACTCATTTGAGGTTTGCAAATTTTATTGTTCCTAGGATCCTATTGAAAACTATACCTCTATATTATTTCTCAATTAGAAAAATTAGGTTTTAGGCTAAAATGCAAATAAGTGCACACCTGCACACTGTGTTTCTGGAGTTTTGTATGTGTATGTGTAGCCATAAGTCAAGAGATTCCATTTTTTTCTTCCCACATTTGACTTAAACGCGATGGATAAACAATGCTTGTTTAAGAATTTCAGGGACTGGCCGGCGCTGTGGCTCACTAGGCTAATCCTCCGCCTTGCGGCGCCGGCACACCGGGTTCTAGTCCCGGTTGGGGCGCCGGATTCTGTCCCGGTTGCCCCTCTTCCAGGCCAGCTCTCTGCTGTGGCCAGGGAGTGCAGTGGAGGATGGCCCAGGTGCTTGGGCCCTGCACCCCATGGGAGACCAGGAGAAGCACCTGGCTCCTGGCTCCTGCCATCGGATCAGCGCAGTGCGCCGGCCACAGTGCGCCGGCCGCGGCGGCCATTGGAGGGTGAATCAACGGCAAAGGAAGACCTTTCTCTCTGTCTCTCTCTCTCACTGTCCATTCTGCCTGTTAAAAAAAAAAAAAAAAAACGAATTTCAGGGACTGACCTCAGAAAAGTTGGCTGAAACTACAGAGCCTTAGATAAGGACAACATTTCTCAGAACTGACCCGGAATCCACATACTCATCCTCGAGGAACCCTCTCTTAACCCCACCTCCCTTCTCCTTTCCAAGGGCCCTCCTACTACCTTGAGGATTTTTTCCCCCCAAAGATTTATTTATTTGTTTGAAAGGCAGAGTTACAGAGAGAGAGATAAAGAGAGAGAGAGGGAGGGATAGAGAGAGGGAGAGAGAGAGAGATGGAGAGAGAGAGAGGTCTTCCATCCACTGATTAACTCCCCAGATGACCCCAACAGCTGGAGCTGTGCTGATCTGAAGCCAGGAGCCAGGAGCTTCTCCCTGGTCTCCCACACAGGTGCAGGGACCCAAGCACTTGGACCATCTTCTACTGCTTTCCCAGGCCACAGCAGAGAGCTGGATTGGAAATGGAGCAGTCAGGACTCGAACAGGTGCCCATATGGGATGCCAGCGCTGAAGGCGGTGGCTTTACCCGCTACGCCACAGTGCCACCCCTTACCTTGAGGATTTAAGGTGGTCTCTGTGACAAATATCTACCATCTTCTCAGGTTGCCAGCTTCTTAAATTAACCCGATTTCTTACCTCTTGAGTATTGGCTTTCGAATGGTGAGCAGTCAAGCCTGTGTTCACACATGCACACAACACATATTTACATATACACATATACACACATACATCACATGCATACACATATAGATAGGTTTCATTTCACTCACACAGCTCATAGGAATAGGAGTTTATTTTCATGTTATTTAAAATTTAAAAATACTGATAATAGTGTTAACCATGATTTAAGAGAATAGATGGTTTTCCTTACTGTGTTGTCAGAGCCATTTTGGAATGCAACTTTTCAGTGTCTACAAAAATATAAAATAAACATTTCTTTTGTCTCAGCAATTTCACTTGTAGGAATTTATATGTATACATGAGAGTACTCCAAAAAGCTTACAGGAAAATGAAACTAAAAAGCTTATTTTGGTTGGAAAAAGTGGAAATGAAGAGGGTCTTCAAAAAGTTCATAGAAATAAAAGTTGATAGGAAATTCATATTTTGAAAAAACTGTGCATGAATTTCAAAATTGCTGCAGCAAAATAAACTTTTAATTTCCTTTCCACAAACTTTTTAAAGTCCCTCTGTGTGTATGAATTTCTTTATGACAATTAAGAGAAATAGAAATATATATAAAATAAAAGAAGTTCTTGACAAAAAAAAAGAAATAGAAATATATAAATATTATTAATAGGTGAGCAAGCTAAATTATTATTCAACCATATTATGAAGTTATTTACATGTGTCAAAAGGACCAAAATACATACATATTTGTATAAGCACACCTCAAACATTTAAAAAATAAAAACAAGTTGCAAAAAAGTAAACATGATATGACCAATTTACATATTAAATTTGAGTAAATATTTCTACAAGTATTCACGTCAGTGAAAAAGAATGACTACCAGGACACTGTATGCTGTAAAAATGAGTTCTCATGGGAGTTGAAGAGGAAATGGGATGGAGGTGAGGACAGTCAATTTGGCTTTCAAGCTTTGCTGCACCTGCGTTTGTAATGGTTTAACTCTTTAGCAATGAAAAGACTTCTGTATTTTTGTGTAATAAAAGTATTTCGGCCGGCGCCATGGCTCAATAGGTTAATCCTCCGCCTTGCGGCGCCGGCACACCGGGTTCTAGTCCCGGTAGGGGCACCGGATTCTGTCCCGGTTGCCCCTCTTTCAGGCCAGCCCTCTGCTGTGGCCAGGGAGTGCAGTGGAGGATGGCCCAAGTCCTTGGGCCCTGCACCCCATGGGAGACCAGGATAAGTACCTGGCTCCTGCCATCGGATCAGTGCGGTGTGCCGGCCGCAGCGCGCCAGATGCGTCGGCCATTGGAGGGTGAACTAATGGCAAAAGGAAGACCTTTCTCTCTGTCTCTCTCTCTCATTGTCCACTCTGCCTGTCAAAAAAAAAAAAAAGTATTTCAACAAAGATTAAACAACGAAATTAATATCCATGTATTTGTTCCTTTTTTTTCTTCCTTTCAAAAATGACCTGTATCTTAAGGGGTGTGCTAAAAGTGAGCAACAAAGAATATTTCAAATTCTTCTTGAGGGCCAATTTTGAAATTCATTTCCCTTTTCAAGAGGTTGGAAAGATTAATAGGAGGTAATATTTAGAGTCTGGGCACTTCCTGGGGTCCAAAGAAGAAAGCCCATGGGGCAACCAAATTGTTGTTCTCACTTTTTTTTTTTTTTTAAACTGAGACCTACACAGAAAGCAAGATTTGCATGAAAGAAAGAGCCATGGCAAATTCCCATTTCCTTCTTCATTTTTTCAAGATTGTAATTGTGATTCTTTTCTTTTCTTTTAGTTTTCTTTATAATCACAAGCTTAACCCTCAACTAAATAAATAATTCAATAAGTAGTAAATAGAAAAACCACAGTTTCTCAAGAGTATAGAAAAGGGCTGTAAACAATAATCAAAACTCAAAATGCCAATTTCACTCGTGTATGTTACTTTTTTTGTATTCTGTGTGTTAGTAATTGTGATTCTTAGTCTCTTCGTAAGACTAATGTCAGTTCAGGCCTTTCAATAATGTTAGCCCTACTTCCTCAATATCTTTATTCCTTTAGTTTTACCCTCCTTGATTTTTTCACTATCTTCTCCTTACCTCTTTTTCTTTTTTTTCTTTACTTTTCCTATTCTTCTGTTGAGCCTCAGCTCATTCTTACGCAGTAAGCTCTTTAGATGGTGAGATATTGTGCAGCTGCAGCCCCATCTGCCCCAGTGTGTGTCTCTCACGATGCAGTAGTACACGGCAGCATCTCTCAGCGTAATGTGGGGCAGGATCAAGGTACTGAACTTTCTGTCTGCTGCGATGGTCAGAGAGGCCCCTCCATTGGTCACATTGTTTTTAACACCATAAATCACATACTCTGGACCCTGAAGCGGAATCTGTCGATACCAATATATGTACTCACTTCCACTGATTGTGGAGTGGTTACACGGCAGGTGTACAGGGTCTCCCTCAGTAGTCTCCATTGAAGTTGGCTGTGTGGTCTTAGCATCAGCCATAATACCTAAAGGGTCAAGAAAGAAAAGATCAGTTCAGGATTGTCAAATTCTGGTGCGTCTAAAAATCGGGTTCCCAAACAGTCATGGAACCCTCCTCCCTTGTCCTGCCTCCTACCAGAGTATTTTCATGTGTGCAGCAAGAGAAATACTGCTGGTGTTTTTTCATGAGATATCCATAACCACAGTGGCCACCTTCCACAGTCCTCAAGCTGATGAATCTCAAATTCCGCGCAGCTGTGAGCAGTGGCTGTGATGGAGCCCCTCACACTGTGTTCTCAGCCTCCTTACAGCACAGGTAAGAAGTTCTCCGGCAGTATGATTAATCTCAGTGATAGGAGAGGAGGCAGCAGCTACCTCTCCTTTGTCTCTAGCCAAAAGCCCATTCTTTGTTAAGCCCAGAACACTTACCTGAAGTTAACAGAACAATCACTCCTGCCACCAGCCTCATAGTTCAAGCGTGAATGGAAATTCTGTGCCTCTGAACTCAGAATCTGTGTCTGATCTGGAGTTGGAGGAAGCTCCAGCAACACGGCAGCAGCCATCAGCACAGCTCCACACCAGGCAGCTTTTATTTGGGGTTCCCCAGCTGAGCGTCAGCTAAAGACACAACAGTCTATTGGTTAGGTCTCTCCCCACCCACAAGTTTAAATGTGAGTTTTAGAAGAGGGTAAGAATGTTTTCCCAAGATGTAGCTTAATTTAAGGTTTACATTGAGATCAAACTCGAGTTGGCTGTGTCTGAATGAGTAAAACCTCTCAAAGGAGATGATTATCCACCCTTTCTTTTTGGTCAGGGCAAAATGCACCACTAGTAGTTGGTGGTTTGATGCTCCATCAGGTTGGCAGGAAATGCCCTTTATCCTACGAATTCTGTGTTGGTTCCTGTGCTGTAAGGGAACGAAAAGAATTCCTGTGCATGTCTACAGAGCAAAATCTAAGAAGCAGTGGTATACAATTTAACTTCAAAGTTAGAAACTTCTTTTTGGTCAAAAAATTACATTCAGCTAGGTTAAAAATCAAGTGCATTGTGGAGGTATTTGGAACACATAACAAAATGAATTTCATACTGGTAGAATATTTTATGCTCAGTGTGACTGGAAAATATGGGCTAGTACCCAGGTTGGCGCTCCAGTCTCCTATGTTGACTCCTGGAATGGTCTAAGCATCTTCTGGTGTGACATTGTTGAGTGCCTCTGGTCAAGCCATGATAATGAAGCTTGTTGGCCCATTATAGCAACACACATTTGGTCATTTCAAAGTTTACTATGCATTAATACCTTCTCTCTTTTCTTCCACATAGAATCAGCTTTTGCATGTGGGAAGGTGCTTATCTGTGTTCTTGAAGCCGTACACGCACTCAGGAAGAGATTGTAAAGTACAAGTTGGTAAAATGGATTAATGTAAGTTCTTTGTATTACTCAGTGACAATGTCCCTTTTCCCCCTGTTTTACAATTTGTTTTTATAATTTTATGTCTCACAACTCTCAAAGATTTTATACATTTTTGGACTGGATGTAATAATTGTACATATTTATGGGGAATGGAGTGATATCTCAAGACTTTTATACAATGTACTATGTATTGTATAAACCATGGAAACTAGCATTTCTATCTCCTTGTCATTTCTTTACACTTTGGAGCCTACCAGTCCCTCTCTTCTAGATCTTCATATATATATGATAGGTTATTGTGAGCTATAATCACCCCGGAGTGCTGTTGAACAATAAAACTTATTCCTTTTATCTGTTTTGGCACCCATTCTCCAATCTCCTCCATACCCTTCCTAGCCTCTAAGAATCACCATTCTACATGAATTAATCAGTTTTGTTGTTGTAGTTCCCTTTTTTAGCCTCACATAGGAGAGAGAACCTATAATATTTGTCTTTCTGTGTCTAACTTATTTCACTTAAATATAATGTCTTCCAGTTCTACCCATATTGCTGCAATGACAGAATTTTATTCTTTGTATGATGTATAATAGTGTATTGTATATATGAGCCATACTTTGTTTATCTATTAATAAACACTTGGGCTGATTCCATATCTTGGCTATTGTGAGTCATGATGCAATGAACATGGGAGTGCAGGTATCTCTTTTATGTTCTGAATTCTTTTCCTTCAGATTTACACCCAGAAGTGGGATAGTTGCTGGGTTATATGGAAGATCTATTTTTGTTTTTTGGAATACTGTCCACACTGTTCTCCATAATGGTTAGACTAATTTATATCCCCACTAACAGTGTTTGAAAGTTCCCTTTTCTCCACATCCCCACCAGCATTTGTTACTGTTCATCTTTTTGATAATTGGCTTTCTTATTGAGATGAGATGATATCCCATTGCGAATTTTACTTCCCTGATGCCTAATGATGTTGAGAACTTTTTTCATATTTTTGTTGGCTGTTTGTATTTTATTCTTTTGAAAAAAATCGCTATTCAGATCATTTGTCCATTTTGATTGAATTATATGGTTTTCATTAAGTGTTTTGTTTCTTATATATTCTGGATAACAATCCTTTATTAGATTAATAGACTGCAAATATTTTCTCCCATTCTGCAGGCTGTTTCTTCACTCTGCTGATTGGTTTTCTTGTTATGTACAAACTTCTTAGTCTCATACAATCCCTTTTGTCTATTTTCCTTTTCAAATTTTAATTCCTTTTTTGGCTTCATAAAGCAGTTGGTGAACATTTCCCTCTCTCTATTTTTGAACAGGTTGACTAAAATAATTCTTTTCTTCCTTTCCATTGGAAAATTGGGGAGAACTGAGAAGGTTCATACTGTTGCTTCTGTGTATTTAGAATGATGTGGTAGAAGGGATTGGTTTTGAGTAGCATCACTGATCTCTGTGACGTACCTGCTCATTGAAGCATCTCCCAGTTATTTCTGGTGAGCAGACATGCATGGCAAGAGAGGGGTAAAGCAGAGTTCAGTGTTCTCACCCCTTTCTGTTCATCCCATCCATTTCCCAGCACCAGGAACAGTGTTTGGCATGTCAGCAAGTATCTGCTGAATGTGGAAGAGGTGCGATGCAAAGCAGCATTGCATGAATTCTTCTGGTTCACTTCCCACATGTCTGCAATAGCAAGAGTTGGACAAGGCCAAAGCCAGGAAATAGGGACTCTATCTGGATCTCCCACGTAGGGTGGCAGGGGCCCAAGCACTTGGGCCATTATCCACTGCCTTCCAGTGTGTATTTGCAAGGAGCTGGATTGGAAGTGGAATAGCTGAGGCTTGAATAAGGACTAGGATATAGGATGTCACCATTGTAAGCAGTGGTCTGACCCACTGTACCACAACGCCAGCCTTTTGCATTGTACTTTTTTGATTGGGCACCCATACTCTACAGACAGACTGTACAAAGGAGAATGGACATAAATTTTACATGAAAAATATATTTTATATCTTACATTGATATGAATCAAGACAAGTGCAGACACAACTAGAAAATACAGTAAATGTTTATCTTTGTGTAGAGAACTTTCAATGACTTTACTATTTCTATTATATTTTCAAAATTGTCCATAATGGGCATATGTTGATCTCATAATACAAGTTTTCAAAAATTATTTTTCTCCCTTAGTAAGCCAGCAAATTGCCACTCTGAAGAATTATTTTTAATTTATTATTTGACAGATAGAGTTAGACAATGAGAGAGAGAGAGACAGAGAGAAAGGTCTTCCTTCCATTGGTTCACCCCGAAAATGGCCCCCACTGCTGGAACTACACTGATCGGAAGCCAGGAGCCTGGTGCTTCCTCCTCGTCTCCCATGCAGGTACAGGTGCCCAAGCACTTGGGCCATCCTCCACTGCCTTCCCCGGCCACAGCAGAGAAGAGGAGGAACCGGGACTAGAACCTGGTGCCCACATGGGATGCCGGCACCGCAGGTAGAGGATTAACGAAGTGAGCCACGGCGCCGGCCCCATGAAGTATTTTTTTTAAAGTCTTCTTGATATTTTATGGGGATGTGTAGAATTTGAATAAGGAATACATTGGAGTTAGTATAAATTGTAGTAGCTTATCTTGAGTTATATATCAAAAGTGATTTTTATAATCATAATTGTTAGATATCTGCATTCATTTCAACTTGGAAACAAGTATATTATAGCAAACTATTCTAACTCAAAACCTGATCAAGGACCAAAAATATGACTGGAGCTCCAGCTGCAGGTTTGGGTACAGACTGCAGTTCCTATAGAGCACTGTGTGTTCTCTGCACAGAAGTAGGTGGCTGAGTCTCCTGGTCGGGTGGCTGAGATGTGTAGGGAGATGTGTTTAGCATTTTTATTCAGTAGTACTGTGACTCTTCCATCCTGTTTTTTATCCACATTAGAACGAATCTCTATTAAGAGAGTAGGACCTTTCCTTTCTTCCTTCTTGTACCAAGGGAAATAATTCGATGCTCCGTCCGTATAACTGCAGTTGATAACAGCTGTTTCTCCCTCCCAGACATTCAGGATTGAAGGACTCTGCACCACTTGCTTTTCTTGCCCATTTGCCACTGTTGAGACAATGAAGGTGGTTCATTTTCAGAAGTTATATTTAATTTCTGCAGTAGCCATAGGAAACTTGGGGAGAACCACAACGACCCTCCTCTCCTTCCCCAGACTTGCGATAGACTGCCAAAAATCCCTGGACTTACCGGTCAGCTGAAGGCATAGGAGCATGAGTGAAACTCCCAAGGGCTTCTCCAGTCTTCTTGCCATTAGAATCACCAGTGATCTATGCTTTCTGGGAAGGAGAACTTACTCTATTCTCAGTGAAATCCTTCTCTTTCTTAAACTGACTATAGGCCAGTAGTAGACAAGTTCAGCTCTGCCCATGAATACAGAATTAAACAGAGTGAACATATTCTCTTTGTGCGAAATGAAGTGCTGCCATCTTGTGTGCAGGTCTCTAACTGCTGAGGCCACTTGCACAGCACTCACTGCTTTTAGGAGGGTTGGCTTATCTGTCCAACAGAAACACCTTTATCTCACAAGTAGGAAATTAGCACTAAGTCACAAAGCTTATATTTTTGGTAATTATATTACAGACCTTGCATCTAAAGTTTCTGTTCTATAGTAGTTCCACATAGGGTCGCAAGGAAAAATATCTGGCAGTACAAAGTTAAGAAGGAAAGACTACTAGATTCAAAGAAAACACAGATGATGTTATCCATTGATGCCTTCCGCACCCAGTTTATAACAGAATCAAGTAGATATTTGTTGCTTATAGAAACAATCTTTCTTGGTGTTCTGATAAAAACTCTAGTTTAAGGCAAACAGTGTTGGAGCAAAACTTCATCATTACTGAAAAAGTTTTATTGTCAATGTGATCTGGGTCTTAAGATTAAACACACTGAATGGAAAGATTTGAGCAACTGATAGAATAAATAAGAAAGGCTTTGTGCTTGAGCAGTAGACCCAAATGATGGCCTGTTACCATGAAGTGGTCACTCCAGATGCACTCTCAGGAAAGTCTTTGACAGAAAGATAAATATTCTATTAGAGACACAGATACTTGTCTGAATATTTAAGTTTGAAGAAGGGACAGTGCAGAGTCTTCAGAGAAACTATTAGAGTTACTAATTTATATTTTTGAGATGCTTCCTAGTTCCCAAACCTAGACCTATTGTATCTATATTTTTGTTAGACATTTCAGATCCAGCAGGAACAATAAACTCACAGCCAAAGATGATGTACAACCTTTGATTTCCCTTTTCTCACTGAACTCTAGCAACTGGACACCAATCAATGAGATAAGTGCAGAGATCATGACTTGGATATGTTGGACAACTCTGGATTATATTTCTTTTGGTCAACTCTGTCTTATAGACAGCATTTCTAACCAACCATTTTACAATTGTTGCTTCAGAATTTCATCATTAGTTGCAAATATCCATTTTGAAATTTAGAGCTGCTTCTGTTGAATTTTCTGTTCTTTGTTCCCAATAAGTATAATATGTTCAACAGGAACAAAAACAAATGAGAATAGACTAGAAGGACTAATGCAGCCTCACACACTCAACATGCCTAAATAAAAGAAATTCAGAAGCAGGTGCCTGATGAAGTTCAACGAGAAAGAACGCTTCCCTAATGTGAGTAAATGGAAGAATTGGCATGCAAACTTATTACTATAGCTTATGTCCAGTTCTTTGATGTTATCTATAGAGGTTTTACAAATACATTGCGGCATGATTTATGACTCTTGGAAAGAAAAAGCAGAGCATGTTAGGAGGTAAATTTGTGCAGAATTTACCAAGCACCTAGTAAAGAGCAGAAACAATTCATTTAGAAAGGACATAGAAAAATGATAATTTACTGAAGGCTTTGGAACAGTGTGCCTACTTTAGTCCCAAAGAGTTGCTTACTAACTATTTTCTAAAGTAGAAGCATTATTTAAAACAGGGGAATTCATCCATATCAGGCAATCATCTGTTGACTGGCATTCTTCCCTGCCTAGTGGGCCCACAAGGATGAGATAAAATCCTCCATGTTTTCCTTACACCAAATATTCACTGGACTCTGAAGGAAGAGTAAACAGATCTTTTTTACTGACAGCTTCAATATGTTTTCTGAGCAGTAGCAATTTAAAGAATGCCCTGGGTATGGTAAGGCTTCAATAGGTAGACCTATAGAAAATGTCACACATTACAAGTTTTGTTTTCCTGGCTTCCAACTCTTTCCCCCCTCTATTGATTCCTAAGCCCATGACAACTAGTGTACCAGCTCCCTGGAATTTCAAGACATATCACTCATTTCTTCAGGCTGCCAAAACTCAGGTTTAAGTTTTTCAAAAAATGTCTTATAGTATATTAGATGTCAGTGGGATCTTTGAACTGTTATTAACTTTGCAAGACAAGATGAACTCTGGTATCATGGAAGGGGTGAGAGAGAGGTAGAAATATGTCAGTACTGTAATTCCAGTTTGTTTTCTCCACACCAGAAGAGTTACAGCCAGGACCTGTGCAAGTATACATGAAAGCATTCAACTTACCACTTAAAAATCTAATTTCCCATTGGTAGTCCATTCACTCTAGTCTATCTGAGGAATAATAAGTGTTATGTCCCTTAGTAAAACTGACTTTTGTTTTCCAATATAAAGGATCCCAGATTAATGTCAATGCCTCTGCCTGAACCATCCACTGACTAAAATCAAATCCACATATTTCTCTCTGGTCTCCAAGTTTCTCCTTTCATATCAAAGAGTGAGGATATTTATTCTTCCATAATCAGATAATATATATATATATATATTTTTTTTTTTTTTTGAGAGAACCAGTTTCCTAAATTCCCTCAATGTACTTTTGGAATAATCTACTTTGAATTGCTAATGAATTTTCATTATTTTAGCAAAAATTCTTTCTTATATGCTTTCTAACATATTTCCATGATGTGAGAGATCATCTACAACAATATGTCAAATAATGAAAGCAGATGTCTCATTTAAGCTACCTTTATTCAGCACACCAGAAGACAGGGAATATGTCAGGCTGCCTGGAAAGATCTTTCAACCATTCCTGAAAATGGCCCCATTTAATTGATTTTCCAAGTTAGGCGTCTGAATGTTTTCCTCAGCTATCAGTACTGTACCCCCATATATATATATATATATATATACACACACACACACACACACACATATAAATACTTCTAAAACTGTATAAAGAGATAGGAATGCTAATTAACCTGATTTGACTATCATACACTAAATAACATTTATGGAATTATCATACTGTATTTCATAAATACACACAGTTATAGGGGACTGGTGCTGTGGTGCAGTGGGTCAATCCACCTACGGCGCCGGCATCCCATATAGGCACTGGTTCTAGTCCTGGTTGCTCCTCTTCCAATCCAGTTCTCTTATATAGCCTGGAAAAGCAGTAGAAGATGGCACACGTGCTTGGGCTCCTATACCCATGTGGGAGACCCAGAGGAAGCTCCTGGCCCCTGGCTTCAGATCAGCCCAGCTCTGGCCATTGCGGCCACTGGGGGAGTTAACCTGTGGAAGGAGGCCTTTCTGTCTCTCCCTCTCTCTGTCTAACTCTGCCTCTCAAATAAATAAATAAAATCTTAAAAAAAGATTCCTTGAACTATAAAAAAACCATGCAATTATAATAATAATAAAAATTAAGAACAAAATACATCAAAGAAGAGAATAAAGGAAGAATAAAGGAAAACAAAGAAGTTAAATAACACAGAGACAGCAGCATATGAACCTAGATGGAGTTAATAAACAAACCAAAGTTTTTTTATCATATCATATCATATCATATCATATCATATCATATCATATCATATATTTTATCATATCACATCATATCATTCTGCTACTTTATCAGCACCTACAGCAAAGATTGGATAGATAAAAAGAGTAAAAGGAATCATCCCTTTTCTTCAACTTCTTAATTATATCTATCCAATAAAAGTATATGAATAAACTTTAAGTTTAAGGTAAAACTCCATGGAGACAACAAAAGTAAAAATTATTGTTCACTCAGCCTAATATTCTGGCTCTGAGATTGATGTACAGCCAAGATATCCCTAGGAATAGAGGTATAAAGTTGAAAGACATGAAAATAGAAGCTTCTGTTAAAAGGCTCCTTAAATGGTTATTGTCTTGGGGCTGTGGCTGTGGCGCAGTGGCGCAGTGGGTTAAAGCTCTGGCCTGCAGTGCTGGCATCCCATATGGGCGCCGGTTCTAGTCCCGATTGCTCCTCTTCCGATCCAGCTCTCTGCTGTGGCCTGGGATAGCAGTGGAAGATGGCCCAAGTCATTGGGCCCCTGCACCTGCGTGGGAAACCCGGAAGAAGCTCCTGGCTCCTTGCTTAGGATCGGCACAACTCTAGCCATTGAGGCCATCTGGGGAGTAAACCAGCGGATGGAAGACCTCTTTCTCTGTCTCTACCTCTCTCTGTAACTCTGTCTTTCAAATAAATAAAATGAATCTTTTAAAAAAAATGGTTAATGTCTTAAATGGTCGTGGGCCACTTAAAATCTAGCTTTCCAAATTAGTTACTTTAGTCATATGCATGGATTTAAAAAAAATTTGAATCAAAATAAACTTATCTCCCCGTCCTTTCAAAACACTTACAAAAAAGATGCTAAGAAGTCAGTTTACTTGCCCAAGGTGACACTATATAATCATGGCTTATTCAATGCTGGCAAGTAGTAGTTGTTTGCTACTACTACTTCTCAAACACATCAAATAAGAAGAGGACATAATAGATGACTGGGAATGAGTGAAATGTGGAGGTTGACGTAGCGTGAAGAGCTTGAACAAAAACAACCGGGATGAAACTGCATGCAGCCTTCCCTTTCCTGGCGTACCTGTGCATTCTTAGAAGTGTAGAGAAGATACTAATAAATTCCCCATCACAGCCTCCCATCAAACATAGACAGGAAGTAGATAAGGAGACCCACAATCAGAGTGAGAAATGCACATTGCCTCAGAACTTCATAGCTGGGTTTGAAAATTTATAAATCAAGTTAAATAATCTGAAAATAAGGAAAAGTTGATGTACTTAGGGTAGCAGAAATAATTTTTTCTGAAAGCAGGAATACACATGCACACGCACACACACAGTAACCAGGGTGATTATTCATATGCATTTTCATATTTTTTTGAGTCCAGACGAAGTGATTCATCAAAGCTGCATTTCTCCAGCAGCATCTGCCATTTGCCCCTGAATTTTTGCATGGTTCTGTGGCCACAGATTTGAGTTTGGGAATAGGCTCTGGTTGCCTACGAGCATTGAGTACCACAGTAGAGTTGAGAAGCTGAATCTCTGGATTGAAAACCTGAGCTCTACATGGAACCAAACTCCACCAAACTCCACCACCACCACCACCACACACACACACACACACACACACACACACACACAAAATCTTGGGCCGTCTTCTGCTGCCTCTCCAGGAGCATTAGCAGAAGAGCTGGATGGGAAGCGGAGCGGCCAGGAGTCGAATGTGTTGGGCTATGAGATGCCAACATCAGCAAGCAGCGGCTTAATCCTGTGCACCACAATGTCGGCCCCATGATTCCCTTTTCTTGACATCCTCTCCAACATTAATTTTTCGTCTTTTGTTAATAGCTGTACTAATAGGTGTGAGATGATATTTTATTGTGGCTTTAATTTCCATTTTCTTTTGATTAATAATATTAGAAATGTTTTTGTACACTTATTGAAAAATGTTAAATAATCTGTCCAATTTTTTTATCAGATTATTTATTTTCTTGCTATGGAGCTGCATTCTTTGTATATTTTGGACATTAATCCCTTCTCATATGTATGATTCCAAACACTTTTTCTCATTCTGTGGGTTGTCTCTTCACTCTGTGGGTTATTTCCTTGGCTGTGCAGTTTTTTTTTTAACTTTATGTTGTCCAATTTTCCTATTTTTGCTTTTGTTGTCAGTGCTTTTGGAGTTATACCAAGAAAAAGCATTGCCCAGACAATATCATGGAGATTTTCCCCCTATGTTTTCTTCTAATGTTGCTATAGTTCTGGTTTTATATTTAACTCTTTAATTTTGATTTGATTTTTATACATGTTATAAAATTAGAGTCTGATTCATTCTTCCACATTCATTTTCTCAGTATGTGTTAATTTATTTTGGGCTTTCTATTCTTTCCCTTTGGTCTATGTTTGTCTCTATGCCAGTATCATATTGATTGGATTCCTGAGGCTTGGTAAGGAGTTTTGAAATCAGGATGTGAGATGTTTCCAATTCTGTCCTCTTTCAAGATTGATTTGGCTAATTATGCTCTTTTATGTATTACTATAAATTGTAGAATTTTTTCTTTTTCTTTAAAAATAACACCATTGGGATTCTTACAGGGCTTGCATTGAATCTCTAAATCACTTTGGGTAGCATGGACATTTCAGTGACATTGTCCTCAAATCCATGAATATGATGCCCTCCAAATTGGCTCAAATACTTGGGCTCCTGCACCCACATGGAAGACCCAGTTGAAGCTCCTGGCTCCTGGCTCCTAGATTCTGCTTGGCCCAGCCTGGGGTTTTGTTGCCATCTGGAGAGTAAACCTGCAGATGGAAGATCTCTCCGTCTCTCCTTCTGTCTATAATTCTGCCTTTCATATAAATAAGTATATCTTAAAAAAACTAATGATAAATATACATGATTTTGCCCATTAAAATAAATAAATAAATAATTTTTTTTTGGCAGGCAGAGTGAACAGTGAGAGAAAGAGACAGAGAGAAAGGTCTTCCTTTGCCGTTGGTTCACCCTCCAATGGCCGCTGCGGCCAGCTCACTGCGGCCGGCGCACCGCGCTGATCCAAAGGCAAGAGCCGGGTGCTTCTCCTGATCTCCCATGCAGGTGCAGGGCCCAAGCACTTGGGCCATCCTCCACTGCACTCCCTGGTCACAGCTGAGAGCTGGCCTGGAAGAGGGGCAACCAGGACAGAATCTGGCGCCCCGACCAGGACTAGAACCCAGTGTGCCAGCGCCGCAAGGCGGAGGATTAGTCTAGTGAGCCGCGGCGCCAGCCAAAATAAATAATTTTTTTAAAAAGGTTTATTTATTTATCTGAAAGTCAGACTTACACAGAGAGAAGAGGCAGAGAGAGAGGTCTTCCATCTGCTGGTTCACTCCCCGGTTGGCCACAACAGCCAGAGCTATGCCTATCTGAAGCTAGGAGGCAGGAGCTTCTTCTGGGTCTCCCACGCGGGTGCAAGAGTCGAAGGACTTGGGCCATCTTCCACTGCTTTCCCAGGCCATAGCAGAAAGTGGGATCGGAAGTGGAAAAGCTGGGACTTGAACTGGAGCCCATATGGGATGCCGGCACTGCAGGCGGCAGCTTTACCCACCACGCCAGTGCTGGCCCCATAAATAAATAATTTAAAAAAATAGAATTACTGTATGATTTATCAATACCACTTCTGGGTATTTGTCCAAAATGATTTAAAACATGATCTTGAAGAGATACTTCAAAAAGTTAATGGGAAATGGAATTAAAAGGGAAGTATATTTGGGGGGAGGGGAATATTTGAGATACATACACCTGAGGATCTTCAAAAAATTCACAAGAATTACAAATTATTTTTTGAATATTTATATATTTATTTGAAAGTCAGAGTTACACAGAGAGAGAAGGAGAGCAGAAAGAGAGGTCTTCCATCCACTAGTTCACTCCCCAATTGGCTGCAATGGCCGAAGCTGGGCCGATCTGAAGCCAGGAGCCAGGAGCTTCTTCCAGGTCTCAGACGAGGGTGCAGGGGCCCAAGGACTTGGGCCATCCTCTACTGCTTTCTCAGGACACAGCAGAGAGCTGGATCGGAAGTGGAGCAGCTGGGACTAGAACCGGCTCCCAGCACTGCAGACAATGGCTTTACCCACTACACCACGACGCCGGCCCCAGAATTCCACATTATTTTTAAAAGCCCTATGCATGTGTTTCTTTGCAACACTAGTCACAATAGTCAAGAAGTGGAAAAAAATCTAAATGTCTGTCAATGGAAAAGTGGATAAAGAAAATGTGGCATTTGGCCAGCGCTGTGACGTAGTAGGTTAATCCTCCATTTGCGGTGCTGACATCCCATATGAGTACTGGTTCTAGTCCCAGCTGCTCCTCTTCTGATTCAGCTCTCTGCTATGGCCTGGGAAAGCAGTGGAGGATAGCCTAAGTGCTTGGGCCCCTGCACCCATGTGGGAGACCTGAAAGAAGCTCCTGGCTCCTAGCTTTGGATCGGCTCAGCTCTGGCCATTGCGGACATTTGGGGAGTGAACCAGTGGATAGAAGACCTCTATCTCTCCTTCTCTCTATCTGTAACTCTACCTCTCAAATAAATAAAATCTTTTAAAAAAAGAAAATGTGGCATTGTGGTACAGAGGGTTAAGCCTTTGCCTGCAATGCTGGCATCCCATATGAATAGCCAGTCTGAGTCCTGGTTGTTCCACTTCCAATCTGGTTCTCTGCTAATGTGTCTGGGAAAGCATGAAAGATGTCTCAAGTATTTGGGCCCCTGCAACCCACGTGGGAGACTTGGATGGAGTTCCTGGTTCCTGGCTTCTGCCTGGACCAGCCCTGGCTGTTGCAGCCATTTGAGGAGTGAACCAACGAATGGAAGATCTCCATTTCTCTCTCTTTTTCTATATCTCTGCCTTTTCAAATAAATAAAGAAAGAAAGAAATTGTGGCATGTACATACAATAGGACACTCTTCAGCCTTCAAAACAGAGAGAAATTCTGCTATTTGTGCCAAGATGGATGAACCTTGAGGACATTATGCAAAGTGAAACAAGCCAATTAGAGAAAGACAAATACTGCATGATTCTACTTACTTGTGGTATCTAAAACAATTATGTTGATAGAATGAGAGAGTGGAGTGATACTTGTCAGGGACTGGAGTAGAGGAAAATGGAGTTACTACTTTATGGTTATAAATTTTCACTTAAGAAAGGTGAATGAATTCTAGAGGTCAATATTGTCCCTGTTGTCAACACTGCTGTAGTGTACACTTAAAAATTTGAATGTAGATTTCATGTTAAGTGTTTTTATTACTAAAATAAATTTCAAAATATTATTCAACAGATTAAAAAATTCATTATCTGGGCTTATCAGTGAATGGACGTAGTACAAGAAAGAAGCAGTGGTCATAGAGATAGGTCAACAGAAATTATTCAAACTGAGACACAGAAACAAACATCACATAAAATAGCAAATGATGGTTCAAATGGTTGGATCCTGCCACCTACAAGGAGACCTAGATTGAGTTCCTGGTCCCTGGCTTCAGTGTGGCCTAGTCCTAACTGTTGCAAGCATTTGGGAAAAGAAACAGCTGATGGGAAATCTCCCTCTCTCTTTCCCTTTGTTCCTCTTGAATAATAAAGAAGAGCTTTGGAATACAATGAAGTGAACAAATGTAACTGAAGTCTCAGAGTGGAAGGCAGGAAAAATAAAACGACAAACTTCAGACTGCAGATAATATTCCCAGTACAAGTCTCTGAAATAATTTGTATCTAGAATATATAAAGAATTGTGGAAAAATCATTAAGACATACAACCTAATAAAAACTGGGTGATAGATAGCAACAATGTTTTTTAAAGATTTATTTATTTTACTTGAAAGTCATAGTTACACAGAGAGAGGAGAGGCAGAGAGAGAGAGAGAGAGAGAGAGGAGAGAGAGAGTCCGCCGGTTCACTCCCCAGATGGCTGCAGTGGCCGGAGCTGTACCGATCTGAAGGCAGGAGTCAGGAGCTTCTTCTGGGTCTCTCCTGTGGGTGCAGGAGCCCAAGGACTTGGGCCATCTTCTACTGCTTTCCCAGGCCATAGCAGAGAGCTGGATCGGAAGTGGAGCAGCCGGATCTTGAACCGGTGGCCATATGGGATGCTGGCATCAAAGCTGGTGGCTTTACCCGCTACGCCACAGTGCCAACCTGATAACAATTAAATAGCCAGTAAGTACATGAAAAGGTACTCCATACCATTATATAGGTAAAAAATGCAAATTACAATGACAACGGAATCCCATCAAAAAAGCTAAAGTTTAAATATCTGAGAACATCAAGTAGTGGGAGGTGGAACTTCATATTTTGGTGGGTGATTATGAATTGGTTCAACTACTCTAGAAAATATTTAATAACATCTATTAAAGGCAAAAATATGCTCCCTTAGGCCCCCAGATTTATACTCTCGGGCTTATATAAAATAAGAATGAGTGATTAGGTCTACTAAAGACAAGCGCAACAATTTTATGCCTAATAGTAAAAATCTGGAAGCAGCCTTAATGTCCTTCAACAAATAAATGAATAAATAAATGGATTTTAATGGGTGTATTTTAATACAGGAATTTTGCACAGCAAATTTTTAAAAGCCTTATTACTGGCCGGCGCCGTGGCTCAATAGGCTAATCCTCCACCTTGCGGTGCCGGCACACCGGGTTCTAGTCCTGGTCGGGGCGCCGGATTCTGTCCCGGTTGCCCCTCTTCCAGGCCAGCTCTCTGCTATGGCCAGGGAGTGCAGTGGAGGATGGCCCAGGTGCTTGGGCCCTGCACCCCATGGGAGACCAGGAAAAAGCACCTGGCTCCTGGCTCCTGCCATCGGATCAGCGCGGTGCGCCGGCTGCAGCGGCGGCCATTGGAGGGTGAACCAACGGCAAAAGGAAGACCTTTCTCTCTCTGTCTCTCTCTCACTGTCCACTCTGCCTGTCAAAAAAAAAAAAAAAAAAAAAAAAAGCCTTATTACTGTAGACAACAATGTGGATGACTCTCATAAGTTTAATATGTTATAAAAGAGGGCAGAGACATGCAATAATGTTATAGAATCCAATGTATACAAAGTTGGAATGCAATCAACCTAATCTATAGTGAGGGAAATAAGAATTGTTGTTCCCCTGGTGGAGTGGATGGGTAGTAAGTAGAAGGTCTATAGTGATCATTCTGTGGTGCTGGAAGTATTCTGCATCTTCCTCTGGTGACAATAGGAATATTTATGGAAAAATGCAGGGCCAAAGTGTTACTTATCAATGTTAACCTTGACTGTAAATGGCATCAACTCTCCAGTTAAAAGATACAGACTGGCTGAATGGATTAAGAAACAAAACTCCAATTTTCCCAGCACCATTTATTGAATAGACTGTCCTTGCTCCAGGAATTGGTTTTGGATCCTTGATCAAATATAAGTTGGCTGTAGATGTTTGGGTTGATTTCTGGTGTTTCAATTCTGTTCCATTGGTCTATCCATCTGTTTCTGTACCAGTACCATGTTGTTTTAATTACAACTGCCCTGTAGTATGTCCTGAAATCTGGTATTGTGATGCCTCCGGCTTTGTTTTTGTTGTACAAGATTGCTTTAGCTATTCGAGGTCTCTTGTGCCTCCATATAAATTTCAGCACCATTTTTTCCAGATCTGAGAAGAAGGTCTTCGGTATCTTGATTGGTATTGCATTGAATCTGTAAATTGCTTTTGGGAGAATGGACATTTTGATGATATTGATTCTTCCAATCCATGAGCATGGAAGATTTTTCCATTTCTTGGTATCCTCTTCTATTTCTTTCTTTAAGGTTTTGTAATTTTCATCGTAGAGATCTTTAACGTCCTTGGTTAAGTTTATTCCAAGGTATTTGATTGTTTTTGTAGCTATTGTGAATGGGATTGATCTTAGAAGTTCTTCCTCAGCCATGGCATTGTCTGTGTATACAAAGGCTGTTGATTTTTGTGCATTGATTTTATACCCTGCTACTTTGCCAAACTCTTCTATGAGTTCCAATAGTCTCTTAGTAGAGTTCTTTGGGTCCCCTAAATACAGAATCATGTCATCTGCAAAGAGGGATAGTTTGAGTTCTTCCTTCCCAATTTGTATCCCTTTAATTTCTTTTTCTTGCCTAATAGCTCTGGCTAGAACCTCCAGAACTATATTGAATAGCAGTGGTGAGAGTGGGCATCCCTGTCTGGTTCCAGATCTCAGTGGAAATGCTTCCAACTTTTCCCCATTCAATAGGATGTTGGCTGTGGGTTTTTCATAGATTGCTTTGATTGTATTGAGGAATGTTCCTTCCAAACCCAGTTTGCTTAGAGTTTTCATCATGAACGGGTGTTGTATTTTATCAAATGCTTTCTCGGCATCTATTGAGATAATCATATGGTTTTACCTTACACCTTACACAAAAATCCACTCCACATGGATTAAAGACCTAAATCTACGACCTGACACCATCAAGTTACTAGAGAACATTGGAGAAACCCTTCAAGATATTGGCACAGGCAAAGAATTTCTGGAAAAGACCCGGGAGGCACAGGCAGTCAAAGCCAAAATCAACTATTGGGATTGCATCAAATTGAGAAGTTTCTGTACTGCAAAAGAAACAGTCAGGAGAGTGAAAAGACAACCGACAGAATGGGAAAAAATATTTGCAAACTATGCAACAGACAAAGGGTTAATAACCAGAATCTACAAAGAGATCAAGAAACTCCACAAAAACAAAACCAACAACCCACTTAAGAGATGGGCCAAGGACCTCAATAGACATTTTTCAAAAGAGGAAATCCAAATGGCCAACAGGCACATGAAAAAATGTTCAAGGTCATTGGCAATCAGGGAAATGCAAATCAAAACCACAATGAGGTTTCACCTCACCCCGGTTAGAATGGCTCACATGCAGAAATCTACCAACAACAGATGCTGGCGAGGATGTGGGGAAAAAGGGACACTAACCCACAGTTGGTGGGAATGCAAACTGGTCAAGCCACTATGGAAGTCAGTCTAGAGATTCCTCAGAAACCTGAAGATAACCCTACCGTTCGACCCAGCCATCGCACTCCTTGGAATTTACCCAAAGGAATTTAAATTGGCAAACAAAAAAGAGGTCTGCACCCTAATGTTTATTGCAGCTCAATTCACAATAGCTAAGACCTGGAACCAACCTAAATGCCCATCAACGATAGACTGGATAAAGAAATTATGGGATATGTACTCTTTAGAATACTATACCGCAGTAAGAAACAACGAAATCCAGTCATTTGCAACAAAATGGAGGAATCTGGAACACATCATGCTGAGTGAAATAAGCCAGTCCCAAAGGGACAAATACCATATGTTCTCCCTGATCGGTGACGACTGACTGAACACCAAGAGGGAAACCTGTTGGAGTGAGGTGGACACTATGGGAAATGGTGGCTTGATCAGCATAGCCCTGACTGTTAATGAACAACTAAATACATTATCCCTCTTAGTAGTTTTTTTATCTGTTCTACTTAATATGACTGGTTTAGATCTGTAATTGATGCACAGTTATTCTTAAGTGTTGAAAATTAACTGAAATGTGATCCCTGTTGAACATGGTGGTGGGAATGGGAGAGGGAAGAGATGTATAATTTGGGACATGCTCAGGCTGACTTGCCCCAAGTGGTGGAGTTGGAAGCATACCAGGGGATTCCAATTCAATCCCATCGAGGTGGCATGTACCAATGCCATCTCACTGTTCCAGGTGATCAGTTTCAGTTCACAGTTGGTCATGGTGAAGGGACTGGGAGTCAAAGGGAGCACATAGACAAGTCTAGTACCTGCTAACGCTAACTGATGGAGTAAATAAAGGGGAGAGTGATCCAACATGGGAAGTGAGATACTCAGCAGACTCATAGAATGGCAGATATCCTAAATAGCACTCTGGCCTCAGAATCAGCCCTAAAGGCATTCGGAGCTGGCTGAAAAGCCCATGAGAGTATTTCAGGCATGGAAAGCCAAGACACTCTGGCAGAAGATCTCTGCGAGTGAGATCCCAGTGGAAAGAACAGGCCATCAAAGAAGGAGGTACCTTTCTCTGAAGGGAGGAGAGAACCTCCACTTTGACTATGACCTTGTCTAAACAAGATAAGAGTTGGAGAACTCAGAGGGCTTCCATAGCCTTGGAAACTCATGACTGGAGCATAGGGAGATTACTGATGCCATAGACAGGAGTGTCAATTGGTAAAGTCAACAACAGGAGTCACTGTGCACTTACTCCTCATGTAGGATCTCTGTCCTTAATGTGCTGTACATTGAGATTTAATGCTATAACGAGTACTCAAACAATATATTTCACTTTGTGTTTCTATGGGGGTGCAAACTGTTGAAATCCTTACTTAATGCATACTAAACTGATCCTCTGTAAAAAAAAAAAAAAAAAAAAAAAAAAAAAAAGAAAGAAAGAAATTATCAATTCCCAACTTGACTCTCACTGGGATTAAACATGACAATAGGTCTGCTCTGATTTCATCATCATTTAAAAAAAATCATCTATTATTTTTCACTTTATATTTCTGTGTGGGAGCAAACTGTTGAAATCCATACTTAATGTATACTAAGCTGATCTTCTGTATATTAAGATAATCGAAAATGAATCTTGATGTGAATGGAAGGGGAGAGGGAGTGGGAAAGGGGAGGGTTGTGGGTGGGAGGGACGGTATGGGGGGAAAGCCATTGTAATCCATAAGTCGTACTTTGGAAATTTATATGCATTAAATAAAAGTTTAAAAAAAAAAAAAAGAAACAAAACTCATCTACTGCCTACAAGAAACACATCTCACTGACTAAGATAAATGCAGACGGAAAGAAAAAGGATAGAAAAAGATATTCCATGCTAACAGAAACCAAAAAAGAGCTGGTGTAGTCATCCTATTATCAGACAAAATAGATTTTCACACAAAAACTGTTAAAAGAGACAAAACCATGCAATGATTAAGAAATCAATTCAACAGTAAGATGTGACTATAATAAATATATATGCACCTACTTACAGGGCACTTGGCTATTTAAAAAATGTGAATGGATCTAAAGGGAGACATAGACTCTAATGCAATAGTGATGGGGGGGACTTCAATACTCCACTTTCAGCAATGGACAGATCAAGCAGACAGAAAATCAGCAAGGAAACAAAAGAGTTAAATGACATTATAGGCCAAATGGACCTAATAGATATCTATAGAACTTTTCACCCTACAGTTGCAGAATACACATTTTTCTCACCAGTGCATGAAACTTTATCTAGGGTAGTCCACATGCTGGGAAATAAAGCAAGTGTCAACAAATTCAAACAAATAAAAACCATACCATGGATCTTCTCTGACCACAATGGAATGAAGCTAGAAATCAGCAACTCAAGAATCTCTAGAACATATGCAGACACATGGAGACTGAACAACATGCTTCTGCTAGAACAGTGGGTCACTGAAGAAATCAAAAGAGAAATCAAAAAGTTTCTGGAAACAAGTGAAGATGGGCTACAGCAAAAGCAGTGTTAGAGGAAAATTTAGCAATTGGTGCCTACATCAAGAAATTAGAAAGTCACCAAATGAGCTATCAATTCATCTCAAGGACCTAAAAAAAAAAAAAACAGCAAACCAAACCCCAAACTAGTAGGAGAAAACAAATAATTAAAATTAGAGAAGAAATAAATGAAATTGAAATAAAAAATATAAAAGATCAGCAAAATGAAGAGTTGGTTTTTTGAAAAAAAAAAAAAAGAACAAAATTGACACACCATTGGCCCAACTAAAAAAAAAGAGGGATAAGAACTAAATCAATAAAATTAGAGATGAAAAAGGAAAGATAACAACAGATACCACAGAATCAGCAGAGATTACTACAAAGAGGTATATGCCAAGAAAATCGGAAACTTAGAAGAAATGGATAGATTCTTGGACACATACAACTTACCTAAATTGAGTCATGAAAACATAAAAAAACTAAACTGACTCATAACCAAGATGGAAATTGAATCACCAAAAGACCCTCCCAACAAAGAAAAGCCCAGGTCCTGATGGCTTCACTGCTGAATTCTACCATCTACCAGGCATTTAAAAAAGAACTAATTCCAATTCTTCTCAAGCTATACAAAACAATTGAAAGGAAGAGAATACACCAAAACTCCTTCTATGAATCCAGCATCACCTTCATTCCTAGACCTGGAAAAGATATAAGAGAGAAAGAGAACTACATACCAATTTCCCTGATGAACACAGACACAAAAATCCTGAACAAAATACTAGCAATCAAATCCAACAACACATCAGAAAGATCATCACCAGGACCAAGTAGGATTCATTCCTGGTGTGCAGGGATGGTTCAACAATTTGCAAATCAATCAATGTGATATATCACGTTAACAAACTGAAGAACAAAAACCATATGATTATCTCAATAGATTCAGAGAAAGCATTTGAAAAAAACACAACACACTTTCATGATGAAAACTTTAAGCAAATTGTGGATAGAAGGAACATTCCTCAACATAATCAATGCAATTTATTACAAACTCATGGCCAGCATCCTATTGAATGGGGAAAAGTTGGAAGCAATCCCACTAAGATAGGGAACCAGACAAGGATGCCCACTTCATCATTGCTATTTAATATAGTCCTGGAAGTCTTAGCCAGATCATTAGACTTTGAAGAGAAAGAAACAAAAGGATATAAAGAAGTATCTTTTTGAAAGAAATCAAAGGTATACAAAGAAGTCAAACTATCCCTATTTGCAGAAGACATGATTTTGTATATAGGGGATCCAAAAGACTCTACTAAGAGACTATTGGAACTCATAAAAGAGTTTCATAAAGTGGCAGGATATAAAATCAACACACAAAAATCAATAGCCTTTGTATAACAGACAATGCCATGGCTGAGAAAGAACTTCTAAGATCAACCCCATTCACAATAGCTACAAAAAGTCAAATACCTTGAATAAATTTAACCAAGGACATCAAAGATCTCTACCATGAGAATTTCAAAACATTAAAAAAAAGAAACAGAAGGAGACACACAATTAAAAAAGGAAACCTTTCCATATTCATGGGTTGGAAGAATCAGTATCATCAAAATGTCCATACTGGTACCAATGCTGTGACATAGTGGGTTGAGCCACTGCCTGCAGTGACGGCATCCTGAATCAGCACCTGTTTGAGTCCCAGCTGCTCCAGTTCCTATCCCACTCTCTGCTATGGAGTGGGAAAGCAGTAGAAGATGGCTCAAGTTCTTGCACCCCTGCACTCGCATGGGAGACCTGAAAGAAGCTCCTGGCTCTTGGCTTCAGATTGGCCCAGCTCTCTGCTTTTGCCTCTCTGTAATTCTGCCTTTCAAATAAATGAATAAATCTTTTTTTAAAAAAATGTCCGTACTACTGAAAGCAATTTACAGATTCAACATGATACCAATCAAAATACCGAGACATTCTTCTCAGAGACAGAAAAAATGATGCTGAAACTCATACGGGAAAGCAGGAGACCCTGAATAGCTAAAACAATCTTATACATGAAAACAAAGCTGGAGCCATAGCAATACCAGATTTCAAGACATACTACAGGGAAGTTATAATCAAAACAGCCTGGTACTGGTACAAAAACAGATGGATAGACCAATAGAACAGAATAGAAGCTCCAGAAATCAACCCATGCGTCTACAACCAACTTATCTTTGACAAAGGAGCTAAAATCAATCCCTGGAGCAAGTACCGTTTCTTCAACAAATCTTGCTGGGAAAACTGGCTCTGCATGTGCAGAAGTATGAAGACCCCTACCTTACACCTTACACAAAAATCCACTCAAAATGATGAAAATCTAAACCTATGACCTGATACAATCAAATTACTAGAGAACATTGGGGAAACCCTGCAAGACATTGGCATAGGCATGACTTCTTGGAAAATATCCCAGCAGCACAGGCTATCAAAGGCAAAATTGGCAAATGGGATTACATGAAATTGAGAAGTTTCTGCACTGTGAAAGAAACACTCAGGAAAGTGAAGAGGCAACCGACAGAATGTGAGAAATTATTGTGCAAACTATGTGACTGACAAAGGATTAATAACTAGAATATATAAAGATATCAAGAAATTGCACAACAACAAAACAAACAACCCAGTTAATAAATGGGCAAAGGACCTAAACAGGCATTTTTCAAAAGAGGAAATCCAAATGGCCAACAGAAACATGAAAAAGTGCTCAGTGTCAATTAGCTGTCAGGGAAATGCAAATAAAAATCACAGTGAAGTTTCACCTCAACCCCATTAGAATGTCTTTCATATAGAAATCAACAAACAACAAATTGTTGGCAAGGATGTCGGGAGAAAGTTACCTGAATCCACTGTTGTTGGGAATGTAAACTGGTACATACACTGTGGAAGACAGTATGGAGATATCTCAGAAATCTGAATATAGATCTACCATATGACTTAGCCATCTCCTGAGAATTTACCCAAGGGAAATGAAATCTTCATATGAAAGATTTTCTGTACCCTCATGTTTGTTGCAGCTCAATTCACAATAGCTAAGATATGGAATCAACCAAAATGTCTGTCAACTGAAGACTGGATAAAGAAATTATGGGGTATGTACACCATGGAATACTCACAGTGGTAATAAAAAATGAAATTCTGTCTTTTGCAACAAAATGGAAGAAACTGGAAAACATTATACTTAGTGTAATAAGCCAGTCACAAAAGGGCAAATAGCATATGATATCCCTGATATATGATAACGAATAGAACACCTAAAAGGTGGCTGGCACCGCGGCTCACTTGGCTAATCCTCCGCCTGCAGTGCTGGCACTCTGGGTTCTAGTCCTGGTTGGGGCGCCGGATTCTGTCCCAGTTGCTCCTCTTCCAGTCCAGCTCTCTGCTGTGGCCCGGGAGTGCAGTGGAGGATGGCCCAAGTACTTGGGCCCTGCACCTGCATGGGAGACCAAGAGGCAGTGCCTGGCTCCTGGCTTCAGATCGGCGCAGCATCAGCCGTAGCGGCCATTTGGGGGGTGAACCAACAGAAGGAAGACCTTTCTCTCTGTCTCTCTATCTCACTGTCTAACTCTGCCTGTCAAAAAAAAGGTAATATATAGAAGTGAAATTGACACTTTGAGATACAATAACTTCGAACAGCCCTTGTCTTGACTGCTGAGGAACAGTTTTTTCTTTCATACTATTTGTTGAACTCTTTACTTAGTATAGGGTTAATCCTATGTGTATAAAGTTAATTGAAAATATATCCTGGTAAAAATAATGAGAATAGGAAAAGGAGGGGGAAGATAGGTGGGAATGTGGGTGGGAGTGTGGGTACGGTGGGAAGAACTACTAGGTTCCCAAAGTTGTAGTTATGAAATTCATGAAGTTTGTATTTCTTAAATAAAAAGTTTCTGGGGGAAAAACAACTAAATTGCTAGTATATTTCTTTTTGTTTTTTTTAAGGTTTATTTATTTATTTGAAAGTCAGAGTTACAGAGAGAGAGCAGAGGCAAAGAGAGAGGTCTTCCATCCACTGGTTCACTTCCCAATTGGTTGCAATGGCCGGAGTTGAGCCGATCTGAAGCCAGGAGCCAGGAGCCTCGAGCCTCGAGCCTCTTCTGGGTCTCCGATGTGGGTGCAGAGACCCAAGGACTTGGACCATCTTCTACTGCTTTCCCAGGCCATAGGAGAGAGATGGACCAGAAGTGGAGCAGCTAGGTCTTGAACCAGCGCCCATATAGGATGCTGGTGCTTCAGGCCAGGGCATTAACCTGCTGTGCCACAGTGTAGACCCCTAGTATTTTTCTATTCATTTAGTTTATTAGATTTTTAAAAAGCAAATATCACTAGCTGGAAGCAACTTTATCATTCAGAATTATTTTAAAGTTGAACCAAATGATGGAGAAGAGTTCTATCTGAACGCTGTATACCCAAGATGATCCTTTATTTTTATATATCAAGAACCAACATTTGGTTCTTTTCCTCCTCCTATAGCCATACCCTTGTGTTGGGATTTTGAAGATCTTCTCATTACCAGGGCATAGACTATTTACTGTGCCCTCAAATCTGATTCAGTGTTTGGCCAGTTTGGTATTGTAAGTCCCAAAGGAAGCTGAGGTTTAGCAAGGGCTTTCAAATTGCTACTCTGGCTCTTGCTTCTCACTGTAATGACAGTATGCCTGGCCTAGGCTACTGCAGCAGGAGGCACATGAAGAGTTGAGTATTTATGGGTATTCTAGACCAACCAACAGTCATTTGATCTTCGGACATGAGTGAACTGAGCCAGACCCTGAAGAAATGCTCATCTCATCCCAGCCTAAAGTGTCAATCTATACATTTATAAAGATAATGCATTATATTTATTTATCATTATTCTTTTAAGCCTGGGAGTTATACTGTTAACCACCATTATTATTGCAGTAGCTAACTCATGCAGCAGGAGATTTGAGTGCTTAATTGAACGTGTTATGATGTGGCTTTGAGGACGTGAGAATACATTGATTGTATTACATGAAGAAGTCAGGCTCTCGAAGTTTTGTGTTGACTCCATGATTACATTTCTCATGTCTCCTGATGTAGGATCCCTCAGTCCAAAACATGTGGAGTGACTACAGAAACAATCTCTTATGTAAAAATGCAGCTTGTTCCTCCATTCAGAGAGTTTGTAAGTTTTTGGCAGGGAAAAGCAAGCAAGCAAACTGTCACAAGTGACTTGATTTGAGTCTTTCCAATATCTCCACTGCTGCAATCTTGTTACTCCCAGATATAAATCTTCATCCGACCATTTCTAGCTCCCTATCTCAGGGACGGCTGTGGATGAACATGTGATTTTCTTCTTAGCAAGGTGTTTTAAGAATACATTTAGCTTTTTGGTGATGAGGAATTAGGAGAAAGTTCCTTTGGAAATCTTACATGCATACACACATACGTACACATGTGCATATGCACAAGTAGTCTCTTGTTTTCACAGAAGTCATAATTCCTCATCCCATTTTTCTTTTTTTACTGGCATTTTTCCTTTTCAGATTGAAATTCTATATTTGGGAATTAAGAACAATTCTAGGCATGCAGAAGAGACATTTTTTCTTAGGAGTTTAGCTTGACTAATGTCCTGTTTACCACATAAGTAAAAATTGTAAAACAAGGAGTCAGTAAATGTTTGAGAGGTATTGCATCATGTAGCTACTGAGTTATAGGTAGGTTTTACCTTGTTTTAACCCATGTTTTTCAAATGAAAAAAAAACCCACAAGTGATTAGTAGAATTGCCAAAGGTCTTACAAATTGATTATAGAAATTAAAATGTAAAATTTCAGGTATCTTTTACTGCTTACCACAATAATTTCACACACTACTCATTTGTTGGCAATTTTGATCATTTAAATCACTTAAGTGCAAATAGAAACTTCTGTTTTTTTATTAAATTAAAAACTACTAGATAATGCTGATCCTCTGAAAATTCAAGAAATTTCCCATATTTTCTAGGCTCTTTTGGTCCTTGCATGACCTTGGCCTGGTTCTTCACTCCCAAGTTTGAGTTGCATCCTCAATGCTCAACCCCATGCAGCCATCTCATCTGGGAATCACAATAGTTACCAATAAGGGTCTTTGCATTTGACAAGCTGCATGACACACCTCTGTTTGCTATTTTGATCCACAGGACAAAACCTTTCCCTGACGGTCAGTGTGTCAAAAAGTCCAATATCTGCCTAGGAAAATGGATACACAATAAATCATTTACTGAAGCAATGCCTAGAAGTGAAGACATAGATAAATGAGTATGACTTACAGCAGGAACAACCTTAGATATATTTAATGTAAAGTCACAGCTATCTGCAAGCAATAAATAGGAGTTATTTTGTACATTTTACATAAAACTGAGGGGCATGACTAACAACATTCTCAAAGGCACACAAACTTTCGCTGGAAGAACTTGCCCATTCCACATACACATTTCTTTCCCTCCAGTATACAGGGCAGACAAGATACCCTCATTCCATGAATTAGTAAGAACAAAGGATCATTAGAATTATGCTTTGTCTACAAGACCAGTGTCTGCTAATAATAACTGATAGAATTAAAAAGGAGAGAATGATCCAACATGGGAAGTGGGATACACAGCAGACTCATAGAATGGCAGATGCTCTAACCAGCACTCTGGCCTCAGAATCAGCCCTTAAGGCATTCGGATCTGGCTAAAAAGCCCATAAGGGTATTTCAGGCATGGAAAGCCAAGACACTGTAGCAAAAACATGACCTAAGTGAAAGATCTCTGTGAGATCCCAGCAGAAAGAATGGGCCATCAAAGAAGGAGGTAATTTTCTCTGAAGGAAGGAAAGAACTTCCTCTTTGATTATGGCCTTGTCTAAATAACGTCGGAGTTTGTGAACTGAAGAGGCTTCCATAGACTTGGCAGCTAATGAAAAGAGCCTCAGGTGATTACTGACGTCATACATAAAAGTCTCAATTGTTAAATCAACAAGGGGAATCACTGTGCACTTACTCCCCATGTAGGATCTCTGTCCTTAATGTGTTGTACTAGGCAAATTAATGGTAAAACTAGTAGTATTCAAACAGTATTTTATACTTTGTGTATCTGTGTGGGTGCAAACTGTTGAAATATTTACTTAGTATATACTAAGTTGATCTTCTGTATATAAAGATAGTTAAAAAACTTAATGAGGTGTGGGATGGGAGAGGGAATGGGAGATGGGATGGTTGTGGGTGGGAGGGAGGGTATAGGGGGTGAAAAACCACTATAATCCAAAAGTTGTACTTTGGAAATTTATATTTATTAAATAAAAGATAAAAAGTTAAAATAAATATAAAAAAGAATTATGCTTTGTCTAAACAACCAATCTCTCTCTCTCTCTCTCTCTCTCTCTCTGAGAGTAGAAAAGGAGAGTGGTCAGACTCTAACTCCTGCAGCTCAGTGAAATTTTTTTTTTTTTTTATTTTTGACAGGCAGAGTGGACAGTGAGAGAGAGAGACAGAGAGAAAGGTCTTCCTTTGCCATTGGTTCACCCTCCAATGGCCGCCGCTGCAGCCGGCGCACCGCGCTGATCCGATGGCAGGAGCCAGGATCCAGGTGCTTTTCCTGGTCTCCCATGGGGTGCAGGGCCCAAGCACCTGGGCCATCCTCCACTGCACTCCCTGGCCATAGCAGAGGGCTGGCCTGGAAGAGGGGCAACCGGGACAGAATCTGGCGCCCCAACCGGGACTAGAACCCGGTGTGCCGGCGCCGCAAGGTGGAGGATTAGCCTATTGAGCCACGGCGCCGGCTCATGAAATTTGCCAACTTATTTCTCAAGCTTGTCATGTATCAGACCTCCTTTAAATTAAACCTGCCTCACCTGCTTTAAAGCACACCATCTCATACTGCTGTGTTCAGTGAAAGCATATTTGAATGCCTCCTTTCCAGAAACCCCAGAGCAGAAGTTGGCTGTGGTGTGGACACAGGCTGTAGGTGCATGGAGAGCACTGTGCCCTTGCTGCACACAGGTTCCAAGGCTGAGTCTCCAGGTTGGGAAGTCGTATTATGCAGAGAGATATGTTGGGTGCTTTTGTTGAGGAAGACTGTGAATCTTCTATCTTCCTTTTTATCTTCATCTGAACGTATCAATACCAGGAACATGGGGCTTTTAGCAGGGTATTTTTGTGCCATAAAAAATAGTCAAACATTATTACTATAGTCACAGTTCAGAACAAAAACTCCGTCTTGGACACTCAGGAATGGAGGATTTCGTTTAATTTCCTGGACACTATTCTTCTGTTGACTTTTTCCCCCTGTTTGGTAAGAGAATAGCAGATTAAATTTTTATTTTTAATGTTCTCACAGAAGACTACTGGCAATCAGAAAAAAAAACAAAACTCGTCAATAATTTCCTCTCCCAACCTTGCAGTGTTCCTTGGAGATTTCCTCCTATATCAAGCCTCCCATCCACAACTCACAGTCTGGCAGAAGCAACAGAATCAGTACTGATGCCTCTAAGAGTTTGTCCATTCCTCCCAGGAAGGTTCACATTGTCTTTTCTTTTGCAACTTACAGGCAACTGTAAGTCTGACTTCAACTTCTGCACCTGATTCATTTCCTTCCGCAGATCATTGTATTTTACCTTTGAACAGCCTGTTTTTATCTGAAATTATTCATCTTTATGAAAGGAAGCACTGCCCCCTTTAGTCCAAATGTAGAAAATTTTTAAAAATGCATTTCTGTGTTTCCTAAAGATCAAGTTGTAATGTCTTTCCCATAAAAATGTTAATAAGACATTGGAATAGAAAGAAAGATATTTAAGGATAATATAATTCACATATAGATGAGTATATGTATGTGTGTTCTTGCAACAGTATATGTATGTGTGTTCTGCAATAATTAAAAGTATAATTATTATATGAGTGTATTGCAATATTAGAAAATGATAATTGAGAATTACTTGAAGCCAAATAATTGGCACATTGCCAACTAGCAAATTTAGGCAGATACTTTGTCTAATAATATTAAACTGGTGCTTATTAAGCCCACATAGGGGTGTGATATTCAATTTAATACAATGATTACAAATTTAGAGCACATAGAAAATTTGGTAGCTTCTTATTTAATGTAATTAAATTCCACTTATGGTCCTCAGATGTGTCCATATTTATCTGGTTCATTAAGAAGGGTGAATACAGATAATGTTAGCATACTATGTATTTCTCTACTTAAACCTAGAAGATAGGATTTTGAACATTTTCATCACAAGGAAATGTTAACTGAGAAGAAGTGTATATTTCCTGTAATTAGACATTATTTAAGTAAACATGTATCAAAACATCACATGGTACCCCATAAGTATGTACACTGTTTATGTGTGTTGATTTTTTAGTAAAAGCTTTTTAAAATGGCACGATAATTAAATTAGATTTAAGATAACTTTCTTAAAAACACAGATCAATACAAATCTGCATTAGATCAATTTTGATAGGGATGATCTTATTTGAAATTTATTTGTATGAGATCAGTGTTTTGCATTTTCAAATGAAAAAACAATGATATAATCTTACAAAGTCCATAGACATTTAAGGCTATAATCTTTAAAACTACCTGTGGATGTGAAAAAAGAATATCTTTGTTTGCCTTCATTCTTAATTCACATGTAGTATATTTTTCTATAGATCAATATGATAGAAGAGGAAAAAGAATCCATTATACTTTTAATACTAAGTCAGTAGGAGAACAAAATGTTTGAAGCTAAGGGTAAAGTCTAAGATATGTTCTTGGAATTACTTTTAGCCCAGGCAGAAATAACAAAATAATGTTGTGAGTATTTTACTGTGGTAATATGTATTTTGAATTTTCACTTAAATAATAATGAAACAAGTATGAGAAATCACAATACCTCTAACAAGAAAATATCATGTCCATGCTAACTGTCTCACAGGACAGTTATCCATGTTATAAGTTATCCATGTTCCATATTATATACTTTAAATCCAATAACTCAGACTTCCTAGTGAAGAAATTTTCCTGATTTATTTATGTATCTTTATATTCAATAAGGATTTATTTAGTTTCTATGGGGCACTTGGTCCAGGACTTGGCTTGGGGTTTCCCATGTGATTATGGAACAATCCTCATTCTTATATGCCTGAGAGTCCAAAGAGGAAGATGCATATAAAGCTGCATACCCACAGCTTGGCTTGTTACACACGGAACATGATGGGTATCGAGTAGTTCTATGAGGAGGCTTAGCGTGGATTCAAGGAAGACCTCACAAAGTGGAGCTTTTTAGCTTGTTCTAAAGACATGAAGGAAGTTTCTCAAGTTGGCTAAGCAGGATAAGGGTAGTCAAGCAAAAGTATCCGCAATTTCAAAAACACACAAATCATATATAGCCAAGTGGCCTCAGGAAATGCACTCAGCTTATTATAGTTAGAGTTTATTGTTTTTGTAGGAAATTAATAAGTTGACATTAAGAATAGCACTGACATGCAAAACACAAGGAGCCATATATGAGAAACAAGAATGCTGATTTTTCAAGGATTCTCTCTCTCTCTCTTTCTCTCTCTCTCCCTCTCTCTAATTATTCAAGTAAACAACAATTTACAGTACATAATGTTCAAATTTAAGCATAGACAACAGCTCTATGTAGAATCCCTGGGTGTGATTGACATCTTGTATAGGAAATTGGTTTGATTGGTAGAGGAGTTGGAACAAATTTTTTCAGCAAACGTTGTGGGTGACTCGCTTATTGACAGCTGACAGTTTATGTATGTGGTGATTTTTAACTTTGTTACAATGTGAAAAAAACAGCGATTCTATTCTGGACAGATATAGATAATCTTCCGATGGTGCCAGTACCCCTGTAGTCCTTGTCATGTGATGGAGTCTTCTTCCCTGGCAGGCCACTTCCTCAGATGGAAAGATGTCCCCATCAGTCCAGATCAGCTGTGAAACCCTTGATGCTCTCTTCTGAGGTGTCTCTCAGGAAGAAGTGGAGATCTTGAGTGATACTATGTGTAATGGATGAGAACAGGACCCTATCAGAAGCAGAGGACTAATGAATTGGTCCTTGTTTCACTACGGTAATGAAATACCTGAGACAGGCTAATTTTGTAAAGAAAAGAGGTATTCTAATCTCATAGTTTTCAAGGCTGAAAATCTAAATAGCATGGCACAAGTTCTTGCAAAGGCCCCTGTAGGCTGTGTTGTTTCTTGGCATGTGAATGACTTCACAGCAAAGTCCTGAGACATCACAGAACATCACAGGAAACACACATGTCTACATCTGGGTGTCTGGTCTCTGACACTTTTCTTAAAGTTGCCTGTACCTAATCATGGGATCTCTACCTTAATGATTTTATCCAAACCCAATGACTGTCCAAAGGCCCCACCTCTAAATGCCATTCTCTTAATACCATGAGCAGATGGCTTTGGAAATCAGACTCCTGCATAGGCTTATAGGGACAAAACATTTGCAAACCAAAGCACCTTGCTTTGCAGACTGAATAACCATTAGGAAGATTCTGCTCCTCCTAGGATATCAAGGCTGGAACCAGGAGAAGACCTCATACTGCAGATTGTGTGTGTTTAAGCTGATTCCAAATCATATAACACAACATTTTGGATGAATAGAAGTTTTTTCTACTGAGTTATCCTCATTATAAGAACTGATAGTGGCTTAGTCACAGCAGAGGTGAAGGCTTCTTTTAGAGGTAGAAAGATTACAAGTGGCCGGCGCCGCGGCTCACTAGGCTAATCCTCCGCCTAGCGGCGCCGGCACACGGGTTCTAGTCCCGGTTGGGGCGCCGGATTCTGTCCCGGTTGCCCCTCTTCCAGGCCAGCTCTCTGCTGTGGCCTGGAGTGCAGTGGAGGATGGCCCAAGTGCTTGGGCCCTGCACCCCATGGGAGACCAGGAAAAGCACCTGGCTCCTGGCTCCTGCCATCGGATCAGCGCGGTGCGCTGGCCGCAGCGCTCCGGCCGCGGCGGCCATTGGAGGGTGAACCAACGGCAAAAGGAAGACCTTTCTCTCTGTCTCTCTCTCTCACTGTCCACTCTGCCTGTCAAAAAAAAAAAAAAAAAAAAAAGATTACAAGTACTCTGAGCTTCCAGCAGATCAGAATATGAGCCTATAAAATTTATTAAATGCTTGGTTTTTCATCAGGGACCTTCCACATCAATGAAAAGAGCAGCTACACTGCCCACAGCATGTTATGAAAAGGTGTAGGGGCAGCTTTGTTGCTAGGGGAATAACTTCTCTCGAGATCCTGGACCTCAGCCTTGTTCAATTGTTGTTGTTTTCAATTTTTGAAAAATGTCCTGCAAAAATCATTAGAGATGGGTTACAGTTGTCTCCATACAGGAAATTAGTTTGGCCAGGGGAAGCCATGGGGCAAGTTGTCGTATCATAGCCCCATTCATATTTGCATAGGCTAAACTAAGTCATTGGTATACTTAAAGAAGGCATGCTTCTTTGAGAAATACACACAGTTACATCATCTGGAATTCCTTGGGCATGGATGTTTATTACTTTGGCAAATTTTCTATAACAACTCTGAATTAGGAGTGACAATCTGACTCAGAGGTTAAGCTGCCCTTTGAGATGCCCACTTCCATATCAGAGTACCTGGTTCAAATCCTGGTTACTCCACTTCTGATCCAGTTTTTTGCTAATGTTCATCCTGGGAGGCAGTAGATGATGGTCCCTGCCACCCACATGGGATATCTGGATTGAGTTCAAGTTTTCTGACTTCAGCCTAGCTCAGCCCAAGTTGTGAGCATTTGGTGACTCTGTGAATGAAAGATTTCTCTCTCTCTCTCTCATCTGTCCCTCCCTCTTCTTGTTATGTATCATGAAAATTTTTTAAAAATTAAAAATTAAAAAACTAGAATGAAACTGATAGTTTAAAAATTACTCAAATTATATTGCCAGTAACTTCTTCCTGGTAAGTTTTTTTTTTTAGGTAATTTATTTATTTGAAAGTCAGAGTTACAGAGAAAGAGAGAGATTTTCCATCTGTTGGTTCACTCCCCAGATGGATGTAATAGCTCGATAATAATAATGTCTGGATTGACAAAGAAGTCATTGCTGTTACCTTGTTGCCTTGTCGTGGCCTCATTAATCCTGATATGCTGCTTCTTTCAGTGCATTCCATTTTTGATTAATACTTGTAAAGTTTGTAATCCCTGCTTCCAAAATAAACAAGAAAAGGGGGGATGCAGGGAACACAGCTTCTGCCACAGCACTCTCAGTGAGGACACATCCTCCTTAACACAGAATAGGGCCGCATGAGCTGATTAAGGGTAGTAAATGACCTATTATCAAGAAGAGCATTGAGTTCTCACAGGAATGTTGGCTTCCATGAGGACATGCAGCTGCTCCCCCAGTCTTGCTTATCTAGTTAACCAAGTCACAAGGCGCCCCACCAGTGTCTTGACAATCATATTCTGAAGATTATCAAGTGATGTTACAGGTCATGTTAGTTATATAAGCCTGCACGTGCGCTGTACAAATGGCTGATATGTAATCCTTGTCAATAAAAGAAGCATGCTGGGAACTCGCTGGTGGTGCTTTTCAGAGGAAGAGCTCCCATGACCTGTCTCTCCTTTTGCTTGCTAGGCTCCAACAGCATGTGGCAGTGGCTTTATTTGCTACATCACAACACTGGCCTCATGGTAAGTTTTTAAATTAAAAACACATTATTCCTAGATCCATAGATGGTGATAAATTTGTTCACACCCAACTTTTTGTTAAGAGATTTATTTATTTATTTGAAAGTCAGAGTTACACAGAGAGAGAAGGAGAGGCAGAGAGAGAGAAAGGTCTTCCATCCGCTGGTTCACTCCCTAGTTGGCCTCAATGGCTGGAGCTGCGCTGATCTGAAGCCAGGAGCCAGGAGCTTCCTCCAGGTCTCCCTCATGCGTGCAGGGGCCCAAGGGCTTGGGCCATCTTCTACTGCTTTCCCAGGCCAAGGCAGAGAGCTGAATCTGAAGTGGAGCAGCCAGATCTTGAACTGGTGTCCATATGGGATGCCAGCGCTGCAGGCTGTGGCCCTGTCCACTATGCCACAGCCCCGGCCCCCACACTCAGTGTTTTACAGAAGGCAGGACACTGCAGACCATATCACTTTTTTTCTGCTTCTTCTTGCAACTCATGTTGCTAAATGAATTCTTTGAAAGATACTTTTGTCCTGGTTATACTTGGATTCTGATTATTCTTTTTTTGAGTAGGTATCTGGACACACAATAAAGACAGAAAGAGTCTTTAATCTGTTCATTTATATTCACCTCGTGTATCAGCCCGGGAATGGTAGTGAAGCAGAATCACAATGAATACTTTGGGTGAGGCTTCATGAAAGGGATTTGGCATTGCACAGTTTTGAAAGGAGCTGGGGAAGTGAAGGTCTAGAGGTAGTTGGAGGGCCCGAGAATGATCTTTAACCAGGCAATCTTGATTGTTTATACAAAGGAAAAAAGTCTGGGAAACTTGGTGGATGGATGCAGTACAAACCACCATCATCTACCCCCTTACATTGAGTTCTATCTCATCTGGTCATATTTGACTTCCATATAAAATAACAGAAAAGTTATACTTTTACCTAATGTGATGCTATTATCCAGCATAAAATTTGCAACAGGTTAACCCTTCCCGTTAAAGACGTACAAAACTCCATATGTCAAGTTACATGTCTTTGAGTTTATCCTTTTTCTCATGGAATCACACTTCTTCTTTTTTTTAAAACTTTTATTTAATGAATATAAATTTCCAAAGTACAGAATATGGATTACAATGGCTTCCCCCCCATAACGTCCCTCCCCCCCGCAACCCTCCCCTTTCCCACTCCCTCTCCCCTTCCATTCACATCAAGATTCATTTTCGTTTCTCTTTATATACAGAAGATCAGTTTAGCATGCATTAAGTAAAGATTTCAACAGTTTGCACCCACACAGAAACATAAAGTGAAAAATACTGTTTGAGTACTAGTTATAGCATTAAATCTCAATGTACAGCACACTAAGGACAAAGATCCTACATGAGGAGTAAGTGCACAGTGACTCCTGTTGTTGACTTAACAAATTGACACTCTTGTTTATGGCATCAGTAATCACCCTAGGCTCTTGTCATGAGCTGCCAAGGCTATGGAAGCCCCCTGAGTTCACTGACTCTGATCACATTTAGACAAGGCCATGGTCAAAGTGGAAGTTCTCTCCTCCCTTCAGAGAAAGGTACCTCCTTCTATGATGACCCGTTCTTTCCACTGGGATCTCACTTGCGGAGATCTTTCATTTAGGTTTTTTTTTTTTCTCCCAGAGTGTCTTGGCTTTCCATGCCTGGAATACTCTCATAGGCTTTTCAGCTGGATCCGCATGCCTTAAGGGCTGATTCTGAGGCCAGAGTGCTGTTTAGGACATCTGCCATTCTATGGGTCTGCTGTGTATCTCACTTCCCATGTTGGATCATTCTCTCCCTTTTTTATTCTATCAGCTAGTATTTGCAGACACTATTCTTGTTTATGTGATCCCTTTGGTTCTTAGTCCTATCATTACGATCAATTGTGAACAGAAATTGATCACTGGGACTAGTGAGATGGCATTGGTACATGCCACCTTGGTGGGATTGAATTGGAATCCCCTGGTATGTTTCTAACTCTACCGTTTGAGGTAAGTCAGCTTGAGCATGTCCCGAATTGCATATCTCTTCCCTCTCTTATTCCCACTCTTATGTTTAACAGTGATCACTTTTCAGTTAAATTTCAGCACATAAGAAGAATTGTGTATTGATTATAGTATTCAACCAAAAGTATTAAGTAGAAAAAACAAAAAAAAATACTAACTAACAGGGATAACATATCAAGTTGCTCATCAACAGTCAGAGTGAGGGCTAATCAAATCACCATTTCTCATAGTGTTCATTTCACTTTAACAGGTTTCCTTTTGGTGCTCAGTTAGTTGTCACCTATCAAGGAGAACAAGTGGTATTTGTCCCTTTGGGATTGGCTTATTTCACTCAGCATAATGTTTTCCAAATTCCTAACAGGGATCACTTTTCAGTTAAAATTTAAACACCTAAGAATAATTGATCACACTTCTTCTTGATCTCTTGTCCTTATACTGAGTTATAAGGCTAATAAATAAAAACATACTATTTTAGAGAGTAGAAGAATGGGAGCATGGAATAAAGAAAAATAAGTGGTTATTAAACACAAAGTCACATACACGGAAGTAAGGAAAAATACTCCTAACTGCTTGAGTTCTGGTTTATGTAACTGGTAGTGAGGTTACAGTTGGTATATGTAATTTCCTTTTTTTAAAGATTTTTTTTAAAAAATTTATTTGAAAGGCAGAGTTACAGAGTGAGTGAGAGAGGGAGAGAGATCTTCCATCTGATGGCTTTCTCCTCAGAAGGCCACACTGGCTGGGGTGGGTCAGGCCAAAGTCAGGAGCTTCTTCCAGGTCTCCCACATGGGTTGCAGGGACCCAAATACTTGAGCCATCTTCTGCTTTTCCCAGGCCATTAGCAGGGAACTGGATTGGCAGTGGAGCAGCCAGGACTCAAACTGGTGCCTATTTTGGATGCCAGCTTTACCTACTATGCCATAACGCTGGCCCTGATATGTGGAATTTCTTTCTTCCCCTACTGATATATTATTCTCTGCCTTCTGCAATCATGTTTCCCAGTCTGGTGTGCTGATGCTCCGAGGATCTGTGTTTTAGAAACTCTATATTTGGTTGCTGTGGTTTGCCACTAAATGTTATCATCACCCTTGGTAGCACAAAGGGGTGCCCAGGGCACACCCTTCCTTTCTCCTCTATTGTATTGTAGGAAACCATTTCCTGATGAAGGACAGTATTAATAACTGCTTTCTTTGCTTATGGTTGACATGCATGAGGGGCCCATGTAAGTTAACTTCAAAAAATTCATGGAAAACACAAATTATGGGAAAAAAAACTATGGATGATTTCAAATTTTATTTTGCATCAAATAGACTTATCTTTTCATTTCATTTTCCCATGACCTTTAAAAAGCATGTTTGTACTATAATGTCAAGTTCATTTTGTCTTTAAGGACAGACACTTTGGCATCTAAATATATAAAGCAGATGCATGGTGATCTCTGGGCCTCCACAAACTGTTCCCAAATTTGCAGATGAGCCACATCTGGTTCCTGGCTTCCAGAGGGACGAAACACTTGATAATCTCACCCATCCATGATTCTTTTTTAAAGCCTGAGGGAAATGCAGTTGACTCTCTGTAAAAACAAAAGGGAAGCTGGCTTTCAGGATTTCTTTTTCTTCTTGGTTTTTCACAGTTTTATTATGATGTGTACAAGTATACTTTTGTTTTCTCCTGTTTAAGTTTACTTTTTATGTTCATTTTGCATTTACTGTGTTTGAGATTTTCTGAGTTTCTTGAATTAGTGAAGACTTTCATTAAGTTGAGTGATCTCCAGTTATTTTTAAAATATTTTAAGTTCTGCTCTCTCTCCTTTCTATGGTGCAAATTACACATATGTTAGGCCATTTGAATTTCCTGACATCATTTGTATATTCTGATCTGTTTTTCAATAGCTGTTTTTCTTCATTGACTTAGTGTTTTGTGTTACCATATCTTCAGAGTCACTAATCCTCTGTCTACAATTCTGTCTGGTATTAAACCTATTCAAAGACTTTTTAACTTCAGATATTGTATTTAATAATTCTAGAATGTCAATGTAATTTTTAAGTGTATGCTAAGTATTTGTTATAATTCTCTTTTGAAATAAGCAACTGAAATAATTTTCTGTTGAAAAATTGGATCTACTTATTGTTCCTGTCATTTTTTCAATATGCTGATATATGTTTCTAATTTTTAAACATTTATTTATTAAAGAGAGAGAGAGAGAGACCCATCCACAGGTTCACTCCACAAATGCCTGCAATGTCAGGTCTGGTTCGGACAAAAGCCAAGAGCTAGAAAACCAATCCAGGTCTCTTATGTAGGTGGCAGGAAACCAAGTACCTGAGGCATTGCCTGCTGCCTTCCAGGGTACACATTAGCAGAAACCTAGATCTTGGAATCAATCCTAGGCACTCCTACAGGGGATGCAGGCATCCCAAGCAGTGTCTAAACAGCTGCACTAAATGCTCACCCCCTGTTATAATTATTTTGAAATCCTCATGTGTTTATTCCAAATTTGAGTCATGTATGGGTCTGTATCTATTCATTAATTTATCACTTGAATGCTGGTCCTTGTTCCTGTTTCATTTTCAGTAAGATTTTGTGTGTGTTTACTCTCTGGTTAATCATATACACATCTCCAGATTATTTTGGAGACTTACTAGCAGATCACATGGATTCAGATAAATTATATTTTAATCTCTGTGAGGGTAGGGCTTTTTTCAACTATTCTTTTGGGCCTAGCACATAGCACTTCTCCTAGCATACAATCCTTGTTCTGTTGATTCAGCTGAAAACCCAAAGTGTTACCATGGTTTCTTCACTCTGGCTGGGCCAGAACTCTATGTTTTCTTGCACAGTGTACCCCCTGAAATCTCTTTGGAGCCTGTAGACCCCTAGAAACCATTTTCTGATAGAAATCCCGAAATCTGTCCCTGTGTATGTATGGCTTATGTGTAGGTTCAGCAAACAGATTTTAGGGCACTCTTCTATGAAGCTCATTTCCCTCCAGCACCCTTTTCTCCAAATCCTAGTTATATGCACAATCCTCATTCTGATCTCTGTTTCCCGCACCTAGCAAGGCTGCTTCTCTGCTGGACCATCAGTTCCTTGTGTTGAGGTTTACAAAACACCTCCAAGGGAGAACTGAGTGAATGTGGGGCCTCTTTACAGAATTTCCTTCTCTGAAGGGTATGACCCTTATGCCTACCCTCCTTGATGACAGATGTTTTATATTTTATAGTTAGAAGGTAACTCAGCTATACTGCAAGAACTAGAAAAACTTTTTTTTCTGTTAAGATAATATTCCTTATATATTTCCACTTTTCCATAGACAATTTGGGTTTTATTCAGTAGTCAAAACCATCTCATCTATATGCACCATATTTATCATACCTTGTGCAGCATTTTTAGAAATTCTCTCCATGCCTGAAAAGGAACTGTGGTCTCTAGAGAACTAATATTTTATTATAAATAATTAGTTTCATGATTCCTTTCATTGATTCATGGTTTCATTTTCATTCCTGAGGGCAGTTATTCCTATCTGTGCTCTGTGAAAATATTGATGTGCTCTGAGATTTTTGTTCCTCATATCCTTCATCTTGTCATACTGTAATATAGAGACAATTTATTTCAAAATCTTATTTATTTTAAGACTCCCATAAAATGAGAGTCATCCATGCACAGCATTTTATCACTTGCAAATTACATTTTAGGTCCGAAAGTTTCTATGACTAACCTTGCTTCCAATCTATATGTACATGTACTCTTTCTCAAATTGGAGCACATCCCCCCACGTTCCTTTGTTATTCGCTCTGATTAACGCCTACTAAACCTCAAGGCTTCAAGCTGAGGCATCACACTCCAGGAAGCATTCTCTGACTGACATCTAGCTGTTGTTGATTTTATAATACTGTCGCCCTACTAATTTCATCCTCCCCCTTATAGGAGCTGCCTGATAATAAAAATGTGCTCCCCACTAGAATATATATTCAGTGAGGGAAGGAGCACTTTATTTATTCAAAGCTCCGTAACAGTTAGCCAATAAATACCTGTTGAATGATTGGTTGTCATGAAACTTATGAGTAATGGTGTGTGGGAACCATCATCCTCACATTATTGAGGATTCCGAGATGAGGTACAGAGAAAGTGACTCACTTGCTGAAGATGACACACTGTACTCATGATGGAAATTTGCTTTTCCCACAGGGTGGCCTTTCCAAAACATAGCAGAGAGGGAAATGATATAAATACATGCTACTGAATATTAACAATAAAATGTACTGTAAAAATTGGAACCAAAAAATTAATGATTACAGAGTGTATCATTATCTTTTCCTTTGCCCCTTTAAGCTTTAACTTTCTTATGATTTACTTTCACACATGAGCATAAAAAAAGGTACAAATAAATAGCATTCAGGGTGGAAATATCAATTTTAACACAGAGCCTTATAACTCTAAATAGAATTGCTGATGCAATGAACTCCTGATTTGGGAATTGGGATGTCAGAATTGATTCTGTTTAGGAAAGAGATAGTTACTAGACTGAACACTCATCCAGTTTTCATCTTTTTTGAAAGTGGCATCACTTTTATTTATTAACTGTGAACTTTCCAACATCATGTTAGAAGTGAGTAAAGGTCTATAGACAACTCTACCCTGTTGTGAGGTTTGGGGACTGCAGTCACATATATAGGCTCAGAAATCAGGTGCCCAGGAAGTGCTGTGCCTCTACAACATACAAGTCAGTCTCTGGTCAACTACACAGTATGTCTCTGTCCATCCTTCATACCCAGAGTGGTCCCTTATTCTTCACTTCTTTACTTCCCCACTTAAGTGTGCTAGAAAATGGAATCTGTCTATAACAGAGTAAACCATGAGAAGGTATAGAAAAGAATGTTCAGGGGGCCGGCGCTGTGGCGCAATGGGTTAATGCCCTGGCCTGAGGCGCCGGCATCCCATATGGGCACCGGTTCTAGTCCCAGCTGCTCCTCTTCCGATCCAGCTCTCTGCTATGGCCTGGGAAAGCAGTACAGGATGGCCAAAGTCCTTGGGCCCCTGCACCCGTGTGGGAGACCTGGAAGACGCTCCTGGTTCCTGGCTTTGGATCGGCACAGCTCCGGCTGTTGCGGCCATCTGGGGAGTGAACCAGCGGACAGAAGACCTCTCTGTCTCTGCCTCTCCTTTCTCTGTGTAACTCTGACTTTCAAATAAATAAATAAATCTTAAAAAAAAAAGAATGTTCAGATAAGATTGGTGCTTTCTTGCTGTGGGATATGGAGGGATCAAGGACTTTATTCCACATCGAGTTGTCTGTGCACACTTGTCCAGAAAGATAGACTCAGACATGAAAATTGATCAATTTATGGATTTACCTAATAGCACAATACCCACAGAGACTCCAGATAAACCAGATACGTGTTTACACTGTCGTGTTAAGCTGTACTTCATTTATAAATGCTTTCCACAGGAATCAGGAGAGGCAAGGCCATACAAATGCAATTGTAACTACATTGGGTTAAGTCTTCAGTTTTTATTTCCTGTAGAGGCTGCTGGCGCCTGGACAGCCCTCTGTCGTCATGGCACAGAAGTATGTGGCTGCATTCCCAGGCTGGGAGTCTCTAATATGTAGTTGGCTATGACCTGTAGTATTGACTGTGGATTTTAGTCCTCCATTCTCCTCCATTCCTGAAACTATATAAAACAGGGATTCTAAGAGTCCCCCAGGATTTTGCTGAGATCACAGCACACTGGTCATGAAGACAGAGAATTGAGCCGTCAGGGAGGAATCTCTCCCCTCTTGGAGGATCAGCACCTAAGGAGTCTACTCCACCTTCATCTGCCCTGGTGCCCCTCTTGAAAAGCAGAAAAATAGACACATAGAAGGTCATTGCAAAGTCTCTGTAGCCATTTCCAAGTGTAGGACCGGCTCCCTAATTTCCTTTCTTATGGTTTGTTCTAGCTTTTCTTGGGGATGTTCTTAACTCACAACAAATCTGTATCCACAGGAGGTATGACAAGATTCCTCTTTGTGGCCGGCGCCGCGGCTCACTAGGCTAATCCTCCACCTAGCGGCGCCAGCACACCGGGTTCTAGTCCTGGTCGGGGCGCCGGATTCTGTCCCGGTTGCCCCTCTTTCAGGCCAGCTCTCTGCTGTGGCCAGAGAGTGCAGTGGAGGATGGCCCAAGTGCTTGGGCCCCTGCACCCCATGGGAGACCAGGAGAAGCACCTGGCTCCTGGCTTCAGATCAGCGCGGTGCGCCGGCCACAGCGCGCCAGCCGCGGCGGCCATTGGAGGGTGAACCAACGGCAAAGGAAGACCTTTCTCTCTGTCTCTCTCTCTCACTGTCCACTCTGCCTGTCAAAAAAAAAAAAAAAAAGATTCTTCTTCGTGTCTTCATGATTCATTTTCTTGGGATATAGGGACACACCTTAAGGTAAAAGTGTCTTCAAACATTGTTATGTATCATATCTTGAATTTGGAGCTGATTGTGTATCTCTAGCTGATCTCATGGATCTATCAATTTTTTGAGATAGATTCAGTAGCGGCCACGCCTAAGTTTTGTCACTCAGTTTTATAGTGGAAAGCTTCATCTATCTGTGGGGTAGTCTTCCACCTATACACTATGATATGTATGTTTATCCGTTTGTGTATATTTGGGGTATTGAAGAGGTTAGAGTTTTTAAAAAGATTTATTTATTTATTTGAATGTAAGAGTTACAGACAGAGAGGAGAGACAAAGATCTTCCATCCATTGGCTCACTCCCTAAATGGCTGCAATGGCCAGAGCTGGGCTGTTCTGAAGCCAGGAGCCAGGCGCTCTTCCAGGTCTCCCATGTGGGTGCAAGAGCCCCAAGCACATGGGCCATCCTTGCTGCTTTCCCAGGCCATTAGCAGGGGATTGCATCAGAAGCAGAGCAGCCAGGACTTGAACCAGCACCCATATGGGATGCTGGCACCACAGATGGTGGCTTTATCCACAGTATTAGCCACCTTGTTAGAGTTTAAGAATCCTTCGTGAAGTAAATCTTTGGCATACCTAGAATAATTTGTGTGAAGAATGGGGACATAGTAGCTCAAAGAAGGATAAAGAAACAGTATATATGTCTAATGAAGGGCCGCAAATAAAAGGACCCAGCTAAAATCTGAGACATTATCAAATTGAAGAACTTTTCTGATTATAAATGGTTTATATACAAATTATAACCATCTTATTTATTGAAATTTTAAGGTCAAGTGATAAAATAGGAGCCCAGACCCTATGTTCTACAATGCATACAGTGGTCTTAAAGTGTGTTTCTACTGGGGCCATTGTTGTGGCCCAGAGGTTAGTTAAGCCACACTTGCTCATATCCCATACAGGTTGGAGTCCTGGCTGCTCTGCTTCTGTCCCCACATCCCTGCTAATGTGTCTGGGAAAGAAGCAGAAGATAGCCCAAGTACTTGGGCCTCTACCACCTATGTAGGAAATCAGAATGGAAATTCTGGCTCCTGGCTTTGGCCTGACCCAATCCTGGCTGTTGTAGCCATTTGGGTAGTGAACTAGTAGATGAACGATCACTACTTCTTCTTCTTCTTCTTCTTCTTCTTCTTCTTCTTCTTCTTCTTCTTCTTCTTCTTCTTCTTCTTTGACAGGCAGAGTATACAGTGAGAGAGAGACAGAGAGAAAGGTCTTCCTTCCATTGGTTCACCCCTCAATGGCCACTGTGGCTGGCGCGCTGTGGCCGGCGCACCGAGCTGATCTGAAGCCAGGAGCCAGGTGCTTCTCCTGGTCTCCCATGTGGGTGCAAGGCCCAAGCACTTGGGCCATCCTCCACTGCACTCCCGAGCCACAGCAGAGAGCTGGCTGGAAGAGGGGCAACTGGGACAGAATCTGGCGCCCCAACCGGGACTAAAACCTGGGGTGCCAGCGCCGCAGGCGGAGGATTAGCCAAGTGAGCTGCAGCGCCGGCCACTTTTTCTTCTTAATCTCTCCCTTTCTCTCTGCAAGCCTGCCTTTAAAATAAATAAGTAAGTAAATAAATAAATCAATCTTTTTTTTTTAAATAGTTTGTTTCTACTGCCAATTCAGTAGTCAGACCAGCAGTTTCCAACTAGTGGTTAACACCTCCCGGGGATATCTGGCAGTGTGTGGACATCTGCATTTGTCACAGTTGAGGGTGTGCTACTGGGGCTGCTGAGTAGAGACCAGAGCTGCTGCTAAGTATCTTGTGGTGCTCATCCTTCCAAAAGAATCACCTGACTCCAGGTATGAAAATAATGCTGCTGTTGAGAAACTCCTGTGGATCAGGCTTTTAACAAATTCTCTGCCATTTTCTCTCTTTCTCTTTCTTTCTTTCTTTCTTTCTTTCTTTCTTTCTTTCTTTCTTTCTTTCTTTCTTTCTTTCTTTCTTTCCTTCCTTCCTTCCTTCCTTCCTTCCTTCCTTCCTTCCTTCCTTCCTTCCTTCCTTCCTTCTTTCTTTCTTTCTTTCTTTCTTTCTTTCTTTCTTTCTTTCTTTCTTTCTTTGACAGAGTTAGACATTGAGAGAGAGAGAGAGAGAGAGAGAGACAGAGAAACATCTTCCTTCCGTTGGTTCACCCCCCAAATGGCTGCAATGGCTGGTGCGCTGCACCGATCCGAAGCCAGGAGCCAGGTACCTCTTCCTGGTCTCCCATGTGGGTGCAGGGGCCCAAGCACTTGGACCATCCTCCACTGCTTTCCCAGGCCACAGCAGAGAGCTGGACTGGAAGGGGAGCAACCAGGACTAGAACCCCATACCCATATGGGATGCCGGCGCTGCAGGCGAAGGATTAACCTAGTGCACCATGGCGCCGGCCCCCCGTTTTCTTCTCATCTTTATTCCTCCCCTGTCTTCCTCACAGCTCTACCTTGCCTTTTCTTTCTTTGCCTTATTCTTTCCTCTTGTTTTTCTTCACCTTGAGTTTCTTTTTCTTCACCTTGAGTTTCTGATCTCACATGAGCTAGATATAGGTATGGTCTAGTGAAACAGTAATTTCTGGACAAATGGATAAAAGCTCATATGGATCCCTGGTACTAACAAATATGGATTCATGAAAGTAAAATTCAATGAATGTAAAAGAAAGTGGCTTGTTTGGATCTCAAACTTTCTTTTGGATCTTGGGGGCTAAGGAACCAGAAGTTGTGAAAAAAGAAGCATGGTCAAGTTCGTTATTCAGAATGTTCTGGCCCACACTGTCTCCTGGCACCTTCCTCAGGTTTGATGTTCATTCCCTCTTCAGCCATTTATCCTGCTACACGCCGAAAGAGACTTTTCTCAGGTTAGAGTGTCCTCCTGTGGGCTAAACCCAGAGTTAACAGCACTTCCCATGCGGCAATGCCAGTGTCCCACTCGGGATTTTTGAGTCTGGTGTTGGACACCAATGCTGTCCTTTAAGGAAGGCGTAGAGTGGCTCAGGTGTACTGAGACTTGCTGATTTCTCTTAGAAATTGCCACTCGGAATGGAGGGTGCAGGTCAGATGATCCTTCCAGTTACAGCCTCTGGAGAATGACGGTGTTGGGGACAAGCTGATGGCTGTCTATCACCGTGGGAGTGAGCTCCTTGAAGGGTAGAAATGCGTGCTTCCTGTATTCACTGTGCAGAACCTACAGCAGGCCTCAGGTGAAGCACGTGCCTCATGGAAGCTGGGCCTCCTGCTTTTAATTTCAAAAACTTACCAGGCGGTTCACAAAATATTTCTAATGCTTAGAGTTAACACTGAATTAATGTCTTAAACTTGCTTCTACAGGCTTCTAAGGAGGTTGATGCTAATAAAGTTAATATAAAATGTCCAACATCACTCAGCCAGCAAGCAGCAGTGCCATCAGAAACCCTGGCCGTTTTCATAGTGTCTGTGTCACTGTGCAAGGAGTGATACCCCAGAAGTCTTGTTGGGGAAATAACAGGAGTACATCCTGCAACCCAGAGCACCTCTCCAAAAGGTAGAAAAGAAGGCAGGTTTGTTATTGAATCAGCATTCAACCTGAATGTGATGCCCAGCACAGACAATCCCCTAGAGAGCTGGCAAAGACAGCAAGAAATCTTATCCTTTTGTATAGCTAAGCAGCTGCATCTAATTGCATAGATTTCTCAAGATAAAAATAACTAGTCCTCAAGTAGTAAGACTTGACAGCTCCATTTGTCACATGTAGCAATTCAAGTAGCCACCTGTGCTTTTTAAGCCCCTTTGTCCAAAAACATTGTGACAGGTGGTAGGTTTGCAGCTTGCAGGAGGGTGCCAGCTGCAGGTGAGCTCCTAAGAGCACTATCTCCCCTGATTATTACATTTGGGATCTGCGGCTCCTGGGTCCTTAACAAAGAAAATCCCAGGTTGTAAAAGTGGCAACAGGCTTATTGGGTTTTTAAAAAGAGTTATATACATCTTAAAGGGACAGAGAAAGAACTCAAAATAACAAGTTTTCTTACTTAAGTACTCTAAGGAAAGGAAGCAGGAGATTGCCTTTCTTCTTCTGCACCAGAGCGAGTTAAGTTGTTATCCTCTTAATTTGTGATTGCCCTTCATTTTCATTTAGAAAAAAGAAGTTCCATATAATGAAGCTCCTATGGGATACTTTTGAAGTCGGTTACTGGGAATAGTATGAGGTAAAAAACAAGAAAACACATAACATTGGGAATCTGAAAGTAAGAAAAATGAACCACTACAGTCATTAATTTTTTTGCATGGAGGTCAATATTGTCTATGGTTAAAGGACTCAAAATGAGAAATTGAATTCTATGACCTTCTATGAGTATAAGAAGTTGATTTGGAAATTTTTTAATGAAGTTTCTCAGAATGGAGGTTTTTTCTCTTCACAAATGGTTATAGGAACACTTACACGTCTAGAAATGCATATTATCAATATAAACGAAGATCTTCTTCCTGTTGTAAAAGCACCATAGTTTGTTCGTATCTCTTTTCTTGCACTTACACATGGAAACAGAACATTATAAAGCTATTTTATGCCAACCCTATTACAGTTAGCACTGTGGTTAGCTACAATCAAAAAATTCATAAAATAGTTTATTAAAATTTTTCATGCAAAGATAAATGCAGATGTGAGACTTACTATCGAATAGACTCAGTGCATAGGATTAGGAAGGGGTTGTGCTTTCGTTTATTGTAAAGTTATCATTTCCTTGTTTTAGGAAGAGAAAAGGAGAAAGGGGGTAGAGAAAGATGTGATGCTTGTACCAGGAAAGCAAAACATTATAGAAAATCCCTAGCAAATTTCATAAAAATGTAAATTTATACAGTGGTCACTTGGCAGTGTTGCTGTAGTTTTCTGAGTAAATTAAGTTCTTGAAGAAGCAGAGAGACAGAAAGAGAAAAAGAAAGAGACCTCCTATCTGCTGGTTCATTCACCCAGTGACTGCAATGGCCAGGACTGAAGCAGGCCTAAGGCACGAACAAGGAATTCAATCCAGGTCTCCACATGGGTAGTGGGGACCCACATACTTGAGCCATCAACTATTGCCCCTCAGTATATACATTGTCAGGAATCTATAATTGGGAGGAAAGTTGGGACTAAAACCCAGGCACTCTGATCCAGGATATGGAGCCATTTGTTAAACTAATAGGCCAAACACTTATCCCACCTAGCCAATGTCTTATTACATTTCATGGCTCAAAACTCTTCTATATGGCAATCCCTATCTCCAAGTGAGGGTATGAAATGTATTTATTGCTCATTTATTTTTTTAAAAGCTGAACATGTAGCTGCTCAAATCAAAAATTAAAGTTCTGTTTATAAGAATTGGAAGAGAATGAAGATTAGGTGGACAAAAGGCAGTTTCTATCTTTCTGGTGAGGATTAAAAATATTAGGCAGAGAATAAATGCTTAAGGAGTCAGTGTAGGACTACACAGTAGGGATAGCATTTATTTAGGAGCATTGACAGTAGTAGTATTTATAGAGGCATTTACTGAGTATATATGCTTTGCTTAGGACTTCAGATAATTTTATATATTTTATATTATTATATTCATGGCATCTCAACAAGATAGATAGCTATTCTTGTTGGCATTTATTTATTTGAAAGAGTTATAAAGAGGTAGAGACACAGAGAAAGAGATCTTCGATCTGCTGGTTCACTCCCCAAATAGTCGCAATGGCTGGAGCTAAGTTAATCCAAAGCCAGGAGCCAGGAGCTTCTTCCAGGTCTTCTACATGGGTGCAGGGACCCAAGGACTTGGGCCAACCTCCTCGCTTTCCCAGGTGCATTAGCAGGTAGCCAGATTGAAGTGGAACATCCGGGACTAGAACTGACATCCACATGGGATGCTGGCGCTGCAGGACGGAGCTTTAACCTGCTGCTCCACAGGGCTGGCTCCTAACATTCATTTATAAGGTAAAGTAGGTAAGGAAAATAATAGCCTAAGCACATAAAGCTAAAAAGCTTTTTTAAAAATGATCTATTAATTTGAAAGGTGGAGTGACAGAGAATTGGAGAAACAGAGAGAAAGGGATCTTCCAAATGCTGGTTTACCCTACAAATGGCCACAAAGACCAGGGATAGGCCAGGTCAGTTGCAGGCAACAATTTAATCCACTGTGTCATAATGCCAGTTCCAAAGTTGGAAAGATTTAAAGATAGAATTTTAACTTGGGTTTTGTGCTTTGCACTACCTATTATCTTGCCTTACAGAATAGAAATTCTTCTGGTACATAAATGGAACAGTGCCATGTGGAGGAAACGGGTAACTTCTATCTTCTTCAGCTCAGCCTTGGAAACTTGAAGTTACTGGAAGCTGCCATTCAAAGCCAAAGGCACAAACAAACCCTGTGCAGCTGTAGGCCCCTATAGTTAATGTTTAGGGACTCTCAGAGCCACCAATGAAGGAAACTGTTTTGGAATCACAACTAGATTATATTGAAGTACACTTTGGGCATCTCTTAAACAAAAACCGTAACTTACTTCTAATTATTTTTGGTTTACTTCTGCTTTTTACTACAGCTTAATACACAGAAGTTCTGTCATGTCCAGAATACTAGAATCAAACTGTGAAACCATCTGTTTCTATCCCATTGTGTGAACTATTCGTTCTGGCTTTGGTCTTTATTGTTGTTGTTTTTAAAATTTATTTGACAGATAGAGTTAGAGAGTGAGACAGAGAGAGAGAGACAGAGAAAGGTCTTCCTTTCATTAGTTCACCCCCCAAATGGCCGCTATGCTAATCCGAAGCCAGGAGCCAGGTGCTTCTTCCTGGTCTCCCATGCAGGTGCAGGGGCCCAAGCACTTGGGCCATCCTCCACTGCCTTCCCGGGCCACAGCAGAGAGCTGGATTGGAAGAGGAGCAACCGGGACTAGAACTGACACCCCTATGGGATGCTGGCGCCATAGGCAGAGGATTAACCAAGTGAGCCACAGCGCTGGCCCCCTGGCTTTGGTCTTTAGGAATATGGAGTGACCAAGCAGAACTATGGTATACTCTGTCTGGTATCTTTCATTTGTCCTTGAATGTTGACTCCCTACTCCAGCTCATTACCTACCCTTGGAAGCTGTCTGCCCAAGTTGCTTCTGATTTGGAGTGAGCCACATTTCCAGAGACTTGTCTTATAGTAGATGGGTCTTGTTCTGCAGAGAATGTGGGAAATGTCCAGAAAGGCAGCCTTCATGAAGGGCTGAACTTGCTGCCATTGTTCATGCCAAGAGGTGTGTTGGGGAGAGGCTGGAAGCAGGTGGCAGTAGTGTGAGTGGGGCCTGCAGTGGGGTTTGGGTACAGGCAGCAGGTGCCCTGAGAGCACTGTGCTCCTGCACAGATGTAGTTGCCTTCATCCCCAGGCTGGGTCGCAGTGATGTGCAAGGAACTGTACTTCCTTGTATCACCAAATTGGTCAGTCTCTTCTCTTTCTTCACTTCTCCGCCCTTGGCCATCATCATCAGGAGGACAGGCCCTTTCCCAGGCTCCTGTTTGTACCACTGAAAGGTAGTGAACACGCTCGAGGAGTTGCAGTACACAGTGACATCTTCTCCCTCCCGGGTGCTCAGAAACAGAGGAATCTGCCCCAGCTGCTGAGTGCTCAGCCCTGTTTAGAAACAAAGCGGAGGGGATTAGGGATTCTTCATCAACTTGAAACTATTTTTCTCTCCCCTTCTTCCACCATTACTCTTTCCCTTTCCTTCTTTAATTTCTCCTCCAAGGACTTTCTATTAATGTGATTGGAAACTTCTTAAACTCACATGCCATTTGAATCCAGACAATCTGCACGAAAAGCTTCAGGGACATCTTTTCTTCTTCCCACGTGGTAGCCACAGTCACTGACTTTAGTGGCCCCTTCAAGAGACTTTGCTGGCTAGAATACCACTTGCTGCTCCCCAGGTTGATCTCAGCAAAAGAGCAGAGGCCTCTTTGTGGCAGCCAATCAGATCACTAGTCCTCCACCCTCCCCTTTCTCCAACCCTGAACTCTGCTATGACTTTGGGGAAGAGTTTACCTTTTGAAATGCTACCCTCCTGTGGAGAGTTAGAGAAGTGGTTTACTTCTAACAAGCTTCTGTTTCTCCCAGTTTCACTTGGTATGCACATATATTGAGGTTTAAGTAGAAAGAGATTAGTCATCCTTTCAGACATGGCAAATGTGTTCTTTTAAAAACTGACCATTTTAAAGTCAGAGTAATTGGAGATAATAGAAATATCTGACTATCTGGTATCTTGGGCATGTTGAACTGTGTAATATCTGTGTGACTGTATTTGTATATTTGTGTGTGTGAGTGGTAATGAAACTATATTATATAACTCAGTCATGTGATATGGGTAAATACCCTGTCACATACCTATTTTTACCAAGCTAACGATGACTATTCCTGTTGCATATTATTTAATTTAGAATACTTTCCTGACATCCTACTACATTATTCTGCCAATAGTTCCCTGGCTCATGCCAATAAAGTCTACATCACACTATATTATTATCACATTTCTTGTACTACCTACAAGTTTCCTGAAGGAAATACTATACATTTTTTAATTCTGTGACCTCAAGAACTACTAGGAAGGAAAGCTTCAATAAATAGTTAATTAGTATTTAATTAGGGGCCCAGCAGTGTGGTGCAGCAGGTTAAGCAGCCATTTGCAGGGCTTGGCATCCCATATGGGTGCAGGTTCAAGTACTAGCTGTTCCACGTCCAATTCAACTCCCTATTAATCCACCTGGAAAAGGAATGGGAGATGGCCCAAACTCTGGACCCCTGTACCCACATGGGAGACCCAGAAGAAGCTCCCCGCTCCTGGCTTCTGATCAGCCCAGCTCTGGCTGTTGCAGTTATTTGGGGAGTGAACCAGTGGACGGAAGCCCTCTCTCTCTGTCTCTACACCCTCCCCTCAACACCAATCTTTCTGTAACAGCTGCACCAGTTCATGTCTGTGCACCTAACAACCAGCCAACCAGTGATGCTGGAGACTGGTTGGTAGAAATGACAAAGGGCTTGGTGCTTGTGACTGGGAGAAGCTTGTATGCTGGGACTGTGAAAACACTGTGGCTGCGTGGGAGGGTGCAGGATGTGGCTTGGACTTTGAGAAGTCACTGTGGGTGGCTCCACATGCTTGGGGCTCCTGATTTCCTGGTGAGGGTCATTGCTATGGGATTGTGCTCACAATAAGGACTGCACAGATCCTTGTTGTGGTTCTTGGGGCAACATGGATTAATATTGGAACCACTGGGACTACTGCCCATGCACTGTCTCCTTTTAGGAGAGGAAGTGGGCATGAGACTATGCCAAAAAATGCAGAACAAAACTCTGTGATAAAAAAAAGGAGATTTAGCACACAAAAGCTGGGTGTCACCTTGGACAACCTTCACCCTGGAACATTGAACAGAGCTCCCTGGCCTCACCTAACACTCACTCCTGGGTATTCACTGAAGAGGCAGACACTCCCCTAAACCAAAGAGGCATAGTCCAAAGATAAAAGCCATCACAGGGAGGGAAAAAAAGCAAAAAAGAAACCAACAAGTATCTCTACAAATGTCAAATAATAAATGAAGCAATTCAAGAAACAAGAATAGGGAAACAATATGATACCCTCAAAAGAACACAATACTTCAGCCAGTGCCGCAGCTCGCTAGGCTAATCCTTTGCCTGCGGCGCTGGCAATCCAGGTTCCAGTCCCAGTTGGGGCGCTGGTTCTGTCCTGGTTGCTACTCTTCCAATCCAGCTCTCTGCTGTGGCCCGGGAAGGCAGTGGAGGATGGCCCGAGTGCTTGGGCCCTGCACCCGCATGGGAGACCAGGAGGAAGCACCTGGCTCCTGGCTTCAGATCAGTGCAGCGCACTGGCCATGGCAGCCATTTGGGGGGTGAACCAATGGAAGGAAGACCTTTTTCTCTGTCTTTCTCTCTCACTGTCTAACTCTGCCTGTCAAAAAAAAAAAATACACACAACACTTCAATACTAGAATGTGAAGATGAGGAGGTTGAAAAAATGCCAGAAATTTAATTCAAAAAATTGATCATAGTGAACTAATGAAATTCATACTTGATGTGAAAGAAAATTTCTCCCATGATAAAGAAAAATCAAAATGAATCCTGGAAATGAAGAATTCAATGGAACAAGTGAAGAATGTGGTGGAAAGCCTTAACAACAGTCTTGGTAAAGCAGAAGAAAGAATATCCAAGTTAGAAAACAAATCTCTGGAAATTTTACAGTCAGACCAAAAACAAGAAGAAGAAATTAGAAAACTAAAAAGCAATGTTAGAGATATACAGGATACTATCAAATGACCCAACATACAGGTTGTAGGAGTTCCTGAAGATGTGGAAAAAAAGAATGGATTAGAAATCCTCTTTAGTGAAATAATTACGATAAAACTTCCCTTATTTGGAGAAAGAAAGGGACATCCAAGTACAGAAAGTACATACAGCTCCTGGTAGATATGACCAGAAAAGATCTTCACTGCAACACACTGTAATCAAACTCTCCACAGTAAAGCATAAAGAAAAGATTCTAAGGATAGAAAAAGTTATTCCATGCCAGCAGAAACCAAAATAAAGCTGTGTAGCTATCCTAATATCAGACAAAATAGACTTTAACACAAAAACGATTAAAATAAATGAAGAAGGGCACTATGTAATGATTAAGGGATCAATTAAACAGGAAGATGTGACTATTATAAACATATATGCACCTAATTAAAGGGCAGCTGGGTATTTAAAAGAAATGTTAAGGGATCTAAAGAGAGACATAAACTTCCATACAATAGTAATAAGGGACTTCAATACCCTACATTCAGTAATGGACAGATCAACTAGATGGAAAATCAGCAAGGAAACAACAGAATTAATTGACACTAACCAGATGGGCCTAATAGATATCTACAGAACTTTCCATCCTATAGTCACAGAATACACATTTTTCTCCCAAGTGTGTGAAACTTTCTCTAGAATTGACCAAATGATATGCCATAAAACAAGTCTCAGAAAATTCAAAAATAATTAAACCATACTATGCATCCTCTCTGACCACAATGGAATGAAGCTGGCAATCACCAACTCAGGACTCTCTAGAACATATGCAAACACATGGAGATGGAACACTATATTCCCAAATGATTTCATGGAAGAAATCAAAAGTAAAATCAAAAAGATTTCTGGAAACAAATGAAGATGACAGTGTAACATATCAAAACTTATGGATTACAGCAAAAACAGTGTTAAGAGGAAAGTTTTTAGTACTTGGTGCTTGTATCAAGAAATTGGGGGGTGGAGCCAAGATGGCGGAATAGAGAGGACGCACACTGATAGTCTGGGAAAAGATAGGTTAATAAAAGTGGAATTACGATAATCTCCGGGAAAGGCACGGGGAAAAAATTGCAGAGGAAACTCTTCCGGATCTAGTGGATGTGACACGGACGACCTGCGGGGAGAGCAAGGATGACCATGGCTCCAAAGCCAAACAGCGGAGTCTATGCATCTGCGCTGGAAGGGGAGGTGAGCTCTGTCACCCGAGACATTGGCGGGGAAACTGGCTTGAAGCCCCGCTGGGGAAAGTTAACCAGACTAACTACAGGAGAGAGGGGAAAAAAAGGGGGGGACCAGTACTGTCTCTCTCTGCCCACCTTGCAAAGGTGAGCATGAGACAAAGAGCAGGAGCCATTTTGGGCATACATAAAAGGTGCGTGACCTCAGGGCTGTGCACGAAATCAGAGCTGCGCCCACCCCCAGTCAAACAGCAAAACCTGACTCTGGGGGGTGGGGGGGAGGGTGAAATAACAGGAGGTTAGGACTTAGTGAAATGGTGGAGCTAATGAACTGAGGTGGTGAAAAAAGAGACGGTGGGAGAGAGAACTCATGGAGTTCATGTGAGTACTCTCCAGAGATGCTACAATTCGGTAACCTTGGCAATCCGGTGGGAGACTGCAGAAGAATTTCAGCCCATACTGAGGGCAGTACAGATTCTTTGTGTGGTCCTGAGGAAAAAGCAGACAAATGATATACCCACAGAAAGCAGAGATCGGAAGCTGACTACCTTCAATTCCGCTCAGCTGTGCAGTATTATTCCCTCCTGAATCAAAAAAATATAAATAAATAAATAGAGAGAGAGAGAGAGAGAGATTTACCACACCTAACCTGAGCATGTCACCTTTGGCACACCCCTAACCCCGAAGAACCAAGCAAAGCTCTCTGGCCACACCCATATCAAGCCTTCTCTAGGACTGACCACATACTAGGCCATAAAGCAAGTCTCAACAAATTCAAAAGAAATAGAATCATACGATGCAGCTTCTCAGACCATAAAGGAATGAAGTTGGAAATTAGCAACTCAGGAATCCCTAGAACATATGCAAACACATGGAGATTGAACAACATGCTCCTGAATGAACACTGGGTCATAGAAGAAATCAAAAGAGAAATCAGAAACTTTCTGGAAGTAAATGAGGACAACAGCACAACATATGGGATACAGCAAAATCAGTGTTAAGAGGAAAGTCTATAGCAATAGGTGCCTACATCAAGAAATTGGAAAGGCACCAAATAAATGAGCTTCCAATGCATCTCAAGGATCTAGAAAAACTGCAGCAAACCAGACCCAAATCTAGCAGGAGAAGAGAAATAATTAAAATCAGAGAAGAAATCAATAGGATTGAATCCAAAAAAATCAGTCAAAGGAGGAGCTGGTTTTTTGAAAAAATAAACAAAATTTACACCCCACTGGCCCAACTAACTAAAACAAGAAAAGACCCAAATCAATAAAATCAGTAATGAAAAAGGAAATGTAACAACAGACACTACAGAAATAAAAAGAATCATCAGAAATTACTACAAGGACTTGTATGCCAGCAAACAGGGAAATCTATTAGAAATGGATAGATTCCTAGACACATACAACCTACCTAAATTGAAGCAGGAAGACAGAAAACCTAAACAGACCCATAACTGAGTCAGAAATTGAATCAGTAATAAAGGCCCTCCCAACAAAGAAAAGCCCAGGACCAGATGGATTCACTGCTGAAATCTATCAGACATTTAAAGAACTAACTCCAATTCTTCTCAAACTATTCAGAACAATCGAAAAAGAGGGAATCCTCCCAAACTCTTTCTATGAAGCCAGCATCACCTTAATTCCTAAGCCAGAGAAAGATGCAGCATTGAAAGAAAATTACAGACCAATATCCCTGATGAACATAGATGCAAAAATCCTCAATAAAATACTGGCCAATAGAATGCAACAACACATCAGAAAGATCATCCACCCAGGCCAAGTGGGATTTATCCCTGGTATGCAGGGATGGTTCAATGTGCGCAAAACAATCAATGTGATACACCACATTAACAGATTGCAGAAGAAAAACCATATGATTATCTCAATAGATGCCGAGAAAGCATTTGATAAAATTCAACACCCTTTCATGATGAAAACTCTAAGCAAAGTGGGTATAGAAGGAACATTTCTCCATACAATCAAAGCAATTTATGAAAAACCCATGGCCAACATCCTATTGAATGGGGAAAAGTTGGGAGCATTTCCACTGAGATCTGGTACCAGACAGGGTTACCCACTCTCACCACTGCTATTCAATATAGTTCTCGAAGTTTTAGCCAGAGCGATTAGGCAAGAAAAAGAAATCAAAGGGATACAAATTGGGAAGGAAGAACTCAAACTATCCTCTTTGCAGATGATATGATTATTTACTTAGGGGATCCAAAGAACTCTACTAAGAGACTACTGGAACTCATAGAAGATTTGACAAAGTAGCAGGATATAAAATCAATGCACGAAAATCAACAGCCTTTGTATACACAGGCAATGCCACAGCTGAGAAAGAACTTCTAAGATCAATCCCATTCACAAGCCACAAAAACAATCAAATACCTTGGAATAAACTTAACCAAGGATGTTAAAGATCTCTACTATGAGAACTACAAAATCTTAAAAGAAAGAAATAGATCATCATTTAAAAAATCATCTATTATTTTTCACTTTATGTTTCTGTGTGGGAGCAAACTGTTGAAATCTTTACTTAATGTATGCTAAACTGATCTTCTGTATATAAAGAGAATCAAAAATGAATCCTCATGTGAATGGAAGGGGAGAGGGAGTGGGAAAGGGGAGGGTTGCGGGTGGGAGGAACGTTATGGGGGGGAAGCCATTGTAATCCATAAGCCGTACTTTGGAAATTTATATTCATTAAATAAAAGTTAAAAAAAAGAAAGAAATAGAAGAGGATACCAAAAAATGGAAAAATCTTTGATGCTCATGGATTGGAAGAATCAATATCATCAAAATATCCATTCTCCCAAAAGCAATTTATAGATTCAATGTGATACCAATCAAAATACCAAAGACATTCTTCTCAGATCTGGAAAAAATGATGCTGAAATTCATTTGGAGAAACAGGAGACCTCGAATAGCTAAAGCAATCTTGTACAACAAAAATAAACCCAGAGGCATCACAATACCAGATTTCAGGGCATACTACAGGGCAGTTGTAATCAAAACAGCATGGTACTAGTACAGAAACAGATGGATAGACCAATGGAACAGAATTGAAACACCAGAAATCAACCCAAACATCTACAGCCAACTTATATTTGATCAAGGATCTAAAACCAATTCCTGGAGCAAGGACAGTCTATTCAATAAGTGGTGCTGGGAGAATTGGATTTCCACATGCAGAAGCATGAATTAAGACCCCTACTTTTCACCTTACACAAAAACCCACTCAACATGGATTAAAGACTTAAATCTACGACCTGACACCATCAAATTATTAGAGAGCATTGGAGAAACCCTGCAAGATGTAGGCACAGGCAAAGACTTCTTGGAAAAGACCCCAGAAGCACTGGCAGTCAAAGCCAAAATTAACATTTGGGATTGCATCAAAGTGAGAAGTTTCTGTACTTCAAAAGAAATAGTCAGGAAAGTGATGAGGCAACTGACAGAATGGGAAAAAATATTTGCAAACTATGCAACAGATAAAGGGTTAATAACCAGAATCTACAAAGAGATCAAGAAACTCCACAAACACAAAACCAACAACCCACTTAAGAGATAGGCCAAGGACCTCAATAGACATTTTTCAAAAGAGGAAATCCAAATGGCCAACAGGCACATGAAAAAATGTTCAAGGTCACTAGCAATCAGGGAAATGCAAATCAAAACCACAATGAAGTTTCACCTCACCCCGGTTAGAATGGCTCACATACAGAAATCTACCAACAACAGATGCTGGCGAGGATGTGGGGAAAAAAGGGACACTAACTCACTGTTGGTGGGAATGCAAACTGGTCAAGCCACTATGGAAGGCAGTCTGGAGATTCCTCAGAAATCTGAATATAACCCTACCATTCAACCCAGCCACCCCACTCCTTGGAATTTACCCAAAGGAAATTAAATTGGCAAACACAAAAGCTGTCTGCACCTTAATGTTTATTGCAGCTCAATTCACAATAGCTAAGACCTGGAATCCATCCAAATGCCCATCAACAGTAGACTGGATAAAGAAATTATGGGACATGTACTCTATAGAATACTATACAGCAGTCAAAAACAACGAAACCCAGTCATTTGCAACAAGATGGAGGAACCTGGAAAACATCATGCTGAGTGAAATAAGCCAGTCCCAGAGGGACAAATATCATATGTTCTCCCTGATTGGTGACAACTAACTGAGCACCAAAAAGGAAACCTGAAGTGTGAAATGGACACTATGAGAAACAATGACTTATCAGCCCTTATCATCATTGTTGATGTACAATTTAATACTATATCCCTTTTAGTATTTTTGTTTGTTCTACTTAATACCATTGGTTGAGCTATGCAATTTTTTTTATTTTTTATTTTTATTTCTTATTTATTTATTTTTTGACAGGCAGAGTGGACAGTGAGAGAGAGAGACAGAGAGGAAGTTCTTCCTTTGCCATTGGTTCACCCTCCAGTGGCCGTCACGGCCGGCGCACCACGCTGATCCAATGGCAGGAGCCAGGTACTTATCCTGGTCTCCCATGGGGTGCAGGGCCCAAGCACCTGGGCCATCCTCCACTGCACTCCCTGGCCACAGCAGAGAGCTGGCCTGGAAGAGGGGCAACCGGGACAGAATCTGGCGCCCCAACCGGGACTAGAACGCGGTGTGCCGGCGCCGCAAGGTGGAGGATTAGCCTAGTGAGCCGCGGTGCCGGCGAGCTATGTAATTAACATACAATTATTCTTAGGTGTTTAAAGTTAACTGAAAAGTGATCTCTGTTAAATATAAGAGTGGGAATAAAAGAGGGATGGGATGTACAATTTGGGACATGCTCAAGCTGACTTACCCCAAGTGGTGGAGGTAGAAATGTGCCAGGGGATTCCAATACAATCCCATCAAGGTTGCATGAACCAATGCCACCTCACTAGTCCAAGTGATCAATTTCAGGTCACAATAGATCATAATGATAGGTCTAAAAGTCAAAGGGATCACATAAACAAGACTAGTGTCTGCTAATACTAACTGATAGAATTAAAAAGGGAGAGAACGATCCAACATGGGAAGCGGGATACACAGCAGACTCATAAAATGGCAGTTGTCCTAAACAGCACTCTGGCCTCGGAATCGGCCCTTGAGGCATTCGGATCTGGCTGAAGAGCCCATGAGAGTATTTTAGGCATGGAAAGCCAAGGCACTCTGGCAAAGAAAAAAAGGACCTAAATGAAAGATCTCTGCTAGTGAGATCCCAGTGGAAAGAACGGGCCATCAAAGAAGGAGGTACTTTTCTCTGAAGGGAGGAGAGAACTTCCACTTTGACTATGGCCTTGTCAAAATAAGATCAAAGTCGGTGAGCTCAGGGGGCTTCCATGGCCTTGGCAACTCATGACTAGAGCCTGGGGAGATTGCTGACGCCTTAGACAAGAGTGTCAATTTGTTAAGTCAACAACAGGAGTCACTGTGCACTTACTCCTCATGTAGGATCTCTGTCCTTAACGTGTAGTTCAATGTGAATTAATGATATGACTAGTGCTCAAACAGTATTTGGCACTTTGTGTTCTGTGTAGGGGCAAACTGATGAAATCTTTACTTAATATATACTAAATTGATCTTCTGTATATAAAGATAATTGAAAATGAATCTTGATGTGAATGGAATGGGAGAGGGAGCGGGAGATGGGAAGGTTGTGGGTGGTTGGGAAGTTATGAGGGGGAAAAGCCATTGTAATCCATAAACTGTACTTTGGAAATACATATCTACTAAATAAAAGTTAAAAAAGAAAGATACAACAATAAGAAAGCAAAAGAAAAAAAAAAGAAATTGGAAAGCCACCAAATAAATGAGCTATCAGTGCATCTCAGGACCTAGAAAAACAACAGCAAATCAAACCATAACTAGTAGGAGAAATGAAATAATTAAAATTAGAGAAGAAATAAAATTGAAACCACAAAAATATACAAAAGATAGGCAAAATGAAGAGCTGTTTTTTTGAAAAAACAAAATTGACACACAATTGCCCCAACTAATCAAAAAAAAAGATAGAAATCCCAAATCAATAAAATTAGAGATGAAAAAGGAAATGTAACAACAGACAGCACAGAAATAAAAAGGATCATCAAAAATTACTACAAAGAGCTGTATACCAATAAACCAGGAGACCTAGAAGAAATGGAGATTCCTGAACAAATACAGCCTACCGAAACTGAGCCATGAAGATATAGAAAACCTATAGAGACCAATAACCAAGACAGAAATTGAATCAGTAATAAAGACCTTCTCAAAAAAGAAAAGCCTAGAACTGGATGGCTTCACTGCTGAATTCTACCAGAAATTTAAAGAATAACTAATTCCAATTCCTTTCAAGTTATTCAAAATAGTTGAATAATGAGTGCCCAGGCCAATACTCAAACATCTGGCTGAGCAGGGAAGTCACAAAAGGTGGTACTCACAAGTATTTGCCTGATACCAGACACTAACATAAGGACTGTCAAAACCACAGCCTTGCCGTTAAGCCTGTTTTTTTCCCATCTAGTCTAACTGCAACCTTGCAAGTATGCTTGCTAAACTATAATCCTGCAAGTAGGGTTGTTTCCATGGAGATATCTCCCTGTGACAGCAAATGTCAGGTTAGCAAATGGCAGCTCCTGTGGTTAGCTTCCTTAACCAAAGGGCAGTTGTGTCAATACAACCTGCATGAGTTTCTCCTTTTTTGCTTTGAAACTTTTCCTAACCATGGTTCCTTCAGATGCACCTATGATTTATCATAGCCTTTCCAACCTGTATTTGCAAATCCCCTGCTTGTTTCTAAATGAAGTCAAATGTTAGAGGGGAAAACTCAAATATCTGTTGAGGAAGCCGCGATCATAAGCCAAATATGATTTTTTTCTTGGTTATCAATATTGGCTAATTTTTATCTACTTGTGCATGATAAGTAAAACTAAGGAACTAAATATATCAAAATATGTCACATACCTTGCTCTCTCTCTCTCTCACTGTCTAACTCTGCCTGTCAAAAAAAAAATATGTCACATTAAGAACTGGAATTCAGAAGTGAAGCCTTTCTAGAGAACCAAACAACTGGAAATATTTTGTTGTTATTGACTAATAGCTAAAATGATCTAGCATCTTACTGTAAAGTGACTGTACTATAAATTTAATTTTCTTCCCACAGGCTTCACAACAATTACAAATAAGTCAGATTTGCTTTTCATTTTTCAAAGTTATTTACATTTATAGAACTCTGAAGTTGATAGTTCATCTAAAGCCAAGCTACAAAGTCTCAAAGAAAAATTCCAGCAGCTTTCCTAATAGCCCTTGCATACAAATGTCATGAAGATGTGGTTTGAGATGCCTGTCCAAATCCAGATGAATGAAATTTTACCTTTGTCTGCCATGCTTTGCTTTCTCAAGTACTATTGAGTTTTAGTGACTACATCGTCACTTTCTCATGAGCTATATTATTAAGTCTATATGACTGATGGGCATTTGGCTCAGTGGTTAAGATGCTGCCTGAGGCATCAGCATCCCATGTCGGAGTGCCCGAGTTGGAGTTCTGGCTCTATCTCCTATTCCAGATTCCTGCTGATACAAACTCTAGAAGCAGCAGGTAATGACTCAAGTACCTGGGACCCTGCAACCAATTTAGGAGATCCAGATTGAGTTCCCAGCTCCTGGATTTTGTCTGATGCAGCTCTAGGTGTTGCAGGCATTTTGGAGTGAACCAGAAGGTGGGAGGTCTGTCTCTGTCTCTCCCTCCATTTTAAACAAACAAACAAACATTTTAAAAAGTGTATACGACAAAGACAAAGACTATTCAGCTATTGATATTCAAAAGTGAGATGAAGTTGCTATCAACTTTGGTCAGTTGTTGAAAAAGCCCATGAGAGTATTACAGGCATGGAAAGCCAAGACACTCTGGAAAAAAAAAAAAAAAACCCTAAATGAAAGATCTCCGCGAGTGAGATCCCAGTGGAAAGAACGGGCCATCAAAGAAGGAGGTACCTTTCTCTGAAGGGAGGAGAGAACTTCCACTTTGACTATGACTTTGTCTAAATATGATCAGAGTTGGTGAACTCAAAAGGCTTCCATAGCCTTGGCAACTCATGACAAGAGCCTAGGGTGATTACTGATGCCATAAACAAGAGAGTCAATTTGTTAAGTCAACAACAGGTGTCACTGTGCACTTACTCCTCATGTAGGATCTCTGTCCTTAATGTGCTGTACATTGTGATTTAATGCTATAACTAGTACTCAAACAGTATTTTTCACTTTGTGTTTCGGTGTGGGTGCAAACTGTTGAAATCTTTACTTAATATATGCTAAACTGATCTTCTGTATATGAAGAGAATTAAAAATGAATCTTGATGTGAATGGAAGGGGGAAGGGAGAGGGAAAGGGGAGGGTTGCAGGTGGGAGAGAAGTTATGGAGGGGGGGAGCCATTGTAATCCATAAGCTGTACCTTGGAAATTTATATTCATTAAATAAAAGTTAAAAAAAAAGAAAAACATTTCTGATGTCTTTCTCACAAATGTGCCCATTACAAAAGTATCTGTTTGTTATCAAATATTTAAAAGAAAATTTCAAAAGTCCAGCTACTCAAACAGCACAGTTATCTCTCTTGGCATATAATTAGAAGACATGGGTCTCCATAGGAATCCAGGAAAAAAAGCACAAAGCTCATTCCTGATGACCGCATTCTGAGCAAACATTTCTCCAGGGTCTGATCGTGCAATCATTCTCAATTCAATCAATATAGTTTCAGTCACTCTGCTGGAATTGGAGTATGGGAATGGTCAAGGCAGCCTCCTCATTCCAACTCATCACAGTCCAAAGGTTCTCCCATCAATAACTGTTTCTAAAGCTAGTGTGTTCAAAATGATTTGTACCAGCTGTACAGTCAGACGTAAGCAATGTGATGTCTATGCTACAAGCTGGGTCACAGAGAAGGACTTTATTCAGGATTCAGAGAGGCAGCCCAGCAAAGATCCAGAGCTCACCCAGTTGCCTTTACATACAGAAGTAAAGCTCAGAGAGAGGCAAGAGAACTAGGCTACCCCTTGAAGGCTGCACTTCAGAGGGAAGGGCTGGGATTAAAAACTGACCCCTGGGATTTCCTCCCCCTCTGCCCATTTGTTGGAAATTAAGTAGAACTGCACACCACCACACCATGCCCCTCAGAAGCGTGCAGTGGCCAGAGCCCTTGGCCCAGATGAACAATTCTTCTTTCACTCAGAGTTGTCCCCTGGGTTGTCAGTGCTGGTCAAAGGTGATGGAAGGGCGCTGAGTTAGAGGCACCAATTCTGTGTAAGTCTCTCCTCTGGGCCACAAAACTCCTCAAGGGACCTCAGAACCCTTCAGAGCAATAGAATATTGCATACAAATGGTTTTGGATGTTTAAAAAATTCACAAATATTTTTAACACTTGCAATTTTGGTGGAACAGTGCTGAATTCTGCCTAAATGATTTAATGTTGGAGTCAGGCACATTTAGATCAAAATTCCATCATCTCAAATGATTCACTTGACCCATCCAAGTAATAATGATATGGGACTGGTCAGGGAGATAGCTTAGGTTCATGAGCTCAAGGCCACACCCCTCCTTCCCCCATGTGATCTCACCTGCATCTACCCACCTGTCAATAGACTATGTAACTGCTCCCCTTTTGGAAGTGAGTAAGAGGCCTGGAGAGCGCTCGGCTTGCCCACTCTCTCGCCTGCTCGCTGGCCTGCTCACTCACTTGTGCTCTCTGGCCTGCTGCCTCTCTCCTTGTGAACCCCTGCAATGACTGGTATGGAGTTCCCCATTTACCCTTCTTGGCCCATTCTCCCTTAATAAAGCCATCCTGTTCCTGTGTATTCTCACTTTCTAAATAAATTCTAATCTATGATGCTGCATGATGTGTTTGTGCCTGTGCTTATAATTCTTCTCTAAGTAAAAGGCAAGAGTCTGAAATATTAATTTTGAGGCCAACCTACCCCACAACAGTAACTTCTGTTCAGTAGAATGCAGTTCACATTTCTCATGCCCTGGGTATATCTTGAGGATCAACTGACATTATGTTTGTAAAGCAGATTGTGTTTCAATCAATCCATGTCCCTTTAAAAGTAACTGGTATATAAAGTATCCAAGTAGGTCAAAACACACAGATGTGTGTGATCTCCAAACTTGCTAAACTACATACACAGCTAACAGTGCTATCAACTCTTCTAAAGGCTTTATAGAAGTCAACTCATTCATACAACAACACTGGGAATTAGTCATTATTATCACAATTTTTCTAATGAGGACTGGGACACAGAGAAGTTAATTAATCTTCCAAATTTCACACAGTAAGTGGCACAGTCTGGCTTCTAATCTAGATGGCATGGCTGAAGAATGGACACATTTAACCTCTTTAAAATAATACTGCCTCTCAGCAGGAAGCTGGCTCGGAGAGGCTAGCAGACAGCATCATCTTGGAGTTTGTTAGAATCATAATCTATACTTCAACGAGATTCTCAGATGATCAACATCAAAGTTTTGGATATAAATGTAGTATGGTAAGTTCCCTATGCCATTGTGTTAATTGTTGAGGATAAAAAAACAATCCAAACTAAATGGATCCTGGAGAGAAACATATACACTTACCTATTTTAAATACTTTGAATTTTATGAGTGTTTTAACATATACTTGCCCTTTAATCAGATGTAGATATTTTCTCGACCCGCTCCCTAAATTATGTTGTTGAGGTATTTTTATTCCCTTACTTCAAATCTGAATGTTGGTTATATCTTGTATTTTTATTCCCCCAACCGCTGTCCAGGGAAATCAGTCCTCCTCACTTTTGTCCAAGGCTTAGATTGCATTTGATCATTCCGAGAAGACACCCCAATTTGGGCTGTTGCATGTAAGTCAACTAGTAGCCTTACATATCTAAAATTTTTTTTTTTTTTTGACAGGCAGAGTGGACAGTGAGAGAGAGAGAGACAGAGAGAAAGGTCTTCCTTTGCCGTTGGTTCACCCTCCAATGGCCGCCGCGGCCGGCGCGCTGCGGCCGGCGCACCGCGCTGATCCGATGGCAGGAGCCAGGAGCCAGGTGCTTTTTTCCTGGTCTCCCATGGGGTGCAGGGCCCAAGCACCTGGGCCATCCTCCACTGCACTCCCTGGCCACAGCAGAGGGCTGGCCTGGAAGAGGGGCAACCGGGACAGAATCCGGCGCCCCGACCGGGACTAGAACCCGGTGTGCCGGCACCGCTAGGCGGAGGATTAGCCTAGTGAGCCGCGGCGCCGGCCACATATCTAAAATTTTAAGATAGCTACACTGCACAGGGCTAAAGCTTAATTCTGAGATCAAAGGCTTAATGTTCTTGGACTTTAACAGGTGCTACAAATTAATTAACTGCTTGATGTTCTTGGTTAATTCATCAAAGCAATTCTCTTCCTGAGGCTGCTTTATGTGAGTAACTACCTTTTCAGCGATTCAAATCCCTGACCATGCTGCAATTTAGTAAACAACCCATTTCAAATACAGTCTACATTCATCCATACAATGAGCCTCATCCCATCATGTATGCAACTCTTTGCTAGTTTTATGTTATTTGATAAAAAGATATATTTATTTCAGAAGATAACTTAGAGCTATCCTGTGAGTAGACTAATCTACATATAATAGAGGAGGAACCCTATTTGGGAGGATATACATAAAGATGTTATCCCATGTGCACTAAAATATTTCTGTTAGGTGTGCCTTCCAAATGGAAAGATTATCTTTGTTTTCCAGTTTATGGGACTCCAAGAATCTTTTGCAAGCCTGGGATATCTTCCTACTCAACACATAGCCATCTCTAAATTATGTCTGACGAATTCTCAGTGTGTTGTCAGGAAACAATGGGCTGATCCCTGCTGCTCTAGCAGGCAGAGATACATTTCTTCTCTTGCAAAGTTCACTTTCTCCTGTTTCTTACTCAATCTCCCACCTCCACTACTTCCATAAACCCTATTCGTTTCTGAATGAAATTAGGTTTTCCCAAACTAACCAGAAGACAAAGTTTTCACTAACAAGTTGAAGCACAAACACTACTGTCTTAATGAGGAGGAAGAAGAAACACAAGGAGAAATAAAATGTAAAATAAATAGCAAACTAAATCTATATATCTAAGTATGTGTATATAGCATGTATGTGGACACAAGGGTGGCTTTAAAAATAAATGAACAAATGAAATTAAAATATAAGTTTATTTCTATGTAAAATTTTTCAAAATACCTGCAGAAATATTTCACAATATGGATTTCCACGAACTTTTTGAAGGACTCATACATCACAACACACAAATACTTTTCCATTATATCTATTTTTTCCATTCTATCAAGTTTTAAACCTTTTGAAACACAGTACTGGGGCCAGCGCGGTGGCGCACTAGGTTAATCCTCCGCCTGTGGCACTGGCATCCCATATGGGCGCTGGGTTCTAGCCCCGGATGCTCCTCTTCCAGTCCAGCTCTCTACTGTGGCCTGGGAAGGCAGTGGAGGATGGCCCAAGTGCTTGGGCACCTGCACCCGCGTGGGAGACCAGGAAAGAAGCTCCTAGCTCCTGGCTGCAGATCGGCATAGCTCTGGCTGTGGCGGCCATTTGGGGAGTGAACTAACAGAAGGAAGACCTTTCTCTTTGTCTCTCTCTCTCACTGTCTGTAACTCTACCTGTCAAATAAATAAATAAAAATAAAAATAAAAAAAGAAAAGAAACACAATACGATTAAAAGTGATATTTTTATTTTTATTTATTTTATTTTCATCTACATCTTTCAATTTTGCCTTAAATTTTATTGATTTCTGTCTTCTATCTTATTATACTTCAACAAGAGAGCAGTTTTAATGTCTAATTTAAAATTATTCATAAAATCTACTTTCTCATTGTTATGCTTACACACTTATCAATGCCATTTTCATGCTTTCCTTACATTTGTTTTGTTTTTCTTCTAATTTCTTGCATTTTCTTCCTAACTTGACTTTATTCTTTCTTCATTGATAATGAAAGTGATGTTAAATGAAAGGTTTGGGGGTTGGTGTTGTGGTGTATCTGGCGTTGTGGTGTACTGATGTAGTAAGCTGAAGATGTTGAGCTTAAATTTTATAGCCATGGATTCAAAACTCAACTCACTGTCCATAATGAGATCTTGGGCCTATCCCAGATGGGCACCAGTTCATGTCCTAGCTGCTCCTCTTCTGATCCAGCTCTCTGCTAATGGTCTGGGAAAAGTAGTAGAAGATGGCTCAAGTGGTTGAGCTCCTGCAGCCCACGTGGAAGACCTGTCATTCTCTCTCTCTCTCTCTTAAAATAAAACCTATGCATGGACTTAAAATTTTTTTTTAAAAATGAGGGATCTTAATATCACCATCACTATCATTGCTTGGCCACTAGACCAAGGATGCACATCCAAGCTTGCTTTCTGATCAAAGGGAGAGTCTGTATTCTGGGCTTGGGGGAGTGTCTGTGTGTGTGTTTTCTGCTGCTGCCTTCCCAGACTCCCGTCCTTGCTTCATCACGGTCACACAGGAGCAGCGCCATCTGTCACTCCCTGCCTCCCGGAGCACAGCTACATATAGCAGCAACATCTCTCTTGGCAGGTTCAAGCTGATGGACATTCTGTCCGGAACAGCTGACAAATTGTTCATGTCATTTGCTACAAGGCTTTTGTATCTGAATCAGAAAGTCCTTGGAAGGGATGCTATCAGTCCCAGATCATGCTTCCATTGCATGCTGACCGGTGGCTGTAAGATCCCAGGTGTCTGCTGTGAGAGGCTGTGGGATCTGAACGCTGACCCCCAGGGTCAGAGAGGGGTCACGACACAGGGTTTCTGCAGATCCGCAGTGAATGCTCATCTCCAGGAGAGGAGCACAGCTGGGGCCTGGCTTCCCACTCACCCCAGGAGGGAAGCCACACTGAGATTCAGGGGACTTGTTCTCAGCGGATCTGTGATCCATGATGACACGTACCCTCAAATCTGTCACTTGATTGAGGAAAGGATCGGGAGGAAAAGACTCAGCCCTTCAGGGGAATTCTGCATTCAACACAGAGATGCTTCAGGGACTGGCCTTCTAAGGAAGCAGTCTTTGAGTTCCAGTGGCACCCAGGGGCCTTCAGTGCCCAAAACCTACTCCTATCTGAAGGCTCACTAGTGGTTTTTGTTTCGCTTGCAGTACGGAGCCCTAGCATGGACGTCCGGGCATGCTGGGCACTCAGTCTCTATTTCTTCCTTGTTTATTATCTCCTGGCTCAGCTGCATTTTCCTTTCTGACTTTGGCTTCTATCAACGACCTTTTCTACAGTGTTCTTTCTGGCCTGACCCCATCAATATGTCTGGGGTAATGTGTTATACACATCAATCCTCTTCTAATCCCATATTAAGACCTGCCAGGAAACAGCCTCTGAAAAAGAAGGTAACAGTGGGAGGGAGGAGAGTCATGAGAAGCTATCCAGACTGGAAGTTTTAAGGAAAGGAAACTCATACATTACAGGAGTGAGTTGCGAGGGTCTCATTTCATTTATGTAGAGTTTCACTCACCGAATAATGGGAAAGGCTAGCTAAATATCCTCATCCTTTTTCCTACCATTTGAATTATATAACATTCTTTTTTTTAAAAGATTTATTTTATTTATCTGAAATACAGAGTTGCAGAGAGGCAGAGAGAGACAGAGAGACAGAGAGAGAGAGGTTTTCCATCAGCTGACCCACTATCCAAATGGCCGCAGTGGCCACAACTGAGCTGATCTGAAGCCAGGAGCTAGGAGCTTCTTCCAGGTCTCCCACATGAGTGCAGAGATCCAAGGACTTGGGCTATCCTCCACTGCTTTCTCAGTCACATTAACAGGGAGCTGGAACAGAAGTGGAGCAGCTGGGACTCGGACTGGCGTCCACATGGAATGCCGGCCCTGCAGGCCAGGGCTTTAGCCCACTGTGCCACAGCAGCTGCCCCAGCATTCTTGAGGATAAAAAGAAAGTTTACATAGTTGATGCAGCAATAGAAGGAAAGATGTTGTGGCCCCCAGTTAATAATCGGGGATGTGTCAGGACAGAAGAGAAATGAGTTTCCATTTCATCGGTACAAGGAGAAATAGCTATAAAAAGCATGACATTTATAACCCTGCAGAGAGCTGTGGACCAGATGTGGGACAGCAGATCAATCAAAGGTTAGACAATGTTGTGCCAGGCTCCATTCTATCAGGTCTGCCGCTTCCATACTCAACAGGTATCAGGGAGTGTCTCTGTCTGGGCAGTTTACTATGCTGCCTTTTTTCTGTTCTTCCCATTCTCTCTCTCTCTCTCTCTCTCTCTCTTTTCCTCTCTATGTGTACACACACACACACACACACGAGAATACATTAGTGATGTAATTAATTAGGATGTTGACCTTAAACTTTATAGCCGTGGATTCAAATCTCAGCTTACTCTCTGTAATGAGATCATGGGCAATATTATTTCTCTGCACCTCTATTTCTTTAGCTATAAGAATTTTTTAAGTGTTTATACAGTGCTAGAATATGAGCTAGACCCCAAAAGATATTTTCTTATTTTCCCATTAGAATAAATTCTGATGGGATGGTGATGATAATGATTGCCAGAACACAGATGATAAAACTGAAATGGCATACATTGATAACTTTTTTACAATAAATCAGTCGATGACAGAGCTGTGAGTTAGATACATGTCTATCCAATGCGTAAACCTACTCTCTCGGATGACATTCTATTGATTTACTTACCAGGAATTATTTCTACTTTCCATGTTATTATAATTAAATTACATAATATCTGTGTAAGATCTTGTATAAATGTTCTGCATACATAACTAGACAGCCACCAACACTAATAAAAAGGAAAGAGGCAGAACAGGAAAGTAAAAAAAGATCTGAGCTGGTCATAGTAAATATTTTCTGAGATTAAGTTCACTGAATTGATTTTTCCTTTTTTTTCTTTTTAACTTTTGTATTCCAATTGATTTGTGAAAACTTACCAGGCTTTATATTTCAGAACAGTTTTAGGTCTACAGAAAAATTGGCAGAAAGTACATAGAATGCCCATTACCAGAGGAAAAAAATGATTTTTATACTTTCACAGATAAAATAGAACTCAGAAATGCCAGTTTCTTTTTCATTCAATGATGTTCTCTAGTTCTAAATGAGACGTCAGTGTATTGTCATATTGGTATGTTGAGATGAGTTCAACGAAAAGGAAGGAGAAAAGTGGGAAGGTAGCAATGGGGAAGGGTAGTGGGCAATACACTAATCACATGCACTCCATTCTGCACTTGGGACAGGTCATGTGCTAGTTCCGGCTAAGCTGTATCCTAGCCTCAGTTTTTGTTTCTCTTTCAGCCTGACTGTTTGTTCTTAGACTTGACCCACTACGTGAACTAAAGACTCCTATGCCTGTCCCTTCACAGGCTAACAGAAATCACAGTAGCGTAGTTTCATGTTAACAATTAGCAATATCCCACCTACTGTGGAAATATGTAATAACATTCATTTTGTAAATTGAGCCATTATTTGTGCTTCCTAGGGTACACAGTAGCAGGAAGTTGGAATTGAGAGCTTAGCTAGAACTCAAACACAGCCACTCCAATATGGAATAGAGGGGTCCCCAGTGGCACCTTAAATGCTATGTCACACACACCTGTCTCTCTTGGCCATTTTTATACCTTCCTTGGAGAAATGTCTAATCAGCTCCTCTCTCCATTTATTTATCTTTTGTTATTGAGTCAGATCAGTTTCTTATATAGCTTGGATATTAACCCCTTATCAGATAAAGGATTTTCAAGTATGTTCTCCCATTCCCCAGATTACTCTTCTGCTATACAGAAGCTTAGGGTGATTCAGTCTCACTTGTCACTTTTCTTTTGTTGCCCATGCTTTTATTGCCATCTCCAGGAAGCCTTTTCTAAGATCAATGCCATGAAGCTCTTTCTCCCTGTGTTCTCCTAGAAGTCTTACAATCTCAGGCCTTACATTTCAGTCTTTAATCCATTTTGTGTTGATTTGTGTATATGCTGTAAGAAAGGGGTTGAATTTCATTCATTTGCATGTAGTAGTCACAGTAATCAAGATATGGACAATCCAAAAAAATCTGTTGACAGATGAAGTAATACAAAACAGCAGAGTGTATTCACATAACTTACATTATTCACCCTTTAAAAAGAAGGAAATCCTTGGGGTTGGTATCAGGGCATAGCAGGTTAAACTGTTGCCAGCAGTTCAAGTCCTGGCTTCTCCAGTTCTTATCCAGCTCCCTGCTAATGCAGCTAGGAAAGCAGTGAGAAATGGCCCAAGTGCTTGGGCCCCGGCCATCTGCATGGGAGATGCAGATGGTGTTACAGGTTCCCGGCTTCAGCCAGGCCCAATCCTGGTGGTTGTGGCCATCTGGGGAGTGAACCAGCAGATATAAGATCTCTCTCTGTGTTTCTCCTACTCTCTCTCTCTCTCTCTCTGTAATTCTGCCTTTCAAATAAATAAGTAAATAAATTGATTTTTTAGAAAGAAGGAAATCCTTCCTTATGCAACAACGTGGATGAAACCAAAGGATATTATGCTGAGTGAAATAAGGCAGCCACAGAACGACAAATATGCTTATGTGAGGTATCTGAAATGGCCAAACTCACAGAATAAGACGGTGGCTTCTAGGGTCTGGAATACAGGAGTAATGGGTGTTGTCCAATGCATGTGCAGTTTCTGCTATTTGGGAATAAGGTTGAGAAATCTGTGCAGCATAATGCCATGCTGTATACTTAAAAATGGGTAAGTGTAGACTTCATGTTACATATTCTTACAATAGCAAAAACACTGACGATAACAAAGAGGCATAAGGAAACAGAGAAGTGATGGATATGTCCATTGCCTAGACTGTGGTGATTGTCATCAAATTCGTCTACTGTACACACTGAATATGTGCAGTTTTTGTATACAAATTATACCTCCATAAAACTGTCTAAAATGTAAAACTAATGGCTTGCAGGGTATAATACATTTACTATTTCAGTTGCTCTTCCCTCATTTTTGAAGTTCTAAATTTTCCCCTGGTGTCCTTTCCTTCCTACTTTAAAAAAGGCCTTGAGGATTTCTTTTACAGCAGGTCTGCTCACAATGAGTTCTCTCCTTTTGCCTGTATCTGAAGATGTGTTGATCTTCTATAATCTATGTGTGACATTTTCACTGATGGAAAATGCAACATGTAGCCATGCAGGTGGCTGTAAGGACTTTGACTTTTACTCTGAGAGAAATGGGAACCATTGCAAGGATGTGATCAGGAGGGTCTACGATTGATCTGTGTTTTTTTCTTTTTCTTTCTTTTTTTTTTTTTTTTTGACAGGCAGAGTGGACAGTGTGAGAGAGAGACAGAGAGAAAGGTCTTCCTTTTTGCCGTTGGTTCACCCTCCAATGGCCGCCACTGCAGCCGGCGCACCGCGCTGATCTGATGGCAGGAGCCAGGATCCAGGTGCTTTTCCTGGTCTCCCATGGGGTGCAGGGCCCAAGCACCTGGGCCATCCTCCACTGCACTCCCTGGCCATAGCAGAGAGCTGGCCTGGAAGAGGGGCAACCGGGACAGAATCCGGCGCCCTGACCGGGACTAGAACCCGGTGTGCCGGCGCCGCAAGGCGGAGGATTAGCCTATTGAGCCACGGCGCCGGCTCTGATCTGTGTTTTAAACTGTCATTGGCTACGTATTGAGAATGGACTGGGTGATGTGAGCATTGTGATGCAGTGAGTTAAGTGACTTAAGTCAGTGAGTTAAGCCATTGCTTGGGGCACCTGCATCTCATAACTCCCAAGTTTCTAGTAATGAATCCCACCTCAGATTCCGATCCAGCCTCCTACCAATGTCCCTGTGAAGTAACGGATGATGTCTCAAGTGCCTAGCTTCCTGTCACCCGTGTAGGAGACCCCAGCAGAATTTCTGGCACCTGGATTGGGCATGGCCCTGCCTCAGCTGTTGCAGGCATTTGGGGAGTGAACCAGTGGAAGGAAGATCTCTCTCTCCTTCTCACTGTCTCGATCTCAATCTATATCTTTCTTTTAGATGCCTTTCAAATAAAAAATAATCAAACTTTTAAAAAAGAATGGACTATAAGGTGAACAGAGAAACTTTTAAGAAGGTTGCAATAGTAATTCATTTGAGAGATGAGGGTGACTTGATCAGGGAGACAGGAGTGGAGATGTTAGCCACAGCCAAGCTATGAGCTGATTTTTTAAGGTAGGCTCAACTGGATTTCTTGATAAATGTGAGCAGTGAGAAAAAAAAGCCAAGATAATTCTGAGGTTGTGGTCATAGATACTGACAGTATGGAGTTGCCGTCTCTTGAGAAACAAATAGTAGTAGAAGCATGCCAGAAGTGAGTAGGGAAAGATTAAGAGTTAAGTACTATTAGTAGTATTGTAGAATCCTGGCTGTCTGGAACGCAGTATCTCCAAGTACAAGAATATCCAAGGCTGTCTGTTCTAGACCTTGTCTGACATGACCCAGTAGCAGAGGAAGGAATATGCTGAAGTGTCTGCTGCTTCTCAGAAGCCAAGCACTCTCAGTGGCTCCACTCCGCCGCCCCACTTGCTTTCATCAAATGAGGCCTTGCTGAAAACAGATGAGGTGAGTTGCCACGTTTGTCTCAGGAGGTTTGTGTTCAGCTTCCCCTGCAGTCCCAGGCACTGTGTCGCTCAGAGCACAGAAGTACTGGGCTGTGTCACTCCACTGGGCTGACAGCTTCCGCAGGTGGAAGGAGGTTTCACTCTTCTTAAATTCAGCCTCAAAGCCTTTGGGGCCTTTAACCAAGGGTGCCCCTGACATGTACTTGAGGAGAAACTGAAGGCTTTGGCCAGGGTATTGGACGTACCAAAAGAGATAAGGTGTTCCACTATAGGTATAGTTGCACCTCAGCTCCAGGGCAGCGCCTTCAGAGACAGTGGTGTGGCCGTCAAGCTGGGTCACAGACTGAGCTCCGGTTCTCCCTGCAACATCAATGCAATGTCAGTGAGACCCGAATAGGCCTACCTGTGATGAGATGCCGTCTCCATTCAGACTCTAATCGGAGCAACACTCCTTCTATGGAGACAGAGGAGAAGTACAACGTTACTTACTCAGCGTGAAGGGTGTTCCCAGCAGTAGAATGATCATCAAGGTCATGGCTGGGCAGTGAAGAAGCTGGAAGCTCTACTCTGGATGGTGTCTGAGCAGGGAGGAAAGCCAAAGGCTACTGAGTTCTTGTAATGGGGAAAATGCAGATTCAAGTTTCCTGTACAGGCCACGCCCAAAGATGACTCCTAAGATGTGCTTCCTTGACCACGACCCTTGTGGTGTTGATCCTACTCAAAATGTGCTCTTTAGTGAGTTGTGAGGTAAGAAGCTCATCCTAGTGACACAAAGCTTTTAGAAGCAGGGAAATTGCCAGTCAATGCAACAGTGCCCTCTGGAGGTCAGATTTAGACACAAACTGAGTGTTATTTACAGGCTCCAGATTCTTCCCATTCCTACTTAGATTTTAATTTCTCAGCAGTATAATCGAGTTAAAGTGTTTTCAGGGATCTGGTAATGAAGAGATGGTTTTAAAATATTACTAACTAAATGTATTATTTAATTCTATGAGGTAAATGTTACTATCATCTTTATTTTATAAATGAGGAAACTGAAGGATGAAAGAGAAGATTCAATTTGTCCAAATTCACAGTAAATAACAAAAGTGGTGTTTGTTTTAATTAATGTAATTAAAGAATCCACGTTATTAGCCACTGATAACTATTGCATATTTTGCACTAGTGCTCTTCACTTACATGAAATCCAACTCTTTACAACGTTAAATAATTACCCAAGGGTCATTAGGATTAGGACCTAATTCCTTTCTAGTTCAAGTTTAGTCCCTTGCCAGCAGTGCTATCCATGACATGCTACACCCTATAAGAGTAGATGCTATTTCACATGACAAATGCTTAGGGCATAACTCAGAAGAAAATAGGAACAGAAGAAAATCCTCAAGGAACCCAAACTGAAAGGATGGGTATTAGGGAAAGTACCAAAGAAACCTCAAAGGGTAGTCCAAAGAGAAAACTGGCAAATCAGAAATGGCTGGTATTCTTAAAGAAAAGGAAAAAAAGAGTGAATATTTTAAGAAATGTGTAGTATGGTTGTGACTTCAGTGTCTACTGATTTTTTAACTTCACATAGATCATGACTTGGGTCTTTTTAGAAGAAATGAAACGTCAGTGGAATGAGGCATGGGATTGAGACAAGAAAGATAAAAATTTGAAGGTAGATCTGTGTCTGAAGGGGAGGGAAGAGGCATGGTGTTACCTGGATAGGGATGCTGAAATCATAGTGATGGATTTCTAAATATTGGGGCATATTTAATGTTTTAGGAAAGAATCTATAAGCAATGAATCAAAATTCTGAGGGTTAAATCATAAATAGAGGTTCAAGTTTGGTGAAAAGAAGAGTTATTTCCAAGTTTGTTTGAAGGAGGAAAGGCTAAGTTTGAGTATAAATAATTCTTTGGTGTGTGAAGGCAGAAATTTTAAACATCTGTTACTTTCTAATGGATCATTTTTTTTGTTCTGATAAATTGAAATTCAGTGTCTCTCAAGACAGTGGATATAGATTTTTGGATTAGGAAATCTGAAATATGCGGTAAGTTTTGAAATAACCCTTATAGGAAATGCGAGTGAGAGATAATTATTGAGAAAAAATTATTTTCTGGACATATTGTTGGCCTGGTTAACATCGAAGATAACAACATATTTCAATGGTGCCAGTATATATATCTGCATTATTATCTTGAACCCTGTTTATCAGACAAGGTATACATTCTAAGAAGGGAAATATTGATCCATGGTTGGTAATAAAACGATCACTGCTATGACAGAAGAGAATAAGGTTAATGAGTACAGATATAAAGCAATGGGCCATGACACTTAAGTGTTTTATGTAAGAAAAATGAAGAGAAGAGGTTTCTGAGAAATAAGATAACAATAATGGGATCAAGGGACTAAAAACCCTATACAGTCAGATAACAGGTGCAGTGAGAGTAACTGGGCGTGCGGTTTGAGAGTGGATATAAGATTTCAGAAGTGAGAAAAGCCTCAGACTGGCTAGTTATCTCAAGACCCTTCTAGAATTGGGATATAGGAGTTAATGGCTAAAAGAGATTCTAATTAATGGTCCTTTAAATTGATGGGCTCAGGCTTAGCTTGGGGTGGCCCACGTGGGCATTGAAGTCACGTGGCATTTAGGTTGTAGTGGAATCAACCCTTCCCTATCTGGGGAGGAATGTTTGCTGTTTCTGAAGATGACAATGGCAAAACGAATAGGGTGAACAGTGAGAAGGACCTGGGCCTCAAAGTGCAGAGATAACCGCCTGGATCATACTGGAGGCCAGGAGTGTGTGGCTGCTGCCTTGAAGCCTGAGGCCTTCCAGACAGGGAAGAAGAATGAACACAGCAGAAAGGAAATACTGTAGACAGAGTTGGGAACCAACTGTAGCCTGTCAGAAACTGATTGTGCCCAGAGCTGAATTTCAGCTAAGGCACCTGGAAGGAATTTTCACAGGGGCTATATGATTTTTTCTTTTAAAATTTTTCTTTATTTTTTATTTCCTTGAAAGGCATCAAGACAGAAGCACGAGAGACGAGAGGTGGAGATAGAGCCAGAGAAGACAGAAACAGAGACGAAGATATATCTTCCATCTGCTGATTCACTACCCAAATGCCTGCAATAGCTGGGGCTGGGCCAAGCCAAAGCTAGGAGCCTAGAACGCCAACCACATCCCCCCATGAGGAACCCCAGTACTTGAGCTATCACCTGATGCCTCCCAGAGTACGCATTAGTAGGAAGGTGGAATTGCAGAGACAGAACGCAGGCACTCCAAAATGGAATGCAGGCATCCCGAACAGCATCTTAACTGCTGCACCAAGCGCCAGCCCTGAGATGTTTGTTTCTGACAGAATGAGGGGTTAGAGTCCAGGCAAAAGGGTTTTCATGAGAAAAAAAAAAGAGGCCATTGAAGCCAGCGCTGGGGTGCAGCGGGATAAAGCCCTGGCCTGAAGCGACAGCATCCCATTTGGCCGCTGGTTCAAGTCCCGGCTGCTCCACTTCCAATCCAGCTCTCTGCTATGGCCTGGGAAAGCAGTAGAAGATGGCTCAAGTCTTTGGGCCCCTGCACCCACGTGGGAGACCTGGAAGAAGCTCCTGGCTCCTGGCTTCAGATTGGCACAGCTCCGGCTGTTGTGGCCATCTGGGGAGTGAACCAGTTGATGGAAGACCTCTCTCTCTCTCTCTCTACCTCTCTCTGTAACTCTGTCTTGCAAATAAATAAAAATAAATCTTTAAAACAAAACAAAAAGAAAAAAAGAGACCAGTTCAGAGAATAAAAAGCAGAGTCAAATATCCTGATGAGTGATTCTTCTCTAGAAGTCAATCATATAGTATTCAACGTGCTTCCAAAGTGTCTGAGTATAAAAGAACATGGCTGTAATGAATTTAGCTGGTGCTCAGGTCTCTTCATAGTTGTTGTAAATATCAAAAAAATTCAGGAATACCAGAGAGACTCTGCTTTTGTATAGTACATGGTAAAGTCTGCTTGTGTTTCCATTTGCAGATAGAAGCACCTAGAAGAAAAGATCCGTGCCTCAAATTGAAATCTGGCGACCATTGCATCTGTGCCTAGAAGTAATTGCCTGAGTCTTTGCAATGGGGCCTGCAGCATGTGGGAGGCTTTGGGATATTTCTTTAGGCTATGAATAATTTCTTGCCTTTCCATGTATTGATCCCTCTCCTCTCTCCTCTCCTCCCTCTCCTCTCCTCTCCTCTCCTCTCCTCTCCTCTCCTCTCCTCTCCTCCCTCTCCTCTCCTCTCCTGTTCCTTATTAGATATGAAGTGCACAGACAATTCCAAAACTGTAGTACAGATGCCACTAATCCACACATTCCTCTTGCTGCCTTCCTTTGACCAACCTGCTAAATTCCCAGACCGGATGAACCCCTCCCTTACCCACTAGTATGGTGACCTGGAACTATGCTCTAGATTCTGGGGTTTTGTCAGTTATGGCAAAGATGCTGACTAACAAATGTTGTTGACCATATAACATGTCACAATGTGATGGGAACCCTTCAGTGTTTAAGGCTATGGCAGTCCTGTTTGTTGCCTCAAATGGTGAATTTTTCATTTCCCTGCTAATAGAATCCTGGTGCTCTTTTAGTTAGTGTTGTTCCTAGATAAAAATAGATGTTTCCTCCAGACTTCTGCAGAGTGGCATTGCCATATATTGTGTTCTGAGCAATAAGATGTGAGTATTATGCACCATTTATAATCATGTCCCATGTAACAAATTTTCAGCTTCCTAATAATAATAAAATATCTAGGCTCCATGGAACTGCAAATCAAGAATCAAAATTCATCCATTTGTATCCCAGATACAAGAAAATAGCCATTATCACGTTTCTCATCCTTAATAGAGGGCCAATCTGAAGTCATGTTTGTTTAACAAATGTGTCATCAAATTCCTCAGACACAAGAAAGGACAACTGGTTGGAAATTACCTAAAAATTTACTTTTAATTCACAGGTCCTGTAATTAATATGAGGCCATTGTGTAATTTTAAAGCTTTTATTGAAGTATAATATATATATAATAAAGCATACATATGTCATATTGTATGGCTTGCTAAATGTTCATAAAATTAACATGCTCTTGTAACCAGTGTGCGATCAAGAAACAAAGCCTTTCTATCACTTCCAAGTCCCCTTTATGACCTCTGTCAGTCATTCTGGACCATTAAGTAGCACTACCCCGACTTCTAACATATATATTAGCTGTGTCACATTTTGCACTTTATAGAAATGGTTTGTTCATTGACTGAGTACCTTCTTTAGTGGAAAGCAGGCTTAAGGCTTCTGTGTTCTCTATTTGCTTCTTTGAGCATTCTCTCTCCCTCTCTCTCTCTCTCTCTCTCTCTCTCTCTCTCTCTCTCTCCCTAACAAGATGGGCAAGATGGACAATATGTGGTGCAAGTATCTTTTGTTTACTGACTATCCTTTTAACTCTCTAAAGTTAAATTCAAGGTGCTTTAAGTATAGTCCAATTTCAATGCTTACAAGTTTCTGTATACAGCTTGAGAAATACTTTTCAAACACAAAATAACAAAAAGCATTGGTTTCTTCTAAAAGCCTTATATTTTTTCCTTATATTAAAATCTGTGCTGCATCTGAACTACTGTTTGCATATGATGTGAGGCAAAAGCTGATGAGTTTTTCTATGTGACAGTTTATTGAATATTGCTTATTGAACAGACCATCATCTTCCCTTGGAAAAGAGTACAAACATTTCCTTATATGAATTTTAACAGTATTTCAATATTAATTTTATCACAATATTTTTATCACTTATCTCCATCATCATCTTATTCCTCTATCTATTACTTCAATCTTTTCTGTACTTGCAGATTTTTGCTCTATGTTTCATAGTCATCATTTCATTCCATTAATTGGCACCAAGCTGTTCTTGATACTTTTATTCTAAATATTAAAATAACTCATTTTTCAGAAGTTTTCTCCTTTTGTCTGTGTTCAGGAAACTTTATTTTCTGTGCCCCATGTTTGTGCACACTTTATTTCTCACAAAATCCTTATCTCTTATCTGTTCGACTAGCAAGTTAATTTGAAAGTCAGTTGATAAACAATCAATTTCATGTGATTCTGGTGGAACAAATTGGATATTCTCTTGGCTATAGAATCCGCCTCTCAAAAATGCTTAACAGAGTTTGTGAAACATTAGAATCCTTAATATGCACTGCCAACTGAGCAGGAAAAAAGTCCCAAGAAAAAGAAAATACGCTTTGAGAGGACAAATATATGAGTGAGCCACAGCTATGGTAGGAAAGAAGAGAATATTAAAATGTTAATGTATCTATTTATGTCACAATTCTGTAATCACCTTAGAAATTTTATAGTGGATGAAAGATTTACCAAGCAACATACTTCTCTTAGTGTATTCCTATCCGTATGTTTATCTAAACAGTACATGTTATTTAGGTTTATACACATTTAGTACTACCTTGTATTTGTCTTTGTCTTGTGAAATACTAAATTCACTCCTATGTTATAAAATAATAACTAAAAAATGCTCTTTTAAGGCAAGGTCTGCAGCAAAGTATAATGGAGCTACAAATTTTTCTCTGCCTTTTCTATATGCCTTTTGTTTCTGCCAATTCAGAGTTAGCTAAGGCCACAGGATCATTAATGAAAATATTACAATTTATGCCACTGCTGATGGAAATTCATCTTTGGAAGTTGACCAGCAACTGGAACAGTGATTGTTCTCTCTTTCTGTTTTGCTCTGCCAACATTAGCATACAATGAGCTAGCTGGAGGTTCTCCTCCTCAGTCCTGTGCTATACACCTCCAATTCTGCTCATATTCGAGGAATAGAACAGATTCAGCTGTTCCCTCCTGTTGGTTGAGTAGACTTATTATTACCTCATGAATGACTTTTGCAAAGAAAATGCTTCCATGTGTAAGTCTGTCTAATGGGTAGTCTGAGGGACTTGAATGTGATCCAATATTATTTTTAAAGTATGTAGGAATGTTTCCTAAACATGTCATGATGATAGTAATGAGACTATTAAAAATGTAAATCCACTGATATTAAGAAAGTGACAGCCGGCGCCGTGGCTCACTAGGCTAATCCTCCACCTTGCGGCGTGGGCACACCAGGTTCTAGTCCCAGTCAGGGTGCCGGATTCTGTCCCGGTTGCCCCTCTTCCAGGCCAGCTCTCTGCTGTGGCCAGGGAGTGCAGTGGAGGATGGCCCAAGTCGTTGGGCCCTGCACCCCATGGGAGACCAGGATAAGTACCTGGCTCCTGCCATTGGATCAGCGCAGTGCGCCGGCCACAGCGCACTGGCCGCAGCGGCCATTGGAGGGTGAACCAACGGCAAAGGAAGACCTTTCTCTCTGTCTCTCTCTCTCACTGTCCACTCTGCCTGTCAAAAAAAAAAAAAAAAAAAAAAGTGACGGGGGCCAGCACTGTGGTACAGCAGGTTAACGCCCTGGCCTGAGGCACCAGCATCCCATATGGGCACCGGTTCTAGTCCCAGCTGATCCACTTCCGATCCAGCTCTCTGCTATGGCCTGGGAAAGCAGTGGAAGATGGCCCAAGTCCTTGGTCCCTGCACCCATGTGGGAGACCCAGAAGAAGCTCCTGGCTTCTGGCTTCGAATTGGCTCAGCTCTGGCAGTTGCAGCCAACTGGGGAGTGAAGCATCAGATGGAAGACCTCTCTTTCTCTGCCTCTCCTCTCTGTGTAACTCTGGCTTTCAAATAAATAAATAAATCTTTAAAAAAAATAAAAAACAAAAGTGACAACAGCTCAATTTAGGAAGCTGAACAAGAGAATAAGTAGTTATCAGTGTAGGTGCTTAGAGAAAGCAGGAACTCTGAGGAAGTCAGAAGTTAATCCATGTTGACAAGCTCCAGAAAGGTTTCAAAAGTAGAGGCCACAGTAGCATCAATGGGGCTCTAAACTGATGGATTGCTTGGAAATCTTTAAAGGGAGCAGAGCTACAGACACTTGTCCTGTTTCACATATCAGGGAAGGACAAACGAGGAAGCATAGAAGGCAGAGTTCAGTTACTTATTCAATATCACAATCACAGTGCACGCTGGAGGACAGACCAAACTTAGCAGGAACTTCCCTTTCAGTTCTCCTTCCAGATTTCACTGTGGTTTTCATCTATCCATCTATCTAGCATCTATCTATCTATCTAATGGAGAGAACGAGAGAGACAGGAGGAAAACAGCAAGAGAGAAAGAGATAGATCCATCCACTGCTTCCCTCCCCAGATGCCCACAACAGCTCCCAGTCAGAATGAACTTGGGAGCTAGCAGTTCATTCCAGGAACCCAATTACTTGGGCAATCATTGCTGCCTTTCAATGTATTGGCAGGAAGTAGAGTCAGGAGCTAGAGCCAGGAATCAAACCTGACACTTAGATTTGGGACTCAGGGTTCTTAAGTGCGAAGCCAAACATCTACTCCACAGGTGAAGAAAAATACAAATAGGCACATATGAGAAGTGAAACACAAATGTTTATTTGGGGGGGGAGGGTTGAACTAAATCAAAAACAAAATCCCCAGTGAATTAAATGAGGCAACATCACTTGCCCTGGTACAAAACAATGCTGATTTCCATTCAGGTATGTAACGACAGGACATCTCCACATGCCTCATTCAGACATGTAAAGAAATGTGATGGAGGGACTTGCAGCCAAGGTGTCACAACAATGAGGGGTAAATATTACCCCCTGTTTACTCAGATCAGTTTAGATAGGTTAGAATAGCTAGTTAATTCTGAATCATGCTGAAACAGGAGAAAGTGGATCTGACTCAATGATATGGCATTAGTGGGAATCGAGATTAGTGATGCTTGCTCTGATTAGTTGAAGACGCTACAATTACTAGAATGCTTGTTTATCTGTGCTTGCATATTTTAAAAGCTGTAACGCACTGACTTCACATTTCCCACCTCACACATGTCTCTTTGTTGACTCTGTGTTCCACAGCAATGCCTGGCCAAGGTTTGGGTACAGACTGCAGGTGCCTCGGAAGCACTGTGTCATGGCACAGAGGTATGTGGCTGAGTCTTCAAGCTGGGATCCTTTGATGTACAAGTAGCTGTGACCCTCCTTAGTGTTAAGAGTGGCTCTTACTCGTCCTTCCTGCTTTTCATCTCCATTTAAACTCATGCCAAACAAGAACTTGGGGGATTTTGAAGGTTTCCATCTGTACCAATTCAAGTTATAGAAAGAACTGGTAGGGAAGCTGCAGGTGAAATTGGTGCTCTCTCCCTCCTGAACTTGCAGGGACCAAGGTTTCTGTTCCACGTTCGACATGCTGCTCACTCCTGTTTAGAAAGACAGAGTCAGAGGCAGAAATGGTTTCACTCTTTCTTCATTTACCCCCAGATAAAGTTCAGAGGGGTCTGCATCCTCCTCCTGACCCTTCAGCTCCTGGACTATCCAGAATGCTTCTGGCAATCTTTGGACTTACCGCTAAGATGAAGCCACAGGAATAGCAAGGAGGCTGCCAAAGGATCCTTGTCCATTTATCCTGCCCTCGTATCCTCAACAGGGGACCGCGCTGCTGTTTAGATATGTGAACATCTACTTCAGAGAACAGGATTGTGCAGTCATTTCCTGGCCAACCAGAAACAAGCTCCCTCAAAGGTTCTAGAAACACTCCAACCAATTGTGCCCTAGATTCAGTTTCCTGTGGTTATCAAGGAAGGATCAAAGCTTGTTTTCTTGAAGCCACCCTCCCCAGTACTTAGAAAATGTCCCCTAAATTTGGAGCACAGAGAGAATTGATGACCTTTCGGAAGTGGGCTGCCTTATTAGGTTCATAGGAAGTTGCTGGATGAATGGAGATCTGTGGGAGGAAAAGCACTCAGATTAGAAATCTTTTATATGACTTCTCAAAAAGTCCAAATCCTGCAAACTATCAATGTGAAAACATTCCATGTGCTAAATGACTTCTTACTTTACGTATATGATTCTATACAAAAAATTACGTAACAGAGATAATACTACTCTCAGTTGACAAACAGAAAAGTAAAGCTAAAAAAATCAAGTGATTTATTCTCAATGCAGTTATCTGGTAAGCAGAATAGTAAGAATGAAATATATGCTGACGTCATAAATAAGAGTACCAATTGTTAAATCAACAACGGGAGTCACTGGGTTCATGCTCCCCATGCAGGATCTCTGTCCTTAATATGTTTATCTATGAAACTCAAAAACAACACTACTAGTCGAACAATACCCTATACCGGGTTCGGTTGTGTGAGTGCAACCTGTTGAAATCCCTGCTTAGTATATACTAAAATGATCTTCGGTATATGAAGGTAACCGAAAATGAAACGTGATGAAGGGCGGGATGGGAGAGGAAGTGGGTGAGGGGAGGGCCACGGGAGGGAGGGAGGTTGGGGGGAAGCCACAACAATACAAAAGATGCATTTTATATTCTACTTAAAACTATTGGTTGAGCTCTGTAATTAATACACAATTACTCTTAGGTGTTTAATCAATGCTATAACTAGTACTCAAATAGTATTTTACACTTTATGTTTCTGTGTGGGAGCAAAATGTGGTAATCTTTACTTAACATATGCTAAATTGATCTTCTGTATATAAAGATAATTGAAAATTAAAAAAAAAGATAATTTAAGTAAATCAGGATAGATTTTTAACATCTTAAATACTAGGTGACATACTAACATTTTCATTTCCTTATAGTACATAACAGTATAATACCAGATTTTTTCCCAAAGTGACCAAACTGTCCAACTTTTTATCTGAGTGGCCTTGAGCAACATAACCTTTCAGAGCCTCAGATCCTTACTTATAAGATGAAACGGTGACTTGATCAGTGTAGCCCTGACTGTTAATGAACAACTTAATACATTATCCCTCTTAGTAGTTTTTTTTGTCTGTTCTACTTAATATGACTGGTTTAATTCTGTAATTAATACACGGTTATTCTTAAGTGTTGAAATTTAACTGAAATTTGATCCCTGTTAAACATAAGAGTGGGAATAAAAGAGGGAAAAGATGTACAATTTGGGACATGCTCAGGCTGACTTGCCCCAAATGGTAGAGTTAGAAACATAGCAGGGGACTCCAATTTAATCCCATCAAGCTGGCATGTACCAATGCCATCTCACTAGTCCCAGTGATCAATTTCAGTTCACAATTGATCACACTGATAGGTCTAAGAGTCAAAGGGAGCACATAAACAAGTCTAGTACCTGCTAATACTAACCGATAGAATAAATAAAGGGGAGAGTGATCCAACATGGGAAGCGAGATACTCAGCAGACTCATAGAATGGCGGATGTCCTAAACAGCACTCTGGCCTCAGAATCAGCCCTAAAGGCATTCCGATCTGGCTGAAAAGCCCATGAGAGTATTTCAGGCATGGAAAGCCAAGACACTCTGGAAAAAAAAAAAAAAAACCTAAATGAAAGATCTCTGTGAGTGAGATCCCAGTGGAAAGAACAGGTCTTCAAAGAAGGAGGTACCTTTCTCTGAAGGGAGGAGAGAACCTCCACTTTGACTATGACCTTGTCTAAACAAGATAAGAGTCGGAGAACTCAAGGGGCTTCCATAGCCTTGGAAACTCATGACTGGTGCATAGGGAGATTACTGATGCCATAAACAGGAGTGTCAATTTGTTAAGTCAACAACAGGAGTCACTGTGCACTTACTCCTCATGTAGGATCTCTGTCCTTAATGTGCTGTACATTGAGACTTAATGCTATAACAAGTACTCAAACAGTATATTTCACTTTGTGTTTCCATGGGGGTGCAAACTGTTGAAATCTTTACTTAATGTATGCTAAACTGATCTTCTGTAAAAAAAAAAAAAAAAAAAAAAAAAAGAAGAAGAAATTAGCAATTCCCAACTTGACTCTCACTGGGATTAAACATGACAATAGGTCTGATCTGATTTCATCATCATTTAAAAAATCATCTATTATTTTTCACTTTATGTTTCTGTGTGGGAGCAAACTGATGAAATCTTTACTTAATGTATGCTAAACTGATCTTCTGTATATAAAGAGAATCGAAAATGAATCTTGATGTGAATGGAAGGCGAGAGGGAGTGGGAAAGGGGAGGGTTGCGGGTCTGAGGGACGTTATGGGGGGGAAGCCATTGTAATCCATAAGCCGTACTCTGGAAATTTATATTCATTAAATAAAAGTTAAAAAAAAAGAATGAAATATATACCTGCCTGGCTTTGGAGTCTGTGATGCTTGGAATCCACCATGCCACCTACGTTTTTGATGCTGAGCCAGTGTTTGAAATGTTAGATATGTCCTAAAAGTAATAGGTGTCTAGTTTGCGGTTATTCTTTGTAATGGCCTCAAAGGGCAAACAACACAAATGCTTACTGGCTGGAGAATGAATACACAAAATGTGGGATATGCAGACAATGAGCCACTGTTTACCAGTAAAACAAAGTTAACTGTGAATGCATGCTACAGCATAGAAGGACCTCCTACGTGTTCTGTTATGGAAAGGTGGCCAGATATATGAGATCACTTGCTAAATCATTCAACTTGAATGAAGTGTTCAGAAAATGAACCTCTCCAGAGACGTGAGGTAGATCAGCCTGAGGTAAGGAGTGGGATTGGGAACTAACTGTAACAGGGCACAAAGGCTCTCTGTGGGGGGAATTAAAATGCTTTAAATTGATTTGATTATGGTTTCACAACTCAGTGCATTTACTAAAATCTTTGAATTGTTTAATTCAAAATGGTTGCATATTCAGAGCTTGCAAATGATATCCCAACAAAATTTTTAAAAAATTTTATTTATTTATTTATTTATTTGAAAGACAGGGTTATAGAGAGAGAAGGAAAGACAGAGAAAGAATGAGAATTAGAGAGAGAGAGAGAGTGGGAGAGAGAGATCTTGCTGGTTCACTCCCCAAATGGCTGCAACAGCCAGAGCTGGGCCAGACTGAAGTCAGGAGCCAGGAACTCCATCCGGGTCTCCCACTTGAGTGACAGGGGGCCAAATACTTGGGACATCTTCCTCTGCTTTCTCAGACACATTAGCAAGGAGCTGGATTAGAAGTGAAGTAGCCAGGACTTGAACACGCAGTCATATGGGTTGCCAGTGTTTCAGGTAGCAGTTTAACCTACTGCACCGCGACACTTGTCCCAAAATAAAGTTTTTTGAAGTAAGTAAGAATTATTCTGTCTTGTTTGTGTCACAGTTCAGGTATAGGATTAGTTTGATTGAACATAGAAGTATTTGATTGAACGGTGATTGTGTACCTAGAATGTCCCTAGGAACTGTAAGAGATTAAAAATTACAAAACCTGTATTCTCTGTTCCCTGTAAATTCAAAATTTAGTTGGAGAAATAGGACATGTTAAAGGATAAAGTAATAGTACAGGAGAGCACGAATTTTTCAGGTTCTACTTCTGAGAAACTGATAGCATGAATTTGACTTCAAAGTACTTCTAGAAAACCAGTAACATAAGCAAAGGAAACAGCATAAAGTAGGTGCTAAAAAACAAAAACAAAAACAAACAAACAAAAAAACAAACAAAAACTAGGAAAGAGTGCTTTCCACATTTAAAAAAACCTAGGAAATGGTGCTTTTCACATATACTCAAATCATGTGAAAAAGGGAACAGAATCAGAAGGCATTCCAAAGGCCTACTTACAGCTCTTCTTCCCAGGAAAGGAGATGCAGTTATGGTTAATAAAAGAAATTCTGAACCGCCTTACCAATGTCTCCTAATTTAGAAATGGGCTGCTGGACAAGCTGAGCCACTCCAAGTCAAATTCTTTTTCTCTTTCTCTCCAAATCTCCACTTTCAGATATGCAGTGGTAGGGGAGTGACAGCATGACCATAGCACTGAGAAGCCCACTTGCTCTGGGACTTGTTCCTGGTAGGAATACTGACCGACTGATAAATTCATCCATAGCTGCCCAGTACAAGCAGGGGCAATCCTCCCACACCAAGAGCATTCTTACAGCTACTGGGACTGACTCCTGCAGGCTATGGCCACACACTTTATCCAAAATGGAGGCTAAGCCCACAAACCATCAGATTCCGCAGGTCCTTGTGGGTAAATGAACAGAAATGAGATTGTCATACTAGAAGTGTGTAGGACCCTCATTTCTTTCCTCCCCGCTTTGGCTGCAGCGCAATTCAATTGACAACCTCAATCTTCACCATCATTCCTCAGCACTCAGTGTGTCAAGGGAGGATTCTCCCTGTACCCACCCAGGGAGGGGAAACAAAATCAATTAACTTTATCTGTTTTGAGCAAAGATGCTTGTGTGTGTATAATTTTAAAAATATAGAAATATGTGCATATGCATATGTAGCCATACAAGCATGGGGTCTTTAAGCTTTTGCAACATGGAGGACAAAAAGCATGCACAGTCGGAGAAAATGCCTCAAAAGCTCCTTCCCCCCATCCTCTTAAAAGCTAAGGTGAGGAATTTTTAAAAGACAAAGCGTTAGATGATTTATCAACTGCTTTATAGTATAAACAAAACAACATAAATAAACCAGATAGTTATTCAACTATTTAGCATTTGCATATTTGAATTTTAAGTGACTTGCAGCGTAGAAATCTTAATAATTCTAAGTAAATAACACAAAAACTAGTCCAGCTCCAGCTTAATGCTCTTCTTTTAAAGATTTATTTATTTGAAAGGCAGAGTTACAGAAAGGCAGAGGCAGAGAGAGAGAGAGAAAGAGAAAGAGAGAGAGAGAGAGAGAGAGAGAGAGAGAGAGAGACAAAGAGGTCTTCCATCGCTGGTTCACTCCCCAGATGGCTGCAACGACCAGAGTTGCGCCAATCTGAAGCCAGGAGCCAGGAACTTCTTCCGGGTCTCCCACACGGGTGCAGGTTCTGCTTCTTTCCCAGGCCATAACAGAGAACTGGATCGAAAGTGAAGCAGCCAGGATACCAATCGGCTCACATTTGGGATGCCTCTGCTGCAGGCTGGGGCTTTAACCTGCTATGCCACAGCGCTGGCCCCCAGCTTAATTCTTCATATTAGTGTTTGAATTGCAGGGTCTGTAGAAGTAAATTTGCCTTTTGTTCATTCCTTGATCAACTATATATTGTGCCTTCTATGTGTGAGGACTTGTTCTAAACATGGAAAATTCATTAGTGCAGAGGACAAAAAAGGTCTACAATGTACTGGGGGAAGAAAAATATTAAGTGAATTAGAAAAAAAAAACCAAGATATTTTAGATGGAGTGAGGCATGAGAAAGACAATGCAATCCTATTCTGAAATGAAGAGAGTCCTGGGGAAAGGGAAACTTTGAGGAGAAGGCTCCACTCTGAAACATCCTGTACCACTCAAGGCAAGGTACCAAATCTCTCATATACTCAGTTTCCTTTTCCATAAGAATGAGTAACTTTCTCTTGGGCATTGGGCTGAACACTGGCCTAGATCATCTCCTTTACTTCTCACGATAACCCTTTTTGGTAGATATTCTTTCTTTTTTTAAGATTGACTTATTTACAGCCTTTAAGGCATTCTGGTTTTGCTGAAACGCCCATGAGAGCATTTCAGGCATGGAAAGCCAAGACACTGTCGCAAACAAAATGTCCTACATGAAGGATCTCTGTAAGTGAGACCCCAGGGGAAAGAAGGGGCCATCAAAGAAGGATGTGCTTTTCTCTGAAGAGAGGAGAGAACTTCCACTTTGCTTATGGCCTTGTCTAAATACTGATGGAGACTGTGGACTCAAAAGGCTTCCACAGCCCTGACAGCTCATGTCAAGAGCCTCTGGTGACCACTGACATCATACATAAGAGTGTTAGTTGTTAAATTAATAACAGGAATCACTGTGCACTAACTCCCCATGCAGGAGCTCTGTCCTCAATGAGCTGTACTATGAGAATTAACTGTAAAACTTGTTCTCAAACAGTTTTTTATATTTTGTGTGTGTGCATGCAAATTGTTAAAATCTTTACTTAGTATAGAGTTGGTCTTCTGTATATAAAGTTAATTGAAAACAAATCTTAACTGAGAATGGGACAGGGAATGGGATAGGGAGGAGAAAGTGGGGAGGGAGGGTGATCATGGTTGGAAGAATTACTATATTATTCCTAAAGTTGTGTTTATGAAAGTTGTACTCATTAAATAAAAGGTTTTTTAAAAAAGATTGATTTGTTTATTTGAAAGGCAAAGTTAGAGAGAGAGAGAGAGAGAGAGAGCGAGAGCATATCTTCTATCCACTGCTTCATTCCTCAAACTGCTGCAACATCCAGGGCTTAAGCTGAAGTCAGGAGTTAAGAGCTTCCTCTGATCTCCCATGTGAATACAGGGGCCCAAGTACTTGGGCCATCTTCCACTGCTTTCCCAGAAGTATGAGCAGGAAGCTGGATTGAAAGTGAAGCAGCTGGAACTGGAACTGGCACTCATATGGCATTCCTGAGTTGCAGGCAGAGGCTTAACCTGCTACAGCCACAGCACAGCCCAGTAGATACTCTCACTACCCACATGTTGGGAAGAGGAAACAAGCATAAAAATGATTAAGTCGTCTGCCTGAGATTACTCAACGAGTGAGTTGAAATCTAGAAATCCAACCCAGGTCTATGACCCCAAGCACTTTGCTCTCTGACTCTCAAACGAAAAGGATGTTGCCGGTCATAAAAGTTCAATAAAAATAAATGAGAGGGTCAGCACTGTGGTGTCCTGGGCTAGGGCTGTGCTGTGGTACCAGTATCCCATATGGAAACCTGTTATCCCAGCTGCTCCTCTTCCAATCCAGCTCTCTGCTATGGTCTAGGAAAGCAGTGGAAGATGGCCCAAGTGCTTGAGCCCCTGCACCCACGTGGGAGACCCAGAAGAAGCCCATGGCTCCTAGCTTCAGATCGGCTTAGCTCTAGCCATTGCAGTCATTTGGGGAGTGAATCAGTGGATGGAAGACCTATCTCTCTGTTTCTCCCTCTCTGTCAGTAACTCTGCCTCTCAAATAAATAAATAAAATATTTTTTAAAAATGAGAATATATATCAGTCATCTAGTTGAATAACTCCCCTTTCTTAGACACTCGACCAGATCCATTCAATAGATAAAATATTGGTGGTTTGGGAGACACAATTACAATGGATTCTGTCCACAATATTATTCTGAAATGTATTTAGCAATTTACATAGCAATTGTAATGGATTAACATAAATATCTGTGGTCTGTTGTTTCTTACTATTAATGAGAAACCAGTGCATTGCTATGTTATATTGAGATGGGGAAGCCTATTATAACAGTGTACATGCAGGGATCCCAACAGTGATTTATTTTTCTTCATCATTTTTCTCTTTTTAAAAATATTTATTTAGATTCAACAGTTTTTAATGTTTTTCCATATTCACTCCATATGCAAATATTATATACATATATATTTTTTCTTGAAAACAAGGATATATCACATGAGATACATGACAAGGAACATAAAGTGAGACAAGAAGAGTATGTAACTATATGGAGGGTCCATTCTGTGATGACAATAAATTATTTAGTTCAATAATGGGGTCATAAAGTAGATCTATTTTTATATTTATTTATAAAAAAGAAAAATAATTCATGTATTTTATACACAATTTAAGAGCATAATGGGGGCCAGCATTATGGCACAGCCAATGAAGCCGCCGCCTTGTACGCCAGCATTCCAGATGGGCACTGGTTCGAATCCCAGCTTCCCCACTTCCAATCCGGCTCCCTTCTGATGAGCCTGGGAAAGCAATGGAAAATTGCCCAAGTGCTTAGGACCCTGCACCCATGTGGGAGACCTGGAAGAGCTCTTGGTTTCTGGCTTTGACCTGGCCCAGCTCTGGCCACTGTGGCCATTTGGGGAGTGACCCAGCTGATGGAGGATCTATTTCTCTCTCTCTTTCTGGAACTCTTGACTTCCAAATAAATAAATAAATCTTAAAAACCCATAATGATACTTCCCATTATCTCTTTCTCGCCTTCCTTCCTTATTTTTCTTTTAATTTTTGAAATGGCATACTTTTAATTTACTTTATAATCACAAGCTTAATCCTCCACTTAAAAAAAGAATTCAACAAGCATTGACCTGTGCTCCCACTTCTCCAGAAACCAGAATAAAGGGCAGAGCAGTAGACACATTTAGAGAAAACCCACCCACTTTACGCAATAATGCCAAGCTTTACTTCCATGGCATCCTACCACTTCCTAGCCCAAATAATCCCACGAATTATGTTTGTCATTTGGAAACCAATTGCCTTCACATCCAACAGAGGACTAGATTGAAGATCAGGGAGTCGGCCTGAGTCCACTCTGGTAGGATTGCTCCAAGGGGAAGTTTATTGTTCAGCAATGGTAACTCCTGTTGGGATTAGGTTTCACCACAATTTTAGCCCACGGACAGTGGAGGGCAGCAAAGAGGCCAGCTTAGACGTCACACAATATTTTAGCAGGACACCAGGTGGCAGTGCCTCAGCAAGGAACTGCTTTAGTTTTCCACACCTGGAAGGTGCTGGGGCCTGATTAATAAAGAAAGAAAACAGCTTTAGGAAAAGGCTTCCCAAAATGGTGACATTTGAGTAAAGATATAGAGGAAGTGCAGGGGCACCCTGTACAGAAATGGGGAGACAGCATTATGGGCAGAGAGGGCAAGGGGCAAGGGCTTTCTGAAAATATGTTCAAGGACAGCATAGCGAGTTAAGCCGCTGCTTGAAACCTGGGCATCCCATATAGGCACTGGTTTGGGTCCTGACGGCTCCACTTCTGATCCAGCTCCCTGCTAATATTCCTGGAAAAGCAGTGGAAGATGGTCCAATTCTTTGGGCCCCTGCACCCACGTGGGAGACCTGGAAGAGCTCCTGGCTCCTGGCTTTTGCCCGTCCCAGCCCTAGCCTGCAGCCAGTTGGGGAGTGAACCAACAGATAGAAGATCTCTCTCTCCCTCTCTCTCTAACTCTGCCTTTCAAATAAAAAAATCATTTTTAAAAGATGTGTTTATTTATTTGAAAGGTAGAGTGAGAGAGAGAGAGAGAGAGAGAGAGAGATTGGTCTATCCACTGTTTCACTGCCCAAATGGTTGCAATAGCCAATTCTGAACCAGGTTGAAGCCAGGAGCCAGAAGCTTCTTCCAGGTCTCCCACGTGGGTGCAGGGGCCCAAGCACTTGGGCCATCTTCTACTGCTTTCCCAGGCACATTAGCAGGAAGCTGGATCGGAAGTGGAGCGGTTGGAACTTGAACCAATGCCAATATGGGATGCCAGTGCCATAAATGGCGGCTTTACCTGCTACACCATAATACCAGTGCCAGTAAAATAAATCTTTAATAAAATAAAGAAAACATGCTCAGAGCATGCAAGAAACAATTTACTGGGGCAGGCATTGTGATACAGATGGCTAAATTGCCTCTGGAGAATGCCCGCATATCATATTGAAGTATATGGTTTGGGTCCCAGCTGCTGCATTTCAGATGTCTGGCTAATGTGCCTCTTGGGAGGCAGTGATGATGGTTCAAGTACTTGGGCCCCTGCCACCCATGTTGGAGACCCAGATGGAGTTCTTTGCTCCTGTCTTTTGCTGGCCTTGCCCCAGTTGCTGTGAGCATTTGGGCCGTGAACCAGCAGATAACTGCTCCCCTCTTTTCCTCTCCTCTCCTCTCCTCTCTTCCGCTCCCCTCTCCTCCCCCCTTCTCTCTCCTCCCCTCCCCTCCTCTTCTCTCTGCTATCCTCTCTTCTCCCCTTTTCATTCCTTCAGTCTCCTTCCATTTCAAATAAAAATTTTAAGACAATTAGATATAAGTAGTATGTTGTCTTTCCCTCTAACCCTGTATCTTCCTAACACTCTATTGTTATTGTAGAAGAGATTTCGCTAATTCGGTCAGCAATTTTAACTGATTTGTTGTGCAGGCTCATCCCCTGAGACCCGTGAGCTGTCGGTATGGGCGGTGAGGGGGTGGGGGGCGCGACAGCAAGAAGCACCTGAGACAAGTTTTGGTGAACATGTCTGCTTTATTAACAACCACCCACACTTTTTAAAGGGCAGGCAGAAGGGGCGTAACTAATTCAAGGCAACACTAATTCTATAGGATAGAATTGATATCAGCTTGAAGGTCACGGTAGCTAGGATAGCTTTCCTGATTGGCCTGGGCTACAACCGGGAGCAGTTTACCTGATTGGCAGAAGGTCGGGAGTAGGGGTGGGGGGAGGTGGAAATGTGCCTGGGGCTGCCACCACCTGCCAGCGGTCAGGCTAACTGCCGGGAGCTAGGCAGGCAGTCTCACGGAATCACCCACATTATTGATGATCTCTTCTATTGATCCTGGACAATCTGTACCTAGATTTGGCCTCTTCTCTAGTTCCCTTTGCATTCCTATTAAAGCCAATGTTGCCACCATCACTGAGACATCCAGCGTCCCTATTCCAGAGACAATGGCCAACTTTGCTATTTAGGAGCCCTCTAAGCTGACAATACAAGTTAGAGACACTTTTTAAAATCAGGGAAAGTTATAACTCATTTCCAAAAGAAAATAAAAAGTGGGAAAAATACAGCTTATCTCAAAGGTTTTGTGATGTTTAAATTAGATCATGATTCTGAAACACGTGATACAATGCCTGGCACATGGTAAACTCAGTAAGTCTCAATTTGCTTTGTTGCTAGTAAAATCTATTTTGCTATTAATACCCAGGTCTATGGCCTATCATTGATTTTTCTTCCTTTCACATGAGTTCAATAGTGTAAGTTTCTAGAAAGCTTATGAAACCATCTCTTTCCATGGAGGTAGCAATTATTTGCTGCTGTCATCTTGTGGTCATTTCCTCCTGGTTACATTGATTAATACACGTGGGAGACCAGAAAGACACAGATGGAACACTAGAATGAGATTAAATGAGGTTTTATTTTTATTTCTCCAAGAAGTAATGATATTAAGCAATTTTTATGTTTATTACCTATTAAATTTCATATTTCTAAAGTGGCTCTTTAAGCTTTATCATTTTATTGGCAGCTTATTGATTTTTATGAACTTTGTCCATATTGTGCATTTAAATCCCTTTTCAGAAATATGCGTTGCAAATTCTCTCCAGTCTGTGTGTTCACTTTCCACAGTCTTACCAGTGATTTTTAACAGACAATTCAAAAATATATTTCATGTCCATAGGAAGCTAACTTGGAAGTTTTATTTATTTTCTTTAATCATTTTAATGCTTTTCCCTCTTTGACTTCTGCTGCTTCTGATGAGAGCCAGGCATCATTCTTATGGACAGTTCTCAGAATGCAGTGCATCAGCCTTCTCTGGCTGCTGGCAAGTGTTTACTTGTTTGTATGTTTGTTCACTTAAATAGACACTCCAGATATGGATGTGCCTTCCATGCCTGTAATTCTTCTGGGAAAACTGATAGAAGCCCTCATTCAACTTTATGGCATTCCACCTAGCACAGAAGATCAAGGTAGACATGAGTTAAGGTGCTGGCTGTGAGCAAAGAGATTGCAGAATGTTTAAGGGAAGAACTACTTAAGAAAACCACTGCAATCATGTGATCATTTGTAGAAGCAAAAACAGTAATAGTTATGAAAGTTTCTTTTTCAGGTATGTACACATTAACAATTTTTGACTCTCCTCCCATTTTCCTATATTCAGTAACATAGGATGTGCTAATAAAAGTGAGTCTTGGGGCCGGCACTGTGGCATAGTGGGTAAAGCCATCACCTGCAGTACCAGCATCCCATATGGGCACTGGTTCGAGTCTCAGCTTCTCTGCTTCTGATTCAGCTCCCTGATAATGCACCTGACAATGCACCCATGTGGGAAATCCGGAGGACACTCCTGGATCCTGGCTTTGGATAGGCCCAGCTCCAGCCATTACAGCCATTTGGGGAGTGAATGAGCAGATGGAGGATATCTCTCTTTCTCTCTGCCTCAGCCTCTGCCTCTCTGTAACCCTGATTTTCAAATGAATAAATAAATCTGTTTTTAAAAATTAGTCTTATATTTCATTATAACTCAACAGTTAATGTACAGGGTATCAGTGGGAGAATTTGACTCAGTTAAAGAATAAAAATGTATCCAAAGACAGATAAATGAAATGTGCATCCTCTTTAGGGGAGAGAGTTGGAGTGCTTTTGGTTAAGGAGGAAGAGCCGCATCATATTAGCAGGAACCATGGTTTTTCTGTTGCCTTTTTTGGTGTTACATGATACTAAAAATGTTCACATAGGTGCCAAGTTGACAAGAAGGTACTGTGGTAGAACTATCTCAATTTAACTACCTGAAAGTTTTCCAGAATTTGCTTCTCTGTGTTTTTGGGGGTAGACTTGGCCCTAAGAGAACTTGAGCAAGATTTGGAAGGTCAGTGTGATACAGCAGTCATATATTTTAAATGCTCTGTATGTTAGTGCAGGTTTCTGGTCACTCTGGGAGCCTGCACATGCTGCTCCGGATCCTCTAGCTCATCTCATTGTTGATCTTTCCACTTCCCATCAGATCTGCTCTGCTCCTTCGGCTTCTGTTTGTCTTGGGCCAAGTGTGCCTGTGGCATGATGGTGAAAGACTCTGCTTCTCCTGGAAGTCACCTACCAAATGACACCGAAAAGAGGTGAGGGACAGAAAATGTGTAGGCTTCAGTTATCCTCAGGATTCCACCACGTCCTTAGGAGTCATAATCCATCCATGCTCTTGACTAATTTTCCTTCCTGAACACTTGTTAGCTGGCCTACAGTCATTTTGGGCTCAATACAAGGCACAAAGACAACAGCTTTGCATGGACTATCGCCAGCTCCAATAACTGTGTGAGATCTAAGCCATATAATTAATTTCTTAATCTACCTTACTCCTAATGGTTCTGTCTCTCTGATTGTACCTGACACAAAGCCTGAGTGAATGGGGAAGGAAATGATTTCACAGCTGTTTCAGATAACTAGACTCAGATTTTGCTGGAGCATTTTCAAATGAAATGGCCGCTTTAACTTTTTGTGGTGGGGAAGCAGGTGTTGTGGCACAGTGGGTTAAGCTGCTCTTTGGGATGCCTGCATTCCATACTGGAGTGCCGGAGTGTCAGTTGGAAGCTAGGCTACTCCATGCTTCTGATCCAGCTTCCTGCTTATGTGCCTTGGAGGATGAGGATCATGGCCCAAGTATTTGGGCCCCAGCCACACATTTGAGAGATCTGGATGGAGTTCCTGCTCTTGGTTTCAGCTGGCCCAGCCCAGAATGTGGGCATCTGGGGAGTGACCTAGAAGATATAGATCTTTCTTCTTCTTTTCCTCCTCCTCCTTCTTATTTTCCTTTTCCTCCTTTACCACCTCCTCCTCCTCCTTCTCCCTGTCACTCCCTGTCTTTTAAATAAATTGATAACTATTTTTTTTAAATTCTTGTGGAGAAAGTTTTCATTCCACATTAAAGAACATCACGCATGTTCTGTGTGATCTATTTTAAGTAAAATATTCAAGGCATTGCATTAGAGGAAGTTGCTCTGACATTTGTTTCCAAATGAGATAGAAGAAGGTTTTACTTATAATGAAATCTTCTGATCTAGTCTACAGATTAAGCCACCACAGCCATTTCCTTCTTGTCTGGGATCGCAGGTGTGCATCTCAGCTGGGCTCCTGTGCCAGAGTCCCTTCTCTTACGCTGTGCTGGGGTTTTTGTTCAGCTTCTGCTATCACTTCAAACACTGTGAGTTCCGAGAGAGCACAGAGATATTTTGATGAATCACCCAGCTGTAAGGCTGAGATGGTGAGGCTGACGGATTTAGCTTCTTTCTGCAAGTTGATAGAATAGCGATCTTTCTTTGCATTCTGGACGGCAGAACCCTGACGAATAACATAAATTATCTCTCCACTGGAAAGTTGCTTGTACCAGAAAATATAGTATAAGCTCCAACTTGTTTCATACTGACAGTACAAGGTGGCTGTTGACCCCTCTGACAGGAATATGTCTTGCTGAACTTGAGTAACTTTCTGGGCCACACTGGATCCTGTGGGAACAATCAGAAAACAGAGCTGATTCTCTGATATTGCAAATAAAATACTGTAAGAATTAGACCATTCTAGCACCCCATGACAAACCAAACTGATGGCACAGTATTCTCCCTTTTTTCTGAACCCCCAAGCCTCCTCAAGTGCCTGTGAAGTTCCACACGCCTGTGCAGTCCTCTCACCCTTAACATTCTCGTCCACATTTGGAACCGTGCATACCAGAGTAGATGAAAACCAGGAACACCCAGGGCAGGTTGCAGAGTGGCATCTGGGCTGTGTGCCCCTGCACAAGCATATTTTGTTCAGCCTCTGACTCAGGGTTCAGTGTCTGAGAATTTAGCACCCCGTATATATAGTTCTTAGGTTCTGATGTTACTCCGCCAAACAGGAAATTGTGTTTCATAGGTTCGTAGATGATATGATCTGTGCACATGTGAGAAAAGTCTGGCTCTCCCTAAGGCTTTTCTTTGTCTACTTGCTTTTCCCTGGCAGTTAAGTTAAGCAGAATCTAGAAAATGGGCTTAGGAAACAAAATGAGTATCGAGAATTGGAGCTGAGAGGAACTAAAGATTGAATTAGTTGACATATATTCATATTTTCTGTAGAATAATTCTGGAGATCCATTTATTATGGGCTCTGGATCCTGTTTGTAATTTATTTACTGTGAAAATAGCTGTAGATATTCCATTTGCTTGCATTGTTTTAATAGATGAAGTAATATAAAGCAACCAAAAGACAGACAACTAAAAAAGGAATTATAGATGCTTCCTAACTTCTGAAGACATTACATCCCTATAAATCATTGTAAATTGAAAACACAGTGAGTCAGACATGCATTTAACATATTTAACCTACCACCCATCTTGGCTTAGCTTAGCCTTCCTTAAATGTGCTTAGAACACATACCTTAGCCTACAACTGGGAAAAGTCATCTAACACAAAGCTATTTTGTAATAAAGTATTGCTTGTGATTTACTGTCACAATCAAGAGGCTAAAAAGAGTTGTGGCTCATTGGAATTTCATGGAAAAAAAAGGTAAAAATTCAAAACTTGAAGTACAGTTTCTACTGAATTACTATCACTTTTGTGTTTTGTAAAGTCTACAGATCGTTAAGTTGAACCACTCTATGTTAGAGGCCCTCTACAGACAACCTTTCTAGAACAGTTCAGTTCTTTGTAGCTGGTTGACATAACAGATCAATGAGTGGTGCAGGAAAGAGAGTTTTTAATTACTTGAAATATCTACTCTTCTTTTCCATTCACCTCTGAGTCCTGACAGGCAGCCAATGCCATGGTCTGCAATTCTTTGTACTGAAGTGAATAGAGACCATGAATACCCTGGGGAGCAGCTTGACAGCAGGATTTTCCTCTTGGTAAATAGCCCTGCTCTGCATTCCTGACAGGTCACACAGCCACTGGGTCCCTCAGTTCTATGCAGCTCCTGCTTCTGAAAAGGGGGTTTTTGGTGGGTCAAGTTTGCATGTACTATGACACTCTAGTTGGGAGCTTTGTCCCATCCTAAACTTCGTTTTGTCTTTTCTTGTTCTTAAATTGACAAATGATTATATCAGTAAAGAACAAGCATAAAACTTAATATTGTAGCAAATATATAGGGTCTTCAAAAAGTTCACGGAAAAACTATGAATGGATTTCAGTTTTTTGCACCAAAATTAAACTGACTTTTAGTTCTATTTTTCAAGAACTTTTTGAAGTACCCTCTTACTAGAAGGAAATTGATAATTTAAGACTTCCAAGTTTATTAAGTCAATCTGTGATAAAAATCTGAGGGTCCTATCTGAAACAAAATTATGAGGAGTTATGGCTCTGATTGCAAATATTCATTCATATTTTAACCTGATCCCAGGGTGAAACACGCTCGAGAGTCTTTGACTTCCCTACAGGAGATGAATCAGAAATCATCACCACCCCTCCTCCCTACTCACTCACCAGACTGTGGGAACTGGTAGCCTCACAACAGCAAAGTGTCTGCTCAAATTGAGATAAAAAAGGTCTCTGAACCCTATAGCATTGTTAGTTGTGTGCTGGACTGTTGAGGGTAGCAGCAGTAAAGTCCTATTATTTATAATGTAATTCTGTGCTTAATTTTCTTAGACGTCCTAGGAAGAAAGAATTCATGAGTCTTCTACATTCAAATGTTCAGTAATGCTGTTGCCATGAGTACACGTGTACTTGGTGTACATAGTCTTCTGGTAATCGGGAAGATAAAAATCTCTCTTCAAATGTTGTTTTATTAGTGAAAATAGCAACACTATTAATAGGATGAATATTGTCCAAAATAAAGGATTTCCCTCCATGGATATTAAATAAGGATTCTTTTCCTTTTTATGCTGCAAATTTATCTGGTAAAGGAGTTTATGTTAAATGACTGAATTCCTCCAGCTTTATTTTGTTTGACTGCTCCATAAAGAAATTCAAATGGCAAATTGTCCTCAAAGTTGCCCTAGCCCCTTGATAGAAATCCTAAATTCACATGCCATTTGGAGCCGCAGAATCAGAATTGAGGTTTCAGATCTTCCCATATCTCTCTCCCACTTACATCCTTGACTATGGTTCTCCTCTGATGTTTACTATGAACTCCAGTACAGACTCTGCATTCTATTTTATTACTAAATGTTACAGACCAATGAAACTACTCTAACTAGATGGAAATATCATTCCAAATTTCTTCTCTACCTTTTCAAACTACTAGAAAAGGAGGTAAAACAAACTTTGACAGCAGGGCAGAGCTCATTTGCTGACGTCTTGTAGAATCATCTTCCATTGCTAAGAACCAATTAATGTGACTCTGTTCTATTTTCTGTTTTTGAGCATTGAGAAAGTGTATGTTGTTAACTGACGAAGAAAGCCTCTGGGTTGTTTATGGCAGGTTGAATAGTCTTTAGTTCATAAAAAATTAAATATAGCTTTCTGCTAATGTAGACCCTTGGAAGCAGAAGCTATGACTCCAGTAGTTGGGGTCCTGTCACCCACATGGGAAACATGGATTATGTTCCTGGTTCCCAGCTTTGATCCTCCAGCTGTTGTGGGGATTTGGGTGGTGAACCACATATCAGAGCACCCTGTCTCTTTCTCTCAAGTAAGTGATTTTTTTTAAAGTGAGTATTAAAAAATTCCTCATGTCCCAACCACATAATTCCCAACCCCCAACCCATGATTATAACTATTGTTCTACTTTATTTCATCATGGAATAGTTTGCTATTTTAGAATTTTACACAAATGCAATGAAAAAGTATGTATCCTTTTGTGTCTGACAGTTTTGCTAGATATTGTGTAATTGGTTTGTTATGTGTACCAGGGGCTCTATAGATTTTATTGTTACTTAGCATATCATTGAATGTATTAGAAGACTTCAAAACATTCATTGAAAAATGGAATGAAAAGATAAATATAAAAACACAAACTATATTTCTCAACATAAGCTGCATCAAATTTCACACACTTTTTTTCTTTTTTCTTTTTTTTTATAAGCAATGATACCAGCCATTTAGTCCATCCCTTAAAAAACCATGGAAATTTAACCATATCAGTTCAATCGCTTACAGATTATTCACTGAAGAAAAATAAATTTCCCTCTAACAGTCTTTAAGACTAGGGAGCAAAAAGCAGCATGGAGCCAGATCAGGACTGGAAAGTGGATGTCTAGTGATTTTCCATAAAAGTTACAAAATAGTCTGTTTGATTAGCGAAATGAGCAAGACCATTGCCATGGTGAAGAAGGACTCTGGTACATTTTTCTTGGGAGGTTTTCCACTAAAATTTTGGTCAACTTTCTCAAAACACTTTCCCAATAAGCAGAATCTGCCATTCTTTGGTCTTCTGGGAAGTCAAGCAAAATGCTGTGAGCGTTTCAGAAAATTATCATCATGACCTTTACTCTTGACTGGTTCACTTTATTTTTTCAGACTGGTTTATTAATTTGAAAGAGTAACAGAGAGAAGGATGTGGGGGTGGGGAGGAGAGAGAGAGAGAGAAAGAGGATAGAATCTTCTTTCCACTGCTTCACTTCCCAGATGGCAACAATGGCCAGGGCTGGGCCAAGACAAAGCAAGAGCCAGAAACTTTTTCTAGGTCCCCTGATGTGGGAGACCATCTTCCACTGCTTTTCCCAGACCATTAGCAGGGAATTGGATCAGAGGAGAAGCAGACAGGACATGAACTGACACCCATATGGGATGCCAGAGTCACGGGCTGCAGCTTTACCTGCTATGCCACAACGCTGGCCCTGACTGATCTGACTGATCTTTCTGCTTTGGCTATACCACATCCACTTCTTGGTAGCCAGCCATTGCTTTGATTAGGCTGTCTTCAGGATCCTATTGGTAAAGCCTGGTTTAATCTTCTGCTACCGTTCTTCAACAGAATGCTTCAGGATATTGCTTAACATTTCCACTGAAATCTTTGTAGTTGTCTGCTGCAGATTTGATCACAAGAGCGTTGACATTCATTGAGCAAAAAATGTGCTCAGCTTTAATTTCTCAGTCAGAACTGTGTAAGCCAAATACATTGAGCTGTCTATGATGTTACCCATTGTTTCTTCTGTAAATGGTTGGGCCTCTCCTAATAAGTCATGTACAAGATTTATTTTTTTTCTCACAAATTGATGTGGATGGTCTGTTGCTACAGGCTTCATCTTCTAAATTTTCTCATCCCTTTTTGAAATGAGTTGTCCATTTGTAAACAACTTATTTCTTTGGCAGCATGATTCTCCTAAATTTTTCATAAAGTACTATTGATTTCTTCATTTTTCCATCCAAATTTCACCGTAAATTTGATATTTGGTCTCGCTTCAATTTTAGCAGAATGTTTCTATGATAGGAGCTCTTTTCAAATGAATGTCTTAGCCTTCTTGCTTCAAGTTAGATCCTTTTCAGACATGTTCTAGCCACATAAAATAAGTTTATTTTGGTGCACAACATTTTGAAGTCCATGCATAGCTACTTTTCATACATTTTTCATGAATATTTTGAAGACTCCTCAGATATAGCATAATGTATTTAATTTCTTATCTATAAATATATCCTCTAACTTATTGCTTTTATGATTAATCTGCTATAAATATTTGTGTAAAGGTTGTTTTGTCAACACAGGTTTGCATTTCACCTAGGTAAATGCCTAGAAGAGGGATTATCAGATAGTGGTAGATGTTTGTTTACTTTGATGAGTATCTGACAAAGTGGTTGTCCAGTTCACATTCCAAACACCAACGTGTAAGAATACGGTTGTTCCACCTGCTTACTTTTTACTTTGAAATAGTTTAGACTCACATAGAATTTGCAAATCAGCTTGAGTTCCTTGGCACACTTCACCTAGCTTTCTTTGATGAGAGAACGTTTTATTATCATAGTTATATATATTACCAAAATCATGAAATTGACACTGATATAGTGCTATTTACTAAATGAGGGATCTTATTCTGATTTACTAAGTTTTTGAATGCATTGTTTTCTTTTTTGATGTATAATTCTCTGAGATTCTGTTACATGTATAGGTTTGTGTAGCACCACTACAATTATGATAAATAATTGTTTCATCAACCTAAAGAAACTCCCTATGTACACCTTCCCTGCCAGAATACCTTACAATGACTGGTTTTCCCCCAGCCCTTTGATTTCTCCATTTTGAAAATGTTACATAAGTGGAGTCGTGCATTATACAGCCTTCAAGGTTGACTTTTTTCACTCTGCATAGTGTCCTAGAATTTCACCCAAGTTGTTGTGTGTATCAGTAGTCTATGCTCTTCTGTTGTTCAGTACTATTCCATTGTAGGAATGTACCACAGTATTTTTTTTTGAAAGATTTATTTATTTATTTGAAAGAGTTAAACAGAGAGAGGAGAGATAGAGAGAAAGAGAGAGAGAGAGAGGTCTTCCGTCCGCTGGTTCACTCCCCAATTGGCCACAATGGCCGGAGCTGAGCCAATCCGAAGCCAGGAGCCAAGTGCAGGACTTGGGCCATCCTACGCTGCTCTCCCAGGCCATAGCAGAGAGCTGGATCAGAAGTGGAGCAGCCAGGACTCGAACTAGTGCCCATATTGAATGCCAGCACTGCAGGCAGTGGCTTTACCCACTACACCACAGTGCTGGCCTGCCAGAGTTTATTTATCTGTTCGCCCAAAGAAGCAAACAATTTTTGAGGTCTATCATGTGTTACCTATATAATTATCTCACCCTATTTATTTCTATGTAGGATTCCATTTTAGGAATATATCCCAATTTGTTCTTCTATTCATCAATTAATGAACAGCTGGATTGTTTCCAGTTTGAGGCTATTTTGGATGTAAATCCTATAAACAAAAGCCCTTGTGTGGATATGTTTCTTTTCTCCTGGATATACGCCCGGGAGAGGAATTCTAATAAACTGCCTAATGACTTTCTGGGGGTGATCATACCAATTTGCTTTGTAAGAGCAGTGTATAAAAGTCACTCTTTCCCCTAACTAGTTAGATGCCTAGGACAGTTTTTGATACTTTAACTGTTATGAAAGGTTGTTGCAGGTTGATCCTACATTAACCTAACTTTCTTTTATTTACTTTAATAATCACACTCTCATACCTTGACACTAGTGTTTGTACGTTTATTTGATCGTGTGGAAGTGAACTCTACTTGACACCTCTGCTAGTATAAGCCCCCAGAGCGGAGTTTGGCTGACGCCTTGGTGGCGGGTTTGGGTAGAGGCTGCAGGTGCCTGGGGAGCACTGTGTGCTTGCTGCGCAGAAGTAGGTGGCTGAGTCTGCAGGCTGTGAAGGCTTTATATGTAAGGAGATCTGTTTGTCACTTTTGCTGAAAACAGCTGTGAATCTTCCATTTTCCTTTTTACTCTCAACAGAGCGTATGGCAACCAAGAGTACAGGGCCTTCCCCAGGGTATTGCCGGTACCAGGGGAAGTAGTCGAATAAAGTATTCTCATAGGTACAGTTCAGAACCGAAGTCTCTCCTTCCTGAAATATCAGAGATGGGGGACTTTGTTTCACTTGCTGCTGGTTATTTTTCTCCTGTTGGCCATTCACCCCTGCTTAGAGAAACAAAAACAGGTCATTAGATTCTCCAATTTATATTTCCCTCTTAAAATTTCAAACTGCATGAATTTATCTACACCCCAATTTTCTCATTATCCACCCCCTCCCCAATTAATGATAAATCCCAGGGTTTCTCCCCCACAGCTTACAGCCTTGTAGAAGCCATAGAATTAACAATGATGCTCCCAGGATCTTGCCCATTCCTCCTGACAGCAGCTCTCAGGTGATGCAGCCTTCCCAGCCAGCGGGAGCTGTGGCTCCAGATGCACACCCACTTTCATTCTTGCAACAGGCTCCGCCCTTCACACATGCTTTCACTTTGAACCTATTCTGTCAAAGTAAGCACTTCCCTGTTTTGTTGAAATTGTCAAAAATAGATTGACTAGGACAAAATACCTCCTCTTTACATATGGATGGGGATCATTTTATAATTCCTCTCTCTCTGTCACCCCTCTCCCTTTTCCCCACACCTCTGAAAATACTAAAAACTGTACACTAGAAAAACTGAGCGTGTCAGTAGACACTGCCGATTTTATGATGGTGAAGACAGGGAATCCTTGAAACTACAAGAAAAGCATCTAAAGGGGTGTTGCATTTATATCACAAAACGTTTTAAGGACACATAATGGGAATACTCTCATTATAAACTAAGGTCATGGGTTAGAAAATAGAGAATTTGTGGCCCCTTTGTCCTCAGGAAATTTCAAATGTATTACAGTCTTCCAGATTTGTCCATATTTTACATGACCTTAAGAATTACTAGAAAATAATTAAATCAATTCTAATGTCTGCATATTACTTATAAAAATATAGATTAGGTAAATTAAAAATTTCTAAGAATGAAATTCAATCTGACCATTGTGGACATTTTGATGAGTGAACCAGTGAAAAGGATCTCTTTCTTTCTTTCTCTCTCTCTCTCTCTCTCTCTCTCTCAGTGTGTGTGTGTGTGTGTGTCTGTGCTTATCTTTGCCTCTTGAATGAACAAATATTTTAAAGAAAATCTACTGAAGAGACCATGTGCCTAGACTATGTATCAAAGGAAATTTGGAAAATCTGCTCTGGGTCAAGTCAGAGAAGACTTTTGATGGTGGAGATGCTTAGACTGTGCCTTAGGACGTGAGTAGCTTTTCCAATAAAAAGAATGGTGTGGTTAAAGTAGGGGTGTATAGAAGTGCAATGTGCTTTTGAAAATCACGTTTCAGTCAAAGTATTTCCTTGCAAAGTCTTTATTTTTCAATCTTGTTAAACTAGAATAAACACAAATACTATTATTTTAGGAAGATGGATAAATATATATATGTATTTATTGAGTAGGAGATAATAATTTACTGGATATTTATAAGTTCATCTCTTGCAAAGTGGCTGCTTGATGAATACGTGTTCGTGAGACAAGTTTCAGTCCTCTCGGAAGGAGCATTGCCCCCTTGTGGTCATACAGAGAGATTACCTACAGCTTTTTAAGTCTTGTGGTCAGTCACTCCTGCACCAGTGAGAGCACTGAAATAAGTGGCGGAGTCTTTCTCATGGGGCGGTCATTTCTGCAGATAGAAGGAGATTTTGCCCTGGTTGAGGTCGGCTGTGGAACTTCTTTGCTCTCTACTGATGTGTCTTGGGTGGGTTTGGAGGAAGTGGTTGAGATCAGAGCCTTGGCAGCTTTAAGATGATAGTTCTCAAACTCTTCTGTAAACTCAAAACAGTATCACCCACAATTCTGTAGGCTTTTTCTGTAGAAATTGATGAACTTATTCTAAAATTTACATGAAAATGCAAAGGACCTAGGATACCAAAATCAATTTTAAAAAATCAGAGTACCCCCAACCTTATTTTAAGACTTATGGAAAGAACAGTAATCAAAACAATGTGATACTAGTGAAAATAAGGAATAATAAGGGGTTAAAATAAGGAACAAAATAGACTTTACAGAAATAAGCTCACACATACACATTCAGTTAATTTTCTAGAAAGATGCAAAAATGGCTCAGAGGAGTAAAAAAGTTTTCAAGAAGTGGTCATGGATTATCTAAATACCTAAATTGATTATAAACTGAAATATAAAACCTAAAACTGTCAAACTGCTAGAAGGAAACACAGAGGGAAACCTTTCCAAATTTGAGATAAATAAAATTTTCTCAGAGCAGAAAAAAACATGGAACATAAAACAATTGATAAATTGGGTTTCATAAAATTAATGCAGAGTGAAACCTTTTAACCATTAAGTCAGTAAATCTAACTTCTCTGCCTGAAACTCTGCAACAGCTTTTGTTTCACTTATGAGAAAAATCAAATTCCTAACAAATGCCTAAAACCTCCACACACTCTGGCCCCTGTTACCTCTCTAATCATATCCCCTCCTACCCACTCCCTTAATCACCCCATTCTAGCTATGCAGGCTACATGACTATTACTCTGTTATGCTACGAACACCTACTGAGGGGCTTTGCTTTGCTGGTCCCGCTGTCTGCAATGGTTTCCCCGCCGATGCCTCATGTACTTTGCTGCCTCATCTCTCCCTGGTAGTGTCCTACACTGTTGCCTCTTCAGTGTGGCCTTGTCTCTTCCTCCTGTATAAAACTGCAAACCCTGGTGTCTGAGGATAGCCTGGGCTCATGGTACTGCACAAAGCTGGGGGAAAGAAGGCAGTGTAGACAACGATCAGTTGACCCCGTGACAGCGCCCGTGTTCCACTGATCCTAGAAACATCACTTTTGTATCCCTGAGCAGGTGGGGATAAATTATTTATCACCAATGGAGACTTAGAAATTGGGAAAGATGGAGCAGTAGGTCCCAGCCATCGGTTTTCATAAAAGTAATAAAAACAAAAGAAACACACTCCAGACATTTCCTCCAACAATTGGCTAAATCCTTAGTAATCCCTTGAGGATTTAAATTGAAAATTTGAAGATGGGTAAGAAAAATTTACATTAAAAGTTTTAGATCTCTGGCATAGGGACATTTTTCAGTTTTCTATGACAATATATACATATATAAATAAAACTTTGCCTGCTGTGTTAATATTTAGTTAGAACAGAAAGTTAACATTTGTGTCCAATCCATACCTGGATTTATGTTTAAGATTTTTATTTTGAAGTATTCCAAAATATCCATTAAATTTAAGATGAATATAGTTTCAAAATAGTTTTCTCATTTCACAATAAATTAAAATCTAATTATTTTTTACCTGATAACTCAACTGCACCATCAATATCAAAAGCTTTCCTTTAAAAAGGATAGTTTTATTATTCAGAGAATGCAGAATAACTCTTCCTTTTAAATTTGGTGTCCACTTTGATGTTCTAAACCTAAGAAAAGTAGTTACCTAATCAGTATTAAATTTGCATAATACACCTCAAACTAATCACTTTAATTTTATTAAGAGACCATTCTGTTAAGTAAGTGGTTTTTTGGTAACAAAAATACCTATATAGGTGATAAATCATGTCTTTAAGACAAAATATAGTAACCTCACAATCCCACAAAAACTAAACATCAAGTGTATAATGGGGTAAAAAAAGAAAAATCAAAAGTAAAATTGCCAGAGATTTTGGAAATCATATATACATGTATAATGGATGTGTGTATATACATGTATACCTTAAATCATATATTATATATACACACACACATAGATCTAGAGCAGAGCAGAAACACAGCCACCCAGTGAAAGTACACAGATCGAAAGGAACAAAAGAGGTCCAATTAGAAAATGAAATACTTGGAATGATTTTGCTAATCTGGAGCAAAAAACAATTCTGAGTTATAAATAAAAACTAATACAATTGAATTTGAAATGGGGCCACCTGTCAGGTGTTGCCATTGTCACACTAAAAATGCAGAGTACTAGCAGAAATTCTTACAGTTGCTAGCATTTTGTTAAAAGTCAACAGATCTACTCATGATAAGTATGCTCTTCTGTGCCCAATAAATGATGGTAAGATAGTGTTCCTCTGTGATTTTCAGCCAGGGGTTACTTCTTAGAGAAAAGCAAATGCTTGGAGGGAAAATAGTGTGTGTATGCTCTACATATGCATATGTATATGTGCCTGCATATGTGTGCATGTAAGTATATATGTATGTATTCCATGCATGCGTATAATGTATATGCATGTGTATATTCATTGATACTTACAGAGAGAGTCTTTCTGTGCTATAATGCTGATAATAGTAAGTGCAATTATATTATTTGTAAGAAAATTTGAAATTCCCCTTTATAAGCACATCTTTCATATATATATATATATAAAGTTAAATACAATGATGTTTGGGAGATTGTTTGGTGAATGGTTCCTACAATTAGAAAGAAGAATGGCTGGCCAAAAATAATTTTCTATTTTTGAGTGAAAAATGTGTTCTTCAAGGTAATTTATATTAAAATATGCAATCTCTTTTTGGGGGCCTCTAGTATTATTATACATACACATATATATACATATGTGTGTATTAGGTAAAGGTATAATTAATCACCTAAAATCTTACACTAGAAGCACTCAGCATATTATATGAAATTAGAAGAAATATTTCTACTATAGAGATTTTTTAAAAAATACCTATTCCTGATGCAATGAAGATTCTTATTACTCTGTGGGACACAATTATCCTAAATGTAATACACAACTGCTTTGAAAAATCTGGCTTTGGATTCAGTCACTTCACAGATGTACAGAGCAATAAACATCACAAGTCTGATTGCAATGAACTGCGAAGGTAAATTTATTTTCCCATAACCATAAATGTTGATGATCTTATAAGTTCTGCTACCACACCAAATACTTCTTCTGATGCTGAGTTTCAAACAAGAACAGACATCCTGGATGTTAGATTGCTTTGAGTTAGGAGAAAAGTAGCAAGAAAAATTGTCCAAGGCCAATTTCCCACCAGAATGTGCATGCTAACCGGTATGAAAGGATGAGACCACTGCTCAGTATCTGAAATGAAAAGAGAGGCTGTGTTTATTGTTTATAATAGTAAGGGAGAACCATGCAAGTCAGGCACAATCTCAATGAGATCAACTTAGAAGGATGGGTTTGGGGGAAGCATAGAATTCAGCAGAATCACAGAGATGCAATGATTTGATTTGTAAATGATTTCAGACAATTGAGCATCATCCAGACAGGAGTGGGCATGAGGCTGAAGCTGTTGTTGACAGGCTGCCATTCAAGGCCAAATTGACTGGATCAAGTCCTGCCCTAATTGGCTGACTTTCGGAAGTCAAGGATTGACACTGATTGGCTAAGGCATGTTCACTGGGATGAGCTGTTTGTTTGTTTTATCTGGAGGGTTTTGAGTCTTTTATTGGAAATTCTTGATATAAATAAGCAAAGAACCATCCACAGGTGAGTAGTCTATCACCTGCAGCTGCCAACTTGGCCCTGATTCTGGAGAGAGGTTTTAGAGAAGTCTTAACAAGTTTAGCCCATTTCATTTTTAGATAACATCACAGAATTTCTCTAGTAAATGCCCTTATAATTTTAGTAATAGTGTTTGATATGCCTTGTTCAAATTGAATAGACATAAAGCTAATTCTGGTGACTAATTACCGGGGCTATGGGACCTCTTGTCTTTTCCACAGTTGGAGGGGCTGGCGCTGTGGCACAGCAGGTAAACATCCTGGCCTGAAGTGCTGGCATCCCATATGGGCGAGGTTAGAGACCTGGCTGCCCTACTTCTGATCTAGCTCTCTGCTATGGCCTGGGAAAGCCTTGGAAGATGGTCCAAGTCTTTGGACCCCTGCACCCACATAGGAGACCCGGAAGAAGCTCCTGGCTCCTGGCTTCAGATTGGCACAGCTCCGGCTGTTGTGGCCATCTGGGGAGTGAACCAGTGGATGGAAGACCTCTCTCTCTCTCTCTCTCTCTCTCTCTCTCTCTCTCTCCGTGTAGCTCTGATTTTCAAATAAATAAATAAAATCTTAAAAAAAAAGGTTGGAAACACTTTTCCTGTTAGTTTTCCTCCTCTCCCATACACACCCTGCTGGTCCCAGGTTAGTCAGATCTACAGGGGAGACATTCAAAGATTGTCCAGATCTTTCCGGCTATTGTTGACTGTTTTAATTTTTTTTTTTTTTTTTTTGCGGTTTTTGGTCTGTTAAGATCTGATTTTGTTTGGCCATTGGTCAGCATGAGTTTATCAGGTTTTTGTCTTTGAATTAATTGTTGAGACAGTAACTACACAAAAAAATTTTTTTAAGATTTTATTTATTTATTTGAGAGGTAGAGTTACAGAGAGTGAGAGGGAGAGACAGAGAGGGGCCTTCCGTCTGCTGGTTCACTCCCTAAATGGCCACAATAGCCAGAGCTGCGCCGATCCGAAGCCAGCAGCCAGGAGCTTCCTCCTGGTCTCTCACACGGTGCAGGGACCCAAGGACTTGGGCCATCCTCCACTGCTTTCCCAGGCCATAGCAGAGAGCTGGATCAGAAGTTGCCTTATTCATTATCTCTACTTCTTTTCCAGAGCAGGGGAACTTGGTCAGGCTGGATCTAATCTCTCCACCTTGTGGACCTCAAGGGCCACCATGATGAAACAGAGAAGGAATGCACTGTCATCGATCTAGGGACAAGCTGTGGTATGTGACATCAGAGACCTGGAGATCTTGCTGTACCAGCACCCTTTTCCTTGAAATGCCTCTATAAGTCCCCAGACATCCTCATCCAGCAGAACAGTAGTCATTAAGACCTGGGAGTCTGCTGTGCTCTCATCTGATGCCAGATTAAATTGTTGTCTTCCCTTCAACTCAAAACCTTTTCCTCATCATTTTGATTCACACTGGGGATAGAGACCAAGCTTTCAGTAACAATGGGAAGGGACTGCTAATCCATTATTAGTTAACTCCTAGAGATAGCAAACAATTTGCCAAGGAGCACATCTTTCATATGCAAACCAACTGATAGGGAACCAGTACCCCATCACCTCTTTATTAGGCTGTTAGTGTGCTTACTATATAACTCTAACACACATTTATAGAATGTATAACAGCATATCAAAATGTTCACAGAAAGTGCAAGTAAAAGATAAGTTTATTTTTGAGCAAATTCATGGAGTTTTGAAATCCATGAATACATGATTTTTCAAATAATTCATGGAAAATGCATACTATGAAAAATATCTGCATGGATTTCAAAATTGTTTTGCACTAAAATAAATTTACATTTTAATTTAATCTTTCCACAAATGTTTTGAAGTTCTGTCATGCAGTATAATTTAATAGTATACAGTATAGTTTGATAGTACAGAATTATACTATTAACAGACATTAAACTTAAAAACCAAAAAAAGTTACTAGAGATAAAAATAAACACTGTATAATAATAAGAAGTCTATTCATCAAGAATATATGTATTGGGAGCCGGCATTGTGGTTCAGTAGGTTAATCCTCAGCCTGCGGCACCAGCATCCCATATGGGCGCTGGTTCAAGACCTGGCTGCTCCATTTCTGGTCCAGCTCTCTGCTATGGCCTGGGAAAGCAGTGGAGGATAGCCCAACCCTTGGGTCCCTGCACCCGTGTGGGAAACTGGGAGGAGGCTCCTGGCTCAGGGCTTCGGATTAGCGCAGCTCTGGCCATTGCTGCCATTTGGGGAGTGAACCAGTGGTTGAAAGACCTCTCTCTCTCTGTCTCTCCCTCTCTCTGTCTATAAATTTGCCTCTCAAATAAATAAATAAATCTTAAAAAAACTAAAACTAACTGAACTGAAGGGGATAACAGATATTTCAGCAATATAGTTAGAGGGGTGGGTGTTGTGGCAAGTGGGTTAAACCACTCCTCAGGAAACCTGCATCCCTTACTGGAGTGCCTGGGATTAAGTTCCACCTTTGCTTCCAATCCAGCTTCCTGCTAATGCACTTGGGAGACAGCAGATTATGGCCCAGGCACGCAAATTCTTGCCATCCATGTAGGAGATCCAGCTTGAGTTCCTGGCCCTGGCTTCTGCCTGGCATTTAGGGAGTGAACCAGTGGACAGAGGATATCTCTCTGAGCACCTCTCTCTCTCCCCTGACCCCTTCAAATAAATAAATAAATCTTTAAAAAAAAAATACTAAAATGCCTCTGTCACTAAGGTCTGGGGAAAAAATCCCTACCCTAAACAACTAATAACATTGTTCAGGCTCAAAGAAAATGCTTCTTCATGTATCTTTGACTCTTGTCCTTGAAACCATATTTGAATATCAGTAAAACTGTGGATTGTGCTGCTGTTACTATAGTAGGCTGGCTCACATTTGGAATTTGGCAGCCCTAGTGGTGGTGGTGGTGGTGGAGGGGAACCTCAGGGAAAAGAAAGAAAGACTAACTAGCCCAATCCTTCCTCTCAGATGACTTGGGTGCACGAGATGCCTGCGTAATTAAACAGTGGATCCCAAGAGTGCTGAGGATCTGTTTTCCTGCTTCCTTTATGTGGTTCTGAATGAGGGATCTTGAAAGGGCAGAGCATTCTGAGCAGTTGCTCACAATGGCCAGAATTTTTTTTTTTTTTGCCATATTAAACACTGATAGTTTAAAATTGTATATACTGAATACATTAAATCTGCATAGAGTGATATTATTTACTTTAGCAGCTAAATAAACATTGAAATAAAATATTAGCAGTTTTATTTTTATTTATTTATTTATTTATTGACAGGCAGAGTTAGACAGTGAGAGAAAGAGACAGAGGGAAAGGTCTTCATTCCGTTGGTTCACCCCCCAAATGGCCGCTACGGCCGGCGTGCTGAGCCAATCTGAAGCCAGGGGCCAGGTGCTTCCTCCTGGTCTCCCATGCTGGTGCAGGGGCCCAAGCACTTGGGCCATCCTCCACTGCCTTTCCGGGCCACAGCAGAGAGCTGGACTGGAAGAGGAGCAACCGGGACAGAATCCGGCACCCCAACCGGGACTAGAACCCGGGGTGCCGGCGCCGCAGGTGGAGGATTAGCCTAGTGAGCCACGGTGCTGGCCTTTATTTTATTTTTTAAAGATTTATTTATTTATTTGAAAAGCAGAATTACAGAGAGAGAGAGAGAGACAGACAGACAGAAAGATCTTCTATCCTCTGGTTCACTTCCCAAATGGTTGCAATAGCCAGAGCTGGGCCAATCTGAAGCCGGGAGCTAGGAGCTTCTTCCGGATCTCCCATGTAGGTTCAGGGGTCCAAGGACTTGGGTCTTCTGCTGCTTTCCCAGGCACATTAGCAGGGAGCTGGATCTGAAGTGGAAGAATCAGGACTTGAACCGGCGTCCATATGGAATGCCAGCACTGAAGACAGCAGCTTTACCTGCTACTCCACTGCGCCAGCTCAGCAGCTTTATTTCATAACTATACAATTAATTTAAAAATTTTAAAATAAAATTTAAGTTTTATTTGAATATATTTTCTTAAAATTCTTGATTTTTTTTCAGTTATATTAGTTTAAATGTTTTAAAAGGAAAATGAGTGTTTTGGGAAATTAAGTGAAAATGATTTGTTGATGCTCTTGTCCCAGGCTGTATATATAATAAATCCTTTTAGATGGATTTGAAGATAAAGAGATAGAAGAGGACCCCCCCTCCATTGACCATGAAGTAGAAAGTGAAGCCATCCACAGACACTGAAGAGGAGCTGAGTTGTTCAGGGTTGCAGATGCTTACTTTAGGCACTTTGAGGGGTCAGTGCTATGTTACAGCGGGTTAAAGCCATGGCCTGTAGCACCAGCATCCTATTTGGTCACCAGTTCGACTCCCAGCTGGTCCACTTTTGATCCAACTCTCTGCTAATGTGCCTAGGAAAGCAGCAGAGGATGGCCCAAGTGTTTGGCTCCCTGGACTCATGTGGGAGACCTGGAAGAAATTCCTGGCTCCTGGCCTCCAACTGGCCCAGCTTAGGCAATTGTGGCCATTTAAGGAGTGAACCATCAGATAGAAGATCTCTCTCTCTCCCTGTAACTCTGCTTTCAAATACATAAATAAATCTTAATAAATAAATAAATAAATCTTAAAAAAAAACCAACAACCAGACAAATTAGAGGCACTTTGAGGAAGAATGTAGGAAAATAAATAAAGATGATTACACAATCTGATATTGGCTACCCAACAGTTATTAGAGAAATTGCATTAGGAGGGAGAAAAAAAGAGAGTGAGAAAAGCTAGTGGGCCTGATGAACAAAGTCCCGGTTCCACAGGGAACTTTGGCGCTCTGCAATGGTTTGCTCTGCAGTGCCTCTGGCTAGGGTCTTTTCCCTTCCCATTATGCTGGCTTTGGAAAGATAGCCTTGCAGGCCTGCTTAAATGCCAGCTTTGATTACGTCTCCAAATCTTGTTTGTTTGTTTTTTTTTTTTTAACTTCCAGTTTTTATTTTTTAAGCATTATTTAACAAGAAAGACATTCAACCAAATTTAAAACACTTTGGACAGTGAGCTAAATTCCATTAAGGCATGGTTCTTTCCTCAATTTCAACTCACAGAAGTCACCATACTGGATAAAAATAACCTGTAGACAATGCAGGTTGTAAAAAACACTACTCGTCTTGGATTTTCTGGTTGCTTGAGAGATGAGATTAATAATGCAAAGCAAGCCAAGAACTTCCTGCAGCTTGCTGACAAATCCCAAGATCTGATTCATTCTAGAATCCTGAGTCTTCTGGGTAAAAACACTGTGCTTTAGAAAACAGGAGTCCTCCCCTTGCAAAAGGGCGCACATCAAAGACACTAGGATCTACAGGATCTCAGCGCTTCCCAAGATTCAGCTTGCATTGCACCATCTGCCTGCACAGAGAACGTCAGCTTCCTGAAAACGACCCAGCAGATCCGCAGCGGTTTCAGAAGAGTCGCAGGTGGTTTGTGTGCAGCTCCTCCCGAAGGCCGCGGGACTGTGGCAGTGAGAGCACAAAAGTACTCCGCAGCGTCGCTCCAGTGGGCGGAGGGTTTCCTCAGCAGGAAGGACTTTTCATTCTGCCTCAACTCAGCCTCAAACCCTTTACTGCCTGAAAACCGCTCATTCCCCAGCGTACTCTTCAGGAGAAACTGGAGGCCTTGGCTGGGGGACCGCATGTACCAGAACAGGTAGGATGGCAGCGAAGATGAGTACTTGCACCTCAGCTCCAGAGGGGCTCCTATGGCAACAGCGCGGTGACTGTCGGGCTGGGTCACAGCCTGGGCTCTGGCTCCTCCTGCAACAGGAATGCTGTGTCACTGTCATTGAACTCAGCTGATAGGAAAAGTCTCCATCCAGAGTTAAAACAGACAGTGTCCCATTAGCGGAGAGTAAATTGGAAGGGTACTCACTCAGGAACAGGAGCACTCCCGGCATCCAGATGCATACCAAGGTCATGGCCAAGTACTGAGGAAGCAACATGTTCCTTGCTGAGACATCCCCCCCAACAACTACAAGCTGATGCCTTGAACCCAGGTTGCGATGAGATCAAGGAAGAATGACGAGGTTAGGTTTCTTCTTCTTAGGGACTGTTAGAAAGAGGTGCTCTCTTAACAAAGCTGCCTGCTTCTGGCATCCGAGATTCCTTTTAAGTCACGGGTTTTTTTTTGTTTTGTTTTGTTTTGTTTTGTTTTGTTTTTTTAGATTTATTTATTTGAAAGGCAGTTATACAGAGAGGCAGAAGCAGAGATGCTGGTTCACTCCCCAGATGGCCACAACAGCCAGAGCTTTCTCTGGGTCTCCCACGTGGGTGCAGGGACCCAAGGACTTGGGCCATCTTCTATTGCTATCCCAGGCCATAGCAGAGAGCGGGATCAGAAGTGGAGCAGCCAAGACTTGAACCAGTGCCTTTATGGGATGCTGGCACTGCAGGCGGGGTGGGGGTAGGGGTGGGGGGTGAGGGAGTGGCTTACCCGCTATGCCACAGCACTGGCCCCTAAGTCACGGTCTTAAAAAAATGTCAAAACAACTACAGCAATAGGGAGGGGAGGTTTTTCTGAGTTTCTTTTACAAAACTTCCCAACTTAGGCAAGAGCGCCCCCTAGAGGCCAATTTTGGTGAACTGTCCACATTGTCCTCCCCATCCAGAGTTGAATTTGGAAGCTTTATGATCGCATGCACAGAGAAAGGTTTATGTTTTGTAGGCACTGAAACTTATAAAATTGGGCGCTTCAAAAGAAAACACAAGATAATGAACTGAAGATGGGTATAAGGGAGTAATTTTTTATTTTATTTCAGAATAAGAAAACCACAATAAATTAGAATTTTCAAAAACCAAATACTACAAAATCATACAATTCAGAAAATTACTTTTACTTATTTCCTTCAGGAGTTAAAAAGTAATTTTGGTTTCAAAATTATTTGGCTCCAAATTTCTTAATAGACTATTCCTATTACCACATTTGTAATACACACAATAGAGAGAAAAGATACTGCAGTCTTTACTACCATCTTTGTCTACCAAGTGCTTTATATTCATAATGCATTGTGATAATGTCATGTAAAATATAAGGAGTGTGGTCAAGTTCGGGGAAATGTTTACCAGGTTAGTTTGTGCTAGAACACTTCATTGCATTTCCGGTTTTCTTACGCTGTGACAAGTGCTGATGATATTCACCATTAGCCAGCTTATCAGGTCTATGTTAGTTTGCTATTGCTGTGTAAAAATTACCACAGAGTTAGCAGCTTCAAAAATACCCATTTATTATTTTATTGTTTCTGTAGGCCCAACAGCTGGGCACAGCTAAGCTGGATCTCAAAAGTCTGTGATCAAGGAGCCAACTAAGGCTTTGGTCTTGTTTGCAGCTTGAGGGGCTTCTTTCAAGCTCATGCGGTGGCTGGCAGGATTGATTTCCTTACAGCAGCATAAATCATGGCAGCTTGCTTTCTCTAGGAGACCGTCTAATTGCAGGAAAGCATAAGCTCTCTCTCTCTCTCTCTCTCTCTCCCTCTCTCTCTCTCTTTTTAAAGATTTATTTTATGTATTTGAAGGGCAGAGTGACCGATGGAGAAACAGAGAGGAAGAAATCTTCCATTTTCTGGTTCACTCCTTCAAAAGGCTGAAATAGCCACGGCTGGATCAAGCTGAAACCAGCAGCCAGGAACTCCAGCTGAGTCTCCCACACAGGTGGTAGGAGTCCAGGTACTTGAACCATCTTTCATTGCTTTCCCAGGTACATTAACTGAGAGCTGAATTGAAAGCTAAGCAGTCAGGACCTGAATTGCCAGCCCGATATGGGACACCAGCATTATAGACAGTGGCTTAATCTGCTGTGACACACCAGTCCCTAAACTCTCTTTTAGATAGCCCACCTGATTAGATAAGACCCACCAAGAATAATTTCCTTTTTGATGAACTCAAAATCAAATTAGTAAGTTTAATTACATCTGCAAAATCACTTTACCTTTGTCATTCAATATAGCCTAATCTCAAGAATGACAACCATCATATTCTAGGTCCTGTCAACACTCATGGGAAGGAAATTATGCAAGGTGTATATCAGGAGGCATACATTTTGTATATAATCTTAGAATTTTGAGTTATATCCCCATTGCATGGGTATGCTGTGAGGGTTACATTATCTCCATAAAAGTAAACATTTTGTGACCAGACAAAAGGAAGCGAATAAAAACCTTAAAAATATAATTAGGCGGCCAGTGCCGCGGCTCACTAGGCTAATCCTCTGCCTGTGGCGCCAGCACTCCGGGTTCTGATCCCGGTCGGGGCACCGGATTCTGTCCCGGTTGCCCCTCTTCCAGTCCAGCTCTCTGCTGTGGCCCGGGAGTGCAGTGGAGGATGGCCCAAGTTCTTGGGCCCTGCACCCGCATGGGAGACCAGGAGGAAGCACCTGGCTCCTGCATTTGGATCGGTGCAGTGCACCAGCCATAGCGGCCATTTGGGGGGTGAACCAACGGAAGGAAGACCTTTCTCTCTCACTGTCTAACTCTGCCTGTCAATATATATATATATATGATTAGACAAGATCATTTCATGCCAAAGGAATAACGTAAGCAACAGTAAGGAATCTAGTTTAGATAGAGTGCAGGGAACAGACATGGCAGCAGTGGGCGATGAAACTAGGAAAGTGCATTGAATCCAGTTAAGAAGTTGGGGTACAGTTTTACATATTGGACAGTGGCTAACAATAGAACATCATGCCTTTGAGTTAAGGAACCAAGAACTTAATAAATCAATACCAAAGGAAAGGTAAAATTGTATAATATGAAATGTTTACTATCCGTGTCAAACAAGTTTTGTTTGAAGCTTGTATGGTCTTGCTAACTAGCACCTATATGATGAAATGACTGAGTCATGTAAATGAACCCAACTAAATCCAAACTAAATGCATCTGTAAATAAAATTTAACTTAGCCAGAAACCAAATGTGCTTATAGCCACTTTGCCACCACCTAACAAAAGTAGAAATATAATAGAAGGGAATCTGGAGTGGAAAATCAAGAGTCTCAAGTGTTTATGGATAAAATATCTTATTTTTTGAAAAACATGCATACTATATGACAATGCGACTGTACTGCTAGTTCCCTTCCCAGGGCCTTGATAGACACCTGTTCATGTAAGAGACCCCGAAACTTAAGCTTCCCTAATCTCACATTAAATTGTTCTCCAATCACAAGTAAAGTGTTTTGGAATTATTCATCAGCTATATGCTTCATACAGAATATCTTAATATAATATCTATCACACTACCAATTTTGTTATTCTTCATTTTACGTATAAGAAAAAATCTTTCTTTACTTATATTAAGTTAAATTATGCGAGATCACAGTGCTCTTCAGTGACACAGCATGCATTAGAACCCAAGTCTCTAACAGTTCAATCTTATCTCTAGTCTACTTGGGCTGCTTAAATGATAATTGAAACCACTTGAGTAGATAAAATTTCACAAGCTCAAAGTTCAGACTGAACAGAGAAAAAAGCCTACAGCAGTAGGAATGCTAACAGTGGGAATGATCAAAAAAGTGTAGCACAAAAAAAGATTCTACAAAGGATCTTGTATTTAAAATTTTTGTATTTAAAAATGAGATTTTAGAGTCCCAGGGAGACAAAGTTTCAAAAAGGAGTGAATGAAAAAAAAGGCAGAAAGTCTGTCTATGATAAATGTAGCTTGCAGATTAGTAGCTCTACATTGCCAGAGAGTTTGTATGAGATGCAGAACCCCTGGCCCTCCCCAGATTTCTTGAGTGAGAATATAGTTTAATATAATTCACTTACATGTTAAAACTTGAGAAACACAGGGCTAGACAGTGCAACTTAAAAATATCTTTTGGATTTAACAACAGATCACTAATTATTTCTGGGAAAGTCAATTTTAAGAAGGACTGGGACATCTAAAAAAAGATTTAACTAAGACCCACAGTTACCCAAAATAATAGTCAAAATATCCTGGTTTCAATTGAAAATCACTCATTATAGCAAACACAATAAAAATCTCAACTTGAATGAGAAACTACAATCAACAGCCACAAACACCTGAGTGACCCATATGTTATAATTATCTGACAAGAATTTTAAAACAGTAATTGTTAATCAGTGCCTTAATTACATTTACACACATTTTCAAAATGATTTTTTAAAACAAAGATGTCTTAGTTGGGGCCGACATTGTGGCATAACAGGTTAAGCAGCCCCCTACAACACCAGCATTCCATATGGGTGCTGGTTTAAGTCAGCTGCTTCATTTCTGATCCAGCTCCCTACTAATGGCCTGGGAAAGCAGCGGAGGATGACCCAAGTACTTGGGCCCTTGCTACCAATGTGGGAGATGCGGATGAGTCTCCTGGATCCTGGCTTCACACTAGTCCAGCTCTGGCCATTGCAGCCATTTGGGGAGTGAACCAGTGGATGGAGGGTCTCTCTCTCTCTCTCTCTCTCTCTCTCTCTCTTTCAAATAAATGAAATGTCTTTAAAAAATAAGAAAAAAAGATGGTATATTTCTTTTAAAAATAAATTCTATTATGTATATTTGAAGTTTACAACATATTATGGAATACACATGTATCAGAAAATGGTTATTATGATGAGACAGATTAACATATCTATCATCTCACATAGTGGCTTTTCTCTTAGTTGCAGTGTCACAGGTGTGGCTTTACCTGCTTTGCCACAGTGCTGGCCCCCCAGAATATCCCATCTTAGCAACAGAGAGAAAATAAACTGAAAAAAGAATTAGAGGCTCTTAGACCTGTAGGGCTACAACAAAAGATCTAATATTTGTGTTATCAGAATCCTATATGTAGAAGAAAAGGACAATAGGTCTAAAAATAATCAAGGAGACAATTTCTGAAAATTTTCAAAATTGTAAACAGCCATGAAACTACAGATTTCAAGCTGAGAGCTGACATTTTCAGCAATCCACATCATAACAAAATCTGAAAACTAAGAGAAAAAGAAAAAATCTTGAAGCTACCACAGAAAAATGATACTTTACCGAAGAGGGAAACAATTCAAATGATAGTAAATTGCTCCTAGAGACCAAGGAGCCCTGAAGGAAGTGACCTAGTATTTTTCAAGTGCTGAAAGAGAACTATCAATCAGAATCATATAAATATTAAATTACCCTTTAGGAGTGAAGAAGAAATCAAGACATTCTCAGATAAGGAACATTAAGAAAATCTGTCTCCAGAATGCCTAGCATGAAAGAATACCTATAGGAATCACCCTGAACATGTAGAAAATGATAGAAAGGAATCTTGTAACATCAGAAAAGACGGAGCACAGAAAATAAAAATGCAGTAGGCTTTCTTTCTCCTCTTGAGTTTCCTAAATTATGTTTGATGGATCAAGAAAAACTTACAACACTATCTGACAAAATTATGGACATTTATTGGGGAAAATATAAACAAAACTGTACTATAAGTAGGGGAGGATAAATGGGTGTAAAGTAAGGCAATATTATTATACTTCATTCCGATTGGTGAAATGATATTACCAGTACACCATGTTTGTATGTAAAATATAATATGTAGAGCAAAAGAAAACTTGCAAGGTGGTGCATCCAAAACATTATAGAAAAACTGAAATGATATTTAGAAAATGTCATATAACCCACAGGAAGTCAGAAGAAAAATACAGAGGGAAAAAAAAGAAGAACAAATGAGAAGCAAAAAATAAAGTGAAAGATTAAATCCTAACATATCAGCTGTATTAAATACAAATTATCTATAGAAGAAGATACAGTGGCTGATTTACACCTGCAAATGAAGAGTGTTAGAATGTAGAGAATTTTTTGAAGATATAACTACTTGTTTAAAAGGCAGTTACAAGGTGGGGGGGGGGGGCAGAGTTCTTCCATCCACCAGTTCACTCCCCAAATGGCTTCAATGGCCAGAGCTGGGCCGATGGAAAACAGGAACCAGTATCTTCCTCAAGGTCTTCCACATGGGTGCAGGGGCCCAAGTGCTTGGACCATCATCTGCTGCTTTCCCAGCTGCATCAGCAGGGAGCTGGATCAAAAGTGGAGCAGCCGGAACAGTGCCACAGGCAGCAGTTCTACCCACTACACCACAGCGCCAGCCCCCAAAGAGCATATTTAAAAAAAAAAAAAATGGCCCAATAATAGCTCTCTGCAAGAAACTCATTTCTAATCTAATGACATAAATAAGTTAAAGATAAAAGATACATTATGCAGACATTAGTCAAAGGAGTAGATGTAGGAGAGTTCTCAGCAATTTACCAGAGACACAGAGGAACATTATGCACTGTTGAAAGGGTCCGTCTATCAGGAAGACAAAACAATCCTAAGTGTGTATGCACCCATCAGCAAAATTAAAAAATAAATTTCTCTTTTTCTAAAGATTTATTTATTTTATTTGAAATGCAGAGTTACAGAGAGGAGGAGAGACAGAGTGATAGAGATCTATTTGCTGGTCACTCCCCAGATGACCGCAACAGCTGTAGCTGTGTCAGACTGAAGCCAGGACCCAAGAGCTTCTTCCAGATCTCCCACGTGGGTGCAGTGGCCCAAGCACTTCGGTTGCCCTCTGCTGCTTTCCCAGGTGCCTTAGCAGGGAGCTGGATAAGAAGTGGGGCATCAGGGACATTGAACCAGCTACCATATGGGATGTCAGAGCTGCAGGCGGTGGCTTAATCCACTATGCCACAATGCTGGCCCTGGAATAAACATTCTTTTAAGTACCCATGGAACATACACCAACTAAAATCATATCTTGAGCAATAAAACAACCTCAGTAAATTTAATGTAGAACAACTGAAATCATATAGTCTGTTCTCTAACCACAATGGAATAAAACTATAAATAAATAACAGAAAGATAACAGGAAAATCTTCAAATTCTTGAAAATGAAATAACATACTTTTAAAAATCCAAGCATCAAAGACTCAAGAGAAATAGTCATATATTGAGCTGAATGGAAAAGAAAATGCAGCATACTAAACTTTTTAGGACACAGCTAAAGCAGTACTGAGGGAGAAGTTGATTTATAGAACTAAATGCAAATATCAGAAAAGATGAAAAGTCTCACATGAATAATGTAAGCTCCCACATGAAGAATCTAGGAAAAAAGAGGAAATTCAACCCGTCTAAGTTTAAAAATAATCAATTTAAAGGTAGAAATCTCTGTGTGTGAAAATAGAAAATACTAGAAAAAAATCAATGAAACAAAGAATTGATTCTTTTAAAAAGATGAATAAAATTGGTAAACTTCTAACAAACAGACCAAGAAAAATAAATGATAAAAATTACTGACAACAGGAATGAAGTGGGATATTATTACTGATCCTACAGATATAAAGGAGCACTGGGTGAAAACTCATGAAATATGAATAAACTATGGGCTTTAATTAAAAATAAAAAAAGAAAAACCAAAAGGATTTAACATCATTAGCTATTAGATAAATGCAAATTAAAACCACCATGGGATATTGCCACACATCTATCAGAATAGCTAACCAATGACAAATGCTACCAGTGATATGGAGAAATAAGACTTCGCTAGTGGTTTGCAAAAACAGTACAGCAATCTGGAAAAGAGTTTGGCAGTTGCCCATAAAGCTATCCATGTACTCAGCAATCATACTCTTGAGCACATATCCCAGAAGATGGAGACTTATCTACATACAACAACTTGTACACAAATGCTTCTAGTGGCTTTAATCATAATAGCTCTAATTGGAAGCAACTCAGATGTCCTCCATCAAGTGAAACATTTAAACAAATCATAGTCTATCCATGAAATCCTACTCAGCCATGAAAAGGAATGAATTGTTGATAAACACAACAACCAGTATGAATCTCTGGATGGAATTATGCACAGTGAAAAAACAACCCAACATATTACATACTGTATGACTCCATTTATGTAGTATTCTTGAAGTGATCAAAGTATAGATTGTAGAACAAATTAGTGGTTGCCTAGGAGTCAAATTGAAGGAGGAGGCGAGAAAGAAACTGGAGTTACTAAAAAGAAAAACACTAGGGATCCTTGTGGAGGAGGAACTGTATTAGAGTCTGTGTGTGCTGAAGACAGCTGTGTAACTGGGAACACTGCAAAGCAACTTCCATGTGCAAAACTGTGTTTAGTAAATGATAAGAAATAAAAATATGGGGGCCAGCACTGTGGCATAGTTAAGTCTCCACTTGCGGCACTGGCATCCCAAATGGGTGCCGGTTCATGTCCAGACAACTCCACTTCCAATCCAGCTCCCTGCTAATGGCCTGAGAAAGCAGTGGAAGATGGCCCAGGTGCATGGGCCCCTGCATCCATGTGAGAGACCAGGAATAAGTTCCTGGCTCCTGGCTTCAGATCAGCCCAGCCCTGGATGTTGTGGCCATTTGGGGAGTGAACCAGTGGTAGGAAGATCTCATTCTCTGTCTCTCCCTCTCTCTATCTGTAACTCTGCTTCTCACATAAATAACTAAATCTTAAAAAAAAAAAAAAAAAGAAAGAAAGAAAGAAAGAAAAAGAAAAAGAAATAGGGACCAGTGCTGTGCCTACAGTGCCAGCATCCCTTATGGGCGCCGGTTCAAGTCCCAGTTGCTCCACTTCCGATCCAGCTCTCTGCCATGGCCTGAGAAAGCAGTGGAAGATGGCCCAAGTCCTTGGACCCCTGCACCTGCTTGAGAGACCAGAACAAGTGCCTGGCTCCTGGCTTTAAGTCGGTGCAACTCCAGCTGTTGCGGCCAACTGGGAAGTGAACCAGCGGATGGAAGACCTCTCTCTCTCTCTGTACCTCTTTTGCTCTCTGTGTGTAACTCTGAATTTCAAATAAATAAATAAATCTTTTAAAAAAAGAAATAAAAATGTGATTATTTGAAGTCTACAAATGTTAATAATCTCAACTGAAACCTCAGCAGTTGTTTGAAACTTAGACCAAGATATTTGTATTGTATCATTGGCATGGATTAGAATTTATATCATCTGGTAATAATGAAGAAGCAGATGGAATTTTAATTATTTTTCATCATTTTAAAAATCTCTCTCTAAAACACATTCCTATTATCTGTAACTGGGATAGACCATTCCCATTGCCCAGCTCTGGGTATGCTCATGCCAAAGATAATGCTAGGGTATAAGTCAATCAGCTGTTAAATAGAATTTTACCTTGAACTGAGAAGTGAGCAAATGCATGGATTTTGTTAATGACCATTGAATTTCCCATTATTTCACAATGCAGTTCTGTGCCATCACCTTACCCTCACAGTCACTCTTGTCTGAGACAGTGGTTTGTAAGTATGGCTATGCCTTTTAGGGTGTTGAAAAGGTTTTTGAGACTAGATAGAGGTGGTGATTGCGCAGTACTGTAAATGTACTTAACGTCACTTAATGATTCACTTTACAAGGGTGAACTGGGGTGGGCATTTAGCCTAGTGGTTAACACGTCAGTTAGGACATCGGTTACCCACATCTGAGTACCTGGGTTCAAATCCTAGCTCTGGCTCCTGTTTGCAGCTTCCTGCAAATGCAGACACTGAGACAGTGGTGAGGGTTCAAGGACTCAGGTTTCTGCCGCGCATGTGGAAGATCTGGATTGAGTTCCCAGTTCCAAGTTTTCCTGATTGGTGGGAGCAAATCAGCAAGTGGGAGCATTCCCCCAAATAAATAAATAGTAACTTTTAAAGGGTGGACTGTATGGCTTGTCAATGAATCTCCAGCAAACTGATTTATATTAGAGTTGATAAAACTCTAAAGATCGGAGAATCTACAACTGAACTTCAGATCATTATATCATGTTTTTCATATTTACTTGCTTCTACCTAGAAAGAGCATCTGTTTAGACAACCCCTTAGAATGGAGTCCCCCAGCCTCAAGACCATGTGGCTGGGGCCCCCGAGGTGGAGTCTGGGTGCCAGTTACAGGTGCCTGTTGCGCACTGTGCCTCACAGCACAGAAGTAGGTAGCCGCATCGCCAGGCTGAGAAGCCACCACGTGGAAAGCACAGTGTCTTGACGATTTCTGCAATGAGGCTGTAAATCTTCCATCCATTTTCTCTCTCTGATTGGACTGAATCAGCAGCAGAGAGGAGAGACCTTCCCAGGCTGCTGCCTAAACCACTGAATTGAATAAACAGCACCGTTAGTGTGACCGCAGTTGAGAACCAAGCTGTCTCCCTCCTGAACACGCAGCAGTGCAGGACTCTGCCTACCTCCTGCTCACTGCTCACCCCTGTCCAGGAAAAGAAACAGAGAGAAGAGGACTGGCCAGGGGCTAGTGACTCTGAAAATTGCTATGAAATTTAGTTTTTCAGTCCCCACAGAAACTCCCAGAAAACCGGCTGGGCACAACTCCCTCTTCTCTGGGGGAGGCACCCTCGGGTCTCCTTGCCCTTCGCCCGTTTCCAGATTCCTCTAACTCGCAGCCAGGGAATGAGCAGGCCCAGGTGATTCTCCATTCCTCTGTCACTTGGACGCCCTGAGAACTGAATTCTTGTGTCTGAAATATTGACAGTGGCTCACAAGATAAAGGATCTGCTCTGCTATCTCACATGTTCAAACAGTTCTATAGGAAACAGTTGAACCACGCCCACCAAACCCAGCATTGCTAGAGAAATGCTACTCTCCTCCTCCTCTTCTATTTCCCTGTCTTTCTGAACAAGAAAAAACAAACAAAAACCCTAAAAATAGCAAATTTACAGAATGCAGCCAAATCAGCACATAGAGATAAATTCATACCCTCAATGTTTGCAATAGAAGTCAATATTTACAGTTATAGCTACTTCCTTGATTCCTGTGACTGCTCTTGTCACAACCAGCTCTTAAGGACAAGTTTCTCTTAATTCACACTTCTGGGAAAAATCCTTTTCTGCTAGTTTTCATACATCAGACTGGAAAGAATTATGAATTAAAATATTAGTATTCAGTGTTTTGATGATGTCAGGACACAGATAGGCACGTTCATACCTGGATAGTTAAAATGCAAACTAATAAAACGTATAGGATTTCTTTTAATATATCGTGGATTCAGAAATTTCATCAGGCTGGGAATTTTTCTTAAGAAATATCCGTCTGGGCCAGCGCTGTGGTGCAGTAGGTTAATCCTCCGCCTGCAGTGCGGGCATCCCACGTGGATGCCGGTTCTAGTCCTGGCTGCTCCTCTTCCAATCCAGCTCTCTGCTTTGGCATGGGAAAGCAGTAGAGGATGGCCCAAGTCCTTGGGCCCGTGCACCAGAGTGGGAGAAGAAGGTCCTGACTCTTGGCTTCGAATCAGCACAGCTCGGGCCATTGCAGCCATCTGGGGAGTGAACTAGCAGATGGAAGACTTCTCCCTCTCTCTGCCTCTCTCTCTCTCTTTTTTTTTTTTTTTTTTTTTGACAGGCAGAGTGGACAGTGAGAGAGACAGAGAGAAAGGTCTTCCTTTGCCGTTGGTTCACCCTCCAATGGCCGCCGCGCTGCAGCCGGCGCACCGCGCTGATCCGATGGCAGGAGCCAGGTACTTATCCTGGTCTCCCATAGGGTGCAGGGCCCAAGTACTTGGACCATCTTCCACTGCACTCCCAGGCCATAGTAGAGAGCTATGTCCCGACCGGGACTAGAACCCGGTGTGCCGGCGCCGCAAGGCAGAGGATTAGCCTAGTGAGCCACGGTGCCGGCCTCTCTGCCTCTCTTTTTCTCTGTGTGTAACTCTGACTTTCAAATAAATAAATAAATATTTAAAAAAACGCCTTTCCTAGACTGAAAACCATTGCCCAGGGGTCAGATGTGCAGTTGCCTCTATCACCAGCCTCAAATTTCAAGTAGATACAAGAATCCAGGGTCTGTAGCTCAGCCTCTGTGTCAGAACCTGGGCTGGGGGAGGCAACAAGGCTCAGATCCATCAGCTGTGTCTCCTCCCAGGGCTGTACCTCACTTAGTGGTGACTCTGTGCAATCCTGATTCAAGCCGCTCCTTGGCTGATACTCCTCCCCAGGCTTGGTCACAGCCATGAAAAGAGGGTTAAAATAGAAAACAGGCACCATTTCCAATGCAGGGGTACCCAGGAGAGCATTTATGAGTTTTCAATTATAAACAAAAACCTTAAGAACTCCTTCCCTGGTCAATTTTTCATAACCCAAAAGATGATCTGATGCCTGAGAACCCCCAAAATGTTTTGTTTGTCTTCAGAAAAACCCTCCCAGCCTTCTACGGTCATGAGAGGAGGGAGGTAGCCCATCTAAATGACAGGGAAGAGCAAATGAGGCTCACGTGCGAGGGTGAGGTGTCCAAAGGGACAAGGAACAGTACAGTTAGAGCTGATCCAGAACCTACGTCCCACACGCTTTGATTCTCTGTTCTAAACTGCCTTAAGATGTCGGGTGTCTTTAGGAGGGCATTTAGGGTTTGTGGGGTTTGGATAAAGGAAAAAGAGATCTCAGATGGAGCCTGTCCTTACAGATCCGGTCCTTAACCCAGCTGTCTCCATCCCCCCTGTGTGCCTAGTGGTTGCACACGCAAGCCGGACGTGTGGAGAAGAGAAAGGAGAGGAAGACACATAAGAAGGAAGGAGGGAGCGGCCTTGATGATGTGATTTCCTCAAATTTAAGAGAATTGACTTAGACTGAGAAAAATATTTCCCTCCCCATCAAAAAAAAAAATATGTTTTTCTCTCTCACCATAAAAACTTGAGCAAAAAAAAAAAAAAAAAGATCATTTGAGCTTGAAAGCTGCACAGCGACTTCCTGTCCCCTCTTTGTGCTCCACCCTGTTTTGAGTGGAACAAAACTTTTCATGATGGACTAGGACACGGCCAGGAGTTATGAACTGTTGGGAGCTGTGCGAGGACTGCTCAGTTTAGAACAAAGGAAATAAGGCATGTCATTTGTCACAGTTTCTGCACAACTTCAGTACTGAATGTGAGCCAAACACTCTTTCCCCAACCGAACAGGGATTTTATTGACAGACACAGAAGCCTCCTCTTGCGCCTCGCTGCCTCAATGAGTTCATTCAGATACCAGGCAAGTCTGCTAATTTGCTTTTGTCAGGTTACTTTACAGATATGGAGAGCAGCCTCAGTGTGCTCATGACGTTACGGAAAGGACTTAACCAATTTTGATCACCTGTGACAAGGTCATTTTTGCATTATTAACAGAAGTTTTGCTGTTTTTTTCATTTCTGTTAACCACATGGCTTTTCCTTAAATCAAGCAATTAGGTGATTCTCTGATCATCACTTCCAAGAAAGGAGGTACAGCCAGAAAAAGACAATAAAGTAGATTTTTCCTTCTATTTTATTTCAAGGGTTTCAGCCCCAGAGGCAAATGAAAGAATCTGGCAAAACTATAGATTAGAGATGATACAATGATACAGTACAAGTTTACCTTGTATAAATAACAACCATTTCCTTTTGACACATTTAATACCTTATCCCTTTACAGACATTTAGGAAGAAAAACTGCAAAACCACTGGACAACTTTCATTTATTAAATACATTTAATAAATAAGTGAATCCTCACCTCTCCTGGCTTCAGTGAGGTCGCATGACCTGCTCTTATCTCTTCTACCCCCTTTTCCTTTGATTTTAACTCCCTTAGGTAGAGGATGGAAGAAAAAGATGGAGGAACTATTCTTGCATAACATGTGTGCAACTTTGATGCTGTGGCCTCTGTGTGGCAAGGCTCCTGTGAGAGAGCACCCAGCGGAACTAAGGCTTCCTGAAGGCTGGGGTCTCTGTTCCCGTCAGCCTCTGCTCAGGAGCACCCTCCGCAGCCTTCCTGCCTCTCCTGGGGGAGGCACTGGTGAGCTAGCCAGGGTCTGCTGCCTTCAGAGGCAACCCCTGCACTAGAACTCTCCTCTACACACAGCTAACGGAGAAACCCAGGAAGCCCATGGCTGCACCCCCACTCTGCCATCTCTCCCACTTTTCTTGTCTCTTGTACAATTCATCTACATGGGAAAAATATCTGTGTAATTATACAGCTGATTCTGAAGAAAGGCTTTTAATTCTTCAAAAGACAAAAAAATTCACACATGATCCAGTAATTTGATTATATAATACATAAATAAATTTATATATAAATATGTAATTTGAACATCTCAATAATATTAGGAATAAAGTATAAAGTGTGTTCGGGGGACAAATTCAATAATATGACTCACATCAACTGAAATTCCCCATAGATACAGGGAAAGGAAAGCCTGCCTATGTGGTTGTGACAGAAGATAAAAGATCTTGCCAAGGGGCTGGTGCTGTGGCGTAGTGAGTAAAGCTGCCGCCTGCAGTGCCGACATCCCATATGGGTACCAGTTAAAGTCCTGGCTGCTCCACATCTGATCCAGCTCTCTGCTATGGTCTGGGAAAGCAGTAAAGGCTGGCCAAATCCTTGGGCCCCTGCACCCATGTGGGAGACCCAGAAGAAGCTCCTGGCTCCTGGTTTTGGATCATCACAGCTCCAGCCATTGCGGCCATCTGGGGAGTGAACCAGCAGATGGAGGACTTTCTCTCTCTCTGCTTCTCTGTAACTCTGCCTTTCAAATAAATGATAAATCTTTAAAAAATTAAGGAGGAAATATGAAGGATAATTGAATTATGGCTTTCAAATATACAAAGACTTTATTTTAATCAAAAATAAAGAGTGAAAATGCTTTATCCATATTGGAGAATTGAGTAAGTTCTTCTGACCTATTTTCTGGTTGCGTAGTCTAAAACTGAATGTCTCAGCTATCTTATCTGTTCTTCTGCTTTTCAAATCATGGAATAATGCACTTTCGTTTTTGGTTTTTGAAAACAGAAAATAATGACCTCCTTTATCATTAAAAGAGAGATTTTCTATGAAGCAGAATAGGACATTGTTTAATCAAAAATAAGGGGTTGGGCCGGCACTGTAGCTTAGCGGGTTAACGCCCTGACCTGAAGCGCTGGCATCCCTTATGGGCACCGGTTCTAGTCCCGGCTGTTCCACTTCTAATCCTGCTCTCTCCTATGGCCTGGGAAAGCAGCAGAAGATGGCCCAAGTCCTTGGGCCCCTGCATTCACGTGGGAGAGCCAGAAGAATCTCCTGGCTTCAGATTGTGCAGCTCTGGGGAGTGAGCCAGCAGATGGAAGACCTCTCTCTCTGTCTGCTTCTCCTTCTCTCTGTGTAACTTTGACTTTCAAGTAAATAAGTCAATCTTTTTAAAAAATGAAAAAAAAAAATGATGTAAAGTTTCATATGTGGCCATGGGGCCAGATCATTACTAGAAAACACAACCAACTTTTTTCATGGAAGAGTGGGTGCACTGTGCAGTTCCCTTCCAGGTGGCCCAGGACTAGAACCAGGCCTCTCCCTATCACAGTTGTCCCTTCTGAATTTGTGCAAGGAAGTTATGGGCAGTTATCAAGATCAGACTGACCCATGAACTTGCAGGATCCTGGACAGAAGGAACGGTGCCCAAAGAGCACTGTGCATCCACAGCACAGAGGTAAGTGGTTTGTCCTCAGGTGCAGAGGCTGGGATGTGCAGAGAATTTCTTTTATTGGATAACTTGGCTCTGAATCCATCTTTCTGCTTTTCATCCCCATCTGATACAGGAGGAAGAGGAGTTCAGGACCTTTCCCGGGGGCTCACCTGGACCCCGCTGGTGCTCTGTAACGACTGGCTGTGTAACTTGCAGTTGAAGGTACTACTGCGGCCTTCCTGGGGCCTCAGGCTCTGTGGGTTCTGCCCCACCTGGGCTTCTCCATGCAACTCTGTTTGAGAAGACAGAAACAGACATGACATAAAGCCTTTAATTAAGCAGCTTTGAAAAATTCGCATAGGAAACCTAGAATAAGATGACACCAAATTCCTATCTCTCCCCTTTAGCTTCGATGAATGTGCGTTGCGATTCTCACCTCTACCTCCTACTTACAGCCAAGCCGAAGCCACAAGGCTGTGAATGCACATTCCAGCAGGCTCTCCGACCTGATACCGAGATGACTTGCAATGATCCAAACCTTCTCTTCTCGGGGGAGCTGCTTCTGTGTCTTCCTTCTCATTCTCTGTTGGTGGCTCAGCCAATCAGATGCCTAGTTCCTTAGTGGCTTTCAGGCTTTCAACTTTAAGGGATTCCGGGAAGAAGGGAAGGGAGCTGCTGCCACCTCGTGGCCGCAAATGCAATCTCACATACCCATTTCATGCTGCCTGCCAACAGAAGGACTTTCTTCATATTTGGCTGACAGAGTGTGTATGAGGTTTGAATCATGACTGGAAAGCCTGCTCTTGTTAGTACTTTCAAAAGTTAAATTTAAAAAAATTTTAACTGACTCATAAATTTACTTTTTTAAAAAAACTTTAAACAATAAGCTTTATTAGATGGAACCTGAGAACAAATTTTGTATGAGGAAATAGAATTACAATCTACTCCATATGTAACAGAATTATTTTATTATATGATCTTAATAAAATCTTAAGCACCAGGAGTGATATTTAACCTATGATTTACCTATTTAATATAAAATAAATAATTGTCTTGAATTAATTTTCCACTGAGTTATTTTTTCCAGCCTTATTAAGCTATAACTGAAAAATATTGTACATATTTGATGTGTGCAATGTAATGCTTTCCATGTGTATTCACTGTGAAAACATTACCACAATCAAGCTAATTAACATTCACCACATCACATGGTTACCGTTTTTATTTGTCTAGTGAAAATACTTAAGATCCATTCTCCCCAGATGGTTGCAACGGCCGGAGCTGCGCTGACCCAAAGCCAGGAGCAAGGATCTTCTTCCAGGTCTCCCATGTGGGCGCAGGGGCCCAAGGACTTGGACTATCTTCTACTGCTTTCCCAGGCCATAGCAGAGTTTAAAAATAAATAAATAAATAAATAATAAAAAATCCACTCCCACAGAAAAGTCAAAGTAACCAATGCATTATTATTAGCTATAGTAATCAAGGTTCACATTAATTCTCCAGGATTTATTTATTTTATGATAGAAGGTATGTATCCTTTGGCCTATACCTCTCCATTCGCATGTCTCCTCCAATGCCTGATAAATATCCTTCTAATCTGTTTCTATCAATTCAACTCTTGAGTCCACATATAAATGAGAACATGCACCATTTTTCTTCCCACTCCCAGCTTATTTCACTTAGTATAATGTCCTCCAGGTTCATCTATATTGTCAGAAATGACAGGAATTCCTTCTCTTAGGAATAAATAATATTCCATTGTATACATATATACCACACATCTTACCCATTCATCCATCAAGTGACACAGGTTAATTTTATAACTTGGCTGTTGTGAATAATGCTGCAATGAACGGGGAAGTGAAGGCAGCTCTTCAAGGTACTGATTTCATTTTCTTTGGATATAAATCAGAAGCAAAATTGTTGGGTAATGTTGTTTCTATTTTGAATTTTTTGAGAGAGGTCTGTTATTTCATCGTTCTTTGAGTGGCCTTGAAGCTAAGCCGCTACCAGCTTAGGCAGGAGTTGCACCTTGGTGGCAGGGGTAATGAATTATGTTTCTCTTGAAAATACTCAAGAATTTCAGCAGGTGAAACCTTGAAAGGACTAGAACTCGGAGAGGGGACAGGTGGGAGAGACAGGGTGATCAGACAGGTCTGGATATGTCTAGCAATGAAATTTCTTTGATGTATTTGATACAATGAGCAGAAAATTGGGAACCTAAATTAAGAAATCAATTTCTTCTAGTGGTGCTATTCATGGCTACAAGAGCTAAGGCTGAGTATGACTAAAAATCAAAATCATAAACTGAATCGATCTTAGGAAAGAGGGATAGCATAATTGAAGGAAAAAAGGGTGCTGCATTTCAGGAGGTATCTCATTTGGCTTTCATTTGAATTTTCCGTATGGCCAGTGACACTGAGTATCTTTTCATATGTATGTTTGCCATCTGTATATCCTCTTTGGTAAAATATCTGTTTGAATCTTTGGTCCATTTTCCAATTGATTGTTTGAATTTTACTATTGAGGGTCTTTTTAACAATATATTTATTTTATTTATTTGAAAGGCAGTTACACAGCGAGAGGGAAAGAGAGAGAGAGAGAGAGAGAGAGAGAGAGAGAGAGAAACAGAGGGAGAGAGAATACCTTTCACCTGCTTTTCCATCCCCCAATGGCTGCAATCTCCAGGGCTGGGTTAGGCTGAAGCCAAGATCCTGGATCTCCATCCTGTTCTCCCCCAAGATTGGCAGGGCCCCAAGTACTTGGACCCTCATCTGATGATTTCCTGGGCACCTTAGCAGAGAGCTGGAATGGAAGTGGAGCAGCTGGAACTCTAATGGGTGTTCATACAGGGTGCCAGTATTGCACTTTGTGGCTTAATCTGCTGCACCACCTCACTGGTACCTACTATTGAAGTTAGAGAGTTCTTTATATATTCTAGATACAAGTTCTGGATCAGATTTGCAAATAGCACTTCCTTTCTGTACCTTGTCTTTTAATCTTTAAAGGGTCTTTTGCAAAGCAGTTGTTTTCATTTCAACGAGGTTGCAATCATGTCTGTGCACGTGCCAGGTGCAGGTGCTTTTGCTGTCAGATCTAAAGCCCCTCTACCTAGTTCCAAGCCCTGAATATTTCTTCCTAGTTTTCTATTACAATTTCACAATTTTACATCTAAGCCCATGATTTGAGTTAGTTTTTATGTTTATGTGTACAAGACTTTTCAAAGAGGAATATGTGGTTATCATTGTTTTAAGCTTTCACTTCATTCCATGGTCAAGTAACTACCTCAAAGCAGCATAACCCATAGACTGAGGACTTCTCATTTGAGAAGTTAAAAAATTCATACTTTGACCCTGAAAATTTCCCTTTTTACTCTTACTATCATTTTTGGACCTGAAAAATAAGCTTTTTAAAGTGTTTTATTTAAATATAAAAAACCAGACTTTTCTCAAGCCATCACCCTCTCAAATTTCCTATTGTATGTTACTGGACAGTTTCCCACTACAGATTGGAAAACGGTGACCTATCTTATGATCAAAGATAACTGTAATCTTCTCTAACATTCACACTCATTTAAACTTTAAAATTCTTTAGGAACCATCTTCAGTCATCAATTTGAACTAGAAATGAGATTCTCTTCCTTGTTTACAAATTATTTCCTGATACCTGGTACATGATCCTGAAAGAAAAGACAAATCCTTTCCAAATTGTCCCCAAAATGAGAAATCCCTCTTTTTCTTATTATGTTTTGCTAAAATTACATACTTTCATCAACCTCTTTTGACAATCACAGTCTCCAAGCAAATACTTCAGACCCCCAGGATGCAACCACACTTCTCTGTGCTGTCCCAGGCGCAGAGCCCTGCTTCCCCTCTCAGGGGTGGATTAGAAAAACTATGGTTACAACTGAGACTAACATTTCCTTCAAGTCCTCTTAAGGACTAATAACCCAGGCACTTTAAAGATTTCTTGTTAGAAATGGAATAGTATTTGGATCCAGAGTCAGGAAATTAGAAAAATAATCTTATTTTCCGTGTGTCTTAGGCTAGGATTTCCAGTGGTAGGAACACCTACGCAAAAGCCAAATAAATCAGTTGGATCACAAAGTGCAAAAGAAAACATCTACAAAAAAGGCAGAGTGGGTCATGGCTATGATACAGTCAGTTTGGCCCCATGTAGTGAAGGGCAGATACCTAGTATTTGCTTTCATTTGTGCACCAGGAATTAAGATGGGAAGGGAAAGGCTGGGCACACAGAGAGAATGGCGATAACTGTGGTTTCTCTCAGCCTGGCCCCCTACAGTTCTTACTTTTACAAGGTTCATATCTCTAGCACAGTAAGTAAACATTTAAGGTGTACACTCTAAGGTACAAACTCTGGGTGATGATGCCAGCAAAGAGCTAAGACAGAAGGATGCCCTCACCAGTTGAAGTTAAAAATTATCAGCATAAAAGAGTACTTCATAGAAAATGTAATTAAAAATGCTTATATTTTGTTGGAAAAAATTGAAATTTGTGTATACAAGAGATCTTCAAAAAGTTTATGGAACGTAGATTTCAAAGTTTTTTTTGCACCAAAATAACATTGTAATTAATCCCGTTTTCCATGAACTGTTTGCAGTATACTTGTGTATGTAATCCAATGTCATTATCTTTTTTTACCAACATAAAAACCACAACCGAAGTTCCTCTTGGAACATGCTGACCCTGCAGAAGAAATAAAAAGGAGGGAAGTGAGAGGTGGGAGTCGGGGTGAGAGGGAGAGACAGAGAATGAGTGAGATGGGGTTGTATAGAGCTAATCTAAGACTGATGGATTTGATTCTCCCACCCATTTTCCTACTCCACTAAACTCTATTAAAAAATAACAACCTGCCTCTACTCCCTACAGGGGAGCAGCACGTTGAAATTTCTTCCCTTGAATAAAATGTGCTGTATTCTGTTTAAAATTCAAGTCTAAATGTCTGGGTTGTACCTGCAAGTATATGTGCATAATTACTCAGCTGTAAGGTCTGTCTGCATTAGAGGAGGAAATGTAACTTACTGATACCAATTTGTCTGGGTCATGCACTGTTCTTTGACATAATTGGAGATTATAACCATTCTATTTTGTCTTACTGCAATTTAATGGAAAAAATTATATATCATGTATAATTATATATGTACACGAATTAAGTCAAAGAATGTCAATGACTCAATCATTTATTATATTCAATCATGCAACTAAAGCATGTTTTGTAAGAAATACAATTTATTTTGGACTATGGTGAGTACTGAGAACAAATCATCATCCATCTTCTTTGCATAGTTTATGCTTTCTTGTCCCCAGCCAAAATCTACAGTGAAATATTTTTACAGATTTTTCTTTCAGGCAGAAAGATAAAACAATTCACTCTGAATGATCATAACTTTTTTTCCCTGCATTTTCAGGTATTGGATTCTGGAGAATTTTATGTTGGCTAAAGTTTGTTGTTTGCTTAGTGGTATCACAGAAAAGTTTCCTGATTGATAAAATCTGTCCAGTTATCATGTCCAACAACAATTAATAGTAAATTGTAAGAAAAATACAGCTTCAACTACTGCACCCTGTAGTTAAAATGAGTAGTCAAGCTAGTTGGACCACGCATGCATTTTTCAAAGCCAAGGGCCAGGAGCTCCATCTTGTTCTGTTACACTGGTGGCAGGGACCCAAGAACTTGGGCCATTTCTGCTGCCTTCCCAGGTGCATTGGCAGGAAGCTGGATCAGAAACAGAGCATCCGGGACTCAAATTCACACTCCAAGATGAGATGCCAGTGTTGGTAGTAACAGTGTAACTTGCTGCAGTATAATGCCAAACATCACCCATTCATTTTTTTAAAAGTATTTATTTGAGAGACATAGAAATAAAGACAGAGAGAGAGAAAGAGAGAGAGAGAGGGAAAGGGGGGGGGGGAAGAGAGAGAGAGAGAGAGAGAAACTCCTATCAACTGGTCCATTCCCCAAATGCCCACAATGACCAGGGCTGGGCTGAACATGGGATCCTAGACCACAATCCAAGTTTCCCACATGTATGGCAAGAACCCACCATTTGAACCATTACCATTGCCTCCAGGAGTCTTTGTTAGCAGGAAGCTGGAGTCAGTAGCTTGAGCCAACTATTGAACCCAAGCACTCCGAAATGGGATATAGTGTCTTAGCCAGTATCATTTTTAACAAAAAGATTTATTTATTTTATTTGAAAGGCAGAGTTACACAGGGAGACAGAGAGAGAAGGGAGAGATAGAGACAGAGACAGAGAGAGACAGAGAGAGAGAGACAGAGACAGAGAGAGAGCTCTTCCAATGGTTGCAATGGCCAGAGCCAGGCTGATCTGAAGCCAGGAGTCAGGGCCTTCTTCCAGGTCTTCCTCATGGGTGCAAGCGTCCAAGTACCATCTTCCGCTGCTTTCTCAAGCACATTAGAAAGGAGCTGGATTAGAAGTGTAGCAGCCTGGACTCAAACTAGTGCCCATTTGGGATGCCAGTGCCACAGGCAGCGATTTTACCCACCACCCTACAGCACCAACCCCTAATCAGTATCTTAACAGCTAGGTTAAACACCTAACCCTAGACCATGGCTTCTTATTTTAAAAATGAGGCAATTCAAAAATTCCAAGTGCCTCTCCATGTGAAACTCAAAGGTTTTATTATTGTGAGCTGCTTAATAGCTTTACATTTTTGCACATGGAAGTTGGTGATTGGCTGCTTGTCATCAATGTCCTAATTGATGAGTATGCTCAGTTCACTGCAGGTTTGAATCAGCATTCATTTGGGATGCCAGCATCACACGTGGTAGGTTAATCTGCTGCACTGTAATGCCAGGTTCAAGGTGGGTATCTTCTGAAAGCCTGTAAAGTATAGAAGACAGACACAGGCTAGACAAGTCTCATGGAATTCCACAGCATTAGATGTCGCTCCCCCTCTTCGCGGAGGAACGACACTAAACCCTGCCTAGACTATCTATTCGCGCCCCGTGCGCTCTCCCCACTTGTGCCCCGCGCGCTCTCTCTGTGCGCGGCAGCTTCCGCGAATCACACAGCCTAGCTCACGTTTCCGCCACCGGTATTCAGTCTAAGTTCCCCGGGCTAACCTGGCGAATTCAACCTAGCTCACGTCTGTGCCTTTCGGTTTGGCTTCCCATCTTTTGCTCCCCGGGCTAATCTGACAGATTCCAACCTGGCTTATGCGTCTCCGCCTCTGGTTTAGCTTTTCGCCTTTTGCTCCCTGGGCTGACTTGACAAATCCCAAACTAGCTTACGTCTCCGCCTCAGCCTGCCCCGGCAGCTTCATCCTCCCTAACATTTTTCTCTACCCGGTATGTTTCCTAACTTTTCTTCCAACAATATTCCCCTCTCATTTTTCCTGGCTTCTACCCACAGTCCGTGTCCGAGTCTAAGTTTCTTCTAGGTTTCACTTTCGCTTTCGACCTTAGAGATTTCTCCCAGCTTCCCCGCCATAGTCCCCATCTGAGTCTAAGTTTCTTCTTGGTTTCACTTTCACTTTCAATCCTAGCTTTCAATCCTAACTTCTTTCCCACAGTCCGTATCCGAGTCTATGCCTAGCCTTTCGATAGCTTCTTCCGGCACCTTTTCCGTCCGGCTTTTCCCTAGGCTCTTTGCTAGTCTCTCTCTCTGGTATTTTCCCACTTCTTCCCGCTTCTTCCCTCCTAGGTTTCCTATCCGAGTCACGGCACCATTATGTTGCACCCCCTCTTCGTGGAGGAACGACACTAAACCCTGCCTAGGTTTCCTATCCGAGTCACGGCACCATTTTGTTGCTCCCCCTCTTCGTGGAGGAACGACACAGGACCCTGAGCTGTTCTTTTGTCTGCTCGGCCCTCCCCGGGTTTGCTGCTGGTTCTTCCCGGGTTGGCTACCAACACTTCCACCTCCGTGGAAGGGCGGTTCCCCCTGCCACTTTCCCCACTTCCGCGGGGGAGCGGCACACCGCCGGCCGGCTCTCTCGGGGGCTGCACAGGTGTTCCTTCAGATAGATGTTCCTGGTGCATGTTGTCTCTCTCCTCCTTTATAGTCCTCTTCCACCAATCCCAACTCTGCTACCCACACGCCGAGTACACTGCTCTCCTCCAATCAGGAGCAGGTCCTGCTGTTTATTGGTTGAACTGGAGGCAGCTATGTAGAAGTTGTTACTCCCTTCTCAGCGCCATATTGTGGGAAAGCAGATGCATAGAATAAGTCTTAATTCCAGTAACAGTCTAGTCAGAGTTGCTCCCCACATTAGAAATCTTCAATCTGGGTGGCATTGTGGTATAGCAGGTAAAGTCACCGCCTGTGGTGCCAGCATCTCACATAGGTGCAGGTTCGAGTACTGGCTGCTCTACTTCTGATCCAGCTCCCTGCTAATGAACCTGGAAGAGAAGCGGGAGATGGCCCAGGTGTTTGGGCCCCTACATCCACATGGGAAACCTGGAGGAAGCCTCTGGTTCCTGACTTCAGCCTGGCCCAGGCCTGGCTCTTGAGGTAATTTGTTGAGTGAACCATGGATGGAAGATATCTCTCTCTGTGTGTCTGTGTCTCTCTCTATCTAAACTCTGTCTTTCAGATAAATCAATCAAGGAAGGAAGGAAAGAAGGAAGAAAGAAAGAAAGAAACCTTGTATCACAGCAGAAAATGTACCATGGGAAAGTGGATGAGAGAATCATAGCAAAAACAAAACCCAAATAAAATTCAATGGTCTTTAAAGATGAGTTCACACAAATGTAGATCAAGAGAAACAAAAGTGATGCTGAGAGATCCATAGGTGAGCAACAGGAGGAAGTCATTATCACCTGACCCACTCAGGGTACGGGCAAGAGAACAGAAGGCCGTGTTCAGCTGAGGACATGAAGAGGGTGCAATTGAGGTCACAGTGGCTGAGAAAGGTTAGGGAAGTCAAAAAGGATGCTGAGGCACCCAGGCGCTGGCTGTCAACCGTGGGAGTCCTTGTGACCCTCAGTCCGGAGCAGCAAGGGGTAAGGACAAGGTTATGGGAGCTGGAGGCATGGAAGAGGAGCTTCTCCCCAAGATCTGGCATTGCAGAGGATGCAGCTGATGTCTGAACACCACATCTGAGCAGGAAGGAGGCAGACACGTTACCCTGCCTCCCTCTATCTTCATACACAATGGTCTCTTGCCAGTTTCTGTGCGGACACTGAATCCAGTAAGATGCCTAGGGGCAAAGGGAGCCAGCATAATGCAGTTTATAGGGGCTAAATTACTACCTATGGGATAGGACAGACAGGGAGGATGCATGGGTTTGTGTAAAAGGAAAACCAAAAATTACAAGAAAAGAAGGAAGGGCAGGAAGTAAACTCTGAGTGTTCTTATTCCTGTGTCATTGATCTTCCCAACTCACGGCTCAGATGAAATCCTAAGGCCGATCCAAGAGATGTTTCTCCTTGGGCCCCTGCACCCTCATGGGAGGCCTGGATGAATTCAGCACCTGGCTCCTGGGTTTGGCCTGTGGTTGGAAGCTTGCTCTCTGTCTCCCCCTCTTTCTCTGTAACTCTATCTTTCAAATAAATAAAATAAATCTGGAGTCTAAAGTTTGATCAAAGCTCAGGTGAAGGATTCTCATTCTCTCTCTCTTTTTTTTTTTTTTTTTTTAGTTTAAATTGGAGTTCTGGAGTTCAGAATTGTAGGGTTAGATAATCCATCCATTGGCCCCACATCAAAAAGAGACAGTGTATAGCTATCCTGCTCTTTATACACACAAACCTTCGTTTTGCTTGTGAGTGGTATCCAGGGCCTTTCCATTCATCTATTTCCTGTTTTACAGAAAAGTATAAAGAATATTGAAATAGTTGAGTTTAAACTAATATTTTTAAAGACTCAGATGAGGTCAGAATCTGGGCCTCTTTCCCCTACTCCAACTGTCAGAGAATCCCAAGAGACAGAACACGAAGAGGGAGGACTCCCCCGGCAGAGCTGTCGTGGCAGGCTGTCTGTCACCTGCTCTGTGGTGAGTGCAGGGGAAGGAGACGAGATGTCTCCGGGGGCCTTGTCTTTAAGAGCGTTTCCACAGCGCTGCTTCCTGAGCAGCCTCGTGGAGTGCAGGGGCAGTGCCGGGCTGGGCTGAGCTTTCGGTGTTAGGGACCGAGGAGAGGCTGTGGAGACCCATGTAAGATAATAAAGACCAGATTCTGCGTCCCTGCTTTCCTTCATAAACATCTGCAGGAAGCAGAAAGCATCCCTGAGGGTTAAAATAGGCAAATAGGGGCAGGCATTGCAGCACAGTGGGTTAAACCACCAGGTACGCTGCCAGCACCCATATCAGAGCACTGGTTTGAGTCCTGGATGTTCTGCTTCCATTCAGTTCCCTGCTGAGGAGCCTGGGAAGGCAGGAGAACATGGCCCAAGTACTTGGACCCCTGCCATCCACATGGAGACCCAGTTGCAGTTCCTGGCCCCTGGCTTCATCCTGGCCCAGACCTGGCTGTTGCAGCTGTCTGGGGGGTAGACTAGCAGATGAAAGATCTTTCTCTCTCCTTCTCTCTATCTCTCTCTGCATTTCAAATACATAAATAAATATTTTAAAAATTATATTAAGTCATAAAACAACTTGGTAGAGGTTGATCTGATGTCAGGGTTTTCCTGGATATATTCCCAGTGAGAGGTAGTGTAGAGTGGAGGAGAGAAGTCTTTGATTGAGCTTTGATGCTCTCAAGATCAAAACTGAGTTTCCCTTTCAACACCCACCACTCTACATAGAGAGCAAGCCTTGACTTTCTAATTTACTGGAGATCTGGCTTGCAGCTGGTTCGTGCTCTTGAAGAAAGTCTGAGTAAATACACCCTACAGGGAGAGCAGCACTCTCCCCTCCCCTGGCTGCTCAGCTGCAGCCCCCTGGGCCCCTTGGGTTTGTGCTCAGCTCCCCCTGTGGTTCCTCTCACTGTGTCTGTCATAGCGCAATAGTACACAGCCGAGTCTGATATCTGGAGTGAGGATTTGTGCAGGTGGAAGGAGCTGTTGCTCTTAACAAGAGTGGCCCAGAAACCTTGACTCTCTGTCCTCTGGTTTTCTGTTGTGCTCCTCAGAAGTAGCTGAAGAGCTTTGTTGGGGTATTGGATGTACCAGAATAGGAAAGGACTCAAATAAGTCGTCTGGTAAGTGCAGCTCAGGGCCAAGGATGCCCCCTCTGAGAGAGAAACCAGGCCTTCCATCTGGGTCACTGAGTCTCCGCTGCTGCTCCCTAAAACAAAAACAACAACAAAAACCGTTATTGTATGGAGCATAAGGCTAAATGTTATTGTGATTATAGGAAAATGGACTATAATGCTTAGGGTAAAACGTTACTTACTGAATATAAAGATCAGAAGAACGGAGCAGGTAACAGAAAGCATGTTAATAGAAGGAAACACTCCTTGCACCTTGCAACACATCAACTCCAATAGAGCTAGTCTATAGTGAAATCTGATAGTAACTCCTGCTTATAAAAGCCCCTTTCTGCTAGACTATCTAGCCACTTCAAAGAAAATAGGCGTGTAAAACCACCCCTGAGCACAAATGTGAACCACAGCTGACAATAGCAGCAGCTCCCTCTGGTGGTGGCTCTCCAAATTGCACCACCCTGTATCTGTCTAGGTTCTTCCTGAAGACAGAATTGTCAGATAATATATACATACTGTAAAGAAAGATAATATATACATATTGTAAAGGAACATAAAGAAGAGAAAATGGAAGGCAGATGAAGATCCAAATGGGTCTTCTAAAGATGGAAATAATGAAATAACTGAAATGAAAAATAAATTGGATAAAAATTAGCAAGAAATTAGAAGAGAAACCACAGGGTGAAAGATTAATGAAGGCAAGAAAACAAGCAACAGAAATTATCCAAAGTGAAGAGAAGAAAGAAAACATTGTGGGGGGACACACCCATAAACTACAAAATTAACTGGCAACTTGAATATATGCAACTGAAGACTCAATAGAATGGGGGGGGGGGGAGAAAATATGTTTCTGTTTAAAAAAACTGAAAAGCTTCCAGGCTTAATTATAAAGCCTCAGATACAAGGGAGACAAAACGTGAATACAATAACTCCAAGGCTAATCGTAGTCAAGTTTCTGAAAACCAACCCTAAAGAGAAAGTCTTTTATACAGGGAGCTGGGGTGAGGGGGAGAAGGGTGGGAAAGGGTACATCCCTCCGAGAGGATCAAAGTTAGGACCACAGCCAACTGCTCACCAGAGAGGCCGTTCATCAGGACACAGTTCAAAAGGGCTAAGAGAAAAAAGTCATAGAAAGACGTTTGTTTAAAGGAAAAGTAATCAGACTGCACGGTAGGGCTCTTACGTAGAATAAGTGTGTGACATCAGTCATGCAAAGATGGGGGATTGTTGTGTCTTGCACTATGTGTGAATTGGTAAAATATTATTTGAAGTCAGATTGTGGTGAATTACATGTATATTCTATGAACCACTAGTCCTCAAACTTGTTGACCTCAGAATCCCTTTATATTCTTACAAAGAAATTCCAAGAAGAGTAAAACAGCTTTTGTTTATGTGGAAGACAGAGACAGAGAGAAGGATAAATAAACAGAGACAGAGTAGACGTACGAGTACACGTATATATATACTTATGCATTCACGGCCGGCGCCGCGGCTCACTAGGCTAATCCTCCGCCTAGCGGCGCCGGCACACCGGGTTCTAGTCCCGGTTGGGGCGCCGGATTCTGTCCCGGTTGCCCCTCTTCCAGGCCAGCTCTCTGCTGTGGCCAGGGAGTGCAGTGGAGGATGGCACAGGTGCTTGGGCCCTGCACCCCATGGGAGACCAGGAAAAGCACCTGGCTCCTGGCTCCTGCCATCGGATCAGCGCGGTGCGCCGGCCGCAGCGCGCCGGCCGTGGCGGCCATTGGAGGGTGAACCAACGGCAAAGGAAGACCTTTCTCTCTGTCTCTCTCTCTCACTGTCCACTCTGCCTGTCAAAAAAAATAATAAAAAAATTAAAAAAAAATACTTATACATTCACATGCACACACACACACAACATGTACATATGCACATACAGGCACACTTGTACATACATACGTAACATGTACATAGACACATGCAGATGCACACACACACATACACAGAGGTTCTGTTAGGCATCAGAGTGAGGTCGTTATCACACATCATGTAGATTCTAGAAAACATAAGTGTGAGAACATGAAAGTACAATAGGCAGGTAACGCCTTACTATCATTACAAGGATGGTTTCAGCATCCAGGCTCCCTGCACAGGTCCCCACAGGGATTCCTGGGCCACACTTGGATGAGAGTAGCCTTATGAGAGCAAGTGTGAGAGAGAGAGAGAGAGAGTCTTACTTTGGTCATTTGGTCCTTGAAATGCCATCTTTGTACTTATTCTCATGTCATGGTTTAATTCAGGTAAATATTTTCTTTTAGAATGCCGGGTTTTAGATGTCTTCATTACAGAGAATATATCAATATTTAGTTGTCTCTTGCTTGTTTTATTGCTTGTTTTATTAGGGATTCCAGGCACTGTTTGCATGCTGTCTGTTGGCTTCTTCATCTAGTTCCTTTGTAATTACTTGTGGTAGTGAAGCAAGTCCAGGCGGAAATGCAAAAGGAATGTTCGGCCGGTGCACACCGGATCGTAGTCCCGGTCGGGGCGCCGGATTCTTTCCCGGTTGCCCCTCTTCCAGGCCAGCTCTCTGCTGTGGCCCGGGAAGGCAGTGGAGGATGGCCCAAGTGCTTGGGCCCTGCACCCCATGGGAGACCAGGAGAAGCACCTGGCTCCTGCCTTCGGATCAGCGTGATGTGCCGGCTGCAGCGCGCCGGCCGTGGCGGCCATTGGAGGGTGAACCAATGGCAAAAAGGAAGACCTTTCTCTCTGTCTCTCTCTCACTATCCACTCTGCCTGTCAAAAAAAAAAAAAAAAAAAAAAAAAAAAAAAAAGGAATGTTCTCCTAGGTCCTTCTTTCTCTAAAATTGGATTTTCTTTATGTGAGGTATGATTGTATTACAGTAAGAAGGCCCTGCTCACATAAACCATTTTAGAGTATTGAGACTGTTATTGCAGGCAGCTACACTGAAGGGCAGTGCTGTTGCTGTAATAAAAATGGCTTTGAGTAAAATCAGTTGGGCATGAGAATAAACTTCAAATGATAAGTATTTACCCTAAGTAGATTTTCTCATGAGTTAAGATTATCTTGCACTGTTTCACTCTTACTAAAATTATGTATCAAGTGCAGGTCCCGTGCTAACAAGATTCAACTGGCTGCTTTGAAATCTCTGAGTGCTGAGAATTCCTAAATTCCAAGCATTCATTCCAGAGACTTCCTGAAGCACCTACATGTGAAGCTCTGTAAAAAACACAACAATCAAAACAAGACTTGATTCCTACCTTAGCTTGCTTTCAGTAGAGTGAGGAGCAGATAAGTAAAACAAATCCTGTTCTCTGCCTGTGTTCCCAACAGCTTGGGATTTGGCATTTGGAATGCAGTATCAGACTGGAAATAGGGGGCAGGTGAATTTATCACAAGGCAAAGGTAACCTGGATAAATATCTCACTTTCAGTGTTCAGATAGCTTTTTTCATCCCATATCCCTTTTCCTTTCTTAGCCCTGGTGTCCAGATGTTTACTCGCCAATGCCCAGTGTGTGGGAGTGCAGGCTGCCATTTTCACTCAGGTGTGGGTGTCCAGACATGGCCCAGGGCACTCTCTGTTCTCATCATTCCATCCTGTCACTCCTCTGATGAAGTTTCGGAGTGATCTTGTGTTATCTAGCCTTGGAGACAGAAACCAAATTTCATACTAACACATTTTAGATTTTATTAAACTTCCAATATCAAAAAGTTCCCCATTTTTTGGAGAACTGAATTACTTGGGGACTGGTTTTTTGAATTAGATATTTTGAAGCTTGGTTGAGATTAGGTTGGGCTCCTTGAGGTCCATCGCCACTACTTCTGCTAGCTTCCTTTGCTTCTTTCTTCAGTTTAGAGCCTAGGATGCAGGTGTAGAATGAAGGCTGCCTGGCCTTCACAAAGCTAACCATTTGGAACACACAGTGATATTTTTCTCCCAACATTTCAGCTTTTGCCACAGAAGTCCCATGGAGCCGAGGCAGCCCTTGAGTTGGGTGGGAACAATGTTGGGATACGATAACTTAATTCTACAGAACACTTGAAATGCCTTATTCAATGTTGTGAGAGACACAAAATATAATCACATTTCAAAAAATGCATAATCTCTCTGGGTTGGTAAGATATAAACTCCTAGATAGATAATTTGGTATGGTTGCTTGGCTGAGAAGTGACTCTTCTCTTGCTGAGTATGCTAGCGCTTCACTGTTCTAAGCAATAATTTCCTTATTTATAAAATTAAATAGGTTGTCTGTACCTTTCCTCGTTCACAATGTTATTATGATGCATGAATGAGATAATGTTTATGAAAGTGCTTTATAACATTAGGTGGTGCCAGTGAAATATTTTTTGAAAAGAACCATAGACAGTGACTAAGTGGCAGAGCTTTCCAAGAGAAGGGAGAGCTCACTGTGGAATGAGTGATCAGGAAATTCTTCACAGGACAAGCATGAGATCGCATCTAGGATGGAAAGAAGAAAGATGGCAAGTGTTCATACAGGGTGATTATTGAAGCAAAGGACAGCAGGCAGAGCTGTTTGTGAAGAACCGAGAGTGCCCCAACCTCGTTCTAGAGTTAGACTTGATCTGTGATGATGACAAACTTGTAGAGGCCATTAAGAGCCATAGCAGGAGATTTCATCTGACACCTGCAGGCACAGTGTGGCCACTGAAGTTTGTCGTACTGGGTTCCAGAGTGATCGATGCTGTTTTCTAAAAGGATTAGTAATTTGTGGGCTGAGGGGAAAACAGTAGGGAGGAGAGCTTGGAAGTAGAGCAGCCAGTTAAAAGGCTGCAACAGAAAACCAGGTGTGACATGTTGAGAGTGTGAACTCAGGCAGTAATCACCATGCTGCAGAGGGAAGTCTAAGTCCACCTGATAACATATTGGATCCTTGAATTCTTGGAACGGGGAGCAGAGTATCTTCAGAAAAAAAACATATGAGTTCTTTATTGAGTAAACATTTGCTAAGCATCTGTTATAAAAGGGTGCAGTGTAATATGTCAGGATATGAAGATGTATTGAATAGGAATTGTGGTCTCAGAACTTAATTATATAGATAATGCGTTATTTATGACCTTTGTGGAGGTATAATATGCATTCAAAAAAGTGCCCAAAGCCTAAGTGTAGAGCTTGCTGAATTTTCACAAAGTGGATGCGCCCATGTAACTAGCACCCGGATTGAGAAGCAAATCATTACCAACACCCCAGGAGCCTCCCTTCTACTGTCTCCCAGTCAGTATCTGTCCCTAAATCATCCATGTCCCCAATCTGCTAACATAACTAATAAATGAGTTTTGTCTGGTCCAAACATCTTTTGTGTTTGTCATCTTTCACTGAGTAAAATTCATGGGACTGGTTCACATTGCATATATACAAGTGTATTTATTCTCATTGCTGTGTTGCATTCCATTATCCTGATGTATCCCTGGAATGGTTTATGGACCCCTGGGTTATTTTCCAGTTTCAGGCATTGTGTTTTTATTCTTGCACAAGTTTTATGAATAAACATATGCCACAATTTTGGCTGGAGAATAGGGAATGCAGATGTTCAGCTTCTGTGATACTGCTACTTCCAAAGTTATACCATTCACATTCCCTCTAGCAGTGGGAATTCCTGTTGCTCAGTGTCCTTGTCAATACTTGGTCTTATCTGTGTTTTTCACTTTAGACATTCTGTCCAGGGTGTAGTTATCTATATGAATTTGCAGAGCCACGATACAAAGACTAAAGTGATAATTAACAATAAAGGTTAAAGAGTGATTGGGAAGTTTAGAGAAAGAACGTGATGTCTGTTGTATGCTTGGTCAGGAGACCTAAGTCTTGTACGATAGAAGTGTTGACTATACATTTTCCAGATAATTCTGAATTTTAATGGTTGTGCTTTTAAGTTATAACATGACAATGACTTAGTGCGGAGGTCACATTTCTCAGACTACCAAGCAGCAAAACATATCTATTCTCACCCACTGAGTTCCTCTTTTCCTCTCACCCACTAATAAATGAGACAAAACTCATTTATTAGTTATGTTAGCAGATTGGGGACATGGCTGATTTAGGGACAGATACTGACTGGGAGACAGTAGAAGTGTGATCATGGGAGGTTCAGAGAGTAGTGGAGCCTGCAGAGTTAAAGGGAGGTCACTCTGCTCAAGGGAACAATTAAAGCAAAGCTCACAGATCAATGACCAGGCAAATTGGTCTTCTTATTCCCAATACAGAGCAGAAAAGTGAGGTATACCTGTGCCTTGGGCATTGAAAATACTTCCTCCGTGCTTCTTGCAGCAGGTTATAAATCTCATCCCATTCCCGAGACAGCTTGTGTTTAACCTGGATACAGGATGAGAATTGCCTCTTTGCAAATAATTGCCTCATCTCAGGGAAGAAATTAATACAGCAATTGGTCCTATTTCAAGTATATTGAAAAGGTGTTTATTTACTCTTAACATAAGAGGGGGAAATATCTCCATAACTTATTGAGATTATTGTCTAACAGCTCATCTACTAGTTCTATATTCATTCACAGAAAAAGTTGTCATTTCTTTGTTAGATATTATCTTGACACTTGGAACATTTTGGGTTATTTGTTTTAATAGTGTGAAAGGCTGAACAAAAATCAGTCTGAACACTGATTTTGTCACTGATCATGTCTAGGAGCATTTCTACTCGGGCCTGTCAGCAAATATGAGATAATGTGACTGAAATCACCTATTTGGGGAGAAAGAGGTTAAAGTTGTTCCCTGCCCTCTGATAATAGCACTTTTATGTTAAACCTCACCCATCTGCTTCTCTGTCCTGGCCTGGAGCTTGTCAAGAGGGTGGGCACTGGCAAACGGGAATATTTACTAGAAGATATTATCCTCTGTCATGGTGATTTTTCAAGTAGTGCCAAGATGTCCCTCTCTTATCAGTGAGCTTGAACTCCTTGGGAAAACATGTCAAAAAGCAGCAAGGGGGCTGGCATTGTGACACAGGGGATAAAGCTCTGCAGCTCTGCCTGCAAAGCTGTCCTCCCATATGGGCACTAGTTCATGCCCCAGATTCTCCATTTCTGATCTAGCTCCCTGCTAATGACCTGGGAGAAGCAGCAGAAGCTGACCTGAGTGTTTGGGTCTCTGATATCAGTGTGGGAGACCTGGAAGAAGCTCTTGATCTTAGCTTTGGTCTGGTCCAGCCCTGGCCATTGTGATCATCTGGGGAGTGAACCAGTGGTTAGAAGATTCTCTCTCTCTCTTCCTCCCCCTCCTTCCCTCTCTCTTTCTCCCTTCCTCCCTATCTCCCTCCATCCATGTAAATCTGATTGTAACACTAATAATTAAAAAAAAAAATATTTGTGAGAGCAGGTCAAGTCCAGAATAGAAGCTGTGTTTTTTGAATAAATCAGAACCCCGGACAGTTCATCAAAGGAGGAGTGACTTTGTTTGTTTTGGTTGTTACTTTGCTTTACTTGAATTTAGTGGCCACCTCTAACCCAGGGATACCGGTACAACTCTGCAGTGGATACATTAAGTACAGTGTATGATGTGGATGTTAGAGTAACTAATTTCAAGAATACCTGGCATTTCTTTTTCTTCTTCCTTCTTTCCTTTTCCTCTACCTCTCTCCTTTTTTTTTTCTCTCTCTCTCTCCTTTTCCCTCTCCCCTGCTAAGCCTTATATGTTAAAAGTCCATAACTTTCAGAACCTTTCTTCTCTCTACCTGCTCCCTTTGGCTTCGTGTTACCGTGTTACATCATCATGCAGTGTGTGGAGCACCATGAAAATTTCTATAACTACTAATTGTCATTTCCCAAACAAAGAGGAAGAGTTTGTTTCTATGTATAAGGAACTCAGAAAGGCAGTGGACTAAGTGTTTTTCAACAGAAAAACTTGGGGAGAGACTATTCAACAGCAATTGCCTAATTAAACCTCTATATTTTACAGAAGATGAAACAAAATTCAGAGATGTCACATAGTTTGTGTGACAAATTCCAGAACTACATTTTAATGTTCTTTTTGCTTCTTAGTCCATACTGGATCCTACAGGCCACTGGACCATGGCCACCATCAAGTCAGGAATCATGTCTGTCTTGTATGATGTTGCCCAGTGCCAATCATGTATACTGAATATCTTTTGCATCAATTAATAAACTACTTAAGTTTCTGGAGCTGAGATGCACACTATGATGCATGAATCACAGACAAAAACAGGTATGGCTTAATGAGATGATCATTCAGATTTGTTTGTCTTGTGGATTAACATTTGTAAGCAATAATACAACATTTTATGTTGATATAATTCATGTTGTAAAATGAATGACAAGTTTGCACAAATTTTAAAAATAAAATGAACATACACCAAAGTTAATTCATGTTAAGACAGAACTTTTGATCTCTCTTATAGGCAGTCCAGTGTTCCTGGATCTTCCTGTTTTTATAGGTAAGTTAGGGAAATAGTTTTCAATTAGAGGGCTGATTTTTAAATGTTGATAACTAACTAGGGGTTTTTAAACACTTGTATGGAACAGAAGAAATAAAAATACTTGGGTACCTATTCTAATATCTGAAGAAAAATACATTTTTAGAGGTAGACATTGGACAAGACCATCTGGGTATTGGTCTCCATGACAGCTGTCATTCTGGCCCTGACCGCTTCTCAGCTTCAAATTGGAGAGGATGTGGAGGGGAAATGGTAAGGCAAGTGACTCAACAGGTTAGGACACATTCTTACCTTAAGCAGCCTAATCTGTAGGCAGCCTCTGAGTGAGAGCCATTTAGAGTTGTTTTTTTTTTTTTTAAATCATTATCATATTACAAAGAGATGGTCCAGAGATAGGTGATTAGAGGAACATTTCAAATTTGTTCTATTGTATAAGAGTTACTGGTGTGATTATGGAAAGCAGTAAAAATTAAATAATTTATTCTATTGCTAAAAATCCATGAAAGGAATTTAAATTAAAAATGGACAAAGGCATTCTACATTATAATCAGTGTATAAACATATCGATGACTCTAAAAATTTAACAACTCATCAAGGGAATCACCCATATTGCCTAAGGATAATCTGATACTTTCCCCACCTCAATAGAACCAACACAGGTTTGAATGGTTTTCTTATTGCACCCTCTTGTTTTATATTTATATTTTATTTACATTTTATCACAATCTATTCTAAAGAACAGAAGATGCATATACTTCCAAAAAGGATTGTCCTGACATTCTACATGAATTAAATTAAGGTTTCACTGCTACACCACCACCTGTGCTGTCGGCTCCTGCTTCTTCCTGTCTGATAAACCTCTCCTCAGAGGCCCTGCCTCCCGCTGAGGTTTTGGTAGAGCCTCTGCAGGCACCCATCGCACTGTGGGTTTTCTCTCAGAGCACAGAAGTACACTGCTGAGTCCACAAGCTGTGAGGCTGTGATGGTGAGGCTGATGGCTCTGACTGCTTTCTGAAAGTTCAGAGAATACCGACCCTCCGTTGCGTTTTTCTCATTATAAGAGTCCTGACGAATGAGGAAAATCATTTCTCCGCTTGGTAGTTGTTTGTACCAGAACAAGTAGTAAGTAGGGTTACTGGTTTCATACACACAGTGCAGAGTCACCGGCTCCTTCTCCACCACAGAAGTTGCAGTCTGAGCTTGGGTTACCTTCTGGGCCACACTGGCTCCTGCAGGAGAGAAGAGTCTAGTTCCTTATTTGTGAAAAGAAGTGGATAGGGACTCAGTGCTCCAAGTCCATTGCCCACTGCTCCTCCCTCTAATCCTTTGCAGACAATGATCTACCTCTCCCCACAGCCATCAGAGCTGAGCAGAGCCCGAGCCCCGTGCTTGTCCCAGCTTACCGAGACAGATGGAGGCCATGACTGCCCTGAAAAGGCTGCTGATCCGCATCTTGGTAGCTTTTCCCATGAATGAAATGGTCTATGTCCTATGCAAATCCAGACCTGAATTCTGCACCCTATGCTCGAGAGGTACAAGCGATGTTACCGAGCTGTGTGATGCTCTGCCCCACACAGGAAGCAGTCAGTGGCTACAGGACGAGTTTGCCTGCGTCATGCAGCAGGCTTCCTGGACAGGGAGATACTACTCTGTCCTGAGCACCTGTTGTGTCTCTGGTAAAACCAAGTCATGACTAACGAATTCATTTTTGATGGAAAATGTAGGGCTTATGTCTCAGTATGAACTATAGTAAAGATGAAGAATCATATAATTATGCATCTTTTGTTTTTTTCTCCAGACAGAATCGCGATCAAAAGGCACCACAGAATTAAGACTCTCTAGCAGGATCGTAAATATTTTAATCTAAATTTTTATTGCTACCTTGCCAGTTATGGAACCCAGCAAAACTTACATGAGGAATATTTGATTATTAACGAATGATTTCACATCACACCTCCTAAGTCACAAAATCTTTCAAGTGTGTTCTGCATTAAGAAGCAGCAGGAAAGAAAATACATGCATGCATATGTGCACCCACATTGTGTTTTATGTGAATATATGTGTCTGTGTGTGTGTAAGCAAAAATAAGTTCAGAAAATTTTGTATGTTAGTATGTTTGTATGTTAGTACAGGAATTTCTGGTATAACTCAATATGTGTGTTCCTGAAAGTCATCCTGCACTTCCAAGCCACACACACATTACAGTGGAAACTATGATCGGAAAAACCCAAAAGTATACAATTTATAACCAGAGAAGTATCAAAATAATAGTAAACCTATTAAAAATACCAGTAGAATCCAGTTTCTATTAGTGATCATTCCTTGATTCAGTCAGTAAGCAATTTGTAGTTTTAAAATATTAGGATTTGTGGGGCTAATGTTGTGGCATAACAGGTAAAGCCATTGTCTGTGATGCCAGCATCCTATATGGGCACCAGTTTGTGTCCTGGCTGCCCCGCTTCTGATCCGTATCCCTGCTACTGGCCTGGGAAAGTAGCAATGATAGCCCAAGTACCTGAGCCCCCTGAGCCCCTGACACCCATGTGGGAGACCTGCAGAAGCACCTCGTTCCTGGCTGTGACCTGGCCCAGCAAAGGTCATTGTGCTATATGTGGAGTGAACCACTGCATGAAAGATCTCTCTCTCTTTCTCTCTCTCTCTCTGTAACTCTGACTTTTTCTTTTTCTTTTCTTTTTTTTTTTTTTTTTTTTTTTTTTTTTTTTGACAGGCTGAGTTAGACAGTGAGAGAGAGACAGAGAGAAAGATCTTGGTTGGTTCACCCCCCCTTAACTCTGACTTACAAAATAAATAAATAAGTCTTTAAAAAGTATTAGGACTTGTGTGTTTCACACTTCTAAATATAAGCCTATGAGATGTCATGTATTTAGAATAAGATCCAGGTTCATCAAAATGTTGTTTTTGTTCTTTGTAAATCAATTTATTTAATACTAGAAATAGGGATAGTCTTTTCTTTTCATAGACTTTATTTTTAGAGTACTTTTGGGTTCACAATAAAAGTTAGCAAATGAATGGAATACATTTCCCATATACTTCCTGCACTCACACAGGCACCACACTCACGTGTTTTTGCTGATGAACCTACATGGACACATCACTGTTATCCAGGGCCCACAGCTGACATGAGGCTTCACTCTGGGTGCTTTACATCCTCTGGGTTTACACAAATGAAGGCTTACAGGCACCCATCATTGTGGTGTCATACAGAAGGGTATTACTGCCCTAATGCTTTGGAATTAGACAGTAGTGATAATTGGACAACCTGTGAATACACTAAGACAATATAGTCTGTGGTGAGCTACATTTCAATAAAGTTTGTTGTTTAAAAACAACAAAGGTAAAATATTCATATCACTGGCAACCAGAGTGACTCAAGTGCTGCAGTGGAAAGAAGCCTGGGAAACAGGGGACCTGCCAATATCAGAGGAAACTAAGACAATGGCAATATCTCAGTCCCACAGGAGAAAATGATCTCTGGGGATCCCAGAGTTGGGCAGATTTACCATGAAGTAAACGAGGCTTTTCTTGCAGGACCCCTTGTTAGTCCATGACCCCGTAACTCATGTTGTAATTTCATGTGTTTTTTCTTAAAGACAGCCCAGAAATCAAAGCAGTATCAGGTCCTGCACCTGCACCTGCCAAGAAAGCAAGATAGATAAAGGACGGGCAAGGCTCTCAGATCTCTAGGACAGGAGGAAGAATTTCCCTTGTGAGTTCATCCTCTGCAGAGTTCAACAGGAAGTCTCACCTCTGTTTTGTGTGATTATTTTTATCCATTTGGGATCTCAGTAAACAAGAGTCCATGTGCATCCTCCTTTTATAAACTGTAACCTGAGTTCTTTGGCTGCTGAGTTCAACACACTGCAGAAGAATCATGGACATAAATGGAAATAATAATGTTAGATTCCATAGTTATAGTCAGGTCTGGGTCCAGACACCCCCCCCAGCCAGATTCTCAGATCCAGAATCTGGTCACTATTTAGGGCTGCTGGGATGAGGAGAAGATCCGTGGAGAGGTGTGTCAGCACAGCGTAAGCAAGTTGCACCAGGAACACAGCCCTGGCTGATTGGATGTTCTGAAACTGTGGTGCCCTTGACATAGAAAGTTTCTCTTCAGGATGCTCCTCTTACAGAACTTACGTAGGCAGCAGCATTTCTAGAGCGACCACAAGGGATTCAGAACTCAAGGGAAGAGGGGACAAACACCCCAGTCGTTGGAGATGGAGTTTCTGCAGTTAAAGTCAAGAAGACGTACGATCCTGATTCACATGGTGAAGAGATTCAAGGTCACACATCACCCATGAATTATTTTTCCCCTGGGGTATTTTATAGACACTTTGTGAAATATTTCAGCTCAGATCAACTCAGCTGTCATGTAGCAGAGCTAACATTACTTCTCAAGAATGTTTGCCCATCTCAGGAGAGAAGAGACAGAGGGACCAAAAACAGAAGCATTGCTGGAATGCAGAGCTTCAGTTTCACTTTACTCTGTCCCACCTCCACTGGAAAGTAACCGAAGAATTCTATGGCTTCTTGGCTTTGATGCATCCAAGCTGGAAGTACTTCCGCTTGGAGGAGGCCTCAGCGTAGGATGCTGGAGAGAGAAGACAGCCGCTCCAAGGACTGCCCACAGCCAGGCCCCACCTGCATCCTCTGGGTTTGTGCTTGGCTCCCTCTGCAACCCCTCTCACTGTGCCTGCAGCGCGCAAAAGTACACAGCCGAGTCTGATACTTGCACTGAGGGCTTCCTCAGGTGGAAGGAGCTATTGCTCTTAACATGACTGCCCCGGAAACCTCTGCTGTCCGTCTCCTGGACTTCAGATGAGCTCTTCAGGAGGAGAGTCAGCTCTTTGTTTTGGTATTGAACATACCAGAAAAGGAAAGGTGGATAGCTTGTCTGGTAAGTGCAGTTCAAGGTCAGAGCTGCCCCTTCCAGGAGGGTGACCGTGCCTTCTGTCTGGGTCACAGAGTCTCCATTGGCTCCTCCTAATAAAAAAGGAAAGGCTTTGTTATATTGGTAAAGTACAAGGGATAGTCTCCCATTCAGAAGGGGTAAAGGGTCATCCTGAAACCAAGGAGTAGACATCTTAGACTTGAGAAAATGCTACTCACTGAATATCAACAGAATCACAAGTCCTGAGCAGGAAGCAGGCAGCATGGCTGATGGAGAGGCCACAGAAGATTTTATTCAGGGACACACGAAACCTGAGAGGGTTCCTTTTCCAGTTGCTTGGTCTTTGGGGGCAACTTCTACAGAATCTTGGCTCAGGTGTTAAGGAAGGCTTCCTACAAAATCATGCAACAGGCTGTAAGAAAAAGATGTGTGGTTACAAAGCAAAGATGAATTTGTGGCAAATCACCACCTGAAGGAGTAGCACCCTCTGGTGGTTGCCTCTGTCCCTGCAGCCTGCTATGCCTCTGAATGTGGTATTTACTCTGGAGGGGACCTTAGGGCATAGACCTAGTAAGGAAATGGGCAACTGATATGAGGGGTGGAGCTCCAGGGAGGAAGCACTAAACCCTGCAGACTTCACAGGGGTGCCTGGAGCCAAGACAGTGGGAACTCCCTCCATCACCTCTTGAGAGTGCAAGGCCTGTCACTTCCTTAAAGATCCTCAGTCCCAGCATCTAAGGTGTGTTCATACTTGGTGTTAAGTTGCTTTTTGGCGTCTTAGGGCATGCTGACAGTATGAGAAGGCATGTTCTGAAATCTCTTCTCGGCGTGTTCTCCACTGGTCTCCTGAAGCCTAAGCCCCTCTGCTTAAAATGTCCTGCTCCTCCTTACCCCTGGCCTGGGCGACTCCTATCAGTTAAGAAGCAGCATACATGCCATCCCTTTTCCCACCAAGCTTTGCGTAGTGTCTATCATTGTCCAGGCCACGTCATACTAGAATCATTTGTGCCATTTCTCAAGCTACTTTTGGTGCCCTTGATCTCAGGCATTTCATCTGGTTGATATCACTAGTTCATTTCTCAAAACTTACAAGCCCTTAGCTCATAGAAGATGCTTTACAAACATGTAAAGAATAGGTGAATAAATGAATGAATAGATATGTCTGATGGGAAAAATTATCATTTTGTGGGGTACTGGTCAAGTGAGAGTATTTGTCCTGGTGCTTGGTAAGACTAGCTTCTTCCAGGAACAGATCAAGGACCTGGATAAAGGGTACACTCAGTGTTTCTCTCAAATGGGTAAGGTGCATACCTTCTCATACGTAGACAGTCTCATAAGTAGTTTAAAATATTATTATGTAACACATGAAAATAAAATTAGGTATCACTTTCTTAGGCTTGTAGGTTTTGTGCAATTAACAAATCAAATAAAAACATAAGATAAATAAAATCAAGGCATTAATGTGAGGGAATTTTTTCTCTGAAACTAAAGACTTAGTTTTTTTGTTTTGTTTTGTTTGGGGGGGCAGGTAGAGTTATAGATAGTGAGAGAGAGAGAGACAGAGAGAAAGGTCTTTGTTCCATTGGTTCACTCCCTAAATGGCCCCTATGGCCAGCGCTGCGCTGATCCGAAGCCAGGCGCCAGATGCTTCTTCCTGGTCTCCCATGTGGGTGCAGGGTCCCAAGCACTTGGGCCATCCTCCACTGTCCTCCTGGGCCACAGCAGAGAGCAAGATTGGAAGAGGAGCAACCGGGACTAGAACCCGGCACCCATATGGGATGCCAGCGCTGCAGGTGGAGGATTAACCAAGTGAGGCACCCCAAGACTTAGTTTATTAGACATTAGACATTAGCCGGCCTCAAAGACTTAGTTTATTAGAAGAAGGCTATGGATGTGTAATTCAATAACTGACTTAATTAACATAATTTGGAACTTGATGTACTATTGATTAAACGATTATGATTAGTGACTGCTAAGGGGTTTTTTGGAACATTTTCTATTCAAAAGTATTCATATAATTCTTCATGTAATTTTATTACTATTTAATGAAGCACAGAAAAAAATATTTTGTGCACATGTTGCTACATTTATGTTTCTTCAATTTCATGTTTATATTTCCAAGCAATGAATGTAACCAACTCATCCTCTTGCAATGGAAAGATGGTTGGTTCTATGGTAATGAAAGTTCTTGGGAGTCTAGTCTACATGGCCATACTCAGAATCACAATTAAATTCTTTTAAAAACTTTTTTCCACTTAAACAACCATGATGGCTCCATTTAAATATTGCTTTTGTTTCATTTGCTTTAAATTTGGTTAAAATTACACTAAAAACATCAAAAGTGAGAGGGATATTGTGTTATAGTCATCTAGATGATTAGATGACTTATTAATTTTCATCCCCAAATACAAAACACCAAGCCTAAAAATATTCATGAATTCCTATACCCCAGAGTTGGCAAACTTTTTTATACAAGGCCAAGTAGTAAATATTTGTCTTTATTTGAAAGGCAGCAAGATAGAGATAGAGAGATTGCTCATTCACTGGTTCACTTTCCAAATGTCTATAACATGTGGAGCTGGACTAGCCTGGAACGCCAACACAGTCTCACATGTGATAGGAACTCAAGTACTTGAGCCGTCAACGGGTGCCTTGCAGGGTGCACATTAGCAAGAAATTGTAATCACAAGTGGATCTGGGACTCAAACCCAGTCATGCCATTCACTGGGAAGAGGGGGTCCCAAGCAGCATCTTAACTGCAGAGCTAAACGTCCACCACAATGAATGTTTCAGCATTGAAGTTGTGCAGTCTTTGTTGCAACAGCTCAACTTCACTGTTGTAGTAGAATGACAGCCATTGTCAGTATGTACATGAACAGGCATGGCTGTTTTCCAATAAAACTAGTTATAAAAATAGGTGGCAATTTTGACATTTGAGCTTGCTGCTGCTTGCTAAACACCCATCATTTTCTATATGCCTCAAAAGATCTATGGACTGAATCCTGAGAAACAAAGCCATATTTTGTTGTTGGTTCCTTCACTACAACATTATCATAGCTTGTTGAGTAAGCTTTAAAAAAACAAGTGTATTAAATAAATGAATGTATAGAAAGGAGAAAGAGGGCAGTGTGATGATCCTAGTGCCTAAGGCACTTTGCTGCTCAAGCACTCAAATAAAGGTCTCTGCCATTTAGGAACCCACAGAGCAGTAGCAGAGATGGTTTTTAATCAAATAATCAAAGAAATAAGGGAGACAGGAAGAGGTTTATGATTCTGAGCATACTGAGCTTTCTTCTGATCCTGACTCTACAGCAAATGCACAGAACAAGGAGACATTCAATTGTCTCTATTCTTTTGAAGAAAGAAAAAGAATTTTGGGAAAAAATAAAAAAAAAATGAAAATAACCTAAAATGTTCATGAGGAAGTTGTATAGGAGAAACAAGGTGCTTTAAATTAGTATTAGAAATAGAAGGAACCCATTGTGGAATGAGGCTGGAGAAGTAGTAAGAGCCCCAATTATACAAAGTTTTGAGGGTCACGTGAAGACATGTGTCTCTATCCTATGATCAAATGAGGATCCAGGAGATAGGCATGGTCAGATTTGCAATCTGACGAGGTCACTCTCTCTATAGTAGAGGACTGCTCTGAATCATAGAATATGTCACGTGTGCTGGGGACAGAGGGGCAAAGACACAGTGTGAATTTCAAATCAGTGTGCATAGACTGTGATGTCCTCTGGAAGACTTTCGGCAGGGGGCAGGGTAAATTTATTAGAACAGGGCATTATATTGGACATGATAATTCAAAAATGAATAACTATGGGCCAAAAAATCATATGAGTCCTAATACTCCCTATATGGAGAGTGTGGCAGAACTGCTAATTACCTATACAATGGATATTTATTGCTGTTTCTTACTAATAGAACTCCCATTGTGATGTAGTGGAAGTATGCTCAAAGGAACTCCCCAAGTGTCCAGGGCTTACTTTTAAAAAAAGTTTACTTGAGAGGCAGAGTTACAAACTGAAAGAAGGAGAGACAGAGAAAAGAGAGGTCTTCCATCTGCTGGTTCACTCCCCCAATGGCCACAATGGCCAGAGCTAGGCCAATCCAAAGCCAGGAGACAGGAGCTTCTTCTGGGTCTCCTACATGGGTGCAGGGGCCCAAGCACTTGGGCCATCTTCCACTGCATTCCCAGGCCATAGCAGAGAGCTGGATTGGAACAGGAGCAACCAGGACACGAACTTGAGCCTGTATGGGATGCTGGTGCCCCAGGCAGAGACTTAATTTACTAAGCCACAGTGCCAGTCCTGGGGTTACTTTTTGTTCTGATACATTTAGAGCTTGTGGTATCTTTGAGGCTCATCGACCTGAATCATTCATTTCAAGTGATAGAGCCAGAGGCTGTCACACAGAACTGAGTCTGGCACTTCAGTTTCCCACTCCCAATTCCATGCTCTTTAACCTAGTCCCAGATTCTTCCGAATGAAAGTCACCAATTGGAAAAGGCTCTCCATTCAGGTTTTCCGTTTTTGTACACTCTGCTTCCTGGAAGACATACCCATCAACTCCAGCACTGTCGGGGCTTCTAAGCAGCAGCTACAGAAAGGTTTGTGTAGGAGCTGCAGGTGCCTGGGGAGAACTGTGCGTCTGTAGCACAGAAGTAAGTAGCAGTGTCTGCAGTCTGGGAAGCTGAGATGGACAAGGAACTTCTTCGGTTGGCCGTGTCAAGCGTGGCTCTTAGTCTTCCACTGGGTTTCTCTCTCTCATTTGTCCGTATTAGAATTATCGAGACAGGGCCTCTACCTGAGTCTTGTCTATACCACTGTAAAGAGCTTATAGTAGATTTATAACTGCAATTCATGGTAACATTTTCACCTTCCTGGATGCTCAGAGTCTGAGGCTTCTCTTCTTCTTGTTGGCTGTTCACCACTGGGCAGAAACACAGACCAGAGACCAGGGGTCAATCACTACATTTTCAAATTATATTTCCAAATTAACAAGACCGTTACCCTCCACCCGCCTCCAACTGGGAACTCAGAACTTGGATCTCCCTGTTTCCATCAGCACGATCCCGGACTCACTGGCCAGCTGAAGGCATAGAATCACCAAAGTCCCTCCCAGGAGTTTCTCCATGCTTCTTCCTTTTTGGGCTCACAGAAGAGTCGGCTCTGGGGACTGAAGCTGAGGCAGGTTCCTCAGTCTAGAGAGTTAGTTCTTTGTATTGGGTGTGTCCCTAGTTGTTCCACTCCCAGTCTCAGGTTTCTTGCCTATCCAGTCAGAGACAAGTTCAACCCTTTGGTTTGAAAACACACACACACACACACACACACACACACACACGGGTGGGAGGGAGGGATTGCAAACCAAGGGAAGCCTGAATAGAGGGAGGCACTGCCATCTGGTGGTGACTACATCATCCTGCTGCTAGCACACACTGGAACCGTGAAAACATGTAAGGAGCTGATTCAGAAGAAACCACAAAGCTATTCTATCCCTTGTCTTCACTAATCTCTAGTCCTGGCTTACAGCGGAAACAGATACAAGTTAACTCTGGTAAGAACTCAAAGAAGAAAGAATAGTGAGACCCAGAATTGACAGAATACTTCTTTCTTTCTTTTTTTTTTCTTTTTTTTTTTTTTGACAGGCAGAGTGGACAGTGAGAGGGAGAGACAGAGAGAAAGGTCTTCCTTTGCAGTTGGTTCACCCCGCAAATGGCAGCTGTGGCCAGCGCACCACGCTGATCCGAAGGCAGGAGCCAGGTGCTTCCTCCTGGTCTCCCATGCGGGTGCAGGGCCCAGGGTCTTGGGCCATCCTCCATTGCTCCTGGGCCACAGCAGAGAGCTGGACTGGAAGAGGGGCAACTGGCACAGAAGCCGGCACCCCGACCGGGACTAGAACCAGGTGTGCCGGCGCCTATTGAGCTGCAGCGCCGGCCAACAGAATACTTCTGTTAGGTTTCCTACAATTATACAATCTCTGGTAATGAAACTACAGCTTCATTTAATTTTTTTCATTAATGCTGGGTTGAAATTATCTATAAACATGATTTGTATTGGTTAGCAACAGGAACTTATTGTGGCTTGGTTAAGATAGAAAAGGAACAAGTTAGTGAGTATTAGGTTTGCATCAGAATCTCAATAAGGTAAGAGAATCGGACTCAAAAGCTACCAAGTTAATAACAGTTTGGAAAATCACTTTGGGGAACCTTTTCTCTGGCTCCTCTTTTAAGCTCCAGACACTGCAGGCTGCTCAGGCATGAGAATGTGTGCAGCTGCAGCCCCACTGCCGCTCTGCCCTGCAGACTTTCACCTCTATCGTGTTGCAGCTGCTACCACTTTCTTTTCTCTTTTGTATGCATAACTCCAGAGTCAAAGTTTGGGAACCACACATCTGATTGTTGGAGCCCAAGTCCATGCCCACATCCATCTGTACACCAGGCTGGTTATGAGTGTATTTATTTTCTAGGGTTGTGCCACAGCAAAATATCACAGATTAAATGATTTGAACAACGAAAATTTACTTTCTCACACTTATGAAGGTTACAGATGTAATGCCAAGGTGTCAGCTGGTTTGGTTTCTTCTGAAATGTCTCTCCTTGGTTGCAGGTGGACACTCTGTCCCTGTATCATCACATGGGCATCCTTCTGTCTATATCGCCTATGTCCTAATCTCCTGTTCCTATCAGGACATCAGCCATATTAGATGGAGCTCACCTAACAATCCCAGTGAACTCCATTTGTTCTTTTTTTTTTTTTTTTTTTTTTTTTTTTTTTTTTTTTTTGACAGGCAGAGTAGACAGAGAGACAGAGAGAAAGGTCTTCCTTTGCTGTTGGTTCACCCTCCAATGGCCGCCGCGGCCGGCGCACCACGCTGACCCGAAGGCAGGAGCCAGGTGCTTCTCCTGGTCTCCCATGGGGTTCAGGGCCCAAGCACTTGGGCCATCCTCCACTGCACTCCCTGGCCACAGCAGAGAGCTGGCCTGGAAGAGGGGCAACCGGGACAGAATCCGGCGCCCCGACCGGGACTAGAACCCGGTGTGCTGGCGCCGCTAGGCGGAGGATTAGCCTAGTGAGCCGCGGCCCCGGCCTTCCATTTGTTCTTATAAATTGGGTTGCCACAGCTTCCTGAAACAACCAGTGAAGTCAGGACAACAGAGGTCGCCTCAGGGTTCATGCAAAATGATTGTTGCTTTTTACACGTATCCTCCCATGAACTCTTTGACATATTACTCCTTCACTACCCTATTTGAATCTTTCCTGAGCTCATACTGTGCACTAGATGCAGTGTTAGAAGGCTAGGAAAAAAAAACAGAGAACGAGCTAGTTCTTCTCTGGAGCGTTCAGCTCTTTAAGAGGAGGAGACAAGATTATGAAATTTGAATGCACTGTGATAGGTGCCAGGATGAAAACTGCTATGTTAGAAAGTGGGTGATGGTGCAGCTCACCCTCAGAAGTCATAACATACTTAAAATATAAAAAGCCACTTGAGCTGGAAATTGACTAATCAGCAGGTATAACAATAAACTGAAGAAAAAGTCAAGAACTTGTCACCTCAGTGAAGTTTCTTTCATCCAGGGAATGTTGATAGACCCCCTCTTGTGTGAAAGGGGTGGTGCTGCACCCCACACCACCTATCACGGAAAGAAAGGTACAACAGCAGGTGGGTTGTCTTGAGTGGCGGAGACAGCATATGGGACATCTGGATGTGCAACTTGGACTTATTTACCAAGTCATCAGGAAAGCTAACAATTTTGAGTGGGGGCCAGAGAAGGAGGAGACTCCAGAGAAAGCTCAGGATTCGTTGCCATCTGCTTTTCCATGTTGCTTTAAATATAGCAGACCTGACAATGATGCTTAAATCTTCCGTGGCAAATACTAATGCTACATGGAGACTCGGAAATACGAATAAGACAGCTCAGTCCTCTGGAACTTGGGGAAAACATATTCCAATTTCTTCAACTAACTGTTAGCTTTCTGAGAAACAGCTTCTGGCTTGCTGGAGGACCACAATGAAGTCTGAATGTCTAACTCTGGAAAAACACGTGACCAAGCAGCCTGAACTTTGATCTTGATCTGAGTGCTGTCTGACCTACTTAGCCTCAGCTATAACGTTGGGTGTGCCCAGGAGCAATCATCAAGGGAAAATGGAACACATGTGAGAGAGCCCGCTGAGCAGATCCAGAAGGTGCAAGTCAGCTGTTTTGAGTAGGCTGCCCAGATGGCTCTGACATCAACTTTTCTTGTATTGGTTTCTCTCCCTTAAACCTCATCAGATGTCTGAGGAAGAAAAGTCGAGTCTACTTTCCATGTGGATTTGCTCTTTTTACTGGTACCACACAAAATTAGTACTGCCGCCTCACTGAAGAGCAATGACGAAAGTAAAAATCCTGCCGGTGGCAAAATATCAAGTAGGCCATTAGGTAGTCAACATTATCAAGAGCGAGAGAGGACTGGAAGTATTGATCTACCTCGATTTGTGAGCGGTTGCTGATGGTTTGACTGGATAGTAAGAGAACTGGAAGACTGATAAAAAAAGAAAACATTGGGTTCTCTAGAAATGGTCGCAGATTATCCAGATAAGTATGCTCCATGAGAATACTGACCAAGAAAAGTCCAGTGTGGTGGAAGTTCTTAATAATGGACAAAATGATGCAGCCTATGGATGTATCAACATCTTTTTCCAGCTTTCCCAATGCTTCCTCAATGATACCATGAAAAAAGTATCCTTATAGGCAGAGCTTAAAGTCATGCATGAGCTCAGAGGCATGGCTTTCTCTATCAAGTTTGCCCAGTGGCTAATGTTACTACTGAATGCCTAATTATTAGCCACAGAGATGAACACTGAGCCCCTAGGATCACATAATTCCCTAAGGGAACTGACTGCATACCAGTGGCACAGACTGATTGCATAGGGCCCCTTGCATCACGGACATGGGTGACTGGAATAGACATACATACTGGAATATGCATGGAATATTATGACTGGAATAGACATACACACTTGCAAATTGGGTTTTCCTCCTTGTTTTTAATGATTCCACAATCATCAGCTTCATGAAGTCACAGAATGCCAACTCCACATTTAAGAGATTTCCCATTGTGTTTCTTCTGCTGAAGAACTATTTGCACAACAGTGGGCACACACCCATGGGCTTGTCTAATCTTATTATATACCCTCATCACCCACAAGTGGCTAACCTGTTGAAATGTGGGATAGTTTACTGATTTACTTATGGAACTAGAATACAAAACCCAGAAAATATGGGGATCTGTCTTACAAGATGCAATATTTCTACATATCAGAGACCACTATATAGTATTATCTCCCCCATAGTTAGAATGTGTGAGTCCAGGCATCAAAGAAGCAGCCCTAAGAGTGGATTCTCTCATTTTTATGACCAGTAATTCATTAACAGAATTTTCACTTCCTATATTTGTAACTTTGAGCTGTGTTGCTTTGGAGGTACGGGGTGGGGGGGGCTTTTTTTCTTCCAAAGGCCATTTGGCATTCATAACATCATGCACCGGCCATACAAAATTATCAACTTTAAAACTAGCCTGCTGGGGCTGGTGTTGGGGCACAGCAGGTAAAGCTGCCACCTGGGATGCCAGCATCCCCATATGGGCACTTGTTTGTGTTCCAGCTGCTCCACTTCTGATCCAGCTCTCTGCTACGGGCTGGGAAAAGCATCAGAAGATGGCCCCAGTGCTTGGGCCTTTGACATCTACATGAGGGACTCGGTAGAAGCTCCTGGCTACTGATTTCAGCTTGGCCCAGCCCCAGCCATTGCAGCCACCTGGGGAATGAACCAGTAGATGGACGATCTCTCTCTCTTTCTCTCTCTCACTCTGTAACTCTGACTTTTAAATAAATAAATAAATCTCTAAAAAGTTAACCTTCTGTATAGTATTCTATAGAGTATATGTCCCATAATTTTTTTAATCCAGTCTACTGTTGATGGGATTTGCAACAAGATGGAGGAATTTGGAAAACATCATGCTGAGTGAATTAAACCAGTCCCAAAGGGACAAATATCATATGTTCTCCCTGATTGACGACAACTAACTGAGCACCAAAGGGGAAACTTGTTGAAGTGAAATGGACACTATGAGAAACAGTGACTTGATCAGCTCTTGTCCTAACGGTTGATGTACAGTGTAATACTTTATCCATTTTAGTATTTTTTTGGTTCTAGTACCATTGGTTGAACTCTGTAATTAACACACAATTATTCTTCGGTGTTTAAATTTTAACTGAAAAGTGATCCCTGTTAGGAATTTGGAAAACATTATGCTGAGTGAAATAAGCCAATCCCAAAAGGACAAATACCACTTGTTCTCCTTGATAGGTGACAACTAACTGAGCACCAAAAAGGAAACCTGTTAAAGTGAAATGAACACTATGAGAAACGGTGACTTGATCAGCCCTCACCCTGACTGTTGATGAGCAACATAATATGTTATCCCTCTTAGTATTTTTTTTTGTTTGTTCTACTTTGTTCTACTTAATACTTTTGGTTGAATACTGTAATCAATACACAATTCTTCTTAAGTGCTGAAACTTAACTGAAAAGTGATCGCTGTTAAATATAAGAGTGGGAATAAGAGAGGGAAGAGATGTGCAATTTGGGACATGCTCAAGCTGACTTACCTCAAACGGTAGAGTTAGAAACATACCAGGGGATTCCAATTCAATCCCATCAAGATGGCATGTACCAATGCCATCTCACTAGTCCCAGTGATCAATTTCTGTTCACAATTGATCATAATGATAGGACTAAGAAGCAAAGGGATCACATAAACAAGAATAGTGTCTGCAAATACTAGCTGATAGAATCAAAAAGGGAGAGAATGATCCAACATGGGAAGTGAGATACACAGCAGACCCATAGAATGGCAGATGTCCTAAACAGCACTCTGGCCTCAGAATCAGCCCTTAAGGCATGCGGATCCGGCTGAAAAGCCCATGAGAGTATTTCAGGCATGGAAAGCCAAGACACTCTGGAAAAAAAAAAAAAAAAACCCTAAAAGAAAGATCTCCGTGAGTGAGATCCCAGTGGAAAGAACGGGTCATCAAAGAAGGAGGTACCTTTCTCTGAAGGGAGGAGAGAACTTCCACTTTGACCATGGCCTTGTCTAAATATGATCAGAGTCAGTGAACTCAGGGGGCTTCCATAGCCTTGGCAGCTCATGACAAGAGCCTAGGGTGATTACTGATGCCATAAACAAGAGTGTCAATTTGTTAAGTCAACAACAGGAGTCACTGTGCACTTACTCCTCATGTAGGATCTTTGTCCTTAGTGTGCTGTACATTGAGATTTATTTATTTATTTATTTATTTGACAGGCAGAGTGGACAGTGAGAGAGAGAGAGACAGAGAGAAAGGTCTTCCTTTTGCCGTTGGTTCACCCTCCAATGGCCGCCGCGGCCAGCGCGCTGCGGCCGGCGCACTGCACTGATCCGATGGCAGGAGCCAAGAGCCAGGTGCTTTTCCTGGTCTCCCATGGGTTGCAGGGCCCAAGCACCTGGGCCATCCTCCACTGCACTCCCTGGCCACAGCAGAGGGCTGGCCTGGAAGAGGGGCAACCGGGACAGAATCCGGCGCCCCGACCGGGACTAGAACCCGGTGTGCCGGCGCCGCTAGGCGGAGGATTAGCCTAGTGAGCCGCGGCGCCGGCTGTACATTGAGATTTAATGCTATAACTAGTACTCAAACAGTATTTTTCACTTTATGTTTCTGTGTGGGAGCAAACTGTTGAAATCTTTACTTAATGTATGCTAAGCTGATCTTCTGTATATAAAGAGAATTGAAAATGAATCTTGATGTGAATGGAAGGGGAGAGGGAGAGGGAAAGGGGAGGGTTGCGGTGGGGAGGGACGTTATGGGGGGGAAGCCATTGTAATCCATATTCTGTACTTTGGAAATTTATATTCATTAAATAAAAGTTTTAAAAAAAAGTTAACCTTCTAATATATTTATTGAATTTTTAGTCCTTGCTGTGGTTGCCTTGGCAGGGCCAAAGCAAGTGATTTTGTGGGCCTTATATGGCTTTGGGACCAGACATTCCAAACCCTATAAGGAGGAATGCATTCATCAGGAGACACATCAATGGTTTCACTAAATTGGAAGCTGAACTTCCATGTATGCATTTTGGGCTTCCTAGGTCACTTCTCTAACAAGCACGAGAAGTCATCTAACTGGTACAAAAACAGGTTACTCTAGGAACTGAAGTGATTGACACCAATTACCAGTGAGGAAGTGGGTGACTGCTAAACAACAGATATAAAGACGACTGTGCCTGAAACCCAGAGACTATCTTTTGGGAGTCTCCTGGTGCCTCCATGCCAAACAGTAAAGTTTAATAGAACAGTAGAGCAGCAAATATAAAACAGAATTATTGAGGACTCCAATCCTTTGAGAATGAAGACTTAGTTCACTCCAGCAAGTAAATAACCCCTATCTACGAAGGGAACGGCAAAGGGCTGGGCAAATATAAAATGCATAGTAAAAGAAGGAAGCTGTCTATGTCAATTGCAGCTTCATAACCAAGTCTGGAGTCAAGGAATGCAGCAGCTTTCTATATGTTTTCTTTGTTTAAAAAAAATTAGCAGAGCTGGTGCTGCGGTATAGCAGGTAAAGCTGCCGCCTGCAGTGCTAGCATCACATATAGGCAGCCTGAAAAACTATAAGGGTTAGAGACATAATTACCTTAGAAAAAATAATCAGGACACATATCCTAAAAAGTGGGGAGGGGGCAGTGCCATGGCGTAGAGGGTAAAGCCACCAGCTGCAGTGCTGGCGTCTTATGTAGGCACCAGTTCGAGTCCTGGCTGCTCCATTTCCAATTCAGCCCTCTGCTATGGCCTAGGAAAGCAGTAGAAGATGGTCCAAGTGCTTGGGCCCCTGAATCCACATGGAAGACCCAAAAGAAGCTCCTGGCTCCTGGCTTCAGATCACAGCAGCTCTGACCACTGCAGCCATTTGGGGAGTGAACCAGCAGATGGAAGACCTTTCTCTCTCTCTCTCTCTCTGCCTCTGCCTCTGCCTCTCTGTAACTCTGCCTTGCAAATAAATAAAATAAATCTTCTTTAAAAATAGCATTCATTTTATTTATCTGAAAAGCAGAGTGACAAAGAGAGAGGGAGAGACACAAAGAGAGAGCTGCCATCTGCTGGTTCACTCCCCAAATGGCTAGCACAGCCAGGGCTAGGCCAGGCGTAAGCCAGGGTCTAGGAACTTCATCTGGTTTCCCATGTGGATGGTAGGGACGGAACTATTTCAGCCATCATCTGCTGTCTTCTAGCTGGATCAGAAGCGGAACAGGCAAGACTGGAACCAGCATTCTGATATGGGAGCATTGCAAATGGCGGCTTAACAAGCTTTGCCAAAATGCCTGCCCTTCTGCATGTTTCCTTTTTTCATTATATGTATGTGTTCCTTTGTAAATGCAGCTATCTTTCTCTCTCTCCTTTTTCAAAAAAATTTATTTATTTATTTGAAAGGCAGAGGTACAGAAAGAGAGGGAAGGAGAGACAGAGAGAGATTTTCCATCTGTTGGTTGACTCCCCAAATGGCCACAACAGCCAGATCTGGGCAATCTGAAGCCAGGAGCCAGGAGCTTCTTCCAGGTCTCCCACGCAGGTGCAGAGGCCCATGCACTTGGGCTATCTTCCTCTGTTTTCTCAGGCACATTAGCAGAGAGCTGGATCAGAAGTAGAGCAGCCAGGACTTGAACCAGCGGCCATATGGGATGTTGTAGCCACAGACAGCGGCTTAACCTGCTACACCATGGCCCCGGCCCCATTCTCTCTCCTTCTTATCACATTTATTTTATATACAAGTTATTGAAGACCCATATTGTAAGCTAGTTTGAATATAAAGAGCATAAATTCAGTGGCACATTCTCTGGATTTTGAAGTGGCTTATATAGCTAGCGATTCACATAGAGACTTTGGGTCTATTTGTCTCCTTTGTTTTAGGGAAAGCATGAAAACTTCAGTTGTTGAAAGAATAATTTCAGCTACTTAAGTGGAAGCATAGAGTACTTTTATTATTCTTTGGAAGTTCAAACGCATGTGAGGGTTGTGTGTGAGAGATCACCAACTGGAAGGTGGGGTACCAGCCGTCAATTTACTGCCTATGAAATCCACTCTTCTCCCCCATTGTGATGCTGGAGCTGGGCCCTGCAAGCGATTCTCCTCGTCCACCTGGCACGATACTGGGCTGTGCCTGTGGGGGGCGGGGAGGAAGAGCCTACTCTTCCTGCTTCCGGTCTGTTTTCCGCACTTGGGATCCTGCAGCGCTTGGCCAGCCTGTGTGACGCCCAGAGGCCCTACCCTCCAGCAAGGCACAGAGTCAGCCTGACTTTGTTTCCTGGCAAGTTTCAAGGTCATCCAGGCACATTCAGTCGCGCTCGTTGGCTGACAACCTGTAAATTTTGTTGAAACCCTGGTAGGTGCTTCCTTGCTTGCTAGCCTTTGTCGCTGGACCCTCAGAAAACCTGCACGACCCAGCAGGCTATGGCTGCCCAGTCCCGGTGAACTGTGAATCCTAACCTCAGCAGGAGGGGCCCAGGGTCCACTTATCCCCATGGGTTCCTTCCTCGGGACTCTGCCTTAGCTGTAGGGGTTAATAGTGTCTTCCTGGCATCCGTTATTTCCATATTTTTTTAGAATTCTTTTTATCCATTATGGTTAATTTCTTGTTATCAAACAGTTATTTACTATAATTTTTCTCTTGTTCACATCACCGGGGTGCTTTTTCTCTTGGCAGGACTATGACTGAGACCACAGGAGTCTGTGGGAGAAGGTGTCAGCTGGAGGAGGATCAGCAGTCAGAAGCTACGCATGGCATGGTACTTGTAAGGAGCTGGGTCAGGAACGTGGGGTGGCTGGGGCGGCAGAAGAGTTAGAGAGGTGGGGCTGCACCAGGTAAGCCTGGACAACCCCTCTGGGCCAAGACAATAATTGTATTAAAAGCCTGGCCTGTACTCCCTGCTAATGCACCCAGGGGAAGAAGCAGAAGGCTCCTTCTGCCAGCCATGGGCAAGACCGGATGGGGTTCCAGGCCCTTGACTTTGGTCTGACCCAGCCCCAGCCCCAGCCGTTGTGGCCATCTGAGGAGTGAACCAGCGCATGGAAGACCTCTCTGTCTCTCTCTCTCTGTCTGTAACTCTGCCTTTCAAGTAATATATAAATAAATCTTGTTTTAAATCGTTGCGCTGTCTAGCTTTTATTTCAAAAGTATTTTCCCAAGTACAGCTAGACAGAATAGACACACTATTTTTAAAACTACCTGAAGCCCAGTAGGTAATGAGAATATTTTTGGATGAGTTTTTGAGATTAATCTGTAGCTAACTGACAACTGGTGAGGGTTAACCAAGAGGAAAACTCAACGCCGACGTCCAGGAGAGAGCTGACAAAGGTTCTGAAACCCCTAAGGGGTTTGTGCTCTGCTTCCCTTGCGAAGGCAGGCACTGTGCCACTCAGAGCGCAGTAATACGTGGCTGAGTCCTCCTCTTGGGCTGACGCTTTCTTCAGGTGGAAGGACGTCTCAGCCTTGTTGAGGTCAGCCGTGAAGCCGTTGGTGCTCTTCCCCGTGGTGTACCCCAGGAGTAGCTGCAGGCTGCTTCCAGGGTACCGCACATACCAGAAGAGCAAAGGACTCCCCGAGAAGGAGTAGCTGCAATTCACCTGCACTGGAGCCCCTGTGGAGACGGAGCTGCGGTCCACGGGCTGCGTCACGGTCTGGGCTCTTGCTCCTCCTGAAACACCAACTCTGGATCAGGGAGAGCCTTCCAGGCTGAGGAGAACTGGTCATCAGACATATTCTAAGTCAGAAGACCAGAGAAAGAACAAAAAGGGACTTTACTCACCGTGTGTGAGTATGACCCCCAGCACTGAGATGAGGGTGGGCTTCATGGCTGAGCTCTGGTGAGACGGTTGCTGTTTTCTGCAGGGTTTCTCTGCAAGCGTTTCACCCTCATGTACACCCGGCCAGAGGAGTGGATGCGTTTACCAGCGTCCAAAGCAGAAAGCTCCGAGGGCCTGCTTGCTTTCTGGTTTTCTATCCACTTCCATCTGTGTAGCAGCTCCCTCAAGAGGCCAAATCTGGTACTGCAGGTTGTGGTTTCCGGAGACCTGCAGGTTCTCAGAGTGGAGAGTGACGGATTCCTGTACTCAGGGGCAAACGGAAACGCTGTACTGGATGTCACCGGAGCGCTCCTCACGGAGGTCCCCGTGGAGCAGAGCAGGAAGGGCGGAAGTACAAACGCTTTCGGGATTTTAGTTAAAGTAAAAATGGGGAGAAGACAGTGTATTTGCTAAAAATGTGCTATAATAAGTGGAGAATCATTTAGGAGTGAACAAATAAATTCAGATGTCTATCTTAATAACTGTTACCAAAAAAATTCGAGGGCAAATAACAAAATTATTTTTAAAAAGACACTTTTTAAAACTAAGTTAGGCTGGTCATTGGTTTGATAAGTATGATAGAAAGTACTAAAAATCAGATGTCAGGAATTCTGGCTTCTGTATAGGTATTTAACAAAATATTGAGATGTTAGCAGATCAAGTATCTCCCATACATCATTATTGATTCTGACCTTCCCCACACAGGAAGCAGCCCTTTAAATTTTTAGTACTACAAGTGTTTTTTTTTTTTTTTAATGCCATATGAAGGGGAAAAGACCCAGAAAGTGATCAACTTAGAAAGATGGTAGACTGAAAAAGTCCCTGATCTCTTGTCCTTGGCCTAGGTCTTCTGAGCCAGCTAAGCTTAGAGAGCTCAAGTGAAGTATCCCATTTAGAGGTCAAGTAGCAGAGAACCCAGGACGAAGCAGAGACCACGGAGAGCCAGAGAGCGGCCTTACGGAGATCAGTGGACCTCTAAAAAGCAGCATTGTCTCAATAAAGCCTCTCATCTTGCTCCCACCCCCAGCATACTGATAAGATACTAGGCAGCCGAGGTCACCTGTCCTTAAATGAAGAGGATCACAAGCAGAACAGAGAGCAAAGGCAGTGCCCTGATTTCCCAGCAGGGTACCGCATAGCCGCTGCTGCCCATAGACTGAGACCCATCTAGGCTTCCCACTCTCACCAATTTGTTTGTTCACACATAAAGCAACACTCCAAAAGCACAACATGAACCCAGAAATGGAGTTTCTTATAATAAATAAAGGATGACTACACAGAGATAACTCATTTTCTATTTCCTAGAAAAGATAGAAAGGAATGTAATCAGGAGACTAGAGATATCAGTTTGGGAGTAGAATAGATACTCTTCCTAGATAACAATAAAGAAAGAGGAGACAGATGGAGAGGCAGAAGGAAGCTGGGAAATGCAAAGCATAATGACCTATTATTTGTTATTAATTCAAAATTTTAAGGGACAGATATGCACATTATGAAAACAAATATAATTCAAAATTTTCACTGAATACAAGCTCCAAATGAATAGTAGTTTGCAATGTGAGTCACGTTGTCCATTGACTGTCCCAGTACCCTACTGATGTCAACATATCTGGTTCATAATATTCTATAGTACAAGTTTATCATAGCTTTAGCAGCCATTCTCTTAGGAATGCATTGTGGATTTTTTCCATTATTACAAAAATTCTGCGATAAATGTTCTGTGCACAGCTCCTTAGCAGGGGATGAGAGAGAACTCAAGGAGGAGCAATGCCGCACACACACTGGGGAGGAGAACGATGGGTGTTACAGCAACAGTAAGCTCAGTGAGGTTAGAGCAAGCAGGGAGATGGCAGCCAATGTCAAGTGCCACAGACTTGACAGGGATCTAGATGACCACGTACATTATGGCAAAGAACGTGGTTTTCATTTGTGTGCCATAATGAGACACTCAGGAGTTGTGAACACAGAAGCAACGTGGTCTGAACTGTTAAAGATTACTCTGTTGGCTGAGGGCAGAACACACTGAAGAGAGGCAAGGGTGAACAACACAAGACCAGTTAGGGTTATTGCTCAACCAGGCAAGAGACAGCCATGGCTCAGATCAGGGTTGTAGCACAAACGTCACGAGAAGTGGTTGATTCTCAGAGTATTTTGAAGAAGATATTGACAGAATTCCTTAATAGATCCAATGCAAGGGAAGAATAATAAGACAAGAAATATTTTTGATGCTTTAGGCCATAGGGACTAGATGACTTGTTAGATGGGGTTGCCTTCTATTTAAATGAGGGATCATTCATAAGAAGCAGGTGAGGGCTGGTGTTGTAGTGCTATTGGTTGATCTGCTGGCTATGATGTTGACATCTCATATGGACACTGGTTCAAGTCCCAGCTGCTCCACTTCCAATCCAGCTTCCTGCTAATTCACCTGGAAGATGTGCTTGGGCCCCTGCCATCTACATGGATGACCCAGAGGGAACTCCAAACTCCTGGCTTCAGCCTGGCCTAGCCCTGGCTGCTGGAGCCATTTGAGGACTGAACCAGTAAATGGAAGATCTCTCTCTCTCTCTCTCTCTCTCTCTAACAATGTCTTTCAAATAAATAAATATATATTTAAGAATAAGAAGCAGTTGTGATTTAAGTAAGGTTCAGTGGGGAGGTCAAACTCAGCCGATAATTTTCTGAAATATCAAGTGAGGGACACCAAAATGAGGGTATAAATTTGTGTATTTAACTGGCAGTTATTTGGCCAAGATGTCCATTCCCATCTGAGAGTACCTGGGTTCAAGTTCCAGCTCTAGCTCCTGAGTCCAGCTCCCTGCTAATGTAGATCCTGGAAGGCAGCAGGGGACATGTCAAGTAGTTGAGTTCCCACCACCCATATGGGAAACCCAGTTAAGTTCCTGGCTCCTGGCTCCAGTTCTTGTCTCAGTCCAGACTGCTGCAGATATCTGGGGAGTAAATCAGTGGGCAGGAGGCTCTCTCTATCAACCTTTGTATCTCTCTCTTTCATAAATAAAAAATTTAAAAATTGCATTTAAGGACAAGGTATATAATGTTTATAGAGTTCTGAGGCCAGTGTTTTGGCATGGCAGGTGAAGTTGCCACCGACCATACCAGCATCCCATGTGGGTGTTGGTTTGAGTCCTGGCTGCTCCATTTCTGATCCAGCTCTCTGCTAATATGCCTGGGAAAGTAGCAGAAGATTGGACTATCTGCTTGGGTCCCTGCACCCACATGGGAGACCTGGAAGATTCTCCATTTGGAGAGTGAACCAGCAGATTGAAGATCTCTCTCTCTCTCTCTCCCCCCGTAACCCCTGTAACTGTATCATTCAAATAACTAAAAACTAAATCTTTTTTACAAAAGAGAGATAGTTCCATTAATAAATCCCTGAGTCATGCCAAGCTTAAAGCCCAGGGAGATGAGGGGAAAAACGACCACAGGAGACTGAGACAGGACTACAGTGATACAGGAGGAGAACGAAGAAACAAATGAGGTCTCTAAATCCAAATAGATTATTTCAAGAAGACGGTGGTGCTCTGTAAAGTCAAATGCTGCTATGTCAAGGACGACAAGTTTAAAAAATACTAGTTGTAGCAATAAATGTGTGCATTACACAGTTAAAAGGCCGAATTTTGCTTTTAGGGTATAAACTCAAGCTGAATGATTTTAATAGACTTCTCTCTGCCACTTAAAAGACAAAGCCACATGAAATTAAATGACAGGGGAAGATCAAAGTGCTAGCTCTGGCACGCACCACAGGGCTTCCTGCCGGCTCCCAGGCAGCACCACGCCCACGGTGAGCACCACATCCCGGTGTTCAGGAAGGGCAAGTGAAGGAGGAGCCCATGAGGGAACAGTGAGGACCTCGTCCTGCGGGAGGAGGCGTCGGTGAGCTGAAAGAGCAGGAACCTCTGGGTCCTCCTTTTCTCCCTTAGACACAGCAATTCAACAGCAGCCAACTTACCAGGCCCCTTCGGGAGAAACCCAGTAACCACCTGAGCGGCTCCTGCACCCTGGGCACGTGAGAAACCGGCCAAGCCAACGCCAACAGAAAGCTTTGTTGAATTCATTCACTTTTACGCCTTGGTTTCTGAAATGATTTTCCAGAACTTCTCATAAAAAAAGATGGCAATCGGGGGCTCTGGAGGTGCCTCCCCTCCACAGAGAGGGAGGAAAAAAAGAAGAAAAAAAAAACCAGCTACTATACAGCTAGAATATTCGGGTAAGAACAGTGGGGTATAGTGTGGACGAAGTGGAAAAATTGATGGAGACTCCCGATGGTGCAGTAAAGCAAACAAGGTGCCTTACGCCTCCTGCCACCTCACCCCGGTTCCAATAAGCTTGAACCTGGGAAATCACTCCCATTCTCAGGAAAATGCTGGTGCTGAATGATGCCACCTGAGACGGAACCCAACTGTGCCCAGCCCCTGCAGCCCAGGGAGACCTTCCCTCCCAGGCCTCTGCAGTGGCTCCACCTCCAGGGCTGTCAGAGAACAATAGCTGCGCCCCAGCGAGATCCCACCCCAAGCAGTCGGCAAAGATGGACAGGTGTGTCTGCCGCAGAGGGACTCCGCCCACACTGACGCAAGCTGCTCCTCCTCTGCCTGAGCACACTGGAGTGACCTCAGCAACCTGCAGTCCCCAGAGACTGACAGGTGCTCTCTGCCCAGTCCGATGCTCTGCCCTCTCTGCCCCGTGAGGGACACCCTGGGGAGTGAGCCCAGGCCCCTGCAGTCCCCAGTGACCGACAGATGTGCTCCATGCTGCAGAAAAACCCATTCTCTACCGCTCCGCAAGCTGCACCCCACTTGGGCACACTGCAGCAACCCCAGCCCCAGGCAGTCCTAGAGATGGACCACAGGAGCCCTAAGCCATAGGGGAGCTCTGCTCCCACTGCCACGGGAGCTGTGCCACATCTTCACAGAGTCTGCTGGAGTAGCCTTGCCCTGTTCAGATTGAATGCTGTGGGATTACTGACGTATGTGCCCCGCCCCCCAGTAGCCTGCAGAGACTGACTTCTGCATTGCACCTGTCTGGGGCCTCTGAAGTGGCCACACAGTCAGTGACTGGAGTCCAAGACAAAGGGAGGATTCTAAAAGTTGCAAAACAATAGGGCCAAGTCACATTGAAGGGAATCCTGGTTAAAATAATTGTTGATTGCACAGTAAAATTTTATAGACTAGAAGGGAATGGGATGACATATTCAAAACTCTGACAGAAAAAAAAAAAACCTTCCACCCAAGAATACTATATCTGGCAAAGCTATTCCCCAGGAATGAAGTTGAAATAAACATACTCAAGACAAGCAAAAATTTTAGAGAATTAATCACCACCAGGCTGGTCTGACAAAAGATGCTTAAGGGAGTCCTTTCTCTGGAAGTGAAAGAAAGATAACTACCATCATGAAAACCCACAGAAGTATAAAACCCACTGGAAGAGCAGACATGCAAGAGAAAGAGAAAGTAATGAAGTCTTATCAATACAGAAAACTCCCAAACCACAAAGATAAACAAGAGGAATAAAAGAACAAAGAATATTCAAAATAAGCAGAACATTTACAAAATGACAGAAGTAAGGCTCTACCTATCAAAAATAGTCTTGAATAGAAATGGATTGGGGCCAGTGCTGTGTCACAGTGGGTTAACACTCTGGCCTGAAGCACCAGCATCGAATGTGGGCACCGGTTCTAGTCTCGCTGCTCCACTTCTGATCCAGCTCTCTGCTATGGTCTGGGAAAGCAGTAGAAGATGGCCCAAGTCCTTGGGCCCCTGCACCCATGTGAGAGACCCAGAAGAAGCTCCTGGCTCCTGGCTTCGGATTGGCGCAGCTCTGGCTGTTGCGGCCAGTTGGGGAGTAAACCATCTGATAAAAGACCTCTCTCTCTCTCTCTCTCTCTCTCTCTCTTTCTCCTCTCTTTCCCTGTGCCTCTCCTCTCTGTGTAACTCTGACTTCCAAATAAGTGGATACATCTTTTAAAAAAAGAATATAAATTGATTAAAACCCCTTAATTAAAAGATATATACCTGCTGACATGCACCTAGAAGAAACTCACTTTCCCAGAAAGACACAGAGTGAGTGAAAGTGAAAGTTGGCCGGGGCAGCGGCTCACTAGGCTAATCCTCTGCCTTGCGGCGCCGGCACATCGGGTTCTAGTCCCGATTGAGCACCTGATTCTGTCCTGGTTGCCCCTCTTCCAGGCCAGCTCTCTGCTGTGGCCAGGGAGTGCAGTGGAGGATGGCCCAAGTGCTTGGGCCCTGCACTCCATGGGAGACCAGGAGAAGCACCTGGCTCCTGCCTTCGGATCAGCGCGGTGCGCCGGCCGCAGCACGCCGGCCGCGGCGGCCATTGGAGGGTGAACCAACGGCAAAGGAAGACCTTTCTGTCTCTCTCTCTCACTGTCCACTCTGCCTGTCAAAAGAAAAAAAAAGAAAAGAAAAGGAAGTGAAAGTATGGGAAGAGCTATCCCACACAGATGAACACGAACAGTGAGCAGGAAGGAGCTGGCACAGGGAGTTAGGCTGCCTCTCGGGACCCCCACATCTCACATTCCAGTGCTGGTTCCAGTACTGGGATTTTGCTTCTGATCTAGCTTCCTGCTAATGCGTCCTGGGAGGCATCAGATAATGGCTCAAGTATTTAGACTTCTGCCACCCATGTGGGAGACCTGACTCCTGGCCTTGTCTTGGTTCACCAACCTTGCCTGTTGCAGGCATTTGGGGGAATGTACCAGCAGACAGTCTCCCTCTTAATATATATTATATACATTTTATATATATACACATATATATATGTATTTCAAGTGGATGAAAATAAACAAAAGTTTTTTTTAAAAAGGGGTAACAAGAATAGATATATCAGACAAAATAGACGTTAGTCAAATACTATAAAAAGAGATGAAGAAGGACCTTATAGAACAATCAAGTGATGAGTTCAACAAGAGGATGTAACTCTTGTAAACATAAATGCACCTAATCCCAGAACAGCTGATTATATAAAGCAAACATTATTAAATCTAAAGGGAGACACAGTCTCCAAGACTTAGAAATATTTTTGTCAGAGTCCTCCGTTCCGCAGATTGAGAATTTAAAGCAAATTCTGATTGGATGGCATTCTTTTAGTGAGTGTCTATGTGAACAAAAATAAACAGAAATCTTTTTTTTAAAGATTTATTTATTTATCTGAAAGTCCGACTTACACAGAAAAAGAAGTAGAGGCAAAGAGAGAGAGGTCTTCCATCTGCTGTTTCACTCCCCAAATGACTGCTACGGCCGGAGCTGCACTGATCCAAGGCCAGGAGCCAGGAGCTTCTTCTGGGTCTCCCACGTGCATACAGGGGCCCAAGGACTTGGACCATCCTCTACCGCTTTCCCAGGCCATAGCAGAGAGCTGGATCGGAAGTGGAGCATCTGGGACTTGAACTGGTACCCATATGGGATGCTGGCACTGCAGGCAGCGGCTTTACCCACTACGCCACAGCACCAGCCCCAATAAACAGAAGTCTTAACTCTCTGTTTCCAAGTTTTCCCCTGCCTCCTGGATACATAAACAATATCAAGACTAAGAAAGCATAACTTCAGTTTCCAATAAATGTGACTTTTAAGTTCTTTTCTTGTACTCCCACTTAGTAAGTGTTACAAGGACTTATCTACCTCAGGCTACAAACATTTTCCTGGCCTTGGGTATAAATCTCAGTGCAAATCCATAGTGCTGAGGAACCAGAGGCCGGGACATTCACAGGATCTTCAGTGCTTCCAGCCCGCTTCACCAACATTTGCCAAACCATTCTCAGTATCATATTGTCTTTGATCACCGATTCTGCAGGTTTTACTCACTACAACAAAGCCCCTTGCTGTCCAGAATTCTTTTAGATTCCTGCCCAGAGATCCTTCCCCAGGAACCTGAAGTCACTCCATGCTCCCGTGACCTGCTGCCGTGTGGGAATGACTCTGGTTAAAGCTCCCTAGCATCTTCACGCCACACTCAAGCACGTGGGACTCCACACACTTGCCTGCAGGCCCAAGTCTGGAATTCTGAGTTCTTTTCAGCCTTCACCGGAAAACAGCAGTATACACCCTCTCTAATTGTTAATCTCTGCAACTACGTGGGTTTTTGTGTTACCCAGTTCTCATCCTCTGACTCCAGTCCTTCTATCTATACACCAGCTGAGGGTGGGGATGGAGTGGTGGATATATAACTGAAATAGGTTTTTTTCCGTCTAAATTCTTGTGGGGTAGGAGTCCTTCTACTTTTTACTTGTTGAACTCTTTATTTAGTGGACCATTAAGCCTGTGATTACAAAGTATGTTATCACAAAAGTGAAAGAAAATAGAAGGGAAGGAAGGAGGAGAGAGGGGAGGAGGAGGAAGTATCATTATATTCTTAGAATTGCACCTATGAAATGTATGAAATCTGTTCTTTTATATTAATAAAATAAAAATGTATATCTATTATGTATACCCTTTTGCATGTCAATCATCACAATTTTTAAAGGGAAGGAGGAAGCTTTTAAAGGTGATAGATATGCTTATGGCATAGATTCTAGTGCTAGTTTCACAGGTGCATGCTTATTTTCAAACTCACCAATATAGATTTTTAAAAACAATTTATTTATTTATTTGAAAGTCGGAGTTACACAGAGAGAGAAGGAGAGAGAGAGAGAGAGAGAGAGAGAGAGAGGTCTTCCATCCACTGGTTCACTCCCCAAATGACCACAATGGCCGGAGCTGTGCGGATCCAAAGCCAGGAGCCAGGAGCTTCTTCCAGGTCTTGCCGCGCAGGTGCAGGGGTCTTGAGCCATCTTCTACTGCTTTCCCAGTCCATATCAGAGAGCTGGATCAGAAGTGGAGTAACTGGGACTTGAACTGGCACCCATATGGGATGCCGGCACTGCAGGCAGTAGCTTTACCTGCTACACCACAGCGCCGGCCCCCAAATATAAATTTAAATGTGTATTTTTTGTATGTCAGTTGTAACTCAGTTTGAAAAATTAAAAACTAGAGGAGAAAGAGAATGCTGGAAAATATTTCAACCAGACCAGCATTGTATCATTTTGTTTTGTTTTTGTTTTCTTTGTCTTGTTTGTTTAGTATTATGTCTTAATCTCTTTTCAGGATCAACTATTCTAGAAGTATGAAATATGAAAGTCTTCAAAAATGTCATGGAAAATGAATATTATGAAAAATCTATACATAGATTTCCAAGCTCTTTACATAAAAATAAACCTATCTCTAATCCTATTTTCCATGAACTTTTTGAAGTACTTCTATACTTCCTCAATTAATCAAACCCTCCATAGTATTACTCTTAATTTCCATGTATGTCACACAGAAAACCTGCACCCTGCAGCGTAAGTGCTCCACATTTCTGGGTCCCCAAGGGGTTTGGGTACAGACTGCAGGTGTCTGGGGAGTGCTGTGTGCTCAATGCACAGAGATAGGTGGCTGAGTCTCTGAGCTGGGAGTCTCTGATGAGCAGGGAGACGTACCGGCCGGCTGTACTGAGCTGTGCCGTAAACCTTCCTTCTACCTTTTCCCCACTGGCATATATGGACATCACCAGCTCAGGGCCTTTTCCAGCATACTGTCGGTACCACATGAAGTTCTGAGAAGCAGTGCTGTAAGTGCAGTTGAAAGAGGCCAAGGCTCCCTGTGCAATGCTGAGGGACTGAGGATTCTGCTCCAGCTCCTGCTGCTGGCTTCTTACCCCTGTGCAAAAAGACAAAGGTCAAAGAGATTAGTTGGGAGTGGATGCTTACTCTCCAGAATTTAAGTTATCGTCCCACAGGTCTCCCACCCTCCCTTAGTCAGAAAAATCTGCATGTTTCTCTGCCTAGGACTAGCACAGACAGCAATTCCAATATTGTGCATTATGCTCCTATAGAGATGCCAAAAACTCACAGCTTAATTGAAGCCACAGGATCACTAGTGACATGGTCAAGGATTCCATCACTCTTCTCCCCTGGCCCACTGAGGATTCAGATTTAAGCCCTAAAAAATAGTCTAGTCCAACACATTCTTAATTCTTCTGCTTTAGTTAACATTAAAAGATCTATTTCACCAATTAGAAAGAAGAGGTTCTTTTCACCACGCCTGCTACACCACTAAGTCCTCCCTCTCAATCCCCCCACCACCACCACCACACACACTCAGGAGCACCCCAGGCTTTCCTTAGGGTACCTTAGAAGACACTGCCATCTAGTGGACTCCTGATAATGATCAAAGAAATATTCAAAACCCAGGCTCTTGTTATCTGAACAAGATTTTTTGAAGACGTACTTAAAAGTAAAAATTGGACACAGTCGATAAATTAAAAATTTATGTGCGTGTGCTTTCTGCAGCAGTTAAGATGTTGCTTGGGATGTCTACACCCTACATTCGAGTACCTGGGTTCCAGTCCCTGCCCCAGTCTCGATTACAGTTTTCTTCTAACTAGCATCCTGGGAAGCATTAGGTGATGGCTCAAATACTTGAGTCTCTGCCACTCACATGGGAGACTCAAACTGAATTCTCAGTTCCTAGCTTTGGCCTGGCCCAGCCCTGGCTGTTGCAAATATTTTGGAAGTGAACTAGCAGATGGGAGCGTTCTCTCTCTCTCTCTCTCTCTCCCTCCCCCTCCCTCCCTCCCTTTCAGATAACATCAATACATCAATACATTACCAAAACTTAAGAAGCATTTGGTCCAAGTCAATATATTTGTATGTGTGTATAAAACTTGTTTGAGTAACAGCAATTGTTTCCAATGCCCACTTTCCTGCACCAAAAAGTCAGTCATCACACATTCCTCTATAGAAATCTGAGTGAGGTTCTTATGATTTAAGAAGCATTTTCTGTTGCATTGCTCTCCTCCACATCAGGCCAGATGACCTGATATCACCCCCTCCTTCCTCTCCAGTTTTTAATGAAATATCTTGCAACTCAAAAGAATCCTTTCAAAACCAAAGAGCTTAGAAGTTGGCTGAACACACAGTTCACAGCCTCAGCAACTTATTTTTTATCAAAGCTAAGGACCATGGGAGCTTAGGATTCTTCATTCCATTTTGTAATAATGAAATTTGCGTGTCACAAAACACTTAGGTTGGTGCAATAAAGATGGAACTACCATCTGCACCTGGAATCTAAATCAAACCCAATGTATCTGTTGATTCATCTACTTTCTCTTATTACTTTCTCTTAGATGAAGTTGTGGTGTAGAAGGGTTAACCTCCAAAAGATATTGATCTGAACTGTCTGCATTTTCACCTATGCAAGAAATTTAAATAAATAAATAAATAGGTCCACGGTGAAACAAACACAGGCAACTACTCTTTCTCCTCTGTCTCACAACTTGCTTTGTGTCCTTGCAGAAGTTGGTGGCTACTGGTCAGCAATGCAGCAGGCCAAGTAATCAGCATCCACCAAGGATGTCCTGATCAACCACCTCTCATGCCCACCAACAACTGCATAGGAACTAAAACAATGGGAAATGTGCAAGCATTAAAATCCTTTCCTCCAAGAGTACATTACACTTGACATAAATCCCAAACAGCAATTTCTAAGTAAAAGTAAATTTGTAAGATAAGTAACCAGTCACATAGGATGGCAGCCACTCTCACCTTGGAAATTTTATGTAAAGGAAACAAAATATAAAAACTTAAAAATAGAATGTAGTCCTGAAGCACAGTATTTTTAAGGAACATGCCTTGTGTAGAAATAGTAATAAAAATCAAATAGGTTAATAGATCTAATGCAGTGGTGGGCCCAAGAGCTATGTCAACACTGGCGAAATGACAGACTTCAAATGATCAACGTGTTGTCCTGCAGAAGCTTCCGTACCTAATGCTGTCCAGAGGGCACAGCAACTCCTTCAGGTGCCTGAGGGACAGTGCTATGGCTGTCAGTCAAAGTGGAAAACCCATTGCTTTAACCATCTTCATTTTCTTCAGCAGAGGATTGCCTAGATATATATCCTAAATATCTAAGCACTAGGCCTTGAGAAGACAGTTTATCTTGAGATAAATGCTCCTGTAAATGGTACTAATTTTGTGTCCATTCTAAATATCCAAATTGTATTAAAGCAACAACAATGAAAGATATCTTTATACATGTAGGGAAACACATACTTAGTTATCCATATAATTCCACTAATTACATCTTTAATTATTATCCATGCATTTGATATACTTCATACTGTCTCACAGGTTTCTTAGGCTATGTTCTTTTTCTTTTCTCCTCTCAAACTTTATCAATGGATCTATCTTCAGGTTTCCAGATTATTTCTCTTGCCTGTTCAAATTGGCTATTAAATCTTTCTAGTGGATATTTTTGAGAAAGCTTCCTCTGTATAGTCATTTCTCCTCCATGGAGAGTCGTGTTATGTGAAATACAGGCAAATCCCTTGCATCAGTCAGGGAGCCACCTGACAGGCCAAAGTGGTCAAGAGCTAGTTTTGATGAAGAAGTCCACTCCACTCCCACCAGCACCTGGAACCCATGCTGGGAACGTTAGGCCATTGAAAGCTTCAAGATGGGACAAAGGTGAGTTAAATCAGCACAATTTTCTCCTACAAGTTTCAGTTTACTTTTTCTTGATTAAATGCTTGCTTGGTTGCTGTAAACTTTCCTTTAGTGTTTAGTTTAAGTAGACTTGTTATTGTCTTGAAATTTTCTGTATCTAGCATGTCTTTTCTGGCTCCTTTTCCTGAGAGAACAGATATTTCTTGTGTGTTTCTTTTTTGTCTGTGCTTCTAGAATTCAGGTCATATGAAGAGAAGAAACTTCAAAAAACTCAATATTCTATCACTCCCCAGGTCCCAAGTTCCATAGCTTGTCAGAATTCTTTGCATCTTTTATGTAACATCCAAGACTTTTTGCTGTATCTAACAGGAGGAGTAGAAAAAGTATATGAAATTCATATTTCTAGAAGTGAAAGGTGTGATCTTCCTTTCTTCCAACAGCAACTTCAGACAGTTTAGTTGGTACATCCTTATGGTAGCAATCTGGTTAGAAAGACATTAAAATTGAATTCTGGCTCATCAATATGAATTCTTTTGTTGGATAAGCATGGTCCTGGATCATGAGGATAGCAGCTATTTATTGGAGTACCTTACCATATGAGCCCCTGTACAATGGCCCAGGAGGACCAGGGAGGTGAATACAGTGGGTTTCTGTAAATGCCATGGAAATATCCTTATTCCTGTTCTTTATCTCTCAAGATGAATCTTTTGAGTGTCAATAGAAATTGAGTACAAAAAAGCAAAGGGAACAAATTGATTTTGTGGTGATGGACAAAAAGTAACCATGCAAGCACCTGGCAAAGGAAAATTTTGGACTCTGAAATGTGTGGGGGCTTGTGACAGTAATGCTCTTCATGTGCTAGATTAAGCATCATAATACAGCAGAACAGCCATATGGGTCTTCTGGATACCAGCAGCAGCTTCAGTGGGCAACCTAACCTGCAGCTGGTTTGTTATCTCTGTCCACATTCCATGAAAATGGGAGAAGTCATGCAGACATGGCCTCTCCTTAACTATTCTACTGTATCAATAGCAGCTTCCCAGCATGCCTTCTCCATCCCCATACCTGCACACACTTGAATCAGCACAGTCTTTTCTCATCTGCCTCATACACATACATGGGTTTCTTCTAGAGTCTGAGTAGTCAGTTTATGCATGAGCACTACAGAGACTGCAAATATTCAGTGATGTGCCCTTATAGCATAAACAAGTTGATATCATACTATCTAAATAAAGTTTAACAGTAAACCCCAGGCTGGATTAACATCTGTCCCTTTGGATTATATATGGGAGAAAGGATCTATGTACATCTCATCTCTCTATTGGGAATGGTGGTTGCTTTTTTTTTTTTTTTTGCAATTAAATCAAAGACATTTATCCTTACTATGGGTAAAAATGGATAATTCTCTACATCCTATCTGTCTATACTCGGAAGCCTCTTCACATCTGGGTGAAACTGGGATCCTACGTGGCATGATTAAGGTTAATGCTACAGTTTGGTCACAGCTGGCTTATGACAATTTTATTACTAGTAGTTTTAATTAAATGCTATTTCAGATAAATTGAATGGATTTAGTGTCCACCTCTGTAATATTCATCAGAATGTCAGATGAAGTGGCATACTTATGAGAAAAATTTCTGGAAACTAAAACAAGGACTTTGGAGTGTGTATTTTTAGAAGACAGTCCAATGTGAGTCCCTCATACTGCCAATGTGTCTGGCTGCAAGTGTCAATAACAGAAGGTTGTGGCCACTCTACTCGGAGAAGTAGACTCACATCGAGCAATCTTGAAGGGCGAGGCATTGCCTGCCTCTGAAACAAAATCAGGCTTTCTCATTACTTGCTTTAAAAGCAGCAGATTCACCAGGCTCAGAGTTTCTCAGCTATGACACAGCAGCAGCACTGCCTACCGTTCTATCACCTCTTTAGGATGTAAGAAAAGGGCAACTGGAGCAATAAGCCAATGTGTACACAGTTTGCTGTGCCATAATTCACAGTATCATTTCTCCCTGACCAGGAGTCTGGGGTCTCTACTGATAGTATCAATGAAACAACAAAGCTTACTAGCTTGTAAGAAGGATAAAGTCCAAGACCTGAACAATCTCATCTATAGTATAATAAAGACTTACTTTGCAGAAAGTTAAGTTTCACCAAACTAGCCTGAAATAGACCTTTTTTGGAGGACGTAATGTATACCCATATGGGAATTAACCATCAGTTCTGATAAAATGCTTGAGCAATTTTCTGGTGTACTTTAACGAAATAAAAATTCCTTTTTGGAAATTAGTGTAATGCACTCAGATGACTATTAATCGTGTGAGAAGCTTAATAGCTACTACACAATGAAAAGTGGAATAATTATAAGCCAGTCCATTAACCATAATAATAATTTTTAATCAGAGCTTTTAAAATCTATACTCCTATAAAATGTCTACCAAGGCTAATTTGATTTGTTTCCTGAGGAACTTTTTTCACTTCCATTAATTTGAACTAGGACTTGGACATTTCTCAAAATTATTTGACTTAAGAAGTTATGTTCATACTTTTCAATGTCTTTTAGGTATTCTTAAATATATTTCACTAGGGGGGTCCTAGATTTAGAGTTTACCCAGTTCATTCATATCATACCTGATAGAGTGAGGTCAGTGAGTGAGGAAATGACCCAGTTCATTCATATCACACCTCACAGAGTGAGGTCAGGTGAGTGAGGAAATGACCCAGTTCATTCATATCACACCTCATGGAGGGAGGTCAGGTGAGTGAGGAAAGGCTGTGACCCTTGGTGGATCTAATTACATGAGAGAGTCCACCAAGCACTAAGGGGAAAGAGAAAGAAAACTGAGCAGCATCACAACACAGCAGAGGGAACACACACATGGTTCAGAGTTGTTAGATCAGGAATAGAAGGAAGGGGAAAGAGAGAGAACATCCATTCATCCATTTGGTAAGTATTTCTTGATTGACTACTATGGGCCAGTCACTATCCTATGAAAATTTTCACCTAAAAATGGAAAATACTTTCAAACAATAATGCCAGTAATTGGTAAAGTGTTGTAAAATCAGTATCATTATGCGCTACTATTGAAATTTCAATAAAAATATCTTCATGAAAATTGGGCATGTTTTTCTTTATTCAAGCAATTCAATTTTCAGTTAAACTATATTTTTAATGATGTTCATAAAATCATTGTCTATAATACTGGATAATTGGGAAAAAGATTCAAAGTGATTAATTTCTAAAAGATTTTTATTAATTATTTATTGGAAAGTTAGAGTTACAGAGAGAGAGGGGTAGAGAAAGAGAGAGAATCTTCCATCTGCTGGTTCAGGGCTGCCAATGGTCAGGGCTGGGCTAAGTCAAAGCCAGGAGCTGGGAGCTTTATCAGGGTCTCCCACATGGCTGGCAGGGGCCCAAGCACTTGGGTCATTTTCTGCTGCTTTCCTAGACACATTATCAGAGAATTGGATTGGAAGTGGAGCATCAATGTTCTGAGTGTTTATATCTTCTAATTTATCTAAATCAATATACATAATTAAATAATAAAACTTAATCTAGTTCAAATTGAGAGCACACAAATCCTTCCTTCAAATTGCGGGTCCTGTTTCACATCTTAAGGCAATTGATGAGCGGTCAGAATGCCTGGGTTCTATCACTAACTTCCATTTGGTTGTAAATTATGCTGAGTCATGCCATTCCAGTAGACTCCAATTCTTTTATCTTAGTGAGGGGCACTCTCCCACCAACGCACTACATCTTTGCTGGAATCAGTGTTTCCTAAAATGTGATTAATGCAAAAGTTCATGTGAAGCGTTCAAAGAGGTGAAATTTTTAATTGTTACATATTTAATGTTATTTTAATTTATATCAGAAAAAAATATAACCAGTACATCAATACATGAGTGTGGCTTCACTGATGGTATCAGTTAAAACCAAGGATTAGTTTATGTCATTATTTTAAAGCATATTTACCATACAAACCAGTTTAACATCAAATTAACTAAATAATGCTGTGACTGGTACACAGACAGTGAAAATGATTTTGAGCAAGTGGGTAAAATGCTGTTGTTGAGGCTATAGCTTAGTGAAAGCTCGCCCCATAAACTTGAACCCTGAGCCACCAAGAGGCCCACCTTCTCGGTATTCAGAGCAGACCTGTGGAAGTGATCTGTGGGGAAACTGGCCCAGGATCAATACAATCTGCACTGATGAATACAATAATAAGAAATGGAAATTTAGTTCATTATAAATTGGATCCATCACGGAGAGGAGTACATTGGAAAAGGCTGTTATAGAGAAAGCAGTATTCTCCCTGTGAGACAGAGATGATGAAGAAGATTCCCTCTGTAAGGAAAGACAGCACCTTCACGCCTGACCGGAAGGCTATGCCTGTCTCAAGGGGCCCAGCGGCAAGACTGCGGTCCCGGCTGCAGGTGCTGGGGGAGCACCACACTGTGGTGCTGAATCTCCACAGGAGAGGCTGGAATGCTCAGAGCACTAGATACCTCCATTTTCCCAAGAGGTTCTTTAAGATTGGTGTCTGCCTGTGCTTTCTGGCTTGAGTGAGTCGGTGTCAGAGGTGCGGTCTTTTCCCAGGACCCGCCACATCCAGCGGAAGCTGAAGGACATTCTTTCTTGAAATGTACAATTATTATTGTTCATAGTGGTTAGCTTTATTCTCAATAAACCAACATCTGTTTGCTTTTTACTTGTTAAACTTCTTATTTGGCGAAGTATTAAGTCTTTCTCCTGTAATATAATTTTAAAATATGCTATCTCAAAAACTAAAAAAAGTGAGAAAGGAAGAAGGAAAAAGGGTGGGAATGAGGGGGAGGAAGGGAGGGAGGAAGGGACTATCATTATGTTCTTAGAATTGTGTTTGCAAATCATATTGAATCTGTTAAAAAAGAATTAAAATTGAAATTTAAATCTTTTTAAGTAAAGAAAAATAGGCAAAAAAATAAAGCTGCGCATTCCTTCCCAGATACTCAAGAATGAAGGGTGCTGCTCCAGGGTGTGTAGGCTGCTCACTCCTGTTTAAAGAGAACTGCAGACAGAAAATGCACTAAGTGGTGATCACTTTTTGAACATGCTCTTTTCACAGATACAATCCAGATTCCTGCTGATAAGCACCCTGGGTGGCAGCAGGTGATGGCTCAAATAATTGGACTGCTGTCTGTCACGTGTGAAACTTGGGTTTAGTTCCCTAGGCTTTAGGGCTGACAGTTGGGCTCCAGACCAACCTGGTCTCTCCTTTCCAACCAAAACTATTTCAGTAGTGGTTGTGCCACGTGACACGCTTACCCTTGGGAACAGTTACATGTAGCAGTCAACTTGTATGTGTTGAATAAGGATGTCTTTATTCTTTTTAAAAAAGATTTATTTATTTATTTATTTGAAAGTTAGAGAGAGAAGGAGAGGTGAGAGAAAGAGAGAGAGAAGGAGAGGTGAGAGAGAGAGAGAGCGGTCTTCCATCTGCTGGCTCACTCCCCAGTCGGCTGCAAAAGCCAGAGCTGTGCTGATTGGAAGGCAGAAGCCAGGAGCTTCTTCCTGGTCTCCACTTGGGCCATCTTCTACTGCTTTCCCAGCCCATAGCAGACAGCTGGATCAGAAGTAGAGCAGCTGGGACTCAAACTGTAGCTTCACCCACTATGCCACAGCGCCGGGCCCAGAATGTCTTTATTCTGTGCAGACATCTAGACTGAACCCTAAACTAAATTGTGGCTGAAAGAGAAATATTAACTCACTTAATGAAATTATACATACCATTAAAAAAAAACCACCGTCATGCTCTGCCTACCAAGCTCCTTAATAACCTCCAGGTGCAGGTTTGGGTACTGGCAGCAAGTGCCCAGGGAGCACAGTGCGACCACCACACAGATGTAGGAGGCTGAATCGCTGAGCTGGGAGGCTCTGATGTGCAGGGAGTTGTGCCCGGCGGTTGATTCCAGAGTTGCTGTGTACCTTCCATTTGACTTTTTGCTCTCAAAAGAAGTCATGACTATCAGGAGAACTGGACCTCTCCCTACATCCTGTCTGTACCACCTTACGTTGTTTACGGGGGTCACAGTATATCTGCATTGCAGAGTGCAGTTACCTCCCTCTAGGATGATCAGGGATTGAGGATCCTGCTCCACTTGATTTTTGCCACTCACCCCTATTCAGAAAGCAGAGAAAGAGATTAATCTTCCAGACTGAATACATTCTTACTTTTTAAATCCCTGCCTCATTCCCCTCAATGAATCCCAGGTGAACTAGAACGTGGTCCTGTTTCTCCCCTTACTCCCACACCAAAGTACTACATCTTTGCCCCAGAGCCTAAGAAATTGTCTCTTGGACTGCCTTTGGTCAACCTGACTAAAACTGTCCACTAACTTACAATAATAGTAGAGCCACAAAACCACCAAGGACGTCCTCAGATGCTTCTCCATCCGTATGTATTATGCCGAGGGCTGCCTCCAAAAGCTGACTTGTATGCAATTTATAGGTTCAGCTTCAACCTCTTCCTCTGCAACTGCTGCTGCTGCTGCTCTTCCTTCTCCTCCGCCTCCTCCTCTAACGCTGATTCTCAGGGAGTATGCCAGCCAATCAGAGATCAAGTCTGTGTGATGCACAATCACACCTACAGGCAGGGACTGTGCGAACACTGCCATCTTGAGGTCAGAGCTACAGTTGCTCAACAAGTCTGAGATGCTTTCTGCTAGGTTTCTTTCTTTCTTTTTTTTTTTTTTTTTTTTTTGACAGGCAGAGTGGACAGTGAGAGAGAGAGACAGAGAGAAAGGTCTTCCTTTGCCGTTGGTTCACCCTCCAATGGCCGCTGCGGCCAGCGCACTGCACTGATCCAAAGCCAGGAGCCAGGTGCTTCTCCTGGTCTCACATGCGGGTGTAGGGCCCAAGCACCTGGGCCATCCTCCACTGCACTCCGGGCCACAGCAGAGAACTGGACTGGAAGAGGAGCAACCGGGACAAGAACCCGGAGTGCTGGCGTCACAGGTGGAGGATTAGCCTAGTGAGCCGCAGCGCCGGTCTGCTAGGTTTCCTTCTCACCACTTGCAATGTGGTAGCAAATAAAAGCTCCTACACCTCTGCATAAATACAGATCAGTCATCAAGACATATGCCCATAGGCCTCAGTCTGAACTGTGACTCTACATTATCTTGCATAAGAGAGGTATAGTCTCCACTTTCTCAACTGAAAAGAAGTACAGCAGCATTTACTTAGCCATTTTTGAAAGATTTAAAAGATATGATTCAAGTTAAGAGTTGCGTGTAAGAGACTAGCAGGCACTCATCTCCCAGATAAACTATGAGCTCCCTCAGGATACAGATCTTTGATCTGGTCTATTTCCTATTCCATCCTCAGTATCTAGAATAAGAGTCCATACTAAATTTTTTATTGAATGATAAATGATGGCTTTTGTTCCGGTAGTGATAGTATTTTTATCATTCATTTTAAATTCAACAATGATTTTTAAAGGCCAACTGCTTATCAGGTGTAACTACAGGTGCTGACGATAAGCGAAATCCCAGCTCTCCCAGGGGAGAAGACAGAGTGCTTCAGCCCAGAGGTGGGGACGGGGCAAGTGTTGAAACTGTGGGGATTCTTTTTCTCTTCAGATGTGAGTCATTTCTTCAATCATGCCTTTGCTCTACCCCTTTCCTTTTTGCACATAGCCTTGTGTCCACCATCTGATTTATCAAAAAAGGAACTTCTCCTCTCTTTTCATTGCTTCATTAATACGTGCGTTTCTGCTCTTCCTCTTTTCCTCTATTCCCTTCTTTGTTAAAAGTCCTGGCTTGGGGACCTGTAGCTCTCTCAGCACCTCTGTTGCTCTACTCTGACAAGCAGACAAGGGGCAGATGATACCTTCTCTGGCACATAACTGCTGAGTCACTGAACAAGACTGGGGGCTGGGCTTAGTCTCCAAGAATGAGCTCAGAGGTCAAGAAATTGAGTGGTTTTACCTTCAGATTACTTTGACCATGGAGGAAGAACTATTGATGTTAGACTCCGTTTTCAATTTCACTAATAAAGGTTTAGGTATGCAGGATACTAACATCTTCTTGCTTGCGTCATTTGTATGATTTTTGCATCAATCACAAAAACTGTGGACACACAAGCACAGATTATGCAGAAACCACAGTGAGCCGCAGAGGCAGGCACTCAGCACCACGCCCCTTGCTGAAGCTTCAGTTTGTGCTCAGCTCCCCCTGCAGTCCCTGTCACTGTGTCACTCAGAGCACAGTAGTACATGGCTGAGTCGGACTCTTGCACTGAGGATTTCTCCAAGTGGAAGGAGCTGCTGTCTTTGTTGTACAAGGCTTCAAAACCTCTGCCGCTTCCCTTCTCATTGGCAGTCATGGCTTTCAGGAGGAGCTGCGGACCCTCACCAGGATACTGGACATACCAGAAAAGGTTGGGGTATCCTGTGGTTGAGTAAGTGCAGTTTATGGTGAGGTTAGCCCCTTCTGGGAGGGTCACTTGGCCTTCCTTCTGCGTCACCGAGTCTCCACGGGTGCTTCCTGGATAGAAAAGGAGATAACTGTATCATCTTGAATATAAAACACTCGGGAACACTCAAAGATTTTGCTAACGTTAACATTAGAGTTCGAATTTTAAAAGTCATTTTACTTACCAAGTATTAAGAGCATCACAGTCACTAAGCCTAGAGAAGAGTTCATGTCTAGAATGTCGCCTAAACACCGTTCTTGATTATTACATGAAGAAATGTAGAAGACACAGTCAAAAGAGAAATCTAAACCTTAACGCACACAGGAAATGTGCTTGTGTTGGGAAGCTACGCCCCCTGGTGGACGAAGACTGAACTGAGAGGAGATATTTTCCTGGATTTCTTCCAAAAGTAAGATTTACGTCCTCATCCCTAACCTATTTTATAAGGTCCGCTCAGTCTTCAGGAAGCCTCGGTAAATCTAATGACAACTGTCAAGGCCTCTAAGGTATTATTTTTAAGCCATGACTAAGAAGTTCCTTAGCAGAGCAGTCCAGGATATATCTGCAGCTGAGACGATAACGATCGTCTTGAACATTTAATACAAGCCTTTATAAGCCAGCCTACAACTCACTGAAATGTCATAAAAGTGTTTTGAACTGAAAGCAAATTAACATAAGAAGTCAAGTCATTATTATGAGATTCTATGTTTTTCAGCACTATACCTCAATTTGTAGAGCAGTGACTGTTCAACAAATATTTGTTAAATTTAGCAAAAGTAATAGGTGGCCATTGATTGAGGAATCACTATTACTTCAAAGGCACTATATCTTTCATCCCAAAATAATATCATTATACATCTGACAAGGGGTTAATAATCATCATATATATAAGGAACATAAATGACTCAATAGCAAAAATCCAAATAATCTCATTTTAAGATGGGATGTAGAGAGGTGGATGTTGTGGCACAGTGAGTTAGCCACTGCTTTGGATGCCCACATCCCATATCAGAGCACATGCAATTAAATTTAGCCTCTGCTTCTACCCAACTTCCTGCCAATGCATGCAGGAGGCAGCAGATGAGTCAAGTACCTGGGTTCCTTCCACCCATGTAGGAGATCCAGATGGAATTCTTGTCTCCTGGCTTTGACCTGGTCCAGGGCTCTGGCTGTTGTGAGCATTGAGAGTGTCCACTAGCCTATAGGAAATAAGTATCTATCTATTTACCTACTACCTACCTACCTACCTATCATCTCTATCTCTAGCGCTCTGCCTTTTGCTTAAAAATAAATAAATAAATAAATAAATAAACTTTGAAAAATGGGCAGTATATCTAAACAGACTTTCTTCAAATGATGGCAAACAAATGGCATACAGTTACATGAAGAAAATGCTTAGCATTGTTAATCATCAAGGGAATTCAAATCAAAACCACAAGAGGACATAGCTTACTCCAGCTAGAATGGCTATTATCATAAAGATAAAGGATAACAAGTGCTAGTGAAGATGTGGAGAAAACAAAACCCTTGACAATGTTGCCGAGAATGTAAATTAGGACAACTTTTTTGGAAAACAATGGGTAGGCTCTCAAAATAAGAATTGAGTTATCCCATAATCTAGCAATCCCAGGGCTGGGTATATATTCAAGACAAATTAAATCACTCTGTCAAAGAGATATCTGCATTCCATGTTTATTGTAGCACTATTGACAATCACCAAGAAAACAACCTAAGCTTCCATCCACTAATGAATGGATGAAAACAGCCCCACATGAACACAATGAGATATCACTCTTTAAAAACAGTGAAATCTTGTCACTTGGTCACTTGCAATAACATGGGTGAAACTGGAGGTTGTTCTGTTAATCCAAGTGCAGAAAAACAAGTACCACATGATTTCACTCATATGTGGAATATAAAGAAGTCGAACTCAAAGAACTTAGGAGTACAATGGTACTTGGTACTTGCTAAAAGTAGGGAGAGTAAGATGGAGGGAGAGAGATGGGAAAAGGTTGTTGTTCATGGCTATTGAGCTATACTTGGATACAGTAAGCTCTGGCATTCTATTGTGCAGTAGGTGACTATAGACATTGATAATATACTGTATATTTCTCTAAAAGAAAAAAAAACAAGAAATGATTTTTGAATGCTTTCATAAAAGGTAATGTTAAATGTTTGAGAAGATTGGACACTATACTATGTATACAGGTATCAAAACATTATGGTACTCCATAAATATGTACAATTTTTAGATATCAGCTAAAAATTTGAGTTAAGATTTTAATTTTAAAAGACTGCTATCTTGTTAATAAGAACTTTCAGGGGGAAAGCAGCACTAATGAAGTCTAGTATTTCTGAATTGCAGGATCACTGAAAGGTGGAAACTGTGAGCCCCCGGCAGAACAAGCACCACTGAAGTTATTGAATCCCTGGCCAGCTCTCTGCTGTGGCCAGGGAGTGCAGTGGAGGATGGCCCAAGTGCTTGGGCCCTGCACCCCATGGGAGACCAGGAAAAGCACCTGGCTCCTGGTTCCTGCCATCGGATCAGCGCGGTGCGCCGGCCGCAGCGCGCCGGCCGCAGCGGCCATTGGAGGGTGAACCAACGGCAAAAGGAAGACCTTTCTCTCTGTCTCTCTCTCTCACTGTCCACTCTGCCTGTCAAAAAAAAAAAAAAAAAAAAAAAAATAATCCCTGTGGGATGACCTGGGTTATTCCCTCACTATTTCAATGACTCTGAGCTAAGGTTTAAGCTAGCAAATCCGACAGGTGCTATTTCCACACCCTAAGGAGACCTGCTCCCAAGGAAACTTTTCACATAGATGCAAACTTAGCTCGATCTGTTTCCGGGAGACCACTCTCCGGAGATTCAGATGAAAGACCTCCATGAGTCCAGTGTCAGAATGTGAATAGCTTATTAGAGACACAATAAGCAAGAAACTGAGGCCCAGATACTGTTTAGATTCATATAATTCTTCTCTATCTCCCCCACCTTCAAAATCCCATTTGTCAGAACCTGGTGAAAATTTATCCTGGAAAGGAATTCCGGAAAATCCACTACAAACTTCCGTTCTCATATATGGAGAGAGAGCAAAGTAAGCTGGAATGACAGCAGTTGTAAGTAAAGTTTAGTGCAGAGTTCCAGTTCTACCAGTGAAAAGTATTCTGGAAGCGAATAGCAGTGATGGCTGCACAACAGTGCAAATGGACTCAAAGTCGTGGAACAGTATGTGGTTAAGTTAGTATTTATGTGCATATTACCACAATTAAAATTAATTTACACAAACTTTAAAAGATGTTCACCTGGGAGCCGTCGCCGTGGCTCACTTGGCTAGTCCTCTGCCTGCGGTGCCAGCATCCCATATGGACGCCGGTTCTAGTCCCGATTGCTCCTCTTCCAGTCCAGCTCTCTACTGTGGCCCAGGAGGGGAGTGGAGGATGGCCCAAGTGCTTGGGCTCCTGCACCCACATGGGAGACCAGGAAGAGGCACCTGGTTCCTGGCTTCAGATCGGCACAGCTCCGGCCGTGGTGGCCATTTTGGGGGTGAACCAACAGAAGGAAGACCTTTCTCTCTGTCTCTCTCTCTCACTATCTATAACTCTACCTGTCAAATAAATTAAAAAAAAAATAGATGCTCACCCTTAAGATTCTATTCTACACATCTGTTTCCCAGATGCCAATGTAAAAGGAATTTATAAACTAAGGTCACTTATGAACTAATCATTACTCTCCTGGTTTTAGGGCATGAGAAAATGGAGCTGGCTAGAGATGGAAGGGGGAAATGGGGGAGAATAAAAATTTTGGATCACAGACTGTTGACTGAGCACGGCAGGCATGAGTCTGTCCACATGAAGAACATAAAAGTCCCCTAATGAATTCATAAAAATGGCTATTGATATTGACATTTTGTATAGTATATTTATTAAAAGGAACTCTAATTTTCTTATTTTCAATTTTTATTTGTTTTAATAGGGAGCTATTTACCATGATGAAACTGGACAGAATTTTTAGCATCTATATTGAAAAAATAAGTATCCAAGAATTATCAGAAAAAAATCTTGAAAAACTATTTGTGAGGAGTGAGTTACCTTAACAGTAACATGAAGCTACTATTGGAATGGAATTTAACAAACATATCAATAGAATTTAATTTAAAAAGTGGAAACATACAGTGAAAGTGAGAATTTAGTATATTAAAAATCATGATTTGTTTTTGGAGAAAGTATGGCTTAAATAAATACAAATTAAAAAGTTTATATCTTTAGGTAGGAGATGTGTTACTTACTCTTCTAAGGGTCGCTAATTATCATTTACTTTATGGATACAACTGGAGAGGGGGAAGTAAGCCAACAGTATGGAAACTGAGCTTTTCCATGCTAGCCGTGTTGAAAATATGTAATTTTTTTTAAAGATTTTTTTTTTATTTGACAGGTAGAGTTACAGACAGTGAGAGAGAGATAGAGACAGAGAGAAAAGTTTTCCTTCTGTTGGTTCACTCCCCAAATGGCCGCTACAGCCGGCACTGCGCTGATCCAAAGCCAGGAGCCAGGAGCCTCCTCCTGGCCTCCCATGTGGGTGCAGGGGCCCAAGTAAGATTCATTCATTTTATTCTGAAGGTAGAGTTACAGAGAGAAGGAAAGACAGAGAACAAGAGATCTTCCATCTGCTGGTTCACTTCCCAGATGGCTGCAATGGCTGGAGCTAGGCCAATCTGGAGCCAGGAACCAGGAGCTTCTTCATTCTGCTACATGGGTGCAGGAAACCAAGCACTTGGGCCATCTTCCGCTGCTTTCCCAGGCCATAGCAGTGAGCTGGATTGGAAGAGGAGCAGCCAGGACTCAAACCAGCACCCACAGGGGATGCTGGTGCTGCAAGCAGAGGCTTAGTCTACTACACCACACTGCCAGCCCAGGAAAAATTTCTTACTATGAATGCTGTCATATACTAGGCACCTTTAGAACATAAATGTAAATATCTTTTATGCACTGAAAACACGCCTAAATCAAATTAATTCAAAGCAATGTAATGTTTTTAATTTGAAAACAGGAAGCAAAGAGAGCTTCCAAGACCTTTCTTATTTAAAACAATGCCCGTGGTAGAATATATATTCACTAAATATATGCTGAACAAATTGATCTGATAATCCAAGAATTCACAAAATTTTTACTGATTTTTCTCTCAGATATTTCTGAACTTTCTTAACCAATTCTTCTATGACAATCTAACGGTCACATGAAAAACTATTTATTGTGTGTTTACATTTCCTTCAATCATTTCTCACAAATTCTGGATGCTTCATTTCAGGCCAAAGACTCAGGGATAGGAATATTTAGGACACATGAGAATGCTGGCTGTGATCTATGAATCTAAAGAGCTGTTCTCTTGGAGTGATTTCTCTACCACCAGACATCTGTGCTGCCACAGCCCTGGCCACATCCTGTCTGGGAAGATGATTCCCTCCCTGCCTTGGTCCCGGAGGCAGGCAAAGATCTCAAACAGACTCGTGAGGTTTTTGTACGCCTCCCTACGCGAGTCCTCTCACAGTGTCCTCTGTCAGTGTGCAGAAGTACACTGCTGAGTCTTCCAATTGTAAAACGGAGATGACAAGGTTGATGGATTTCCTTGCCTTCTGGAAATTCAATGAGTAGCGACCTTGAGTTGCATTTTGCTGGCCGTAAGAGTCCTGACGAATAAGGAAGATCATCTCCCCTGTGTTGAGCTGCTTGTACCACAGGAGACCGTAACTTGAAACACTGGTGTCATACGTGCAGTCCAGGGTCACTGCTTCCTTCTCCTGTGCCAATATTGCTGGCTGGGCTTGAGTTACCTTCTGGGCAATAGCAGATCCTGAAGGTAAAAAGAATCAGAAAAGTTAGAATAGGTGTCTTGAGATGATGAAATATTTTTAATGCCTTGTTACCCTTCTCTCCCGAAGTCCCCATAAGATGCTTCCTGCACCTCCAGACCTGAGGTCTTATAGGGGACCCATTCCCACTGGGGTCATCCCTACCCAGCCACAGTGAAGCCAGGATCACCCCTGGAAGGCTGGAGAGCAACATGCTTTGGTTCCTCTTCAGAATGAAAAATATTTTGTTCTTCAGTTCCAGAGCTGTGCACTGTGGGTCAGCCTGACAGGGAGAAGGAAGAATTAATGGGTTATGTGTTGCTGCTGCGGCTGCTGTGACAGAACAGGAAGTGGAGGTTTCCTGGAGTAGTAAGTGGGTGTGTGTCATGTGAAGCTTCTCTGTGCACTGGCCAAGAGTCCTGCCCACCCCAAAATTCCTTTTGAATTAACCAACTCTTCATTTAATTACAATTAAGTCTGAAAATTAACATGGGTATATTGAAATGAAAGCTGATGAACTGACCAATCTCTATTTTCAACTGCTGCGTCTATGGTGGGATTGGAAGTTTGTCATCTATTTTAAAATTCTGTATATAACGGGTGCTAGAGACAACTCAAAGTGTAATAATGGTGCATATTCACATCCATGTGTGTTGCTGTTTCTCCTAAAATAATGATTAATCATTTTGTAGAAAGTCAAAGCCTTGAATTAATCACTATAGAACTGCAGACCTGCCTACTTATATAACAATATTCCTCCTCACTTCCAGTGTCTGTCCAGAGGCCGATCTCAGGAACAAACAGCTGGAAAAAAGAGGAAACTAATGTCTCTTTGCTAAAATAAATGAAGGTTTCCATCATTGAGGCCTGTCATAAGTCTTTTCTTCTCTGTTTGGTTTGAACCGCCAAGTCTGTTCATAAAGGCCATGGGAGATACTAGAGTTGGTCATTTGGTTTTCAGCCTTTAAATTTACATTTTTCCCACTACTTCAGTTGGAACCCAAAATGAGCCACAGAAAGCTGCTATATTCTGTTGGTCAACTCTGAAGGGAAACTGTCTTACATGATTCAGTATGTCTCCTTAGGACAGTCGATCACAGAATCAGTAATTATGGTCAACCATTCTTTGAGTGTGGATGTAAAAATAAGGCACTACACTCATGATGTCACTGAACAACATGACAGACAACAAAGACTCACCACTTATCATAACCTATTTCTTAGGGCCAGATGTTTGAGATGTGGCAGGTTAAGCTGCTGCTTGGGACACCACATCCTACAAAGGGTTCCTAGTTTGAATCCCGTATACTCTGCTTCTGATTCAGCTTCCTTCTATTGCATCTTTGGAAGCAGTGGGTGTTGACTCAAGTTCCTGGGCCCTGGCACCCACCTTGGAGGCTTAGATAAAGTTCTGGGGCTCCTGACTTTGGCCTGGCTCAGCCCTTATGTTGACATTACACGTATCTGGGGAGTGAACCAGAAGGATCTCTCTCTCTCTCTCTATGTGTGTGTGTACATATGTGTGTGGTTCTGCCTTTCAAATGGATGAAATATAAAAGATAAATCAACATGATGTATTTATTAATACAGTACCAAAGTTTATCCTCCTTACCTCAAAATAATTTTGGCTTTGCATAGATTTCTTGAGGCATCTTCAGATCTTGCACTGGAATCACCATTACATCTGATGACTTCAAATACAGAATAATTGTCCTTGTCCCTAAAAACACCCAATATTTTTCTATTATGTGGGTGACTAATTATAAGATTTTTTAAAAGATTTATTTTATTTATTTGAAAGACAGAGCTAAAGAGAGAGGTAGAGACAGAGAGAGAGGTCTTCCATCCGCTGGTTGACTCCCCAGATGGCTGCAATGGCCAGAGCTGCGCCGATCCGAAGCCAGGATTCAGGAGCTTCTTCCAGGTCTCCCGAGTCAGTGCAGGGGCCCAAGGACTTGGGCCATCTTCTACTGCTTTCCCAGGCATAACAGAGAGCTGGATCAGAAGAGGAGCAGGCGGGGCTAGAACTGGGGCCCATATGGGATGCCAGCGCTTCAGGCCAAGGCTTTAACCTGCTGCACCACAGCACCAGCCCCTATATTATTAATTCTTGTCAGACAATTTGATTCTGATATGTCTGAATGTATGCTATGTCTATATGTTAGTTTCCATTTGCAATATGTATCATATATAATACACAATATAAACAGTATATGTTAATGTTTATACATTAGTTTCCATTTGCAGGCAAGCAATGTGGAAAATTCTATACTAAAATGTCAGGGTGCAAGGAAAGAAGGTGAGGCTTCAGCTCCAGCCACAGGTTTGGGTACAGCATGCAGGTGCCTGGGGAGCAATGTGTACTCGCCGCACAGAAGTAGACAGCAGAGTCTCCAGGCTGGGTGGTTGCAATGTGCAAGGAGACATGTTTGGCCGCCTTATTCAGTAAAACAGTGAGCCTTTGGTCTTGCTTGTTCTCCATATTTGAGCGAATGTCTATGATGAGCTGGAGATCCTGTCCAGGTTCTTGTTTATACCATGGGAAATAGCTAAAAGCACTGTTGGAATAAGTACAGTTGATAGCAGAGCTGTCTCCTTCCTGGACACTCAGAGTAGAAGGAAGCTGCTCCACATTCTCTGCTTGGCTCATCCCTGTGCAGAAGTAGAAAGGCAATCATTACTGTCCAGAATTTTCTCTCCCAACAATAAATAGAGGAAACCTGAATAAAACCAGACTTCTCCCTGGACTTACAAAGAACATCCACAAACACGCTTCATTCAAAAAAAAAAAAAAAAAAAACCTCAACTCACAGTTCAGCTGCAGCAACAAAAGTATGAATGAAGCTCCAATGGATGTGTTCATTGTTCTCCCCAGATGAGATCAATTAGACCTGCAATCTCCAGCCAGGAGAGCTACTTCTAGTCTCAGGTTGACCCTTCTTTTCTCTAGCAAGCATTTTGGTATCTCATATTGTTTACCCAGCCAATTAGAAAATGGTTTTGCCTGTGCTGTAAGCCTTTCATTCAAAATCCACTCAAATGAACGTCCCCATACTCTGCATCACCAAAGGTACACTACCATCTAGTGGTCACAGCTCTAACTACTGAACTTTCTGGGTAAGTGTTCTCTTAACCAAGGAGGAACTCGGATGTGTGAAAGCAGCAGTAGATCAAATAAATTAGGTCTTTGATCAGAGATTAAATACACAGTAAATATGTAAAGACAAAAGTTGATATTTATGCACCCTTCTGAGTCATTAGTGGAAATAAGTAGATGCTATTGATGTTTATTCCATGATGGACTGAGTTTACATGTTTGAAATGAAGAAAATACCATGGTTCACCCTCATAGAAAAAGAACATACCTTCCTTCTCAGCCAAGTCAATTATCAGGATTTGTCAGCCACAGAGCATGCAAGGGCTGGCACCATGGCTCACTTGGTTAATCCTCCACCTGTGGTGCTGGCATTCCATATGGGCACCAGGTTCTAGTCCTGGCTGCTCCTCTTCCAGTCCAGCTCTCTGTTATGGCCCAGGAGGGCAGTGGAGGATAGCCCATGTGCTTCGGCCCCTGCGACTGCATGGGAGACCAGGAGGAAGCACCTGGCTCCTGGCTTCAGATCGGCACAGTGCCAGCCATAGCAGCCATTTAGGGGGTGAACCAACAGAAGGAAGACCTTTCTCTCTGTCTCTCTCTATATATAACTCTACCTGTCAAAAAATAAAATAAAATCTCAGTGACAAAGGAGCATGGAATAAGTTCCAGGAGATATTAGTATTACAAACTTAAAAAACCATTTGGCCTATAGATTGGGTTGCTATGCAATGAGAAATCTAACATCTTCTTAAGAAATCCTTTTCTGCTGCTATGTAGCTTGTATTCTGCTAAGTAATGAAAGAAAGAATAGAAATTCTCAGAAAAGAAATCATGAGGCTGGAAATTCAAAAAATGTAACTCCATGTATGTTTATTTGGGGGTATATTTTTATTTTCTGATATAAAAATGGATGATATTAAAAGAGTGTGTCCTTAATGGCAGTGGTTGGCTTAAAGCCTTGGTGGAAATTCCTTTAGAATGCAAGCAACCCTCCTGCAATGAATTTCTACTGCCTTGGATGTTGATGGCTCAGATTTCATACTCTATCACTTTTTCTCAAAAACTCCACTACAATATCCTTTCTCCCAAGATATTAGTAAATCCTGTATATTCTGAAAATTCCCAGGGTCATCTCCCTCTGCCAACTGCCCCTTCTCATCTCCTTTAATTTCTTGATACTTTCTGATACCTCTCCAAAAATAAATCTGTGAAAGCCTAAAAGTTGCAGATGTGTGGTGTGAGGTTAATACAAATAGGAAAATGGGCCTAAAGAACTTGGAGACATTATTCCTGGGAAGCATGGACTCCCTCGCTTCCAGAAGTGGAAGCCCTGTTCCCGTGACTTGAATTCATTTCTCTCACTGAGTGATAGAGAATATATCTAACCCCTCACTCACATTTCACAACATTAAGGATGTAAAGAAAGTTATGAGAAACAATCTCATTTCATTATATAAATGCACATAAATTCTCATATATGTAAAATGCATGCTTGTACAAATATAAAAATTCCTGGGCCAGCACTGTGGTGTAGCAGGTTAACGCCCTGGCCTGAACTTCTGGCATCCCAAATGGACACCGGTTCGAGACCTGGCTGCTCCACTTCCTGTCCAGCTCTCTGCTGTGGCCTGGGAGAACAGCAGAAGATGGCTCAAGTGTTTGGGCCCCTGCACCCAAATGGAAGACCTGGAAGAAGCTCCTGGCTCTTGGCTTCGGATTGGCACAGCTCTGGCCATTGTGGCTAATTGGGGAGTGAAGCACCGGATGGAAGACCTCTCTCTCTCTCTCTCCCCCTCTCCTCTGTCTCTAACTCTTATTTTCAAATAAATAAATAAATCTTTAAAAAAAATTCTCCATTCTAAGAACTTTCTATTCTATCACCCATTTCCCACATGATAGAATTCTCAAATCCTTTGTTAGACAAAATGTGTTTCTCTCTTCTTTGACATATATTTTAGGTTAATACTAGAGGCATTCAAAAAGTGAGTGTAAATTGGACATTATGAAAAAAAAACTATACACTAATTTCTAATTTTTATTGCACAAAAATATATTTGATTTCCATTTTCCCACAAACTTGTTGAAGTCAGTCTTCTCACTGCATTTATAAGAAATATTCACTGGCCGGCGCCGCGGCTCACTAGGCTAATCCTCTGCCTTGCAGCATGGGCACACCGGGTTCTAGTCCCGGTCAGGGCACCAGATTCTGTCCCGGTTGCCCCTCTTCCAGGCCAGCTCTCTGCTGTGGCCAGGGAGTGCAGTGGAGGATGGCCCAAGTGCTTGGGCCCTGCACCCCATGGGAGACCAGGACCTGGCTCCTGCCATTGGATCAGTACGGTGCGCCGGCCGCAGCGCGCCGCCCACGGTGGCCATTGGAGGGTGAACCAACGGCAAAGGAAGACCTTTCTCTCTGTCTCTCTCTCTCACTGTCCACTCTGCCTGTCAAAAAATAAAAAAAAGAAATATTCACTAATACACTCTGTTGCTTCAAAACCATGAACACAAGAACATGAATAAAGCTCAAATGTCTTCATTATTCTTCCAATAGGATCAGTACTAGATCTCATATTTGCCCTTTTGATTTATGACAACCCCAACTGAATGTAATGGTCTGAATAAAATGATTAATATGGAGCACAGTTCCATACAATATTTAATTTCCCAGAAACCTTTCATTCAAGATATACAAACTTCATGCATTTCATAAACACAACTTTAAGAACATAGTAGTCCCACCGTACCCTCCTCCCAACTGAACTCCCTCCCTATTTCCTGCTTCCTCTCCTATTCCCATTCTTATTTCTTACTAAGATATATTTTTGATTAACTTTATACACATAATATTAACTTTATACTAAGCAAAGAGTTCAACAAATAGTATGGAAAAAAAAAAACTGTTCCTCAACAGCTGAGACAAGGGCTGTTCAAAGTCATAACACCTCAAAGTGTCAATTTCACTTCCATAGATTACCTTTTAGGTGCTCTATTAATTACCACAGATGAGGGAGAACATATGGTATTTGTACATTTGGAACTGGCTTATTTCACTAAGTATGATGCTTTCTAGTTTCATCCATTTTGTTGCAAATGACAGCATTTCATTTTTTACCGCTGTGTAGTATTCCATGGTGTACATATCTCATAGTTTCATTATTCAGTTTTTGCCTGCTGGGATCCTGAGCTGTGCATGTCCACACCCTCCTCATAGATCCACAATAGCTCTCTAATTTGTACGGAGTTTCCTTTACAGTTTTCTCTCTATCTCTTCCCTGAGATTGTACTTTCTCCACTATTTTTTAACTATCTTCCCCTAGACTAGTAAGTAAGTAAGTAAGCTCTTTCCCTTTTCCATCATATTGGAATCCTCCCTGTATGATAATTATAACACAGGCATCACCACAAAATCCCCAGCCCCACAATTATTTATTTGAATATTGCGTGACTCATTGCCAAAGTACTGGCCTGGGATAGCTTTCCTAGCACCTTCATGGACTGTCTGCTGTGTTGGGACAAGGCTCCCCTTAGTCTCCCAATTCTAATAATCATTTTGGCTGATAATGCGTGAATGATATTCATTGTGTTTTCATTCTTAAGGGGTGCCCACCTGGAATAATAAACACACATTGCCATTTTTTAGGAAAGTACTTATTCATCATCTGAATGTTGAGGGTGGTGCCATCACTCTTGGTTCACTCCTTCAAAAGCCACAGTCTGATGGACTGGTTTGCTAATAGAATAACAATGAGTTAGCCTGAACCACCTTTCCTACCTGAAATGTTAAATATTTATACAAATTGGAACACCCATTCTGATGACCAAACTGATTGGACCAAGGCTTTTCAAGGCCAAAAATGCAGAGATGGAAGTGTCTTGGTTTCCATTAGGCATATTCTCATTGTCCAGCAATATGGTGCTTCAGGAATGACACAGGGGAAATAATGCTAAGGACAATTCAAGGAAATCTAGTTTCTTTCCACCAGCTCACTTACTATCAGATTCATACTAGCACCTTATGTATAGTATCTACCTTAGCAAAATGAATTTGGACAAAGGATTTCTAAGGGCTCTTCTATCTCTAAAATGTGCTTATATTATTTAATATGGTAAATGTTTGTTAAGAACTGGTTTATGCAACATGAAGTTGTATGAGAGTGGGGAGAACTTGTCCTGCATCCTGGAACTCCAAGATCATTATTATGTCCACATTCAAACTAGTGTCTGAAGTTACTGCTATCCAATCCTTGGATCTCTTCAGAAACAGAGACATGATCTTTCAGATGAGTTCTTGTCTAGATTTTCACTTCTCCTGTATTATCAGTGATGAATTATGGTTCAAGGAAAACCCAAATCCATAGCAAAATGGAATACAATGAAGAAAATCACAGTTAATGATATGAAATTGAACTCTGTTGAGCCATGGCCAATTAGAATGCATCTTTCTGGAGATTTATTTCATACATTATCTATAATGTACCATCTGTTTGTTGTAGGGAAAAAACAACTCAGGACTTGGAGAAAGAGGAAGTGGTAGTTGAGTTTACTAATATGTAAAGCCAAAAAAAATAAAAAAGCACATTCTCAAATAGTCTGATTGCTTTCTGGGTTTCAGCTCTCTCCTTCCAAGTTCAGCTTTGGGAGTTGAAGATTCCCAGTGATGACTGGCTACATAATTTATGACACTCAGAGCAAAATTAAAATTTGGGGTCCTTTGTTCAAATTGCAGGATAAATTTGCTATGAAGCAATAAATGAAAATCCCTATTTAAAAATATTTTATTGCTTACAAAACACAGTATAGTTTATAATGATATAACAGTGATGATATAAATTTGCAAATTTCAAAACGCATGTTATCATAATTTGTATAATAAAAATTATAATATACCTCAATTGATAGTAATATTTTTCTAGCTCTCTTTTCTGAAAATTTATTTGTTATAAAAATTGATACTTCTGGGCTGGCGCCGCGGCTCAATAGGCTAATCCTCTGCCTGCGGCACCGGCACACCGGGCTCTAGCCTTGTTGGGGCGCCAGTTCTGTCCCGGTTGCTCCTCTTCCAGGCCAACTCTCTGCTGTGGCCCGGGAGTGCAGTGGAGGATGGCCCAAGTGCTTGGGCCCTGCACCCACATGGGAGACCAGGAGAAGCACCTGGCTCCTGGCTTTGGATCAGCGCAGTGCTCTGGCCGCAGCACACTGGCCGCAGCGGCCATTGCGGGGCGAACCAACAGCAAAGGAAGACCTTTCTCTCTGTCTCTCTCTCTCACTGTCCACTCTGCCTGTCAAAAAAAAAAAAATTAAACAGTTTTTAAAAAAGAAAAAAACTTGATACTTTTAGCAACTTCATTTCCAAGCATCATGATGGAATGCAGAGTCAGTAGCTCTAGAAATGCAAGATTATAAACAGAATTCCTCACCATTTCTAATTTGAGAAGAATATTTCTGTTGACATAATTGATACCAGAACTCTTAGTAGTATGTTATATACTATGACAATATTTGCATAATTACCTGATAAATAAGTTTGAGTAAATCAAAGCTTGATATGTCTAGTAGAATAGGTTTTCTAAAACTATTTAGCTGTTAATATAAATCAGGTTCACATAAGTCTGAGCTTAATTTTAAGCCTTAGTTAAAAGATACAATTATTAAGAATTTGAGACAGCAACAGCAAAGCGTTGTGCAGAAAACGAGACTCTTCCTGGGATTGAGGCCTTTAGCCACTAAACAGGTCTAACCCAAGAGGCTGGTCGTGTTCCTGTGTTCACTGCAGTCCACTCATGTGGCTTCATTTCAGTGTTAAGGGTCCTGTTCCTTCCTAATCACCAACTCTATATTAACATAAAGTATCTGGCAAGGTTGGAATTCTACAAGCTGTCATTGAACCACTGCATGTTTAAACTTTGGTTTTGATTTGTCAGACATCTCAATTTGTGGCTACAGCAGATACGGATTTCTTTAAAGTAGTTGTGGAAGCTTTCTGATTTGTATCTCAGACCTTGAATGATGTTACAAAATCATGGATAATAGACTCATTCAAAACACAAGAAATGAAAATGGATTTTAATGTAACAAAATGAGAAGTTCAATGAGCTCTACCTGATAAAGCGCTATTTAGAAAGGACTAAAAAAGAACATTTTTGTCAATGATGTATGTAAGCACACTGTATAGATTAAATCAGTACAACTCATATGCATATTGTGATTCTGGACTCTTCTATACAGCATAGCTCAGAGTAAATGCTATGATGTCAAATTTACTCAGTGGGAATCCAACCACCCCATTTCCATAGTTATGTGATCAGATAGATTACTTATACTGTATAGTACCGAATTTAGTTGTGTGCAAAGTGGAGAGGTATTGTCAGTACTTAGATCATGCATGTAATAGCCTACATACAGTGCCTGACACTGAATGACATTAAATATTTTTCACTTACTGTATACATACACATATACATCTCACATGCTCTTCCTTTTTCCTAGAAACTTGAACTACCTACAATTAATTGAGGCATTGAGACATTTCTATTTGTAGACTACTATGTATTTTTCCAAGTTCTCCTTCTCATCACAGCACTTTATATGTAAGTTATGTATGCTCCACCAGCGAGTCCATTGTGACAATACAATGCATTGACATCTTTATCAGTTGTTCCATGATTCCATATTAGAACTTCACTCCTGTACAGTGATTTCTGGGAAGAAAAGCATATGAAAACCAAGTGAAATGACACTTCTGAAATGTCTAACTTAGCAGAGATATAAGTGCTCCAACATCAATCAGAAAACCCAAAGCAGCACAAATGCTATGCAGAAGGCACGTGCCTCTCCTGTGGTAGGGCTGGGGCTGAGGACCAGCTGCAGTTTGGGTCCAGGTTACAGACGCCCTGGCATCACTGTGCCTCTGCTGCACAGAGGTAGGTGCCTGAGTCTTCCACCTGGGTGGTTGTGATGTGGAGGGTGCTGTAGCGCTCCTGAGAGTTAACTGTTGCCTTCAACCTTCTGTTCTGCTTTGTCCCTGAAGATATGAAGAAAAGACTGATGAGGCTGCTCCCAGGATTTTGTTGGAACCACTGTACACTTCTCACTGAAGCAGAAAAAGTGCAGTTCAGGGTAGGGCTGGCACCCTCCTGGACACTCAGCCATGAAGGACTCTGCTTCACCTCCAGTCCCTTTGCCCCTGCTTGGAATAGAAAAGCAAGCATATATGACATTGCTGGTTAACCAATGATGCAGTTTCCAAAACTGTAAAATATCCCAAGAAACATCCTTTGAGGGGGTAAGACCTTGTCGGAGCCCTGTTCAGCTCCCCATATCCTCCCTCCCACCCGTGGAAAACCCCTTACCTCCCTCTGGGATAATCCCAACTCACAGAAAATTTGAGCCAACAGAAGCCCCAGCAGAGCTGCCAGTCTTCTTCTCATGGCTCCTTGCCTGGTTGTTGGGATGCTGTCACTCCTACTCTACTGGTTATTAAGTCTTGGGTCCAGACTTTGTTCTTATAGTAAACAGGTTCTGTGAAATTCATAAAGAACTATTCACATCTAAGCTCTGTCAATCATCATAACAGGAAACTCCACCCACCATGTCCCAGTGAGACTGCACAGTATCAGCTCCAACACTGTAAGTGTGAGCAATGCAGGGGAGCAGCAGACAATGTTTCCAGGATGAAAGCTATTTTTTCTTAAACAGTTTATGGAAGAGAAGTGAGAAAGTATGTAAGGACAGTGGATGGTACTCCAGGGAAGAATCAATGTCTCAACTGGGTAAAGCAGAAAAACCCTATGTAGGGTTCGAATTCAACAATTTGAAAATAACATGCATTTAATGAAATTTAATGGATTGCTTTGTTTACTGAAGTAGTGAGTACAATTTTTTTAAAATTTTTATTTATTTGAGCAGCAGTGAGACAAACACTGACAGATACACATAGAGAGTTTCCAACCATAGGTTCACTCCCTCAGTGTCTACAATGGCTGTGAATGGGCTAGACCAGGCTGAAGCCTGTATCCAAGAGCACAATCCAGAACTCCCACTTGTTTGACAGAAACCCAGTCACTTGAGCCATGATGATACCACCCAAGGTATATATTGGCAGGAAGCTGGAATCAAAAGTCAAAGCTAGGTATCAAACTCAAGCTTTCCAATGTGAGAACAGAAGTCTTAATCTGAGTCTGACCAAACTCCCCTTCCAAATGCAAATTCTTCTTGGGCTCACACCGTGGCGCAGTGGGTTAAAGCCTGGGCCTAAAGTGCTAGCATCCCATATGGGTGCCGGTTCTAGTCCTGGCTGCTCCACTTCCGATCCAGCTCTCTGCTATGGCCTGGGAAAGCCGTAGAAGATGGCCCAAAATCTTGGGCCCATGCCCCCTCGTGGGAGACCCGGAAGAGACTTCTGACTCCTGACTTTGGATCGGCTTGTCTCTGGCCATTGCAGCCATTTGCGGAGTGAACCACCATCGGATGGAAGACCTCTCTGTCTCTACCTCTCTCTTTCTGTAACTCTTTCAAATAAATAAAAAATAAATCTTTTAAAATAAAAAAGACAAATGTAAATTCTTGAAATCATAAGAGTTCTAGAAACTCATGACAAATGTTCACTATCTGCATAGAAAATGGTTCTAATAGGAGTTAAGGTTTTTAAGAGATATGTGTATGGTATCTATTCTAATTTAATTTCTAATTCTCCCCTTTTGCCCAACTCTCTCCTCATTCACCCTGAATCCCACATAGCAGATTCTGATCTTGCCACACATGGATGGTCAAATTAAGTATTGTCTTCTTCCTTTTCCTCTTCTATTTTTGTTCATTAGCTTTTCTTCTATTTATCATTTTTCCTTCTAGACTCAGAGAGGATACATGAACAGATCCAACATCTGAAGTATGGAAATAATTTTCAGGACAGTGAGTTTGGGAAATTTTAATAATACAAAGTAAAATTTGAAAACAGAAAATTAAAATGTTTTCTGTTGAGCTTCTGTGCTCACAGCACCCAGTAATATCCAAGTTCTCTTGCCTCTCCTCAGAGAATCAACCACCCAGTGAATTTAGAGAACTCCGGGCTCAAGCTCTCTGAAGTTCTGCAGAGGACAGCTAATAACCTGAAATGAACTACACACAAACATACCCTCTCCTGCACCCTCCTTGTGTTTGACTGCTATCTGTTGTCTAGTCTCTCCTAAGTCCAGCTCTTGGAACCCTCAGAAAAAGTCATTGTTAGCGAAGCCCAGAGTGCCCCCTAGTGGACAGAAACCATCAACAAAGACTACTTCAGACCAACTAACTGTTAATCTCAGTAGTCACACAATACCACCTCCTTTCATTCCAGGTTCCCGATGGAAAAAATGCAGGTGATCAGAAAACAAAACCTCTGCCTAGACCTCATCGCGGGCTGTAATTTGATTTCTCTAAGTCAAAATAAATCCATAAATATACATTAAAATTTTACTGTTAGTGAGCAATTTACTAGGCTTTACCTATACAGGGTACTTCAAAAAGTGCATGGAAATGCAAAATTAAAAAATAAAGTTTATATTGGTGAAGGAAATTTTGAAATACATGTATGCAAGTAAATAAAATGCGCTGAAACACTACTTTTCTGTCTATGGAGACCACAAAAACACACATAACTATAATACAATTAAGGAGAACCCCAAAAGAAGTGTACAATAAAAGCTGAACAAATCCAGAGGCAGGAGAAATACTGACACATGGAGCGATTGGACAAAACATTACAAAGAATACCATATGGTCACTTTCTCCTTTCCCTTTCCCGATTTTTGTAGTAGAGTTGAAGAGAGTATGGATGAGCCCTTATGAGAACTCTTGTGAATTTTTACTGATTTTTAGCATTAAGGAGAATTCACAACTAAACACACTGTCAAGAATAGTAAAACATTGCTTGGAGATTAAAATCCCATTTAACTACCACACTGAGTTCTAGTTCTTTCACATTTACTACTCTTATTCTTTATTCACCTTAATTACTTGGAGGCATGTGTTCAGGAGTTTTATTCTAGATTTCCATACAATACTAGATTTGAAGAAACTGAATATTTATAAGTATATTGTATTTTATTATAGTTTATTTAACACAGGATGATGTATTTTATACATAATTTTCTGGAACTTACTTTTTTTTAAGATTTTATTTATTTATTTGAAAGAGTTACACAGAGAGAAAAGGAGAGACAAAGAGAGAGAGAGAGATCTTCCATCCGTTGGTTCACTCCCCAGTTGGCCACAATGGCCAGAGCTGTGCCAATCCAAAGCCAGGAGCCAGGAGCTTCTTCCAGATCTCCCATGCGGGTGCAGGGACCCAAGGACTTGGGCCATCTTCTACTGCTTTCCCAGGCCATAGCAGAGAGCTGGATGGGAAGTGGAGCAACCGGGACTTGAACCAGCACCCACATGGGATGCCAGCACTGCAGGTGGTGGCTTTTCCCACTACACCACAGCACCGGCACCTAGAATTTACTTTTTAAACTCAATAGTCAACTTGTACTAACACCTATAGGTCCTTCTGCTCCATTGTCCCACATTAGGGATAGCCGTGAGTGGATGCCACCCTTCCCCTAGGAATGAACACTTATGGTGTTTTTCCTTTTTAAACTATGGAATACAACACTGCAGCAAGCCCTGTGAAACATTCCTCTTCATTCACACGAACCACAACTACAGAGAAGAGGAGGAGGTAAAAGACAACTCATTTGATCCCTACGTGAAAAGTACCCAGGGCAGAGGGAGGATCAGGCAGAGAGGGACAGAGGCACTGGGGAAGAAGGGAGTGGCTGCACACGACGCTTATTGTGCTTCAGTTTTGTTTTGCATGATTTTCCTTTAGGGGCATTTGTTGGTGCATTTAATAAATTCTCTCTGAAAATACTGTCCTGGCGTATAACCAGTGTGGAGTTTCCTCTGACAAGCCACTGAGGTCATTCTAAATATAGTAAATCAACAAAAGGAAAAGAGGACAGCTGACACAGGGAAAATGTTCTAGAATAGCTTTGAGCATAGAAGATTCTCTGTGTGTGTGTGTGTGTGTGTGTGTGTATAAGACAGACAGACACACCCACACACAGAGGGAGCGAGAGAGAGAGAGAGAGAGAGAGAGAGAGAGAGATGATAGATATAGAGATAGGTAAATTAAGGAAACTTTAAGAACAAGTTTCATTTTCTAAATCAGTAGAGAGAAAAAGAAAGCTTCATCAATGTTACTGAAGAAAAAGAAGAAGAAGACAAGAGCATGCCAATCAATGTCAAACACTACAAAGACTCTATGGTGGGGCCAGCACTGTGGCATAGTGGGTAAAGCCACTGCCTGCAGTGCCAACATCCCATATGGCACCGGTTTGAGTCCTGGCTGCTCCACTTCCAATCCAGCTCTCTGCTACGGCCTGGGAAAGCAATACAGGATGGCCCAAGTCTTTAGACCCCTGCACACACATGGGAGATCTGGAAGAAGCTCCTGGCTCCTGGCTTCAGATCTGCACAGCTCTGGCTGTTGTGGTCAATTGGGGAGTGAACCAGCAGATGGAAGACCTCTCTCTCTCTCTCTCTTTCTGTCTCTTTGCTTCTCCTTCTTTCTCTGTGTAACTCTGATTTTCAAATAAATAAATAAATCTTTTAAAAAATAAAGACCCTATGGTAATCAGAAATATGTATCAAAAATTATCAGAATGAATCCAAATTAAAAATCTTTCTGCACACTTTGTATGAGACAAACCTAAAATAAAACAAACAAGAAAGCTGAGAATCAAACATTTGGTGTAGTGGTTAAGCCATGAGTTAAACACCTGTTTTAGGTCTGGCATTGTGCTCAGAGGATAAAGCCACCACCTGTGATGCTGGCATCCCATTGGGTGATGGTTCGAGTCCCAGCACCTGATCCACCTCCCTACTAATGGCCTGGGAAAGCTGCAGAAGATAGTCCAAGTGTTTGGGCTCCTGCCACTCATGTGGGAGACACGGATGAAGCTCCTGGATTCTCTCTCTCTCCTCCTCCTGCTTGTCCTCCTCCTCCTCTCCCTCTCTCTGTCTATCCCTCTATCTGTGTAACTCTCACTTTAGAAATAAATAAAATAAATCCTTTTTTAATAAATCTTTTTTAAAAAAACATATAAAACAAAAAAGAGGGGGTTGGCACTGTGGCATAGCAGGTTAAAACCCTGGCCTAACGTGCAGGCATCCCATATGGGCGCTGGTTCAAGACCCTGCTCTCTCCACTTCCGATCCAGCTCTCTGCTATGGCCTAGGAAAGCAGTAGAAAATGGCCCAAGTCCTTGGGCCCCTGCACCCGCGTGGGAGACTCAGAGGAAGCTCCTGGCTCCTGGCTTCGGATGGGCACAGCTCTGGCCATTGCGACCAATTAGGGAGTGAACCAGTGGATAGAAGATATCTCTCTCTCTCTCTCTCTCTCTCTCTCTCTCTCCCTCTCCCTCTCCTTCTCTCTGTGTAACTCATGTTCTTTCTTATATGTATGGGCTTAAATTAAACACACACACACACACACACACACACACAAAGTCTGTGTGTATCAGTATTGCTGCAAATGTAGTCTTGTAAAATTTTGTTTTTATACCTTTGGCAAACCAATGGTTAAGGTTGTTATACTACTATAGTTTTAGTGATTTATGACTCCTAAAAATTTGCGGTATATGGGTGTAATGGTCATGTTTCCATTCAATTATTGCTTATTTGTTTATTGCTATTGTCTATATTCCCACTAAACTAGGATCTTTTTGCTTTTTACTTGTTAAAATTCTTATTCGTGGAAGTGTTAAGTTTTTTTATTATAATGTAAATTTAAAATACATTATCTCAAAAACTTAAAAAAAGAGGGAAGGAAGGAAGGTTGGTGGGAGAAGGGGGAGATAAAGGTAGGGAGGGGGGAAAGGAATATCATGTTCTTAGAGTTATATCTACAGGGGGTCAGCACTGTGGCACAGTGGGTTAAAGCCCCAGCCTGAGGCACCGGCATTCCATATGGGCGCCGGTTCTTGTCCCAGCTGCTCCTCTTCCGATCCAGCTCTCTGCTATGGCCTGGGAAAGCCGTGGAAGATGGCCCAAGTCCTTGGGCCCCTGCACCCCCATGGGAGACCCGGAAGAAGCTCCTGGCTCCTGGCTTCAATTTAGCGCAGCTCCGGCTGTTGCGGCCATCTGGGGAATGAACCAGAGGATGGAAGACCTCTTTGTCTCTACCTCTCTCTGTAACTCTGTCTTTGAAATAAATAAAATAAATCTTTAAAAAATTATATTTACAAATAACAATTATCTGTTAAAATGAATTAAGAGCCTAGGGTGATTACTGATGCCATAAACAAGAGTGTCAATTTGTTAAGTCAACAACAGGAATCACTGTGCACTTACTCCTCATGTAGGATCTTTGTCCTTAGTGTGCTGTACATTGAGATTTAATGCTATAACTAGTACTCAAACAGTATTTTTCACTTTATGTTTCTGTGTGGGAGCAAACTGTTGAAATCTTTACTTAATGTATGCTAAACTGATCTTTTGTATATAAAGAGAAACGAAAATGAATCTTGATGTGAATGGAAGGGGAGAGGGAGTGGATAAGGGGAGGGTTGCGGGTGGGAGGGATGTTATGGGGGGGAAGCCATTGTAATCCATATTCTGTACTTTGGAAATTTATATTCATTAAATAAAAGTTAAAAAAATTAAAATTAAAAAATTTAATAAAAGAGAGAGATCCTGGATTTGATTTCTGTTTGTGGCTCCCAATTCCAGTTGTTACTACTGCAGATACTGGGAGGAGCAGTGATGACACCTGTGATGGGCTTTCTGCCATTCACAGGAAAACCCTATGGAGTCCCCGGCTCCGAGGACCATTGCTGGCATTTGGTGAGTGAATCACGGAATGGGACATATCTCTCTCTCTCTAATAATTTTTAAAGTAAAATAAGAAAGTTGACCATATAATACAAACAACACTACATGGCAAGAAATTATAATTTTCTTAGCTATTTGAAAACTATTTGGAGAGTAGAACTTGTACTACTTTCTAGAATCTCTAATATTTGAAATGAAGTGATGCCAAATGTCTTAAACTTTGAATTTCAAATGGTGAGTTACTAGGGTTTTCATGAATCACTTAAAGGTTGTCCTATTTCCTTCCTTTGTACATCTACTTGTGTAAGAAAAAATTTAAAGAACGTCATCATCTTGGAACACAACATCTTAGCATTACACTGCAAGATCCGGGTGCCTGCAGCAGCTCTCAGCCACAAGTCGAAGCCACTCATGAGTCCTGTGCAGAGGGTTTGCAGTGACTTACGAAGATATTTTCGTTAGCATTCCACTGAACAGAGCATCTACGCACAGTCTTTGTTTCTCTAAGTGGTCACAGATGTAATTGATATCTATGTTCTTCCTTCTGTTCCTACTGGGTATTTCTCAAGCCTTCAGCCAAGTTCTCCACTGATCTGGGTGACTCAAACTTTTATTCCAGAAAGATCTGAGATTGTTCTGCTCCTTTTGGCTGCCGCAGTTATCCATTCAGCTTTACCACTGGGCGAGGAAACACTAAGTGACTTCAAGCATATTTCCTGGTTCCAATGTGTAGAAGCAACTCAATTTCCTCTTCATGGTCAAATCAACTACTGCAACTCATTGACTGTTTCCTTTCATGGTGGTTCATTGGTGAAGGAACACAAATTGTCCAAAAGGTGGTCACATATGCAGAAAGTAAACCCATGTCTGTTTCCCCTAGTGGAAAAATGCTTCCCTTACAGACTAATGCTTCCAAATCAACACAGTATAAAGGTGGCAGGGTGGGAAACTAGAAGTATATTAATTATTAGCTATAAAGACTTCCATGTTTTAGATCCTAGACCCATGTATTATGTCTATGTGGGAGATACCAACATATAATGGTCTCTGATTCAAATCACCTGCTGCATTTTAGGAAGCAAATCCCCACCCCTTCAGGGTGCTATCTTCACTCGTGCTGTAAGGCAGTCTTCAGTAAGCCATTCCACTTGTCAATTGGGCTGACTGCAGCTGGGTGACGGGGTATGCGGTAATATCAGTTTCATTTTTTAAGATTTATTTATTTATTTGAAAGGTAGACTTACAGAAAGGGAGAAGCAGAAGCAAAGAGAGAGAGAAAGAGATTTTCTATCAGCTGGTTTACTTTCTAAATGGCCACATGGTAGGGCTGGGCCAGGCTGAAGCCAGGAGCCAGGAGCTTCATCCAGGTCTCCCACATGAGTGAGGGAGCCAAGCACTTGGGATATCCTCTGCTACTTTCCCATGTGCACCAGCAGGTAATTAAATTGGAAGTGGAGCAGCCAGACTCAAACCAGCTCCTATATGAGATGTCAGCACTGGAGGTGGTAGCTTTACCCACTATGCCACAGCTCCGGCCCCTGCTGATTTTATTTAAAATCAAAACTCTTATGAAAAGCCAGAAATATTAATTTCATGGATAAAATAATGAAGGATTTCTTATTTTATAATATAAGGCTTTATTGTGGGAATTTTCTCATGAAAAGCATTTAATAGTATAAAATACACATATTTGGAAGGAAGGAAGGAATGATGGGTGGAAGGAAAGAAGGCAGGAGTTTACCTTGATTTCTTAGGTAGCGTTGTGGCTGGGGAAGATGCCCTCTAATCAGGGGTCCTTGGTGTAGAACTTACTTGTTCTTTGATAGCAAACTTGAGTCCATCAGAAGAAACTGAAAGTTCTCACACACATCTTAAGAAAGCGCCAACCATAGACCTTTCAGGCAATGTCACTGAAGATGGTAACGGACCTGAAATTAGCCCTCTGGCTGCAATTACTCAAGAGCACAGTGCCAAAGATAAAAAAGAGAGGGAGTGGGGAAAGGAAATAGTAAATGACTACTGATTTGTTTTTCACAACTTTTGTCTTTACTCCCATCTGCCTTCCTAAACTCTCCCAGCAATCACTCAAATCCAGGTTGCACATATAAACATATCATTATGTCCTAAACAGACTGATGGCCTGCTTTGCTATTAACTAATGGGTAATACTGGCCACACCTACCTCTTCTGTTTACATGGTGAGGGCTCCTGTGCACAGGTCATGTTACATATCATATTGTGAGCCAAATAACAAGGAGAGAGCGGCCCCCTCCTCCTTTCCCATTTTCCCCAGAATATTTGTTTTACATCAATGCTCCTAGCTCCCAGGCGTCTAAAATCTTGTTCATCCTAGACAGAAATATTCAATTCTTACTAGGCCAAATGACTTCCTAGTGTCCACTGAAAATTCACACCAGTATTTCCAGCAGAGATTAGCACTGGTGAATTTACCAAATGATTGGTCAATACGATGTTGGCATATAAGGCTCAATCTTCAACACTTCAAATGTGGAATCATATAAACACAGTGTGGAGGCAATGAGAAAACTGCAGTAGCTACAAGAAAGAAGGAAAAGGGATCACTCACCAAATTTCTGAGGAATGTTAGCAGAATGAAAGATAGCAAAATAATAGGAAACGACTTTCGTGGCTGTGAAAGTCTTTGGAGAAACACTTTATAATGAGCTCTAAATCCTCATTTTCCCACACTTTTCTTAAGTAACTGTGGGCTCTCACAGGATTGAGTTTTCCTTGCCCTTCATGATTCTAATCAATCTCCTAATGTTGCCAAATAAATGTCACAATCTCCCCTAAATAGAAGCACTTAAATTCTGACAAAGTGGTCTGCCCCATTAACGGCAACAGAGTGGGAACATGAATTCCAAGAAAATCTGCTATGAATAACCAAGTAGACAAGGAGGCCACACTCCCATAAAATGCTCATCTTTGGTTTTCTCCATTAGTTGAGATTCACAGATGTAAATTAGAAACCCAGCTTCTCCCGGCCCTGCCCCCACTTAGTAGCTGAGAGCTCCTTCAGGCAGCCCAGCCCAAGTCCTTGAGGACTCGACTCTTACACGGTAAGAACACAGTCTCCCCGTCATTCTAGAACACTGACGCTGGTATAATGTAGTTTTCACAATGTACGCAGGACTCTTTAAATAAAGTTTATGACCTGGAGCACAACAGGATTTGAAGAATAATATGGACCAAGTCATTGTTTCTCATAGTGTCCATTTCACTTCATCAGGTTTCCTTTTTGATGCTCAGTTAGTTGTCACCAATCAGGGCGAACATATGATATTTGTCCCTCTGGGACTGGCTTATTTCACTCAGCGTGATGTTTTCCAGGTTGATCAGCCCTTATCATCACTGTTGATGTACAAATTAATACTATATCCCTTTTAGTATTTTTGATTGTTCTACTTAATACCATTGGTTGAGCTATGTAATTAACACACAATTATTCTTAGGTGTTTAAAGTTAACTGAAAAGTGATCTCTGTTAAATATAAGAGTGGGAATAAAAGAGGGATGGGATGTACAATTTGGGACATGCTCAAGCTGACTTGCCCCAAGTGGTGGAGGTAGAAATGTGCCAGGGGATTCCAATACAATCCCATCAAGGTTGCATGTACCAATGCCACCTCACTAGTCCAAGTGATCAATTTCAGTTCACAATAGACCATAATGATAGGTCTAAGAGTCAAAGGGATCACATAAACAAGAATAGTGTCTGCAAATACTAGCTGATAGAATCAAAAAGGGAGAGAATGATCCAACATGGGAAGCGGGATACACAGCAGACTCATAGAATGGCAGTTGTCCTAAACAGCACTCTGGCCTCAGAATCAGCCCTTGAGGCATTTGGATATGGCTGAAGAGCCCATGAGAGTATTTTAGGCATGGAAAGCCAAGACACTCTGGCAAAAAAAAAAAAAAAAAAAAAAAAAAAAAACACAACACCTGAATGAAAGATCTCTGCAAGTGAGATCCCAGTGGAAAGAACGGGCCATCAAAGAAGGAAGTACCTTTCTCTGAAGGGAGGAGAGAACTTCCACTTTGACTATGGCCTTGTCAAAATAAGATCAAAGTCAGCGAGCTCAGGGGGCTTCCATGGCCTTGGCAACTCATGACTAGAACCTGGGGGATTGCTGACGCCTTAAACAAGAGTGTCAATTAGTTAAGTCAACAACAGGAGTCACTGTGCACTTACTTCCCATGTAGGATCTCTGTCCTTAATGTGTAGTTCAATGTCAATTAATGATATGACTAGTGCTCAAACAGTATTTGGCACTTTGTGTTCTGTGTGGGGGCAAACTGATGAAATCTTTACTTAATATATACTAAATTGATCTTCTGTATATAAAGATAATCAAAAATGAATTTTGATGTGAATGGAATGGGAGAGGGAGCGGGAGATGGGAGGGTTGTGGGTGGATGGGAAGTTATGGGGGGGGGGAGCCATTGTAATCCATAAACTGTACTTTAGAAATTTATATCTACTAAATAAAAGTTAAAAAGAAGAGGAAGAAGAAGAAGAAGAAGAAGAAGAAGAAGAAGAAGAAGAAGAAGAAGAATGTAGAAGCACCAGGGTCTCAGCCCAGCTCTCTCTATCTCCTTTATCATCTTATAACAGGAAATCTTTTAAAAAGGAAAAAAAGAAAAGAAAACCACAAGAAGAGCTCTCAGATCTCCCCTCCCAGGAGGTTTGTGTCCGGCTCCCCCTGCAGGCCCAGGCGCTGTGGCACTCACAGCAGCGCAGAAGTACCGGGCCGCGTCGCTCCCCTGCACTGAGGCTTTCCTCAGGTGGAAGGAAGACTCGCTCTTCTTAAACTCAGCCTCAAAGCCTCTGATGCCAGAAACCAAGGCATTCCCTGACAGGTACTTGAGGAGAAGCTGGGGGCCTTGGCCGGGGTGCTGGACGTACCAGAAGAGAGAAACAGATGCCCCATAGGAGTAGTTGCACCTCAGCTCCACAGCGGCTCCTTCAGACACAGCGACCTGGGCATCGGGCTGGGTCACGGTCTGGGCGCTGGTGTCTCCTGGAAAAGCAATGCGGGCCATGAGCGCAGTGCTGGATTCCCCGTGAAAAGTAAGCGTTTCCAGCCAGAACCTGTGGAAGCCGAGACCACAGAGAAACTTTACTCACTCAGGGCCCACTGGAGCCCTAGCACCGGGATGAGCAGCAGGAGCATGGCCGAGGCGTGGAAACACTGCAGGCTCTTTCTGGAAGATCTCCCGAGGGCAGGCAGGAGAGTGGCCGTGGAAACCAAGACCTTGGAATCCAGATATGTGGGGAAAGTCAGGCTGTGCAAGTTCCTTGCTTAAGTAAAAGCACAAAGGCTCTAAAATGAGGCTGAATGGTTTTGATCCCTGATTCTTGCACTTGTCTCTGCAAAGATCTCAGTGAACTGCGGCAAAGAGGAGCATCTGAGATCATCAGCAAAACCAAGATCTCTCGTCTGCGCAGCATCGCCCTCTGGAGGTCAGTCGAGGAAACACAGGCCCCCAGGCGCTTGAGCTTGTTACCATGTTCTAGTTCAGAGGATACATCAAAAGTGCCACAAACAGGGTTATCTATCCCAAGTCACTCACTAAAAACTTGTTGCTAAGAGAGAGTGTATCTGGTTTCCAATCCAAGTCCATGAGACTCATTGGAATCCGACCAGTTGCCTCAGGCTGAGCTTTCCATGACCAGGTTCTGCCTTGGTGGTGATGGAGGAAGGTAGAGATATGTTCTTTGGGATCCATAAAATAATAGTATCGTCCCTGTATAAATAACCAGGCATAGCTATGAATTGGAGGCCTTTACCACTACAGCTAAAGGAAACACATCTACAGAAAACGCTGGGGGCCATAATAGATCCAATCACACAGATTAATCCCCTAAACATGAGATCGGAGAGATTTCAACATTTTTTCTGTGGTCAATGGAAACATTTTTGCAAAATCAAATGCTTCCGTTCTGTGATTCTTTGAGCAGGAACCAAGCCCTCTGGCTGGATCATTCATTCATTTGCCCCTACCTGCCAAGATTGCCCTCACATGGAAGGTTGGGTGACCATCTGGTTTTTCAGTGTGGAGTCTATGGCTGTGGACCTCTGATACCTGAGACCCATGTATGTATATACATGCTCATTCCCTTCACTTTCAGATTTCTTCCTAACTAAAAGCACAGACATATAAAAGGGAATAAACCAAAATGCATAAGAGTAAGAATAAAGCTCATCTGAAGAGGAAAGATTTCTACGTAGTTCCAGAAGACAGAAAGTATATGAGATTATACTGATAGTTAGAATTTGGATGGGAAATCATAGTCAAAAACAAGCCATGAGGAGCCATTTCTACTGGATTTCTGGTTGATGGCAATTTTAACTCATCTTAAAGTTGCTGTGAATTGGCCAAACCCAAAGTGTGCAAAGTCAAAGGCCACAGGATTTTGTGATGCCGTGGAGCAGTGCTGCTTCCTCTGTACTGGAAGAATGCAAAGAATTCTCCAATTCTGTGGTGGCAAAAGCAACACCTCATCATTGAAGAAGAATGCAATCAGCAACGTCCTTCAAATATGGGCATTTGGCACAGCAGTTAAGACACTGGAGAAACCTGTATCCCATTGTGGAGGGCCTGTTTCAATTTGCAGATCCACTTCTGACTGCAGCTTCCTGCTAATGCGGACCATTGGTGATTGCCCAAGGGGTTGGGTCCTGCCGTCAGCATTTGAGATGCAGAATGGGTTCAACCTGGCCCATCCTGTGTGTGCAAGGCATTTGGGAAATGCATGAATATATCTGAGACACACACACACTCTCTCTCTCTCACACACACACACAAACACACGCACGCACACACTAGTAAAATGAAATTAAATACATAATTTTTAGAAAAGAAACACACCTAATTCAGTAGTCTATGCTCAGTTAAGAATGTGGACAGCATTCTGAGAAACATGTTAACTGCAATGAAGATGGATGAGTCTTCACATGCAGTGTAGAAGACCGCTATTCATGCCCATTAAAATCTAAGAAAAATAAAAAAAATCTTTAATAAAGGAAAAGGAAACTAAAGCAGTAAATGTGATTATATAGATAAACTAGTGGTAACATGGAGTAAGTCCTCCATGAACTCACATGGATGTAACTTGTATCAGAACTGCAAATATTGACTACATACCATCTCAATATGTTCTGGCACAAAACAGGCACAAATAATCCTTTTCTTTTTTGAACAAATTCGTTTAATTAAAACCTGGTAGCCTTTTTGTAGCAGTAACAAATTTTCCTACCCATTTATTAATTGAACAAATATTGAAAGATGTTTTACTATAACACAAGCACTATAATGGCAGAGAATATAGAAATGTATACAAGACAAAATTGCTTCTCTCAAAGAGAATAAAATCTATTGAAGGAGAGAGAAAAAAGTATGTGTGGATATACATATTACGGAGAATTAAGAAGCAATACATTGCACATACTAAGCAATGAGAGGTGATATTAGTGTTTATTGTAGACTTCACAAAAATGAGATTTGAGAAAAAGTTGGAACAGGAGCCATGTACATATTCAAGTGGGTAGTTTCTAGACACAGCAAGAAGTGAAAAGACCCAGGGGTGGCGCTGAACAGAGTAAGGATTACTACTCACAGCGTCTGAATGAATAAAACATTCAAGTCAATACAACAGCTTTGGCTTTTACCCTTTCAGAAATAGGAAATGGTTGGTTGTTGGGTGTGGGGGAAATATCGTTGCTGTTTTTGTCTGTTTGCTTTGGGAGAACTTCTACTTATCTTTTAAAAGGATCACTCTAGCTGCCATCTGAAAAGCAGACTAAATTGAGCAAGGTGAGAAGCAAGATGGCAGCTAACACATTCTGAAATGCCACAGGCAAGGGTCGCGGGGGCTTCAACTGAGCTGACAGCAACACAGGTGCTGAGAAATGGGCAGTCTTTTTAGACTTAAAAGGGGAACCACTGAATTTCTTTATTTTCTTTCAAAATCCATACTTTCAGGAAAATACAGTATATTTTTTTCTTGTTAGAACTTTACCTCTTTTTAACACCTTTGCTAAAGTATAAATTGACTTTTGTAAAGTTCAGCTACTTGAACTGTACAGTTCCATGCTTGTAGATGTGTTCAGTGTTGTACAAACATCACCACAATCAATTAGACAGCATTTTATCACCTCAAAGAGAAACCCAGAACTCATTATCAACCCTTCATTTCCTCTCACTTATTCCCTGTCACCTAGGCAACTGGAAATCTGGATAACTGATGTCTCCATAGGTTTGCCTATTCTGGAAATCACATATGAATAGATTCAATACGTGGTCTTTTGTGACTGGCTTCCTTCACTTATTTTCTCATACTTTCAAAGTCCATGTTGTAGTATGCATCACTTATTCATTCCTTTTTAGTGTTGGATAATGCTCCATCCTGTGAATATAATACATTTTATTGTCCCATTTGTCGATAGACAATTGATTGTTTCTGCATTTGGCTATCATGAATGATTCTAATATGAACATTTCTCCACATCTTTTTGTGGATACAATTGGGGAGCAACAGGGAGCAACTCAGACTAGACTAAGTTACTGGAATTAAGACTTATTCTATGCATCTGCTTTCCCACAATATGGCGCTGAGAAGGGAAACAGCTTCTACACAGCTGCCTCCAGTTCAACCAATAAACTGTGGGACCTGCTCCTGATTGGAGGAGAGCAGCGTACTCGGCGTGTGGGCAGCCGAGTTGGAATTGGCGGAGGAGGACTATAAAGGAGGAGAGAGACGGCATGCACCAGGAACATCTATCTGAAGGAACACCTGTGCAGCCCCCGAGAGAGCCAGCCGGCGGTGTGCTGCTCCCCCGCGGAAGTGGGGAAAGTGGCTAGGGGGAACCGCCCTTCCACGGAGGTGGAAGGGACAGTAGCCAACCCGGGAAGAACCAGCAGCAAACCCGGGGAGGGCCGAGCAGACAAAAGAACAGCGCAGGGTCCTGTGTCGTTCCTCCATGAAGAGGGGGAGCGACATAATGGTGCTGTGACTCGGATACGAAGCCTAGGCAGGGTTTAGCGTCGTTCCTCCACGAAGAGGGGGAGCGACAAGGAGCCAGGTGCTTCCTCCTGGTCTCCCATGCGGGTGCAGGGTCCAAGCACATGGGCCATCCTCCACTGCACTCCCAGGCCACAGCAGAGAGCTGGACTGGAAGAGGAGCTACCGGGACAGAACTGGCGCCCCAACGGAGACTAGAACCCGGGTGCCAACTCCATAGGCAGAGGATTAGCCAAGTGAGCCATGGCACCGGCAAGACTCTGTTATTTCATAACCCATCTCAAAGTTTTAGTTCTGCCACTAATACTGTACAGTCTTTTTGCTTTTATTTATACAAAGGGAACCAATTTCATGCATTTCATATATACAAGTTGGTTTTTTTTTTTTTTTAATTTATTTATTTACAAAGAGAGGGAGAGACAGAGAGAAAGGTCTTTCATCCTCTGGTTCACTCCCCAGAATACCAAAAAGATCAGAGCTGAGGTGATCAGAAGCCAGGGCCAGGAGCCTCTGGGTCTCCCATATGGGTGCCAGGGCCCAAGCACTTGGGCCATCTTTCACTGCTTTCCCAGGCCATAAGCAGAGAGCTGGATCGGAAGAGGAGCATCCAGGACTTGAACCAACACCCATATGGGATGTTGGCGCTGTGGTGTAGTAGCTTAAGCCTCTGCCTGCAGTGCCTTAACCTATTGCGCCACAGTGCTGGCCCCTCACATATACTGTCTGAATAGCATAATGATACTTCCCACCCTGCTACTCCCAATTCCACACTCTTTTCTCCTCCTTTTCTTCTTTTTCTTTTAATTTTTACAATGGCGTTCTTCCAATTTCCTTTACAATCACTAGCTTACCCTCCACTAAATAAAGAATTCATCAAGCAGTAAGTAGAAAAAACATTGTTCCTCAAGAGTATACCCAAGGACTATAAACAATAATGAAATCTCCGTGTATGATTAATCTTATGAGTATAAAATTAACTGAAAATTGATCTTAGTAAAATAAAAAGAATGGGAAAGGGAGAGGGAGGAGGAAGAAGGGTGGGTATGTGAGTGGGAAGGAGGTAAGGGGGGATGAATCACTATGTTCCAAAATTTGTATATATCAAATGCATCAAGTTTGTATTCCTTAAATAAAATAAGAAAGTCAAACTTCATTCTTATCATTGCAAAGCATAAAATCTCATACTCTGTCCTTTACCATTGTTTTATAGTACCTTGATCTCTTGAAATAATATTTTATGAAATTTCTATTTTTAATCTGAAAGATATATATGTAAATATATATTCTGTTCTGACACAGAGTGAAGTTAGAAGAGCTGTGTTTACACCAAATTTAAATTGGGCAAAAATATTTAAAATAACCATAAAAGCAACATTCTGATAAATTTTGTATGGTTAAAAAAATACTAGTGGAGGAAGGATACCTGAATGTGAAATTTTGGGAGCTGGAATATTTATTCTAATGCTTCATAAAAATTTTTTTATTTTTTTAATTAGAAAGGTAGAGAGAGATCTCCTCCACTGATTTACTCCTCAAATGCCTAACTATATTCAGGGCTGGAGCTGGCCAAATCTAGGAGCCTGGAACTCAATCCAGGTCTCCTACATGGGCAGCAGGGACACAACTACTTGGAGCTAACACTGCTGCCTCCCAGGATGCACATTAGCAGGAAGCCGGAAACTGAAGCAGAGCCAGGACTTGAACCCAGGCACTCTGAAATGTGATGGTGGTGTCCCAAGCATCCTAACCAGACAGATCATTTAGGTGAGCTCCCCCACCCCCACTCTGGTGTACTGAAATTCTCTCATAATGTGTCATCCACAGCACTTAGTATACCCTTTTTTTTTTTTTTTTGACAGGCAGAGTGGACAGTGAGAGAGAGAGACAGAGAGAAAGGTCTTCCTTTGCCCTTGGTTCACCCTCCAACGGCCGCCGCGGCCAGCGCACTGCGCTGATCCGACGGCAGGAGCCAGGTACTTATCCTGGTCTCCCATGGGGTGCAGGGCCCAAGCACTTGAGCCATCCTCCACTGCACTCCCTGGCCACAGCAGAGAGCTGGCCTGGAAGAGGGGCAACTGGGACAGAATCCAGCGCCCCAACCGGGACTAGAACCCGGGGTGCCGGCGCCACAAGGCGGAGGATTAGCCTAGTGAGCCGCTGCACCAGCAGTATACCCTTTCAATCTGGAAACACATATCACTTATCTCTTGAAAATATTCTTGGATGACTAATTTGATGACTTTTTCCCATCATTGTCTATGTTCTCCTGCCAAAAACTGACAGATAATGAATTTCATGTCAACAGGATTTTCCTTCAGTAGACCCTAGACAATGCCTAACTACCTTGAGTAATGCCTTGCTGAGAAAAAGGCAGCTCACTGAGTTTATTATAGGATATATAAATTTATACATTCTATAATTTCTATACATTTATAGAAATTTCTATAATTTCTGGTCATGAGTCATGTGTTTGGAAAACACTAATCTATTTGTGCAATGTAATTTCCTCTAAAGAAAGACTAAGAATTAATTGATCATCTTTTTCCATAGGTGTGGGAAAACACCTAGGACTCTGTCTTCTATCTTCTTTCTATGTGTTTCATTCCTCATTTAAATACTTATTATTTTGGAGTCTAATGCTTCCCTAGGAAATCATCCTTTCATTTCCCAGCTTGTCAGGGAAACCTGAAGCATTTGTAGCCTCATCTGTCACAGCTGTGTCTCAACACAGTGTCTCCCTGGAAGACCTCAGACAAGGCTAGAAATTCCTGCAAGGATGAACGATTAGACCATTTCATTCAAACTGAGATGCTACACATGGAAAATCATGCATTTCAGGCAGAGTTGAGGAATTAAGGTGAGAGACTGAGTCCACTCTCACTGTCCCTCATCGTGGCAAGTGTGGGGGACAGGGGAAACTTGTCTGCTTTTTTTCTCTCCTGTTTTCTCAGAGCCTACCTGGATGGCTCTCACTCTGAGAGTGCTGGAGTTGCTGGTGAGTGGCAACAGTGTCCCCAATAGACACGCAGCACCAGGCCCTTCCCTGCTGCTCAGAGTTTGTGCTCAGCTCCCCCTGCAGTCCCTGTCACTGTGTCACTCAGAGCACAGTAGTACATGGCTGAGTCGGACTCTTGCACTGAGGATTTCTCCAAGTGGAAGGAGCTGCTGTCTTTGTTGTACAAGGCTTCAAAACCTCTGTTGCTTCCCTTCTCGTTGGCTTTCGTGGCTCTCAGGAGGAGCTGTGGACTTTCCCCAGAATACTGGACATACCAGAAGAGGGCAGGGTACTGGGTGCTTTCATAGGAGCAGTTCACAGTCAGCGAAGCCCCTTCTGGGAGGGTCACTTGGCCTTCAGTCTGGGTCACCGAATCTCCATTGCCTCCTCCTGAAAAAATAATAATAATAACAGTGCAAGTGATCTGGGCTGTAGCCTTTAGAAAAACGTGGTTAAAGACTCCATCACAGACATAATGGAACAATACCAAGCATTAATTGCACTGTACTTACCAAGCAATAAGAACAGCAAAGGCAGTGATCCTAGAAAAGTGTTCATTTTGAACACTTTGTGTTTACACTTCTGAGCATTTGTCCGTGAGTCTTGGCTTCTTAGTAAGAAGAAAGTTTAACAGCACAGTAAAAGGATGAGTTTGAGCTCAGAATTAAAGCAGGAAATGTGTATATGTAGGAAGATGCGCCCTCTTGTGGGCAAGAGACCAAACTCAGAGCATTGTTGTCTCAAATGTCAGTCCTATTCCTCTATCTTCACCTCTGGCTTATTTTCTAAGACATGTGTTAGATCAGATAGTCTAAAAGGAATAGTTGATATTTACCATAGATATATGTATTTTCCCAGCACACTATCAGGCATGTAAACTCAATATCATTACATTTCTGAAAAGGATTTGCCTTACTTTGTCTTACATGTGTAGCCATTTTTGGCTATCTTGTGATCCACTGAAATAACCTAGAAGCAGTTTTAGTATAAAATCAAAGGGATTCCATTAACACATGATTAATCATTAGTAGATTATTTGGGACAGCAGAGAGTTGTTCCTCTCTTCACTACTTTAGTTCCATATCCAGAAGATATCAATTGTAATAAACACATTTTAATAAAAGCTTTTGAGAGAAAAAAAGTAAATTCTAAAAGTTATACATAGATTAAAACATGAAAAATATGTAACTTTTAGCATTTAAGGAATACAGTAATTGGAGTTATTAGATTCCTACAAAATAATCTGCTCTGTCATCATTTTCTTCTCCTAGGATTTTAATAATGCCTAGAATTCTTTATAGTATGTCCTTCAAAACATTTGTTGTTCTGATACTAAACATCTAATGAAAATTTTACCTTGAATATGATATCTACATGTGTCTATCTATGCAACTCATTAACCAATATAATTGAATTAATTATTTTCACCACAGTACAGATTCCTCACAGAATCATGATTTGCCTGAGAAAACCAAAGGATGAGCTCAATCTCAGCATTTAGCATAGTTTAGATATTTCACTCTATAGCAAGGAATAAATTTACTTTTATATGAGGTAACTCTTGATTAAATTAATATAGTTTGGCAGTCTCTCCGCTTAAATATAAAACCAAGTCTTCAAAATTAAATTATAGAAAGTAAACAATATCCTCACGTGGTTTTTTTTATTAAGATTTTTTTATTTATATTTTATTTTATTTAATGAACATAAATTTCCAAAGTACAGCTTATGGATTACAATAGCTTCCCCCCCCCATAACTTCCCTCCCACCCACAACATTCCCCTCTCCTACTCCCTCTCCCCTTCCATTCACATCAAGATTAATTTTCAATTATCCTTATATACAGAAGATCAATTTAGCATATATTAAGTAAAGATTTCAACAGTTTGCACCCACACAGAAACACAAAGTGTAAAATACTATTTGAGTACTAGTTATAGCATTAATTAAACACCTAAGAGTAATTGTGTATTAATTACAGAGTTCAACCAATAGTTTTAAGGTAGAACACAAAAAATACTAAAAGGGTAAAGTATTAAGTTCTTTTTTTTCTTTTTCTTTTGTTTGTTATATAGTTATTTTTTATTTAATAAATGTGAATTTACAAAGTGCAGCTTTTGTATTGTTGTGGCTCCCCCCCACCGCCAACCTCCCTCCCTCCCGTGGCCCTCCCCTCTCCCACTCCCTCTCCCATCCCACCCTTCATCGAGTTTCATTTTCAATTACCTTCATATACAGAAGATCAACTTAGTATATACTAAGCAAGGATTTCAACAGGCTGCATTCACACAACTGCACAAGGTATAGGGTATTGTTTGACTAGTAGTGTTGTTTTTAAGTTTCATAGTAAAACACATTAAGGACAGAGATCCTACGTGGGGAGCATGTACCCAGTGACTCCCGTTGTTGATTTAACAATTGGCACTCTTATTTATGACGTCAGCAATCACCCAAGACTCTTGCTATGAGCTGTCTAGGCTATGGAAGCCCCTTGAGTTCACCGACTCTGAACTTGTTTAGTCAAGGCCGTATCACAGTGGAGGTTCCTTCCTCCCTTCAGAGAAAGGCGCCTCTCTCCTTGATGGCCTGTTCCTTCTGCTGGGGTCTTGTTCACCAGGATCTTTCATTTAGATTGTTTTTTGCCACCGTGTCATGGCTTTCCGTGCCTGTGAGACTCTCATGGACCTTTTAGCCAGATCCGAATGTCCCAAGGGTTGATTCTGAGGCAGGAGTGCTGCCATTCTATGAGTCTGCTGTGTGTCCTGTTTCCCCCGCAGGATCATTCTCTCCCTTTTAATTCTATCCTTCATTAGTTGCTTACACTGGTCTTATTTGTGAAATCTCATCAACACATGCCCTATCTTTTGGATTGGTTGTGTATTTATACTTATCACTTTACCAAGTGCACTGGCATTGTCATTAATGCAGTCCAGGGTCAGAGCCTCCTTCTCCTGCATCAACATTGCTGGTTGGGCTTGAGTTGCCATCTGGGAAATGCTGAACTCTGAAGGGAAAAAGAGTCAGGAGGTATAGGGACAAATAGTGTGAGGTGAGTAAATTCAAATTTTTTACCCTGTTATCTTTCCCTCCCAAAGTCCCCACAAGACACTTCCCATACTTCCTGTCCTTAGGTAATGGAGGAGGATCACTCTCAGTGGGCCATCCCTACCCAAGCACATGAAACCATGATCACCTCCAGCAGGCTGAAGAGAAAAATGTTTGAGTTCTTCCCTAGGATGGAAAATACTTTGTCCTTTTTCAATTTCAGGGCTCCACCCTGTGGGTTGACCCTAACAGGCAAGGGAAGAATTTGTGGATTTGTGCCGCTGCTGTACTAGAAAGGAAACAGAGGTTTCCTGGTGTGGGAAGTTGATGTGTGTCATGTCTGACTCCTCTAACAAAAGTCTCATCAAACCCAAATTCCTTCTGAGTTAAGCAACCCAATCTGATAATAACTGAAATAGGCATAAGTATATTAAGATATAAATAGGTATACTGGAAAGAAAATGGTGATTTGAACAACTGCTATGTGTATTAATTGTATCTGTGACAGAATTGGGAGATTGGCAGCTATTTAAAATTGCTATGTGTAATGGCTGATGAAGACAATGCAAGATGTAATAATCACATATCCTCTCAACTATGTGTGCTCTTCCTCTTAAGGTAGAAATTAACCATTTATCATAAGACAAAGCTGTTTGAACTAATCACTGTGTATTTGTTGACATAAAAATCTTCCTCCTCACTTCTGGTATCTTTTCAGTGACCCATCTTAGGGTCAAAAAGCTAAAAAATCAATCTCTTTCTGCTAAGAAGTTTAATATGGGGCTTCAGCCACAGAGTCCTGTCATAAAGATCACCCCCTCTTCTTTGTTTAATTTATCATCTACTTCTATTCATAGAGGCCAAATTAGATATAAGAGTTTGTTATTATACGGCCGGTGCCACAGCTCACTTGGCTAATCCTCCACCTGCAGCGCCAGCACCACAGGTTCTAGTCCCTGGTTGGAGCACCGGACTCTGTTCCAGTTGCTCCTCTTCCAGTCCAGCTCTCTGCTGTGGCCCGGGAAGGCAGTGGAGGATGGCCCAAGTGCCTGGGCCCTGCACCCGCATGGGAGACCAGGAGGAAGCACCTGGCTCCTAGGTTCGGATTGGCACAACGTGCGGACCACAACGTGCCAGCCATAGCGGCCACTTGGGGGGTGAACCAACGGAAAAAGGAAGACCTTTCTCTCTCTCTCTCTCTCTCTCTCTCTCTCTCTCTCTCTCTCACTGTCTAACTCTGCATGTCAAAAAAAAAGAGTTTGTCATTATATTAACAATCATTGAATTTATATTTTTACCATTCCCTGAACTGAGGCCTTAATTGAGCCACAGATAGCTGCTGTACTGTGTGTGCTCGCCTCTGAAGGGAAGTGCTCTATGCAATCCCGTACTTCTTCCTAGGACAGCTTGTCACAGAATCAGTAATTGTGATCAACTTTCCTTGTGTGTGAACATTAAATATAAGGCAAAGTCCTCATGAAATCACTTTAAAAATATGGTGAGCAATAAAAATCTATTGCCTATTATAACCTATTTCTTACTAGAATAGCCAAAGTTAATCCTCCTTGTCTCAAAATGATTTCAATTTTAACTAGGTTCGTTGAAGCATCTTTAGATCTTACACTGGAATGGTCATTAAATCAGATGACATCACATTTATAGTGCCACTGTTCTGCTGTCTAAAAACATAAGGAGAAATTAATTTAAAAAGTTTAAAAATTTCATGCTAAATGTAGAAAATTTGGTTCCAATTTTGTAAAGAAACATTACAATGATTGATGTGTTTATCAACAGAGAAAAAAAAAATACAGGAGACAGAAAGTTTCCTGGTGGCACCAAAAGATCTAAAATGAACACTTGTAAAAATTCCCCAGGGACAATAACAGTAGACCATATTGGCTGCCATATTAGACAAACACTTCTGGGGAAACTTTTCTAGGATACCAAAGAATTTGTTCAGTTAGTGCCTTTCTTAGGATCAAAAATATCTCATAAAAATTTTAAAGGCAGAAGAGGGGCTTGACTACTGACCTAAGGAACTATTTGAGGATCTCCAAAAGGATTTCACACAATTGCATTTTGTGTTTGGACTACAAAGGTGCACAGGTTATAGATTTTTGTTTTCTACATATAGGTATTAAAATGATTACAGAAACAAATAAACATATCTAACATCTTGTGTCATTACTTTCGTGTGTCACAATACAAAAACAATTTTTAATAATCTTAAGTCATTTCAAAAAGGGCTTGTAAGGATAGGAAACCAAGAGTTCTTAAAGCTGTGAACTAAAATGGAATTTCTCCTTAAGATGCCACAGTAGTGCCATGTTTTCCTGAGGAGATACACGATTTAGTCAAATTTGGACCAATACTGTATTTACATATGGTTTCTAATGAAGGTTTATCTCCTACAAATAGAAAGTATAGTGGTGATGACCAGAGACAGGTAAACAGGGAAGGAGGGATGGATAAAGTATAATTAACAGGCACTGAGTTCCAGACAGGAGAAAGAAGTCTGGTGATCTACTGTACAGTAGAGTAACTATACATAGCGATAATACGCTGTGTAGTTTTCTTTCTTTTTTAAATTTAAATTTAAATTTTAAAGATTTATTTATTTATTTGAAAGTCAGAGTTACACAGAGAGAGGAGAGGCAGAGAGAGAGAGAGAGAGAGAGAGAGAGAGAGAGAGGTCTTCCATTCACTGGTTCAATCCTCAGATGACCACAACAGTCAGATCTGAGCCAATCCAAAGTCAGGAACCAGGAGCGTCTTCTGGATCTACCATGTGAGTACAGGGGCCCAAGGACTTGGGCCATCTTTTGCTGCTTTCCCAGGCCACAGCAGAGAGCTAGAGCAGAAGTGGAGCCACCAAGACTTGAACCAGCGCCCATATGGGATGACGGCAATGCAGGATGCGGCATTACCACTATGCCACAGTGCCAGCACCATAGTTTTCTTTCTAAAAAGCTAGAAGAAAGGATTTTGAATAATTTCACCAAGAGGAAATAAATGTTTGAGGACATATCTATGCTCATCCTTTTTTGAATATTACACAATGTGTACATTTTGAAACAACACCCAGTACCACATAACTTTTTATAGTTTTGTGTGTCCATTAAAAATAAATATAAAACCATCTCAAGTAATAAAAAATTAATCTAGGCACAGTTAGCCAACAATATATTCTAAAGTTTTCTTTGTCATCTCGACCTCATCCTTTTTATTCTATGCTTTTAATGTCTGTATGTTAGCTTCCATTTACAAACAAACAGTATAGCAAATACTACTATGCCAAAAGAAAGGAGCTGAGGCTTCAGCTTCAGTCAAAGGTTTGAGTACAGGATGCAGGTGCCTGGGGAGCAGTGTGTACTCGCTACACAAAAGTAGACAGCAGAGTCTCCAGGCTGGGTGGCTGCGATGTGCAGGGAGACGTGCTTGGCCATTTTATTCAATGAAACGGTGAATCTTTGGTTTTGCTGTTTCTCCGTATTTGAGCGAATGTCTATGATGAGCTGGAGCCCTTGCCCAGGTTCTTGTTTATACCACAAAAAGTAGTTTGAAGCACTGTCTGTATAAGTACAGTTGATAGCAGAGCTGTCTCCTTCCCGAACACTCAAAGCAGAAGGATGCTGCTCCACATTTTCTCCTTGGCTCACCCCTGTGCAGAAAGAAAATACAGCCATTAACCCTCCAGAATTTTCTTTCTGAACAGTAAAGAGAGAAAACCTGAAAAAAGTCAGTCTTCTCTTTACAAAGAACATCCTCTAATATACTCATGCTCAAAACCCTCAACTCACAGTCCAGTTGCAACCACAAGAACATGAAGGAAGCCCCCATGGATGTCTTCATGATTCTTTTAAGTTAGGATCGATCCTAGACCGGCAACCTCCAGCCAGGAGACTACTTCTATTCTCAGCTTGTCGCTGCTTTTCTCTGGCAAGCATGGTGGTTTCTCATAATGTCTACCCAGCCAATAAAAAAAGCCTCTGCCTCTTCTGTAAGTCTATTCATTCGGAATCAACTAAAGTGAACTTCCCCATACTCTGCGTCAGGAGAGGCACACTACCATCTTGTGGCCGCATCCCTCAGTGCAACCTCTCTGGGTGAATGTTCTTCTACCTCCTAGAGACTCAAACGCATAAAGCCATCAATAGAGGAAGCCAATTAGGTCTTAGGTTAAGTGCACACTATGTACATAGAGATTATGGTTGGTATTTATGTTTTTGAGTTATTAATAAATTAGAAATATGTACATGATGTTTATTCAGTGATGAACTGAGTTTGAATGTTTGAAATCAAGAAAGCACCATCAATCACTATCATAGGAAAAAATACATATTTTCAGCTAAATCTACTATCATGATTTAAGTATTACAGAATAAAATTACTTCTGAAAAGGACATGCAAGACAAAGATCAGAATAAGAGGGCAGGACAATTAAATGTATCAAATGCATATTTTCTCAAACTCTGCTCCTAAAAACCTAGTCTTGATTGTGACCTTACTATCCTCAGAGAATGGATAATACCAACAGTCAAAATGCATAATTTTCCTTCAATAAAGATGGTTTGTTAAAAAGTAAAAGATCAAGTCTCATTGACCATGGAACATGGGGATAAGTTCCACAAGGCTTTAATACTCCAACTTTAAGAAATATTTTGACCCATAGATAGGTTGATTAGCAATAAATAATCTGAAATCCTTTTGAAATCATTTCCTGTTGCTGTGTGGTTTGTATTTTACTAAGTGATAAAAGAAAGAGTAGAAATTCTCAGAACACCAATCTGGAGATTTGAAAAATGGAAACCCAAGTAGTTTATTCTCGAGATGCTTTTATTCTAAGAGATCAAAATGAATGACATGAAAATGGCATGTCCCTAAGTGTAGTGACTAACATATCCTTAATGGAATTTCCTGCTGCCTTGGCCACTGTTGGCTCGGGTTTCATACTGTATCATTTTCCTCCCAAACTCCATTACAAAAGTCTTTTTCCAAGACATTGATAAATTCCCCCACACTCTGTCAATTTCTTGGTTTTTCTCCTCTGCCAAAAACTCTTTACTGTCTATTTTAATTTCTTAATTTTTTCTGATGTTTATGTAAGAATAAATCTATGGAAGTATAAATGTTATCTATGTCTAGTATAGGAACAACGTAAATAGGATACTGACCGTACAGAATGGACTATGACTCACAGTTCTTGGGAAACCGAGGTTATCTCATTTCCAGCCACTTTCGTATGATTTGTACTCACCAGGCTCCTGGAGGGTAAGAAAATAAAATGAATCCCTCATGCATATCTCTCTCCTTTAAGAATTTGAGAACAGCTATGATGAGTACTCTCAATTCAATATACAACTATAGGAGGCCAGCGCTGCGGCTCAGTAGGCTAATCCTCTGCCTGCGGCGCCGGCACACCGGGTTCTAGTCCCGGTCGGGGCGACGGATTCTGTCTCAGTTGCCCCTCTTCCAGGCCAGCTCTCTGCTGCGGCCCGGAATGCAGTGGAGGATGGCCCAGGTGCTTGGGCCCTGCACCCGCATGTGAGACCAGGAAAAGCACCTGGCTCCTGGCTTTGGATCAGCGCAGTGCGCTGGCCGCAGCGGCCATTGAGGGTGAACCAACGGTAAAAGGAAGACCTTTCTCTCTGTCTCTCTCTCTCTCACTGTCCATTCTGCCTGTCAAAAAAAATTTAAAAAAAATAACTATAGGAAAGCAATTGGATATACAAAATGTGTGATTTAACAAACATAAGAGTTTTCTGTTATAAGGAACTTCTCTCATCCATTCACTACCTGTTCAAATTCTCAAATTCTTCACTGGGAAAAACTTTCTTCTCTGAGACAGATATTTCAAGTTACAAAAGGGCTTCAAATGGTGTGTAACAAATGTATATTATTAAAACTATACATGGATCTCAAAATTTTGCACTAAGGTAAATATATTTTAATTCCAATTTCTTTGAACTTTTTTGAAGTCTCCTCATTTCCCCATTTGAGTTATGGCATCTAGAGCTGAATGTAATGTATTGCAAGGGTGCACAATACTCCATATAATAATTACAGTAGAAGTATGATCAAACCATGGACGAAAAGCCCAGCCCACAATTATTCCATTAATATTTACCAATTCATTGTCAAAGAATCACCACAGAAAAATCTGAACTGTCAGCGGTATGGGAGACAAAGAGCCCCCTTTAGTCTCCTAAACTCATTGACTATTTTTGGTGAAATGTTTGAACTGCTCTCCCTTTGTTCATCGCCTTCCTTAACAGGTTGTCCATCTGCAATAATGAACAGACACTGTCACTTTTAGAAGTTCCTCAGAAATCATGTGAGTGTTAAGGGTGGCACCATCACTTCGGGCTCATTTCTACAAAGGCCAGCGAGTGATAGACTAATCTGCTGGTGGAGTAACAGTGGCTCAGCCTGAGTCTCATTTCTTGCTCAAAATGTTAAACCCTTACACAAATTAGAATATTCCATTCTGATACCAAAGCTAATTGAACCAAGACTTTCCTAGACCAAAATTGCAATTATCGAAGTGACTGGGTTTCCATTGGACAGTTTCTCTTTGCTTGGCAATGTAGTGCTTCAGCTGTTAGGCAGGGGAAAAGAATGCTAAGGACAAAGTGAGGAAATCCAGTTTATTTCTACTCTCAGTTCAATGATTATCTATTTGTTTCATATTGGCATCTTGAACATTGATACTGCCTTTGTAAAACGAAGTTGGACTAAAAGCTTTCTTATGCATCATCTATCTCTAAAACTTCTTATGTTACTTAACAAAGCCATTAGTTTTTGAGGACTGGTTTGTGCAATGGGGGTGCTATGAGAATGAGGAGAAATTGTCCTGCATTAAGAAGCTCCAGGTGCATTTTCACACCCACATGCAATTTATTATGTCTGACGTTACCCCTGACCGATCTAGTCTGTCTGAGGTTATTAATAAAGAATCCTTGGGCTTCATCAGAAACAGAGACTTGTGAGTTCCTAACTTCATTTTCATTCCTTCTGTAGCATCAATGATGGGTGATGGATAAAGGACAGCCCAATCCATAACAAAATGGAATAAAATTATGTTTACTAATGGTAAAGGTCATCACAGTTAGTGATGTGGGTGAGCAGAGTGCCCCTTTATATCCATAGCATGTCATAGCATTGCTCAGTGACATGGAGAAACAGGAAGTATCACATGAGATTAGTAAATGTAAAGCAAAGGGCACTTTCTCACATGATTGCATCCTTTCTACCTTCTGGCTCACTCTTTCCAAGTTTAACGTAAGAGTTCAAGATTCCCTGTGCAGCTGGCAGCATAATTTAGGAGACTCAGTGCAAAATTAAAATTGGGGGTCCTATACCAAACATTCAGGAAAAAATGTCACTAGACAATAAAATATCAAACTGTATTTGAAAATATTTTATTGCTTATAAAACACAATAGGCTTTATAATGATATGCGTTTAACAACACAAATTTACAAATTGCAAAATATATTTTGGTGTCATAGTTTATATCATAAAATAACAATACTGTTAACGTGATGTATTGATTAATATTAAGATTTTCTGGATTGCTTATTTGTAAATTAAAGTATTAGCCTACCAAAATTAACACTTTTAGTAACTTTATTGTCAAGTACCATAATTGAAAGCAATGTCAGTTGCTCTTAATAAATGTAAGATTGCAAAGAGAATTCTTCATCATTTCTAATTTTGAGAAGGATATTTCTGCTGATATGACTAATACTGGAACTCAAGAGTATTTTATATATTGCAACAACATCAGCATGTATACCTGATAAATTAGTTGGAGATATGAGTTTGTGTCACTTAAATGTTTACTTTGTAGAAATAATTTAACTCTCCATACAAATCAGTTGCATGTAAGTCTGAGCTTAATTTAAAGGTAAATGTGTATAGCCACATTTTAACGCTACCTCTAGCATTTTCTGCAACTTGTAGAGGTCACACAAGCAATTAGAACTGGCTTCATAAAACTGGTTTATAATTCAGAATACATGCCAATTAATACTATCATTGTATCTTCAAATACAAGGAAATTAAGTTTTAAATTGTGTTCTATGTTAATATTGTTTCATTGGAAACTTCACATGAAAATAATTTTCTTTTTCTTTATATATAATTTCTATTTCTAAGCCTCATTTATTCACACTGAAATATTGCACCGATTCTCAAAACCAGAGTTTCTAAACTATTTGAAGGACTCATTGTGACTCTGTATGATCCTGACCTATGTTCTCTGCCTCTGTAAAAAATTATCTCATGCACACACTCAGTCTTCTTATTGGACTTCACTTAGAAAAACATCACTTTAAAGATAAAGTTATTAAGAATTTCAAGGCAGCAATAGCAGATCATTAAGCCAAGCACCAAGCCCTTTCTAAAAGCAGGGTAGGGCCCTTTGCACTGCACAAGTCTCAGGCCCAGGAACCCAACACCGTTCCCAGCTTCCCTGGAGTCAGCTTGTGGGTCCCCATCTTAATTCTCAGGGTCCAGCTCCTTCTTAGTCAGTACCCATACTTAATATAAAAATTTCTGCAAGGTTAGAATGCTACATATTGTCATTTATCCACTGCAGGTTTAGACTTTGGGTTTGGTTATGGGCGTCTTGATATATGACTGCAGGAGCAAAGGGTTTCTTTTTTTTTTTTTAACTTTTATTTAATGAATATAAATTTCCAAAGTACGACTTATGGATTACAATGGCTTCCCCCCAATACCGTCTCTCCCACCCACAACCCTCCCCTTTCCCACTCCCTCTCCCCTTCCATTCACATCAAGATTCATTTTCGATTATCTTAATATACAGAAGATCAGCTTAGTATATATACATTAAGTAAGGATTTCAACAGTTTGCTCCCACACAGAAACATAAAGTGGAAAATAATAGATGATTTTTTTAAATGATGATGAAATCAGATCAGACCTATTGTCATGTTTAATCCCAGTGAGAGTCAAGTTGGGAATTGATAATTTCTTTTTTTTTTTTTTTTTACATAAGATCAGTTTAGTATGCATTAAGTAAAGATTTCAACAGTTTGCACCCCCATAGAAACACAAAGTGAAATATACTGTTTGAGTACTCGTTATAGCATTAAGTCTCAATGTACAGCACATTAAGGACAGAGATCCTACATGAGGAGTAAGTGCACAGTGACTCCTGTTGTTGACTTAACAAATTGACACTCTTGTTTATGGCATCAGTAATCACCCTAGGCTCTTGTCATGAGTTGCCAAGGCTATGGAAGCCTTTTGAGTTCACCAACTCTGATCATATTTAGACAAAGTCATAGTCAAAGTGGAAGTTCTCTCCTCCCTTCAGAGAAAGGTACCTCCTTCTTTGATGACCCGTTCTTTCCATTGGGATCTCACTCACAGAGATCTTTTGCCAGAGTGTCTTGGCTTTCCATGCCTGAAATACTCTCATGGGCTTTTCAGCCAGATCCGAATGCCTTTAGGGCTGATTCTGAGGCCAGAGTGCTATTTAGGACATCTGCCATTCTATGAGTCTGCTGAGTATCTCACTTCCCATGTTGGATCACTCTCCCCTTTATTTATTCTATCGGTTAGTGTTAGCAGGTACTAGACTTGTTTATGTGCTCCCTTTGACTCTTAGTCCTTTCATTATGATCAATTGTGAACTGAAATTGATCACTTGGAATAGTGAGATGGCATTGGTACATGCCACCTTGATGGGATTGAATTGGAATCCCTTGGTATGTTTCTAACTCTACCATTTGGGGCAAGTCAGCTTGAGCATGTCCTGAATTGCACATCTCTTCCCTCTCTTATTCCCACTCTTATGTTTAACAGGGATCACATTTCAGTTAATTTTCAACACTTAAGAATAACTGTGTATTAATTACAGAATTAAACCAGTCATATTAAGTAGAACAGACAAAAAACTACTAAGAGGGATAATGTATTAAGTTGTTCATTAACAGTCAGGGCTATGCTGATCAAGTCACCGTTTCCCATAGTGTCCATTTCACTTCAACAGGTTTCCTTTTTGGTGTTCAGTCAGTTGTCACCAATCAGGGAGAACATATGGTATTTGTCCCTTTGGGACTGGCTTATTTCACTCAGCATGATGTGTTCCAGATTCCTCCATTTTGTTGCAAATGACTGGATTTCGTTGTTTCTTACTGCGGTATAGTATTCTAAAGAGTACATATCCCATAATTTCTTTATCCAGTCTACCGTTGATGGGCATTTAGGTTGGTTCCAGGTCTTAGCTATTATGAATTGAGCTGCAATAAACATTAGGGTGCAGACCTCTTTTTTGTTTGCCAATTTAAATTCCTTTGGGTAAATTCCAAGGAGTGGGATGGCTGGGTCGAACAGTAGGGTTATCTTCAGGTTTCTGAGGAATCTCCAGACTGACTTCCATAGTGGTTTGACCAGTTTGCATTCCCACCAACAGTGGGTTAGTGTCTGCAAAGAGTTTCTTTTAATAACTGTGGAAGTGCTCTGATTCCTTAATCAGCATAGAACAATGTTCTGCAATCACGGATTATAGGTTCACTCAAAATGCTAGAAATACAAATGGATTTCTGTGCAAATAAAATGAAAACTTCAATGGACTCTTCCTCTCCAGGTCCTATTTAGAAGTGAACAAAGCAGACATTCTTGTCATTGAGGCATGTGAGCGCATGGTGTAGATTTCATCAGTAGAGCTCAGTGGCGTTTTGTTATTCTGGAGTCTTCTATCCTGGATAACTCAGAGTGTATGCTCTGATGACAAATTTTTCACAGAGGAAAATCCACTCTGTTTCCCTAGTTTGGTAATCATGTGAGCTCAGGTAGGATGAATCCTATATAATCATCAGTTTATTCATGTGAGGAGTGGGGATGAACTGTAAATTAAATAATACATGTAATAGCCTCAATAGGGCATCTGCTATTCAATGACATTAAAGATTTTAATTCTTGTTTTTAATGGATTCCAGGAATTAAAAATCTGCATACATACATACACACACACACACACACACACATCTCACAATTCTTTCCCTTTTCCTGGAAATGTGATCTACAATTGATTGAAACACTGAATCAGCATCTACAATTAACTGAAACACTCACCAGCATGCATTTTTCACACCCTCTTTTATCACAGTAATTTATAGGTAATGTATCTGCACTGTGCCAGGGCATTTGTTGTGACAATACATTTGGGTTCTGACAATTTTATTAGTTGCTCCAGTGGTTCCAGAGTAGAGCTTTCTTTCCTGCACAATAATTTCTGGGATGAAAAAGGTATGAAAACCGAGTTAAATGACAACGCAGAAATGTCTAATTTTAGCAGAGATAAAAGTGCTCCAACATCAAGCAGAAAGCACAAAGCAGTGCAAATGCTATGCAGAAGCCACGTGCCTCCCTGGGAGATGGGCGGGGTTACAGCTGCAGGCCCAGCTGCAGTTTGGGTCCAGGCAGCAGACGCCCTGGGAGCACTGTGTGTCTGCTGCACAGAGGTAGGTGCCTGAGTCTTCCAGTTGGGAGCTCGTGATGTGGAGGGTGCTGTAGCGCTCCTGAGAGTTAACTGTTGCCTTCAACCTTCCGTTCTGCTTTGTCCCTGTAGCTATGAAGAACAGATTGACGAGGCTGCTCCCAGGATTCTGTCGGAACCACTGCACACTGTTCGCTGTGTTGGAGAAATTGCAGGTCAAGGAAGAGCTGACTCCCTCCTGGGCTGTCAAGGTTGAAGGACTCTGTTGAACCTGCATCCCCCTCACTCCTGCTTGGAAATGAAAAGAAAACACGTAAGATGTCACTGGGGGGATCACGAATGCAGTTTCCAAACCTGTAAAATACCCCCCCCCAAAAAAAAACAAGAGATGGGTAGTACAGCGTAGGAGCTATATGTCAGCTCTCCCCACCCCCCAACTCCCTCCCAATGTCAGCAATGGAACATCCCCCACTCCCATCTGAGACAGGCCCAACTCACTGAAAATCTGGACCCACAGAAGACCCAGCAGAGCCCCCAGTCTTCTCCTCATGGCTCTCTGCCTGATTGTTAGGGCAGGTGGTAAGTGTTGGGTGCAGACAGACTTTGTTCTTTCAGTTAAATGTTCCATAAGACGAATAGAACACCAGTCACATCTGAGCTCTGTCATGCATCTTAACAGGAAACCCCACCCACTGTGGCCCAGTGAGACTACACAGTACCAGCCCCAACATGGTGGGTGGGAACAGTGCAGTGGGGTAGGAGGCAATGTTTCCAAGATGTGAATACCGCTTTCTTTGCTTAAACAATCTGTGGAAGAGATATTTGAAGAAAAGTTTGTGAAGAAGATGGATGATACTTTAGGGAGGAATCAGTGTCACCAATGGACTAAGCAGAGTTTCAAACAATCATAGAAAAAGCAACCCCATGTAACAAATTACAAAAGTTGATAGACCGAGAATTTAGTAATTGGAAAATACCAATAATTAGATAATATTTAATAGTTTGTAATTCTATACAGAAGAATTAAATTCAAACTCTTTGTTTAAACTTTATTTATTTGAGTTGCAGACAGACAGACACACACATAGATAGAGGGAATGTCCATCCAATGGTTCACTCCCAAAATGCCTGCAATGTCCATGGACAGTCCAAAGCAGCCCAAAGCGTGGAGCTAGGAACACAATCAAGATCTCTTTCATGCTTAGCTGGAGTCAATCACTTGAGCCCTCACTGCTTTTTCTCATGTTGTGCTTTGACAGAAAGATGGAATCAACAGCCAGAGCCAGGTATTTATCCCATGCATTCCAATACAGGAGAAGATACCTTAACTACTGTCTTACCCGCCAGGCCAAATTCCCATTCCAAATGCAATTTCTTTAAATAAAGAGAGATTCAGAAACCCATGATATATGATGATCATCTTCACATAAAATAGTTCCAACAAGAGTTTGCCTGGTTACAAAAATGAGATATTTAATTTCTATTTCTCTTCTGTCCAACCCTTTCCTGGTACACCCTACAGTATTCACAACTGATTCTCATGGGCACACACATGGCAGCTCAAGTTCAATGTGTTGTCTTATGTTTTTCTAATTTTTCCTTCTTTGCTTCTATTCAGTCTTTTTAAAAAATTATCCATAGAAATAGAATAGATTTCATATATTTCATATATATAATTTTAAGCATATTATGATATTTCCTTTTCTCTACTTCCCTCCTTTTTTTTTCTTTTAATTTTTGTGATAACATACTTTCAAATCATTTTATAGTCACAGGCTCAATCCTCCACTAAATAAAGAATTCAATATGTAGAAAGTAGAAATACCACTGTTCCACAGGAGTGTAGACAAGAGTTATAAGCAGTAATCAAATTTCAAGATTTCAATTTCTCTCATGTACATTATATTTTTTACTCTATATATTAGTACCACAAATTAGGGAAAACACATAATTTTTTTCTTTTGGGATCAAGTTTACTTAACTAAGCATAATTGTCTCCAGTTGCATCCATTGTGTGGCAAAAGATGGGATTTCATTCTTTTTATGGCTGAGTAGTTGTTCATCATATATATATATATATATATATATGTATATATATATAATTTTCTTTATCCAGTCATCAGTTGATGGGCATCTGGGTAGATTCCATATCTTAGCTATTGTGAACTGAGCTGCTCTAAAAGTGGGGGTACAGACAACTTTCATATGCTGCTGTTTTCCTTTCCTTTGGGCAAATACCCAAGAGTGGGGTGACTGGGTCATGTGGTAGATCAATTTTCAGATTTTTTAGGAGTCTGCATAGTGTCTCCTGTAATGGCTGTACTAGTTTACATTCCCAACAGTGTATTAGGGTATCTTTTTCTCACATCCTCACCTGCATGTAGTATTTTTTGATTTGGGAGATGATAGCCATTCTAACTGGGATGAGGTAAAACCTCATTTATTTGCACTTCCCTGGTGGCTACTGATCCTGAGCATTTTTCCCCATGCCTATTAGCCACTTGTATTTCATCCTTTGCCAATTTCTTGTTCTTTCTAGTTGCAGTAAGGATACACAAAAAGACCAGATGTTAGAGGCATGGAAATAATTTCTAGGACTGTGAGTTTGGGGAATACAGGTAGTGGAGCTGTTTTCTATTAAGCGTCCATGCTCACAATGTCCAATAAAATTCCAATGTTCTTACACGTACTCAGAGAACACTCCTTCCAACAGATTTGAAGACACTTGGGCTCCAGCTGTCTGAGTTTCAGTATAGAAGTACAGAGCTGAAAACTGGAGCTGAACTTCACACAGACATCCTCCCCTGTCCCACTCTCCTTGCTATGTGTGACTTGACTGCTCACATATTCTCTGGTCCTCTAGAGCCACGGGAAGTTAGTTTTAGTGAAGCCTAAAGTGCCCCCTAGTGGACTGAAACCATCAACAAAGTCTAGGCGAACTAACTCCTTAGCAGTCACACAAACCTAGCTCCACTCTTGTTTCCTGGTGGAGGAACTGCAGCTGGTGAGAAAACAAAATAACTGCTTAGAGTGAGTGGAGGTTAAAAATAGACCAATTACTGGGGACAGCGCTGTGGTGCAGCAGCTTAAGCCGCCATCTGCAGTGCCTACATCACATATGGGTGTGGGTTTGAGTCTCAGATGCTCCAATTCCTGTCCAGCTCCCTGCTAATGTGCCTGGGAAAGCAGTGAAGGATGGCTGAAGTCCTTGGACCCCTGCACCCACATGGGAGACCAGGAGGAAGCTCCTGGAGGTTTCTACCTGAGCCAGTCATGGCTGTTGCAGCCATTTGGGTTGTGGATCAGTGGATGGAAAATTGATCTCTTTCTTTCTGTGTGACTCTGCCTTTCAAATAAATAAATAAAATATTTTAAAGCAAAATCAAAAACAAGGGGCTGGCTCTGTGGCACAGTGGGTTAACACCCTGATCATATGGGCACCAGTTCGAGACCTGGCTGCTCCACTTCTGATCCAGCTCTCTGCTATGGCCTGGGATAGCAGTGGAAGATGGCCCAAGTCCTTGGGCCCCTACACCCGCGTGGGAGACCTGGAAGAAGCTCCTGGCTCCTGGCTTCGGATTGGCTCAGCTCCAGCTGTTGAGGCCATTTTGGGAGTGAACCGGCAGATGGAAGACCTCTCTGTCTCTGCTTCTCCTCTCCCTGTGTAACTCTGAATTTCAGATAAATAAATAAATCTTTACAAAACAAAAACAAACAAAGTCTTTAAAACTAAATAAAATAAACCAATTACTACCTTTAAATGCTGTTTTATGGAAGCTGGTTTAGTGCTACTCATTTGATTTCTCTATTTTAGTTCAAAATGAATCCTTAAACATGTTGATTTTTAGTGTAAATGGGTAATTTGCTAGATCTTAACAATACACTATTCTTTAAAATAAAAAAATACAAAAAATTCAAGGAAAATGCAATTAAAATAAATTTTTGGTGCATAATTGTGAAATCCATAAATACAAATAGATTAAAGGTGATGAGATAAGATTATAATTTACTGTCTACTGGAGAAGATAAAAATCTGCATAACTATAATAAAATGAAAGAGAATCCTCAGAATATTGTAGAATAAAAGCTGTTTATGAAGGTGAGAGTATACAGAACAAAGTCAACATGTACTTGGTCCAGTGACACCATAGTGTCAACTACAGTCCCTACCAATATTTCCAGCAGACATTGTCACTGTTAAACTTACTACATGATTTATTGTGCAATGTCAACATAGAAGGATCAGTGTTCAATATTTCAATAGTGACATAGTATAAGAACTGTGTGAAAGTAATGAGAAAATTGTCAGCAGCTACAAGAAAGACAAAAAAGGTATAACATCACCAAGTTTCTCATTGAGTTAGCAGAACTGACAATACCAAAAGAATAGGAAACTACTTTCATAGCTGTGAAAACGTCTTGGAGAAGCTCTTCATAATGAATTCTAAATCTTCACTCTCCTACACTTTTTTAAAGTAACTGCCAGCACTAAGAGGACCATAATAGTTTTTCTGTGTCCTTCATGGTTCCAATCGATCTCCTAAATGTCACAATCCCTCCCAAATAGAAGTACTTAAAGTCTGACTAAATAGTCTGACACATATTAACTCTAACAGAGCCACGAAAAGAAATTCCAAGAAAATCTGCTGTGAATAACCAAGGAGACAAGGAGGCAACACTTGCAGAGAAACAGTATGGTGAGCTCATCTTTGTTTTTCTCCATTAGTTGAGATTCATAAGATGATGCATAAAAACTCAGCTTCTATTGGCTGTGTCCCAACTTAACAGCCAAGCCCTTCAGGCAGCCCAGCCTACGCCGAATCCTTGATGCCTTGATTATTACATAATAAGAACACTGTCTCCTCCAATATTCTAGAATACTGACGCTGGTATTATGTAGTTTTCACAATGAGCATAGGCTGCTGAAACAAAGTTTATGAGACCTAGAGCACAGCAGGAATTGAAGAATAACAAAGAAGTACCAGCCCAGCCCTCCTTTATCTCTTGCCAACTTTTAATGTGAAAACCACAGGAAGAGCTCTCAGATCTCCCCTCCCGGGAGGTTTGTGTCCGGCTCCCCCTGCAGGCCCAGGCGCTGTGGCACTCGCAGCAGCGCAGAAGTACCGGGCCGCGTCGCTCCCCTGCACTGAGGCTTTCCTCAGGTGGAAGGAAGACTCGCTCTTCTTAAACTCAGCCTCAAAGCCTCTGATGCCGGGAACCCGGGAGTCCCCTGAAACGTACTTGAGGAGAAGCTGGGGGCCTTGGCCGGGGTGCTGGACGTACCAGAAGAGATAAACAGGTGCCCCATAGGAGTAGTTGCACCTCAGCTCCGCAGCGGCTCCTTCAGACACAGAGACCTGGGCGTCGGGCTGGGTCACGGTCTGGGCGCTGGTGTCTCCTGGAAAAGCAATGCGGGCCGTGAGCGCAGTGCCGTGTTCCCCGTGAAAAGTAAGCGTTTCCGGCCAGAACCTGTGGAAGCCGAGACCACAGAGAAACTTTACTCACTCAGGGCCCACTGGAGCCCCAGCACCGGGATGAGCAGCAGGAGCATGGCTGAGGCGTGGAAACACTGCAGGCTCTTTCTGGAAGATCTCCCGAGGGCAGGCAGGAGAGTGGCCCTGGAAACCAAGACCCTGGAAGCAGGAGGGGTGGAGAAAGTTGGGATGCCCACACTCCTTGCTTAGGTAAATGTACAAGAGCTACTAAATTGCGGCGGGATGCTTTTTGACTTCTGATTTTTGCCATTTGTCTGCAATCTGCAAAGATCTCAGCGGGCTGCAGGGAGGCGGAGCTGAGGAAGGATGCTGGTCTGCTCCAAACACGGAGACCTCTCATCTAGGCAGCATCGCCCTCTGGAGGTCATGTGCGGAGCCATAAATCCTGTGGCCCTACAGCTGCTTGGCCTGTTCCTTCTACCACACAGGATATATCAAAAGTGCCACCAAGCAGCTTCTTGCTCCCCAGATGTGTGCTAGTATATTAGTCCTAAAGTCCACTAGAAATGAAATGTCCTGTAAACATGGAATAATAACTCACTTCACTGAGAGGAAGTTGTAAAGACTATATGCGATTACAGATCCAAGTCCTTGATAGTCTTTGAGGTTAGAACAGTTGCCTCAGGCTGAGCTATGGATGTCCCAGGACCACCATATTGGTATGGGATAAGATACCTATGTTCCCTGGCTGACACTGCGCCCACAAAGGTAAAAGTCAGAGCCCGTAAAATGATTATAATTCATCTAAAAGACTTGATGTAGCACTGTACCACTCTAGAAACCTCTGTGGCAGGAATACAATCAGATCTAGAGAATTATCCCAGCAAACATGAGAGTGAAGATATTCAACACTTTCTCTGTTGGCAGTGTAACCCTCTGACAAAGTCAGTACATCCCTTCTTTGACTTCAGGACCATGAGCCAAGTCCTCTCATTGAGATCTTAATTTGTTCCTGCTTGTAGAAATTGCCTTCATTTGGAAGGCATCTTGATAGCACTGTCAGTTTCAGTGTGTAGTCCGTGAATGTAACTCTTTCTATAGCTATATCTATTCTATATCTATATATCCAAATTCCTTCCTAACTGAAAGAACAGACTTGGGGCCGGTGCTGTGGCGCAGTAGGTTAATCCTCTGCCTGCAGCGCCTGTATTCCATATGGGCACCAGTTCTAGTCCCAGCTGCTCCTCTTCCAATCCAGCTCTCTGCTGTGGCCTGGGAAAGCAGTAGAAGGTGGTCCAAGTGCTTGGGTCCCTGCACCCGCATGGGAGACTAGAAGAAGCTCCTGGCTCCTGGCTTCAGATCAGTGCAGCCCTGGCCTTTGCAGCCATTTGGGGAGTGAACCAACAGAAGGAAGACCTTTCTCTCTGTCTCTTCCTCTCACTGTCTGTAACTCTAACTCTCAAATAAAAAAAATCTTAAAAAACAGAAAGAACAAATGTAAAAGGGAATAAATCACAATACATAGAGTAAAAATATTAAAGATCATCTGGAGATGAGAGATTTACATGTAATTCCAGGAAACAGAAGTGTATGAGATCATACTTAAGATTAAAATGTGGACAGAAAAGAGCACAGTCAAAATAAGCTAATAGGAGCAACGTCTATAGACTACCTTCTTGGTGGCAATTTTAACTCAGCTCAGAATTGCTAGGCACTGGCCAACCTGTTGTGTACAAGGTCAAGGTCAGAGGGTTATTTCATGCCTTGGGTCAGGGCTGCTTCCTCTGCACTGGAAGAATGAAAGGGAATTATCCAGTCCTCCATGGTGGTAGACAAAGCAGCTCATCATTCAAAAATAAAACCAGAAACACATCCAGTGGGTGGGCTTTTGGTTCAGGCAGAGATGAAAGAAGGCCAACTTGTAGACTCTTAAATGCTCAGGCAAGGGTAATAGGCTCTTCAACTGAAATGGCAGCAGCACAGGGAATGAGAAGTGGGCAGAGGGGACTGGCGCTAAGGCATAGTAGGTTAAGCCTCTGCCTGCAGCGTCAACATCTCATATTGGCTCCAGTTCATGTCCCAGCTGCTCCACTTCCAACCCAGCTCCCTGCTGATGGCCTGGGAAAGCGCTGGAGGATGGCCCAAGTCCTGGGGCCCCTGCACCCACATGGGAGACCCGGTAGAAGCTCCTGGCTCCTGGCTTCAGATCGTCCCAACTCCAGCCATTGCAGCCATTTGGGGAGTGAACCAGCAGATGGAATCTTTCTCCCCCTCTCTCTCTTTTACTCTGCCTCTCAAATAAATAAATCTTTAAAAAGAAGAGGAAGTAGTAGTCAGAGTTCGTATATAGTTGGAAGGTTGAGCTACCGAAAGTTTTATCTTACATACTTTGAGAAAAAGATTAACAATATTTTTATTTTATTAGAGCCTTACTTCTCCCCTTGTTGCACTCCTTGTTGCCTGGGGCCCACAGGTGCAAGGCCTGATGGCCTCCACCCTGCCTCTGCTTTCCTGTCTGCATGCTTACTCCATGTGGCTCCTGGCCTGCTCTCTGCCTGGTATGGACCCAACTTAGCTTCTAGACTTCCTTGTTTCCCAATTAAAGCCCTCACTTTCCTATGCATTTCTTTCACTGAATAAAAACACTTAAAAACTTTTTTTTTTAAAAAAGAACCTGACTTCTTAAACAGATCTATTGAAATACAGCTGACTTACACAATTCAGTCCCTTGAAACATACAGTTCAATGCATGTTGGTTTGTTCACAAATCAATTAGAATACATTTTCATCACCACAAACAGAAACCTAGTACCCATTAACAATCACCCTCCATCCCTCTCATCCATCTCCTGCCACCTAGCCAACTGGAAGTCTAGGTAGGCTGAAAATTGATGCCTCAATAGATCTTTGTATTCTGAACTTTGCATATAAAGGGAGCCATACAACAGGTAGTATTTTCTGGTTGGCTTCCTTCACTTATCTTCTCATATTTTCAAAGTCGGTGTTGTAGTCTGTATCAGTTCATCATTCCTTAAAAATGTTCTGTGAATATAATGCATTCGTTGTCCCATCTATCAATCGAAAGGCACTGGGTTCTTTCTGATACGAGCTGTGATGAATAGTGCAGGTGTGAGCATTTGTCTACAACATTTTGTGAGGACCTACATTTTAATTTCTCTGTGGGGCTTATCTCCAATAGAACTGCTATTTTCCAGAGCAGCTGCACCATTTTGCATCCACATCAGCAACACATAAGTATTCCAATTTCTCCCCATTTTTACCAACACTTCACATACTCATATTATCATTTAAATGATGTAGATTCTCATTTTATTGGCTTGCATTTCCTTAAAGAATAATGATATTGGGTACATTTTCATGTGATTGCTTGCTATTTCTGTATCATTTTTGGATAAATGTCTATTTATATCCTTTACTCATTTTAAAAATTGATGATGATTTTATTTTATTATTAAGTTGTAAGTGCTGCTTATATATCCTGGCTAGAACACTTTATCACACATATGAGCTGCAAATATTTTTTTCCCATTTTGGAGCTGTCTTTTCACTTCATTAAAACTTTATTTTGTAGCACACATACTTTAATTGTAATAGAGCCCAGGTTATACATTTTTACTTTTTGTTTGCCCTTTTGATATCATATGTAAGAAAAATTTGCCTAATCGAATGTCATGAAGACTTGCTATGTTGATTTGTAAGTGTCTTGTAACTAATAATATTCCTTTGTGTATACATACCACATTTTCTTGATCCATTCATCTGATGATGGACACCATGGTTGATTCTAATTTAGGCTAGTGTGAACAGTGCTTCTATGAACATGGTGGTGCAGGTATCTCTTTGATACATGGTGTTCAAGACTTTTGGGTATGTAACCAGTAGTGGGATTGATGGAGTATATGGCAAATCTATTTCTAGTTTTTGAAGAAATGACCACACGGTTTTCCACAGTGGCTGCACTAATTTACATTCCCATCAACAATATCATTATTTTTTTATAATAGCATCTATAAATCACATTGCATCTATTAAAAACTAATTAAAAATCAAAATGTTTAAATTTTAAAAAAATCAGTAGCTGGGCTGAAACTCCCTAGGAAATCACCCCTTCCTTTTCTTTTCTTTTCTTTTTTTTTTTTTTTTTTTTTTTTTTGACAGGCAGAGTGGACAGTGAGAGAGAGAGACAGAGAGAAAGGTCTTCCTTTGCCGTTGGTTCACCCTCCAATGGCCGCCGCGGCCAGCGTGCTGCGGCCGGCGCACCATGCTGATCCGATGGCAGGAGCCAGGAGCCAGGTGCTTTTCCTGGTCTCCCATGGGGTGCAGGGCCCAAGCACCTGGGCCATCCCCCACTGCACTCGCGGGACACAGCAGAGAGCTGGCCTGGAAGAGGGGCAACCGGGACAGAATCCGGCGCCCCAACCGGGACTAGAACCCGGTGTGCTGGCGCCGCAAGGCAGAGGATTAGCCTAGTGAGCTGCGGCGCCGGCCTCCCCTTCCTTTTCTAGCTTGTCAGGGAGCCTTTAAGAATTTGCAGTCCCATTCTCACAGCTGTGTCTCTCAACACAGGTCCTCCTTGGATGGACTGGGACAAAGTTGCAGGTTTAAATTTTATACAAGTATAAATGCATAGATTTCATTCATTTTGAGGTTTTATACACTTAAAACTACTATTCTCAAGAGATTTTTGAGGAAGTATGGTAGCAGGCTCTGGGTACACTCCTATTGTGACAACACAATCTATGGGGTATGTCTATTTCTTGATCTGATCGTTCAGAGCCTACCTGGATGGCTGTCACTCTGAGAGTCCTGGACTTAGTGGTGAGTGGCAACAGTGTCCCCAATAGACACTCAGCACCAGGCCCTTCCCTGCTGCTCAGAGTTTGTGCTCAGCTCCCCCTGCAGTCCCTGTCACTGTGTCTGAGCACAGTAGTACACGGCCGAGTCGGACTCTTGCACTGAGGATTTCTCCAAGTGGAAGGAGCTGGTGTCTTTATTGTACAAGGCTTCAAAACCTCTGTTGCTTCCCTTCTCATTGGCTTTCGTGGCTTTCAGGAGGAGCTGTAGACCTTCCCCAGGATACTTGACATACCAGAAAAGGGCAGGGAACCATGTGATTTTGTAGGAACACTTCACAGTCAGGGAAGCTCCTTCAGCCAGTGTCACTTGGCCTTCGGTCTGGGTCACCAACTGTCCATTGCTTCCTCCTGGAAAAAAAATGACTATGGTGCATTTTAACCTGACCATCATCTAAGCTCTCCACTTACAGAAAATTATTATGAAAGGGCGCATCAACAGATGTAAGAAATCACACTGAGTCCTAAGAGTCATCTTACCAAGTGTGAAGACTAGTGCAATCACCAGAGCTGGAGAAGCTTCCATTTTTAGATGCAGTAATGTCTTCGGGTCTTGACATGTAAGTAGGAAGAAAGATTAAGGTCACAGTGAAAAGATGAGTGTGAGCTCAGAATTAACACAGGAAATGTGCACATATTGCCAAGATGCACCCCCTTGTGGGTCAAATACTAAACTCAAGATCGTTGACCTCTTTGCTTCCCCAAAGTTTGTCTTACTCCTTTATCATCACCTCTGGCTTTTCTCTGAGACACCTGCTAGCTGCCAGTTAGTGTTTTTCATAACCCTATCTTTTTCCCAGAACACTCTCTGACATAGAAGTTCTTTCCCATTACATTTCTGTAAATAGTATTATAGATGTTTTATGTCACCATGCTATCCAGTGAAATGCCAAACAAATAATTTGTAGGATAAAATCAAATGACTATTGGCCGGCGCCATGGCTCAATAGGCTAATCCTCCACCTAGCAGCGCCGGCACACCGGGTTCTAGTCCCGGTCGGGTCGCTGGAGTCTTTCCTGGTTGCCCCACTTCCAGGCCAGCTCTCTGCTGTGGCCCAGGAGTGCAGTGGAGGATGGCCCAGGTGCTTGGGCCCTGCACCCCATGGGAGACCAGGAGAAGCACCTGGCTCCTGCCATCGGATCAGCGTGGTGCGCCGGCCACAGCGCACCAGCTGTGGCGGCCATTGGAGGGTGAACCAACGGCAAAAGGAAGACCTTTCTCTCTGTCTCTCTCCCTCACTATCCACTCTGCCTGTCAAAAAAAAAAAATCAATGACTATTAATAACAATCTTTAATCAGTAGCAGATAATCATGGTACAGATTTATTCCCAAACTGAAGACAATGTCAGACACCTAGCAATTCTCAACACTTACTTCTTCAAAGCATAAATGAATGGCATTTGGTTGAACAATTGCTACTACTTGAAATATAAATTGCATCAAATATAAGAAATAAAATTTTATAAATGCTTTTCAGTGGAAAAAAGGAAATTATCTATTATTTATATTCAAATATTGATTCAGAAATTAAAATATTCAACTATTTATATTGAAGAAATATAGCAGTTAAAGTTATTGACCCTATATGAAATGATCTGCCATGACATTTTTCTCCCTTAAGATTTCAATGACTCTCAGATAATGTGATTGGACTATGTGCATCAGGAAAAGTCTTATAAAACTAAACTTGTAATGGAAATTTTGTCTCAAGTACACTGTCTACATATGTGCCTCTGCCAACACTATTGGCCAATAATTGTTTGCATCACAGATAGGATATTCAGGTAAAGTTCTCTAGGAATGCTATCCAGGGTGCCACATGTGCTACCGGAATTTGGGGTGCCATACGATTTCACTACGGGCTTATTACTAAATCCCCAATACTAATAAGCCCAAGAGGGTTCTTGCCTAATATATAGAGAAGAATTCTAAATACCGGCACAGATAACCAAGGCAGCATGGTACATTTTAGGCTTTTATTTAGTGAGAAAGATGCATAGGAGAGTGAGAGCCTTATTTAGGAGAGAGAGGTGAATAGGGGTTCATACCGAGCACCAGGAACCAGCCACGTGGAAGAGCATCTAGGCCTGTATCTGGGCCAGGAAGCCTAGAGCACTTGGCCCGAAGGCCATGCGCCCTGGAGGCGTGGGGCTACAGCAAGCCCCCTCCTGACAAGAGGCCAGGGAAGAAGAGCCATCAGGGCCATATACGGTGTCCAGCTTTTAACCCACTTCCAAAGGGGAGTGGTTAATTAACCTGATTGGCTGGTGGGCACCCAGGTGTGGCCAGGTAGGGGAATGAGGCCAATGAGGCCACACAGGGCATGGCAAAGGCGTGGTCTTCCAGTTCACAAATCCAATCAATTTTAACCTGTATGCCTGCCTACTTCATTAACAGACACAGTTTATGCTTTTCATAGAGAAAAAAAATTCCACAAATTTGTAAATATAAGATATGAACAGGAATACTGGCCTAAGAAACCACTTAAGGATTTCCAAAAGGATTTTATACAACTGGATTTCCTGGATAAATTATGAATGTGTTACTACTAGTCAGAGAATTTTTGTTTCCTATATATCAGTAGTAAAATAGTCACCACAGTAAGCAAATTAACAAATCGAACATCTTGCACATTTGTTTTTATGTGTAGCAATTCAATGAAAAATAAATTTTAAAAATTAATCTTTGGTCATTTCCAAGAGCAGGTGCAGAGCTATGAAACTAAGAGCTCTGAATCCTACAATTAAAGATGGATGTTCTCCTTAGAACATTGTAGTCACCTGCCTCTCAATGGGAAAACTTGCTCATGGGTTGGACAGCACTTTTCTTAGGTCCTCTAATATTGACTCTGTCCTTTGTTTTAGACTCTGCATTTAAACTGCTTGTTAGACTGGTTTTCTCCAGACTTGAAACAGTGAAATTCTAGAGCCTCCAATGGAAGCAGTTTCTGCAAGCTGGCACTGCCATCCCCCTCAAGAAGCCACCTCCTACTGGAACCCTATCTTGACTGCTGTTCCCAACACCATCCCTTTTCAGCATGAAGGAACTAGAATGATCATCGCCCAGTTCTCCTAACAGAAGTTAGGGCCTATTATGCTGGGCGGGGGAGGGTGGAATTTGAGGAGTCAGATAGGTTAATAGGTAATCAGTGGAAATTGGGGTGCAGAGTGCTTGCTTTCCCCCAAGGGTCGTTTTTAGCAAGGTCAAAAAGTGCCTGCCTTCCCACTCCCTGAAAGTTCCAATTTTACCATCAGAATAGCAAGGGAATGGTGATTCTATCCTCCTGAGCTCAGTTTACTGTAAACAAGTTACCTGTCCCACCCCCCCCCCTTTTTTTTTGACAGGCAGAGTGGACAGTGAGAGAGAGACAGAGAGAAAGGTCTTCCTTTGCCGTTGGTTCACCCTCCAATGGCTGCTGCAGCCGGCACACCGTGCTGATCCGAAGGCAGGAGCCAGGTGCTTCTCCTGGTCTTCTATGGGGTGCAGGGCCATCCTCCACTGCACTCCCGGGACACAGCAGAGAGCTGACCTGGAAGAGGGGCAACCGGGACAGAATCCAGCGCCCCGACTGGGACTAGAACCCGGTGTGCCGGCGCCGCAGGCAGAGGATTAGCCTTTTGAGCCATGGCGCCGGCCCTGTTCCACCCTTCTAATGGCTCTTTTTGTTTTATCCTGAGCAAGCCAGACAGATTAAAAGATTGTAAATCAGGTCTTTTGATGGGTTTTGTCCCTGCCTTGTAACCGAATGTCAAACTGTTATATTTTTTCTTCCCCAAAATTGTGCTTAAAAACCCCAGTACCACTGACCCCTTTGGGTTTTTGTTTTCCCCTTTGGAAGCCTCCCTCCATGCCAGTCTGGATGGAGGTCTTTGATTCTTTTTTTTTTTTTCAAGATGTACTTATTTATTTGAAAGTCAGAGGTACACAGAGAGAGGAGAGGCAGAGAGAGAAAGAGGTCTTCCATCTGATGGCTCACTCCCCAGATGGCCACAACGGCCAGAGCTGCGCTGATCCAAAGCCAGGAGCCAAGAGCTTCTTCCGGGTCTCCCACACGGGTGCAGGGGCCCAAGGACAGGCCATAGCAGAGAGCTGGATTGGAAGAGGAGCAGCTGGGGCTAGAACTAGTGCCCATATGGGATGTCAGCGCTTCAGGGCAGGGTGTTAACCCACTGCGCCACAGCTCCGGCCCAGGAGGTCTTTGATTGTAATAAATTTTGCTTTGAAAAAGAAAAGAAGTCATAGTCATCTAATAATGCCATATTTTCCTGAGGAGATATAATATTTAGCCACTCATAATCATGATATAAACCATAATTCTGATGTGGAAAAATAAATAAATGTCACATCACTTCACTTCAGTTAGACTGACTATAATTAAAAAGACAAAAGGTGACAAACATTGGCAAGGAGATGAGGAAAAGGGAACACTTGCACATGTTGGTGAGAATGTAAATTAATATAGTCATTGTGGAAACAGTATGGAGTTTCCTCAAAAGCTAAAAATAGAACTGCCCTATGACACAACAATCCCACTACCGGGTATATATTCAAAGGAAATAAAATTGTTCTAAGAGGTATCTGTATTCCTATGTTTATCGCAGCACTATTCACAAGAGCCAAGAAATGGAATCAAGCAGTGTCCATCAACTAATGAACAGATATAGCACATACAGACCAAAGACTACTTCAGCCATAAAAAGTGACACAATCTCGTCATTGCAACAACATGTATGGAACTGGAGGTTATTACATGAAGTGAAATAAGTAAGGCACAGGATGATACATACTTTGTGATCTCACTCAGATGAGGAATCTGGAAAAGTGGATATTCTACGAGTTGAGAGTAGGAGAGTAGTTTTCAAAGAGTAGGGGTCAGGGACTGGGAAAGTTTTATTAACAGGTACTAAGCTAGAGCTGGATAAGAGAAAGAAATTTTGATGTTCTATTTTACAGTGAAATAACCAGATAACAATAATGTATTGTATGTAATCCTGGAAAAAAGTTAGAAGAAAATATTTTTAGTGTTTTACCATGGACATGAAAAGTGATTAAGGACAAAGAAATACATCTGAACATTATGCAATGTGTCCATGTGTTGAATTATCACATAATACTCCATAAATTTATATAGTTTTATATAACAGCTAAAATAAATATTAAAAGTCCCAAAGGAAAAAAAAGAAGTAATCTATTAAGCAACAGTCAGCCAACAAAATGATCTCAACTGTTCTGGTTTATCTTGAACATAAGCTTTTTATTACAAGCTTTTAATGTCTATATGTTAATTTATATTTGCAAACAAACAATATGGCAAATGTTGTAATGGGAAGGCCGTGCCAGAGAAAAAAGAGATAAGGCGAGGCTTCTGCACCACTCACAGGTTTGGGTACTGCCTGCAGGTGCAGGGGAAGCAATGTGTACTCGCTGCACAGAAGTAGATGGCTGAGTCTCCAAGCTGGGTGGCTGCAATGTGCAGGGAGAAGTGTTTGGCCACTTTATTCAGCAAAACAGTGAGTCGTTGGTTTTGCTTTTTCTCCACATTTGAGCGAATGTCTAGAATGAGCTGGGGCCCCTGACCAGGTTCTTGTTTATACCATGCGAAAAAGGCTGATGAGCTGTCGGAATAAGTACAGTTGATAACAGAGCTGTCTCCTTCCTGGACACTCAGAATAGAAGGAAACTGTTCCACATCATCTCCTCGGCTCTCCCCTATGCAGAAAGAAAAAAAATTTCAGTACCATTAGGATTTTCTTTTTCAACAGTAAGGAGAGAAAACCTCCAGCCTTCTCCCTGAACACATAATGAACATATACTAATATACTTTGTTTTCCCAAAACCCTCAACTCACAGTGCAGCTGCAGCCAAAAGAACATGAAAGATGCTCCAATGGATGTCTTCATTGTTCTTCCCAGTTAGGATCAATCAGAGATCTGCAATCTTCAACCAGGAGCTACTCCTATTTTCAGGTTCATGGTGGGTCTCATATTGTCTATCCAGCCAATAAGAAAAAGCCTCTGCCTCTGCTGTAAGCCTCTTCATTTGGAATCTGCTCAAGTGAACTTCCCCATACTCTGCAGCAACAGAGGTACACTACCATCTTGTGGTCACACCCATCCCTCAAGTACTAAATTCTCTGGGTAAATGTAAACCTAGGAGGGACTCAGCTGCATAAATGTAGCAACAGGCAGATAAAACAAAACAAATTAGATCCGAGGTCTAAGATTAAATGCACAGCAAATTGTATATATTTATGATATTTATGCATGGTCCTGAGTAATTAATAAACTGAAAACAAGTATGCTACCAGAGATTGGCTGCTCAGGGGTTCTTGTCTTTGTGTAAGAAGGAATTTAGACGTGAGACAGAGTGTAGTGGTAAACGAGGCAGCGAAGTTGAAAGAAAAGAAGTCATGGAGAGAAGTACCCCTGACAGATCAGGCAGGCGTCTCAGGAAAGGGCTGGGAGCCCAGTCTGCATTCAGACTAGAGGTTTTGACATGAGAATTGGTCCCCTGTCTATCCTCCCTGCTCCCTCTTCTGAGCCCATGGCCTTTGCTATTCCCACAGAAAGGACAGTACCAATAGTCAAAGGGAGAATTTTCTCTCAGCAAAGATGATTGTGATAGAAAGTAAACGATTAAATCTCAGTAACAATAGAGCGTGGGGATAAGTTCCATGAGAGAATAGTACTCCAGCCTTAAGAAACAGTTTGACCCATAGATTGGGATGATTTGCAAAGAGAAATCTGACATCCTTTAAGAAATCATTTCCTATTGCTGTGTGGCTTATGTTCTGCAAAGTGTTAAAAGAAAGAGTAGAAATTCTCAAAAATCATCAGACTGGAGAATCTAAACATCTAAGTTTATTCTGGGGGTGTTTTATTTTCTGGTAACAAAATGGCATGTTGTTAAATGCAGTGACTGACTTAGATCCTAGTGGAATTTCCTCAAAAGCACATGAGTTGGGGGCTGGCGCTGTGGCATAGCAGGTAAAGCCGCCACCTGCAGTGCCGGCATCCCATATGGGCACCAGTTTGAGTTTCAGTTGCTACTCTTCTGATCCAGCTCTCTGCTATGGCCTGGGATAGCAGTAGAACACGGCCTAAGACCTTGGACCCCTGCACCCACGTGGGAGACTCAGAAGAAGCTTCTGGCTCCTGGCTTTGGATTAGCTCAGCTCCAGCCATTGAGGCCATCTAGGGAGTGAACCAGCAGATGGAAGACCTCTCTCTCTCTCTGTCTCTACCTCTCTCTGTAACTCTGTCTTTCAAATAAATTAAAATAAATCTTAAATAAAGAATAAATCTATGGAAGCCTAAATGTTGCTTATTTGTGTGATGTGGTTAGTACAAATGACCCAGAAGTGTTAACCATGAGACATGGCACCTGGGAAACCAAGACTATATCATTTCCAGAAATGAGAGCTCCTTTCCTGTGAATTGAAGTCACCAGTTTCCCAGAGTGACAGAGAAAAAAAAATCTATTCTCATTCACATCTCACAAGTTAAGGACTCTCAACTCAATTTTAAAATGTATATATGAAAAATATATTTTTACATATGTAAAACTTCTCCCTCCTAAGGACCTCCTTTCTCTAACCAATTATTCATATAATCATATTAAATTCTTCACTGGGAAACTTTTTCTTCTTCTCGGAGATAGGTATTTTAGGTCTTCAAATGTGCATGGAAAATATGTATTATGATCAATTTATATGTGTGCTTCAGATTTTTCTTGCACCAATATAAACAGGTTTCAATTTTATTTTTCTATGAATTTTTGAAATCACATCATATATCCATGTGAGTTATGGCACCCAGATCAAAATGTAATGGCTGCCTTTCATGCCTAGTGGGTCAAACATTACACAATTTGGAACATCCCATTCAAATATGCAAACTCATTGGACCAAGGCTTACCCAGACCCAAACTGCACAGAAAGCTTGGTTTCCACCAGGTGGTTTCTCTTTGCTCAGCAGTATTGCCCTGACTGAATGAGGCAGGGGAAATAATGCTGATGATGAAGTGAAGAAAAACAATTTCTCTCTACTCCCAGCTCCTTTATTAACTATTTGCTTCGTACCGGCATCTTGAATGTATTTCTGCCTTTGTAAAATGAAGTTGGACTAAGGGACTTCATGCATCTCTAAATTTTTATATTTTTATATTATTTAGCAGATTAAGCATTAGTGATGTGCAATATGGAATGATATGATAGTGGAGAGGAATTGTCCTGCGTACAGAGCTCCAAGTACAACCTAGTGTGGCTGAAGTTACCCATAACCATTCCTATGTGTCTGAGGTTACCCCTGCCCAATCCTGGCCTTCATTGGAAACAGAGACAGAGCTCTCAGGATGAATTCTCTTCTGGGTTTTCAATCCTCCAATAGCATCAGTGAGGGAAGATGGATCAAAGGAGGCCAAATCCACAACAAAATGGAATAAAATGATCTTTACTAAGTAAAAATCATCACAGTTAGGGATATGGGGCCATATTCCATGGCTGAGCCTTTCTGAAGATTCATTCCTGTGTTTAAATCTATAATATGTCTTTGTTATCAGGAAGAAAACACCCCAGCATCTTGGAGAACCAGGAAGAGGTAGACAAGCTAACCAATACCATAATACAAAATGCACTTTCTCAAAAAACCTGATTGCTTTCTGGATTCCAGTGCTAATCTTCCAGATTTAGCTTGAAGATTCAAGATTCTCAACTATGGCTGACTGCATAATCTACGTGACTCGGTACAAAATAAAAATTTGGAATCCTTCGTTCAAAATACACAAAAAAAAGAGTGCCAGTGAGCACTAAAATGTAAACCTTCTGGGGTCAGCATTGTGCTGCAGCAGGTTAAGCCCCACCTGCAACGCCCACATACCATATCAGAGCACAAGTTCAAGACACAACAGCTTCATTTCCAATCCAGCTTCCTGCTGATGTGCCTGGGAGGGCAGCAGATGATGGCCCACATACTTGGACCCTGCCTCTCATCTGGTAGACCTGGATGGAGTTCCAGCCTCCTGGCTTCAGCCTGGCCCAGAGCTGGCCATTGCAGCTTCTTGGGGAGTGAACTAGTAAGTGGAAGATCTCTTTCTCTTTCTCCCTCCTTCTCTCTGTCATTCTGCCTTTAAAATAAATAAAATAAATCTTTTTAAAAAGTAATGCTTGTTTTAAAAAATATTTTACTACATTTAAAACACAATAGGGTTCACAATGATACATAGAAACAACAAATTTCAAAATTTCAAAATGTATGTTGGAGTCATAACTTGTATGACAGAGTAATAATACTTTATTAATGTGATATCTTTATTAATAGCATGATTTTTTGGCCTTACTTCTCTGGATATTAATGTGTTAGGTTATCAAAATCGATGCTTTTAGCAACTTCATTTTTAGGCACCATAATTGAAAGCATTGTCAGTTGTACTTGACAATCGCAAAATTGCAAACAGAATTTTTCACCATTTCTAATTTTGCATATAATGTGTCTGCTCATACAATTAATACTGGAACTCTTAAGAATATTTTATGTGGCCGGCACTGTGGCGCAGCAGGTTAATGCCCTGGCCTGTGGTGCTGGTGTCCCACTTGGGCGCTGGCGTCCCACTTGGGCACTGGTTCGAGACCTGACTGCTCCACTTCCGATCCAGCTCTCTGTTGTGGCCTGGGAAAGCAGTAGAAGATGGCCTAAGTCCTTGAGCCCCTGCACCTGCATGGGAGACCTGGAATAAGCTTCGGATCGGCACAGCTCCGGCCATTGCAGCCAGTTGGAGAGTATACCATCGGATGGAAGACCTCTTTTAAGAGCAGGGCCCTTTGCCACTGCACAGGTTTTATTCCCTGAAAGCCAGCCCTGCACACACTTCACTGGAGTCTGCTCAGGTTTCTTCATCTTAATTTTCAGGGCCTTGCTTTTTCCTAACCAGTGCCCTTATATTAACATAAAAGACCTGGCAAGGTTGGAATTCTACATATTGTCATTGATTTGCAGCAGGTTTAAATGTTGTGTTTGGTTGTCAGAATCGTGATCTGTGGCTGCAGCAAATAGGAGTTTCTTTCAGAGTAGTCATGGAAACTTTCTGATCCCTTTCCCAGACCTTGAACAATATTACAAAATCATGGGTAACAGATTCACTCAAAATGCAAGAAAGACAAATGGATTTTAACATAACAAAATGACAAGTTCAATGAACTCTACCTTATAAGGCACTACTTAGAAAAGATCAAAATGCACATTTTTGTCAACGATGTATGTAAGTGCAATGTGTAAATGTAACAGTAGAAATCATTTGCACTTCGTGATTCTGGAACCCTCTGTACTGGGTATCTCAGAGAACATACTCTGATGTCAGACATCCAGTGTGGGAATCCCACCCCCACCTTCCTATTTCAGTGATCACATGAGCCCAGGTAGGTTACTCATATCCGATAACCCCCAGTGCATTCACGTGTAAGGTATTGGCAGTACTTAGACATTAAATGTAGTAGTCTGGACAGAGGGCCTGACACTCAATAGTTCGCATTTTTCATTTATATTTGTAGTGAGTTCCAGGCGTGAAAAATCTGAACGTTCTTTCCCTTTCCTGGAAAATTGAGCTGTCTTTAAACAACTGAAATACTGAGTCATTTCTATTTGTTGATCAGCATGTACTTTTCACAGTCTTTTTTATCACAGTAATCTTTAGGTAACGTACATGCACTTTGCCAGGGAAAGTGTTGAAACAATACATTGGGTCCTGACAGCTTTATCAGTTGTTCCAATGGTTTCACATTAGGGTTTTTTTCCCTTCCTAGTGATTTCTGAGAGGAAAAGTGTGTGAAAACCAAGTGAAATGACTTGTCTGATAGGTGTGATTTTACCAGAGATAAAAGTGCTCCAACATCAGTCAGAAAACCCACAGCAGTGCAAATGCTGCTGTGGAAGCCACGGGCCTCTCTGTGTTGGGGGTAGGCTTACAGGCCCAGCTGCACTTTGGGTCCGGGCTGCAGACACCCTGGGAGCACTGTGCCTCCGCTGCACAGAGGTAGGTGCCGGAGTCTTCCAGCTGGGTGGCTGAGATGTGGAGGGTGCTGTAGCGCTCCTGAGAATTAACTGTTGACTTCAACCTTCCATCCTCCTTCACTCCCAGAGCCATGGAAAACAATCTGATGAGGCCACGCCTGGGACTCTGTCGGAACCATTGCATGCTGGTCACAGGGGCGGAAAAATTGCACCTCAGGGTAGGGCTGGCTCCCTCCTGGGTACTCAGGGCTGGAGGACTTTGCTCCACCTGCAGCCCCCTCACCCCTGCATGGACAGGGAAAAAAAACACATAGGATGTCACTGGGAATGCACTGATGTGGCCTCCAAACCTGTAAAAATATCTCAAGAAACAAACACGAGGGTGTGGGACGGTGTCAGAGCTTTAAGTCAGCTCTCCCTCCTTCTGACAGCTGTGATCCGACCCCTATCTCCCACCTGGGACAATCCCAACTCACAGCAAATCTGGACCCACAAAAGCCCCAGCAGAATCCCTGGTCTTCTCTCCATGGCTTTCTGTCTGCTTGCTGGTGGGCCATTACCTCTGCTCTGTGGGATGTTAAGTCTCGGGTCCAGACAAACTTTGTTCTTACAGTTCATTGGTTCCATGAAACTCACAGAGAACCAATCACATTTGAGCTCTGTCATTCATCGTAACAGAAAACTCCACCCACCATGGCCAATGAGACTGTACCAACATTGTAGGTGGGAATAGTGCATGGGGCGTGATGGTTCCACAGTGTGAAGATAGAATAGTTATTTTTTCTTAAACACTCTATGTAAGAAGTGTTTGTGGAGAAAGAAGTTTGTGAGGAAGAACAATGATACTTTAGAGAGGAATCAGTGTCTTAACTGGGAAAAGCAGAGCTTTGAACAATCACAGAAAAAGTAACTCCATTTATGAAATTACACAATTTGACAGACTAGAGTGTTCAATAACATTAAAATAGCATGTATTTGTATAAATATTTAACAGCTTGCGTTATACACTGAATAAGTAAATGAAATTTCTTTTTTATTATTATTTATTTTTCTCTTTCTGAAAGGCAGAGAAACAGAAGGAGAAAGAGACCTTCTTCCATCTGCTGGGTCATTATCCAAATGTCCAGTATAGCTGGGACTGGGTCTGGCCAAGCCAAGGAGCCGGGAACTCAGTTGACATCTTCCATGTGGGTGGCAGAGATACAAGCCTTTGAGCCATGGCCTGATGACTCCCAGCATGTACATTAACAAGAAGCTGGAATCTGAAAAGCAGGTGGGACTCGAACCTAGGGAATCTCAAGTGACTTCTTAGCCACTGACCAAATGTCTGCCTCAAAATGTAATTTCTTGAAATCTAAAAAGTTCTAGAAGCCCAAGACATATGCTCACCATCTGCACAGAAAATGGTTCTAGCAAGAATTAAAAAAAAAAAAAAAAAAAAGATATGTGCTGTCTGCCCGTTCTACTTCTCCCCTGCCTTTCCCCATGCCGCCTCCAGCCCACACAAGTGATTCTCATGGGGTCTTACGTGGCTGGCCAAACAAAATAGGTGTCCTCTTCCTTTTCTTCTTCTATTTGTATTACTTATTTTTATGCTTTTCTTCTATTTACTCTTGTTCCTTCTAGACTCAATAAAGAAACATGAAGATACCGGATAAAAAGCACATTAGCAAGAAGCTGGATGAGAAGCATTCCAACCAGGCTCTCTGATAGGGATGTAGGAGTTCCAGGTCGCAGCTTGACTCAGTGTGCCACGATCCCCAGTCTCCTGATTATTCAGTCTCCCAAGACTACTAGAAAGTTATTTTCATTGAAACTTTGAGTGCCTCCTAGTGGATTAGAGCTGTCAACAAAGACCTAAACTGAACAGAGGTTAAAAATTGGAAGAATGACTACTATTGAAATGCTATTTCATGGAGATCAACAACTCAAAATAATTTGGTAGTTCTCATTTGATTTCTCCAATTCAGTTCAAATGAATCCATAAATGTGTATCGAAGCTTTACTATAAGTGAGTAATTTACTAGGTCTGAATAATACAAAGGTACTTCAAAATGTTCGTGGAAATTTTGAATTCAAAGATATTTATTTGGGTGTAAAATATTTCAAAATCCATACATAAAATTATATTAAAATGGATGAGACAATAGCTTGCTGTATTCTGGAGAAGACAAAAATATACATAACTATAACATCAAAGAGGACCTTAAGAGTAGTGTAAGCTAAAAGTTGTACAATCCTACAAGCTGAAGAAATCTGACACTGTGGACAGTTAGACAAAATCTTATGATAGTCATTTTCTGTTTCCCCTTTTTTATGAGACCAATTGAAGATAATATAGTAAGACTTGTAAGAAACCTTTGGGGATTGTTGTTAATGTAACACTAAGAGGGATTCATGAATATGCAAATCATTTAAATGATAGAATTTTATTTATAGAGCCTAAAATCTCCTTTGACTACCACTTCCAGCTCCTTTCATCATCTTCTTTCTTCATCGTTTTATTTTTTTAAGATTTATCTATTTAAAAGGCAGAATTTTAGAGAGAGAGAGAGAAAGAGAGAGAGAGAGAGAGAGAGCTTCTGGTTACTGGTTCACTCCCCAAATGACTGCAACAGCCAGGACTGGGCAAGTCTGAGTCCAGGAACCAGGAGTTTCATTCAGGTCTGAGCTCAAGAGTACAGCTACAGAAGTGCTTGGGCTGTTTTTCATAAGAGTTCCTGTCCCCCTGACTCAGTTTGAGTGCCTTGAATCAACGCTGCTCCACTTTAACTTTCTGCTTTGCCAATATAATGAAATTACTATCTGAGATGTGGTTGCAGGTGTGAAAATGGAAAATGCTTTCCTAGGTGATTGAGGCCCTTGGTATCAGGAGTTATAGGTCCTCAATTGCAAGATTGTCTTGAATGAAAACAAATTATCTCTTTTTCATATGTACTGTATAAAGTAGCCCTTGTAGCAATTTGGGGGCAATGACACTAAGTCATTTTCTTAAGTTTCATCAAGATAAACGGCCTCATTTTAAAAAGACAAAATATAATGCTGACAACGATGTAGACATAGGGATCTCTGCACAATGTTGATAAGAATGTAAATGAGTACAGTCATTCTGGAAAACAATAGAGATTCCTCAAAAAAATAAACAAAATAGATCTATCACATGATCCAGCAATCACACTACTGGCTTTAAATCCAAGAAAATTAAATCTGTCAGTCAAAGAGACATCTGCATCCATGTTTATTGAAGAACTCTTCACAATAGCCATGAAATTGAAATAATCTAAGTGTACATCCACTAATGAATATATAAAGAAAAGGTGGTACATATAAACACTGGAATACTACTTGGCCATTAAAAAGGATTAAATCCATGCAATAACATGGAAAAAAACTGAAGGCCATTAGATCAAGTTAAATCATATAAGCACAGAAAGAAAAGTACCACATGATCTCACTCTTCTGTGAAATTTAATTAAAAAGATGATCTCATAGTTGCTGATGTATAATACGGGTTAATATGGGCTACATAGTGTAGGGAGGGTGTGAGAATGAAAGACTGATCAACAGGAACAAAGTTATGCAAACATAGCATAGAAGATCTGGTGTTCTATTGCACAGCAGGGTGACTACAGATAAGATTAGAATATCGTTGTTTCTCAATTAAAAAATGAGAGATAGGATTTTGAAATGTTAAATGTTTAAGGTGATATGTATATTTACTTTGATTAGATATTACACACTTGCAGGTGTCAGCTAATTTTCTAACTGGGTGAATATAATACGCTAAAAGATAGTGATTAATTTTAGGAGAAAACAATGCCTTATTTATTTACAATTAAAAGGTAAATGTGAGTACCATTATCCCCAGAAAGGAAGCCTAAAAACTGTTTTATTAATAGTCTAAATAATATGGTTTTTTAAAGTTTGACTTGCTTATATTTTATTTAAGAGACAGAAACAGAGGAATGGAGGGTCTCATCATCTGATTCATTCCCCAAATGCCTGAAACAACCAATGCTGGATGCAGCTATTGCCAGAAGCTGGGAACTCAGTCTGGGTCTATCCATGTGTATGGCAGAAACCCAACTACTTGAACCACCACCTATGCCTCCAAGGGTGTGCATTGGCAGGAAGCTGGAATCAAGAATGGAGCCATGACTTGAACCCAACACTCTGATATGGGCTGTAGGCATCTCAAGCCATATCTTAATCACTGGGTCAAATGCTCACCAAAAATGATAGTTTTAAAATGGGAATACGCAGGGAACTTTTTTAAAAAGATTCATTTGGTGTATTTGAAAGACAGAGTTACAGAGAGAGGTAGAGACAGAAAGAGAGGTCTTCCATCCACTGGTTCACTCCCCATCTGGCTGCAATGGCCAGAGCTGCACTGATCCGAAGCCAAGAGCTTCTTCCGGGTCTCCCACGTGGGTGCAGGGGCCCAAGGACTTGGTACATCTTCTACTGCTTTCCCAGGCCACAGCAGAGACCTGGATCAGAAGTGGAGCAGCTGGGACACAAACTGGTGCCATATGGTGTACCCTCACTTTAGGCGGCGGCTTTACCTGCTATGCCACAGCACCAGCCTCTTTGAACACTCTTAAGCCAATTATTCTAGCCCTACTGAATGCATAATGGCAAATTCCTTGTTGTGGCTTTACATTCCCTTCAGTTTTTGCTCACAATTCTGTGTGTAACTTGAAGCCAAAGATTCAGGAATAGGAACGTTTCTGATGAGTGATAACTCTGGACATAGGCGTTTTCTGAGCTGGCTGTGCTCCCTGAACCCCAACATCTGTGCTGCCACAACCCTTCCACATCCTGTCAGGGATGGTGATTCTCTGCTTCAGACCCTGTAGCAGGTGATGTCTCAGAGAGACTCCTGGGGTTTTTGTACGCCTCCCTACGCGAGTCCTCTCACAGTGTCCTCTCTCAGTGTGCAGAAGTACACTGCTGAGTCTTCCAATTGTAAAACGGAGATGACAAGATTGATGGATTTCCTTGCCTTCTGGAAATTCAATGAGTAGCGACCTTGGGTTGCATTTTGCTGGCCGTAAGAGTCCTGGCGAATAAGGAAGATCATCTCCCCTGTGTTGAGCTGCTTGTACCACAGGAGACTGTAACTTGCAGCACTGGTGTCATATGTGCAGTCCAGGGTCACGGCTTCCTTCTCCTGTGCCAATATTGCTGGCTTGGCTTGAGTTACCTTCTGGGCAACAGCAGATTCTGAAGACAAAAAGAATCAGAAAGTTTAGGGATAGGTGGTATGAGATGATGAAATTCAATTTTTATGCACTATTACCCTTCTTTCCCAAAGTCCCCATAAGATGCTTCCTGTGCCTCCAAACCTGAGGTCTTACAGGGGGCCCATTCCCAGTGGGGTCATCCCTACCCAGCCACAGTGAAGCCAGGATCATCAGCAGAAGGCTGGAGAGTGACATATTTTATCTTTTCTTCTGGATGAAAAATATTGTGTTCTTTAGTTCCAGAGCCCTGCACTGTGCGGTGAGCCTGATGGGAGAGGGAAGAATTAGTGGGCTCTGTGCTGCTGCTGCTGCTGCTGCTGCTGCTGAGACAGAACAGGAAGCAGAGGTCTCCTGGTGTAGCAAGTGGGCGTGTGTCATATCAGACTTCTTTGCATACTGACCAAGGTCCCACCCAACCCAAAATTCAGTGAACCAACCAACTTTTCATTTTGTAACAACTAAATCTGTAAATATGCATGGATATATTGCAAGTAATTATGGTAAGTGACCAAGTGCTATGTTCAGTCATTAAAGACTTCAAACATTGAGTCCTGCCATAAAGTTCTCCTTAGACATTCTAGTTCTTTTCATGAAAGCCAGCTTAGACATTAGAATGAGATCATTGGGATTCAGCCACTGAATTTATATTTTTCCCACTACCTCCATATGGGTCCTCAATGAGCCACAGCAAATTGCTATATTCTGTATGATAAACTCTGAAGGGAATTATCCTACGTGATCTCATATGTCTCCCTAGTCAGCTGATCATAGAATTACTAATCGTGATCAATCATTATTGGTGTTTGAACATTAACAATAAGGCAATACCCTCACAATATTACTCAGCAATATGACCAAAAGACACCCATTGCTTATTGTACCCTACTTCTCAATATAGTAGACAAAGCCTATCCTCCTTGTCTCCAAATAATTTCAGCTTTGTCCCAATTGGCTGAAACATCTTTACATCTTGCACTGGAAGTACATTAAATGAGATGACAACACAAAAAGTCCAACTTTTCTGCTGTCTAAAATCATTCAATATTTTCCCACCAAGTGGCTGGCTTATTTGGAGATATTATATATTTCATTTCATACAGTTTAATTCTGCTATAGCTCTCTATCAGGGGAATCCCCAAATTATACTTCTGTCATTCAAAAGGTGCCCTTGTCCAGAGCAGATATTTTGAACATTCTCATACGAAATTTTGAATGAATTTTGTTCTTCCAGAAGTCTTACCTTAAAAATAAGATATAATACCAGACAGGTTGGGCAATAATATTCCAGACTCCATTGGATAATTCATACCTTAGCCAGAAGTAATATTAATTTGAGTGGCTTGTGGCTCTCTCTTGGATGTTTCAATTTACAAAAGATATATAAAGCATGAGTCACTGTGTTTTTATGTGGTTCACAATCTCCAAATACTATGGAGACAGTAAAATTTCTTAACCTTCTTAACCTCATGTATCTCATATATTCCTACTAAAAATGGGCACAAAATACATTATTTAATGTTTACATACCATACAAAGGGGTTATTGTGATAAACACAAAGTTTCACAATATAAAGACATAATGGGGGCCGACACTGTGGCACAACAGGTTAAAGCCACAGTCTGCAGTGCCAGCATCAGTTCAAGTTCCAGCTGCTCCACTTCCAATCCAGCTCTCTGCTGTGGCCTGGGAAAGCACCCACATGGGAGACCTGGAAGAAGCTCCTGGCTCCTGGCTTCAGATGGGTCCAGCTCTGGCCATATCAGCCATTTAGGGAGTGAACCAGTGGATAGAGAACATCTTTCTCTCTCTGTCCCTCTCTCTCCCTCTCTCTGCCTCTGCCTCTCTATAACTCTGCCTTGCAAATAAATAAATCTTTTTTAAAAAGACTCAATGGAAGAAGAGGGGAAACTATTTGAACAGATGACCTTCCAACTAAAGTCCTTAGGCAAGGATATCTTGCAGAACATAAAGACAAATCCATGGAAAAGCTTAATATTTCCATCTTGGAGGTGGAAAATTGGGTTCTCAATTTTGTAGAGAAACATTACAAATACTTGATTTATTTAATTAATGAGAAAAATATGTACTGAAGCCAGAAAGTCCCCTTGTGGGGCAGGGGTAGAGCAAGAGCTGTGGCATAGCCAGTTAAGCTGCCACTTGAGACACAGTTGCATCCCACATCAGAGGGCCTTGCTCAAGTCCAAGCTACTCTACAGAAAATAGCAGATAATGGCCCAGGAACCTGGGTTCCTGCCACTCACTTGAGAGAAGTAGGTCTTGGCTCCTGAACTCTGCCTGGCCTAGCCCTAACTCTGCCAGGCATTTGGGGAGTGAACCAGCGGATGGGAGATCTCTCTCTCTCTCTCTCTCTCTCCCCCCTCTCTCTGCCTCTCTCTCTTCTTCTGTCACTCAGCCTTTCAGATAAATACATAAATCTTTGAAGAAAAAAAGGCTAACTGGTAGAGTTAAATAATCTCCTGTGAACACTTGTGAAAATCCTCCAGAGACAACTCATCACAGTGGGATAGATTAGCTGTGATATTAAAAAATTGTCCTGGGAAAACTCTTCTGGGGTAGCAGGGAATGTGGCCAGTCCATACGTTTCTTAAAAGAAATAAAATGCCATAAAGTTTGTAATGGCGGGACTAGAATACTGGCCTAAGGAACCACTTGAGAATCTCCAAAAGGATTTTACACAGTTGTGTTCCCTGTGTGGATTACAAGAGTGTACTAGATAAAGAATTTTTATTTTCCCACATAGGTAACAAATCTGTCAATATAGTGAAGAAAATTAAAATAGCTAGCATCTGACATAGATAATACATAATAAATTTTAAAAACTCATTTCTGGATGTTTCAAGAAGGAGTTGTGAAACCAAGCTCTTTAATGTAATCAGCAAACATAGAAGTTCTCCACAAGATGCCATACTCACCCAATAGTGCTGTGGTTTCCTGAGAGGTAAGATTTAGCCATGCATAACCATGACTTAATCCATGGTTAAGGTAGACTGGCTATTATAAAAAGACAAAAAAAAAATTACAAGTGCGGACAATGATGTGAAAGAAAAGGAACTCTTGCATACTCTTGGTGGGAATGTAAATATATACAGGCATTTTGGAAAACAGCAAGGAGTTTCCCCAAAAAATTAAAAGTAGGACTACCATATGAACCAGCAATCCCACTACCAATTTCATTTCCTTCGGATATATATATATATATATATATGAAATCATTTCCTTTGGATATATATATATATATATGAAATTTCATTTCCTTTGGATATATATATATATATGAAATCATTTTCATTGGATATATATATATATATATGAGATTGGTAGTGAGATTGCTGGTTCATACGGTAGTCCTACTTTTAATTTTTTGGGGAAACTCCTTGCTGTTTTCCAAAATGCCTGTATATATCCTTGGAGATATATATATATATATCCAAAGGAAATGAATATATCCAAAGGAAATGAAATAAATCCAAATATATACATAAATCCAAATATATATAGATATATATATCCAAAGGAAATGAAATTGGTCTGTGGAAGAAATTTTCACTTACATGTTTATTGCAGCTCTATGAACAATACCCAAGAAATGGGAATGGGGCCGGCACTGTGGCTCAGCGGGTTAACTCCCTGGCCTGAAGTGCCAGCATCCCATATGGGCACCGGTTCGAGTCCCGTCTGCTCCTCTTCCGATCCAGCTCTCTGCTATGGCCTGGGGAATCAGTGGAAGATGGCCCAAGTCCTTGGGCCCCTGCACCCGTGTGGGAGACCCAGAAGAAGCTCCTGGCTCCTGGCTTCAGATCGGTGCAGCTCCGGCCATTGCAGTCAATTGGGGAGTGAACCAGCAGATGGAAGACCTCTCTCTCTCTCTCTCTCTCTCTCTCTCTCTCTGACTCTCCTCTCTCTATGTAATTCTTTCAAATAAATAAACAAATCTTTAAAAAAAAAAAAAGAAATGGGAACAACCTAAGTTTCCAATGAAGACTGGATAAAAAAAATGTGGAACATATACACAATGGGGTACTACTCAGCCACATAAAAGGATGAAATTTTGTTGTTTGTGCCAACACAGATGGAGCCGGAGGTCATTATACTGGGTGAAATGAACCAAGCATAGAAAGACAAATATCACATGATCTCACTCATATAGGATATTTTTAAAAGGAGCACTCACATAAGGTGAGAGTATAATGGTGGCTGATAGGTGCTGGGGAAAGAAAGCACGAAGAAAGGTTATTTAATGGGTGTCAGGTTTTGTTAGATAGTAATGAAAATTGCTGGTGTTCTATTACACAGTACAGTGAGTATAATTAATGATAAGGCATTGCCTATTTTTCAAAGTTAGAAGAAAAGGTTGTCAGTGTTTTCACCACTAAAAACTAATGAATGCTTGAGGGGATGTATAAGCCTATCTTATTTGATACTACACTTGATCTTAGTCAAAAGGCCGAGAAGCAATATATCTTATATGAACATTATAGAGTATGTACATTTATTGAAGCATAGGATAATACCACATCAACATGTACCATTTTTATGCATCAGTTAAAAGTAAATGTTAAAATGTCTCAATTAATAAATAAGAAGTAAGCATCAAACAATAGTCAACAAACTGTTCTAACCTTTTCCAGGTCATTCTGAACTTCACCTTTCATTCTATGCCTTAGTATCTATGTTAGTTTCCACTTGCGAACAAACAATATTGCAAATACTTTACTAGCAAGTCTGTGCCAAAGGAAAAGAGCTGAGGCTTCCGCCCTAGTTGCAGGATTAGGTACAGGTGCCAGATGCCTGGGGAGCAATGTGTGCTTGCAACACAGAAGTAGACAGCAGAATCTCCAGGCTGGGTGGCTGCGATGTGCAGGGAGACATGTTTGGCTGCCTTATTCAGTGAAACAGTGAGCCTTTGGTCCTGCTTTTTCTCCAGATTTGAGCGAATGTCTATGATGAGCTGGAGACCCTGACCGGGTTCTTGTTTATACCATGGGAAATAGTCTGAAAAACTGTCGGAATAAGTACAGTTGATAACAGAGCTGTCTCCTTCCTGCACACTTAGAGTAGAAGGATGCTGCTCCACGTTGCCTCCTTGGCTCATCCCTATGCAGAAAGAAAAAATTAGTCATTAATCTCCAGAATTTTCTGTCTCAATAGTAAGTAGAGGAAACATGAATAAAATCTGCCTTCTCCAGTGTTACAAAGAATGTCCACTAATATACTCTGCTGCCCCCAAACCCTCAACTCACAGTCTAGCTGCAGCCACAAGAACATAGATGCAGCTTGAATGGATGTCTTCATTGTTCTTCCCAGCTAGGATCAGTCCTAGACCTGCAATCTCTAGCCAGGAGGGCTACTTCTAATCTCAGGTTACACCTTCTTTTCTCTAGTAAGCGTGTTGATTTCTCATATTGTCTACCCAGCCAATTAGAAAACGGCTGTGCCTTTGTTGTGGGCCTGTTCATTCAGAATCCATCCAGCTGAATCTCCCCATACTCTGCATCAGCAGAAGTATACTACCATCTTGTGGTCACATCCCTCACTACTGAACTCGCTGGGTGAATGTTCTTATTTAACCTATAAGGGACTCAGATTCATAAGCAGCAACAGATCAAAACAAGTTAGGTTTTAGATCCAAGATAAGATGCACAGTAACAATTAAGAGATTAAGGTTAATGTTTATTCACATTACTTAGTCATTATTAATAAATTAGAAAGAAGTATAAGCTTTTGGTGTTTATTCCACAATGGACTGAATTTTCATGTAGCAAATCAAAAAAGCAGCATGATTCATAGACAAAGAAAAATCAATACCTTCCTTCCTTTTTTTTGCCTTTTTTTTTGACAGGCAGAGTGTATATATAGAGAGAGAGACAGAGAGAAAGGTCTTCCTTTTTGCCGTTGGTTCACCCTCCAATGGCCGCCACGGCTGGCACACCACGCTGATCCGAAGGCAGGACCCAGGGGCTTCTCCTGGTCTCCCAGGGGGTGCAGGGCCCAAGTACTTGGGCCATCCTCCACTGCCTTCCCTGGGCCACAACAGAGAGCTGGCCTGGAAGAGGGGCAACCGGGACAGAATCCGGCGCCCCAACCGGGACTAGAACCCAGTGTGCCGGCGCCGCAAGGCAGAGGATTAGCCTATTGAGCCACGGCGCAGGCCAATACCTTCCTTTTCAACTTAATATATTGTTAGGATTTATCTGTTCTAGAGACAAATTGTTTCTTAAAATAAAAAAAGCACGTCAGCCAAATACCAGAATAAGAGAGGGGACATTTCAACATTTCAAATGCATATTATCGCACTCTCTACTCCTACAAGCCTGGTCTTGCCCATGACCTTGCTATTCCAAGAGAATGGACAGTAACAACAATAAGAATGTAGAATTTTCCCTCAGTAAAGATGATTTGGTAAAAAGTAAGGGACAAAATCTCAAGGATGAGGGCGCATGGGGATGAATTCCATGAGGTATTAATACTTCAACTTTAAGACACAATTTGACCCATAGATTGGGATGATTTGCAAAGAAGAATCTGACATCCTTTGAGAAATCTTTTCCTATTGCTGTGTGGCTTTTACTCTGCGAAGTGAGGAAAGACTAGAAATTCTCAGAAATCACCAGGCTGAATATTCTAAACATGTAACCCTGTCTAAGTTTCTTCTTGAGGCACTTTTATTTTCTGATATCAAAATTAATGATGTCAAAATTGCAGGTCCCTAAATGCAATGATTGACATATCCTTAATGGAATTCTCTCTCAAGAATGAACCAACTTTCTTGCCATGAATTCCAGCTGCCTTAGACATTGCTCTTTCAGATTTTAAGCTCTAAAATTTTTCTCCCAAACCCTGTTACGCTATACTTTCCCCAAGACATTGATGAAGTGCCTACATTATATAAATTTCCATTATCATCTCCCTTGTGAGAAACTCCTATCATCTACTATAATTTCTTGATATCTTCTGCTATAGCTGTAAGAATAAATCTAGAGAAATAGATGTTGTCTAAGTTTGCAAGAAGATGATACAAATAGGAAACTGAGACATGGTTCCTGGAAAAGACTACCCCATTCCCAGAAGTGGAAGCCCCTTTCCTGTGTTTGAAATCATTAGCTCCTAGACATGATAGAGAATATATCTAATATCTCCACCACATCTCATAATCATAAGTTTATAAGAACATCTATGAAGAAGGATCTCAATTCAATATGTATACATATATGGTCTTATAGAGTGAGAGCATGTGTGTTACACACATTAAACTGCATTTTAAGCATCTTCTACTCTCTCACTCTTTCCCCATATGATAGAACTCTAAATTCTCCACTGGACAAGATTTCTCTGCTCATGGAGACAAATACTTTATTTAGTTCAATACCAAATACTTTAGTTCAAAACATGCATGGGAAATATGCATTATTAAAGAATTTATGGATTTCACATTTTTCTTGCACCAAAATGAACATCTTTTAATTCCATTTTTCAAGAAACTTTGAAGTACCCTCATATTCCATTCTGAGTTAGGAAATCAACAACTGAATGTAATGGTCCAAATATGACCACTCATACAGAGCACAATGTTCTACATTATAATTACAGCAGATGTATAGCCATACCATGGACAAAATTCCTAACCCATAATCATCTCAGTGATTATTGCCTCACTCACCATCAGAGGGTTGCCCCAGGACAAGTTATCTAGGTCCCTCGTGTACTGTCAGCTTTATGGGAACAATGTTCCCCTGTCAACTCCCAAATTCAATGACCATTTTTGCTAACAATGTATGAATCGTGTTCATTATGTTCACTACCTTCCATCAAGGGTGGCTACCTGAAATAATGCACACACATTGCCATTTTTAGGAAGGTCCTTAGAAATCATCTGAGTGTTGACTTTGACCCCATCACTTTGGCTTACTTCTACAGAAGCCAATGAGTGATGGACTGAGTTTCTGGTAGAGTAACAGTAGATCAGCCAGAATATCCTTTCCTCCCCGAAGTGTCAAACATTCTCCAAAATTAGGACCTTCCATTCTGATGGCCAAACTGATTGGACCAAGACATTCCCAGATCAAAACCACAGAGCTCAAAGTGTCTGGGCTTCCCTTAAGCAATTTGTCTTTGCTCAACAATATTATCCTGTAGGAAAGAGGCAAGAGAAAGAATGTAAGTGATGAAATGAGGGAGTCCAGTTTCTTTCTACTCCCAAATCATTTATTATCTATTTCCTTCATACTGGTACCTTGAATATAATTCTGCTTTTGTAAAATGAGGTTAGACTAAAAGATCTTAGGGCTCTTCCATCTCTAAATTTATTTATTTTATTTAGCAGAGCAAATATTTATTGAGTACTGGCCATGTGTAATGTAGAGTGGTGTGAAAGTGGGGAGAAATTGTCCTTCATCATGAAGCTCCAAGTCTGTTTACACAGCCATATGCAATATAATGTGTCTGTGATCACCCCTAATTAACCCTAGGGTTCTTCAGAAACAGAGATTGGATCCTCAGGATATGTTCCTATCTGGGTTTTCAAACCTCCTACAGCAACAGTGATGGATGATGGATGAAGGACACCACAAATCATAGGAAAATGAAATAAAATTGGCCAGGCCATCACAGATAGTGATATGGGAGTGGGCTCCATGCCAAGCCATGGGTCAGCGAAATACAACTTTATGAAGATTTCTTTCTTTTTTCTTAGAGTTATGTATTTATTTGAAAATCAGCAAGAGCAAGACAGATGGGGGGGGAGGGGGGAGAGAGAGAGAGAGAGAGAGAGAGAGAGAGAGAGTCAGTCCAGCTATTGGTTCACCCCCTCAGATACCCACAACAGCTGAGGCCAGGCCAATGTCAGGAGCCAAGAACTCCATCCAGGTTTCCAATATGGGTGGCAGGGATTCAAGTACTGGAGCCTTCATCTGTGACCCCCAAAATGCTCATTAGCAGGAAGCTGGATTGGAAATGGAGGTGGAATTTGATCACAGGAAAACCCACAGGATGTGGGCATATCATATTTTTGGTAAGAGAAAATCAACTCAGTAACTTTTAGAATGAACCAGAAAGAAGTAGATGAATTTTCTGGTATGTAAAAAAAAAAAAAAAAAAAAAAAAAAAAAGGGCACTTTCCCAAACAGAATGTTTGGTTTCTGGTGTTCAGCTCTCTCCTTCCAAGTTTAGCTTACACGTTCAAGATTCCCACCCATGCTGGCTACATAATTTATGGGATCAGTGCAAAATGAAAATTAAGGATTCTGTGTTCAAATGAGGAAAAGAGTGCTGTTAGGCAATAAAATTGCAAAGCCCTAGTTTGAAAGTATTTTATTACTTTTAAACCACAGGAGGGGTTGTAATGATATATAATTTTTAAAAGATTTATTTTATTTATTTGAAAGACAGTTATAGAGAGAGGTAGAGACAGAGAGAGAGGTCTTCCATCTGCTGGTTCACTCCCCAGATGGCCGCAACGGCTGGAGCTGCACAGATCCGAAGCCAAGAGCCAGGAGCTTCTTCCGGGTCTCCCACGTGGGTGCAGGAGCCCAAGGACTTGGGCCATCTTGTACTGCTTCCCCAGGCCATAGCAGAGAGCTGTATCAGAAGAGGAGCAGCCGGGATTAGAACCAGCACCCATATGGGATGCCGGCACTGCAGGCTAGGGCTTTAACCCACTCCACCACAGCACTGGCCCCAGTAATGATATATAATTAACAACAAAAATTTACAAAAGCAAAAATATGTTACTGTCATAAGTTATATAATGTAGTAATACTATTTGTGTCTTTAATAATAGTAATATTTATTTGCTTATCAAAATTGATTCTTTCAGCAACTTCATTTTCAAGTACAATAATTGAAAGCAATGAGACATTGAAAACAGAATTTTTCATCACTTCTAATTTTGCAAAGGATAATTCTCCTGATACAAATGATACTAGAACTCTTGGGGGTATTTTATATATTGTAAAAACATTAGCACAAATACTTAATGAATCAGTGTTAAATATAATAGGTTAATATATCTAGTGCAACAATTTTTCTAAAACCATTAAACCCTTCATACAACACAATTTCATGTAAATCTAAACTTAATTTTAAACATAAATGTATATAGCCACATTTTAATGTTGTCTGACATTTTCTGTAATGTCTAGGGTCTCATAAGAAACTGGAAGTGAGGAGCCAGCACTGTGACGTAGCGGGTTAAGGCCCCAGCCTGCAGCGTCTGCATCCCATAAGGGCACCAGTTCAAGTCTCAGCAGCTCCACTTCCAATCCAGCTCTCCGCTATGGCCTGGGAAAGCAGTAGACGATGGCCCAAGTCTTTGGGCTCCTGCACCCACATGGATGACCTGGAAGAAGCTCCTGGCTCCTGGCTCCTGGCTTCAGATCAGCTCATCTCTGGCTATTGTGGTCATTTGTGGAGTGAACCAGCATATGGAAGACCTCTCTCTCTCTCTGCCTCTACTTCTCTCTCTGTGTAACTTTGGCTTTCAAATACATAAATCTTTAAAAAATAAAAAGAAACTGGAAGTTGTTCACAATCGGTGTATAATTCACAATGTGTGCTTGTGCCATCTATAATAGTTTATTCAATATAAAGGGAAGATTAATTTTAAAATTATCTCTGATGTTAATGATAGTAGTTCATTCAAAACTTCACATATAATTTCCTTTTTCATCAAGGTACAATCCTTACATTTAATTTCTATTTCTAAGCCTATAGGTATTCACTTTGCAATGTTACATCAACCTTTGAAGCCAGAGTTACCAAACTTTTTGAAGAATTCACTGTGCCTGCATATGGTCTTGTCTTTTGTCCTCTGTCCTCCAAACATCTCTGCTCATGCCCATGCTCCATTTGCTTATTTAACTTCACTTACAAACCGGAAATTAAAAGATGAAATGATTACGAATTTCAAGATAGCAATAGTATTAACCAAGCACTATGCTCTTTCAAAGCAGAGCCCCTTACCACTGCACAGGTCTCGTGCCCAGGCAGCCTGAGTACAGGGAGCCAGCCCTGCTCTTGGCTTCACTGGAATCTGCTCATGGGGTTTCACCTTAATGCTGAGGATTCTGCTCCTTCCTAGTCAGTGCCCCTATGTTTATGTTTTGACATGAAACACTTGGAAAGATCAGAATTTTTCATGCTGTCATTTATCCACCGCAAGTTTAGACTGGGTTTGGTTGTCAGAGTCTTGATTAGTAGCTGCAGAAGGTAAGGGTTTCTTTTAGAGTGACCATGGAAACTTTCTGACCCATTTCTCAGGCCTTGAATCATGTTATAAAATCATGTGTAAATAGATTCATTCAAAATGCAAGAAAGACAAATGGATTTTAAGGCAACAAAATGGGGGCCAGCACTATGGTGCAGTAGGTTAATCCTTCTAGTCCCGGTGCTCCTCTTCCCATCCAGCTCTCTGCTATGGCCTGGGAAAGCAGTAGAAGATGGCCCAAGCTCTTGGGCCCCTGCACCCACGTGGGAGACCTGGAAAAAGCACCTGGCTCCTGGCTTCGGATTTTCGCAGCTCTGGCCGTTGTGGCCATTTAGGAAGTGAACCAATGGAAGGAAGACCTTTCTCTCTGTCTCTGCCTCTCACTGTCTGTAACTACCTAATAAATAAATAAAACCTTAAAAAAAGGCAACAAAATGAAAATGGGCTTTTCCTTACAGGGTACTATTACAAGAAATGACCAATGGGGCTGACGCTGTGGTGCAGCGGGTTAACACCCTGGCTTGAAGCTCAGGCATCCCATATGGGTGCTTCTCTTCCCATCCAGCCCTCTGCTATGGCCTGGGAAAGCAGTAGAAGATGGCCTAAGCCCTTGGGTCCCTGCACCCACGTGGGAAACCCAGAAGAAGCTCCTGGCTCCTGGCTTCGGATCGGCACAGCTCCGGCCATTGTGGCCAATTGGGGAGTGAACCAGCAGATGGAAGACCTCTCTCTCTCTTTCTCTCTCTCTCTGCCTCTCCTCTCTCTGTGTAACTCTGACTTTCAAATAAATAAATAAATCTCTGAAAAAAAAAGAAATGACCAAAACAGACATCTTTGTCAATGTCATATATAAGCACTTTGTATAAATGTGTCAGTAGAAATCATTTATACTTTGTGATTCTAGAGTCTTCTATAGTGGGTAGCTCAGGGAACATGCTCTGATGTCAGACTTCCTGATTTGTAATCCAACCCCCACTTCCCTAGTTTAGTGAGCATGTGAGCTCAGGTCGGTTACTTATGTCCTAGCATCCCTTGTATCAGTGTGTGAAATGGGGAGGTATGATCACCACTTATGTAAGAAATCTAATAGCCTACATCCAGTGCCTGTTATACAATGACACTAATTATTGGTAATGTATGTTTCTGGGATGAAAAATCTGAGAGAGAGAGGAAGACAGAGAGAAGGAGAGGGAAGGAGAGAGAGAATAAATGGATGGATGGATGCATGGATGGATAGATAGATGACAGAGATTTGTTTTCATGGAAATCTTGAACTACTGACAAGTGACTGAAACATTGAGTCACTTCTTTTCTATTTGTTGACCAGTGTCTATTTTTTCAGCTCTTTTTCATCTCAGTAATTTGCATGTAACTCACATGTACTCTGCCAGGACATCTGTGTGACAATCCATTTAGGTCGTAACAACTTTATCAGTTGCTCCAAGGGTTCTTTGTTGGAGTTCTTTCCTGTGTAGTGATTTCCGGGAGAAAAGGAGTATGAAAACTGAGTGAAATGACAGTCCTGAAACATCTAGGTTAGCAGAGATAAAAGTGCTCCAACATCAAGCAGAAAGCACAAAGCAGTGCAAATGCTATGCAGAAGCCACGTGCCTCCCTGGGAGATGGGCGGGGTTACAGCTGCAGGCCCAGCTGCAGTTTGGGTCCAGGCAGCAGACGCCCTGGGAGCACTGTGTCTCTGCTGCACAGAGGTAGGTGCCGGAGTCTTCCAGTTGGGAGGTCGTGACGTGGAGGGTGCTGTAGCGCTCCTGGGAACTAACTGTTGCCTTCAACCTTCCATTCTGCTTTGTCCCTGAAGCTATGAAGAACAGATTGACGAGGCCGCTCCCAGGATTCTGTCGGAACCACTGCACATTGTTCACTGTGGTGGAGAAATTGCACCTCAGGGTAGGGCTGGCTCCCTCCTGGACACGCAGGGCTGAAGGACTCTGCTGAACCTGCAGCCCCCTCACCCCTGCACAGACAGAAAAAGAAAACACATATCATGTCCCTGGGAAATCACTGATACAGCCTGCAAACCTGTAAAAATATCCCAAAGAACACTCATGAGGAAATAGGCCATTGTCGGAGCCTTGAGTCAGCTGTGGAACTCTCCCTATCCCCCATCTGAGAAAATTTCAACTCACAGCACAGCCGGCCCCACAGAAGCCCCAGCAGAGCTGCCAGTCTCTTCATGGCTCCCGGCCTGAGTGCTGGTGTTCCCTCACCCACTCTGTGGGGTGTTAGCTGTTGGGTCCAAACTTTGTTCTTACAGTCAAAGTTATGATGAGACTCAGGGAGCACCAGTCACATCTGAGCTCTGTCACTCATCTTAGCAAGAAACTCCACCCACTGTGGCCCAGTGAGATTACACAGTACCAGCTCCAATGCTGTGGGTGGGAACCATGCAGTAGGGAGGAGGTGATATTTCCAAAGTGTGAAGACACAATAGTTATTTTTCTTAAACACTTTATGAAGGAGAAGTTGGTGGAGAAGTGTGTGAAGAATAGGGATGAGGGGCTGGTGTCGTGGCACAGTGGGTTAAGTTACCAGCTACAATGTTGGCATTGTGTGTTGGAGTGCCAATTCAAGTCTTGGCTGCTCTGTTTCTGATCTAGTTCCTTGTTAATACACCTGAGAAAGCAGCAGATGATGGCCCAAGTCCTTGGGTCTCTGCCACCAACATGGGAGACTCAGATGGAGTTCTTGGCTCCTGGGTTTCAATCTGGTCCAGGCTCAGCCATTGTGGCCATTTGGAGAGTGCATCAAGAGGGAAGATTCTCTCTCTCTCTCTCCGTTTTTATATGTCTGTGTATCTCTTTCTTATTCTTTGCCATCCTTTCTTTATGTAACTCTTTCAAATAAAATAATAAATCTGTTTTTAAAAAAAGAAGAGAAATGATACTTTAGTGAACAGCTGGGATAAGCAGAGCTTTGAACAATCATAGAAAGAACAACTCCATGTATCGAATCACACACTTTGACAGACTTTGAGAATTCAATAATATGAAAATAACATTCATTTGATAATATTTAATGGTTTGTATAGAATACTCGTGAAGTCAGTGCAATTTATTTTATTAATTTTTGTTTATTCATTTGAACAACAGAGATAGAGAGGTCTGATCCACTAGCTCGCTCCCAAGATGCCTCAATGGCTGCAGCAGGTTGGGCTGGTCTGAAGCTGGGAGCCAGGAATAAAATTCCTCATGGGCGGCAGGAACTCAGTGACTTAAGCTATCACTGCAACCTCCCACATCTGCACTAGTAGGAAGTTAAATTAAGAGCCCAAGTGGGTGTTCTGGTATGTGGGCAGACATCTTAACTGCCGGGCCAACCACTTGCCCCACATGCAATCTCTTGACTTCAGGAAAAGTCTATAAACTCATGATATACGGTCACTATCTGCAGAGTAAATGATTTTCTCAAGAATTTGCTTTGTTATTTAAAAAAAATGTGATGTCTGCACTGATTTAATTTCTACTTCTCCCCTTCATCTGTCCAACAATTGCCACAATCACCCTGCCATCAGCATAGGTGATTCTCATGAGAACATACGTGTTGGCCTGGTTCAATTGTGTCCTCTTCCTTTTCTTCTATTTATTGTTTCTTATTTTTTTCTTCTTCTTCTATTCTTTTTCTTTCTAGTTTCAAAGGGAATATATGAAAAAGATCAGATATCAGTGGCACAGGAGTAAGTTTCAGGTCAGTAAGTTTGTGAAATTTTATTTATAAAAATTAAAACCAAAAACAAGACAATGGAGCTGTTTTCTACTGAGCATTCATGCTTGTGATGCCAAGTAAAATTCCAATCCCCTTCCCTCTCTTCAGAGAGTCTTCTTCGCAATGAATTTAGACACATGGCCTCCAGCTTTCTAAGTTCTTACATAGAACAGAGCTGAAAACCTGAGATGAATTTCACATAAACATGCCTCCCACTCCCTTTGATATCTGTGATTTGACTGCTCCCATGTTGTCTGTCCTCTCTTAACTGCTCAAACCTCAAGGACCACTTCTAGTGAAGACTAGAGTGCCCCCTAGTGGACTGAAACCATCAACAAAAAAGACTTCAGGCCAACTAACTCCTTAGTCCCACAACGCCAGCTCTACTCACTCCGTTTCCTGAGAGAGGAAACACAGATGGTTAGGAAAGAGAACAACTGCTTAGACTGAACGGAGGTTAAAAAACAAAACAAAACAATTTGCTCCTTTTAAAATGCGCTTTCATGGAAATTAATAGCAAGATAATTTGGTAGTTCTCACTTTGTGCTATGCATTTGATTTGTCTAATTTAGTTTAAAAGAAACCCCTGTTTATATGTGTAGATGTTTATTATAAGAGAAAATCTGAAGAATACTATGGCACTTTAAAAGTTCACGATAAATTGAGTAAAGAGATGTTTATTTTGTGCAAAAATTTTTGAAATGCATGAACACAAGTAAAATTAAACTGGATGAGACATGAGTTTACTGTTTAATGGAAAAGACAGAAATAGACATAACTATAATATAATAAACAAGTCCTGAAAGAGTGTGCTGAAACTTTATGATTTTATAAGTGGCAGAAATATTTACACTGAGAATGATAGGAAAAATTTTAGTAAGATATTAATTTTCTCTTTTCCTCCCTTTTTTATGTGGAGAATAAAAGAGAATATGGATAAACCTTTATGAGGCCCTTTGTGATTTTTTTCTTAATTTTAACATCAAAAATTACTACAGAATGTATGAATTTTTTTTTTTTGACAGGCAGAGTTAGACAGTGAGAGAGAAAGAGACAGAGAGAAAGGTCTTCCTTTTGCCATTGGTTCACCCCCCAAATGGCCGCTACAGCCTGAAGCCAGGAGCCAGGTGCTTCTTCTGGTCTCCCATGCAGGTGCAGGGCCCAAGGACTTGGGGCATCCTCCACTGCACTCCCGGGCCACAGCAGAGAGCTGGCCTGGAAGAGGGGCAACTGGGACAGAATCCAGCATCCCAACAGGGACTAGAACCTGGGGTGCCAGCGCTGCAGGCAGAGGATTAGCCTAGTGAGCCGCGGTGCAGACCTAGAATGTATGAATTATTATTTTTTTTTTCCTGACAGGCAGAGTGGACAGTGAGAGAGAGAGAGACAGAGAGAAAGGTCTTCCTTTTGCCATTGGTTCACCTTCCAATGGCCGCCCCGGCCGGCGTGCTGCGGCCGGCATACCGCACTGATCTGAAGCCGGGAGCCAGGTGCTTCTCCTGGTCTCCCATGGGGTGCAGGGCCCAAGCACTTGGGCCATCCTCCACTACACTCCCGGGCCACAGCAGAGAGCTGACCTGGAAGAGGGGCAACCGGGACAGAAACCGGCGCCCCGACCGGGAATAGAACCCGGTGTGCCAGCGCCGCAGGCAGAGGATTAGCCTATTGAGCCATGGCGCCGGCCAGAATGTATGAATTATTAAAAGTAAAACTACGTGCAGACTAAAATCCTCCTTGACAATCATTCCCAGTTCTGGTCTTTTCATTGTCCATCACCCAATTCATCCATTAGCCTATTTACTCATCTTAATCAGTTTGGAAGTGGTGTTTCCAGGTGCTTCACTCAAGATTTTTATACATACACCAAACATGAAACCAAAGATTGCATATATTTATTGTTTACTTAATGAAAATTATGGACTTATGCATATTTTTCTATAATTTGCTTTATAAACTCAATAATAGATCCCATATGCCATGTCCACAATACATATAGATCTTTCTACTGCATTGTATCATATTATGGATAGATTTCAGTTTCTATAACTTCATCTTTACTGATGAACACACTCTGTTATCTTTTTTTTTTAAGTTTTTATTTCTCTTCCACTTTTTTTAAAAAAAGATTTATTTATTTACTTTGAAAGTCAGAGTTATACATGGGAGGGGGAGGGGGAGGGGGAAGATGAGGGAGGTCTTCCATCTGCTGGTTCACTCCCCAACTGGCCACAATGAATGGAGCTGCACTGATCAGAAGCCAGGAGCCAGCAGCTTCCTCCAGGTTTTCCATGTGGGTGGAGGGGCTCCAGGGCTTGGGCCATCTTCTACTGCTTTCCCAGGCCTCAGCAGAGAGCTGGATTGGAAGAGGAGCAGCTGGGACATGAACTGGTGCTCATATGGGATGAAGGCACTGCAGGTGGTAGCTTAACCTACTATGCCACAGCACTGGCCCCTGTTGTTTTTTTTAAAAAAAAAAAAACATGAAATATGACACTTCAACAAGTCTTATAGTGCATTCCTCTTTATTCAAACAAGCCTATGATTGTCAGGGAACAGGGAAGAGGAGGAAATTCATAGGTAAAAATCATCGCAGCCAGAGGGAAAATCAAAGATGGAGGCTCTAAGGAAAAGGAGATGAATTCATGTTCTTCTTACTGTGTTGGATGGTTTCTTTCTTTCTTTATTGTTTTTCTTAATAAGCACTGGAACTTTAGTTTTTCTTCTCATTTTATAAATGCCCTCTGAAACTAGTGTCTTGGTGAATAACTGGTATGTGCTTTTATCTGATGAGCCACTGAGGTGATTCTAAATATAGATAATCAGCAAGAGGAAACGTACAACCAAAAAAGATATAAGAAACACAAGGAAAAAAATTTTTTAAAGATTTATTTATTTATTTGAAAGTCAGAGTTATACAGAGAGAGAAGGAGAGGCAGAGAGAGAGGTCTTCCATCCACAAGTTCACTCCCCAATTGGTCACAAAGCCTGGAGCTGCGCCGATTCGAAGCCAGGAGCCAGGAGCTTCTTCTGGATCTCCCACGTGGGTGCAGGGTCCAAGGACTTGGGCCATCTTCTACTGCTTTCCCAGGCCATAAGCAGAGAGCTGGATCAGAAATGGAGCAGCCAGGACTAGAACCGGAACCCATTTGGGATGCCGGCACTGCATGCAGTGGCTTTTACCTGGTATGCCACAGCGCTGGCTCCAGAAAAATGTTAAACAATAATTTTGGGCATGGCAAAAACTGTGTGTGTGTGTGTGTGTGTGTGTAATTTAAGGGAACTTGTCAAAGACCAGAAACTTTCCACTTTCTAAATCAGTAGAGAGAAAAAAGAAGTTTTTTTCAATGTACGGAATTCAGAAGGAAAACTAAAAGAATAAGACGAGAGCATTACAGGCAATGTCAAAATATTAGGAACTAATCAAAACATAAATTAAAGATTATCTGAATGAATCAAAATTTAACATCTTTGCTAAAGAGAAAAACCAAGAAAGCATATGAGAGAGGATTCTTCCTGCTGCCCTGAGCGTTAAAAATAAAACTCCACCCCTCCTCCACTAAACCCACCACACATATGCTAAGGGCTCCCTGACTCCCAGTTGAGGGTCATTGCTGTGGGATCCGTGCTCACACCCAGGACTGCACAGATCCTTTGTGTGGTTCTATTGAACGTGAGACTACACCAACAGAGCTGATCAAAACTCCTCTCTGATGAAAAAAAAATTCACCACACCCAACTTGGGTGTCACCTTGGGCACTGCCCTCACCCTGGAGCACTGAACAGAGCCCTGGCCACACCCAGCACATGCCTCGGGATATTCACTGAAAGAGCAGACACTCCACTAATCAACAGAGGCAAAGTCCAAAAGATAAAAGCCATCACAGGGGGAAAAAAACAGCAAATATCTCCACAAATGCCTAAAAATAAACACAGCAATTCAAGAAACAAGAAAAAGGAAAACAACAAGACAACATGATGTTGTGTTCCTCACAGGAACACAACACATCAGTACCAGAATGTGAAGATGAAAAGGTTGAATAAATGCCAGAAATGGAATCTGAAAACTTGATTGTAGGGTTACTTAGAAGTAATCAGAAGCAAATCCACAGATTAAAGAAATCCATACATGACATGAATGAAAATTTTCCCCATGAAATTCAGATTTTATGAGAAATCAAAATGAAATATTGGAAATGAAGGATTCAATAGATCAAATAAAAAAATGTGGTGGAAAGCCTTAAAACAGACTCCATGAGGAAAGAATATCCAAGTTAGAAGTAAATTAGAAAAATTAAAAATAGTGTTGGAGATATATGGGATATTATCAAATCACCCTACATACAGGTCTTAGGAGTTCCTGAAGGATGTCTGAAAAGAATGGATTTGATGGCCTATTTAGTGATGACCATGTTTCTGTGTTTCTGTGTGTAGCACATCCTTCAGCACATTTTGCTAAAGGTGTCTGACTGGCTCCTTCTCCCTACCTGTTGCTGGGTGCGTGCACCTGAGCTGCTGTGGTTGCCTCTGCTGACAAGATGGCGTCTGTCCCACCATCCACTGAGCGCGTTCACAAAAGCTGCCACCTACTTATGTCCAAGATGGCTCCTGCCTTCTCCCAGCCATTTGCAGGGTGCTCATGTGAAGAGATGGGGACAGAGAAATGTGCCCACCCTCTTGTTTTCCTCTGGGTGAGAGGGCGCCCTGTTCCTCTCAGGGCTCTGGGCCAGACTCAAAGGCAGTGTAGTCTGCTAGGCTCTCCTTCCAGCTATATCAGCAGTGGCACAGGCCACTGCGGACTGATCTCACCCAGCTCTCCAGAGCCGGCACTTTCTCCAGCTCAGGGCTGCTGGGGTGGTGTGTGCACCCGTGCTCATTGCTGCAACATCTGCACATTCCACACAGGTCCGCAGCTCTCTCCTCCTGCTGCAGACTCTCCACTGCAGCTTTCCCTCTGACTCTCCCCTGAGGATGCAGTTTCTCCACTGTTCTTGTTACTATTATCCTCTAGTCTAGAGCAGTCCATCCTGTCTATTCTGCCATCACAGATTCCTTTGATCTGTCAGCTGGGAGTGGGGAGGGATGAGGGAGGATGTTCTTTAGGTGTTTATGTTCCTTGGTGCACATGTACATCTGTTTCAATCCAGGAAGCAGAAGCCACATGGCAATTTAAACAAGAAAGACTTAATATAACAGTGATCTGCAGTAGCAAGAGAATGAAGAGTAAGAAAAAAGGAGAACTCTAAAGCACGCAGGATTGAGAGATGTAAGGTGTGGCCACTACTTCTATGGCTGGGATAGAACAATCAGGAAGAGACCCCAGGCCCATGCCCAAGGCTGGGACTCAGATTCGGTTGGAACATGTGTCGCTCCCCGTCTTCGTGGAGGAACGACACAGGACCCTGCGCTGTTCTTTCATCTGCTCGGCCCTCCCCGGGTTTGCTGCTGGTTCTTCCCGGGTTGGCTACCGACCCTTCCACCTCCGTGGAAGGGCGGTTCCCCCTAGCCACTTTCCCCACTTCCGCAGGAGAGCGGCACAGCGCCGGCTGGCTCTCTCAGAGGCTGCACAGGTGTTCCTTCAGATGTTCCCCTTAGATGTTCCTCGTGCATGTTGTCTCTCTCCTCCTTTATAGTCCTCTTCCACCAATCCCAACTCTGCTACCCACACGCCGAGTACGCTGCTCTTCTCCAATCAGGAGCAGGTCCTACAGTTTATTGGTTGAACTGGAGGCAGCTGTGTAGAAGCTGTTTCTCCCTTCTCAGCGCCATATTGTGGGAGAGCAGATGCATAGAATAAGTCTTAATTCCAGTAACTTAGTCTAGTCCGGGTTGCTCCCCCCAACATGCACCACTGTAACCCACTGGGTGAGTGAAGTCACTGAGGTACTGTACCATACAAGTGCGCACACCCTTTTTCACTTGCTGGAAAGCCATCCTCAGTACGTTAGGGAAAGCTGTTAACAAGGAAGTGTCTGTAAGGAGGCACTCTTCCACAAAACCAGCTAAAAATAGAAGCTACAAAACCACCAAGCAGTGCAGGAACTTGTTGCAAGTGCACTACATGAGCTCAGCACTGGAGAAGCCCTCCCTGCTGCAGGATGCTGTTGAAGACGCAGAAAGCAGCCCCATTTTTTCCTGTACCCTTTGCTGTCAGAGTTTAACATGGTCCAAATGGTAAAGGGCCAAGATTCATTTTCAGAGAACAGACAAAGGGTGAATTTGGAGCTGTTTCAATAACTCATCCACTCCCTTGAACTCCTCAGCTTTCACATGCAACCCTTTGCATGCGTTTGAAATGCATACAAAAAAATTTTGCACCCCTACCTATGTCAAGATGCAGATATCTTTCTTTCTTGGAGCCAGTGTTGTGGAGCAGGTTAAAGCCCTGGTCTGCAGCACCAGCATCCCATATGGGCACCGGTTTAAGTCCCAACTGCTCCACCTCTGATCCAGCTCCCTGCTAATGCAACTGAGAAAACAGCAGAGAATGCCCAAGTCTTTGGGACCCTGCATCCATATTTGAGACCCAGAAGAAGCTCCTAGTTCCTGGCTTTGGATCAGCTCAGCTCTGGCCATTGCAGCCATTTGGGGAGTGAACCAGTGGATAAAAGACCTCTCTCTCTATTTGTCTCCACCTCTCTCTATAACTCTTTCAAATAAATACAATAAATCTTTTTTTAAAATTTCTCATCTTTTTCCTAAAATGAAGAGATGCATGGAATCAGTGACTTCATCATTGATTACATAAAAAAACTCTTCAAATTCTTCATTGTCATTCTAAAAATTCTGGTAGCCATACATTAAATTATAAAATTAATTTCCAACAATTTGTCTATAAAATAGAAGTAGAGTCAGAAGAAGAAAATGCTTAGCACATACAAATAAACAAATGCATGTAACAAGCAAATAGAAAAGACACAAAGGCACACAGTCTTTGTTCCTGTGATTGGCCACCAGTGTGACTGGTACCTAGGGATCCTTCCTCTGTCCCTACTGTGTGTTGGCTCTCAGTCAATCCTCCAATGAGCTGGATGACATAACCTTTATTCTGAAGTGCCAATGAGCTATGGCCTGACCAGAGTCAACTCTATTTTGTCTCTGGATGACTTCTAGAGACTCTGTTTATCCTCTGCTTTTTCTAACCAGTCCCACAACTTCTATCTACTCGAAAACTAGCCTTGTAAAAATGTTGTCTGTGAGGACTATTTACATTCAGTGCTGGGAAAATGTGCTCAATGCCCTCCTACATAAGCATCACCTTTCTTGTTCTGACAACACTTGGCTTTGTAATTAACTCCCAACAGGATGAGTTTTTTGCCTTTATAAACTTACCCCTGAGCTCAATCAGGGCTGCATGATCTGGAGAGCACACATCCTCGTGCAGCCACCAGCTTTCAGAAATAGACTCCAGGGGCCAGCGCTGTGGCACAGTGGGTTATAGTCCTGGCCAGAAGCACCATATGGGCTTCCATATGGGCACTGGTTCTAGTCCTGGCTGCTCCTCTTCTGATCCAGTTCTATGCCATGGCCTGGGAAAGCAGTAGAGTATGGGCCCCTGCACCAACGTGGGACTGATGACACGGGACTGACGTGGGAGACCCGGAGAAAGCTCCTGGCTCCTGACTTCAAATCGGCTCAGCTTGGGCCATTGCAGCTATTTGAGGTGCTAACCAGTGGGTGGAAGACCTATCTCTATCTCTATCTCTATCTCTATCTCTATCTCTATCTCTATCTCTATCTCTCTCTGTAACTCTCTCAAATAAATAAAAATAAATCTTTTTTTTTTTTTTTTTTTTTTTTTTTTACAGGCAGAGTTAGACAGTGAGAGACAGAGAGAAAGGTCTTCCTTCTATTGGTTCACTCCCCTAATGGCTGCTACAGCCGGTGCTGCACTGATCCGAAGCCAGGAGCCGGGTGCTTCCTCCCGGTCTCCCATGCAGGTGCAGGGACCCAAGCACTTGGGCCATCCTCCGCTGCCCTCCCGGGCCGCAGCAGAGACATTGACTGGAAGAGGAGCAACCGGGCCAGAATCCAGCACCCCATCCAGGACTAGAACCCAGGGTGCCGGCGCCGCAGGCAGAGGATTAGCCAAGTGAACTATGGCACTGGACAAAATAAATCTTTTTTAAAGAGAGAGAGAGAGAGAGAGAGAAAGAAAGAAAGAAAGAAAGAAAGAAAGAAAGAAAGAAAGAAAGGAAGGAAGGAAGGAAGGAAGGAAGGAAGGAAGGAAGGAAGGAAGGAAGGAAGGAAGGAAGGAAGAAGGAAGGAAGGAAGGAAGGAAGGAAGGAAGGAAGGACAGACTCCATAATTCTGCCCTGAGATTTTGGTGTCTTCTGTAACTCGCTACTCCAAAATACAACAATTCCAGAAAGATCTGAGTCATCCATTGTCCTACCTCTTTGTGGCTGCTGTAGTTTTCAATTAAGCTTCACAATTGGACATGCAAGTTCTAAGAGCCTCCAAACGTATTTCTTGTTTTCATGACGTGAAAACACCACAATTTCCACTTCATAATTAGGATCAATTACTACCTCCCTTCAGTGGTGAAGGAATCCAAAATATCCTTGACATAATCTCATATCCATTAACTAAAACCAAGTCTGTGTCCACTTCTGGGAGAATCCTTCCCTTACAGATTAATATTTCCGAATTAATACAGTATAAAGCGACAGGATGGGAAGCTACAATCTTTTTTGTGGGTTATTAGGTGTAAAACGAGAGAAAATGATCCCACACCATTTTTTGATTCCTGGACTGATGTACTCAGCTATGTGGGAGATGTCAGTGTATAATGGTCTCCCAGCAAAGCACCTGCTGGATTCTGTGAAACAAAAGCCCATCCTCTCAGGATGTTTCTCCAGCTGTCACGGTAATTCAGGCTGCTGTACGTCACTCCATCTGTCAATTAGACTGGCTGTTTCTGGGTGATGAATATGTGGTGAGGTCAGGTGATTATATTGAAAATCAGGGGCCGGCACTATGGCGTAGCGGGTAAAGCTGCTGTCTGCAGTGCCAGCCTCACATATGGGCACCGGTTCGAGTCCTGGCTACTCCACTTCCGATCCAGCTGTCTGCTATGGTCTGGGATAGCAGCAGAAGGTGGCCCAAGTCCTTGAGTCCCTGCAACCGCATGGGAAGACCCAGAGGAAGCTCCCAGCTCCTGGCTTTGGATTGGAGCAGCTTCAGTTATTGCAGCCATCTGGGGAGTGAATCAGCAGATGGTAGACCTCAATCTCTCTCTCTCCCTGCCTCTGCCTCTCTGTAACTCTGACTTTCAAGTAAACAAATAAAGTCTTTTTTTTTTTTAAATCAGAGCTTCTGGAGAAAGTCAGAAGCATTAATTTCATTGGTAATGTAACTCAGGATTTCTACTTTTCTAATATAATTCTTTATTGTAGAGAATTCTCACATAATCATAAAAAAGTATTTAGGGGGGGAGAGTGGGCAGATTACTTTGATATCTTGGGCAGACTTGGAGTTGGGGCAGCTACACTCTGCTTCTGGTTCTTGGTGTAGAACTTACTTGTTCTTCAATAATAATCTTGAGTACGGAATCAAGATAAACTAGTTCTTCTCACACAAATCCGCAGAAAGTGTCTACCATAGCCCTTTTGGGCAATGTGGCTGAACTGATGTTAATAGCTGATTTGAAATTAGCCATCTTACTGAAAGTGGTCAAGGCTGTGCTCCAGCCTGGCGCCGTGGCTCACTAGGCTAATCCTCCGCCTGTGGCGCTGGCACCCTGGGTTCTAGTCCCAGTCAGGGCACTAGATTCTGTCCCAATTGCTCCTCTTCCAGTCCAGCTCTCTGCTGTGGCCCGGGAAGGCAGTGGATGATGGCCCAGGTGCTTGGGCCCTGCACCTGCATGGGAGACCAGAGGGAGGTGCCTGGCTCCTGGCTTCAGATTGGCGAAGCACGCCGGCCATAGCAGCCATTTGGGGGGTGAACCAATGGAAGGAAGACCTTTCTCTCTGTCTCTCTCTCTCTCACTGTCTGCCTGTCAAAAAAAAAAAAAAAAGAGAAAGAAAAAGAAAAAGAAAAGAAAGAAAGAAAAAGAAAAAACAAAAAGACTGTGCTCCAGAAGTTGAAAGGGAAGCAGAGTGAGAAATGGGGACACTGAAAGACCACTCATAGACCTATTCATAATTTGTGTCTTTACTACCTGTTTGTCCTTAAAACACCTTCAGCAATCACTGAAACACATATCATGATATCAGTCTGTCCTAAAAAGTACTGATAATCCCCTGGTTTGCTATTTAGCTCATGTCTACCATTTGCCACAATCTATCATGTCTACCATTGGCCACAATCTACTTTGACTCTCTATTTTTGGGCGGTTTACAGCAATTACGCTCATATATTTTAATGTGAGCCAAAGAGAAGCAGGAAATGGTTCTGTTCCTCCTCTCCCATTTGTTTTACTCCTTGGCCTCAGGTTCACAGAGGCATAAAACTTTGTATCCAGTACTTTTTTTATTAAGATTTTATTTATTTATTTGAGAGGTAGAGTTACAGACAGTGAGAGTGAGAAATAGAGAGAAAGGTCTACTGTCCGTTGGTTCACTCCCCAATGGCTGCAACGGTCATAGCTGCACCGATCTGAAGCCAGGAGCCAGAAGCTTCTTCTAGGTCTCCCATGTGGGTGCAGAGGCCCAAGGACTTAGGCCATCTTCTACCCCTTTCCCAGGCCATAGCAGAGAGCTGGATCGGAAGAGGAGCAGCCAGGACTAGAATCAGTGCCCATATGGGATGCCGGCGGTTCAGGCCAGGGCTTTAACCCTCCACAGAGCTGGCCCCCGCTCATATATTTTAATGTGAGCCAAAGAGCAGCAGGAAACAGTCCTTTTCTTCCTCTCCCATTTGTTTTACTCCAAGGCCTCAGGTTCACAAAAGCATAAAAGCTTTGTATCCAGTACTTTCTATACCAGACACAAGAAAGTCTTCCATTTCTACTGAGACCAGTGATTATTTATTTACTTCTTTATTTATTTATAAGACAGAGTAAGAGATACAGAAAGATGTCCTCTGTCTTCTGGTTTGCTCCCCAAATGACCACAACAGCCATGGCTGAGCCAAGCCAAAGCCAGGAGTTCAGAACTCCATCCTTGTCCCTCACGTGGGTGCTGGATTGGAAGCGGAGAAGCTGAGACTTGAGCCCAGACACTGCAGTATTGGATGCAGGCATCCAAACTGCAGTTCAGGCGTGGCACCTCAGTGTGCTGCCAGTTGCGATTCTTACCAGGATTTCTAGAAGATACTGTCATTACTGAACTCATCACACAGCTGATTACACAGTGTCAACATATAAAGATCAATGTTCAATATTCTAACAATGAAATCATAAGAACAGGATGAAAGCAATGAGAAAAAAAATCACTAGGTACAAAAAAAAGAGGATCACATCCACAAATTTCTTACGAAGATGTGCAGAATTTAAGATGCCAAAAGAGGAAACTATTTTCACAGCTGTAAAAAGGGTGTTTGGGGAAACACTAGTTAATGAATTCTAGATCTTCATTCTCTTTCTCTTCAGTAGCAGAGAATCATAAAATGATGACTAAAAACCCAGCCTCCCCTAGGCCCTGACCCACCATAACAGCCAACCTCTCCGGGCAGCCAAGCCCAGGTCAAGCCCTGTGCCGTGGTTATTACGTGGTTATTACGCGGTAAGAACCCCGTCTCCTCCCTCGTTCTGGAACGCTGACTCACTCCTTGGCTTTATGCAGGTTTTACAATGAGCAAGGAAGCTTCTGAAACCAAGTGTTTGAGACCTGGGGCACAGCAGAAACTGAATTGTACAGAAGTACCTGGGTCAGCCCAGCCCTTGTTAGCTCATTTGCAGAAATGTAACATGAAATTTTTTTAAAAAAACCACAGGAAGAGCTCCGGACTCAGATCTCCGCTCCTCGGAGGTTTGTGTCCGGCTCCCCCTGCAGGCCCAGGCGCTGTGGCAGTCACTGCGCAGAAGTACCGGGCCGCATCGCTCCCCTGCACTGAGGCTTTCCTCAGGTGGAAGGAAGACTCGCTCTTCTTAAACTCAGCCTCAAAGCCTCTGATGCCGGGAACCAAGGCATTCCCTGACAGGTACTTGAGGAGAAGCTGGGGGCCTTGGCCGGGGTGCTGGACGTACCAGAAGAGAGAAACAGACCCCCCATAGGAGTAGTTGCACCTCAGCTCCACAGCGGCTCCTTCAGACACAGCGACCTGCGCGTCGGGCTGGGTCACGGTCTGGGCTCTGGTGTCTCCTGGAAAAGCAATGCGGGCCATGAGCGCAGTGCCGGGTTCCCCGTGAAAAGTAAGCGTTTCCGGCCAGAACCTGTGGAAGCTGAGACCACAGAGAAACTTTACTCACTCAGGGCCCACTGGAGCCCTAGCACCGGGATGAGCACCAGGAGCATGGCCGAGGCGTGGAAACACTGCAGGCTCTTTCTGGAAGATCTCCCGAGAGCAGGCAGGAGAGTGGCCGCGGACAAGACCTTGGAAACAGGGGTCAGTTAGGATGCTCAAGCTCCTCTCTTAGATAAACGCAGAAACGCTGCTAAAATGAGGCTGGATGCTTTCTCACTTCAGATTCTCACCACTTGTCTGTAAAAGATCTCCCAGAGCTGCAGGGAGGAGGAGCTGAAGAAGGATGAGGGTCTTCTGCAGAAATGAGGCCTGGTGTCTGTGCAGCATCGCCCCCTGGAGGTCATGTGAGGAACCACGGGTCCTGCGGCCCTACAACTAGTTCTTAAGTTCCTCCTTTTTAAATAAAATATATCAAAATCGCTACCCAAGACGCTTCAAGCTTCCCAAGTTTATGCCAAAATATTAGTCTTAGAGTCCTTTAGAAAGGGGATACTAAGTAGAGATAAAGCGATATGTTATTTCATTGAGAAACCAGTTTGCAGAAAGTGTATTAGATTTCAGATCCAAATTCATTAGTTCTGGGATCAGAACTCAGGCTGAGCTTTGACTGCCTGGGGCTGCCATGGTGGTGATGGAGGAAGGTAGAGATATGTCCCTCCCCTGATGCTGTGCACCCACAGAGGTAAAAGTCAGGGCCCAAAAGATGAGAGAAATGTTTCTGTGTGACTAATGCAAGGTGTAACTCTGGGTGTGAGGCGCTTTCCCTACAGCTACAGGAAATACTCTAGGCCAGGGTAAACACAGAGTCATATGTTGTTACTTATTTGTTTTGAAAGGACTCACAATCTGATTTTACTTTTTCTTTGCTTCTTCTTTTTTAAGGTAGAATTACAGAGAGTGAGGAAGAGACAGAGAGACAGAGATCTTCCACCTACTGGTTCACTCCCCAAATGGCTTCAATAGTCAGGGCTGGGCCAGACCGAAGCCACAATACTGGTATTTCCTGTGGGTCTCCCATGTGGGTGGCAGTAATTCGGCCTAAGTAATTTGGTCATCATCCATTGCCTTCCCAGGTGCATTGGCAGGGAAATGGATCGGAAGTGCAGCAGCCGGAACATGAACCAATGCTCATACGGCATGCTGACATCATGGGTGGAAGACTAACCTGCTGTGCCATGATGCCAACACCTTGTTTAAGTTTTAAAAGGATCACTCCAAGCACAGGAAAACAGACTGAAACTGGGCAAGGAGAGAATCCAGAAGGTGGGCTCGGAGGTTCTGAAATGCTTCAAGCAAGGTAGTGGGGGCTTCAACTAAGATGGCAGCAACACAGGTGGTAAGAAGTAAAGAGTCAGGATAAATGTAGAAGGCTGAGCCACGGTAATTTTTTCCTTTATTTTCTTTTATTTTTAATATGTATACTTTCTGAAGACTTACAGAACAGTTTTAAGGGTTCTATTGAAATATACAGTGACTTGTATAATTAAACCTTTTGAAGTGTTCAGTGCTTGTTGACGTTTCATGGAGTAAATATCACCACAATTGATTAGAAAACATGTTCATCAGCACAGGGAGAAACCCAGAGCCCGTCAACAGTCACTCTTCTTTCTCTCTCATCCACTCCTGGCACCTACACAACTGGAAATATAGGTAAATTAAAAATCAGCGTCTGGGGCCGGAGCTGTGGCATAGCAGATAAAGCCACTGCCTGCAGTGCCGGCATCCCTTATGGTGCTGGCTCAAGTCCCGGCTGCTCCATTTCCAATCCAGCTCTCTGTTGTGGCCTGGGGAAGCCAGTAGAGGAAGGCCCAAGTCCTTGGGTCCCTGCACTCGTGTGGGAGACCCGGAAGAAGCTCCTGGCTCCTGGCTTCGGATTTTCGCAGCTTCAGCCGTTGCAGCCATCTGGGGAGTGAACCAGCAGATAGAAGACCTCTCTCTCTCTCTCTCTCTCTCTCTCTCTCTCTCTGCCTCTCCTTCTCTGTGTGTAACTCTGACTTTCAAGTAAATAAATAAATCTTTAAAAAAAATCAATGTCTTCATAAATTTCCCCATTCTGGACATTGTATGTAAATAGGTTCACATGGCATGTGGTCTTCTCAGGATGGATTTTCAAAGTTCATGCTGGAATATATATCAGTGTGTTATTCCTTTTCACTGCTGAATAGTGTTGTGCCGTAATGATACACTGAATTGTATTGTTTCATTCATCAATTGGTGGACATTGGGTTATTTCCACCTTTAGGTATTATGATTAATGCTGATGTGAACATTTGTGTACAACACTTTATGTGGACATATGTTTCTATTTCCCTTTCATATATTTCCTACAAGTAGGTTTTCTGTTTTCCAAAGAAGCTGCAGCATTTTACTTTGTCACCGACAACACATATGGATTCCAATTTCTTCACATCTTTGCCAATATGTGCTGTACCCTTGTTATCTTTTATATTATCTATCTTGATAAGTATGAAGTGGTGTTTCATCATATTAATTTGCATTTCCTACAGAATAATGACATTGGATATCTTTTCATGTGCTTATTGGCTATTTGCATATCATGTTTGGGGAAATGTCTATTCACAATTTTGATCCAACTTTAAAATTGGGTTATTTGTTCTTGTATTATTGAGTTTTAAGAACTGTTTATTTATTCAGGCTGGAACTGCCTTATCAGTTATATGAGTAGCAAAGTTGTTTTTTCCTATTTTGAGGTTGTATTTTTACTTTAGAACTTATCTACTTTGGAGCATACACATTTTTAATTATGATGTAGTCCAACCTGTTTTCATTTTGTTGCTTGCCCTGTGGTATAATATCTAAGAATCTGCCTAATAAAAAGTTGAGAAAATTTATTGTTTATTTATAAGTGTTTTGTAATTTTAGCTGTGATATTTTCAGTCTGTGACCCATTAGGACTTAATTCTTATGTATTGGGCAAAGCAGAACCAACTTCATTCTTCTGCATGTGAATATCCATCAGTCCCGTCCAGCACAGTCTCCTTGTGCTGCAAAACTCCTTGCAACCATTTTCTCTCAGTACTGAGTCTCATTCCAAGTTTCCACTATGTCTTTATTTAGTATTTTTAATTTAATTTTATTTTTATTTGAGAGGCAGAGCAAGAAGGGGAGACAGTAATCTTCTCCCAACTGACTCACTCTGCAACATCCAGGACTGAGCCAAGTCAAAACTGAGAACCAGGAATCATATCTGGCCTACATATATCTATATTTACATATATCTATATCTTCCACCTATATCTGGTGGAAGGGACTCAAGTACTTGAGATATCACCCACTGCTTCCCGTGGTGCACATTAATAGGAAGCCGAATTCAGGAACGGAACCTGGACTGGATCCCCTTGCAATATGAGATGTGAGCATCCCAGTGGCTTACCCTGGCTGCATCACAAGGATTTCTCTTAAATGCACCTGAATCAAAGTTTCAATCTTTCCTCCACTACTAAAACAACTCATCAGTGTGACCTGTGACTTCTCAAATACTGAATTCAATGATGAGTTCCTAATTTTTATCTTTTGGGGGACTCTACCAATATCTGAGACTCATAATCTCATCGTCCTAATCTACTTTTTTTTTCCCCTTGGCTTCCAGACCAACAGAGTCATCTGATCTCTTAATGCTTTTTCCTATTTTTGTTTGTGTCTACCTTTGTACTCAGATCTCTGGCCACTTAATGTTTGAGGATCCCAGGGCTCAGTTTTTCAACTCCATCACTGCTCTCATCCACCTTAAAGGCTATAAAAACCAGTTATATGTTGAACGCACATGTCTGTCTATCATCAGACCAAACGTCTCCCACAGACACTAGACTTACACACCACTGTGTGTATTCAACAGGCCAACCCAGAGGATGTCTGACATCTCACTCGTGGCATCTAAAACTAAGCACATGATATCTGACTCCATCCTCCAACACTGCTTAGGAGAACCTTGACGGGTGGAAATAATGTACTATGACATTTCTATTTTTTTTTTTTTTTTTGACAGGCAGAGTGGACAGTGAGAGAGAGAGAGAGAGACAGAGATAAAGGTCATTCCTTGCCGTTGGTTCACCCTCCAATGGCCGCTGCAGCCGGCGCACCGCGCTGATCTGAAGCCAGGAGCCAGGTGCTTCTCCTGGTCTCCCATGGGGTGCAGGGCCCAAGCACTTGGGCCATCCTCCACTGCACTCCCTGGCCACAGCAGAGAGCTGACCTGGAAGAGGGGCAACCGGGACAGAATCCGGTGCCCCGACTGGGACTAGAACCTGGTGTGCCGGCGCCGCTAGGCGGAGGATTAGCCTAGTGAGCCGCGGCGCCAGCCGACATTTCTATTTTTAATGAGATAAATCTCAAAGACAACTGTCTCATGAATTTTGTTTGGTAAAAACACTAGTAAGGGAAACATCCTGAGTATGAAAATTTGGGAAATGGAATACTTACTGTAATGTCAAGGACACACAAAAGAAAAACCTTTGAGAATATTCATTTAGAGAATTTGATTTTAGCATGTGTCCAATTATTTATTAATTATTTTTAAAGATTATTTATTTACTTGAGAGAGAGAGTTACAGACAGAGACATGGAGAGACAGAAAGGTCTTCTAACCACTGGTTCACTCCCCGAATGGCTGCAGTGACTGGAGCTGGGCCAATCCAAAGCTAGTACCCAGGAGCATTTTCTGCATCTCCCACAGGCATGCAGGGGTCCAAGCACTTGAGCCATCTTCCACTGCTTTCCCAGGCCATAAGCAGAGAGCTGGATCAGAAGAGGAGCAGCCAGGACTGGAACTGGCACCCATATGGGATGCCAGTGCCATAGGTAGAGGCTTAGCCTACTAAGCCACAGTGCCATAATAATAATATTAATTATTAATTCAATTTAATTATTAATTCAATGCTACAGTCTGTAGGAAAAAGATTATCATAAATTCGGATATATTAGCCATTAAATAAGAATTGACTAAACAATGCGAGTATGTGCCAAGAAGTTATTCTACTTAAGCTTTATGTTGCTTAGATAGTAGTTAATGTGCATAACACTTTAATTCTTTCAGTGAATTTTGGCTTTTTAAACATGATTCTTTTGGGGCCAGTGCTGTGGCTTAGTAGGTTCAGCCTCCACCTATGGCACTGGCATCCCATATGGGCACCACTTCAAGTCTCGGCTGCTCTACTTCCAATCCAGCTCCCTGCTAGTGGCCTAGGAAAGATGGCCCAAGTGCTTGGGCTCTGTACCTGCATGGAAGATCCAGAAGAAGCTCTGGGGTCCTAACTTCAGTTCGGCCCAACTTTGGCCATTGCAGCCTTTTGGGGAGTGAATCAGCAGATGGAAGACCTTGCTGTCTCTCCCTCTCCCTGTCTGTAATTCTGCCTCTCAAATAAATAAGATCTTTAAATATATATATATATATATATATATATATATAACTATTTTAACTGGTTGTTTAAATAATCAAATCAACAGATAGGTCAGTTGATAAATATTTCAATTTTTAATCTAAAGAATAATAGATATGAACAATTGTAAACTTGTTAATACACAGCTCTGGTGGAGCAGACACTCTTATTCACAGTTTATGCTATAGATTGAAGAACCTATTCAGAAAGAATTGGTTGAATCACTTAGAGTGATATACTTAGAGTAAACTTAATGTACTTAGAGAAAACCATTATCTTATTTCTTGTTTTAATTTTACTACATTTTGTTTTATTTCTAATTTTTATTTTTTCTTAACTCACCTCCAAACCCTCCAACAAAATGAAATGTTCTTCCCCATGAAGTTGAGCAGTGAAGGCAGTGTATGAGTATTTAGTACACACACATTTCTTCCTTTGGAAATACTGCTCCACTGTCCCCTACCTTTCTGCTCCTTTGCTGAGGAGACGAATGACACTGTGCAATGTGATTGCGTGCTCTCCAGAAGTTTAGGAGATTTTTCCCCTGGCGTACTGAAATCCTCCAATGACCTATTGTACTGAGTACTTGGTATGCCCTTTCAATCTGGCAATACATATCATTCATCTCTGAGAAATTTTCTTAAATAATCTATTTGATAATTTCTTTCCCATCACTATCTATGTTTTCATTCTCTAAATCTTCTCTATCATGTATTGGATCTTCTGAATTTCTCAAGTTTTCCATCCTGTGTTATTTTTTGTTCCAGTTTCTGAGTGATTTTCTTATTGACTTTATCCAGTCTCTTTTTTTTTCTGCTGTCATATTTTTACATCCTAAAACTTTCTACTTATTCAAAGAAAATCATTATTTCTAGCTTCTCCTTACTTTCTGCCCCAACCCCATTTCCACTTTTATTTAGTCTATTTTGTTGTTGTTGTCTTCTGCCACTTGCCACTGCCTCTGCATCTTGGTGTGTGGCAACAATGTCCCAAAGCCAGGGTGGGTCACAGAGGCAGGCACGCAGCACCAGGCCCTTCCCTGCTGCTCAGAGTTTGTGCTCAGCTCCCCCTGCAGTCCCTGTCACTGTGTCACTCAGAGCACAGTAGTACACGGCCGAGTCGGACTCTTGCACTGAGGATTTCTCCAAGTAGAAGGAGCTGCTGTCTTTGTTGTACAAGGCTTCAAAACCTCTATTGCTTCCCTTCTCATTGGCCGTCATGGCTCTCAGGAGGAGCTGTGGACCTTCCCCAGGATACTGGACATACCAGAGGAGGGCAGGGTACTGTGCACTTTCATAGGAGCAGTTCACAGTCAGCGAAGCCCCTTCTGGGAGGGTCACTTGGCCTTCAGTCTGGGTCACCGAATCTCCATTGCTCCCCCCTGAAAAATAAAATAGCAAGAGTCTATGTTATCTTAGGAATGATCCAGGCCAGGTTCCTAAGAGAAACCTCTGGTCAAAGACTGCACTGCTGGCATAAGGACCAAGACTGAGCGTTAACTGCCACCTTACTTACCTAGCATTAAAAATAGCACAGTCAATGGTCCTAGAGAAGTGTTCATTTTGAGAGCCTCTGGTGTACTTGGGTCTGGACTTCTTAGTGAGAAAGAAGGTTGACATCACAGTAGAAGGGTGAATATGAGCTCAGAAGTAAAGCAGGAAATGTATATGTGTAAGAAGATGCACCCCCTTGTGGGCAAGAGACCGAACTCAGATGATTGTTGGTCTCTCAAAAATCAATCCTACTCTTCTCTCTCTCTCTCTCTTTTTTTTTTTTTTTTTTGACAGGCAGAGTTAGACAGTGAGAGAAAGACAGAGAGAAAGGTCTTCCTTTTTCCGTTGGTTCACCCCCCCAAGTGGCCGTTAGCCAGGTGCTTCCTCCTGGTATCCCATGCGGGTGCAGGGCCCAAGGACCTGGGCCATCCTCCACTGCACTCCCGGGCCACAGCAGAGAGCTGGACTGGAAGAGGAGCAACTGGGACAGAATTCGGTGCCCCAACCAGGACTAGAACCTGGTGTACCAGCGCCGCAGGCGGAGGATTAGCCTAGTGAGCCGCGGCGCCGGCTCTCATCTCTCTTCACCTCTGGTTTATTTTCTAAGACACCTCTTAGCTGTCCGATGATCCTTTGTGAATTTAAAGAATAGTTGATATTTATCTTAAGCATATTTTCCCAGCACTCTATCAGATAGACATGGAAGGTCAGTATCACTGCCCTTCTGAGAAGGGTTTGTTTTTGTTTTCTTACATGGTAAGCCATTTTTGGCCACATTGTGAGTCAGTGAAATATCCCCAAAGCAAGTATCAGGATAAACAGAGGAATGCCATAACACCTGTTAGTCATTAGTAGATGATTTGGGATAGCCAAGACTTACCCTTTTTTTGTTTTACCATTCTATTCTTTTTTTTTTTTTAAGTCTTCCAACAGTTTATTAGAAAGAATGTAGACATTTAAAAAAATCCCCACTGTCATGAACATAAATTGAGGTTTTCAGCCCTGGTATAAGCTGAACCAGAAAAAAAAAAGAAATAAAAAAAATTTCCAATAGTGTATTAACATTTTCTTCACTCATTTGCCATACTGACAGTGCAAATACAAATCTGGTCTAAATGTACAGACTCTCAAGCAACAATGTACAGCTTTCTTCGTCCTCCATGCTAAGAGATGTAAAAGCTTAAGGGCCAAACAATACCAAATGTATAGGCTTCAAAAACCATCTAAGTTAGGGCATTCACTAGTTTTAGCTAAGATACATCTGGAACACTGACAAGTGATCACTTACATAGAATAATGTGAAGTGAATTTTTTGAAAAATAAACTTTAGTGGAACACTCCTGAAGGATACACCAGAGGAATAGCCGGTTATCAGTTTAAGGTGTCAGCCAATTTGTTTCAGCCACGTTTGAGTCCATGTTCTAAACCCTAAAATGTACTTATCTTTCCCTAAGCTGAGCACTTCCTATCATGTCAGTATCTATGTTATGAAGAAGTAAAGGAGACTTAAGTGAAATGTTTTTATTTATCACAACTGCTGTATCAATTATCTAGGACCTCAACAGCTTCATGAAGTCTGGGAAATGTTCATGCATAAGGTTATTGCCTTAGCTGACTTAAAACTGCCCCTTACAATGGTACATATCAACCCTTAGTGAAGCCTTTTAAAAAAACAAATAGGTTGAAAAATGGGTTAAAGGAGGCAAATACAGCATCCACCTTTAGAGCTATCAACTCAGGAATTCTCTCAATTATGAAATTTTGCAGAGAAATCACTTTCTCAAAATCCAGGTGATGACAATACTCCTTATTCCAGATCTGGCATTTTTTCATCATCGCTGTCTTGTGAATCATCATCTGCTCCATCTACTTCTGGCAAATCTACATCCTCATCACCACCCATGTTGTTCATCATCTCAGAGAAACGATCAAAATTAGACATGTCTTCATCTGAATCATCTTCCCAGTCTTTCCAATTATTGAAGTCCACACTAAGCCAATTGAGCTTTGCCCTTTCTTTTGTTAACCTTGGCCATGACTGGCCAGATTCTCCTTTTCGTAAACAACATAAAATTGATCTGTCCGTTCTTTTGTGCTTGGAATCATTTGGATCAATACAATGAAAAAGGTCAATTTCATTTAAATGCTTAAAATTATCACTTCCTCCAAGACAACTGAATGTAAGTTTGGATTTTTCAAAATTTACATTAACATCTTTACTGTCTTCAACACAGAATTCAATGAAGACATAGTCCCTTCGATCATACCACTTTGCAGAAGCAGGCTGCATTGTGAACGGGGCAGGGGGACGGGCGAGCGGGTGGGCGGGCCTCGCTGGCGGCGGCTGGGGAGTCGACTTTTCTCCGGCGGCGACTCCGGCGTTTTCTCTCCGGTCGCGGCCTCTCCTCGCTCCCCTCAGGCGGCGGCGGCGACGGCGGCGGCGGGCTCGACCTGGGTCCCCAGAATGCACCGCGCGGCGCAAGCGGCTCCTGCGGTCGGGGAGAAGAGGAAAGTGTCACCATTCTATTCTTATACCCAGAAAAATGTTGCTAGCAGATGGCTAACAAATATTCTTGGAAGGCATAAATGAATGAATAAATGCATAGTCTTTGGTTGAGGAATTTCTACTACCTGAAATACCAATTGCTTCACATTTAAGACACCAGTTTTAAGAAATATAATTTGATATAAACTTCTGAAATAAAACTGTGAATTCTATATTGCATGCATATTGATTAAAACATTTTAAAAATCTCAATATTGAAGAAAATAGTAACTAAAATTATAAATTCCTGTAAAATTTTGTCATTATTTTCTTTTATCCTAGGATTTTAATCATGTCCAGATAATGTGACTGACCCATATGCCTCAGGTGGATTCTTTATAGTGTGTGTTTCAGAATTCCTGTTGTTCTGTAAACTTGCCTTAATTATGCTGTGTGTGTGTGTGTGTGTGTATAGAGAGAGAGAGAGCAAACTATTGACCAAAATAGTTTAATAAAATTATCTTTACCACAGGATACATTACTTACAGAATAAATATTTGCCTAAGAATACCAAATGATGAATTCAATCTCAGCTTTTAGCATAGGTTGAGATATTTCTGCTGATGAACAGAATCACTCTACAGTAACAATCAAACTTGTTTGCATATAAAAGTTAGCTAGCAATTAATTTAAAAATACAGAGTTAGAAGTGTCTCCACCTACATATAAAACCAGCCTTCAGAATTAAGGTCTGTGAAGTTAGAAATCCTCTTTTGTGGTTTTTGATGCAACCATGTTGTACAAATTTACAAAATAAGCTTTGGAAAAATGACCTGTACACAGTCAAGGTCTCAGTGAAGCTCCTCTGGGGTCAGCATGAGAAAAAATCCTCCAAACCACACAGATTCTTTAAATCAATTTCCTTTCATGGCTGTATTGAAATCATGGTAGTTAAACACTGCTCAGTCTTAGTATAGCTGTCCATTCAACTTCTAATAAATCTCTTCTGAATGTTCCAGGACAAACTTGATGATGAAGGAAGATGCCCATTTTCTGCCAAGCTCTTAGCAAATATGTCTTTGACATTGGAAGCCTTTTTCATTGTGCATTCTGGAGCGCTTCTTACTCTTCGTGAATTCTGGGTAGGAAGCTTTATGGTCTTATAACAAGATGTCAATGCTAACAAGTCCAGTCTTTGGCAGAAAGTAAGGATCTGGATATTGTTTAGGTTCATAATAATTTATCTTTCTTCCTCTTTCTCTCTTTCCCTATGTCGAATCTCTCTGACCAAAGAGTCTCTTTCTCCTTTGCCTGGCTCTTTTGCCACGTGACTGTAACCTATTTAACCTGAAGTCTAAGCAGAAATAGAGCATTTTCACTTTACAGCATTTCTTTTACTTTTTCAAGTCAACTTGTCCCTTGTGTTGTAACAATCCTACAGTCATGGGAGAGAATCTATTTGCCACCCCATGAGTCCATAAGGAGATCAATAGCATTGAGGAACTGTGGCAGAGAAGAGCACCAGAGAACTTCATGAACCGTAACAAAAACAGCTTAAGCTTAATTCCCAGGTAATAATAGATTATTCGAACAACCTGATCTCAAAAGCACAGAAGCTGTACTTCAAGAACTTGGATTTACCAAGATTTATTAGTGAAGGGTTATTCAGGGAAACAGAAACAAATCCAACTGATTTACGAAGAAAGACATTTAATGCAGAGAATCGGACCTACAGTCATTGGAAGGGCTGATGAGACAAAGATGAGACCATATCTTTCCTGACTGCAGGAAATCCGGAAGCATAATGGCCTGAGCTGTCTTGACACCAAAGTAAATGGTGCTTAGGAAAAAGCCAAAAGGCTGAACAAAGCCACCCTCGGTGATCTCAGCCACCTTCCCACAGGCTGTACAGTAGAATCAGCACAGTCAGGACTTCTCCTCCCCACGTTCCTAGGATCACACAGCAGCTTCTCATTTACAGAAATTAAAGTACATACTAAAAGAAAAGGGTTGTGGGAAATGCAGATTCAGTTTCTTCCCAGTAAATGAAGGGAGTAAGTTAAAAGAGATGAGTACAATTCCCAGTTGACAATGTACAACCCAGCCAACTAGTTAAATAAGTTCCCATCTATACCAAGTAAAGTGCAGTCCACACCTTCAGACACTAGCAGAGCTGTGTTTTGTACTCAGAGGACCACTGTAATAATTAAAGCAAATAGTACCTCAGTATCTGGTTTGACCACATTAATGAACATAATATTGTATAAATTGCCATTAATAATTTTTGTCATTTCTCAAAATAGTGGCATTTAGCATGAAAAGAACTTCCACATTTGGAAATGGAAATTAAGCAAATGATAGATATACTGTCTCCTATTATTTCATGAAAGTTTTAAGATTTTAAGGCCTTGGGGTAGGTGTTGTGGTACTGCAGGTAAAGCCAGTGCCCACAAGGCCAGCATCCCACATGGGCACTGGTTCGAGTTCTAGCTGCTTCATTTCCAATCCAACTCCCTTCTAAGGGCCTGAGAAAGCAGCAGAGGATGTCCAAGTCCTTGGACTCCTGCACCCATGTGGGAGACCTGAAAGAAGCTCTTGGCTCCTGGCTTCAGATTGGCTCAACTCCAAGCCATTATGGCCATTTGGGGAGTAAAACAACAGATGGAAGATTCTCTCTCTCTCTCTCTGTTTCTCCCCCCTCCACTATAACTCTGACTTTCAAATAAATAAATAAATCTTTAAAAAATTAAAGGCTTCAATGTGAGCTCTAAAGCTGTGCCAAATGCATTTAGTAAATTGTTCTAGAAATGCTATTGAATGAGTGTTAATAAATGACACAAGAAACTTGTTTTGGTACTGAAAACAACAGTGTATATTTGTGGCAATTATTTCACAATTAATATACTTTTTAAAAGTTCTGAGTTCCAGCCTCCTAGTATCAGCCAGAATTTTTTCACCTATTTCTAACAACAACATCCTTTACTGCTTGAAAGTAGGACTCCACCCAATCCACATACTCAGATATTTGTAATGATTCTGAAATAAGTGTCATTGAATGTCATGAAGGAAAAAAATAAGCAGTCCTTATATTGGGAGAATATAATATGTAGCAGTTGGGCCCAGTTCACAAGGTCTAGGTACATCCAGTTCGAGAGTTAAGCTGGAGACAATCCTGCTGTAACAAGAGCCCCTCTAACTGCATTTAGACTGCTCCCAAAGGTGTCCACTTTAATTTTCTTATTTGACAATATAAGTAAAACTGCTTCAATATTTCAGGCAGGGCTGCTGATATGAGGATGGAGAATGTTTGCCCAGGTCATGAGGCCCTTGGTGCCAGGAGTCATAGTTTCTCAATACTAAACTTTAGTCTTGAATGGAAAGAGGCAATGCTCTTTCTCATGTATACTACATAAAGCAGCCATGTGCCGCTGTTTTGGAATGTAGAACTAAGTTTTATGGCTAAGTCTCATAAAGATACCAGCTTCATCATCAGAATGACAAAACACAACTAGTGCTGGTGAGGAGGTAGGGAAGAGATAACCCTGATACAATGTTGGTGAAAATGTAACTGAGTACAGCCATTCTGGAAGACAGTATGGAGGCTCCTCAGAAAACTGAAAATAGATTTACCATATAATCCAGCAATCCCACTACTGGGTACAAAGGAAATGAAATCAGTCTGTCAAAGGGACATCTGAATCAAAATAGCCAAGAAATGGAAACAATCCAAATGTCAATATGGAGTACTACTCAGCCATGCAAACAATGAAATCTTGCTGTTTGCAACAACATGCCTTGAACTTGATATTCGTTATGTTATGTGAAATAAACCTCTCACAGAATGACAAGTATGTCATGGTCATATGTGGAGTCTACCAAAAAAAAAAAAAAAGACAGGCTCATAGAAATTGGAGGATAATTGTGGTTCTCAGAGGCTGAGGAGAGTGGGGGGAAAGGAGGAATGGTTAAAAGATTATTTAGTGGGTACTGTTAGTGTTAGATGGGAGTAAGAAGTTATGGTGTTCTGTTGCACAATAAGGTGACTATAGATAATGATAATGTAAACATAATGATAATATATAAAGTCTAGAAGAAAGGATTTTTAAATGTTTTCACAATGAAGAAATGACAAATGTTTAAGGAGATATAGACGCTTACCCTGAGTAGATATTATATAATGTATGCATGTATCGAAATATCCCAACACACAAAAATGTTCAATTTGTATGTTACTTAATTTTTTTAAATTTACAGATATTCAGTCACAAAAAGATAGTGAACATAATTTTAAAAAACATTTAGTAAGCATAACTTTTTTTTAAAAAAAAAAAGATTTTATTTATTCATTTGAAAGGCAGAGTTACAGAGAGAGATCATCCATCCTCTGGTTTACTCCCCAAATGGCCTCAACTGCCTGCATTGAACCAAGCAGAAGTCAGGAGCCAGCAGCTTCTTCCGGGTCTCCAACTTAGGTGGCAGGGGCTCAAGGACTCAGGCCATCTTTCACTGCTTTCCCAAGTGCATTAGCAGAGAGCTGGATTGAAAGTGGAGCAACCAGGACACAAACCAGCATCCAAAAGGGATGCCTGCATCATAGGCAGCAGCTTAACCTGCTATGCCACAACGCAGGCCCCTAGCGTAATGTTCTTATGAGTAATTTTATATATCTTATCCCATTTCCAGAAATCCCTCAAATGAATATCTTAGAAGTAGCCATACTAATATGATTTAGAAAATAATGCTGATCCCTACAGGTGTCCCCTTTAGATAAGATAAATCACTGGACACTGGACAAAATCCACTATTATTCTCCATATACTTGGATTCCTGTAACCCAAATCTCATTCATGCAGCATCAGGAAGGACACAACTAAAAAGTCCAATCCTCCACCTCCTCCTCTTTTTTTTCCCTCAAAGTCTGAATTCATTATTGACCAAAACTTCAGACGCTTGAGGATACAAAGTCTTCCTGTAAAGTTTTTTCCTTCTAGCCAGAAGACAGTCATCCATCTATCATAAACCTTTTGATTTTTAAATTTTCATTGCGATATTTAATCAGTATATCTTCAGGAACCACACATTGCTAAATTTTGCACATCATCAGTTATAGCAATGCTAAACAGATAAGAATCAATTTTTAATTCCAACTGTGAAATCATGTGGAAATAGAATGATAGCATTTTGGGAGAAATTAGCAAATTTTAGTATTCCACTAATTGTGAGGATGTCTGATGTGGATTCGCAGAATTCAAGATTTCAATAGAATTCATCTATTTTTATGAATAAAGTAAGTGGAATCCGGCACCTAGATTTCGCATCTTCTCTCTCTTAAGTAGAGCTCTAAAGCTATTTGCAATTTGGATTACTCACTCTTGTTTCTCTGATATCCCTAAAAAATTATTACATGCACACGCCATTGTGCTAAGCTGTTCAACATCGAAATCAACCTCCTTTGTCTCTCTTAAATGGAGCACTTAAAACGAAGAGAAATTAACCAGTAACAGAGTGGAGCCAGGAAAACTAGCTTACAATTTCCAAATTGGGAAAACATAAAGTGTACAAGAAAAGCCTACAAGAGGAGGCTCGCCCTCTGTTCGGAGTTACTGAAAAGTAAAATGCTGAGTGCGAATCAGAACTCTCCTGGGCACCTCCCCCATCCAACCACTAAAAGTGCATCGGACCCATGCGGCCCCGGCGAGTCCCTGGGCGCCTCTGCTGGAAGAGCTCCAGGTTCTTTGCTCTTGCAAAGTCTTTCGGAGGCGTTTCTTCTCCCCAGCATCTCCGGAGGTTTGTGTCCGGCTCCCCCTGCAGGCCCAGGCGCTGTGGCAGTCACTGCGCAAAAGTACTGGGCCGCGTCGCTCCCCTGCACTGAGGCTTTCCTCAGGTGGAAGGAAGACTCGCTCTTCTTAAACTCAGCCTCAAAGCCTCTGATGCCGGGAACCCGGGCGTCCCCTGAAATGTACTTGAGGAGAAGCTGGGGGCCTTGGCCCGGGTACTGGACGTACCAGAAGAGATAAAGGGCCGTCCCTTGGGAGTAGCTGCACCTCAGCTCCGCAGCGGCTCCTTCAGACACAGCGACCTGCGCGTCGGGTTGGGTCACGATCTGGGCTCTGGCGTCTCCTGGAAAAGCAAAGCGGGACCGTGAGCGCAGCAGCCTTCACCTTGAAGTGTCCCCACTAAGCTCTGAATCCGAGAACAGCTCTTCGGCGACAGCAGGACTGTCACAGAATGTTACTCACTCAGGACAATAACCATCCCCAGGGCTGGGAGGAGCACCCAGAGCATGGCTGAGCCGGCGCGCTCTGGAGACCTCTGAGCGCCAGGACCGCGCCTGTGGAACTCAGCTCCTGGGAACAGACGGAGTGGGACACGCCCCTTCATGCAGTAAAAACGCGAAACTGCGCAGACGACCCTGGGCCTTTCTGTCTCTGCCTCTGCTCCCTCGTCCTGTCTTCAAAGCCAGGCGCCCCAGCTGCAGGGAGGCTGCACCGAGCGGGACGTGCTGATCTAGGGTCGCAGGACCCGGGTTTGTGCAAAGTCGCCCTCCGGAGGCCGGGTGCAGGCCAAGCACTCTGGTAGAGACTTCCTTCCGCTCAGAGATGCATGGTGAATTTCCCCTCAACAGGTGTCTTTCTTCCCTAATCCGCGCTAGGACACCCTCTGCATTAACTACATTCGGCTTAGTCTCAAGTTCAAATAGGGCCTGTAAGATAGAGGAGTCATTTAGGGAGAAAACAATCAGACAATAAATCTGCCAGACTTAGTCCATCAGCACCTGTGTGTAAAAGCAGAGACATTTAGATCAACTTCCCTGGGCTGCGCTCGGGAAGGGAGTATTCATTAGATGGGGTGGAAAATGTGATGGGCTGCGGAGGCAAAGTTAAGAGAAGATTAGGCATACAAAATAACAGCCAAGAACACAGACCCTCACCTGGAAAAATGAGGTAAGCTTGTCTCCACTCTATTTCAAGCAGAATCACAAAGATTCAGTCCTTTAGACCACCAACAATAATAATTATAACACTAAGATAAGTGTCCTTATCTACTGCTCAGCCCATTACTGGAGTATGACACTCAGTTCTGGATCCCGCACCATCAAAGGAACATGGGCAGACCCGGAAGAAGCTCTTGGCTCCTGGCTTTGGATCCGTGCAGCTCCGGCCGTTGCGGTCATTTGGGGAGTCAACCAGCAGATGGAAGACTTGCCTCTCTTCTTTCTGTGTAACTCTGACTTTCAAATAAATAAATCAATCTTTAAAAAAAGAGTATATATTAGTGTCCTCAACAAATATTACAGAGCACCCACACTGGGCCACTGGAGGCTAAGTTTGAAACAGTCCTAGAAGAAGCCTTTATTAATATTCATTATTTATGTTTCTGCTGAAATTTTAAAAATTTACAAATCACTTTTTTAAAGATTTATTTATTTATTTGAAATACAGAAGTACAGAAAGGCAGAGAGAGAGAGAGAGAGAGAGAGAGATCTTCCATTGGCTGGTTCACTCCACAAATGGCCACAACAGTCAGAACTGGGCCAATCCAAAGCCAGAGCCAAGAACTTCTCTGGGTCTTTTTTGTGGGTGTGGGGGTCCAAGTGCTTGGGCCATCTTCTGCTGCATTTCCAGGCACATTAGCAGGGAGCTGGATCAGAAGTGGAGTAGCCAGGATTTGAACCAGAGCCCATGTGGGATGCCCGTACTGCAGGCAGTGGCTTTACCTGCTATGCCACACACACTGTCAGCCTCTAAATCACTTTTATATATAATTGGTGCTTGATCTTCACAATAACTTATGGGAATAAGCCATAACACCATTATTAACCTACTAATTAGAAACTACTGCATGTTGTTGAATTGCCAAGTGTCACACTCATGTCTCATATTCTAAAGCTCTTAGAGCTCCCAGTGCTGTGTTCCAGTTATTAACTGTTTCTCCCAGGGTATTCCACATCGCTCCATCAGTCAAAGCAATTTAGCCTGACAGCTGCCTCAGCACTATGTCTGTAAATCAAAGAACAGGCTCAGGCAGCTCCAGTTGTAAAGTTTGGTGACTGCAGGGTCTTTGGTTCTGACAGTAGATTGCATGCACTTCAACAGGTAGGGTGGGGTGAGCTTTCAAGTACACCATGCCAGGACTCAACCACCCAAGATTCTGATGTAATTGGTCTGGGGTGGTTACGAGCACTGACTTCTTTTTTCAAGTAAGTCCCCAGCTGATTCTTCCGCGCAGCCAGGGTTGACAGCAATTGGGACACACAGGCTGTAGGTGCCTGGAGAATTCTGTTCGGCTTGGCTCAGAAGTAATGCCAGAATCTCTGATCTGGAGGCCAAAATAAGTAGGAAACAAGGCATGTGCTTTTTCTCCCCATTTCTCAATGTCATGGGGACATTAAGCCCTTCTCAGGATTCTGTATTAACACTATGAACTGGAAAAAAAGTGTTTGCATCTCCTGGTGATGTCTGCTCCTCCTGGATGTTCCTGGCCCCAGCTGTGGGCTGATCACCCCTGCCCAGGCAAAGAAGACCATTGGAAACACAGAGACATTTCCAGTGGATTCTTCTGTGAGCAAATGGCTCCTATAAGATGGTCCAGGGAGCTGAAGTTCTCCTTCCTCTACTTTGTGGTTTCATAACCTCCACTGAACTTTTTCTGTCCTGGCTCCCTCTATGAACACCTAGAATCTGTCACCCTCACTCCCAGAAAGCTACTCGCAGACTTAAATAAAATAGATTTTATTACTTATGATTATTCATTAATATAATATTATTTAGTATTTTATTAGACATCTATAATTTAACTGTTAAATAAAGGGTCAGGCTTTATTGTTATTACAGCTGATAGTACAACTTCACTTTCAGGTTAATGTGGTGCAAAACACACGTGGCAGTTCCTCCCATCTCAATGTGGAGAACCAGTTACTGCCCTAGGAACAGTAGGCTTTCCAAATACTTGCCTTACATATTTAAGAAGTATTCAACAGCCTCCAAACTTTAGCAATGTTTCCATGAGAATGCCTGATAGAAAGAAACTAAGCCTTGGAACTAGTTTCTCCTAAGTCTCCAACTCCCATATAGACTCAACTTCTAATCTGCATCCCAGAACATTAAGGAAACAGAATCTCCAAGGAGACTCATCCCCTACATTCAATACTAATGTATTCCAATGCCTAGAAATAGCACCTGGTATGCATTTGGAGCTGATATTTGTTCAATGGATGAGTGAATGGAAAGTGCTGTTTTAGCACCTTTTACTTTCGATTATTACCAGTTGTGAAAAAAAGTGAAAGTTGTTGTAATCAAAATGGAGTTGCTTGTGTCTACCTTGACAGTCAATAAATAAATAAATAAATAAGGCTAGGAAGGGAAGGTTCTTACACATTATTGCCTGATACTAACTGTCACAATAGACTGCCAGAACCACACTGCACAGACACCACGGCAACCTTATAGGATTCCACAGGAACTTTCATCTGCTTAACCTTGGACTAGCATCAGTCTGGTGATTCATTATTGCTGGCCAAAGGTTATTCTCTCAAAATATCTAATGCAATTCTCTAAGCATTTGCCTTCAAAGATTTCCTCTTGCCTCAAACTCCTTGACTATGCCTGTAGTGACTGGAGAACGTGGGAAGATTCCTACAAAGGAAGAACTGGAGAGGAAATGAAGGTCCTGGGATCTGGGGCAGGAGTTTCTGTAGCATGGGTGTGAGAGGGCGACTTGCACCAGGCTGACATCAGTGGGATTACACCTCTGATATCCCATTTAACTTATCTTACACTTACCAAAAAAATGAGATCTTAGCAGATCTCCTAAACTGAGAGAAGAGAATATCTAGGAGAGATGAAATCCACACTTCTCTTGTCAGGGGAGCATTGAAAACTTCAGCAGATACCAGGGAATATCTTCAACATGGTGGAACACCAGAGGCACCTTTACTGAAAGCAGGATCCTCTCAGATAACTAGAACTCGTCTGTTCATTAGATTTCCTCCTCCCACTCCTAGTGGGCTCCCAAGTCCTGAGACATCAAAGCTGGAATCTGCTCCTTCCCTGCCAGTGTCCCCAGACACCTCATGACTTTGGAGGGAAGCCTAGCTCTCCCCTCCCAGGGCTGCCCACCCACAGCCCCAGCTGCACACCTCTGGGTTTGTGCTCAGCTCCCTCTGTGGTTCCTCTCACTGTGTCTCCCAGAGCACAGTAGTACACAGCTGAGTCTGATAACTGCAGTGAGGATTTGTGCAGGTGGAAGGAGCTGTCCTTCTTGACAAGAGTGGCGTGAAAACCTTGATGCTCCATTCTCTGGTTTTCTGTTGTGCTTTGCAATAGGAGCTGAGGTTCCTGATGGAGATACTGGACGTACCAGAAAAGGAACCCTGAATAGCTGGTTTGGTAGTTGCAGTTCAGAGTCAGAGATGAGCCCTCGGAGAGGATAACGGGTCCCTCTGTCTGGGTCACTGAGGCTCCATTCGTCCGTCCTAAAATGATTAAGATGTTGTTATTTAGGAATGTATCAACAGGACAGTCCAGGAAGGAAGTGGGGCTAGAGTTCTTCACCCAGACCTTGGAACAGAAAATCATTTAGAAAACCAAACATCACTTACGCACAGTTATCAGCAGGACCACCACAGTCACTGAGCAAGACGCAGAGAACATGGCTGGTGAGCTGGAGGAAAGATGTCAGGGTGATGTTCCAGCTCTAGAACCTGGATTCTGGGTAGGAACTCCTGGAAAATCCTTGTTCCTTGGAAAGACAGCCTCCCTGCCCTGCAGCAATTGAAACAATGAAGAGTGAACCAAATATGCACCTGTCAAACCACGTAAGTCATCTGGAAAATAACCCTTATCTGAAGAAAGATGCGCCCTCTTGTGGTTAGTCCAAGCATTGGCAGCTTGCTTCTTGGCTCTCACATCTGACTTCATTTTTCCAGTTTCTTTGAGAGATGATCCAACAAGAGAAGCAGCATACACAGCAGACTCATAGAATGGCAGATGTCATAAACAGCACTCTGGCCTCAGAATCAACCCTTCAGGCATTCGGATCTGGCTAAAAAGCCTATGAGAGTATTTCAGGCATGGAAAACCAAATACTCTGGCAAAAAAAATAAAATGACCTAAATGAAAGATCCCTAAGAGTGAGATCCCAGTGGAAAGAAGGGGCCATCAAAGAAGGAGTTACCATTCTCTGAAGGGAGGAGAGAACTTCCACTTTGATTATGGCCTTATCTAAAGATCTGAATTTTCGAACTCAACAGGCTTCCATAGCCTTGGCAGCTCATGACAAGAGCTTCGGGTGATTAATGACGTCATAAATAAGAGTGTCAATTTATTAAGCCAACAACAGGAGTCACTGTGCACTTACTCCCCATGTAGGATCTCTGTCCTTAATGTGTCATACTATGTAAATTAATGGTATAACTAGTACTCAAACAGTACTTTATACTTTGTGTTTCTGTGTGGGTGCAAACTGTGGAAATTTTTACTTAGTATATACTAAGTTGATCTTCTGTATGTAAAGATATTGAAAATGAACATGATGAAGAATGGGTTGGGAGAGGGAGTGGGAAATGAGATAGTTGCGGGTGGGAGGAAGATTATGCAGGGGAAAGTCACTATAGTCCAGAATTTGTACTTTCATAATTTATATTTTTTAAATAAAAGTTTTAAAAATGTAAACTTGAAAAAAAGAAAGATCTCTACAATAAAAATTTTAAATCCTTTGCAGCGCCGGCACATTGGGTTCTAGTCCCAGTGGGGGCGCCGGATTCTGTCCCGGTTGCGCTTCTTCCAGGCCAGCTCCCTGCTGTGGCCAGGGAGTGCAGTGGAGGATGGCCCAAGTGCTTGGGCCCTGCACCCCATAGGAGACCAGGAGAAGCACCTGGCTCCTGCCATCGGATCAGCACAGTGCGCCATAGCCGGCGCACTGGCCGCGGTGGCCATTGGAGGGTGAACCAACGGCAAAGGAAGACCTTTCTCTCTGTCTCTCTCTCTCTCACTGTCCACTCTGCCTGTCAATAAATAAATAAATAAAAATTTTAAATATTAAAGAATGAAATAGAAGACAAAAATGGAAAAATATTCCATGTTCATTGATTTGCAGAATTAATATCGTACTAGTACACACTAGGACATACCAATCAAAGCAGTGTATAGATTCCATGCAATCCAAATCAAACTACAAACAACATACTTCTCATATTTAGAAAAATATGATGCTAAAATTCATACGGACACAAAACAGACCTCAAATAGCTAAAACAGTCTTAAATAACAACAATTAAAAAAAAAAGACGCATCACAATACCAGATATCAAGACATCTTACAGGACAGTTATAATCAAAACAGCCTGGAAATGGCACATAAATAGACTTGCAGAACAATTAAACTGATTAGAAACCCCAGAAATTAATCTGCATATCTACAACCAACTAATCTTTGACAAAGAAGCTAAAATCAATCCCTGGAGGAAGGACAGCATCTCCGACAAGTGGAAGTGAGAAAATTGGAACTACGCATGCAGAAGTATGATAAAGACCCCTACATACTCCTTTTCAAAAATCAACCCAAAATGCCTCAAGAATCTAAATCTTACCTGATGCCATGAAATTACAGAGAAAACTTCAGGGAACCCTACAAGACATTTGCATAAGGAAAAACTTCTTGGGAAAGACCCCAGAACCACAGGAAATCAAAGCAAAAAGAGACAAATGGGATTACATCAAGCTAAGAAGCTTCTGTTAGCAAAGGAAATACTCAACAGAATGAAAAGGCCACCAGCAGAATGCGATAAAATATTTTCAAACAACGTAACTGATAAAGGTTGAATATCCAAGAATTACAAAGAGTTCAAGAATCTCAAAAACAACAACAACAAAAGATGAAGAAGAAACAAACCAGATAAGGTTGGACAGGCACATAAAGAGGCATTTTTTTTATTTTCTTTTTTAAAAGATTTATTTATTTATTTGAAAGAGTTACAGAAAGAGAGGAAGAGAGAAAGAGAAGCAGAGAGAGAGAGAGAGAGAGAGAAAAGAGAGAGAGTTCTTCCATCTGCTGGTTCACTCTCCAATTGGACACAATGGATGGAGCTGTGCCAATCCGAAGCCAGGAGCCAGGAGCTTCTTCCAGGTCTCCCACGCTGGTACAGGGGCTCATACACTTGGGCCATCTTCTACTGCTTTTCCAGGCCATAGCAGAGAGCTGGATTGGAAGTGGGGCACTCAGGACTGGAACTCTAAACAAAGGGGTGCCGGCACTACAGGCAGCGGCTTTACCTACTACACCAGAGCCCCAGCTCTACTTGACGGTATGTTTATACTCAACTTCCAGATTCAAAGTAGAGGGGTGTTTGATAAACACAACTTCTAAACAGGTTCCTTGGACTAAAATAGGAGTTTCTTTTCATGCAGTGAGGGTGCCCTCGGAGACCCCCATGTATTTGATGCCACAGCCCTACACACTACCTTTCTGCAAGAGAGATTCCCCCTGCAGTTGAAAGAACAGAACAAGGCACAATACTAATTAAAAGAATATGCTCCTGGGGCAGCAGAGTGATGCAGCACGTTAAATCCACAGTTTGCAGTTCTGGCATCCTATATGGGAGCTGATTCAAGTTCTGGTTGCTCCACTTCCAATCCAGCTCTCTGCTGTGGCCTGGGAAAGCAGTAGAAGATGGCCTAAGTCCTTGGGCACCTGCAACCATGTGGGAGACCCAGAGGAATTTCCCAACTCCTGGCTCTGACCAGCATAGCTCTGGCCGTGGTGGCCATCTGGGGAGTGAACCAGCAGATGGAAGACCTCTCTCTCACTCTCACTCTCTCTCTCTCTGCCTTTGCCTCTCTGTAGCTCTGACTTTCAAATAAATAAATCTTAAAAAAAGAATATGCTCCTAAAAAAGGAAGAGCTAACTTTAAACCAAATTACTATTTACCCCCAATCAATAAGAACAGAAGCAGCACAAAACCCAGGGTCACACCCCCACACACAGCTGACTTGTGTCTCACACAGAGAGACAAGGGAAGCCTCCCCTCACAGTCTTTCCCGACTGGGCTCTTGTCTGTTGTCCCGGGGAGAAGATGGAAAGATTCCTGCAAAGGAAGAACTGGAGAGGAAATGAAGGTCCTGAGAACTGGGGCAGGAGTTTCTGTAGCTCAGGCTGTGAGGAGGGCCACTTGCACCAGGCTGACATCAGTGGGATTACACATCTGATATCCCATTTAACTTATCTTACATTTAGCAAAAATGATGAGATCCTTGCAGATCTCCCAGACCAACATGAGGATATCTCAGGAGAGACCAGATCCACATTTCTCTTGGCAGGGGAGCCACTGCAAACTTCAGCAGACACCAGGGAACATCTTCAACCTGCTGGAACACTAGAGGCACCATTACTGAAAGCAGGATCATCTCAGATAACTGGAATTCGCCTGTTTACTAGGTTTCCTCCTCCCACCACCAGTCTCACTTACTCCAGGGCTCCCGAGCCTGAGACATCAAAGATGGAATCTGTTCCTTCCATGTGAGTGTCTGCAGACACTTCATGACTTTGGAGGGAAGCCTAGCTCCACCCTCCCAGGGCTGCCCACCCACAGCCCCAGCTGCACACCTCTGGGTTTGTGCTCAACTCCTTCTGTGGTTCCTCTCACTGTGTCTCTCAGAGCACAGTAGTACACAGCTGAGTCTGATAACTGCAGTGAGGATTTGTGCAGGTGGAAGGAGCTGTCCTTCTTGACAAGAGTGGCGTGAAAACCTTGATGCTCCATTCTCTGGTTTTCTGTTGCACTTTTCAACAGGAGCTGAGGACCCTGATGGAGATACTGGACATACCAGAAAAGAACATCCAGATAGTCAGCTTCGTAGTTGCAGTTCAGGGTCAGAGATGAGCCCTCGGAGAGGATAACGGGTCCCTCTGTCTGGGTCACTGAGGCTCCATTCGTCCGTCCTAAAATGATTAAGATGTTGTTATTTAGGAATGTATCAACAGGACAGTCCTGGAAGGAAGTGGGGCTAGAGATCTTCACCCAGACCTGGGAACAGAAAATTTAGAAAATTTAGAAAACCAAACATCACTTACGCACAGTTATCAGCAGGACCACCACAGTCACTGAGCAAGACGCAGAGAGCATGGTTGGTGAGCTGGGTGAAAGACAAAGTCCTGGCAGCCTTGGATGCACCCCAAATGTCAGGGTGAAACTCCAGCTCCAGAACCTGGATTCTGGGTAGGAACTCCTGGAAAATCCTTGTTCCTTGGAAAGACAGCCTCCCTGCCCTGCAGCAATTGAAACATGTGAAGACTGAACTAAATATGCACCTGTCAAACCACGTAAGTCATCTGGAAAATAACCCTCATCTGAAGAAAAATGCGCCCTCTTGTGGTTTGTCCAAGCATTGGCAGTTTGCGTCACGGCTCTCATATTTGACTCCACTCCTCCAGTATATTTGAAATTAAAAGAGGATTTTGAACGTTTTACCTCAAGGTAACCATAAACCTTTTTGCTGATGTATGCACCAAATACACTCCATTATAACACGGTGTACCCATGATCTTCCACATGATCTCTCAGGATTGGAAAACCCCAGCATCATAGCCAGGTGTTAAACTGTATATTGATGTTTCAAAATCATACAATAATGTGAAAAATTTTTTAGGGGTGAAAAAAGGAAAACTTTCAGTAATGAATCCTTTTTAAAAAAAAATATTTATCTATTTATTGAAAGTAAGAGCCACAGAGAGAGGGTAGACACAGAGAGAGAGGTATTCTATTTCCACCCCCCCCCCCAATTGGCTGGAATAGCTGGAGCTATTCCAATCTGAAGCTAGGAGCCAGGAGCTTCTTCTGGGCTCTTCATGGGTTGTTTAGGGGGTCAAAGACTTGGGCCATCTTCCACTACTTTCCCAGGCCATAGCCGATAGCTGGATCAGAAGTGGAGCAGCCGGGACTCGAACTGGAGCCCACATGCAATGCCAGCACTGTAGTTGGCAGTCACCAGCCTCAGAAATGATTTCTGAAAGCTGTCATCTGTATGGGGTACTGCCATATGACTTCTCCATCAATTACTATCACATAATTCTCTCCACCTGAAATTGCATCACCACATCCTAGTATACTGAGATCAACCAAATCATCCAAATGAATTCCAGTATGTGAGAGTAACTGGGAGTACACCAGTGTTGACAAAACAAAAAGACATTTGATTTTTTCCCACTTCATTTTAGATGCCATGATATGATAGAATTGCTGTCACTGGTGTGCTTGATAAACCCCACAAAGAATAAAACTAGAACTTCCTTTTGACTCTGACCCAGAACAGCTTACCCATCTCAGGCACATACCTCCCAAAACCACAGGTTCACCTCTGATGCTCTCAGCTTTCCTCTCCATGTCTTCTAACAACAGAAAACTATGCACGTGTGTCCGGGTTGATAATAGCATCTTAAATCTGCAGGTACCACTCAGTAAAGTATTAGCTAGACAAATATTTTTGGACATATAATAAATTATTGCCTTTATAGGCAGAAAACTTTTAATTTTTAAATTTCTGATCTACATAATCACTGTACATGTTTTTGAGCTACTGTGTGATATTTCAACACCTGTACACAACAAGTCCTTCACAAACCAAGGTAGTTAGTATTCCCATTTGCTTATCATTATTTTTGGTTGGAGTTTTTTAGTTCCTCTCCTCTAATCAAAAATAATGTAAGCTGTTGATGATGTGGAAAAATAGACTGACTGTAGAATGTAAATTAGTACAACAAGAAAACTGCATGGATATTTCTCTGAAATCTGAAATTAAATATACCATAGATCCAGCCATCCCATTCCTGGAAATTTACCAAAACAAATGAAATCAGCATATGAAAGAATTATTTGTATTCCCATGTATATTGCTCAATTCACAATACCACAGATATGGAATCAACCCATATGCCCATCAGTTGACTACTGGATAATGTGCTATATATATAAGCTCAACAGCACACTACTCAGTCTTAAAAAAAGAATGAAATCCTGCCTTTTGGAACAAAATAGACACAGATGGAAACAATTATGCTTAGTGAAATATTCCAGTCCCACAAGAAAAACATATGTTTTCTCTTATATGCAGTGTTTAATATGGAATCCAAAAAAAAATAGTATAGGGATGAAATGAAAATCTGGTGAGTTGATTGTTGATTTTAGCCCTTGTTGAACTACTGTGCTCTTCCAGTTTTACTTGTTGAATATTATGATTAGTGGTGCATTAAGCCTGTGATTATAGAGTGGATTGAAATTACGTATTTGCAGAAAACTTAAAAGACAAACAAGATGGGAAGGAAGTAGTCGAATTTAGGAAGGGACACAGGGGTGATTGGAATATGTTTTTTGTTTAGAACTGCACCTATGAAATGCATGAAATCTGCTCTTTTTATGTTAATAAAAATACGTGCTGAAAATAACCATAAATAACAAAAAGGAAGTCATGTACAGAAGACAATTATAAGGCAGATTACACCAGTTATTATCAAGACACAATAACATACACCTGGGAATCACAGAGAGAGTGGTGAATTACCCAAAAGAGCAGGGAACTCCACAAAGAGGAACCTCAACTTGTGGAAACTTTACCCTGTAGATCAACATTTTTAACTTTGGAAACACCAAGCCTGTGGAGGATGTGAGGAAACAGAATTGACAAAATCTACCCTAAGGAGCACAATGGCTGAAATAACAGCTTAAAACTCAGATTGTCCGTACCTGGTACAATTGAAAATTGAAACAGAACAGCAGGGACTCAATCAGAGGAATGGGAGGTGGGCATCCCAGGCAGGCAGCCTAAGCTGCTCACTAACCTCAGACATGTGTTTTAAGCTTCATTAGCCAGTTCTCTTACATCAGCCTAAGTACTACATTGAAAAATGATTCAGTTGTGTTCCTGAAGCATTACCTGATGGTACTTTCTTTAAGATTTATTTTTCATACCAGAGATAAATCCCACTTAGTCTGGGTGGATGATCTTTCTAATGTGTTGTTGCATTCTATTGGCCAGAATTTTATTGAGGATTTTTGCATCTATGTTCATCAGGGAAATTGGTCTGTAATTCTCTTTCTCTGCTGCATCTGTTTCAGATATAGGAATTAAGAAAGAATTTGGGAGGATTCCCTCTCTCTCAATTGTTGTGAATAGTTTGAGAAGAATTGGAGTTAGTTCTTCTTTAAATGTCTGGTAGAATTCAGCAGTGAATCCATCTGGTCCTGGGCTTTTCTTTGTTGGGAGGGCCTTTATTACTGATCCAATTTCTGTATCAGTTATGGGTCTGTTTAGGTTTTCTATGTCTTCATGGTTCAATTTAGGTAGATTGCATGTGTCCAGGAATCTATCCATTTATGATAGATTTCCCATTTTGCTGGCATACAACTCTTTGTAGTAATTTCTGATGATTCTTTTTATTTCTGTGGTATCTGTTGTTACATTCACTTTTTCATCTCTGGTTTTATTGATTTGGGTCTTTTCTTTTTTTTTTTTTAGTTGGGCAAATGGTGTGTCAATTTTGTTTATTTTTTCAAAAAACCAGCTCTTTGTTTGGCTGAAATTTTGTAATTTTTTTTTTATTCAATTCTGTTCGTTTCTTCTCAAATTCTAATTATTTCTCTTCTCCTACTAGTTTTGGGTTTGGTTTGCTGCAGTTTTTCTAGATCCTTGAGATGCAGTGAAAGCTCATTTATTTGGTGCCTTTCTAATTTCTTAAAGTAGGCACCTATTGCTACAGACTTTCCTCTTAACACTGATTTTGCTGTATTCCATAAGTTTTGATGTGTTGTTATCCTTATTTACTTCCAGAACGTTTTTGATTTCGCTTTTGATTTATTCTATGACCCAGTGTTCACTCAGAAACATGTTGTTTAGTCTCCATGTGTTTGCATATGCTCTAGGGATTCCTGAGTTGCTAATTTCCAGCTTAATTCCATGGTGGTCTGTGAAGATGCATGGTATGATTTCAATTCTTTTGAATTTGCTGAGACTTGCTTTATGGCCTAGTATGTGGTCAATCCTAGAGTAGGTTCCATGCACTGCTGAAAAGAATGTGAATTCTTTAAGTGTAAGATGAAAAGTTGTATAGATATCTGTTAGATCCATTGGGCTATGGTGTCATTTAAATCTACAGTTTTATTGTTAATCTTTGTCTGGTTGATTTGTCTATTTCTGAAAGTAAAGTATTGAAGTCCCCCAATACTATTGTACTGGAGTCTAAGTCCCTTAACGTATCTCTTAAATAAACCGGTGCCCTGTAATTAGGTGCATATATGTTTATAATAGTTACATCTTCCTGTGAATTGATGCCTTAATCATTATACAGTGCCCCTCTTTGTCTCTCTTAACAGTTTTTGTGTGAATGTTTATTTTGTTTGATATTTAGATGGCTATGCCAGCTCTTTTTTGGTTTCCATTGACATGGAATATCTTTTTCCAATCTTTCACTTTCAGTCTGCATGCATCCTTGCTGGAAAGATGTGTTTCTTGTAAACTGTAAATAGATGGGTTTTGTTTTTTAATCCATTCAGCTAGTCTGTGTCTTTTAACTGGAGAGTTGTCCATTAACGTTCAATGTGACTATTGATAAGTAGTGACTTTATGCTGCCATTTTCCCAAAGATATTTCTAATACATACTTTGAACTTCCAGTGATCTTTTACTGGGAGATTTTCTCTCTTTATTTCTATTTTTTTTTTTTTGACAGGCAGAGTGGAAAGTGAGAGAGAGACAGAGAGAAAGGTCTTCCTTTGCCATTGGTTCACCCTCCAATGATCGCCACGGCTGGTGCGCTGTGGCTGGTGCATCGCGCTGATCCGAAGCCAGGAGCCAGGTGCCTCTCCTGGTCTCCCATGCAGGTGCAGGGCCTAAGGACTTGGGCCATCCTCCACTGCACTTCCGGGCTAGAGCAGAGAGCTGGACTGGAAGAGAGGCAACTGGGACAGAATCCAGCACCCCGACCAGGACTAGAACCCAGTGTGCCGACACCGCAGGCAGAGGATTAGCCTATTGAGCCGTAGCACCAGGCTGGGAGATTTTCTTTCTTTATCTTCTTTGCTACAGATGGCCATGTTTCTGTGTTTCTGTGTGTAACACATCTTTAAGCATCTTTTTCAGGACTGGATGTGGTGACAAATTCTTTCAATTTCAGTTTGCTATGAAAGGTCTTCATTTCACCTTCATTCACAAATGAGAGCTTTGCAGGATATAATATTCTGGTATGACAGTTTTTTTCTCTTATTACTTGGGCTGTATCTCGCCATTCCCTCCTAGCCTGTAGGGTTTCTGATGAGAAGTCTGCTGTGAGTCCAATTGGAGATCCTCTGAGAGTAATCTGATGTTTCTCTCTTGCACATTTTAAGGATCTTTTCTTTGTGTTTCACTGTGATGAATTTAATTACAGTGTGTCATGGTGAGGCTCTCTTTTGGTCATGTTTATTGGGGGTTCTATGTGCTTCCTGTAGGTGGATGTCTCCTTCTCCAAACCCAGGAAGTTTTCTGCTAGTATCTCACGAAAAAGGCCTTCTAATCCTTTCTCTCTAACCATGCCTTAAGGAACTCCTAGAAACTGAATGTTGGGTCTTTTAATAATATCCTGTAGAATCCCAACAATAATTTTTAGATTTCTAATTTCCTCTTCTTGTCTTTGGTTTAACTGTATACTTTCCGTTGCTCTGTCTTCTAAGTCTGATATTCTCTATTCTGCTTCAATGATTCTGTTTTCAACACTCTCAAATGTGTTTTTTATTTGTTCTATTAAATTCGCATTTAATTTTGATTTCTCTTTAATATCTCAATTTCATGTACTACTAAATTCCTGATTTCATTTCGGTTCCTCCTTAAGATTTCATTTTTATAAGAGAGATTTCCTTTCCTGTCCTGTATGGATTTCTGTAATTTATGGATTTGTTTTTGATAACTTCTAAATGTTCTTACCATAAATTTTTTTGAAATCTGTATCTTCCATTTTCTATCTCATCATCTTCAAAATCTTTATTGGAGTGTCATGTTCATTTTGGAACATCATGATGACTTCCTTGTTCTTGTTTCCTCCGTTTCTATGTTTGTTGTTTGGCATTGTGGAAATATTCTTTGGTTTCTTTTTTTTCTCACTGTGGTGGTTTTTCTCATTACACTATGACTCTAGATGAAGGGGACTGTCTGCTTTTGGTGAATCTCTAGAGGCTTGTGATGTATGTGACAGAGAGCTCTGTTCAGTTCTTCAGGGTTAAGGCTGTGCCAAAGGTGACACACCCAGGTTTGGTATGCTAAACCTTTTTTCTCTCTCTATTTTTATTCAGAAGGGAAGCAATTCTGCTCAGCTGATCTCCTCTTCTGGATGGCAATCAGTGCCTAAGCACTCTCCCCAGTGGGTATAATATGTATATTATAATATTATAATATGTATAATCTGTCCCAAGGGCCACACAAAGGCTCTATGCAGGCCTCAGTGTAAGCTTGGATTCCCCTGGAATGTCTCTCAATGCATAGCCAAAGTCACCAGAATTTGTGGAGTCTCCCACAGAGACTACTCACATCTCAGCCACACCATGAGTTCTCCCACACACTCTCAGTTTTTTTTCACAGTCCCAGTTCATAAGCTCCACGCATTCACTAGGTCTTAGTCTCCTATTATGTCTCCTCCCCAGAGTCAAAATTTTCTGCTTTGCTGAGGGCAGGTACAGCCCTGAGCTGGTGCAGCTGTTACGTATGTCCAAAATGGCACCTGCTCTATTGTCTTGCTTGCCTTTGTAAGGTGAGTAGAGAGAAAGAATCGTGTCCTTACCGGTCCCTTTTATTTTATTTTTCTCTCCTCTAGTTATGTTATGCTGGTGTACTTTCCCCACATGCCTCTAGCTGCATTCTCTCTAGGCTCTTCCTGCTGCTTTTCTGCCAGTGTCTCAGGCTACTGCAGTATCAACTCACCTCCCTTTCAAATGCTGGTGTGTAGACTCGGCAGCTGGTGTCCCAAGCCTTGGGCATCCATGCCCTCACGTAGGTCCACTATGTCCCACTAATTCCAGGAGAGTTTTCACTTCAGTGTTTTCCCTAACTCTTCCCTGGAACTGAAATATCTCCACTTTTATTAAACTATCGTTTCCCGGACTATCAGTGTGCACCTTCCCTATTCCAGTATCTTGGGGCCCTCCTACTGTGTGATATTTCAACACATGTATACAACGTGTTCTGAAAAAATCAAGGTAGTTAGTATTTCCATTTGTTTATCATTATTTTTGATTAGAATTTTTTATTGTCTCTCCCTTTAGCTCTTTAAAAATACTTATAATGTGCAAATCTCCAAGTGCCTTTTGGCTTCATTCTCCAGAAAATGGGTGAAGGCCGAGTTCAAAATTAAGTGCAGACTAGAAGCAAAACAGCGGCAGAGATTGGATGTTTCCTTTCACAGAAGTTGATGGGTCCAGTTAATCCCTGACAGAACCAGCGAACAGAGGTGATGAAATTATGTCTTAATTTCTCTTGGTTTATCCAGAAATTTTCCTAAAATATAATTGTTAACTGTGTCTGTAATGACATCATTTCTATAATAATAAACTGGGAGGTGGAAGTAGTGAATTACTTACACCTTGTGATTTCAGAAGACAGTTTGGATCTGGGATTAGAAGACAACTAGAATCCAAGAACATAGCTACCAGGAGGAAAGAGCTCACGAAGGAGAACTGCAGAGAATTCCAGGGCTTCCTCCAAGTATTCAAGGAGCATGCATGAGGGAGGCGAAACAAATGCCATCGAAAAGAATTAGAGGAAGCAGAGCAGACCTGCTGCTTACATGGGGGCAGGACTAGGCAGGTCCCACTAGCCGTAGTGTAAAACTCAAAATTTGTGTATAAATAGTTGGGGAAAGCAAAGAGGTCTTGCTGAGAAGTAGGAGATCATTAGCCTAGAATCAGACCAATGCATGGATACACACAAACATACACACACCTATATTAATGTATGTTTGGAAAACCATTATGGAATAAAGATCTAATGGTTGAACCACATATTATCTATTAGGATAAAGACACACAAAATAAATTCATTATATGTAAAAAATGAATTCCTAAACCTAAATGGAAAAGTTAAATAAAATACAGAAGAAATCATTGGGAAATGCTATGTGAAGATCTCATAGTATGAAAGAACATTGAACCTTAGTAACAAATCCTAAGCCATAAGAGAAAAGACAGGAAAATATGCATACATATCTTTAAAATATTCAAAAAAAACTCTCCACAACTAACTAGCTAATCAAATCCAACAACACTTCAGAAAGATTACTCACACCACAGCACTTGCAAGTTAATACCTGGTATGCAAGTTTAGTTCAACAAATACATATCAATAAATGTGATACATCACATTACAAATTGAAGAAAAATAGTCAGGATATTATCACAGTAGGTGCAGAAAAAGCATTTGATTAAATATAACATCCTTTCTTAGTAAATCCTCAAGCAAGTTGGATATTGAAGGAACATTCTCAATGCAATCAAGCCAATATATGACAACCCCAGGACAGCTTCATAATGACTGGGAGAAGCGTGGAAGTATTTCCACTGAGTTCTGAAACCCAACGAGGATACTCACTTTCCCCATCGCTATCCATAAGGTTCTGGAAGTTTAGCCAGAGCCATTAAGTAAGAAAAAGAAATCAAAGGGGTACAAATTGGAAAAGAAGAAGTCAGACTGTCTGTGTTTATGGATGACATAATCATGTAGATAGTAGATCCAAAAGGCTCCACTAAGACATATTGGAACTCATAAGAGAATTTAATAAAGTTGCAGGATATCAAATCAATACACAAAAATCAATAGCCTTTGTATACACAGGCCATGCCATGGGTGAGAAAGAACTTGTAAGATCAGTCCCATTAACAATAGGTACAAAAAATTTAAATACCTGGAATACATTTAACTAAGGATGTGAAAGATCTCTACAATAAAAATTTTAAATCTTTAACAATGAAATAGAAGACACAAAAAAGGAAAAAATATTCCATCATCATTTATTGGAAGAATTAGCATCATCAAAATGTCCATACTAGTGAAAGCAGTTTGTAGATTCAATGCAATCCCAATGAAACTACAAACAACATTCTTCTCATATCTAGAAAAATATGATGCTAAAAGTGATATGGACACAAAACAGACACCAAACAGATAAAACAATCTTAAACAACAACAACTATAAAAAAAGATGCATCATAATACCAAATATCAAGTCATATTACAGGACAGTTATAGTCAAAACACCCTGGAAATGGCACATAAATAGACTTGCAGAACAATTAAACTGATTAGAAACCCCAGAAATTAATCTGCAAATCTACAACCAACTAATCTTTGACACAGGAGCTAAAATCAATCCCTGGAGCAAGCACAGCATCTTCAACAAATGGAATTGCAAGAATTGGAACTACGCATGCAGAAGTATGATAAAGACCCCTACATACTCCTTTTCAAAAATCAACCCACAATGCCTCAAGAATCTAAATCTTACCTGATGCCATCAAATTACTAGAGGAAAACTTCAGGGAACCCTACAAGACATTTTCACAAAGACTTCTTGGAAAAGACTTCAGAACCCCAGCCAATCAAAGCTAAAATAGACAAATGGGATTACACCAAGATAAGAAGCTTCTGTTAGCAAAGGAAATACTCAACAAAGTGAAGAGCCCACCAGCAGAATGGGATAAAAATATTTGCAAACAATGTGACTGATAAAAGCTTAATATCCAGGATCTACAAATAGTTCAAGAAACTCAACAACAACCACCAAAAAAACCACAAATAATCCAGTTAAGGAATGTAAAAAGGGCATGAATAGGCATTTTTCTTTCTTCTGTTTTCTTTTTTAAAGATGTATATATTTATTTGAAAGAAGGAGTTACAAAGAGAGAGAGAGAGACAGGCGAGAGAGTGTTCTTCCATCTTCAGGATCACTTCCCAGTTGGCTGAAAAGATCAGAGCTGCGCTGACCTGAAGCCAGGAGCCAGGAGCTTCTTCCAGGTCTCCCACGGCGGTGCAGGGGATCAAGCACTTTGGACAACTCTACTGCTTTCCCAGGCCATAGCAGAGAGCTGGATTGAAACTGGAGCACTCAGGACTGGAAATCCCAACAATGGGATGTCAGCACTACAGGAAGTGGCTCTACCTCCCACAACAGAGCCCCAGCTCTACTTGATGGTACGTTTATACTCAACTTCTAGATTCACAAATATATGGTTGTTTGATTAAGTACCACTTCTGAATGGAATCCCTGGACTAAAATAGGAGGTTCTTTTCGTGCACTGAGGGTGCCCTCTGAGACCCCATGTCTTTGATGCCACAGCCCTTACACTTCCTTTCTGTGATGAAGATTCCTCCTGCAGTCGAAAAAACAGAGCTAGGCACTATAATAATTAAAAGAATATGCTCCTGGAGCTGGCACTGTGGCATATGCATTAAAGAAACTGTTTGCAGTGCTGGCATCCTTAATGGGTGCTTGTTCGAGTTCTGGTTGCTCCATTCCAATCCAGCTCTCTGCTGTGACCTAGAAAGAAGTAGACAATGACCCAAGTACTTGATCACCTGCACCCACGTTGGAGACCCAGGGAAGTCCCTGGCTGCTGGCTTCGGCACAGCACATATCTGGCCATTTGGCCAATTGGGGAGTGAACCAGTGAATGGAAGACCATTCTCTCTCTCACTATCGCTTTCTCTGCCTCTGCTTCTCTATAGCTCTACTTTTCAAAAACAATAATTATTTTAAAAAAGAATAGGCTCCTAAAAAAGTAAGATCTAGCTTGAAACCAAAGTACCTTTCACCCCAAATCAACAAGAACAGTCGCAGCACAAAACCCAGAGTCATGCCGCCACCCACAGCTGACTTGGGTCTCACACAGAGAGACAAGGCAAGGCTCCCCTCACAATCTTTCCCCGATTAGGCTCCTGTCTGTTGTGCCGGGGAGAACATGGGAAGATTCCTGCAAAGGAATGAAGGAATGGGATCTGGGACAGGAGTTTCTGTAGCTCAGGCTGAGAGGAGGGCCACTTGCACAAGGCTGATCTCAATCGGATTAGATTCCTGCTATCTCATTTAATTTATCATATACTAGGCAAAAAATGAGATCCTCACAGATCTCCCAGACTGAGAGATGAGGATATTTCAGGAGAGACCAGAGCCACATTTCTCTTGGCAGAGGAGGACAGCACACTGCCGGACTTCAACCTGCTGGAACACTAGAGGCACCTTTACTGGAAGCAGCATCATTTCATAACTGGAACTCACCTGTTCACTAGATTTCCTCTTCCCACTCCTAGTCTCACTTACTCCAGGGCTCCTGAGCCCTGAGACATTAAAGCTGGAATCTGTTCCTTCCTTGCGAGTGTCCCCAGACACCTCATGACTTTGGAGGGAAACCTAGCTCGACCCTCCCAAGGTTGCCCACCCACAGCCCCAGCTGCACACCTCTGGGTTTGTGCTCAGCTCCCCCTCTGGTTCCTATCACTGTGTTTTTCAGAGCACAGTAGTACACAGCTGAGTCTGATAACTGCAGTGAGGATTTGTGCAGGTGGAAGGAGCTGTCCTTCTTGACAAGAGTGGCGTGAAAACCTTGATGCTCCACTCTCTGGTTTTCTGTTGCACTTTTCAACAGGAGCTGAGGACCCTGATGGAGATACTGGACGTACCAGAAAAGGAATTCCTGATAGCTGGTTTGGTAGTTGCAGTTCAGAGTCAGAGATGAGCCCTCAGAGAGGATAACTGGTCCCTCTGTCTGGGTCACTGAGTCTCCATTTGTCCTTCCTAAAATGATTAAGATGTTGTTATTTAGAAATTTATCAACAGGACAGTCCTGGGGGGAAGTGGGGCTAGGAATCTTCACCCAGACCTTGGAACAGAAAATCATTTAAAAACCAAACATCACTTACGCACAGTTATCAGCAGGACCACCACAGTCACTGAGCAAGACGCAGAGAGCATGGTTGGTGAGCTGGGTGAAAGACAAAGTCCTGGCAGCCTTGGATGTACCGCAAATGTCAGGGTGACACTCCAGCTCCAGAACCTGGATTCTGGGTAGGAACTCCTGGAGAATCCTTGCTCCTTGGAAAACAGCCTCTCTGCTCTGCAGCAATTGAAACAATGAAGAGTGAACCAAACATGCACCTGTCAAATCACTTAGGTCATGTGGAAAATAACCCTCATCTGAAGAACGATGTGCCCTCTTGTGGTTTGTGCAAGCATCGTCAGCTTGTGTCAATGCTCTCATATTTGACTCCACGACTCCAGTATATTTGAAGTTAAAAGAGGATTTTTAAGGTTTTACCTCAAAGTAACCATAAACCTTTTTTGTGATGTATGCGCCAAATACGCTCCATTATAACACGGTGTACACATTATGCCTTTGGCTTGGAAAACACCAGCATCATAGGCAGGTGTTAAACTGTATTTTGATGTTTCAAAAACATACAAAAATGTGAAATTTTTTTCTGGGATGAAAAAAGGAATATTTTCAGTAATGATTCATTTTTTAAAAAATATTTATCTATTTATTTGTGAGTCAGAGCCACAGAGAAAGGAGAGACAGAGAGAGAGAGAGAGGTCTTCTATCTGCCAGTTCAACTCCACAATAGGCCAGAATGGCTGGAGCTATTGTAATCCAAAGGCGGGAGCCAGAATACAGGAGCTTCTTTTGGGTCCTCCATAGGGGGTTAAGTGGTTCAAGGACTTGGGTCATCTTCCATGGCTTCCCATCCATAGAAGATAGCTGGATCAGAAGTAGAGCATTGGGACTCGAACCGGTACCCACATGCGATGCCAGCACTGCAGTTGGTCTCACCCGCTATGCAACAGCACTGGCCCCAGTAATGATTTCTGAAAGCTGTCATCTGTATGGGGTACTGCCATATGACTTCTCCATCAATTACTATCACATAATTCTCTCCACCTGAAATTGCATCACCACATCCTAGTATACTGAGATCAACCAAATCATCCAAATAAATTCCAGTATGTGAGAGTAACTGGGAGTACACCAGTGTTCACAAAACAAAAAGCCATTTGATTTTTTCCCACTTCATTTTAGATGCCATGATATGATAGAATTGCTGGCACTGGTGTGCGTGATAAACCCCACAAAGAATAAAAAACTAGAACTTCCTTTTGACTCTGACCCAGAACAGCCTACCCCTCTCAGGCACATACCTCCAAAACCACAGGCTCACCTCTGATGCTCTCAGCTTTCCTCTCCATGTCTTCTAACAACAGAAAACTATGCACGTGTGTCCGGGTTGATAATAGCATCTTAAATCTGCAGGTACCACTCAGTAAAGCATTAGGAAGACAAATCTTTGTGGATATATAATCAATTCTTGCATTTATAGGCAGAAAACTCTTTTAATTTTGAAATTTCTGGTCTACATAATCACTGTACATGTTTTTGAGCTACTGTGTGATATTTCAACACCTGTACACAACGAGTCCTTCACAAACCAAGGTAGTTAGTATTCCCATTTGCTTATCATTATTTTTGGTTGGAGTTTTTTAGTTCCTCTCCTCTAATCAAAAATAATGTAAGCTGTTGATGATGTGGAAAAATAGACTGACTGTAGAATGTAAATTAGTACAACTAGAAAACCATATAGAGATTTCTCTGAAATCTGAAATTAAATATACCATAGATCCAGCCATCCCATTCCTGGAAATTTACCAAAACAAATGAAATCAGCATATGAAAGAATTATTTGTATTCCCATGTATATTGCTCAATTCACAATACCAAAGATATGGAATCAACCCATATGCCCATCAGTTGACTACTGGATAATGTGCTATATATATAAGCTCAACAGCACACTACTCAGTCTTAAAAAAAGAATGAAATCCTGCCTTTTGCAACAAAATAGACACAGATGGAAACAATTATGCTTAGTGAAATATTCCAATCCCACAAGACAAATATATGTTTTCTCTTATATACAGTGTTTAATATGGAATCAAAAACAAAGTATAGGGATGAAATGAACATCTGGTGATTTGATTGTTGGTTTTAGCCCTTGTTGAACTACTGTGCTCTTCTAGTTTTTACTTGTTGAATATTAAAATTAGTGGTACATTAAGCCTGTGATTATAGAGTGGATTGAAATTACATTTTTTGCAGAAATTTTAAAAGACAAAAAAGATGGGAAGGAAGTAGGCGAATTTAGGAAGGGACAGAGAGGCAAAGGGAACATGGTTTTTGTTTAGAATTGTACCTATGAAATACATGAAATCTGTTCTCTTTATATTAACAAAATATATTCTGAAAATAACCATAAATAACAAAAGGGAAGTCATGTACAGAAGACAATTTTAAGGCAGATTACACCAGTTATTATCAAGACCCAATAACATACACCTAGGAATCACAGAGAGAGTAGTGAATTACCCAAAAGAGCAGGGAACTCCACAAAGAGGAACCTCAACTTGTGGAAACATTACCACGTAGATCAACATTTTTAACTTTGGAAACACCAAGCCTGTGGAGGATGTGAGGAAACAGAATTGACAAAATCTACCCTAAGGAGCACAATGGCTGAAATAACAGCTTAAAACTCAGATTGTCCGTACCTGGTACAATTGAAAATTTTGTGCAAAGGAACTCTGACCCAACATAGATTCAGATTTCAATATAATTGGGAATCACCAATGCAAGCCAATAGCACAAGTCATCTTCCAACTTCAGGGAACAGGACCATTTGGTGAGTTTCACAGTAATACTCCAATGTATAAATGTTGTGAAGCAACATTTTTCAATAAACAAGGAGACACATTATAGAGAAGGTTTCATAATTTGAACAACTCCTGAACCATGATAGGTACTCACATATTTGTTGAAAGGATGAATCTGGGCATCCAATCATGCATAGGATTTTAATTATTTTCAGATTTCTCTTTCTTGTATTTATAAGATTTATTTATGAATTTTTGAAAGGCAGACTTGCAAAGACACAGGGAAAGTCAAAGAGATCCTCCATCAGGTGGTTTGCTCCACCAATGCCTACAACAGACAGAGCTAGGCTAGGCTGACGACAGGAGCCAGGAACTCCACCCAGGTCTCCTACCATGTGGAGGGCCCAAGGACTTGGGGCACCTTCTGCTGCCTCCTATGAGCATTAGCAGGAAGCTGGACTGGAAACAGAACAGCAGGGACTCAGAGGAATGGGATGTGGGCATCCCAGGCAGGCAGCCTAAGCTGCTCACTAACTTCAGACAAGTTTTCTGAGCTTCATTAGCCAGTTCTCTTAGATCTGTCTAAATACTACATTGAAAATGATGCAATTGTGTTCCTGAAGCATTACCTGATGGTACTTTCTTTAAGATATTTTTCAGGACAGAAACTTCTCAATTTGATGCAGTAACAATTGTTAATTTTGGCTTTGACTGACTGTGCATCCAGGTATTCTCCAAGAAGTCTTTGCCTGTGCCTATATCTTGCAGGGTTTCTCCCATGTTCTGTATAATTTGATAGTGTCTGGTCATAGATTTAGATCTTTAATCTATGTTGAGTGGATTTTTGTGTAAGGTGTAAGGTAGGGGTCTTGCTTCATGCTTCTGCACGTGGAAATCCAGTTTTCTCAGCACCAATTTTTGAATAGACTGTCCTTACTCCAGGGATTGGTTTTGGATCCTTGATCAAATATAAGTTGGCTGTAGATGTTTGGATTGATTTCTGGTGTTTCAATTCTGTTCCATTGGTCTATCCATCTGTTTCTGTACCAGTACCATTGCTGTTTTGATTATAACTGCCCTGTAGTATGCCCTGAAATCTGGTATTGTGATGCCTCCGGCTTTGTTTTTGTTGTACAAGATTTCTTTAGCTATTCGAGGTCTCCTGTGCCTCCATATGAATTTCAGCATCATTTTTACAGATCTGAGAAGAATGTCTTTGGTATTTTGATTGGTATCACATTGAATCTATACATTGCTTTTGGGAGAATGGACATTTTAATGATGTTGATTCTTCCAATCCATGAGCATGGAAGATTTTTCCATTTTCTGCTATCCTCTTCTATTTCTTTCTTTAAGATTTTGTAATTCTCATTGTAGAGATCTTTGACATCCTTGGTTAAGTTTATTCCAAGGTATTTGATTGTTTTTTTTTTGTTGTTGTTGTTTTTTTTAACTTTTATTTAATGAATATACGTTTCCAAAGTACGAATAATGGATTACTATGGCTTCCCCCCCATACCGTCCCTCCCACCCACAACCCTCCCCTTTCCCACTCCCTCTCCCCTTCCATTCACATCAAGATTCATTTTCGATTATCTTAATATACAGAAGATCAGCTTAGTATACATTAAGTAAGGATTTCAACAGTTTGCTCCCACACAGAAACATAAAGTGAAAAATAATAGATGATTTTTTTTAATAATGATGAAATCAGATCAGACCTATTGTCATGTTTAATCCCAGTGAGAGTCAAGTTGGGAGTTGATAGTTTCTTTTTTTTTTTTTTTTTTTTTTTTTTTTTTTTTTTTTTTTTTACAGAGGATCAGTTTAGTATGCATTAAGTAAAGATTTCAACAGTTTGCACCCCCATAGAAACACAAAGTGAAATATATTATTTGAGTACTCGTTATAGCATTAAATCTCAATGCACAGCACATTAAGGACAGAGATCCTACATGAGGAGTAAGTGCACAGTGACTCCTGTTGTTGACTTTACCAATTGACACTCCTGTCTATGGCATCAGTAATCTCCCTATGCTCCAGTCATGAGTTTCCAAGGCTATGGAAGCCCCTTGAGTTCTCCGACTCTTATCTTGTTTAGACAAGGTCATAGTCAAAGTGGAGGTTCTCTCCTCCCTTCAGAGAAAGGTACCTCCTTCTTTGAAGACCTGTTCTTTCCACTGAGATCTCACTCACAGAGATCTTTTGCCAGAGTGTCTTGGCTTTCCATGCCTGAAATACTCTCATGGGCTTTTCAGCCAGATCTGAATGCCTTTAGGGCTGATTCTGAGGCCAGAGTGCTATTTAGGGCATCTGCCATTCTATGAGTCTGCTGAGTATCTCACTTCCCATGTTGGATCACTCTCCCCTTTATTTATTCTATCGGTTAGTGTTAGCAGGTACTAGACTTGCTTATGTGCTCCCTTTGACTCTTAGTCCTTTCATTATGATCAATTGCGAACTGAAATTGATCACTTGGACTAGTGAGATGGCATTGGTACATGCCACCTTGATGGGATTAAATTGGAGTCCCCTGGTATGTTTCTAACTCTACCATTTGGGGCAAGTCAGCTTGAGCATGTCCCAAATTATATATCTCTTCCCTCTCTTATTCCTACTCTTATGTTTAACAGGGATCACATTTCAGTTAAATTTCAACACTTAAGAATAACTGTGTATTAATTACAGAATTAAATCAGTCATATTAAGTAGAACAGACAAAAAAACTACTAAGAGGGATAATGTATTAAGTTGTTCATTAACAGTCAGGGCTATGCTGATCAAGTCACCGTTTCCCATAGTGTCCCTTTCACTTCAACAAGTTTCCTTTTTGGTGTTCAGTCAGTTGTCACCGATCAGGGAGAACATATGGTATTTGTCCCTTTGGGACTGGCTTATTTCACTCAGCATGATGTGTTCCAGATTCCTCCATTTTGTTGCAAATGACTGGATTTCATTGTTTCTTACTGCAGTATAGTATTCTAAAGAGTACATATCCCATAATTTCTTTATCCAGTCTACCGTTGATGGGCATTTAGGTTGGTTCCAGGTCTTAGCTATTGTGAATTGTGCTGCAATAAACATTAGGCTGCAGACCGCTTTTTTGTTTGCCAATTTAAATTCCTTTGGGTAAATTCCAAGGAGTGGGATGGCTGGGTCGAACGAACGGTAGGGTTATCTTCAGGTTTCTGAGGAATCTCCAGACTGATTTCCATAGTGGCTTGACCAGTTTGCATTCCCACCAACAGTGGGTTAGTGTCCCTTTTTCCCCACATCCTCGCCAGCATCTGTTGTTGGTAGATTTCTGAATGTGAGCCATTCTAACCGGGGTGAGGTGGAACCTCATTGTGGTTTTGATTTGCATTTCTCTGATTGCTAATGACCTTGAACATTTTTTCATGTGCCTGTTGGCCATTTGGATTTCCTCTTTTGAAAAATGTCTATTGAGGTCCTTGGCCCATCTCTTAATTGGGTTGTTGGTTTTGTTTTTGTGGAGTTTCTTGATCTCTTTGTAGATTCTGGTTATTAACCCTTTATCTGTTGCATAGTTTGCAAATATTTTTTCCCATTCTGACGGTTGTCTCTTCACTCTCCTGACTGTTTCTTTTGCAGTACAGAAACTTCTCAATTTGATGCAATCCCAATAGTTAATTTTGGCTTTGACTGCCTGTGCCTCCCGGGTCTTTTCCAGAAACTCTTTGCCTGTGCCAATATCTTGAAGGGTTTCTCCAATATTCTCTAGTAACTTGATGGTGTCAGGTCGTAGATTTAGGTCTTTAATCCATGTTGAGTGGATTTTTGTGTAAGGTGTAAGGTAGGGGTCTTGCTTCATGATTCTGCACGTGGAAATCCAATTTTCCCAGCACCATTTATTGAATAGACTGTCCTTGCTCCAGGAATTAGTTTTAGATCCTTGATCAAATATAAGTTGGCTGTAGATGTTTGGGTTTTTGCAGCTATTGTGAATGGGATTGGCCTTAGAAGTTCTTTCTCAGCCATGGCATGGTCTGTGATTACAAAGGCTGTTGATTTTTGTGCATTGATTTTATATCACGCCACTTTGCCAAACTCTTCTATGAGTTCCAATAGTCTCTTAGTAGAGTTCTTTGGATCCCCTAAATAAAGAATCATATCGTCTGCAAAGAGGGATAATTTGACTTCTTCCTTCCCAATTTGTATCCCTTTCATTTCTTTTTCTTGCCTAATGGCTCTGGATAAAACTTCCAGAACAGTATTGAATAGCAGTAGTGAGAGTGGGCATCCCTGTCTGGTGCCAGATCTCAGTGGAAATGCTTCCAACTTTTCCCCATTCAATAGGATGCTGGCCGTGGGTTTTTCATAAATTGCTTTGATTGTATTGAGGAATGTTCCTTCTATGCCCAATTTGTTTAGAGTTTTTTTCTTGAAAGGGTGTTGTATTTTATTGAATGCTTTCTCTGCATCAATTGAGATAATCATATGGTTTTTCTACTGGAGTTTGTTAATGTGGTGTATCACATTGATTGATTTGCGAATGTTGAACCATCCCTGCATACCAGGGATAAATCCCACTTGGTCTGGGTGGAATGTCTTCCTGATGTGTTGTTGTATTCTATTGGCCAGTATTTTATTGAGAATTTTTGCATCTATGTTCATCAGGGATATTGGTCTATAATTTTCTGTCAATGCTGCATGATTTTCCGGCTTAGGGATTAAGGTGATGGTGGCTTCATAGAAAGAACTTGGGAGGATTCCCTCTTTTTTGATTGTTCTGAATAGTTTGAGAAGGTTTGGAGTTAGTTCTTCTTTAAATGTCTGGTAGAATTCAGCAGTGAATCCACCTGGTCCTGGGCTTTTCTTGGTTGGGAGGGCCTTTATTACTGTTTCAATTTCTGTATCAGTTGTGGGCCTGTTTAGGTTTTCTATGCCTTCATGGTTCAATTTTGGTAGGTTGCATTTGTCTAGGAATCTATCCATTTCTGATAGATTTCCCTGTTTGCTGTCATACAAGTCCTTGTAGTAATTTCTGATGATTCTTTTTATTTCTGTGGTGTCTGTTGTTACATTTCCTTTATCATCTCTTATTTTATTGATTTGCGTCTTTGCTTTTTTTAGTTAGTTCAGCCAATGGTGTGTTAATTTTGTTTATTTTTTCGAAAAACCAGCTCTTTGTTTGGCTAAACTTTTGTAATGTTTTTTTGGATTCACTTCTGTTGATTTCTTCTCAAATTCTAATTATTTCTCTTCTCCTACTAGTTTTGGGTTTGTTTTGCTGCAATTTTTCTAGATCCTTGAGATGTATTGAGAGTTCATGTATTTGGTGCCTTTCCAATGTCTTGATGTAGGCACCTATTGCTATAAACTTTCCTCTTAACACTGATTTTGCTGTATCCCATAAGTTATTATATGTTTTGATGTTATCCTCGTTTACTTCCAGAAAGTTTTTGATTTTTGTTTTGATATCTTCTGTGACCCTCTGTTCATTCAGGAGCATGTTGTTCAGTCTCCATGTGTTTGCATATGCTCTAGGGATTCCTGAGTTGCTGATTTCCAGCTTCATGCCACTGTGGTCTGAGAAGCTGCACGTTATGATTCTAATTCTTTTGAAGTTTCTGAGACTTGCTTTATGGCCTAGTATGTTGTCAGTCCTAGAGTAAGTTCCATGCACTACTGAGAAGAATGTAAATTCTTTAAATGTAGGATTGAAAGTTCTGTATATATCTGTTAGATCCTTTTGGGCTATAGTGTCGATTAAATCTGTTGTTTCCTTGTTGATCTTCTGTCTGGTTGATCTGTCTATTTCTGAGTGTGGAGTATTTCTGAGAGTGAGATTGCATCAAATTGAGAAGGTTCTGTACTTCAAAAGAAACAGTCAGGAAAGTGAAGAGGAAAACAACAAAATGGGAAAAAATATTTGCTAATTATGCAACAGATAAAGGATCAATAACCAGAATCTACAAAGAGATCAAGAAATGCCACAACAGCAAAGCAAACAACCCACTTAAGAGATGGGTCATGGAACTCAATAGACATTTTTCAAAAGAGGAAATACAAATGGCCAACAGGCACATGAAAAAGTGTTCAGGATCACTAGCAATCAGGGAAATGTAAATCAAAACCACAATGAGGTTTCACCTCACCCCAGTTTTAATGGCTCACTCACAGAAATCCACCAACAACAGATACGGGCAAATATGTGGGGAGAAAAGGACACTAACCCACTGTTGGTGGGAATGCAAACTGGTCAAGCCACTATGGAAGTCAGTCTGGGCATTCCTTAGAAACCTGAATATAACCTTACCATAAAACCCAGCCATCCCACTCCTTGGAATTTACCCAAAGGAAATTAAATTGGCAAATAAAAAGGCTGTCTGCACCTTAATGTTTATTGAAGCTCAATTCACAATAGCTAAGACCTGGAATCAATCCAAATGCCCATCAACGGTAGACTGGATAAAGAAATTATGGGATATGTAATCTATAGAATACTATACAGCAGTTAAAAATGAAATCCGGTCATTTGCAACAAAATGGAGGAATCTGGAAAACATCATGCTGACTGAAATAAGCCAGTCCCAAAGGGACAAATATCATATGTTCTCCCTGATCGGTGACAACTGACTGAACACCAAAAAGGAAACCTGTTGAAGTGAAATGGACACTATGAGAAACAGTGACTTGATCAGCCCTAGTCCTGACTGTTGATGTACAATGTAATACTTTATCCCTTTTAGTATTTTTTTGTTCTACTTAATACCATTGGTTGAACTTTCAATTAACACACAATTATTCTTAGGTGTTTAAATTTAACTGAAAAGTGATCCCTGTTAAATATAAGAGTGAAAATAAGAGAGGGAGGAGATGTACAATTTGGGACATGCTCCAAATGGCAGAATTAGAAATGTGCCAGGGGATTCCAATTCAATCCTGTCAAGATGGCATGTACCAATGCCATCTCACTAATCAAAGTGGTCAGTTTCAGTTCATAATTATCATAATGATAAGAATAAGAGTCAAAGGGATCACATAAACAAGACTAGTGTCTGCCAATACTAACTGATAGAATTAAAAAGAGAACGATCCAACATGGGAAACGGGATACACAGTAGACTCATAGAATGGCAGATTTCTAAACAGCACTCTGGCCTCAGAATCAGCCCTTCAGGCATTTGGATCTGGGGGAAGAGACCATGAGAATATTTTAGGCATGGGAAGCCAAGACACTCTGGCAAAAAAAAAAATCCTAAATGAAAGATCTCCACAAGTGAGATCCCAGTGGAAAAAACAGGCCATCAAAGGAGGTACCATTCTCTGAAGGGAGGAGAGAACTTCCACTTTGATTATGATCTTGTCTAAATAAGATCAGAGTTGGCGAACTCAAAAGGCTCCCGTAGCCTTGGCAACTCATGAAAAGAGCCTAGGGAGATTACTGACACCATAAACATGAGTGTCAATTGGCTAAGTCAGCAACAGGAGTCACTGTGCACTTACTCCTCATCTAGGACCTCTGTCCTTAATGTGCTGTATAATGTGAATTAATGCTATAACTAGTATTCAAACAGTACTTCACACTTTGAGTTTCTGTATGGGTGCAAACTGTTGAAATCTTCACTTAATATATACTAAATTGATCTTCTGTATATAAAGATAATTGAAAATGAATCTTGATATGAATGGAATGGGAGAGGGAACGGGAGATGGGAGGGTTGTGGTTGGGAGGGAAGTTATGGGGAGGAAAAGCCACTGTAATCCAAAAGCTGTACTTTGGAAATTGATATTTATTTAATAAAAGTTAAAAAAAGATTTATTTTTCATTTGTGAGGTTGAGTTACAGATGGAGAGAGGGAAAGACAGAAACATCTTCCATCTGCTGTACACTCTCCAAATGGCCACAACAGCAGGAGTTGGGCAGGACCGACGTCAGGAGCCAGCAGGTTCTTTCAGGTCTCTCACGCTGGTGCAGGGGCTCAAGCAGTTCCCAGGCTTTCTCAGCCATAGCAGAGACCTGGATTGGAATTGGAGCACTTGGGACTGGAATCTTATATTTACAAAAATGATGAGATCATTGCAGATCTCCTAGACTGAGAGATAAGAATATCTAGGAGAGATGAAATTCACATTTCTCTTGGCAGGGGAGCCACTGCAAACTTCAGCAGACACCAGGGAACATCTTCAACCTGCTGGAACACAGGAGGCACATTTACTGAAAGCCGGATCTTCTCATATAGCTGGAACTCCCCTGTACATTTGATTTCCTCTTCCCACTCCTAGTCTCACCAGAGCCCTGAGACATTAAAGCTGGAATCTGTTCCTTCCCTGCCAGTGTCCCCAGACACCTCATGACTTTGGAGGGAAACCTAGCTCGACCCTCCCAGGGCTGCCCACCCACAGCCCCAGCTGCACGCCTCTGGGTTTGTGCTCGGCTCCCCCTCTGGTTCCTCTCACTGTGTCTTCCAGGGCACAGTAGTACACAGCTGAGTCTGATAGCTGCAGTGAGGATTTGTGCAGGTGGAAGGAGCTGTCCTTCTTGACAAGAGTGGCGTGAAAACCTTGATGCTCCACTCTCTGGTTTTCTGTTGCACTTTTCAACAGGAGCTGAGGACCCTGATGGAGATACTGGACGTACCAGAAAAGGGACATTGAATAGCTGGTTTCGTAGTTGCAGTTCAGGGTCAGAGGTGACCCTTCGGAGAGGATAACTGGTCCCTCTGTCTGGGTCACTGAGTCTGCATTCGTCCTTCCTAAAATGATTAAGGTGTTGTTATTTAGGAATATATCAACAGGACAGTCCTGGGGGGAAGTGGGGCTAGAGATCTTCACACAGACCTTGGAACAGAAAATCATTTAAAAAACCAAACATCACTTACTGACAGTTATCAGCAGGACCACGACAGTCACTGAGCAAGACGCAGAGTGCATGGCTGGTGAGCTGGGAGAAAGACGAAGTCCTGGCAGCCTTGGATGCTCCCTGAATGTCAGAGTGATGCTCCAGCTCCAGAACCTGGATTCTGGGTAGGTACCTCTGGAAAATCCTTCTTTCTTGAAAAGACAGCCTCTCTGCCCTGCAGCAATTGAAACATGTGAAAAGTGAACCACACATGCACCTGACAAACCACTTAAGTCATGTGGAAAATAACCTTCATCTTAAAAAGATGCGCCCTCTTGTGGTTAGTCTAAGATTCAGCAGCTTGCATCATGGCTCTCACATCTGACTTCATTACTCCAGTATATTTGAAGTTAAAAGAGGATTTTTTTTTTTTATTTTTTGACAGGCAGAGTGGACAGTGAGAGAGAGAGACAGAGAGAAAGGTCTTCCTTTGCCGTTGGTTCACCCTCCAATGGCCGCCGCGGCCAGCGCGCTGCGGCCGGCGCACCGCGCTGATCCGATGGCAGGAGCCAGGAGCCAGGTGCTTTTCCTGGTCTCCCATGGGGTGCAGGGCCCAAGCACCTGGGCCATCCTCCACTGCACTCCCTGGCCACAGCAGAGAGCTGGCCTGGAAGAGGGGCAACCGGGACAGAATCCGGCGCCCCGACCGGGACTAGAACCTGGTGTGCCGGCGCCTCTAGGCGGAGGATTAGCCTAGTGAGCCGCGGCGCCGGCCTAAAAGAGGATTTTTAATGCTTTACCTCAAAGAAATCATAAACATTTTATAACACTGATGCACCAAATACACTCCATTATAACACGGTGTACACATGATCTTCCACATGATCTCTAGGGATTGGAAAACACAAGCATCATAGCCAGGTATTAAACTGTATATAACCTTTCAGAAACATACAATAATGTGAAATTTCTTTTAGGGGCAAAAAAAGGAAAGCTTTCAGTAATCATTTATTAAAGCTGTCATCTGTATGTGGCACTGAAATACTAATTATCTATCAATTTCTATCACATAATTTCTTCCACCTGAAATTGCATCACAACATTCTGATATCATCCAAATCATCCAATTGAATTCCATTATGGGAGAGTAACGGGAAGTACACCAGTGTTGATAAAACAGAAATCCATTTGAATTTTTCCACTTCATTTTAAATGGCATGATATGATAGAATTGCTGTCACTGGTGGGATTGATAAACCCCATGAAAATAAAACCAGAAGTTCCCTTTGACTCTGGCCCAGAACAGCTTACACCTCTCAGGCACAACCTCCCAAAACCACAGGTTCACTTCTGATGCTCTTGGCTGTGCTCTTCCATCTCTTCTAACAACAGAATACTAAGCACATGTCCCTGGGTGCATAATAGCATCTTAAATCTGCAGATACCACTGAGTAAAGTATTAGGAAGAAAAATGTTTTCAGACATATAATTAAAATTTTGCCATTATAAGCTATAAACTTTTTTAATTTTTAAATTCCTGTGTCATTATCATTGTACATGTATTTGAGCTATGTGTGATATTTCTTTTTTAAACTTTTATTTAATACATTTAAATTTCCAAAGTACAACTTTTGAATTGTAGCAGATTTTTCCCCCATAACCTCCCACCCACACCCAACCATCCCATCTTCCACTGCCTCTCCCATCCCATTCACATCAAGATTCATTTTCAATTATCTTTATACACAGAAGATCAATTTAGTATTTATTAAGTAAAGATTTCAACAGTTTGAACCCACTCAGAAACACAAAGTATAAAGTACTATTTGAGTACTAGTTATGCCGTTAATTCACATAGTACAACACATTAAGGACAGAGATCCTACATGGGGAGTAAGTGCACCGTAAATCCTATTGTTGATTTAATAATTGACACTCTTATTTACGACGTCAGTAATCACCTGAGGCTCTTGTCATGACATGCCAAGGCTATGGAAGCCTGTTGAGTTTGCCAACTCTGATCATATTTAGACAAGGCCATAATCAAAGTGGAAGTTCTCTCCTCCCTTCAGAGAAAGGTACCTCCTTCTTTGCCCATTCTTTCCACTGGGATCTCACTCACAGAGATCTTTCATTTAGGTCATTTATTTTCTTGCTAGAGTGTCTTGGCTTTCCATGCCTGAAATACTCTCATGGGCTTTTTAGCTGGATTGAATGCCTTAAGGGCTAATTTTGAGGCCAGAGTGCTGTTTAGGACATTTGCCATTCTATGACTCTGCTGTGTATCCCACTTCCCATTTGTATTGTTCTCTCCTTTTTAATTCTATCAGTTACTATTAGCAGATACTAAGCTTGTTTGTGTGATCTTGTATGATCCCTTTGACTCTTAATCCTATCATTATGATCAATTATAAACTGAACTGATCACTTGGACAGGTGAGATGGCATTGGTACAAGCCACTTTGATGGGATTGAATTGGAATCCCCTGGCACGTTTCTAACTCTCCCTTTAGGGGTAAGTCCAATTGAGCATATGCTGAACTGTACATCTCCTCCCTCTCTTATTCCACTCTTACATTTAACTCTTCAGTTAAATTTAAGCATGTAAGAATAATTGTATGTTAATTGAAAGTTCAACCAATGGTATTAAGTAGAACAAAAAAATACTAAAAGGGATAACGTGTGAAGTTGTTCATCAACAGTCAGGACTAGGGCTGATCAAGTCACTGTTTCTCATAGTGTCCATTTCACTTCAACAGGTTTTCTTTTAGGTGCTCAGTTATATGTCACTGACCAGAGAGAACATATGATATTTGTCCCTTTGGGACTGGCTTATTTCACTCAGCATGCTGTTTTCCAAATTCCTCCACTTTGTTGCAAATGACCGGATTTCATTTTTTTTACTGCTGTCTAGTACTCTATAGAGTACATATCCCATAATTTTTTAATACATGAATAGGCATTTAACTTTCTTCTTTTTTCTTTTTTAAAGATGTATATATTTATTTGAAAGAAGGAGTTACAAAGAGAGAGAGAGAGAGACGGGCAGAGAGAGGGTTCTTCCATCTGCAGGATCACTTCCCAGTTGGCTGCAATGGTCAGAGCTGTGCCGACCTGAAGCCAGGAGCCAGGAGCCAGGAGCCAGGAGCCAGGAGCCAGGAGCCAGGAGCTTCTTCCAGGTCTCCCACACTGGTGCAGGGGATCAAGCACTTTGGACAACTCTACTGCTTTCCCAGGCCATAGCAGAGAGCTGGATTGAAACTGGAGCACTCAGGACTGGAAATCCCAACACTGGGATGTCAGCACTTCAGGAAATGGCTTTACCTCCCACAACAGAGCCCCAATCCTACTTGATGGTACATTTATACTCAACTTCTAGATTCACAAATATATGGTTGTTTGATTGAGTACAACTTCTTAAAGGGATCCCTGGGCTAAAATAGGAGGTTCCTTTCGCGCAATGAGGGTGCCCTCTGAGACCCCATGTCTTTGATGTCACAGCCCTATACACTTCCTTTCTGTGATGAAGATTCCCCCTGCAGTCGAAAGAACAAAACAAAGCACACAATAACAATTTTTAAAAATATGCTCCTGGATACGGCTGAAAAGCCCATGAGAGTATTTCAGGCATGGAATGCCAAGACACTCTGGCAAAAAAAAAAAAAAAAAAAAATGACCTAAATGAAAGATCTCCGCAAGTGAGATCCCAGTGGACAGAACAGGTCATCAAAGAAGGAGGTACCTTTCTCTGAAGGGAGGACAGAACTTCCACTTTGACTACGATCCTGTATAAATATGATCAGAGTCGGTGAACTCAAAAGGCTTCCATAGCCTTGGCAACTCATGAAAAGAGCCTGGGGAGATTATTGATGCCATAAACAAGAGGGTCAATTTGTTAAGTCAACAACAGGAGTCACTGTGCACTTACTCCTCATGTAGGATCTCTGTCCTTAATGTGCTGTACATTGAGATTTAATGCTATAACTAGTACTCAAACAGTATTTTTCACTTTGTGTTTCTATGTGGGTGCAAACTGTTGAAATCTTCACTTAATATATGCTAAACTGATCTGTGTATAAAGAGAATTGAAAATGAATCTTGTGTGAATGGAAGGGGAGAGGGAGCAGGAAAGGGGAGGGTTGTGGGTGGGAGGGAAGTTGGGGGAGAAGCCATTGTAATCCATAAGCTGTACTTTGGAAATTTATATTCATTAAATAAAGGTTAAAAAAAAAATGCTCCTGGAGCCGGCGCTGTGGTACATGCATTAAAACAAAGGTTTGAAGTACTGGCATCCTTTATGGGTGCTCATTCAAGTTCTGGCTGCTCCATTTCCAATCCAGCTCTTTGCTGTGGCCTGAGAAAGCAGGCACCTGGGCACCTACACCCACGTTGGAGACCCAGGGAAGTTCCTGGCTGCTGGCTTCAGCACAGCACATCTCTGGCCATTGTGGCCAACTGGGGAGTGAACCAGTGAATGGAAGACCACTCTCTCTCACTATCGCTCTCTCTGCCTCTGCCTCTCTGTAGCCTTGCTTTTCAAATAAATAAATAAATCATTTTTTAAAAGAATATTCTCCTAAAAAAGAAAGAGCTAGTTTGAAACCAAAGTACATTTCACCCCCAATCAACAAGAATAGTCACAGCACAAAACCCAGAGTCATGCCGCCACCCACAGCTGACTTGGGTTTCGCATGGAGAGACAAGGGAAGCCTCCCCTCACAGTCTTTCCCAACTGGGCTCTTGTCTGTTGTGATGGGGAGAAGATGGAAAGATTCCTGCAAAGGAGGAACTGGAGAGGAAATGAAGGTCCTGAGAACTGGGGCAGGAGTTTCTGTAGCTCAGGCTGTGAGGAGGGCCACTTGCACCAGGCTGACATCAGTGGGATTACACCTCTGATATCCCATTTAACTTATCTTATACAAACCAAAAAATGAGATCCTTGCAGAAATCAAAGATGGAGATTTGAAGATATCTCAGGAGAGACCAGATCCACATTTCTCTTGGCAGCGGAGCCACTGCAAACGTCAGCAGACACCAGGGAACATCTGCAACCTGATGGAACACTAGAGGCACCTTTACTAAAACCAGGATCCTCTCAGATAACTGGAACTCGCCTGTTCATTAGATTTCCTCTTCCCACTCCTAGACCATTCGGCAAATGGGTCCTGAGCCACGAGCGCCAATGCCCTCCACAAAGGTCCACCATGTCCCTCTAGTTACAGAAGAGTTTCTTCTGCACTTTTTCCCCTAATTCTTCCCTGAGACTACACTATCTTCACTTTTATTAATCTGTCTTCTATCAGTAAGCTTTCTCCCCATTCTGCCATTGTGGCTCCTCCCCTATATGCAGTGTTTCATATGGAATCCAAAAAACAGTATAGGAATGAAATGAACATCTGGTGATTTATGTTGATATTAGCCCTTGTTGAACTACTGTGCTCTTCTAGTTTTACTTCTTGATTTTATATTTAGTGGTGCATTAAGCATATGATTATAGAGTGGATTGAAATTATGTTTTTTGCAAAAAAAATTTTTTTTGTGACAGGCAGAGTGGACAGTGAGAGAGAGAGACAGAGAGAAAGGTCTTCCTTTGCCGTTGGTTCACCCTCCAATGGCCGCCGCGGCCAGCGCGCTGCGGCCGGCGCACCGCGCTGATCCGATGGCAGGAGCCAGGAGCCAGGTGCTTTTCCTGGTCTCCCATGGGGTGCAGGGCCCAAGCACCTGGGCCATCCTCCACTGCACTCCCTGGCCTCAGCAGAGAGCTGGCCTGGAAGAGGGGCAACTGGGACAGAATCCGGCACCCCGACCGGGACTAGAACCTGGTGTGCCGGCGCCTCTAGGCGGAGGATTAGCCTAGTGAGCCGCGGCGCCGGCCCTGTTTTTTGCAAAAATTTTAAAAGACAAAAAAGAGGCCGGCGCCGCGGCTCACTAGGCTAATCCTCCACCTTGCGGCGCCGGCACACCGGGTTCTAGTCCCGGTTGGGGCGCCGGATTCTGTCCCGGTTGCCCCTCTTCCAGGCCAGCTCTCTGCTGTGGCCAGGGAGTGCAGTGGAGGATGGCCCAGGTGCTTGGGCCCTGCACCCCATGGGAGACCAGGAAAAGCACCTGGCTCCTGGCTCCTGCCATCGGATCAGCGCGGTGCGCCGGCCGCAGCGCGCTGGCCGCGGCGGCCATTGGAGGGTGAACCAACGGCAAAGGAAGACCTTTCTCTCTGTCTCTCTCTCTCACTGTCCACTCTGCCTGTCAAAAAAAAAAAAAAAAAAAAGAAGAAAAAAAAAGAAAAAAGACAAAAATGATAAGAAGGAAGTAGGTGAATTTAGGATGGGATAGAGAGGCAAGGGGAAAATAATTTGTGTTTAGAATTATACCTATGAAATACAGGAAATCTGTTCCCTTTACATTAATAAAAATATGTGTTGAAAATTAAAAATAGATAACAAAAAATAGTCAATATAGAAGACAATTTTAAAGCAGATTACACCAGTTATTATCAAGACCCAATAACATACACCTAGGAATCACAGAGAGAGTGGTGAATTACCCAAAAGAGCAGGGAACTCCACAAAGAGGAACCTCAACTTATGGAAACTTTACCCTGTAGATCAACATTTTTAACTTTGGAAACACCAAGCCTGTGGAGGATGTGAGGAAACAGAATTGACAAAATCTACCCTAAGGAGCACAATGGCTGAAATAACAGCTTAAAACTCAGATTGTCCGTACCTGGTACAATTGAAAATTTTGTGCAAAGGAACTCTGTAATTCTAGTTCTGACCCGACACAGATTCAGATTTCAATATAGTTGGGAGTTACCATCACAAGCCATTAGCACAAGTCATCTTCCAACTTCAGGGAACAGGAACATTTGGTGAGTTCACTGTAATACTCCAATGTATAAATATTGTGAAGCAGTATTTTTTAATAAACAAGGAGACACATTATACAGAAGGTTTCATAATTTAAACATAACTCCTGAACCATGATAGGTACTCACAAATTTGTTGAAAGGATGAATCTGGGCATCCAACGATGCATAGGATTTTAGTTATTTTCAGATTTGTCCTTCTTTTATTTATAAGATTTATTTATGAGTGTTTGAAAGACAGACTTGCAAAGACACAGGGAAAGTCAAAGAGATCCTCCATCATGTGGTTCATTCCACCAATGCCTATAACAGACAGAGCTAGGCTAGGCTGAAGACAGGAGCCAGGAACTCCACCCAGGTCTCCTACCATGTGGAGGGCCCAAGGACTTGGGGCACCTTCTGCTGCCTCCTATGAGCATTAGCAGGAAGCTGGACTGGAAACAGAACAGCAGGGACTCGATCAGAGGAATGGGATGTGGGCATCCCAGGCAGACAGCCTAAGCTGCTCACTGCCCCTCAGACAAGTTTTCTGAGCTTCATTAGCCAGTTCTCTTAGATCTGTCTAAATACTACATTGAAAATGATGCAATTGTGTTCCTGAAGCATTACCTGATGGTACTTTTTTTAAGATATAGTTTCTGTATCAGCGTTGTGCCGTAGCAGGTAAAGCCACTGCCTGCAGTGCTGGCATCCCATATGGGTGCCAGTTCGAGTACCGGTTGCTCCACTTCTGATCCAGCTCTCTGCTATGGCATGGGAAAGCAGTAGAAGATGGTCCAAGTCCTTGGCCTCTGCACCCAAGTGGGAGACCTGGAATAATCTCCTGACTCCTGGCTTCAGTAACCGCAAGTCTGGCTGTTGAGGCCCATTGGTGAGTGAATCAGCAGATGGAAGAACTCTCTTTCTCTCTCTAGCTCTCTCTGCCTCTTCTTCTCTCTTTGATTCTCTGACTTCCAAATAATTAAATCTTTAAAAACAAAGATTTCTTTTTCATTTGAGAGGTTGAGTTACAGATGGAGAGAGGAAAAGACAGAAACATCTTCCATCTGCTGAACACTCTCCAAATGGAACAACAGCAGGAGTTGGGCAGGACCGACGTCAGGAGCCAGCAGGTTCTTTCAGGTCTCTCACGCTGGTGCAGGGGATCAAGCAGTTTCCATGTTTCCCAGGCCATAGCAGAGACCTGGATTGGAAATTGAGCACACAGGACTGAAATCTTACATTTAGCAAAAATGTTGAGATCCTCGAAGATCTCCCAGACCGAGAGAAGAGGATATCTCAGGAGAGACCAAATACAGAAATCTCTTGGCAGTGGAGCCACTGCAAACTTCAGCAGACACCAGGGAACATCTTCAACCTGCTGGAACACTAGAGGCACCTTTACTGAAAGCAGGATCCTCTCAGATAGCTGGACCTCCCCTGTACATTAGATTTCCTCTTCCCACCGCCAGTCTCACTTACTCCAGGGCTCCCGAGCCCTGAGACATCAAAGCTGGAATCTGTTCCTTCCCTGCCAGTGTCCCCAGACACCTCATGACTTTGGAGGGAAGCCTAGTTCTCCCCTCCAGGGCTGCCCACCCACAGCCCCAGCTGCACGCCTCTGGGTTTGTGCTCAACTCCCTCTGTGGTTCCTCTCACTGTGTCTTCCAGGGCACAGTAGTACACAGCTGAGTCTGATAACTGCAGTGAGTATTTGTGCAGGTGGAAGGAGCTGTCCTTCTTGACAAGAGTGGCATGAAAACCTTCATGCTCCACTCTCTGGTTTTCTGTTGCACTTTTCAACAGGAGCTGAGGACCCCGATGGAGATACTGGACGTACCAGAAAAGGGACACTAAATAGCTGGTTTCGTAGTTGCAGTTCAGGGTCAGAGGTGACCCTTCGGAGAGGATAACAGGTCCCTCTGTCTGGGTCACTGAGTCTGCATTCGTCCTTCCTAAAACAATTAAAGTGTTGTTATTTAGGAATATGTCAACAGGACAGTTTTGGGAGCAAGTGCGGCTAGAGATCTTCACCCAGACCTTGGAACAGAAAATCATTTAAAAAACCAAACATCACTTACGCACAGTTAGCAGCAGGACCACCACAGTCACTGAGCAAGACGCAGAGAGCATGGCTGGTGAGCTGGGAGAAACACAAAGTCCTGGCAACCTTGGCTATACCCCAGATGTCAGGGTGACGTTCCAGTTCCAGAACCTGGATTCTCGGTAGGAACTCCTGGTGAATCCTGCTCTGGAAAGACAGCCTTCCTGCCGTGCAGCAGTTGGAACAATGAAGAGTGAACAAAATATGCACCTGTCAAACTGCTTAAGACATATGAAAATTACCCTCATCTGGAGAAAGAGGTGCCCTCTTGTGGTTAGTCCAAGAATCGGCAGCTTACATCAGAGTTCTCACATTTGACTTCATTTTTCCAGTATATTTGAAGTTAAAAGAGAGTATTTCAAGTTTTACCTCAAAGTAACTATAAACCTTTGATGTGTCTGATGCACCAAATACACTCCATTATAACACAGTGTACACATATCTTCCACATAATCTCTCAGGATTGGAAAACACAAGCAACAGTCAGGTATTAAACTGTATTTTGATGTTCCAAAGCATACAATGTGAAACTTCTTTAGGGATGAAAAAAGGAAAGCTTTCAGTAATTATTTCTGAAAGCTGTCATAGGTATGTGGTACGGAAAGACTAATTCTCCATCAATTTCTATCACATAATTCCTTCCACCTTAAATTGCATCTCAACATCCTGAAATCATCCAAACCACCCAAAATAATTCCATTATGGAAGAGTAACTCAGAGTACAACAGCATTGACAAAACAAAAAGTCATTTGAATTTTTCCACTTCATTTTAGACGGCATGATATGATAGAATTGATGTCACTGGTGGGCTTGATAAACCCCACGAAGAATAAAAATAAGTTCCTTTTGACTGGGCCAGAGCAGCTTGCCCCTCTCAGGCACTTACCTTCCAAAACCCCAGGTTCACTTCTGATGCTCTCGGCTTTGCTCTTCCATGTCTTCTAACAACAGAAAACTAAGCACATGTGCTCGGCTTCTTAAATCTGCAGGTGCCACTGAGTAAAGCATTAGCTAGACAAATCTTTTTGTACATATATTAAATTTCTCGCCTTTATATTCAGTAAACCTTTTTAATTTTTGAATTCCTCTTCTACATATTCTTTTACATGTTTTTGAGCTACTGTGTGATATTTCTACACATGTACACAATGTGGTCTGAAAAAATCAAGGTAGTTAGTATTTCCATTTGTTTATCATTATTTTTGGTTAGAGTTTTTTGATGTCTCTCCTCACAGATTGAATGTTTCCTTTCACAGAAGGTGACAGGTCCAGTTAATCCCTGACAGAACCAGCAAATGGAATCCAGAGGTTTGAAATTGTGTCTTAATTTGTTTATCCAGAAATTTACCTGAAATACAATTGCTAACTGTTTCTATGATGACATCATTTCTATAATAATAAATTGGGAGGTGGAAGTAGTGAATTTCTTACATCTTGTGATTTCAGAAGATAGTTTGGATCTGGGATACGATGACAACTAGAATCCAAGAAATAGCTACAAGGAGTTAAAGCTCACCAAGAGAGAACTGCAGAGAGTTCCAGGGCTTCCTTCAAGTATTCAAGGAACATGCACTAGGGAGGCCAAACAAATGCCATCCAAAAGAATCAGAGGAAGCAGAGCACAGCCAGTGCTCAATGCGGGGGCAGGACTAGGCAGGTCACACTAGCCATAGTGTAAAACCCAAAATTCGTGAATAAATAATTGGGGTAAGTAAAAAGGTCTTGCTGCAGAAGTAGGAGATTATTAGCCTAGAAACAGACCAATGCATATATATTTATGTTATGTAAACCATTATGGAAGAAAAAGCTAATGGCTGGATACCAGGTATTGTCTATTAGGATGAAGACACACAAAATACATTCATTAAATGTAAAAAAAGAATTCCTAAACCCATTCAGGAAAAGTTAAACAAAAACAGAAGAAATTATTGGGAAATGCTATGTGAAGATATAGTATGAAAGAACATTGAACTTTTGTTCTCCATAAGAGAAAAGACTGGAAATTATGCATACAGATTTTTAAAATATTCAGAAAAAGACTCTCAACAACTAACTAGCTAATCAAATCCAATAACACTTCAGAAAGCTCACTCACCCCACACCAGATGCAGGTTTATCCCTGGTATGCAAGTTTGGTTGAACTCTTTAATTAACACATAATTATTCTTAGGCATTTAAATTTAACTGAAAAGTGATACCTGTTAAATACAAGAGTGGGAACAAGAGAGGGAAGAGATGTACAGTTCGGCACATGCTCAATCAGACTTGCCCTTAATGGGAGGGTTAGAAACTTACCAGGGGATTCCAATTCAATCCCATCAAGGTGGCATGTACCAATGCCATCTCACTAGTCCCAGTGATCAATTTCTGTTCACAATTGATCATAATGATAGGATTGGGGGGTTAAATGGATCACATAAGCAAGACTAGTGTCTACTAATAATAACTGGTATAATTAAAAAGGAGAGAACAATCCAATATGGGAAGTGGAATACACAGCAGACTCATAGAATGGCAGATGTCCTAAACAGCACTCTAGCCTCAGAATCAGCCCTTAAGGCATTCGGATCTGGCTAAAAACCCCAAGAGAGTATTTCAGGCATGGAAAGCCAAGACACTCTGGCAAAAAAGTGACCTAAATGAAAGATCTCCGTGAGTGAAATCCCAGCAGAGAACAGGCAATCAAAAAAGGAGGTACCTGTCCTTGATGTGTTGTACTATGTGAATTAACAGTATAACTAGTACTCAAACAAAACTTTATACTTTGTGTATCTGTGTGGGTGTAATCTGTTGAAGTCTTCACTTAGTACATACTAAGTTGATCTTCTGTATATAAAGATAATTGAAAATGAATTTTGATGAAGAATGGGATGGGAGAGGGAGTGGGAGATGGGATGGTTGCAAGTGGGAGTGAGATTATGGGGGGGAAGCCACTATAATCCAAAAGCTGTACTTTGGAAATTTATATTTATTAAATAAAAGTTAAAAAATAAAATAAAAGTTAAAAAAATTTTTAAAAAAGAAGAACTGGTAGGCTCCAAACACAAAGAAATGATAAGAAAATAGAAGTGCTAGTTGCATGGGTTGATTGGCTTATACTGTGCATAAGTATTGAAATATTTTAGTACACCCCATAAATGTACAGGTATTAAAGTTAATCAAAGAAAACAAAATGATAATTTAAATGAGTATTTTTAGATTACTAAATCATGTATTTTAATTACTTCCAAGTGGCTAACAAATGTACCCTCCCACCAGAGTTTGCCACCATCACTGCATGCTTTGCAAAGTTCTCTTTTTTTTGTTTTTTGTTTTTAAACTTTTATTTAATGAATATAAATTTCCAAACTATAGCTTATGGATTACAATGGCTTCCCCCCCATAACATCCCTCCCACCCGCAACCCTCCCCTTTCCCACTCCCTCTCCCCTTCCATTCACATCAAGATTCATTTTCAATTATCTTTATATACAGAAGATCAGTTTAGCATACATTAAGTAAAGATTTCAACAGTTTGACCCACACAGAAACATAAAGTGAAAAATACTGTTTGAGTACTAGTTATAGCGTTAAATCTCAATGTACAGCACACTAAGGACAAAGATCCTACATGAGGAGTAAGTGCACAGTGACCCCTGTTGTTGACTTAACAAACTGACACTCTTGTTTATGGCATCAGTAATCACCCTAGGCTCTTGTCATGAGCTGCCAAGGCTATGGAAGCCCCCTGAGTTCACTGACTCTGATAATTTTTAGACAAGGCCATGGTCAAAGTGGAAGTTCTTTCCTCCCTTCAGAGAAAGGTACCTCCTTCTTTTTTTTTTCTTTCAAACTTTTATTTAATGAATATAAATTTCCAAAGTACAGCTTATGGATTACAATGGCTTCCCCCCCATAACGTCCCTCCCACCCACAACCCTCCCCTTTCCCACTCCCTCTCCCCTTCCATTCACATCAAGATTCATTTTCGTTTCTCTTTATATACAGAAGATCAGTTTAGCATACATTAAGGGCTGATCAAGTCACTGTTTCTCATAGTGTTCATTTCACTTTAACCGCGGCTCACTAGGCTAATCCTCCGCCTTGCGGCGCCGGCACACCGGGTTCTAGTCCCGGTCGGGGCGCCAGATTCTGTCCCGGTTGCCCCTCTTCCAGGCCAGCTCTCTGCTGTGGCCAGGGAGTGCAGTGGAGGATGGCCCAAGTGCTTGGGCCCTGCACCCCATGGGAGACCAGGAGAAGCACCTGTCTCCTGCCTTCAGATCAGTGCGGTGCGCCATCCGCGGCGGCCATTGGAGGGTGAACCAATGGCAAAGGAAGACCTTTCTGTCTCTCTCTCTCTCTGTCCACTCTGCCTGTCAAAAAATAATTAAAAAATTAATAAAAAATTTCTCTTTTTAATTTGAGAAGCAGAAAGACAGAGAGAGAGAGAGGAGAGAGACAGAGAGAGAGAGAGAGAGAGAGAGAAATAGAGAGAGAGACAAAGAGAATGACATCCTATCCACTGATAGAGTCCTCAGATGCCTCCTATAGCAGTAGCTGGGCCAGAACCTAAGCCAGGAACCAAGAACTCATGAATAGCAGGGACCAAGCTGCTTGAGCCAATATGGTGACACCCACTCTGCATTAACAGGAAGCTGGACTCAGGAGCCAGAGATGGGCATCAAGCACAGACATCTAAACCTACGGATTAACGTCTAGGCCGACTATCTACACCAAGCTCCCTTGTTTCAAACTAGCATTGCAGGGATTCCTAAATCGGATTTGAAAGATATTTATATACATTTTTGGCAATATCAATAGCTGTAAGAATTTTCCATGTCTTTGTGAGCAATGTGATTTTTCAAATTGCCTCATCATACCATATGAACTGTTATCTGTTTGGATATTCATATTCATTTTCATCTATGAAAATAAAATTATTTCGGAAAATCACAAAGCAATTGTCAAATTACTGACAAAATAACAACAGTCATTTTGATGTAATTTAGGTATTTACATCAAAATGATTTTGCTCTTAGTCACTATGTATCAATAGTCACATTAAACGTTAATGGACTTAACTCTTCAGTTAAAAGACACCGATTGGCTGATTGGCTTAAGGAACAAAACTCAACGATTTGTTACCTACAAGAAACACATCTCTCTAACAAAGATGCATGCAGACTGAAAGTGAAAGGTTGGAAAAAGATATTCCATGCCAACAGAACCCAAAAAAAGCAGGTGTAGCCATATTAATATCAGACAAAATAAACTTTAATACAAAAACTGTTAAGAGAGACAAAGAGGGGCACTATATAATGATTAGGGGCTTAATTCAACAGGAAGATGTAAGTATTATAAATGTATATGCACCTAATTACAGGGCACCGGTCTATTTATAAGATATGTTAAGGGCTTAAAGGGAGACTTAGATTCCAATACAATAGTACTGGGGGACATCAATACTCCACTCTCAGAAATAGACAGATCATCCGGACAGAAGATCAACAAGGAAACAGTAGATTTAAACGACACTATTGCCCAAATGGATCTAACAGATATCTACAGAACTTTCAATCCTACATCTAAAGACTTTACATTCTTCTCAGAAGTGCATGAAATCTTCTCTAGGATTGATCACATACTAGGCCATAAAGCAAGTCTCAGCAAATTTAAAAGAATTATAATCATACCATGCAGCTTCTCAGACCACAGCGGAATGAAGCTACAAATTAGCAACTCAGGAAACCCTAGAAAGTATGCAAACACATGGAGACTGAACTACATGCTCCTGAATGAACACTGGGTCATTCAATAAATCAAAAGAGAAACAAAAACTTTCTGGAAGTAAATGAGGATAACAACACAACATATCAAAACTTATGGGATATGGAAAAAGCAGTACTGAGAGGCAAATTTATAGCAATAGGTGCCTATATCAAGAAATTGGAAAGGTACCAAATAAATGAGCTTTCAGCACATCTCAAGGACCTAGAAAAACTGCAGCAAACCAGACCCAAATCAAGTAGGAGAAGAGAAATAATTAAAATCAGAGAAGAAATTAACAGGATAGAATCCAAAAAAAAATTACAAAAAATCAGCCAAGCAAAGAGCTGGTTTTTTGAAAAAATAAACAAAATTGATACCCCATTGGCCCAACTAACTAAAAAAAGAAAAGAAAAGACCCAAATCAATACAATCAGAGATGAAAAAGGAAACTTAACAACAGACACCACAGAAATAAAAAGAATCATCAGAAATTACTACAAGGACTTGTATGCCAGCAAACAGGAAATTCTATCAGAAATGGATAGATTCCTGGACAAATGCAATCTACCTAAATTGAACCATGAAGACATAGAAAACATAAATAGACCCATAACTGAGACAGAAATTGAAACAGTAATAAAGGCCATCCCAACAAAGAAAAGCCCAGGACCAGATGGATTCACTGCTGAATTCTACCAGACATTTAAAGAAGAACTAACTCCAAGTCTTCTCAAACTATTCAGAACAATCAAAAAAGAGGGAATCCTCCCAAGTTCTTTCTATGAAGCCACCATCACCTTAATCCCTAAGCCAGAGAAAGATGCAGCACTGAAAGAAAATTATAGACCAATATCCCTGATGAACATAGACGCAAAAATCCTCAATAAAATTCTCGCCAACAGAATACAACAACACATCAGAAAAATCATCCACCCAACCAAGTGGGATTTATCCCTGGTATGCAGGGATGGTTCAACATTCACAAATCAATCAATGTGATTCACCACATTAACAAACTCCAGGAGAAAAACCATATGATTATCTCAATAGATGCAGAGAAAGCATTCGATAAAATTCAACACACTTTCATGATGAAAACTCTAAGCAAATTGGGTATAGAAGGAACATTCCTCAATATAATCAAAGCAATTTATGAAAAACCCACGGCCAGCATCCTATTGAATGGGGAAAAGTTGGAAGCATCAGACAAGAAAAAGAAATTAAAGGAATACAAATTGAGAAGGAAGAAGTCAAACTATCCCTCTTTGCAGACGATATGATTCTTTACTTAGAGGATCCAAAGAACTCTAGTAAGAGACTATTAGAACTCATAGAGGAGTTTGGCAAAGTGGCAGGATATAAAATCAATGCACAAAAATCAACAGCCTTTGTATACACAGGCAATGCCACGGCTGAGAAAGAACTGCTAAGATCAATCCCATTCACAATAGCTACAAAAACAATCCAATACCTTGGAATAAACTTAACCAAGGATGTTAAAGATCTCTACGATGAGAATTACAAAATCTTAAAGAAAGAAATACAAGAGGATACCAAGAAATGGAAAAATCTTCCATGATCATGGATTGGAAGAATCAACATCATCAAAATGTCCATTCTCCAAAATGTAATTTATAGATTCAGTGTAATCCCAATCAAGATGCCAAAGACATTCTTCTCAGATCTGTAAAAATGATGCTGAAATTCATATAGAGGCACAGGAGACCTCGAATAGCTAAAGAAATCTTGGACAACAAAAACAAAGCCGGAGGCATCACAATACCAGATTTCAGGACATACTACAGGGCAGTTGTAATCAAAACAGCATGGTACTGGTACAGAAACAGATGGATAGACCAATGGAACAGAATAGAAACACCAGAAATCAACCCAAACATCTACAGCCAACTTATATTTGATCAAGGATCTAAAACCAATTCCTGGAGCGAGGACAGTCTATTCAATAAATGGTGCTGGGAAAACTGGATTTCCACGTGCAGAAGCATGAAGCAAGACCCCTACCTTTCACCTTACACAAAAATCCACTCAACATGGATTAAAGACATAAATCTATGACCTGACACCATCAAGTTATTAGAGAACATTGGAGAAACCCTTCAAGATATTGGCAAAGGCAAAGAGTTTCTGGAAAAGACCTGGGAGGCACAGGCAGTCAAAGCCAAAATCAACTATTGGGATTGCATCAAATTGAGAAGTTTCTGTACTTCAAAAGAAACAGGAGAGTGAAGAGACAACCGACAGAATGGGAAAAAATATTTGCAAACTATGCAACAGATAAAGGGTTAATAACCAGAATCTACAAAGAGATCAAGAAACTCCACAAAAACAAAACAAACAACTCACTTAAGAGATGCGCCAAGGACCTCAATAGACATTTTTCAAAAGAGGAAATCCAAATGGCCAACAGGCACATGAAAAAATGTTCAAGATCACTAGCAATCAGGGAAATGTAAATCAAAACCACAATGAGGTTTCACCTCACCCCGGTTAGAATGGCTCACATACAGAAATCTACCAACAACAGATGCTGGCGAGGATGTGGGGAAAAAGGGACACTAACCCACTGTTGGTGGGAATGCAAACTGGTCAAGCCACTATGGAAGTCAGTCTGGAGATTCCTCAGAAACCTGAAGATAACCCTACCGTTCAACCTAGCCATCCCACTCCTTGGAATTTACCCAAAGGAATTTAAATTAGCAAACTAAAGAAGCGGTCTGCACCCTAATGTTTATTGCAGCACAATTCACAATAGCCAAGACCTGGAACCAACCTAAATGCCCATCAACGGTAGACTGGATAAAGAAATTATGGGATATGTACTCTTTAGAATACTATACAGTAGTAAAAAATGAAATCCGGTCATTTGCAACAAAATGGAGGAATCTGGAACACATCATGCTGAGTGAAGTAAGCCAGTCCAAAAGGGACAAATACCATATGTTCTCCCTGATTGGTGACAACTGACTGAACACCAAAAAGGAAACCTCCTGAAGTGAAATGGACACTATGAGAAATGGTGACTTGATCAGCATAACCCTGACTGTTAATGAACAACTTAATACATTATCCCTCTTAGTATTTTTTTGTCTTTTCTACTTAATACTACTGGTTTAATTCTGTAATTAATACACAGTTATTCTTAAGTGTTGAAATTTAACTGAAATGTGATCCCTGTTAAACATAAGAGTGGGAATAAGAGAGGGAAGAGATGTACAATTTGGGACATGCTCAAGCTGACTTGCCCCAAATGGTAGAGTTAGAAACATACCAGGGGATTCCTATTCAATCCCATAAAGGTGGCATGTACCAATGCCATCTCACTAGTCCAAGTGATCAATTTCAGTTCACAATTGATCATAATGAAAGGACTAAGAGTCAAAGGGATCACATAAACAAGACTAGTGCCTGCTAATACTAACCGATAGAATAAATAAAGGGGAGAGCGATCCAACATGGGAAGCGAGATACACAGCAGACTCATAGAATGGAAGATGTCCTAAACAGCACTCTGGCCTCAGAATCAGCCCTAAAGGCATTTGGATCCGGCTGAAAAGCCCATGAGAGTATTTCAGGCATGGAAAGCCAAGACACTCTGGCAAAAAAAAGGACCTAAATGAAAGATCTCTATGAGTGAGATCCCAGTGGAAAGAACAGGTCTTCAAAGAAGGAGGTACCTTTCTCTGAAGGGAGGAGAGAACTTCCACTTTGACTATTACCTTGTCTAAATAAGATAAGAGTTGGAGAACTCAAAAGGCTTCCATAGCCTTGGAAACATATGACTGGAGCATAGGAAGATTACTGATGCCATAAACAGGAGTGTCAATTTGTAATGTCAACAACAGGAGTCACTGTGCACTTACTCCTCATGTAGGATCTCTGTCCTTAATGTGCTGTACACTGAGATTGAATGCTATAACGAGTACTCAAACAGTATTTTTCACTTTGTGTTTCTATGTGGGTGCAAGCTGTTGAAATCTTTACTTAATGTATACTAAACTGATCTTCTGTATATGTAGAAAATTGAAAATGAATCGTGATATGAACGGAAGGGGAGAGAGAGGGGGAAAGGGGAGGGTTGCGGGTGGGAAGGGAGTCATCGGGGGTTGGGGGGAAGCCAATGTAGTCCATAAGCTCTACTTTGGACATTTATATTCATTAAATTAAAGTTAAAAAAATGATTTTGCTCTTAACATTTAGATATGGAACCTTTTAATTTTCTCTGAATTTCTTCCACTATTTTTAAGCTCACAAATCCTTCCCTATTCAGTTACTTAATTAATACACATTAACCGTTTTACTAAGAACTTCAAGAGTTAATTAGTTTGATCCAAAATCACGTGAGGTACTTGATTTACTTTATTTTTTATTCATTGGCAATTTCACAATCAATCAACTTTTTTCTCAAATATTCAACTTTGTGAAACTCACACTGGAGTGTTTCTTTAGAATGTCCTTATATTAAACTACAGAAAATCCCCATCGCCAACAGCAACAACAGATGAGATGTCTTCAGCCCTCACTGTGGGTTTGGGTAGAGGCTGCAGGTGCCTGGGGAGCACTGTGCTCTTGCAGCACAGAAGTAGGTGGCTGAGTCTGCAGGACGGGCAGCTGCGATGTGCAGGGAGAGATGTTTGTCCTTCTTGCTCATGAGGACAGTGAGCCTTTGCTCTTCTTTCTTATCCACATTTGAGAGAATACTTATAAGGAACTGGAGACCTGCTCCAGGTTCTTGCTTATACCAAAAGAAGTAGGAGGTGACACTGTCTGTGTAAGTGCAGTTGATAACACAGCCGTCTCCCTCCCAGACACTCAGGAAAGAAGGACTCTGCTCCACCATCTCTCCTCCACTCACACCTGTGCCAAAGGAGAAGCCAGACATGATTGTCAGGTCATCACTCCCGGAAGATTGCATTATTTTTCCTCACATTATTTCAGGCAATCTGGAAGAGGCCAGCCTCCTCAGACTTCTAATGAACATTTTCCAAGCACCCTCTTCCCCAAAGCTCCCAACTCACAGTGCAGCTGCAGCCACAGGAACAGGAAGAAAGGTCCTGCAAGTGTCCTCATGGTTCTGCCCAGCGGGACCTGCGAGCTCAAGCCAAGAGAGCTCCGTCTATCACAGAGGTCTCCTCCTTTGCTCCAAGGCACAGCGGACTTCAAATGCACAAGTGTCTGCTTCTGTCTTGAGCCTTCTCCTATAGAAGTCAACCAAAAAGAGCCTGTCCTGTACCATGGGTCTGCAGAGATGCTCTGCCCTCTTGTGGTAAAATCTCTAACTGCTATACTCGGACACCAAATTCAATTTTATCATCGTGTGTCTCTTTGATTGATTACAAAAATAATCAACAGGTCTAATACAGTAAGTTCTAAGTGTGTCCTCAATCATAAAATAATTAATATTGGCACAAAACATACTAAAAATGTATGTCTGAGGCCGGCGCCGCGGCTCACTAGGCTAATCCTCCGCCTTGCGGCGCCGGCACACCAGGTTCTAGTCCCGGTCGGGGCGCCGGATTCTGTCCCGGTTGCCCCTCTTCCAGGCCAGCTCTCTGCTGTGGCCAGGGAGTGCAGTGGAGGATGGCCCAAGTCCTTGGGCCCTGCACCCCATGGGAGACCAGGATAAGTACCTGGCTCCTGCCATCGGATCAGCGCGGTTCGCCGGCCGCAGCGCACCGGCCGCGGTGGCCATTGGAGGGTGAATCAACGGCAAAGGAAGACCTTTCTCTCTGTCTCTCTCTCTTTCACTGTCCACTCTGCCTGTCAAAAAATGAAAAAAAAGTATGTCTCAGAATTCCACCTCATCTTCCCAGACATTAGTGAGATATTTTAAATTAATTTGAAGTTATAAGCTTTCCACATTTATCCAACAACAGAGTTAGCGTATTTGAAATAAAGAAAACACTACAAGTGAGTCCATGAAGTAGCTGAAATGTAAAATATAAAATCTTTCCTCCTCTTCCCACCCCAACTTCTTAAATTGGCCGGGGAATCCCTCAGTCAAATCAACCATCTTGGTTCAGCTCTACTAAGGAAAACTCTTTCTACAGGTGATATTTAAGTACAAAGACTGTAGCACTAGCGAGAATCTGGCTACGTATGTCAGATGATGCTACTGCAGCTCTGGAACTCCAAGTGTGGGTGTGCTCTTGATCTTATCCCAGGAAATTGACAGTGCCATAGACCAACACAGGAACGATCCTTTAGTAAAAATGACTAAATTATAGAGTAAAGCAGACAAGGTGGGGCTGGACTACTGGGAGTGAATAGTATTAGTACATCCAAGGGAAGAATTGACTTTGTGGATTGTGATGACAAATCTGATGTGACTCTAAAATCATTTGTTTTTTTTTTTTCTGGAAGAACAGATTATCTGAGACTCTTGATATGTGGTTTAATTATTGCCAGGTTTTGACCTAATGTCAAGATCATAGATGGATATAAGGCAAACACATACGTGTCTTCAGATGTGTTTGTATTTCCTAATAACAAAGCTGGTAACCGCTCCTCATATATGACTACAGAATAATATATAATAGAATTACCCCTTCCAGCTTTTTGGACACTGCCAACTCAGAGTCCAGATGCAAAAGCTTTTTCCTAGATTGTATTTGGTCTCCAATCATTGCTTGAACTATCTACCTATGATAACAGCCTTCACTCCTTTAAAATCTCTCTCCAAATATGTCTCATTTGTTTTAATATCTTGGGTCTTTCTGGCAGAAAGAAACCAGAGACACAGAGAGAGATTTTGTCTCCTTATTCACTCCCGCAAAAGCCCACAACAGCCATGGCTGAGCCAGGACAAAACCAGGACCCCAGAACTCAATTCAAGACCCCCACATCAGTGGCAGGAAGCAAAGCACTTGAACATCACCTGAAGCCTCACAGGGTACACAGTAGCAGGAGTCTGGAATAGGAAGCAAATCCAGGGCATAAACCCAGGCCCACCAACACGGGATATAGGGATTCCAAGTGGCATCTCAACTGCTGTGTCAGTTGAACCCCCCAGAGATGTGATCCCTCCAGCATTTCATTAGAAAGCCCAAGTTGTGAATCAAAGTTGTCACCTCTGGCAGAGCTTGAACTCCAAATGTTATCTAGTTCAGGGAAGTTGCTAAAATTTATTTTCTCTTCCAGCCTTTTTTTACATTTATTTATTTATTTGAAAGGCAGAGTTACAGAGAGGCAGAGGCAGAAAGAGAGAGAGATAGGGAGAGAAAGAGAGAGACAGAGAGACAGAGGTCTTCCATCCACTGGTTCACTCCCCAAATGGCTTCAATGGCCCGAGTTGGGTTTGTCTGAAGCCAGCAGCCAGGAGCGTCTTGCAGGTCCCCCACATAGGTACAGGGGCCCAAGGTCTTGGGCCATCTTCTACTGTTTTCCCAGACCATAACAGAGAGCTGGATCGGAAGTGGAGCAGCCAGGACTTGAACTGACACCCATATGGGATGCCAGCACCGAAGGTGTAGGCTCAGCCCCCTGCACCACAGCGCCAGCCCCATCAGCCTTCTGGCCATTGTTTCCCACCTGTTCTCTCAGAGCCTGTGAAGCCAGCATCCCATTTGAGCACCAGCTCATGTCCTGGATGCCACACTTCCAATCAAGCTCCCTTCTCAAGGACTAGAAAAGCAATAGAAGATGATCCAGGTGCTCGGGCCCCTCCAACCCATGCGAGAGACCCGGATGAAGCTCTTACCTCCTGGCTTTGGCCTGGCCCTGCACTGGTGGTTGCAGCCATCTGGGGAGTAAATCATCTGATGGAAGATATCTCTCTCTCTCTCTCTCTCTCTCTCCAACTCTAACTTTCAAAATAAATAAATCCAAAAAAACCCTGTCAAATCCTTCTCCCAACAAGGATCATTGCAACCCATTCACAATAGCTACAAAAAGAGTTAAATACGTTGGAATAAATTTAACAAGGTGTGACAAAGGTCTCTATGATGAAAATTACAAAAAAAAACTAAAAAAAGAAATAGAATAAATACAAGAAGACATTAAAAATGGAAAACCCTTCCATGTTCATGTATTAGAAGAATCAACATCATCAAAATGTCCATACTACCAAAAGCAATTTTCAGATTCTATGCTATCCTAATCAAAATACCCAATGACATACTTTGCAGATCGAGGGGAAAAATGATGATAAAATTCTTATGGAAACACCATAGACTCCAAATATCTGAAGTTTTATTATATAACAAAAACAAAGACAGAGGCATCCAAATACCTGATTTCAAGACATATTACCAGGCAGTTTTATTGAAAACAGCCTGGTACTGACACAAAAACAGATGTATAGACCAACAGAACAGAATAGAAACTCCAGAAATCAGATCACGCATCTGCAATCAATTTATCTTTGACAAAGGAGCTAAAATCAATCCCTGGAGCAAGGACCATCTCTTTAACAAATGGTGCTGGAAAAACTGGAATTCTGCAAGCAGAACTATGAAATTAGACTCCTACCTTACATCTTACACAAAAATCCACTCAAAATGGATCAAATACCTAAATCTATGACCTAATACTATCAAATTGCTAGAGAACATTGGGGAAAATCTGCAAGGCATTGGCATACGTAAAGACTTCATGGAAAAGACGCCAGTAAGTAAACAAAACCAAAATTGACAAATGGGACTACATCAAGCAATTCTGCACTGCTAAAGAAACACTCAGCAAAGTGAAGAGACAAACAACAGAAGGGGAGAAAATATCTGCAAACAGTACAACTGATAAAGGGTTAACATCCAGAATTTATAAAGAGCTCAAGAAATTCAACAAAACAAACAATTCAGTTAAGAAAGGAACAAAGGACTTGAACAGGCATTTTCAACAGAGGAAATTCAAATGCCCAAGATTTTTTTTGGGGGGCAGGCAGTTAGATAGTGAGAGAGAGAGAGAGAGAGACAGAGAGAAAGGTCTTCCTTTCTGTTGGTTCACCCCCTAAATGGCCACTATGGCTGGCGTGCCATGCCAATCCGAAGCCAGGAGCCCGGTGCTTCCTCTTGGTCTCCCATGGGGTGCAGGGCCCAAGCACTTGGGCCATCCTCCACTGCACTCCCGGGCCACAGCAGAGAGCTGGACAGGAAGAGGAGCAACCAGGACAGAATCCAGCGCCCCAACTGGGACTAGAATCCGGGGTGCTGGAGCCACAGGCAGAGGATTAGCTGTGGTGCCGGCCATCAAATGCCTTAGAGACACCAAAAAAAAATGTTCAGGATCCCTAGCCATCAGGGAAGTCCAAGTTAAAACCACAATGAGGTTTCATCTCACTCCAGTTAGAATGGCTGTCATACAGAACTCAATAAAAGACAAATGATGGTGAGGATGTAGGTGGAATGTAAACCTGTCCAATCACTGTGCAAAACAGTATGGAGACACCTCAGAAATCTGAATACAGACCTACCATGTGATCCAGCCATCCCACTCCTGAGAATTTACCCAAACCAAAAGAAAGCACTCCATGAAGGAGTTATCAGGGCCAGCATTGTGGCGTAGCAGGTGAAGACTGCCTGCAGTGCCTGCATCGCATGTGGCACCAGTTCAAGTCCTAGATGCTCTACTTTTGACCCAGCTCTCTGCTATGGCCTGGGAAAGCACTGGAAGATGGCCCAAGCTTGGACCCCTGTACCTGCATGGGAGACCCAGAGGAAGCTCCTGGCTCCTGGTTTCAGATTGGCCCAGCTCCAGCTGTTGCAGCCATTTGGGAAGTGACCCAGTGCATGGAAGACCTCTCTCTCTCTCTCTCTCTCTCTCTCTCTCTCTGTGTGTGTGTGTGTGTATGTGTATTTCTCTGCCTCTTTGTAACTCTGCCATTCAGATAAATAAATAATCTTTTTTTAAAAAAAAAGAATGAGCTATCTGTAGTCCCATTTTCATTGCAGCATAATTCACAATAGCTAAAATATGGAGTCAATCCAGATGTCCAACAACTGTTGACTAAATAAAGAAATTATGGTATATGTACACCATGGAGTACTACTCAGCTCTAAAAAAAACCCTGTCTTTTGCAACAAGATGGTTGTAATTTGAAACCATTATCTTAGAGAAATAAGCCAGTCCCAAAAAGACAGGTATCATATATTTTCCCTGATCTGAGGTAACTAATAGAGCACTTGAAATGTAATGTATGCAGTGAAATAGACATTTTGAGAATCAGTGACTCTTTATAGTCCATGTCTCTTCCATTGAGGAACAATGCTTGATTTTGTTTTTCTCTTTATACTACTTGTAGAACTCTTTTACTTAGAGTTAACTATACACCATTAAGTATACTGAAAATAGATTATTGTAAAAATTAAGAATGGGAATCTGAGAGGGTTGGGGAGGAAGGGTTGGAGCATGGGCAGGAGCAAGAATGTTATTATGTTCTTAAATCTGTATATATGAAATACATGAAACTTGTATAACTTAGATAAAAATTTAAAAAATTGAAAATTATAATCGGGGCCGGCACCGTGACTCAATAGGCTAATCCTCCACCTGCGGCGCCAGCACACCAGGTTCTAGTCCCAGTGGGGGTGCCAGATTCTGTCCCGGTTGCCCCTCTTCCAGGCCAGCTCTCTGCTGTGGCCCGGGAGTGCAGTGGAGGATGGCCCAAGTGCTTGGGCCCTGCACCCCATGGGAGACCAGGAAGAAGCACCTGGCTCCTGGCTTCGGATCAGCATGGTGTGCCGGATGCAGCGCGCTGGCTGCGGCGGCCATTGGGGGCTGAACCAATGGCAAAGGAAGACCTTTCTCTCTGTCTCTCTCTCTCACTGTCCACTCTGCCTGTCAAAAAAAAAAAAAAAAGAAAGAAAGAAAATTATAATCCAAAGTAATTAAGAGCTTTAAAAAGATTAATAGCAAAAATTTTTCTCTTTAACTTTTAAAATTTTATATGTTTTAATTATGCTTATAAGTTGAAAAATTATATTCATTTATTATATAGACTATAAAGTTTTAGAAAATGTACACATTCTAGAATAGCTACATTGAGCTAATTGACATATGTATTACCTTATATGGTTATTATTTATTGTGGTGAGAACTTTCAAAATCATTTTTCTTAGCCATTGTCAAGTGTGCAATAAATTGTTCTCACCAAAGATATCATGTTGTACAAAAGACCTCTTGAATTTATATCTCATATCAACTGACTTTTGTATCCCTTGAAAAATTTGTTTCTTAATCAGTCAATCTAACTTTAAGGCCAATTTTACATTTGTTTAAACAGCTGGACTTGTACATTTATTACATTATCTTTATTTGCAAATCAAATTAATTCTGTCACACCACAGGCTACCCAGCAATGAATGAATGGGTAAAAATGGTTTATAGCCCTATGATGGAATATTAGTTAAACATTAAAACAAATGAAATTATCATACATCCTACAACATAGATACCATGAAATCATTATGTGAATTGAAATAAACCAGAAGCAAAAAAAAAAAAAACAAATATTTTGTGACTCTACTCATACTAAACATCTAAATTATGCAAATTTCTTAATTCAGTGATGTTTGCACATAATAATAACGGAACAGTTACAGATAAAAGATAATTTACCCTAACACTAATTATTTGCTAAAATACATTTCAGAGAGTAAGCATCTGGTTTTTTACTAAGTCTTTCATCCAAGAAGTAAAATATGGTTTGCTTACACACCATTTAAAAGATTCAGACACCATCACTGTCATTCTTAAGGAACCCAGAAAGTGATCTTCAGTCACAAAATGTTCTCCTATTATAGAGACCCAGTGGTACCTGGAGATTCAAGTGTAAGAACTATCGAGGCCAGAACTAGACAGCCATAGAGCCTGCCTGGGAGTACTGGGGTCTCAACATGGGAGATGCAATATTTGATATATCAAAAATTTTCTGGAAATGAATGAAGATGACAATACCTCACATCAAAACTTACAGGATACAAGAAAAGCAGTGTTAAGAGGGAATTTTACAACCCTTGGGGCATTCGATCTGGCTAAAAGGCCCATGAGAGTCTCACAGGCATGGAAAGCCACGACACGGTGGCAAAAACAATCTAAAGAAAGATCCTGGTGAACAAGACCCCAGCGGAAGGAGAAGGCCATCAAGGAGGGAGGCGCCTTTTTCCGAAGGGAGGAAGGAACCTCCACTGTGATACGGCCTTGACTAAACAAGTTCAGAATTGGTGAACTCAAGGGGCTTCCATAGCCTAGACAGCTAAGGCAAGAGCCTCGGGTGATTGCTGACGTCATAAATAAGAGTGCCAATTGTTAAATCAACAACAGGAGTCACTGGGTACATGCTCCCCACGTAGGATCTCTGTCCTTAATGTGTTTTACTATGAAACTTAAAAACAACACTACTAGTCGAACAATACCCTATACCTTGTGTGAGTGCAGCCTGTTGAAATCCTTGCTTAGTATATACTAAGTTGATCTTCTGTATATGAAGGTAATTGAAAATGAAACTCGATGAAGGGTGGGATGAGAGAGGGAGTGGGAGATGGGAGGGCTGCTGGAGGGAGGGAGGTTGGGGGGGGAACCACAACAATGCAAAAGTTGCACTTTGTAAATTCACATTTATTAAATAATAAAAAGAAAACTAAGAGGGAATTTTAGAGCAATTGGTGCCTATATCAAGACATTGGAAAGGTACCAATAAATGATCTCAAGGACCTAGAGAAACAATAATAAAGCAAACACCAAATTAGTAGGAGGAAAGAAATAATTAAAATTAGAGAAGAAAAACAATATTGAAACAAAAAAAAACACAAAAGATCAGTTAAATGAAGAGCTGGTTTTTTGAAAAAATACACAACATTAATACACCACTGGCTTAACTAACCAAAAAAAAAAAAAAAAAAAGAGAGAGAGAGAGAGAGAGAGAAGATCCAAATCAGTAAAATCAGAGGTGAAAAAGGAAATGAAACAACAGATACCACAGAAATAAAAAAGAATAATCAGGAATTACTACAAAGAGCAGTATGCCAACAAATTGGGAAACATAGAAGAAATATATAGATTCCTAGACACGTACAATCTACCAAAACTGAGTCCTGAAGACATAGAAAACATTAACAGGAGCCGGCACTGTGCCATAGCAGGTAAAGCCACCACCTTCAGTTCTGGCATCCCATATGGGCCCTGGTTCAGTCCCAGCTGCTCCACTTCTGATCCAGCTCTCTGTTATGGCCTGGGAAAGCAGAAGATGGCCCAAGTCCTTGGACATCTGCATCTACATGGGAGATCTAGAGAAGGCTCCTGGCTCCTTGCTTTGGATCGGCAAAGCTCCAGCCATTGCGGCCAACAGGGGAGTGAACCAGCAGATGGAAGACCTCTTTCTCTACCTCTCCTTCTCTCTTTGTAAACTCTTTCAAGTAAATAAACAAATCTTTTAAAAAAAAAAAAAAGAAAAGAAAATGTTAACAAAGCAATAGCCAATATGGAAATTAAATTGGTAATAAAGACCCTCTCAAAAAAGAAAAGTTCAGGACCAAATGGCTTTACTGCTGAATTATTTTATTTTTTAAGATTTATTTATTTATTTATTTATTTATTTGAAAATCAGAGTTACACAGAGAGAGGAAAGGCAGAAAGAGGGAGAGGGAGAGGTCTTCCATCTGCTGGTTTACTCCCCAGATGACCGCAATGCCAGAGCCGCACCAATCTGAAGCCAGGAGCTTCTTCCAGGTCTCCCAAGTGGGTGCAAGGGCCCAAGGGCTTGGGCCATCTCGACTGCTTTCCCAGGCCATAACAGAGAGCTGGATCAGAACATGAGCAGCCAGGACTAGAACTGGTGCCCATATGGGGTGCTAGTGCTTCAGGCCAGGACGTTAACCTGCTGTGCCACAGCGCCAGCCCCTACTGCTGAATTCTACCAGACATTTAAAGAACAAATTCCAAATCTCAAGCTATTCAAAATAATTGAAAGGGAGGGAATCCTCCCTAACTCCTTCTATGAAGCCAGTATCATCTTATACTTCTGAAATCAGAAAATGATACAACAGAGAAAGAGAACTATAGACCAATATCCCTGATGAACATAGAAGCAAAAATCCTCAAGAAATTTTAGCTAATCAAATCCAACAACACATCAGAAAGATCATTCACCTGGACCTAGTGTGAGTTATCCCTGAAATGCAGGGATGATTCAACACTTGCAAATTAATAGATGTGATATAGCACATCAACAAACTGAAGAACAGAAACTAGATGGCTATTTTACTTAAGAGATGCAGAGAAAGCATTTCATAAAATACAACATCCTTTCATGATGAAAACCTTAAGCAAATAGATTATGGGAGGAACATTCCTCAACACAATCAAGGCAATTTATGACAAACCCATGGCCAGCATCCTACTGAATGATGAAAAGCTGTAAGTATTCCCACTGAGATCCAGACCCAGACAAGGGTGTGAACTTTGATATAGTCCTGGAAGTTTTAGCCAGAGCCATTAGGCAAGAAAAGGAAATCAAAGGAATACAAATTGTGAAGGAAAGAAATCAACTATCCCTATTTGCAGGTGACATGATTCTCTATATAGGAGACCCAAAGACTCCACTAACAAACTATTAGAATTCATAAAAGAGTTTAGTAAAGCAGCAGGGTATAAAAATCAACATAAAAAATCAATAACATTTTTCCAAACAGACAATGCCCTGATGAGAAAGAACTTACAAGATCAATCCAATTCACAATAGCTATAAAAAGAATTAAATACCTTGGAATAAATTTGATCAAGGGTGTCAGAGATCTCAATGATGAAAATTACAAAACACTGAAGAAAGAACTAGAAGAAGACATTGTAAAGAATGGAAAAGGCTTCCACGTTCATGGATTGGAAGAACCACATCATCAAAATGTCCAGACTACCAGAAGCAATGTACAGATTCAATATGATCTCAATCAAAATACCAATGACATTTTTTGTAGACATAGAAAAAAGAATGCTAAAATTCATATGGAGTGGGCTGTCGCTATGGCGCAGTAGGTTAATGCCCTGGCCTGAAGCGCCGGCATCCCAATGGGCGCTGGTTCTAGACCTGGCCACTCCACTTCTGATCCAGCTCTCTGCTATGGTATAGGAAAGCAGTAGAAGATGGCCCAAGTCCTTGGGCCCCTGCACCCATGTGGGAGACCCAGAAGAAGCTCCTGGCTGCTGGCTTTGGATCGGCACAGCTCCGGCCATTGTGGACAATTGGGGAGTGAACCATCAGAGGGAAGACCTCTCTCTCTCTCTCTCTCTCTCTCTCACTGCCTCTCCTCTCTCTCTATAAATCTGACTTTCAAATAAATACATAGATCTTTAAAAAAATTCATATGAAACACAAGAGACCCTGAATAGCTAAATCAATATTATTATTATTATTATTATTATTATCTTTTGGAAAGACAGTTACAGAAAGAGATAGAACCATAGAGAAAGAGAAAGCGAGAGAGAAAGAGAAAGAGGTCTTCCATCTACTGGCTCATGCCTCAAATGACCGCAATGGAAAGAGCAGAGCTGAGCTGATCAAAAGTCAGGAGCCAAGAGCTTCTTCTGGGTCTCCCTAGTGGGTGCAGGGGCCCAAGCACTTAGGCCATCTTCTACTGCCTTCCCAGGCCATAGCAGAGAGCTGGATCAGAAGCGGAGCTCAGACTCGAACCAGCACCCATATGGGATGCTGGCGCTGGAGGCCTCAGCTTTAACTCGCTGTGCTACAGTGCCAGCCCCTAAATCACTCTTACAGAACAAAAATAACACTGGAGGCATCACAATACCTGATTTCCAGACATACTATGGGGCACTTATAACCAAAACAGCCTGGCACTGGCACAAAAACAGACTCATATGCCATTGGAACAGAATGGAAACTCCAGAAATCAATCCATACATCTGCAATCAACTCCTCTTTGACAAAAGAGCTAAAATCAATCACTGGATCAAGGACAGTCTCTTTAACAAATGGCACTGGGGAAACTGGATCTGCACATGCAGAAGTATCAAACTAGAACCCTACCTTACATCATACACAAAAATCCACTCAAAATGGATCTGATACCACCAAATTACTAGAGAACATTGAGGAAAATCAGCAAGATATTGGTGTAGGCAAAGACTTCTTGGAAAAGACCCCAGATGCACAGACAATCAAAGTCAAAATTGACAAATGGGATGACATTAAGATGAGAAGATTCTGCACTGCAAAAGAAACACTTATAAGGGGCCGGTGTTGTGGCGTATTGGGTGAAGTCAATGCCTGCAGTGCCAGCATCCCATGTGGGCAATGGTTCAAGTCCTGGCTGCTCCTCTTCTGATCTAGCTCTCTGCTACGGCCCAGGAAGGCAGTGGAAGATGGCCCAAGTCCTTGAGCCCCTGCACTGCATGGGAGACCTAAAAGAAGCTCCTGGATCCTGGCTTTGGATCTGCCCAACTCCGGCCTTTGTGGCCATTTGGGTAGAGAACCAGCAGTTGGAAGACCTCTCTACATCTCTGCATCTGCCTCTCCCATTCAAATAAGTAAATAAATCTTTAAAAAAACACACACAGCAAAGTGAAGAGGCAACCAACAGAATGGGAAAAATTATTTGCAAAATATAAAACTGATAAAGAATTAAAAACTAGAGGATATAAAGAGTCAAGAAACTCAACAATAACAAAACAACCCAGTTAAGTAATAGCCAAAGCACTTAAAAGGCATTTGTGAAACTCTATATAAAAGGAAATATCAGAGTTCAGAAATATCATCCCTCACCACAAGGATAGGAGGAGAATGGCAGAAGAAATAGTAACTTGCAAAAAGTGCTTGGACCACCGCCACTGCCATCAGCCTAGCCCAGATACAGCTCTTAGCACCATTTGGGGAGTGAACCATGAATGCATGATCTAACTATCTATCCCTGCCTATCACCATCTCTCCCTCTTTTCCTCCCCCATTCTCTTTGTCACTCTGCCTTTAAAATAAATAATCTGCAATTTAGAAAATGAAGAGAGAGAGAGAGAGAGAGAGAGAGAGAGAGAGAGAGAGAGGAGAGATCATACAGGTGCTGGTTCACTTCTCCCAGTGACTGCAACAGCCTTGCTGCAGGTTTGGGTACAGGCTTCGGGTGGATGAGGAGCACTGTGCTGGGCTGCACAGAAGTAGGTGGCTGAGTCCACAGCATGGGCAGCTGCGATGTGCAGGGAGAGATGTTTGTCCTTCTTATTCATGAAGACAGTGAATCTTTTCTCTTCTTTCTTGTCCACACTTGATATAATATTTAAGAGCAACTGGAGACCTGCTCCAGGTTCTTGCTTATACCAATAGAAGAAGGTGGAGGCACTGTCTGTGTAAGTGCAGTTGATAACACAGCCATCTCCCTCCCGGACATTCAGGAAAAAAGGACTCTGCTCCACTGTCTCTCCTCTACTCACACCTGTGCCAAAGGAGAAGTCAGACACGATCATCAAGTCATCATTTCCCAAAATTTTTTTCCACACTGATTTCAGGCAGCCTAGAAAATGCCCGCCTCCACTCAGACTTCTAATGAACATTTGCTAATCACCCTGATTTCCCAAAGCTCCAAACTCACAATACAGCTGCAGCCACAAGAATAGGAGGAACGGTCCTGAAAGAGTCCCCATGGCTCCACCTATCAGGACTTGCAATCTCCAGCCAGGAAAGCTACAGCGATTATCAGTTGTCTCTTCCTGACCTCCTGAGACCAGTCGTTTTTCAAACTGGCTGCGCAGCAGCCTGCTTCTGTCTTTAGCCTGCTCTTAGAGAAGCCAAGCAAAAAGAGCCAGTCCCACATCGTGCATCAGCAGAGACGTGCTGCCCTCTTCTGGACAGAGCCTCAACTGTTAAACCGCTTCCCAGATCCTCGCACCCTGACAGGCATCTTTGGAGAACAAGGGAAACAGCCATGAGTCACGTAAACCAAGGTCCAAGTGTGTCCCCAGTCGGAAATGATGAAGTTTGGCAGAAAGAAACATGGTGAAAATGTGGGGTTCAGGATTCCACTTCATCTTCTCAGCACTCTTCTGAGACATTTTAAATGAACTAGAGGGTACTGGTTTGTCACCAACAGGATTAGTCCACTTGATCAGAAAAACGCTGGCATCCACTGACTACTTCAGAAATAAAGTCCTTCCTCCTCTTACATTTCCTACTTCTTAAACTGGACACAGAATCCCTCAGACAAAACAACCATCTTGATTCAGTCTAATAGGAAATCTCTTTCTACAGGTCACATATGTACCCACTAAGATTGTAATAAAATAGAGAGCTTTGCTAAATATCTCAGATGCACCCCACTGCAGTCTCTGCTCCCCCAAGTCTGGCATTGCTCTGACCTTGCCATTCTTAGGAAATAATGCCATGGATCAAAACAGCAAAATTTCCTCATTAAAAATGACTAAATTGTAAAGTAAAAGATCAAACAGAGGGAAAGCTTCCATGAATCAACTGTATTAGTGTAACCAATGGGGAGAGTATACCTTGTAGACTGTGAGGAGGAACCTAAAGTCAATGTTAGGATTCTTTCTTCTGGAAGAACAGATCGTGTGTGTGTTATGGACATGTGGTTTATCTATTGGCAGGAATTGACAGAAAAGAGTAGAAACTCTCAGAAACATCAGGCTACAGGTAGATGTAATGGGAACAAGTGTACATCTCTCCCAGGTGTGCTTACATTTCATAATGTCAGTGTGAGTGGTCCCGCTTCAAAACTGATTACTGAATAATCTGCAGTAGAATTACTCCCTGCTGTTGCCTTGACCACTGACCATGCAGACTTCTCTAGATTTTACTGTTAGTGTCTCAAATCATGGTTTAGAATTTCAACTTATGATTACATCCTTCACTCTTTTAAATTCTCTCCCCAAACTGTGTCTCATTTGTGTTAATATCATGCATCTTTGGGTTCATTCCAGCAGGAATAAATCTGGGCAAGTGTAAGTCAATGCCTATCAGTGGAACAGACATATGGGAATGTGACCATGAGAAATTTGCTCTCAAGAGAACCTAATCTCAATCAGTGTAAGAAGCAACAGATTCTCTCCTGTGATTTGAGTCCATACAACTCCAGGAAATATAGAAAATTAGTATTATTTCTCATATACGCTGTATAGTTTATGTATCCCAAGATGCTGACTATGCAGAATCACATTCCGAATACAGAAAGAAATATATGAAGAGGTATATACCATAAATGCACTTAACAAAATTCCATTAATCAATTATAATTCAGGATGGCACTGTGGGACAGCAGGTAAGCTGCTGCTTGGGACATCCATTTCCTAGTGCTTGGGATGCAATCATGTCTCCACTTCCAGTCACTTCCTGCTGATGCACAACTCAGGAGCCTGCAGGCTTGGGTCTCTGTCACAAATGGGGGGGCCTGGATATAATTCCTGGCTGTTGGATTTGACCTGCTCCAGCTCTAACTGTTGTGTGTATTTGGAGAATGACCAGAGGATGGAAGATGTCTCTTTCCAACTCTCTTTCTCTGTTGCTCAATCTTTCAAGTAAACAATAAAAAATAAAATTATGATTCTTTCACTCATTCTCTTTTTAAGATTTATTTATTTGAAAGACAGTGTTACACAGAGAGAAGGAAAGGCAGAGAGAGAGAGAGAGAGGTTACATATTTCTGTGATGACATCATTTTTACAATAATAAATTGGGAGGTGGAAGTAGTGAATTTCTTACTTCTTTTGATTTTGGAAGATAGTTTGGATCTAGGATACGATGACAAACAGAACCCAAGAACATAGCTACCAGGAGGAAAAGCTCACGAGGAGAACTACAGAGAGTTACAAGACTTCCTTCAAGAATTCAAGGAGCATGCATGAGGAAGGCCAAACTAATGCCATCCAAAAGAGTTAGAGGAAGGAGAGCATAGATGGTGCTCACACAGGGAAGACTGGGCAGATTCCACTAGAGATACTGTAAAAACTCAAAATTCATGGATAAAAGGTAGGGTAAGCTTAAAAGTCTTGCTGAGAAGTGGTAGATTATTGGCCTAGAAGCAGAACAATGCATGGAGATACACCTATGTTAGGAAAACCTTCATGGAAGAAAGATCTAATGGTTGAATACCAGGTATTATCTATTAGGATGAAGACACATAAAATACATTCACTAAATATAAAAAATGAATTCCTAAACCCAAATGGGAAAAGTTAAAAAACCGAAGAAAATATTGGGAAATGCTATCTGAAGATCTCATAGTATGAAAGATCACTGAATTTTTTAACAAATCTTAAGCCATAATAGAAAAGACTGGAAAATATGCATACATATTTTTAAATATGTAGAAAAACAGTCTCAACAACTAACTAGCTAATCAAATCCAACAACACATCAGAAAGGTCACTCACACCACACCACTTGAAAGTTTATCCGGGTATGCAAGTTTGCTTCAACAAATACATATCAATAAATTGATACATCACATTACAAATTGAAGAAAAATAGTCAGGATATTATCACAGTAGGTGCAGAAAAAGCATTTGATAAAATATAACAACCTTTCATAGTAAAAACTTCAAGCAAGTTGTTAATTGAAGGAACATTCTCAGTGCAATCAAGGCAATATAGAACAACCCAGGACAGCTTCATAATGAATGGGAGAAGGGTGGAAACATTTCCACTGAGTTCTGAAACCCAACAAGGATACTCACTTTCCCCATCGCTATCCGTAAGGTTCTGGAAGTTTAGCCAGAGCCATTAAGTAAGAAAAAGAAATCAAAGGGATACAAATTGGAAAAGAAGAAGTCAGACTGTCTGTGTTTACTGATGACATAATCATGTAGATAGTAGATCCAAAAGGCTCCACTAAGACATATTGGAACTCATAAGAGAATTTAATAAAGTTGCAGGATATCAAATCAATACACAAAAATCAATAGCCTTTGTATACACAGGCCATGCCATGGCTGAGAAAGAACTTGTAAGATCAGTCCCATTAACAATAGGTACAAAAATTTTAAATACCTGGAATACATTTAACTAAGGATGTGAAAGATCTCTACAATAAAAGTTTTAAACCTTTAAGAATGAAATAAAAGAAGACACAAAAATAGAAAAATATTCCATGTGCATAGATTGACGGAATTAATATCATCAAAATGTCCATACTAGTGAAAGCAGTTTATAAATTCAGTGCAATTCCAATCAAACTACAAACAACATTCTTCTCAAATCTAGAAAAATATGACACTGAAATTCATATGGACACAAAACAGACACCAAATAGATAAGACAATTTTAAACAACAACAACAATTAAAAAAAGAGGCATCACAATACCAGATATCAAGACATATTAGAGGCCAGCGCCGTGGCTCGCTAGGCTAATCCTCTACCTGTGGCGCTGGCACCCCAGGGTCTAATCCCAATCTGAGAGCCGGATTCTGTCCTAGTTGCCCCTCTTCCAGTCAAGCTCTCTGCTGTGGCCCGAGAAGGCAGTGGAGGATGGCCCAAGTGCTTGGGCCCTGCACCTGCATGGGTGACCAGGAGGAAGCACCAAGCTCCTAGGTTAAGATCGGCTCAGTGCGCCAGGCCATAGCAGCCATTTTAGGGGTGAACAAATGGAAGGAAGATCTTTGTCTCTCTATCACTGTCTAACTCAACCTGTCATATTAAAAAAAGAATACTATAAAGCAGTAAAAATAAAATGAAATCCAGTAATTTGCAACAAAATGGACGAATTTGGAAAACCTCATGTTGAGTGAAATAAGCCAGTCCCATTGTGAAAAATATCATATGTTCTCCCTGATCGGTGACAACTAACTGTGCACCTAAAAGGAAACCTGGAGAAGTGAAACGGACTGTATGAGAAATAATAACCTGATAAGTCCTTGTCCTGACTGTCGAGGAACAGCTTACTATTTTATTCTTTTAATAGTTTCTTGTTCTACTTAATACCATTGGTTGAACTCTTTAATTAACACACAATTATTCTTAGGTGTTTAAATTTAACTAAAAAGTGATCCCTATTAAACATAAGAGTGGAAATAAGAGGGGGATGAGATGTACAATTTGGCACATGCTCAATTGGACTTACCCCTAATGGTAGAGCTTCAAACGTGCCTGAGGATTCCAATTCAATCCTATCAAGGTGGCATGTACCAATGCCATCTCACTAGTAAAAGTGATCAGTTTCAATTCATAATTGATCATTATGATAGGATTAAGAGTTAAAAGGATCACATACAAAAGACCGGTGTTTGCTAATAATAACTGATATAATTAAAAAGGAGAGAACAATCCAAAATGGGAAATGTGACACACAGCAGACTCGTAGAATGGCAGAGGCCCTAAACAGCTTCTGGCCTCAGAATCAGCCCATAAGGCATTCGATATGGCTAAAAAGCCCATGAGAGTATTTCAGGCATGGAAAGCCAAGACACTGTGGCAAAAAAAAAAAAAATGAGCAAAATGAAAAATCTCTGTGAGTGAGAGCCCAGCGGAAAGAACAGGCCATCAAAGAAGGACTGTACTTTCTTTGAAGGGAAGAGAGAACTTCCACTTTGACTATGGCCTTGTCTAAACAAGATCAAAATTTGTGAACTCAAGAGGCTCCATAGCCTTGGCTCTTCATGACAAGAGCCTTGGATGATTACTGACATCATAAATAAGAGTGTCAATTGTTAAATCAATAACAGGAGTCACTGTGCACCTTACTCCCTACGTAGAATCTCTGTTCTTATTATGTTGTACTATGTGAATTAACGGTAAAACTACTACTGAAACAGTACTTTATACTTTGTGTATCAGTGTGGCTGCAAATTATTGAAATCTTTACTTAATATATACTAAGTTGATCTTCTGTATATACAGATAATTGACAATGAATCCTTTTTTTTTTCCCCCACAGGCAGAGTGGACAGTGAGAGAGAGAGAGACAGAGAGAAAGAAAGGTCTTCCTTTGCTGTTGGTTCACCCTCCAATGGCTGCCGCGGCCAGCGCGCTGTGGCTGGCGCACCATGCTGATCCGATGGCAGGAGCCAGGTGCTTTTCCTGGTCTCCCATGGGGTGCAGGGCCCAAGGACTTGGGCCATCCTCCACTGCACTCCCGGGCCACAGCAGAGAGCTGGCCTGGAAGAGGGGCAACCGGGACAGAATCCAGCGCCCCAACCGGGACTAGAACCCGGTGTGCCGGCGCCGCAAGGCAGAGGATTAGCCTAGTGAGCCACGGCGCCGGCCGACAATGAATCTTGATGAAGAATGGGATGGGAGAGGGAGTGGGAGATGGGATAGTTGCAGGTGGGAGGGTGGTTTTGGGTGGTGGAAGCTGCTATAATTCCAAAGTTGTACCTTGTAAAAATATATTTATTAATAAAAGTTGAAAAAAAAGACATATTACAGGACAGTTAAAACAGCCTGGTAATGGCACATAAATAGACTTTCAGAATAATTAAACAGATTAGAAACCCCAGATTATCTGCATATCTACAACCAACTAATCATTGACAAAGGAGCTAAAATCAATCCCTGGAGCAAGCACAGCATCTTCGACAAGTGAGAAAATTGGAACTACGCATGCAATTTTGTTTAATCCTAACAAACTCCTATGAGATCTTTCTATCAATAGACTTCAGAAGAGGAAACTCACCCTAAGAAAACTGAAACCATTCATCCAAGACTATACAGCTCATCAGTGAGTGAGTTAGGATTTTACACAAAAGTGCTAGACTTGGGGCTTGAACTGTGGCACAGTGGGTTAAAGTCCTGGTCTGCGGTGCCAGCGTCCCATATGGGCGCCGGTTCGAATCCCAGCTGCTCCACTTCCAATCCAGCTCTCTGATATGCCTGGGAAAGCAGTAGAAGATGGCCTAAGTTCTTGAGACCCTGACCCATGTGGGAGACCCAGAAAAACTCCGGGCTCCTGGTTTCAGTTTGGCGCAGCTCTAGTTGTTGCAGCCATTTGGGGAGTAAACCAGTGGATGGAAGACCTCTCTCTCTCTCTCTCTCTCTCTCTCTCTCTGCCTCTGCCTCTCTGTAACTCTGCCTTTACAAATAAATTAAATAAATCTTTAAAATAGAAGAAGTGCTGGACTCTTGGGCCCATCCCTTTGAATGTGTACTGCCAGCTGGTGATTACCTCCCCCACCCCCATTTGTTACCAACACAAAAACACTAGCTCCTCCCTGGGAAGTTATTTATTGTAAATTCCACTACACCCAGTCATGTCTTGGCTCCCTCCCCATCCTCTCCCTGGGTTGTTGATCAATGCCCCACCATCCTCTCAGTGCCTTTCTTCACGTGACTCTTACCCAGACTCAGATTATCAGCATCTTTCACAGTGCACTGACTCTTGAAAAATGGGATGAGGCCAGCGCCATGGCTCACTAGGCTAATCCTCCACCTTGAGGCGCCGGCACACCAGGTTCTAGTCCCAGTCGGGGTGCCGGATTCTGTCCCGGTTGCCCCTCTTCCAGGCCAGCTCTCTGCTGTGGCCAGAGAGTGCAGTGGAGGATGGCCCAAGTGCTTGGGCCCTGCACCCCATGGGAGACCAGGAGAAGCACCTGGCTCCTATCGTCGGATCAGCGCGGTGCGCCGGCCACTACACGCTGGCCGCGGCAGCCATTGGAGGGTGAACCACCGGCAAAGGAAGACCTTTCTCTCTGTCTCTCTTTCTCACTGTCCACTCTGCCTGTCAAAAAAAAAAGAAAAGAAAAGAAAAGAAAAGAAAAGAAAAGAGAAAAAGAAAAATGCAATGAAACTCCTAACTGATACCCACACTCTAATAACACAGCACAGCAGGCTCAGCCTCAGGGAGTTTATGAATTTAAGAAGCCCATCCACAGTTACCAGTCTCTGCATTGGGCCTCCCCATATCCTCCTCTGATTGACATGTCCAAGGTGCCAGTGACCAGAGTCCATCATTTCCTGATACCAAATTTCTCTATTGTACTGATTGTGATTAGAGTAAGGCATTTGCGTGTCCAAATACTGATAGAGTCTATGGTCACAAAAGGCTTCCATAGCCTTGGCAGCCCATGACAAGAGCCTTGTGTGATCACTGAAGTCATAAATAAGAGTGTTAATTGTTAAAGGAAAAAAGGAAGTCTCTGTGCATTTACTCCCTATATAGGACCACCATCCATGAGTTGTACTATGAGAATCAACTGCAGTTGATTTTTTTTTGTTCCCAAACTGTGCTCTATATGTTGTGTGTGGGGGGTGCATATTGTTGAATTCTATGCTTAGAATGGAGTTGGTCCTCTGTATATAAAGTCAAACTGAAAATGAACCATAGTGAAGAAGGAAATCGGAAAGGGAGAGGGAGGTGGGATGGGAGTTGGGTTGGGAGGGTGGGTATGGTGAAAGAACCACTATCTTCCTAAAGTTGTATCTATAAAAAATGCATTCACTAAATAAAAACTTCAAAAATAAGTAAATAATCATAAAAAGTAAAGTGAGGCATTTGGACTGGGAGACCCCTAAGGCATATACAGCCCTCAAATTCTCTTTGTTTCATTGTCTAAATTTCTGCCCCTTTTCTCCCACAAATGTTCCCTGTGCACTGCTCCCAAGCCTCAAACACAAGCAGCATAGTGACCATATCACCACTGGGGCAGTGACTCTACGTGGCCTGGAACAAGGAGACACCAACACCAGCCCCAGGTGGAGTCACTCAAAGCCCAAAGATTCTGCCATTAGGAACCAAACACGCTATGACATGAGGGATCTCTGCTTCTTGATAATAATCGAAAAGTGAGTTAAGAAAGGAGATAATATGTAGATGAGTTAAACTGATAGAAATGACAGTGTTGGCTACATAATAGTAATAAAGATGTCTCAGCTTACAACATATGCCTGGCATGAATAGCTGTAAGTTCCTGTTTTTAAAATCAGTTACAAAGGGATGCACTCATCGAATCCCACACAGAGAGTAATAAGGGTGTAAATCCATCCTTGTGATGCCGCTGACTTACAGTATGTAAGTAGCCAGTGCAGTATGTTCATCTAGTTACAAGATGAGAAATTACAAAGAAAACAGGCAAATGTTTTTCCCTATCATCATCATCATCATTTTTAAAAATGTTTTATCAATACAGAGAACAGATTTCATGTATTTCATCTGTACAATTCCAAGAAGATCAGCATTGTCGCTGAGGTACTTGACTTACTTGTTCACTACAATTTATTTTTTATTCATTGGTGATTTCACAACCAGTCAACTTTTTTCTCAAATATTCAACTTTGTGATACTCACACTGGAGTGATTTTAGAATGTTCTTATATTAAACTACAGAATATCCTCATAGCAAACAGCAACAACAGATAATGTCTTCAGCCCTCACTGCAGGTTTGGGTAGAGGCTGCAGGTGTCTGGGGCACACTGTGCTCCTCTGCACAGAAGTAGGTGGCTGAGTCTGCAGGATGAGCAGATCTAATGTGTAGGGAGAGAAGTTTGTCCTTCTTATTCAGGAACACAGTGAATCTCTGATCTTCGTTCATGTCCATACTTGCAAAAATATTTATAAGGAACTGGAGACCTGATCCAGGTTCTTGCTTATACCAATAGAAGGAGGTGGAGGTACTGTCTGTGTAAGTGCAGTTGATAACACAGCCGTCTCCCTCCTGGACACTCAGGAAAGAAGGACTCTGCTCCACCGTCTCTCCTCCACTCACACCTGTGCCAAAGGAGAAGTCAGATGCATCGTCATGACTCCCAGAATTTGCATTGTTTTTCTACAGTAACTGCAATCTGGAAGAGGCCAATCTCTCCTTCAGACTACTAATGAACATTTACTAAGCACCCTCTTCCCCAAAAGCTCCCAACTCACAGTGCAGCTGCAGCCACAGGAACAGGAAGAAAGGTCCTGCAAGCGTCCTCATGGGTCTTCCCATCGGGACCTGCGAGCTCCAACCAGGAGAGCTCCGTCTATCACAGATGTCTCCTCCTTTGCTCCAAGGCACAGCGGTCTTCAAACTGCACAGGCGTCTGCTTCTGTCTTGAGCCTGCTCTCTAGAAGTCAACGGAAAAGATTCTGTCCATACCAATAGTCTGCAGAGACGCTCTGCCCTCTTGTGGTCAAATCCCCAACTGCTATACTTGAGCATCAAATTCAATTTTATCATTGTGTAACTCTTTAAGAGATTACACAAATTAGCAACAGGTCAAATACAGTAATTTCTAAATGTGTCCTCAATCGGAAAACAATTAATATAATAGAAAAATAATAATTAATAAAACATACTAAAAATGTATGGTTCAGAATTCCACCTCTTCTTCTCAGGCACTATTGATATTTTAAATTAATTTGAAGTTACATTCTTTCCAGGTTTATCCAACAACAGAGTTAGCCTGTTTGAAATCAAGAAAATACTACAAGTGAGTCTCCAAAGTAGTTAAAATGTAAAATCCTTCCTCCTCATTTCACACCTACTTCTTAAATTGGCTGGGGAATCCCTCAGTCAAATCAACGGTCTTGGTTCAGCTCCACTAAGGAAAACTCTTTCTACAGGTAATACTTAAGCACAAAGACTATAGTAAAAGCTAAAATCTGGGTATGTATGTCAGATGCATGCTACTGCAGCTCTGGAACTCCAAGTGTGGGTGTGCTCTTCATCTTATCCCAGGAAATTGACAGTGCCATAGGAATGATCCTTTAGTAAAAATGACTAAATTATAGAGTGAAGCAGACAAGGGTGGGGGGCTGGGCTACTGCAAGTGAATAGTATTAGGGCATTCAAGGGAAGAATTGACCTTGTGGATTGTGATGACAAATCTTATGTGACTCTAAAATCATTTTTTTTTTCTGGAAGAACAGATTATCTGAGACTCTTGATATGTGGTTTAATTATTGCCAGGTTTTGACCTAACGTCAGACGGCAGATGGATATAAGGCAAACACATACGTGTCTTCAGATGTGTTTCTATTTCCTAATAACAAAGCTGGTAACTGCTCCTCATATATGACTACAGAATAATATATAATAGAATTACCCCTTCCAGCTTTTTGGACACTGCCGACTCAGAGTCCAGATGCAAAAACTTTTTCCTAGATTGTATTTGGTCTCCAATCATTGCTTGAACTATCTACCTATGATAACAGCCTTCACTCCTTTAAAATCTCTCTCCAAATATGTCTCATTTGTTTTAATATCTTGGGTCTTTCTGGCAGAAAGAAACCAGAGACACAGAGAGAGATTTTATCTCCTTATTCACTCCCACAAAAGCCCACAACAGCCATGGCTGAGCCAGGACAAAACCAGGACCCCAGAACTCAATTCAAGACCCCCACATCAGTGGCAGGAAGCAAAGCACTTGAACATCCCCTGAAGCCTCACGGGGTACACAGTAGCAGGAGGCTAGAATAGGGAGCAAATCCAGGGCATAAACCCAGGCCCACCAATATGGGATACAAGCATCACAAGTGGCTTTTCAACTGCTGTATCAGTAGAACCCCCCAGAGATGTGATCCCTCCAGCATTTCATTAGAAAGCCCAAGTTGTGAATCAAAGTTGTCACTTCTGGCAGAGCTTGAATTCCAAACGTTATCTAGTTTAGGGAAGTTGCTAAAATTTATTTTCTCTTTCAGCCTTTTTTTTTTTAGATTTATTTCTTTATTTGAAAGGCAGAGTTACATGGCCAGTGCTGTGGCTCACTAGGCTAATCCTCTACCTGCGGCGCCAGTACTCTGGGTTCTATTCCAGGTTGGGGTGCTGGGTTCTGTCCCGGTTGTTCCTCTTCCAGTCCAGCTCTCTGCTGTGGCCCAGGAAAGCAGTGGAGAATGGCCCAAGTGCTTGGGCCCTGCACCCGCCTGGGAGACCAGGAGGAAGCACCTGGATCCTGGTTTCGGATCAGCGCAGCACGCCGGCCATAGTGGCCATTTTGGGGGGTGAACCAATGGAAGGAAGACCTTTCTCTCTGTCTCTCTCTCTCTCTCACTGTCCATCTCTGCCTGTCAATAAAAGGCAGAGTTACAGAGAGGCAGAGAGAGAGAGAGAGAGAGAGAGAGAGAGAGAGAGAGAGAGAGAGAGATCTTCCATTCACTGGTTCACTCCCCATATGGCTGCAATGGCCTGAGTTGGGTTGATCTGAAGCCAGGATCCAGGAGCTTCTTCCAGGTCCCCCACAAGGGTACAGGGGCCCAAAGTCTAGGTCCATCTTCTACTGCTTTCCCAGGCCATAACAGAGAGCTGGACTGGAAGTGGAGCAGCCAGGACTTGAACCAGCACCCATATAGGATGGCGGCACTGCAGGTGTAGGCTTAGCCCACTACGCCACAACACCAGCCCCATCAGCTTTCTAGCGATTGTTTCCCACCTGTTCTCTAGGAGTCTAGAGCTGACGTACACAGTTTAGGAATAAACCAAGCGTAATGTCTAAAGACTTCAAGACTCCTTACTCTGTGAATCGCAGAAGCACCAGGCTCCAAACTTTAGGCCCAGGAAGTCATCTACCTCCTACTGAGCTCCACGTCCCACATGTCAAGCACTGGCATGTGGATCTGGCCTATGTGTTTGGGTCCAAGTGTCACGTCCACCTAGTCTGTGCATCTTTCTGCTGGCTCTCCAGAGTCTTCAAATGGCATTTTAAATGTATTTTCCCTGACTTTGTGATACTATGGATTAACCAATATAATCCATGACTTAATAGTAGCCAATTCTAAATCTACTGATAACTGAGTTATTTTTTCACAATAAGTTATCCAGAATCAGTTTTGTTGGTTGCAGCCAAAACCTTTGAACACTACCATACTTAACAAAGGCATTTTGGGACTTAAATGAGGTAATCTACGATTTGTACCTGGCAATATTCCCAGTTCCCATAAAGTGTCAACCCATGCTAATTCACTCACTCTCTCTCTTCCTCTCTCTTTTTTCCCTCACATGCCCACTAATCTCATAAGCCTTGCAAACTAAGACAGAGACATAGAGAACCACACATACACAACACACACATGCACACAATATTCAACTACAGGAGTAACCCAGTGTGGACTAGATTTAAGAGTGCTATTATCCTCTCATCCCTCATATCTCACAGGCTCTAGTCTTTCATCTTTGTTAAGCTTTCCAGGTCTGGCTCACTGTTGTAAAACCTGTCAAGCTGGGGTTAGCATTGTGGCAAACCAGGTAAAGCAGTCGCCTGCAAAGCCAGCATCCCATATGAGCGCCAGCTCCTGTCCTGGATGCTTCACTTCCAATCAAACTCTCTCCTAATGGCCGAGAAATGCAGTGGAAGATGATCCAGGTGCTTGGGCCCCTCCAACCCATGTGGGAGACCCGGATGAAGCTCTTCCCTCCTGGCTTTGGCCTGGCCCTGCACTGTGGTTGCAGCCATCTGGGGAGTAAATCAGCTGATGGAAGATCTATCTCTCTCTCTCTCTCTCTCTCTCTCTCTCTTCTTCTCTCTCTGCTGCAGCAACACATTTCCTGGTGTTTGGCTTTGCAGACGATTTCAGAACAACACTGTCTTCACTGTATGCCCCTGAAGAATGCTTAATAAATCAATATCATCACACTTACAAGAAACCTTCACTTTTGTTTTAGAAACATACATTTCTCTTCAAAGTGATGAAAAAAATGGAAAGATGATGAGGCCCATGTCAAAATTCTGCACTTCAACGAAGGAAAAAGAACTGAAGGAAGAGAGCAATGTAATTGTTGAAGCAAATTATTCCTAGAGCAGGTGAAAATTTAGAATTTCTCATATTTAAGAAGTTGTCTATGTAAAATGTTACATATACCTGAAGAAAAATATAGTCTTTCACCAAAAAAATAAAAGAGAATGAATGCAGGAGAAATAAAATAGTGACGTAAAAGCAGTAAACATTGAGATTTATAAGATTCAGCAAATGTGAGATGCTCAGGTTAGGACTTCATATTCAGTGAGCAATGACTCAAAATACTAGTCTGGTGATCTTGATTTGTAATACTATTTTAACAAAAAAGAAATACCAAATGCTAGCCATGATTTATTTGTATGACAGTATTCCAAGACATTTTAACCTTAAACCCTATATTGACAGTTCTCACATACCATGCAGTTAATAATTTCAGACTCTGAATGATAATAAATTGGATTATGAAAAGACAGAGAACTTTCTGTCTGGAAGAGAATACTCAGACCATCATGTCAGGTGTCCATGGGAGGGAGAATTCTGTAGGGCACCAGTTAGGTCAACCCTACAGCCTTATGATTTAACTACAAATCACAAACTTTTGACACAGATTCATTCAAATATTCTAAAGCTTATTTGGTCATTTAGTAGCTGAAATTCTTGAAACATGTTTTAAAACATCCATACATTTTTAAAATACAGAAAATCCCAATCGCCAACAGCAACAACAGATGAGATGCCTTCAGCCCTCACTGCGGGTTTGAGTAGAGGCTGCAGGTGCATGGGGAGCACTGTGCTCCTGCAGCACAGAAGTAGGTGGCTGAGTCTGCAGGACGGGCAGCTGCGATGTGCAGGGAGAGATGTTTGTCCTTCTTGCTCATGATGACGGTGAGCCTTTGCTCTTCTTTCTTATCCGCATTGGAGAGAATACTTATAAGGAACTGGAGACCTGCTCCAGGTTCTTGCTTATACCAATAGAAGTAGTCGGAGGCACTGTCCGTGTAAGTGCAGTTGATAACACAGCCGTCTCCCTCCTGGACACTCAAGAACGAAGGACTCTGCTCCACCGTCTCTCCTCTACTAACACCTGCAAAACAGAAGTCAGAAAAATCATCAGGCCAATATTCCCTAGAGATAACATTGTTTCCTCACATTATTTCAGGCAATCTGGAAGAGGCCAGCCTCCTCAGACTTCTAATGAACATTTACTAAGCACCCTCTTCCCCAAAGCTCCCAACTCACAGTGCAGCTGCAGCCACAGGAACAGGAAGAAAGGTCCTGCAAGCGTCCTCATGGTTCTGCCCATCGGGACCTGCGAGCTCCAGCCAGGAGAGCTCCGTCTGTCAGTTGTGTCTTCCTTTCCTCCAAAGCAGAGATTTCTTAAACTCACTACAAAGGCATCTGTTTCTGTCTTTAGTCGGCTTTAAGAAGTCAACCAAACAGCCTGTCCCATGTTGTGCATTAACAGAGACACTCTGCCCTCTTGTGGTCAGATCCCAACTGCTAAACCCTGTGACCAAATCTGATCTTTTTTTCACTTTTATTTAATAAATTTAAATTTCCAAAGTACAGCTTATGGATTACAATGGCCTTTCCCCCACCCCCCATAACTTCCCTCCCACCTGCAACCCTCCCATCTCCGGCACCCTCTCCCATTCCATCCACATCAAGATTCATTTTCAATTCTCTTTATATACAGGAGATCAATATTAAGTAAAGATTTCATCAGTTTACACCCACACAGAAACATAAAGTGTAAAATACTGTTTGAGTACTAGTTTTAGCATTAATTCACATTGAACAACACATTAAGGACAGAGATCCTACATGAGGAGTACGTGCACAGTGACTCCTGTTGTTGACTTAACAAATTGACACTCTTGTTTATGGCATCACTAATCTCCCTAGGCTCTAGTCATGAGTTGCCAAGGCTATGGAAGCCTTTTGAGTTCGCCAACTCCGACCTTATTTAGACAAGGTGGAAGTTCTCTCCTCCCTTCAGAGAAAGGTACCTCCTTCTTTGATGGCCCATTCTTTCCACTGGGATCCTACTTGCAGAGATCTTTCATTTAGGTATTTTTTTATTTTGCTAGAGTGTCTTGGCTTTCCATGCCTATAATACTCTCATGGGCTCTTCAGCCAGATCCAATGCCTTAAGGGCTGATTCTGAGGCCAGAGTGCTGTTTAGGACATCTGCCATTCTATGAGACTGCTGTGTATCCTACTTTCCTTGTTGGATCATTCTCTCCCTTTTGAATTCTATCAGTTAGTATTAGCAGTCACTAGTCTTGTTTATGTGATCCCTTTGACTCTTAGACCTATCATTATGATCAATTGTGAACTGAAATTGATCACTTGGACAGGTGAGATGGCATTGGTACATGCCACCTTTATGGGATTGAATTGGAATCCCCTGGCACAATTCTAACTCTACCATTTGGAGCAAGTCCAATTGAGCTTGTCCCAAATTATACATCTTCTCCCTCTCTTATTCCCACCCTTATATTTAACAGAGATCATTTTTCAGTTAAATTTAAAGGCCTAAGAATAATTGTGTGTCAATTAAAGAGTTCAACCAATAGTATTAAGTAGAACAAAAAAAACTAAAAGGGATAAAGTATTAAGTTGTTCATCAACAGTCAGGACAAGGGCTGATCAAGTCACCGTTTCTCATAGTGTCCATTTCACTTCAACAGGTTTCCTTTTTGGTGCTCAGTTAGTTGTCACCAATCAGGGAGAACATATGATATTTGTGCCTTTGGGACTGGCTTATTTCAGTCAGCATGATGTTTTCCAGATTCCTCCATTTTGTTGCAAATGACCGGATTTCATTTTTTTTCCTCTGTATAGTATTCTATAGAGTACATATCCCATAATTTCTTCATCCAGTCTACTGTTGATGGGCGTTTAGGTTGATTCCAGGTCTTAGCTATTGTGAATTGAGCTGCAATAAACATTGAGGTGTAGATGGCTCTTTTATTTGCCAATTTAATTTCCTTTGGGTAAATTCCAAGGAGTGGTATGGCTGGGTTGAATGGTAGGGTTATATTCAGGTTTCTGAGGAATCTCAGACTGGCTTCCATAGTGGCTTTACAAGTTTGCATTCTCACAAACAGTGGGTTAGTGTCCCTTTTTCCCCACATCCTCGCCAGCATCTGTGGTTGGTAGATTTTGTATGTGAGCCAGATCTGATATTATCATTATATGCCTCTGGAAAACTACAAAAGAATAGCACTATGTCAAGTAAAGTAAGTTCCAATCAGAAGTGATCCAGATTAACAGAAAGCAAACGTAATATAAATGTCAGGTTCAGAATTCCACTTCATCTTCTAGGCACACTACTAAGATATTTAAGTCAATTTGATGAGGCAGGTTTTTCATGTTTATTTAATAACAGGACCACATATTTGAAATCAGGGAAATTCTATTGAGTCCACTAAGTAATTGAAAGTAAAATCCTTCCAACTCATACCTCCCTCACTGTTTAAATAGGCCAGAGACTCACTCAACCAAATCAGTCATCTTTCTTCAGCTCTAAAGACAAAAACAGACTCTACAGGTGATGTTGAAGCACATGACTATAGTGGGAGAGAGAGCTTTGCAGTATATGTCAGGTGCACACTCCTCCATGTCTGTGACATTCCTGATCTTACCATTCCTAGGAAATTGCTAGTGCCAAGGTCAATACAGGATCATTCCTTCCGTTAAAATGCTTAAATTATGGAGTAAAGGAAAAGAGGGGGACACTTCCATGAATAAATGGTATTAGTGTAACCAAAGGGAAGAGCTTATCTTGCAGATTGTGGTCTTTCATGTACTCTGAAGTCCTTTCTTCTGGAAGAACAGATTATGGATATGTGGTCACCAAATAGTGACCTAAAAAAGTACATAAGCTCTTAAGAAACATCAAGCCATAGATAAAAGCAATGTCTCTTCCCTAAGGATTTGTATTTTGTAATATCAAAGTGAGTGGCTTTTCCTCGATATGACTACTGAACAAGTTGTAGTAGTGTCACCTACCCTACTCCTGTTGCCTTGACTACAGCCAACTCAGAATACAGACCCAAAAACATTTTCCTCAATTTTATAGTGTTTGTCTCAAATCATTGTTCAGAATATCCACCTAGGAGGCCATTCTTCACTCTTTTAAATTCCCTCTCCAAACCATATCTCATGTATGTTAATATCTTGGCTCTTTCTCTTCCATTTCAGCAGAAATAAATCTGGGAAAAGACACGAGAATGTGACCATGAGAAATCTACTCCCAAGGGAATCTAGTCTGACTCAACATTAGAAGCAAAATACCCTCCCTAGGATTTAAACCCATGTGTTTCCAGGACTGAAGATATTTATTCTACTTCTTCATCTACATTGCATACCTTTTGTATCAGAAGACTGATCCTGCAGAATCATATTCTTAATATAGAAATATATGCACATACTTCAAAATATATGTAAATGTATATACATTAAATGCATATATTAAAATTTTCATTTCAGAATTATAATTCTTCCATCCTTCATGGATAATAATCCCCATAAAAGATTATTCTGATATATTCCAGTTGCATCTCTCCTGCTCTTGCTTTGACCCATGATCTTTTAAATATTTTGCCAGCATTAGCTCATATTTATAAGAGACAGCATGATTTCTCAACACAGTACACATCAGGTACTGAGAAAACAGAGCAGTTACATTTATATCTCTTTACTTATTTTGTTTGTAGCCTTCACAGTCATCTCTTCCACTTCTTCATGAAATATATACTATGGTGAACTATAGTGACCCTACCGTGCTTCAGAACACTAGCCATTACTATTTCTGTCTGACTGTATTTCGGTACCTGTTGGCTAACCTACTGCTATCTCCTTCATATCCTCTCTCAACATAGTAGCCTCTAATAATCACTGATCTACACGTTTTAATTGAACACTTTTTTTTGCCATCACATATCAGGGAGCATGGAGAATTTCTTTCTGCGTCTGGCATATTTCATATAACATAATTTCCTCTGGTTCCATCCATTCTGCTACAACTGGCAAAACTTCATTCCTTTTATGAATGTATAACCTTCCATTGTCGACCTATACCACATTGTCTTCACCCATTCAATCACTGATAGAGCCCTAAGCCGATTCCATGTCTTTGACTGGTTCACTCCTAAATGCCTACTACAGCCAGGGCTGATCCAAGATGATGCTGTGAGCCAGGAACTCAATCCAAATCTCTGAAGTTGGTGATAGAAACCCAATTACTGCAGCTAGCACCTGATGCCTCCTAGGGTGCACATCACCAGGCAGCTGGAATCAGGAGCAGACTGATAGGGGATGCAGTCATCACAAGAAACATCTTAACCACTGAACCCAAAAAATCCCTGCCCCACATATGGTACTATCAGGATTTCATTAGAAAGTCCAACCTGTGATCCAAACCCCTAACAATTGGGAACAATTGATTTCCAAAGTCTATCTAATGAAGGGCACCTGCTAAAATCTGTTTCTCTTCTAGCTTTCCAGATGTCATCTTCCACCTTCCTTCCGGGCATCTTGTGCTGACTTACACAGATCAGGAATGAACCAAGGTGGGTAACACATAGACATCAGACTACTAGCTCCGTGGGCTAGTTATGTCCTGAATCTGCTCTCTCAGTCCTAACTACTCTGGAAGACCAAACTCCAAATTGTGACTCCTAAGCCCTGAAAGTCTTGTGCTTCCTGCTGGAGGTTCACTGCCCGTGTGCCCTGCACTAAAAGGGATCTGACTCAGTGCACTTCTGTCCAAGCTCCCGACCCCTAGTTTAGGGTTCTTTCTTGTGAATCTCAAGAGCCTTCAAATGGCATTTTCATAATACATTTGTCCTGATTTTGTGCAAACATAGTTAAACCTTATAAGCTACTTCATCACTATCAGTAACCATATCTAAATTCTGCTAATAATTTAGTTTACCTCTCAGTTTAAATTATCTAAAAATGGTTTCAAGTGCAACTAAAATCTTTGAATGATCCCATGTTTTTAAAGATGCCTTGGGACTCAAAAGAGGTGATCTGTGAAATGCACCTGGCAATATTCCCAGTTCAAATCATGTGCTAACCAAGGTTAATTAACTCACTTCCATTCTCCTTTTCTTCACACTAATAGGGCATACAAACTAAGACAGAGACACAGAGAGAACCACACCTATTAGCAAACACATACACACACACACATGCACACTCACACACATGCATACACAGAGGTTCCCCTGTGGGAGTAACCCAGGGCAGACTAGAGCTGAGAGTGCTGTTACTATCCTTCCCTTCAATCTCAGAGGCTCCAAGGTCAAGAAAAGTCTATTGTCATTGGTGAGTTTTATTCATTTAGGCCCATTGCTGTAACAACCCAACAAATCTTCATGAACAAAACATTGCAACCCTGAAATTCAAAAATATTCAATATGTCTAACATTTCCATTGCCACTGTCAGAAAAATTAATTAAGAAAATAGGAAAATGCCTCATTAATCAGTGCCTACGAATAGTGTGAAGGAAAAAAGAGGATCATTTTCAAAACCCTGCTGTTATCAGACACATGAAGACCTAGTAACAAAAGTCAAAAGCATTGGGGGCCCACGTTGTGGTACAGTGGGTTAAGCTGACACCTGTGACACTGGCAACCAACATGAGTGCCAGTTCACATCCCAGCTGCTCCACTTCCATTTCAGCTCCCTACTAATGTCCCTGGGAAAGCAGTGGAAGACAGCCCAACTGCCTAGGCCCCTGCACTCACACGGGAGACCTGGAAGAAGCTCCTGGCTCCTGGCTTCAGTCTGGCCCTGCCCAGGCCTGTGTGGCCATTTGGGAAGTATACCAATGGATGGAAGATTCTCTCTCTCTCTCTCTCTCTCTTTCTAACCCTGCCTTTCAAATAAATAAACAAGTAAATATTTTTTAAAAAATCAAAAGCATTACATCCTTAACACAGAAAACCCAGAAAGAACATCAGTGGCAACTTCTTAAAAGAAAAATAGTAATAATAGCTTTCAGTTTTGAAGAGCACTTTTTATTCCCGTTTTACAAAGGAAAAAACTGAAGCACAGAAAGTTAGGTGCACTGCCTCTATGGCTGAAGTGAATAAGTATGAAATAGTATTCTGAAATTGGTAGCGTGCATTCATAGCCATGGTCTTAATAACAATATTTACTCTCTGTAATAATTAACTGAAATATCTACCATAAACCCAGACTTAACATCCCAAGTCAAATAATATTTTATCCTGAAATATAGATGACATTCTTGTCTACAAGGTCATAGAGATGAATGAACTGCTAAGGCGGCCAAGAGCAAAACACCAGGAAAGCAGTGATTAGAGTGCACATGTATCTCTGAGACAGCAGGGAACAATTTTCCTTTGGAAAAGGGGAAGTGCTGGCTCATATCGTATCCCTAAGGCTAGCGCTCTAAGTATCTCTAAATTTCCAAAGAATTCAAAAGTAAAACTTATTTTTCCTTTTTTAATTGTTTTATATATTTTATACATTGAAAAATGTATCTGTTCATGCTATACAAAATAATGCTTCAAAATATGAGCACAATGTGAAATGTCCAAAGTGAGTTCACCATCATATAAATCATCTACATGGTTATCACGTATTGTGGTAAGAACACTTAAACCAACTCTCTAAGACATTTCAAATTATACAATTAACTGCCATTCACTATAGTAAACATTGTGTCCAAAAGATTGCTTGAATTTATTCTTCATGACAAATTGCATTGCATACCTTTAGAAATATTTATTTCTTCATCTGTACAGCAAACTTTAAGGCCAACTTTATAGGTGTTCAATCTACTGGATTTGTACATTTACTACATTATCTCTACTTGCAAAGGAAACTAATCATATCACAGCACAGATCATCCACCACCTGATGAATGGATAAACAAAATGCTGGGTATCTGTACAATGCAATTCAGTCATCCTTTAAAAGAAATAAAATTTTGATATAAGATAAAGCATGGATACCCTGAAACTATTATGCAAAATGAAAATAAAATGGTGACGTATTGAGTCAGGAAAAATAAGTTTTTACAAAATTCAGCAAATGAGATATCCTCAGATTGCGATATAAATTAAATGAAAGTAGGTCAAAATACCAGCCTGTGTTATCTTAATTTTTAATAAAAGTTTAATGAGGAAGGAATGTTAAATGTTCACTCAGCTGTATTTTTATGACAGGATTACAAGATATCTATTTTCTACCTTCTATTTACTGTATTTCCCATACCATGCAGTTAATAATTTTATAATCAATACATCCTGCTATGGAAAGAAAAGGATCTTTCAGTCACTAAAAGAATTCTCTGATATTGCTACCAATGTGCCCTTGGAGGGGAGAAATCTGAATGGTACTATGAGGTCAAACCTAGAGCCTTGAACTCTAACCAATGATCATTAAAACTCAATGGGAACTCAATCAAAAATCCTAACACTTACTGGGTTATTTTGAACTTGACTTTCTAGAAGGATGTTTTTGAAATAAGACAAATAAAAAATAATTCTAGAAAAATTCTTAACTCAAAGGACAAAAAAAGCTGAGCGTGTTGTTAGCCTTTGTTGCGGGTTTGGGTAGAGGCTGCAGGTGCCTGGGGAGCACTGTGCTCCTGCAGCACAGAAGTAGGTGGCTGAGTCTGCAGGACGGGCAGCTGCAATGTGCAGGGAGAGACGCTGGTCCTTCTTGCTCATGAGGACAGTGAGCCTTTGCTCTTCTTTCTTATCCATACTTGAGAAAATACTTATAAGAAACTGGAGGCCTGCTCCAGGTTCTTGCTTATACCAGCTGAAGTAGCTGAAGGTACTGTCTGTGTAAGTGCAGTTGATAACACAGCCGTCTCCCTCCCGGACATTCAGGAAAGAAGGACTCTGCTCCACCGTCTCTCCTCCACTCACACCTGTGCCAAAGGAGAAGTCAGATGCATCGTCAAGGTATCACTCCACGGAATTTGCATTGTTTTTCTACAGTAATTCAGACAATCTGGAAGAGGTCAACATCTCCTTCAGACTTCTAATGAACATTTACTAAACTCCCTCTTCCCCAAAAGCTCCCAACTCACAGTGCAGCTGCAGCCACAGGAACAGGAAGAAAGGTCCTGCATGTGTCCTCGTGGTTCTGCCCATCGGGATCTGCGAGATCCAGCCAGGAGAGCTCCGTCTATCACAGAGGTCTCCTCCTTTGCTCCAAGGCACAGCGGTCTTCCAACTGCACAGGCAACTGCTTCTGTCTTGAGCCTGCTCACATAGAAGTCAACCAAAGATAGCCTGTCCTATACCATGGGTCTGCAGAGACGCTCTGCCCTCTTGTGGTCAGACACTCAACTACTAAACCACCGACCAGATTCTTTCATCCTGATGGATATCTTTGAGAAAATAAACCAATCAGCAATAGGCCATGAAGCAAGTTCCAAGTTTGTCTCCAATCAGAAGTTCTATAGACTAGCAGAAAGCAAAGATAATGAAAATTAGGGTCCAGAATTCCACTTCATCTTCTCAATACACTACTGAGTCATTTTAAAAGAATTTGAGGTAGCCAGCACGGTAGCACAGCAGGTTAAAGCCCTGGCTGGCCTCCCACATAGGCAATGGTTCAAGTTCCAGCTGCTCCACTGTTGATACAGATCCCTGCTAATGTGCCTGGGAAAGCTGCAGAGGATGGTCCAATTCCTAGGGCCCCTACACACAGGTGGAAGACCCAGAAGAAGATCCTGACTCCTGGGTTCAGATTGGCCCAGCTCCAGCTGTTGTGGCCATTTGGGGAGTGAATCAGCAGATGAAAGAGCTCTAACTCTTTCAAATAAATAAAAATAAATCTTTTTTTTTAAAGAGAATTTGAGGTTACTGGTTTTCAATGTTCATTAAGTAACAGGATTAGCCTACTTGAACAGGAAAAGCTCTGAGTCCACTAAGTAGTTGACAAGTAAAATTCTTCCACCTTTTAGCTCCCTACTTTACAAAATATCCACTGAATCCTTCAGCCAAATCAACCACCTTGGTTCAGCTCTAACAGAGAAAATCTCCTTATATAGATTATGTTAAGCACAGGGACTAGAAGAAAAGAGAAACCTTTGTTAACTATGTCAGGTATACACTACGTAAAATCTACTCCTATTCTCAAGACATATACCATGGCTGTACACAGGAGTGACTACACAGGAGTAAATGATTAAAGTGGGGAAAGGCATCAGTCAGTACAATGTATTAGTGTGTAAGCAAAGGGAAGTTTACCCAGTAGATTGTGATGAGAAATCTGACATGCATTCTGAAATCCTTTCTTCAGGTAGAGCAGATTACCTGGGGTTATAGATATGCGGTTTACTTATTCCATGAACTGACAAAAAGGAGTGGAAACCCTCAGAAACATCAAGCTATAGATTAATACAATGTAAACAATGTAAGCCTTTTCCAGATGCATTTTTATATATACAGTGTGTGGTCTCTCCTCAAACATGAGTACTGAATAATCTGCAGAATTACACCACTCCTGTTGCCTTGCCCACTGATCACTTAGATTTTTCTAGAGGGTATTGTCTGTGTCTCCAATCATTGTTTAGAATATCTTCCTGTGACAACACCCTTCACTACTTTAAATGCTCTCTCCAAAACATGTCCCATTTCTGTTAATATCATTCCAGCCAGAATAAATCTGAGCAGAGTGGGGGCTGGCTTTGTGGCAGAGTGGACTAAGCCTCTGCCTGTGGCACCAGCATACCATATGGGCACCAGTTCATGTCTTAGCTGCTCCTCTTCTGATCCAGCTCTCTGCTGTGGCCTGGGAAAGCAGTAGAAGAAGGTCCAAGTCCTTGGCACCCTGCACCCACGTGGGATATCCAGAAGAAGCTCCAGGCTCCAGGCTTCGGATCATCCCAGCTCTGGCTGCTGCAGCCATTTGGGGAGTGAACCATCAGGTGGAAACCTTCTCTCTGTATCTCACTCTCTCTCTCTGTAATTCTGCCTCTCAAATAAATAAATAAAATCTTATTTAAATAAAGAAGTAAAAGATCCCTCCCTATATTTTAAGACCATACATCTACAGGAATATAGAAAATAAATATAATCCCTCACCCACATTGTATACCTTGTGTATCTCCAAACCCTGACTATGTAGAATAGCTTTCCTAATCTAGAAAAATATGGAACCCAGCACAGTGCCATAGCAAGTAACTTCGCCGCCTACAGAGCCGGCATCTCATATGGGTGCAAGTTCAAGTCCCAGCTGCTCCACTTCTGATCCAGTTTTCTGCTATGGCCTGAGAAAGCAAAAGATCGCCCAACTTTTGGGCTCCTGCACCCACGTGGCAGAACCAGAAGAAACTTCGGGCTCCTGGCCTCGGATTGACAGAGCTCAGCTGCAGCCAATTGGGGAGTGAACCAGTGGATAGAAGACCTATCTCTCTCTCTCTCTCTCTTTCTCTCTCTTCTCTCTCTCTTTCTCTCTCTGTGAATGTGTGTGTGTAACTCTCTCAAATAAAAAATATACATCTTAAAAAAATAGAGAAACATGTACATATTTCAAAAATTTAGGTATATATGTATATACATTAAATGCCCTTCTAGAAATTTTTATTTTAAAATTATAATCAGGATGGGGTTGTGGGACAGTAGATAAGTTGCTGCTAGAACAAACAAATCTAATGTCAGAGAGCCTGGAATCCAGTCACGTCTTTTTTTTTTCCCACGGGCAGAGTGGACAGTGAGAGAGAGAGAGAGAGTAAGGTCTTCCTTTGCCGTTGGTTCACCCTTCAATGGCCGCCACGGCCAGCGCGCTGCAGCCGGCACACCGCGCTGATCCGATGGCAGGAGCCAGTTACTTATCCTGGTCTCCCATGGGGTGCAGGGCCCAAGCACCTGGGCCATCCTCCACTGCACTCCCTGGCCACAGCAGAGAGCTGGCCTGGAAGAGAGGCAACCGGGACAGAATCTGGTGCCCCGACCAGGACTAGAACCCAGTGTGCCGGCGCCGCAAGGCGGAGGATTAGCCTAGTGAGCCGCTGCACTGGCTCCAGTCACTTCTTTATTCTTACCATTTCCTGCTAATGTGCAAGCTGGGAGTCAACAGATGAAGGCTCAAGTACTTGGATCCAATATGGAAAAAACAGATGGAATTCCTGGACCCTGATTTGGCCTGGTCTAGTCCTGGTTGTTATATCCATTTGGAAAGTGAAACAGGGGTTGGAAGATTCTCTGTCTCTCTCATTAGAAAATAAAAATAAGACAACATAAAAAAAAAACATTGTGGGAAATAACCACAGCAGATAAGAGCTGGATCAGGCGGCAGCTTGGAGATGCAGGTGAGACCGGACTGCAGCAAGCCACAGTGCTATAGCTGTAGGGAGAGCATGGCAAGAGTCTGGACTGGCACTCTGGGGGCCAGCAGTTGCTAGCGGTTGCCCACAGACCCCATGGATGTATAGGAGGCACATTTATCTCATCCACTTCCCCACAACATCAACCATTTCCCAGCTGAGAAAGGGCGGGTGCCATTTTGGGTTTGGGCAGGGCTTCAGAAGACTTTGTACGAGCGCATAGCAACTGGCTGAGAGAGGACGCCATCTTCTTGACATTACTGGCAGCAATGGCAGGGAGAGAACAACATTCAGCCAGTGGCTCTTGTGTATGCATGTGATCCAGAGATTCTAGCAGAGAGAACAATCCACAGCAGGTAGGAGGTGAGTGGGCAACCATGCCCAAGGCTCCCAAGATCAAGATGCCTAAGCAGAGCTGTCTTGGGGAACATATGTCTCTTTTGACTGGACAGTCAAGCAGGGCAGAGAGAAACCTTTGCACCCAGTGAATGTGGGAAACTTGTATAATGAGTCCATGGGGACTCAGTGGTTACATGAGAAGGTACAGGGTGTAGCTGGGTCTCCGGGCAATCACTGATTGTGGCTCCATACATTCAATACTGTTTGGTTACATAAAGCAATCATTTCATTGGGAACTGTGTTCACAGTGAGGGCTGTACAAACCATTTGTGTGGTTCATATGGTGGAATAGATAACTGTAGAATATATTCTGGAATAACACCCAGACATTACTCATCTTGGAAGAGAGAAGGTGAGGGGGTGATCACACCAACAGAGGTGACCATTCCCCCCATCCACTTCTGTTTACAAGAGATCAACTATACCCAACTTGGGTATAGTTTCCCTCGATACTTGCCCCACCCTAGAGCACTAACCAGAGCTCACTGGCCACACCCACCCACATCTCTTGGTATTCACTGAAAGTACAGATAATCCATCAAGCCACAGAGGCATAGCTCAAAGATAAAAGCCATCAGAGGAAAAAAGCAACCATCAAATCCACCAATACCTAAAAACAAATGTAGAATTTCATGAAAAAAGAACAATGTAGACAATGTAAGCCCAAAAGAGAACACAACATTTCAATATCAGAATGTGAAGATGAAGAGATGGAGGATAGGCCAGAAATGGAATTCAAAACTTAGTCATAGGGTTACTCAAAAGCAATCAGAGGCAAAACCACGAACTAAAGAAATCAATATATGACATGAATGAAAAATTTTCCCAGGAAATTAAGATTTTAAAGAAAAATCAAAATGAAACAGTAGAAATGAACAACCCAATAGATCAAATAAAAAATGTGATGGAAAGCCTTACCAGAAGTCTTGGGGAGGCAGAAGAAAGAATATCCAAACTAGAAGACAAATCTTTGGAAATCTTACAGACAGACCTAAAAACAATGAAAAGAAAAACAAGAAGAAGATAGAAAACTTAAAAAAAGTATTAGACATCTATGGGATACTATCAGATGAACCAACATACAATCTTAGGAGTTCCTGAAGGATTGGGAAGAGAGATGGAACATAAGGCATATTTAGGGAAATAATTACAGAAAACATCCCTAATTTGGAGAAAGAAAGTAGAGGAACCATATAAAACTCTAAATAGACATGACCAGAAAAGATCTTCACCACTACACATTGTAGTCAAACTTTCTACAGTAAAACATAAAAAAAAAGATTCTAAAATGTGCATGAGAGAATTGCCAGAATATTTCCAGAGGATCTCCAATTAGACTCAAGATGACTTTTCTTCAGAAACCCTATAAGCTAGAGGAAAATGCCAAGATATAGTCTAAGTCTTAATAGAAAATAACTGTCAACAAAGAATACTGTACCCTCAAAGCATTCATTTATGAATGAAGGTGAAATAAAGACCTTCCACAACAAACAGAAATTGAAAGAATTTGTCATCACAAATACAGCATTACATAGATGCTTAATGACATGCTACACATCAAGTGCCTGGTAATAATAATAGGCAGAACAAAAAGGAGGGAATGTCCAACATAGGAAGCAGTCCGCATAGCACACTCATAGAATGACAATCGCTTTAAGTAACACTCTGACCTCAGAATCAGCCCTTAAGACATCTAGATGCGGCTGAAAAACCCACAAGAGCATTTCAGGCATGGAAAGCCAAGACACTGTGGCAAAAAATATCCTACACCAAAGATCTCTGTGCAGGAGATCCCAGTACAAAGAAGGGGCCATCAAAGAAGGAGGTACTTTTCTCTGAAGGGAGGGCAGAATTTCCCCTTGCTTATGGCCTTGTCTAAATACTGATGGAGTTTGTGGTCACAAAAGGCTTCCATAGACTTGGCAGTTCATGACAAGAGCCTAGGGTGATCACTGATGTCATAAATAAGAGTGTTCATTATTAAATTAACAACAGGAGTCACTGTGCACTTACTCCCTATGTAGGACCTCTGTCCTTAGAGTTGTACTATGAGAATTAACTGCAAAACTTGTTCTCAAACAGTACTTTCTAAGTTGTGTGTGTGTTGCGGACTGCAAACTGTTGAAATCTTTGCTTAGTATAGAGTTGGTCTTCTGTATATAAAGTTAATTAAAAATGAATCTTAATGAAGAATAGGATGGGAGAGGGAGTAGGAGGTAGGATGAGAGTGGGAGTGGAAGGTTGGGTATGGAGGAAGAACCACTATATTCCTAAAGTTGTACTTATGAAATTTGCATTTATTAAATAAAAGCTTTTAAAAAATGCAACAAACAAAATGCAACAAACAGACCATATGCTAGGCCATAAAGCAAGTGTCAACAAATTAAAAAAAAAAATCATCTCATGCATCTTCTTTGACCACAATAGAATGAAGTTAGAAATCAACAGTTCAAGAAATCTATAGATCAGATGCAAACTAATAGAGACTAAACAAATATTCCTGAATAAAAAGTGGGTCATAGAAGAAATTAAAGATGTATCACTCTCACCACTGCTATTCAATATATTTCTGGAAGTTCTAGCCAGAGCTATTAGGCAAGAAAAAGAAATGAAAGGGATACAAATTGGGAAGGAAGAACTCAAACTTCCCTCTTTGCAGATGATATGATTCTTTATTTAGGGGACCCAAAGAACTCTACTAAGAGACTATTGGAACTCATAGAAGAGTTTGGCAAAGTAGCAGGGTATAAAATCAATGCACAAAAATCAACAGCCTTTGTATACACAGACAATGCCATGGCTGAGGAAGAACTTCTAAGATCAATCCCATTCACAATAGCTGCAAAAAAAAATCAAATACCTTGGAATAAACTTAACCAATGACGTTAAAGATCTCTACGATGAAAATTACAAAACCTTAAAGAAAGAAATAGTAGAGGATACCAAGAAATGGAAAAATCTTCCATGCTCATGGATTGGAAGAATCAATATCATCAAAATGTCCATTCTCCCAAAAGCAATTTATAGATTCAATGCAATACCAATCAAGATACCAAAGACATTCTTCGCAGATCTGGAAAAAATGATGCTGAAATTTATATGGAGATACAGGAGACCTCAAATAGCTAAAGAAATCTTGGACAACAAAAACAAAGCTGGAGGCATCACAATACCAGATTTCAGGGCATACTACAGGGCAGTTGTAATCAAAACAGCATGGTACTGGTACAGAAACAGATGGATAGACCAATGGAACAGAATTGAAACACCAGAAATCAATTCAAACATCTACAGCCAACTCATATTTTGTCGCGTCCCTCGACCAGCAAGGAAGACACGACCCGAACTCTTCTTCCAGCAGTTTATTCAGGAACCTCTTTCAAACTTCGAATCCCGCGCCCTTTTTTCTCCCCTCCCTCTTATAGCCATCCGCGCACCAATCAAAAGCGGCCAAGTGGCAAGCATTGATTGGTACAGCAACGCGGAAGCCGGAAGGGAGCTCAAACATCTCCTTATTAGGAGATGTTTGTTTCTCGCCAGTCCTTCCGGGGGAAAGGAGCCGGCGCCATCTTTAGGGCGCCGTGCAATGGCTCCCCACAATATTTGATCAAGGATCCAAAACCAATCCCTGGAGTAAGGAGAGTCTATTCAATAAATGGTGCTGGGAAAATTGGATTTCCACGTGCAGAATCATGAAGCAAGACCCCTACCTTTCACCTTACACAAAAATCCACTCAACATGGATTAAAGACTTAAATCCACGACCTGACACCATCAAATTATTAGAGAGCATTGGAAAAACCCCGCAAGATATAGGTACCGGCAATGACTTCTTGGAAAACACCCCAGAAGCACAGTCAGTCAAAGCCAAAATTAACATTTGGGATTGCATCAAGTTGAGAAGTTTCTGTACTTCAAAAGAAACAGTCAGGAAAGTGAAGAGACAACCGACAGAATGGGAAAATATATTTGCAAACTATGCAACTGATAAAGGGTTGATAACCAGAATCTACAAAGAAATCAAGAAACTCCACAAGATCAAAACAAACAACCCACTTAAGAGATGGGACAAGGACCTCAATAGACATTTTTCAAAAGAGGAACTCCAAATGGCCAACAGACACATGAAAAAATGTTCAAGATCACTAGCAATCAGGGAAATGCAAATCAAAACCACATTGAGGTTCCACCTCACCCCAGTTTCAATGGCTCACATTCAGAAATCTACCAACAACAGATGCTGGCGAGGATGTGGGGAAAAAGGGACACTAACCCACTGTTGGTGGGAATGCAAACTGGTTAAGCCACTATGGAAGTCAGTCTGGAGATTCCTCAGAAACATGAATATAACCCTACCATTCGACCCAGCCATCCCACTCCTTGGAATTTACCCAAAGGAAATGAAATTGGCAAACAAAAAAGCAGTCTGCACATTAATGTTATTGCAGCTCAATTCACAATAGCTAAGACCTGGAACCAACCCAAATGCCCATCAACAGTAGACTGGATAAAGAAATTATGGGACATGTACTCTATAGAATACTATACAGCAGTCAAAAACAACGAAACCCAGTCATTTGCAACAAGATGGAGGGATTTGGAAAACTTCATGCTGAGTGAAATAAGCCAGTCCCAAAGGGACAAATATCATATGTTCTCCCTGATTGGCGACAACTAACTGAGCACCAAAGGGGAAACTTGTTGAAGTGAAATGGACACTATGAGAAAGAGTGACTTGATCAGCTCTTGTCCTGACGGTTGATGTACAATGTAATACTTTATACATTTTAGTATTTTTTTTTGTTCTAGTACCATTGGTTGAACTCTGTAATTAACACACAATTATTCTTAGGTGTTTAAATTTTAACTGAAAAGTGATCCCTGTTAGGAATTTGGAAAACATTATGTTGAGTGAAATAAGCCAATCCCAAAGGGACAAATACCACTTGTTCTCCTTGATAGGTGACAACTAACTGAGCACCAAAAAGGAAACCTGTAAAAGTGAAATGAACACTATGAGAAATGGTGACTTGATCAGCCCTCACCCTGACTGTTGATGACCAGCTTAATATGTTATCCCTCTTAGTATTTTTTTTGTTTGTTCTACTTAATACTTTTGGTTGAATACTGTAATCAATACACAATTCTTCTTAAGTGCTGAAACTTAACTGAAAAGTGATCGCTGTTAAATATAAGAGTGGGAATAAGAGAGGGAAGAGATGTGCAATTCGGGACATGCTCAAGCTGACTTACCTCAAAGGGTGGAGTTAGAAACATACCAGGAGATTCCAATTCAATCCCATCAAGGTGGCATGTACCAATGCCATCTTACTAGTCCCAGTGATCAATTTCTGTTCACAATTGATCGTAATGATAGGACTAAGAACCAAAGGGATCACATAAACAAGACTAGTGTCTGCAAATACTGGCTGATAGAATAAAAAAGGGAGAGAATGATCCAACATGGGAAGTGAGATACACAGCAGACCCATAGAATGGCAAATGTCTTAAGAGCACTCTGGCCTCAGAATCAGCCCTTAAGGCATGCAGATCCGGCTGAAATGCCCATGAGAGTATTTCAGGCATGGAAAGCCAAGACACTCTGGGGGAAAAAAAAACACCTAAATGTAAGATCTCCACGAGTGAGATCCCAGTGGAAAGAATGGGTCATCAAAGAAGGAGGTACCTTTCTCTGAATGGAGGAGAGAACTTCCACTTTGACCATGGCCTTGTCTAAATATGATCAGAGTCAGTGAACTCAGGGGGCTTCCATAGCCTTGGCAGCTCATGACAAGAGCCTAGGGTGATTACTGAGGCCATAAACAAGAGTGTCAATTTGTTAAGTCAACAACAGGAGTCACTGTGCACTTACTCCTCATGTAGGATCTTTGTCCTTAGTGTGCTGTACATTGAGATTTAATGCTATAACTAGTACTCAAACAGTATTTTTCACTTTATGTTTCTGTGTGGGAGCAAACTGTTGAAATCTTTACTTAATGTATGCTAAACTGATCTTCTGTATATAAAGAGAATCGAAAATGAATCTTGATGTGAATGGAAGGGGAGAGGGAGTGGGAAAGGGGAGGGTTGCGGGTGGGAGGGACGTTATGTGGGGGAAGCCATTGTAATCCATATTCTATTATTTGGAAATTTATATTCATTAAATAAAAGTTAAAAAAAAAAGAATACGGCCTGATAGCAAAAGCATTTAAAAAAAAAGAAATCTATAGATCAGATGCAAACTAATGGAGACTAAACAACATATTCCTGAATAAACAGTGGGTCATAGAAGAAATTAAAGATGTATCAAAAAATTTCTGGAAGTGAATGAAGATGACAATACCGCATATCAAAACATACAGGATACAAGAAAAGCAGAGTTAAGAGGGAAGTTTAGAGCAATTGGTGTCTACATCAAGATATTGGAAAGGTACCAATAAATGAGCTATCAATGCATCTCAAGGACCTAAAGAAACAATAATAAAACAAACACCATATTAGTAGGAGGAAAGAAATAATTAAAATTAGAGAAGAGCCAGTGCCATGGCTCAATAGGCTAATCTTCTGCCTGTGAAACCGAACACCAAGTTCTAGTCCCAGTTGGGGCGCCAGATTCTGTCCCGGTTGCTCCACTACTGGTCCAGCTCTCTGCTATGGCCCGCGAGTGCAGTGGAGGATGGCCCAAGTCCTTGGGGCCTGCACCCGCATGGGAGACAAGGAGAAGCACCTGGCTCCTGGTTTCCGATCAGCACGGTGTGCCAGCCGCAGCACGCCGGCCACAGCGGACATTTGAGGGTGAACCAACAGCAAAAGGAAGACCTTTCTCTCTGTCTCTCTCTCTCACTGTCCAGTTTGCCTGTCAAAAAAATAAAAAAAAATTAGAGAAGAAACAAACTAAATGGAAACAAAAAAAAAAAAAAACAACAACAACAACACAAAAGATCAGTTAAATGAAGAGCTGGTTTTTTGAAAAACTAAACAATATTGAAACACCATTGGCCCAACTAACAAACAAAAAAGAGAGAAAAGACCAAAATCAAGAAAATCATAGGTAAAAAAGGAAATGAAACAATAGATACAAAAGAAATAAAAAGAATAATCAGGAATTACTACAAAGAGCCATATGCAAACAAATTGGGAAACATAGAAGAAATATATAGATTCTTAGATACATACAATCTACCAAAACTGAGTCATGAAGACATAGAAAACATTAACAGGAGCCAGCGCTGTGGTGTAGCAGACAAAGCCGCCACCTTCAGTGCTGCCATACCACATGGGCGCTGGTTCAGTCCCAGCTGCTTCACTTCCAATCCAGCTCTCTGCTGTGGCCTGGGAAAGCAGTAGAAGATGGCCCAAGTCCGTGGACACCTGCATCTACATGGGAGACCCAGAGAAGGCTCCTGGCTCCTTGCTTTGCATCGGCACAGCGCCAGCTGTTGCAACCAACTGGGGAGTGAACCAGCAGATGGAAGACCTCTCTCTGCCTCTCCTTCTTTCTCTGTGTAACTTTCAAGTAAATAAGCAAATCTTTCTTTTCAGAAAATGTTAAAGCAATAACCAATATGGAAATTAAATTGGTAATAAAGACTCTCTCAAAAAAGAAAAGTTCAGGACCAAATGGCTTTACTGCTGAATTCTTTTATTTTAAGATTTATTGATTTATTTGAAAGAGTTACACAGAGAGGGAAGAGGCAGAAAGAGAGAGAAAGAGGTGTCTTCCATCTGCTGGTGTACTCCTCAAATGGCCACAATGCCAGAGCCGCATCAATCTGAAGCCAGGAGCCAGGAGTTCCGTTTCGGTCTCCCACGTGGGTGCAGGGGCCCAAGGGCTTGGGCCATCTCTACTGCTTTCCCAGGCCATAGCAGAGAGCTGGATCAGAACAGGAGCAGCCAGGACTAGAACTGGCACCCATATGCGGTGCTGGTGCTTCAGGCCAGGGCATTAACCTGCTGCGCCAAAGCGCCAGCCCCTGCTGCTAAATTCTACCAGACGTTTAAAGAACAAATTCCAATTCTCAAGCTATTCAAAATAATTTAAATGGAGGAAATCATCCCTAACTCCTTCTATGAAGCCAGTATCATCTTATACTTCTGAAATCAGAAAATGATACAACAGAGAAGGAGAACTATAGACCAATATCCCTGATGAACATAGAGCCAAAAATCTTCAACAAATTTTAGCTAATCAAATCCAACAACACATCAGATAGATCATTCACCTGGACCTAGTGTGAGTTATCCCTGAAATGCAGGGATGATTCAACATTTGCAAATTAATAGATGTGATATAGCACATCAACAAACTGAAGAACAGAAACTAGATGGCTATTTTACTTGAGAGATGCAGAGAAAGCATTTCATAAAATACAACATCCTTTCATGATGAAAACCTTAAGCAAGTAGATTATGGGAGGAACATTCCTCAACACAATCAAGGCAATTTATGACAAACCCATGGCCAGCATCCTACCAAATGATGAACAGCTGTAAGCATTCCCACTGAGATCCAGACCTAGACAAGGGTGTGAACTTTGATATAGTCCTCGAAGTTTTAGACAGAGCCATTAGGCAAGAAAAGGAAATCAAAGGAATACAAATTGGGAAGGAAAGAAATCAACTATCCCTATTTGCAGATGACATGATTCTCTATATAGGGGACCCAAAGACTCCACTAACAAACTATTGGAACACATAAAAGACTTTAGTAAAGTAGCAGGGTGTAAAATCAACATAAAAAATCAATAGCCTTTTTCTACCCAGACAATGCCCTGGCTGAGAAAGAACTTATAAGATCAATCCAATTGACAATAGCTACAAAAAGAATTAAAGGCCAGCGCTGCAGCTCAATAGATTAATCCTCTGCCTGCAGCGCGGGCACCCCAGTTTCTAGTCCTGCTCGGGATGCCAGATTCTGTCCCAGTTGCTCCTCTTCCAATCTAGTTCTCTGCTGTGGTCCGGGAGTGCAGTGGAGGATGGCCCAAGTCCTTGGGCCCTACACCTGCATGGGAGAACAGGGGAAGCACCTGGTTCCTGGCTTTGGATCAGCGTGGTGCGCCAGCTGCAGCACGCCTGCCGCAGTAGCCATTGGTGATGAACCAACGGCAAAGGAAGACCTTTCTCTCTGTCTCTCTCTCTCACTGTCCACTCTGCCTGTCAAAAAAAAAAAAAAAAAGAATTAAATACCTTGGAATAAATTGAATCAAGGAGGTCAAAGATGTCTGTGATGGAAATTACAAAACATTAAAGAAATAACTAGAAGAAGACATTTTAAAAAACGAAAAAGCTTCCATGTTCATGGATTGGAAGAACCAACATCATCAAAATGCCCATACTACCAAAAGCAATGTACAAATTCAATGGGATCTCAATCCAAATACCAATGAGTTTCCTTGCAGATCTAGAAAAAAGGATGCTAAAATTCATCTGCAGGGGATTAATGCCCTGGCCTGAAGCGTCGGCATCCCATATAGGGGCTGGTTCAAGACCTAGCCGCTTCACTGCCAATTTCAGCTCTAAGCTATGGCCTGGGAAAGCAGTAGAAGATGGCCCAAGTCCTTGTGCCCCTGCACCCACGTGGGAGACCCAGAAGAAGCTCCTGGCTCCTGGCCCTAGATTGGCGCAGTTCCAGCCATTGCAGCCAACTGGGGAGTGAACCTTCGTATGGAAGACCTCTCTTTCTCTGCCTCTCATCTCTCTGTGTAACTCTGACATTCAAATGAATAAATAAATAATTAAAAAATTCATATGGAAACAAAAAAGACCCTGAATAGCTAAATCAATCTGATTATTATTTTTTTATCTTTTTGAAAGACGGTTACAGAGAGAGGTAGAGCGAGAGCGAGAGCAAGAGTGAGAGAGAGAGCGAGAGAGAGGTCTTCCATCAACTAGTTCATTCCCCAAATAACCGCAATGGAAAATGCTGAGCTGAGCTGATCTGAAGCCAGGAGCCAAGAGCTTCTTCTGGGTCTCCCTAGTGGGTGCAGGGGCCCAAGCACTTGGGCCAACTTCTACTGCCTTCCCAGGCCATAGCAGAGAGCTGGATTGGAAGCGGAGCCAAGACCTGAACCAGCACCCATATGGGATGCTGGTGCTGCAGGCTGCAGCTTTAACTCGCTGCGCCACAGCACCACTCCCTAAATCACTCTTTTAGAACAAGAATAACACTGGAGGCATCACAATACCTGATTTCCAGACATACTATGGGACACTTATAACCAAAACAGCCTGGCACTGGCACAGAAACAGACTCATATGCCATTGGAACAGAATTGAAACTCCAGAAATCAATCCATACATCTGCAATCAGCTCCTCTTTGACAAAGAACTGAAATCAATCCCTGGACCAAGGACAGTCTCTTTAACAAATGGTGCTGGGGAAACTGGATCTGCACATGCAGAAGTATGAAACTAGAACCCTACCTTACATTGTACACAAAAATCCACTCAAAATGGATCTGATACCACCAAATTACTAGAGAACATTGAGGAAAATAAGCAAGATATTGGTATAGGCAAAGACTTTTTGGAAAAGACTCCAGATGCACAGACAATCAAAGTCAAAATTGACAAATGGGATTACATCAAGTTGACAAGTTTCGGCACTGCAACAGAAATACTCATAAGGGGCCTGTGTTGTGGTGTATTGGGTGAAGTCACCGCCTGCAGTGCCGGCATCCAACGTGGGTAACAGTTCAAGTCCTGGCTGCTCCTCTTCCGATCTAGCTCTCTACTATGGCCCAGGAAGGCAGTGAAAGATGGCCCAAGTCCTTGAGCCCCTGCACTTCATGGGAGACCTGGAAGAAGCTCCTGGATCCTGGCTTTGGATCAGCCCAGCTCTAGCCATTGTGTCCATTTGGGGAGTGAACCAGCAGATGAAAGACCTCTCTCTCTCTGCATCTGCCTCATTCTAATTCTCCCTTTCAAATAAGTAAATAAATTTTAAAAAACACTCAGCAAAGTGAAGAGGCAACCAACAGAATGGGAAAAATTATTTGTGAAATATAAAACTGATAAAGAATTAAAAACTGGAGGATATAAAGAGTCAAGAAAATCAACAATAACAAAACAACCCAGTTAAGTAATAGGCAAAGCACTTAAACCCGCATTTGAGAAACTATCTGTATAAAGGTAATATCAGAGTTCAGAAATGCCATCCTTCACCACAAGGATAGGAGAAGAATGGCAGAAGAAAGAAAAGAGTGACTTGCAAAAATTAAGTTTTACAAGATTGATCATAATTTAGAATATGTGGAAATAATTCAAAATAGTGGTCTTATGAATTTAATTTTTATCAAAATTTAACAAAGACGGGTCACCAAATAATATAAATTATTAGTTTGTCATTCCAGCCAGTCTGCTGGTTTTTTAACTTCCATTTGCATAGAATATCTTTTTCATCCTTTAACTTTCAGACTGTATATCCTTATTGGTGTAGTGTATTTCTTGTAGGCAGTAATACATGGATCCAGTTTTTTTTTATCGAGAATTTATTTATTTTTATGACAGAATTACATTTTAATTTTTTCCCTTTTATTTTATTATTTTCTAATACCATCATTTAATAATTTCACAGAAAAAAATCAATAAACATATTAATAAAGTATAAAGACCTTTCAATCAAGAAGAGAATTCTCAGCCAGCGCCACAGCTCAATAGGCTAATCCTCCACCTGTGGTGCTGGCACACCGGATTCTAGTCCCGGTCATGGTGCCGGATTCTGTCCTAGTTGCCCCTCTTCCAGGCCAGCTCTATGCTGTGGCCCGGGAGTGCAGTGGAGGATGGCCCAAGTGCTTGGGCCCTGCACCCGCATGGGAGACCAGGAGAAGCACCTGGCTCCTGCCTTTGGATCACAGCGATGCACCGGCTGCAGCGGCCATTGGGGGGTGAACCAATGGCAAAAGGAAGACCTTTCTCTCTCTCTCTCTCTCTCTTTCTCTCTCTCTCACTGTCCACTCTGCCTGTCAAAAAAAAAAAAAAGAAAAAGGAAAAAAAGAAAAGAAGAGAATTCTCTAACCTTGACAACATGTCCACAAAGGGAGAAAACTTATTTTTGCCAGTAAGGTAAACCCTAGAGACATGAGATCTCACTGAAGATCACTAACTCCCAACAAGAACTCATTCAAAATGTTCTAACATTTATTGGGTCACTTTGAAAGTGAATTTCTTTCAAATTTTTTAAGTGTCCATCTATTGAAAATATAGTACTGAAAATCCTGGGCTCAAGTGTCAAAATTAAATAGAGCAGACCTTCAGATTCCATTGCAGATGTTCTTTTTTTTATTCTTTTCATTGAGTTTTATTTATTTATGAGTGGAGACTGCCACTGTGGCACAGCAGGTAAGCTACCACTTACTGTACTGGCATTGCTTATCACAGCACCAATTAAAGTTCTCTGCTCGATTTCTGATCTAGATTCTGCTAACCTGCCTGAGAAGGCAGCAAAAGATAGCCCGAGTTCTTGGACCACCTCCACTGCCATCAGCCTAGCCCAGATACAGCTCTTAGCACCATTTGGAGAGTGAACCATGGAATGAATGATCTAACTATCTATCCCTCCCTCTCACCATCTCTCCCTCCATCCCTCACCCATTCTCTTTGTCACTGCCTTTCAAATAAATAATCTGCATTTTTTTTTAAAAAATGAAGAGAGACAGGTTTGGGTACAGGCTTCGGGTGGATGGGGAGCACTGTGCTGGGCTGCACAGAAGTAGGTGGCTGAGTCCACAGCATGGGCAGCTGCAATGTGCAGGGAGAGATGTTTGTCCTTCTTATTCATGAAGACAGTGAATCTTTTCTCTTCTTTCTTATCCATACTTGAGAAAATGTTTAAGAGCAACTGGAGACCTGCTCCAGGTTCTTGCTTATACCAGCTGAAGTAGTTGAAGGTACTGTCTGTGTAAGTGCAGTTGATAACACAGCCGTCTCCCTCCTGGACATTCAGGAAAGAAGGACTCTGCTCCACCGTCTCTCCTCTACTCACACCTGTGCAAAAGGAGAAGTCAGACACGATCATCAAGTCATCATTCCCGCAAATTTTTTTCAACAATGATTTCAAGCAGCCTAGAAAATGCCCGCCTCCACTCAGACTTCTAAAGAACATTTGCTAATCACCCTGATTTCCCAAAGCTCCAAACTCACAATACAGCTGCAGCCACAAGAACAGGAGGAACGGTCCTGAAAGAGTCCCCATGGCTCCACCTATCAGGACTTGCAATCTCCAGCCAGGAAAGCTACAGCGATTATCAGTTGTCTCTTCCTGTCCTCCTAAGACCAGTCGTTTTTCAAACTGGCTGCGCAGGAACCTGCTTCTGTCTTTAGCCTGCTCTTAGAGAAGCCAAGCAAAAAGAGCCAGTCCCACATCGTGCATCAGCAGAGACGTGCTGCCCTCTTCTGGACAGAGCCTCAACTGTTAAACCGCTTCCCAGATCCTCGCACCCTGACAGGCATCTTTGGAGAACAAGGGAAACAGCCATGAGTCACGTAAACCAAGGTCCAAGTGTGTCCCCAGTCAGAAATGATGAAGTTTGGCAGAAAGAAACAGGGTGAAAATGTGGGGTTCGGGATTCCACTTCATCTTCTCAGCACTCTTCTGAGACATTTTAAATGAACTTGAGGGTACGGGTTTGTCACCAACAGGATTAGTCCACTTGATCAGGAAAACACTGGCATCCACTGACTACTTCAGAAATAAAGTCCTTCCTCCTCTTACCTTTCCGACTTCTAAAACTGGACAAGAATCCCTCAGACAAAACAACCATCTTGATTCAGTCTAATAGGAAATCTCTTTCTACAGGTCACATATGTACCCACTAAGATTGTAATAAAATAGAGAGCTTTGCTAAATATCTCAGATGCACCCCACTGCAGTCTCTGCTCCCCCAAGTCTGGCATTGCTCTGACCTTGCCATTCCTAGGAAATAATGCCATGGACCAAAACAGGAAGTTTTTCTCATTAAAAATGACTAAATTGTAAAGTAAAAGATCGAACAGAGGGAAAGCTTCCATGAATCAACTGTATTAGTGTAACCAATGGGGAGAGTATACCTTGTAGACTGTGATGAGGAACCTAAAGTGGATGTTAGGATTCTTTCTTCTGGAAGAACAGATTGTGTGTGTGTGTGTTATGGACATGTGGTTTATCTATTGGCAGGAATTGACAGAAAAGAGTAGAAACTCTCAGAAACATCAGGCTACAGGTAGATATAATTCGAAAAAGTGTACATCTCTCTCAGGTGTGCTTACACATGATAATGTCAGTGTGAGTGGTCCCGCTTCAAAACTGATTACTGAATAATCTGCAGTAGAATTACTCCCTGCTGTTGCCTTGACCACTGACCATTCAGGCTTCCCTAGATTTTACTGTCAGTGTCTCAAATCATGGTTTAGAATTTCAACTTATGATTACATCCTTCACTCCTTTAAATTCTCTCCCCAAACTGTGTCTCATTTGTGTTAATATCTTGCATCTTTGGGTTCATTCCAGCAGGAATAAATCTGGGCAAGGATAAGTCAATGCCTATCAGTGGAGCAGACATGTGGGAATGTGACCATGAGAAATCTGCTCTCAAGAGAACCTAATCCCAATCAGTGTTAGAAGCAACAGATCCTCTCCTATGATTTGAGTCCATACAACTCCAGGAAATATAGGAAATTAATATTATTTCTTATCCACACTGTAGTTTATATATCCCAAGATGCTGACTATGCAGAATCACATTCCTAATATAGAAAGAAATGTACATATTTCAAAATATATGCAGAGGTACATACCATAAATGCACTTAACAAAATTTCATTAATTAATTGTAATTCAGGATGTGCATTGTGGGACAGCAGTTAAGTTGCTGCTTGAGACATCCCATTTCAGAGTGCTTGGGATACAGTCATGTCTCCACTTCCAGTCACTTCCTGCTGATGACCAACCCAGGAGTCTGCAGGCTTGTGTCTCTGCACAAATGGGGGGGCCTGGATGGAATTCCTGGCTCTTGGTTTTGACCTGTTCCAGCTCTAACTGTTGTGTCTATTTGGAGAATGACCAGAGGATGGAAGATGTCTCTTTCTACCTCCCTTGCTCTGTTGCTCAATCTTTCAAGTAAGCAATAAAAAATAAAATTATGATTCTTTCACTCATTCTTTTTTTAAGATTTATTTATTTACTTGAAAGTCAGAGTTACACAGAGAGAAAGAAAGGCAGAAAGAAAGGAGGTGAAATGTTTCTGTGATGACATCATTTCTATAATAATAAATTGGGAGGTGGAAGTAGTGAATTTCTTACCTCTTGTGATTTGAGAAGATAGTTTGGATCTGGGATATGATGACAAACAGAATCCAAGAACATAGCTACCAGGAGGAAAAGCTCACGAGAGAGAACTGCAAAGTTACAGGGCTTCTTTCAAGTATTCAAGGAGCATGCATGAGGGAGGCCAAACTAATGCCATCCAAAAGAGTTAGAGGAAGCAGAGCATAGCTGGTGCTCACACGGTGGAATGACCAGGCAGGTCCCACCAGCCATACTATAAAAACTCAAAATTCATGGATAAGTAGGTGGGTAAGCAAAACGTTCTTGCTGAGAAGCGGGAGATAATTATCCTAGAAGCAGACCAATGCATGGAGATATATATATGTTAGGAAAACCATTATGCAAGAAAGATCTAATGGTTGAATACCAGGTATTATCTATTAGGATAAAGACACACAAAATAAATTCATTAAATGAAAAATGAATCCCTAAGCCCAAACCTGAAAAGTTAAACAAACAAACAAACAAAAACACAGAAGAAATCATTGGGAAATGCTATGTGAAGATCTCATAGTATGAAACATCATTGAACTTTTGTAACAAAACCTAAGCCATAATAGAAAAGACTGAAAAATATGGACACATATTTTAAAATTTTGCAGAAAAACATTCTCTACAATGTGGGGAGCAACTGAGACTAGACTAAATTACTGGAACTAAGACTAATTCTATGCATCTGATCTCCCACAATATGGCGCTGAGAGAGAGCAAACAACTTCTACGCAGCTGCCTCATCAGTTTGACTGATAAGCTGCAGGAGCTGATCCTGCTCCTGATTGGAGGAGAGCAGCGTGCTCGGCGTGTGGGCAGCAGAGCATGGATTGGTGGAAGAGGACTATAAAGGAGGAGAGAGACAGCATGCACTGAGCAACATCTGAGGAACATCTGAGCAGCCCCTGAGAGAGCCAGCCGGCGGTGTGCCGCTCCTCTGCGGAGGCGGGGGGGTGGCAGCTAACCCTGGACGGCATCGTTCCTCTGCGAGTGAGGAAACGGCAGCTAACCCGGGAAGGGCCGGGCAAAAAGAACAGCGCAGGGTCCGGTGTCATTCCTCCACGAATGGGCGAGCGACACTACAACAAACTAGCTAATCAAATCCAACAACACATCAGAAAGATCACTCACACCACACCACTTGCAAGTCTATCCCTGGTATGCAAGTTTGGTTCAACAAATACATATCAATAAATGTGATACATCACATTACAAATGGAAGAATAAAAACAGTATATTATCACAGTAGATGCAGAAAAAGAATTTGATTAAATACAACATTCTTTCGTAGTAAAAACCTTGAGCATATTGGATATGACGGAACATTCTCAATGCAATCAAGCCAATATATGACAACCCAGGACAGCTTCACAATGAATGGGAGAAGGGTGTTAGCATTTCCACTGAGTTCTGAAACCCAACAAGGATACTCTCTTTCCCCATTGCTATCCACATAGTTCTGGAAGTTTTAGCCAGAGCCATTAGGTAAGAAAAAGAAGTCAAGGGGATACGAATTAGAACAGAAGAAGTCAAACTGTGTGTGTTTACAGATGACATAATCATGTAGATAGTAGATCCAAAAGGCTCCACTAAGACAATATTGGACCCAAAAGAGAATTTAATAAAGTTGCAGGATATCAAATCAATACACAAAAATCAATAGCCTTTGTATACACAGGCAATGCCATGGCTGAGAAAGAACTTGTAAGAGCAGTCCCATTAACAATAGGTACAAAAAATTTAAATACCTGGAATACATTTAACTAAGGATGTGAAAGATCTCTACAATAAAAATTTTAAATCTTTAAGAATGAAATAGAAGAAGACAAAAAATGGAAAAATATTCCATATTCATAATTGGAAGAATTAATACCATCAAAATGTCCATACTAATGAAAGAATTTTGTAGATACAACACAATCCCAATCAAACTACAAACAACATTCTTCTCATATCTAGAAAAATATGATGCTAAAATTCATACGGACACAAAACAGACCACAAATAGCTAATACAATCTTAAACAACAACAATTAAAAAAAAAAAACAGAGGCACCACAATACCATACCTCAAGACATCTTACAGGACAGTTATAATCAAAACAGCCTGGTTATGGCACATATATAGACTTGCAGAACAATTAAACTGATTAGAAACCCAAGAAATTAATCTGCATATCTACAACCAGCTAATCTTTGACAAAGGAGCTAACATCAATCCGTGGATAGAAGACAGTATCTTCGACAAATGGAGTTGCAAAAATTGGAACTACACATGCAGAACTATGATAAAGACCCCTACATACTCCTTTTCAAAAATCAACCTACAATTCGTTAGGAATCTAAATCTTACCTGATGCCATCAAATTACAGAGAAAACTTCAGAGAACCCTACAAGACATTTGCATAAGCAAAGACTTCTTGGAAAAGACCCCAGAACCACAGGCAATCAAAGCAAAAATAGACAAATGGGATTACATCAAGCTGAGAAGCTTCTGTTAGCAGGAAATACTCAACAAAGTGAAGAGGCCACCAGCAGAATGGGATAAAAATAAAAAATAAAATATTTGCAAAAAAGAAAATATTTGCAAACAGTGGAACTGATAAAGGTTTAATATCCAGGAACTACAAAGAGTTCAAGAAGCTTAACAACAACAACAACAAATCCAGTTAAGGAATGTACAAAGGACATGAATAGGCATTGCTCTTTTTCTTCTTTTAAAGATTTATTTATATTTGAAAGTCGGAGTTACACAGAGAGAGAGACGGGCAGAGAGAGAGAGGTCTTCCATCTGGGGGATCACTCCCCAGCTGTCCGCAATGGACAGAGCTGCGCCGACCCAAAGTGGGAGCTAGGAGCTCCTTCCAGGTCTCCCACACTGATGCAGGGGCTCAAGCACTTTAGCCATCCTCTACTACTTTCCCAGGCCATAGCAGAGAGCTGGATCGGAAGTGGAGCACTCAGTACTGTAACTCCCAACAATGGGATGTCAGCACTAAAGGCAACGGCTTTACCCGCCACACCACAGGCCCACCCTACTTAATGGTACATTTATATTCAACTTCCAGGTTCACAAGCAGATGGGTGTTTGCTTAAGTACAACTTCTGAATGGGCTCCTTGGACTAAAATAGGAGATTATTTTCATGTAATGAGGGTGCCCTCTGAGACCCCATATCTTTGATGCCTACACACTTCTTTTCTGCGAGAGATTCCCCCTGCAGTTGAAAGAACAGAGCAAGGCACAATATAATTAAAAGAATATGTTCCTGGAGCTAGCACTGTGGTGCATGCATTAAAGCCACGGTTTGCAGTGCTGGCATGATATATGAGTGCTCGTTCAAGTTCTGGCTGCTCCACTTCCAATATAGCTCTTGGCTGTGGCCCGAGAAAGCAGTAGAAGATGGCCCAAGAACTTGGACACCTGAATCTATATGGGAGACCCAGAGGAAGCTCCTGGCTCCTGGCTTCAGCACAGCTCCGGCCATTGTGGCCATTTGGGAGTGAACCAGTGAATGGAAGACCACTCTCTCTCACTCTCACTCTCACTCTCACTCTCACTATCTCTGCCTGTGCCTCTCTGAAGCTCTGACTTTCAAATAAATAAATAAATAATTTAAAAAAAGAATATGCTCCTAAAAAAAGGAAGAGCAAGCTTGAAACTAAAGTACCTTTCATGCACAAAAAAAAACAAGAACAATCGCAACACAAAACCCAGGGTCACACCCCCACCCACAGCTGACTTGGGTCTCACACAGAGAGACAAGGGAAGCTTCCCCTCACAGTATTTCTCGACTGGGCACTTGTATATCGTGACAGGGAGAAGATGGAAAGATTCCTGCAAAGGGAGAACTGGAGAGGAAATGAAGGTCCTGGGATATGGGGAAAGAGTTTCTATAGCTCAGGCTGTGAGTAGGGTGACTTGCACCAGTGCTGATCTCAATCGGATTGCATCCCTAGTATTCAATTTAACTTATCTTATGTTTAGCAAAAATGATGAGATCCTTGCAGATCTCCCAGACTGAGAGATGAGGAGATCTCAGGAGAGACCAGATCCACATTTCTCTTGGCAGAGGAGCCATTGCAAACTTCAGCAGACACCAGGGAACATCTTCAACCTGCTGGAACACTAGAGGCACCTTTACTGAAAGCAGAATCATCTCAGATAACTGGAACTCACCTGTTCATTAGATTTCCTCTTCCCGCTCCTAGTCGCACTTTTCCAGGGCTCCAGAGCCCTAGAACATCAAAGCTGGAATCTGTTCCTTCCCTGCGAGTGTCCGCAGACACCTCGTGACTTTGGAGGGAAACCTAGCTCGACCCTCCCAGGGCTGCCCACCCCCAGCCCTCAGCTGCACGCCTCTGGGTTTGTGCTCGGCTCCCTCTGTGGTTCCTCTCACTGTGTCTCTCAGAGCACAGTAGTACACAGCTGAGTCTGATAACTGCAGTGAGGATTTGTGCAGGTGGAAGGAGCTGTCCTTCTTGACAAGAGTGGCGTGAAAACGTTCATGCTCCACTCTCTGGTTTTCTATTGCACTTTTCAACAGGAGCTGAGGACCTTGATGGATATGCTGGACGTACCAGAAAAGGACATCCAAATAGCTGGTTTGGTAGTTGCAGTTCAGGGTCAGAGATGAGCCCTCAGAGAGGATAACTGGTCCCTCGGTCTGGGTCACTGAGTCTCCATTCGTCCTTCCTAAAATGATTAAGGTGTTGTAATTTAGGAATATGTCAACAGACAGTCCAGGGAGAAAGTGGGGCTAGAGATCTTCACCAAGAATTAGGAACAGAAAATCATTTAAAAACAAAACATCACTTACTGACAGTTATCAGCAGGACCACCACAGTCACTGAACAAGACACCGAGAGCATGGCTGGTGAGCTAGGAGTAAGACAAAGTCCTTGGATGCACCCCGGATGTCAGGGTGACTCTCCGGTTTTAGAACCTGGATTCTGAGAGGATCTCCTGGAAAATCCTTGCTCCTTGGAAAGACAGCCTTCCTGCCCTGCGGCAGTTGCAACAATGAAGAGTGAACAAAATATGCACCTGTCAAACCACTTAAACCATGTGGAAAATAACCCCCATCTGAAGAAAGATGCGCCCTCTTGTGGTTAGTCCAAGCATTGGCAGTTTGCATCATGGCTCTCACATTTGACTCCTTTTCTTAGGATATTTAAAGTTAAAAGAGAAGATTTTGACGTTTTTACCTCAAGGAAATCATAAGCTTTTGATGTGACTGTTGCACTAAGTATACTGCATTATAACATGGAGTACACCTTTATTTAAAATTACATTGTATTTTATAAATTTGTATACATGTGTCATTTATAAATAAAATTAAACTCAACTAATAAAAGCAATAGTCAAAGTAGGCAGAGGAGTGAACATTGAGTTCACGATAGTGGATGAGATGGTAGGCAGGAGTCCTCAGGCTTCCCAAAGCCACTCTGCATGGGATGTGCTCTGGAGTTCACTACCTGTGTTACAAAGATGCCACCCAGTTTATGTTCTCAGATCTCCACACCATGTTGCTAGTTCATCCCACAACTATCTGCAACCCAGACAGTTACCTTGGCCTTCTAAACAGGACTTTTGCATGCTCTGCAGTGGGACCAAGGCAGCAAAGGGCATCTTGACCTCCTCATCCTTTTCCATCACTGCCTCCTTGAAGGCCGATGAAGTTGCAGACAGGAGGGCACCCCACACACATCAGAGTCGGTGTGAGATGGATATAAAGTCCTCTTTGTTAATTCACAGAGGTTTTGTGGTTTATTTATTACTGGAGTATGGTGTAGAGTCATGCTAACTAATAATGCAGAGAGCTGTCTTAGATGCCTGGAGGGACCAGATTCTTCCAGCTGTTCTCTCAGGCCTAGAGAGCCAAGCACTCTAGCCAGGTGGTAAACTGTATTGTGACATTTCACAAACATACAACAAAGTGAAAATTCTTCTATGGAGGAACAATGCAAAGGCTTCAGTAATGATTTTTAAAAGATGTCATCTGTCATCTTACTTGTCCACCTGTTACCATCACACAATTCCCTCCACCTCAGGGTACTGAAATTGCATGGCACCATCCTGATACACTCAGATCACCCACAATATCTCTTTTTAAATTGATATCTCTCCAGTCTTTTTTCAAATCCAAACCACAAATGTAGTGTTAGAATTTGCATGCCTGAGGTCTCTTTTGTGATACTGTCCTTAAACTCAAAGCTCTCAAAACTGTCTTTAGCCTGGCCCTCTTTTAGGAACTCAGCCCACATCTCAGGCCTGACACATCTCAACTAAACTCCTGATCTTCCCCGCCCCTGCCTACCACAACAAGCCTCATCAATCAGCACTCACCTGGCAGCAGCACTATCTTCCTATTTGTTTAGGTCCAGAGCTTTGGCATCATCTTTGATTTCTTTTCTTCATATTCCTATTCAATATGCCAGCAAATGTTGTGAGTTTTATCTTCTAAACACCTCAGGATCTGTTCACTTCTCAGCACATCCACTATTACCACCTTGGTCCACATCACCACCATCATTCCACCAGGATGACAGCAACAGCCTGACTTGTATTCCTAACTCTCTACAGTCTACTCTCAACATGGTAGCCAAAATCCTCCCCCTTTGAGATACGAATCACATGTGATTTCCTCGCATTCCCCTCCAGAACTCCCCTAATCCGCCGGGCTGACACACCCTTTATGTGGCTGCCAGGCCCTACATGTGAGCCAGTCTCCCATTCCTCTCCTCCAGCGGACTCTACTTTGGCTTCTGCATTGTTCCTTGAACAGCTCCACCTCAAGGCCTTAGCACTGGCTGTTGCCTAACCTGAAGCTTGGCTGGTAAATGTACACCCTAACTTTCCCCCACTTCCTCCATGCACTTGTTCCTTGAGGCCTGCAGTGACCCCTCCCTACATCTAAAATCACAGTTGAAGTGACTCTGCCTCCATGAGTCCCATCTCCATTTTCCTGCTCTACTTTCCCCTAGCACTTAACTAATATGCTATAACATTTGTCTCATTTTTCTCTTTGTATCAGCCAAGAGGGCAGGAACTTTATCTGGTTTATTCATAATGTGTCTTTACTGTATATAACAGTGCCTGTCTTGTGTCCATGAACAACATCAGGTTCGTGAAATACAAATTTTATATTTATACAAATGTACTTCAAATAGATTTTGAACTGATTTTCAGTATTATTAATCAAATACTGAGTTAATGAAGATGATCCAAGCAAGTTTAATGCTCACAGCAGAAAATATGAGTATGGACCCCCTGGGGAAAATAAATAAACCTGATCAACAACTAAGTGTCTGTTGAATTCCTAGTACGTTGGAGTACCTGCCACTAAAGGAGTGGCATTGTGTTTATTTTTGTAATTTTGTTTAATCCTAACAAAATCCTATGAGATCTTTCTATCAATAGATTTCAGAAGAGGAAACTCACCCTAAGAAAACTGAAGCCACTCATCCAAGACTATATAGCTGATTAGTGACTGAGTCAGGATTTTACACAGAAGTGCTGGCACTGTGGCACAGTGGGTTAAAGTCCTGGTCTGCAGTACCAGCGTCTCATATGGGCACCAGTTTGAGTCTCAGTTGCTCCACCACCAATCCAGCTCTCTGATATGCCTGGAAAAGCAGTAGAAGATGGCCCCCAAGTCCTTGGTACCCTGCACCCATGTGGGAGACCTAGAAAAACTCCTGGCTTCTGGTTTCAGTTTGGCGCAGCTCTAGTTGTTGCAGCCATTTGAGGAGTGAACCAGTGGATAAAAGACCTCTCTCTCTCTCTCTCTCTCTCTCTCTCTCTCTCTCTCTCTGCCTCTCTGTAACTCTGCCTTTACAAATAAATTAAATAATCCTTTAAAATAGAAGAAGTGCTGGACTCTTGGGCCCATCCCTTTGAATGTGTACTGCCAGCTGGTGATTACCTCCCCCCCACACACATTTATTACCAACACAAAAACACTAGCTCCTCCCTGGGAAGTTATTTATTGCAAATTCCGCTACACCCAGTCATGTCTTGCTCCCTCCCCATCCTCTACCTGGATTGTTGACCAATGCCCTGCCATCCTCTCAGTGCCTTTCTTCACGTGACTCTTACCCAGACTCAGATCATCAGCATCTTTCACAGTGCACTGATTCTTGAAAAATGCGATGAAACACCTGACTGATACCCGCACTCTAATAACACAGCACAGCAGGCTCAGCCTCAGGGAGTTTATGAACTTAAGAAGCCCATCCACAGTTACCAGTCTCTGCATTGGACCTCCCCATATCCTCCTCTGATTGACATGTCCCAAATGCCAGTGACCAGAGTCCATCATTTCCTGATCCCAAATTTCTCTGTTGTACTGATTGTGATTAGAGTAAGGCATTTGCGTGTCCAAATTCTGATGGAGTCTATGGTCACAAAAGGCTTCCATAGCCTTGGAAGCCCACGGCAAGAGCCTTGTGTCATCATGGACGTCATAAATAAGAGTGTTAATTGTTAAAGGAACAAAGGAAGTCTCTGTGCACTTACTCCACATGTAGGACATCCGCCTCTAATGAATTGTACTATGAGAATCGACTGCAAAGTTTGTTCCCAAACTCTACTCTATATTTTGTGTGTGTGCATGAGTGCTAACTGTTGAAATCTATGCTTAACATGGAGTTGGTCCTCTGTATATAAAATCAAACTACAAATGAACCATTATGAAGAAGGAGATGGGAGAGGGAGAGGGAGGTAGGATGAGAGTTGGGGTGGGAAGGCGGGTATGGGGCAAAGAACCACTATATTCCTAAAATCTATAAAAAATGCATTCATTAAATAAAAACTTAAAAAATAAGTAAATAATCATAAAAAGTAAAGTAAGGCATTTGGACTGGGAGACCCCTAATGCATATGCAGCCCTCAAATTCTCTTTTCCCATTGTCTAAATTTCTTCCCCCTTTCTCCCACAATTATTTTCTGTGCACTGCTCCCAAGCCTCAAACATAAGCAGCATGGTGATCATATCACCACTGGGGCAGTGACTCTATGTGGCCTGGAACGAGGAGACACCAACACTAGCCCCAGGTGGAGTCAGCCAAAACCCACAGATTCTGCCATTAGGAACTGAACACGCTTTGACATGAGGGATCTCTCCTTCCTTATAATAATTGAAAAGTGAGTTAAGAAAGGAGGTAATATGCAAATGAGTTAAATTGATAGAAATGACAGTGTTGGCTACATAATAATAATAAAGCTGTCCTCAGCTTAAAACATATGCCTGGCATGAATAGCTGTAAGTTCCTGTCTTTAAAATCAGTTCCAAGCCGGTGCCGCGGCTCACTAGGCTAATCCTCCGCCTAGCGGCGCCAGCACACCAGGTTCTAGTCCCGGTCGGGACGCCGGATTCTGTAACGGTTGCTCCTCTTCCAAGCCAGCTCTCTGCTGTGGCCAGGGAGTGCAGTGGAGGATGCCCCAGGTGCTTGGGCCCTGCACCCCATGGGAGACCAGGAAAAGCACCTGGCTCCTGGCTCCTGCCATTGGATCAGCGCGGCGCGCCGGCCGCAGCGCGCCGGCCGCGGCGGCCATTGGAGGGTGAACCAACGGCAAAGGAAGACCTTTCTCTCTGTCTCTCTCTCTCACTGTCCACTCTGCCTGTCAAAAAATAAAAAAAAAAATTTTTTTTTAAAATTTAAAAAAAATCAGTTCCAAAGGGATGCACTCATCAAATCCCACACAGAGAGTAATAAGGGTGTAAATCCATCCTTGTGATGCCGCTGACTTACAGTATATAAGTAGCCAGTCAGTATGATCATCTAGTTACAAGACGAGTAACTATAAAGAAAGCAGGTAAATGTTTATCCCTATCATCATCATTGGCATCATCATCATCATCATTTTAAAAAATGTTTTATTAATACAAAGAGAACAGATTTCATGTATTTCACATGTACAATTCCAAGAAGATCAGCACTGTGGCTTAGTGGGTTAAGACGCTACCAGTGGTGCCAGCACATTATACGAGCACAAGTTCGCACCCTCTTCCAATCCAGCTCTCAGCTTATGGGCTGGGAAAGCAGTAGAAGACACACAAGTGCCTGGGCCTCTGCTCCCATGGGGGAGACCCAGAAGAATCTCCTGACGCCAGACTTCATATCAGCTCAGCTCCCCACGTTGTATCTGTTTGGGGAGTGAACCAGAAGAGAGAAGACTTCTCTGTCTCTGTCTCTCCCTCTCTCTGTAACTTTACCTCTCAAATTAATAAATAAAATATTTTAAAAAAACAGTTGGACAGATAGAAGTCACAAGTCCCAGTGACACATAGCACATTGTGGCAATTATAGTCATGGTTATGTGTAATATTCTGTATAAAGAATGAGGGGAGGGGGGTTCCAAGATGGTGGAATACGGAGAGAGCTCACTGATAGTCCAGGAAAAGATACTTTAATAAAAGTGGAGATAGTGAAGTCTCAGGGTTGAGTTTGGGAAAAAACTGCACAGGGAACTGTTCCGGAGTTAGAGGGACATGTGGATCGACCTGGAGGGCATGGGCACCCATGGCTCAGGAGCCCTGCTGCCGAGAGTCTCCTCTGCACCAGAGCTGGAAAGAGAGGTGAGGCAAAACCACAGCAGCCTGAGACACTGGTGGAAAAGCAGCAGGAAGAGCCTAGAGGGAACAAGGCTTGAAGCCAGGTGGGTAAAGTACACCAGATTAACTACAGGAGAGAAAAAAAAATAAAAGGGATGGTACGGACGATTCTCACTCCACACACCTTTTAAAGGCATGCAAGACAACAGAGCAGATGCCATTTTGGACATATGTGACCGCTGTGTCAGCTCGGGGCTGCACCCGCCCTCAGCCAAACAGAAACCCTTGACTCTGGAGGGGAGTAATAACAGGACCTAGTGAATGTGTGGAGCTTATGAACCAGGACTGTGAAAAAAAAATTGAGGGTGTGTGGGAGAACTCACAGTATGGCTGAGAAGTGAGTAGTCTCGGTGGGAGACTCATAATCTCGAGTGGCCTTGGCTACCCAATGAGAGACATTGCAGCGGAATCTGAACTTACACTGAAAACTGCACAGATCCTTTGTGTGCTCCTTGAGACAGAACAGATGAATATTATATCCACTGGGGCTAGCGCTCAGGCACTGATTGCCATCGAGGACAAGAGCTCCCTGAGCAGAATTACTACCCTTCTGAATAAAAGAGAGACAGAGAGAGAGACAGAGAGAGAGAGAGAGAGAGAGAGAATACCACGCCAAACCCGGGTGGGTCACCTTCGGCACACCCTTAACCCTGAAGAACTGAATAGAGCTCTCTGGCCACACCCACCACAAGCCACTAGAGATTCACCAAAAGCAGAGAGTCCACTTAATCTAGAGTAATAGTACAATGAGAAAAGCCACTACAGTGGAAAAAAAAGAAGAAACCAAAGAATATCTCCACAAGCCAAACAACAAATGCAAAGACTAAGGAAACAAGAACAAGGAAGACAACATGACACTCCCAAATAAACATGACAATCTAGTACAAGATTATGAAGATGATGAGATAGAAGAAATGCAAGATGCAAATTCAAAAAAAATTATGATAAGAACATTTGGAAGTAATCAAAAACAAATGTATGAACTACAGAAACCCATAAAGGACAGGACAGAAAATCTCTCTCATAAAAATGAAATAACAAGAAGAAATCAAAATGAAATGAGGAATTTAGTTGAACATGAAATTGAGATATTAAAGAGAAATCAAAATGAAATGAAGAATTCAGTAGAACAAATAAAAAATACAGTTGAGAGCCATAAAAACAGAATCAGTGAGGCAGAAGAGAGAATAACGGACTTAAAAGACAGTGCACAGGAAAGTATACAGTCAAATCAAAGACAAGAAAAGGAAATTAGAAATCTAAAAAATATTGTTGGGAATCTACAGGATAGTATCTAAAAAACACAACATTCGGGTTCTAGGAGTTCCTGAAGGCATGGAGAGAGAGAAAGGATTAGAAGGCCTTTTTAGTGAGATACTAGCAGAAAACTTCCCAGGTTTGGAGAAAGAAAGAGTCATCCAAGTACAGGAAGCACACAGAACCCCCAATAAACAGGACCAAAAGAGAGCCTCACCATGACACATTGTAATCAAACTCACCACAGTGAAACAGAAAGAAAAGATTCTAAAATGTGCAAGAGAGAAACATCAGATTACACTCAGAGGATCTCCAATTAGACTCACAGCTGACTTCTAATAAGAAACCCTACAGGCTAGAAGGGAATGGCGAGATATAGACCAAGTACTAACAGAAAAAAACTGCCAGCCCAGAACATTATATCCTGCAAAGCTCTCACTTGTGAATGAAGGTGAAATGAAGACCTTTCATAGCAAACTGAAATTGAAAGAATTTGTCACCACATCCAGTCCTGAAAAAGATGATCAAAGATGTGTTACACACAGAAACACAGAAACACGGCCATATATACGAAAGAGGGTAAAGGAAGAAAATCTCCCAGTAAAAGATCACTGGAAATTCAAAGCATATATCACAAATATCTTTGGGAAAATGGCAGGGCAAAGTCACTACTTATCAATAGTCACACTGAATCAATATCATCAAAATATCCGTTCTCCCAAAAGCAATTTATAGATTCAATGTGATACCAATCAAAATACCAAAGATATTCTTCTCAGATCTGGAAAAACTGATGCTGAAATTCATATGAAGACACAGGAGACCTCAAAAGGCTAAAGCATTCTTGTACAAAAAAAAAAAAAGCCGGAGGAATCACAATACCATATTTCAAGACTTACTACAGGGCAGTTGTAATCAAAACAGCATGGTACTGGTACAGAAACAGATGGATAGACCAATGGAACAGAAGCGAAACACCAGAAATCAACCCAAACATCTACAGCCAACTTATATTTGATCAAGGATCTAAAACCAATTCCTGGAGCAAGGAGAGTCTATTCAAAAAATGGTGCTGGAAAAACTGGATTTCCAGATGCAGAAGCATGAAGCAAGACCCCTACATTACACCTTACACAAAAATCCATTCAACATGGACTAAAAATCTAAACCTGAGACCCGACAACATCAAATTATTAGAGAACATTGGAGAAGCCCTGCAAGATATAGGCACAGGCAAAGACTTCTTGGAAAAGACCCCAGAGGAACAGGAAGTCAAAGCCAAAATTAACAACTGGGATTACATCATATTGAGAAGTTTGAGAAGTTTTTCTAAAAAGTCAAGAAAGTGAAGAGGCAAGTGACAGAGTGGGAAAAATATTTGCAAATTATGCAACCAATAAAGAATTAATAACCAGAATCTACAAAGAGATCAAGAAACTCCACAACAGCAAAACAAACAACCCACTTAAGAGATGGGCCATGGACCTCAATAGACATTTTTCAAAGAGGAAATCCAAACGGCCAACAGACACATGAAGAAATTTCAGGATCACTAGCCATCAGGGAAATGCAAATCAAAACCACAATGAGATTTCACCTCACCCTGATGAGAATGGCTCACATTCAGAAATCTACCAACAACAGATGCTGGTGAGGATGTGGGGAAAAAGGGACACTAACCCACTGTTGGTGGGAATGCAAACTGGTAATGCCACTATGCAGATCAGTCTGGAGATTCCTCAGAAACCTGAACATAACCCTACCACACAACCCAGCCAGCCTACTCCTCGGAATTTACCCAAAGGAAATTAAATTGGCAAAAAATTGAACTGTCTGCACCTCAATGTTTATTTTTTTTTTATTTTTTGACAGGCAGAGTGGACAGTGAGAGAGAGAGAGAGACAGAGAGAAAGGTCTTCCTTTTGCTGTTGCTTCACCCTCCAATGGCTGCCGCGGTTGGCACGCTGCGGCCGGCGCACAGCACTGATCCAATGGCAGGAGCCAGGTACTTATCCTGGTCTCTCATGGGGTGCAGGGCCCACGTACTTGGGCCATCCTCCACTACACTCCCTGGCCACAGCAGAGCAGCTCAAATCACAATAGCTAAAACATGCAATCAATCTAAATGCCCATCATTTAACAGAAGACTGGATAAAGAACTTATGGGATATATACTATACAGAATACTCTACAGAGGTAAAAAAAAAAATGAAATCCGGTCATTTGCAACCAAATGGAGGAATCTGGAAAACATCATGCTGAGTGAAATAAGCCAGTCCCAAAGGGACAAATATCATATGTTCTCCCTGATCGGAGACAACTACCTGAGCACCTAAAAGGAAACCTGGTTAAGTGAAATGGACACTACGAGAAACAATGACTTGATCAGCCCTTGTCCTGACTGCTGAGGGACAACTTACTATTTTATTCCTTTTGGTATTTGTTTTGTTCTACTTAATACCATTGTTTGAACTCTTTAATTAACACACAATTATTCTTAGATGATTAAATTTAACTAAAAAGTGATCCCTGTTAAATATAAAAGTGGAATATGAGAGGGAAGAAATGCACAGTTTGGCACATGCTCTCTTGGACTTACCCCTAATAGGAGAGCTAGAAACGTGCCAGGGGATTCCAATTCATACCATCAAGGTGGCTTGCACCAATGCCATTTCACTAGTCAAAGTGATCAGTTTCAGTTCGTAATTGATCATAATGATCTGATTAAGTGTCAAAGGGATCACATAAACCAGACTAGCATCTGCTAATACTAACTGATAGAATTAAAAAGAAGAGAACAATCCAACATGTAAGTGGATACACAGCAGACTCATAGAATGGCAGATGCATTAAACAGCACTCTGGCCTCAGAATTAGTCCTTAAGGCAGTCATATCTGGCTAAAAAGTTCATGAGAGTATTTCAGGCATGGAAAGCCAAGACACTCTGGCAAAAAAAAAAATGAACTACATGAAAGATCTCTGTGAGTGAGATCCCAGCAAAAAGAACGGGCCTTCAAAGAAGGAGGTACCTTTCTCTGAAAGGAGGAGAGAACTTCCACTTTGACTATGACCTTTTCTAAACAAGATCATACCTGGTGAACTCAAGAGGCTTCCATAGCCTTGGTAGTTCATGACAAGAACCTCGGGTGATTACTGATGCCATAAATAAGAGTGTCAATTGTAAAATTAACACCAGCAGTCACTGTGCACCTGTTCCCCCTGTAGGATCTCTGTCCTTAATGTTTTTACTAAGCGAATTAACCTTAAAACTATTCATCAAACTGAACTTTATATCTTGTGTTTCTGTGTGGGTGCAAATTGTTGAAATCTTCACTTAGTGTATACCAAGTTGATCTATATAAAAAGGTAATTGAAAATGAATCATTTGAAGAATGGAATGGGCGAGGGAGTGGGAGATGAGATGGTTGCAGGTAAGAGGAAGGTTATGGGGGGGAAAGACACTATAGTCCAGAAGTTGTACTTTCACAATTTACATTTATTAAATAAAAGTTTTTAAAAAAGTAAACTTGAAAAAAAGAAAGATCTCCACAATAAACATTTTAAATCTTAAAGAATGTAATAGAAGTCACAAAAAATGAAAAAATATTCCATGTTCATTGATTCGCAGAATTAATATCGTATTAGTACACACTAGAACATACTAGTGAAAGCAGTGTATAAATTCAATGCAAACCCAATCAAACTAAAAACAACATTCTTCTCATATCTAGAAAAATATAATGTTAAAATCATATGGACACAAAACAGATCCCAAATAGCTAAAACAATCTTAAACAACAATATAACAACAAAAAATAGATGCATTACAATACCAGATATCAAGACATATTACAGGATACTTATAATCAAAACAGTCTGGTAATGTCACATAAATAGACTTGCAGAACAGTTAAACAGATTAGAAACCCCAGAAATTAATCTGCATATCTACAACCAGCTAATCTTTGACAAAGGAGCTAAAATCAATCCCTGGAGCAAGCACAGCATCTTCAACAAATGGAGTTGCAAGAATTGGAACTACGCATGCAGAAGTATGATAAAGACCCTTACATACTCCTTTTCAAAAATCAACCCACAATGCCTCAAGAATCTAAATCTTACCTGATGCCATCAAATTACAGAGAAAACTTCAGGGAACCCTACAAGACATTTGCATAAGCAAAGACTTCTTGGAAAAGACCCCAGAACCACAGGCAATCAAAGCAAAAAGAGACAAATGAGATTACATCAAGCTAAGAAGCTTCTGTTAGCAAAGGAAATGCCCAACAGAGCAAAGAGGCCAAAAACAAAATGGGATAAAATATTTGCAAACAATGGAACTGATAAAGGTTGAATATTCAGGAACTACAAGAGTTCAAGAAACTCAAAACACAACAACAACAACAACAACAAAAGAAACAAACCAGTTACGGTTGGACAAAGGACATAAACAGGCATTTTTTTTAATTTTCTTTTTTCAAGATTTATTTATTTATTTGAAAGTCAGAGTTACACAAAGAGAGGAAGAGAGGGAGACAGAGAGAGACAGAGAGACAGAAAGAGAGAGAGAGAGCTCTTTCATCTGCTGGTTCACTCTCCAATTGGACACAATGGATGGAGCTGTGCCGATCCAAAGCTAGGAGCCAGGAGCTTTGTCCAGGTCTCCCACGCTGGTGCAGGGTCTCATGCACTTGGGCCATCTTCTACTGCTTTTCCAGGTCATAGCAGAAAACTGTATTGGAAGTGGGGCACTCAGGACTGGAACTCTAAACAAAGGGATGCCGGCACTACAGGCAGCGGCTTTCCCTCCCACACCACAGTGAAACCCTACTTGATGGTACATTTTTACTCAACTTCCAGATTCACAAGTAGAGGGGTGTTTGATAAGTACAACTTCTGAATGGTTTCCTTGGACTAAAATAAAAGTTTCTTTTCAAGCAGTGAGGGTGACCTCTGAGACCCCATGTCTTTGATGCCACAGCCCTACACACTTCCTTTCTGCAAGAGAGATTCCCCCTGCAGTCGAAAGAACAGGGCAAGGCACTATAATAATTAAAAGAATATGCTCCTGGGGCTGGTGCTGTGCTCAGTGCATTAAAGCTGCGGTTTGTAGCTGCGCATGGGTCTCACACAGAGACAAGGGAAACCTCCCCTCACAATTTCTCCCGACTGGGCTCCTGTCTGTTGTGCTGGGGGGAAGATGGAAAGATTCCTGCAAAGGAAGAACTGCAGACGAAATGAATGTCCTGGGAACTGGGGCAGGAATTTCTGTAGCTCAGGATGTGAGGAGGGCCACTTGCATCATCTCTGACATCAGTGGCATTACACCTCGGATATCCAATTTAACTTATCGTATACTTACCAAAAAATGAGATCTTAGCAGCTCTCCCAGACTGAGAGATGAGAATATCTCAGGAGAGACCAGATCCACATTTCTCTTGGCAGAGGAGCCATTGCAAACGTCAGCAGACACCAGAGAACATCTTCAACCTGCTGGAACACTAGAGGCACCTTTACTGAAAGCAGGATCATCTCAGATAACTGGACCTCCCACAGTTCATAAGATTTTTTCTTCCCACTCCTAGTCTGACTTACTCCAGAGCTCCTGAGCCTGAGACATCAAAGCTGGAATCTGTTCCTTCCATGTGAGTGTTGGTAGACAACTCATGACTTTGGAGGGAAACCTAACTCTCTCCTCCCAGGGCTGCCCACCCCCAACCCCCAGCTGCACGCCTCTGGGTTTGTGCTCGGCTCCCTCTGTGGTTCCTCTCACTGTGTCTCTCAGAGCACAGTAGTACACAGCTGAGTCTGATAACTGCAGTGAGGATTTGTGCAGGTGGAAGGAGCTGTCCTTCTTGACAAGAGTGGCGTGAAAACCTTCATGCTCCACTCTCTGGTTTTCTATTGCACTTTTCAACAGGAGCTGAGGACCTTCATGGAGATACTGGACATACCAGAAGAGGAACACTGAAGAGCTGGTTTGATAGCTGCAGTTCAGGGTCAGAGGTGACCCTTCAGAGAGGATAACTGGTCCCTCGGTCTGGGTCACTGAGTCTCCATTCGTCCTTCCTAAAATGATTAAGATGTTGTTATTTAGGAATATATCAACAGACAGTCCAGGGAGGAAGTGGGGCTAGAGATCTTCACCCAGACCTGGGAACAGAAAATCATTTAAAAACCAAACATCACTTACTGACAGTTATCAGCAGGACCACCACAGTCACTGAGCAAGACGCAGAGAGCATGGCTGGTGAGCTGGGAGAAAGACAAAGTCCTGGCAGCCTTGGATGCACCCCAAATGTCAGGGTGAAACTCCAGCTCCAGAACCTGGATTCTGGGTAGGAACTCCTGGAGAATCCTTGCTCCTTGGAAAGACAGCCTCCCTGCCCTGCAGCAATTGAAACAATGAAGAGTGAACCAAACATGCACCTGTCAAACCACTTAAGCCATGTGGAAAATAACCCTCATCTGAAGAACGACGCACCCTCTTGTGGTTTGTCCAAGCATCGGCAGTTTGCATCATGGCTCTCATATTTGACTCCACTCCTCCAGTATATTTGAAGTTAAAAGAGGATTTTGAAGGTTTTCCCACAAAATAACCATAAACCTTTTTTGTGATGTATGCTCCAAATACACTTCATTATAACACGGTGTACACATGATCTTCCACATGATCTCTCAGGCTTGGAAACCACCAGCATCATAGCCAGGCTTTAAACTGTATTTTGATGTTTCAAAAACATGCAATAATGTGAAAACTCTTTTAGGGATGAAAAAGGAAAACTTTCAGTAATTATTCCTTTTTAAAAACTATTTATCTTCTTATATGAAAGTCAGAGCCACAGAGAGGAGAGACAGAGAGAGAGAAAGAGGTCTTCCATCTGATAGCTTACCCCCCTCCCCAATTGGCTAGAATGGCTGGAGCTATTCCAATCTGAAGCTAGGAGCCAGGAGCTTCTTCTGGGTCATCCACGGGGCATTTAAAGGGGTTCAAGGACTCGGGTCATCGTCCACTGCTTTCCCAGGCCATAGCAGATAGCTGGATCAGCAGTGGAGCAGCCGGGACCCAAATCGGTGCCCACATGCGATGCCAGCACTGTAGTTGGCAGTCACCCGCTATGCAACAACACCAGCCCCAGTAATGATTTCTGAAAGCTGTCATCTGTATGGAGTATTGCCATATTACTTCTCTATCAATTACTATCACATACTTCTCTCCACCTGAAATTGCATCACCACATCCTAGTATACTGAGATCAACCAAATCATCCAAATAAATTCCAGTATGTGAGAGTAACTGGGAGTACACCAGTGTTCACAAAACAAAAAGCCATTTGATTTTTTTCCACTTCATTTTAGATGGCATGATATGACATAATTGCTGTCACTGGTGTGCTTGATAAACCCCATGAAGAATAAAACTAGAACTTCCTTTTGACTCTGGCCCAGAACAGCCTACCCCTCTCAGGCACATACCTCCAAAACCACAGGTTCACCTCTGATGCTCTCAGCTTTGCTCTCCATGTCTTCTAACAACAGAAAACTATGCACGTGTGCCCGGGTTGATAATAGCATCTTAAATCTGCAGGTACCACTCAGTAAAGCATTAGCTAGACAAATCTTTTTGTACATATTATTAAAGTTCTTGCCTTTACCGGCAGTAAACTCTTTTAATTTTTAAATTTCTGATCTACATAATCACTGTACATGTATTTGAGCTACTGTGTGATATTTCAACACATGTATACTATGAGTTTTGAACAAATCAAGGTGGTTAGTATTTCCATTTGCTTATCATTATTTTTGGTTGGAGTTTTTTATTTCATCTCCTCTAATCAAAAAATAATATAAGCTAGTGATGATGTGGAAAAATAGACTGACTGTAGAATGTAAATTAGTACAACTAGAAAACCGCATGGATATTTCTCTGAAATGTGAGATTAGATATACCATAGATTCAGCCATTCCATTCCTGGAAATTTACCGAAACCAATGAAATCAGCATATGAAAGAATTATTTGTATTCCCATGTATGTTGCTCAATTCACAATACCAAAGATATGGAATCAACCCATATGCCCATCAGTTGACTACTGGATTATGTGGTATATATATAAACACAACAGCACACTATTCAGTCATAAAAAAAGAGAGAAATCCTTCTTCTTGCAACAAAATAGATACAAATGGAAACCATTATGCTTAGTGAAATAATCCAGTCCCACAAAACAAATATATGTTTCTCTCATATGCAGTGTTTAATATGGAATCCAAAAACAAACTATAGGGATGAAATGAACATCTGGTGATTTCATTGTTGGTTTTGGCCCTTGTTGAACCACTATGGAACTGTGCTCTTCTAGTTTTTACTTGTTGAATATTATGATTAGTGGTACATTAAGCCTGTGATTATAGAGTGGATTGAAATTACATTTTTTGCAGAAAATTTAAAAGACAAGAAAGATGGGAAGGAAGTAGTTGAATTTAGGAAGGGACAGAGGGACAAGGGGAATATGGTTTTGTTTAGAATTGTACCTATGAAATACATGAAATCTGTTCTCTTTATATTAATAAAAATATGTGCTGAAAATAACCATAAATAACAAAAAGGAAGTCATGTACAGAAGACAATTATAAGGCAGATTACACCAGTTATTATCAAGACACAATAACATACACCTAGGAATCACAGAGAGAGTGGTGAATTACCCAAAAGAGCAGGGAACTCCACAAAGAGGAACCTCAACTTGTGGAAACTTTACCACGTAGATCAACATTTTTAACTTTGGAAACACCAAGACTGTGGAGGATGTGAGGAAACAGAATTGACAAAATCTACCCTAAGGAGCATAATGGCTGATATAACAGCTTAAAACTCAGATTGTCAGTACCTGGTACAATTGAAAATTTTGTGCAAAGGAACTCTGACCTGACACAGATTCAGATTTCAATATAATTGGGAGTTACCATCACAAGCCATTAGCACAAGTCATCTTCCAACTTCAGGGAACAGAAATATTTGGTGAGTTTCACAGTAATACTCCAATGTATAAATGTTGTGAAGCAGCATTTTTTAATAAACAAGGAGGCACATTATACAGAAGGTTTCATAATTTAAACAACTCCTGAACCATGATAGGTACTCACATATTTGTTGAAAGGATGAATCTGGGCATCCAATGTTGCAAAGGATTTTAGTTATTTTCAGATTTTTCTTTCCTTTTTTTATATAAGATTTATTTATAAGTGCTTTGAAAGGCAGACTTGCAAAGACACAGGGAAAGTCAAAGAGATCCTCCATCAGGTGGTTCATTCCACAAATGCCTACAACAGACAGAGCTAGGCTAGGCTGAAGACAGGAGCCAGGAACTCCACCCAGGTCTCCTACCATGTGGAGGGGCCCAAGGACTTGGGGCACCTTCTGCTGCCTCCTATGAGCATTAGCAGGAAGCTCGACTGGAAACAGAACAGCAGGGACTCGATCAGGAGAATGGGATGTGGGCATCCCAGGCAGGCAGCCTAAGCTGCTCACTGCCCCTCAGACATGTGTTTTAAGCTTCATTAGCCAGTTCTCTTAGAACTGTCAAAGTACTAAATTGAAAAATGATGCAATTTTGTTCCTGGAACATTCATTACCTTATGATACTTTTTTTAAGATATATTTTCTGTGCCGGCACTGTCCATAGCAGGTAAAGCCGCCGATTGCGACCGGCATCCCATATGGGCGCCAGATCAAGTCCCGGTTGCACCACTTCTGATCCAGCTCTCTGCTATGGCATGGGCAATCAACAGAAGATGGCCCAAGTCCTTGGCCTCTTCACCCAAGTGGGAGACCAGGAAGAAAATCCCGGCACCTGGCTTCAGACTGGCACAGCTCCAATTGTTGAGGCCCATTAGGGAGTGAATCAGCAGATGGAAGACTTTCTCTCTCTCTCTCTCTCTCTCTCTCTCTCTCTCTCCCTGCCTCTCCGCCTCTCCTTCTCTCTGTGTAACTCTGACTTCCAAATAAATAAATAAATCTTTAAAAAATATTTAGTTTTCATTTGAGAGATTGAGTTACAGATAGACAGAGGGAAATACAGAAACATCCTCTATCTGCTGTTCACTAACCAAATGGCCACGACAGCAGGAGTTGGGCAAGTCTGACGTCAGGATCCACCAGGTTCTTTCAGGTCTCTCACGCTGGTGCGGAGGCTCAAGCTCTTTCGCAGGCTTTCCCAGGCCATAGTAGAAAACTGAACTGGAAATTGAGCCTATGACTTAAATCTTATATTTAGCAAAAATGATGAGATCCTTGCAGATCTTCCAGAACAAGAGATGAGGATATCTCAGGAGAGACCTAATCCACATTTCTCTTGGCAGAGGAGCCACTGCAAACTTCAGCAGACACCAGGGAACATCTTCAACCTGCTGGAACACTCTCAGGCACCTTTACTGAAAGCAGGATCATCTCAGATAACTGGACCTCCCCTGTACATTAGATTTCCTCTTCCCACCGCCAGTCTCACTTACTCCAGGGCTCCCGAGCCCTGAGACATCAAAGCTGGAATCTGTTCCTTCCCTGCCAGTGTCCCCAGACACCTCATGACTTTGGAGGGAAGCCTAGTTCTCCCCTCCAGGGCTGCCCACCCACAGCCCCAGCTGCATGCCTCTGGGTTTGTGCTCAACTCCCCCTCTGGTTCCTCTCACTGTGTCTCTCAGAGCACAGTAGTACACAGCTGAGTCTGATAACTGCAGTGAGGATTTGTGCAGGTGGAAGGAGCTGTCCTTCTTGACAAGAGTGGCGTGAAAACCTTCAAGCTCCATCCTCTGGTTTTCTGTTGCACTTTTCAACAGGAGCTGAGGACCCCGATGGAGATACTGGACATACCAGAAAAGGGACACTAAATAGCTGGTTTCGTAGTTGCAGTTCAGGGTCAGAGGTGACCCTTCGGAGAGGATAACAGGTCCCTCTGTCTGGGTCACTGAGTCTCCATTTGTCCTTCCTAAAACAATTAAAGTGTTGTTATTTAGGAATATGTCAACAGGACAGTTTTGGGAGCAAGTGCGGCTAGAGATCTTCACCCAGACCTTGGAACAGAAAATCATTTAAAAAACCAAACATCACTTACGCACAGTTAGCAGCAGGACCACCACAGTCACTGAGCAAGACGCAGAGAGCATGGCTGGTGAGCTGGGAGAAACACAAAGTCCTGGCAACCTTGGCTATACCCCAGATGTCAGGGTGACGTTCCAGTTCCAGAACCTGGATTCTCGGTAGGAACTCCTGGTGAATCCTGCTCTGAAAAGAGAGCCTTCCTGCCGTGCAGCAGTTGGAACAATGAAGAGTGAACAAAATATGCACCTGTCGAACTGCTTAAGACATATGAAAATTACCCTCATCTGGAGAAAGAGGTGCCCTCTTGTGGTTAGTCCAAGAATCGGCAGCTTACATCAGAGTTCTCACATTTGACTTCATTTTTCCAGTATATTTGAAGTTAAAAGAGAGTATTTCAAGTTTTACCTCAAAGTAACTATAAACCTTTGATGTGTCTGATGCACCAAATACACTCCATTATAACACAGTGTACACATATCTTCCACATAATCTCTCAGGATTGGAAAACACAAGCAACAGAGCCAGGTATTAAACTGTATTTTGATGTTCCAAAGCATACAATGTGAAACTTCTTTAGGGATGAAAAAAGGAAAGCTTTCAGTAATTATTTCTGAAAGCTGTCATAGGTATGTGGTACGGAAAGACTAATTCTCCATCAATTTCTATCACATAATTCCTTCCACCTTAAATTGCATCTCAACATCCTGAAATCATCCAAACCACCCAAAATAATTCCATTATGGAAGAGTAACTCAGAGTACAACAGCATTGACAAAACAAAAAGTCATTTGAATTTTTCCACTTCATTTTAGACGGCATGATATGATAGAATTGATGTCACTGGTGGGCTTGATAAACCCCACGAAGAATAAAAATAAGTTCCTTTTGACTGGGCCAGAGCAGCTTACCCCTCTCAGGCACATACCTTCCAAAACCCCAGGTTCACTTCTGATGCTCTCGGCTTTGCTCTTCCATGTCTTCTAACAACAGAAAACTAAGCACATGTGCCCGGCTTCTTAAATCTGCAGGTGCCACTGAGTAAAGCATTAGCTAGACAAATCTTTTTGTACATATATTAAATTTATCGCCTTTATATTCAGTAAACCTTTTTAATTTTTGAATGCCTCTTCTACATATTCTTTTACATGTTTTTGAGCTACTGTGTGATATTTCTACACATGTACACAATGTGGTCTGAAAAAATCAAGGTAGTTAGTATTTCCATTTGTTTATCATTATTTTTGGTTAGAGTTTTTTGTTGTCTCTCCTCACAGATTGAATGTTTCCTTTCACAGAAGGTGACAGGTCCAGTTAATCCCTGACAGAACCAGCAAATGGAATCTAGAGGTTTGAAATTGTGTCTTAATTTGTTTATCCAGAAATTTACCTGAAATACAATTGCTAACTGTTTCTATGATGACATCATTTCTATAATAATAAATTGGGAGGTGGAAGTGGTGAATTTCTTACATCTTGTGATTTCAGAAGATAGTTTGGATCTGGGATACAATGACAACTAGAATCCAAGAAATAGCTACAAGGAGTTAAAGCTCACCAAGAGAGAACTGCAGAGAGTTCCAGGGCTTCCTTCAAGTATTCAAGGAACATGCACTAAGGAGGCCAAACAAATGCCATCCAAAAGAATCAGAGGAAGCAGAGCACAGCCAGTGCTCAACACGGGGGCAGGACTAGGCAGGTCACACTAGCCATAGTGTAAAACCCAAAATTCGTGAATAAATAATTGGGGTAAGTAAAAAGGTCTTGCTGCAGAAGTAGGAGATTATTAGCCTAGAAGCAGACCAATGCATATATATTCATGTTATGTAAACCATTATGGAAGAAAGAGCTAATGGCTGAATACCAGGTATTGTCTATTAGGATGAAGACACACAAAATACATTCATTAAATGTAAAAAAAGAATTCCTAAACCCATTCAGGAAAAGTTAAACAAAAACAGAAGAAATTATTGGGAAATGCTATGTGAAGATCTCATAGTATGAAAGAACATTGAACTTTTGTTCTCCATAAGAGAAAAGACTGGAAATTATGCATACAGATTTTTAAAATATTCAGAAAAAGACTCTCAACAACTAACTAGCTAATCAAATCCAATAACACTTCAGAAAGCTCACTCACCCCACACCAGATGCAGGTTTATCCCTGGTATGCAAGTTTGGTTGAACTCTTTAATTAACACATAATTATTCTTAGGCATTTAAATTTAACTGAAAAGTGATACCTGTTAAATATAAGAGTGGGAACAAGAGAGGGAAGAGATGTACAGTTCGGCACATGCTCAATCAGACTTGCCCTTAATGGGAGGGTTAGAAACTTACCAGGGGATTCCAATTCAATCCCATCAAGGTGGCATGTACCAATGCCATCTCACTAGTCCCAGTGATCAATTTCTGTTCACAATTGATCATAATGATAGGATTGGGGGGTTAAATGGATCACATAAGCAAGACTAGTGTCTACTAATAATAACTGGTATAATTAAAAAGGAGAGAACAATCCAATATGGGAAGTGGAATACACAGCAGACTCATAGAATGGCAGATGTCCTAAACAGCACTCTAGCCTCAGAATCAGCCCTTAAGGCATTCAGATCTGGCTAAAAACCCCAAGAGAGTATTTCAGGCATGGAAAGCCAAGACACTCTGGCAAAAAAAGTGACCTAAATGAAAGATCTCCGTGAGTGAGATCCCAGCAGAGAACAGGCAATCAAAAAAGGAGGTACCTGTCCTTGATGTGTTGTACTATGTGAATTAACAGTATAATTAGTACTCAAACAAAAATTTATACTTTGTGTATCTGTGTGGGTGCAATCTGTTGAAGTCTTCACTTAGTACATACTAAGTTGATCTTCTGTATATAAAGGTAATTGAAAATGAATTTTGATGAAGAATGGGATGGGAGAGGGAGTGGGAGATGGGATGGTTGCAAGTGGGAGTGAGATTATGGGGGGAAGCCACTATAATCCAAAAGCTGTACTTTGGAAATTTATATTTATTAAATAAAAGTTAAAAAATAAAATAAAAGTTAAAAAAATTTTAAAAAAAGAAGAACTGGTAGGCTCCAAACAAAAAGAAATCATAAGAAAATAGAAGTGCTAGTTGCATGGGTTGATTGGCTTATACTGTGCATAAGTATTGAAATATTTTAGTATACCCCATAAATGTACAGGTATTAATGTTAATCAAAGAAAACAATATGATAATTTAAATGAGTATTTTTAGATTACTAAATCATGTATTTTAATTACTTCCAAGTGGCTAACAAATGTACCCTCCCACCAGAGTTTGCCACCATCACTGCATGCTTTGCAAAGTTCTCTTTTTTTTGTTTTTTGTTTTTAAACTTTTATTTAATGAATATAAATTTCCAAAGTACAGCTTATGGATTACAATGGCTTCCCCCCCCATAACGTCCCTCCCACCCGCAACCCTCCCCTTTCCCACTCCCTCTCCCCTTCCATTCACATCAAGATTCATTTTCAATTATCTTTATATACAGAAGATCAGTTTAGCATACATTAAGTAAAGATTTCAACAGTTTGACCCACACAGAAACATAAAGTGAAAAATACTGTTTGAGTACTAGTTATAGCGTTAAATCTCAATGTACAGCACACTAAGGACAAAGATCCTACATGAGGAGTAAGTGCACAGTGACCCCTGTTGTTGACTTAACAAACTGACACTCTTGTTTACGGCCTCAGTAATCACCCTAGGCTCTTGTCATGAGCTGCCAAGGCTATGGAAGCCCCCTGAGTTCACTGACTCTGATAATTTTTAGACAAGGCCATGGTCAAAGTGGAAGTTCTTTCCTCCCTTCAGAGAAAGGTACCTCCTTCTTTTTTTTTCTTTCAAACTTTTATTTAATGAATATAAATTTCCAAAGTACAGCTTATGGATTACAATGGCTTCCCCCCCCATAACGTCCCTCCCACCCGCAACCCTCCCCTTTCCCACTCCCTCTCCCCTTCCATTCACATCAAGATTCATTTTCGTTTCTCTTTATATACAGAAGATCAGTTTAGCATACATTAAGGGCTGATCAAGTCACTGTTTCTCATAGTGTTCATTTCACTTTAACCGCGGCTCACTAGGCTAATCCTCCGCCTTGCGGCGCCGGCACACCGGGTTCTAGTCCCGGTCGGGGCGCCGGATTCTGTCCCGGTTGCCCCTCTTCCAGGCCAGCTCTCTGCTGTGGCCAGGGAGTGCAGTGGAGGATGGCCCAAGTGCTTGGGCCCTGCACCCCATGGGAGACCAGGAGAAGCACCTGTCTCCTGCCTTCAGATCAGTGCGGTGCGCCATCCACGGCGGCCATTGGAGGGTGAACCAATGGCAAAGGAAGACCTTTCTCTCTCTCTCTCTCTCTCTCTCTGTCCACTCTGCCTGTCAAAAAATAATTAAAAAATTAATAAAAAATTTCTCTTTTTAATTTGAGAAGCAGAAAGAGAGAGAGAGAGAGAGGAGAGAGACAGAGAGAGAGAGAGAAATAGAGAGAGAGACAAAGAGAATGACATCCTATCCACTGATAGAGTCCTCAGATGCCTCCTATAGCAGTAGCTGGGCCAGAACCTAAGCCAGGAACCAAGAACTCATGAATAGCAGGGACCAAGCTGCTTGAGCCAATATGGTGACACCCACTCTGCATTAACAGGAAGCTGGACTCAGGAGCCAGAGATGGGCATCAAGCACAGACATCTAAACCTAAGGATTAACGTCTAGGCCGACTATCTACACCAAGCTCCCTTGTTTCAAACTAGCATTGCAGGGATTCCTAAATCGGATTTGAAAGATATTTATATACATTTTTGGCAATATCAATAGCTGTAAGAATTTTCCATGTCTTTGTGAGCAATGTGATTTTTCAAATTGCCTCATCATACCATATGAACTGTTATCTGTTTGGATATTCATATTCATTTTCATCTATGAAAATAAAATTATTTCGGAAAATCACAAAGCAATTGTCAAATTACTGACAAAATAACAACAGTCATTTTGATGTAATTTAGGTATTTACATCAAAATGATTTTGCTCTTAGTCACTATGTATCAATAGTCACATTAAATGTTAATGGACTTAACTCTTCAGTTAAAAGACACCGATTGGCTGATTGGCTTAAGGAACAAAACCCAACGATTTGTTACCTACAAGAAACACATCTCTCTAACAAAGATGCATGCAGACTGAAAGTGAAAGGTTGGAAAAAGATATTCCATGCCAACAGAACCCAAAAAAAAAGCAGGTGTAGCCATATTAATATCAGACAAAATAAACTTTAATACAAAAACTGTTAAGAGAGACAAAGAGGGGCACTATATAATGATTAGGGGTTTAATTCAACAGGAAGATGTAAGTATTATAAATGTATATGCACCTAATTACAGGGCACCAGTCTATTTATAAGATATGTTAAGGGCTTAAAGGGAGACTTAGATTCCAATACAATAGTACTGGGGGACATCAATACTCCACTCTCAGAAATAGACAGATCGTCTGGACAGAAGATCAACAAGGAAACAGTAGATTTAAACTACACTATTGCCCAAATGGATCTAACAGATATCTACAGAACTTTCAATCCTACATCTAAAGACTTTACATTCTTCTCAGAAGTGCATGGAATCTTCTCTAGGATTGATCACATACTAGGCCATAAAGCAAGTCTCAGCAAATTTAAAAGAATTAGAATCATACCATGCAGCTTCTCAGACCACAGCGGAATGAAGCTACAAATTAGCAACTCAGGAAACCCTAGAAAGTATGCAAACACATGGAGACTGAACTACATGCTCCTGAATGAACACTGGGTCATTCAATAAATCAAAAGAGAAACAAAAACATTCTGGAAGTAAATGAGGATAACAACACAACATATCAAAACTTATGGGATATGGAAAAAGCAGTACTGAGAGGCAAATTTATAGCAATAGGTGCCTACATCAAGACATTGGAAAGGTACCAAATAAATGAGCTTTCAGCACATCTCAAGGACCTAGAAAAACTGCAGCAAACCAGACCCAAATCTAGTAGGAGAAGAGAAATAATTAAAATCAGAGAAGAAATTAACAGGATAGAATCCAAAAAAAAATTACAAAAAATCAGCCAAGCAAAGAGCTGGTTTTTTGAAAAAATAAACAAAATTGATACCCCATTGGCCGAACTAACTAAAAAAAGAAGAGAAAAGACCCAAATCAATACAATCAGAGATGAAAAAGGAAACTTAACAACAGACACCACAGAAATAAAAAGAATCATCAGAAATTACTACAAGGACTTGTATGCCAGCAAACAGGAAATTCTATCAGAAATGGATAGATTCCTGGACAAATGCAATCTACCTAAATTGAACCATGAAGACATAGAAAACATAAATAGACCCATAACTGAGACAGAAATTGAAACAGTAATAAAGGCCCTCCCAACAAAGAAAAGCCCAGGACCAGATGGATTCACTGCTGAATTCTACCAGACATTTAAAGAAGAACTAACTCCAAGTCTTCTCAAACTATTCAGAACAATCAAAAAAGAGGGAATCCTCCCAAATTCTTTCTATGAAGCCACCATCACCTTAATCCCTAAGCCAGAGAAAGATGCAGCACTGAAAGAAAATTATAGACCAATATCCCTGATGAACATAGACGCAAAAATCCTCAATAAAATTCTCGCCAACAGAATACAACAACACATCAGAAAAATCATCCACCCAACCAAGTGGGATTTATCCCTGGTATGCAGGGATGGTTCAACATTCACAAATCAATCAATGTGATTCACCACATTAACAAACTCCAGGAGAAAAACCATATGATTATCTCAATAGATGCAGAGAAAGCATTCGATAAAATTCAACACACTTTCATGATGAAAACTCTAAGCAAATTGGGCATAGAAGGAACATTCCTCAATATAATCAAAGCAATTTATGAAAAACCCACTGCCAGCATCCTATTGAATGGGGAAAAGTTGGAAGCATCAGACAAGAAAAAGAAATTAAATGAATACAAATTGAGAAGGAAGAAGTCAAACTATCCCTCTTTGCAGACGATATGATTCTTTACTTAGAGGATCCAAAGAACTCTAGTAAGAGACTATTAGAACTCATAGAGGAGTTTGGCAAAGTGGCAGGATATAAAATCAATGCACAAAAATCAACAGCCTTTGTATACACAGGCAATGCCACGGCTGAGAAAGAACTGCTAAGATCAATCCCATTCACAATAGCTACAAAAACAATCCAATACCTTGGAATAAACTTAACCAAGGATGTTAAAGATCTCTACAATGAGAATTACAAAATCTTAAAGAAAGAAATAGAAGAGGATACCAAGAAATGGAAAAATCTTCCATGCTCATGGATTGGAAGAATCAACATCATCAAAATGTCCATTCTCCAAAAAGTAATTTATAGATTCAGTGCAATCCCAATCAAGATGCCAAAGACATTCTTCTCAGATCTGTAAAAATGATGCTGAAATTCATATAGAGGAACAGGAGACCTTGAATAGCTAAAGAAACCTTGGACAACAAAAACAAAGCCGGAGGCATCACAATACCAGATTTCAGGACATACTACAGGGCAGTTGTAATCAAAACAGCATGGTACTGGTACAGAAACAGATGGATAGACCAATGGAACAGAAGGGAAACACCAGAAATCAACCCAAACATCTACAGCCAACTTATATTTGATCAAGGATCTAAAACCAATTCCTGGAGCAAGGACAGTCTATTCATTAAATGGTGCTGGGAAAACTGGATTTCCACGTGCAGAAGCATGAAGCAAGACCCCTATCTTTCACCTTACACAAAAATCCACTCAACATGGATTAAATACATAAATCTATGACCTGACACCATCAAGTTATTAGAGAACATTGGAGAAGCCCTTCAAGATATTGGCACAGGCAAAGAATTTCTGGAAAAGACCTGGGAGGCACAGGCAGTCAAAGCCAAAATCAACTATTGGGATTGCATCAAATTGAGAAGTTTCTGTACTTCAAAAGAAACAGTCAGGAGAGTGAAGAGACAACCGTCAGAATGGGAAAAAATATTTGCAAACTATGCAACAGATAAAGGGTTAATAACCAGAATCTACAAAGAGATCAAGAAACTCCACAAAAACAAAACAAACAACTCACTTAAGAGATGGGCCAAGGACCTCAATAGACATTTTTCAAAAGAGGAAATCCAAATGGCCAACAGGCACATGAAAAAATGTTCAAGATCACTAGCAATCAGGGAAATGTAAATCAAAACCACAATGAGGTTTCACCTCACCCCGGTTAGAATGGCTCACATACAGAAATCTACCAACAACAGATGCTGGCGAGGATGTGGGGAAAAAGGGACACTAACCCACTGTTGGTGGGAATGCAAACTGGTCAAGCCACTATGGAAGTCAGTCTGGAGATTCCTCAGAAACCTGAAGATAACCCTACCGTTCAACCCAGCCATCCCACTCCTTGGAATTTACCCAAAGGAATTTAAATTGGCAAACAAAAGAAGCGGTCTGCACCCTAATGTTTATTGCAGCACAATTCACAATAGCCAAGACCTGGAACCAACCTAAATGCCCATCAACGGTAGACTGGATAAAGAAATTATGGGATATGTACTCTTTAGAATACTATACAGTAGTAAAAAACAATGAAATCCAGTCATTTTCAACAAAATGGAGGAATCTGGAACACATCATGCTGAGTGAAGTAAGCCAGTCCCAAAGAGACAAATATCATATGTTCTCCCTGATCGGTGACAACTGACTGAACACCAAAAAGGAAACCTCCTGAAGTGAAATGGACACTATGAGAAACGGTGACTTGATCAGCATAACCTTGACTGTTAATGAACAACTTAATACATTATCCCTCTTAGTATTTTTTTGTCTGTTCTACTTAATACTACTGGTTTAATTCTGTAATTATCACACAGTTATTCTTAAGTGTTGAAAATTAACTGAAATGTGATCCCTGTTAAACACAAGAGTGGGAATAAGAGAGGGAAGAGATGTACAATTTGGGACATGCTCAAGCTGACTTGCCCCAAATGGTAGAGTTAGAAACATACCAGGGGATTCCAATTCAATCCCATCAAGGTGGCATGTACCAATGCCATCTCACTACAGTTCAAAATTGATCATAATGAAAGGACTAAGAGTCAAAGGGATCACATAAACAAGACTAGTGCCTGCTAATACTAACCGATAGAATAAATAAAGGGGAGAGCGATCCAACATGGGAAGCGAGATACACAGCAGACTCATAGAATGGAAGATGTCCTAAACAGCACTCTGGCCTCAGAATCAGCCCTAAAGGCATTTGGATCCGGCTGAAAAGCCCATGAGAGTATTTCATGCATGGAAAGCCAAGACACTCTGGCAAAAAAAAAGGACCTAAATGAAAGATCTCTATGAGTGAGATCCCAGTGGAAAGAACAGGTCTTCAAAGAAGGAGGTACCTTTCTCTGAAGGGAGGAGAGAACTTCCACTTTGACTATTACCTTGTCTAAATAAGATAAGAGTTGGAGAACTCAAAAGGCTTCCATAGCCTTGGAAACATATGACTGGAGCATAGGAAGATTACTGATGCCATAAACAGGAGTGTCAATTTGTAATGTCAAAAACAGGAGTCACTGTGCACTTACTCCTCATGTAGGATCTCTGTCCTTAATGTGCTGTACACTGAGATTGAATGCTATAACGAGTACTCAAACAGTATTTTTCACTTTGTGTTTCTATGTGGGTGCAAGCTGTTGAAATCTTTACTTAATGTATACTAAACTGATCTTCTGTATATATAGAAAATTGAAAATGAATCGTGATATTAACGGAAGGGGAGAGAGAGGGGGAAAGGGGAGGGTTGCGGGTGGGAGGGGAGTCATCGGGGGGTTGGGGGGAAGCCAATGTAGTCCATAAGCTCTACTTTGGACATTTATATTCATTAAATTAAAGTTAAAAAAATGATTTTGCTCTTAACATTTAGATATGGAACCTTTTAATTTTCTCTGAATTTCTTCCACTATTTTTAAGCTCACAAATCCTTCCCTATTCAGTTACCTTAATTAATACACATTAACTGTTTTACTAAGAACTTCAAGAGTTAATTAGTTTGATCCAAAATCACATGAGGTACTTGATTTACTTTTTTTTTATTCATTGGCAATTTCACAATCAATCAACTTTTTTCTCAAATATTCAACTTTGTGAAACTCACACTGGAGTGTTTCTTTAGAATGTCCTTATATTAAACTACAGAAAATCCCCATCGCCAACAGCAACAACAGATGAGATGTCTTCAGCCCTCACTGTGGGTTTGAGTAGAGGCTGCAGGTGCCTGGGGAGCACTGTGCTCTTGCAGCACAGAAGTAGGTGGCTGAGTCTGCAGGACGGGCAGCTGCGATGTGCAGGGAGAGATGTTTGTCCTTCTTGCTCATGAGGACAGTGAGCCTTTGCTCTTCTTTCTTATCCACATTTGAGAGAATACTTATAAGGAACTGGAGACCTGCTCCAGGTTCTTGCTTATACCAAAAGAAGTAGGAGGTGACACTGTCTGTGTAAGTGCAGTTGATAACACAGCCGTCTCCCTCCCGGACACTCAGGAATGAAGGACTCTGTTCCACCATCTCTCCTCCACTCACACCTGTGCCAAAGGAGAAGCCAGACATGATTGTCAGGTCATCACTCCCGGAAGATTGCATTATTTTTCCTCACATTATTTCAGGCAATCTGGAAGAGGCCAGCTTCCTCAGACTTCTAATGAACATTTTCCAAGCACCCTCTTCCCCAAAGCTCCCAACTCACAGTGCAGCTGCAGCCACAGGAACAGGAAGAAAGGTCCTGCAAGTGTCCTCATGGTTCTGCCCAGCGGGACCTGCGAGCTCAAGCCAAGAGAGCTCCGTCTATCACAGAGGTCTCCTCCTTTGCTCCAAGGCACAGCGGACTTCAAATGCACAAGTGTCTGCTTCTGTCTTGAGCCTTCTCCTATAGAAGTCAACCAAAAAGAGCCTGTCCTATACCATGGGTCTGCAGAGATGCTCTGCCCTCTTGTGGTAAAATCTCTAACTGCTATACTCGGACACCAAATTCAATTTTATCATCGTGTGTCTCTTTGATTGATTACACAAATAATCAACAGGTCTAATACAGTAAGTTCTAAGTGTGTCCTCAATCATAAAATAATTAATATTGGCACAAAACATACTAAAAATGTATGTCTGAGGCCGGCGCCGCGGCTCACTAGGCTAATCCTCCGCCTTGCTGCGCCGGCACACCGGGTTCTAGTCCCGGTCGGGGCGCCGGATTCTGTCCCGGTTGCCCCTCTTCCAGGCCAGCTCTCTGCTGTGGCCAGGGAGTGCAGTGGAGGATGGCCCAAGTACTTGGGCCCTGCACCCCATGGGAGACCAGGAAAAGTACCTGGCTCCTGCCATCGGATCAGCGCAGTGCGCCGGCCGCAGCGCGCCGGCCGCGGTGGCCATTGGAGGGTGAATCAACGGCAAAGGAAGACCTTTCTCTCTGTCTCTCTCTCTTTCACTGTCCACTCTGCCTGTCAAAAAATGAAAAAAAAGTATGTCTCAGAATTCCACCTCATCTTCCCAGACATTAGTGAGATATTTTAAATTAATTTGAAGTTATAAGCTTTCCACATTTATCCAACAACAGAGTTAGCCTATTTGAAATAAAGAAAACACTACAAGTGAGTCCATGAAGTAGCTGAAATGTAAAATATAAAATCTTTCCTCCTCTTCCCACCCCAACTTCTTAAATTGGCCGGGGAATCCCTCAGTCAAATCAACCATCTTGGTTCAGCTCTACTAAGGAAAACTCTTTCTACAGGTGATATTTAAGTACAAAGACTGTAGCACTAGCGATAATCTGATTACGTATGTCAGATGATGCTACTGCAGCTCTGGAACTCCAAGTGTGGGTGTGCTCTTGATCTTATCCCAGGAAACTGACAGTGCCATAGACCAACACAGGAACGATCCTTTAGTAAAAATGACTAAATTATAGAGTAAAGCAGACAAGGTGGGGCTGGACTACTGGGAGTGAATAGTATTAGTACATCCAAGGGAAGAATTGACTTTGTGGATTGTGATGACAAATCTGATGTGACTCTAAAATCATTTGTTTTTTTTTTTTCTGGAAGAACAGATTATCTGAGACTCTTGATACGTGGTTTAATTATTGCCAGGTTTTGACCTAATGTCAAGATCATAGATGGATATAAGGCAAACACATACGTGTCTTCAGATGTGTTTGTATTTCCTAATAACAAAGCTGGTAACTGCTCCTCATATATGACTACAGAATAATATATAATAGAATTACCCCTTCCAGCTTTTTGGACACTGCCGACTCAGAGTCCAGATGCAAAAGCTTTTTCCTAGATTGTATTTGGTCTCCAATCATTGCTTGAACTATCTACCTATGATAACAGCCTTCACTCCTTTAAAATCTCTCTCCAAATATGTCTCATTTGTTTTAATATCTTGGGTCTTTCTGGCAGAAAGAAACCAGAGACACAGAGAGAGATTTTGTCTCCTTATTCACTCCCGCAAAAGGCCACAACAGCCATGGCTGAGCCAGGACAAAACCAGGACCCCAGAACTCAATTCAAGACCCCCACATCAGTGGCAGGAAGCAAAGCACTTGAACATCTCCTGAAGCCTCACAGGGTACACAGTAGCAGGAGTCTGGAATAGGAAGCAAATCCAGGGCATAAACCCAGGCCCACCAACACGGGATATAGGGATTCCAAGTGGCTTTTCAACTGCTGTGTCAGTTGAACCCCCCGGAGATGTGATCCCTCCAGCATTTCATTAGAAAGCCCAAGTTGTGAATCAAAGTTGTCACCTCTGGCAGAGCTTGAACTCCAAATGTTATCTAGTTCAGGGAAGTTGCTAAAATTTATTTTCTCTTCCAGCCTTTTTTTACATTTATTTATTTATTTGAAAGGCAGAGTTACAGAGAGGCAGAGGCAGAAAGAGAGAGAGATAGGGAGAGAAAGAGAGAGACAGAGAGACAGAGGTCTTCCATCCACTGGTTCACTCCCCAAATGGCTTCAATGGCCCGAGTTGGGTTTGTCTGAAGCCAGCAGCCAGGAGCGTCTTGCAGGTCCCCCACATAGGTACAGGGGCCCAAGGTCTTGGGCCATCTTCTACTGTTTTCCCAGACCATAACAGAGAGCTGGATCGGAAGTGGAGCAGCCAGGACTTGAACTGACACCCATATGGGATGCCAGCACCGAAGGTGTAGGCTCAGCCCCCTGCACCACAGCGCCAGCCCCATCAGCCTTCTGGCCATTGTTTCCCACCTGTTCTCTCAGAGCCTGTGAAGCCAGCATCCCATTTGAGCACCAGCTCATGTCCTGGATGCCACACTTCCAATCAAGCTCCCTTCTCAAGGACTAGAAAAGCAATAGAAGATGATCCAGGTGCTCGGGCCCCTCCAACCCATGTGAGAGACCCGGATGAAGCTCTTACCTCCTGGCTTTGGCCTGGCCCTGCACTGGTGGTTGCAGCCATCTGGGGAGTAAATCATCTGATGGAAGATATCTCTCTCTCTCTCTCTCTCTCTCTCCAACTCTAACTTTCAAAATAAATAAGTCCAAAAAAAACCCTGTCAAATCCTTCTCCCAACAAGGATCATTGCAACCCATTCACAATAGCTACAAAAAGAGTTAAATACGTTGGAATAAATTTAACAAGGTGTGACAAAGGTCTCTATGATGAAAATTACAAAAAAAACTAAAAAAAAAATAGAATAAATACAAGAAGACATTAAAAATGGAAAACCCTTCCATGTTCATGTATTAGAAGAATCAACATCATCAAAATGTCCATACTACCAAAAGCAATTTTCAGATTCTATGCTATCCTAATCAAAATACCCAATGACATACTTTGCAGATCGAGGGGAAAAATGATGATAAAATTCTTATGGAAACACCATAGACTCCAAATATCTGAAGTTTTATTATATAACAAAAACAAAGACAGAGGCATCCAAATACCTGATTTCAAGACATATTACCAGGCAGTTTTATTGAAAACAGCCTGGTACTGACACAAAAACAGATGTATAGACCAACAGAACAGAATAGAAACTCCAGAAATCAGATCACGCATCTGCAATCAATTTATCTTTGACAAAGGAGCTAAAATCAATCCCTGGAGCAAGGACCATCTCTTTAACAAATGGTGCTGGGAAAACTGGAATTCTGCAAGCAGAACTATGAAATTAGACTCCTACCTTACATCTTACACAAAAATCCACTCAAAATGGATTAAATACCTAAATCTATGACCTAATACTATCAAATTGCTAGAGAACATTGGGGAAAATCTGCAAGGCATTGGCATACGTAAAGACTTCATGGAAAAGACGCCAGTAAGTAAACAAAGCCAAAATTGACAAATGGGACTACATCAAGCGATTCTGCACTGCTAAAGAAACACTCAGCAAAGTGAAGAGACAAACAACAGAAGGGGAGAAAATATCTGCAAACAGTACAACTGATAAAGGGTTAACATCCAGAATTTATAAAGAGCTCAAGAAATTCAACAAAACAAACAATTCAGTTAAGAAAGGAACAAAGGACTTGAACAGGCATTTTCAACAGAGGAAATTCAAATGCCCAAGATTTTTTGGGGGGGGGGGCAGGCAGTTAGATAGTGAGAGAGAGAGAGAGAGAGACAGAGAGAAAGGTCTTCCTTTCTGTTGGTTCACCCCCTAAATGGCCACTATGGCTGGCGTGCCATGCCAATCTGAAGCCAGGAGCCCGGTGCTTCCTCTTGGTCTCCCATGGGGTGCAGGGCCCAAGCACTTGGGCCATCCTCCACTGCACTCCCGGGCCACAGCAGAGAGCTGGACAGGAAGAGGAGCAACCAGGACAGAATCCAGCACCCCAACTGGGACTAGAATCCGGGGTGCTGGAGCCACAGGCAGAGGATTAGCTGTGGCGCCGGCCATCAAATGCCTTAGAGACACCAAAAAAAAATGTTCAGGATCCCTAGCCATCAGGGAAGTCCAAGTTAAAACCACAATGAGGTTTCATCTCACTCCAGTTAGAATGGCTGTCATACAGAACTCAATAAAAGACAAATGCTGGTGAGGATGTAGGTGGAATGTAAACCTGTCCAACCACTGTGCAAAACAGTATGGAGACACCTCAGAAATCTGAATACAGACCTACCATGTGATCCAGCCATCCCACTCCTGAGAATTTACCCAAACCAAAAGAAAGCACTCCATGAAGGAGATATCAGGGCCAGCATTGTGGCGTAGCAGGTGAAGACTGCCTGCAGTGCCTGCATCGCATGTGGCACCAGTTCAAGTCCTAGATGCTCTACTTTTGACCCAGCTCTCTGCTATGGCCTGGGAAAGCACTGGAAGATGGCCCAAGCTTGGACCCCTGTACCTGCATGGGAGACCCAGAGGAAGCTCCTGGCTCCTGGTTTCAGATTGGCCCAGCTCCAGCTGTTGCAGCCATTTGGGAAGTGACCCAGTGCATGGAAGACCTCTCTCTCTCTCTCTCTCTCTGTGTGTGTGTGTGTGTGTGTGTGTGTGTGTGTGTGTGTATTTCTCTGCCTCTTTGTAACTCTGCCATTCAGATAAATAAATAATCTTTTTTTAAAAAAAAAGAATGAGCTATCTGTAGTCCCATTTTCATTGCAGCATAATTCACAATAGCTAAAATATGGAGTCAATCCAGATGTCCAACAACTGTTGACTAAATAAAGAAATTATGGTATATGTACACCATGGAGTACTACTCAGCTCTAAAAAAAATCCTGTCTTTTGCAACAAGATGGTTGTAATTTGAAACCATTATCTTAGAGAAATAAGCCAGTCCCAAAAAGACAGGTATCATATATTTTCCCTGATCTGAGGTAACTAATAGAGCACTTGAAATGTAATGTATGCAGTGAAATAGACATTTTGAGAATCAGTGACTCTTTATAGCCCATGTCTCTTCCATTGAGGAACAATGCTTGATTTTGTTTTTCTCTTTATACTACTTGTAGAACTCTTTTACTTAGAGTTAACTATACACCATTAAGTATACTGAAAATAGATTATTGTAAAAATTAAGAATGGGAATCTGAGAGGGTTGGGCAGGAAGGGTTGGAGCATGGGCAGGAGCAAGAATGTTATTATGTTCTTAAATCTGTATATATGAAATACATGAAACTTGTATAACTTAGATAAAAATTTAAAAAATTGAAAATTATAATCGGGGCCGGCACCGTGACTCAATAGGCTAATCCTCCACCTGTGGCGCCAGCACACCAGGTTCTAGTCCCAGTAGGGGTGCCAGATTCTGTCCCGGTTGCCCCTCTTCCAGGCCAGCTCTCTGCTGTGGCCCGGGAGTGCAGTGGAGGATGGCCCAAGTGCTTGGGCCCTGCACCCCATGGGAGACCAGGAAGAAGCACCTGGCTCCTGGCTTCGAATCAGCATGGTGTGCCGGATGCAGCGCGCTGGCTGCGGCGGCCACTGGGGGCTGAACCAATGGCAAAGGAAGACCTTTCTCTCTGTCTCTCTCTCTCACTGTCCACTCTGCCTGTCAAAAAAAAAAAAAAAGAAAGAAAGAAAATTATAATCCAAAGGAAATAAGAGCTTAAAAAAGATTAATAGCAAAAATTTTTCTCTTTAACTTTTAAAATTTTATATGTTTTAATTATGCTTATAAGTTGAAAAATTATATTCATTTATTATATAGACTATAAAGTTTTAGAAAATGTACACATTCTAGAATAGCTACATTGAGCTAATTGACATATGTATTACCTTATATGGTTATTATTTATTGTGGTGAGAACTTTCAAAATCATTTTTCTTAGCCATTGTCAAGTGTGCAATAAATTGTTCTCACCAAAGATATCATGTTGTACAAAAGACCTCTTGAATTTATATCTCATATCAACTGACTTTTGTATCCCTTGAAAAATTTGTTTCTTAATCAGTCAATCTAACTTTAAGGCCAATTTTACATTTGTTTAAACAGCTGGACTTGTATATTTATTACATTATCTTTATTTGCAAATCAAATTAATTCTGTCACACCACAGGCTACCCAGCAATGAATGAATGGGTAAAAATGGTTTATAGCCCTATGATGGAATATTAGTTAAACATTAAAACAAATGAAATTATCATACATCCTACAACATAGATACCATGAAATCATTATGTGAATTGAAATAAACCAGAAGCAAAAAAAAAAAAAAACAAATATTTTGTGACTCTACTCATACTAAACATCTAAATTATGCAAATTTCTTAATTCAGTGATGTTTGCACATAATAATAACGGAACAGTTACAGATAAAAGATAATTTACCCTAACACTAATTATTTGCTAAAATACATTTCAGAGAGTAAGCATCTGGTTTTTTACTAAGTCTTTCATCCAAGAAGTAAAATATGGTTTGCTTACACACCATTTAAAAGATTCAGACACCATCACTGTCATTCTTAAGGAACCCAGAAAGTGATCTTCAGTCACAAAATGTTCTCCTATTATAGAGACCCAGTGGTACCTGGAGATTCAAGTGTAAGAACTATCGAGGCCAGAACTAGACAGCCATAGAGCCTGCCTGGGAGTACTGGGGTCTCAACATGGGAGATGCAATATTTGATATATCAAAAATTTTCTGGAAATGAATGAAGATGACAATACCTCACATCAAAACTTACAGGATACAAGAAAAGCAGTGTTAAGAGGGAATTTTACAACCCTTGGGGCATTCGGATCTGGCTAAAAGGCCCATGAGAGTCTCACAGGCATGGAAAGCCACGACACGGTGGCAAAAACAATCTAAAGAAAGATCCTGGTGAACAAGACCCCAGCGGAAGGAGAAGGCCATCAAGGAGGGAGGCGCCTTTTTCCGAAGGGAGGAAGGAACCTCCACTGTGATACGGCCTTGACTAAACAAGTTCAGAATTGGTGAACTCAAGGGGCTTCCATAGCCTAGACAGCTAAGGCAAGAGCCTCGGGTGATTGCTGACGTCATAAATAAGAGTGCCAATTGTTAAATCAACAACAGGAGTCACTGGGTACATGCTCCCCACGTAGGATCTCTGTCCTTAATGTGTTTTACTATGAAACTTAAAAACAACACTACTAGTCGAACAATACCCTATACCTTGTGTGAGTGCAGCCTGTTGAAATCCTTGCTTAGTATATACTAAGTTGATCTTCTGTATATGAAGGTAATTGAAAATGAAACTCGATGAAGGGTGGGATGAGAGAGGGAGTGGGAGATGGGAGGGCTGCTGGAGGGAGGGAGGTTGAGGGGGGGGAACCACAACAATGCAAAAGTTGCACTTTGTAAATTCACATTTATTAAATAATAAAAAGAAAACTAAGAGGGAATTTTAGAGCAATTGGTGCCTACATCAAGACATTGGAAAGGTACCAATAAATGATCTCAAGGACCTAGAGAAACAATAATAAAGCAAACACCAAATTATAGGAGGAAAGAAATAATTAAAATTAGAGAAGAAAAACAATATTGAAACAAAAAAAAACACAAAAGATCAGTTAAATGAAGAGCTGGTTTTTTGAAAAAATACACAACATTAATACACCACTGGCTTAACTAACCAAAAAAAAAAAAAAAAAGAGAGAGAGAGAGAGAGAGAGAAGATCCAAATCAGTAAAATCAGAGGTGAAAAAGGAAATGAAACAACAGATACCACAGAAATAAAAAAGAATAATCAGGAATTACTACGAAGAGCAGTATGCCAACAAATTGGGAAACAAAGAAGAAATATATAGATTCCTAGACACGTACAATCTACCAAAACTGAGTCCTGAAGACATAGAAAACATTAACAGGAGCCGGCGCTGTGCCATAGCAGGTAAAGCCACCACCTTCAGTTCTGGCATCCCATATGGGCCCTGGTTCAGTCCCAGCTGCTCCCTTCTGATCCAGCTCTCTGTTATGGCCTGGGAAAGCAGAAGATGACCCAAGTCCTTGGACATCTGCATCTACATGGGAGATCTAGAGAAGGCTCCTGGCTCCTTGCTTTGGATCGGCAAAGCTCCAGCCATTGCGGCCAACAGGGGAGTGAACCAGCAGATGGAAGACCTCTTTCTCTACCTCTCCTTCTCTCTCTGTAAGCTCTTTCAAGTAAATAAACAAATCTTTTAAAAAAAAAAGAAAAGAAAATGTTAACAAAGCAATAACCAATATGGAAATTAAATTGGTAATAAAGACCCTCTCAAAAAAGAAAAGTTCAGGACCAAATGGCTTTACTGCTGAATTACTTTATTTTTTAAGATTTATTTATTTATTTATTTGAAAGTCAGAGTTACACAGAGAGAGGAAAGGCAGAAAGAGGGAGAGAGAGAGGTCTTCCATCCGCTGGTTTACTCCCCAGATGACCGCAATGCCAGAGCCGCACCAATCTGAAGCCAGGAGCTTCTTCCAGGTCTCCCAAGTGGGTGCAAGGGCCCAAGGGCTTGGTCCATCTTCTACTGCTTTCCCAGGCTATAACAGAGAGCTGGATCAGAACAGGAGCAGCCAGGACTAGAACTGGTGCCCATATAGGGTGCTAGTGCTTCAGGCCAGGACGTTAACCTGCTGTGCCACAGCGCCAGCCCCTACTGCTGAATTCTACCAGACATTTAAAGAACAAATTCCAAATCTCAAGCTATTCAAAATAATTGAAAGGGAGGGAATCCTCCCTAACTCCTTCTATGAAGCCAGTATCATCTTATACTTCTGAAATCAGAAAATGATACAACAGAGAAAGAGAACTATAGACCAATATCCCTGATGAACATAGAGCCAAAAATCTTCAACAAACTTTAGCTAATCAAATCCAACAACACATCAGATAGATCATTCACCTGGACCTAGTGTGAGTTATCCCTGAAATGCAGGGATGATTCAACATTTGCAAATTAATAGATGTGATATAGCACATCAACAAACTGAAGAACAGAAACTAGATGGCTATTTTACTTAGATGCAGAGAAATCATTTCATAAAATACAACATCCTTTCATGATGAAAACCTTAAGCAAATAGATTATGGGAGGAACATTCCTCAACACAATCAAGGCAATTTATGACAAACCCATGGCCAGCATCCTACTAAATTATGAAAAGCTGTAAGTATTCCCACTGAGATCCAGAACCAGACAAGGATGTGAACTTTGATATAGTCCTGGAAGTTTTAGCCAGAGCCATTAGGCAAGAAAAGGAAATCAAAAGAATACAAATTGTGAAGGAAAGAAATCAACTATCCCTATTTGCAGATGACATGATTCTCTATATAGGAGACCCAAAGACTCCACTAACTATTAGAATTCATAAGAGTTTAGTAAAGCAGCAGGGTGTAAAAATCAACATAAAAAATCAATAACATTTTTCCACACAGACAATGCCCTGATGAGAAAGAACTTATAAGATCAATCCAATTCACAATAGCTATAAAAAGAATTAAATACCTTGGAATAAATTTGATCAAGGGTGTCAGAGATCTCAATGATGAAAATTACAAAACACTGAAGAAAGAACTAGAAGAAGACATTTTAAAGAATGGAAAAGGCTTCCACGTTCATGGGTTGGAAGAACCACATCATCAAAATGTCCAGACTACCAAAAGCAACGTACAGATTCAACATGATCTCGATCAAAATACCAATGACATTTTTTGTAGACATAGAAAAAAGAATGCTAAAATTCATATAGAGTGGGCTGTCGCTATGGCGCAGTAGGTTAATGCCCTGGCCTGAAGCGCCGGCATCCCAATGGGCGCTGGTTCTAGACCTGGCTGCTCCACTTCCAATCCAGCTCTCTGCTATGGTCTAGGAAAGCAGTAGAAGATGGCCCAAGTCCTTGGGCCCCTGCACCCATGTGGGAGACCCAGAAGAAGCTCCTGGCTGCTGGCTTTGGATCGGCACAGCTCCGGCCATTGTGGTCAATTGGGGAGTGAACCATCAGAGGGAAGACCTCTCTCTCTCTCTCTCCTCTCTCTCTCTCTCTCTCTCACTGCCTCTCCTCTCTCTCTATAAATCTGACTTTCAAATAAATACATAGATCTTTAAAAAAAATTCATATGAAAACACAAGAGACCCTGAATAGCTAAATCAATATTATTATTATTATTATTATTATTATTATCTTTTGGAAAGACAGTTACAGAAAGAGGTAGAACCATAGAGAAAGAGAAAGCGAGAGTGAGAGAGAAAGAGAAAGAGGTCTTCCATCTACTGGCTCACGCCTCAAATGACCGCAATGGAAAGAGCTGAGCTGAGCTGATCAAAAGTCAGGAGCCAAGAGCTTCTTCTGGGTCTCCCTAGTGGGTGCAGGGGCCCAAGCACTTAGGCCATCTTCTACTGCCTTCCCAGGCCATAGCAGAGAGCTGGATCAGAAGCGGAGCTCAGACTCGAACCAGCACCCATATGGGATGCTGGCGCTGGAGGCCTCAGCTTTAACTCGCTGTGCTATAGTGCCAGCCCCTAAATCACTCTTACAGAACAAAAATAACACTGGAGGCATCACAATACCTGATTTCCAGACATACTATGGGGTACTTATAACCAAAACAGCCTGGCACTGCACAAAAACAGACTCATATGCCATTGGAACAGAATGGAAATTCCAGAAATCAATCCATACATCTGCAATCAACTCCTCTTTGACAAAAGAACTAAAATCAATCCCTGGATCAAGGACAGTCTCTTTAACAAATGGCACTGGGAAAACTGGATCTGCACATGCAGAAGTATGAAACTAGAACCCTACCTTACATCATACACAAAAATCCACTCAAAATGGATCTGATACCACCAAATTACTAGAGAACATTGAGGAAAATCAGCAAGATATTGGTGTAGGCAAAGACTTCTTGGAAAAGACCCCAGATGCACAGACAATCAAAGCCAAAATTGACAAATGAGATGACATTAAGATGAGAAGATTCTGCACTGCAAAAGAAACACTTATAAGGGGCCGGTGTTGTGGCGTATTGGGTGAAGTCAATGCCTGCAGTGCCAGCATCCCATGTGGGCAATGGTTCAAGTCCTGGCTGCTCCTCTTCTGATCTAGCTCTACGGCCCAGGAAGGCAGTGGAAGATGGCCCAAGTCCTTGAGCCCCTACACTCCATGGGAGACCTGAAAGAAGCTCCTGGATCCTGGCTTTGGATCTGCCCAACTCCGGCCTTTGTGGCCATTTGGGTAGAGAACCAGCAGTTGGAAGACCTCTCTACATCTCTGCATCTGCCTCTCCCATTTAAATAAGTAAATAAATCTTTAAAAAAACACACACAGCAAAGTGAAGAGGCAACCAACAGAATGGGAAAAATTATTTGCAAAATATAAAACTGATAAAGAATTAAAAATTAGAGGATATAAAGAGTCAAGAAACTCAACAATAACAAAAGAACCCAGTTAAGTAATAGGCAAAGCACTTAAAAGGCACTTGTGAAACTCTGTATAAAAGGAAATATCAGAGTTCAGAAATATCATCCCTCACCACAAGGATAGGAGGAGAATGGCAGAAGAAATAGTAACTTGCAAAAAGAGCTTGGACCACCGATACTGCCATCAGCCTAGCCCAGATACAGCTCTTCGCACCATTGGGGAGTGAACCATGAATGCATGATCTAACTATCTATCCCTGCCTATCACCATCTCTCCCTCTTTTCCTCCCCCATTCTCTTTGTCACTCTGCCTTTCAAATAAATAATCTGCATTTTTTTAAAAAATGAAGAGAGACAGAAAGAGAGAGAGAGAGGAGAGATCATACAGGTGCTGGTTCACTCCTCCCAATGACTGCAACAGCCTTGCTGCAGGTTTGGGTACAGGCTTCGGGTGGATGGGGAGCACTGTGCTGGGCTGCACAGAAGTAGGTGGCTGAGTCCACAGCATGGGCAGCTGCAATGTGCAGGGAGAGATGTTTGTCCTTCTTATTCATGAAGACAGTGAATCTTTTCTCTTCTTTCTTGTCCATACTTGATATAATATTTAAGAGCAACTGGAGACCTGCTCCAGGTTCTTGCTTATACCAATAGAAGTAGTCGGAGGTACTGTCTGTGTAAGTGCAGTTGATAACACAGCCGTCTCCCTCCTGGACACTCAGGAAAGAAGGACTCTGCTCCACCGTCTCTCCTCTACTCACAGCTGTACAAAAGGAGAAGTCAGACACGATCATCAAGTCATCATTTCCCAAAATTTTTTTCCACTCTGATTTCAGGCAGCCTAGAAAATGCCCGCCTCCACTCAGACTTGTAAAGAACATTTGCTAATCACCCTGATCTCCCAAAGCTCCAAACTCACAATACAGCTGCAGCCACAAGAATAGGAGGAACGGTCCAGAAACAGTCCTCATGGTTCCACCTATCAGGACTTGCAATCTCCAGCCAGGAAAGCTACAGCGATTATCAGTTGTCTCTTCCTGTCCTCCTAAGACCAGTCGTTTTTCAAACTGGCTGCTCAGGAACCTGCTTCTGTCTTTAGCCTGCTCTTAGAGAAGCCAAGCAAAAAGAGCCAGTCCCACATCGTGCATCAGCAGAGACGTGCTGCCCTCTTCTGGACAGAGCCTCAACTGTTAAACCGCTTCCCAGATCCTCACACCCTGACAGGCATCTTTGGAGAACAAGGGAAACAGCCATGAGTCACGTAAACCAAGGTCCAAGTGTGTCCCCAGTCAGAAGTGATGAAGTTTGGCAGAAAGAAACATGGTGAAAATGTGGGGTTCAGGATTCCACTTCATCTTCTCAGCACTCTTCTGAGACATTTTAAATGAACTTGAGGGTACGGGTTTGTCACCAACAGGATTAGGTCACTTGATCAGGAAAACACTGGCATCCACTGACTACTTCAGAAATAAAGTCCTTCCTCCTCTTACCTTTCCGACTTCTAAAACTGGACAAGAATCCCTCAGACAAAACAACCATCTTGATTCAGTCTAATAGGAAATCTCTTTCTACAGGTCACATATGTACCCACTAAGATTGTAATAAAATAGAGAGCTTTGCTAAATATCTCAGATGCACCCCACTGCAGTCTCTGCTCCCCCAAGTCTGGCATTGCTCTGACCTTGCCATTCCTAGGAAATAATGCCATGGATCAAAACAGCAAAATTTCCTCATTAAAAATGACTAAATTGTAAAGTAAAAGATCAAACAGAGGGAAAGCTTCCATGAATCAACTGTATTAGTGTAACCAATGGGGAGAGTATACCTTGTAGACTGTGAGGAGAAACCTAAAATGGATGTTAGGATTCTTTCTTCTGGAAGAACAGATTGTGTGTGTGTGTGTGTTATGGACATGTGGTTTATCTATTGGCAAGAATTGACAGAAAAGAGTAGAAACTCTCAGAAACATCAGGCTACAGGTAGATGTAATGGGAACAAGTGTACATCTCTCCCAGGTGTGCTTACACATGATAATGTCAGTGTGAGTGGTCCCGCTTCAAAACTGATTACTGAATAATCTGCAGTAGAATTACTCCCTGCTGTTGCCTTGACCACTGACCATTCAGGCTTCCCTAGATTTTACTGTCAGTGTCTCAAATCATGGTTTAGAATTTCAACTTATGATTACATCCTTCACTCCTTTAAATTCTCTCCCCAAACTGTGTCTCATTTGTGTTAATATCTTGCATCTTTGGGTTCATTCCAGCAGGAATAAATCTGGGCAAGGATAAGTCAATGCCTATCAGTGGAGCAGACATGTGGGAATGTGACCTTGAGAAATCTGCTCTCAAGAGAACCTAATCCCAATCAGTGTAAGAAGCAACAGATTCTCTCCTGTGATTTGAGTCCATACAACTCCAGGAAATATAGAAAATTAGTATTATTTTTCATCTACGCTGTATAGTTTATGTATCCCAAGATGCTGACTATGCAGAATCACATTCCGAATATAGAAAGAAATATATGCAGAAGTATATACCATAAATGCACTTAACAAAATTCCATTAATCAATTATAATTCAGGATGGCACTGTGGGACAGCAGGTAAGCTGCTGCTTGGGACATCCATTTCCTAGTGCTTGGGATGCAATCATGTCTCCACTTCCAGTCACTTCCTGCTGATGCACAACCCAGGAGCCTGCAGGTTTGGGTCTCTGTCACAAATGGGGGGGGGCCTGGATGGAATTCCTGGCTGTTGGATTTGACCTGTTCCAGCTCTAACTGTTGTGTGTATTTGGAGATAGACCTGAGGATGGAAGATGTCTCTTTCCAACTCTCTTTCTCTGTTGCTCAATCTTTCAAGTAAACAATAAAAAATAAAATTATGATTCTTTCACTCATTCTTTTTTTAAGATTTATTTATTTGAAAGACAGTGTTACACAGAGAGAAGGAAAGGCAGAGAGAGAGAGAGGTTAAATATTTCTGTGATGACATCATTTTTACAATAATAAATTGGGAGGTGGAAGTAGTGAATTTCTTACTTCTTTTGATTTTGGAAGATAGTTTGGATCTAGGATACGATGACAAACAGAATCCAAGAACATAGTTACCAGGAGGAAAAGCTCACAAGGAGAACTACAGACAGTTACAAGACTTCCTTCAAGAATTCAAGGAGCATGCATGAGGAAGGCCAAACTAATGCCATCCAAAAGAGTTAGAGGAAGCAGAGCTTAGATGGTGCTTACACAGGGAAGACTGGGCAGATTCCACTAGAGATACTGTAAAAACTCAAAATTCATGGATAAAAGGTAGGGTAAGCTTAAAAGTCTTGCTGAGAAGTGGTAGATTATTGGCCTAGAAGCAGAACAATGCATGGAGATACACCTATGTTAGGAAAACCGTTATGGAAGAAAGATCTAATGGTTGAATACCAGGTATTATCTATTAGGATGAAGACACATAAAATACATTCACTAAATATAAAACATGAATTCCTAAACCCAATGGGAAAAGTTAAAAAACAGAAGAAAATATTGGGAAATGCTATCTGAAGATCTCATAGTATGAAAGATCACTGAATTTTTTAACAAATCTTAAGCCATAATAGAAAAGACTGGAAAATATGCATACATATTTTTAAATATGTAGAAAAACAGTCTCAACAACTAACTAGCTAATCAAATCCAACAACACATCAGAAAGGTCACTCACACCACACCACTTGAAAGTTTATCCCGGGTATGCAAGTTTGCTTCAACAAATACATATCAATAAATTGATACATCACATTACAAATTGAAGAATAAACCAGGATATTATCACAGTAGATGCAGAAAAAGCATTTGATAAAATATAACAACCTTTCATAGTAAAAACTTCAAGCAAGTTGTTAATTGAAGGAACATTCTCAGTGCAATCAAGGCAATATAGAACAACCCAGGACAGCTTCATAATGAATGGGAGAAGGGTGGAAACATTTCCACTGAGTTCTGAAACCCAACAAGGATACTCACTTTCCCCATCGCTATCCATAAGGTTCTGGAAGTTTAGCCAGAGCCATTAAGTAAGAAAAAGAAATCAAAGGGATACAAATTGGAAAAGAAGTCAGACTGTCTGTGTTTAGTGATGACATAATCATGTATATAGTAGATCCAAAAGGCTCCACTAAGACATATTGGAAATCATAAGAGAATTTAATAAAGTTGCAGGATATCAAATCAATACACAAAAATCAATAGCCTTTGTATACACAGGCCATGCCATGGCTGAGAAAGAACTTGTAAGATCAGTCCCATTAACAATAAGTACAAAAAATTTAAATACCTGGAATACATTTAACTAAGGATGTGAAAGATCTCTACAATAAAAGTTTTAAACCTTTAAGAATGAAATAAAAGAAGACACAAAAATAGAAAAATATTCCATGTGCATAGATTGGCAGAATTAATATCATCAAAATGTCCATACTAGTGAAAGCAGTTTATAGATTCAGTGCAATTCCAATCAAACTACAAACAACATTCTTCTCAAATCTAGAAAAATATGACACTGAAATTCATATGGACACAAAACAGACACCAAATAGATAAGACAATTTTAAACAACAACAACAATTAAAAAAAGAGGCATCACAATACCAGATATCAAGACATATTAGAGGCCAGCACCGTGGCTCGCTAGGCTAATCCTCTACCTGTGGCGCTGGCACCCCAGGGTCTAATCCCAATCTGGGAGCCGGATTCTGTCCTAGTTGCCCCTCTTCCAGTCAAGCTCTCTGCTGTGGCCCGAGAAGGCAGTGGAGGATGGCCCAAGTGCTTGGGCCCTGCACCTGCATGGGTGACCAGGAGGAAGCACCAAGCTCCTAGGTTAGGATCGGCTCGGTGCGCCAGGCCATAGCAGCCATTTTAGGGGTGAACAAATGGAAGGAAGATCTGTCTCTCTGTCTCTCTATCACTGTCTAACTCAACCTGTCATATTAAAAAAAGAATACTATAAAGCAGTAAAAATAAAATGAAATCCAGTAATTTGCAACAAAATGGAGGAATTTGGAAAACCTCATGCTGAGTGAAATAAGCCAGTCCCATTGTGAAAAATATCATATGTTCTCCCTGATCGGTGACAACTAACTGTGCACCTAAAAGGAAATCTGGAGAAGTGAAACGGACTGTATGAGAAATAATAACCTGATAAGTCCTTGTCCTGACGGTCGAGGAACAGCTTACTATTTTATTCTTTTAATAGTTTCTTGTTCTGCTTAATACCATTGGTTGAACTCTTTAATTAACACACAATTATTCTTAGGTGTTTAAATTTAACTAAAAAGTGATCCCTATTAAACATAAGAGTGGAAACAAGAGGGGGAGGAGATGTACAGTTTGGCAGATGCTCAATTGGACTTACCCCTAATGGTAGAGCTTCAAACGTGCCTGAGGATTCCAATTCAATCCTATCAAGGTGGCATGTACCAATGCCATCTCACTAGTCAAAGTGATCAGTTTCAATTCATAATTGATCATTATGATAGGATTAAGAGTTAAAAGGATCACATACAAAAGACCGGTGTTTGCTAATAATAACTGATATAATTAAAAAGGAGAGAACAATCCAAAATGGGAAGTGTGACACACAGCAGACTCGTAGAATGGCAGAGGCCCTAAACAGCTTCTGGCCTCAGAATCAGCCCTTAAGGCATTCGACAAGGCTAAAAAGCCCATGAGAGTATTTCAGGCATGGAAAGCCAAGACACTGTGGCAAAAAAAAAAATGAGCAAAATGAAAAATCTCTGTGAGTGAGATCCCAGCGGAAAGAACAGGCCATCAAAGAAGGAGGGTACTTTCTTTGAAGGGAAGAGAGAACTTCCACTTTGACTATGGCCTTGTCTAAACAAGATCAAAATTTGTGAACTCAAGAGGCTCCATAGCCTTGGCTCTTCATGACAAGAGCCTTGGATGATTACTGACATCATAAATAAGAGTGTCAATTGTTAAATCAATAACAGGAGTCACTGTGCACCTTACTCCCCACGTAGAATCTCTGTTCTTATTATGTTGTACTATGTGAATTAACGGTAAAACTACTACTCAAACAGTACTTTATACTTTGTGTATCAGTGTGGCTGCAAATTATTGAAATCTTTACTTAATATATACTAAGTTGATCTTCTGTATATACAGATAATTGACAATGAATCCTTTTTTTTTTTTTTTTTTTTTTTTTTGACAGGCAGAGTGGACAGTGAGAAAGAGAGACAGAGAGAAAGGTCTTCCTTTGCCGTTAGTTCACCCTCCAATGGCTGCCGTGGCCAGCGCGCTGTGGCCGGCGCACCGCGCTGATCCAATGGCAGGAGCCAGGTGCTTCTCCTGGTCTCCCATGGGGTGCAGGGCCCAAGCACTTGGGCCATCCTCCACTGCACTCCCTGGTCACAGCAAAGAGCTGGCCTGGAAGAGGGGCAACCGGGACAGAATCCAGCACCCCAACCGGGACTAGAACCCAGTGTGCCGGCACCGAAAGGCAGAGGATTAGCCTAGTGAGCCGCGGCGCCGGCCGACAATGAATCTTGATGAAGAATGGGATGGGAGAGGGAGTGGGAGATGGGATAGTTGCAGGTGGGAGGGTGGTTTTGGGTGGTAGAAGCTGCTATAATTACAAAGTTGTACCTTGTAAAAATATATTTATTAATAAAAGTTGAAAAAAAAAGACATATTACAGGACAGTTAAAACAGCCTGGTAATGGCACATAAATAGACTTTCAGAATAATTAAACAGATTAGAAACCCCAGATTATCTGCATATCTACAACCAACTAATCATTGACAAAGGAGCTAAAATCAATCCCTGGAGCAAGCACAGCATCTTCGACAAGTGAGAAAATTGGAACTACGCATGCAATTTTGTTTAATCCTAACAAAATCCTATGAGATCTTTCTATCAGCAGACTTCAGAAAAGGAAACTCACCCTAAGAAAACTGAAACCATTCCTCCAAGACTATACAGGTCATCAGTGAGTGAGTTAGGATTTTACACAAAAGTGCTGGACGTGGGGCTGGAACTGTGGCACAGTGGGTTAAAGTCCTGGTCTGCGGTGCCAGCGTCCCATATGGGCACCGGTTCGAATCCCGGCTGCTCCACTTCCAATCCAGCTCTCTGATATGCCTGGGAAAGCAATAGAACATGGCCTAAGTTCTTGAGACCCTGACCCATGTGGGAGACCCAGAAAAACTCCGGGCTCCTGGTTTCAGTTTGGTGCAGCTCTAGTTGTTGCAGCCATTTGGGGAGTAAACCAGTGGATGGAAGACCTCTCTCTCTTTCTGTCTCTCTCTCTCTGTCTCTCTCTCTCTCTGCCTCTGCCTCTCTGTAACTCTGCCTTTACAAATAAATTAAATAAATCTTTAAAATAGAAGAAGTGCTGGACTCTTGGGCCCATCCCCTTGAATGTGTACTGCGAGCTGGTGATTACCTCCCCCACCTCCATTTGTTACCAACACAAAAACACTAGCTCCTCCCTGGGAAGTTATTTATTGTAAATTCTGCTACACCCAGTCATGTCTTGGCTTCCTCCCCATCCTCTCCCTGGGTTGTTGATCAATGCCCCACCATCCTCTCAGTGCCTTTCTTCACATGACTCTTACACAGCATCTTTCACAGTGCACTGACTCTTGCAAAATGGGATGAGGCCAGCGCCACGGCTCACTAGGCTAATCCTCCACCTTGAGGCGCCGGCACACCGGGTTCTAGTCCCGGTCGGAGTGCCGGATTCTGTCCCGTTGCCCCTCTTCCAGGCCAGCTCTCTGCTGTGGCCAGAGAGTGCAGTGGAGGATGGCCCAAGTGCTTGGGCCCTGCACCCCATGGGAGACCAGGAGAAGCACCTGGCTCCTACCATCGGATCAGCGCGGTGCGCCGGCCACAGTACGCTGGCCACGGCAGCCATTGGAGGGTGAACCACCGGCAAAGGAAGACCTTTCTCTCTGTCTCTCTCTCTCACTGTCCACTCTGCCTGTCAAAAAAAAAAAAAAAAGAAAGAAAAATGCGATGAAACTCCTGACTGATACCCACACTCTAATAACACAGCACAGCAGGCTCAGTCTCAGGGAGTTTATGAACTTAAGAAGCCCATCCACAGTTACCAGTCTCTGCATTGGGCCTCCCCTATCCTCCTCTGATTGACATGTCCAAGGTGCCAGTGACCAGAGTCCATCATTTCCTGATCCCAAATTTCTCTATTGTACTGATTGTGATTAGAGTAAGGCATTTGCGTGTCCAAATACCGATGGAGTCTATGGTCACAAAAGACTTCCATAGCCTTGGCAGCCCATGACAAGAGCCTTGTGTGATCACTGAAGTCATAAATAAGAGTGTTAATTGTTAAAGGAAAAAAGGAAGTCTCTGTGCATTTACTCCCTATATAGGACCACCATCCATGAGTTGTACTATGAGAATCAACTGCAGTTGATTTTTTTTTTTGTTCCCAAACTGTGCTCTATATGTTGTGTGGGGGGGGTGCATATTGTTGAATTCTATGCTTAGCATGCAGTTGGTCCTCTGTATATAAAGTCAAACTGAAATTGAACCATAGTGAAGAAGGAAATCGGAAAGGGAGAGGGAGGTGGGATGGGAGTTGGGTTGGGAGGGTGGGTATGGTGAAAGAACCACTATCTTCCTAAAGTTGTATCTATAAAAAATGCATTCACTAAATAAAAACTTCAAAAATAAGTAAATAATCATAAAAAGTAAAGTGAGGCATTTGGACTGGGAGACCCCTAAGGCATATACAGCCCTCAAATTCTCTTTGTTTCATTGTCTAAATTTCTGCCCCTTTTCTCCCACAAATGTTCCCTGTGCACTGCTCCCAAGCCTCAAACACAAGCAGCATAGTGACCATATCACCACTGGGGCAGTGACTCTACATGGCCTGGAACAAGGAGACACCAACACCAGCCCCAGGTGGAGTCACTCAAAGCCCAAAGATTCTGCCATTAGGAACCAAACACGCTATGACATGAGGGATCTCTGCTTCTTGATAATAATCGAAAAGTGAGTTAAGAAAGGAGATAATATGTAGATGAGTTAAACTGATAGAAATGACAGTGTTGGCTACATAATAGTAATAAAGATGTCTCAGCTTACAACATATGCCTGGCATGAATAGCTGTAAGTTCCTGTTTTTAAAATCAGTTACAAAGGGATGCACTCATCGAATCCCACACAGAGAGTAATAAGGGTGTAAATCCATCCTTGTGATGCCGCTGACTTACAGTATGTAAGTAGCCAGTGCAGTATGTTCATCTAGTTACAAGATGAGAAATTACAAAGAAAACAGGCAAATGTTTTTCCCTATCATCATCATCATCATTTTTAAAAATGTTTTATCAATACAGAGAACAGATTTCATGTATTTCATCTGTACAATTCCAAGAAGATCAGCATTGTCGCTGAGGTACTTGACTTACTTGTTCACTACAATTTATTTTTTATTCATTGGTGATTTCACAACCAGTCAACTTTTTTCTCAAATATTCAACTTTGTGATACACTGGAGTGATTTTAGAATGTTCTTATATTAAACTACAGAATATCCTCATAGCAAACAGCAACAACAGATAATGTCTTCAGCCCTCACTGCAGGTTTGGGTAGAGGCTGCAGGTGTCTGGGGCACACTGTGCTCCTGTGCACAGAAGTAGGTGGCTGAGTCTGCAGGATGAGCAGATCTAATGTGTAGGGAGAGAAGTTTGTCCTTCTTATTCAGGAACACAGTGAATCTCTGATCTTCGTTCATGTCCATACTTGCAAAAATATTTATAAGGAACTGGAGACCTGATCCAGGTTCTTGCTTATACCAATAGAAGTAGTCGGAGGTACTGTCTGTGTAAGTGCAGTTGATAACACAGCCGTCTCCCTCCTGGACACTCAGGAAAGAAGGACTCTGCTCCACCGTCTCTCCTCCACTCACACCTGTGCCAAAGGAGAAGTCAGATGCATCGTCATGACTCCCAGAATTTGCATTGTTTTTCTACAGTAACTGCAATCTGGAAGAGGCCAATCTCTCCTTCAGACTACTAATGAACATTTACTAAGCACCCTCTTCCCCAAAAGCTCCCAACTCACAGTGCAGCTGCAGCCACAGGAACAGGAAGAAAGGTCCTGCAAGCGTCCTCATGGGTCTTCCCATCGGGACCTGCGAGCTCCAACCAGGAGAGCTCCGTCTATCACAGATGTCTCCTCCTTTGCTCCAAGGCACAGCGGTCTTCAAACTGCACAGGCGTCTGCTTCTGTCTTGAGCCTGCTCTCTAGAAGTCAACGGAAAAGATTCTGTCCATACCATGAGTCTGCAGAGACGCTCTGCCCTCTTGTGGTCAAATCCCCAACTGCTATACTTGAGCATCAAATTCAATTTTATCATTGTGTAACTCTTTAAGAGATTACACAAATTAGCAACAGGTCAAATACAGTAATTTCTAAATGTGTCCTCAATCGGAAAACAATTAATATAATAGAAAAATAATAATTAATAAAACATACTAAAAATGTATGGTTCAGAATTCCACCTCTTCTTCTCAGGCACTATTGATATTTTAAATTAATTTGAAGTTACATTCTTTCCAGGTTTATCCAACAACAGAGTTAGCCTGTTTGAAATCAAGAAAATACTACAAGTGAGTCTCCAAAGTAGTTAAAATGTAAAATCCTTCCTCCTCATTTCACACCTACTTCTTAAATTGGCTGGGGAATCCCTCAGTCAAATCAACCGTCTTGGTTCAGCTCTACTAAGGAAAACTCTTTCTACAGGTAATACTTAAGCACAAAGACTGTAGTAAAAGCTAAAATCTGGGTATGTATGTCAGATGCATGCTACTGCAGCTCTGGAACTCCAAGTGTGGGTGTGCTCTTCATCTTATCCCAGGAAATTGACAGTGCCATAGGAATGATCCTTTAGTAAAAATGACTAAATTATAGAGTGAAGCAGACAAGCGGGGGGGGCTGGGCTACTGCGAGTGAATAGTATTAGGGCATTCAAGGGAAGAATTGACCTTGTGGATTGTGATGACAAATCTTATGTGACTCTAAAATCATTTTTTTTTTCTGGAAGAACAGATTATCTGAGACTCTTGATACGTGGTTTAATTATTGCCAGGTTTTGACCTAACGTCAGACCGCAGATGGATATAAGGCAAACACATACGTGTCTTCAGATGTGTTTCTATTTCCTAATAACAAAGCTGGTAACTGCTCCTCATATATGACTACAGAATAATATATAATAGAATTACCCCTTCCAGCTTTTTGGACACTGCCGACTCAGAGTCCAGATGCAAAAGCTTTTTCCTAGATTGTATTTGGTCTCCAATCATTGCTTGAACTATCTACCTATGATAACAGCCTTCACTCCTTTAAAATCTCTCTCCAAATATGTCTCATTTGTTTTAATATCTTGGGTCTTTCTGGCAGAAAGAAACCAGAGACACAGAGAGAGATTTTGTCTCCTTATTCACTCCCGCAAAAGGCCACAACAGCCATGGCTGAGCCAGGACAAAACCAGGACCCCAGAACTCAATTCAAGACCCCCACATCAGTGGCAGGAAGCAAAGCACTTGAACATCCCCTGAAGCCTCACGGGGTACACATTAGCAGGAGGCTAGAATAGGGAGCAAATCCAGGGCATAAACCCAGGCCCACCAATATGGGATACAAGCATCACAAGTGGCTTTTCAACTGCTGTATCAGTAGAACCCCCCAGAGATGTGATCCCTCCAGCATTTCATTAGAAAGCCCAAGTTGTGAATCAAAGTTGTCACTTCTGGCAGAGCTTGAATTCCAAACGTTATCTAGTTCAGGGAAGTTGCTAAAATTTATTTTCTCTTTCAGCCTTTTTTTTTTTTTTTAGATTTATTTCTTTATTTGAAAGGCAGAGTTACATGGCCAGTGCTGTGGCTCACTAGGCTAATCCTCTACCTGCGGCGCCAGTACTCTGGGTTCTATTCCAGGTTGGGGTGCTGGGTTCTGTCCCGGTTGTTCCTCTTCCAGTCCAGCTCTCTGCTGTGGCCCAGGAAAGAAGTGGAGAATGGCCCAAGTGCTTGGGCCCTGCACCCGCATGGGAGACCAGGAGGAAGCACCTGGATCCTGGCTTCGGATCAGCGCAGCACCCCGGCCATAGCGGCCATTTCGGGGGTGAACCAATGGAAGGAAGACCTTTCTCTCTGTCTCTCTCTCTCTCTCACTGTCCATCTCTGCCTGTCAATAAAAGGCAGAGTTACAGAGAGGCAGAGAGAGAGAGAGAGAGAGAGAGAGAGAGAGATCTTCCATTCACTGGTTCACTCCCCATATGGCTGCAATGGCCTGAGTTGCGTCGATCTGAAGCCAGGATCCAGGAGCTTCTTCCAGGTCCCCCACAAGGGTACAGGGGCCCAAGGGCCATCTTCTACTGCTTTCCCAGGCCATAACAGAGAGCTGGACTGGAAGTGGAGCAGCCAGGACTTGAACCAGCACCCATATAGGATGCCGGCACTGCAGGTGTAGGCTTAGCCCACTACGCCACAACACCAGCCCCATCAGCTTTCTAGCAATTGTTTCCCACCTGTTCTCTAGGAGTCTAGAGCTGACGTACACAGTTTAGGAATAAACCAAGCGTAATGTCTAAAGACTTCAAGACTCCTTACTCTGTGAATCGCAGAAGCACCAGGCTCCAAACTTTAGGCCCAGGAAGTCATCTACTTCCTACTGAGCTCCACGTCCCACATGTCAAGCACTGGCATGTGGATCTGGCCTACGTGTTTGGGTCCAAGTGTCACGTCCACCTAGTCTGTGCATCTTTCTGCTGGCTCTCCAGAGTCTTCAAATGGCATTTTAAATGTATTTTCCCTGACTTTGTGATACTATGGATTAACCAATATAATCCATGACTTAATAGTAGCCAATTCTAAATCTACTGATAACTGAGTTATTTTTTCACAATAAGTTATCCAGAATCAGTTTTGTTGGTTGCAGCCAAAACCTTTGAACACTACCATACTTAACAAAGGCATTTTGGGACTTAAATGAGGTAATCTACGATTTGTACCTGGCAATATTCCCAGTTCCCATAAAGTGTCAACCCATGTTAATTCACTCACTCTCTCTCTTCCTCTCTCTTTTTTCCCTCACATGCCCGCTAATCTCATAAGCCTTGCAAACTAAGACAGAGACATAGAGAACCACACATACACAACACACACATGCACACAATATTCAACTACAGGAGTAACCCAGTGTGGACTAGATTTAAGAGTGCTATTATCCTCTCATCCCTCATATCTCACAGGCTCTAGTCTTTCATCTTTGTTAAGCTTTCCAGGTCTGGCTCACTGTTGTAAAACCTGTCAAGCTGGGGTTAGCATTGTGGCAAACCAGGTAAAGCAGTCGCCTGCAAAGCCAGCATCCCATATGAGCGCCAGCTCCTGTCCTGGATGCTTCACTTCCAATCAAACTCTCTCCTAATGGCCGAGAAATGCAGTGGAAGATGATCCAGGTGCTTGGGCCCCTCCAACCCATGTGGGAGACCCGGATGAAGCTCTTCCCTCCTGGCTTTGGCCTGGCCCTGCACTGTGGTTGCAGCCATCTGGGGAGTAAATCAGCTGATGGAAGATCTATCTCTCTCTCTCTCTCTCTCTCTCTCTTGCTCTCTCTGCTGCAGCAACACATTTCCTGGTGTCTGGCTTTGCAGACGATTTCAGAACAACACTGTCTTCACTGTATGCCCCTGAAGAATGCTTAATAAATCAATATCATCACACTTACAAGAAACCTTCACTTTTGTTTTAGAAACATACATTTCTCTTCAAAGTGATGAGAAAAATGGAAAGATGATGAGGCCCATGTCAAAATTCTGCACTTCAACGAAGGAAAAAGAACTGAAGGAAGAGAGCAATGTAATTGTTGAAGCAAATTATTCCTAGAGCAGGTGAAAATTTAGAATTTCTCATATTTAAGAAGTTGTCTATGTAAAATGTTACATACACCTGAAGAAAAATATAGTCTTTCACCAAAAAAAAAGAGAATGAATGCAGGAGAAATAAAATAGTGACATAAAAGCAGTAAACATTGAGATTTATAAGATTCAGCAAATGTGAGATGCTCAGGTTAGGACTTCATATTCAGTGAGCAATGACTCAAAATACTAGTCTGGTGATCTTGATTTGTAATACTATTTTAACAAAAAAGAAATACCAAATGCTAGCCATGATTTATTTGTATGACAGTATTCCAAGACATTTTAACTTTCTACCCTATATTGACAGTTTTAACATACCATGCCGTTAATAATTTCAGACTCTGAATGATAATAAATTGGATTATGAAAAGACAGAGAACTTTCTGTCTGGAAGAGAATACTCAGACCATCGTGTCAGGTGTCCATGGGAGGGAGAATTCTATAGGGCACCAGTTAGGTCAACCCTACAGCCTTATGATTTAACTACAAATCACAAACTTTTGACACAGATTCATTCAAATATTCTAAAGCTTATTTGGTCATTTAGAAGCTGAAATTCTTGAAACATGTTTTAAAACATCCATACATTTTTAAAATACAGAAAATCCCAATCGCCAACAGCAACAACAGATGAGATGCCTTCAGCCCTCACTGCGGGTTTGAGTAGAGGCTGCAGGTGCCTGGGGAGCACTGTGCTCTTGCAGCACAGAAGTAGGTGGCTGAGTCTGCAGGACGGGCAGCTGCGATGTGCAGGGAGAGATGTTGGTCCTTCTTGCTCATGAGGACGGTGAGCCTTTGCTCTTCTTTCTTATCCGCATTGGAGAGAATACTTATAAGGAACTGGAGACCTGCTCCAGGTTCTTGCTTATACCAAAAGAAGTAGTCGGAGGCACTGTCCGTGTAAGTGCAGTTGATAACACAGCCGTCTCCCTCCTGGACACTCAAGAAAGAAGGACTCTGCTCCACCGTCTCTCCTCTACTAACACCTGCAAAACAGAAGTCAGAAAAATCATCAGGCCAATATTCCCTAGAGATAACATTGTTTCCTCACATTATTTCAGGCAATCTGGAAGAGGCCAGCCTCCTCAGACTTCTAATGAACATTTACTAAGCACCCTCTTCCCCAAAGCTCCCAACTCACAGTGCAGCTGCAGCCACAGGAACAGGAAGAAAGGTCCTGCAAGCGTCCTCATGGTTCTGCCCATCGGGACCTGCGAGCTCCAGCCAGGAGAGCTCCGTCTGTCAGTTGTGTCTTCCTTTCCTCCAAAGCAGAGATTTCTTAAACTCACTACAAAGGCATCTGTTTCTGTGTTTAGTCTGCTTTAAGAAGTCAACCAAACAGCCTGTCCCATGTTGTGCATTAACAGAGACATTCTGCCCTCTTGTGGTCAGATCCCAACTGCTAAACCCTGTGACCAAATCTGATCTTTTTTTCACTTTTATTTAATAAATTTAAATTTCCAAAGTACAGCTTATGGATTACAATGGCCTTTCCCCCACCCCCCATAACTTCCCTCCCACCTGCAACCCTCCCATCTCCGGCACCCTCTCCCATTCCATCCACATCAAGATTCATTTTCAATTCTCTTTATATACAGGAGATCAATATTAAGTAAAGATTTCATCAGTTTACACCCACACAGAAACATAAAGTGTAAAATACTGTTGAGTACTAGTTTTAGCATTAATTCACATTGAACAACACATTAAGGACAGAGATCCTACATGAGGAGTACGTGCACAGTGACTCCTGTTGTTGACTTAACAAATTGACACTCTTGTTTATGGCATCAGTAATCTCCCTAGGCTCTTGTCATGAGTTGCCAAGGCTATGGAAGCCTTTTGAGTTCGCCAACTCCGACCTTATTTAGACAAGGTGGAAGTTCTCTCCTCCCTTCAGAGAAAGGTACCTCCTTCTTTAATGGCCCATTCTTTCCACTGGGATCCTACTTGCAGAGATCTTTCATTTAGGTATTTTTTTATTTTGCTAGAGTGTCTTGGCTTTCCATGCCTATAATACTCTCATGGGCTCTTCAGCCAGATCCAATGCCTTAAGGGCTGATTCTGAGGCCAGAGTGCTGTTTAGGACATCTGCCATTCTATGAGACTGCTGTGTATCCTACTTCCCTTGTTGGATCATTCTCTCCCTTTTGAATTCTATCAGTTAGTATTAGCAGACACTAGTCTTGTTTATGTGATCCCTTTGACTCTTAGACCTATCATTATGATCAATTGTGAACTGAAATTGTTCACTTGGACAGGTGAGATGGCATTGGTACATGCCACCTTGATGGGATTGAATTGGAATCCCCTGGCACAATTCTAACTCCACCATTTGGAGCAAGTCCAATTGAGCTTGTCCCAAATTATACATCTTCTCCCTCTCTTATTCCCACCCTTTTATTTAACAGAGATCATTTTTCAGTTAAATTTAAAGGCCTAAGAATAATTGTGTGTCAATTAAAGAGTTCAACCAATAGTATTAAGTAGAACAAAAAAAAAACTAAAAGGGATAAAGTATTAAGTTGTTCATCAACAGTCAGGACAAGGGCTGATCAAGTCACCATTTCTCATAGTGTCCATTTCACTTCAACAGGTTTCCTTTTTGGTGCTCAGTTAGTTGTCACCAATCAGGGAGAACATATGATATTTGTGCCTTTGGGACTGGCTTATTTCAGTCAGCATGATGTTTTCCAGATTCCTCCATTTTGTTGCAAATGACCGGATTTCATTTTTTTCCTCTGTATAGTATTCTATAGAGTACATATCCCATAATTTCTTCATCCAGTCTACTGTTGATGGGCATTTAGGTTGATTCCAGGTCTTAGCTATTGTGAATTGAGCTGCAATAAACATTGAGGTGTAGATGGCTCTTTTATTTGCCAATTTAATTTCCTTTGGGTAAATTCCAAGGAGTGGTATGGCTGGGTTGAATGGTAGGGTTATATTCAGGTTTCTGAGGAATCTCAGACTGGCTTCCATAGTGGCTTTACAAGTTTGCATTCTCACAAACAGTGGGTTAGTGTCCCTTTTTCCCCACATCCTCGCCAGCATCTGTGGTTGGTAGATTTCTGTATGTGAGCCAGATCTGATATTATCATTATATGCCTCTGGAAAACTACAAAAGAATAGCACTATGTCAAGTAAAGTAAGTTCCAATCAGAAGTGATCCAGATTAACAGAAAGCAAACATAATATAAATGTCAGGTTCAGAATTCCACTTCATCTTCTAGGCACACTACTGAGATATTTAAGTCGATTTGATGAGGCAGGTTTTTCATGTTTATTTAATAACAGGACCACATATTTGAAATCAGGAAAATTCTATTGAGTCCACTAAGTAATTGAAAATAAAATCCTTCCAACTCATACCTCCCTCACTGTTTAAATAGGCCAGAGACTCACTCAACCAAATCAGTCATCTTTCTTCAGCTCTAAAGACAAAAACAGACTCTACAGGTGATGTTGAAGCACATGACTATAGTGGGAGAGAGAGCTTTGCAGTGTATGTCAGGTGCACGCTCCTCCATGTGTGTGACATTCCTGATCTTACCATTCCTAGGAAATTGCTAGTGCCAAGGTCAATACAGGATCATTCCTTCCGTTAAAATGCTTAAATTATGGAGTAAAGGAAAAGAGGGGGACACTTCCATGAATAAATGGTATTAAAGTAACCAAAGGGAAGAGCTTATCTTGCAGATTGTGGTCTTTCATGTACTCTGAAGTCCTTTCTTCTGGAAGAACAGATTATCTGGGATTATGGATATGTGGTTTTTGTATCACCAAATAGTGACCTAAAAAAGTGCATAAGCTCTTAAGAAACATCAAGCCATAGATAAATACAATGTAAACAATGTTTCTTCCCTAAGGGTTTGTATTTTGTAATATCAAAGTGAGTGGCTTTTCCTCAATGTGACTACTGAATAAGTTGTAGTAGTGTCACCTCCCCTACTCCTGTTGCCTTGACTATAGCCAACTCAGAATACAGACCCAAAAACATTTTCCTCAATTTTATAGTGTTTGTCTCAAATCATTGTTCAGAATATCCACCTAGGAGGCCATTCTTCACTCTTAAATTCCCTCTCCAAACCATATCTCATGTATGTTAATATCTTGGCTCTTTCTCTTCCATTTCAGCAGAAATAAATCTGGGAAAAGACATGAGAATGTGACCATGAGAAATCTACTCCCAAGGGAATCTAGTCTGACTCAACATTAGAAGCAAAATACCCTCCCTAGGATTTAAACCCATGTGTTTCCAGGACTGAAGATATTTATTCTACTTCTTCATCTACATTGCATACCTTTTGTATCAGAAGACTGATCCTGCAGAATCATATTCTTAATATAGAAATATATGCACATACTTCAAAATATATGTAAATGTATATACATTAAATGCATATATTAAAATTTTCATTTCAGAATTATAATTCTTCCATCCTTCATGGATAATAATCCCCATAAAAGATTATTCTGATATATTCCAGTTGCATCTCTCCTGCTCTTGCTTTGACCCATGATCTTTTAAATATTTTGCCAGCATTAGCTCATATTTATAAGAGACAGTATGATTTCTCAACACAGTACACAGCAGGTACTGAGAAAACAGAGCAGTTACATTTATATCTCTTCACTTATTTTGTTTGTAGCCTTCACAGTCATCTCCTCCACTTCTTCATGAAATATATACTATGGTGAACTATAGTCACCCTGCTGTGCTTCAGAACACTAGCCATTACTATTTCTGTCTGACTGTATTTCGGTACCTGTTGGCTAACCTACTGCTATCTCCTTCATATCCTCTCTCAACTTCCTAGCCTCTAATAATCACTGATCTACATGTTTTAATTGAACACTTTTTTTTTGCCATCACATATCAGGGAGCATGGAGAATTTCTTTCTGCGTCTGGCATATTTCATATAACATAATTTCCTCTGGTTCCATCAATTCTGCTACAACTGGCAAAACTTCATTCCTTTTATGAATGTATAACCTTCCATTGTCTACCTATACCACATTGTCTTCACCCATTCAATCACTGATGGAGCCCTAAGCTGATTCCATGTCTTTGACTGGTTCACTCCTAAATGCCTACTACAGCCAGGGCTGATCCAAGATGATGCCGTGAGCCAGGAACTCAATCCAAATCTCTGAAGTTGGTGATAGAAACCCAATTACTGCAGCCAGCACCTGATGCCTTCTAGGGTGCACATCACCAGGCAGCTGGAATCAGGAGCAGACTGATAGGGGATGCAGTCATCACAAGAAACATCTTAACCACTGAACCAAAAAAATCCCTGCCCCACATATGGTACTATCAGGATTTCATTAGAAAGTCCAACCTGTGAACCAAACCCCTAACAATTGGGAACAATTGATTTCCAAAGTCTATCTAATGAAGGGCACCTGCTAAAATCTGTTTCTCTTCTAGCTTTCCAGATGTCATCTTCCACCTTCCTTCCGGGCATCTTATGCTGACTTACACAGATCAGGAATGAACCAAGGAGGGGTAACACATAGACATCAGACTACTAGCTCCGTGGGCTAGTTATGTCCTGAATCTGCTCTCTCAGTCCTAACTACTCTGGAAGACCAAACTCCAAATTGTGACTCCTAAGCCCTGAAAGTCTTGTGCTTCCTGCTGGAGTTTCACTGCCCGTGTGCCCTGCACTAAAAGGGATCTGACTCAGTGCACTTCTGTCCAAGCTCCCGACCCCTAGTTTAGGGTTCTTTCTTGTGAATCTCCAGAGCCTTCAAATGGCATTTTCAAAATACATTTGTCTTGATTTTGTGCAAACATAGTTAAACCTTATAAGCTACTTCATCACTATCAGTAACCATATCTAAATTCTGCTAATAATTTAGTTTACCTCTCAGTTTAAATTATCTAAAAATGGATTCAAGTGCAACTAAAATCTTTGAATGATCCCATGTTTTTAAAGATGCCTTGGGACTCAAAAGAGGTGATCTGTGAAATGCACCTGGCAATATTCCCAGTTCACATCACATGCTAACCAAGGTTAATTAACTCACTTCCATTCTCCTTTTCTTCACATTCATAGGGCATGCAAACTGAGACAGAGACACAGAGAGAACCACACCTATTTGCAAACACACACACACACATGCACACTCACACACATGCATACATAGAGGTTCCCCTGTGGGCGTAACCCAGGGCAGACTAGAGCTGAGAGTGCTATTACTACCCTTCCCTTCAATCTCAGAGGCTCCACGGTCAAGAAAAGTCTATTGTCATTGGTGAGTTTTATTCATTTAGGTCCATTGCTGTAACAACCCAACAAATCTTCATGAACAAAACATTGCAACCCTGAAATTCAAAAATATTCAATATGTCTAACATTTCCATTGCCACTGTCAGAAAAATTAATTAAGAAAATAGGAAAATGCCTCATTAATCAGTGCCTACGAATAGTGTGAAGGAAAAAAGAGGATCATTTTCAAAACCCTGCTGTTATCAGACACATGAAGACCTAGTAACAAAAATCAAAAGCATTGGGGGCCCACGTTGTGGTACAGTGCGTTAAGCTGACACCTGTGACACTGGCAACCAACATGAGTGCCAGTTCACATCCCAGCTGCTCCACTTCCATTTCAGCTCCGTACTAATGTCCCTGGGAAAGCAGCAGAAGACAGCCCAACTGCCTAGGCCCCTGCACTCACATGGGAGACCTGGAAGAAGCTCCTGGCTCCTGGCTTCAGCCTGGCCCTACCCAGGCCTGTGTGGCCATTTGGGAAGTATACCAATGGATAGAAGATTCTCTGTCTCTCTCTCTCTCTCTCTCTCTCTTTCTAACCCTGCCTTTCAAATAAATAAACAAGTAAATATTTTTTAAAAACTCAAAAGCATTACATCCTTAACACAGAAAACCCAGAAAGAGCATCAGTGGCAACTTCTTAAAAGAAAAATAGTAATACTAGCTTTCAGTTTTGAAGAGCACTTTTTATTCCCGTTTTACAAAGGAAAAAACTGAAGCACAGAAAGTTAGGTGCACTGCCTCTATGGCTGAAGTGACTAGTATGAAATAGTATTCTGAAATTGGCAGCGTGCATTCATAGCCATGGTCTTAATAACAATATTTACTCTCTGTAATAATTAACTGAAATATCTACCATAAACCCAGACTTAACATCCCAAGTCAAATAATATTTTATCCTGAAATATGGATGACATTCTTGTCTACAAGGTCATAGAGATGAATGAACTGCTAAGGTGGCCAAGAGCAAAACACCAGGAAAGCAGTGATTAGAGTGCACATGTATCTCTGAGACAGCAGGGAACAATTTTCCTTTGGAAAAGGGGAAGTGCTGGCTCATATCGTATCCCTAAGGCTAGCACTCTAAGTATCTCTAAATATCCAAAGAATTCAAAAGTAAAACTTATTTTTTATTTTTAATTGCTTTTATATATTTTATACATTGAAAAATGTATCTGTTCGTGCTATACAAAATAAAGCTTCAAACTATGAGCACATTGTGAAATGTCCAAAGTGAATTCACCATCATATAAATCATCTACATGGTTATCACGTATTGTGGTAAGAACACTTAAACCAACTCTCTAAGACATTTCAAATTATACAATTAACTGCCATTCACTATAGTAAACATTGTGTCCAAAAGATTGCTTGAATTTATTCTCCATGACAAATTGCATTGCATACCTTTAGAAATATTTATTTCTTCATCTGTGCAGCAAACTTTAAGCCCAACTTTATAGGTGTTCAATCTACTGGATTTGTACATTTACTACATTATCTCTATTTGCGAATGAAACTAATCATATCACAGCACAGATCATCCACCACCTGATGATTGGATAAACAAAATGCTGGGTATCTGTACAATGCAATTCAGTCATCCTTTAAAAGAAATAAAATTTTGATATAAGATAAAGCATGGATACCCTGAAACTATTACGCAAAATGAAAATAAAATAGTCACTTATTGAGTCAGGAAAAATAAGTTTTTACAAAATTCAACAAATGAGATATCCTCAGACTGGGATATAAATTAAATGAAAGTAGGTCAAAATACCAGCCTGTGTTATCTTAATTTTTAATAAAAGTTCAATGAGGAAGGAATGTTAAATGTTCACCCAGATGTATTTTTATGACAGGATTACAAGATATCTTTATTTTCTACCTTCTATTTACTGTATTTCCCATACCATGCAGTTAATAATTTTATAATCAATACATCCTGCTATGGAAAGAAAAGGATATTTCAGTCACTAAAGGAATTCTCTGATATTGCTACCAAGATGCCCTTGGAGGGGAGAAATCTGAATGGTACTATGAGGTCAAGCCTAGAGCCTTGAACTCTAACCAATGATCATTAACACTCAATGGGAGCTCAATCAAAAATCCTAACACTTACTGGGTTATTTTGAAGTTGACTTTCTAGAAGGATGTTTTTGAAATAAGACAAATAAAAAATAATTCTAGAAAAATTCTTAACTCAAAGGACAAAAAAAGCTGAGCGTGTTGTTAGCCTTTGTTGCGGGTTTGAGTAGAGGCTGCAGGTGCCTGGGGAGCACTGTGCTCCTGCAGCACAGAAGTAGGTGGCTGAGTCTGCAGGACGGGCAGCTGCAATGTGCAGGGAGAGACGCTGGTCCTTCTTGCTCATGAGGACGGTGAGCCTTTGCTCTTCTTTCTTATCCATACTTGAGAAAATATTTATAAGAAACTGGAGGCCTGCTCCAGGTACTTGCTTATACCAATAGAAGTAGTTGAAGGCACTGTCTGTGTAAGTGCAGTTGATAACACAGCCGTCTCCCTCCTGGACACTCAAGAAAGAAGGACTCTGCTCCACCGTCTCTCCTCCACTCACACCTGTGCCAAAGGAGAAGTCAGATGCATCGTCAAGGTATCACTCCACGGAATTTGCATTGTTTTTCTACAGTAATTCAGACAATCTGGAAGAGGTCAACATCTCCTTTAGACTTCTAATGAACATTTACTAAGCTCCCTCTTCCCCAAAAGCTCCCAACTCACAGTGCAGCTGCAGCCACAGGAACAGGAAGAAAGGTCCTGCATGTGTCCTCATAGTTCTGCCCATTGGGACCTGCAAGATCCAGCCAGGAGAGCTCCGTCTATCACAGATGTCTCCTCATTTGCTCCAAGGCACAGCGGTCTTCAAACTGCACAGGCGTCTGCTTCTGTCTTGAGCCTGCTCCTATAGAAGTCAACCAAAGACAGCCTGTCCTATACCATGGGTCTGCAGAGACGCTCTGCCCTCTTGTGGTCAGACACTCAACTACTAAACCACCGACCAGATTCTTTCATCCTGATGGATATCTTTGAGAAAATACACAAATCAACAATAGGCCATGAAGCAAGTTCCAAGTTTGTCTCCAATCAGAAGTTATGTAGATTAGCAGAAAGCAAACATAATGAAAATCTAGGGTCCAGAATTCCACTTCATCTTCTCAATACACTACTGAGTCATTTTAAAAGAATTTGAGGGAGCCAGCATGGTAGCACAGCAGGTTAAAGCCCTGGCTGGCCTCCCACATAGGCAATGGTTCAAGTTCCAGCTGCTCCACTGCTGATACAAATCCTTGCTAATGTGCCTGGGAAAGCTGCAGAGGATGGTCCAATTCCTAGGGCCCCTACACACAGGTGGAAGACCCAGAAGAAGATCCTGACTCCTGGGTTCAGATTGTCCCAGCTCCAGCTGTTGTGGCCATTTGGGGAGTGAATCAGCAGATGAAAGAGCTCTAACTCTTTCAAATAAATAAAAATAAATCTTTTTTTTTAAAGAGAATTTGAGGTTACTGGTTTTCAATGTTCATTAAGTAACAGGATTAGCCTACTTGAACAGGAAAAGCTCTGAGTCCACTAAGTAGTTGACAAGTAAAATTCTTCCACCTTTTAGCTCCCTACTTTACAAAATATCCACTGAATCCTTCAGCCAAATCAACCACCTTGGTTCAGCTCTAAAAGACAAAATTTCCTTATATAGATTATGTTAACCACAAGGACTAGAAGAAAAGAGAAACCTTTGTTAACTATGTCAGGTATACACTACGTAAAATCTACTCCTATTCTCAGGACATATACCATGACTGTACACAGGAGTGACTACACAGGAGTAAATGATTAAAGTGGGGAAAGGCGTCAGTCAGTACAATGTATTAGTGTGTAAGCAAAGGGAAGAGTTTACCTAGTAGATTGTGATGAGAAATCTGACATGCATTCTGAAATCCTTTCTTCAGGAAGAGCAGATTACCTGGGGTTATAGATATGCGTTTTACTTATTCCATGAACTGACAAAAAGGAGTGGAAACCCTCAGAAACATCAACCTATAGATTAATACAATGTAAACAATGTAAGCCTTTTCCAGATGCGTTTTTATATATACAGTGTGTGGCCTCTCCTCAAACATGAGTACTGAATAATCTGCGGAATTACACCACTCCTGTTGCCTCGCCCACTGATCACTCAGATTTTTCTAGAGGGTATTGTCTGTGTCTCCAATCATTGTTTAGAATATCTTCCTGTGACAACACCCTTCACTACTTTAAATGCTCTCTCCAAAACATGTCCCATTTCTGTTAATATCATTCCAGCCAAAATAAATCTGGGCAGAGTGGGGGCTGGCTTTGTGGCAGAGTGGACTAAGCCTCTGCCTGTGGCACCAGCATACCATATGGGCGCCAGTTCATGTCTTAGCTGCTCCTCTTCTGATCCAGCTCTCTGCTGTGGCCTGGGAAAGCAGTAGAAGAAGGCCCAAGTCCTTGGCACCCTGCACCCACGTGGGATATCCAGAAGAAGCTCCAAGCTCCAGGCTTCGGATCATCCCAGCTCTGGCTGCTTCAGCCATTTGGGGAGTGAACCAACAGGTGGAAACCTTCTCTCTGTATCTCACTCTCTCTCTCTGTAATTCTGCCTCTCAAATAAATAAATAAAATCTTATTTAAATAAAGAAGTAAAAGATCCTCCCTATATTTTAAGACCATACATCTACAGGAATATAGAAAATAAATATAATCCCTCACACACATTGTATACCTGTGTATCTCCAAACCCTGACTATGTAGAATAGCTTTCCTAATCTAGAAAAATATGGGACCCAGCACAGCTGCATAGCAAGTAACTTTGCCACCTACAGAGCCGGCATCTCATATGGGTGCCAGTTCAAGTCCCAGCTGTTCCACTTCTGATCCAGTTCTCTGCTATGGCCTGTGAAAGCAAAAGATCGCCCAACTTTTGGGTCCTGCACCCACGTGCAGAACCAGAAGAAACTTTGGGCTCCTGGCCTCGGATTGACAGAGCTCAGCTGCAGCCAATTGGGGAGTGAACCAGTGGATGGAAGACCTATCTCTCTCTCTCTCTCTCTCTCTCTGTGTGTGTGTGTGTGTGAATGTGTGTGTGTAACTCTCTCAAATAAAAAATATACATCATAAAAAAAATACATAGAGAAACATGTACATATTTCAAAAATGCAGGTATATATGTATATACATTAAATGCACTTCTAGAAATTTTTATTTTAAAATTATAATCAGGATGGGGTTGTGGGACAGTAGCTAAGTTGCTGCTAGAACAACCAAATCTAATGCCAGAGACCTTGGAATCCAGTCACGTCTTTTTTTTTTTTTTTCCCCCACGGGCAGAGGGGACAGTGAGAGAGAGAGAGAGAGAGAGAGTAAGGTCTTCCTTTGCCGTTGGTTCACCCTTCAATGGCTGCCGCGGCCAGCGCGCTGTGGCCGGCACACCGCGCTGATCCGATGGCAGGAGCCAGGTACTTATCCTGGTCTCCCATGGGGTGCAGGGCCCAAGGACTTGGGCCATTCTCCACTGCACTCCCTGGCCACAGCAGAGAGCTGGCCTGGAAGAGAGGCAACCGGGACAGAATCCGGCGCCCAGACCGGGACTAGAACCCGGTGTTCCAGCGCCGCAAGGCGGAGGATTAGCCTAGTGAGCTGCTGCACCGGCTCCAGTCACGTCTTTGATTCTGACCACTTCCTGCTAATGTGGAAGCTGGGAGTCAACAGATGAAGGCTCAAGTACTTGGATCCAATATGGAAAAAACAGATGGAATTAAGTACTTGGATCCAATATGGAAAAAACAGATGGAATTCCTGGACCCTGATTTGGCCTGGTCTAGTCCTGGTTGTTATATCCATTTGGAAAATGAAACAGGGGTTGGAAGATTCTCTGTCTCTCTCATTAGAAAATAAAAATAAGACAACATAAAAAAAAAAAAACAGATTGAGGGAAACAACCATAGCAGATAAGAGCTGGAGCAGGCGGCAGCTTAGAGATGCAGGTGAGACCGGACTGCAGCAAACCACAGTGCTATAGCCAGAGGGAGAGCATGGCAAGAGTCTGGACTGGCACTCTGGGGGCCAGCAGTTGCTAGCGGTTGCCCACAGACCCCATGGATGTATAGGAGGCACATTTATCTCATCCACTTCCCCACAACATCAACCATTTCCCAGCTGAGAAAGGGCGGGTGCCATTTTGGGTTTGGGCAGGGCTGCAGAAGACTTTGTACGAGCACATAGCAACTGGCTGAGAGAGGACGCCATCTTCTTCACATTACTGGCAGCAGTGGCAGGGAGAGAACAACATTCGGCCAGTGGCTCTTGTGTATGCATGTGAACCAGAGATTCTAGCAGAGAGAACAATCCACAGCAGGTAGGAAGAGAGTGGGCAACCATGCCCAAGGCTCCCGAGATCAAGATGCCTAAGCAGAGCTATCTTGGGGAACATCTGTCTCTGTTGACTGGAAAGTACAGCAGGGCAGAGAGAAACCTTTGTACCCAGTGAATGTGGGAAACTTGTATAATGAGTCCATGGGGACTCAGTGGTTACATGAGAAGCTACAGGGTGTAGCTGGGTCTCTGGGCAATCACTAGTTGTGGCTCCATACATTCAATACTGTTTGGTTACATGAAGCAATCATTTCATTGGGAACTGTGTTCACAGTGAGGGCTGTAGAAACCATTTGTGTGGTTCATATGGTGGAATAGATAGCTGTAGAATATATTCTGGAATAACACCCAGACATTACTCATCTTGGAAGAGAAGGTGAGGGGGTGATCACACCAACAGAGGTGACCATTCCCCCCCTCCACTTCTGTTTACAAGAGATCAACTATACCCAACTTGGGTATAGTTGCCCTAGATACTTGCCCCACCCTAGAGCACTAACCAGAGCTCACTGGCCACACCCACCCACATCTCTTGGTATTCACTGAAAGTACAGATAATCCATCAAGCCACAGAGGCATAGCTCAAAGATAAAAGCCATCAGAGGAAAAAAGCAACCATCAAATACACCAATACCTAAAAACAAATGCAGAATTTCATGAAAAAAGAACAAGGAAAACAATATAAGCCCCAAAGAGAACACAACATTTCAGTATTAGAATGAGAAGATGAAGAGATGGAGGATAGGCCAGAAATGGAATTCAAAACTTAGTCATAGGGTTACTCAAAAGCAATCAGAGGCAAAACCACAAACTAAAGAAATCAATATATGACATGAATGAAAATTTTTCCCAGGAAATTAAGATTTTAAAGAAAAATCAAAATGAAACAGTAGAAATGAACAACCCAATAGATCAAATAAAAAATGTGATGGAAAGCCTTACCAGAAGTCTTGGGGAGGCAGAAGAAAGAATATCCAAACTAGAAGACTAATCTTTGGAAATCTTACAGACAGACCTAAAAACAATGAAAAGAAAAACAAGAAGAAGATAGAAAGCTTAAAAAAAAGTATTAGACATTTATGGGATACTATCAAATGAACCAACATACAATCTTAGGAATTCCTGAAGGAATGGGAAGAGAGATGGAACATAAGGCATATTTAGGGAAATAATTACAGAAAATGTCCCTCATTTGGAGAAAGAAAATAGAGGAACCATATAAAACTCTTAATAGACATGACCAGAAAAGATCTTCACCACTACACATTATAGTCAAACTTTCTACAGTAAAACATAAAAAAAAAAGATTCTAAAATGTGCATGAGAGAAATGCCAGAATATTTCCAGAGGATCTCCAATTAGACTCAAGATGACTTTTCTTCAGAAACCCTATAGGCTAGAGGAAAATGCCAAGATATAGTCTAAGTCTTAATAGAAAATAACTGTCAACAAAGAATACTGTACCCTCAAAGCATTCATTTATGAATGAAGGTGAAATAAAGGCCTTCCACAACAAACAGAAATTGAAAGAATTTGTCATCACAAATACAGCATTACATAGATGCTTAATGACATGCTACACATCAAGTGCCTGGTAATAATAATAGGCAGAACAAAAAGGAATGAATGTCCAACATAGGAAGCAGTCCACATAGCACACTCATAGAATGACAATCGCTTTAAGTAACACTCTGACCTCAGAATCAGCCCTTAAGACATCTAGATGTGGATGAAAAACCCACAAGAGCATTTCAGGCATGGAAAGCCAAGACACTGTGGCAAAAAATATCCTACACGAAAGATCTCTGTGAAGGAGATCCCAGTACAAAGAAGGGGCCATCAAAGAAGGAGGTACTTTTCTCTGAAGGGAGGGCAGAATTTCCCTTTGCTTATGGCCTTGTCTAAATACTGATGGAGTTTGTGGTCACAAAAGGCTTCCAGAGACTTGGCAGTTCATTACAAGAGCCTAGGGTGATCACTGATGTCATAAATAAGAGTGTTCATTATTAAATTAACAACAGGAGTCACTGTGCACTTACTCCCTATGTAGGACCTCTGTCCTTAGAGTTGTACTATGAGAATTAACTGCAAAACTTGTTCTCAAACAGTACTTTCTAAGTTGTGTGTGTGTTGCGGACTGCAAACTGTTGAAATCTTTGCTTAGTATAGAGTTGGTCTTCTGTATATAAAGTTAATTAAAAATGAATCTTAATGAAGAATAGGATGGGAGAGGGAGTAGGAGGTAGGATGAGAGTGGGGGTGGAAGGTTGGGTATGGAGGAAGAACCACTATATTCCTAAAGTTGTACTTATGAAATTTGCCTTTATTAAATAAAAGCTTTTAAAAAATGCAACAAACAAAGTGCAACAAACAGACCATATGCTAGGCCATAAAGCAAGTGTCAACAAATTAAAAAAATCATCTCATGCATCTTCTTTGACCACAATAGAATGAAGTTAGAAATCAACAGTTCAATAAATCTATAGATCAGATGCAAACTAATGGAGACTAAACAAATATTCCTGAATAAAAAGTGGGTCATAGAAGAAATTAAATATGTATCACTCTCACCACTCAATATAGTTCTGGAAGTTCTAGCCAGAGCTATTAGGCAAGAAAAAGAAATTAAAGGGATACAAATTGGGAAGGAAGAACTCAAACTATCCCTCTTTGCAGATGACATGATTCTTTATTTAGGGGACCCAAAGAACTCTACTAAGAGACTATTGGAACTCATAGAAGATTTTGGCAAAGTAGCAGGGTATAAAATCAATGCACAAAAATCAACAGCCTTTGTATACACAGACAATGCCATGGCTGAGGAAGAACTTCTAAGATCATTCCCATTCACAATAGCTACAAAAACAATCAAATACCTGGAATAAATTTAACCAAGGATGTTAAAGATCTCTATGATGAAAACTACAAAACCTTAAAGAAAAAAATAGAAGAGGATACCAAGAAATGGAAAAATCTGCCATGCTCATGGATTGGAAGAATCAATATCATCAAAATGTCCATTCTCCAAAAAGCAATTTATAGATTCAATGCAATACCAATCAAGATGCCGAAGACCTTCTTCTCAGATCTGGAAAAAATGATGCTGAAATTTATATGGAGACACAGGAGACCTCGAATAGCTAAAGCAATCTTGTACAACAAAAACAAAGCTGGAGGCATCACAATACCAGATTTCAGGACATACTACAGGGCAGTTGTAATCAAAACAGCATGGTACTGGTACAGAAACAGATGGATAGACCAATGGAACAGAATTGAAACACCAGAAATCAATTCAAACATCTACAGCCAACTCATATTTGATCAAGGATCCAAAACCAATCCCTGGAGTAAGGAGAGTTTATTCAATAAATGGTGCTGGGAAAATTGGATTTCCACGTGCAGAATCATGAAGCAAGACCCCTATCTTTCACCTTACACAAAAATCCACTCAACATGGATTAAAGACTTAAATCTATGACCTGACACCATCAAATTATTAGAGAGCATTGGAAAAACCCTGCATGATATAGGTACCGGCAATGACTTCTTGGAAAACACCCCAGAAGCACAGGCAGTCAAAACCAAAATGAACATTTTGGATTGCATCAAATTGAGAAGTTTCTGTACTGCAAAAGAAACAGTCAGGAAAGTGAAGAGACAACCAACAGAATGGGAAAATATATTTGCAAACTATGCAACTGATGAAGAGTTGATAACCAGAATCTACAAAGAAATCAAGAAACTCCACAACATCAAAACAAACAACCCACTTAAGAGATGGGCCAAGGACCTCAATAGACATTTTTCAAAAGAGGAAATCCAAATGGCCAACAGGCACATGAAAAAATGTTCAAGATCACTAGCAATCAGGGAAATGCAAATCAAAACCACAATGAGGTTTCACCTCACCCCAGTTAGAATGGCTCACATTCAGAAATCTACCAACAATAGATGCTGAAGAGGATGTGGGGAAAAAGGGACACTAACCCACTGTTGGTGGGAATGCAAACTGGTTAAGCCACTATGGAAGTCAGTCTGGAGATTCCTCAGAAACCTGAATATAACCCTACCATTCAACCCAGCCATCCCACTCCTTGGAATTTACCCAAGGAAATTAAACTGGCAAACAAAAAAGCAGTCTGCACATTAATGTTTATTGCAGCTCAATTCACAAGAGCTAAGACCTAGAACCAACCCAAATGCCAATCAACAGTAGACTGGATAAAGAAATTATGGGACATGTACTCTATAGAATACTATACAGCAGTCAAAAACAACGAAACCCAGTCATTTGCAACAAGATGGAGGGATTTGGAAAACTTCATGCTGAGTGAATTAAGCCAGTCCCAAACGGACAAATATCATATGTTCTCCCTGATTGGTGAAAACTAACTGAGCACCAAAGGGGAAACTTGTTGAAGTGAAATGGACACTATGAGAGTGATTTGATCAGCTCTTGTCCTGACGGTTGATGTACAATGTAATACTTTATCCATTTTGGTATTTTTTTTGTTCTAGTACCATTGGTTGAACTCTGTAATTAACACACAATTATTCTTAGGTGTTTAAATTTTAGCTGAAAAGTGATCCCTGTTAGGAATTTGGAAAACATTATGTTGAGTGAAATAAGCCAATCCCAAAGGGACAAATATCACTTGTTCTCCTTGATAGGTGACAACTAACTGAGCACCAAAAAGGAAACCTGTAAAAGTGAAATGAACACTATGAGAAATAGTGACTTCATCAGCCCTCACCCTGACTGTTGATGAGCAGCTTAATATGTTATCCCTCTTAGTATTTTTTTTGTTTGTTCTACTTAATACTTTTGGTTGAATACTGTAATCAATACACAATTCTTCTTAAGTGCTGAAACTTAACTGAAAAGTGATCCCTGTTAAATATAAGAGTGGGAATAAGAGAGGGAAGAGATGTGCAATTCGGGACATGCTCAAGCTGACTTACCTCAAACGGTAGAGTTAGAAACATACCAGAGGATTCGAATTCAATCCCATCAAGGTGGCATGTACCAATGCCATCTCACTAGTCCAGGTGATCAATTTCTGTTCACAATTGATCATAATGATAGGACTAAGAACCAAAGGGATCACATAAACAAGAATAGTGTCTGCAAATACTGGCTGATAGAATCAAAAAGGGAGAGAATGATCCAACATGGGAAGTGAGATACACAGCAGACCCATAGAATGGCAAATGTCTTAAGAGCACTCTGGCCTCAGAATCAGCCCTTAAGGCATGCAGATCCGGCTGAAATGACCATGAGAGTATTTCAGGCATGGAAAGCCAAGACACTCTGGGGGAAAAAAAAAAAACCTAAATGAAAGATCTCCAGGAGTGAGATCCCAGTGGAAAGAATGGGTCATCAAAGAAGGAGGTACCTTTCTCTGAAGGGAGGAGAGAACTTCCACTTTGACCATGGCCTTGTCTAAATATGATCAGAGTCAGTGAACTCAGGGGCCTTCCATAGCCTTGGCAGCTCATGACAAGAGCCTAGGGTGATTACTGAGGCCATAAACAAGAGTGTCAATTTGTTAAGTCAACAACAGGAGTCACTGTGCACTTACTCCTCATGTAGGATCTTTGTCCTTAGTGTGCTGTACATTGAGATTTAATGCTATAACTAGTACTCAAACAGTATTTTTCACTTTATGTTTCTGTGTGGGAGCAAACTGTTGAAATCTTTACTTAATGTATGCTAAACTGATCTTCTGTATATAAAGAGAATCGAAAATGAATCTTGATGTGAATGGAAGGGGAGAGGGAGTGGGAAAGGGGAGGGTTGCGGGTGGGAGGGACGTTATGTGGGGGAAGCCATTGTAATCCATATTCTGTACTTTGGAAATTTATATTCATTAAATAAAAGTTAAAAAAAAAAAAAAGAATACGGCCTGATAGCAAAAGCATTAAAAAAAAAAAAGAAATCTATAGATCTGATGCAAACTAATGGAGACTAAACAACATATTCCTGAATAAACAGTGGGTCATAGAAGAAATTAAAGATGTATCAAAAAATTTCTGGAAGTGAATGAAGATGACAATACCGCATATCAAAACATACAGGATACAACAAAAGCAGAGTTAAGAGGGAAGTTTAGAGCAATTGGTGCCTACATCAAGATATTGGAAAGGTACCAATAAATGAGCTATCAATGCATCTCAGGGCATAAAGAAACAATAATAAAACAAACACCATATCAGTAGGAGGAAAGAAATAATTAAATTAGAGGAGAGCCAGTGCCGTGGCTCAATAGGCTAATCTTCTGCCTGTGAAACCGAACACCAAGTTCTAGTCCCAGTTGGGGCGCCAGATTCTGTCCCGGTTGCTCCACTACTGGTCCAGCTCTGTGCTATGGCCTGGGAGTGCAGTGGAGGATGGCCCAAGTCCTTGGGGCCTGCACCCGCATGGGAGACCAGGAGAAGCACCTGGCTCCTGGTTTCTGATCAGCGCGGTGTGCCAGCCGCAGCACGCCGGCCACAACGGCCATTTGGGGGTGAACCAACAGCAAAAGGAAGAGCTTTCTCTCTGTCTCTCTCTCTCACTGTCCACTTTGCCTGTCAAAAAAATAAAAAAAAATTAGAGAAGAAACAAACTAAATGGAAACAAAAAACAACACAAAAGATCAGTTAAATGAAGAGCTGGTTTTTTGAAAAACTAAACAATATTGAAACACCATTGGCCCAACTAACAAAAAAAAAGAGAGAAAAGACCAAAATCAAGAAAACCATAGGTAAAAAAGGAAATGAAACAATAGATACAAAGAAATAAAAGAATAATCAGGAATTACTACAAAGAGCAATATGCCAACAAATTGGGAAACATAGAAGAAATATATAGATTCCTAAATACATACAATCTAACAAAACTGAGTCATGAAGACATAGAAAACATTAACAGGAGCCAGCGCTGTGGTGTAGCAGATAAAGTCGAACCTTCAGTGCTGCCATACCACATGGGCGCTGGTTCAGTCCCAGCTGCTCCACTTCCGATCCAGCTCTCTGCTGTGGCCTGGGAAAGCAGTAGAGGATGGCCCAAGTTCGTGGACACCTGCATCTACATGGGAGACCCAGAGAAGGCTCCTGGCTCCTTGCTTTGCATCGGCACAGCGCCAGCCGTTATAACCAACTGGGGAGTGAACCAGCAGATGGAAGACCTCTCTCTGCCTCTCCTTCTTTCTCTGTGTAACTTTCAAGTAAATAAACAAATCTTTCTTTTTAGAAAATTTAACAAAGCAATAACCAATATGGAAATTAAATTGGTAATAAAGACTCTCTCAAAAAAGAAAAGTTCAGGACCAAATGGCTTTACTGCTGAATTCTTTTTTTTTTAAGATTTATTGATTTATTTGAAAGAGTTACACAGAGAGGGAAGAGGCAGAAAGAGAGAGAAAGAGGTGTCTTCCATCTGCTGGTGTACTCCTCAAATGGCCACAATGCCAGAGCCGCACCAATCTGAAGCCAGGAGCCAGGAGTTTCGTTTGGGTCTCCCACGTGGGTGCAGGGGCCCAAGGGCTTGGGCCATCTCTACTGCTTTCCCAGGCCATAGCAGAGAGCTGGATCAGAACAGGAGCAGCCAGGACTAGAACTGGCACCCATATGGGGTGCTGGTGCTACAGGCCAGGGCATTAACCTGCTGCGCCACAGCGCCAGCCCCTACTGCTGAATTCTACCAGACGTTTAAAGAACAAATTCCAATTCTCAAGCTATTCAAAATAATTGAAATGGAGGAAATCCTCCCTAACTCCTTCTATGAAGCCAGTATCATCTTATACTTCTGAAATCAGAAAATGATACAACAGAGAAGGAGAACTATAGACCAATATCCCTGATGAACATAGAGCCAAAAATCTTCAACAAATTTTAGCTAATCAAATCCAACAACACATCAGAAAGATCATTCACCTGGACCTAGTGTGAGTTATCCCTGAAATGCAGGGATGATTCAACATTTGCAAATTAATAGATGTGATATAGCACATCAACAAACTGAAGAACAGAAACTAGATGGCTATTTTACTTGAGAGATGCAGAGAAAGCATTTCATAAAATACAACATCCTTTCATGATGAAAACCTTAAGCAAGTAGATTATGGGAGGAACATTCCTCAACACAATCAAGGCAATTTATGACAAACCCATGGCCAGCATCCTACCAAATGATGAAAAGCTGTAAGTATTCCCACTGAGATCCAGACCCAGACAAGGGTGTGAACTTTGATATAGTCCTGGAAGTTTTAGCCAGAGCCATTAGGCAAGAAAAGGAAATCAAAGGAATACAAATTGTGAAGGAAAGAAATCAACTATCCCTATTTGCAGGTGACATGATTCTCTATATAGGAGACCCAAAGACTCCACTAACAAACTATTAGAATTCATAAAAGACTTTAGTAAAGTAGCAGGGTGTAAAATCAACATAAAAAATCAATAGCCTTACTCGGATCTGGCTGAAAAGCCCATGAGAGTATTTCAGGCATGGAAAGCCAAGGCACTCTGGCAAAAAGATCTCTGTGAGTGAGATCCCAGTGGAAAGAACAGGTCTTCAAAGAGGGAGGTGCCTTTCTCTGAAGGGAGGAGAGAACCTCCACTTTGACTATGACCTTGTCTAAACAAGATAAGAGTTGGAGAACTCAAGGGGCTTCCATAGCCTTGGAAACTCATGACTGGTGCATAGGGAGATTACGGATGCCATAAACAGGAGTGTCAATTTGTAAAGTCAACAACAGGAGTCACTGTGCACTTACTCCTCATGTAGGATCTCTGTCCTTAATGTGCTGTACACTGAGGCTTAATGCTATAACGAGTACTCAAACAGTATATTTCACTTTGTGTTTCTATGGGGGTGCAAACGATTGAAATCTTTACTTAATGTACACTAAACTGATCTTCTGTAAAAAAAAAAAAGAAATTATCAATTCCCAACTTGACTCTCACTGGGATTAAACATGACAATAGGTCTGATCTGATTTCATCATGATTTAAAAAAAAAATCATCTATTATTTTTCACTTTATGTTTCTGTGTGGGAACAAACTGTTGAAATCCTTACTTAAGGTATACTAAGCTGATCTTCTGTATATTAAGATAATCGAAAATGAATCTTGATGTGAATGGAAGGGGAGAGGGAGTGGGAAAGGGGAGGGTTGTGGGTGGGAGGGACGGTATGGGGGGGAAAGCCATTGTAACCCATGAGTCGTACTTTGGAAATTTATATTCATTAAATAAAAGATAAAAAAAAAATCAATAGCCTTTTTCTACCCAGACAATGCCCTGGCTGAGAAAGAACTTATAAGATCAATCCAATTGACAATAGCTACAAAAAGAATTAAAGGCCAGCGCTGCGGCTCAATAGATTAATCCTCTGCCTGCAGTGCCGGCACCCCAGTTTCTAGTCCTGCTAGGGGTGCCAGATTCTCTCGCAGTTGCTCCTCTTCCAATTTTGCCTGTCAAAAAAAAAAAAAAGAATTAAATACCTTGGAATAAATTGAATCAAGGAGGTCAAAGATGTCTGTGATGGAAATTACAAAACATTAAAGAAATAACTAGAAGAAGACATTTTAAAAAACGAAAAAGCTTCCATGTTCATGGATTGGAAGAACCAACATCATCAAAATGCCCATACTACCAAAAGCAATGTACAAATTCAATGGGATCTCAATCAAAATACCAATGATTTTCCTTGCAGATCTAGAAAAAAGGATGCTAAAATTCATCTGCAGGGGGCTGGTGCTGTGGCGCAGTGGATTAATGCCCTGGCCTGAAGCGTCGGCATCCCATATAGGGGCTGGTTCAAGACCTAGCCACTTCACTGCCAATTTCAGCTCTAAGCTATGGCCTGGGAAAGCAGTAGAAGATGGCCCAAGTCCTTGTGCCCCTGCACCCATGTGGGAGACCCAGAAGAAGCTCCTGGCTCCTGGCCCTAGATTGGCGCAGTTCCAGCCATTGCAGCCAACTGGGGAGTGAACCTTCGTATGGAAGACCTCTCTTTCTCTGCCTCTCATCTCTCTGTGTAACTCTGACATTCAAATGAATAAATAAATAATTAAAAAATTCATATGGAAACAAAAAGACCCTGAATAGCTAAATCAATCTTATTATTTTTTTTTATCTTTTTGAAAGACGGTTACAGAGAGAGGTAGAGCGAGAGCGAGAGAGAGAGAGAGAGCGAGAGAGAGGTCTTCCATCAACTAGTTCATTCCCCAAATAACCGCAATGGAAAATGCTGAGCTGAGCTGATCTGAAGCCAGGAGCCAAGAGCTTCTTCTGGGTCTCCCTAGTGGGTGCAGGGGCCCAAGCACTTGGGCCAACTTCTACTGCCTTCCCAGGCCATAGCAGAGAGCTGGATTGGAAGCGGAGCCAAGACCTGAACCAGCACCCATATGGGATGCTGGTGCTGCAGGCTGCAGCTTTAACTCACTGCGCCACAGCACCACTCCCTAAATCACTCTTTTAGAACAAGAATAACACTGGAGGCATCACAATACCCGATTTCCAGACATACTATGGGAAACCTATAGCCAAAACTGCCTGGCACTGGCACAGAAACAGACTCATATGCCATTGGAACAGAATGGAAACTCCAGAAATCAATCCATACATCTACAATCAACTCCTCCTTGACAAAGAACTGAAATCAATCCCTGGACCAAGGACAGTCTCTTTAACAAATGGTGCTGGGGAAACTGGATCTGCACATGCAGAAGTATGAAACTAGAACCCTACCTTACATCGTACACAAAAATCCACTCATAATGGATCTGATACCACCAAATTACTAGAGAACATTGAGGAAAATAAGCAAGATATTGGTATAGGCAAACACTTCTTGGAAAAGACTCCAGATGCACAGGCAATCAAAGTCAAAATTGACAAATGGGATTACATCAAGTTGAGAAGTTTTGGCACTGCAACAGAAACACTCATAAGGGGCCTGTGTTGTGGCGTAATGGGTGAATTCACCGCCTACAGTGCCGGCATCCAACGTGGGCAACAGTTCAAGTCCTGGCTGCTCCTCTTCCGATCTAGCTCTCTACTATGGCCCAGGAAGGCAGTGAAAGATGGCCCAAGTCCTTGAGCCCCTGCACTTCATGGGAGACCTGGAAGAAGCTCCTGGATCCTGGCTTTGGATCGGCCCAGCTCTAGCCATTGTGTCCATTTGGGGAGTGAACCAGCAGATGAAAGACCTCTCTCTCTCTCTGCATCTGCCTCATTCTAATTCTCCCTTTCAAATAAGTAAATAAATTTTAAAAAACACTCAGCAAAGTGAAGAGGCAACCAACAGAATGGGAAAAATTATTTGTGAAATATAAAACTGATAAAGAATTAAAAACTGGAGGATATAAAGAGTCAAGAAAATCAACAAAATAACAAAACAACCCAGTTAAGAAACAGGCAAAGCACTTAAACCCGCATTTGAGAAACTATCTGTATAAAGGTAATATCAGAGTTCAGAAATGCCATCCTTCACCACAAGGATAGGAGAAGAATGGCAGAAGAAAGAAAAGAGTGACTTGCAAAAATTAAGTTTTACAAGATTGATCATAATTTAGAATATGTGGAAATAATTCAAAATAGTGGTCTTATGAATTTAATTTTTATCAAAATTTAACAAAGACGGGACACCAAATAATATAAATTATTTGTTTGTCATTCCAGCCAGTCTGTTGGTTTTTTAACTTCCATTTGCATGGAATATCTTTTTCATCCTTTAACTTTCAGACTGTATATCCTTATAGGTGTAGTGTATTTCTTGTAGACAGTAATACATGGATCCAGTTTTTTTTTTATCGAGAATTTATTTATTTTTATGACAGAATTACATTTTAATTTTTTCCCTTTTATTTTATTACTTTCTAATACCATCATTTAATAATTTCACAGAAAAAATCAATAAACATATTAATAAAGTATAAAGACCTTTCAATCAAGAAGAGAATTCTCACCCAGCGCCACAGCTCAATAGGCTAATCCTCCGCCTGTGGTGCTGGCACACCGGATTCTAGTCCCGGTCATGGTGCCGGATTCTGTCCTAGTTGCCCCTCTTCCAGGCCAGCTCTATGCTGTGGCCCAGGAGTGCAGTGGAGGATGGCCCAAGTGCTTGGGCCCTGCACCCACATGGGAGACCAGGAGAAGCACCTGGCTCCTGCCTTTGGATCACAGCGATGCACCGGCTGCAGCGGCCATTGGGGGGTGAACCAATGGCAAAAGGAAGACCTTTCTCTCTCTCTTTCTCTCTTTCTCTCTCTCTCACTGTCCACTCTGCCTGTCAAAAAAAAAAAAAAAAGAAAAGAAAAAGGAAAAAAAGAAAAGAAGAGAATTCTCTAACCTTGACAACATGTCCACAAAGGGAGAAAACTTATTTTTGCCAGTAAGGTAAACCCTAGAGACATGAGATCTCACTGAAGATCACTAACTCCCAACAAGAACTCATTCAAAATGTTCTAACATTCATTGGGTCACTTTGAAAGTGAATTTCTTTCAAATTTTTTAAGTATCCATCTATTGAAAATATAGTACTGAAAATCCTGGGCTCAAGTGTCAAAATTAAATAGAGCAGATCTTCAGATTCCATTGCAGATGTTCTTTTTTTTATTCTTTTCATTGAGTTTTATTTATTTATGAATGGGGACGGCCACTGTGGCACAGCAGGTAAGCTACCACTTACTGTACTGGCATTGCTTATCACAGCACCAATTCAAGTTCTCTGCTCGATTTCTGATCTAGATTCTGCTAACATGCCTGAGAAGGCAGCAAAAGATAGCCCGAGTTCTTGGACCACCTCCACTGCCATCAGCCTAGCCCAGATACAGCTCTTAGCACCATTTGGAGAGTGAACCATGGAATGAATGATCTAACTATCTATCCCTCCCTCTCACCATCTCTCCCTCCATCCCTCACCCATTCTCTTTGTCACTGCCTTTCAAATAAATAATCTGCATTTAAAAAAAAATGATGAGAGACAGAAAGAGAGAGAGAGAGAGAGATCATACAGGTGCTGGTTCACTCCTCCCAATGACTGCAACAGCCTTGCTGCAGGTTTGGGTACAGGCTTCGGGTGGATGGGGAGCACTGTGCTGACGCTGCACAGAAGTAGGTGGCTGAGTCCACAGCATGGGCAGCTGCGATGTGCAGGGAGAGATGTTTGTCCTTCTTATTCATGAAGACAGTGAATCTCTTCTCTTCTTTCTTATCCATACTTGAGAAAATGTTTAAGAGCAACTGGAGACCTGCTCCAGGTTCTTGCTTATACCAGTAGAAGTAGTTGAAGGTACTGTCTGTGTAAGTGCAGTTGATAACACAGCCGTCTCCCTCACGGACATTCAGGAATAAAGGACTCTGCTCCACCGTCTCTCTCCTCTACTCACACCTGGGCAAAAGGAGAAGTCAGACACGATCATCAAGTCATCATTCCCGCAAATTTTTTTCGACAATGATTTCAGGCAGCCTAGAAAATGCCAACCTCCACTCAGACTTCTAAAGAACATTTGCTAATCACCGTGATCTCCCAAAGCTCCAAACTCACAATACAGCTGCAGCCACAAGAATAGGAGGAACGGTCCTGAAAGAGTCCCCATGGCTCCACCTATCAGGACTTGCAATCTCCAGCCAGGAAAGCTACAGCGATTATCGTTGTCTCTTCCTGTCCTCCTAAGACCAGTCGTTTTTCAAACTGGCTGCTCAGGAACCTGCTTCTGTCTTTAGCCTGCTCTTAGAGAAGCCAAGCAAAAAGAGCCAGTCCCACATCGTGCATCAGCAGAGACGTGCTGCCCTCTTCTGGACAGAGCCTCAACTGTTAAACCGCTTCCCAGATCCTCACACCCTGACAGGCATCTTTGGAGAACAAGGGAAACAGCCATGAGTCACGTAAACCAAGGTCCAAGTGTGTCCCCAGTCGGAAATGATGAAGTTTGGCAGAAAGAAACATGGTGAAAATGTGGGGTTCAGGATTCCACTTCATCTTCTCAGCACTCTTCTGAGACATTTTAAATGAACTTGAGGGTACCGGTTTGTCACCAACAGGATTAGTCCACTTGATCAGGAAAACACTGGCATCCACTGAGTACTTCAGAAATAAAGTCCTTCCTCCTCTTACATTTCCGACTTCTAAAACTGGACACAGAATCCCTCAGACAAAACAACCATCTTGATTCAGTCTAATAGGAAATCTCTTTCTACAGGTCACATATGTACCCACTAAGATTGTAATAAAATAGAGAGCTTTGCTAAATATCTCAGATGCACCCCACTGCAGTCTCTGCTCCCCCAAGTCTGGCATTGCTCTGACCTTGCCATTCCTAGGAAATAATGCCATGGATCAAAACAGCAAAATTTTTTCATTAAAAATGACTAAATTGTAAAGTAAAAGATCAAACAGAGGGAAAGCTTCCATGAATCAACTGTATTAGTGTAATCAATGGGGAGAGTATAGCTTGTAGACTGTGATGAGAAACCTAAAGTGGATGTTAGGATTCTTTCTTCTGGAAGAACAGATTGCGTGTGTTATGGACATGTGGTTTATCTATTGGCAAGAATTGACAGAAAAGAGTAGAAACTCTCAGAAACATCAGGCTACAGGTAGATATAATTCGAAAAAGTGTACATCTCTCTCAGGTGTGCTTACACATGATAATGTCAGTGTGAGTGGTCCCGCTTCAAAACTGATTACTGAATAATCTGCAGTAGAATTACTCCCTGCTGTTGCCTTGACCACTGACCATTCAGGCTTCCCTAGATTTTACTGTCAGTGTCTCAAATCATGGTTTAGAATTTCAACTTATGATTACATCCTTCACTCCTTTAAATTCTCTCCCCAAACTGTGTCTCATTTGTGTTCATATCATGCATCTTTGGGTTCATTCCAGCAGGAATAAATCTGGGCAAGGATAAGTCAATGCCTATCAGTGGAGCAGACATATGGGAATGTGACCTTGAGAAATCTGCTCTCAAGAGAACCGAATCCCAATCAGTGTTAGAAGCAACAGTTCCTCTCCTGTGATTTGAGTCCATACAACTCCAGGAAATATAGGAAATTAATATTATTTCTTATCCACACTGTAGTTTATATATCCCAAGATGCTGACTATGAAGAATCACATTCCTAATATAGAAAGAAATGTACATATTTCAAAATATATGCAGAGGTACATACCATAAATGCACTTAACAAAATTTCATTAATTAATTGTAATTCAGGATGTGCATTGTGGGACAGCAGTTAAGTTGCTGCTTGAGACATCCCATTTCAGAGTGCTTGGGATACAGTCATGTCTCCACTTCCAGTCACTTCCTGCTGATGACCAACCCAGGAGTCTGCAGGCTTGTATCTCTGTCACAAATGGGGGGGCCTGGATGGAATTCCTGGCTCTTGGTTTTGACCTGTTCCAGCTCTAACTGTTGTGTCTATTTGGAGAATGACCAGAGGATGGAAGATGTCTCTTTCTACCTCCCTTGCTCTGTTGCTCAATCTTTCAAGTAAGCAATAAAAAATAAAATTATGATTCTTTCACTCATTCTTTTTTTTTTTAGATTTATTTATTTACTTGAAAGTCAGAGTTACACAGAGAGAAAGAAAGGCAGAAAGAAAGGAAGTGAAATGTTTCTGTGATGACATCATTTCTATAATAATAAATTGGGAGGTGGAAGTAGTGAATTTCTTACATCTTGTGATTTGAGAAGATAGTTTGGATCTGGGATACGATGACAAACAGAATCCAAGAACATAGCTACCAGGAGGAAAAGCTCACGAGAGAGAACTGCAGAGTTACAGGGCTTCTTTCAAGTATTCAAGGAGCATGCATGAGGGAGGCCAAACTAATGCCATCCAAAAGAGTTAGAGGAAGCAGAGCATAGCTGGTGCTCACACGGTGGAATGACCAGGCAGGTCCCACCAGCCGTACTATAAAAACTCAAAATTCATGGATAAGTAGGTGGGTAAGCAAAACGTTCTTGCTGAGAAGCGGGAGATAATTATCCTAGAAGCAGACCAATGCATGGAGATATATATATGTTAGGAAAACCATTATGCAAGAAAGATCTAATGGTTGAATACCAGGTATTATCTATTAGGATAAAGACACACAAAATAAATTCATTAAATGAAAAATGAATCCCTAAACCCAAACCTGAAAAGTTAAACAAACAAACAAAAAAAAAAAACACACAGAAGAAATCATTGGGAAATGCTATGTGAAGATCTCATAGTATGAAACATCATTGAACTTTTGTAACAAAACCTAAGCCATAATAGAAAACACTGAAAAATATGGACACATATTTTAAAATTTTGCAGAAAAACATTCTCTACAATGTGGGGAGCAACTGAGACTAGACTAAATTACTGGAACTAAGACTAATTCTATGCATCTGATCTCCCACAATATGGCACTGAGAGAGAGCAAACAACTTCTACGCAGCTGCCTCATCAGTTTGACTGATAAGCTGCAGGAGCTGATCCTGCTCCTGATTGGAGGAGAGCAGCGTGCTCGGCGTGTGGGCAGCAGAGCATGGATTGGTGGAAGAGGACTATAAAGGAGGAGAGAGACAGCATGCACCGAGCAACATCTGAGGAACATCTGAGCAGCCCCTGAGAGAGCCGGCCGGCGGTGTGCCGCTCCCCCGCGGAGGCGGGGGGCCGGCAGCTAACCCTGGACGGCGTCGTTCCTCCGCGAGTGAGGGAACGGCAGTTAACCCGGGAAGAGCAGGGCAAAAAGAACAGCGCAGGGTCCGGTGTCATTCCTCCGCGAATGGGCGAGCAACACTACAACAAACTAGCTAATCAAATCCAACAACACATCAGAAAGATCATTCACACCACACCGCTTGCAAGTCTATCCCTGGTATGCAAGTTTGGTTCAACAAATACATATCAATAAATGTGATACATCACATTACAAATGGAAGAATAAAAACAGTATATTATCACAGTAGATGCAGAAAAAGAATTTGATTAAATACAACATTCTTTCATAGTAAAAACCTTGAGCATATTGGATATGACGGAACATTCTCAATGCAATCAAGCCAATATATGACAACCCAGGACAGCTTCACAATGAATGGGAGAAGGGTGTTAGCATTTCCACTGAGTTCTGAAACCCAATAAGGATACTCTCTTTCCCCATTGCTATCCACATAGTTCTGGAAGTTTTAGCCAGAGCCATTAGGTAAGAAAAAGAAGTCAAGGGGATACGAATTAGAACAGAAGAAGTCAAACTGTGTGTGTTTACAGATGACATAATCATGTAGATAGTAGATCCAAAAGGCTCCACTAAGACAATATTGGACTCAAAAGAGAATTTAATAAAGTTTCAGGATATCAAATCAATACACAAAAATCAATAGCCTTTGTATACACAGGCAATGCATGGCTGAGAAAGAACTTGTAAGAGCAGTCCCATTAACAATAGGTACAAAAAATTTAAATACCTGGAATACATTTAACTAAGGATGTGAAAGATCTCTACAATAAAAATTTTAAATCTTTAAGAATGAAATAGAAGAAGACAAAAAATGGAAAAAATTCCATATTCATAATTGGAAGAATTAATATCATCAAAATGTCCATACTAATGAAAGAATTTTGTAGATACAATGCAATCCCAATCAAACTATAAACAACATTCTTCTCATATCTAGAAAAATATGATGCTAAAATTCATACGGACACAAAACAGACCACAAATAGCTAATACAATCTTAAACAACAATATAACAACAAAAAATAGATGCATTACAATACCAGATATCAAGACATATTACAGGATACTTATAATCAAAACAGCCTGGTTATGGCACATAAATAGACTTGCGGAACAATTAAACAGATTAGAAGCCCCAGAAATTAATCTGCATATCTACAACCAGCTAATCTTTGACAAAGGAGCTAACATCAATCCGTGGATAGAAGACAGTATCTTCGACAAATGGAGTTGCAAGAACTGGAACTACACATGCAGAACTATGATAAAGACCCCTACATACTCCTTTTCAAAAATCAACCTACAATTCGTTAGGAATCTAAATCTTACCTGATGCCATCAAATTACAGAGAAAACTTCAGGGAACCCTACAAGACATTTGCATAAGCAAAGACTTCTTGGAAAAGACCCCAGAACCACAGGCAATCAAATCAAAAATAGACAAATGGGATTACATCAAGCTGAGAAGCTTCTGTTAGCAGGAAATACTCGACAAAGTGAAGAGGCCACCAGCAGAATGGGATAAAAATAAAAAATAAAATATTTACAAAAAATAAAATATTTGCAAACAGTGGAACTGATAAAGGTTTAATATCCAGGAACTACAAAGAGTTCAAGAAGCTCAACAACAACAACAACAAATCCAGTTAAGGAATGTGCAAAGGACATGAATAGGCATTGCTCTTTTTCTTCTTTTAAAGATTTATTTATATATGAAAGTCGGAGTTACACAGAGAGAGAGACGGGCAGAGAGAGAGAGGTCTTCCATCTGGGGGATCACTCCCCAGCTGTCCGCAATGGACAGAGCTGCGCCGACCCAAAGTGGGAGCTAGGAGCTCCTTCCAGGTCTCCCACACTGATGCAGGGGCTCAAGCACTTTAGCCATCCTCTACTACTTTCCCAGGCCATAGCAGAGAGCTGGATCGGAAGTGGAGCGCTCAGTACTGTAACTCCCAACAATGGGATGTCAGCACTAAAGGCAACGGCTTTACCCGCCACACCACAGCCCCACCCTACTTAATGGTACATTTGTATTCAACTTCCAGGTTCACAAGCAGATGGGTGTTTGCTTAAGTACAACTTCTGAATGGGCTACTTGGACTAAAATAGGAGATTATTTTCATGTAATGAGGGTGCCCTCTGAGACCCCATATCTTTGATGCCTACACACTTCTTTTCTGCGAGAGATTCCCCCTGCAGTTGAAAGAACAGAGCAAGGCACAATATAATTAAAACAATATGTTCCTGGAGCTAGCGCTGTGGTGCATGCATTAAAGCCACGGTTCGCAGTGCTGGCATGATATATGGGTGCTCGTTCAAGTTCTGGCTGCTCCACTTCCAATATAGCTCTTGGCTGTGGCCCGAGAAAGCAGTAGAAGATGGCCCAAGAACTTGGACACCTGAATCTATATGGGAGACCCAGAGGAAGCTCCTGGCTCCTGGCTTCAGCACAGCTCCGGCCATTGTGGCCATTTGGGAGTGAACCAGTGAATGGAAGACCACTCTCTCTCACTCTCACTCTCACTCTCACTCTCACTATCTCTGCCTGTGCCTCTCTGAAGCTCTGACTTTCAAATAAATAAATAAATAATTTAAAAAAAGAATATGCTCCTAAAAAAAGGAAGAGCAAGCTTGAAACTAAAGTACCTTTCATGCACAAAAAAAACAAGAACAATCGCAACACAAAACCCAGGGTCACACCCCCACCCACAGCTGACTTGGGTCTCACACAGAGAGACAAGGGAAGCTTCCCCTCACAGTATTTCTCGACTGGGCACTTGTATATCGTGACAGGGAGAAGATGGAAAGATTCCTGCAAAGGGAGAACTGGAGAGGAAATGAAGGTCCTGGGATATGGGGAAAGAGTTTCTATAGCTCAGGCTGTGAGTAGGGTGACTTGCACCAGTGCTGATCTCAATCGGATTGCATCCCTAGTATTCAATTTAACTTATCTTATGTTTAGCAAAAATGATGAGATCCTTGCAGATCTCCCAGACTGAGAGATGAGGAGATCTCAGGAGAGACCAGATCCACATTTCTCTTGGCAGAGGAGCCATTGCAAACTTCAGCAGACACCAGGGAACATCTTCAACCTGCTGGAACACTAGAGGCACCTTTACTGAAAGCAGAATCATCTCAGATAACTGGAACTCACCTGTTCATTAGATTTCCTCTTCCCGCTCCTAGTCGCACTTTTCCAGGGCTCCAGAGCCCTAGAACATCAAAGCTGGAATCTGTTCCTTCCCTGCGAGTGTCCGCAGACACCTCGTGACTTTGGAGGGAAACCTAGCTCGACCCTCCCAGGGCTGCCCACCCCCAGCCCTCAGCTGCACGCCTCTGGGTTTGTGCTCGGCTCCCTCTGTGGTTCCTCTCACTGTGTCTCTCAGAGCACAGTAGTACACAGCTGAGTCTGATAACTGCAGTGAGGATTTGTGCAGGTGGAAGGAGCTGTCCTTCTTGACAAGAGTGGCGTGAAAACCTTCATGCTTCATTCTCTGGTTTTCTGTTCCGCTCTTCAACAGGAGCTGAGGACCTTGATGGATATGCTGGACGTACCAGAAAAGGACATCCAAATAGCTGGTTTGGTAGTTGCAGTTCAGGGTCAGAGATGAGCCCTCAGAGAGGATAACTGGTCCCTCGGTCTGGGTCACTGAGTCTCCATTCGTCCTTCCTAAAATGATTAAGGTGTTGTAATTTAGGAATATGTCAACAGGACAGTCCAGGGAGAAAGTGGGGCTAGAGATCTTCACCAAGATCTAGGAACAGAAAATAATTTAAAAAACCAAACATCACTTACTGACAGTTATCAGCAGGACCACCACAGTCACTGAACAAGACACCGAGAGCATGGCTGGTGAGCTAGGAGTAAGACAAAGTCCTTGGATGCACCCCGGATGTCAGGGTGACTCTCCAGTTTTAGAACCTGAATTCTGAGAGGATCTCCTGGAAAATCCTTGCTCCTTGGAAAGACAGCCTTACTGCCCTGCGGCAGTTGCAACAATGAAGAGTGAACAAAATATGCACCTGTCAAACCACTTAAACCATGTGGAAAATAACCCCCATCTGAAGAAAGATGCGCCCTCTTGTGGTTAGTCCAAGCATTGGCAGTTTGCATCATGGCTCTCACATTTGACTCCTTTTCTTAGGATATTTAAAGTTAAAAGAGAAGATTTTGACGTTTTTACCTCAAGGAAATCATAAGCTTTTGATGTGACTGTTGCACTAAGTATACTGCATTATAACATGGAGTACACCTTTATTTAAAATTACATTGTATTTTATAAATTTGTATACATGTGTCATTTATAAATAAAATCAAACTCAACTAATAAAAGCAATAGTCAAAGTAGGCAGAGGAGTGAACATTGAGTTCACGATAGTGGATGAGATGGTAGGCAGGAGTCCTCAGGCTTCCCAAAACCACTCTGCATGGGATGTGCTCTGGAGTTCATTACCTGTGTTACAAAGATGCCACCCAGTTTATGTTCTCAGATCTCCACACCATGATGCTAGTTCATCCCACAACTATCTGCAACCCAGACAGTTACCTTGGCCTTCTAAACAGGACTTTTGCATGCTCTGCAGTGGGACCAAGGCAGCAAAGGGCATCTTGACCTCCTCATCCTTTCCATCACTGCCTCCTTGAAGGCCGATGAAGTTGCAGACAGGAGGGCACCCCACACACATCAGAGTCGGTGTGAGATGGATATAAAGTCCTCTTTGTTAATTCACAGAGGTTTTGTGGTTTATTTATTACTGGAGTATGGTGTAGAGTCATGCTAACTAATAATGCAGAGAGCTGTCTTAGATGCCTGGAGGGACCAGATTCTTCCAGCTGTTCTCTCAGGCCTAGAGAGCCAAGCACCCTAGCCAGGTGGTAAACTGTATTGTGACGTTTCACAAACATACAACAAAGTGAAAATTCTTCTATGGAGGAACAATGCAAAGGCTTCAGTAATGATTTTTAAAAGATGTCATCTGTCATCTTACTTGTCCACCTGTTACCATCACACAATTCCCTCCACCTCAGGGTACTGAAATTGCATGGCACCATCCTGATACACTCAGATCACCCACAATATCTCTTTTTAAATTGATATCTCTCCAGTCTTTTTTCAAATCCAAACCACAAATGTAGTGTTAGAATTTGCATGCCTGAGGTCTCTTTTGTGATACTGTCCTTAAACTCAAAGCTCTCAAAACTGTCTTTAGCCTGGCCCTCTTTTAGGAACTCAGCCCACATCTCAGGCCTGACACATCTCAACTAAACTCCTGATCTTCCCTGCCTCTGCCTACCACAACAAGCCTCATCAATCAGCACTCACCTGGCAGCAGCACTATCTTCCTATTTGTTTAGGTCCAGAGCTTTGGCATCATCTTTGATTTCTTTTCTTCATATTCCTATTCAATATGCCAGCAAATGTTGTGAGTTTTATCTTCTAAACACCTCAGGATCTGTTCACTTCTCAGCACATCCACTATTACCACCTTGGTCCACATCACCACCATCATTCCACCAGGATGACAGCAACAGCCTGACTTGTATTCCTAACTCTCTACAGTCTACTCTCAACATGGTAGCCAAAATCCTCCCCCTTTGAGATACGAATTACATGTGATTTCCTCGCATTCCCCTCCAGAACGCCCCTAATCCGCCGGGCTGACACACCCTTTATGTGGCTGCCAGGCCCTACATGTGAGCCAGTCTCCCATTCCTCTCCTCCAGCGGACTCTACTTTGGCTTCTGCATTGTTCCTTGAACAGCTCCACCTCAAGGCCTTAGCACTGGCTGTTGCCTAACCTGAAGCTTGGCTGGTAAATGTACACCCTAACTTTCCCCCACTTCCTCCATGCACTTGTTCCTTGAGGCCTGCAGTGACCCCTCCCTACATCTAAAATCACAGTTGAAGTGACTCTGCCTCCATGAGTCCCATCTCCATTTTCCTGCTCTACTTTCCCCTAGCACTTAACTAATATGCTATAACATTTGTCTCATTTTTCTCTTTGTATCAGCCAAGAGGGCAGGAACTTTATCTGGTTTATTCATAATGTGTCTTTACTGTATATGACAGTGCCTGTCTTGTGTCCATGAACAACATCAGGTTCGTGAAATACAAATTTTATATTTATACAAATGTACTTCAAATAGATTTTGAACTGATTTTCAGTATTATTAATCAAATACTGAGTTAATGAAGATGATCCAAGCAAGTTTAATGCTCACAGCAGAAAATATGAGTATGGACCCCCTGGGGAAAATAAATAAACATGATCAACAACTAAGTGTCTGTTGAATTCCTAGTACGTTGGAGTACCTGCCACTAAAGGAGTGGCATTGTGTTTATTTTTGTAATTTTGTTTAATCCTAACAAAATCCTATGAGATCTTTCTATCAATAGATTTCAGAAGAGGAAACTCACCCTAAGAAAACTGAAACCACTCATCCAAGACTATATAGCTGATTAGTGACTGAGTCAGGATTTTACACAGAAGTGCTGGAACTGTGGCACAGTGGGTTAAAGTCCTGGTATGCAGTGCCAGCGTCTCATATGGGCACCAGTTTGAGTCTCAGTTGCTCCACCACCAATCCAGCTCTCTGATATGCCTGGGAAAGCAGTAGAAGATGGCCCCCAAGTCCTTGGTACCCTGCACCCATGTGGGAGACCTAGAAAAACTCCTGGCTTCTGGTTTCAGTTTGGCGCAGCTCTAGTTGTTGCAGCCATTTGAGGAGTGAACCAGTGGATAAAAGACCTCTCTCTCTCTCTCTCTCTCTCTCTCTCTCTCTCTCTCTGCCTCTCTGTAACTCTGCCTTTACAAATAAATTAAATAATCCTTTAAAATAGAAGAAGTGCTGGACTCTTGGGCCCATCCCTTTGAATGTGTACTGCGAGCTGGTGATTACCTCCCCCCCCATTTGTTACCAACACAAAAACACTAGCTCCTCCCTGGGAAGTTATTTATTGCAAATTCTGCTACACCCAGTCATGTCTTGCTCCCTCCCCATCCTCTCCCTGGATTGTTGACCAATGCCCTGCCATCCTCTCAGTGCCTTTCTTCACGTGACTCTTACCCAGACTCAGATTATCAGCATCTTTCACAGTGCACTGATTCTTGAAAAATGCGATGAAACACCTGACTGATACCCGCACTCTAATAACACAGCACAGCTGGCTCAGGCTCAGGGAGTTTATGAACTTAAGAAGCCCATCCACAGTTACCAGTCTCTGCATTGGACCTCCCCATATCCTCCTCTGATTGACATGTCCCAAATGCCAGTGACCAGAGTCCATCATTTCCTGATCCCAAATTTCTCTGTTGTACTGATTGTGATTAGAGTAAGGCATTTGCGTGTCCAAATACCGATGGAGTCTATGGTCACAAAAGGCTTCCATAGCCTTGGAAGCCCATGGCAAGAGCCTTGTGTGATCATTGACGTCATAAATAAGAGTGTTAATTGTTAAAGGAACAAAGGAAGTCTCTGTGCACTTACTCCACATGTAGGACATCCGCCTCTAATGTATTGTACTATGAGAATCGACTGCAAATTTTGTTCCCAAACTCTACTCTATATTTTGTGTGTGTGCATGAGTGTTAACTGTTGAAATCTATGCTTAACATGGAGTTGGTCCTCTGTATATAAAATCAAACTACAAATGAACCATTATGAAGAAGGAGATGGGAGAGGGAGAGGGAGGTAGGATGAGAGTTGGGGTGGGAAGGCGGGTATGGGGCAAAGAACCACTATATTCCTAAAATCTATAAAAATGCATTCATTAAATAAAACTTAAAAAATAAGTAAATAATCATAAAAAGTAAAGTAAGGCATTTGGACTGGGAGACCCCTAATGCATATGCAGCCCTCAAATTCTCTTTTCTCATTGTCTAAATTTCTTCCCCCTTTCTCCCACAATTATTTTCTGTGCACTGCTCCCAAGCCTCAAACATAAGCAGCATGGGGATCATATCACCACTGGGGCAGTGACTCTACGTGGCCTGGAACGAGGAGACACCAACACTAGCCCCAGGTGGAGTCAGCCAAAACCCACAGATTCTGTCATTAGGAACTGAACACGCTATGACATGAGGGATCTCTCCTTCTTTATAGTAATTGAAAAGTGAGTTAAGAAAGGAGGTAATATGCAGATGAGTTAAATTGATAGAAATGACAGTGTTGGCTACATAATAATAATAAAGCTGTCCTCAGCTTACAACATAGGCCTGGCATGAATAGCTGTAAGTTCCTGTCTTTAAAATCAATTCCAAAGGGTTGCACTCATCAAATCCCACACAGAGAGTAATAAGGGTGTACATCCATCCTTGTGATGCCGCTGACTTACAGTATATAAGTAGCCAGTCAGTATGATCATCTAGTTACAAGACGAGTAACTATAAAGAAAGCAGGTAAATGTTTATCCCTATCATCATCATTGTCATCATCATCATCATCATTTTAAAAAATGTTTTATTAATACAAAGAGAACAGATTTCATGTATTTCACATGTACAATTCCAAGAAGATCAGCACTGTGGCTTAGTGGGTTAAGACGCTACCAGTGGTGCCAGCACATTATACGAGCACAAGTTCGCACCCTCTTCCAATCCAGCTCTCAGCTTATGGGCTGGGAAAGCAGTAGAAGACACACAAGTGCCTGGGCCTCTGCTCCCATGGGGGAGACCCAGAAGAATCTCCTGACGCCAGACTTCATATCAGCTCAGCTCCCCACGTTGTATCTGTTTGGGGAGTGAACCAGAAGAGAGAAGACTTCTCTGTCTCTGTCTCTCCCTCTCTCTGTAACTTTACCTCTCAAATTAATAAATAAAATATTTTAAAAAAAACTGTTGGACAGATAGAAGTCACAAGTCCCAGTATCACATAGCACATTGTGGCTTTTATAGTCATGGTTATGTGTAATATTCTGTATAAAGAATGAGGGGAGGGGGGTTCCAAGATGGTGGAATAGGGAGAGAGCTCACTGATAGTCCAGGAAAAGATACTTTATTTTTTTTAATCTTTTATTTAATGAATATAAATTTCCAAAGTACGACTCATGTGTTACAATGGCTTCCCCCCACCATACCGTCCCTCCCACCCACAACCCTCCCCTTTCCCACTCCCTCTCCCCTTTCATTAACATCAAGATTCATTTTCGATTATCTTAATATACAGAAGATCAGCTTAGTATACCTTAAGTAAGTATTTCAACAGTTTGCTCCCACACAGAAACATAAAGTGAAAAATAATAGATGATTTTTTTAAATGATGATGAAATCAAATCAGACCTATTGTCATGTTTAATCCCAGTGAGAGTCAAGTTGGGAATTGATAATTTCTTTTTTTTTTTTTACAGAAGATCAGTTTAGTGTACATTAAGTAAAGATTTCAGTCGTTCACACCCCCATAGAAACACAAAGTGAAATATACTGTTTGAGTATTCGTTATAGCATTAAGCCTCAGTGTACAGCACGTTAAGGACAGAGATCCTACATGAGGAGTAAGTGCACAGTGACTCCTGTTGTTGACTTTACAAATTGACACTCCTGTTTATGGCATCAGTAATCTCCCCATGCACCAGTTATGAGTTTCCAAGGCTATGGAAGCCCCTTGAGTTCTCCAACTCTTATCTTGTTTAGACACGGTCATAGTCAAAGTGGAGGTTCTCTCCTCCCTTCAGAGAAAGACACCTCCCTCAGGAAAAGATACTTTAATAAAAGTGGAGATAGTGAAGTCTCAGGGTTGAGTTTGGGAAAAAACTGCACAGGGAACTGTTCCAGAGTTAGAGGGACATGTGGATCGACGTGGAGGGCATGGGCACCCATGGCTCAGGAGCCCTGCTGCCGAGAGTCTCCTCTGCACCAGCGCTGGAAAGAGAGGTGAGGCAAAACCACAGCAGCCTGAGACACTGGTGGAAAAGCAGCAGGAAGAGCCTAGAGGGAACAAGGCTTGAAGCCAGGTGGGTAAAGTACACCAGATTAACTACAGGAGAGAAAAAAAAATAAAAGGGATGATACGGACAATTCTCTCACTCCACACACCTTACAAAGGCATGAAAGACAATAGAGCAGGTGCCATTTTGGACATATGTGACCGCTGTGTCAGCTCAGGGCTGCACCCACGCTCAGCCAAACAGAAACACCTGACTCTGGAGGGGAGTAATAACAGGACCTAGTGAATGTGTGGAGCTTATGAACCATACTGTGAAAAAAAAATTGAGGGTGTGTGGGAGAAATCACAGTATGGTTGAGAGGTGAGTAGTCTCGGTGGGAGACTCACAATCTCGAGTGGCCTTGGCTACCCAGTGAGAGACATTGCAGTGGAATCTGAGCTTACACTGAAAACTGCACAGATCCTTTGTGTGCTCCTTGAGACAGAACAGATGAATATTATATCCACTGGGGCTAGCGCTCAGGCACCGATTGAAATCGAGAAGAGCTCACCTGAGCAGAATTACTACCCTTCTGAATAAAAGAGAGAGAGAGAGAGAGAGAGAGAGAGAGAGAGAGAGAGAGAATTACCACACCAAACCTGGGTGTGTCACCTTTGGCACACCCTTAACCCTGAAGAACTGAATAGAGCTCTCTGGCCACACCCACCACAAGCCACTAGAGATTCACCAAAAGCAGAGAGTCCACTTAATCTAGAGTAATAGTACAATGAGAAAAGCCACTACAGTGGAAAAAAAAGAAGAAACCAAAGAATATCTCCACAAGCCAAACAACAAATGCAAAGACTGAGGAAACAAGAACAAGGAAGACAACATGACACTCCCAAATAAACATGACAATCTAGTACAAGATTATGAAGATGATGAGATAGAAGAAATGCAAGATGCAAAATTCAAAAAAAATTATGATAAGAACATTTGGAAGTAATCAAAAACAAATGTATGAACTACAGAAACCCATAAAGGACAGGACAGAAAATCTCTCTCGTAAAAATGAAATAATAAGAAGAAATCAAAATGAAATGAGGAATTCAATAGAACATGAAATTGAGATATTAAAGAGAAATCAAAATGAAATGAAGAATTCAGTAGAACAAATAAAAAATACAGTTGAGAGCCATAAAAACAGAATCAGTGAGGCAGAAGAGAGAATAACGGACTTAAAAGAGTGCACAGGAAAGTATACAGTCAAACCAAAGACAAGAAAAGGAAATTAGGGAATCTTCAGGATAGTATCTAAAAAACACAACATTCGGGTTCTAGAAGTTCCTGAAGGCATGGAGAGAGAGAAAGGATTAGAAGGCCTTTTTAGTGAGATACTAGCAGAAAACTTCCCAGGTTTGGAGAAAGAAAGAGTCATCCAAGTACAGGAAGCACACAGAACCCCCAATAAACAGGACCAAAAGAGAGCCTCACCATGACACATTGTAATCAAACTCACCACAGTGAAACAGAAAGAAAAGATTCTAAAATGTGCAAGAGAGAAACATCAGATTACACTCAGAGGATCTCCAATTAGACTCACAGCTGACTTCTAATCAGAAACGTTACAGGCTAGGAGGGAATGGCGAGATATAGCCCAAGTACTAACAGAAAAAAACTGCCAGCCCAGAATATTATATCCTGCAAAGCTCTCACACTTGGGAATGAAGGTGAAATGAAGACCTTTCATAGCAAACTGAAATTGAAAGAATTTGTCACCACATCCAGTCCTGAAAAAGATGATCAAAGATGTGTTACACACAGAAACACAGAAACATGGCCATATATACGAAAGAAGGTAAAGGAAGAAAATCTCCCAGTAAAAGATCACTGGAAGTTCAAAGCATATATCACAAATATCTTTGGGAAAATGGCAGGGCAAAGTCACTACTTATCAATAGTCACACTGAATCAATATCATCAAAATGTCCGTTCTCCCAAAAGCAATTTATAGATTCAATGTGATACCAATCAAAATACCAAAGATATTCTTCTCAGATCTGGAAAAACTGATGCTGAAATTCATATGAAGACACAGGAGACCTCGAAAGGCTAAAGCATTCTTGTACAAAAAAAAAAAAGCCGGAGGCATCACAATACCATACTTCAAGACTTACTACAGGGCAGTTGTAATCAAAACAGCATGGTACTGGTACAGAAACAGATGGATAGACCAATGGAACAGAAGAGAAACACCAGAAATCAACCCAAACATCTACAGCCAACTTATATTTGATCAAGGATCTAAAACCAATTCCTGGAGCAAGGAGAGTCTATTCAAAAAATGGTGCTGGAAAAACTGGATTTCCACATGCAGAAGCATGATGCAAGACCCCTACCTTACACCTTACACAAAAATCCACTCAACACGGACTAAAAATCTAAACCTGAGATCCGACAACATCAAATTATTAGAGAACATTGGAGAAGCCCTGCAAGATATAGGCACAGGCAAAGACTTCTTGGAAAAGATCCCAGAGGAACAGGAAGTCAAAGCCAAAATTAACAACTGGAATTACATCATATTGAGAAGTTTGAGAAGTTTTTCTAAAAAGTCAAGAAAGTGAAGAGGCAAGTAACAGAGTGGGAAAAATATTTGCAAATTATGCAACCAATAAAGAATTAATAACCAGAATCTACAAAGAGATCAAGAAACTCCACAACAGCAAAACAAACAACCCACTTAAGAGATGGGCCATGGACCTCAATAGACATTTTTCAAAGAGGAAATCCAAACGGCCAACAGACACATGAAGAAATTTCAGGATCACTAGCCATCAGGGAAATGCAAATCAAAACCACAATGAGATTTCACCTCACCCTGATGAGAATGGCTCACATTCAGAAATCTACCAACAACAGATGCTGGTGAGGATGTGGGGAAAAAGGGACACTAACCCACTGTTGGTGGGAATGCAAACTGGTAATGCCACTATGCAGATCAGTCTGGAGATTCCTCAGAAACCTGAACATAACCCTACCACACAACCCAGCCAGCCTACTCCTCGGAATTTACCCAAAGGAAATTAAATTGGCAAAAAATTGAACTGTCTGCACCTCAATGTTTATTTTTTTTTTATTTTTTGACAGGCAGAGTGGACAGTGAGAGAGAGAGAGACAGAAAGGTCTTCCTTTTGCCGTTGGTTCACCCTCCAATGGCTGCCGCGGTTGGCACGCTGCGGCCGGCGCACAGCACTGATCCAATGGCAGGAGCCAGGTACTTATCCTGGTCTCTCATGGGGTGCAGAACCCAAGTACTTGGGCCATCCTCCACTACACTCCCTGGCCACAGCAGAGCAGCTCAAATCACAATAGCTAAAACATGCAATCAATCTAAATGCCCATCATTTAACAGAAGACTGGATAAAGAACTTATGGGATATATACTATACAGAATACTATACAGAGGTAAAAAAAAAAATGAAATCCGGTCATTTGCAACCAAATGAAGGAATCTGGAAAACATCATGCTGAGTGAAATAAGCCAGTCCCAAAGGGACAAATGTCATATGTTCTCCCTGATCGGAGACAACTACCTGAGCACCTAAAAGGAAACCTGGTAAAGTGAAAGGGACACTACGAGAAACAATGACTCGATCAGCCCTTGTCCTGACTGCCAAGGGACAACTTACTATTTTATTCCTTTTGGTATTTGTTTTGTTCTACTTAATACCATTGTTTGAACTCTTTAATTAACACACAATTATTCTTAGATGATTAAATTTAACTAAAAAGTGATCCCTGTTAAATATAAAAGTGGAATATGAGAGGGAAGAAATTCACAGTTTGGCACATGCTCTCTTGGACTTACCTCTAATAGGAGAGCTAGAAACGTGCCAGGGGATTCCAATTCATACCATCAAGGTGGCTTGTACCAATGCCATTTCACTAGTCAAAGTGATCAGTTTCAGTTCATAATTGATCATAATGATCTGATTAAGTGTCAAAGGGATCACATAAACCAGACTAGCGTCTGCTAATACTAACTGATAGAATTAAAAAGAAGACAACAATCCAACATGTAAGTGGATACACAGCAGACTCATAGAATGGCAGATGCATTAAACAGCACTCTGGCCTCAGAATTAGTCCTTAAGGCAGTCATATCTGGCTAAAAAGTCCATGAGAGTATTTCAGGCATGGAAAGCCAAGACACTCTGGCAAAAAAAAAAAATGACCTAAATGAAAGATCTCTGTGAGTGAGATCCCAGCAGAAAGAATGGGTCATCAAAGAAGGAGGTACCTTTCTCTGAAAGGAGGAGAGAACTTCCACTTTGACTATGACCTTGTCTAAATAAGATCATAGCTGGTGAACTCAAGAGGCTTCCATAGCCTTGGTAGTTCATGACAAGAACCTCGGGTGATTACTGATGCCATAAATAAGAGTGTCAATTGTAAAATTAACACCAGCAGTCACTGTGCACCTGTTCCCCCTGTAGGATCTCTGTCCTTAATGTTTTTACTAAGCGAATTAACCTTAAAACTATTCATCAAACTGAACTTTATATCTTGTGTTTCTGTGTGGGTGCAAATTGTTGAAATCTTCACTTAGTGTATACCAAGTTGATCTATATAAAAAGGTAATTGAAAATGAATCATTTGAAGAATGGAATGGGCGAGGGAGTGGGAGATGAGATGGTTGCAGGTAAGAGGAAGGTTATGGGGGGGAAAGCCACTATAGTCCAAAAGTTGTACTTTCACAATTTACATTTATTAAATAAAAGTTTTTAAAAAAGTAAATTTGAAAAAAAGAAAGATCTCCACAATAAACATTTTAAATCTTAAAGAATGTAATAGAAGTCACAAAAAATGGATAAATATTCCATGTTCATTGATTTGCAGAATTAATATCGTATTAGTACACACTAGAACATACTAGTGAAAGCAGTGTATAAATTCAATGCAAACCCAATCAAACTAAAAACAACATTCTTCTCATATCTAGAAAAATATAATGTTAAAATCATATGGACACAAAACAGATCCCAAATAGCTAAAACAATCTTAAACAACAATATAACAACAAAAAATAGATGCATTATAATACCAGATATCAAGACATATTACAGGATACTTATAATCAAAACAGCCTGGTAATGGCACAAAAATAGACTTGCGGAACAATTAAACAGATTAGAAACCCCAGAAATTAATCTGCATATCTACAACCAGCTAATCTTTGACAAAGGAGCTAACATCAATCCCTGGAGCAAGCATAGCATCTTCAACAAATGGAGTTGCAAGAATTGGAACTACACATGCAGAAGTATGATAAAGACCCTAACATACTCCTTTTCAAAAATCAACCCACAATGCCTCAAGAATCTAAATCTTACCTGATGCCATCAAATTACAGAGAAAACTTCAGGGAACCCTACAAGACATTTGCATAAGCAAAGACTTCTTGGAAAAGACCCCAGAACCACAGGAAATCAAAGCAAAAAGAGACAAGTGGGATTACATCAAGCTAAGAAGCTTCTGTTAGCAAAGGAAATGTCCAACAGAGCAAAGAGGCCAAAAACAAAATGGGATAAAATATTTGCAAACAATGGAACTGATAAAGGTTGAATATTCAGGAACTACAAGAGTTCAAGAAACTCAAAACACAACAACAACAACAACAAAAAAGAAACAAACCAGTTAAGGTTGGACAAAGGACATAAACAGGCATTTTTTTTTATTTTCTTTTTTCAAGATTTATTTATTTATTTGAAAGTCAGAGTTACACAAAGAGAGGAAGAGAGGGAGACAGAGAGAGAAAGAGAGACAGAGAGACAGAAAGAGAGAGAGAGCTCTTTCATCTGCTGGTTCACTCTCCAATTGGACACAATGGATGGAGCTGTGCCGATCCAAAGCTAGGAGCCAGGAGCTTTGTCCAGGTCTCCCACGCTGGTGCAGGGTCTCATGCACTTGGGCCATCTTCTACTGCTTTTCCAGGTCATAGCAGAAAACTGTATTGGAAGTGGGGCACTCAGGACTGGAACTCTAAACAAAGGGATGCCGGCACTACAGGCAGCGGCTTTACCTCCCACACCACAGTGAAACCCTACTTGATGGTACGTTTACACTCAACTTCCAGATTCACAAGTAGAGGGGTGTTTGATAAGTACAACTTCTGAATGGTTTCCTTGGACTAAAATAAAAGTTTCTTTTCAAGCAGTGAGGGTGACCTCTGAGACCCCATGTCTTTGATGCCACAGCCCTACACACTTCCTTTCTGCAAAAGAGATTCCCCCTGCAGTTGAAAGAACAGAACAAGGCACAATAATAATTAAAAGAATATGCTCCTGGGGCTGGTGCTGTGCTCAGTGCATTAAAGCTGCAGTTTGTAGCTGTGCATGGGTCTCACACAGAGACAAGGGAAACCTCCCCTCACAATTTCTCCCAACTGGGCTCCTGTCTGTTGTGCCGGGGAGAAGATGGAAAGATTCCTGCAAAGGAAGAACTGCAGACGAAATGAAGGTCCTGGGAACTGGGGCAGAAATTTCTGTAGCTCAGGATGTGAGGAGCACCACTTGCATCATCTCTGACATCCGTGGCATTACACCTCGGATATCCAACTTAACTTAACGTATACTTACCAAAAAATGAGATCTTAGCAGCTCTCCCAGACTGAGAGATGAAGATATCTCAGGAGAGACCAGATCCACATTTCTCTTGGCAGAGGAGCCATTGCAAACGTCAGCAGACACCAGGGAACATCTTCAACCTGCTGGAACACTAGAGGCACCTTTACTGAAAGCAGGATCATCTCAGATAACTGGACCTCCCACAGTTCATAAGATTTTTTCTTCCCACTCCTAGTCTGACTTACTCCAGAGCTCCTGAGCCTGAGACATCAAAGCTGGAATCTGTTCCTTCCATGTGAGTGTTGGTAGACAACTCATGACTTTGGAGGGAAACCTAACTCTCTCCTCCCAGGGCTGCCCACCCCCAACCCCCAGCTGCACGCCTCTGGGTTTGTGCTCAACTTCCCCTGTGGTTCCTCTCACTGTGTCTCTCAGAGCACAGTAGTACACAGCTGAGTCTGATAACTGCAGTGAGGATTTGTGCAGGTGGAAGGAGCTGTCCTTCTTGACAAGAGTGGCGTGAAAACCTTCATGCTCCACTCTCTGGTTTTCTATTGCACTTTTCAACAGGAGCTGAGGACCTTCATGGAGATACTGGACATACCAGAAGAGGAACACTGAAGAGCTGGTTTGATAGCTGCAGTTCAGGGTCAGTGGTGACCCTTCAGAGAGGATAACTGGTCCCTCGGTCTGGGTCACTGAGTCTCCATTCGTCCTTCCTAAAATGATTAAGATGTTGTTATTTAGGAATATGTCAACAGACAGTCAGGGAGGAAGTGGGGCTAGAGATCTTCACCCAGACCTGGGAACAGAAAATCATTTAAAAACCAAACATCACTTACTGACAGTTATCAGCAGGACCACCACAGTCACTGAGCAAGACGCAGAGAGCATGGCTGGTGAGCTGGGAGAAAGACAAAGTCCTGGCAGCCTTAGATATACCCCGGATGTCAGGGTGAAACTCCAGCTCCAGAACCTGGATTCTGGGTAGGAACTCCTGGAGAATCCTTGCTCCTTGGAAAGATAGCCTCCCTGCCCTGCAGCAATTGAAACAATGAAGAGTGAACCAAACATGCACCTGTCAAACCACTTAAGCACGGTGGAAAATAACCCTCATCTGAAGAACGACGCGCCCTCTTGTGGTTTGTCCAAGCATCGGCAGTTTGCATCATGGCTCTCATATTTGACTCCACTCCTCCAGTATATTTGAAGTTAAAAGAGGATTTTGAAGGTTTTCCCACAAAATAACCATAAACCTTTTTTGTGATGTATGCTCCAAATACACTTCATTATAACACGGTGTACACATGATCTTCCACATGATCTCTCAGGCTTGGAAACCACCAGCATCATAGCCAGGCTTTAAACTGTATTTTGATGTTTCAAAAACATGCAATAATGTGAAAACTCTTTTAGGGATGAAAAAGGAAAACTTTCAGTAATGATTCCTTTTTAAAAAGTATTTATCTTCTTATATGAAAGTCAGAGCCACAGAGAGGAGAGACAGAGAGAGAGAAAGAGGTCTTCCATCTGCTAGCTTACCACCCTCCCCAATTGGCCAGAATGGCTGGAGCTATTCCAATCTGAAGCTAGGAGCCAGTAGCTTCTTCTGGGTCATCCACGGGGCATTTAAAGGGGTTCAAGGACTCGGGTCACCTTCCACTGCTTTCCCAGGCCATAGCAGATAGCTGGATCAGAAGTGGAGCAGCCAGGACCCAAATCGGTGCCCACATGCGATGCCAGCACTGTAGTTGGCAGTCACCCACTATGCAACAACACCAGCCCCAGTAATAATTTCTGAAAGCTGTCATCTGTATGGGGTACTGCCATATGACTTCTACATCAATTACTATCACATAATTCTCTCCCTGAAATTGCATCACAACATCCTAGTATGCTGAAATCAACCAAATCATCCAAATAAATTCCAGTATGTGAGAGTAACTGGGAGTACACCAGTGTTCACAAAACAAAAAGCCATTTGATTTTTTCCCACTTCATTTTAGATGGCATGATATGCCATAATTGCTGTCACTGGTGTGCTTGATAAACCCCATGAAGAATAAAACTAGAACTTCCTTTTGACTCTGGCCCAGAACAGCTTACACCTCTCAGGCACATACCTCCCAAAACCACAGGTTCACCTCTGATGCTCTCAGCTTTGCTCTCCATGTCTTCTAACAACAGAAAACTATGCACGTGTGCCCGGGTTGATAATAGCATCTTAAATCTGCAGGTACCACTGAGTAAAGTATTAGCTAGACAAATCTTTTTGTACATATTATTAAAGTTCTTGCCTTTATAGGCAGTAAACTCTTTTAATTTTTAAATTTCTGATCTACATAATCACTGTACATGTATTTGAGCTACTGTGTGATATTTCAACACATGTACACTATGAGTTTTGAACAAATCAAGGTGGTTAGTATTTCCATTTGCTTATCATTATTTTTGGTTGGAGTTTTTTATTTCGTCTCCTCTAATCAAAAAATAATATAAGCTAGTGATGATGTGGAAAAATAGACTGACTGTAGAATGTAAATTAGTACAACTAGAAAACCGCATGGATATTTCTCTGAAATGTGAGATTAGATATACCATAGATTCAGCCATCCCATTGCTGGAAATTTACCGAAACCAATGAAATCAGCATATGAAAGAATTATTTGTATTCCCATGTATATTACTCAATTCACAATACCAAAGATATGGAATCAACCCATATGCCCATCAGTTGACAACTGGATTATGTGGTATATATATAAACACAACAGCACACTATTCAGTCATAAAAAAAGAAAGAAATCCTTTTTTTTGCAACAAAATAGATACAAATGGAAACCATTATGCTTAGTGAAATAATCCAGTCCCACAAAACAAATATATGTTTCTCTCATATGCAGTGTTTAATATGGAATCCAAAAACAAACTATAGGGATGAAATGAACATCTGGTGATTTGATTGTTGGTTTTAGCCCTTGTTGAACCACTATGGAACTGTGCTCTTCTAGTTTTTACTTGTTGAATATTATGATTAGTGGTACATTAAGCCTGTGATTATAGAGTGGATTGAAATTACATTTTTTGCAGATAATTTAAAAGACAAAAAAGATGGGAAGGAAGTAGTTGAATTTAGGAAGGGACAGAGGGACAAGGGGAATATGGTTTTGTTTAGAATTGTACCTATGAAATACATGAAATCTGTTCTCTTTATATTAATAAAAATATGTGCTGAAAATAACCATAAATAACAAAAAGGAAGTCATGTACAGAAGACAATTTTAAGGCAGATTACACCAGTTATTATCAAGACACAATAACATACACCTAGGAATCACAGAGAGAGTGGTGAATTTCCCAAAAGAGCAGGGAACTCCACAAAGAGGAAACTCAACTTGTGGAAACTTTACCACGTAGATCAACATTTTTAACTTTGGAAACACCAAGACTGTGGAGGATGTGAGGAAACAGAATTGACAAAATCTACCCTAAGGAGCACAATGGCTGATATAACAGCTTAAAACTCAGATTGTCAGTACCTGGTACAATTGAAAATTTTGTGCAAAGGAACTCTGACCTGACACAGATTCAGATTTCAATATAATTGGGAGTTACCCTCACAAGCCATTAGCACAAGTCATCTTCCAACTTCAGGGAACAGGACCATTTGGTGAGTTTCACTGTAATACTCCAATGTATAAATGTTGTGAAGCAGCATTTTTTAATAAACAAGGAGGCACATTATACAGAAGGTTTCATAATTTAAACAACTCCTGAACCATGATAGGTACTCACATATTTGTTGAAAGGATGAATCTGGGCATCCAATGTTGCAAAGGATTTTAGTTATTTTCAGATTTTTCTTTCCTTTTTTTATATAAGATTTATTTATGAGTGCTTTGAAAGGCAGACTTGCAAAGACACAGGGAAAGTCAAAGAGATCCTCCATCAGGTGGTTCATTCCACAAATGCCTATAACAGACTAGGCTAGGCTGAAGACAGGAGCCAGGAACTCCACCCAGGTCTCCTACCATGTGGAGGGGCCAAAGGACTTGGGGCACCTTCTGCTGCCTCCTATGAGCATTAGCAGGAAGCTCGACTGGAAACAGAACAGCAGGGACTCGATCAGAGGAATGGGATGTGGGCATCCTAGGCAGGCTGCCTAAGCTGCTCACTGCCCCTCAGACATGTGTTTTAAGCTTCATTAGCCAGTTCTCTTAGAACTGTCAAAGTACTAAATTGAAAAATGATGCAATTGTGTTCCTGGAGCATTCATTACCTTATGATACTTTTTTTAAGATATATTTTCTGTGCTGGCACTGTCCATAGCAGGTAAAGCTGCCGATTGCAACCGGCATCCCATATGGGCACCAGATCAAGTCCCGGTTGCTCCACTTCTGATCCAGCTCTCTGCTATGGCATGGGCAATCAACAGAAGATGGCCCAAGTCCTTGGCCTCTTCACCCAAGTGGGAGACCAGGAAGAAAATCCTGGCACCTGGCTTCAGACTGGCACAGCTCCAATTGTTGAGGCCCATTAGGGAGTGAATCAGCAGATGGAAGACTTTCTCTCTCTCTCTCTCTCTCTCTCTCTCTCTACCTCTCTACCTCTCCGCCTCTCCTTCTCTCTGTGTAACTCTGACTTCCAAATAAATAAATAAATCTTTAAAAAATATTTATTTTTTATTTGAGAGATTGAGTTACAGATAGACAGAGGGAAATACAGAAATATCTTCTATCTGCTGTGCACTAACCAAATGGCCACGACAGCAGGAGTTGGGCAAGTCTGACGTCAGGATCCACCAGGTTCTTTCAGGTCTCTCACGCTGGTGCGGAGGCTCAAGCTCTTTCGCAGGCTTTCCCAGGCCATAGCAGAAAACTGAACTGGAAATTGAGCCTATGACTTAAATCTTATATTTAGCAAAAATGATGAGATCCTTGCAGATCTTCCAGAACAAGAGATGAGGATATTTCAGGAGAGACCTAATCCACATTTCTCTTGGCAGAGGAGCCATTGAAAACGTCAGCAGACACCAGAGAACATCTTCAACCTGCTGGAACACTAGAGGCACCTTTACTGAAAGCAGGATCCTCTCAGAACTGGAACTTGCCTGTTCATTAGATTTCTTCTTCCCACTCCTAGTCTCACTCCAGGGCGCCCGAGCCTGAGATATCAAAGCTGGAATCTCTTCCTTCCATGTGAGTGTTCCCAGACACATCATGACTTTGCAGGAAAACTTAGCTCTCTGCTCCCTGGGCTTCCCACACCAGGCCCCAGCTGCACGCCTCTGGGTTTGTGCTCAACTTCCCCTGTGGTTCCTCTCACTGTGTCTCTCAGAGCACAGTAGTACACAGCTGAGTCTGATAACTGCAGTGAGGATTTGTGCAGGTGGAAGGAGCTGTCCTTCTTGACAAGAGTGGCATGGAAACCATGATGCTCCATTCTCTGGTTTTCTGTTGTGCTTTTCAACAGGAGCTGAGGACCTTCATGGAGATACTGGACGTACCAGAAAAGGAATTCCGAATAGGAGTCAGCTTGGTAGTTGCAGTTCAGGGTCAGAGATGAGCCCTCGGAGAGGATAACCAGTCCCTCTGTCTGGGTCACTGAGTCTCCATTCGTCCTTCCTAAAATGATTAAAGTGTTGTTACTTAGGAATATATCAACAGGACAGTCCAGGAAGGAAGTTGGGGTAGAAATCTTCACCCAGACCTTGGATTAAAAAATCATTTAAAAAACATCACTTACACACAGTTATCAGCAGGACCACCACAGTCACTGAGCAAGACGCAGAGAGCATGGCTGGTGAGCTGGGAGAAAGACAAAGTCCTGGCAGCCTTAGATATACCCCGGATGTCAGGGTGAAACTCCAGCTCCAGAACCTGGATTCTGGGTAGGAACTCCTGGAGAATCCTTGCTCCTTGGAAAGACAGCCTCCCTGCCCTGCAGCAATTGAAACAATGAAGAGTGTACCACACATGCACCTTCAAATCACTTAAGCCATGTGGAAAATAACCCTCATCTGAAGAACGACGCGCCCTCTTGTGGTTTGTCCAAGCATCGGCAGTTTGCATCATGGCTCTCATATTTGACTCCACTCCTCCAGTATATTTGAAGTTAAAAGAGGATTTTGAAGGTTTTCCCACAAAGAAACCATGAACCTTTGATGTGACTGATGCACCAAATAAACTCCATTATAACACAGTGTACCCATGATCTTCCACATGATCTCTAAGGATTGGAAACCACCAGCATCATAGCCAGGTGTTATACTGTATTTTGATGTTCCACAGTATACAATAATGTGAAACTTCTTTTAGGGATGAAAAAAAGGAAAACTTTCAGTAATTATTTCTAAAATCTGTCATCTGTATGGAGTATTGCCATACTACTTCTCTATCAATTACTATCACATACTTCTCTCCACCTGAAATTGCATCACCACATCCTAGTATGCTGAAATCAACCAAATCACCCAATTGAATTTCATTATGGAAGAGTAACTGGGAGTACACCAGTGTTGACAAAACAAAAAAACATTTGATTTTTTCCACTTTATTTTAGATGGCATGATATGATATAATTTCTGTCACTGGTGTGCTTGATAAACCCAACGAAGAGTGAAACTAGAACTGCCTTTTGACTCTGGCCCAGAACAGCTTACACCTCTCAGGCACATACCTCCCAAAACCACAGGTTCGCCTCTGATGCTCTCAGCTTTGCTCTTCCATGTCTTCTAACAACAGAAAACTAGCACATTTGCCAGGATTGACAATAGCATCTTAAATCTGCAGGGACCACTGGGTCAAGTATTATGAAGACAAATCTTTTTGGACATTTAATTAAAATTCTTCCCTTTTTAGGCAGTAAGATTTTTTAATTTTTAAATTTCTGATCTGTGTAATCACTTTACATGTTTTTAGCTACTGTGTGATATTTCAACACTGCTGCTCGTCACGAGGCAGCAGTTCCGATAGAGCTCCTCACGGCCAGCCTGGGGAGCTCAGGATTCGAGCGGGATGATGAGTGTCAGCGGCAAAGGAACCACACCAGAGCCAGGAGATCAGTCAACGCCTATGCGCAGCTGGGTTCTCGACTTTATTGGGAGGGGAAAAGCTTTTATAGACACAGAAAGGGGGCTGTCCAGGGCACAAGGGAACTGAGCCAACCAGCTGAAAGCTAAGGCAGGACACGAGCCGGGCACGCTCTCACGGGCCTATCACAGCCGAGGACACATACTGTCCATGAATACGGAAGTCTCCTGTCAGGCTAGCCCTCTTGTGGCTAGTCCAAGAATCGGCAGACGCATCGTGGCTCTCAATCTGACTTCATTTCTCCAGTATATTTTAAGTTAAAAGAGGATTTTGAAGGTTTTACCTCAAATAAACCATAAATCATTGATGTCTCTGAAGCACCAAATACACTCCATAACACGGTGTACCCATGAACTTCCACATGATCTCTCAGGATTGGAAAACATAAGAATCATAGCCTGATATTAAACTATATTTTAACATTTCAGAAACATACAATAATGTGAAACTTCTTTTAGGGATGAAAAAAGGAAAGCTCTCAGTAATCATTTCTGAAAGCTGTCATCTGTATGTCCTACTAAAATACTAATTATCTATCAATTTCCATCACATAATTCCTTCCACCTTAAATTGCATCACAACATCCTGAAATCATATGAATCATCCAATTGAATTTCATTATGGGAGAGTAACTGGGATACGGCAAAAGCAGTGTTCAGAGGAAAGTTTATAGCAATAGGTGTCTACATCAAGAAATTGGAAAGGAACCAAATAAATGAGCTTTCAACACATCTCAAGGATCTAGAAAAACTGCAGCAAACAAGACCAAAATCTAGTAGGAGAAGAGAAATAATTAAAATCCGAAAAGAAATCAACAGGATTGAATCCAACAAACATTACAAAAAATCAGCCAAACAGCCAGACTAGCGAATAATACAGTCAGGATGGCTAAAGGTGACCCCAAGAAGCCCAAGGGCAAGATGTCTGCTTACGCCTTCTTTGTGCAGACTTGCAGAGAGGAACACAAGAAGAAAAACCCAGAGGTCCCGGTCAACTTCGCAGAGTTTTCCAAGAAGTGCTCCGAGAGGTGGAAGACAATGTCTGGAAAGGAAAAGTCTAAATTTGATGAAATGGCGAAGGCGGATAAAGTACGTTATGATTGGGAAATGAAGGATTATGGACCAGCTAAGGGCGGCAAGAAGAAAAAGGACCCCAATGCCCCTAAAAGGCCACCGTCCAGATTCTTCCTCTTCTGTTCAGAATTCCGCCCCAAGATCAAATCCACAAACCCTGGAATCTCTATTGGCGATGTGGCCAAAAAGCTGGGGGAGATGTGGAATAACCTGAGCGACAGTGACAAGCAGCAGTACATCACCAAGGCGGCAAAGCTCAAGGAGAAGTACGAAAAGGATGTTACCGACTATAAATCTAAAGGAAAGTTCGATGGTGCAAAGGGTCCTGCGAAAGTTGCCCGGAAAAAGGTGGAAGAGGAAGACGAAGAGGATGAGGAGGAAGAGGAGGAGGAAGAAGATGAATAAAAAATTGTTGTTCTGTCTCCTTGTGAATACCTTAGAGTCGGGGAGCGCTGGGACTGGAACACCTCTCACTGGAGACATGTCTTGCCCTCATTAGGTTTAATTAACGAGAATTGGATCTGATCATATTGTAGTTTCTCAAAGTGCTCTAGAAATTGTCAGTGGTTTACATGACGTGGCCATGGGTGTCTGGAGCACCCTGAAACTGTATCAAAGTTGTACATATTTCCAAACATTTTTAAAAGGAAAAGGCACTCGCGTGTTCTCCTCACTCTGTGCACTTTGCTGTTGGTGTGACAAGGCATTTCAAGATGTTTCCGGCATTTTCATTTACTTTGTAAGGTGGTGTTGACTCTCTGGTTGTGGGCTAGAGCTCCTGAGTTACCAGCTGTACATATCTATAGTTTGTAAAAAGAGCAAAACAACTGAGACAAACTCCCGATGCTCCTTGCGTGACACTGAGGCTGTGGGGCAGGTGCCTGTGCAGGGGCTGAAGCTCAGGGCATGCACTGCGAGGCTGGACCCGTTGACACTGCAGTGGGCATCCATTTCGCTTCAGGTTGTCTTGTTTTTGTATATAGTGACATAGCATTCTGCTGCCATTCGTAGCTGTGGAAAAAAAAGGGGGGTCAGCTGGCATGAGAAGGGTTGGGTTTTGTTTTTTTGTTTTTGTTTTTGTTTTTTTTAGTTAAGTGCAGTAGTTTTTTAACTGTTTGTTTTTTTTTAAACAAACTGTAGAACTCTTCAGTGTCAGCAAATTGAAGAGCCACTACCATCGATGGAAGTTCAAGAACCTTCTGTACTTAAAAGACTTTGCAATGTTCTGTTGTTTTTTTTTTGTATGTTTAGAATGCTCAAATGTTTTTGAAGTTAAATAAACAGTATTACATTTAAAAAAAATCAGCCAAAGAGCTAGTTTTTTGAAAAAAATGAATAAAATTGACACACCATTGACCCAACTGACTAAAAAAAGAAAAGGCTGAAATCAATAAAATCAGAAATGAAAAAGGAAATGTAACAACAGACACCACAGAAATAAAAAGAATTATCAGAAATTACTACAAAGAGTTGTATGCCAGCAAACAAGGAAATCTATCAAAAATGGATAGATTCCTGGACACATGCAATCTACCTAAATTGAACTATGAAGACATGGAAAACCTAAATAGACCCATTACTGAGAAAGAAATTGAAACAGTAATAAAGGCCCTCCCAACAAAGAAAAGCCACTTCCCATGTTGGATTGTTCTCTCCTTTTTAATTCTATCTAGTATTAGCAGACACTAGTCTTCTTTATGTGATCCCTTTGACTCTTAATCCTATCATTATGATCAATTAGGAACAGAAACTTATCACTTTGATTAGTGAGATGGCATTGGTACATGCCACCTTGATGGGATTGAATTGGAATCCCCTGGCATGTTTTTAACTCTCCCATTAAGGGTAAGTCCGAGTGAGCATGTGCCAAACTGTACATTTCCTCCCTCTCTTATTTCCACTCTTGTATCTAACGGGCATACTTTTCAGTTAAATTTAAGCACCTAAGAATAATTGTGTGTTAATTAAAGAGTTCAACGAATGGTATTAAGTAAAACAAAAAAAAATACTAAAAGCAATAAAGTAGTAAGTTGTCCCTTGACAATCAGCACAAGAGCTGAACAAGACATTGTTTCTCATGGTGTCCATTTCACTTCACCAGGTTTCCTTTTAGGTGCCCAGTTAGATGACACCAATCAGGCGACTCTGCCTCCACAAGGCCCAAATCTATTTTCCTGCTCTACTTTCCCATAGCACTTACTAATATGCTATAACATTTGTCGCATTTTTCTCTTTGTATCAGCCATGAGGGCAGGAACTTTTCTCTGGTTTATTCACTAATGTGTCTTTATTGTATATAACAGTGCTGTCTTGTGTCCATGAACAACATCAGGTTGTGAAATGCAAATTTTATATTTATACAAATGTACTTCAAATAGATTTTGAACTGATTTTCAGTACGATTAATCAAATATGAAGATGGTCCAAGCAACTTTAGTGCTCACAGCAGAAAATTTGAGTATGGACTCCCTGGAGAAAATAAATAAACCTGATCAACAACCAAGTGACTGTTGAATTCCTAGTACGTTGGAGTACTTGCCACAACAGGAGTGGCATTGTGTTTATTTTTGCAATTTTGTTTAATCCTAAGAAAATCCTATGAGAGCTTTCTATCAATAGATTTCAGAAGAGGAAACTCACCCTAAGAAAACTGAAACCACTCATCTAAGACTATACAGCTGATTAGTGACTGAGTCAGGATTTTACACAAAAGTGCTGACATTGAAGCACAGTGAGTTAAATTCCTGGTCTGCAGTGCCAGCATCCCATACAAGCGCCAGTTCGAATCCCGGCAGCTCCATTTCCAATCCAGCTCTCTGATATGTCTGGGAAAGCAGTAGAGGATGGCCTAAGTTCTTGGGACCCTGAACCCATGTGGGAGACCCAGAAAAACTCCTGGCTCCTGGTTTCAGTTTGGCGCAGCTCCGGCCATTGCAGCCATTTGGGGGGTAAACCAGTGGATGGAAGACCTCTCTCTCTTTCTCTCTCTTTCTGCCTCTGCCTCTCTGTAACTCTGCCTTTACAAATAAATTAAATAAACCTTTAAAATAGAAGAAGTGCTGGACTCTTGGGCCCATCCCTTTGAATGTGTACTGCCAGCTGGTGATTACCTCTCCCCCATTTGTTACCAACACAAAAACACTAGCTCCTCCCTGGGAAGTTATTTATTGCAAATTCCGCTACACCCAGTCATGTCTTGGCTCTCTCCCCATCCTCTCCCTGGATTGTTGATCAATGCCCCGCCATCCTCTCAGTGCCTTTCTTCACGTGACTCTTACCCAGACTCAGATTATCAGCATCTTTCACAGTGCACTGACTCTTGAAAAATGCGATGAAACTCCTGACTGATACCCACACACTATTAACACAGCACAGCAGGCTCAGCCTCAGGGAGTTTATGAACTTAAGAAGCCCATCCACAGTTACCAGTCTCTGCAATGGGCCTCCCCATATCCTCCTCTGATTGACATGTCCCAAATGCCAGTGACCAGAGTCCATCATTTCCTGATCCCAAATTTCTCTGTTGTACTGATTGTGATTAGAGTAAGGCATTTGCGTGTCCAAATACCGATGGAGTCTATGGTCACAAAAGGCTTCCATAGCCTTGGAAGCCCATGGCAAGAGCCTTGTGTGATCATTGACGTCATAAATAAGAGTGTTAATTGTTAAAGGAACAAAGGAAGTCTCTGTGCACTTACTCCACATGTAGGACATCCACCTCTAATGAATTGTACTATGAGAATCGACTGCAAAGTTTGTTCCCAAACTCTACTCTATATTTTGTGTGTGTGCATGAGTGCTACCTGTTGAAATCTATGCTTAACATGGAGTTGGTCCTCTGTATATAAAATCAAACTACAAATGAACCATTATGAAGAAGGAGATGGGAGAAGGAGAGGGAGGTAGGATGAGAGTTGGGGTGGGAGGGTAGGTATGGGGCAAAGAACCACTATATTCCTAAAATCTGTAAAAATGCATTCCTTAAAAAAACTTTAAAAATAAGTAAATAAGTCATAAAAAATAAAGGCATTTGGACTGCGAGACCCCTAATGCATATGCAGCCCTCAAATTCTTTGTTTCATTGTCTAAATTTCTTTCCCTTTTCTCCCACAATGTTCTCTCTGCAATGCTCCCAAGCCTCAAACGTAAGCAGCATAGTGATCGTATCACCACTGGGGCAGTGACTCTACGTGGCCTGGAATGAGGAGACACCAACACTAGCCCCAGGTGGAGTCAGCCAAAACCCACAGATTCTGTCATTAGGAACTGAACACGCTATGACATGAGGGATCTCTCCTTCTTTATAGTAATTGAAAAGTGAGTTAAGAAAGGAGGTAATATGCAGATGAGTTAAATTGATAGAAATGACAGTGTTGGCTACATAATAATAATAAAGCTGTCCTCAGCTTACAACATATACCTGGCATGAATAGCTGTAAGTTCCTGTCTTTAAAATCAATTCCAAAGGGATGCACTCATCAAATCCCACACAGAGAGTAATAAGGGTGTACATCCATCCTTGTGATGCCGCTGACTTACAGTATATAAGTAGCCAGTCAGTATGATCATCTAGTTACAAGACGAGTAACTATAAAGAAAGCAGGTAAATGTTTATCCCTATCATCATCATTGGCATCATCATCATCATCATTTTAAAAAATGTTTTATTAATACAAAGAGAACAGATTTCATGTATTTCACATGTACAATTCCAAGAAGATCAGCACTGTGGCTTAGTGGGTTAAGACGCTACCAGTGGTGCCAGCACATTATACGAGCACAAGTTCGCACCCTCTTCCAATCCAGCTCTCAGCTTATGGGCTGGGAAAGCAGTAGAAGACACACAAGTGCCTGGGCCTCTGCTCCCATGTGGGAGACCCAGAAGAATCTCCTGACGCCAGACTTCATATCAGCTCAGCTCCCCACGTTGTATCTGTTAGGAGAGTGAACCAGAAGAGAGAAGACTTCTCTGTCTCTGTCTCTCCCTCTCTCTGTAACTTTACCTCTCAAATTAATAAATAAAATATTTTAAAAAACAGTTGGACAGATAGAAGTCACAAGTCCCAGTGTCACATAGCACATAGTGGCTTTTATAGTCATGGTTATGTGTAATATTCTGTATAAAGAATGAGGGGAGGGGGGTTCCAAGATGGTGGAATAGGGAGAGAGCTCAGTGATAGTCCAGGAAAAGATACTTTAATAAAAGTGGAGATAGTGAAGTCTCAGGGTTGAGTTTGGGAAAAAACTGCACAGGGAACTGTTCCGGAGTTAGAGGGACATGTGGATCGACGTGGAGGGCATGGGTACCCATGGCTCAGGAGCCCTGCTGCCGAGAGTCTCCTCTGCACCAGCGCTGGAAAGAGAGGTGAGGCAAAACCACAGCAGCCTGAGACACTGGTGGAAAAGCAGCAGGAAGAGCCTAGAGGGAATAAGGCTTGAAGCCAGGTGGGTAAAGTACACCAGATTAACTACAGGAGAGAAAAAAAAATAAAAGGGATGGTACAGACGATTCTCTCACTCCACACACCTTACAAAGGCATGCAAGACTATAGAGCAGGTGCCATTTTGGACATATGTAACAACTGTGCCAGCTCGCAGCTGCACCCGCCCTCAGCCAAACAGAAACACCTGACTCTGGAGGGGAGTAATAACAGGACCTAGTGAATGTGTGGAGCTTATGAACCATACTGTGAAAAAAAAATTGAGGGTGTGTGGGAGAACTCACAGTATGGCTGAGAGGTGAGTAGTCTCGGTGGGAGACTCACAATCTCGAGTGGCCTTGGCTACCCAGTGAGAGACATTGCAGTGGAATCTGAACTTACACTGAAAACTGCACAGATCCTTTGTGTGCTCCTTGGGACAGAACAGATGAATATTATATCCACTGGGGCTAGCGCTCAGGCACTGATTGCAATCGAGGAGAAGAGCTCACCTGAGCAGAATTACTACCCTTCTGAATAAAAGAGAGAGAGAGAGAGAGAGAGAATTGGCACACCCTTAACCCTGAAGAACTGAATAGAGCTCTCTGGCCACACCCACCACAAGCCACTAGAGATTCACCAAAAGCAGAGAGTCCACTTAATCTAGAGTAATAGTATAATGAGAAAAGCCACCACAGTGGAAAATAAAGAAGAAACCAAAGAATATCTCCACAAGCCAAACAACAAATGCAAAGACTGAGGAAACAAGAACAAGGAAGACAACTTGACGCTCCTAAAGGAACATGACACTCCAATAAAAGATTTTAAGATGATGAGATAGAAGAAATGCAAGATATGGAATTCAAAAAAATATATGATAAGAACATTTGGAAGGAATCAAAAACAATGTATGAACTACAGAAACCCATAAAGGACAGGATAGAAAATCTCTCTCGTAAAATGAATTAATAAGAAATCAAAATGAAATGAGGAATTTAGTAGAACATGAAATTGAGATATTAAAGAGAAATCAAAATGAAATGAAGAATTCAGTAGAAAAAAATAAAAAATACAGTTGAGAGCCTTAAAAACAGAATCAGTGAGGCAGAAGAAAGAATATCAGACTTAGAAGACAGAGAACAGGAAAGTATACAGTCAATCCAAAGACAAGAAGAGGAAATTAGAAATCTAAAAAATATTGTTGGGAATCTTCAGGATAGTATCTAAAAAACACAACATTCGGGTTCTAGGAGTTCCTGAAGGCATGGAGAGAGAGAAAGGTTAGAAGGCCTTTTTAGTGAGATACTAGCAGAAAACTTCCCAGGTTTGGAGAAAGAAACAGTTATCCAAGCACAGGAAGCACACAGAACCCTCAATAAACAGGACCAAAAGAGTGCGTCACCATGACACATTGTAATCAAACTCACCACAGTGAATCATAAAGAAAAGACTCTAAAATGTGCAAGAGAGAGACGTCAGATTACTCTCAGAGTAATTAGACTCACAGCTGACTTCTCATCAGAAACCGTACAGGTTAGGAGAGAATGGCGAGATATAGTCCAAGTACTAAGAGAAAAAAACTGCCAGCCCAGAATATTTTATCCTGCCAAGCTCTCACTTGTGAATGAAGGTGAAATAAAGACCTTTCACAACAAACTGAAATTGAAAGAATTTGTCACCACATCCAGCCCTGAAAAAGATGATTAAAGATATGTTACACACAGAAACACAGAAACACGGCCATATATACGAAAGAAGGTAAAGGAAGAAAATCTCCCAGTAAAAGATCACTGGAAGTTCAAAGCATATATTACAAATATCTTTGGGAAAATGGCAGGGCAAAGTCACTACTTATCAATAGTCACACTGAATATAAATGGCATCAACTCTCCAATTAAAAGACACAGACTGGCTGAATGGATTAAGGAACAAAACCCATCTATTTGCTGCTTACAAGAAGAGACCAGGATAAGTACCTGGCTCCTGCCATTGGATCAGCACGGTGCACTGGTCGCAGCACGCCGGCTGCGGCAGCCATTGGAGGGTGAACCAACAGCAAAGGAAGACCTTTCTCTCTGTCTCTCTCTCTCTCACTTTCCACTCTGACTGTCCAAAAATTAAAAAAAAAAAAAACATCTTTCCAACAAAGATGCATGCAGACTAAAAGTGAAAGGTTGGAAAAAGATATTCCATGCCCACAGAAACCAAAAAAGAGCTGGCGTAGCCGTCTTAATATCAGACAAAATAAACTCTAACACAAAAACTGTTAAGAGAGAAAAAGAGGGTTACTGTATAATGATTAAGGGATCAATTCAACAGGAAGATGTAACTATTATAAATGTTTATGCACCTGGTTACAAGGCACTGGGTTATTGAACAGATATGTTAAGGAACTTAAAGGGAGACTTAGACTCCAATACAATAGTATTGGGGGACTTCAATACTCCACTTTCAGCAACAAACAGATCAACAAGACAGAAGATCAACAAGGAAACAGCAGATTTAATGAACACTAGAGACTAGATGGATTTAACAGATATCGACAAAACTTTTCATCCTACACTTAAAGAATACACATTCTTATCAGCAGTACATGGAACCTAGTCTAGGATTTACACATACTAGGACATAAAGCAAATATCAGCAAATTCAAAAGAATCAAAATCATCTCATGCACCTTCTCAGATCACCATGGAATGAAGCTGGCAATTAGCAACTCAGGAATCTCTAGAGCATATGCAAACACTTGGGGACTGAACTTTGTGCCCCTGAATGAACAGTGGGTCATAGAAGAAATCCAAAGAGAAATCAAAAACTTCCTGGAAGTAAATGAAGATAAACAACACAACATATCAAAACTTATGGGATCAGGCAAAAGCAGTGTAAAGAAAAATTTTATAGCAATAAGCACCTACATCAGAAATTACTACAAAGAATTGTATGCCAGCAAACAGGGAAATCTATCAGAAATGGATAGATTCCTGGACACATAGAGCCTACCGAAATTGAACCATGAAAATATAGAAAACCTAAACAGACCCATAACTGAGACAGAAATTGAAACAGTAATAAAGTCCCTCCCAACCAAGAAAAGCCCAGGACCGGATGGATTCACTGCTGAATTCTACCAGACATTTAAAGAAGAACTAACTCCAATTCTTCTCAAACTATTCAGAACAATCGAAGAAGAGGGAATCCTCCCAAATTCTTTCTATGAAGCCAGCATCACCTTAATTCCTAAGCAGAGAAAGATGCAGCACTGAAAGAGAATTACAGACCAATATCCCTGATGAACATAGATGCAAAAATCCTTAATAAAATTCTGGCCAATAGAATGCAACAACACATCAGAAAGATCATCCACCCAGACCAAGTGGGATTTATCCCTGGTATGCAGGGATGGTTCAATGTTCGCAAATCAATCAATGTGATACACCACATTAACAAACTGCAGAAGAAAAACCATAAGATTATCTCAATTGATGCAGAGAAAGCATTTGATAAAATGAAACACACTTTCATGATGACAAACCTAAGCAAACTGGGTATGGAAGGAACATTCCTCAATATAATCAAAGCAATTTATGAAAAACTCATGACCAGCATTCTATTAAATGGGGAAAAGTTGGAAGCATTTCCACTGAGATCTGGTACCAGACAGGGATGCCCACTCTCACCACTGCTATTCAATATAGTACTGGAAGTTTTAGCCATAGCCATTAGGCAAGAAAAAGAAATTAAATGGATACAAAATGGGAAGGAAGAAGTCAAACTATCCCTCTTTGCAGATGATATGATTCTTTATTTAGGGGATCCAAAGAACTCTACTATGAGATTATTGGAACTCATAGAAGAGTTTGGCAAAGTAGCAGGATGTAAAATCATGCACAAAAATCAACAGCCTTTATAAACAGGCAAAGCCATGGCTAAGGAAGAACTTCTAAGATCAATCCCATTCACAATTCTAAAAAAACAATCAGATGCTTTGGAATAAACTTAACCAAGGATGTCAAAGATCTCTACAATGAGAATTACAAAACCTTAAAGAAAGAAATGAAGAGGATATCAAAAAATGGAAAAATCTTCCATGCTCATGGATTGGAAGAATCAATATCATCAAAATGTCCATTCTCCCAAAAGCAATGTATAGATTCAATGTGATACCAATCAAAATACCAAAGACATTTTCTCAGATCTGGAAAAATGATGCTGAATTTCATATGGAGGCACAAGAGACCTCGAATAGCTAAAGCAATCTTGTTCCACAAAAACAAAGCCAGAGGCATCACAATACCATACTTCAAGACTTACTACAGGGCAGTTGTAATCAAAACAGCATGGTACTGGTACAGAAACAGATGGATAGACCAATGGAACAGAAGAGAAACACCAGAAATCAACCCAAACATCTACAGCCAACTTATATTTGATCAAGGATCTAAAACCAATTCCTGGAGCTAGGAGAGTCTATTCAAAAAATGGTGCTGGAAAAACTGGATTTCCACATGCAGAAGCATGATGCAAGACCCCTACCTTACACCTTACACAAAAATCCACTCAACATGGACTAAAAATCTAAACCTGAGACCCGACAACATCAAATTATTAGAGAACATCAGAGAAGCCCTGCAAGATGTAGGCACATGCAAAGACTTCTTGGAAAAGACCCCAGAGGAACAGGAAGTCAAAGCCAATGTTAACAATTGGGATTATATCACATTGGGAAGTTTGAGAAGTATTTCTGAAAAGTCAAGAAAGTAAAGAGGCAAGCGACAGAGTGGGAAAAATGTTGCAAATTATGCAACCGATAAAGGATTAATAACCAGAATCTACAAAGAGATCAAGAAACTCCACAACAGCAAAACAAACAACCCACTTAAGAGATGGGCCAGGACCTAAATAGACATTTTTCAAAAGAGGAAATCCAAATGGCCAACAGACACATGAAGAAATTTCAGGATCACTAGCCATCAGGGAAATGCAAATCAAAACCACAATGAGGTTTCCACCTCATCCTGGTTAGAATGGCTTACATACAGAAACCTACCAACAACAGATGCTGGCAAGGATATGGGGAAAAAGGGACACTAACCCACTGTTGGTGGGAATGCAAACTGGAAAAGCCACTATGCAGGTCAGTCTGGAGATTCCTCAGAAACCTGAACATAACCCTACCATACAACCCAGCCAGCCTACTCCTCGGAATTTACCCAAAGGAAATTAAATTGGCAAAAAATTGAACTGTCTGCACCTCAATGTTTATTGCAGCTCAAATTACAATAGCTAAAACATGCAATCAATCTAAATGCCCATCATTTAACAGAAGACTGGATAAAGAACTTATGGGATATGTACTATGTAGAATACTATACTGAGGTAAAAAAAAAAAATGAAATCCGGTCATTTGCAACCAAATGGAGGAATCTGGAAAACATCATGCTGAGTGAAATAAGCCAGTCCCAAAGGGACAAATATCATATGTTCTCCCTGATCGGAGACAACTACCTGAGCACCTAAAAGGAAACTTGTTGAAGTGAAATGGACACTACGAGAAACAATGACTCGATCAGCCCTTGTCCTGACTGCCAAGGGACAACTTACTATTTTATTCCTTTTGGTATTTGTTTTGTTCTACTTAATACCATTGTTTGAACTCTTTAATTAACACACAATTATTCTTAGATGATTAAATTTAACTAAAAAGTGATCCCTGTTAAATATAAAAGTGGAATATGAGAGGGAAGAAATTCACAGTTTGGCACATGCTCACTTGGACTTACCTCTAATAGGAGAGCTAGAAATGTGCCAGGGGATTCCAATTCAATCCCATCAAGGTGGCTTGTACCAATGCCGTCTCACTAGTCCAAGTGATCAGTTTCAGTTCATAATTGATTATAATGATAGTATTAAGTGTCAAAGGGTTCACATAAATAAGACTAGTGTCTGCCAATACTAACTGATAGAAATAAAAACAAGAGAACAATCCAACATGGGAAGTGGAAACAGCAGACTCATAGAATGGCAGATGCATTAAACAGCACTCTGGCCTCAGAATTAGCCCTTAAGGCAGTTATATCTGGCTAAAAAGTCCATGAGAGTATTTCAGGCATGGAAAGTCAAGACACTCTGGCAAAAAAAAAAATGAACTACATGAAAGATCTCTGTGAGTGAGATCCCAGCAGAAAGAACGGGCCTTCAAAGAAGGAGGTACCTTTCTCTGAAGGGAGGAGAGAACTTCCACTTTGACCATGGCCTTGTCTAAATATGATCAGAGTCGGTGAACTCAGGGGGCTTCCATAGCCTTGGCAGCTCATGACAAGAGCCTCGGGTGATTACTGACGTCATAAATAAGAGTGTCAATTGTTAAATCAACAACAGGAGTCACTGTGCACTTACTCCCCACATAGGATCTCTGTCCTTAATGTGTCGTACTATTCAAATTAACGGTATAACTAGTACTCAAATAGTACTTTATACCTTGTGTTTCTGTGTGGGTGCAAATTGTTGAAATCTTTACTTAGTATATACTAAGTTGATCTTCTGTATATAGGGATAATTAAAAACAAATCTTGATGTGAATGGGATGGGAGAGGGAGTGGGAGATGGGATGGTTGCAGGTGGGAGGGAGATTATGAGGGTAAAAGCCACTATAATCCAAAAGTTGCACTTTGGAAATTTATATACATTCAATAAAAGCTAAAAAATAAAATAATAAAATAATGAAGAAGATTGGTAGGCTCCAAACACAGAGAAATGATAAGAAAATGGAAGTGCTATTTGCATGGGTTGATAGGCTTATACTGTCATATGTACTGAAATATTTTAGTATACCCCATAAATATAAAGTTATTAATGTTAATCAAAGAAAACAATACAATAATTTAAATGAGTATTTTTAGATTACTAAATCATGTCTTTTAATTACTTTCAAAGTGGCTAACAAATGACCCTCCCACCAGAGTTTGCCACCATCACTACATGCTTTGAAAATTTCTCTTTTTTGAGAAGCAGAAATATAGACAGAGAGAGAGGAGAGAGAGAGAGAGAGAGAGATACTATTCACTGACTGAGTCCTCAGATGCCCCCAATGGCTGGAGCTGGGCCAGAACTAAAGCCAGGAACCAGGAACTCATAAATAGCAGGGACCAAGTTGCTTGAGCCATTATGGCTGCAGCAACTCTGCATTAACAGGAAGTTGGACTCAGGAGCCAGAGGTAGGCATCAAGCACAGACATCTAAACCTACAGAATAAACACTAGGCCGAATAACTACACCAATCACCCTTCTTTCAAACTTGCATTGAAGGAATTCCTAAATTGGGTTTGAGAGATATTCATATACATTTTTGTCAACATCAATAGCTACAAGAATTTTCCACGTCTTTGTGAGTGATGTGGCTTTTCAAATTGCCTCATCATACCATATGAACATTTATCTGTTTAGATATTTACGTTCATTTTCATCTATGAAAATAAACTTATTTAGGAAAATCACAAACCAATTGTCAAATTACTGACAAAATAACAATTAACAGTCATTTTGATGTAATTTAGGTATTTATTTCAAAATGATTTTGCTCTTAACATTTAGATATGGAACCTTTTCATTTTCTCTGAATTTCTTCCACTATTTTTATGCTCACAAATCCTTCCCTGTTCAGTGACTTAATTAATACACATTGACCTTTTTACTAAGAACTTCAAGATTTAATTAGTTTGATTGATCCAAAATCAAGTGAGGTACTTGATTTACTTGCTTACTATAATTTATTTTTTACTCATTGGTGATTTCACAACCAGTCAACTTTTTTCTCAAATATTCAACTTTGTGATACTCACACCGGAGTGTTTTTTTAGAATGTCCTTATATTAGACTACAGAAAATCCCCATCGCCAACAGCAACAACAGATGAGATGCCTTCAGCCCTCACTGCGGGTTTGAGTAGAGGCTGCAGGTGCCTGGGGAGCACTGTGCTCTTGCAGCACAGAAGTAGGTGGCTGAGTCTGCAGGACGGGCAGCTGCGATGTGCAGGGAGAGACGTTTGTCCTTCTTGCTCATGAGGACGGTGAGCCTTTGCTCTTCTTTCTTATCCGCATTTGAGAGAATGTTTATAAGGAACTGGAGACCTGCTCCAGGTTCTTGCTTATACCAACTGAAGTAGGTGGAGGCACTCTCTGTGTAAGTGCAGTTGATAACACAGCCGTCTCCCTCCTGGACACTCAGGAAAGAAGGACTCTGCTCCACCGTCTCTCCTCCACTCACACCTGTGCAAAAGGATAATCCAGACATGATTGTCAGGTCATTACTCTCCGAAGATTGCATCATTTTTCCTCAAGGTGATTTCAGGCAGCCTAGAAAATGCCAGCCTCATCCTCAGACTTCTAATGAACATTACTAAGCTCCCTCTTCCCCAAAAAACTCCCAACTCACAGTGCAGCTGCAGCCACAAGAACAGGAAGAAAGGTCCTGCAAGTGTCCTCATGGTTCTGTCCATCAGGACCTGCGAGCTCAAGCCAAGAGAGCTCTGTCTATCACAGATGTCTCCTCCTTTGCTCCAAGGCACAACGGTCTTCAAACTGCACAGGCGTCTGCTTCTGTCTTGAGCCTTCTCCTATAGAAGTCAACCGAAAAGAGCCTGTCCTATACCATGGGTCTGCAGAGACGCTCTGCCCTCTTGTGGTCAGACACTCAACTACTAAACCACTGACCTGATTTCTTTTTGTTGTTGTTGTTTTGTATTTTTTTCCTGTTAGATCTGTATTTTCTTTCTTTTTTTAACTTTTATTTAATGAATATAAATTTCCAAAGTACAGCTTATGGATTACAATGGCTTCCCCCCCATAACGTCCCTCCCACCCTCAACCCTCCCCTTTCCCACTCCCTCTCCCCTTCCATTCACATCAAGATTCATTTTCGATTCTCAAATCAGTTTAGCATACATTAAGTAAAAAATTCAACAGTTTGACCCACACAGAAACATAAAGTGAAAAATACTGTTTGAGTACTAGTTATAACATTAAATCTCAATGTACAGCACACTAAGGACAAAGATCCTACATGAGGAGTAAGTGCACAGTGACTCCTGTTGTTGACTTAACAAATTGACACTCTTGTTTATGGCATCAGTAATCACCCGAGGCTCTTGTCATGAGCTGCCAAGGCTATGGAAGCCCCCTGAGTTCACCGACTCTGATCATATTTAGACAAGGCCATGGTCAAAGTGGAAGTTCTCTCCTCCCTTCAGAGAAAGGTACCTCCTTCTTTGATGACCCATTCTTTCCACTGGGATCTCACTCATGGAGATCTTTCATTTAGGTTTTTGTTTTTTTTTTTCCCCCAGAGTGTCTTGGCTTTCCATGCCTGAAATACTCTCATGGGCTTTTCAGCCGGATCTGCATGCCTTAAGGGCTGATTGTGAGACCAGAGTGCTGTTTAGGACATCTGCCATTCTATGGGTCTGCTGTGTATCTCACTTCCCATGTTGGATCATTCTCTCCCTTTTTTATTCTATCAGCTAGTATTTGCAGACACTAGTCTTGTTTATATGATTCCTTTGGTTCTTAGTCCTATCATTATGACCAATTGTGAACAGAAATTGATCACTGGGACTAGTGAGATGGCATTGGTACATGCCACCTTGATGGGATTGAATTGGAATCCCCTGGTATGTTTCTAACTCTGCCGTTTGAGGCAAGTCAGCTTGAGCATGTCCCGAATTGCACATCTCTTCCCTCTCTTATTCCCACTCTTATATTTAACAGCGGTCACTTTTCAGTTAAGTTTCAGCACTTAAGAAGAATTGTGTATTGATTACAGTATTCAACCAAAAGTATTAAGTAGAGCAAACAAAAAAAATACTAAGAGGGATAACATATCAAGTTGTTCATCAACAGTCAGGGTGAGGGCTGATCAAGTCACCAATTTCTTTCATCCTGAAGGATATCTTTGAGAAAATATACAAATCAGCATAGGCCATGAAGCAAGTTCCAAGTTTGTCTCCAATCAGAAGTTCTGTAGATTAGCAGAAAGCAAACATAATGAAAATGTAGGGTCCAGAATTCCACTTCATCTTCTCAGTACACTACGGAGTCATTTTAAAAGAATTTGAGGGAGCCAGCACTGTAGCACAGCAGGTTAAAGCCCTGGTTGGCCTCCAATATGGGTAATGTTTCAAGTCCTGGCTGCTCCTCTTCTGAGCCAGATCCCTGCTAATGTGCCTGGGAAAGCAGTAGAATATGGCCCAAATCCTTGGGCCCCTGCACCCAGGTGGAAGACCCAGAAGAAGATCCTGACTGCTGGATTCAGACTGCCCAGCTCCAGCTGTTGTGGCCATTTTGTGAGTGAACCACTGGATGGAAGACTTCTCTCTCTCTCTCTCTCTCTCTCTCTCTCTCTCTTTCTCTCTGTATGTTTGTGTGTGTTTGTGTGTGTGCGTAACTCTTTCAAATAAAAATATACATCTTAAAAAATATATAGAAAATATATATTTCAAAAATGTAGGTATATATGTATATACGTTAAATGCACTTCTAGATTTTTTATTTTGAAATTATAATCAGGATGGGATTGTGGGATAGTAGCTAAGTTGCTACTAGAACAACTAAATCTGATGTCAGAGTGCCTGGAATCCAGTCACGTCTTTGATTCTGATCACTTCCTGCTAATGTGCAAGCTGGGAGTCAGCAGATGAAGGCTCAAGTACTTGGATCCAATATGGAAAAAACAGGTGGAATTCCTGGACCCTGATTTGAACTAGTAGAGTCCTGGTTGTTACAGCCATTTGGAAAGTGAAACAGGGGTTGGAAGATTCTCTGTCTATCTCATTAGAAAATAAAAATAAGAAAACATTTTAAAAAAAACAAATTGTGGGAAACAACTGCAGCAGATAAGAGCTGGAGCAGGTGGCAGCTTGGAGATGCAGGTGAGACCAGACTGCAACACACCACAGTGCTATAGCTGGAGGGAGAGCATGGCAAGAGTCTGGACTGGTGCCCTGGGGGCCAGCAGTTGTTAGTGGTTGCCCATGGACCCCATGGATGTATAGGAGGCACATTTATCTCACCCCCACATCCCCACAACATCAACTATTTCCCAGCTGAGAAAGGGCAGGTGCCATTTTGGGTTTAGGCAGGGCTGCAGAAGACTTTGTATGAGCGCATAGCAACTGGCTGAGACAGGATGCCATCTTCTTGACATTACTGGAAGCAGTGGCAGGGAGAGAACAAGGTTCGGCCAGTGGCTCTTGTGTATGCATGTGATCCAGAGATTCTAGCAGAGAGAACAATCCACAGCAGGTAGAAGATGAGTGGGCAACCATGGCCAAGGCTCCCGAGATCAAGATGCCTACACAGAGCTATCTTGGGGAACATCTGTCTCTGTTGACTGGACAGTCCAGCAGGGCAGAGAGAAACCTTCACACCCAGTGAGAGTGGGAGACTTGTGTAATGAGTCCATGGGGACTCAGTGGTTACATGAGAAGGTACAGGGTGTAGCTGGGTCTCTGGGCAATCACTGGGTGTGGCTCCACACATTCAAAGCTCTTTGGTTACCTAAAGCAAATAATTCCGTTGGGTAGTGTGTTCAGAGTGAAGACTGTACAAACCATTTGTGTGGTTCATATGGTGGAATGGATGACTACAGACTAAGGACTAACACCCAAACATTACTCATCTTGGAAGAGAGAAGGTGAGGGGGTGATCACACCAACAGAGGTGACCATTCCCTCCCTCCCTCCTCTTCTGTTTACAAGAGATCAACTTTACCCAACTTGGGTGTTGCCCTGGATATTTGCCCCAACCAAGAGCACTAACCAGAGCTCACTGGCCACACCCACCCACATCTCTTGGTATTCACTGAAAGTGCAGATTTTCCATCTAACCACAGAGGCATAGCTCAAAGATAAAAGCCATCAGAGGAAAAAAGCAACCATCAAATCCACAAATACCTAAAAACAAATGTAGAAGTTTATGAAACAAGAATAAGGAAGACAATATGAGGCCCACAAAGGAACACAACATTTCAGTATTAGAATGCGAAGATGAAGAGATGGAGGATAGGCCAGAAATGGAATTCAAAACTTAGTCATAGGGTTACTCAAAAGCAATCAGAAGCAAATCCATGAACTAAAAAAATCAATATATGACATGAATGAAAATTTTCCCCATGAAATAAGATTTTAAAGAAAATCAAAATGAAACAGTAGAAATGAACAACCCAATAGATCAAATAAAAAATGTGATGGAAAGCCTTAGCAGAAGACTTGGGGAGGCAGAAGAAAGAATATCCAAACTAGAAGACAAATCTTTGGAAATCTTATAGTCAGAAATAAAATAAAAACAACAAGAGGAAGATAGAAAACTTTAAAAAGTATTAAAGATTTATGGGATAATATCAAATGAACCAACATACAGTCTTAGGAGTTCCTGAAGGAATGGGAAGAGAGAATGGAATAGAAGGCATATTTTGGGAAATAATTACAGAAAATGTCCCTCATTTGGAGAAAGAAAAGAACATCAAAATAGAGGAAGCATATAAAACTCCTAATAGACATGACTAGAAAAGATCTTCACCACTAAACATTGTAGTCAAACTTTCTACAGTAAGACATAAAAAAAAAAGATTCTAAAATGTACATGAGAGAAATGCCAGATTACTTTCAGAGGATCTCCAATTAGACTTCAAGTTGACTTTTCCTCAGAAACCCTAGAGACTAGAGGAAAATGCCAAGATATAGTCTAAGTCTAAATAGAAAAAAAAACTGTCAACAAAGAATACTGTAGGGGGGCCGGTGCTGTGGTTCACTAAGTTAATCCTCCACCTGTGGTGCCGGCATGCCATATGGGCACTGGGTTCTAGTCCAGGTGGCTCCTCTTCCAGTCCATCTCTCTGCTGTGGCCCAGGAGGGCAGCAGAGGATGGCCCAGGTGGTTGGGCTCCTGCACCTGCTTGGGAGACTAGGAGGAAGCACCTGGCTCCTGGCTTCAGATCGGTGCAGTACACCAGCCATAGCAGCCAATTTGGGTGTGAACCAATGGAAGGAAGACCTTTCTCTCTCTCTCTCTCTCTGTCTCTCTCTCTCTCAATGTCTAACTCTACATGTCAAATAAAAAAAATTTAAAAACAAAAAAAGAATACTGTACCCTGCAAAGCACTCATTTACTCATTTATGAATGAAGGTGAAATAAAGGCCTTCCACGACAAACAGAAATTGAAAGAATTTGTCATCACAAATGCAACATTACATAGATTCTTAAGGACATGCTACACATCAAGTGTCTGGTAATAATAATAGACAGAACAAAAAGGAGGGAATTTCCAACATGGGAAGCAGTCCACACAGCAGACTTATAGAATAACAATCACTTTAAGTAACACTCTGACCTCAGAATCAGCCCTTAAGACATCTGGATGTGGCTGAAAAACCCACAAGAGCATTTCAGGAATGGAAAGCCAAGACACTGTGGCAAAAAAATATCCTATACCAAAGATCTCTGTGCAAAGAAGGGGCCATCAAAGAAGGAGGTACTTTTCTCTGAAGGGAGGGCAGAATTTCCACCTTGCTTATGGCTTTGCCTAAATACTGATGGAGTTTGTGGTCACAAAAGGCTTCCATAGACTTGGAAGTTCATGACAAGAGCCTAGGGTGATCACTGATGTCATAAATAAGAGTGTTCATTATTAAATTAACAACAGGAGTCACTGTGCACTTACTCCCTATGTAGGACCTCTGTCCTTAGAGTTGTACTATGAGAATTAACTGCAAAACTTGTTCTCAAACAGTACTTACTAAGTTGTGTGTGTGTGTGTGTGTGTGTGTGTGTTGCGGACTACAAACTGTTGAAATCTTTGCTTAGTATAGAGTTGGTCTTCTGTATATAAAGTTAATTAAAAATGAATCTTAATGAAGAATAGGATGGGAGAGGGGTAGGAGGTGGGATAGGAGTGGGGATGGAAGGGTGGGGATGGAGGAAGAATCACTATATTCCTAAGGTTGTACTTATGAAATTTGCCTTTATTAAATAAAAGCTTTTTTAAAAGACATGCTACAAACAAAAACACAGAAAGATATCCATCATTATGAAAGGATGTGAAGACAGAATATCCCCCAGTAAAAGCACAAAAGAAATCCAAAGTAAACAATAGGAATACTTATGGAAAAATGGCAGGGCCAAGTGGTTACTTATCAATAGTCATCTTGATGGTAATTGACCTCAACTCTCCATTTAAAAGACACAGACTGGCTGAATGGACTAAAAAAGAAACTCATCTATTTGCTGCCTACCAGAAACACATCTGTCCAACAAAAAAATACGCAGACTGAAACTGAAAGGATGGAAAAAGATATTCCATGATAATGGAAAGCAAAAAAGGGCAGATGTTGCCATCCTAATATCAGACAAAATAGACGTTAGCATAAAAACTATTAAAAGAGATGAAGAAGGGCACTATATAATGATTAAGGGATCAATTCAACAGGAAGATATGACTATAATAAATGTATATGCACAGAATTAAAGAGTGGTCGACTACTTAAAATAAATGTTAATGGATCTCAAGTGAGACATAAACTCCAATATAATATGAATGGGGGACTTTAACACCCCATTTTCATCAATGGACAGATCAACTGCCAGAAAATCAACAAAGAAAGAACAGAGCTAATCAACACTATGGACCAAATGGACCTAACTGATATCCACAGAACTCTTCACTACACAATTGTAGAATACACATTCTTCTCATCAGTGCATGGAACTTTCTGTAGAATAGACCATATGCTAGGCCATAAAGCAAGTGTCAACAAATTTAAAAAAAAAAATCTCATGTATCTTCTTTGACCACGATGGAATGAAGCTAGAAATCAACAGTTCAAAAAATCTATACATCAGATGCAAACTAATGGAGACTAAACAACATGTTCCTGAATAAACAGTGAGTCATAGAAGAAATTAAAGATATATCAAAAAATTTCTGGAAATGAATGAAGATGACAATACCTCATATCAAAATTACGGGATACAACAAAAGCAGTGTTAAGAGGGAAGTTTAGAGCAATTGGTACCTACATCAAGATATTGGAAAAGTACCAATAAATGAGCTATCAATGCATCTCAAGGAAATAGAAAAACAACAGTAAAACGAGCACCAAATTAGTAGGAGGATTAAAATTAGAGAAGAGACAAACAAAATTGAAACAAAAAAAAAAACAAAAGATCAGTTAAATGAAGAGCTGTTTTTTGAAAAAATTCACAATATTAAAAAATAAAAAGAAAAAAGAAAAAATACACAATATTGATACACCATTGGCCCAACTAACAAAAAAAAAGAGCAGATCCAAATCAATAAAATCAGAGGTAAAAAAGGAATCAAAAAACCAGATACCACAGAAATAAAAAGAATAATCAGGAATTACTACAAAGAGCAGTATGCCAACAAATTGGGAAACATAGAGGAAATATATAGATTCCTAGACCCATACAATCTACCAAAACTGAGTCAGAACACACAGAAAACATTAACAGAAGCCGGCACTGTGCCATAGCAGGTAAAGTCGCCACCTTCAGTGCCAGCATAAATATGGGCGCTGGTTCAGTCCCAGCTGCTCCACTTCCAATCCAGCTCTCTGCTGTGGCCTGGGAAAGCAGTAGAAGATGGCCAAGTCCTTAGACCCTGCATCTGCGTGGGAGACCCAGAGAAGGCTCCTGGCTCCTTGCTTTGGATTGGCACAGCTCCAGCCATTGCAGCCAACTGGGGAGTGAACCAGCAGATGGAAGACCTCTCTCTCTGCCTCTCCTTCTCTCTGTGTGTAACTCTTTCAAGTAAATAAACAAATCTTAAAAAAAGAAAATGTTAACAAAGCAATAACCAATATGGAAATTAAATTGGTAATAAAGACCCTATCAGAAAAGAAAAGTTCAGGACCAAATGGCTTTACTGCTGAATTCTTTTTTTTAGCATTTATTTATTTATTTGAAAGAGTTACACAGAGAGAGGAGAGGCAGAAAGAGAGAGAGAGGTGTCTTCCATCTGCTGCTTGATTCCCAAGATGGCTGCAATGCCAGAGCTGCGCCAATCTGAAGCCAGGAGCCAGGAGATTCTTCCGGGTCTCCCACATGGGTGCATGGACCCAAGGGCTTGGGCCATCTTCTGCTGCTTTTCTAGGCCACAGCAGAGAGCTGGATCAGAAGAGGAGCAGCCAGGACTAGAACTGGTGCACATATGGGGTGCTGGTGCTACAGGCCAGGGCGTTAACCAGCTGTGCCACAGTGCCAGCACCTACTGCTGAATTCTACCAGATGTTTAAAGAACAAATTCCATTTCTCAAGCTATTCAAAATAATTGAAATGGAGGAAATCCTCCCTAACTCCTTCTATGAAGCCAGTATCATCTTACTTCCTAAACCAGAAAATGATACAACAGAGAAAGAAAACTATAGATCAATATCCCTGATGAACATAGAAGCAAAAATTCTCAAGAAATTTTAGCTAATTAAATCCAACAACACATCAGAAAGATCATTCACCTGGACCTAGTGTGAGTTATCCCTGAAATGCAGGGATGATTCAACATTTGCAAATTAATAGATGTGATATAGCACATCAACAAACTGAAGAACAAAAACTAGATGGCTTTTTTACTTAAGAGATGCAGAGAAAGCATTTCATAAAATACAACATCTTTTCATGATGAAAACCTTAAGCAAATAGATTATGGGAGGAACATTCCTCAACACAACCAAGGCAATTTATGACAAACACAAGGCCAGCATCCTACTGAATGAGGAAAAGCTGTAAGTATTCCCACTGAGATCCAGAACCAGACAAGGGTGTGAACTTTGATATAGTCCTGGAAGTTTTAGCCAGAGCCATTAGGCAAGAAAAAGATCAAAGGAATACAAATTGGGAAGGAAAAAAATCAACTACCCCTATTTGCAGATGACATGATTCTACATATAGGGACTCCACTAACAAACAATTGGAACTCATGAAAGACTTTAGTAAAGCAGCAGGGTGTAAAATCAACATAAAAAATCAATAACATTTTTCCACACAGACAACGCCCTGATGAGAAAGAACTTATAAGATCAATCCAATTCACAATAACTACAAAAAGAATTAAATACCTTGGAATAAATTTAATCAAGGATGTCAAAGATCTCTATGATGAAAATTACAAAACACTGAAGAAAGAACTAGAAAAGGACATTTTAAAGAATGGAAAAAGCTTCTACATTCATGAATTGGAAGAACCATATCATGAAAATGTCCATACTACCAAAAGCAATGTACAGATTCAATGTGATTTCAATCAAAATACCAATGACATTCTTTGCAGATCTAGAAAAAAGAATGCTAAAATTCATAGGGAGGGGGCTGTCGGTATGGCGCAGTGGGATAATGCCCTGGTCTGAAGCACCAGCATCCCAATGGGCACTGGTTCTAGACCTGGCCACTCTACTTCTGATCCAGCTCTCTGCTATGGCCTGGGAAAGCAGTAGAAGATGGCCCAAGTCCTTGGGCCCCTACACCCACATGGGAGACGCAAAAGAAGCTCCTGACCCCTTGCTTCAGAAAGGCATAGCTCCAGCCATTGTGGCCAATTGAGGAGTGAACAATCAGAGGGAAGACCTCTCATTCTCTCTGCTTCTCCTCTCTCTCTGTAACTCTGACTTTCAAATAAATAAATAATATTAAAAAAATCATATGGAAACAAAAGAAACCCTGAATAGCTAAAATCAATCTTATTATTTTCATCTTTTCGAGGAGACAGTTAAAGAGAGATAGAGTAAGAGAGCGAGAGAGAGAGAGAGAGGTCTTCCATCCACTGGTTCACTCCTCAAATGACCACAATGGAAAGAGCTGAGCTGAGCTGATCCAAATAGGAGCCAAGAGCTTCTTCTGGGTCTCCCTAGTGGGTGCAGCACTTGAGCCATCTTCTACTGCCTTCCCAGGCCATACCAGAGAGCTGGATCAGAAGCGGAGCTCAGACTCAAACCAGCACCCATATGGGATGCTGGCGCTATAGGCCTCAGCTTTAACTCGCTGTGCTACAGTGCCAGCCCCTAAATCACTCTTTTAGAACAAGAATAACACTGGAGGCATCCCAATACCTGATTTCAAGACATACTATGGCTCACTTATAACCAAAACAGCCTGGCACTGGCACAAAAACAGATTCATTTGCCATTGGAACAGAATGGAAATTCCAGAAATCAATCCATACATCTACAATCAACTCCTCTTTGACAAAAGAGCTAAAATCAATCCCTGGACCAAGGACAGTCTCTTTAACAAATGGTGCTGGGGAAACAGGATCTGCACATGCAGAAGTATGAAACTAGAACCCTACCTTACATCGTACACAAAAATCCACTCAAAATGGATCTGATACCACCAATTGCTAGAGAACATTGAGGAAAATCAGCAAGACATTGGTATAAGCAAAGACTTCTTGGAAAAGACACCAGAAGCACAGGCAATCAAAGTCAAAATGTGACAAATGGGATTACATCAAGTTGACAAGTTTCGGCACTGCAACAGAAACACTCATAAGGGGCCGGTGTTGTAGTGTATTGGGTGAAGTCACCGCCGGCAGTGCCAGCACCCTATGTGGGCAATGGTTCAAGTCCCAGCTGCTCCTCTTCTGATCTAGCTCTCTACTTTGGCCCAGGAAGGCAGTGGAAGATGGCCCCAGTCCTTGAGCCCCTGCACTTCATGGGAGACCTGGAAGAAGCTCCTGGATCCTGGTTTTGGATTGGCCCAACTCCGGCCATTGTGGCCATTTGTGGAGTGAACCAACAGATGAAAGACCTCTCTCTTTCTGCATCTGCCTCATTCTAATTCTCCCTTTCAAATAAGTAAATAAATTTTAAAAAACACTCAGCAAACGAAGAGACAACCAACAGAATGGGAAAAAATTATTTGTGAAATATAAAACTGATAAAGAATTAAAAACTAGAGGATATAAAGAGTCAAGAAACTCAACAAAAACAAAACAACCCAGTTAAGAAATGGGCAAAGCACTTAAACAGGCATTTGTGAAACTCTGTACAAAAGGTAATATCAGAGTTCAGAAATGCCATCCCTCACCACAAGGATAGGAGGAGAATGGCAGAAGAAAGAAAGGAGTGACTTGCAAAAATTGAATTTCACAAGATTGAGCAAATGCAAGATTCTTGATTTATAATATGCAGAAATAATTCAAAGTAGTGGTCTTGTGAATTTAATTTTTATCAAAATTTATCAAAGAAGGGACACCAAATATTATAAATGATTTATTTGTCATTCCAGCCAGCCTGCTTGTTTTTTAACTTCCATTTGCATGGAATATCTTTTTCATCCTTTAACTTTCAGACTGCGTACCCTTATTGGTGTAGTGTGTTTCTTGTAGGCAGTATATACATAGGCCCTGGTTTTTTTAATCCAGATTTTATTTATTTTTATGACAGAATTACATTTTAATTTTTACCTTGCATTTTACTATTTTCTCATACCATGTATTAATAATTTCACAGAAAAGTCAATAAAAATACTAATAAAGTATAAAGACATTTCGATCATGAAGAGAATTCTCTAACCTTGACAACAAGTCCACAAAGGGAGAAAACTTATTTTTGCCAGTAAGGTAAACCCTAGAGATCTAACTCAAGATCACTAACTCCCAACAATAACTCATTCAAAATGTTCTAACATTTATTGGGTCACTTTGAAAGTGAATTTCTTTCAAATGTTTTACGTGTCCATCTATTGAAAACATAGCACCAAAAATCCTGGACTCAAGTGTCAAAATTAAATAGAGCAGATCTTCAGATTCCATTGCATATGTTCTTTTTTTTTACTCTTTTCATTGAGTTTTATTTATTTATGAGTGGAGACTGGCACTGTGGCTCAGCAGGTTAAGCTACCACTTATTGTACTGGCATTGCTTATCACAACACCAATTCAAGTTCTCTGCTCGATTTCTGATCTAGATTCTGCTAACATGCCTGAGAAGGCAGCAAAAGATAGCCCGAGTTCTTGGACCACCTCCACTGCCATCAGCCTAGCCCAGATACAGCTCTTAGCACCATTTGGAGAGTGAACAATGGAATGAATGATCTAACTATCTATCCCTCCCTCTCACCATCTCTCCCTCCTTCCCTCACCAATTCTCTTTGTCAACTGCCTTTCAAATAAATAATCTGCATTTTTTTTTAAAAAATGAAGAGAGAGAAAGAGAGAGAGAGAGAGGAGAGATCATACAGGTGCTGGTTCACTCCTCCCAGTGACTGCAACAGCCTTGCTGCAGGTTTGGGTACAGGCTTCGGGTGGATGGGGAGCACTGTGCTGGGCTGCACAGAAGTAGGTGGCTGAGTCCACAGCACGGGCAGCTGTGATGTGCAGGGAGAGATGTTTGTCCTTCTTATTCATGAAGACAGTGAATCTCTTCTCTTCTTTCTTGTCCATACTTGAGATAATATTTAAAAGCAACTGGAGGCTTGCTCCAGGTTCTTGCTTATACCAGTAGAAGTAGGTGGAGGCACTGTCTGTGTAAGTGCAGTTGATAACACAGCCGTCTCCCTCCTGGACATTCAGGAAAGAAGGACTCTGCTCCACCGTCTCTCCTCTACTCACAGCTGTACAAAAGGAGAAGTCACACACGATCATCAAGTCATCATTTCCCAAAATTTTTTTTCCACAATGATTTCAGGCAGCCTAGAAAATGCCCGCCTCCACTCAGACTTCTAAAGAACATTTGCTAATCACCCTGATTTCCCAAAGCTCCAAACTCACAATACAGCTGCAGCCACAAGAACAGGAAGAACGGTCCAGAAAGAGTCCTCATGGCTCCACCTATCAGGACTTGCAATCTCCAGCCAGGAAAGCTACAGCGATTATCAGTTGTCTCTTCCTGTCCTCCTAAGACCAGTCGTTTTTCAAACTGGCTGCGCAGCAACCTGCTTCTGTCTTTAGCCTGCTCTTAGAGAAGCCAAGCAAAAAGAGCCAGTCCCACATCGTGCATCAGCAGAGACGTGCTGCCCTCTTCTGGACAGAGCCTCAACTGTTAAACCGCTTACCAGATCCTCACACCCTGACAGGCATCTTTGGAGAACAAGGGAAACAGCCATGAGTCACGTAAACCAAGGTCCAAGTGTGTCCCCAGTCGGAAATGATGAAGTTTGGCACAAAGAAACATGGTGAAAATGTGGGGTTCAGGATTCCACTTCATCTTCTCAGCACTCTTCTGAGACATTTTAAATGAACTAGAGGGTACTGGTTTGTCACCAACAGGATTAGTCCACTTGATCAGAAAAACGCTGGCATCCACTGACTACTTCAGAAATAAAGTCCTTCCTCCTCTTACATTTCCTACTTCTTAAACTGGACAAGAATCCCTCAGACAAAACAACCATCTTGATTCAGTCCAATAGGAAATCTCTTTCTACAGGTCACATATGTACCCACTAAGATTGTAATAAAATAGAGAGCTTTGCTAAATATCTCAGATGCACCCCACTGCAGTCTCTGCTCCCCCAAGTCTGGCATTGCTCTGACCTTGCCATTCCTAGGAAATAATGCCATGGATCAAAACAGCAAAATTTTTTCATTAAAAATGACTGAATTGTAAAGTAAAAGATAGAACAGAGTGAAATCTTCCATGAGTAAATTGTATTAGTGTAACCAATGGGGAGAATATACCTTGTAGACTGTGAGGAGAAACCTGAAGTGGATCTTAGGATTCTTTCTTCTGGAAGAACAGATTGCGTGTGTTATGGACATGTGGTTTATCTATTGGCAAGAATTGACAGAAAAGAGTAGAAACTCTCAGAAACATCAGGCTACAGGTAGATTTAATGGGAACAAGTGTACATCTCTCCCAGGTGTGCTTACACATGATAATGTCAGTGTGAGTGGTCCCGCTTCAAAACTGATTACTGAATAATCTGCAGTAGAATTACTCCCTGCCTGTTGCCTTGACTACTGACTATTCAGGCTTCCCTAGATTTTACTGTCAGTGTCTCAAATCATGGTTTAGAATTTCAACTTATGATTACATCCTTCACTCCTTTAAATTCTCTCCCCAAACTGTGTCTCATTTGTGTTAATATCATGCATCTTTGGGTTCATTCCAGCAGGAATAAATCTGGGCAAGTGTAAGTCAATGCCTATCAGTGGAGCAGACATGTGGGAATGTGACCTTGAGAAATCTGCTCTCAAGAGAACCGAATCCCAATCAGTGTTAGAAGCAACAGTTCCTCTCCTGTGATTTGAGTCCATACAACTCCAGGAAATATAGGAAATTAATATTATTTCTTATCCACACTGTAGTTTATATATCCCAAGATGCTGACTATGCAGAATCACATTCCTAATATAGAAAGAAATGTACATATTTCAAAATATATGCAGAGGTATATACTATACATGCACTTAACAAAATTTCATTAATTAATTGTAATTCAGGATGGCATGGTGGGACAGCAGGTAAGCTACTCCTTGGGACATCCATTTCATAGTGCTTGGGATACAATCACATCTCCACTTCCAGCCACTTCCTGCTGTTACACAACCTGGGAGCCTGCAGGCTTGGATCTCTGTCACCCATGTGGGGACCTGGATGGAATTTCTGGCTCTTGGTTTTGACCTGCTCCAGCTCTAATTGTTGTGTGTATTTGGAGAATGACCAGAGGATGGAAGATCTCTCTTTCTACTTCCCTCTCTCTGTTGCTCAATCTTTCAAGTAAACATTAAAAAATAAAATTATGATTCTTTCACTCATTCTTTTTTTGAGATTTATATATTTATTTGAAAGTCAGAGTTACACACAGAGAGAACAAGAGGCAGAGAGAGAAAGAGATCTTCCACTTGCTGGTTCACTCCCCAGATGTTTCAATGGCCGGAGATGTGCTGATCAAAAGCAAGGAGCCAGGAGCTTCTTCCAGGTCTCCCCAGTGGCTCCGGGGCCCAAGGACTTGGGCCACCTTCTACTGCTTTCCCAGGCCATAGCAGAGAGCTAGATCCGAAATGGAGCAACAGAGACTGGAAACGGTGCCCATATGGGATGCCAGCACTGCAGGTAGCGGCTTTACCCCCTATGCCACAGTGCCAGCCCCTCTTTCATTTGTTCTTATTGGATGATAATTGTCAAGTGTTTTATCCATTTTTCTTGCAGACTTCAACCTTTGAATTTTTAACAGCAATAAATGTCCATACTTATGGTAGACAATATAAGTTTCTACACATTTATATAGCAGGTACTGATCAAAAGTAATTAGCATGTATATCTCTCCACTTATTTTTCTCTGTAGTCTTTACAATCTCTTCTAGTACTCATGAAATATGTATTTCATTATGGGAAACTAGTCACCCCACTGTGCCATGGAGCAACAAAACTCACTTCTTCTATCTGAATGTGTTTTGTTACCTGTTGTCCAACTTCTCACTGTCTTCTTTGCCTTACCTTGCTAGCCTCTAGTAATAATCAATTCATATTTTCTTAGGGCTGGCACTGTGGCGTAGTAGGTTAAGCCTCTACCAGTCTCATTGGCGTCTTATACGGATGCCAGTTTGTGTCCCAGCTGCTCTTCTTCTGATCCAGCTCATTGCTAATGGCCTGGGAAAATAGTAAAAGATGGCCCAAGTACTTGGGCCCCTGCACCCACGTGGGAAACCCAGAAGAAGCTCCTGGCTCTGGCCTCAGATCAGCCCAGCTCTGGCCACTGCAGCCATTTAAGAAGTAAACCATAAGATTAAAGAAATTTCTGTCTCTCCCTCTCTCTGTCTATAATTCAACCTCTGAAATAAATAAATAAAATCTTCTAAAAAATAACTAATCTATACCTTCTTAAAGTTGACCTGTTTTAGCTAGCACATCGTAGCAATAACATGCAGTATTTGTTTTTCTGTATCTCTTACTTCATGAATTATAATGTCCTCCACTTCCATCTATTTTGTTGCAAATGACAAAATATTATTCTTTTTATGGCTGAATAACATTCAGAGTCATAGTACAATGATAAAAGTTGCCACAGCAAGAAGAAGGAGGGTGAGGAAGACCAGAAGGAGGAAATGGAGGAGTAGGAGGAGGAGGAGGAGAAACCAACGGGTATCTCCACAAATGCCAAACAACAAATGCACCAATCCAAGAAACAAGAATAAGGAAGACAACATGATGCCCCCAAAAGAACACAACACTTCAATATTAGATTGTGAAGATGATGAGATAGAAGAAATGCAAGATATGTAACTTAAAAATTTGACCATAAGATTAGATAGAAGTAATCAAAAACAAATGCACAAACTACTGAAATCTGTGCAGGACATGAAAGAAAATTTTTCCCATGAAACTGAGATCCTAAAGAGGAATCAAATTGAAATGAAGAATTCAACAGAACAAATAAAAAATAGAGTGAAAAGCCTTAAAAAATATAATTAGTGAAGCAGAAGAGAGAATACTGGACTTAGAAAACAAAGCACGGCCGGCGCCGCGGCTCACTAGGCTAATCCTCCGCCTAGCGGCGCCGGCACACCAGGTTCTAGTCCCAGTCGGGGCGCCAGATTCTGTCCCGGTTGCCCCTCTTCCAGGCCAGCTCTCTGCTGTGGCCAGGGAGTGCAGTGGAGGATGGCCCAAGTGCTTGGGCCCTGCACCCCATGGGAGACCAGGAAAAAGCACCTGGCTCCTGGCTCCTGCCATCGGATCAGCACGGTGCGCCGGCCGCAGTGCGCCAGCCGTGGCGGCCATTGGAGAGTGAACCAAAGGCAAAGGAAGACCTTTCTCTCTGTCTCTCTCTCTCACTGTCCACTCTGCCTGTCAAAAAACAAAAAACAAAAAACAAAAAACAAAAAAAAAAAAAAACAAAGCACAGGAAAATATACAGTCAAACCAAAGACAAGAAGAGGAAATTAGAAAACTGAAAAACACTGCTGGGAATCTACATGATGCTATTAAAAAAAAAAAAACAATATCCAGGTTCTAGGAGTTCCTGAAGGCATGGAGAGAGAGAAAGGATTAGAAGGCCTTTTTAGTGAAACAAGAGCAGAAAAGTTGCCAGGTTTGGAGAAAGAAAGAGACATCCAAGTATCCAAGTACAGGAAGCACACAGAACTCCCAATAAACATGACCAGAAAAGATCATCTCTATGACACACTGTAATCAAACTCACCACAGTGAAACATAAAGAGAAGATTCTAAAATGTGCATGAGATAAATGTCAAGTTACTCTCAGAGGATATCCAATTAGACTCACAGAAGACTTCTCATCAGAAACCCTATAGGCTAGGAGGGAATAGTGAGATATAGTTCAAGACTTAAGAGAAAAAAACTATCATCCCAGAATATTACACCCTGCAAAGCTCTCATTTGTGAATGAAGGTGAAGTAAAGACCTTGCATAACAAACAGAAATTGGAAGAATTTGTCACCACTCATCCAGCCCTGAAAAAGATGATTAAAGATGTGTTACACACAGAAACACAGAAACATGGTCATCACTACAAAAGAAGGTAAAGGAAGAAAATCTCTCAGCAAAAGATAAAAGGAAATTCAAAGTGTAAATTAGGAAAATTTTTGTGAAAATGGCAGGGCAAAGTCATTACTTATCAATAGCCACCTTGAATGTAAATGGCCTCAACTCTTCAGTTAAAAGACATAGGCTGGCTGAATAGATTTAAAAACAAAACCCATCTGTTTGCAGTCTACAAAAAACACATCTCAACAACAAAGATGCATGCAGACTGAAAGTAAAGGATGGAAAAAGATATACCATGCCCACAGAAACCAAAAAGAGCTGGTGTAGTCATCTTAATATCAGACAAAATAAACTCTAACACAAAAACTGTTTAAAGAGACAAAGCAGGGCACTATGTAATGATTAAGGGATAAATTCAACAGGAATATGTAACTATTATAAATGTATATGCAACTAATTACAGGGCACCTGGCTATTTAAAGCAATGCTAAGGAATTTAAAGGGAGACTTGGACTCTAATACAATAGTACTGGGGGACTTTAATACTCCACTTTCAGCAATGGACAGATCAACCAGACAGAAAATCAACAAGGAAACAGCAGAGTTAATCAACACTATACATTTTTTATTTTGTAGGTATGCCATGAGGGAAGCCCTTGGCTGGGTGACGGATTTTGAGAATCTCTTCTCAAAGCCCCCCAGTCAAGCCCTCAGCAAAAAACAGACCTTGGATTCTGATGAAAGACCCGATGATGGAATAGATTGTTCAGACATTGAAGAAACACAAGAGGAGAAACTAAAATGGGCAGTAAAACTGGAGAGTGAGCAAGTCTCAAAAAAAGCTCGGCACTTTGGAAACTATGTCACCTACAAAGAATTTGCTACATAGAAAATCAAGAAGTAAGGACTATGATATATATAGTGACGGTGATATCTGTAGTCAGGAATCAGCAGTACGTACAAGCTAAAGAGATGGCAAATGCCGCCTAACACTTACCATTTCCTGAAGAATCAATGAAGAAAGAGGAAGCAAAAGATACCCAGCAAGATGCTAAACAGAAAAGTAAAAATTTTAAAGCTGGTCAAAAGAATTGTAAACAGAAGAAAATGAAGAGGAAATGGCCTAGCACTGGAAACAAAGGATCCAGTACTTTACCAAAGAAAAAGGGCTCACAGGAAGAGGATGGTAAACCTAAAGAGAAGCAGCAGCATGTGATAATGAGTCAAGGATAAATCAACCAACATACTGTGGAACACAATGGAAAACAGATCTGTAAATATTTTCTTAAAAGGAAATGTATTAAGGGAAATCAATGTAAATTTGACCATGATGCTGAAATCGAGAAGAAAATGTGTAAATTTTATGTACAAGGATATTGTACCAGAAGTGAAAACTGTCTGTACTTGCATAATGAGACATGGAGACTGAACAATATGTTCCTGATTGAACAGTGGGTCATAGGAGAAATCAAAACTTTCTGGAAACAAATGAAGAAAAAAAACTTGTAAGTTTTACCGTACAGAAACAAAATGTTACCAGGGTAAGTACTGCAAGTTTCCACATGCTCCACTGACTGAGGAGACACAAGAACTGCTGGCTCAAGTTTTGAATACTGAAAAGAAATAATGTAAATAAAATAGACATGAAAAGCTTTATAGAGATGTAGAGTGCTGATGCCTGTCTCAGAACTTTTCAAGACTGGTAATCTGGAGTACTTTACGAGATTGCTCAGTTAAAGCTCCCTCTTGTGCCATTGTGATGCTATGCAGTTTCTTTAATGGATGATGCAGAGGGACACAAGCCACTGTAGGGTGAAGGGGTTGGTCTTCACTGAGGCAGCCATTGGAACATGGGTGGCAGAGATGCTGGTGGGTGGGTAAATGTGGTGTAAATGAGATAAGTCTCTTGACTGGCTTTCCTCAATAAAACAGGAAGGGAGGCTAGGCTGAGTGAGGATGGGTGAGGCAGTGTATATTTGAGGAGAGAGAACTGCTTGGAAGACATTGGAATAGTATAACAGAGGGCTGGATCTCTTCATGTTGTTAAATAAAGTTACAACCTGAGTTGCTAGTCTCAGCAAATTCAAAAAAAATCAAAATCATACCATGCATCTATTCAGACGACAGTGGTATGAAGCTGAAAATCAGCAACTCAGGAATCTTAAGAGCATATGCAAACACATGGAGACTGAACAATATGTTCCTGATTGAACAGTGGGTCATAGGAGAAATCAAAGCTTTCTGGAAACAAATGAAGATGACAACACAACATATCAAAACGTATGGGATACAGCAAAAGCAGTGTTAAGAGGAAGTTTATAGCAATAGGTGCCTACGTCAAGAAATTGGAAAGGCACCAAATAAATGAGCTATTAATGCATCTCAAGGACCTAGAAAAACAACAGCAAACCAAACCCAAAACTAATAGAAAATAAATAATTAAAATTAGATAAGAAATCAACAAAATTGAATTTAAAAACAATGCAAATGTCAGCTAAATGAAGAGCTGGATTTTTTAAAAAATAAACAAAATTGACACACCATTGGCCCAACTAACCAAAAAAGGAGAGAGAAGACCAAATCAATAAAATTAGAGGTGAAAAAGAAAACAACAGGCACCACAGAAATAAAAAGAATCATCAGAAATTACTACAAAGAGCTGTATGCCAATAAACTGGGAAACCTAGCAGAAATGGAAAGATTCCTGGACACATACAACCTACATAAATTAAACCATGATGATACAGAAAACCTAAATAGACCCATAACTAAGACAGAAATTGAATCAGTAATAAAGGCCCTCACAACAAGAAAAGCCAAGGACCAGATGGATTCACTGCTGAATTCTACCAGACATTTAAAGAAGAACTAACTCTAATTCTTTTCAAGTTATTCAAAACAATTGAAAGAGAGAGAATCCTCCCAAATCCTTTCCTAAGCCAGCATCACATTAATTCCTAAACCTGAAAAAGATGCAACAGAGAAATAGAATTATAGACAAATTTCCCTGAAAAACATAAATGCAAAAATACCCAACAAAATTTTAGCCAATCAAATCCAACAACACATCAGAAAGATCATTCACCCAGACCAAGAGGGATTTGTTCCTGGTATGCAGAGGTAGTTCAACATTTGCAAATCAATGTGATACATCACATTAACAAACTGCTGAACAAAAACCATATGATTATTTCAAAAGAGGAAGAGAAAGCAATTTTTTAAAAGATTTACTATTTACTTGAAAGTCAGATTTACACAGAGAGACAGAGAAAAGCAGAGAGAGACTCTTCCATCTGCTGGTTCACTCCCCAAAATTTTTGACCCCAATGGCCAGAACTATGCCAATCTGAAGCAAGGAGCCAGGAACTTCTTCCGGGTCTCCCACATGGGTGCCAGGGCCCAAGAACTTGGGCCATCTTATATTGTTTTCATAGGCCATAGCAGAGAGCTGGATCAGGAGTGGAGCAGCCAGAAGTCAAACTGGTGCCCACATGTGATGCTGGCGCTGCAGATGGTGGCTTTACCCACTATGCCACAGCATCAGCCCCAAGAAAGCTGTTGATAAAACACAACACCCTTTCATGATGAAAACTCCAAAAATATTAGGTATAGAAGGAACATTCCTCAACATAATCAAGTCAATTTATAATAAACCCATGGTCTGCATCATATTGAATGGAAAAAAGTTTAAAGCATTCCCACTTATATCTGGTACCAGACAGGGATGCCCACTCTCACTACTGCTATTTGATATAGTCCTGGAAGTTTTGGCCAGAGTCATTAGGCAAGAAAAAGAAATAAAAGGGATACAAACTGGGAAGGAGGAATTCAAATTATCCCCATTTGCAGATGACATGATTCTATATACAAGGGACCCAAAAGACTCCACTAAGAGACTACTGGGACTCATAGAAGAGTTTGGTAAAGTAACAAGATATAAAGTCAATACACAAAAATCAACAGCCTTTGTATACACAGGCAATGCCACAGCTGAGGAAGAACTTCTAAGATCAATCCCATTCACAATAACTACACAAACAATCAAATACCTTGGAATAAATTTAACCGAAGATGTCAAAGATCCCTATGATGAGAATTACGAAACATTAAAGAAAGAAACAGAAGATACAAAAAACAGAAAATCTTTCATGTTCATGGATTGGAAGAATCAATATCATCAAAATGTCCATTCTCCCAAAAGCAATTTATAGATTCAATGTGACACCAATCAAAACACCAAGGACATTCTTCTCAGATCTAGAAAAAATGCTGAAATTCATATGGAAGCACAGAGACCTCAAATAGCTAACGCAATCTAGTACAATAAAAACAAAGCCAGAGGCATCACAATACCAGATTTCAAGACATACTACAAGGCAGTTATAATCAAAACATCCTGGAACTGGTACAAAAATAGATGGATAGTCCAATGAAACAGAATATATACACCAGAAATCAGTCCAAACATCTATAACCAACTTAGATTTGATCAAGGAGATAAACCAATCCCTGGAGCAAGGACAGTCTCTTCAACAAATGGTGGTGATGGGGCCAGCGCTGTGGCACAGCAAGTTAAAGCCCCAGCCTGAAGCGGGAGCATCCCCTGTGGGCACCAGTTCAAGTCCCAGCTGCTCCTCTTCCAATCTATCTCTCTGCTATGGCCTGGGATAGCAGTGGAAGGGGGCCCAAGTCCTTGGGCCCCTGCACCCACTTGGGAGACTGAAAAGAAGCTCCTGGCTTCAGATCGATGCAGCTCTAGCCATTGTGGCCATTTGGGGAGTAAACCAATGGATGGAAGACCTTTCATTCTGTATGTCCCTCTCACTGTCTGTAAATCTACCTCTCAAATAAATAAATAAGGAAAAGCAGGAAGAAAGAGAGGTCTTCCATCTGCTGGTTCACTCCCCAATTGACCGCAATGGCCAGAGCTGCACTGGTGTAAGGAGTAAATGAGTGAATGGGAGACCTCTCTCTCTGTTTCTACCTCTCTCTGTAACTCTGTCTTTCAAATAAATTAAATAAATCTTGGGGAAAAAAGACTGTTAAATAACTTGTGCTACCTGAGATGTGTACTGCCCCCCCTAAAAGAATTCTAAAAACTTTTTTAAAAAATGGTGCTGGGAAAATTGGATTTCCACATGCAAAATTGTGAAGCAAGACCCCACCTTACACAAAAATCCACTCAACATGGATTAAAGATCTAAATCTATGCCACGACACCATCAAATATTTAGAGAACATTGGGACCTTCTCTAAATACTGATGGAGTTTGTGGACTCAAAAGGCTTCCACATCTAGGCAGTTCAAGTCAGGAGCCTAGGGTGGTCACTGACATCATACATAAGAGTGTTAATTGTCAAATCAACAACAGGAGTCCTGTGCACTTACTCCCCATGTAGGACTTCTGTCCTTAATTAGTTGTACTATGAGAATTAACTGTAAAACTTGTTTTCAAACAGAACTTTATATTTTTGGGGGGTATGCAAAATGTTGAAATCTGTACTTAGTATAGAGCTGGTCTTCTGTATATAAAATTAATTAAAAATGAATCTTAATGAAGAATGGGATAGGAGAAGGAGTAGGAGATGGGACAAGAGTGAGGGTGGGAAGGCAGATATGGGGGGAAGAATCACTATTTTCCTAAAGCTGTACCTGTTAAATTTGTATTCATTAAATAAAAGCTTTCTTTAAAAAAAAAAAAAGAGAGAGATGGGGCCAGCGCTCTGGTGTAGCCAGTAAAGCCGCCACCTGCAGTGCCGGCAACCCATATGGACGCCGGATCAAGACCCGGTTGCTCTGCTTCCGATCCAACTCTCTGCTATGGCCTGGGAAAGCAGTAGAAGATGACCCAAGTGCTTGGGCCCCAGCATCTGCATGAGAGAGCTGGAAGAGGCTCCTGGCTCCTGGCTTTGGATCAGCGCAGCTCCAGATGTTGAGGCCAATTGGGGAGTGAACCAGTGGATGGAAGACCTCTCTCACTCTCTGCTTCTCTTTCTGTGTGTGTGTGTGTGTGTAACTCTGACTTTCAAATAAATAAAATAAAGCTTTAAAAAAAAAACATAGACACAGAGAACCATACATGCACACACACACACACACACACACACGCATGCATGCAAACACATACATACACATATATAGGGCTACCCATTAGAGGAACCCAACGTGGACTGGATCTAAAAGTGCTATAACCATCCCTTCCACTCTAAGGTCAAGAAAATGGCTTTGTCTTCAGTGAGCTTTATGAATCTGGATCCAGTTTATAAAATCGGTCAACTCCTCATTTGAACAACGATAGCTGCAACCCAGAAATTCAACCCAATATTCAAGTTAAACCCAGTATTCAGTATGTCAGACATTATTGTCCCTACTGGCAAGAAAAAGTCAGATGGCATATTGTAAATTGCTACATCAGGCAGTGTCTATTTCCCACAATTCATTGTTTCACACATAATGTGTTAGCCAGAAGGGCATGTTCAAGTCTGATCATTCTCGGAGATGCCACCTTCAAACTCACAGACACAAGCAGTAACTAAAAGAACACTAAAGGCAGCCTGAGAAGTGCATGTGATCATGTTTTTGATAAAGTCCTTGTCCTGGGACATCACTGATAGTCACATAGTACTTACTAATCACAAATTTCCACAGGGAAATGTCAATGCTGGGGCCATGCTTACACTGCTCTTAGAGTTTCTAAGACCCAGGTGTATTTGAAGGAGTCCTTTCCAATAACAGCAGCCTCCATCTAAAATTTTTCAATGGTTCTTTTGTGGATCCCACCACATTTGTGGTTGAGATGCCCCATAGTGGTGGATTTGCCAGAATCTATGTGTCCAATGGTAACAATGTCTCCCTTTCCAATTTTGGCTTCAATTTGGTTGTGGTTCTCAGGACACTTGTATTCTGGTATCAAACCACATTGGAATAAATATCCAGCCAATTTTATGGCCAATTTTACATATGAAAAAAAATCTGCTTGATTTGTACATTTCTTATATTATCTCCATTTGCAAAGCAAAGTATTCGTATCACATACAGACCCTCCACAACTAATGAATGGATAAACAAAAATATCAGTCAGTGGAACATTAGTCAGTCTTTAAAATGAATGAAATTATCTTTGGGGCATGCTCGGGCTGACTTGCCCCAATTGGTAGAGTTGGAAACATACCAGGGGATTCCAATTCAATCCCATCAAGGTGGCATGTGCCAATGCCATCTCACTACTCCAAGTGATCAATTTCAGTTCACAATTGATCATAATGAAAGGACTAAGAGTCAAAGGGAGCACATAAACAAGTCTAGTACCTGCTAACACCAACCGATAGAATAAATAAAGGGGAGAGTGATCCAACATGGGAAGTGAGATACTCAGCAGACTCATAGAATGGCGGATGTCCTAAATAGCACTCTGGCCTCAGAATCAGCCCTAAAGGCACTCGGATCTGGCTGAAAAGCCCATGAGAGTATTTCAGGCATGGAAAGCCAAGACACTCTGGCAAAAGATCTCTGTGAGTGAGATCCCAGTGGAAAGAACAGGTCTTCAAAGAGGGAGGTGCCTTTCTCTGAAGGGAGGAGAGAACCTCCACTTTGACTATGACTGTGTCTAAACAAGATAAGAGTCGGAGAACTCAAGGGGCTTCCATAGCCTTGGAAACTCATGACTGGTGCATAGGGAGATTACTGATGCCATAAACAGGAGTGTCAATTGGTAAAGTCAACAACAGGAGTCACTGTGCACTTACTCCTCATGTGGGATCTCTGTCCTTAACGTGCTGTACACTGAGGCTTAATGCTATAACGAGTACTCAAACAGTATATTTCACTTTGTGTTTCTATGGGGGTGCAAACGACTGAAATCTTTACTTAATGTACACTAAACTGATCTTCTGTAAAAAAAAAAAAGAAAGAAATTATCAATTCCCAACTTGACTCTCACTGGGATTAAACATGACAATAGGTCTGATCTGATTTCATCATCATTTAAAAAAAATCATCTATTATTTTTCACTTTATGTTTCTGTGTGGGAGCAAACTGTTGAAATACTTACTTAAGGTATACTAAGCTGATCTTCTGTATATTAAGATAATCGAAAATGAATCTTGATGTGAATGGAAGGGGAGAGGGAGTGGGAAAGGGGAGGGTTGTGGGTGGGAGGGACGGTATGGGGGGGGAAGCCATTGTAACCCATGAGTCGTACTTTGGAAATTTATATTCATTAAATAAAAGATAAAAAAAAATGAATGAAATTATCATAGGCACTAAGACACAACACCATGAAAATATTGCAAATGAAGATAAACAAGACACAAAAAAACAAATATTTTGTGATTTCACTTGTGTGAGATATCAAGAATATGCAAATTCATTCATTCTGTTTGCCAGTAATAAGAGCATGAGTTGACTTAACAGCAATCATTCTGTATAAGACATTTAGAAAGTCAACATCTGTTTTTCCTATAAAATCAATTTAGAACTTCCGACTTTTGACAAGCTGTTTATGTAAAAGGTAATATCTGAATCCAGAAATACTCTTTGACTACAAATATTAAGAAGATAATGGTAGGAGAAATAAAATAGTGACTTGTAAAAGTTAGATTTTATGGTTAATGTTGTGGTACAGCATGTTAAGCCACTTGTTATAATGCTGGCGTCCTATATCAGAGTGGCAGTTTAATTCAGGCTACAACACTTCTGGTGCAATTACCTCCTAATGTTCCTGGGGTGGGAATGAAAGATGGCCCGAAATGCTTGGGTCCTGCCACCATGTGGGAGAACCAAATGGAGTTACTGGCTCCCAGCTTCCATCTAGCCTAGATCTGGATATTGCACCAACTGGGGAAAGAATCAACAGATTAAAGTTACCTCTGTATGTGTCTCTTCCACTCTGTTGCTCTTTATTCAAATACAAAAATAATTGTCTTAAAAGAAAAGAGACAGGGGCCGGAGCTGTGGCACAGTGGGATAATGCCCTGGTCTGAAGTGCCGGCATCCCATATGGGCACTGGTTCGAGACCTAGCTGCTCTACTTCCAATCCAGCTCTCTGCTATGGCCTGGGATAGCAGAAGAAGATGGTCCAAGTCCTTGGGCCCTTGCACCCATGTGGGAGACCCAGAAGAAGCTCTTGGCTCCTTGATTCAGATCGGCACAGCTCCAGCCATTGCGGCCATCTAGGGAGTGAACCATCAGATGGAAGACCTCTCTCTCTCTCTCTCTGCCTCTCCTTCTCTCTCTATGTAACTCTGACTTTCAAGGAAAATAAATAAAAAATCTTTATAAAAAAATAAAAGAGAGTGATACAGAAAGGGACAGAGACAAACAGAGATATTATCCATCTCCTGGTTCCCTCCCCAAATGACTGAAACAGCCCTTCTGCAGGTTTTGGGTACAGGCTGCAGGTGCCTGAGCGGGGCTGTGCTAATGCTGCGCAGAAGTACACAGCAGAGTCTGCAACATGGACAACGCTGATGCGCAGGGAAAGATGTTTGTCTTTCTCATTCATGAGGACAGTAAGTCTTTGCTCTTCTTTCTTTTCCATACTTGAGAGAATATTTATAAGGAACTGGAGACCTGACCCAGGTTCTTGCTTATACCAAAAGAAGTAGGTGGAGGCACTGTCTGTGTAAGTGCAGTTGATAACACAGCTGTCTCCCTCCTGGACACTCAGGAAAGAAGGACTCTGCTCCACCGTCTCTCCTCTACTCACACCTGCAAAACAGAAGTCAGAAAAATCATCAGGCCAATATTCCCTAGAGATAACATTGTTTCCTCACATTGTTTTAGGCAATCTGGAAGAGGCCAGCCTCCTCAGACTTCTAATGAACATTTACCAAGCACCCTCTTCCCCAAAGCTCCCAACTCACAGTGCAGCTGCAGCCACAGGAACAGGAAGAAAGGTCCTGCAAGTGTCCTCATGGTTCTGCCCATCGGGACCTGCGAGCTCCAGGCAGGAGAGCTATGTCTATCGCAGATGTCTCCTCCTTTGCTCCAAGACACAGGAGTTTCTTAAACTATCTGCACAGACATCTGCTGCTGTATTGAGCCTGCTCTTTCAGAAGTCAGCCAAAACCAGCCAGTCCTATGCTGTGCATCAGCAGAAACACTCTGCCCTCTTGTGGTCAGATCCCCAACTGCTAAACCGCCTACCAGATCCTCTTTCATCCTGATGGGTAGCTTTGGGAGATTACACAAATCAGTAATGGGTCATAAAGTAAGTTCCAAGTTTTTCTCCAATCAGAAATGATGTTTATTATTAAAAAGCAAACACAGTGAAAATGTGAGCTTCAGAATTCCATTTCATCTTCTCAGCACAATTCTAAGGCATTTTAAATGTATTTGAAGTGACAAGTTTTCCATATTTTTACAAACAGGATATTATACAAGAGGATTAGCCTATTTGAAACTAAGAAAGTGCTGTGATTGTTTCTGCTGAGTAATTGAAACGTAAAACCCTTCCACTTCTTCTACTTCTACATTTTTTTTATTTGTTTAGGAGACAGAGTGACAGAGGTCAAGAGGAAGAAAGAGAGAAAGAGATCTTCCATAGGCTGACTCACTCCTCAAATGTCCACAACAGCCAGGGTTGGGCCAGGCCAAAGCCAGGAAGCAGAACTCTGTTTGGATCTCCTAGATGGTGGCAGAAACCAAACTACTAAGGCAATCATCTGCTTCCACTCAGGTGTGTTAACAGGAATCTGCATTGCAAGCAGAAGCAGGACTCAATCCCAGGCAATCACTATGGGATATGGGTCTCCTAAGCAGAGGTTTAGACCAATAAGCCACATTGTCTGTTCCTATTTTTTAATGTTATATATTTTAATTATGTTTATAAATTGAATAGAGTATTTCTGGTATAAAATAAGATGATTTGGGATATGTATACATTGTGAAACAGCTAAATTGAGCTAATTATCACATATCACCTTACACTGTTATCATTTATTGAGGTAACAGCATTTAAAATCAACTCTCTTAGCCTTTTTCTTTTTAAAAAAATATTTATTTGTTTGAAAGGCAGAGTTACAGAGAGCCAGAGGCAGAGAGAGATATCTTCCATCCACTGGTTCACTCCCCAGATCACCAAAACAGCTGCAGCTGAGCCTATCTGAAGCCAGGAGCCAGGAGAAAAGCTGCTTCTTCTGGGTCTCCCATGCGGATGCAGGGGCCCAAGCACTTGGACCATCCTCCACTGCCCTCCCAGGCCATAGCAGAGAGCAGGGTGGGAAGTGAGGCAGCTGGGACTTGAACTGGTGCCCATATGGGATGCTGGCACTGCAGACAGTGGCTTTACCTGCTCTGCCACAGTGCCGGCCCTGCCTTTTTCAGATATACAATATGTTTTTAAATGGCGTCATCATCATGTTTCACAACAGATCTTTTTAACACATTTTTTCATACCTATCTGAATTTCATATCAGTTGAAAACAAAATTTTATTTTTTAAAAAGATTTATTTCTGTTTATTTGAAAGGTAGAATTCAAAGAAATGAACCAGCTTGTGTTTGGGCAGCAAGCAACCACAAGACAGGAGAAGCCTGAGACTGGCTGGCAGAACTGACAGGAAGCTGGGCACTTGTGACTGTGGGAGCCTTGTGTGCTGGGAGTATGAAGACACTGTGGCTGTGTGAGCTGGGCCTTCAGGCAGTCACTGTGGACAGCTTCGCATGCTTGGGGCTCCCTGATTTCCTGGTGAGAGAAAATCATGCGGGATCCATGCTCAAACTGAAGACTGCATGAATCCTCTGTGTGGTTCTTGTGGCAGCACGGTGCAATAATGTACCCACTGTGGGTGGCACCCAGGCATTGATCTTCCTGAAGGAGGAGGTGAGCATGAGACTGTGCCAACAGAGCTGATCAAACCTCTTCTCTGATAAAGAGAAAGAGACAGAAACAGAGAGACAGAGAAAGAGAGAGATATTGATTTACTTTTCCCAATTTGAGTGTCACCTTGGACACTCCCCTCACCCTTGAGTACTGAATAGAGCTCCATGGCCACACCCAGCCCCACACCTCTGGGTATTCACTGAAAGACAGACATTCCACTAAGTCACAGAGGCATAGTCCAAAGAAAAAAAGCCATCACATGGGGAAAAAAGCATCTCCACAAATGCCTAAAAATAAATGCAGCAATTCAAGAAACAAGAATAAGGTAGACAACAACATGATGGTGCCAGAACAGCACAACACTTCAACACTAGAATGTGAAGATGAAGTGATTGAAGAAATACTGGAAACAAATAAAAAAATTGATCATAGGATTTGTTAGAAGCAATCAGAAGCAAATTCATGAATTAAAGAAATTCATACATGACATGAATGAAAATTTCCCCATGAAATTAAGATTTTAAAGAGAAATAAAAATGAAATATTGGAAATCAAGAATTCAATAGATAAAATTTAAAAATGCAGCAGAAAGCCTTAACAACAGACTTGGTTAGAGAGAAGAAAGAATATCAAAGACAATTCATTTGAAATTTTAAAATCAGACCAAGAAAAAGAAGAAATTAGAAAACTTAAAAACAGTGTTGGAAATTTATGGGATACTATCAAATGACCTTTTCCACCTGAAGGGATGGAAAGAGAATGGATTAGACGACTTTGTAGTAAAATAGTTACAGAAAATATCCCCAATTTGGACAAAGAAAGGGACATGCAAGTAAGGAAAGAACAAAGAATTCTTAATAGACATGACAAGAAAAAATCTGTACTCAAACTTTCCACAGTAAAACATAAAAAAAATTCTAAAATGTGCATGAGAGAAATGCCTGATTACTTTCAGAGGATCTCCAATAAGACTCATTCAAGAAATCAAAAGAGAAATCAAAAACTTTCTGGAAGTAAATGAAGATAACAACACAACATATCAAAACTTATGGGATACAGCAAAAGCAGTATTGAGAGGCAAATTTATAGCAATAGGTGCCTATATCAAGAAATTGGAAAGGTACCAAATAAATGAGCTTTCAGCGCACCTCAAGGACCTAGAAAAACTGCAGCAAACCAAACCCAAATCTAGTAGGAGAAGAGAAATAATTAAAATCAGAGAAGAAATTAACAGGATTGAATCCAAAAAAAAAAACACTACAAAAAATCAGCCAAACGAGAAGCTAGTTTTTTGAAAAAATAAACAAAATTGACACCCCATTGGCCCAACTAACTAAAAAAAGAAGAGAAAAGACCCAAATCAATAAAATCAGAGATGAAAAAGGAAACGTAAAAACAGACACCACAGAAATAAAAAGAATCATCAGAAATTACTACAAGGACCTGTATGCCAGCAAACAGGAAAACCTATCAGAAATGGATAGATTCCTGGACACATGCAATCTACCAAAATTGAACCATGAAGACATAGAAAACCTAAATAGACCCATAACTGAAACAGAAATTGAAACAGTAATAAAGGCCCTCCCAACAAAGAAAAGCCCAGGACCAGATGGATTCACTGCTGAATTCTACCAGACATTTAAAGAAGAACTAATCCCATTTCTTCTCAAACTATACAGAACAATCGAAAAAGAGGGAATCCTCCCAAATTCTTTCTATGAAGCCAGCATCACCTTAATCCCTAAGCAGAGAAAGATGCAGCACTGAAAGAAAATTATAGACCAATATCCCTGATGAACATAGATGCAAAAATCCTCAATAAAATTCTGGCCAATAGAATACAACAACACATCAGGAAAATCATCCACCCAGACCAAGTGGGATTTATCCCTGGTATGCAGGGATGGTTCAACATTCGCAAATCAATCAATGTGATTCACCACATTAACATACTGCAAAAGAAAAACCATATGATTATCTCAATTGATGCAGAGAAAGCATTTGATAAAATGAGACACCCTTTCATGATGAAAACTCTAAGCAAATTGGGTATAGAAGGAACATTCCTCAATATAATCAAAGCAATTTATAAAAAACCCACGGCCAGCATCCTATTGAATGGGGAAAAGTTGGAAGCATTTCCACTAAGATCTGGCACCAGGCAGGGATGCCCACTCTCACCACTGCTATTTAACATAGTTCTGGAAGTTTTAGCCAGAGCCATCAGACAAGAAAAAGAAATCAAAGGAATACAAATTGAGAAGGAAGAAGTCAAACTATCCCTCTTTGCAGACGATATGATTCTTTACTTACAGGATCCAAAGAACTCTACTAAGAGACTATTGGAACTCATAGAGGAGTTTGGCAAAGTGGCAGGATATAAAATCAATGCACAAAAATCAACAGCCTTTGTATATACAAGCAATGCCACGGCTGAGAAAGAACTTCTAAGATCAATCCCATTCACAATAGCTACAAAAAACAATCAAATACCTTGGAATAAACTTAACTAAGGACGTTAAAAATCTCTACGATGAGAATTACAAAATCTTAAAGAAAGAAATAGAAGAGGATACCAAAAAATGGAAAAATCTTCCATGCTCATGGATTGGAAGAATCAACATCATCAAAATGTCCATTCTCCCAAAAGCAATTTATAGATTCAATGCAATTCCAATCAAGATACCAAAGACATTCTTCTCAGATCTAGAAAAAATGATGCTGAATTTCATATGGAGGCACAAGAGACCTCGAATAGCTAAAGCAATCTTGTACAACAAAAACAAAGCCGGAGGCATCTCAATACCATATTTCAGGACATACTACAGGGCAGTTGTAATCAAAACAGCATGGTACTGGTACAGAAACAGATGGATAGACCAATGGAACAGAATTGAAACACCAGAAATCAACCCAAACATCTCCAGCCAACCTATATTTGATCAAGGATCTAAAACCAATTCCTGGAGCAAGGACAGTCTATTCAATAAATGGTGCTGGGAAAACTGGATTTCCACGTGCAGAAGCATGAAGCAAGACCCCTACCTTACACCTTACACAAAAATCCACTCAACATGGATTAAAGACCTAAATCTACGACCTGACACCATCAAGTTATTAGAGAACATTGGAGAAACCCTTCAAGATACTGGCACAGGCAAAGAGTTTCTGGAAAAGACCCGGGAGGCACAGGCAGTCAAAGCAAAAATCAACTATTCGGATTGCATCAAATTGAGAAGTTTCTGTACTGCAAAAGAAACAGTCAGGAGAGTGAAGAGACAACCGACAGAATGGGAAAAAATATTTGCAAACTATGCAACAGATAAAGGGTTAATAACCAGAATCTACAAAGAGATCAAGAAACTCCACAAAAACAAAACCAACAACCCACTTAAGAGATGGGCCAAGGACCTCAATAGACATTTTTCAAAAGAGGAAATCCAAATGGCCAACAGGCACATGAAAAAATGTTCAAGATCACTAGTAATCAGGGAAATGCAAATCAAAACCACAATGAGGTTTCACCTCACCCGGGTTAGAATGGCTCACATACAGAAATCTACCAACAATAGATGCTGGAGAGGATGTGGGGAAAAAGGGACATTAACCCACTGTTGGTGGGAATGCAAACTGGTGAAGCCACTATGGAAGTCAGTCTGGAGATTCCTCAGAAACCTGAATATAACCCTACCATTCAACCCAGCCATCCCACTCCTTGGAATTTATCCAAAGGAATTTAAATTGGCAAACAAAAAAGCAGTCTGCACCCTAATGTTTATTGCAGCACAATTCACAATAGCCAAGACCTGGAACCAACCTAAATGCCCATCAATGGTAGACTGGATAAAGAAATTATGGGATATATACTCTTTAGAATACTATACCACAGTAAGAAACAACGAAATCCAGTCATTTGCAACAAAATAGAGGAATCTGGAACACATCATGCTGAGTGAAGTAAGCCAGTCCAAAAGGGACAAATACCATATGTTCTCCCTGATTGGTGACAACTGACTGAACACCAAAAAGGAAACCTCCTGAAGTGAAATGGACACTATGAGAAACGGTGACTTGATCAGCATAGCCCTGTTAATGAACAACTTAATACATTATCCCTCTTAGTATTTTTTTTTGTCTGTTCTACTTAATATGACTGGTTTAATTCTGTAATTATCACACAGTTATTCTTAAGTGTTGAAAATTAACTGAAATGTGACCCCTGTTAAACATAAGAGTGGGAATAAGAGAGGGAAGAGATGTATAATTTGGGACATGCTCAAGCTGACTTGCCCCAAATGGTAGTTAGAAATATACCAGGGGATTCCAATTCAATCCCATCAAGGCGGCATGTACCAATGCCATCTCACTATTCCAAGTGATCAATTTCAGTTCACAATTGATCATAATGAAAGGACTAAGAGTCAAAGGGAGCACATAAACAAGTCTAGTACCTGCTAACACTAACCGATAGAATAAATAAAGGGGAGAGTGATCCAACATGGGAAGCGAGATACTCAGCAGACTCATAGAATGGTGGATGTCCTAAATAGCACTCTGGCCTCAGAATCAGCCCTAAAGCCATTCGGATCTGGCTGAAAAGCCCATGAGAGTATTTCAGGCATGGAAAGCCAAAACACTCTGGCAAAAAGATCTCTGTGAGTGAGATCCCAGTGGAAAGAACAGGTCTTCAAAGAAGGAGGTACCTTTCTCTGAAGGGAGGAGAGAACCTCCACTTTGACTATGAGCTTGTCTAAACAAGATAAGAGTCGGAGAACTCAGAGGGCTTCCATAGCCTTGGAAACTCATCACTGGAGCATAGGGAGATTACTGATGCCATAGACAGGAGTGTCAATTTGTAAAGTCAACAACAGGAGTCACTGTGCACTTACTCCTCATGTAGGATCTCTGTCCTTAGTGTGCTGTACATTGAGATTTAATTCTATAACGAGTACTCAAACAATATATTTCACTTTGTGTTTCTATGGGGGTGCAAACTGTTGAAATCTTTACTTAATGCATACTAAACTCATCTTCTGTAAAAAAAAGAAATTATCAATTCCCAACTTGACTCTCACTGGGATTAAACATGACAATAGGTCTGATCTGATTTCATCATCATTTAAAAAATCACCTATCATTTTTCACTTTATGTTTCTGTGTGGGAGCAAACTGTTGAAATCTTTACTTAATGTATACTAAGCTGATCTTCTGTATATTAAGATAATCGAAAATGAATCTTGATGTGAATGGAAGGGGAGAAGGAGTGGGAAAGGGGAGGGTTGCGGGTGGGAGGGACGTTATGGGGGGGAAGCCATTGTAATCCATAAGTAGTACTTTGGAAATTTATATTCATTAAATAAAAGTTAAAAAAAAAAAAACTTAAACTGGGGCCAGTGCCGTGGCACACTAGGTTAATACTCAGCCTGTGGCACCGGCATCCCATATGGGCACCGGTTCTAGTCCCAGCTGCTCCTCTTCCAATACAGCTCTCTGCTATGGCCTGGGAAAGCAGTAGAAGATGACCCAAGAGCTTGGACCCCTGCACCCACATGGGAGACCAGGAAGAAGCACCTGGCTCCTACCTTCAGATCAGCACAGCTCCATCTGTTGCGGCCATTTGGGGAGTGAACCAATGGAAGAAAGACTTTTATCTCTGTCTCTCTCTCTGTCTGTAACTCTACCTCTCAAATAAATAAATAAATCTTTTTAAAAAAACCTACCTATTTGCTGCCTACAAGAAACACATCTCACAAACAAAGATACGCATAGACTGAAACTGAAGGATTTGGGGCTAAGGCTGTGGCATAGCAGGTAAAGACACTATCTGCAGTGCTGGCATCCCATATGAGCACCAGTTCAAGTCCCAGCTGCTCTATTTCCAATCCAGCTCTCTTCTATGGCCTGGGAAAGCAGTACAAGATGGCTGAAGTCCTTGGGCTTCTAACCCATGAGGGAAGACCCAGAGGAGGCTCTTGGCTCCTTGCTTCAGACCAGTGCAGCTCCAGCCATTATACCCAGTTGGAAGTGAACCAGCAGATGGAAGACCTCTCTTTCTCTCTGCCTCTCCTTCTCTCTGTGTGTAATTGACTTTCAAATAAATAAATATTTAAAAATAAAAAGTGAAAGGCTGGAAAAAGATATTCCATGCTAACAGAAACCAAGAAAGAGCTTGTGAAGCCATCCAAATATCAGACAAAACAGACTTCAACACAAAAACTGTTAAAAGAGACAGAGAAGGGCACTATGTAATGATTAAGGTATCAATTCAGCAGGAAGATGTGACTATTATAAATGTATATGCACCTAGTTACTGGGTATCTGGCTATTTGAAGAAATGTTAATGGATCTAAAGGGAGACATAGACTCCAATAAAATAGTAATGGTGGACTTCAATACTTCACTTTCAGCAATGGAAATATCAACCAGACAGAAAACCAGAAAAGAAACAACAGAGTTAATTGACACTATAGTCCAAATCGACCTAAAGGATATCTACAGAACTTTGCATCCTAAAGATGCAGAATACACTTTCTTCTCACCAGTGCATAGAACTTTCTCTAGGATTGACCACATGCTAGGCCATAAACCAAGTCCCAGGAAATTTAAAAAAAAAAAATTTGAAATCATACAATGCATCTTCTCTGACCACAATGGAATGAAGTTTGAAATCAACAAATCAAGAAACAATAAAATCTATGTAAACACATGGAAATAAAATAACAAGCATCTGAATGAACTGTTGGTCACTGAAGGACTCAAAAGAGAAATCAAACTATTTCTGGAAATGAATAAAGACAACAATACAACATATCAAAAATTATGGGATATAGCAAAAACAGTAGTAAGAGGAAAGTTTGTAGCAATTCGTGCCTACACCAAGAAATTGGTAATGTACCAATAAATGAGCAATCAATACATCTCAAGGACCTAGAAAAAGAACACGCACCGGCACTGTCCATTGTGTTTATTGATGAAATTGATGCTATTGGGACAAAAAGGTATGACTCAAATTCTGGCGGCGAGCGAGAAATTCAGAGAACGATGCTGGAACTGTTGAACCAGCTGGATGGATTTGATTCCAGAGGAGACGTGAAAGTTATTATGGCCACAAACCGAATAGAAACTTTGGATCCAGCACTTATCAGACCAGGCTGCACTGACAGAAAGATCGAGTTCCCGCTGCCTGATGAAAAGACCAAGAAGCGCATCTTCCAGATTCACACGAGCAGGATGACGCTGGCCGACGACGTAACTCTGGACGACTTGATCATGGCTAATGATGACCTCTCGGGTGCTGACATCAAGGCAATCTGCACAGAAGCTGGTCGCATGGCCTTGAGAGAACTCAGAATGAAAGTAACAAATGAAGACTTCAAAAAATTGAAAGAGAATGTCCTTTATAAAAAACAAGAAGGCACCCTGAGGGGCTCTACCTCTAGTGGACCACAGCTGCCTGGAGAACGGCTGGCATTTCCCTACCCTCCAGGGAGGTACAGAGGGGGAGCTTCCCAGAGGAGCCCACGGTCCAGCTGATTTTTACTAGCAAACAGCCTGTGTATCTGCGTGTGAGGGGGCCGTTGGTCTCTGCTCACTCTGCGTCCCAATAAAATGTGCTCTTCCCACACACACACACACACACACACACACAAACCAAACCCAAAATTAGTAGGACAAAACAAACAATTAAAATTACAGAAGAAATAAACAAAATTGAAACCAAACCAAATTGAAACGAATTTTGTGTATTATTTGAAATAATATGCAAAACTGCCACACCATTGGCCCAACTCACCAAAAAAAAGAGGAAGAAAAATAAAACATTTCACTACTAGATTGTGAAGATGAAGAGTTTGAAGAAATGAAGAAATGGAATTCAAAAATTGATAAGATTACATAGAAGTCATCAGAAGCAAATGAACAACTAATGAAATCTGTATATGACATTAAAGAAAATTTCTCCCAAAAAATTGGGATCTTAAACAGAAAGCAAAATGAAATCTTGGAATTGAAAAATTCAATAGAACAATAAAAAATGGAGTGGAAAGCCTCAGCAACAGAATCAGTGAAGCAGAAGAAAGAATATCTGAGTTAGAAGACAAATCTCTAGAAGTTTTATGGTCAGACAAAAAACAAGAGGAAATTAGAAAACTAAAAAACACTGTTGGTAATCTACAAGATGCTATCAAACAACCCAACATATGGAATCTAGAAGTTCCTAAAGGCATGGAAAGAGAATGCATTAGAATGCCTGTTTAGTGAAATAATTACAGAAAATTTCCAACAATTCGGAGAAAGGGACATCCAAGAACAAGAAGCACATAGAACTCCTAATAGACATTACCAGAAAAGATCTTCACCACAATACATTGTAATCAAACTCTCCACAGTAAAACATAAAGAAAACATTCTAAAATGTGCATGAAAGAAATTCCAGATTACTTTCAGAGGATATCCAATTAGATTTACAGCTGACTTCTCATCAGAAACCCTAAAAGGTAGGAGAAAATGTGAGATATAATCCAGGTCTTAAGAGAAAAAAACTTTCAACCAGAATAACATACCCCAAAAAGCTCTCATTTATGAATGAAGGTGAAATAAATATCTTCTGTAACAAACAGAAATTGAAAGAATTTGTCACAACCTGTCCAGCCCTGCAGAAGATGCTTAAGAATGTGCTACACACAGAGACACAGAAACATAATCATCACTACAAAAGAAGGTAAAGGAAGAAAATTGTCCAATAAAGATAAAAATGAAATCCAAAGTAAAAAAATAGGAATATTTCTGGGAAAATGGCAATGCAGTCATTGCTTATCAATAGTCACTTTGAATGTAAATGGCCTCAACTCTCCAGTTAAAATACATAAACTGGATGAATGAATGATAAAAGAAAACCTATCTATTTGCTGCCTACAAGACACACATCTCAACAACAAAGATGCAGGCAGACTGAAAATGAAAGGATGTAAAAAAAAATTCCATTCCAATAGAAACCAAAAAAGATCTGGCATAGCCATCTTAATATCAGACAAAATAGACTTCAACACAAAAACTGTTAAGAGAGAAAGAAGGGCACTATGTAAAGATTAAGGGATCAATTCAACAGGAAGGTGTATTATAAATGCCTATGCACCTAATTACAGGGCACCAGGTTATTTAAAAGAAATGTGAATCGATTTAAAGGGAGACATAGACCTAACAGATATCTACAGAACTTTCCATTCTACATTTGCAGAATACACATTCTTCTCACCAGTGCATGGAACTTTCTCTAGGATTGACCACATGCTAGGTCATAAAGCAAGTCTCAGAGAATTAAAAAAATCAAAATCATACCATGCATCTTCTTGGACCACATGGAATGAAGCTGGAAATCAGCAACTGAAGAATCTCTAGAACATATGGAAACACATGGAGACTGAACATGCTCCTGAATGAATAGTGGGTCATAGAAGAAATCAAAGAATTTCTGAAAACAAATGAAGATGACAATACAACATATCAAAATCTATGGGAAACAGCAAAAGCAGTGTTAAAATGGAAGTTTACAGCAATTGGTGCCTACATCAAGAAATTGGAAAGGCGCCAAATAAATGAATTATCAATGCATCTCAAGGATCTAGAAAACAACAGCAAACCAAACCCAAATCTAGTAGGAGAAAATAAATAATATTACATAATAAATTAACAAAGTTGAAATCAAAAAGCAAAAAAATTATCAGCTAAACTGTGGGGAGCAACTCAGACTAGACTAAGTTACTGGAATTAAGACTTATTCTATGCATCTGCTCTCCCACAATATGGCGCTGGGAGAGGAGTAAAAACTTTTACACAGCTGCCTCCAGTTCAGCCAGTAACCTGCAGGAGCTGATCCTGCTCCTGATTGGAGGAGAGCAGCGTGCTAGGCATGTAGGTAGCAGAGTTGGGATTGGTGGAAGAGGACTATAAAGGAGGAGAGAGACAACATGCACCAGGAACATCTATCTGAAGGAACACCTGTGCAGCCCCCGAGAGAGCCGGCCGGCGGCGTGCCGCTCCCCCGCGGAAGTGGGCAAAGTGGCAGGGTTTAGTGTTGTTCCTCCACGAAGAGGGGGAGCGACATAATGGTGCCGTGACTTGGATAGGAAACCCAGGCAGGGTTTAGTGTCGTTCCTCCACGAAGAGGGGGAGCGACACTAAACAAAGAGCTGGTTTTTGAAAAATAAACAAAATTGACACATCATTGTCCCAACTAACAAAAAAAGGAGAGAGAAGACCCAAATTAATAAAATTGGATATGAAAAAGGAAATGTAACAGACACCACAGAAATAAAAAGAAATCATCAGAAATTACTACAGAGAGTTGTATGCTAACAATCTGGGAAACCTAGAAGAAATGGATAGATTCATGGACACGTACAACCTACCTAAATTGAGCCATGAAGACATAGAAAACCTAAACAGACCCATAACCAAGAGGGAAATTGAATCAGTAATAAAGACCCTCCCAACAAAAAAAAAAAGCCCAGGACCAGATGGCTTCATTGCTGAATTCTACCAGACATTTAAAGAAGAACTAACTTCAATTTTCTCAAGCTAATCAAAACAGAGGGAATCCTCCCAAATTCTTTCTATGAAGCTAGCATCACCTGAACTCCTAAACTTGAAAAAGACACATCCATGAAAGAGAACTACAGACCAATTTCCCTGATGAATATAGACACAAAAATCCTCAACAAAATTCTAGTCAATCGAATCCAACAGTGCATCAGAAAGATCATTCACCTGGACCAACTGTGATTTATCCCTGTTACGCAGGGATGGTTCAACATTTGCAAATCAACTAATGTGATACATCACATTAACAAACTGAAGAACAAAGGCCATATGATTATCTCAACAGATGCAGAGAAAGCATTTGATAAAATACACACCCTTTCATGATGAAAACACTAAGCAAATTGGGTATAGAAGGAACATTCCTCAACATAATCAAGTCAATTTATGAAAAACCCACAGCCAGTATCCTATAGTATAGGGAAAAATTGGAAACATTCTCATTGAGATCCAGAACCAGACAAGGATGCCCATTCTCACTACTGCTATTCAATATAGCCCTGGAAGTTTTAGCCAGAGCCAATAGGCAAGTAAAAAAAATCAAAGGGATACAAATTGGGAAGGAGGAAGTCAAACTATGCCTATTTGCAGATGACATGATTCTATATACAGGGGATCCAAAAGAATCCACTAAGAGACTACTGAAACTCATAGAAGAGTTCAGTAAAGTTGAAGAATGAATGTTTTTTCAGTTTTTTCTCTTCATAATATTTGTTGAACTCTTTACTTAACATTGAGTTAATTATAAATGTATAAAATCAATTGAAGGGGCTGGCACTGTGGCACAGTGAGTTAAAGCTGCAGCCTGCAGCGCCAGCATGCCAATGGGCACTGGTTCGAGTCTCTGCTGCTCCGCTTCCGATCCAGCTCTCTACTATGGCCTGGGAAAGCAATGGAAGATGGCCCAAGTGCTTGGGCCCCTGCACCCATGTGGGAGACCCAGAAGAAGCTCCTAGCTCCGGATCTGCTAAGCTCTGGCGATTGTGGTCACCTGGGGAGTGAACCAGCAGATGGAAGACTTCTCTCCCTTTCTCCATCCTTCCCACTTCTGTAACTCTGACCTTCAGATAAATAAAGTAAATCTTTAAAAAAGTCAATTGAGGGTGGATCTCAGTAAAAAAATAAGAGAGGGAGGAGGAAGTTTGTTACTGTAAAGCTATATAGTTCTGCATACATTCCAAAGGACTCACTTCTAAGAGTACAGCTTAAAAACTTGTCATGGGACCCCAACCCCGTTAAGCTGGATGGTAAAAATGTCATCTTAAGTGTTAAAGTGGTCATATTAAGTGTTAAAGTGAACATATAGATAGGATCAAGTATTAAAATGACCATATGAATAGGATCAAGTGTGGGTTAATTATAGTAGATAGAATTGAAAAGGAGAGAATGTTCCAGCATGGGTAGCAGTCCACACAACAGACTCATAGAATGACAAACGCCCTAAACAGCACTCTGACCTCAGAATCAGCCCTTAAGACTTCTTGGTCTGGCTGAAAAGCCCATGACATTTCAGGCATGGAAAGCCAAGACACTGTGACAAAAATATATTCTACATGAAGGATCTCTGTGAGTGAGATCCCAACAGAAAGAAGTGTCCATTAAAGAAGGATGTACTTTTCTCTAAAGGGAGGAGAGAACTTCCACTTTGCTTATGGCCTGATCTAAATACTGATGGAGTTTGTGGATTCAAAAGGCTTCCATAACCTAGGCAGCTCATGTCATGAGCTTAGGGTGGTCATTGACATCATAAATAAGAGTGTTCATTGTTAAGTTAACAACAGGAGCCACTGTGTACAAACTTCCCATGCATGTCCTTAGTGAGTTGTATTATGAGAGTTAACTGTGGGGCCAGTGCTGTGGCATAGTGGGTAAAGCCGCCACCTCCAGTGCTGGCATCCCATATGGACATCTGTTCAAGTCCCAGCTGCTCCACTTCTGATCTACTGTGACCTGGTAAAGCAGTAGAAGATGGTCTAAGTCCTTGGGCCTCTGCACCCACATGGGAGACCTGGAAAAAGCTCCCAGCTCCTGGCTTCAGATAGGTGCAGCTCCAGTCGTTGTGGCCCATTGGAGAGTGAACCAGCAGATGGAAGACCTCTCCTTCTCTCTCTGTGTAACTCTTTCAAATAAATAAATAAATCTTTTAAAAAAGAGAGAGAGTTAGCTGTGATACATTTTCTCAGTTTTTGTGTGTTTCTGTGTGTGTGTGTGCGTGTGTGCGCAAATTGTTGAAATCTTTACTTAGTATAGAGTTGGTTTTCTTTGTACAAAGTTAATTGGACATTAATCTTAATGGAGAATGGGACTCAGGTCAGAGGGAGGAGAAAAAGGGGGTGGGAGTGGAGGTGGGAGGACCAGTATGCTGGGAAGAATAACTATTCCTAAAGTTGTACATATGAAATTTATATTCCTTAAAAAATTTTTAAAATAAAAATGACATAAAATTATCTACCTTCCATTTACTGATTTTACATATGATGCAGTTAGTAATTTCATAATCAGAAAATGCAGTAAGTAGCATTATGAAAATATAAAGGGCCTTTCCATTAAGCATAGCATTCTCTGAAATTGGTCTCTAGGTGTCCCTGGGAAGGAAGACACCTGAATAGGACCAGTAAATCAACTCTAAAGCCTTAGGCTATAACTTAAAAAAAAAATAACTAACATTCAGCAAGAGCTCATCCAAAATGTTTTGACACTTAATGGATCATCTGGAAGCTGCCTGTCATGAAAGATATTTTAGAATGGCCACATGTATAAATGAAACATAGAAAAATCCATAACTCAAAGGTCAAAATAAATTAGCATCTCTTCAGCCCTCACTGCAGGTTTGGGTAGAGGCTGCAGGTGTCTGGGGAGCACTGTGCTCCTGTGCACAGAAGTAGGTGGCTGAGTCTGCAGGATGAGCAGCTCTAATGTGCAGGGAGAGAAGTTTGTCCTTCTTATTCAGGAACACAGTGAATCTCTGATCTTCTTTCATGTCCATACTTGAGAAAATACTTATAAGAATCTGGAGGCCTGCTCCAGGTTCTTGCTTATACCAATAGAAGTAGTCGGAGGTACTGTCTGTGTAAGTGCAGTTGATAACACAGCCGTCTCCCTCCTGGACACTCAGGAAAGAAGGACTCTGCTCCACCATCTCTCCTCCACTCACACCTGTGCCAAAGGAGAAGTCAGAGAAGATCACCAGGTCATCATTCCCAGAGTTTGCATTGTTGTTCCACAGTCATTTCAGGCAATCCTGAAGAGGCCAGTGTCCTCCTCAGACTTCTAACACCCTCTTCCCCTAAAGCTCCCAACTCACAGTGCAGCTGCAGCCACAAGAACAGGAAGAAAAGTCCAGCAAGTGTCCTCAAGGTTCTGCCCATCGGGACCTGCGAGCTCCGGCAGGGTGAGCTACGTCTATTGTCAGTTGTCTCCTCCTTTCCTCCAAAGCACAGGGGTTTCCTAAACTGTGAGCACAGGAATCTGCTTCTATGTTAAACCTGCACTTACAGAAGTCAAAAAAAAAAAAAAAAAAAAAAAAAAAAAAAACAGCCTTGTGCATCAGCAGAGATGCTCTGCCCTCTGGTGGTCAGGTCCTCTTTCGTCCTGATGGGTATCTTTGGTATAATAGTGAAACCTGCAGGAAGTTAAATAAACCACCTACCAGATCCCCTTCCAACCTATTGGGTAGGATGGAAATCAGCAATAAGCCATAAAGTAAATTCTAAGTGTGTCTCCAAACAGAAATGATATAGAATAACAGAAATAAACCACGTAAAAATGTAGGGTTCGGAATTCAACTTCATCTTCTCAGAACACTACTGAGAATGTTTAATTGAATTTGCGGTTATGGTTTGCAAAGTTTATTCAGCAACAAAATTAGTTGCTTGAAATCAAGAAAATTCGATCACTAAGTAGTTGCAAATTAAAATCCTTCCACATCTTCACTCTCCCACTTTTAAAATTGCCCAGAAAATATCTCAAATCAACCAGCTTGGTTCAGCTGTAACACAGAAAAGCTCTTTCTACAGGTGACATTTACTCAGAAAAACTGAAATACAAGAAAGTATTTTGCTACATATATCAGGATTTACTCCTCCAAATCTTGCCTTGCTCCTGAATTAACTGAACCCAGGAAATAGATAGTGACATGGATCAAAACAAGACTACTCCCTTAGTACAAATGTCTAACCTATGGAATAACCTATTGAAGGCAGGTGGGGGAGTAAGGGGAGCATTCCACAAGTAAACAGTATTAGTGTAACTGTAGGAAAGGATTTACCTTGTAGATTGTGATGAGAAATATGATGTGCACTGAAATTCTTTCTTCTAGAACAGATTATCTAGAGTTGTGTAAATGTGGCTTACTGCCATGAATTGACAACAAAGTATGGGAATTATTGGACTTGGGAGTCTTATGCAAAATTTTGTGGCCTATGCCAATGTCTTGAAGTATGTTCTCCATGTTTTACTTTAGTGGTTTCAAAGTTTCAAGTCTTATATTGAGCTCATTGGCCCATTTTGAGTAGGTTTTTGTATAGGCCAAAAGGATTAGTCTTTCACATGTGAATATGAAGTCTTCCCAGCAAGAAGTTGTTTTTTCTCCAACATATATTTCTGTTGTCTTTGTCAAGACTCATCTGACTGTAGAGGCATGTGTTTATTTCTGTGAATTTTGTTCTTTTTTCATTGGATTATATGTCTGTTTTTATGCTATAGGAGTTTAGAATAAGATCTATTTCATTTTAGTTCTTCATCCAAGTGTATAACATTGGTCCAGAGATTGTGTCCTTATTTCAAAGATGTGCTACCTCTTTTTTTCATTTTCCATTTTTTTAGGTTTTTATATATTTGAGAGGCAGAGTGGAGTGGGAGACAGAGACAAAGACCTTTCATTTGCTTGTTCACTCCCCAAATGCTCACAACAGCCAGGCTCTGCCAGGGGAGCTCAAACTCTTTCCAGGTCTCCAGCAATGGTGGCAAGAACCCAAGTACATGAGCTCACTTGAATTACATGGAATATCGCTGATAGTCACACAGTATTTGCTGGTCTCAAATTCCCACAGGGAGGTGTCAATGGTGAAGCCATCCTTGAGCTCACTTCTCAATATATTCTAAGACCCAAGAATTACAAGGACAGGGAAAATGTAAGTTAGCTTCACATTGATTCTAAGACATTTCAGATAGTATCTGTTTTTCTATAAATTTTTATCTAAAAACTTAAAACTTCCTACATTTGTGAAATTATCTATGTAAAGGTAATATCTGAGCTCAGAAATACTGTCCTTCACAACAAATGTGCATGGATGATGGCAAGAGAAAAAAAATAGTGACTTTAAAAAATTACATTTTATTTGAATCAGCAAATGCAAGATGCTCAGGTTAGGGTATAATAATATTAAATGCAAATAATTCAAAATACTATTCTGTGTGTTCTTAACTTTTTAAAAAAAATTTAATGTATATGGAACACCAAATATTAACCTTGATTTATTTGTATGACAGGATTACAAGACATTTTCCTTTCTACCTTATATTTTTTAATTTTTCACATTCCATGCAGTACAATCAGTAAAAGTCAACAAATATCATGAAAAAATAAGCGCCCTTCTTTAAAAAGTGAATTTTCTGACCTTGACATTGAGGTGTCCTTGGGATGGGAGAAATTTGAATGGCACCTGTAAGGTCAAGTCTACATCTTAGAATCTAAAAAACAAAAATTCCCAAAAATAATTCACTCAGAATGTCCTAACACTTATCTTATCATATTGAAACTGAATTTCTTTTGGAGTATTTCTTAAAATCCATATATTTAAAATACAATGACACATGTTGTGACACAGCAGGTTAAGCTGCCACCTGTGACACCAGCATGCAGTACTGCACTGCCAGTAACTTCTACAGGGCCCAAGGACTTGGGCCATCTTCCACTGCCTTCCCAGGCCATCGTAAAAAGCTGGTTTGGAGGATGAGCAGTCGGGACTCAAACCAGTGCCCATATGGGATGCCAGCACTGCAGGCTAGGGTTTTAACACTGCACCACAGCCCCACCGGTCCCCCTTCCCTCCACCCCCACTACCTCTTGAATGTCATTCCCTACCACTCTCCTCCTCACTAACATTCTAGGAACAGCAGCTTCTGTTAGAAAGACACTAAATATGCTGCAGCATGAGAACTATAGTTGCATTTGAAATCTTCCTTACTCCATGTCATCACATCTTGTTTTTGTCATTTCTCTGAAATTTAAATGGCACTATTCAGTGACCCACCCCCCATGACCACTGTGATCTTTTGTGTTAACCCTATTTTATTTTCTTAATGTCACCTATATTTTGAAATTTTTATCCAGTAATTTGCTTGTTCTACTTTCCCAAAGTATAATAAAAAGCTGCATATGCAGGCAACTTCTTTGTTTTATAGAATACAATATCACCCACCACTGCATCAGTGCCTATCAGATCACACTACAAAATAAGTATTGATTGAGCAAATGTATATTGGAATGAATTCCAAATGAAATTAAAGGTCAAAAAGCATGATGACCCTGGCCTCTTTTTACTTCTGGCCTCTGCTGCTTGGATCACTGAGGCCAACTGGAAGTGGCTGTGGTTAATTCTGCAGAGCTGAGAATAATGGGTGAATTCTCACTTCATAGGAAATATCAAACTAAATTTTCCTTATGAATCACTATTTACAAATTGTCAAAATGTGTTTCTTTTTCTAAATTTACTTATTTGTTTTATTTACTTGAAAGGCAGAGAGACAGACATATAGAGACAGAGGCAGAAAGACAGAGAATGAGATCCTGCATGTTAGTTCACTCCCCAAATGCCTGCAAATAGCCCAGACTGAGCCAGGCTGAAGTTAAATACCCAAACTTCAATCTGGATCTCCCACATGGGTAGCAGGGAACCAAGTACTTGTGCCATCACCTGCTGACTCCCAGGCTGTGCATAAACAGGAAGCTGGAGTTGGAAGTAAGCCGAGACTCAAACCCATGCATCCCAATGTGAGATGCAGACATCCCAAGTAGTGTCATAACCACTTCACCCACAGAACATCTGCCCAAAAATCTGCTCTTTATTATTTGACTGTCATGAAAACATTCTGCAGGTTTATCACTGTAAATAACTTGCCTATGGGTTCTGAGAAGGCAATAAGTGTACAAGTATTAGGACTTGCACTGTGGCACAGTGGGTTAAGCTGGTGCCTGTGATGTTGGCATCCCATATGGGCACCTGTTCAAGTCCCAGCTGCTCCACTTCCAATCCAGCTCCCTAATATGCCTGGGAAAGCAGTGGAGGATGGTTCAAGTATTTTGGCCCCTGTACCCATGTAGAAGACCCAGAAGCAGCTCCTGGCTTTGATCTGACCCAGTCCCAGCCATTGTGCATTGTGGCTATTTGGGGAGTGAACCAGCAGACAGACGGAAGGTATCTATCTATCTCTGACTCCCTCTCTCTCTCACTGTGACTCTGCCTTTCAAATAAATAAATATTTTTTAAAAAGAGTGCAAGGATTAAGAATGTGAGATCTGAAATCAGAGAACTTCTGTTCCAATACTGCATTTGACATTTAGTAACTTGGCCTTGAGAAATTACATAACTTCGGCAAGCTTCTTTCCTTTGTCCTAACAAAAAAAAAAAAAAAATCAGGACAGCACATTACCGGCACCATAAGGTGCTGCACAGTTTAAATTATACCAAAGAAGTTTGTACTGTGCTCACTGCATGCATGTGTCCACTAAACATTAGCTACCTTGCTATTATAGTCTTTCCAGGACTGCATGCCACTAAAGGCCATGAGTAGAAACATGGTTTTTGCCTTCCTTAAACACTCAAGCTATATTGCTGGCATTGACAGGTAAGTTGTCCCAGCTGCAACTCCACAGTAGGCTCTCCATAGATGTCTACTGAGTGCCAGCTCAGTGGTACTCTACCTTTGACACTGAGTCAGACTCTTCCACTGTCTGCCTGAAAATGGACTGGACTCTTGCCATCATTTCTAGAATCTGAGTGCTCCCATCAGCATTGTATATTAATAATTATAATTAGAGAGGGAAGGAAAACACTGCCAACATGAATGAGGACTCCTAGCGCTGTTCTGCAATGCTGCACGTGACAGAAGCTGGGGCTGCAGGCCCAGCTGCAGTTTGGGTCCAGGCTGCAGACGACCTGGGTGCACTGTGCCTCTGCTGCACAGAGGTAGGTGCCGGAGTCTTTCAGCTGGGAGGCTGTGATGTGGAGGGTGCTGAACAGTTCCTTAAAATTAACTGTTGACTTTAACCTTCCATTCTCCATAATTTCTGAAGTCATGAAAAACAGACTGATGAGGTTGCCCCCAGGATTCTGTCGGAACCACTGCACGCGGGTCACCATGGCAGAAAAATTGCAGCTCAGGGTAGGGCTGGCTCCCTCCTGGACGCTCAGGGCTGATGGCCTCTGCTTCACCTGCAGCCCCCTCACCCCTGCAAGGACAGGAAAAGAAAACACATGGGATGTCACAGAGGAATCACTGACGCAGCTTCCAAACATGTAAAATATCCCAAGAAACATGCACGAGTGGAAAGCCTGCCAGCTCTCCCTTTGTTCCCTACCACTGCCAGCTGTGGAATATCCTCAAAGTCCCCTCTGGGGTGGCTCCAACTCACAGCAAACCTGGATCCACAGAAATCCCAAAAGAGCTGCCAGTCTCCTCTCCATGGCTGCCTGCCTCGCTGCTGGGATGCCTTGCTGCCTGCCACGGGGAGTGTTAATCTTGGGTTCAGACAAACTTCTTACAGTCAATAGATTCCACAGAGCCACCAAGCACCAATCACACACACACACACAGGAAACTCTGTCACTGAAGGGCAAAGCCAGGTGGGTGTGCAGTCTTTCTCAGGGTGTGTGTGTGCTGCAGGCGGAGGGAGATCAACACAGGCTGGAGGGGGAAGTGGCAGCAGCAAGGGGAATTATCTCTTTACCATTCACATTATTTTCCTGAGGCTATTTTAGATGGGAAAGTCGGAAAGTTTGCATAGATGGAGGATTAGAACAGTGAGAGGACAACTCAGAACGAGGGTCTTCCTCTGAGTCAGTGCATCTAGGTGAATCACTGTTTCTGAGATTCTGCTTACTAAACAGGACGTGTGGTTCAGAGAATTTGAGGAAGCATATTATTTATATGAAATGTCTAACAAAGGAATACCATTTCATAATACATATAATTGTATAAGTCTCATTTTTTTAGAAAACTACAAATAAAAAGAAATTTGAATGGTTCTACAGATCTGGAATATGTGTTTGTGTTACACATGAACTTGTATCTGCAGTAAGATCTGACTGGTGGAATAGGAAATAGGCCTTGTGTGGGACACCCACCCTGATCTCACCTGTCTACTCCCACCCAGCACCTCCTCATACCAGCCACGGACCCAGGCGTTTGCTTCTCTTCTGTGATCATGACAGAAAGTCTTATTTTTGCAATTCACACAAAATGTTTCCTCTTCTTCCTGCAGTCTTTTCTTACTCCCTTCCTTTTTCTCTTCTCTCCACTTATGTTCTTTATTTCATAGTTTCCCCTCCCTTTTTGCACAGAGGAAATATGGGAGGGGGAATTTCATCAGGAGGACTGGAAAAATGTCTAGATGGTAGAAGAGAAGCTCATTTGTTATAAGAACTAGAAAATGAACATATACATATTATATATACTACAGATCTATAGAGACGAGAAAGATACAGATGCAGACACACAGACTCCTAATCTCAGCTCCACTCAGGGGATCATCTTTGTTCAGCCATCCTCCATCTGACCCAGTGGTAGATAAATGGAGATCTGAGCTCCATGGTTTCTTTTATTAATATTTTATTTTATTTATTTGAAAGGCAGAGGCAGAAAGAGAGAGAGAGAGGAAGGTCTTCCATCCACTAATTCACTCCCCAAATGGCGACAACACCTGGAGCTGGGCTTATCCGAAGCCAGAAGCCAGGAGCTTCTTCTGGGTCTCTCAGGTAGGTGCAGGGGCCCAGTGACTTGGACCATCTTCTACTGCTTTCCCAGGCCATAGCAGAGAGATGGATCAAAGTAGAGCAGCAGGGACTCAAACTGGCTCCTGTAAGGGATGCCGGCACTGCAGCTGGTGGCTTTACCTGTTATGCCACAGCACCAGCCCCAGAACTCCATGTTTTTAAGATGTTAAAGTGGAAGAGCTAAGTAAATTACAGCAAGCACTGAATAGTGTCCCTGTGTGCTTAGTGATCTGGTTTGATCACAAGCTATTCAGCCCTTTGCTGTAACTGTTGTTAATCTTCATTTTCCCATTCATTTTTTTAATTTTTTTTTTTTATTTTTTGACAGGCAGAGTGGACAGTGAGAGAGAGAGACAGAGAGAAACGTCTTCCTTTGCCATTGGTTCACCCCCCAATGGCCGCCGCGGCCGGTGCACTGCGGCCGGCACACTGCGGCCGGCGCACCGCGCTGATCCAATGGCAGGAGCCAGGTGCTTTTCCTGGTCTCCCATGGGGTGCAGGGCCCAAGCACTTGGACCATCCTCCACTGCACTCCCTGGCCACAGCAGAGAGCTGGCCTGGAAGAGGGGCAACCAGGACAGAATCCGGCGCCCCGACCGGGACTAGAACCTGGTGTGCCGGCACCACAAGACAGAGGATTAGCCTAGTGAGCTGCGGCACCGGCCTCCCATTCACTTTTTAAAATTATGACACAGAACCCAGCATCTAGAACCTAAATAAAAGTCCCAGAGGGACCAGTGCTATGGCACAGCGAGTTAAGCCTCTGCCTGTGATGCTGGCATCCAATATGGGCACTGGTTGGAGTCCCAGGTGCTCTACTTCTGATTTAGCTCCCTGCTAATGTGCCTGTGAAAGCAGCAGAGGATGGCCAAAGTGATTGGGCCCCTGCACCCATGTGGCAGACCAGAAAGAAGTTCCTGGTTCCTGGCTTCTACCTGGCCTAACTCTGGCCATTGCAGCCATCTGAGAAGTGATTCAGCAGATGGATGCTCATGCTCTCTTTCTCTCCCACTCTTTGCAACTGTGCCTTTTGAGTAAATAAAATAAAATAAAATAAATTTAAAGAAAAAAAGTAAGTTCCAGAGCACGAAGCCCAGAGTACCCCTTAGTGGATTAAAGTGGTCACTGCATGCCATCATTGCACCCTCCCATGTCTGATTGCAGGTCACATGGCCATCACCACCCAAAAACATCCCTGCCGCCGTCCCTCAGCAGGTAGCAGTCTCCTGTCTGTAGCAGGCAGTTCTCTGTTCTCATGAATTGCCCTGTCCTCATGAAGAGGAAGGGCAGAGAGACACCAGTTTCTGCACAAGAGCTAAGCAGCTGAGTCACCTCCGCCTTGCCTGTCCTCAAAGAACATGGGTTCTCCCCGAGAATCCTCCATGTGGCGCCCCAGGCACCAAAGCCTCACACGCACCAGAAGCCTGTGTTCAGCCACCCTGCAGCCCCGGCACTGTGCAGCTCAGCTTAAAGGCGTCTCTACTGCGTTGTTCATGTGGCCAAGGCTTTCTCAGGTGGAAGGAGGTATCCCGGCTCCTAAATCCAGCTTCAAAGCCTGGGAGAAGGTTCTTTCCAGCCTGTGATGCTGGAGAAGCTGGAATCCTTGACTGGGATTGGCATGGAGCAGAGAGAACCAGAGGAAGGGCAGAGAAGCACTGCATCTCAGCTCCAGAGCAGCCCTATTGGCTGGGTCCCAGCCTGGGCTCCTGTTCCCCTGCCATACCACTGCTGTGTCAGTGACACCTGTCCAGACACAAGGCAGCCCCACTCAGAGTCCAGTGGCAATCCGAAGCTCCTGGGGAACCAGGAAGATGGGATGGAGTCTCTCTCACACAGGGCAAAACATATCCCAAACAGTGGTGAGACAACCACGCCCAGGACTGAGCTGGGAAGAAGCCGTGTAATCCTTCTTCCTGATCTGCCCTAAGCAGGAAGGACCCTGGCTGGGCAAACAGCACCCTGGGAACAAGCAAGGCGGTGGTTGGTGCTCCTGAAATCTCTCCTCTTAGATGTCTCAGAGATGTTTGGAATAGACTCTTCCTTGATAAATATGCATTTGTAAGTTCTCTTCAAGTGTTGCTGTCTGCAAGAACTCCAGCTGGACGCCTCAGCCAGTAGCATGCAGAGCAGCCTTGAACTACTGACATACGGTTTGTGTAACATCGCCATCTGCATGTCAAACACAGAAGTCATTTTTACTTCAAGCCTTGCCAGGTCTGGTTGGTGCTATGTCAGGGATCAAGCAGGGATTCAGAAAGGGGTGGGCTGGGTAACTCGGGAATGTTCTTCCTTTTCAACTGGAAGTAATCACGCTATCCAGAAATGCAGTTTTTGCAGTTCTTGTGATCCTAGAGATGTGATATGACTTGCGGCCAAGTTGGCACTTCCTCCTTCCCTCGCAAGTATGTGACCTTCTATGGTCCATAGGGTTCATCCCAGGTATGAAGAGATGGAAAAGAATTCACGCTTATCAGAAAAGTTGATTGGACAAGTACAGTGGTCTCAGTCACTGTCCATAATACACTGCACAGCAAGTGTCAGAATAATTCCTAGGGTAGGGAATCAACTAGATTAACATGGGTTTAGTTTGGGGTATGCAGCTAAATGGAATGAGAATGAACTATCATGACAACTAAAGCAAAAGAAAAAGAAAACGAACCTACTCGGGCCAGCACTGTGGCACAGTGGGTTAAAGCCCTGGTCTGCTGCGCCAGCATCCCATATGGGTGTCTGTTTGAGTCCCAACCACTCCACTTCCAATCCAGCTCCCTGCTAATGCATCTGGAAAAGCAGTAGAAGATGGTCCAAGTCCTTGGGCCCTCCACCCATGTGGGAGAAGCTCCTGGATTTGGATGGGCCCAACTCTGGCCACTGTGGCCATTTGGGAAGTAAACCAACAGATAGAAGACATCTTTTTCTGTCTCTCTTTCTCTCTGTAAATCTTTCAAATAACTAAAAATAAATCTTTAAAATTTAAAAGATATATTTAGGGGCTGACACTGTGGCATGGCAGGTAAAACCTCCACCTGAAGTGCCAGCATCCCATATGGGTGCTGGTTCGAGTCCCAGCTGCTCCACTTCCAATCCAGCTCTCTGCTGTAGCCTGGGAAGGCAATGGAGAATGGCCCAAGTCCTTGGGCCCCTGCACCCACGTGGGAGACCCAGAGAAAGCTCCTGGCTCCTGGCTTCTGGTTATACCATGGAATTCTACACAGCCATCGCAGCCAACTGGGGAGTGAACAAACAGATGGAGAACACCTCTCCCTCTCTCTCTCTCTCTCTCTCTCTCTCTCTGCTTCTGTCCCTCTGTGTAACTCCAACTTTCAAGTAAATAAATAAATCTTTTAAAAAAAGATATATTTAATAGGGGTTCCAAGACAGAAGAATGTGGAAGGGAAGTGCCACCTGCGGAACTCTCCTGCAAGCCCAGCACAAAACAGGGCTGCTGCTGGCAGGTATTGTGCACACCTGTGATCCGGAGATATTACGAGAGAGAAAAACCCATGATTCCCACTGACTTTGATTCTGGCTGTAAAAAACTTCTCTGTACCTCCAATTTTATTGCAGTATAATTCACAATAGCTAATATATGGAATCAACCCAAATGCCCATCAACTGAAGACTGGGTAAAGAAATTATCAGATGTACACCAAGGAATTCCACACAGCAGTCAAAATAAAATGAAATCTGCAACATAATGGATGAAAGTGGAAACATCAATTTAGTGAAATAAGCCAGTCCCAAAAGGACAAATATCATAGGTTCTCTCTGATCTGTGATAACTAATAGAGCACCTAAAGGTAATCTGTAGTAGGGAACTGACACTTTGAAATGCAATGACTTTCAACAGCCCTGTCTCAACTGTTGAGGAACAGTTTTTTTCTTACTATTTGTTTAACTCCTTACTTAGTTTTTTTGAAAGCTTTTATTTAATTAATATAAATTCCATAGGTACAGCTTTGGGATCATAATGGTTCTTCCCCCCATACCCGCCCTCCCACCCCAAACCATCCCACTCCTACTCCCTCTCCCATCCCATTCTTCATTAAGATTTAACTCTTTACTTAGTATAGAGTTAACTGTATGTTTTATAAAGTTAATTGAAAATAGATCTTAGTAAAAAAATAATTAAGATGAAATTGGAGTGTGAGCAGGAAAAGAGTGGAAGTGTGGGTTGGAGGGTGAGTACTATGGGAAGAATTACTATGTTCCTAAAGTTGTATTTATGAAATGCATGAAGTTTGTTTCCTTAAATAAAAGGCTTCAGGGAAAAAAATAAACCTTCTCTTTCCAAAAAAGAAAACATTTGCAAACTATGCAACTGATAAAGGATTAACTTCTAGAATCTATAAAGAGCTCAAGAAACTCACCAACTACAAGCCACCTAGTCAAGAAATGGGCAAAGGACATGAACATATTTCTCAAGTGAGGAATTTCAGGGTCAGCACTGTGGCATAGCAGATAAAGCTGCCACCTGCAGTGCCAGCATCCCATATGGGTGCTGGTTTAAGTCCCAGCTGCTCCACTTGCAATCCAGCTCCCAACTATGGCCTGGGAAAGCAGTGGAAGATGGCCCAAGTGCTTGAGCCCCTGCACCCACATGGGAGACATGGGAAAAGCTCCTGACTCCTGGTTTCAGATCAGCACAGCTCCAGCCATTTCTGCTATCTGGGGAGTGAACCAGTGGATGGAAGACCTCTCTCTTTCTCTCTCTCTCTCTCTCTCTCTCTCTCTCTCTCTCTCCCTCCCTCCCTCCCTCCCTCCCTCTGCTTTTCTGTAGCTTTGCCTTTCAAACAAATAAATTTTTTTTAAAAAAAAAAGGAAGAAGAAGAATTTCAAATGGCCAGCAGACACATGAAAAAAATGCTCAGGATCACCAACCTTCAGTGAAATGCAAGTCAAAACCACAATGAGATTTCATCTTACGCATGTTAGAATGGCTCTCATACAGAAATCAAAAAACAACAAATGCTGGCGAGGATGTGGGGAGAAGTGTACCCTAATCCACTGTTGGTGGGAATGTAATCTGGTACAGCTGCTGTACAAGACAGTATAGGAATATCTCAGAAAGCTGAATATAAAGCTACCACATGACCCAGCCATCCCACTCCTGGGAATTTATCCAAAGGAAATGAAATCAGCATATGGAAGAGAGATCTGTAGTCCATGTTCATTTCAGCTCTATTTACAACAGCTAAGATATGGAATCAACCCAGATGTCCATCAAGTGAAGACTGGATAAAGAAATTAAGGTATACATACACTACAGAATACTACACAGCAGCAAAAAAAATGAAATCCAGTCATTTGCAACAAAATGTATGCAACTGGAAGCCATTATACTTAGTGAAATAAGCCAGTCACAAAAAGACAAATACCATATGGTCTCTCTGATCTGTGTTAACTAATAGAGTAACTAAAATGTAATCTATAGGAGCAAAACTGACACCTTGGATGTGATGACTTTGAACAGCCCTTGCCTTGACTGTCAAGGGACAATGTTTTTCTTGTTTGTTTTTGTTGTTTTTTTTTTTCCTTCATTCTAATCAATGAACTTTCTACTTATTGTAGGGTTAATCTTATGAATATAAGATCAACTGAAAATAGATCTCTGAGTGGGAAAGGGGAGGGTTGCGGGTGGGAGGGAAGTCATCGGGCGGGAGGGGGAAGCCAATGTAGTCCATAAGCTGTACTTTGGAAATCTATATTCATTAAATAAAAGTTAAAAAAAAAATAGATCTCTGTAAAAACTAAGAATGAGAGAGGGAGGAGAAAAAAAGGTGGGAGTATGGGTGGAAGGAAGAATCACCATGTTCCCAAATTTGTAAATATTAAATTCATAAAGTTTGTATTCCTTAAATTTTTTTTTAATTTTAAGTACATAGATGCTACTGATGTGACAAGAACTGATGTATGTGTGCGTGCGTGTGTGTGTCTTCCTCGTTATCAAAAACTTTTAAGTTTTTTAAACAGAAAGGGAAAGAAAGAAAATTAGCACTCATTCTTGTACAACTTATCAGAGAAATCATCAGTTCCAGGAAGGCAAGAACATCCTAACTGAATATGTGATCAAGTCCTGGGAGGTTGGGCCAACAAAGGCAAGGAGGAAGCAGAGGAGAAGGAGGAGAAAAAAATGTTCTTTATAGTAGATAATTAATTAAAAAATAGAAAAAGGTAAAATTTACTATTTTTTCAAAACAGGGGAATAAGGACAATCACAAACTTCTGGAGGGGAGAAATGTACAAGCACATGGAAATTAATGCAAATGTCAAGTTTTTAAGTAGCTTAGGTGTTTTAGAAATGAAAGTAATCAATGCAAAGAGCATTTTTTCTGTGGCAATGACAATGGGGTTTTCTTTAATGTGGGGAGCAACTCGGACTAGACTAAGTTACTGGAATTAAGACTTATTCTATGCATCTGCTCTCCCACAATATGGCGCTGGGAGAGGAGAAAACAGCTTCTACACAGCTGCCTCCAGTTCAGCCAATAAACTGTAGGACTTGCTCCTGATTGGAGGAGAGCAGCGTACTCGGCGTGTGGGCAGCCGAGTTAGGATTGGTGGAGGAGGACTATAAAGGAGGAGAGAGACGGCATGCACCAGGAACATCTAAGGGGAACATCTAAGGGGAACACCTGTGCAGCCCCCGAGAGAGCCGGCCGGCGGTGTGCCACTCCCCTGCGGAAGTGGGGAATGTGGCAGGGGGAACCGCCCTTCCACGGAGGTGGAAGGGACAGTAGCCAACCCGGGAAGAACCAGCAGCAAACCCGGGGAAGGCCGAGCAGACGAAAGAACAGCGCAGGGTCCTGTGTCGTTCCTCCACGAAGAGGGGGAGCGACATAATGGTGCCGTGACTCGGATATGAAGCCTAGGCAGGGTTTAGTGTCGTTCCTCCACGAAGAGGGGGAGCAACATAATGGTGCCGTGACTCGGATAGGAAACCTAGGACGGATAGGAAACTTAGGAGGGAAGAAACGGGAAGAAGTGGAAAATATCGGAGATAGAGACTAGCAAACAGCCTAGGGAAAAGCCGGACGAAAAAGGTGCCGGAAGAAGCTATTGAAAGCCTAGGCATAGACTCAGATACGGACTACGGGGGGAAGCTGGGAGAAATCTCTAAGGTCGAAAGCGAAAGTGAAAGCTAGAACAAACAGACTCGGATGCGGACTGTGGGGAGAGGCCAGGAGAAATGAGGGAGGAGTATTGTTGGAAGAAAACTTAGGGAAACATACCGGGTAGAGAAAAATGTTAGGGAAATTGAAGCCGCGGGGGGCAGGCCAAGGCGGAGACGAAAGCCACTTTGGGATTCTCAAGTTAGCCCGGGAATAGGGGGCGAAAAGTTAAAACCAGAAGCGGAAACATAAACCCGGTTGGGATCCGTCTGATTAGCCCGGGGAGCAAAGGACGGGAAGCCAAATCGTGGGGCGGAGACGTGAGCTGGGTTGAATTCGCCAGGTTAGCCCGGGGAACTTGGATTGAATGCTAGTGGCGGAGACGTAAGCTACGCTGTGTGACTCGCGGAGGCTGCCGCGCGCAGAGAGAGCGTGCAGGGCACAAGTAGATAGGGAACGCTGGGCTAAGTGCGAGACCGCGGAGTGTGCGCACGAAGCCGAGCCGCGCAGATGAGAGAGGCGCGGGCTGAAGCGGCTCAGAGCCGAGAAGCAGCCTCGGGGCGGGCGCCGGGAAGCCACAGGGATAAGAGAAACAGAAGTTTAGAAGTAAAATGAGAGAAATAGGAATGCTGGAAGATAGAAGTAAAATGGGAGAAATAGGAATGCCCGGAGATAGAGAAATAGAGAAGTAAGGCCTCCCCATAGCACGGCAATGAGAGAGCTTGGATTTGGTCTGCCAGATTAGTGAGGCGATGAGCACCTGCGGGCAGTTAGCAGCTTATGCGCCACAGGTCACCAAAGACAGGCACGTTATTAACATCAATAGTCTCCCCACAATACCGCAATGAGAAGGCTTGGATTTGGTCTGCCTGATTAGTAAGGCGGTAAGCACCAGCAGGCGGCTCGACCAGAGTATGAGCCGCAGGTCACCGAAGACAGGCACGCATCAGCGCCTAAAAACCTCCTCACAACATGGCGAAGAGAGGACCCGGATTCGGTTTGCCTGATTGATAGGACTTGTAAGAACCTGTGGGCAACTCTAGCAAGTAGAGCAGAGCGTGTGCCGCGGGACACCGAAGACAGGCGCGTATCAACGCCAAAAAATAAAAAGAAAGGGGGATCTGTGGGGAGCAACTCAGACTAGACTAAGTTACTGGAATTAAGACTTATTCTATGCATCTGCTCTCCCACAATATGGCGCTGGGAGAGGAGAAAACAGCTTCTACACAGCTGCCTCCAGTTCAGCCAATAAACTGTAGGACTTGCTCCTGATTGGAGGAGAGCAGCGTACTCGGCATGTGGGCAGCCGAGTTAGGATTGGTGGAGGAGGACTATAAAGGAGGAGAGAGACGGCATGCACCAGGAACATCTAAGGGGAACATCTAAGGGGAACACCTGTGCAGCCCCCGAGAGAGCCGGCCGGCGGTGTGCCACTCCCCTGCGGAAGTGGGGAATGTGGCAGGGGGAACCGCCCTTCCACGGAGGTGGAAGGGACAGTAGCCAACCCGGGAAGAACCAGCAGCAAACCCAGGGAGGGCCAAGCAGACGAAAGAACAGCGCAGGGTCCTGTGTCGTTCCTCCACGAAGAGGGGGAGCGACACTTTAAGACCTTCAGGGGCAGTTTTTTGTCCTTGTTTTGTAGATTTATTTATTTATTTATCTGAATGGCAGAGTGTCAGGGAGAGAGGGAGCAACAGAGAAAGTGGTCTTCCAACCAGTGGTTCACTCCCCAAATGCTATAATAGCGAGGGCTGGGTCAGGCCACAGCTGGGAGCCTAGAATTCCATGTGAGTCTCCCAAACAGGTGGCAGGGGCCCAGATACTTGGACCATCTTCCACTGCCTTCCCAGACATATTACAAGAAGTTGGATTGGAAGCGGAGCAGCCAGGGATCAAACCAGAAGTCAGATACAGGATGCAGGCAGCCTAGGTGGCAGCATATCCTGCCGTAACACAGCTTGCACCCTATTCTTGGACTTGCTAATAAACTGGTTCATAAGCTGGGCTGAACTCTATAGGGAAAAAGGCAGGACACAACTGACTTTCTCCATTGCCGCTTATTTAATGTTTGGGTAGATCTCACACATTTTACGGTCAGTTTCAAATAGCTAATACAAGGTCATTTTCATACTTTAAAATGTTCATTGCATCCACACCAAAATGCTAATCTAGGGCAGGCATTTGACACAGTGTTAAGAGGCTTCTTGGAATACCAGCATCCCATATCGGAGTACCAGGATCAAAGTCCTGGCTCCACACCCAATTCCAGCTTCTGGCTAATGCACACCCTGGCTCAGGTACTTGGGTCCCTGCCACCCATATGGGAGACCCAGGTTGAGTTCCCAAATCCTGGCTTCAGCCTGACCCAGCCCCAGCTTTGTTGGCTTAGAAAGTGAAGAGCAGATAAGAGCACTCTCTCTCTTCCACTGCCTCCCTCTCTCTCCACTTCCATCCTCCCCACACTCTCCCTCTCAGAGAAAATAAAAATTTTAATTTTCAAATCAAAATAGAAGCCCTAGCTTTTTCCAGGATGTTGTCTATACCACACAGAGAACTGGAAGTCAGGTTCCTTGTCAGTATGCTTGAGAGAAGACCTGGCTTCATCCTGGGCATTTGGTGACCTGAGCTCTGTTCCACTCACTGCAGGCTCTCACCCCTGTTTAGAAAGATGTTCTGATAGGAGATGAACTGAAAGGCTGTAATACTCGAAAGCTAGTTCTCTCCACAACTATTCTCCCCCACCAAACTAAGATGAGCTGGGTAGAAATACCACCCATAGAGACAGGCATTGTGATGGAGCAGATTAAAATGCCTCTTGGGATGCACACAGCCCACATCACAGCTCACTTGAGTCCCAGCTACTCGGCTTCGGATCCAGTTTCCAGTTAACAATCCTGGGAGGCAGCAGATGATGAATCAAATGTTTAGGCCTCTGCCATCCAGGCTTCTGGCCTCAGCCTGGCCCAGCCCTAGCTGTCACAAGTATTTGAGGACTGAACCAGCATCTAAGAGGTATCTCTCGCTCGCTCTCTCTCTCTTTCTCTCTCTCTCTCTCTCTCTCACACACACACACACACACACACACACAATCCTGATGAAGCCACCAGCACATCAACGTGCTTCCAAGCACCTTTGCTATTATTCCTGTCCCTAATGGGCCTCCAAAGGGCCCAGCTCTGGAAAGTAATGATGACCCAGAATCTCCATGTTTCTCATTCAGGTGTTGCAGACATAGTCAACAACGCCGATCAGAAACAAAAAGCTCTCCCCACCCCCTCCTCTACCATCATCTCTGTTCTCTGTTACACATCATCCACAACAGGGTGGTGTAAAAAAAGAAAGAGTAAGACAGGAGAAGTGTAAACCCAGAGGACACATGGGAACTGGCTTGTAGAGCCTTGAAAACAGTGAAGAAATGTTCAGAATATGTGTGATAATAAATAACAAGCTGCCACTTAGAAGTAATCGTTCCAAAACCGAGACATGTACTGCCCACATTACACTGGGTGGAATGGGTCTAAAGTGTGTGTAGGAGGTGTATAGTGTGTGCACACACATCTGTCTATTCACACAAACAGAGCAGCTCCCATGAGTTGCAACACTAAAAACCCCAGAAATGATCTCGTTTTGAATAACTTCATCCATCAAAGACAATGATGGATGAAGACAGTGCATTGTATGCCCTTCCATACTTTCTGAGTTTTAGGGCATGTAAACACTTACTTAAAAATAAATCTGACCCATATTTTTATTTTTTTTTTATTTTTTTTTATTTATTTATTTTTTTTTTTGACAGGCAGAGTGGACAGTGAGAGAGAGAGAGACAGAGAGAAAGGTCTTCCTTTGCCGTTGGTTCACCCTCCAATGGCCGCCGCGGCCAGCGCGATGCAGCCGGCGCACCGCGCTGATCCGATGGCAGGAGCCAGGAGCCAGGTGCTTTTCCTGGTCTCCCATGGGGTGCAGGGCCCAAGCACCTGGGCCATCCTCCACTGCACTCCCGGGCCACAGCAGAGGGCTGGCCTGGAAGAGGGGCAACCGGGACAGAATCCGGCGCCCCGACCGGGACTAGAACCCGGTGTGCCGGCGCCGCTAGGCGGAGGATTAGCCTAGTGAGCCGCGGCGCCGGCCCTGACCCATATTTTTAAAAACAGTAAAAGGATACTTGAATTTTCTAATACCTTATAAAAACACAAAGATAAAAATGAAATTTATAGAAAGCATTGCTTTTGGACTTCTCCTAGGCTGTGAGCCCCACCCCACAGCAGATACTGCACAGGTGCAGATCCATCTGCCTCACTGTGTGTCACCACGGTGCAGTAGTACACAGCAGTGTCCCTCAGGGAAAGCCGGGCCAGGCCCAGGGTGCTAGACTTTCTGTCGGCAGCAATGAGTAGAGATGCCTCTTCATTCTGCACATTTGTCTTATATCCTTGAATAAGAAACCGTGGTCCCTGATTGTGGATCTGTTGGTACCAGAAGATATACTCATTTGTATCAATGTTGGGGTGGCTACAGGATATATTCACATTTTGTCCTTCATATGCACCCATGGAGGACGGCTGAGTGGTCTTCGAAAGGCTCACAGCGCCTGTGGGAGTGAACACAATCCTTGCTCCGATCCTGCAATCAAAGTGTATTAGAAGGTTGTCTGGCTCAGTCAAATCCACCCCTACACCTCCTCCCCTCCATGTGCACATACAATTTCTTCTTATGTCTGCTTCAGGACAAAAACTATTCATTGTATTTATTCTAGAAAGATCCAGGAACACACACACAGGTGGCAAATCTGTAGACAGAACCCAGAAATCTGTGATACAGAATATCTTAAAAGTCCTGAGACACAGCTCACACAGGGCCTAGAAGCTGCCTGAGAAAATCAGACCCCCAAAGCTCTCCCTTCACCTCTTAGAGAAAGAGAAGTTGCTAACAGGCAAGGCTGCAGGTCCCTGTCCAGTGTCCAAGACTTCATCCCCATTCCTCTGCATCTGAAAATAACTCACCCAAGGCCAGGAGCACAGTCACTCTTGTCACCTCTCTCATAGTCCAGATGTGAATTTGGACCCAGGCTCTGGGCTCACCAAGTCCGTTCCAGGACTGCGACTAGAGTGAGAGAAGAAACAGCAGCAACTGCCGAGGCTACCCTAGCAGCTCTCACTCTGGGAAAGTCCCCAGAACAGCCAATGGCGAGGAGCAGCTCCTCAGAGAGGGGCTGCCCTTCAAAATTCAACTGAACCACCAAGAAGAACAGAGCTCAGAACTGCCATAGCACAACAGCTTGAGAACCACTTTGGATCTCTGCTGGGATCTAATCCCTTAGAGACTCAGCCTCAACGAGGTCGACAGGGGGGAGGAGAGATGCCTTCAGCTTCCTGTTCTGCCCATTTTCCACAGCTCCACGGAGTGCTCACCTGTTGTGGTCAATATGACTTCATAGACACATGGACACTCACAGGTCTGGGCACACCAACCCAGAAATTTATGCCCTGAAATGCTCCACTGATCCTTAAATTGCCACGACAAATGAGAGTCCTAGTCTCTTCCCAAGGAGACAGGCAAGGCTATCCCTGCTGTCCTTTTATGAACCCACTGAGTGCACATCTATCACCAGCCTCTCAGATCCCAGGTAACAGATGTTCAACTGGGAAACAGACCCTTCCTAGTCCCCACTGACCGACAGGGAGGTGCATCTGCTGTGGACTCATTCACCTAACCAGAAAGGCAGTGAGGTGAGAAGAAAAGGTACAAGTTTAGAGTCACAAAAACCTAAACCCAAATCTCAGCTCTGCCACCTTGTGACCTTGGGAGCTCACTCCTCTGAGCCTCAATTTCCTCATCTGAAATATGGGTACCATAATAACTATTCCAGGGTCAGCCTACGACACACATTCAACAGGGAAGCACAGTTCCTTCCCATTCCTTCTCAGCTGAATCTCATGCAGAATCCCATGGGCTGTACAAAGCAGCTGTATAAGATCATAGATGTGATTTGAAAAACGGGTCTCATACATGTACTGCTCGTTCAAGAAACACACAGTATAAACTCAGTGACAGTAGCACAAAGCTTTTTTAGAATAATACACCCACTCATAAAAAGAGCCATATCCCGAAAGCACCAACATGTTAACTGAGTCAGCCAAAAGCTGTAATCAAAACAGGCCAAGTGCTCCACCTAATGCAGGAAAGAAGGCAGGATGCTGTATGAGCTTCTGGCTTATGTGATACAGGAAAGGAAAAAAAATCACTGGAAATGTTTAGAAGGAGCCTCTTATAGTTCTAGAATTGTGCAAAATTTTCTGAATGAGGAGTATTTCCATTTTCCTGTGCAAAAATCAGTGAGTGTTGATGAAGTCTAGTAACCTTTTGGAAGAGTAGATACCCAAGGCATGAAATAAATAACCAGCTTGTCGTCAGGATGAGTGGAGGAGAAAGGAAGTGTTTATGAGGAAGCTGTGGATGGGAGAAAACCTCCTACAGAACAAAACACGGGAGGGTTCTGCTGCTTTTAGACCTAACTCATTGCAACAGCGACCCCTCCTGGTACCTGCACCTGGAAAGGAAACCCCAACAGCAGATCTCAGACTCCCAACCCAGCAAACATCAGATTTCTTTGTTAATGCAGAGCAGACAGCTGTGCCTGATCATGTGGGCCATGAAGTCTGTTTTCCACAATGGAGGAAACACTGAAGGAGTAGTTAGACAAATCAGGCGGCAAAGAATTTTCTGGGCTTTCTATCTGTGTAATTTCTGTGCAAACCACTTACCTAATGAGAGGTATGGCTTCTTCATCTCTAGAAGAGAATACAAGGATCAATTAACTGAGCATATGAAATCTTTTCTAAACTATACTGTTCTAAAAAATATAAGGGAGACCATGAATCAGTGGGCATCCTTATCAATGTGGGCTGGAGATTTGACTGGTTTCTCCGGGTTTGTATTATTTACCTTTCCTCAGCAGCTTAAAAACAGGCCTAGCTTGGAGCAGGTGTGTAGTCTTGTGTATGCATCCCACATCAGCATATCTGTGTTTAAAACCTGACTCTGCCCTGAACTGTACTAGGTGTGCAAGGCCTGTGTGGGAGGCCATGAGGACAATTCAGCATATTAGGACAATGGGAATGGCCAAGGACAATCAGGGAGAAAGGCCATGGGCACAAAGTCATGAATTAGGGCCTATGAGGGGATGCCAGTGCTGCAGCATAGCAGGTAAAACCACCACTTGCAGTGCCAGCATCCCATATGGGCGCTAGTTCAAGTCCCAGCTGCTTCACTTCCAATTCAGCTCTCTGCTATGGCCTGGGAAAGCAGTGAAAGATGGCCCAAATCTTTGGGCCCCTGCACCCACACGGGAAGACAGGAGGAAGCTCCTGGCTCTTGGCTTCAGATCGGCGTGGCTCTGGAGCCCCCCTACAGCTTTTGATATAAATTATCCAACAAGCAATGAAAATCTACCTAAACAGAAAAGGCAAGATGTGACAAAAAACCAGACCAGAGAACCAGATCCATGGGGATCAGGATTATGAAATCACCAGAAGTAAACTTTAAAATAATTGACTGGGGTTAGTGTTGTAGCACAGTGGATCAAGCAAGCACTTGAGATGCACATTCCATATCAGAGGCTGGTTTGAGTCCTGGCTGCTCCAGTTCCCATACACCTCCCTGCTGATGTGCCTGGGTAAGCAGTGGAAGATGGCCTATGTGCATGGGCCTCTGCCACCCACGTGGGAAACCAAAATGAACCTCGGGTCTCCTCTCTTTGGTCATTTGGGGAGTGAACTAGCAGATAGAGAATCCCTTTTTCACTCTGTCTCTCCGTCTCTCTCACTCTACCTTTCAAGTAAATAAAATCTTTTTTAAAAAGAAGCAAACACAATCATGTAATAGTCTAACAACTGTGGAAGAGCAAAGTCCAGTCCAGTTGATTTGATCAGTTTACATGGTATACATGTCTTGCTATTGCACTGTGCCCCATAAATGTATATCAGTATTACGTCTTAATCAAGGGTATTTTTTAATATTTATTCTATTTATTTGAAAGGCAGAGCTACAGAAAAGAGAGAGAGAGAGAGAGAGAGAGAGAGAGAGAAAGGGAAATACAAAGAAAGAGAGGTCTTCCATCCATTGTTTCACTCCCCAGATGGTGGCAATATCCAAGGCTAGGCCAAGCTGGAGCCAGGAACTTCCTCCTGGTCTCCCACATGAGTGCAGGGGCCCAAGTTCCTGGGCCAACCTCCACTGCCCTCTCAGGCATCAGCAGGGAGATGGACCAGAAGTGCAGCAAAAAAACAGAATAGGGCAGAAGTTATTTCTAAAGAAAAAAATGGCAGAAATATGACAAAATAAAACTTTTCATCCAAAATACCATTAAAAAAAATTGGGAAAGGAAGCATTTATCCCAGGACCATGGCAAGGAAGGAAGGAGCAGGAAGGCCACCAATAATGAAAACACAACCCAATTCTTAGAAGCAGACAAGAGACTCAAATAGGCTTCTCACCAAAGAGGTCCTTAAGCCTAACAATGGGTGTTGAACAACCTACAAGAAGGAATTGCATATGGAAATGATAAGGCTAATCAGCACACACCCAACAAGAGGACTGGGCACAGAAGCAAGCGTCTTGGGTATGCCACCTTGCCTACCATGTGGCAGTGTCACTGTTATGTAAATACTCAACAGAAACACACAGAAGTATATCAAAGACTATGTAAGACTTCAGAACTGTTATAGTCATAAGTGTCAAAAACAGAAAAACTATCAAAATGCCCATTAATTGAATAAATGGTAGCTTACTTAAAGAACAAAGTATTGCTGTTAGCAGCAGAGTTGACTTTTTACAGGCTTGCCCTTAATCCAGAGAATCAACCCATGTAGGGAACAGCCAAGGAGGGGATAAGGGAAGACTTTATAACATGGATTCATTTATTTGTGCACTATCTAGTATGTTAAATTAAGCCAAAACCAACCTTCCTAAACATAGGTGATAAGGTTTGGCCTAAACCAACCTTGGTTTATAGTGAACCTCAACCCAGTTCCACATACAGGTAAGTTTTAAAATACTCTAGGGGTATAACCAAAACCTAAACCCACAGCCAATCCCAGGCTGACAGCTGCCATTTTATGCCCAAATAAGGCAAATGCCCCACTGCACCAATCAGGTCACTTGTGTATACCATTCCCTGTTTCTGGAGTATAAATGTTCCTCAGCCACATGAGAGGTGGGGCCATTCTCAATGACTTTCAGTCCAAAATGGAGCCTGGTTTTAGAACCCTTTCCAATATGAGAAAATGTTTAAATTTAACTTTAGTAAGTGGGTTGATTTCTTTTAGCAATAGCACCATGTTAAAACTTAAACGTTGTGGCCAGTGCCGCGGCTCAATAGGCTAATTCTCCGCCTGTGGTGCCAGCACACCAGGTTCTAGTCCCGGTCGGGGCACCAGATTCTGTCCTGGTCGCTCCTCTTCCTGTCCAGCTCTCTGCTGTGGCCCGGGAGTGCAGTGGAGGATGGCCCAGGTCCTTGGGCCCTGCACCCACATGGGAGACCAAGAGAAGCACCTGGCTCCTGGCTTCAGATCAGCGCGGTGCGCCAGCCTCAGCGCGCCAGCCGCAGCGGCCATTGGGGGATGAACCAACGGAAAAAAAAGGAAGAAAGGAAGACCCTTCTCTCTGTTTCTCTCTCTCTCACTGTCCGCTCTGTAAAAAAAAAAAAAAAAAAAAAAAAAACTTAAATGTTGTAAGAATGAATCAAAGAAGACAAATACTATTATAAGCAATAACAAGTTATAACACAATGTGTGGGAAAAAATTTTCAGAAATACATAACCTCGGGGCTGGCGCTGTGGCGCAGTGAGTTAACGCCCTGGCCTAAAGTGCTGAGACCTGGCTGCTCCACTTCTTGTCCAGCTCTCTGCTATGGCCTGGGAAAGCAGTAGAAGATGGCCCAAGTCCTTGGGCCCCTAAACCCACATGGGAGACCCGGAAGAAGCTCCTGGCTCCTGGCTTCGGATCAGCACAGCTCCAGCCGTTGCGGCCATCTGGGGAGTAAACCATCGGATGGAAGACCTCTCTCTCTCACTCTCTCTCTCTCTCTGCCTCTCCTCTCTCTGTGTAACTCTGAATTTCAAATAAATAAATAAATCTTTAGAAAAAAAGAAATATATAACAAAATAAATCTATATGTCAGGACTATGTGTACAAAATGGTAGAACTTTCTGAGGTTTATAATTTTTTTTTTGACAGGCAGAGTTAGTGAGAGAGAGACAGAGAGAAAGGTCTTCCTTCCGTAGGTTCGCCCCCAATATGGCTGCTACAGCACGGCGAGCTGTGTCGATCCAAAGCCAGGAGCCAGGTACTTCCTCCTGGTCTCCCACACGGGTGCAGGGCCCAAGCACTTGGGCATCCTCCACTGCCCTCCCGGGCCACAGCAGAGAACTGGACTGGAAGAGCAGCAACTGGGACAGAATCCGGTGCCTCAACCAGGACTAGAACCCGGGGTGCCAGCACCGCAGGCGGAGGATTAGCCTAGTGAGCCACGGTACTGGCCAAGGTTTATAAATTTTGAAAAACAAAAACTTCCCAAGTAGAGTCAAAACTTTTCATGGTAAGTCAATTAAAAGGCCAACAGTAAATAGGAAAATACACAGAAAACAAAGCAGAAAATAAACTACACAAGATTTGCCATCTCCTTGATACTGGAAGAAATGCAGAGAATAATCTCTGGCACATCAGTGAGGACTCACACTGGGCTCTGGCCGTCACCAGCTAACTCTATTTCCAAGAACTCAGGCAGGGCCAAGCCCAAACAAGTATCTCATGAGTCTACTGAAATGAAGACGAATTATTGCAAATAACCAAAGAAGTCCATTTCTCAGCCCATTGGGGCCACCACAACGTGACAACACAAATGAGAGGTTAATGCCCCTCTGAAGGGTAGAAGCTGGAGCCCAGAGTCTACCTGCCAAGTTGCAAAGACACCTTCTTCTTGGATCCCGAGGAAGCAAAAAGGGAGTGTTTAGGCCGGGGCCGCCCTTATGAAGACACCAAGCCCAATTTGGGGGCTCTACCCACAAGACCCCATCCAATCCTCGTCACCTCCCAACATCATTGGTCAGGGTTCCACATGAGTGGCAGGCATACTGTCCATAGCAATCCATCAGTAAACAGGATGGAAAAAAATCAGGTCCATGTTAAGAAAATACCAAGCAGCCACTGAAAAGTGACTGAGACCCTGATGAAAACAAACTTTTCTTAGGTATTTTCAATGAGTTACCTTTTAGGTACACACTAGAATATTTAATGACTGCTGGAGGAAAGAACTGCCCTGGCCCTGCACAGATAGCTGTCCTAGATGGTGACTGATAAGGGGAGCAGGCACAATCTCCACTTAAAAGCACTGTGTAGTCTTCTCCAAGACCAGCAAGACCGCGATTTGAACTGCAGCCCCACATGAACTTCACCTTGCTTTTCTTTAGCTGGATTTCCCCATCTTGACCTTCTAAAAAACTAATTCTATGGCCACTCCAGGTACCTCTAGACTCCTAGCTCATGTCAACAGGGACTCAGAGTCCCTACCCCATTACAGCCCTTCATAGAAAGTCACTAACAATAAAGCCTAGTATCTGCTCAGATCCATAATCAGACTGGGTTTCTCTGAGTGGTCATTTTAACTCTTGCTCTTCTACCAGAAATATACCAAATGATGCTTTCTTCTACAACAGGCACAAATGCAAAACTGCCTACCAGCCACAGAACCATTCTGTTAGGTAGGAAGTCAGAAATGATCTTATGTGTGTGTGACAAAGGCCTAAGGAATTGACATCTAGGTCCAGCATCCGAATCTCAAAGTCATCCCGATAACCTTCCAGGTGCAGCTCAGTATCTGCACTTCAAACGTCCTGCCTGGATCCTGATGACCTTCCAGGAGGTCCTGCCCCTTCTACCCGATAACCATCCTTCCTCTAAGGCGGGGCGATGCCAGCCAGGCTTTCCCTGTCTGATAACTTCAGGGGGAAAAATCAGAAAGGAATTTTTCATATTTACATCCAACAAGTCCTTTGTTCGGGAGGAGAAGAAAGAGAGGGGGAGGGAAGGCAAGACCCATTCCCTCAAAAACCCCAGCCTGCCCCAGCCCGCAGGGCAATCAACTAGGACACAAGGAGGGAAGACATGAATGGAGAGACAAACCAGACATGAGAAGGGAGACCAAGACAGTACTCTGATCAAGGTCTCACTTTATTGGAGAAGGAGGTAGCTTATAGTACAAGACAAGGATTGTAACAGTCGAGGGTAAGCAGGGGTCATCTTACAACATAGTTCAAAGGAATAATTTCACAGGAATCAGTATCAATTTGACAAAGGGAGTTACAGCGAGGTCTTACAGCTACCAGACGTGCTTATTGAGGTACAATAAAGAGAACACTGAAGCCAGATGGCCAAGCACTAACCATATCAGTGAGCTGTACAAATGGAATTTTCTAGTGAATCCTCCTTACAGGAACACAGTTGAAGGTTAGTCTAAACAAAGCCTATACAGGGAAACCAGCACAGTGGCTCCCAACACCAGCCTAAATGTGCACTGCACACTCTCTCTCAGGCTCTGTCTGGAGAGGTGCCCACCCGTTCTTACGGATGTCCCTACCCTAATAAACCTTGCTATTTTGCTTTCCACTACTCTCTGTCTCATGCCTGAATACTTTCTGGTGCGAAGACAAGGACCCTTTTGCTTCTCCGGTAACAATTCCAGACAACTGTTAAATATCAGTTTATTTCCCACCTCCTGGTTACTTCAGGGCAGGTTTGCACTGGGTAGCACTAAAGGGTACATACATTTGGGGCCGGTGCTGTGGCACAGTGGGTTAAGCTGCCCTCTGCCCATATGGATACTAATTTGAGACCTGGCTGCTCCACTTTAATTCCAGCTCCCTACCAATGTGCCTGGGAAAGCAGCAGAGGATGGCCCAAGTGCTCAAGCCCCGCACCCACCTGGGAGACCCAGAAGAAGCTCCTGACTCCTGGTTCTGGCCTGGCCCAGCCGAATGGCTACAGCCATCTGGGAAGTGAAGCAGCAGATGGAACATCTCTCTATCTCTGTCTCTACCTCTCTCTCTCTCTAGTTCTTTCAAATAAGTAAATAAATCTAAAATAAAATGGTACATACATTTCTGTGGGTTCCCAAGGTGCTAAGCGGTAGGAGGACTAGATGGGGCAGAGGAAGCCAAGGAACCAAGGACGCCTGAGGGCAGGAAGTTACTGTTAATTCCTATTTCATTGGGGAGCTAATTAACACTAAACGCTATTCAGAATACAATGGGCTGCAGATGATGCCTCCCTACCTTTTCTTTAAAAATTAACTACTGGAGCCAATGTTTGGGCTCAGTGGGTTAAGCCTCCTTCAACATGGGCACCCCATATCAAAGTGCAGGTTGATGGCCCAAGTGTGGCCCTTTCCATCCCCTTGGGAGACTTGGATGTTGTTTCTGGTTCCGGAATTCACCCTGAACAAGCCCCTGCCATTGTAGCCTCTTAGGGAATAAACCAACAGATGGAAGACCTCTCTGTCTCTGCCTTCCCCTCTCTGTCTACCTTTCAAATAAATAAATAAATCTTAAAAAAATAAAACTCAACTACTGCATGTAATTATCTCTGCCAGCTGCCAAGGAAAGCCTGGAAGCCTAAAGACAGGGGGCTCCCTGTAAGCGACTCTGTCCCACCCAAACCCATTCCCACAGGTCTGACCAAAGCAGGCAACTTTGTTGCCCACAGCAATTCCCTCCAGCCACTGTATTCTAAACTGTACTCCGAGGGAAGAACCCAGGGCAGCAGAGACCCCTCGGCAGAAAGCCTGGAGCAGAGGCAGCCAGCAGGGCAGAAGTGGCCTTGTGATCCTCCTTCTACCATGTTGGCTGCCAAAGAGCCTTGTTACTCCTGAAGTCTCCACCCACCCAGCAGGCACGGACCAAATGAATTCTCTGCTCTAGCGTTCTCGTCATGCCAACCTCAGGTGGGCAAGCCGGTCACATGGAGGTTGGCCTCTGATGTGCCCTCTATTTCTTCAGAGACAACCAGCACCACAGGCATCACCATCACTACTTGGGATACCACGATGACGTCACCATGGTCAGATGCAGATAAAATTCAGAATCTGAAAGCTTGAAAGAGGGGAAGAAGCTCATGTCCCGCCCGTCAGAGACAACAATGTGCAGGGCCAGAAAGTCCTTCCCACTCTTCCGGCTGTGCACCCTCACATCTGTGCAGATTCTCTCACGGCTCCACATTCTTTAGAACTGCAACAATTCAGACCACCAGCCTCTCCCACGAGCACCTCCACAGACCCCTCCCCACTCAGGTGGGTCCCCAAGAAAAATGGACTTTGTATCCACCCAGTTTATAGGAATTTCTCTTTTGCTTCCTTTGCCCTTCCCTCTTCAGGTGCACCTGTGGCTTGCCATCTTGGGCAACCCAGATAACAATGTCTTGCTCATTCCTGGATAAATTCTTCACATTCGGATATATTTTTTTCTGTGTTGTTTCTTTTCAGCTTTGACCCTACCCTACAATTCCAGCCAGGAGCTCCTCTGGGTCTGACATGTGGGTGCTGGGGCCCAAGGACTTGGGCCATTCTCTGCTGTTTTCCCAGGCACATTATCAGGGAGCTAGCTCAGAAGTGGAGTAGCCAAGACTTCAACCAGCACCCATATGGGATGCTGACCCTGCAAGCCATGGCTTTAACCCACTGCACCACAGTACTGGCCACTGAAATTGATATCTTATTATTTGATTGTTATTTACAGCCCTTGTCTATATTCCTGTGGTACTGAGCTTTTTCTGCTTTTTACCTATTGAATATTATGATAGTAGTGTATAAAAGCCAGTGATTTTAAAGTAAATTCAAAATACATCATTGCAAAATTTAAAGGTGTTAGGAAACTGGCGCAGTTTTAGCCAGGTGGCCGCATGGTCCAGCTACCTGAGCCAGGCTCTACCCCCATCCTAATGGGATTCACTACTCCAGCTTCCCTGCCTGCCCTCAGGCAAAGTTTTAAAAGGGTCTGTTCCTGAACACATGCTCTCTTGGTTCTGCTCTTGGCCCTTCTCTCCTGCACTCTCTTGGTTCTCTCTAGCCTCCTCCTCTGGTCTCTTGGCTCCTCTCCTCCTCTCGTCTCTCTCCTCTCTGTCTCTGTCTCTCTCTCTCTCTCTTACAATCTCCCTCTTTCTCTTTCCTTTCGCCGCCCCTTCATTCGGTCTGTTGGGTATTCCCCAATAAACCCTTTCCCTTACTCCGGTGTTCTGTGTGTTTTGCGACGGCTAACGTTAATATATAACAAAAGAAAAAAAAAAAGAAAGGAAGAAAGATAGGGAAATTGGGGGAGGAAAGGAGAAAGGGAGGGAAGTATGCTTATCTTCTTAGAATTGTATCTATGAAATACAAGAAATTTGTTCTCTTTATGTTAATAAAAAATTTTAAAAGAGGCCAGAATCGTGACACAATGAGTAAAACCACTGCCTGTGATGCTGGCATCCATATGGGTGCTGGCTTGAGTCCCGGCTGCTCCACTTCTGATCCAGCTCCCTGCTAATGTGCCTTGGAAAACAGAAGAATGTAGTACAAGTCTTTGGTCTGGCCCAGCCCTGGCTATTGCAGCCATTTGGAGAGTGAAACAGCAGATGGAAGAACTCTGTCTCTCATTCTGCTTTTCAAAGAAATATATAAGTAAATAAATAACTAAATCTTCACTAGGCTAATCCTCCGCCTTGCGGTGCCGGCACACCAGGTTCTAGTCCCAGTCGGGGCACCGGATTCTGTCCCGGTTGCCCCTCTTCCAGGCCAGCTCTATGCTATGGCCAGGGAGGGCAGTGGAGGATGGCCCAAGTGCTTGGGCCCTGCACCCCATGGGAGACCAGGAAAAGCACCTGAATCCTGCCATCAGATCAGCGCGGTGCGCCGGCTGCAGCGGCCATTGGAGGGTGAACCAACGGAAAAGGAAGACCTTTCTCTCTGTCTCTCTCTCACTGTCCACTCTGCCTGTCAAAAAAAAAATAATAAATAAATAAATAAATCTTTTTAAAGGATATGGAATCAACTTGTTCCCAATAAAGAAATTACAGTGTTTGATCTAGAAATCTGCTGCCTTCCAAGATGCATTAGCAGGGAGCTGGATTGGAAGCAGGGCAGCTGGAACTTGAAATGGCTCTTCAATATGGGATGCCAGCATTTCAGATGGCAGCTTAGCTCACTGTGCACACAAACCCAGCAGGTACCACACAGGTGCTCCCTCCCATCATGCCAAGTGTTCCCGCTTCTGCTCTTCTTCAGGCTTCCCTGGACCCATCCACATTGCCTTGTCTCTGACATCCCTAATGTACTCGTGTTGCCCAGGACCGGCACCTTCCCCATGCTACTGAAAAGAGCTAGCTAGAGTAGGATCTGTTAGGTAGACAGAGAGGGCAGCAAATGGCGCCCAGGGAATGTGGAGCATTTTCCTAACCTAGCAGGAAACCGGCCTGTGCTGAGAAATAAGCCTGCTACCATAAAGAAACATAGCAAACTATTACCAGTAGTGGAAAGGAGGGCGGTTGCAGGAGTGTTTCATGGGTTCTTTTCCTCAGCTTAGTATATAAATGAATAGCTGGGAAACAATTTGCAAAGATGCAGAAATTTTTGACAGAAAAGCATCTGATCTGAGAGGAGACCAGGCAGAGTGCCCAAATGGGACACTGGCTTTGAGGAAGTGTCCAGGGTTTTTAAGGCATTCTATGGGAGGCTGGAAGGGGGTTCACATATTGTATGTTGATTGGCTTGGGGCTCATGGAGATGGGGGGTTTCTTGGAGACAGCCCGATTCTCCTTGGGGGCTCAGCCCCCTCCTCTGCTAGCTCTGGGTGGAAGATTGCAGCTAACTTGAAGGTGTGATTTAAAACCGCAAGGTCACACGTGCAGCACAATGAGCTATTATTGGGGAAGATGCCAGCCTGTCTGGAGACAGGCTTTGCAGCCACAGCTGGTAGCCTGCTAGTGAAGGACATTCTACCTATGTCTGAGAGGCCCACAGAGCCCCATCCCCACTGGCCAGCCTCAAGAACTTCATCAATCAGTCAGCAAAAACAAAACTCTGGTACCAAGGCCAATGCAAATACCAGGCGGCCAATTTATAGCAAGTATTTATCTGTGAACAGTTTTGGGAGTACGGTGAAAGAAACAGCTCCCCAAACAGGTCCCAAAATAAAATTCGTTCGTTGTTCTGTAGAAAACCTTTTGATGTTTTGCATACATAAACCCTCAACAGAAAAATCTAGTGGATCTCTTTCTCCTCCTGGCTACCAGGAGTCCTTGTGTTTCCATCCTTTCAATAAAACCTTTTCGCTAAAATCACCTCTTGTTTGTTCATTGGCCTCACACATCATCATCAAAAGAGCAAGTTCCTGGGGTTCACATCTCAGCTGTAACACTACGCGAAGACTTCATCTGAGCAGGCCAGACTACCACACTTGCGGTCAGCACCGGAACCCCACCCCAAACCTGGCAGACAGCTACCCAATAAAAATTAGATAAATCAACGCCAGAACAGAATAGTGAAGTCGTCATTATTTTAGGTGTTTCTACCTTGTTCATAGTCAGAAATCTGCTGACCAGGCTCAAGTAATATTTAAAACTGAAATGTATCCACAAAAGGTTGAATAAAATGCTCAAAGTTTTTTTTTTATAAATTTATTTACTTGAAATCGGGGGGGGGGGAGGTTTGGGGGAGGGGGAGAGAAATCTCCCATCTGCTAGTCTATTCCCCAAATCGTTGAAAAGCCGGGGGCTGAGCCAGGCTGAAGCCAAGAGCCAGGGGCTTCATCCAGGTCTCCCATGTGGGTGCAGGGGCCCAAGGACTTGGGCCACCTTCTGCTGCTTTCCCAGGCACATGAGTAGGGAGCTGGATCTGAAGCGGGGCAACCGGGACTTGATCCAGTGCCCAAATGGGATGCCAGCATCTCAGGAGGCAGCTTAACCTATTACATCACAACACTGGCCCCCAAAGTCATTTTTCAAAAGGCTCCAAAACACAATTCAAAATGTGAGCCCATGATACCCCTAAACTCCAGAATCCCTGAAATTATACTATTCAGGTGCAGACTGCAAGAGCAATGCCTGTCACTGCCTGCTCTCCTATCTTCCTGCCCATCACCTTCACTGTTCCCCCTCCTGCCCACTTCCCACCATCACCACTACTGACCACATCTGATCATCCCTGCTCCCCCTTCTGGACTTGAAATCAACTGAAATCTACTCTGATCTACTCTACACTATGGGGGTAAAATTACTCTGCCTCTAAAATTAACAAATAGGATGTGGTTCCAACAGGTGTACAATGGTAGCTTAGTACAGCCCTTTGACCAGCTTCCCTTAATGGCAATGCATTTTTGCTTTTGTTTCAGGAAAATCTATACTCAAGCAATATGTACAAATTCTTTGAAGATCTTCTAACACTTTTCTCCTGAATGTGGCTATACATTGTGATTCTCCGCCTCCTGCATAGGCTCTGCATGCACAGCTTGGTTCATTGGCTACATTGTGCATTTACATAAATTAATCACCTCATAACCACAACAGTTTTAATAATGCCCACTGGGAAACTCAGCTCCCTTTGTTAACTACACTTCTTACTACAGACAATCCTTTAAAGACCAGAGAGACACTAATGAAAGTAAGAGTCATAATGAATCACTAGAGGCATCCTCTGTCTTTATGATGTTGGCATGGGCCAAAGAAGCACAGGAGATTAATTAAAAAGTTGCAGTTTCCTCTGGATCATTTTAAGAGGCAGTCCCTATTGAATTGTAACTTGTCAAAGTAACTAAATTGAATGCTCCTTCCTTCCTAGAACTTTCTGTGGATTTTGATTACAAACACCTACCCTCCTGAGTATTTTTGACCCAGCAGAGTAGAAGAAAATGTGTACCCTGTCACCCTATTCCTTTGTGCACAGATACCTTCCTCATGAAGGGAAGGCATGCTGTGTGGGGCAGATGTTTAATCTAGACTATACTCAACCACCTTACCAGGCCCACACAATTCACTTATTCCTCTCATTTCCAACTGAATGAGTCTGTTGTCTTAACCTCAATTAGAGATGCAGTGGAGGTTAATAAATTCTTGTCATCTAAGAAATTGGGAACTGAAAGAAGTCTTAGGGTTGATGTGCTGCAGCCCACTCATTTTACAGGAGAGAAAGCCAAACCTGGCTAAGGTCAGAAAGAACGTATGGGTTGGAACAAGATCAACACTAGCTCAGGGCTCTTCCATGGGAAATTATCAGACTCTCTGCCACCTGAAGAGAATTCTGGAAAAAAAGTTAATAGAGATTTTTGACTGAATTGCACTTATGAATACAATGCTCTATTATTTCTTCATTTGAATTTTCAAAATTTCTCACCGTTACCCTTTTTTCTCTATTCTCATTGCCTTGATTTTTTTAAACTTGTATTCCTAGTGATACAATAATCTCATTGCTTTGGCATCCATATCTCAGTCATCTTCTTTCTTATCTACCCTTAACGGTACTGCTACATAATCTTCCTAAGAGAAAATGGTGTTACAATCAGTTTAATAAATGTAAACTGTATAATCATAGCAATCTCCTTGCTCTGCTTAATTTCCCATGCTGTATTAGGTGAGGTGGGTATCTAAGTAGATTGTTGGCTCCACTTTCTATTCAATTACTCCAGAATAATTTAAGTTCATCTAACTCATTGACTTATACTCTTTTAATCACATCTTAGACAATTTGCTACAGCAGCATTTATTTCTGTGCTGTTGTCATTGTTATCCCAAGCATCCTTCAGTTAACTCCATGTCCTACCTTGTTTTGTTAACCAAGCCGGTGTGGAAAACAGGTAAATTTTCATTTATTTGAGAGACAGAAAGACAATGAGAAATCTTTCCCATCTGCTGGTTTACTCCTCAGCAGAGAGCAATACCCCAGGAAGATAGTATGGGAAAGGATTCACATAAATGCTCCAAGCCAATAAGGATTCATTCCAGTTCACCGTGAAGCCCTAGATAGGACACATTTGTATCTGAAGTTGGAGAGCAACCTTCTCTTCTCATTGGTTAACATAGGTGAAAAGCTGTGGATTCATTTGTCATGCACAGATTCTACTCCACAGCCAGCATTATTGCAAAGATAGTGTGTTTACAATTTCCTCACTCAACCCTATCTCTCTGCTACAGTGTGATGCCACACAGAGACTCTCACAGCCACTCCTGACTACGTGCCAAAGGAGCAGCCAAATCACTGGCCCCTAAAGAGAATCTATCCTGTGCTCACTCTGTCCAAACTATAATGTAGTCATCCTCTCCTAGCATCCTGCTCTATCCTAATGCAATTCTAAATGCACTGATTAGATCTTGTTTGCCTAATTTGGTATTTAAAGTATTCCCTTTTCAATAAAAAAAATGTTTCCCTTTTTTCCTCATTTTCCTTATTATCTTCAATTGATTTTAGAGTGAGAGAGATAATGGACAGGTAAGTCTTTATTCTGCATCTTCTATTTCCAACTTTTCAAAGTTAACATCTGCTGAATGTATAATATGTGCTACAGTTATGCTAAGGTTTTATATTCATTATCTATTAAACCTAACCACAATTCCAGGATGCAGTGATATAAACATTATCATAACACCCAGTTTACAGTTGAAGAAACCAAAGCTGAAAGGCCTTAAGTAACTTAGTCAAGATTTCACTGAGGGGCCGGCGCTGTGGCACAGTAGGTTAATCCTCTGCCTGTGGTGCCAGCAGCCCATATGGGTGCTGGTTCTAGTCCCAGCTGCCCCTCTTCCAATCCAGCTCTCTGCTATGGCCTGGGAAAGCAGTAGAAGATGGTCCAAGTCCTGGGGCCCATGCACCCATATGGGAGACCTGGAAGAAGCTCCTGGCTCCTGATAGGCACAGCTCTGGCCATTGCAACCATTTGAGGAGTAAACCAGCAGAATGAAGACCTTTCTCTCTGTCCCCCTCTCACTGTCTGTACCTCTACCTCTCAAATAAGTAAAATCTAAAAAAAAAAAAAAAAAAGATTTCACTGAGATGGAGACTAGCACTATGGTATAGCAGGTTGAGCCAACACCTACAATGCTGGCATCCCATATGGGCACCAGTTCAAGTCCTGGCTGCTCCGCTTCCAATCCAGCTCCCTGGGAAAGCAGAAGACGGCTCAAGTTCTTGGGCCCCTGCACCCACATGGGAGATCCAGAAGAAGCTCCTGGCTTTGGGCTGACCCAGCCCTACCCACTGCAGCCAGTTGGGGAGTCAACCAGCAGATGGAAGACTTTTCTCTCTCTACTTCTGCCTCTCTCCTCCTCTGTAACTCAACCTTTCAAATAAATAAATAAATCTTTTAAAACAAAATTGTACTGAGAGTAAACGTAGGAGTTAGTGTTGTACCCGGATGTTTATGACTCCAAAGCCACTCTTAATTACTATGTTATTCCTTTCATTTTAACATTAAGTTGATTTTCCCTCCTAGGTCTGCCTTCTAGAGTTAACACTGAATAAATCTAACCCCCAGGTAGCAAGCTGTAATGCCAAGGATCAAACTGAGATAGCAGATGCATGTTGCTTGCTACAGAATGGATTTTAAATGTTTACAATTAACAATATTTGAAACTTGAGCCATTTTTCAAACCATTTGTGATTTCAATTTCCTTTTGAAAAATCAAAAGCTCTAGCAGCAACTGTTAGTGTGCCCTAAGCAGTAGTCAGCTGTTTTAGAAGATGCTTTCACTCTCTGGTTGACCACAGTCCCTACCCAGTTCTTGATTTGTTTATATTACATGTCTGGCTCCCGACATACTTGAGATTGTGAACCTTCGGCTTATCCCTTTTCCACAGGAAACACCTCAAACTGTTTTTGCACCACTAATTCTTCTCATCTTTATAGGAAATAGCACCCTTCCTGCAATTGCTTTACACATTGCTTCATTCCCATACCACCCTTCATCATGCTGGCTTCCCTGAACCACAATTTCAGAATCTAGGAAGGTGGCAGAAGTGGACTGATGGGGTTAGAGCAGGATTTATATCTTTCTCTTTGACTATGAGAGACTGAGCTAGGACGGTACATAAATTCCCCTACAATTAAGGAAACCTTTACCAAACCACTCTCCAAAAAAGATTTCTAATGGCTATGGGAAAATTTATCTCCTAATTCTACAGCCTAACAAAATTGTCCTGAATGAGTGGTTCTTAAAGCATATGGACCCCAGATCAGCATGAGCTAGAAAACTGTTATGAGTAAATTCTTAGGCCCTACCTCAGACTTACCAGAGTTTTGTATTTTAGTAAGTGGTTCCAATAGATGATGTTCCAATGCATGTTGAGGTTTGAGAACCAATATTCTAGACTATTGTTATTTTGAAAAACTTATGATTGACAAAACACAACATCTAAACCCAGTTCTAATCACACACCTTCCTTTCTACCTTGTTTTATTGTCTGCTCACTAGCAATGACTCTTCACAAATCCTCATCCAATGTATCCATTCCAGAAATAGAGAAATGATTGATACCAAACTGTTTATCATTTCCTGGTTAAAAATATTAACTTTTTTGAATTTGAGTTATTTTCCCAACCTCTAATCTTCTCACATCTCTCCTGCTCTCCAGGAGTTTTCAAAGATAACAAAAGAAGGGGCTGGCTCCGTGGCACAGCAGGTTAATCCTCCACCTGAGGCGCCAGCATCCCATATGGGTGCCGGTTCTAGTCCCAGCTGCTCCTCTTCCAATCCAGCTCTCTGCTGTGGCCTCAGAAAGCAGTAGAAAATGGTCCAAGTCCTTGGGCCCCTGCACCCACACGGGAGACCGGAAAAAGCACCTGGCTCCTGGCTTCAGATCAGCGCAACTCTGGCCATTGTGGCCATTTGGGGAGTGAACCAATGGACAGAAGACCTCTCTCTCTGTCTCTCCCTCTCATTGTCTGTAACTCTACCTCTCAAATAAATAAATAAAATCTTTTTAAAGAGTGGGTGGGGTGCGAGTGGGGAGGGAAATTATGGGGGGGAACTGTACTTTGGAAATTTATATTTACTAAATAAAAGTTAAAAAAAACTGTATATATGAAATACATAAAATTGTTCCCTTTATATAAATAAAAGGTTAAAAAAAGATAACAAAAGAAATGTTCCTCTGTAAGGAAGCCCAGCACACTGGGATCTATTCCATCCAGATCTGTGACACGTAAGTTATTTAAATGGACAGGCACTCTTTCAGTATCTATTTATCTTTCTTGGGATTCACAATTATATGTTTCCTAACATGCAGGGCTAATCTTCCCATGCCTCCTTTTATGTATTTATTTTTTAAACAAACTGATCTTTTAATGTCATTTTCCAATGAGCTTTTTTAAATGTGCGTCGATTTATTTGGAAGGCAGAACACCAGATTGAGGGGAGGGAGGCAAAGAAGGTGGGAGAGATCCACTGGTTCACTCTTCAAATGCCCACAGTATGGGCAGGCCAAAGCCAGGAACTCCATTTAAGATTCTCAGACTGGTGGCAGGGAGTACTTAAGCCATCATCTGCTTCCTCGTGTATTAGCAGGGAGCTGGATTGAAAGCAGAGACAGGATTGGATGCTAGGGACTCTGATATAGATGCCCTAAGCAGTGACTTAACCTGCTATGCCACACTGCCTTCCCACATTTCTATCTTTAGATATATGTTATGGACAAAGTAAACTCTCTACTCCAAACTTGAATCTCATTCCACCAAAAGCATGTTTCAAATGCTCTTTTTGTTGTTGTTACTCCCAAACTGTGTACTGCTGGATAGAAATTTGGAATCACAAAAAAATCTCTATCCCTTCTATTTTCAAAGATATTAATCCCATCTATCACTACCATTTTCTTTTCTGTGCTACACCTGTTTTTCTCCATATTAGTGCTACCGTATTATATGGGACATTCTTATCCAAGTCTGACTCAAATTTCAGGTCAAAACCCAAGCTTTCATAAATCCCTTTTCCCTTTACATAAGCAGATTCTCTACTTCATCTATTATACATTCTCTGGGATATCAAAAATTTTAAGTAAATATTTAAGGGTCACTTCTCTTCCTGGGGAGGCCACATGATATGTAAAAGAGTATAGACTCAGAACTCAAGTCTAACCCTAGATCTGAGACAGAATGACTGTAGACAACTTAGTTACCATCCCTTAGCTTCAGTTCAATAAGGGGATAATAATAGCTACATGTGCGAAGAAGTGAGAATTAAATGCTATATTGCACAGAAGGGTCCCAGGCACATAGCATATATTCAACAAATATCAGCTTTGCTCACCTCCATCTCCTGGGTTTATAGGAAAACCATAAATATACCCAGCTGTGTTTTGAAGCACAGAGTTGCCTTTCATCTCAGAATACCTACTTGTACTTTACAGTTGGTACCTTTTATACACTCATGCAAGGTTACGGCTCAAATAGCCTTAATAATCCATTCTAGCTACCCAAATAATTGTTCGAGTCTTAATGAAGTATTTCAAGCAATAGTAGTCCAGATTTGGTTAAAAAAAATTCACTATTCTTCCTCATTCCCAAACAAGAAATGATTCTGTCCTTGAGTACTTCCAAGTAGTAAAAACAACTAAATTAAAACAAGCTTCAGGGCTGGCGCTGTGGCGTGCTGGGCTAAGCCTCTGCCTGTGGCATTGGCTGTTCCTCTTCCAATCCAGTCTCTGCTATGGCCTGGGAAAGTAGTAGAAGATAGCCCAAGTGCTTGGGCCTCTGCACCCTCATGGGAGACCCAGAGGAAGCTCCTAGCTCCTAGCTTTGGATCAGCCCAGCTCTGGCCATTGTGGCCATTTGGGGAGTGAACCAGCTGGAAGACCTTTTTCTCTGTCTCTCCCTCTCTCTGCCTGTAACTCTACCTCTCAAATAAATAAATAAATTTTTTTTAAAAAAATCGTAAGCTTCAAGTCCCATTTTCTACTATCATTGGACACTACAAAGCCAATGAATCTTCTTTACACATGAAAACCCCCTCAGAGGTGGCAATCTGGCACAGTGAGTTAAGCCACCACCTGCAGTGCAGGTATAGGCACTGGTTCGGGTTCCTGCAGCTTGACTTCAGATCCAGCTCCCTGCTAATGCACCTAGGAAAGCAGTAGAAGATGGTCCAAGTGCATGAGCCCCAGCACTCACTTGGGAGACCAGGAAAAAGCTCTTGGCTCCTCATTGGCCCAGCTCCGGCTGTTGCAGCCATTTGGGAAATGAACCAGCGGATGGAAGATCTCCATCTCAATCTCTCTCTCTCTCCCTTTTATCTGTAACTCTGTCTTTCCAATAAATAAATAAATAAATCTTTAAAAAGAAAAAAGGAAAACCCTCTCACAGTAGGCAGATAATTGGTTCTTCTCCATCTAAAACTGTTATTTACGAGCTAAAAGCCACAAATTCTTACTTAAGCACAGAGCTGGTACAAAATCTGTCAACAAAAACGCTATGTTTCTAGTTTTCTAGCTTCACAAACTCTTTTCTTATTTTTCTTTGTGAGAGTCTTGACAAGCACTAGGGGTACTGACTCAAATACAAGGGAATCATCAAGGCTTATTGTTAATTACAGTCTTTCTTTTAAGCAGTAGAGGATGGCCCAAGTCCTTGAGCCCCTGCACCCATGTGGGAGACCTAGAAGAAGCTCCTGGCTCCTGGCTTCAGATAGGCGCAGCTCCAGCCGTTGCAGCCATCTGGGGAGTGAACCATCAGATGGAAGACCTCTCTCTCTCTCTCTCTCTCTCTCTCTCTCTGACTCTCCTCTCTCTGTGTAACTCTGACTTTCAAATAAATAAATAATCTTTAAAAAATTGCAGTCTTTCTTTTAGTACAAGCACTAAAACAACTCACCTTGTCTAAACAATATCAGCATCTAAAAAGCTTCAGTTAATTTCAGACATAAGATTTACGCTAAATTTGATAGTTCCCCATGCTGTACAGGCTCTTCTAATGACAAAAATCCCACAATTTCTCAGCTAGCAAACTTCCTATGAATTACTGCTTCTTTCCCCTCATACATCACTACTCATAATTTTGACACTCTTCTCCCAACCACCTTCCTTCCCTTTACCAGAGAAGCCAATGACTGATCCTTAAATTAAGAAACTACACACACCTGGCACAGACCAAGAGACTCCTTTGGGTATTCCTGATTCAAAATTATTTACTAGGGGCCAGTGCTGTGGCGCAGCAGGTTAACGCCCTGGCCTAAAGTGCTGGCATCCCATATGCGCACAAGTTCTAGTCCCAGCTGCTCCTCTTCCCATCCAGCTCTCTGCTATGGTCTGGGAAAGCAGTGGAGGATGGCCCAAGTGCTTGGACCCTGCACCCACATGGCAGAGCAGGGGGAAGCACCTGGCTCCTGGCTTTGGATCGGCGCAGCACACCGGCTGTAGCGGCCACTTGGGGGGTGAACCAACGGAAGGAAGACCTTTCTCTCTGTCTCTCTCTCTCTCTCTGCCTGTCAAAAAAAGAAAAAGAAAAAAGGGAAATTATTTACTAATAGTTCATATTTAAAAAAAATGATCATTCAGAACAAGCACTTAGCCTGGCAGCTGGGATACCCACATCTCATATCAGAGTACCTGGGTTTGATCCATAACTACAGCTCCTGACATCAGCCTCCTGCAGAGCCCAGGAGGAAGCAGTGATGGCTCAAGTAATTGGGTTCCATGGGAGAATAAATAAGGAAATAAATACTAAGTTTTCAATGTAAAAAAACCTGATAATTGTGAAGTAGGTTATTCTATCTTACCCTTGAATTTACCCTGGAAATATGAGCTTCTCTCAGCAGTTAAATCAGCTTGTGGGGCCCAGCGCTGTGGTATAGCAGGTAAAGCTGCCACCAGCAGTGCTGGCATCCCTATGGGTGCCAGTTCAAGTCCTGGCTGCTCCACTTTCAATCCAGCTCTCAGCTATGGCCTGAAAAAGCAGTAGAAGATGGTCCAAGTCCTTGGGCCCTGCACCAATGTGGGTGACTTGGAAGAAGCTCCAGGCTCCTGGCTTCGGATCAGCCCAGCTCTGGCCATTGTAGCCATTTGGGGAGTGAACTAGTGGATGAAAGACCTCTCTCTGTCTCTGCCCCTGTAACTCTGCATTTCAAATAAATAAATAGATTTTTTTAAAAAAATCAGCTTTGATAGTTATATTAATTGCCCTTACCTGCCAGATGAAATTGGTAAAAGAATAAATATTCGGGGCTAATGCTGTGATGAAGCAGGTAAAGCCTCGCATGCAGTGCCACAATCTCATATGTTTGAGTCCTGGCTGCTCCACTTCTGATCCACCTCACTGCTATGGCCTGGGAAAGCAGCAGAAAATGGCCCAAGCCCTTGGACCCCTGCACCCACATGGGAGAGCTGGAAAAAGCTCCAGGCTCCAGGCTTCAGATCAGCCCAGCTCTAGCCATTGCAGTCCCTTGGGGAATGAACGAACAGATGGAAGATCTCTTTCCCTCTCTGCCTCTGCCTCTGTGACTGTATCTCCACTTTCCAAATATATAAATAAATCTTTAAAAAATGCTTTATAAATAAGCCGATTTCCTCAGCTTTTTTTAGAAACCCCTATAAAATGTGCAGAAAACTGAAGATTTGGATGCTTTGCAATTGCCCCTGGAGATAGCTGTAATAAAAGTGAGTTTAACAAAAATGCTTCACAATATTTTCCAATATAACAAATTAACTTGATAGCAGTGTTTAAGCACGATGGCAGAATAGTTTTAAGAGTACTGCTAAGAGCTTCCAAGATGGCAGAGTAGGGAGGGAACTTACAGCTCTAGTCCAGGAGAAGATAATTTTAAAAAATTGGAGAGAGTGCAGTCTCAGGGAAGAGTTAGGGACAAAACAGCAGAGGAAATTCTAGGCAAATTAGAGGGACACAGTGGACCTACTTGGAGGTCATGGACACCCCCAACTCAGGACTCTAGCAGTCAAGAGCTTACGGAACCACCAGCATTGGAGAGTGAGGTGAGACAAGACTACAGCAGCCTGAGCCACTAGGGATAAAGCTGCACTGGAAGAGCCTAGAAGGAACCTGGCTTGGAGCCCCATGGGGGATAGTGTACCTGCCAAACTAGAAGAGAAAAAAAAAAGGAGGGACACATTTCTCTCTCACCAAGCACCTTATGACAGCATCCTATAAAAAGCCAATAGAGCTGAGGCCATTCTGGACATATGTAACAGCTGCACCAGCTTCAGTCTACACCCAGCAACCAGCCAAGAGGAGACTCCTGACCCTGATGGGGTGAACTAACGGGGGGCTGGGTACTCGTGACTGTGGGAGGCTTATGTGCCAGGAATGTGAAAAAAAAAAAGCTGTGTGGGAGGGCTCACGGTGTGGCTGGGTCTTTGGGCAGTCACTGTAGGAGGCTCCACACACTCAGGGATTTCTGGTTACCTGGTGAGGGATACTGCTGGGGAAACTGAGCTTACACTGAGGATGGCACAGATTCTTTGTGTAATCTTTGGGACAGCTTGGATGACTATTATACACACTGGAGCTAGTGCTCAGGCACTGGTCTCCTTTGAGGAGGGAGCTCAGATGAACAGAATAAACCTCTCTTCTGATTTAAAAAAAAAAAAAGAGCAGATTTACCTTGCCAAACCTGGGTCTGGCACCTCAGACACTCCCTTCACCCTGGAAAACTGAACAGAGCTCCCTGGCCACACCTACCACACAACTCTAGATATTCACTGAAAGCAGACACTTTACTTATCTACAGAGGCATAGTACAAAGATAAAAGCTGCCACAGTAAAAATAAATAAATAAATAAATAAATAATGAGTATCTCTACAAAGGCTGAATAACAAATGCACCGATTCAAGAAACAAGAATAAGGAAGATAACATGAGGCCCCTAAAAGGACATGACACTTCAATACTAGATTGTGAAGATGATGAGATAGAAGAAATACAAAAAAATGAAATTCAAAAAATTGATCCTAAGATTACATAAAAGTAATCAGAAGCAAATGCACAAACTACTGAAATACATAGTGACATGAAAGAAAATTTCTCCCAAGAAATTGAGATCTTAAAGAGAAATCAAAATTAAATGAAGAATTCAATAAAACAAATAAAAAATGCAGTGGAAAGCCTTAACAATGGAATCACTAAAGCAGAAAAAAGAATATCTGACTTAGAAGGCAAAGCACAGGAAATTGTATGGTCAAACCAAAAACAAGAAGAAATTAGAAAACTAAAAATACACTATTGGGAATATACAGGATACAAACAACCCAACATCCAGATTCTAGGAGTTCCCGATGGCATGGAAAGACAGAAAAGATTAGAAGGCCTTTTTAGTGAAATAATAACAGAAACTTCCCTAATTAGGAGAAAGAAAGGGACATCCAAACACAGGAAGCACATAGAACTCCTAATGGACATGACCAGAAAAATTCTTCACCACAACACAATGTAATCAATCTCTCCACAGTAAAACAAAAAAAAAAGATTCTAAAATGGGCATGAGATAAATACAAGATTACTTTCAGAGGATCTCCAATTAGACACAGCAGACTTCTCATCAGAAACCCTACAGGCTAGGAGAGAATGGCAAAATATATTCCAAGTCCTGTGGGGAAGAAAAACTGAAACCCATAATACAAATAACCTGCAAAGCTCTCATTTATGAATGAAGGTAAAATAAAGACCTTCCATGACATACAGAAATTGAAAGAATTTGTCACTACCCATTCAGCCCCGCAGAAGACGCTTAAGGATGTACTAAACACAGAAACACAGAAACATGGTCATCACTATGAGCTGTTTTTTTTTAAAGGAGAGCGAAGACCCAAGTAAACAAAATTAGAAATGAAAAAGGGGGGGCAGTGCCGTGGCTCACTTGGTTAATCCTCTGCCTGCGGTGCCAGCATCCCATATAGGCGCCGGGTTCTAGTCCTGGTTGCTCCTCTTCCAGTCCAGCTCTCTGCTGTGGCCTGGGAGTGCAGTGGAGGATGGCCCAAGCGCTTAGGCCCCTGCACCCATGTGGGAGACCAGGAGGAAGCACCTGACTCCTGGCTTCGGATCAGCGTCGCTCTGGCCGTAGTGGCCTTTTGGGGGGTGAACCAATGGAAGGAAGACCTTTCTCTCTGTCTCTCTCTCTCACTGTCTAACTCTATCTGTCAAATGAAAAAGGAAATGTAACACAGACACCACAGAAATAAAGAAATCATCATAAATTACTACAAAGAGCTGTATGCCAACAAACTGGGAAACCTAGAAGAAACAGATAGATACCTGGACACATACAACCCACCTAAATTGAGCCATTAAGACATATAAACCTAAACAGACCCATAACCAGGCTGGAAATTGAATCAATAATAAAGACCCTCTCAACAAAGAAAAGCCCAGGGGATGGTTTCACTCCTCAATTCTACTAGACATTTAAAGAACTAACTCCAATTATTCTCAAGTTATTCAAAACAATTGAAAGTGGGAGAATCATCCCAATTTATTTCTATGAGGCCAGCATCACCTTAGTTCCTAAACCTGAAAAAGATAAAGAGAACTACAGACCAATTTCCCTGATGAACATAGATGCAAAAATCCTCAACAAAATTCTAGTATTTCGATTCCAACAACACATAAGAAAGGTCATCTACCCATATCATGTGGTTTTTATCCCTGGAATTCAGGGATGGTTCAACATTCGTAAATCAAACAATGTGATATATCATATTAGCAAACTGAAGAACAAAAACCATATGCTCTCAACAGATACAGAGAAAGCATTTGATAAAACACAACATCCTTTCATTATAAAAACTCTAAGCATATTGGGTATAGAAGGAACATTCCTCAACACAATCAAGTCAATTTATGACAAACCCACGGCCAGCATCCTATTGAATGTGGGAAAGTTGGATGCATTCCCACCAAGATCCGGAACAAGACAAGGATGCCCACTGCCACCACTGCTATTCAATGTAGTCCTAGAAGTTTTAGCCAGAGCTGTTAGGCAAGAAAAAGAAATCAAAGGGATATAAACTGGGAAGGAGGAAGTTAAACTGTCCCTATTTGCAAAGACATGATTCTATATATATGGGATCCAAAAGACTCCAACAAGAAACTATTGGAACTCATAATAGAGTTTGGTGAAATAAAAGGACATAAAAACACACAAAATCAAAAGCCTTTGTATACTCATGCAATGCCACAGCTGAGAAAGAACTTCTAAGATCAATCCCATTCACAATAGCTACAAAAAAAATCAAATACCTTGGAATAAATTCAACCTAGAATGTCAAAGATCTCTACAATGAGAATTATAAAACATTAAAGAACGAAATAGAAGAAGATGCAATAAAAAGGAAAAATCTTCATGTTCATGGATTGGAAGAATCAATATCATCAAAATGCCCATTCTTCCAAAAACAATTTACAGATTCAATGCGATACCAATCAAAATACCAAGGAAATTTTTCTCATATCTAGAAAAAATGATGCTGAAATTCATATGGAAACAAAGGAGACCTCTTATACCACAAAAACAAAACTGTAGGCATCAGAATACCAGATATTAAGACATACTACAAGGCAGTTATAATCAAAACAGTATGGGAATGGTACAAAAACAGATGGATAGACCAATGGAATAGAACAGAAACGCCAGAAGGGCTGGCGCTGTGGCAAAGCAGGTGAAGCTGCTGCCTGCAGTGCCAGCATCCCACGTGGGCATCAGTTTGAGTCCCGGCTGCTCCACTTCCACTTCCTATCCAGCTCTCTGCTGTGGCCTGGGAAGGCAGTAGAAGATGGCCCAAGCCCTTGAACCCTTGCACCCATGTGGGAGACCCAGAGGAAACTCCTGGCTCCTGGCTTCAGATCAGAGCAGCTCTGGCTGTTGCAGCCAACTGGGGAGTGAACCAGTGGGTGGAAGACCTCTCTCTCTCTCTCTCTCTCTCTCTCTCTCTCTCTCCCCCTCCCTCCCTCCCTCCCTCCTTCCCTCTCCTTCTCTAACTCTTTCAAGAAAAAGTAAAATAAATAAATATTTTTAAATGTTTTTTTAAAAAAAGAAATGCCAGAAATCAATACAAGCATCTACAACCAACTTATATTTGAACAAGTAGCTAAAACCAATCCCTGGAATAAGGACAGGCTCTTCAACAAATGGTGCTATGCAGAAGTATGAAGCAAGACCCCTACCTTACACCTTATACGAAAATCCACATGGATTAAAGATATATGTCTATGACTCAACAAATTATTAGAGAACATTGGAGAAACCCTGCAAGACATTGGAACAGGGAAAGAATTCTTCCAAGACCCCAGAGGCACAGGCAGTCAAAGTCAAAATTAATAAATGGGATTACCTTAAATTGAGAAGTTTCTATACTGCAAAAGAAACACTCAGGAAAGTGAAGAGGCGAACAACAGAATAGGAGACATTATTTGCAGACTATGCAACTGATAAACAATTAATAACCAGAATATACAAAGATATCAAGAAACACCACAACAACAAAACAAACAACCCAGCTAAGAGATGGACAAAGGACTTAAACAGACATTTCTCAAAAGAGGAAATCCAAATGGCCAACAGACACATGAAAATTCTCAGGATCACTAGCTGTCAGGGAAATGCAAATCAAAACCACAATGAGGTTTCACCTCACTCACATTTGAATAGCTTTCATATAGAAATCAACAAACAACAAATGCCAGAGAGGATGTTGAGAAAAAGGTTCCTTAATTCACTATTACTGGGAATGTAAACTGGTAAAGCCACTATGGAAGACAATATGGAGATACCTCAAAAATATGAATATAAACCTACTATATGGCCCAGCCATCCCACTTCTGATAATTTACCCAAGGGAAATGAAATCAAAAACAAAAAAGTTATCTGAACCCCCATATTTATTGCAGCTCAATTCACAATAGCCAAGACACGGAATCAACCTAAATGCCTGTCAACCAAAGACTGAATATAGAAATTATGGAATATGAGCCAGCGCCGCAGCTCACTAGGCTAATCCTCCGCCTAGCAGCGCCGGCACACTGAGTTCTAGTCCCGGTCGGGGCGCCGGATTCTGTCCCGGTTGCCCCTCTTCCAGCCCAGCTCTCTGCTGTGGCCAGAGAGTGCAGTGGAGGATGGCCCAAGTGCTTGGGCCCTGCACCCCATGGGAGACCACGAAAAGCACCTGGCTCCTGGCTCCTGCCATCGGATCAGCGCGGTGCGCCGGCCGCGGCGGCCATTGGAGGGTGAACCAACAGCAAAGGAAGACCTTTCTCTCTGTCTCTCTCACTGTCCACTCTGCCTGTCAAAAAAAATAATAATAAAATAAACAAAAATAAAAAATAAATAAAAAAAGAAATTATGGAATATGTACACTATTGAATACCACACAGCAGTAAAAAAAATGAAATCTAATCATTTGTAACAAAATGGATGAATCTGGGAAGCATCATACTTAGTGAAATAAGCCAGTCCCAAAGGGACAAATACCATATGTTCTCTGTGATCTGTGAGAACTAATAGAGAACCTACAAGAAAGCCTGTAAAAGTGAAATTAACACTTCAAGAAGAGATGACTTGAGCTGCCCTCGTCTTGACTGTTGAGGAACAGTTTCTTTTTTTGTCTGTTTTTTGGGTTTTTTTTTTCTTCATAGTATTTTTTGAACTCTTTATTTAACAAAGAGTTAATCATATGTGTATAAAGTCAATTGAGGCTAGGTCTCAGTAAAAAATAAGCATGAGATCCGGCACTGTGGCTCAATTGGCTAATCCTCCGCCTTGTGGCGCTGGCACACCAGGTTCTAGTACCGGTCGGGGTGCCATATTCTGTCCCGGCTGCCCCTCTTCCAGGCCAGCTCTCTGCTGTGGCCCGGGAGTGAAGTGGAGGATGCCCCAAATGCTTGGGCCCTGCACCCCATGGGAGACCAGGAGAAGCACCTGGCTCCTGCCTTCGGATCAGCGCGGTGCACCAGCTGCAGTGCGCCAGCTGCAGCGGCCATTGGAGGGTGAACCAACAGCAAAAGGAAGACCTTTCTCTCTGTCTCTCTATCTCACTGTCCACTCTGCCTGTCAAAAAAAAAAAAATAAGCATGAGAATAAGAGACAGGAGGAAGTTTGTAACTGTAAAGTTGTATAGTTCTGCATTCATTCCTACAGACTTACTTCTAAGGATATAGTTTAAAAACTTGTCAAATTCCATTAGCTGGGTGGTAAAAATGCCATCTTAAGTGTTAAAGTGATCATATTAAGTGTTAAGGTGAACATATAGATAAAATTAAGTGTTAAAGTGATCATATAAATAGGATCAAGTGTCTGATAGTAATAATAGAATTAAAAAGAAGAGAATGTTCCAACATGGGAAGAAGTCCACATAGCCGACTCATAGAATAACAATCACTTTAAGTAACACTCTGACCTCAGAATTAGCCCTTAAGGCTTCTTGGTCTGGCTGAAAAGCCCGTGAGAGCATTTCAGCCAAGACATTGTGGCAAAAAAAATGTTCTATATGAAGGATCTCTATGAGACCCCAGTGGAAAGAAGTGGCCATCAAAGAAGGATGTACTTTTCCCTGAAGGAAGGAGAGAACTTCCACTTTGCTTATGGCCTTATCTAAATACTGATGGAGTCTGTGGATTCAAATGGCTTCTATAGCCTAGGCAGTTCATGTAAAGAGCCTAGGGTGGTCATTGACATCATACATAAGAATGTTAATTGTTAAACTAACAACAGGAGTCACTGTGCACTAACTCCCCATGCAGAATCTCTGTCCTCAATGAGTTATATTATGAGAGTCAACTGTAAAACTAGTTCTCAAACAGTTTTTTGTGTGTGTGCAAATTGTTGAAATATTTACTTAGTATAGAGGTGGTCTTCTGTGTAGAAAGTTAATTGGAAATAAATCTTAATGGAGAATGGGACTGGGAAGGGTAGAGGGAGGAGGTGGAGGGGTGGGAGTGTGGGTGGGAGGGCAGGTATGATGGGAAGAATCACTATATTCCTAAAGTTGTACTTATGAAATTTGTATGCCTTAAAAGATTAATAAATAATTATTTTTTTAAAAAAAGAGTATTGCCAAAGACATTTTCAGGCATGCCCTACTGAAAAGATTTTAAAGGTAGGTTAGAAACAGGCACCAAAGTCTCAAAGCCCCTTTGAATACCTCCAAATGGATTTTATCTAAATGAGCCAACAATGGGTTATAAATGCGTTAATGTTATTTATTCTTCAGATGAGTTGATGCATGTCAATGCCAAATAGCTCTGGGCCTAACCATAACCATGTTACATCCTTACATATAAATATGTTTGTTTTTTTTTTCCTCCAATATGCCAATATGGGAAATCCTAATTTATCTTTCTAGTAATGGGCCTATATTTCACTTCTACAGTTATCAAAAAACTCTATAAATCTTTATATTTTATTCAAAACTTCCATATCCTTACCATCTACAAACATCATGAAAGTGAAGAGAACAAATGAAATTAAAAATTAGAAAATTAGCTAGTTTAGTAATTAAAACGGCATGATGCCAACATAAAAACTGACACAGAGATCAATAGAACATAATACAGAACCAGAATTTAACCTACAGACTTACAATCAACTGATTTTTGACAAAGGTGCCAAGAATGTACATTGGAGAAGGGACATTCTTTTCCATGATGGTACTGGCAAACTAGATATGCATATGTAGAAGAACAAAAATATATCCCCGCCTCTCTCCATGTTCAAAAATGAACTCAAGATAGATCAAAAACCTAAATGCACAATCAGGAATTATGAAACTGCTACAAGAAAACATGTCAGTACATTGGTGTAGGCACAGACTTTTTGGATAAGACTTCAACAGCCAATAAAAACAAAACTAGAAAAATGGGATTATACAAAAGAAGTTTCTACATAGCAAAAAAACAAATCAACAGAGTAAAGAAACAAACTTGAGGAGGAAAGAAAATATTTGCAAACTGTTTATCCAACTAAGGATTAATATCAGAATATAAGAGGAACTTTAAAAATCCAGTTTAAAAATGGGCAAAGATTTGAACATACATTTCTCAAAAGAGATACAAATGGCTAACAAATATATTTTTAAAAGGCTCAGTATCACTAGATACTAGCAGTCACTAGTGTCAAGAAAATGCAAATCAGCCGGCACCGTGGCTCACTTGGCTAATCCTCAGACTGCAACACCGGCACTCCGGGTTCTAGTCCCAGTTGCTTCTCTTCCAGTCCAGCTCTCTGCTGTGGCCCAGGAGTGCAGAGGAGGATGGCCCAAGTGCGTGGGTCCTGCACCCGCATGGGAAACTAGGAGGAAGCACCTGGCTCCTGGCTTCAGATTGGCAGAGCAGCACCGGCCTTAGCGGTCATTTGGGGGTGAACCAACGGAAAAAGGAAGACCTTACTTTCTTTTTCTTTTTTTTTTTTTCTTTTTTTTTTTTTTTTTTGACAGGCAGGAGTGGACAGTGAGAGAGAAAGACAGAGAGAAAGGTCTTCCTTTTGCCGTTGGTTCACCTTCCAATGGCCGCCGTGGCTGGCGCGCTGCTGTCGGCGCACCGCGCCGATGCGATGGCAGGAGCCAGGTACTTATCCTGGTCTCCCATGGGGTGCAGGGCCCAAGCACTTGGGCCATCCTCCACTGCACTCCCAGGCCACAGCAGAGAGCTGGCCTGGAAGAGGGGCAACCAGGACAGAATCCGGTGTCCCGACCGGGACTAGAACCCGGTGTGCCGGCGCCGCAAGGTGGAGGATTAGCTTAGTGAGCCACGGCGCCGGCCAGGAAGACCTTACTTTCTGTCTCTCTCTCTCACTGTGGAACTCTGCCTGTCAAAAAAGAAAAAGAAAATGCAAATAAAAATCTCACCCATTAGAAAAGCTATTATCAAAAAACAAAAGGGGCTGGCACCGAGGCTCACTAGGCTAATCCTCCGCCTAGCGGCGCCGGCACACCGGGTTCTAGTCCCGGTCGGGGTGCCGGATTCTGTCCCGGTTGCCCCTCTTCCAGGCCAGCTCTCTGCTATGGCCCATGAGTGCAGTGGAGGATGGCCCAAGTGCTTGGGCCCTGCACCCCATGGAAGACCAGGAGAAGCACCTGGCTCCTGGCTTCAGGTCAGCGCAGTGCGCCGGCCACGGCGGCCGTTGGCGGGTGAACCAACGGAAAAAGGAAGACCTTTCTCTCTGTCTCTCTCTCTCACTGTCCACTCTGCCTGTCCAAAAAAAAAAAAAAGGAACAAATGGTGGTGAAGATATGGAGAAAGAGGAACTTATATAAACTGTTGACAGGAATGTAATTAGTATAGCCACTATGGAAAATGGTATGGAGATTCCTTAAATTGCTAGAAATAGAAATTGCTGTATGATCCAGCAATCCCACTACTGTGTGCATATCCAAAAGAATTGAAATCATTATGTCAAAGAGATACCGGCACAAAGTTTATTTCAGTACTATTCACAATAGCCAAGACATGGAATCAACCAAGTTGTCCATTAACAGAGGAATGAACAAAAAAAAAAGTGTTTATATATGCACATGCACGCAATGCATTACTCAACCATAAAAAATTACTGTCAGGGCTGGCGCTGTGGCATAGTGGGTAAAGCCACTTCCTGCAGTGCTGGCATTCCATATGGGCACCGGTTCTAGTCCCGGCTGCTCCACTTCCGATCCAGCTCTCTGCTATGGCCTGGGATAGCAGTGGAAGATGGCCCAACTACTTGGGCCTCGGCACCCACATGGGTGACCTGGAAGAAACTCCTGGCTCCTGGCTTTCAATCAGCACAGCTCCGGCCATTGTGGCCAACTGGGGAGTGAACCAGCAGATGGAAGACCCCTCTCTCTCTGCCTCTCCTTTCTCTAACTCTTTGAAATAAAAATAGATCCTTAAAAAATACTGCCATTTGCAGCAAAATGGATGGAATTGAAGGACATTATATGTTAAGAGAAATAAGCCAGATGCAGAAAAACATGCTCTCTTAAATGTGGAAGCTAAAAAACAAAAAGTTAATCTGAACAAAGAATAGCGATTACTAGAAGTTAGGAGGGTTAGAGCGAATAGAAGAAGGATGTTGGATACTGGGTCTTAAATCAGACACAGACAGAAATAAGCAAGTTCCTAGCATTGTCCAGCATACTAGAATGACTGTAATTCACAGTTACCCAGTATATATTTCATGAGCAAATAGAAGAGAGGCACTCCAGGGTTCTATTCATAAGGCGGTGGTGGGAGAAGATGCCACCAGCTTCTCTGACTTGGTCAGTACATAGTATATAGAAGTAATGATATGTTACACTATATCCCATAAATATGTACCATTATTGATCAAAAATTATTAAAGTTTAAGAAATATAATAAAAATATTTAAAAATTTTTAAATATTAGCATAACTTTAAATACTTAATCTCTTATTAGCTTTGATGGCAATAGTCCTATCTTCTTTATTTTAAGATTTTATTTATTTATTTGAGAGGTAGAGTTACAGACAGTGAGAGGGAGAGACAGAGAGAAAGGTCTTCCTTCCATTGGTTCACTCTCCAATTGGCCACAACGGCTGGAGCTGCACCAATTCGAAGCCAGGAGCCAGGAGCTTCTTCTGGGTCTCCCACGTGGGTGCAGGGGCCCAAGGACCTGGGCCATCTTGTACTGCTTTCCCAGGCCATAGCAGAGAGCTGGGTTGGAAGAGGAGCAGGCGTGAATAGAACCGGTGCCCATATGGGGTGCCGGTGCTGCAGGCAGAGGATTAACCTACTGCACCATGGCACTGGCCCCAGTAGTTCTATCTACTATGGGACATGTAAGTCATCTTATGAGCCAATAACAAGCTATCCTATTCATTTAAAAATTTTACTTCCAAACCTAGATCTTACTGTGACTAAACACCACAAGAGACTAATGTGATGTTTCCAGCTTTATCACCAATAGATTCAAGCTGCATTTCCTAAACACCCACTGTGTGGTGTGAAATATGGAGATAGTCTTCTGGAAAAGATAACAGCTCTTGGACCCCTCAGAGAAGAACTTTGGATGGGATTCTTAATGGCTGACCACTACAGTCAAACTTCAAAGTGTTGATCCTTGGTGTCATGCTTCCTAACTGTAGAATACACAAAAGTCCCTTATAACTCAAGATATTCGTTCATCTGAGAGACTTCAAACTGAGGACTCTTAAAAATTCTCCAGAAACTGGTAACTCCAGATTACATACCTTCCAATCCAGACAACAAAACAGTTTTCTGATTCTTTCCCCTTTTTCGTTCTTTGTGGTCCAACACTAGTATCACCTATTATTATACTCTAACCTTCTTTGTTAGCTAATTTAAGTGTTTATCAGTATAATCTCCAATCTTCATCCTGTTAATTTTCTTTAAAAAAAAAAAAGTATTTGTTTTTATTTGAAAGGCAGAGCCAAAGAGCAAGAGAGAGAAAGAACAAGAACTTTCACCTGTGGATTCACTCCCCAAAATGCCTGCAATAGTGCAATAGTCAGATCTGGGCTAGGCAGAAGTCAGTAGCCAGAAACGCCATATTGTCTCGCACGTTGGTGGTAGGGATGCAAATGTTTTCAGCCATAATCTACTGCTTCCCAAGGTGCACATTAACAGATGCTAGATCAGAAAAGGTAGAACTTAAACCCATGCACCCCAATGTGGGATACAGGCATCCCACTTGGCAGCTTAATCCACTATGTCACAACACCCACCTCCATCCTATTGATTTTTCCATCTTTTTGTTTTCTACCATTTGGGGAAGAACACAAAACCTTAGGTATGTGTTTTACAGACCACTGCTATTATCTATAGTCAAGCAATTGTCATATTTATAATACCCCACCTAATTCTGCTGACAAAAATGCCATAGCTGTTCCTTTAAGCATTTCAGAAAGTAAATTTGTTTCTGTATGCCTACTGTGGTACTTAAATTCTTCTCACATAATTAATCCCAAGTTTCAGCTTGCAAATTCGATTTTAATAATATATCAACAAAATATTTCCTCTGAGGTCATTATAATGCTAACAACAAAACCCAGTCTATCAGAACTAGAAATTAATACTGGAACTATCTTTGCTGTGATATTCAGTTTATTCTCTTTGGAGACCTTTCAGACTACATTGCAGGAACCATTCAGCTCCGTTTTAAAGTATCTTCCTATGTCAAGTCCAATGATTGTCTCATTCCTGCTGAGTTAGACCATTCCCAATAGAATCTATGCCTCTATACATCACTACCATTTGTGAAAATGCACCTTTTAGCCGGTGCCGCGGCTCACTAGGCTAATCCTCCGCCTTGCGGCGCCGGCACACCGGGTTCTAGTCCCGGTCTGGGCGCCGGATTCCGTCCCGGTTGCCCCTCTTCCAGGCCAGCTCTCTGCTGTGGCCAGGGAGTGCAGTGAAGGATGGCCCAAGTGCTTGGGCCCTGCACCCCATGGGAGACCAGGATAAGTACCTGGCTCCTGCCATCGGATCGGCCGTGGCTGCCATTGGAGGGTGAACCAACGGCAAAGGAAGACCTTTCTCTCTGTCTCTCTCTCTCACTGTTCACTCTGCCTGTCAAAAAATAAATAAATAAATAAATAAATAAATAAAAAAGAAAATGCATCTTCTGACCTGGAATCCCAAAAAGCAGTTTCAATTTATGTTCATTATATCACATTCTTCAGCCAGAGTCTTCATGAATATGCATGTACCTCTTAATTTCCTCTTAGATACAAAGGAGAAAATTGATGCTATAGCAAATACTTCTTGATGCACCTATAAAAACACTACAGGTCAAAGGAAACAATTTGTGACCACACACACACACACACACACACACACACAAAAGCCACACGTTCTCCAGAAAAGATCAGCTGGACTTTGGGTTATGCTTTTCCTGAGTTTGATAAGTTAAGCCCAGATCATCAGAATTTATTATAAGGACTAGTAATTATTTTGTTCCTGGTAATTGCCTGTGTTGCTGTAAGCCAGGGTACACTGCCCATGTTCTTAAATGCTCCTGCAAATCTTTTGTCATGTCAAAGGATTCAAATGATTATGCGATAAAATTGTGCAGGACAGACCAACCCTAGTCCAACTATAGATGACATTCCCTTGACAACATTCTGACCCACAAAATTTTGAAAATAACAATATGTATGTCATAGATAAATGTCCTGTTACCGATGTTGTCTTCTTTCAGCCAGAAGGAGGAGTAACAAAGAGATCAAATAAAATGTGTGTGAAAGAACTATGCAACTCTTAAGTATTATGCAAGCAAAAACCATGGCTTTCATATATGCCAAGATGGAAGCAGAAACACACAACTGTGGAACATAAGAGACTTTCACAGAGGAAAAGCTTGAGTGAAGACACCTAAGTGAGGTGGGCCAGGGAGGGAAGCTGCCAAGAGATAAGGAGAAAGTAGAGAGACTCACATAAGGAGATCAAAGATTCGTTTCTCAATCTTGCCTTTTTCCAGTGATAGTGGTGATAGTAATTGCCCTATGATCAGCTGAATATCATTTTGTGTATTGCCTTGGTATATTATGCCTATGAAAAAAGTATTTCAATTCCAAAAACACAAAGAATTAGCACAATGTATTTCCCTTCTTAATGTGTGCCCTGATTTTCAAGGTTATTGTAGTGATAGCACAAGTCCCACCCTGATGAAATAATATCTTTAAGTTCTAGATGCTCAAGTGCAGCCAAGACTGGTCTCTGACCAATGACAATAAATCCAACAAGAAATCTGGGGAAAGGAAGGCTAAGCAAAAGGTCTTGGAAGTCAACGTATTTGTTAACTCTTGCAATCTCCCTCCATTACCCTCTTCTCTGCTACACACTGGCATGCAGAGTCAGTGTAAGGCTTATTTCTAGCTCCGTCTCTTTCACTGAGGAAATCCTAACAATCCCAAACAACGGTTCATTGTTGAAATTCAAAGTATAATCTTTATCCCTCTCCATTGCATTCCTCTTTCAGCAACTTAAAACTACTAATTTCATGTGCCTACACAGAGAAAGCAGTTGGTGGCAAGTGGTTGTTGTTTGAATAGTGTATTACATGACTGTATTAATATAGGTAACACAATTATTAAGTGCCACACACCTTGCGTAGAATTCAAGAGTTCTCGGGAAGCTTACTACCACTCACTTTTTGCAGATGAGGACACTGACGGCCAGAGAGGTTAAATAACTTCCCCAAATTTACACATCCAGGACGCTAGAAAGTACCTAGATAGTCTAGTTCTAGAGTCAAAGCTGTTAATTACTCAAACTTAAATCTCAACCTAGGGGCTGGTATTATGCTGATGACTCTAACACCAGCATCCCATATGGGTGCCAGTTCAAATCCCGGCTGCTCCACTTCTGATCCAGCTCCCTGCTGCTGATGTGCCTGGGAAGGCAGCAGAGAATGGCCTAAGTGGTTGGGTCCCTGCACCCACATGGGAGACCTGGAAGAAGCTCCTGGATTCTGCGTTCCCTGGCTCAGCCCTGGCCATTGCAGCCATTTGGAGAGTGAACCTGTGGATGGAAGACCTCTCTCTCTCTAATTCTGCCTTTCAAAATAAATCTTTAAAAAAAAAAAAAAAAGAAATCCCAACATAGTTACCCCTCCTTCATCTGTATGTTTTTACATGGATTAAAGAAAATATGAAAGGATATCATCAAATACTAAGCACATAGTAGGTAATCACCAAGTAGTAGTTCATTTAATTGTAATTTAAATGTATTTTTTAAGATTTATTTATTTGAAAGGCAGCTACAGAGAGGACACATGGACACACACATACACACATACACACACACACACACACAGAGGTATCTTTGAACCACTGGTTCACTCCTGAAATGACCACACTGACCAGAGCTGAGCCAGGCTGAAGCCAAGAGCCAGGAGCTTCTTTCAGGGCCCCAAGCACTTGGGCCATCTTCTGCTGCTTTCTCAGGCACATTATCAGGGAGCTGGAGCAGGAATGGAATATCTGGGACTGGAACCAGCACCCACATGTGATGGCAGCACTGCAGGCAGTGACTTTAACCTGCTGTGCCACAGCACCAGCCCCTTAAATGTATTTTAAAGATTTAGACATTTGGGGCCAGCGTCATGGAGCACTAGGTTAATCCTCCACCTGCAGCGCCAGCATCCCATATGGGTGCCGGTTCTAGTCCCGGTTGCTCCTCTTCCAGTCCAGCTCTCTGCTGTGGCCTGGGATAGCAGTGGAGGATGGCCCAAGTCTTAGAGCCCTTGCACCCTTGTGGGAGACTAGGAAGAAACTCCTGGCTCCTGGCTTCAGATCGGCATAGCTCTGGCCGTTGCAGCCATTTGGAGAGTGAACCAACGGAAGGAAGACCTTTCTCTCTGTCTCTCTCTCTGTCTGTAAACTCTACCTGTCAAATAAATTTTAAAAAATGATTTAGACAAGTCCTGCTTTCTCATTACATTCTTTGTTGACAATTGTGAAGTCTAACTTCAGTCCCCATAGAGTTAACTTTTTCTAACTAGTGACTAGGGCAAGCTGATGTCATTGCTGAGAAGTTCCCAAGGACATAAACCCTATATAATTCTGGTCCGACAATACGAACCCTACAGCTGCCAGTCCCAGCTGATTGCTTCTCTACAGACTCCCCTCCGTGCTTAAAGGTGCAATAATCCATCTAAAACTAACATACAAAACTTGCACCTAAAGAGTATGACACAAAGAGAACAGGAAGCTTCAGCCACACGGATTGTTTAAATTATTAGAAATGTCTTGATAAACTAACAGAGTCTGAAAGTGTTCGTTGTGGTTTTTAATCCCTTTGACTCCTTGCTACAGTCTGAAAACTTACAAAAAATACCATTCCTATACCATATCTTTGAACAGAGAAAAATCTTATTGAAGAGCCACATACTCTGACATCTTTAAAAAATATATAATATGGATACAAAAATACAACTTTTATATAAATCCTGAAATAGTGCCTCTCACCAGAAAATATCACCAAACACATCTACTGTGACTTATCATCAGTGAAAAAGACCAAAAGGACTTTCCAGGCTGTCAGCCTCCTAATAGAAAAAATCAAGGTAAGTGGGGTCGAGTTGTCCAATTTCAAATGAATTACAATGTCTACTAGAAGATAGCACTCTTGATACAAGAGGACTGAAAGCCCAATAACTTTTGGAAACAGAGCACCAGAAACAACTAAAGGTAAGTTTGTATATATTTTACGTTTATGTTGATGCTGCTTTTAATCATTCTCACTCATTTTCCTGAAATGCACGCAGTAGACACTAGGTTTTCTTTTTGTGCACTTGAAAACTTAACACCAAATTTCTTCTGCAGTTGGACACAGCTACATTTTCCAGAGCAATTTTTCTGTGGCTCCACATACCTAGAAAAAAAAATCATGATGAAAAAGACTTAGTTTAAAAGATGCATCCATATTACAAGAGGTGAGAATAGTAGTTTTCATTGCAGACTTGTTCTCAATCTGCACACCCTCTCCTGCCTGGGTAACAGAAATTTCAAATTTCCACTCTTGGTCAGTTCTTCAACTTTAATTTTGCAACCATGGAAACTGATGTAAATCATTAAAACTTAAAATAGTTTTTTGGGAGCAAAAGTTTTAAGTGAAGACTCTACAAAAAAATTTCTGAACAGTAAAATTACCTCATGGCTACATTATAGTGTTTCTCTATACACCTTAAAGCACTGGATACCAGGAATTTGAGAAGAAATAGAACGGGGCAGAAAAGATGCCTTCTTTGGCCTTTGTTCATGAGCAGGGTAGAGCTGATTCATCTGTCTGGCAGAACCTGCTCTTGAGGGATGGGATGAAAGCAGCAGCAGTGATCCAGGATAGGAAGGAGGCAGCACAGGATGGTAGGGCCCAAGGAACCAAGAGAAACAACCTTCTCGGGTGGGCTGCCCTAGAAGGCTGTGCACTGAGGCAGAACCATGAAGGAACCAAGCCCAAAACAGAGAGATCCCACAGATCCTCCATTTGAGCTGGCTCATGATGCCAAGGGAAGCAAGAAGGAGGTCACTGGAACACATTCTGCTTAACTCTCCAATTATGCATCAAGAATTCAGATCAGAGCGGTAGTAGAGAAGAAAGGCTGGCCCAGGAAATAGAGCTGGGTTTAGATCTCCTAACTCCAACTTCGTGTAACTTTGAGCCAGTTGCTTTTCTTCATGTTTTCTATTTGCAAAATGAAAATAAAAGTATATTATATAAAGTCTCAAGTTCCTTTAACAGCTAATATTCTGTGCTTCTATATAATGTATAAACTCAATTTAGAAAATAGTAGTGATGCTTGGGTCATAGACAGGCTAATTCCAGGGCATGTCATGCTGTATCTTTTCACCATTTAACATTTTTTGATTAGCATGTGACAATTGTACTTATTTATGATGTTCAAGTTATATGTCAACACATGTATAGAGCATTACTGATCAAATCAAGAGAATTAACATTTCCATTTCCTTATCATTTCTTTGGAGCCTTTGAGCTACTCTCTTCTAGTTTTTTTTTAAGATTTTATTTTATTTGAGAGGTAGAGTTACAGACAGTGAGAGGGAGACAGAGAGAGGTCTTCCTTCCGTTGGTTCATTCCCCAATTGGCTGCAATTGTCGAAGCTGTGCCGATCCAAAGCCAGGAGCCAAGAGCTTCTTCCAGGTCTCCCACGTAGGTGCAGGGGCCCAAGGACTTAGGCCATTGTCTACTGTTTTCCCAGGCCATAGCAGAGAGCTGGATTGGAAGTGGAACAGCTGGGACTAGAACCTGCACCCATATGAGATGCTGGCACTGCAGGCGAAGGATTAACCTACTGCACCACGGCGCTGTCCCCCACTCTCTTCTAGTTTTTCATAAAATGTATGACAGATTCTTGTAACCTATATCTACCCCCTTCACTGTGGAACACTAGCACTCATTCCTTCTCACTGTGTTATCCAACATCCCTCCATCCTCTTCTCTACACCCACTTCCCACATAAAAGAAAATAAAAACATCACTTTTGTTTATTTGTGGGCCAGCAAGTCAGAAAACAGAATGGGACTTTGAAAAGGGCTACAGATAATCTCATGAAGACAGCGATGCTATTACCTGGAACTTGACCTCCAGTTTAAGAATGGGCAAGTCTGCCCCAGCTGAGAGCTGTAGGAGAGGCAAGCCTCCCTCCATAGTCTCCAGATTGTCCAAGGCCTCCCGGGTGTTATCAGCCTCCTCTAAAGGACTGCTCAAAAAAATCACATTGTCGTTTGTCTAGCTGCATGGTAAAAACCGCTGTGCCCTCTGAAAGTTACATCAGGAAAATTATGGTCTCAAGGCACCATGGCAAAGCCAACAGGGGAGCAAGCAGGTTGGGTTAGTGAGAACTGCAGTCAGCAACCATGTTCAAGGCCCAGATTTGTGTGATCTTGTGCAAAATAACTTCTTTAGGGTAAGGAGAACCTTAGTTGCTTCTATTGTAAAAAATCTGTAACCTAAATCTAAGCAAAAATATATTACAATCAAGGAGAAGTAATTTATTCGGTTGCTCCCTCCTCATGGTTGTTTTATGTCAGTGAATCTAGATTCTCGATACTATTATTCCAAAAGTATGTGTGTGTGAACATACTGTGTCCAGCATGATTTCAAATGAGGGATGAGAATCAAATTAAACAACCAAATGACTGATGCAGATATTTAAGTGTTATATTAGTTTTTTCCCCCTAATTCTTGACAGGTGTGTCCAACAGAGAGCATGGAAGAGGCTTTCCTTCTCAACCAGACTTCCTTTGTGACCTATTTTCGGCTTAGAGGTTTATCTGTAAATCAGAAGGTGCAGCTGGCTGCCTTCTCCATGTTCCTCGTTTTCTATGTCCTGACACTGATGGGGAACGTCCTCATCATCATAACCATTGTCTGTGACCGCAGACTCCACACCCCCATGTACTTTTTCCTCAGCAATCTGTCCTTTATCGACGTCTGCCACTCCACTGTCACTGTTCCCAAGATGCTGGTGGACACGTGGTCAGCGGGGAAGTTCATCTCCTTTGGTGCCTGCGTGACCCAGATGTTCTTCCTGCACCTCTTTGCCTGCACGGAGATCTTCCTCCTCACCGTCATGGCCTACGACCGGTACGTGGCCATCTGTAAACCCCTGCAGTACATGACAGTGATGGACTGGAAGGTGTGTGTGCTGTTGGCGGTGGCCCTGTGGACGGGGGGCACCATCCACTCCATAGCCCTCACCTCCCTCACCATCAAGCTGCCCTACTGTGGTCCTGATGAGATTGACAACTTCTTCTGCGATGTCCCTCAGGTGATCAAACTGGCCTGCACAGATACCCACATCATTGAGATCCTCATTGTCTCCAACAGCGGGCTGATCTCCGTGGTCTGTTTTGTGGTTCTAGTGGTGTCCTATGCAGTCATCCTGGTGAACCTGAGACAGCAGCTCTCTGAGGGCAGGCAGAAGGCCCTGTCCACCTGTGCTGCCCACCTCACTGTGGTCACACTCTTCCTGGGACATTGCATCTTCATCTACTCCCGCCCATCCACCAGCCTCCCAGAAGACAAGGTGGTGTCTGTGTTTTTCACTGCTGTCACCCCTTTGCTGAACCCCATCATCTATACCCTTAGGAATGAAGACATGAAGAATGCTTTGAACAAGTTAATGGGGAGGCAGAAGAGACAGGCAGAAAAATGAAAACGTCTAAGCCCTTGGGATGCTGGTGCAGAGAATAAATCAAACAGCACATGCATCAGACTATATGACTGACAAAGTTACTCTCCAGCCCAATATCTGACAATTACATCAAAAGGAAGATTACTTAATTCTTGCAACAGTCCTGGTATAGTTACTACACTTGTCTGTACAAAAACCAACTAGAACCCAGAGAGAGTAAACAGCATGTGCAACGTCACCAGCTAGGAAGTGGGGGAAGGAGGATGTGGACTCAAATGTATGAACAAAAATTCAACCAATTTTCATCACATCATGCTGCCTCTCCGTGCTTTTTTGCCAGGATTGATAATCAAGTCCTAAAGAAGCCGTCAGATTTCTGGGCAGTCCTGGCCTACATCACCCACTCAGGTTCTTGGCTAAACAGTTTAGCAAACACTGGTAAATTAGACAAAGTGAATACACAGGTGAGTTTGGTGACAAAGAAACCCTGAACCACTGAAGTTATTGCTACTCTAAGGTGTCCTGGAAAGATCCGCCCTTAGAGCAATGACATAGGGGTGTTTTATTACTCATTCATTTGACAAAATTTGACTGAGTACTTATTATGTGTGAGGTACTAGAGTAATAGGTTTTTTTTTCTTTTTCATTTTTTTTATTTAATAAACGTGAATTTACAAAGTGCAACTTTTGCATTGTTGTGGCTTTTCCCGCCCCCAACCTCCCTCCCTCTAGCAGCCCTCACCTCTCCCACTCCCCCACCCATCTCACCCTTCATCAAGTTTCATTTTCAATTATCTTTATATACAGAAGATCAACTTAGTATATACTAAGCAAAGATTTCAACAGACTGCACTCACACAACCACACAAGATACAGAGTATTGTTCAACTAGTAGTGTTATCTTTAACTCTCATAGTAAAACACATTAAGGACAGAGATCCTATGTGGGGAGCATGTGCCCAGTGACTCCTGTTGTTGATTTACCAATTGACACTCTTATTTATGACGTCAGCAATCACCCAAGGCTCTTGCCATGAGCTGTCGAGGCTATGGAAGCCCCTTGAGTTCACCAACTCTGAACTTGTTTAGTCAAGGCCACATCACAGTGGAGGCTCCTTCCTCCCTTCAGAGAATGGCGCCTCCCTCCTTGATGGCCTGTTCCTTCCGCTGGGGTCTTGTTCACCATGATCTTTCATTTAGGTTGTTTTTGCCACAGTGTCTTGGCTTTCCATGCCTGTGAGACTCTTATGGGCCTTTTAGCCAGATACAAATGCCCCAAGGGTTGATTCTGAGGCTGAAGTGCTGTTTAGGGTGTTTGCCATTCTATGAGTCTGCCGTGTGTCCTGCTTCCCCTGCAGGATCATTCTCTCCCTTTCAAGTCTTCCTTCATTATTTGCCGACACTGGTCTTATTTGTGAAATCTCTTTGACACTAGGGTAATAGGTTTTTAAAGAGACTCACATAGCCTCTTCCTTCGTGGCATGTGGAATCTAGTGAAATAGAAGCCAAAAATGTGAACAAAATAAGTTTAATCACTACTTTGACAAATTCTGTAAAAGAACAGGACTACTGGAGAGTATGGAAGAGACTATCTTTAGAAGGAGTGATCAAGGAGGGCCTCCGGGAGGAAGTTACCTTAGGCTGAATGAAGATGAGAAAAACAGAGGTGAGGAACATTCTACTTAGAGGAATGGCTGGTGCAAACAGCTGCTTTGGGAAACAGCTTGGCTTGTTCCAAGATGTGAGCAAAGATCAGTGTGTTTAAAACTCAGAATAGAAGGCTGAGAACGGCAAGAGAGTGATGGTGGAGAGGTCGTGAGAACCCTTCTGTGCTTTCTCAGGGAATTTGGAATCTTTTTCAGTCCAATGAGAAGCCACCAGACTGGTCTAAGCACAGAAGTGACAGGATATGATTGGTGTTTTCAGAACATTATTTGTGGGAACAGGTGTTGGTGCAGCAGTTAAGATGCTGCTCGGGACACTCTACCCATACCAGAGTGCCTGGTTCAAGTCCTGGTTCTGCTTCCCGTTCCAGATTCCTGGTTCCTGATAGTGAGCACTTCGGGGGGCAGCAGGTAATAGCTCAAGTACTTGAGCCTCTGCCATGGTGAGAGAAACCCAGGTTGAGTTCCAGGCTCCTGGCTTCAGCCTGGCCCAGTCCCAGCTGTTACAGGCATTTCAGAAATAAACCAGCAGATGGGAGATCTACCCAAGTCTCTTTCGCTGTCATGCTGCCTTTCAAACAAACGAAAATTTCTAAAAATCATATTACTTTGAATGTAATACATAGAATCCATTCAATTAAGCATTGCTAAACCTTTAATAGTCACCCAATATTGCCATAAGAACTAAGAGAAAAACAGAAGGTGACTTCAAAAAAGTTCATGAAAATAGAATTAAAAGATCATTTTAAAAAATCATTTTGGTGGAGCTGATGCTGCGGCGAAGTAAAGCCTCCACCTGCAGTGCGAGAATCCCATATAGGCACAGGTTTGTGTCCCAGCTGCTCCACTTCCAATCTAGCTCTTGACTAATGGCCCGAGAAAGCAGTGGAAGATGGTCCAAGTCCTTGGGCCCTCTACATCCACATGGGAGACCCTGAAGAAGCTCCTGGCTTCGAATCAGCCCAGCTCCAGCCATTGAAGCCATTTCAGGAGTGAACCAGTTGCCGGCGCCGCAGCTCACTAGGCTAATCCTCCGCCTTGCGGCGCCGGCACACCAGCTTCTAGTCCCGGTCAGGGCGCCGGATTCTGTCCCGGTTGCCCCTCTTCCAGGCCAGCTCTCTGCTGTGGCCCGGGAGTGCAGTGGAGGATGGCCCAAGTACTTGGGCCCTGCACCCCATGGGAGACCAGGATAAGTACCTGGCTCCTGCCATCAGATCAGCGCGGTGCACCAGCCGCGGCGGCCATTGGAGGGTGAACCAATGGCAAAAAGGAAGACTTTTCTCTCTGTCTCTCTCTCTCACTGTCCACTCTGCCTGTCAAAAAAAAATAAAAATAAAATAAAATAAAATAAAAATTATAATAAAAAAGTGAAACCAGTTAATTCAGGAACTCAACAGCTCTGAAATTATGTAAATCTAAGCAATCTTTAAATATTTATCTTATAAATTCTGATTTCTACTTTATTGAATATCATTTATTTTTTTCTTCTTAAATATTTATTTGAAAGGCAGCATGACAGAGAGAAACAGAGATCTACCATCCACTAGTTCACTCGTGAAATGGCTACAATGGCCTGGGCTGGGCTAGACCAAAGCTAGGAGCCCAGAATTCTATTGAGATATCCCATATAGAGAGAAAGGCAGAGAGATAGAGAGATCCTCCATCTGATGGTTCACTCCCCAGATGGCCGCAATGGCCAGAGCTGGACCAATCCTAGCCAGGAGCCAAGAGCTTCTTCTGGATCTCCCATGTAGATGCAGGGGCCCAAGTACTTGGGCCATCTTCTACTGCTTTCTCAGGTGCATTAGCAGAGAACTAGATGGGAAACGGAGAAGCTGGGACTTGAACCAGTCCCTAAACGGGATGCCAGCATCAGAGGCAGTAGCAATTTAATGCTCTGAGCCACAACACAGGCCCCTAATACTACCATTACTTATTTTCTGATATTTTAAGTTGCCATAAATAACATTTTTAGAAAATAGAGGAAGAGGGGCTAGTGCTGTGGTATAGTGGGTAAAGATGTTGCCTGCAATTGCCAGCATCCCATATAAGTGCCAGTTTGAGATGTGGCTGCTCTACTTCCGATCCAGCTCTCTGCTATGGCCTGGGAAAGCAGCAGAAGATGGCCCAAGTCCTTGGGTCCCTGCACCCTCGTGGGAGAACCAGAGGAAGCTCCTGCCTCCCATTTTCGGCCTGGCCTAGTTCAGTTTGTTGTTGCCATTTGGGGAGTGAACCAGCAGATGGAAGATCTCTCTCTCTCTCTCTTTCTCTCTCTCTCTCTTTCAAATAAATAAATAAATCTTTAAAAAAAGAAAAGAAGATAGAGGAGGAACAGACAGTGTATTTTTGCCACCATTCACTTCATTTATTTTGTTAATGGTAAAAACCATATAGAAATCTCAAGAACATTAGGTAAAAGCTTTGGGTCTGAAGGATTGGGAAAGGTTGTGTGGTTATTTTCTAGATTTTGTATATTCAAAATGTGGTCTTAGGACCAGCAGCATCAGCATTGCCTGGATGCTTGTTAGAAATGAAGAATCAGGGAGCCAGCATTATAGCATAGTGGGTTAAGCCACCACCTGCAACACCATCTTCCCATATAGGCACCAGTTTGAGTCCCAGCTGCTCCACTTTCAAACCAGCTCCCTTTTAATGGCCTAGGAAAAGCAGTGGAAGATGGTCCAAGTGTTTGGGCCCCTGTCATCCATGGGGGAAACCAAGAAGCTCCTGGCTCAGCCCTGTGCATTGCAGCCACTTGGGGAATGAACCTGCAGATGGATGATCTCTCTGTGTCTGTCTTTTCCTTTCTCTGTAACTCTTTCAAATAAATAAATCTCAAAAAAAGAAAAAGAAGAAGACTCTCAGGCCCTGATCCAGACCTACTCAATCAAAATCTGCATATTAAAAAGATCTCCAGATAAGATGATTTTTATGCTCAGTATTTAATATACTACTCTAGCCACTGTGGTTTGTGGGATGAAAGAAATCACTGTTAAAAGATTCAGGTGGCGAGATTGACACCAGAATTTAGTTTAACAGACTCAGGCACTCAAAAGGAAAATAGTGGCCAGCATCCAGGTGTGGATTGATGGCACTTCATTCTAGCAGGATATTTTAGGTACCTGTGGTTTTTAATTCTCTGACATCCTGGCAAACCAATCACTACATAAGGCACAACATTCTAAGAGTCATATCTTGTTACTTTACGGAGATGTAGCCATTCCAAAAAAGGAGAATTCCTGCTTTTTTAACTGACATCTTGCAAGGCTGAAGCTGTCAAATTTTACCATGAAACTCAAGGACAAGAAGAAGAAAGATGCTGAAAACCCAGCCAAGAAAGATGAAACCCCATGAACAAGTCTGAAAGCAAGGCCAAAAAGAAGAAGTGGTCCAGAGGCAAAGTTCGGGACAAGCTCAATAACCTGGTTTTGCTGGACAAAGGTACTTAGGAACTTCCTTACACAGTCTGTCCTAACTATAAGCTCCCAACTCCAGCTGTGGTCTCTGAGTGAAAATTATTGGGTCCCTAGCCAGAAGAGCCCTTCAGAAGCTCCTGAGAAGACATCAAATTGGTTTCAAAGCACAGAGCTTGAGTAGTTTTTTTTTTGACAGGCAGAGTTAGACAGTGAGAGAAAGAGACAGAGAGAAAGGTCCTCCTTCTGTTGGTTCACCCCCCAAATGGCCGCTACTGCTGTGCCGATCTGAAGCCAGGAGCCAGGCGCTTCCTCCTGGTCTCCCATGTGGGTGCAGGGCCCAAGGACTTGGGCCATCCTCCACTGCACTCCCGGGCCACAGCAGAGAGCTGGACCGGAAGAGGAGCACCCGGGACTAGAACCTAGCGCCCACATGGGACGCCGGCGCCGCAGGCAGATTAACCAAGGGGAGCCACAGCGCCAGCCCCGAGCTTGAGTAATTTACCAAGGATGGAGATGACATGAACAAGGCCAATTAATTGTACATCTGGAAAAATGAAACTTTATTAGATGAAAAAAGAAGGATTCCCCCAAATTTATTGGAATCATGCATGAGAGGATGCATCCCCAACCACCATTAAATAAAGTCTAAATTTCTATTTCAGTTACCAAAAACACTCCACAACTCTCTCTCCCAGGCACGTACCCTTTACCACGCTTCTATTTATCCTATTCTCCAGGAATAACTAAGCCACACTCAGCTGCTTTCAAGTCATCAAATACTTGCTCTCGGGGCCAGTGCTGTGGCATAGAGGGTAAAGCCGTGACCTGTACTGCCGGAATCCCATATGGACTCCAGTTTGAGTCCCAGCTGCTCCACTTCCCATTCTCTCTCTCTATCTATCTCTATCTCTATCTCTATCTCTCTCTCTATCTATCTATCTCTATCTCCATCTCTGCTTCTCCTTCTCTCTCTGTGTAACTCTGACTTTGAAATAAATAAATAAATCTTTAAAAACACACACACAAATACTTGCTCTCTCAGTCTTTTTCTCCTTCCCGGATCTTAAGTTCAATTTTTACTCATCTGTCAAGTGAATCTTAAAGCCAAATTCTTGACTCCTTCTCTCCTCTCCCCAACAGAAAATTTATCCCACTAATAGACTTGCTCAGAAATATATCTACATCTTTCTTACCAGGCCTGTCACTTCCTGTCTTCTATTTTAGTTATTATCCACAATTTTAAGACCTGGGACAAGCTCACATTTTTCATTCCCTTAGATTGAAAAAAAAAATGCTTTCTTATAAAAGACATTCAGTTTACAATTTTGAATTGAGGAGCTAATCCACTTGTGCATTATTGTGCTTTTGAATTACTTCTCTAATAGTGACTTATTGTTTGCCTTTTATTTACTTTCTAATTAAAATGGAAGTGATACAACCATCATAAAATTCTGCCCAAAAATTATCTGGGCTTTTGAGTGTAGGAATTTTCAGTAACAGAATCTTTATATAACATCCCTTCCTATCAATCATTGCGGGCATTTGGGGAGTGAACCTTCAGGTGGGAGCTCATTCTGTCTCTCTGCCTGTCAAAAATAAGTCAACAGGAGCCGATGCTTTGGCACAGTGGGTGAACCCACTGCTTGTGATGCGGGCATCCCATGTTGAAGCGCTAGTGTGAGTCCCCGCTGCTCTGCTTCCATTCCATGGCCACTTGAGGAGTGAACTAGCTGATAGAAATCTGTTTCTCCCTGTCACTCTGCCTTTCAAACAAGTAAGTAAATCTTTTTTTAAGTAAATAAGTATACAGAAAGAAGAGTGATGAATAGTCCTACCTCGAGAGAGTAAAAACAAAAGTAACTTTTGTGGTCATTGCCCATTCTGTGTGCAAAAACAGGATCTGGGGGGGTACTGAATAACAGATGTCTGTAGCGGGAGCCAGTGTTGTGTCATAGCGGGTTAAGCCGCTGACTGCACCGTCTGATGCTAATGTTCCATATGGGCAGCCGGTTCGAGTCCCGGCTGCTCTACTTCCAATCCAGATCCCTGCTGATGGCCTGCGAAAAGTAAGGGAAGATGGCCCGAGTACTTAGATGCCTGTTACCCCCATGGGAGACCTGGAAGAAGCTCCTTGCTCCTAGCTTCAGCCCAGCCCAGCCCCAGTGGTGTGGCAATCTGTAAACCAGCAGATGGAAAATCTCCCTCTTCTCTAACTTTCAAATAAGTAGACAGATCTTTAAAAAAAGAAAAGAAGCCTATATCATCCCCCTAAAATTGACATTTTGTAATAATTGCAATAACTAGTTTGCTATGGACATGAGACATATAACTAATTGTAAATTACTGTTTAACAAGTTACCACAAACTCAGCAACGTAAAACAGCAGTGATGATCTCACGGGTCCTGTAGGTCAGGCATAGCTTAGACAAATTCCGCCTCAGGCCTCTCACAAAGCCGCAGTGGAGTTGTTGGTCAGGCGAAAATCTCCTTGAACACTTTACGGGGACGAATCTCCTTCAATATTTTCACATTACAGGAGCCCAGAGTCCGAGAGCACTCACACATAACATTTCCTAATTCCAAAGAAAACCACCAGACCTCCCCAAGGGAGAACTGTTTGCGCTTACTCACCAGCGTGACCACCGGCCACCTGTAGATGGATCCTGTAATCCACGCAGCTCGCCGGAAGCACACAGCGTTAAATAGTGACCGAGTAAACAAACGCCAGTGGGTCGCGGCCAAAACCACCAGGCACGTTCCTGGCGCCCCATGAGCCACAGCTGTGTCAAGCTGACAGAGGCCGGCTCCACCATATTCCACTCAAGATGCTTACCCTGGGATGCTGGGGTGTGGCCTACCCCCAGAGGCCATCCCCCACCCCACCCCACCCCCAGCGTAGCCGGCTCTTTCTCACAGATGAAGAGCGACATAATAAGCCTTCCCTAAAATATCAAGTGGAGGTAAGAATTATAGTTCCGGGGCTAGCACTGTAGCAAGGCAGGTCAAGCCGCTGCCTGCAATGGCCGGTTCAAATCCCAGCTGCTCCACTTCTGACCCAGCGCTCTGCTGTGGCCTGAGAAGGCAGTGGAGGACGGCCAGAGTCCTTGGGCCCTTGCAGCCCTGTGGGAGACCTGGGGAAGGCTCCTGGCACCGGACTGGACAGCTCCGGCCATTATGGCCATCTGGGGAGTGAACCAGCAAATGGAAGACCTCTCTCTCTGCTTCTGCCTCTCCTCTGCTTGTCTGTAACTCTGCCTTTCAAATAAATAAATCTTTAAAAGAAGAAGGACAAGGACAAGGACAAGGACACAGGGCTGATACTGTGGCATAGCAGGTAAAAGCCATGACCTGCAGTGCTGGTATCCCATGTGGGCACTGGTTCAAGTCCCGGCTGCTCCATTTCTGATCCAGCTCTCTGCTATGGCCTGGGAAAGCAGTAGAAGGTGACTCAAGTCCTTGGGCCCCTGCACTTATGCGGAAGACCCAGAGGAATTTCCTGGCTCCTGGCTTCAAATAAGCTCAGCTCTGGAGAGCAATCCAGTGGATGGAAGACCTCTCTCTTTAATCTCTGCCTCTGCCTCTCTCTAACTCTGCCTTTTAAATAAATAAATAAATCTTAAAAGAAAAAAAAAGTCACCATCAAATCTAAACTAATCATAGAAAGGATACGCCTTCATCTTTGCCATAGTCTTTTGCTGTTACACATCCTGTCCACTCTCAAGCAAATGACATTATGCAAAGGCATCAATACCATGAGGCGGGGATCTCCAGACACTAGTAGAGACCTAAAAGGCCACGTATGCATATTAGGAGTGGAACTAAAATAACCCTTGAGTAAAAGAGATTATACAGCCAACCTAATAAAGCTTAAGAAATAAGCCTTGGGAAAAATTAATAATATATAAGTGAATAGAAAGGGGGGCTGGCATTGTGGCGTAGTGGGTTAATCTGCTGCCTGCAGCGCCAGCATCCCCTGAGTACCGGTTCCAGTCCTGGCTGTCCCAGTTCTTATCCAGCTCCCTGGGAAAGCAATGAAAGATGACCCCAATGCTTGGGCCCCTGCACCCACATGGGAGACCTGGAAGAAGCTCCTGGATCCTAGCTTTGGCCTGGCCCAACCCTGGCTGTTGTGGCTGTTTGGGGAGTAAACCAGCAGTTGAAAGATCTCTGTCTCTCCCTCTCTCTAACTCCAACTTTCAAATAAATAAGTAAATCTTTTTTTTAAAAAAATTGGGTTTCAGGGTGGGAATTTGAAAAATTGGTTAAGCCATCAGTTCTATTACCCATGTTTCATATCAGAGTGCTTGGATCTGAGTTCTGGCTATAGCTCCCAATTCCAGCTTCCTGGGAATGCAAACCCTGGGAGGTACCAAGTGATGGCTCAACTAGTTAGGCCTTTGCCACCCACCTGGGAGACCTGGATTGAGTTCCTAGCTCCTGGCTTTAGCTGATGTGGACTTTGGGGGAGTAAACCAGCAAATGGGAGTTCTGTCATCTCTGTCTCCCTGTCTCTCTTTATCTTTGCCTTTCAAAGAAAAAGTTAATTGAAAATGGAATTAAAAGATTTTGTTTAAAAATATAAGCCTGAAAGGTTTGCCTAAGGCTTCATTTCTTAGTCTTCTTTATATACATAATTTCCCTAGTGATCTCATCCAATCCTATGACTTTAAAAACTTGATCTGCTATTGATCCCTTGAGTTTCTCTCTAGACCTCACCTCTGTCCTGAAACTCATATGCCATCACACTTGGGTATCCAGAAAGGGTCTCAAATGTAGCACGATTAAATAGAACATTTAGTTCCCACCTAGAGGGAAGAAAAACTCCCTCAACCTTTCCCATTTAAAATAATGTTACCATTTACATAAAAAAGTATAACAGGCAGACTCCCTCAAACAGCATAGTTTTTTTTGTACTTACCTAATTTTTTTAACTTTTATTTAATAAATATAAATTTCCAAAGTACAACTTTTGGATTATAGCGGCTTTTTCCCCCCATAACCACCCTCCCACCCGCAACCATCCCATCTCCCACTCCCTCTCCCATCCCATTCACATCAAGATTCATTATCAATTATCTTTATATACAGAAGATCAATTTAGTATATACCAAGTAAAGATTTCAACAGTTTGCACTCACACAGAAACACATAGTGTAAAGTACTGTTTGAGTACTAGTTAAACCGTTAATTCACATAATACAACACATTAAGGACAGAGATCCTACATGGGGAGTAAGTGTACAGTGACTCCTGTTGTTGATTTAACAATTGACACTCTTATTTATTGCGTCAGTAATCACACTAGGCTCTTGTCATGAGTTGCCAAGGCTATGGAAGTCTCTTGAGTTCGCCAACTCCAATCTTATTTAGACAAGGCCATAATCAAAGTGGAATGTCTCTCCTCCCTTCAGAGAAAGGTACCTCCTTCTTTGATGGCCCATTCTTTCTGCTGGGATCTCACTAACAGAGATCTTTCATTTAAGTCACTTTTTTTTTTTTTTTTTGCCAGAGTGTCTTGGCTTCCCATGCCTGAAATACTCTCATGGGCTTTTTAGCTAGATCAGAATGCTTTAAGGGCTAATTCTGAGGCCAGAGTGCTGTTTAGGACATCTGCCATTCTATGAGTCTGCTGTGTATCCCGCTTCCCATGTTGGATCGTTCTCTCCAAATGTGTAGATTTTAACAACTGAAGAAGTAATGAAAAATGGAAATAGTCCTGTATTTTATAAAACAAATCTAATTTGTAATTTCAAATTTTCCTACAGGGCAGGTATTTGGTATCAGTTTGAGTCCCAGCTGATCCCTACTACTCTGCCTGGAAAAGCATCAGAAGCTATCCCAAGTTCTTGGGCCTCTCCCACCAAGATGAAGTTCCTGGCTCTTGTCTTCAGCCTGGCCTACACTTGGTGTAGCAGCCATTAGAGGAGTGAAGCAGCAGATGGAAGATATTTCCTTCTCTCTCTTTCTGTCTCTCCTTCCATCTCTCCTCTCTCTCTGTCACTCAGCTTTTCAAATAAATAAATACATCGTTTACAAATATGAATCACAGATCTGGAATTCAAAGCTAAAACTATAAAATTTCCAAGAGAAAAAGTTTTAGGTAGGTAAAGCTTTCATAAGACACAAAAAGTATGAACTATAAAATTTTGAGTAATTAATAAATTAGATTTAACAAAATTTACAACTTCTGCTCTTCAAAAAATACCATTAAGAAAACTAAGTTGCAACACATGGAATGAAAAAAAATGGCAAGATATATATCAAATAAACATCTTCTATGCAAAACATACACACAATGGCAAAAAGATAAAAATTGAAATCACAGGGGCTGATGCTGTGGCATAGCAATTAAAGCCACTGCCTGCAGTGCTGGAATCCCATATGGGCACCCGTTTGAGTTCTGGTTGTTCCACTTCTGATCCAGCTCTCTGCTGTGGCCTAGGAAAGCAGTAGAGGATGGCCCAAGTCCCTGGGCCCCTGCACCCATGTGGGAGACCTGAAAGAAGCTCCTGGCTCCTGGCTTTGGATTGGTCCAGCTCTGTATATTGCAGCCATTTGAGGAGTGAACCAGCAGATGGAAGATCTACCTCTCTCTCTCTCGCCTCTGCCTCTCTATAACTCTGTCTTTCAAATAAATAAATAAATCTTAATATATATATATAAAATCATAAATAGGGGCTGGCATGGCATTGTGCCATAGCAGGTTAAGCTGCCGCCTGCAATGCTGGCATCCCACATGAGCACTGGTCCATGTCCCAGCTGCTCCACTTCCCATCAAACTCCCTACCAATGTGCCTGGGAAAGCAGCAGAAAACAGCCCAAGTACAGAGCCCTTGCAATAATGTGGTAGGCCTGGATGGAGTTCCTGGCTCCTGTCCCCAGCCACTGCAGTCATTTGGGGAGTGAACCAGCAGATGGCAGAGAGATCGTTTGCTGGCTCTCTCTCACTTTATCTCATACACAAACACACACACACACACACACACACACACACAAATAAATCTTAAAAAAAAAAAAAAAACTACAGATACCCAAACATGGATTCATCTCAGAGACAACAAGGAAAGCAAAAGAAGCCCTACACAAAAGGGTATGTACTGTACTCATATGATCCAATTTATATGAACTCCAAGAAAGGCAAATCTTATTATAGTAACAAAAATCAGATCCTTGGATCCTTAAGTGGAGATAGAGGGAATAGCTGGGAGGGGGCTAAAGGTAAGTTTTGGGGGTGGTGAAAATTTTCAGTAGTCTGATTAGGAAGGTGGTTACACAGGCTTATGTATACCTTTGTCAAAACTTACAAAACGGGGCTGGCCTGTGGCATACTGTTAAGCCTCCTCCTGCGGCACCAGCATTCCACACAGGCATCAATTCTAGTCCCAGCTGCTCCTCTTCCAATTGAAGTCTCTGCTATGGCCTGGGAAAGCAGCAGAGGATGGCCCAAGTGCTTGGGCCCCTGAAGCTGCATGGGAGACCCAGAAGAAGCTCCTGTTTCCTGTCTTCAGATCAACAAAGCTCCAGCTATTGTAGCCATTTGGGGAGAGAACCAGGGGATGGAAGACCTCTCTCTGTGTCTCTCCCTTTCTCTGTAACTTGAGGTGGGCATTTAGCACAGCAGTTAAAACACTATTTTGCATGGGGTAGGGTGGTGGCATTGTGGTGCTGCAAGTAAAGCCACCGTCTGCAACACCAGTCCCTGATATGGGCACCAGCTCATGTCCCAGCAACTCCACTTCTGATCCGGTTCCCTGCTAAGGGCCTGGGAAAAACAGCAAAGATGATCCAAATGCTTGGGCCCCTGCCACCCATGTGGGAGACACAGATGAAGCTCATGGCTCCTGGCCTCAGCTGGGGCCATTGCGATCACAGAAAGTACAAAACAGACCTAGACATAGTGAAAGAATCACATCCAAATGCAGCAAAGTTTAATTTCATGTAAATTAGAAAGGCTTATTTAATTTGTGGAAAACATATTTGAGAGCAAGATTGAATCACAATGTATAAAACCCAGCTGTGATGTACAGCTTCCCAGAGGCAACAACCCCCAGAACAGAGTAGATCAGGAGAGAGCTTCTCACAGCCATGCCTGCTCCTGGGGCTGAAACTGAACTGCAGGCCCCAAACTGTGTGCTTCTGCTGGTGAAAACAGAGGCCTTCTGGAAACTTTTGGGGGTTCTTTTTCCTTACATATTTCACCATGATCTAAGTTTTTAAAAAAAAAAAGATTTATTTATTTATTTATTTGAAAGATGGAATTACACTACATGCAAAGAGAGAGAAGAGGGAGAGAGAGAGAGAGAGATCTTCCATTCACTGGTCCACTCTCCAAATGGCTGCAATGGCCAGAGCTGGGCCAATCAGACGCCAGGAGCCAGGAGCTTCTGTCTGGTCTCCTGTGTGGGTACAGGGACCCAAGAACTTGGTTCATCTTCCGCTGCTCTTCCAGGAACATTAGCAGGGAGCTGGATCAGAAGTGGAGCAGCCAGGACTCAAACCAGCACCCATATGGGATGCTGGTGCCTCAGGTGGTGACTACTGCTATGCCACAGTGTTGGACCTACATGTAATAGATTTTTTTTTATAAAGATTTATTTATTTGAAAAGCAGAGTTACAGAAACAGAGAGAGAGAGAGACAGAGAGATGGATCTTCCATCTGCTGGTTCACTTCCCAAAAGGCCACCGTGACCAGGGTTAGGCCAGGCCAAGCCAGGAGTTCCTTCCAGGTAGCTCACACAGATGGCAAGGGCCCAGACACTTGGGCCATCTTCCATTGCTTTCCAGGGCACATTAGCAGGGAGCTGCATAGTAAGTGGAGCAGCTGGGATTCCAACCAGCAGCCCTGTGGGATGCCAGCAGCACAGAAGGCAGCTTAACCCGCTGTACCACAACACCAGCCTCATGTACATGTCATAGCTTCTCTCTGTAGGTCAGAAATCAGCCCTGCCTTGTGCCGTTTTACCTTATACTTTCCCTACTTCGCTTTCTCATTATGTGAGCACAATTATGTCTGCAATCCCAAGGTGCATCAGGAAAAAACTCGTCTCTGCGTCAGCTGCTTCATGGCACTTTTTACCTCCTCGTTCCTCAAGGTGTAAATGAGAGGATTCAGCAAAGGGGTGATCACTGTGTAGAAGACAGACACCACCTTGTCAGTGGAGAAGCTGCTGTCGGGCCGAGTGTAGAGGAAGATACACGGCCCAAAGAAGAGCGCCACCACCATGAAGTGGGCGGAGCACGTCGACAGGGCTTTCCGGCGCCCCTCAGCCGACTGTTTCCGAAGAGAAACCAAGATGACCGTGTAAGAAGTGACCAGGGCCAGGAAGCAAGTGAGGGAGATGGTTCCACTGTTGAACACAATGAGCATTCCTGTAAGATATGTGTCTGTGCAGGCCAGCTTGATGACAGGGGGCACATCACAGAAGTAGCTGTCGATGATGTTGGGGCCACAGTAAGGTAGGCGGATGGTCAAGTAGGTCTGCACTAGAGAGTGAACGGTCCCCCCCAGCCAGAGGGCAAAGACAAGATGCACACAGACCCTCATGTTCATCACCTGGGGGTAGTGCAGTGGGGCGCAGATGGCCACGTAACGGTCGTACGCCATGACGGTGAGCAGAAAGATCTCAGCACAGGCGAAAAGATGCAGGAAGAAGAGCTGAGCGATGCAGTTGTCAAAGGAAATAGTCTTCCTCTCCAAAACAAAGCCCTCCAGCATCTTGGGCACGGTGACAGATGAGTGACAGATGTCAATAAAGGACAGGTTGCTCAAGAAGAAATACATGGGGGTGTGGAGACGCGGAGTAAAGACTGTGGTAAGGACAATGAGACTATTTCCCAGAAGAGTTAGCATGTAGGTGACAGAGAATGCCATGAAAAACAGTATCTCCAGCACCCAGTTATCAGTGAGTCCCAAGAAGACAAATTCAGTCACTCTTGTTTGGTTCAGAGCATCCATCCAGTGAGCTCTCCAAAGGAACCTGCTGCATGAAAATGAAGAATAATTCAGCTCTAAGGAACCAGTGTTGTGGAGTAGCAGGTAACACCGCAGACTGCACCACAGCATCCTGTATGGAGTCCCAGCTGCTCCTCTTCTGGTCTGGATCCCTGCTAATGGCCCAGAAAGGCAATGGGAGATGGTCCAAGTGCTTGGGCCCCTGCCACCCTTGCAGGAGACTTAGATGAAGTTCCTGGCTCCTGGCTTCAGCCTGACCCAGCCCTGGCCATTGGGGGCCATTTGGGGAGTGAACCAGCAGATGGATGGTCTCTCTCTCTCTCTCTCTCTCTGTCTCCTGTCTCTCTCTCTCTCTCTCTCTCTGTTAACTCTGACTTTCAAAATAAATAAATAAATCTTCTTGTTAAAAAAAAGCAGGAATAGGCTAGTTGAAGTGAGTTTGTGTTCCTATCTAACTTGCTGTTTATATCAAGGCATATAGAATATAAAGCAATTTAATAGTGATTGTTACAATATACCCACCATATCAGGAGTCATGACAGGCATTTCATGTACACCTTGTATTTGCTCACAACCACCAAGCCCTAGGCATAATTGTTCCTGTCTTATAGATGAGATCACTGAGTCTTAATAAGAAGAAATACAGGGACCAGCCCCATGACAAAGAGGGTTAAGCCTCTGCCTGCAGTGTTGGCATACCACATGGATGCTGGTTTGAGTCCCAGCTGCTCCACTTCCAATCCAGCTCCCTGCTAATGCGCCTGGGAAAGTAGTGGGAGATGACCCAAGTGCTTGGGCCCCTGCACCCATGTGGGAGACCCAGAAGAAGCTCCTGGCTGCTGACTTCAGCCTGGCCCAGCCCTGGCCATTGCGGCCATTTGGAGAGTGAGCCAGAGGGTGGAAGATCTCTCTCTCACACACACACACACACACACACACACACACTTTCTTTCCTTCTTTTTCTCCATCTCTGCTGTTCAAAAAATAAATCTTTTTTTAAAAAAAGGAAAAAAATAAATACATTGGCTAAAACCTTTACCCATTATTTGCCTAGCTATTTTCAACTCTTACTGATCCGCTGATAACATCAAATTAATATTCCAAACATACAACTCCCAATTAAAATCATTCAGCTTTTGGCTCTTCCTATCAAATTAAATGTACACTCAAGACTTACAACAGTCTGATGCACACTTAATTATCCAGTGTGTATCTTTTTATTTTCCCTGTATATTCTCTTTATTATTTTAATAGATACATAGTAATTGTACATATTTATGGGGTATAACATGATATTTCTATACATGTACACAGTGTATAATGATCCAGTCAGAGTAACTGGCATATTCAGCATCTCAGATATTTACTATTTCATTGTCTTGGAAACATATGAAATCCTCTCCATTAGCTATTTTGAATTTTACAATTATGTTAACCATAGTTATTCCGTCACGCTGTAGAACATTAGAAGTTATTCCTCCTAAACAAGTGCATTCCTGAACACTGTTCCTTACAAATAGCTAAACATTGGAAATGTCTATCAAAGTAGAACAGAAAGTTGTAGCAAATTCATATCATGAAATACTATATGACAAGGAAAATAAATTACTGCTACATTCAACAGCTGGATGAATCACACTGACATATTTTTTAGCAACATAAGCCAGACACAAAATCATAGCTACTTTATGATTAGTTACAGGTGAGGTTCAAAAACAGCACAAATAATTTAGAGTAATAGAAATCAAAGTAATGGTTAATGTTTTGTGGATTATTGACTTGCAATGGCATGATGAAGATTTCCTGAGTACTTACTTAAAATATATTTTTAAAGATTTATTCACTTATTTGACAGTCAGAGTTATACAGAGAGAGAAGGAAAGGCGGAGAGAGAGAGAGAGAGGTCTTCCATCTGATGGTTCACTCCCCAATTGGCCGCAACAGCCAGAACTGTGCCATTCTGAAGTCAGGAACCAAGAGCCTCCCCCGGGTCTCCCACATGGATGCAGGGACCTAAGGATTTTCACCATCTTCCACTGCTTTCCCAGGCCATAGCAGAGAGCTGGATCGGAAGTGGAGCAGCCGGGACTCAAACGGTGCCCAAATGGGATGCCAGAACAGCAGGCAGCGGCTTTACCCGCTATGCCACAGTGCTGGCCCCTAAAATATATTTTTTTTCTCTTTTCTTTTTTATTTAGTAAATATAAATTTCCAAAGTACAGTTTATGGATTACAATGGCTTTCCCCCCCATAATTTCCCTCCCACTAGCACCCCTCCCATCTCTCGCTCCCTCTCCCATTCCATTCACATCAAGATTCATTTTCAATTATCTTTATATACAGAAGATCAATTTAGTATATATTAAGTAAAGATTTCATCAGTTTGCACCCACACAGAAACACAAAGTGTAAAATACTGTTTCAGTACTAGTTATAGCATTACTTCACATTGGACAACACATTAAGGACAGATCCCACATGAGAAGTAAGTACACAGTGACTCCTGTTGTTGACTTAACAATTTGACACTCTGGTTTATGGCATTTTAGGGGCTGGTACTGTGGCATAATGGCTTGGATCACCACCTGCAATGCCAGCATCCTATTGCACTGGTTTGAGTCCTGGCTGCTCCACTTTCGATCCAGCTCCCTGCTAGTACAGCTGGGAAGGCAGTGGAGGGTGGCCCAAGTCTTCTGGCCCCTGCACACACATAGGAGACTGGGATAAAGCTCCTGGCTCCTGGCTTCAGCCTGACCCAGCCTTGGACTTGAGGCCATTTGGGTGATGAACCAGTGGATGTTGCTCTGTCTCTGTAATTCTGCCTTTCAAACAAATAAAATTAAGAAGAAAAGCTTTCCCAGCACAATTTTTTGATTGCTAGATTTTACAGAGAAATTATATATTTAAATACATCCCATGTTTCTGTAGGAACAGTGAGCTCTATATTCAAGACAGCAGATTCCAGTTTTCTCTCACTAGGATCACACTCGTGTGAGGAGAAGGCAGAGGCTGAGCCAGAATGCTGCTGATTGGCAGGTAGTAAGGAAGTGGCTGTCAGCACAATAAAATCTTAGAATGAGGAGAGTGGGAAGCCTAACAGAGGCTTCAAAACCTACCAATTTTTCCCCAATTGTGCAAGTCTGGTTTAGCTAATTATTAATTATTCTAATGTTTATTCATTTATTTTTTCATAATTCTGTCTAGAAATTAAAGAGAAAATACAAAATATTTAAAATCACAAATAAAATACATTCTAATTTGGATATCAGTCTTTAGTCTTCTTGTAGTATTGATTCTTGGATGTTTTTTGTCTTTTCCTTCTCTGCAAATTTTGCATTTCTCTTTCCAAATGCTTCTGCCTTCTTTCTAGTCAAATAAAGTAGAACTAAGTGTACTGGCCATACAATTGTATTTAAATGCATCCTTAAATCTCATTCAAAAATCAGTCGTTCATTCAACAAAATTTTTATAGAGAAAAACTACTTATTCCTAGTTAACATAATTGAGTCAGATGTTTTAGGGGAATATGACATGATACTAACATTAAGCTTAAATTGTATTAAGAAAATATAAATGCTTTAAAGGACTGTGTGTTAAATCAAGAGCAGTCTTGGTTTCCATTGTTGTCCACCTGAACTAATAAACAAGTGAAGACACATTTGGTGAGTTAGCAGATCTAAAATTCTGGATTCTGCTTCTTTTTTCTTTTTTAACTAATTCATGTTTCAACATCTCTGGGTACATTTGGGCAAGTCCCTTGCCTTTATTTTCATTATGGAAAGAAGATAAAAATTGATCCCTTTAATTACCGTGATGGTTGATTTCCATAAATGTAATGTATTTAACTGACACATAAATATTTTACATATTTATTGGGTACCATGTGATATTTTAATACATGAATACATTGTGCAATAGCCATTCAAGATAAACATATATATCAATATCTCCTCAAACATTTTACATTTCTTTGTGGTGAAAATATTAAAATCCTTTCTTCTAGTTTGTTTGTGGTGGTTAATTTTAATGTGTCAATGTGGCTAGGCCATGGTACCCACTTGTTTGGTCAGACAATGGTCCAGCTGTTGCTGTGAAGGTATTTTCAGATGTTGTTAACTTAATATTTACACTTTGAGTGAAGATTACCCCCACAACTTGGGTAAGCCTCATTCAATCACTGGAAGGAAGGCCTTAAGAGAACAGATTGAGTACTTCCCAAAAATAGAGAATTCTGGGTCAGACGTTGTGGCACAGGAGTTAAGTCACTGCTAGCAGCCCACACTTCACACCAGAGTCCTGGATGCTCTGTTTCCTATTCAGCTCTCTACTAATGTGCCTAGAAAGCAGCAGGAGGTGGCTCAAGTATCTGAGTTCCTACCACCCATGTGGCAGATCCGGATAGAGTTCCTGGCTTCTGGCTTTGGTCTCACCATTTGGGGAATGGATCAGTGGATGGTAGTGCTCTTTCTTTCTCTCTCTCTCTCTCTCTTTCTTTCTTTCCTTCTCTCTTTCTTTCTTTCCTTCTTTCTTTCTTTCCAGATTAATTAATTAAACTTTTTTTAAAGATTTTATTTATTTATTTGGAAGACAGAGTTACAAAGAGAGGTAGAAACAAAGAGAGAGGTCTTCCATCCTATGGTTCACTCCCCAGATGGCCGCAACGGCCGGAGCTGTGCTGATCTGAAGCCAGGAGCCAGGAGCATCCTCCGGGTCTCCCATGTGGGTGCAGGCCCAAGGACTTGGGCCATCTTCTATTGCTTTCCCAAGACATAGCAGAGAGCTGGGTCAGAAGTGGAACAGCTGGGACTAGAACTGGCGCCCATATGGGATGCCGGCACCTCAGGCCAGGGCTTTAACCTGCTATGCCACAGCCAGCCCCTAATTAACCTTTTGAAAAAAGAAAACATTCCACCTCCAGGCTATCTTCAGATTCAAGATTGCAATATCCACCCGTGCTAGAATTTCCAGCCTGCTGGTCTACCCTGAAGACGTTCCACTTGCCAGGTCTCGGAATCTCATAATTTCGTGAGCCAATGATTTAAAATGAATATCTTTCCCTCCCTCTTTCTAGATATGTATGTGTATGTGTGTATATTTTGTATCTGGTATATCATATTATAAATGAATATAAATCTGTGTATATATATCCATAGCTATCTAGAGGATACAGTTATCAAATACACACACACACACACACACACACACACACTTGTTTCTGTTTCTCTGGAGAGCTCTAATACACTTACCTTTGTTAGCACTGTTCTTAAAGAAGAGAATGTGGTGGAGGTTAAGTGTACAGGAAGACCACTGTTCATTTATCATTCTCAGAAGGTAAACTTCCCCTGAAGGTCCTATTATTCTCCTTCCTTCAACATCCACCTAAGTAGCACTAATCATTATCTCTTTATACAGGTGAAGCAGCAAGAGGATAGGAAAATTAGTGTCATCAAGTCAAGACAGCCAGTAACTCTGTTAAACTCAATCTCTTTTACAATCCAGTCTGTTCTTCAATGTATATCAGTAACATTTGTTTGGAGACAAGAACTATTTATCTTGTTTAAAACATGTCTCCCAAATGACCACAGACACTTACCATCTATCCTGTAACTTTTCTGCTATTCCAAGTCTCCTCTTAATATCCCGTTACAGAGCCCTCAACACAAAATTATAGAGTACAAAATTCTGCACACGGTGAGGTTCAGGTTTGGAAAGCCTTGAACTTTTTATCAGTCTGACATAGGATTTTGTAGTGATCATTGCATGACTATAATTGAATTTGTCATCAGTGAATACTCGGGGGTATTATTAAAACTTTTCCATTTCAATGCATTTCCTGCTATTAGTCTCACTCATTAAGCAATTTAGTAAGTGGACAATAAATCCAGAAGCCCCCAAATATGGAAGAGATCCAACCCTTTGGCAATTAGCATGACATCAATTTGTGTAGTCACTGTACCAATCACTGCAATATCCACCAGGGATTCAAAGTCCATGGACAAGTGAAACTTCACCCAAGAATACCAAATAAATTGGTACCAGTCCATGGGTTCATGATATGCAGCCTGAAATTTAGTTTCCAGAAATATCTGACTCAACACATCCTCAATTGTCTCTTCTACTGCTTGAGCAAATGTTCAAAGCAAAAAATATGCCCCATATTTCTCATCTTGGTGGGGTGATCTCTATAAATAAGGCAAAAAATAAATTAGGATGTTCTACAACCAATGAGCTTTAAAATCTCTTTAGAAGAGTTTTAGAAAATTTAAAGCAAAAGTAGTAATAATGCATTTTGAGGGGCCGGCGCAGTGGCATAGTAGGTTAAACCTCTGCCTGCAGTGCCAGCATCCTATATGGGCTCCACTTCTGATCCAGTTCCCTGCTGGTGACCTGGGAAAGCAGCAGCATATGGTCCAAGTGCTTGGGCCCCTACTACTCATGAGGGAGACCCAGAGGAAGCTCCTGGCTCCTGACTCCTGGTTTCAGATAGGCCCAGCTCTGGTCTTTGTAGCCATCTGGAGAGTGAACCAGAGGATAGAAGATCTCTCTCTCTCTCTCTCCCTCTGTGTGTGTGTGTGTGTGTAAAACTCTGCCTTTAAAAATAAATATAAGTAAATCTTTCTTTAAAACTGAGCTCATTTCACAATAGAATTTTTAAAGCGGTATTTATCTATTTGAAAGGCAGAATTACAGAGAGGCAAAGGCAGAGTGAGAGAGAGAGGTCTTTCACTCACTGGTTCACTATCCAGATGGCCACAACAGCCAGAGCTGCACTCATCTGAAGCCAGGAGCCAGGAGCTTCTTCTGGGTCTCCTACATGGGTTCAAGGGCCCAGGGACTTGAGCTATCTTCTACTGCTTTCCCAGGCCATAGCAGAGAGCTGGATCAGAAGTGGAACAGCCAGGACTTGAATCTGCACCTGTATAGGATATCTGCACTGCAAGTGGCAGCTTTACCTGCTACACCACAGTGCCAGCTCCTCATAAAGTATATTAAAGTAAAATATACTTTAAAATATTAATAAGGCTGAGAGGAGGAAAATAAACATTTGAAATGTTCTTTTTTTAATTAATTTATTTATTTATTTATTTGACAGGTAGAGTTACAGACAGTGAGAGGGAGAGACAGAGAGAACGGTCTTCCCTCTGTTGGTTCACCCCCCAAATGGCCACTATAGCCGGAGCTATGCCGATCCAAAGCCAGGAGCCAAGTGCCTCTTCCTGGTCTCCCATGCGGGTGCAGGGCCCAAGCACCTGGGCCATCCTCCACTGCCCTCCAAGGCCACAGCAGAGAGCTGGACCAGAAGAGGAGCAACTGTGACTAGAACCCGATGCCCACATGGGATTCCGGCGCCGAAGGCAGAGGATTAGCCAAGTGAGCCACGGCGCCGGCCCCTGAAAGGTTCTTACAGGCAATGGTCTAACATTACTTAAAGGAAGATATACTGCATTAAAGATGAATACTTTAAATGATAATGCAACAACTTAAAGAAAGTGGCACAGCTAATAAGGTAATAGTGGAAGTGAAATAAATACTATAAAATAGGGGCTGGCGCTGTGGCACAGCAGGTTAATGCCCTGGCCTGAAGCTCTGGCATCCTATATGGGTGCCAGTTCTACTCCTGGCTCCTCCTCTTCCCATCCAACTCTCTGCTATGGCCTGGGAAGGCAGTAGAAGATGGCCCAAGTCCTTGGGCCCCTCACCTGCGTGGGAGACCCAGAGGAAGCTCCTGGCTCCTGGCTTCAGATTGGCACAGCACCAGCTGTTGTGATCAACTGGGGAGTGAACCAGTAGGTGGAAGACCCCTCTTTCTCTCTCTCTCTCTCTCTCTCCCTCCTTCTCTCTGTGTGCAACTCTGACTTTCAAATAAATTAATTAAAAAAAGTGTTGTATGACTCCATTTTTATGAATATCCAGAATGAATGAGTCTGTAGAGATTGAAGCAGATCTGTGGTTTCCAGGGGCTGGAAGGAAGGAGAAGAAGAATGGCTACTAACAGGTTTGAGGTTTCTTTCTGGAGTCATGGACGTTTTCTAAAAGTAGGTAATGGCTATAGATGCATAGTTCCATCATGACTGTAAAACTCAGTGAATTATACACTTTAGGAGGATGAATCTTATTGCATATAAATTGTACTTCAAAAAATCATTTATTAAAAACACAAATAATCTAAATGCTCCTACTAGAAGCAGAGATTCTTTTATTTAACTTTTTGAAAATTTATTTATTCATTTGAAAGTCATATTTACAGAGAAGGAGAAGCAGAAGCAGAAAGAGAGAAATATCTTCCATCCATTGGTTCACTACCCAAATGGCTGCAATGGCTGGGACTGCGCCAGGCCAAAGCCAGGAGCTAGGAGTAGAAGCAGAGATTCTCAAATTAATTTTTTGAGTATACTAAACTGTGTCTTGTCATCACAATTCACTTATTTTTAAGATTTATTTTATTTATTTGAAAGAGTTACAGAGAAACAGAGGCAGAGAGAGAGGTCTTCCATCCGCTGGTTCACTCCCCAAATGACCACAACGGCCGGAGCTGGGCCGATCCCAAGCCAGGAGCCAGGAGCTTCTTCCGGGTCTCCCACAAGGGTGCAAGGGCCCAAGGACTTGGGCCATCCTCCACTGCTTTCCCAGGCACATCAGCAGGGAGCTGGATTGGAAGCGGAGCAGCTGGACTTGAACCAGCATGTCGGGGAATAGTCCGCGGCAGTATCACTAGGCGGAGGTTTTTTGCTTTCGGTTTTGACGGGGGGGGGGGGGGGGGGGGGGGGGTAAACAACAAGATGGCGGCAGGACCCCCGCAGTGAGTCTGCCTGCCTGCCTGCTGCGTGACACCTCACCTGATTGGCCGAACGACACATGCCTTTCACGTGAACAGAGACCGGATTGGTGTGCCAGATGCATGGACTCTAGCTTGCTCCTGATTGGTCGCATTTTGTATATAAGCTGCGGGTGTAAGGAGGAAACTCTCTTTCTCTCCTCTCCTTTCCTCCTCCCTCTGTCACGTTTACTTTCTCTAATAAAAAGTCTACTGAAGACGGATAAACGTCGTTCGTTCTTTTCTCGCCCGAGAAACCGTCGTCGCGGGCCCTGGGTTGAGTCTGCTGGCCAGACTCCCCGAGACGCTCGCGGCACCAGCACCCATATAGAATTCTGGCGCTGCAGGCTGAGGCATTAACCTGCTGCACCACAGCACGGGCCCCCAACAATTCACTTTAAATACAAAGACACAGTTTAAAAAGTAAAAGAATTTTAAAACTAAAACAACATGCTAACCTTACTCAAAAGAAGCCTCCATATCAGAGCCATCAGCAGCACAAACAAGAAATCCCGAGGAGCCTGATCCTCCTAGTCAAAGGTCAAGGAAAAAGCGGTGGCCCAGCAACAGAAAATCTTTTGGGCAGTACCTTCCCTGCTCCAACCAGACACCACTGGGCAAACCACAGCTCCAGGTTTCAGTCAGTGAGCAGGGGAGTGGAGCTCTCACCTCACCACCCTTCCCAACGCAGGCAGGTTGCACACCTGGCAACGGAGGGCTGAGCAAGAAGCTGATATTCCAAGGGCTGGTGTTGTGGCATAGCAAGTAAAACCGTCACCTGCAACTTTGGCATCCCTTATGGTGATGAACTCACAAAAAGAGAAATCAAGAAAGAAATCTCATTCACAATAGCCATAGCCAAAGAAAAATCCAATATTAGGAATCCAAGTTATTTAGGAATAAATTTAAGGAATTTAGGAATAAATTTAACCAAGGAGTGAAAGACCTCTACAATGAAAAATTATCAAATATTGATGAAAGATATCATCAAGGACACCAAAAAATGGAAAGATATTCCTTGCTCATGGATTGGAAGAATCAACATCATTAAAATATCTATACTACCTAAAGCAATCTACAGATTCAAAACAATTCCTATCAAAATACCAATGACATTCTTTACAAAACTAGGAAAAGCAATCCTAAAATTCGTATGGAGTCACAAAAGACCCAGAATAACCAAAGCAATACTGAACATGAAAAATCAATATCTGACACGAAAGCATACTCCAAAGCTATTGTAATTAAAACAGCATGGTACTGGCATAAAAATTGATACATAGATCAATGGAATACAATAGAGAGTCCAGAAATTATTCCACATACTTATAGCCAACTGTAACAAAAGTGCTCAGACCATATAGTGGACTGGGCATAGTCTCTTCAACAAATGGTGCTGGCAAAACTGGATTTATATATGAATGAAATTAGATCCACAGTTCTCACCATATGTCAACTCAAAATGGATCAAAGACCTAAATGTAAGACCTGAGGCTATGAAGTTGCTGGGAGAAAATGTAGGAGAAACACTCCAAGACATGGGCATAGGGGACGACTTCTTGGACAAGACCACCAAAGCACAGGCAGCAAAAGCAAAACTAAATATATGGACTACATCAAACTCAGAAGTTTTTGCACAGCAAAGGAAATGAACAATAAAGGGAAGAGACATCCAACAGAATGGGAAAAAATATTTCTAAACCCAGGACTAGTACTGCAGCTCTGGCATCCTCATGGGTACCAGTTTGAGTCCCGGATGCTCCACTCCCAATCCACTTCCCAGGGTAGGCAGCCGAAGATGGCCCAAGTCCTTAGGCCCCTGTACCTACATGGGAGACCTGGACGAAGTCTCTGGCTTCTGGCTTCGGATCAACCCAGCTCTAGCCATTGAGGCCTTTTGGGGCATGAACCAGTGGATGGAAAAATCTCTCTGTATCTCTCCCTCTCTCTCTCTCTGTAACTCTATTTTTCAAATAAATAAATAAATCTTAAAATAATATATGCAAACCACCTATCTGACAAAGGATTACTACCCCAAGTATATCACCAACTTTAAAAAACTCAGCAACAACAACAACAACAACAACAAAAATCAAGCTGAGAAATGAGCAAAGAAGAAATACAAATGGCCCACCAATACATGAAAAAATGCTCAACATGACTATGCATCAGGGAAATGCAAATCAAAACTATAATGAGGGGCCTGTGCTGTGGAATAGCGGGTTAAGCCGCCACCTGCAGTGCTGGCATCCCATATGGATACCGGTTCAAGACCCGGCTACTCCACTTCCAATCCAGCTCTCTGCTATGGCCTGAGAAAGCAGTGGAGGATGGCCCAAGTCCTTGGGCCCCTGCACCCACGTGGGAGACCCAGAGGAAGCTTCTGGCTCCTAGCTTCAGATCGGCCCAGCTCCAGCCATTGCGTTCAATTGAGGTATGAACCAGAGCATGGAAAACACACTCTCTCTCTCTCTCTCTCTCTCTCTCTCTCTCTTTCTGCCTCTCCTCTCTCTGTGTAACTCTAACTTGCAAATAAATAAATAAATCTTTTGGGGCCAGCACTGTGGTACAGTGGGGTAACGCCCATGCCTGAAGTGCTGGCATCCCATATGGGCACTGGTTCAAGACCCAGCTGCTGCACTCCCAACCCAGCTCTCTGCTATGGCCTGGGAAAGCAGTGGAAAATGGCCCAAGTCCTTGGGGCCCTGCACCTGTGTGAGAGACCCAGAAGAGGCTCCTGGATCCTGGCTCCGGATCAGTGCAGCTCTAGCCATTGCGGCCAATTGGGGAGTGAACCATTGGATTGAAGACCTCTCTCTCTCTGCCTCTCCTCTCTCTGTGTAACTCTGACTTTCAAATAAAAATAAATAAATCTTTAACAAATAAACATAAATAAATATTTTTAAAAACTAAAAATTAAAATTAAAAAATGACATCAAAAAATCAGAAAAAATAATATGTCTGTGCACATGTCCTTCTATGTAAACATATGAATATAGAGGAAGAAATGGAAAAATAATTATTTCAGAGATCTGGTATTAAAATACAATAGTGAAAACATTAACTTTATGCATTTTTCTTCAAAATTATTATGTAATAAAGTAATAACTTTAAAGGAAGTGAAGAAAGGAGGAAGAAATCAGGCGGGGGGAAGAAGAAAGGAAACAAGGGAAGGAGAGAAGAAGAGGAAGAAACCTCTCATTCAAACTATTCCCTAAGTTTTGTCTTCTTCCAAACTAATGTATGTCACATAGACTATCTGGCCTCAACTAATTTGCATGTCTCATGAACACTCTGTATTTATTTCTATTTATTCCATGTAGTAGTAAATAATAGTTGGTTTTATTGAAGATGATACTGTCATCTTGTGGCCAGATACAGCATTGCAACTTTTCATGTGTGTGTGCACGCGCACATACACGTACATACACACACTCACACACACACACACACCAAACTCTAAACATCTTTCTTGTAATTTAGAATTAAAAGGAATCAGGAACAACATTGTGGTTCTAGGATTAAGCTTCCACCTGCGACGCCTGCATCCCATAGGAACACCAGCTTAGAGTCCAGGCTGCCCACTTCCAAACCAGTTTCCTGTCAATGTGCCCGAGAGGCCAATGGAAGATGGCACAAGTGTTTGGAACCCTACCATCCACCCACATAGGAGACTCAGATGGAGATCCTGGCTCCTGGCTTCAGCCTGGTCCAGCCTGGCTCAGCCCCAGCTGTTGCAGTCATTTAGAGAGTGAACCAGCCAATGGAAGACCTCTCTCTCTCCCTCTCCCCTTCCCTCTCCCTCTCTCCCCTCTCTCTCTCCTTCTCTCACCCTTTCTCTGTAACTCTGCCTTTCAAATAAATAAATAAATCATTAACTTTTAAATAAATAGATGGACTCTCAAAGCTTCGTTCCCTGGTATATGCTATCTAGATCTCACATACATGTGAGGATCAATTTGGTATTATATTTACTCAAGGTAATTTTAAATGTGAGGTTCATATTGTTCAGAAGACATATTTTTGTACTTGAGAGACAGACCAGAGAAAACCCTTCCACCAGCCCTCCCTTCAAATGCCAGCAACAGCCAAGGAAGGGCCAAAGCCAGGAGCTGGAAACCTAACCCAGGTCTCCCCTGTGGGTGGCAGGGTCCCAACTACTTGAGCCATTCATGCTGCCTCCCAGGATCTGCATCAGCAGGAAGCCAGAGTCAGGAGCAGGTGCTCTGCACTGACTCCAAAGTGGGCTGCAGGTGAACCAAGTGGAGTCTTAGCCCCTAGGCCAAAAGCCCACCCTGGGTTTCATGTTTGAACCACACTCTTTTTTGTCTCCCCACAGTATTTAATCTGTGTGGCAGTTTCCTTGATTAATTCATTCAAAAGCGTTTCCTGGGAACCAGCTTTGCCAGGCTCTATACTGGGGAGTCTACAGGAGTAAAACTTATCCCCTCCTGGAGCTTACATTCCACGGGAAGGCAGACAGACAAATCAACAAATCAACACAGCACACCAGGTGGTGGTAAACACTCCTGAGAAAAGATCTGGAAAGAGAAACAGGAGACTTTGCTAAGTAGGCGAACAGAGGCCTGTGATCTCAAAACTCCCCTAAGAAGATAGACTATCCAAACCACACTGAGGAAGGAGTCCCCGCAACCTCCGTTCCAGGGCCCTCCTAGACGTTCCCTGCTCTCCCTTGAAACAAAGTCATGAGGACTGGGGGAGGGAAGGTCTCAGTAGGGAAGCACTTAAGAGTAGGATTTCCCTTGAGGTTAGAACTGTCGTGCAAATCTCTTGACGACGTTTGCTTTCCTCTAATCAGAGCCATAGAGGCAACAGCTGATGAAAACCGAGGTTAAAAAACATGATCCCAGATATACGGCACACCAGTCAAAGAGCCCAAACAGGCAGGTGCTCTCAGAGAACCTGAACACTCGCTCACCAGGCCAGCCCCTGAAAGAATTCAAGCCCTTCCGGAAACATATACGGGAGCCCTGTGTGACAGGCGAGCCTGGGGCTCAGGCTGGACCACTCCGCTGGGGGCCAGCCAGCCTCCTCCATCGCTTTGCAGCTCTGTAAGTCTAAGAGGATGCAAAGGCAGTTTTGGAAACCAGCTCTATTCAGAATAAGGCCACAAACTAATTTTGGAACTTTAAGACTTTCTGCTAATCAGTCTCTTGTCTCCATGTTCTTCCTCAAACTGCTGGGATTCACTTTCTTCTTTGCAAACTTGGGAAATTTCATTTCGTGTTGAGAAAATGACTCAAAATATCTCATCATTAATTTCTTTTCCTTTTTTCTGTTTATTAGGGAAGTGATAAAGGGCAGAACTGGGGTGATGAGGAAGACCCTTTGGCGGTTGTGCAAACACAAAGACCAGATTTGCAACATTTCCCTGCTCCGGAGAAGAGGGCTCTAAGTACCTTTGCTAAAGCAAGCTCATTTTGATTTCACCTTGGTAGGAAGACAAGAATCCACCCTGTGGATTAGCTAAAATGTGTCTAGGCCATTCCACACTCTCCCCATTTCTCCTACTCTGCCCTGCCTCTACCAGAATGCCTAACCACAAGTGAATAGAGACAAAGACAAAACATTTTGGAAACAGATTTGGGTTGAGTCTTGACCCAAGGGTCATGAGGAGTCCTCTCATCCTACTATGTCCGGGACAATGCTGGACCAGTCTTTATTCCTTGCCTTCAGGGTTTCAGAACTATTCTCTGTCAGCCCGGATCCCAAAGATCACTGTAGAAACCCAAAGCTCCAAATTGCTGATGCAGCTTGCCCTGCTCTGAGACTCTCTAAGTGGAAATGCACTGGGAAGAACGTGCTCACGTCAGACTAGCTTGGCTCGGGGTGGGAGAGGAGACACAGCGAGCAGCTCGGCCTGTGTCCCATCACCTGTGGAGTCCCAGGAAGCTGTTCTCTGCCCTCCTATCCCGACCTTCTCAGGGCTCAGGGTCCAGGGCCAGGCTTTCTCCCCAGCCCCTCTGCTGCTCCCTAGAGAGCCCAGGGTAATTGCTTTTTAAAAACACATTGCTTATTCCCTGATGTCCCAGGATTCTCATTTTCAGATGCCTTTTATATTGAATTTTAACTTTTGCTTTTTCTATGTTTTGATCTTTTAAATCCTGACCATTTTACAAGAGGATTTTAGCAACATCAAATGCAGAGAAATATTAGAATTTTTATGCCATGGGAACTTTTAGAACATTTTGGTTATCTAATTAACCAGGGTAAATACACTAAAGTTTGTTTTAATTTTTTTTGGAAAAGTTCAACAGCTGAGAAGAGACACAGAATGACAGAATGATGCAGGAAGCCAGAGGAGGAGGAGGGCACTCAAGTGTGGTTTCTTTTGTGCATCTCATCTGAACCCAGGCTTCCACCTCGTCAGGCACTACTCTCCGTTTCTCAAGAAGTCCAACTTCTAAAAATCTAGATGGACCCCCCCATAACCCCTGCACACCATACCCCAGGTTAAATCACCATCCTTTGCCAAGTCTGCCTAGAGAAGTGACCCGCCCTCAGATATACCAGCAAAATCCACCCGAGTTTCAAGTGGTCTTATCCAGCAGGGCACCCAAATCCTAGAGTAGTAAAAGAGCTTTCTTCCAACAGGACATCTAGTGGGGGTGAAACCAGATTTATTCACAACAGAAAGAGAAAAACCAGACTGGCGGGGCAGCACTGTGATGTAGTGGGCTAAGCCTCTGCCCTATGGGTGCGGGTTGGAGTCTCGGCTGCTTTACTTCCCATCCAGCTCCCTGCTAATGCACCTGGGAAAGCAGTACAAGATGGCCCAAGTGCCTGGACCCCTGCACTTGCATGGGAGACCTGGAAGACACTCCAGATTTCTGAAGCTCCTGGCTCCTGGTTTCAGATCAGCCCAGCTTCGGCTGTTGCAGCCATTTGGGGAGTGAACCAGCTGATAGAAGACCTTTCTTTCTGTCTCTACCTCTGTCTATAACTCTACCTCTCAAATAAATAAATAAGATCTTAAAAATAAAAGCAGGCTGGCAAATTGGATAAATAAGGGAGACCTTTTCATGATATATTAATATGCCTTATTGGACTGCCCCATACAGTTCTAGCTTAATGTATAAAAATTCATTTTCATAAAACATTTCATGACTCTGTCACTTGGCTAAGTGGAAGCATGCTGGTACTATATGCCTGCACTAATGAAGAAAATTACTTTGGCTCATAATCAGTATTGCCTGTACAATTTTAACCCAAACTGTTTCTCTTTTTTCTCTATATTCCAGCCACAGACCGAGACTCATCTTGCCAGCCATGTTCAAATAAATGAGACGTCCTTCTGAAATTCATGCAGTGAAAATCTGGTCTCTGTTCTTTCCTTGTTGACAGAGGTCATGTTGAACGTTTTCTACCCACTCTAAAGATCCAGGTATATGTAGTATTATTATTATTATCTCTTGAATTTCAACATGAATTAAGTTGTTCTAGAGAATAAGCAAGGTAAAGTCTGGAGAATTTCTGATGGAGGTTACATGGTTAAACATATTGATACTTGTTATTTATCATTGCTTGATTACCACTTTACTGGCTTCTTTAAAATAATCACTTAAATTACATAGATACTTAATGGTTAAATGGCAGATAAATGCAACTCAGACTCTAGTGTGGAGGAAAAATCTTCATCAAACAACCTGTTTGACAACAAGAGTTCAAAAAACACATTTATTCCCTCTGTTTTTCTAGTTCAGGAAATTGAAACTAAAGGTCTCTAGACAGAGTTACTGTTTAGTAAGCAGAAGTATATGTTAATCACCCTGAGATTAGATCCTGCATTAATCAATGCTTTTACAATAAATAATAAAAAAAAATCCTGTTACACCATACTGCACTGCAGGGACAGCTGCATGTAGTAACTGGAGAGTATCTGTTCCATGCTGCTGGGCATCACCTTTCACTGAACATCCTTTTTGGTTGGAGTCATTGGTCCTTCTCTGTCACTCCATATTCCTTTGTTCCTTGCTGTGGCAAATCTTGCCTTCCAGTGGCTCCCAGTTGACAAGAGTTTCCATCCATCTAAGAATCTAACCAGCCGCAGGAGAGATTCCCCTATCAAGTATACCCAAGTAATGAACTTTGACACCATCTCTTCTTCTAAAAAAATTCTATAACAGTTCTGTTTGTCTCGTGACCCTTAGACAGTAAACATCAGCCAAAAGGATTTTCTTACAACTTCACCGTGCCAGCTCCTCCTGTCTGGCTTCACCATTCTTTCCCAGTCTACAGAAAAACATGAGAAAGACCAAAAACATATCGCTGGACACCATGGTGACAGACTTCATTCTCCTGGGCTTGTCTCACCCCCCAAACCTGAGAACCCTCCTCTTCCTGGTCTTCTGCACCATCTACGTCCTGACTCAGCTGGGGAACCTGCTCATCCTGCTCACCGTGTGGGCTGAGCCCAAGCTCCACGCACGCCCCATGTACCTTCTGCTGGGGGTCCTGTCCTTCCTGGACATGTGGCTCTCCTCCGTCATCGTCCCTCGGCTTATTCTAAACTTCACTGCTGCCAGCAAGGCTGTCCCATTTGGTGGCTGTGTGGCTCAGCTGTACTTCTTTCACTTCCTGGGCAGCACCCAGTGCTTCCTCTACACCTTGATGGCCTATGACAGGTACCTGGCCATATGCCAGCCCCTGCGCTACCCTGTACTCATGAACGGGAGGTTATGCAGCATCCTTGTGGCTGGAGCTTGGCTGGCAGGCTCCATCCATGGATCTATCCAGGCCGCACTGACCTTCCGCCTGCCCTACTGTGGACCCAATCAGATAGACTATTTCATTTGTGACATCCCTGCGGTGTTGAGACTGGCCTGTGCTGACACGAGTGTCAACGAGCTGGTGACTTTTGTGGACATTGGGGTAGTGGCTGCCAGTTGCTTCATGTTAATTCTGCTCTCCTATGCCAACATCATCCGTGCCATCCTGAAGATACGCACTGCTGATGGGAGGCGCCGGGCCTTCTCCACCTGCGGCTCCCACCTAACCGTGGTCACCGTCTACTATGTCCCCTGTATCTTCATCTACCTCAGGGCTGGCTCCAAGAGCCCCCTGGACGGGGCAGTGGCTGTGTTTTACACCGTTGTCACTCCCTTACTGAACCCCCTCATCTACACACTGAGGAACCAGGACGTGAAGTCTGCTCTGAGGAGGATGACGGCAGGTCGAGGGGCTGTGAACGAAAAGAAGTAGCTGCAGGCTCAGGCACCCCCGCACCACCATCACTACTGCTCTTCTCAGCTTCTGCTGCACACAGTAAATGCTCAATAAACTGCTACTGATTTAAAGTAAATTAAACGCTATTTGGAAGAAACTTTTGAACTTTTAAACCCCTACTCCTTTCTTCTCGTTAAATTTGTTCAAACTGAGTTATATTACTCGTTTAGAAATAAATGAATGTGTTACTTCTCTCATCTCTGAATATTCTGTGAAATAAGAAAATGCCTTATCAAAGTTTAAATAGGGGGACAGCAGTTGTGGCATACTGGTTAGGCCACCCCTCGGGATGGTCCCATCCCATACCAAAGTGCCCGGGTTTGAGTACTACCTCCGCTTTTTATCCAGCTTCCTGCTAATGCACACACTGGGAGGCTTCAGGTGACGACTCAAGTACTGCCACCCCTGGGAAAGGCCCAGATGGAGTTCCTGGGTCCTGGCTTTGGCCTGGATCAGCCCCAGCTATTGTGGGCATTTGGGGAGTGAGCCAGTAGATGGAAGATATCTCTCTCTGTCTCTCTGTCTCTCTCTCTGTATGTGTGTGTGTCTTTCAAATAAATAAACAAAACTTTCAAAAAGAGAACAAATGGAACTTCTTAAAAAAAAAAACAAAAAGGTTGAATAGGATTCAAATGTTTCAGCATCTGGTATACCAGAAAACTTGAAAGGAAAAATGAATCACAGCCCATGCTATGGTAGGCGTTTGGGAAGTAAACCAACAGATAAAAGATCTCTCTCTCTCTCTCTCTCTCTCTCTCTCTCTCTCTTCCTTTCAAATAAATGAACATAAATAAATGAATAAATTTTAAAAATTTAAAAGTTTTTTTTATCTTTTATTTAATGAATATAAATTTCCAAAGTACGACTCATGGGTTACAATGGCTTCCCCCCCACCATACCGTCCCTCCCACCCACAACCCTCCCCTTTCCCACTCCCTCTCCCCTTCCATTCACATCAAGATTCATTTTCGATTATCTTAATATACAGAAGATCAGCTTAGTATACCTTAAGTAAGGATTTCAACAGTTTGCTCCCACACAGAAACATAAAGTGAAAAATAATAGATGATTTTTTTTTAATGATGATGAAATCAGATCAGACCTATGTTTAATCCCAGTGAGAGTCAAGTTGGGAATTGATAATTTCTTTTTTTTTTTTCCAGAAGATCAGTTTAGTGTACATTAAGTAAAGATTTCAATCGTTTGCACCCCCATAGAAACACAAAGTGAAATATACTGTTTGAGTACTCGTTATAGCATTAAGCCTCAATGTACAGCACATTAAGGACAGAGATCCTACATGAGGAGTAAGTGCACATTGACTCCTGTTGTTGACTTTACAAATTGACACTCCTGTTTATGGCATCAGTAATCTCCCTATGCACCAGTCATGAGTTTCCAAGGCTATGGAAGCCCCCTGAGTTCTCCGACTCTTATCTTGTTTAGACACGGTCATAGTCAAAGTGGAGGTTCTCTCCTCCCTTCAGAGAAAGGCACCTCCCTCTTTGAAGACCTGTTCTTTCCACTGGGATCTCACTCACAGAGATCTTTTGCCAGAGTGTCTTGGCTTTCCATGCCTGAAATACTCTCATGGGCTTTTCAGCCAGATCCGAGTGCCTTTAGGGCTGATTCTGAGGCCAGGTGCTATTTAGGACATCCGCCATTCTATGAGTCTGCTGAGTATCTCACTTCCCATGTTGGATCACTCTCCCCTTTATTTATTCTATCGGTTAGTGTTAGCAGGTACTAGACTTGTTTATGTGCTCCCTTTGACTCTTAGTCCTTTCATTATGATCAATTGTGAACTGAAATTGATCACTTGGAATAGTGAGATGGCATTGGTACATGCCACCTTGATGGGATTGAACTGGAATCCCCTGGTATGTTTCCAACTCTACCAATTGGGGCAAGTCAGCCTGAGCATGCCCCAAATTATACATCTCTTCCCTCTCTTATTCCCACTCTTATGTTTAACAGGGATCACATTTCATAGCCCTGACTGTTAATGGACAACTTAATACATTATCCCTCTTAGTATTTTTTTTGTCTGTTCTACTTAATATGACTGGTTTAATTCTGTAATTATCACACAGTTACTCTTAAGTGTTGAAAAGTAACTGAAAATTTAAAAGTTTTTAAAACACCAAAAATATTTTGCTGTATCCACACTGTTCTATGATTCTCTGTTCATCTATTTATTTATTTATTTATTTATTTGAAATTCAGAGTTACACAGAGAGAGGAGGGGCAGAGAGAGAGAGAAAGAGGTCTTCCATCTGATGGTTCACTCCCCAATTGGCCGAAATGGCCAGAGATGCGCCGATCTGAAGCCAGGAGCCAGGAGCTTCTTCCGGGTCTCCCACGTGGGTGCAGGGGCCCAAGGGCGTGGGCCATCTTTTACTGCTTTCTCAGGCCATAGCAGAGAGCTGGATCAGAAGTGGAGCAGCCGGGTCTCGAACCAGCACCCATATGGGATGCTGGCCTGGGCATTAACCTGCTGTGCCACAGCACCGGTCCCCTCTGTTCATCTCCTAAGATAAACCCTTCTTAAAATTCTGAGAAGTAACAATGAGGGTGATGATTTTCATAATCATTTATTCAGCATCTATTATGTCTCAGAAATAGCTTGACATTAACTATTTAATCCACCGATATTAACAGCCCCTTGGAAACAAGTCTTATTGTCCTTATTTTATATATGAAGTGATCAAGGTTTAGAAGAGATCATTAATTGCCCTAAGGACACTTAGCTAGTTGGTAGCAAAATCAAGATTCTGTTAACAGACTTTGAAACTGGTCTCCTTCCCTTCCATAATGATGTCTTTCTAAAATAGATGGACATGCTGAAAGTTTCTCAGGTAGTTGCTTTAGCCCACTTAAACTTGGAGTCACCAGTCATCTGTAAACTGATGGTGGACATTTGGCGCAAAAGTGAAGACACTGCTTGGAATGCCTGTGTTCCTTATTTAAGTGCCTGAGTTTGAGTCCCAGCTCCTGTTAATGTATATCCAGGAAAACTTCAGGTGATGGCTCAAGGGGTTGGGTCCCTACAACCCTCATGAGAGACCTGGATTGAGTTCCTGGCTCCTGGTTTTGGCTTGGCCCAGCCCCAGCCATTGTAAGAATTTGTGTAGTGAACAAGCCCGTGAGAGATTTCTGTCTCTCAAAAAGCTACAATAAAGAAATAGATAGATAGATAGATAGATAACTTCCAAATTCAAAATAAGTTGCCGAGTGTGGATATTAAGTGCTGTTGTTATTAAAAATATGTTTATTTCTGTATAAACTTTAAAAAGTGTGGGCAAGCACACAGTATATGGCTAACATTAATTACAGTGGGGGTTCCAGCAGGAGACTGGAGTGCTGTTACTTTTTTCTTGCAAATCTCTGCATTGGTTAATGTCAAAATGAGCATGTTTCATTACATAATTTAAAAGAAACTGAGAGGCTGGCATTGTGGTGGAGCAGGTTAAGCCACCACTTGCAGAGCCAGCATCACATATGGGTACTAGTTCAAGTCCCAGCTGCTCTACTTCTGATCTAGCCCCCTGCTAATGGCCTGGGAAAGCAGTAAAGGACTGCCCAAGTGTTGGGCCCCTGCACCCACATGGGAGACCTGGATGAAGCTCCTACCTCTTGGTTTCAGCCAGGCCCAGCCCCAGCCATTGCTGCCATTTGGAGTGTGAATCAGCAGAGGGAAAATCTCTCTCTCTCTCTCTCTCTCTCTGTGACTCTCTCTCTCTCTTTCTAACTTTGCCTTTCAAATAAATAAAATAAATTGTTAAAAAGAAAAAATAAACTGGAATCAAATGAGAACAGAAAGGAAAGATAAGAAACACAAAATGAAGGGAGTAATGGGAAGAATAAAAGAGGAAAAAGGGGAAACTTCAACAATATCTATCAAGATATCCAGAAAAAAATTTCTTGTGATGTCTGATAAATGTTTTTCATACCTCCTGGCCTCTCATTAGTACTATTCAACATCAAAGGCAGCTACACTAACAGGCACTGGGGAGGATATATAGCAATCATAGCCCTCTCAGGCTGCTGGGGGAATGTAAACCGGCACAATCACTTAGAAAATAATTTAGCGTGTCCTCAAAAATTTAAAGATTTGCTGTACCACCCACCAATTCTACTCCTAGGTAAACACTCAAAAGAAATGAAAGCACATGTTTGCACAAAAACTTGTACATGAATATTTATAGCACAGTTTTCAAACAAACGAAAAAGTAGAAACAACTCAAACATCCATCAAGGGTTAAATGTATTGTTAAAAAAAGAATGATATAGCCATAAAGCGGGGATATTATTCAGCCATAAGAAGGAAGGAAGGGCCAGCGCCGAGGCTCAATAGGCTAATCCTCCACCTGTGGCACCAGCACACCAGGTTCTAGTCCCGGTCAGGGCGCCGGATTCTGTCCCAGTTGCCCCTCTTCCAGGCCAGCTCTCTGCTGTGGCCAGGGAGTGCAGTGGAGGATGGCCCAAGTGCTTGGGCCCTGCACTCCATGGGAGACCAGGAGAAGCACCTGGCTCCTGCCTTTGGATCAGCGTGGTACGATGGCCGCAGCAGTCATTGGAGGGTGAACCAACGGCAAAGGAAGACCTTTCTCTCTCTGTCTCTCTCTCTCTCTCACTGTCCACTCTGCCTGTCAAAAAAAAAAAAGAAGGAAGGAAGTATTGACACATGCTGCAGTATGGATAAACACTGCTTCCCAAAAGAAGTCAGACACTAAAGGCCACCTGTCAGAGGATTTCATTTACATGAAGTTTCAAGAACAGGCAAATCCATAGAGATAGAAAGTAGATTAATGGTTGCAAAGAGTTGAGGAGAGAAAGACAGAGAATGACTGCTAACGAGTATGGAATCTCATTATGGTGAAAATGTTCAGGAATTAGTGATGAAGGTGAAGGTGGGGGTGTTTGGCTCAGCAGTTGGGTCTCCACGTGAAATCCCTCTATCCCGTATTGGAGTACCTGGCTCAAGTCCCAGCCTTCCTACTGCCAATCCAGTTTCCTGCCAACACATACCCTGGATAGCAGCAAATGATTGCTCAAGTACTTGATATGGGAGACTCAGATGGAGTCATGGGCTCCTGACTTCAGCCTAACCCAACCCCGGCTGCTGCAGCTATCTGGGAAGTGAACCAATGGTTGGCAGAATTATCACTCTCTCTCTTCCTGTATGTCTGCCATTTGAATAAATGAAAATATGTCAATGGGAAGGAAGGAGGGAGGGAAGGAGGGAGGAACAGCCTTGTTCTCTCAAAAGAAATGTCAGTCATCTTGCAATGAGAAGCAAAATTATGGTTTCATCCTGGATTTAGAGTAGAAATAGTTTCTTGGGCCCAGTAAAGGTCTGAGAGTAGAGAGCCTCCAAACTGAGGTCACTGAGGAGCTGTGGCCATGGCAGCCCAGGCCACAGTGGCCATGGTGGTGAGTGCAGAAAGACTTGCTTTCCTACACCTGCACAAGGGCTGGTGGTGAACAAATGATGGGGACTTGCCTGTGACAAGTTCAAGACACAGAGGGCAAAATATTTTCTGGACCACGACTGACACCACGTGGCCAAGAGCACAAGATTTCTCTGCCCAAATTAAGTTCTTAGATTTTTCTCTTCTAGAGAATATTGCAACTATACTGACCTCTGGGAACTGATAAGCCCTTGGCTCCTTAGATCGACCATGGGGCGGGGTAGGGAGAAATAAGGGCATTTTCACAGAAGCTAGAGGGAAATTCCAGAAATTTAGCGCTTTTTTTTTTTTTTTTTTTTTTTTTTTTGACAGGCAGAGTGGACAGTGAGAGAGAGAGACAGAGAGAAAGGTCTTCCTTTTGCCGTTGGTTCACCCTCCAACAGCCGCCGCGGCCAGCATGCTGCGGCTGGTGCACCGCGCCCATCCGAGGGCAGGAGCCAGGTGCTTCTCCTGGTCTCCCATGGAGTGCAGGGCCCAAGCACTTGGGCCATCCTCCACTGCACTCCCTGGCCACAGCAGAGAGCTGGCCTGGAAGAGGGGCAACCGGGACAGAATCCGGTGCCCCGACCGGGACTAGAACCCGGTGTGCTGGCACCACTAGGTGGAGGATTAGCCTATTGAGCCGCGGTGCCAGCCCAGAAATTTAGCTTTAACCGTAACAGCTGCCACCCCTATCATACCCCAGGTAAGGTGAGATGGATCAGTCCGTTATCCTCCTAGCGACAGGAGGAAACACAGCCTTGTGTCCCTCTGACATTCATATCTACCTCTGTAAAGAAGCAGCTCATTTACACATCTTGATGTGATCTAGCTTCATGTCTGTGAACAGGACCTTCTTCCTAGCCCTTGAAGTTATCAGTATGCTAGGAAGGGTGGGAGGGTATTGCTACAAGTTAGAAAGACTGTTAGAAATAAGCAAGACCCCGATGAAGCCCTGGCTCCTGGCTTCTGCCTGGCCCAGACCTGGCCACTGTGGCCATTTGAGGAATGAACCAGCAAATTGAAAATTTGTCTCTCCCTCTCTGTAACTCCATCTTTCAAATAAATAAATAAATACTTCAAAAATAAATAAATGGGGGCCAACGCTGTGGTGTAATGGGCTAAGTGTCTGCCTACAGAGTCAGCATCCCACATGGGCACCAGTTCCAGTCCCAGCTGCTCTATTTTCGGTCCAGCTCTCTGCTATGGCCTGGGAAAGCAGCAGAAGATGGCCCAAGTCCTTGGGCACCTGCCCCTGCATAGGAAACCCAGAAGAAGCTCCTGGCTCCTGGTTTTGGATGGGCTCAGCGCCGGCCGTTGGGGCCATTTGGGGAGTGAACCAGTGGGTGGAAGACCTTTCTCTCTGTCTCTCCCTCTCTGTAACTCTACCTCTCAAATAAATAAACTCCTTAAAAAAAATAAACTGAACTAACTAAATTTACTTGACTAACCTAAATTTGGCATAATTTTTTCCTCTTATTATCCCAAGAAGAGGGGACATATAAGGAAGATTAGCTCAATTGTTGAAAATCAAATCCCTTCTCAAAGCACTTGTGAGTATGATGTTGGTAAACACAAGACCTCCACAACTCTCCAAAGAAAGGAATCACAGAAATTAGAGGCCATCCAAACAGATCGCATCGTTCTCATTTTCTAGGCACGTAGAAATGATTCCTGCTTGGCTGTCAAAACAAAAATTAATGAGGATCTAAGGAATGTAGCTCTCACGTGGAAAAGGTTTCAGGGGAGAAGTCCCAGGAGGTGAATAGTTTTCTTCAAATCTCTTGATAGTGTTTTTATAAACTGGATCGGAGGACCTAGTTAATAACATAACCAATTCAAGATCATAAGTAGGGAAGTCAGACTCCCTGAAGAACCTCCCGGGGGCGGGGAGGAGAGACCTTGTCAATTCTTAATCAGCCCATGAGCTGATCCCCTGCATAGTTCAATTCCGCTCCCCAGCAGCAATCCAACAACCCCATCACCACAGCACCACAAGGGACCTTCCGAAGGACGCTTTCCTCCTCACATCTGGGCTATCCCGCCTGAGAACAGACACACCTCCTCCGTGGTTCTGATGCTGTGTCCATGTGAGTTCATGCAGAAAAGCATTTCTAAAGCTAGGTCCATGCACAACACTTTAACCAATTTAGCAATTTGACCAAAAACAATATTTAATTTATCATTTTCACCCAACTCCTTCCTCAACCCATTCTCTGTTCCCAGAGTTAATATGCTAGGCATATTAATTTTAAATTATCTGGCCTGTCTCCAGGCTTGGGAACTTTCTTCTTTGAATTAAGAAAGAAAATTTTGAGCATCTATCCCTTCTCTTATTTCTTCTGTGAGGGAGGGTATAAAACATGCGGATGGTATACCACATTCAGCACTGCTGTGCAAAAACAGCAAGACAAGGGTTCCTTACCCTCTCTTTTAGCAGTGATAAACATGCTTAAGCAACCAACTTGAAGGCGGTGCCATCTCCATTTCAAGTGCCTTTTCCTTTTTTTAAAAAAAGATTTATTTATTTATTTATTTGAAAGTCAGAGTCACACAGAGAGAGGAGAGGCAGAGAGAGAACCATCCACTGGTTCACTCCCCAGTTGGCCGCAACGGCCGGAGCTGGGCCAATCTGAAGCAAGGAGCCAGGAGCCAGAAGCTTCCTCTGGGTCCCCCATGCCGGTGCAGGGGCCCAAGGACTTGGGCCATCTTCCACTGCTTTCCCAGGCCATAGCAGATAGCTGGATCGGAAGTGGAGCAGCTGAGTCTCAAACCGGTGCCCATATGGGATGCCGGCGCTCCAGGCCAGGGTGTTAACCTCCTGTGCCACCGCACAGGCCCCAAGTGCCTTTTCTTAAGCACACTGTTTTTTTTCTAACTTGAAGTGCAAGGATACTGGTGGGATAATCGGTGAAATAAATGTGGGTTCTGCTTCACCCCGCCCTCAAACTCGGTTCATGCCACTTGCTCTTCCTCTCAGTTCAGGCTGCCTTATGACCCAAAGAGGCTATAATCTGAGGCTGGCTTTAAAAGCAAGCAGGTGGGAACAACGCAGCCCTGGGTCATTCCTCATCCCTCTGCCCCTGGTGATTCCTACCTGTGCTGAACTGGGATGGCCCCCACCCTTAGGTGTCCTATATAAAACCCCAGTTCAGCACATACACGCCAGAAAGAGGCCAAACCCCCTCTGTGATGCTCTGATTTTTTATCAAGTGAGAAGAGGCACCACCTGCAAAGGATTTAAAGTGAATAGGCCTACCCCACCAGGGAGAGCAGCAAACAACACACAGGTGGATTCCTAGCGGACCCTCTTTACCACGCTCTCACAGTTCAACCTCATTCGCTGCATCTCCAGGAGCCTAGCCCTTGTATTTCTGCTGCCAAATCTCTGCATCTAATTAGTCACTGTTTTAAATGTTGATTCTATTAGTGATACCACTGGCTTTGTATTTTCTTTAATCATATACTCAATATTAAATTACAACTAATTTGTAAGATAGACTTTAACAATACTAAGTAGGACTTAAAACTGAAAATTTTAGAATGTATATCAAATTACCCAAGAGGTAGATACTTGATTTTTTAATTGATGAGTCTAAATTTGCTTCATTTCTCAATTTACATAACTGAAGACTCCAACAGATTCAAAAGATTAGTGAGCCAGAGCTAGTATTATGGCATAACAGGTTAAGCCACTGCCTGCAAGGTTGGCATCCCATTTGGGCGATGGTTTGGGTCCCAACTGCTTCATTTCTGATTCAGCTCCCTGCTAAAGGCCTGGGAAAGCAGTTGAAGATGGCTCCAGTGCTTGGGCCTCTGCCATCCATGTGGGAGACCTGGATGAAGCTCCTGGCTTCAGCCTACCCAGCCCTGATCGTCGCAGCCATCTGGGGAGTGAACCAACCGGTGGAAGAGATCTCCCTTCCTCTCTCTGTGTCTCTCCTTCTTTCTATGTAATTCCAAATTTCAGATAAAAATAATTAAATCTTTTTTAATAAAGATTAGTGAGCAGATATGTAGGATGAGCAAGTCTAGAATTTAATATGCAAATGACAACAGCAGCCAACAATACCATTGTTACATTTGGGATCTCTGCTGGATAAACAGATTTCAACTGCAAAAGAATGGGGGTAACTATATGAAACGATGGATATGTTAACTTACTTCACCAAAGTAACCATCTTTTTTCTTAAAGATTCATTTATTTATTTAAAAGTCAGAGTCACACAGAGAGAGGAAAGGCAGAGAGAGGCAGAGAGGTCTTCCATCTGCTTGTTCACTCTCCAATTGGCCACAATGGCCAGAGCTGTACCAATCCGCAGCCAGGAGCCAGGAGCATCTTCCGGGTCTCCCACGCGGGTGCTGGTGTCCAAGGTCTTAGGCCATCTTCTACTGCTTTCCCAGGCCATAGCAGAGAGCTGGATCGGAAGTGGAGCAGCCAGGACTCGAACCAGTGCCCATAAGGGATTCCAGCACTACAAGCAATGGCTCTACCCGCTATGCCACAGTGCCAGCCCCTAAAGTAACCATTTTACAGTCTATATTTAACTCCTAACTCCATACTACATACCCTAAATGTACACAATAATACTGATTTTTAAAATTATGAGACGTTTTAAGTTTAAGCAACAAGTAAAAATATCTAAAATACTATTGTGGGAAAAAACTCTTGAAAAAGTTATTCACCAAAGGAAGCTTTTAAGCAATATAGGCTCAGGTGTGTGATTCACATTTTTAAAGAGCTTCTGAGAATCTCATGTGTTGGAAGGTAAATAAAGCCTATTAAAGGAAAAAACATAACTCAAAGTCGGAAATATATATATAATCAAAATAATTGAAACTAAGAATCAACTTAGGCCATTCCATGTAAATAACATTCTGGAGCAAACAGAAAGCATAGACGGTGCCTTGGACTTCATTTACACTCAGCATAGGCTCACATTGCTTGAAATGTGAGGCTGATCCACATCCACCATGATGATGTGGTGCAAAGCATGACAAATGGGCTCACACAGGATGAACAAGACCACACAGTCAGCCAATCAGCAAACACGTATTTATTTTCCTATTTTTTAATTATTTGCATGTAATCTGAAATGCAGAGAGAAAATACACACTCAGAAAAAAAGAAAGAGACGAGAAGAAGGAGAGAAAGAGATCTTCCATCCACTGACTCACTCCTGAAATGCCTGCAATAGCCAGGCTGGACAAGATAGAAGCCAAGAGTCCAGCACTCCATCCAGGTCTTCGACATGAGTGACAGAGACCCAACTGTTTGAACCATAATCTGCTGCCTACCAGGGTGCATATTAGGAGGAAGCTAGAATTGGAAGCAGCATCAGGACTCAAACCAGGTATTCCAATATAAGGTGCTGGTATCCCAACAGCCATCTTAACCACTGTGCCAAATGTCCCCCACACATCCATAAATATTACCTAAGAAGCTGACCATTGCCAAGTAGTGGGGCTGTTGCTATAGATATATCAAAGAACAAAATAGACTTGGTCTTTGCTCTGAAGGATCTTAAAATCTAATAGAAAAAACTAATAAGCGTGTAAGAAATAGCTCTGTTGCAGGGAACTACAATTGTCTTTTATAAGTTCTTATTTCCCAAAAGATTGTCTTTTGGGGAGACCTGTTTCTGAAGGAAGTAACAGCCAAAACAAATCTTGAGGAATCAGATGTGTCAATGTGACACAGGACACCCACAGATCCAGAAGGGAGGAGGGCCTGGGGCTCAGAGGAAACAGAAAGAAAGGAAACCAGAGAAGCAAGCAAGGACCACATCACGAAGGTTCTTGTAGATCACGGGAGGAGATACTCCAAGGACATTAATTCAGAAACCAATTGTAGGGCTGCTAATTGTGGAGTCATGGTTCCCATCTGCTCCTTACCACAGAAAACCATCTCTCCACAGTGTCCCTTTTCAGCACAGACACAGCACGTACACTAACACGGTGTTAAGACACCCTGTGCCCTGGTTTCCACCACTCATGTGTAGTGTCTCCCACGGGGAGAACACTTCAGGACACCGCAAAATTAACAAGCCTCTAAGGATTTTCCTGCCGAGCACACAGATGAAAGATGACAAATGATTTCTACTTAACATGCAGAAATCCTCTGTTTGCCTTCATCAGTAGAAAAAAAAAATTCTCTTGTCCCTCAATTTGTGCTATTTCCTTCATCTGACTTCACTCTTTTTCCCAGTCTACAGAAAAATATGAGAAAGACCAAAAACACATCGCTGGACACCATAGTGACAGACTTCATTCTCCTGGGCTTGTCTCACCCCCCAAACCTGAGAACCCTCCTCTTCCTGGTCTTCTGCACCATCTACGTCCTGACTCAGCTGGGGAACCTGCTCATCCTGCTCACCGTGTGGGCTGAGCCCAAGCTCCACGCACGCCCCATGTACCTTCTGCTGGGGGTCCTGTCCTTCCTGGACATGTGGCTCTCCTCCGTCATCGTCCCTCGGCTTATTCTAAACTTCACTGCTGCCAGCAAGGCTGTCCCATTTGGTGGCTGTGTGGCTCAGCTGTACTTCTTTCACTTCCTGGGCAGCACCCAGTGCTTCCTCTACACCTTGATGGCCTATGACAGGTACCTGGCCATATGCCAGCCCCTGCGCTACCCTGTACTCATGAACGGGAGGTTATGCAGCATCCTTGTGGCTGGAGCTTGGCTGGCAGGCTCCATCCATGGATCTATCCAGGCCGCACTGACCTTCCGCCTGCCCTACTGTGGACCCAATCAGGTAGACTATTTTTTCTGTGACATCCCTGCAGTGTTGAGACTGGCCTGTGCTGACACAAGTGTCAACGAGCTGGTGACTTTTGTGGACATTGGGGTAGTGGCTGCCAGTTGCTTCATGTTAATTCTGCTCTCCTATGCCAACATCATCCGTGCCATCCTGAAGATACGCACTGCTGATGGGAGGCGCCGGGCCTTCTCCACCTGCGGCTCCCACCTAACCGTGGTCACCGTCTACTATGTCCCCTGTATCTTCATCTACCTCAGGGCTGGCTCCAAGAGCCCCCTGGACGGGGCAGTGGCTGTGTTTTACACCGTTGTCACTCCCTTACTGAACCCCCTCATCTACACACTGAGGAACCAGGACGTGAAGTCTGCTCTGAGGAGGATGACGGCAGGTCGAGGGGCTGTGAACGAGAAGAAGTAGCTGCAGGCTCAGGCACCCCCGCACCACCATCACTACTGCTCTTCTCAGCTGCTGGGCATACAACAGTTTTCCTATAAATAGATGTCAGTTTAGGTAGAATTGAATGGAATTCTACTTAAGAAGAAGCGGCTGGTATTATATTCAATCTCAATAAATTGTACAAAACTGATTTACACTTTTTGCTATATTTCTGAACAGGAAGCATGTATTGTTCCTGCGTTAACCATGAGAAATGAATGCTTTTCCTAGGAAGTAGGGGGGGTATCCCAGGCAAATTTGGGGAAACCTGCATGGTAGAGCAATGCCCTTCCTCCATTTGCTTCCCTCCCAATTTCCCAAGCCTCTTTTTTTTTATTTTAAAGATTTATTTATTTATTTGAAGGGCAAAGTTACAGAAAGAGAGAGGTCTTCTATCCCCTGGTTCACTCCCCAGATGACCACAATGGCCAGAACTGTGACAATCTGAAGCCAGGAGCTTCCTCTGGGTCTCCCATATGGGTGCAGGGGCCCAAGGACTTGGATCATCTTCTACTGCTTTCCCAGGCCATAGTAGAGAGCTGGACTGGAAGTGGAGCAGCTGGGACTCAAACCCTCACCTATATGGAATGCTGGCACTGCAGGTGGCACTACGCCACAGCACCAGCCCCCCCCCCCCATGCCTCTTATCATCAGAATTGCTTAGGGCAAATAGTCCTCCCGTACACTTCATCTGAGTTGTGAATTGTCTGTGTTCCTTCCAGCCTCTCACTTTCCAATCTGCAGTAAGCAACCCCCACCCCTCACCGCCAATCTGACCCCAATATACTTCATTTCCCGATATCTCCACCTCCCTCTTCTCTCCCAGGACCATTAGTTTACCTACTATTCCTTAAACGTTCTCCATACTTTCTTGCCTCTGAAACTTTGCTTAAGATAGTCCCACTGGGGCCAACACTGCTTGTAACAGCAGCATCCCATATTGGAGAGCTGTTTAAGTCCTGACTGCTTGGCTTCCAGTCCAGCTCCCTGCTAATGTTCTTGTGAAGGCAGCAGAATATAGCCCAACTCGTTGGGCTCCTGCCACCATGTGGGAAACTGGGATGGAGATCTAGGCTCCTGGTTTTGTTCTGGTGCAGCCCCAGCTTTTGTGATCCAGTTTCCTGCTACTGAGCCTGGGAAAGCAGAAGATGATCCAAGTCCTTTTGCCCCTGCCAGGCTCGTGGGAAACCAGGTCAAAGTTTCTGGCTCCTGCCTGCAGCTTGGCCCAGACGTCAGTGTTGTTACTATTTGGAGAGTGAATCAGTATATGGAAGATTTCTCTAACTCTTTCTCTCCTTATCTCCATTGCTCTGCCTTTCAAGTAAATAGAGAATTAGAAAGAGAGAAAGAGAGGGAGGGAGGAAGGAGCTGTGGCATAGTGGGTAAAGCCACCACCTACAGTGCCGGCATCCCACATGGGCACCGGTTCAAGTCTCAGCTGCTCCACTTCCGATCCAGCTCTCTGCTATGGCCTGGGAAAGCAGTAGAAGATGGCCCAAGTCCTTGGGCCCCTGCACCCACGTGGGAGACCCAGAAGAAGCTCCTGGCTCCTGGCTTCATATCAGGCCATTTCTGGCCATTGTGGCCATCTAGGGGAGTGAACAAACAGAGACCTCTCTCTCTCTCTCTCTCTCTCTCTCTCTCTACCTCTATCTGCAACTCCTCTGTCTTTCAAATAAATAAATAAATTTTTTAAATTAAAAAAAGCTTTTTTCAAGGTGTATTTATTTATTTGAAAAATGCAATTAGCAAGAGAGAGAGATAAACTGATCTTCCATCTGTTGGTTCACTCCCCAAATGGCCACATGGCCAGGGCTGAGTTAGTCTGAAACCAGGAGCCTGGAACTATATCTGGGTCTCCCAAGTCTGGGGTGACAAGCACTTGGGCCATCTTCCACTTCTTTCCCCCGCACATTAGCAGGGGGCTGGATTGGAAGTAGCAGGGGGCTGGATTGGAAGTGGAGCAGCTGGGACTAAAACCAGTATCCATATGGGATGTTGGTGTCACAGGTGGTGTCTTAACCCACTGCACCACAACACTGATCTCTTGAGTTACATACTTTTTACTTTGTGCACGTAAACATATAGAATTTTATTATTTAAGCTAACCTTAATGTATCTCCATTTCTTGCCACCTGAAAACAAATCAAAACAATAATCACAGCTAAACTTAATGAGTTCATTTGGAAGTGATCTCTCAGGATTGTGAAAGAGAGGACAAGAAAAGAATAAAATTTGGATTTCCCAGGTTAATGTTTGGTTTCAACATGATGTTTGTATAAGTGACTCAACCTAATATTGCATTTCATGCTGAAATCATGCTTCCTAAAATAATGAAGTAGTAAACTACTTGTTTAAAAGACCAGGATGTAGGGGCTAGCACCGTGGCTCACTGGGTTAATCCTCCAGCTGTCACGCCGGCATCCCATATGGGTGCCGGGTTCTAGTCCTGGCTGCTCCTTTTCCAGTCTAGCTCTCTGCTGTGGCCTGGGAAAGCAGTGGAGGATGGCCCAAGTGCTTGGGCCCCTGCAACCACATGGGACACCAGGAGAAGCACCTGGCTCCTGGCTTCGGGTCGGCGTAGCTCTGGCCATAGCGGCCATTTGGAGGGTGAACCAATGGAAAAAGGAAGACCTTTCTCTCTGTCTCTCTCTCATACTGTCTAACTCTATCTGTCAAAGGAAAAAAAAAATACCAGGATGTAAAGAATAAATGCCAACCTTTTTATGTCGCTCCATCTACCCACCTGCAACAGTCTTGCATACACATGTGCTGTACAACGAGGTGGGCTGGTTGTCAACCACCGTGGTTCAATCCAATGTAGCCTGTCGGTTTTGTATCAGCCCTCTTCAACTTGGTCCCCCAGCTTTCCAGCTGAATTCCTGGCTATTTGCAAACCCACCCACAATTTCTTGAAAGGTCAGATCTCAAACCTAGGTTGCAATTCCTGAACTAAGTTCTTAGAATAATTATGGTGCATTCTTCAGACCATTTCTCCCTGCTGATTTTTCACACACATGCCTCGTGCTCCCCCTGAGCAGCTCTATTCAGCTATGGGCAAATTTGCCCTGACTGTGTTTGGGTTTGTTTTTTTTTTTTAACAATCTGCAAGCTAAGGGGAGTTTTTGCACTTTTTAAGTAGTTGAAAAGAATAGTATTTTGGGGCCAGCGCTGTGGCATAGCGGATAAAGACACCGCCTGTAGTGCTGGCATCCCAAATGGGCATGGGTTCGAGTCTCAGCTGCTCTACTTCCATTCCAGCTCTCTGCTGTGGCCTGTGAAAGCAGTAGAAGATGTCCCAAGGCCTTGGGCCCCTGCACCCACATGGGAGACCCAGAAGAAGTTCCTGACTCCTGGTTTCGGGTCGGAGCAGCTCCAGCCATTGCAGCCATTTGGGGAGTGAAACATGGGATGGAAGACCTCTCTCTCTCTCTCAGCCTCTCTTTCTCTGTATGTGTAACTCTGACTTTCAAATAAATAAATACACCTCTAAAAAAAGAATAATAGTATTTGTGATCATAAAAATAATATGAAATTCAAATTTCATTGTCTCTAAAAAAAAAGCTGTTTTCCATATTATGGTCATGCCCACTTGGATGGCTGCTTTCATGTACAATGGCAGAGTTAGTAGCTGTGATCCAGTCTGTATGGTCCAAAAGGCCAAAATATATATTAACTAGCCCCTTCAGAGAGAAAGTTTGCTAACCTCTGCCTTAGACTTTTCATCAAACAGCTAGCTTGGGAGCAACAGAATCATCCACAAAAGACTGGTGGGGGTAGGGGGAATATAACTTAGACCACATTAAAGGTGTGCTGTCAAAGCACAGATCATCTCTTGATATCTGAAGAAAGTGTGGAAAAAGCTATCTCAAGAATGAGACTAAAAAAAGTCAGACAAAACTCAAGCTGTTCGAGAAACAGGACCAAGAAATGCTAATAAAAGTCACTGCTCAGGGCACATGACTTAAAATGTTGTAGATAGGGGGCAGGCATTGTGGTGTAGCATTTGGGACACCTGCATTCCATACCAGAGTTCCTACTGAAAGTCCTTGTTACTCTGTACTTTCCATATAACTACCTTTAAGATGCCTGGAAAGCAGCAGATTATGGCCCAAGTACTTGGGTTCCTGCCACCCACATGGGAGACCTGGATAAAATTCTTGACTTCTGATTTCAGCCTGACCCAGACCTGGCTATTGCAAGTACTTGGGGAGGGAGCCAGCAAATGGGAGATTTTGCGTATTCTCTCTCTAGCTATCCCTTTCTCTGTGTCACTCTTTTCAAAGAAAGTAATTAAATCTTTTTAAAAAATTATAAATATAGCCGGCGCCGTGGCTCAATAGGCTAATCCTCCACCTTGCGGCGCCGGCACACCGGGTTCTAGTCCCGGTTGGGGCACCGGATTCTGTCCCGGTTGCCCCTCTTCCAGGCCAGCTCTCTGCTATGGCCAGGGAGTGCAGTGGAGGATGGCCCAGGTGCTTGGGCCCTGCACCCCATGGGAGACCAGGAAAAGCACCTGGCTCCTGGCTCCTGCCAGGATCAGCGCGGTGCGTCGGCTGCAGCGGCGGCCATTGGAGGGTGAACCAACGGCAAAAGGAAGACCTTTCTCTCTCTGTCTCTCTCTCACTGTCCACTCTGCCTGTCAAAAAAAAAAAAAAAAAAAAAAAAAATAAAAAATTATAAATATATATCATAGAAGATAACTGTGTTGAATGACCTTTAATGTCTCATTGATCCTGGGAATCTGTGCTTTTCCTAATCTGTGAGGATCTAGCTTGTGAATTTTGTAAAACATGAATGTTCCATACAAAAACTTCTCTTAAAGCCAGTGCTGTGGTGTTGCGGGTAAAGCTACCAGCTGCAGTGCTGGCATCCCATATGGGCGTCGGTTTAAGTCCCAGCTGCTCCACTTCCAATCCAGCTCCCTGCTAATGATCCTGAGAAAGCAGTAGAAGATGGCCCAGGTCCTTGGACCCCTGCACCACATGGGAGACGCAGAAGAAGCTCTAGGTTCCTGGCTTCAGTTCAGCTCAGCTCCAGCCATTGCAGCCATTTGGGGAGTGAACCAGAGGATGGAAGACCTCTCTCTCTTTCTCTCTCTCTCTCTCTCTCTCTCTGCCTCTGCCTCTCTGTAACTCTGCCTTTCAGATAAATAAATAAATATTTTTTAAAAAATTTCTTGAGATAGGCATTTGGCACAGTGGTTAAGAGGCCACTTGGGATGCCCACATCCCGTATCAGAGTGCCTGATTCACACACCACCTCTGCTTCTGATTCCAGCTTCCTGCTAATGCACACCCCAGGAGGCAGCAGGTCAATAATTCGAGTACTTGGGTCCTTGCCACCCAGTGGGAGACCCAGATTGATTTCTACACTCCTGGCTTCACTCTGACCCCACCCTGGCTGCCTGGCTTTTGAGGACATTTGGAGAGTAAACCAACAAATGGTTCTCTCTCTCTCTCTCTCTCTCTCTCTCTCTCTCTCTCTTTCTCTCTCCCTCCCTGCCCCCTTCTCTGACTTTTAAATGAAACTAAATAAATAGAAACAGCTCTTTAAAAAAGAGAAGAAAACATATCTTGGCTAACAGAAACCTCGTTAGCTTTTTGCTTTTTCTTTCATTACAAATTTGTTTTGGAAGAGAAAGGAACCCACAGATCTGAAGTCATCAACAAGCTCTGTTAAGTGTCACAGACTTTATCCTACCAGATGTCACAAAATTGGAAAAAGTTAGAAACTATGGGAGTCTCCCAGGAAGCAGACTGCATATTGGTCTTGCCTTATCACAGGGGTGCTATTATAATATTCCCCAAGCTAAAGGTCTCCTGCACTGTAATTGGCTCTGGGGGAAAACCAAGGAAGTAAAAGAACAAGGAAGAGACCAGCCTGAGCAGTTACTTCAGTAGCATCCACAACTCTTTTCCCCGTTCTCAAGAAAGCAGGCAAATAGCCAAGTGTCAGCAATTTGGTCTTCTACATTAACCCAATCAGATTTCATTAACTGGGTCTTCAGACGTGAGCGCTTCAACATAGTTCCTGCTGACTCTGTGAGATACCAAAAAATCTCTCTACAGATTTGGGTCCTTTCTCTCGGATTGCAAAAGGATTTCCAGAGGATGCTGACATCTCCAGGTGAGGCTAACTTTCTCTATCTTGTAGGACTGGCCACTCCTAATCCCATTTTCCAGAGTTAAACATCATCTACAAGGCTCGATTGCTGGTGTGGGGAGGTGCTGAAAAGGGAGGAAGATGTTTCCAAATATAGATGGCCACAGAGTAAGCTTCAGATATAGATAAATGTTGGGTCCAAACACTGTATAAGAGATTTCCCCACTTTGAGTCATTTCATCTCTCAATATCTTTTCTGATGTAATTATTCAGTAAGGTCCTGTTTTTGCTCTCACAGAAGTTTTCTTGAATGTTTTGCCAAGCATGACTATGCAGCTCCCTCTTAGTCTTTTTAGAGTAGCATGACACTGTCTTCCCAGCACGTTCATTGGCTGCATCTTTTTCCAGAGTCATTCTTCATTAAAGGTTCAGTCACTGCCTGGCTTTAATACCAACCAGAAGGGGCCAGCGCCACGGCTCACTAGGCTAATCCTCCGCCTTGCGGCGCTGGCACACCGGGTTCTAATCCCGGTTGGGGCGCCAGATTCTGTCCTGGTTGCCCCTCTTCCAGGCCAGCTCTCTGCTGTGGCCAGGGAGTGCAGTGGAGGATGGCCCACGTACTTGGGCCCTGCACCCCATGGGAGACCAGGAGAAGTACCTGGCTCCTGCCATCGAACCAGTGCGGTGCGCCGGCCACAGCGTGCCGGCCGCGGCGGCCATTGAAGGGTGAACCAACGGCAAAGGAAGACCTTTCTCTCTCTGTCTCTCTCTCTCTCACTGTCCACTCTGCCTGTCAAAAAATAAAATAAAATAAAAATAAAAAATAAATACCAACCAGAAGGGACAAGCATCTTGGGGTTCTGCTGTGGTTCCACTTTTGCTCCGTTCCTGTTTGGTCCTTGCCAGGTCCCTTCTACCTATAAGATGAGTTCTCTGCCCAAAATTTAAAGATACAGCTGAGAGAAGTGGTAATTAATTTCAATGTTAGAATATTTTTTAAAGATTTATTTATTTATTTGAAAGTCAGAGTTACACAGATAGAGAAAGAGAGGCAGAGCAAGAGAGAGAAGTCTTCCAACTGATGGTTCATTCCCCAGGTGGCCGCAACAGCCGGAGCTGCGCCTATCCGAAGCCAGGAGCAAGGAGCTTCTTCCAGGTCTCCTATGTGGGTGCAGGGTCCCAAAGATTTGGGACATCTTCCACTGCTCTTTCAGGCCATAGCAAAGAACTGGATTCGAAGTGGAACAGCCAGGACTCGAACTGGTGCCCATATGGGATGCCAGCCCTGCAGGGGGCAGCACCAGGCCCCTATGTTAGAATATTTTAAGCAAACAATTCATTGCTTATGAGGGTTTCATATTTTAATGGAAACTGTTAGTCTCATCTCAGATTAACAACTCAAACTCTTCTCCTTCAATATCTGTATGTGAATATATTTGGTTCAATATACTCATCCTAACCTTTAGATTATTTTCAGCTTTATATGTCTTATTGTAAAATTTAGAAAATGAAAATAGATTACATTTTTTCTAAATATTTTAGATGTCTTTTATAAAGAAAAGAAAGTGTGCTTTGAGTTGATTTTCAGAAAACAATGAAATTCTTTTTTTAAAGATTTATTTTATTTATTTGAAAGACAGACTTACAGAGAGAGGTAGAGACAGAGAGGTCTTCCATCCAATGGTTCACTCCCAAGATGGCTGCAACAGCCAGAGCTGTGCCTATCCAAAGCCAGGAGCTAGGAGCTTCTTCCAGGTCTCCCACGCGGGTACGGGGGCCCAAGCACTTGGGCCATCTTCTACTGCTATCCCAGGCCATAGCAGAGAGCTGGATCAGAAGAGGAACAGCTGGAACTAGAACCAGCACCCATATGGGATGCCAGCACTTCAGGCCAGGATGTTAACCCACTGCACCACAGCGCCAGCCCCAACAATGAACTTCTGAAGGTTTTCCCTACTGTCATTTGCAGGATGGGTAACGAGATCTGGAGACGTAGCTTGGAATTAAAATTAAGCAAAACTCATTTGCCAAAAGGGCGTCAAGCCTGTGCTTGACTCATTAGAAAAGGAGTATAATTCCCTTGGCAAATCAGCCACTAGCATTCTTCAATGATCAGAGTTACAGATCCATACTCCATTTATTATCCACTAGTAAATCCAATATCTTACTAAACATGCCTATACTAGACAACCTTTATACCTGATACCAGATCAGAAATCATGAACACATTGCATCAATATCTTCAAAACAGCAAAAGTCACTGTAAAATGAAAACACTGCCAAGCCCCCAGACAATGGTCTGATTTTTAAATAAACCACACTCAGTGCAATAGAATGCCAGACAATGAAGAAAGCTAGGCAACCTTATGGGCTCATGGGAACAAAATTTGGCCTGGCTTGACTTTAGAACTTACAGTTCACTCCACTACATGTGTATTTTCAAATAGAATTTTAGAATGAACCTTCAAACTCTTAAATTCATTACTCAGATCACATGATTTACTAAATTATTTTTTGCTTGGTTCAGTAAATGTAAAAATGTAGAAACAATGCTGAATGGAAAATCCTAAAACATAGAAATGTAAAATGTAAAATGTGGAAAGAGTGCTGGACTGAAAAACCTAAGACATGCTCGGAGTCCTTGCTCCAGCATTACACAGCTGCAGGCTCTGGTACCTCACTTCTAAGGAGCAGGAGAACACCACGCAGGTGCAAACAGCACCCCCACTTCACATCAAAGAGTTCATTCAGCTTCCCTCACTGCCATTCTCTTTGTGTGCTCTCTGTCTCCCCTCTCTCCTCTCTCTCTATCCTCCTCCCCACTCTTCTCACTTTGTTTTTGGAAAGATGTATTTAAATTGTCTCAGAGCCATATCTTGGATATTAATGAATCAGAACAAGTAAGAGACTGTCACCAGTGATTAGTAAGCTTCATGCTTAGAGTTTCATGATAATGGCAGTGGCAAAGGCAGAAAAATCATGCCAGATTAGAGGTAAAGGGAAGTTTTCTTATTAATAACTAATGGGGTAGGCATTTAGCCTAGGAGCTAAGACACACAAGCCCCGTGATGGCTCCAAGTCACTGGGTCCTTGTCATCGAAGTGGGAGACCTACATTAAGTTCCAGCCTGGCCCAGCTGCACCTTTGGAAAGAGCCATTGGAATGCAGCTCACAAACTCTTTCTCTTGTCTCTCTCCCGATCCCCAAACCCCGCCCCCTGCCTCAAATAAATGAATTTTATTTTAATTTAAAAAATTAGAGAAACATAAGGAGGAAAATTTACTTGCAACCAGAATGAAATCACACCCAACAAGAGCACTCGGTATTACAAATAGGATCACATTCCTTCCCCTCATTCCTCCCATTTAGACAGCTCTAAAACCTAAGGGCATTAGGAAATGCTATTTTCTCTAGTTGCACAAAAGAAGAATCAGCACACTACAGGTGGATGGAAAGTCACCATCATCAGGAATTTTACAAAAGAAATAACATGCAAGGTAGTAATTCAGAGAACATTCTCCAACAAACATGAAAACAGAATGGAAAACAAAAGATGAAAAGATAATTAGGGAAATCTTAAAAATTGGAAAATACTCAAAACTAAGTATGTTTATAATCAAAGAGCCATTGGAAATAACAAAGGCAATTTAGGGGCCGGTGCTGTGGCTCAGCAGTTTGGCAGGCTAAAATCCAGCATGCAGTGCTGGCATCACATATGGGCTCCACTTCCAATCCAGCTCCCTGCTAATATGTCTGGGTGGCCCAAGTGCTTGAGCCCCTGCATCCACATTGAAGACCTGGAGAAAGCTCCCAGCTCCTGGCTTTGGCCTGGCTCAGTTCTGGCTGTTGTGGCCATTTGAGGAGTGAACCAGCGGATGGAAGAACTCTCTCTCTGTCTCTCCTCTCTGTAACTCTGCCTTCCAAATAAATAAGTAACCCTTTGAGAGAGACAGACAGACAGACTCAGGAAGAAAATAGAATAAAACTTTTTGCCAAAAGGAAAAGCTATTGTAACTAAAGAGAAAAGTGAGGTATTCCCTTAGACAAAAATGCCTGTGATTTACCAGGTGTAGCTCGTTGGGACCTATCACAAACTGAATTAAGTGCTCTCCATCAAACTCCCTTTGCTATGATTCAAAATTCAGAAATACCCGTCTTATTCCTAATTTGGTTTCCAGGGACCTTGATATTATCAAGCAGCATTCAGCACACACCATTCATGGGAGTGGGAGCTCCCACTGCAAATGAATGAATGGGTTGTTAGGTTCATAAGTCATTCTCTCAGGTATTAGGATCCTGTGAATTGATCTCTCAGAGCCTGATTCCCTCAGGGACACCTGACTAAATCAGGTTTCTAAATTTGATGAGTTAAACAGCAGACCTTGGGGACCCCAGGCAACTATTTTGTTCCACAACAACCCAGCGGAGCAGCCCCCTGAGCTCCTTCAGCCCAGGACAACTGCGGGGCAGTCAGGAATTCCTCCAGGAATTGCTGTGGGGTCCTGAGACCGCTGCACTTCCTGAACTTGGGGAGGGGGAGGAGGCCACTATCTGTGGCTCTGGCATCGGAAGAAAATTGTGCCCACCATTTTAAAGTTCAACACTCATTGCTTTCCTGTGATTAAAATGCCGAAATCTGAAAAGCTCATGTCCACTTTTCATTCACTTGGAAGAGGATAAAATGTCATTGTGTGGGAGGATTTACTGCTTTCTTCTTCTAAGTTCCATAACAAAGATGGTTAAACAGTGAGAGCTAAGCTTTGACAGAGCACGGATACAGTAGGCTTAAAATTGTGTAATGTAAATGTGTAATGTAAACATCATTGAGGATAACTACCCATTATTGCTCACTATTTACAGAATTGGGTCCCCAGTTTTATTTCCCATCCTCACATCCCCAGTGAGGAAGTAAAAATCAGGGGGGTTGTGAGATTCACACAGGATCTGCAGGTGAAGGCTTAACCTTCTATGACCTACCGTGCCAGCATTCCATATGAGTGCCAGGTGAGTCCCGGCTGCTCCACTTCTGACCCAGCTCCCTGCCAATGGCCTGAGAAAGCATCAGAAGATGGCCCAAGTATTCGGGCCATGGCGGTGCAGGGAGACCCGGAAGAAGCTCCTGGCTCCTGGCTTTGGCCTGGCCCAGCCCGAGCCATTGCAGCCATTTGGGGACTGAACCAGCAGATAGAAGATGGATCTCTTTCTCCTCTCTCTGTATCTCTGCCTTTCAAATAAATAAATAAATTTTTAAAATAAAAATTAAAAAGAACCAAGTTGTAAAGAACCTGGAGATATCTTCTGTACAGCATCAAGCATTGTCACACACTGGCCATTGAATCAAAATTCTATTTCGGCCGGCACCGCGGCTCAATAGGCTAATCCTCCACCTAGCGGCGCCGAAACACCGGGTTCTCATCCCGGTTGCCCCTCTTCCAGGCCAGCTCTCTGCTGTGTCCAGGGAGTGCAGTGGAGGTTGGCCCAAGTGCTTGGGCCCTGCACCCCATGGGAGACCAGGAGGAGCACCTGGCTCCTGCCTTCGGATCAGCGTGGTGTGCCGGCCGCAGTGCACCGGCCGTGGCGGCCATTGGAGGGTAAACCAACGGCAAAGGAAGACCTTTCTCTTTGTCTCTCTCTCTCACTGTCCACTCTGCCTGTCAAAAAAAAAAAAATTCTATTTCATTCTCTCTACAAAGGGTTATCTCTTTGCTTTCTGCATTTTCCTCACTCTACATAAGTTTACAACCTGGCAGAGATAATGAGCCCTAGCCTTTGGAAGAGTCAACTGGCAGAACATTTAATGAAACAAATGCTTATGTTTGTTTCTCAAACATATGTCATCTTTCCAGGAAACTATGGCCTGTTCTAATAAGTCAATGATCATTTCCCAGAGACCATTGGAAAAGGTGCTCTGGGTGTAGACACCTAGGTAAAACTTGTCTTCACAGACCAAATGCAGCTGCTCATCTCTCGTATTGTAGCAGCAAAGTAGCTAGATACAATACGTTCGTCAATGAGGGAGCTGTATCCCAATAAGATTCTATTTACAAAACCTCTGCCATAGAACATAGTTCCTCCCATGGCCCAAGTGCTTGGGCCCTGCACCTGCATGGGAGATCAGGAGGAAGCACCTGGCTCCTGGCTTCAGATCGGTGCAGCTCTGGCTGTAGCGGTCATTTGGGGGGTGAACCAACGCAAAGGAAGACCTTTATCTCTCTCTCTCTCTCTCTCTCTCTCACTGTCTAACTCTGCCTGTAAAAAAAAAAAAAAAAAAGTTCCTCCCTAAATGTCACCTCTCCATGTTAGAGAAAGGTTTCTCTGCACTGCCTGTATTTCTACAGTCTCCTTCGCTGGTTCTCCCTCACTGCCTTCTTTCCGTATGCTAACACTTATGTTATCCATTCCCTACGTCAGATCTTTCTGGAAGATGGAAGAAGCTAACAGCTCACTGCTAGCTGAATTCATCCTCATAGGCATTCCCTATCCACCCGGGCTCAGGACATTCCTTTTTGTGTTGTTTTTGCTAATCTACGTGCTGACTCAGTTGGGGAACCTGCTTATCCTAGTCACTGTCTGGGCAGACCCGCAGCTCCATGCCCGCCCCATGTACATCTTCCTTGGTGTCCTCTCCATCATCGACATGAGCATCTCTTCCATCATCGTCCCTCGCCTCACGATGAACTTCACCTCGGGCATCAAACCCATCCCATTCGGTGGCTGTATCGCTCAGCTTTATTTCTACCACTTCCTGGGCAGCACCCAGTGCTTCCTCTACACCTTGATGGCTTACGACAGGTACCTGGCCATATGTCGGCCCCTGCACTACCCTGTACTCATGACTGCTAAGCTGAGTGCCTTGCTCGTGGCTGGAGCTTGGGTGGCCGGCTCCATCCATGGGGCTCTCCAGGCTATACTAACCTTTCGCCTGCCCTACTGTGGGGCCAATCAAGTAGATTACTTCTTCTGTGATATCCCTGCAGTTCTGAGGCTGGCCTGTGCTGACACCTCGGTCAACGAGCTGGTGACCTTTGTGGACATTGGAGTGGTGGTGGCCAGCTGCTTCTCCTTGATCCTCCTCTCCTACGTCCAGATCAGTCGGGCCATCCTGAGGATTCGGACAGCTGATGGGCGGCGCCGGGCCTTTTCCACTTGTGGAGCCCACGTCACCGTGGTCACTGTGTACTACATGCCCTGTGCCTTCATCTACCTGAGGCCTGAAACCAGCAGCCCCCTGAGTGAGGCAGCTGCTCTGTTTCCCACAGCCATCACGCCTTTCCTCAACCCCCTCATCTACACTCTGCGGAACCAGGAGGTGAAGCTGGCCCTGAGGAGAATGATAGGGGGCTCGAGGGCAAAGAGTGAGCTTTGAACGTGTCTGTCTCCCCCTAGAGAAACCACCACACTGAAAATTCATTGTCATATTTAAATTTCAGCGGGACTCTTTTCTCTTTTAGGTAGCCACACCATACCAAGGCAAGATCAAACACAATTAAGGTAAAATACCACTTTCTAGCAGTTCTTTACCACCTCCTGCAGATGCACAGCTCTCAGATGCTACAAGAGGAGAGAGAGAGGGAGAGAGAGAGAGAGAAAAGCCCCACCAGAGATAGCAAAAGATGGCCACTTAGACAGCCAGAGGACTGGCACAGCAGAAGCATCCAATGGGCTTTCCAGTCTCTAAGTACTCATTGGCCAAGCCCTCATGAGATAAACCATACTTCTTTTGATTGAGGAATATTCTTCAGTTCTGTTCAATGCTGTTGTCTTAGCAAATAATAAAATAACATTAAAAAGATCCATAGGGCTGGCATTATGGCACAGCAAGTTCATCCACCGTCTGGGACACCTGCAGCCCATACAGCAGTGTGCTTCTGAGTCACAGTTCCTCCACTTACAATCCAGCTTCGTGCTAATGAGCCTGGGAAATAATGATCGCCCAAGTGCTTGGATTCCTGTACCCAAGTGGGAGACCCAAACTGAGCTCCAGGTGCCTTGCTTCTGCCTGGCACTGACCCAGCTGTTGTAGGCATTTGGGAAGTTAACCTGTGAATCAAAGCTATCTCTCTCACTCTGGCTCTCACTCTCGCTTTCACTGTCACTCTGTTTTTCAAGTAAATGAATCTTTTGAAAATAAACAAACAGGGACTGGCATTGTGGCATAGCGAGTAAAGCTGCCGCCTGTAACACCAGCATCCCATATGGCTGCTAGTTCCTTTCCCGGCTGCACCTCTTCTAATCCAAAGCTCTTCTTTTTTTCTTTTTCTTTTTCTTTTTTTTTTATTTATTTGAAAGAGTTACAGAGAGAGGTAGAGAAAAAGAGAGGGGTCTCCCATCCCCTGGTTCATCCCCCAGATGGTTACAAAGGCCGGAGCTGCACCAATCCGAAGCCAGGAGCCAGGAGCTTCTTCCCAGGTCTCCCATGCAAGGTGCAGGGGCCCAAGGTCTTGGGCCATCTTCTACTGCTTTCCCAGGCCACAGCAGAGAGCAGATCAGAAGAGGAGCAGCCGGGACTAGAACTGGCGCCCATATGGGATGTTGGCGCTTCAGGCCAGGGCTTTAACCCACTGCCATAGTGCCGGCCCCCCAGCACTCTTCTAATGATCTGTAAAAAGCAGTGGAAGATAGTCCAAGTCCTTGGGCCCCTGACACCCACATGGGAGACCTGGAAGAAGCTCTTGGCTCCTGACTCCTAGCTTTGTCCTGCCCTAGCCCTGGCCATTGCAGCCATCTGGGAAGTGAACCAACAGACGAAAGATATCTCTCTCTCTCTCTCTCTCTCTCTCTCTCAATCTCTGTCTCTCCCTCTCTCTCTGTAACTCTGCCTTTCAAATGAATAAGTAAATTCATTAAAAATAAACAAATGGCCAGCACCGCGACTCAATAGGCTAATCCTCCGCCTACGGCACCGGCACACTGGGTTCTAGTCCGGTCGAGGTGCCAAATTCTGTCCCGGTTGCCCCTCTTCCAGTCCAGCTCTCTGCTCTGGCCCAGGAGTGCAGTGGAGGATGGCCCAAGTCCTTGGGTCCTGCACCTGCATGGGAGACCAGGAGAAGCACCTGGCTCCTGGCTTCAGATCAGTGTAGTGCGCCAGCTGCAGCAGCCATTGGAGGGTGAACCAATGGTAAAGGAAGACCTTTCTCTCTGTCTCTCTCGCTCTCACTGTCCACTCTGTCCGTCAAAAAAATAATAAATAAATAAATATAAACAAACAAAATGCTCCAGTGAGGGAGAGGGAAGTTAGCTTAGTGGATAGAAAGATCATGTCCCAGGTCAGAGTACTTGAGTTTGATTCCCAGTTCCGGTTCCAATTTCCTACTAATGCAGACCCTACGAGGCAGCAGTGATGTTCAAGTGACTGGCCTCCTATTGCCCACGTGGGAGACCTGGATTAAGTTCCTGATTCCCAACTTTGACCCCAGCCTCGCTTCAGGCATTATGAGAATCAGGAATGAATGAGTGGGTGGGAGCTCAGGAGCTCTGTTTCTCAAAGATGGCAGGAAGAGAGGGAGGGAAGGGAGAGAGTGGGGGAGGGTGGAGAAGGAAGGGAGGGAGGGAGGGAGGAAATGCAGGAAAGAACAAGAAAGAAAGAAAGCCTGGTTTAAATTTAACTGAAAAGTGATCCCTGTTAAATATAAAAGTGGGAGTAAGAGAGGGAGGAGATCTACAATTCGGCACATGTTCACTTGGACTTATCCCTAAAGGTAGAGTTAGAAACGTGCCAGGGGATTCCAATTCAATCCCATCAAGATAGCAACGGGGCTGGTGCTGTGGTGCAGCAGGTTAACGTCCTGGCCTGAAGTGCTGGCATCCCATATGGGAGCTGGTTCAAGTCCCGGCTGCTCCACTTCTGATCCAGCTCTCTGCTATGGCCTGGGAAAACAGTATAAGATGGCCCAAGTCCTTGGGCTCCTGCACCAACATAGAAGACCTGGAAGAAGCTCCTGGCTTCAGCTCAGCTCTGGCTGTTGCAGTCATTTGGGGAATGAACCAATGGAATGGAAGATCTCTCTCTCTCTCTCTCTCTCTCTGCCTCTCCTTCTCTGAGTAACTCTTTCAAATAAATAAAATAATTCTTAAAAAAAAAAAGTGGCATGTACCAATGCCATCTCACTAGTCCAAGTGATCAGTTTAAGTTCATAATTGATCATAATGATAGGATTAAGTGTCAAAGGGATCACATAAACAAGACTAGTGTCTGCTAATAATAACTGATGGAATTAAAAAGAAGAGAACGATCCAACATGGGAAACAAGATACACAGCAGACTCATAGAATGGCAGATGTCCTAAACAGCACACTGTGGCAAAAAAAAAAAAAAAAAAAAAAAAAAAAAAAAAAAACCTAAATGAAAGATCTCTGTGAATGAGATCCCAGCGGAAAGAACGGGCCATCAAAGAAGGAGGTACCTTTCTCTGAAGGGAGGAGAGAACTTCCACTTTGACTATGGCCTTATCTAAGTAAGATTGGAGTTGATGAACTCAAGAGGCTTCCATAGCCTTGGCAGCTCATGACAAGAGTCTCAGGTGATTACTGACGTCATAAATAAGAGTATCAATTGTTAAATCAACAACAGGAATCACTGTGCACTTACTCCCCATGTAGGATCTCTGTTCTTAATGTGTTATACTATGTGAATTAATGGTATAACTAGTACTCAAACAGTACTTTATATTTTGTGTTCTGTGTGGGTGCAAACTGTTGAAATCTTTACTTAGTATATACTAAGTTGATCTTCTGTATATAAAGACAATTGAAAATAAATCTTGATGAAGAATGGGATGGGAGAGGGAGTGGGAGATGGGATTGTTGTGGGTGGGAGGGTGGTTATGGGGGGGGGAAGCCACTATAATCCAAAAGTTATACTTTGGAAATTTATATTTATTAAATAAAAGTTAAAAAAAGAAAAAGAAAATAAATCAAGTATAGCAAATAGAAAAAAAGAAAAAGAAAGCCAGAAAATAAGTTTTGGCAAGGATGCAGAGAAAATGGGACTCTTGGGCAACATTGTAGACTGATACAGCCACCATGGAAAAAAAATAAGGCAAGGCCAGCACTGTGGTGTGGTAGGTGAGACTTCCACCTGTGGTACCGGCATCCCATGAGGGCACTGGTTCATGTCCCAGCTTCTCCACTTCCAATCTCACTCCCTGATAATACTCCTGGAAAAGCAGTGGAAGATGGCCCAAGTGCTTGGGCCCCTGCACCTACGTGGGAGACCCAAAAGAAGGTCCTGACTCCTGTTATCGGATCAGTACATCTCCAGCCATTGCGGCCATTTGGGGAGGGGGGATTTAAAATAGAATTACAATGTGCTTTATCAAGACCATTCATGCATATATACTAAAAAGAATTGAAAACAGGGTTAGCATTATTGACATTACCCAAAAGGTAGGAACAACAAAGTGTCCATAGACAGATAAAAGTATAAACACAGTGTGGCACATGTGTGCAATGAGCATTCATTATTCAGTCTTAAACATGAAACTCTGACACATGCTACAACATGGATGAATCCTGAAGACATCATGCTAAGTGAAATACACTAATCATGAAAGGACAGACACTGTACAATTCCAGTTATATGAGGTACCTAGAGAAATCAAATTCATAGAGACAGAAGGTCAAGTGGTGATTGCCCTTGGTTTGGGGAAGTAATAAGTAGGGAGCTGTTATTTGATGGATGTAGAGTTTCAATTTTGCAAGATGAAAAGGAGTTCTGGAGATTCATTATACAACAATGTAAGTATACTTAGCACCACTGAACTCTATACCTAAAAATGGTTAGGCTGGTAAATGTTATTACTATATGTAGTTTTCCAAAATTAAATATAGAAATAAATCCATCAAGTCAGGAGCCGGTGCTGTGGCACAATAAGTTAATCCTCAGCCTGCAGCTCCAGTATCCCATATGGGTGCTGGTTCTAGTCCTGGCTGTTCCTCTTCTGATCCAGCTCTCTGCTATGGCCTGGAAAAGCAGTAGAAGATGGCCCAAGTCCATGGGCCCCTGTGTGGGGGACCTGGAAGAAGCTCCTGGCTCCTGGCTTTGGATTGGCCCAGCTCCAGCCATTGCAGCCATTTGGGGAGTGAACCAGTGGATGGAAGACCTTTCTCTCTCTCTCCCTCTCTCTGTCTGTAACTCTACCTCTCAAATAAATAATAAATAAAATCTTTTAAAAAATAATCCCAGGAATACGAAAAAATCTGAATAGACCAGTTACCAAGAAAAATTTGGGAAAGTTATCAAAAATCAATCCTTCAAAAACAAATTCAAACCTCCAACACTATTTAAGCCACTCTAGAGAATGTCTTAATTAGTTTAACTAGCATGAATGACATTGGTAGTAAACCTGATAAAGACAGAACTAAATCAAAAAGTCTACAGTTCAGGGGCCAGCATTGTGGTGCAGCAGGTACAGCTGCTGATGTGACACCAGCATCCCACATGGGAGCTGGTTCATGTTCCAACTGCTCCACTTCCGATCCAGCTCCCTGTAAATGGTCCAAGTATTTTGGCCCCTAACACTCATATAGGAGACCCAGAAGAAGCTCCTGGTCCCTGGCTTTGGAATGGCCCTTGCAGGCCTTTGGGGAGTAAACCAGAGGATGGAAGGTCTCTCTCTCTCTCTCTCTCTCTCTCTCTCTAAGTCTGACCTTAAAATAAATAAATAAATCTTTTTTTAAAATCTACACTTCAATCTCAATAGTAATAGCAAAGCAAAAATCTTGATAAAATTGGCCAGCGCCATGGCTCACTAGGCTAATCCTCCACCTGCCGCGCCAGCACCCCGGGTTCTAGTCGCGGTTGGGGCACCAGGTACTAGTCCCGGTTGCTCCTTTTCCAGTCTAGCTCTCTGCAGTGGCCCAGGAGGGAAGTGGAGGATGGCCCAAGTGTTTGGGTTCCTGCACCCACATGGGAGACCAGAAGGAGGCACCCAGCTCCTGGCTTCAGATCAGAGCAGCGCTGGCTGTGGCAGCCATTGGGGGAGTGAACCAACGGAGGGAGGAACTTTCTCTCTGTCTCTCTCTCACTGTCTATAACTCTCTCTGTCTCTCTCTCTCACTGTCTAACTCTGCCTGTCAAAAATTTTTTTAAAAAATCTTAATAAAATAAGGCCGGCGCCGCGGCTCACTAGGCTAATCCTCCGCCTTGCGGCGCCGGCACACGGGGTTCTAGTCCCGGTTGGGGCGCCAGATTCTGTCCCAGTTGCCCCTCTTCCAGGCCAGCTCTCTGCTGTGGCCCGGGAGTGCAGTGGAGGATGGCCCAAGTCCTTGGGCCCTGCACCCCATGGGAGACCAGGAAAAGCACCTGGCTCCTGGCTCCTGCCATCGGATCAGCGCGGTGCACCGGCCGCAGCGCGCCGGCCGTGGCGGCCATTGGAGGGTGAACCAATGGCAAAGGAAGACCTTTCTCTCTGTCTCTCTCTCTCACTGTCCACTCTGCCTGTCAAAAAAAAAATCTTAATAAAATAATAGAAGCAATTGCAATTGACGACACCGTTATGACAAATGCAAGGATAACTCAATATTAGAAAATGTAGGCAGGTGCCACGGCTCAATAGGCTAATCCTCCACCTGCAGCGCCGGCACCCCAAGTTCTAGTCCAGTCGGGGTGCCAGTTCTGTCCCAGTTGTTCCTCTTCCAGTCCAGCTCTCTGCTGTGGCCCGGGAGTGCAGTGGAGGATGGCCCAAGTCCTTGGGCCTGCACCTGCATGGGAGACCAGGAGAAGCACCTGGCTTCAGATCAGCACGGTGCACCGCGCACAGCACGCCGGCCACACCAGCCATTGGGGGGTGAACCAACGGAAAAACGAAGACCTTTCTCTCTGTCTCTCTCTTTCACTGTCTACTCTGCCTGTCAAGAAAGAAAGAAAGAAAGAAAGAAAGAAAGAAAGAAAGAAAGAAAGAAAGAAAGAAAGAAAGAAAGAAAGAAAGAAAGAAAATGTACTAAATAATCAACATATTCATGGACCAAAGGCAAAAAATAATATGATCATCACTATAGATGCTGAAAAGACATCTATTAAAGTTTTACATCTGGGGCAGGCATTGTGGCACAATGGGTTAGGCCACCATTTGGGATACACACGTTCCATAATGGAATGCCACTTTGAGTTCCGGCTATTCCTTTTCCAATTCAGCTCCCTGATAATGTACTTGGGAGGCAGCCAATGATGGCCCTAGTGCTTGGGTTCCTGTAACCCCTAAGGGAGACTCAGATGCAGTTCCTGGCTCCTGGCTTTGTCCTCACCCAGCCCTGGATATTGTGGGCATTTGGGAAGTGAACAATTAGATGGAAGATTCCTCTCTCACTCTCTCTCACTCTGGGGGTCTTTCAAATAAGAAATTTTTTTTAAATTTAACATTGCTCCTAATTTATTTAACCTTTAATGAAATAAATTGGAACTTTAGCAAGGTATATACAATCGACCTAAGTCTAAATCTATGAATATTGAACTATTTCAAAACACAGCCAGCTTTATCCATGGCAATGAAAATCTAGAAGTGTTTTCACTTATGCCAAAAACAGGATGTTTTATTATTATTATTAAATGTTCCTGAAGCACTAGCCAAAGTTACTAAGCAAACAAAATAAGGCATGAACATTTGAGTCCTGAATCTGAAGAGCAGGTGGTTTTTGTGGGAGTTGACACCTCTGTGATGAGCCATCCACCTAAGACAAAGCTGGAGGTGGACCTGGGAATGTCTGTGAGCATCCCAAGGGAAAGAGGCAAATCCTGACTTAAAAGACCAGGAACAGAGTCCACCCGAAACTGGTCCAAATACACTTTTTATATCAGATGGAATGGAAGTTCCAGACAAAATAATATTATATGTTCTAGAAAAACGAAGAAGGTTACAAGTTGAGGTTGATTTCTTCTGAGAGGATTCGTTCCTGAGAGGAGGTGCGTGGAGGCAGCAAGAGGCGCAGAGTCACCACATAGACCTCGGGAGTCGGGTGAAATCGGGCCAGAGGCGAGCAGCCTGCAGACTCGTTTATTTCAGTTGGTACAACAGCTTATATAGCCAAGGCAGCCAATCCAGTCAAGGGGCGGTCTATGCCCTAACCAATCACAACCTGCCAGGCAGGCTCCAAAGCCATCCAATCACAGCCTGTTGCCAGGCAGGCTCCATTTGCCATGTGGTTTCCAAAACCATCCAATCACAGCCTGTTGCCAGGCAGGCTCCGTTGCCAGGTTGTTTTCAAAGCCATTCCTGAGTAACTGACGCTCGCTTGCCAGAGGCCATCTTGGCATGGCCCTCTCATTCCACCACTGCTACATATTTTGTCCACCTGAGTTTCTACAAATGTGAAGCAGTAGACACCTTATGTGTTAATGACTCGAACAGAGAATTCACAGAAAAAGAAATACAAATAGATTTTAAATATTTGAAAAGATCATCAATCTCATCAATAATTCTCATTTGAAAGTCAAAGGGGGGAATCCTTTATATTTTCTGAAAATATAGAATGTATCTAACCCTTATTTTATTGCTCTCACCCTGACTTTAGTAAATAATTTAAATTACAAAATCTGTGTCTCCCTTCAGCTATAAGAAATCTATTTTGTTATATCCTTGGTCATTTCTGCTTCTGTATTTACCTTCCTTCCTTCTTTCTTTTCTTTTCTTTCTTTTTTTATTTATTTGAAAGGCAAAAAGAGACAAAGGCAGAGACAAGAGAGATCTCCCATTCTCTCCTTTACTCCCCAGATGTCCACAATAACCCGGCCTAAACCAGGCCCCTCAAACACAATCCGGGTCTCCCACATGAGTGGCTGGGACCTAACTATTTGGGCCATCACCTGCTGCCTCCCAAGATGCATATTACCAGAACCTGCCGTTGGAAGCAGATCTGGAACTCAAATCCAGGCACTCTGACATGCAGGCATCCCAAGCAGCATCCTCATCTCTGCACCCAACTCGCACCCAGCCCCTCTGCTTCCGTTGTTCTTAGAACACCTATTAATCAAACATTGGACTTCAGGATGGATCTCCATCTTTCTTATTTTTTCTCTCATATTTGTCATCTCTTGACTTTTTATCATATCTCCTTGGAGTTTAACTTGAGTTTATCTTCCCGTTCTATTAAAATTTTCATTTCAGGAGCAGGTGCTTGGCACAGCAGTTAAAATACCACTTGGGACACCTGCATCCCATATCAGAGTGCTTGAGTTCAAGTCCTCACTCCATTTCTGATCTGGCTTCCTCCTGAGAGGCTGCAGAAATTGGTTCAAATACTTGAGCTCCTGCCACCAATGTGGGAGACCCAAATGAAATTCTGAGCTCCTGGCTTTGGCCTGGCCTAGCCCCAGCTGTTGGGATGTTTGGGGTGTGAACTAATGGATGCAAGACCTTTCGCAGGGCCATCACTGTGTAGTAGCTGGTAAAGCTGCCTCCTGCAGTGCTGGTATCCCATATGGGTGCCAATTCTAATCCCAACTGCTCCACTGCTGACCCAGCTCTATGCTGTGGCCTGGGAAAGCAGTGGAAGACGGCCCAAGTGCTTGGGCCCCTGCACCCACATAGGAGACTTGGAGGAAGCTCCTGGCTCCTGGCTTCAGATCAGTCCAGCTCTGGCCATTACAGCCCTTTGGGGAGTAAACCAGATCGACACATACGGATGTAATTCTTTTTCTTAAGAGCTGCACATATTCCTCAGAATGCATTTAATCACTCATCTTTGATGTACGCTTGGATTGTTTTCAGTGCCCATCATTATGAACAAAGTAGGAACAAAGATCCAAATGCAGAGGTGGGCCTTTGCTGCTTGTGGGAAGGGCATTTGATGCAGACCCCACTTGCTCCCATCCCGTATTGGAATGCCCGTGTTCAACTTCCCTTCCCACTTCCAATCCCGCTTCCTACTAAAGAACACTTTGGGAAGCAGATGATGCCTCAAGTAACTGGGTCCCTGCCACTCATGTGGGAGACCTGGATTCAGTTCCTTGCTCCTGGTTTCAGCCTGGTGCAGTCCTGGCCATCATGGGCATTTGGGGAGTGGCCCAGTGAATGACAGCTCCCTGGTTCTGTCTGTCTGTTGCTTGCAGTCTCTCTCTCTCTCTCTCTCTGCCTTTCAAATAAATAAAATAAATAATAAGTAAATAAATATCTACATGCCTATATCCTTACTTATTAGTAATTTCTTTAAAGAATGATTCAAAAAAATCAATTCTTTTTATGTCATGGATATCTAGTTTTAATATCAGTAGACATTACTTGCTACTTTCCCCAAAATTGTAGCAATTCATGCTCCTAATGAATATAGCCCCAGCAGTATGTAATGTAGAGTGTGTATGAGAGAGAGAGAGAGAGAGAGAACTGAGAGAGAGTCCCCATTCTCACACTCTCTCCCACACTGGATCATACTAATTTTTTACCAATTGGATGGCGCTTCATTTTTGTTTTAATTTCCTCAGATAATAGAGAAATTGAGTACCTTTTTGAAGATTTATTAGCCTTTCAGAAATCCTCTTCTGTCATTTGTCTGTATCATTTGCCTGTTTTTCTATTAAGCTGACTTTTTCTTAACAATTCATAGGTCTTTGCATATTAGAACATTCATCTATTGATGATATACAAATATTTTCCTCCAACTGTATTATTTGGTTGTGCTTATAGGTCTCTTTTATCCAAAGTTTTTATCTTCGTGTGATGATCTTTTCCTTTTATGGATCCCAGGCTCCTGCCTTGCTTAAGAGGTTCATCACCCATCCTAACATTTTATAGTGTCCTAAATTTCCTTCTAACGTTTTTATAGTTCTGTTTTGCTCATTTATATCTCTATTCCATCTGAAATTTATTTTCACATATGCTGTGCAATAAGAATCTGGCTTTATTTATCTTTCCTCTTATAGAAAAGCAATTACTTCTTAAAGAACAAAAGAAAGTGAGGCAAACCTCCTGCAAAGACTCTGTCCTTCTTGGCCTGAAACTTGGACATGGGTCCAAAGCCCCAGTGGTCAAATCCAGGTGTCAATGCAACTGGATAAGGGGGCAGCTGGTAAACCATTCTTTCTGTCGCTGTCTGTGAAGGTACTTCCAGGAGAGACTGGCCAATCGCAAAAGAGATGCTGACATCAGTCTGAATCAGTGGACTGCGTAAGGAAGATCCACCCCCACTGGCCGTGGGCAGACACCCTACAGCTGGTTGAAATCTCAGAGGAAAGGCGAATATTCGCTCTATTTTCTGGAGCTGGGACACCCAACTTCTGCGTTCCACAACACCAGGTCCTCAGCCTTAGGCTCCAGGACTTTCCCTCATCGCCCCTCAGTTTCTCAGACCTTCCACCTTGGATTCAGACTTATACCCCCACCTCCCGGGTTCTCAGGCCTTCCTACTCGGAATGAGCCTGCCCCCAGCTCCTTGGTCCTCCAGGTTGCAGGCAGCACATGGTAGGATTCTCACAATAAAGCCTCTCTCTTTTATCTACATAAAGAGACAGGGAGGGAGAGGGAGAGAGAGAGTCAGAGAGATTTCCTGGTTATGTCTCCCTGGAGAATTCTAACATAGGTTCTAAATGTTTCTTACACATCTCCTTGGAGGAACCCATAAAATGTAGAGTTGGTAGAATAAACATTAAAGGAGCGAGCATTTGGCATGATGGTTAAGTCACTGGTTAGACACTTACGTCACATATCACCACCCCTAGGTTCAAGCCAGCTCCATTTCTGATCCAGCTTCTTGATAATGCACACCCTGGGAGGCAGCAGGTGATGGCTCAAGTACTTGGGCCCTTGCCACCCACAGAGGAGACTCAGATACACATCAAGGCTCCTGGCTTCAGTCTGGCCCAGCCCTGGCTGTTGCAGGCATTCGGGAGATAAACAGATCTCGCTCGCTCTCTCTCTCTTGCTCTCGCTCTAGCTCTCACACTTGCTATCTCTCCCTCTGTCTTCCTTTCAAATAAATAGAAATAGATAAATAAAAATTGTCAAAGTCCAGCTGATTTTTCAAAAGAATAAAAACTAAAACCATTGCACTGATTCTAAAAGCCGACAGTTTTTTGGAAAAGATAAAACACAGAGCAGACAGGGTAGCAGACATCTCCGTCCGTGCCTTTCCTGGCCCTTTCATGCAGGTGTCCCCGTGTGGAAATGCTTCCGAGGAGGCTCGGGAGATGTGTCAGATACCGGGTCTCATCTCCAGATGCCAAGCGGAATGGAACAAATGAGGGACTCTGTACTTTGCAAGCTCTGTGCTAATTATATCCTCTGGGTTAATTTCCCTGTTCCCACTTAGTAATCATGTCGGTTGGAGAAGCAGCGGCCCTGCCAGCCAGCGTGGCAGGGGCAGTGGCAGCTGGACTGATGCCAGAGAAGGAAGGTGCCACCCGGGGTGAATCGCCCCAGCCTGCATCATTCCCATGTCCTGACAGCGAGGCTCCTACCTGCTGGTGCTTGGCTGTTCTGCAACAAAGGACTGCTTTCTCCCAAAATCTCTCTCTCTCTCATCCACTCCCTTTGGAAGAAGGAGAAGAGGAGACTCGAAGACACTGGAGCCGTTCATGGTCAGTGCCTTTGAAACTGATTAAGCAGCAGGTGGGGGCGTGTTTTGTGGTTTAGCAGGCTAAGCCACCACCTGTGACAACAGGCATTCCATAAGAGTGCCCGCTGAGTCCTGACTGCTCCACTTCAAATCCAGCTCCCTGCTAATGTGCCTAGGAAGGCAGCAGAAGATGGCCCAAGTCCTTAGCTCACTGCCACCCATGTGGGAGACCCAGATGAAGTTCCTGGCTTTGGCTTAGCCCAGCCTCAAAAGTTGCAGCTATTTGGAGAGTGAACCAGCAGATGGAAGATCCCTCTCTTGGGACTGGCACTGTGGCATAGTGGGTAAAGCCGCCGCCTGTTGGCTGGCGCCGCGGCTCACTAGGCTAATCCTCTGCCTTGCGGCGCTGGCACACCGGGTTCTAGTCCCGGTCGGGGCGCCGGATTCTGTCCCGGTTGCCCCTCTTCCAGGCCGGCTCTCTGCTGTGGCCAGGGAGTGCAGTGGAGGATGGCCCAGGTGCTTGGGCCCTGCACCCCATGGGAGACCGGGATAAGTACCTGGCTCCTGCCATCGGATCAGCACATTGCGCCGGCCGCAGCGCGCCAGCCGTGGCGGCCATTGGAGGGTGAACCAACGGCAAAAAGGAAGACCTTTCTCTCTGTCTCTCTCTCTCACTGTCTACTCTGCCTGTCAAAAAAAAAAAAAAAAAAAAAAAAAAAAAGCCGCCGCCTGCAATGCTGGCATCTCATATAGGTGCTAGTTTGTGTCCTAGCTGCTCTACTTCTGATCCAGCTCCCTGCTAATGACCTAGGAAAAGCAACAGAAGATGAGCTAAGTGCTTAGGCCCCTACCACCCACGTGGGAGACCTGGAAGAAGCTCCTGGCACCTGGCTTCAGCTTGGCCCAGCCCCTGCTATTGCAGCTGGGGAAAGAAGCAGTAGATGAAAGTTCTCTCTCTTGGAGCCACCGCTGTAGCATAGCAAGTAAAGCTGCTGCCTGCTGTGCCGACATCCCATATGGGTGCCGGTTCGAGTCTCGGCTGCTCTATTTCCGATCCAGCTCTCTGCTATGGCCTGGGAAAGCAGTGGAAGATGGCCCAAGTCCTTGGGCCCTTGCACCCATATGAGAGACCCAGAAGAAGCTCCTGGCTCCTGGCTTCAGATCAGCACAGCTCCAGCCGTTGCAGTCAATTAAGGAGTGAACCAGCGCATGGAAGACCTCTCTCTCTCTCTCTCTGCCCTTCCTCCTCTCTCTGTGTAACTCTGAATTTCAAATAAATAAATCTTTAAAAAAAAAAAAAGTTCTCTCTCCCCCACTCTCTCTATAACTCTTCATTTCAAATAAAATAAATAGATCTTTTCAAAAAAAATTTAAAAGCAGCAGATAGACAATTGAGGCAGTAAGCCCCTGGAGCATGACTGCCTACACAGGCTCTCCCATTTCCCTCTGATGTCTTCATGCACCCTAGGGAAGGAGAGCAAGAGGAGGAAAAGGATCAATCCCCAAGAAGGAATTCAGCATGCGCTCCAACCTCAGCAGGCAGGACAGGACAATGGACAGGGGAAGCACTGAAGTTCACCAAGGAAGCTGGGGGCACACCCTTCTCCCCTCTGCCTCCCCCACTCCCTTAACAGATGGGACCTTAAGAGAGCAAGAGTTGAGAGCTAGAACGTGAGAGGTTTCCAGGCTCTGGGGGAGAAACCATGAGCAGGGGGCCTGGCGTGGGGGTGCAGCAGAACAGCAGCACCCTTGAAGACAGGCAGCAAAGACACAGGGAACTGACGTTTGCCCACACAGCCCTCCCTGGTGTGCCTCCAGCACACTCCTGGGCAGGCAACAGTTCAGGGGTGAGACTCCTGAGTAGAGATTATCTTGAGTTGTCTTGAACATGATGTGTTGGCAGCTGTAAAAGTCAGGCTTCTTTTGGGACCAGCATTGTGGTACAGCATGACACCAGCACTCCATATGAGCACTAGTTCAAGTCCCAGCTGCTCCACTTCCAATCCAGCTCCCTAATAATGCACCTGGGAAAACAGTAGAAGATGACCCAAGTGCTTTGGCCCCTGTCACCCATGGAGGAGACCCAGCTGGAGTTCCAGGATCCCAGCTACAGCCTGGCCCAGACCTGGCCCTTGTGGCCATTTGGAGAGTGAACCAGCAGATGGAAGATTTCTTTCTCTCTATCTGTCTCTCCCTCTCTTTCTTTCTATAGCTCTGCCTTTAAAATAAATTTTAAAAAATAAAAAAAAAATTTTTTGACTCACAGCTCTTCTCCACTTCTAGCCCTCAAACACTCTACAGTAGGTCACCGTGACGTCTGTGCCCATCAAGGACTTGATTTTGAACCTGTCCATGTGATTATGGAGGAAGTCATAGGCCTCAGAGAAGCTGGACTGGCCCATTAGGAGAAGCAAAAGGAAGGTTCGGGTCAGAGAACATTTTCTGTTAGAGAAAGGAGAAAGGCCGCACAATGGAGAAATCTTGTCTGCCTCCCAGAACACCAGACCTTTACGTGCTCAACACCCACACACACAGGATCACACCTCCCTTCTACTTGTCTCCTGTTATGTTCACTCCCCTGCACTCCTTAAGAACATCATTCAAGAGGCAGAGAGAAGAAGATAGGAAGAAAGAGAGAGAGAGAGAGAGAGAGAATGCTCCCACGGGCAGATTCACTCCCAAAATGCCCAGCGTGGCCAACCAGTGCTGGCCAGAGGCGAGAGTCAGAAATGAAACCAGGAGTCAGGAACCAGAGACTGGCATCAAACCTAGGTACTGCAATATGAAATATAGATATCTTCACCTCTAGGCCAATAGCCCACCTTATAGTGATGCTTCTAAACCTTCAATTTGGACAGGAATATCTGCAGAGCTTGTTAAAATGCAGGGTCTGATTCAGTAGATTTGAGATGGGAGGTTTGAGGTTTTTTAACAAGCTGCCAGGTGATTCAGCGCTGTTGGTCCATGAGCCACACTTGAAAGAACAAGACTTTATTTCACTTTACTTTATAGGCAGTGAGACAAGGAGAGATAGAGAGAGATCTCCATCTGCTGGTTCACTCTCCCAAAAGCCCGCAACAGCCAGAGTTGGGCCAGGCTGAAGCCAGGCACCTGGAACTCAATCAAGGCTTCCCACACAGATGACAGGGACCCAGGTATTTGAACCATCATGTCCTGTCTCCCAAGGTGCACATTCACAGGAAGCTGGCTTGGAAGCAGATGAGATAGGACTCAAACCAGGTTTTCTCAGGTGAGTTGCAAGTGTCCCAAGCAGTGTCTTAGGTGCTGTGCCAAATGCCCACCCCCAGCAAAGACTTTTTAGTTTACAAAGATCTCTCACACATACAAGATAAACACCCTACCCATTAGGTAAGGTATGTGCTATGGTAACACATTTTCAAAAAGGCTAAATGTATTACCCAAAGTGATATTACATCGTGGAGCTGAAAAAATACCTTAGAACCTCGGGATCCAAGGAAAAGTCTCTGGTTGGCTCCAATTAAGCTTAATCCTCTGGCCCTATTACCATAAATTCCTTCTCCTGAGACTCCTTCCTATCTGCCCACAAGAAGAGCCCTCCAGCACCCCTTCCTCTCACTCATTTGGCCTAGCTGGCGAGAACTTCACTTAGCTCCTTACACACACCTGTCCTCTCAACTCATTTCCCCAGGGCCACAGAAGGTCACTGCAATGACCTCCACTCCCCTCCCCCCTACTGACACACCTCACCTCACGTAGGCAGCCTTGAGCTGGGCTGATCCTGTGCCTAGCCAGGCCGAGGATGCTCTCTGGAGAGTCCATGCTGGAGAAGCCCCCAAGCCTCTGCCTTCTTAGTTACGGAGCCCAGCTGCAGGCAGATGGGGTGCTGGATGGGGTGGATCTGTGGAACTGGGGTCCTGGCCCATCGCTGATACTGCCAGACACCGAGACTTCACGGCCTGATACCCAAACCAGACCTCATGCTATGCTCTGTGTAATGAATTCAACAGCAAGAGCTGAATTTTCCTGAGGACGGAAGCTATCACACAGCCAGGGGTGTGCAGAAAACCAAGGAGTGGCAGTCCTGCCTCCTGGGCCGCCAAGACTGCTTTATCACCATTCTCTGGGCCACTCTCTGTCCTGAATTACGTAGGAAGAGATTCCTGCTACCTCCACAGACAAGCTAGGCCACTAAGAAGGACAGGATTTGGTCAGAGTGGCACAAGTCCCTCAGTTCATTTTTTTTTTTCAAGATTTATTTATTTATTTGAAAGTCAGATGTACGGAGAGAGAGAGAGAGAGAGAGATCTTCCATCTGCTGGTTCACTCCCCAATTGGCTGCAGTGGCTGGAGCTGCACCCATCCGAAGCTAGGAGCCAGGAGCTTCTTCCGGGTCTCCCACGCGGGTGCAGGGGCCCAAACACTTGGGCCATCTTCTACTGCTTTCCTGGGTCATAGCAGAGAGCTCGACGGGAAGTGGAGCAGCGGCTTGAACCTATATGGGGCTTCACCTGCTGCACCACAGCACCCGCCCCTTGAGCTCATTTTGACTCAGCACAAGGCAACCTCCGCTGCACCTGCCCTCCCCAACCCCTGAGCCCCAAGAGTAGCCTCAGGTCTCTCTGACCAGAGGAGCTGCCAAGCAAAGGTCCTGGGGAACATAATATGTCTAGCTTGCCAAGAGAGGAAAGGGCAGAGGAAGGCAGTGAGGAGGCCCTGAGAGACCCTTGAAGACAAAGGCCAGGGCCTGAGGCTGCAGAGGCAGGCACTTGCCCCATCATCACTCCCCTCCTCAGCACGCAGACTTGAGAGCCTGCCACCCTCCCACCCCACAGCCAGGGCTTTGTTCTCCGTATGTTTGCCTGGAAACCACGCCCCAAACAGCTCTCAGATGCCCTGGCAGCCTTGGCCGGGCCTGACCTCTGCCGTCTTTCCTACCTTCCTGGCACAGTCTTTGTTTCTCTGCTGACGTCTCAGCCCTTCTGACCTCCTGATTCCATATTCCAGAACTTCCTATGTGACTCGGGCTCCACCTGGCCTGCCACACGCCAGTGGGCAGTATAGAACACTGAAATAAAGAGATAGTTAACAGCAAAAAACACTGGACTAGATTTCTGGGCAGTACAGCCATGGAGAAAGGGGCAGAAGGACAGTGGAGGAGCAGATATTTGGCCTAGAGGTGCAAATACCCACATACCATGTTGGAGTGCCTGGGTTCACTCCCCAGTACCAGCTTCTGACTCCAGCTTCCTGATGATACAAATCCTGGGAGGTGGCAGTGATGGCTCAAGTAATTAGGTTCCTGCCGCCTGCATGGGAGACCTGGCTTGGCTCCATTCTTGCCAATCACAGGCATTTGGGAAGTGAACTAGTAGATGAGAGTTTTTTTTGTTGTTGTTTGTTTGTTTGTTTGTTTTGACAGGCAGAGTGGACAGTGAGAGAGAGAGAGAGACAGAGACAGAGACAGAGAGACAGAGAGAAAGGTCTTCCTTTGCCGTTGGTTCACCCTCCAATGGCCGCCCCAGCCGGCACGCTGCAGCTGGCGCACCGCGCTGATCCGATGGCAGGAGCCAGGTGCTTCTCCTGGTCTCCCATGGGGTGCAGGGCCCAAGCACTTGGGCCATCCTCCACTGCCCTCCCGGGCCACAGCAGAGAGCTGGCCTGGAAGAGGGGCAACCGGGACAGAATCCGGCGCCCCGACCGGGACTAGAACCTGGTGTGCCGGCATGGAGGATTAGCCTAGTGAGCCGCGGTGCCGGCCAAGGCTCCTTCGAAAACCTGCTTTCTGATTGGCCAGGAATAGCTACTCCTAGGACAAGCAATGCCGCCAACAAATAGATTCTTCCTCACATTGATGGTAACTCTTCGGATGGCTATTTGTAGGGCAGGGGTACGGTTAGATCATCACTGTCACTGTCAGAGGGGAGCCAGAAGGAAAGAGCGTCTGGTGAAAGGCCTCAGGGCAGCTGGTGACTGATTTCACAGAATAGCCCTTAGTATCCGGAAATTTCTCCAGAAAACTGTTTAAGCCAATTTTTCAAAGGCTAATCTCTCCCAGGAAGAAAGTGTGAATGACATCTATTCCCAGGGTACTAAGGAGGGAGACTCGTCATCAGAAAGTCACTTTGTGAGCCAAAGGGGAGCCAGTGGTCTGGAGGGTCTTGTATTATCCTACTGGAGCTGCCAAGGCAGGTGATGGAAATAGCAAAGATGTATTTTCTCACAGTTCTGAAGGATGGAGGCCTAAGATGGAAGGGGCTTCAGGGAAACCAATCTGAAGCTTTTCCTCCGTGCCAGGCGTCCTGGTGTCTCTTCTGGCCCAGCCCTGGCTGTTGCAGGCATTTGGGAAGTGAACCAGTACATGGAGGGTGGATCTCTCTCTCTCTCTCTCTCTCTCTCTCTCTCTCTTTCTCTCTCTCTCTCTCCATGTCACTCTGCCTTTCAAATAAATACTAAACTCTTCTCTTAAAAAAAATGAACTCATGGGACAGACTGGAGCCGGGTTCACCGCTTTGGCAGTGCAGGAGTTGGGGGGATCCCATGACGATGCCCCTTCTCCTGAAGACCCAAGTCTCAAGGTGCCTTCCCTTGCACAGTGTAAGGGAAAATCCAAGTGAACTAGAATTTGAGTTGTTCAGTCTATGACATTGTAATTCTTTTCTGAAATTGTCCTAATTTTCCAGTTAAGAATTGTGCAGGGGCCTTAACTCCGGCATCCCATATGGGAGCCGGTTTGAGACCGGCTGCTCCACTTCCAATCCAACTCTCTGCTGTGGCCTGGGAAAGCAGTAGAAGATGGCCCGAGTCATTGGGTCCCTGCACCCACGTGGGAGACCTGGAAGAAGCTCCTGGCTCCTGGCTTCGGATGGGGAGTGAACCATCTGATGGAAGATCTCTCTCTCTCTCTCTGCCTCTCCTCTGTGACTCTGACTTTCAAATAAATAAATAAATAAATCTTAAAAAAAATTGTGCAGGTCTTTGGGTGTGTTTGTCTTGGGGAGACTGAGATGGAGCTGCCCCTCCCTGGTCTCTCCCAGCTCCAGCAGAGAAAGGGTTACAACCTGGTGGGGGCAGGGCGGGGTAGGGGGGAGGTCCCATAACTCAACCGCAGCAACAGCAACAACAACAGAGAGATTCACAGCCCCTGAGGAACCACTAAAGCTAAATCAAAAAGACAATGGAGCAAAGCTTCTGATTTCCCTAGAAGGGAAAGAAAGGGAAGAACTCTGCCAGCTCCAGCATCACGCTCTATCTGTGGCAACAGTAAGACATTCAGGCAGAAAACACTTAGGGTAAAGTTGGGAGAGTGAAGACTAGACCTCATGTTCTCCTGTTTTAATTGGAGGTAAAAAAAAAAAAATCATCAACGTACAGATGATATTTAAATCTAGCATAAATGTGTAAGTGAGAAGGAACAAGTCCCGGGTGCATCACAGTAGACACTTTCCTGGGCGTGGTTCCTGAATGCCACAGAAGTGCTGCAGAGTAGCCTGCATTGCAGGTTCTGGCTGCAGAACCAGGTTCTCTTCTTGGAGGTAATTTGGCATTGCCACCACCAGGTGGCGATGTCCCACTGCCTTTCATTTGTTGTCCGAGCGCAGAGAGGCTGTTAAGAAATTTGGGGGTTGGGAGAGGAGTCAGGTTATTCCATTCTACTAGTTATACAAATAAACACTTGCCTCCATGTCCAAAAGCGAAAAGAATTCGGAGGGTGAGCGTGAGAGGTCAGGCACTGGCTGCCTCTTCCTCCCTTTTTGTTTTCTTAGTCGTTTGGTTTCCATGGGAATCACTGTTTGAGCAGCAACTCTGAATCCATTTACTGCGCCTGCAGGCTTGGGGGCTGAGGCCAGACCCAAGCTGTGCGAACAGCAGGAGTTGGAATGGGTGGAAAGAGGGAGAAGATTTATTTGGTAAATTTGGATGGCAAAAGATGCCTACAGGTAGAGGGGGAGGAGTGGTGGGGTGCACAAAAGAATGTGAAAGGCGAACAGTAATTTTTAATTCAAATAAGATTTGGGAGCTTGAAAGTGTTTTTCCAGATTCTCAGTTGTCTTCTTCCCCAAGGTGATGGATCTCAGGTTAGTCTCTGGGCCCTGTATATCACCAGGTCATCTCTGGTTCTTATCCTACAGCATCAGCACACAGCACACGTGTGTCAGAACCTGCCTGGGCTCTCCTGACATTGCTTCTTGTTCCAGAAGTCCTTTGCAGAGGCCAGTGTTGTGGCTTAATGGGTTAAACTGCCACCTGCAATGCCTGCAACCCAAAAGTCCCCACTGCTCCAGTTCCGATCCAGCTCCCTGCTAATGTGCCTGGGAAAACAGCACAAGATGGCCCAAGTCCTTGGGCCCTTGCCACCCACATGGGAGACCTGTTGCAGCCATCTGGGGGTGGTGAACCAGTAGGTGGAAGATCTCACTGTCTTGCCCTCTCTCTGTAACTTTTTTTTTTTTTTTTTTTTTTGACAGGCAGAGTGGACAGTGAGAGAGACAGAGAGAAAGGCCTTCCTTTTTCTGTTGGTTCATCCGCCAATGGCCGCTGCAGCCGGCGCACCACCACGCTGATCCAAAGCCAGGAGCCAGGTGCTTCCTCCTGGTCTCCCATGCGGGTGCAGGGCCCAAGGACCTGGGCCATCCTCCACTGCACTCCCGGGCCACAGCAGAGAGCTGGCCTGGAAGAGGAGCAACCGGGACAGAATCTGGCGCCCGACCAGGACTAGAACCTGGTGTGCCGGCACCACAGGCGGAGGATTAGCCTATTGAGTTGCAGCGCCGGCCTGTAACTCTTTAAAATAAATAAATCTTTAAATTAAAAAAAAAAAAAAAAACTCCTTTACACCAAGAAATGAGAACTCCAACAAAACTGCCTCCACCGTATTCCCCAGATATGATGTAGTGCCCAGCGCATAGTAAACACTAAAAAAATTTGCTGGGGCAGGGGGAGGGAGACAGCATTATGGTGTCCTGTGACACCAGCATCCTGGGAATATCGGTTCAAGTCCCTGCTGCTCCACTTCTGATTCAGCTCCCTGCCAATGCATTTGGAAGGCAGCTGTGGACCACTTGGGCCCCTGCAACCCACATAGAGAACCAGCAAATGAAAGATCTCTCTCTCTCTCTCTCTCTGTCCCTTGCCTTTCAAATAAATAAAATAAATCTTTAAAAAGATATATTAGTTGAGGGCCAGCTCCGCGGCTCAACAGGCTAATCCTCCGCTTGCGGCGCCGGCACACCGGGTTCTAGTCCTGGTCGGGGCACCGGATTCTGTCCCGGTTGCTCCTCTTCCAGGCCAGCTCTCTGCTATGGCCTGGGAGTGCAGTGGAGGATGGCCCAAGTGCTTGGGCCCTGCACCCCATGGGAGACCAGGAGAAGTACCTGGCTCCTGCCATTGGATCAGCGTGGCGTGCCGGCCGCAGCGCGCCGGCCGCGGCGGCCATTGGAGGGTGAACCAACGGCAAAAAGGAAGACCTCTCTCTCTGTCTCTCTCTCTCACTGTCCACTCTGTCAAAAAAAAAAAAAAATATATATATATATATATTAGTTGAGTAAATGAATGAACAGTAAGAGTAAGATGGCCTTGGTTTTTTTTTAATTGCTTAGGAATTTACACAGATTGCTATAGTTTTTTTATTGTTAATATTTATTTATTTAAAAGGCGGAGTTATAGAAAGAGGAAATCTTCCATCTGCTGGTTCACTCCTCAAATGGCTACAATGGCTGGGGCTGGGCCAGGAGGAAGCCAGGAGCCAGGAGCTTCTTCCAGGTCTCCCACGTGGGTTCAGGGGCCCAGGCACTTAGGCCATCCTCTGCTGCTTTCCCACGCACAGTAGCAGGAAGCTGGATGGGAAGTGGAGCACTCAGATGCTGGTGCTGCAAGCAGTGACTTAACTTGCTGAGCCACAGCATCAGCCCCTGATTAATCTTACTTACTCCCAGCTTGAGATGACAAACTTCAGAAGAAAAATTCTTTCCTGTCATCAAAGTTATAAGTGTCTTCCTTCATAGACTGATTCATTAAAAGATTGAGTGTTTTATTGTTTTGCTTAATTCAGATTTTTTATTTGCATAACTAAATGCTGCTTTCTAAGAATATACTTGGTTGAGCCAGTATTCTCTATGCATTTACAAATGGTAGCTGATCTACAAATGAACAGCTTTCTACTTTGAGTTAGAATTGAATCTTTCCACTTAATGACTCATCTGCAGCCCCCAGCCTCCTTGCCTTCTCTCCCATTACCCTAATTATCACTCTGTTATTATCTAATTTATTTACTTGTATTTGTATTGCTTCCCATATCCTACAAATGACAGGCAACAAACTCCTTTCTGTCTGTCTCATGAAGCCTTCTCTGAAGTTTATAGTCTACCTGCTCACATCTGACGTTTTATTGAGACTCCCAATTTAAGTGAATGCCTCACAATCCTTCTCTAATCTGCTCAGCCTCTGGTTGGCAATGACCTTACCTTCCTCTGGTCATGGGCACAGCTGCTCTGCGCCTCTCACAGCACTCATCACAAGCTGCCTCTCCAGGGTAGCTGAATGATATTAGCTATCAAATAAACTATTTAGCTGGGGCCAGCATTGTGGCACGGGGGGGGGGGGGGGGGGGGGTTGTTGAGTCACCACCTTCGACATCAGCATCCTGTATCAAAGCACAGGTTCTAGTTTCAGTTGCTCGGCTTCCGATACGCCTCCCTGCTAATGTGCCTGGGAACACAGTAGAGGGTGGTGCAAGTGTCTGGGCCCCTGCCTTGCACCTCAGAGACCTGGATGGCATTCTGGGCTCCTGGCTTCAGCCTGAACCAGCCCCAGCTGGTGGGGTCATTTGGGGAGTGAACCATTAGATGGAAGATTCTCTCCCTTTCTCCCTCTCTTCCTCGCTCCCTCTTCCTTCTCCTCTTTGTCTCTCCATCTCCCTTTCTTTCTCTGTCACTATCCTTTTCAAACAAATAAATAAATAAATCTTTAAAAAAAAAAAACTAAAAAATCTTGTTTGCCTTACAAAGTGGGCCCCAAGAAAGGGTCAAAATCTTTGACTTCTGCTGAATCTCCACCTCTATCCTTTGAAAAGTGTGGTGACTTTGCATTTGAAGGAACTGAGGCACAGAGAAGTTGAGTAAAATGTCCCCATTCTTGGTCTGCACTGTGGCATAGCTGGTAAGGCCTGCAGTGCTGGCATCCCATATGGGTACCGGTTAGAGTCCTAGCTGCTCCACCTCTGATCCAGCTGTCTGCTATGGCCTGGAAAAGCAGCGGAAGATGGCCCAAGTCCTTGGACCCCTGCACCTGTGTGGGAGACCCAGAAGAAGCTCCTGGCTCCTGGCTTCTGATCGGCACAGCTTCGGCCGTTGCAGCCATCTGGGGAGTAAACCAGTGGATGAAAGATCTCTCTCTCTCTCTCTCTCTCTCTCTGACTCAGCCTCTCTGTAACTTTAGTTTTCAAATAAATAAATCTTAAAAAAAAAAAAAAGTCCCCGTTCTTGCAGTTGTTAAGTGGTGAAGGCAATTTAAACCCTAAAAGAATTTTCCTTGTCTTTTGAGCACAAATGTTATTGTAAAATAAATGCAGTAGAGCTTGGGTCCTGTAATTCACAGCTGCACGGCACTGGTAGATCACTAACCTTTCTAAGCCTCGGCTTCCTGACTGATGAAGTGATATCCAGTTCAAGGTTTCTGTAAAAGAAAATGGAAATAAAGAGGCTCCTGTCTGCGTGTCACAAAGAAGCGGTGCGTGAAGAGCTGCCGTTTAGCGTGACCTGCTCGCCTGCTTTATCTCCTGCACCAGACCCGTGCTCCTTCAACACGGATCTGCTTGTATTCTCTTTGCACGTATGACACCTGATGATTAACCGCGGGGACATGCTTAGTGGAGGGAGGGAGGGCTGGGTGATGGACGTTTTATTTCTGATGGATGTGATTCTTTCGTGGACAGATAGCCTCTGCACCGCGTGCCTCCTCTTAGGCCAGCCGTTCTTCATCGCTTGCTGTACTCCTGGTATCCTTTCCTTCTCTCCCGGATTCTAATCCCTCTCCTATCTTTTCGATGGTTGACCTCCCTGGGGGCCAGTATTGTGGCACAGCAGGTTAAGCTGACACCTGTGATACAATGCTGGCAGCCTATATAAGCACCAGTTTGAGTACTACTGCTCCACTTCCAATCCAGCTCCCTCCTAATGCACCTGGGAGAGCAGAAGAAGATGGCCAAGGTGCATGGGGCCCTGCCACCCATATCAGAGACCTGGCTGGAGTTCCAGGCTCCTGCCTTTGGCCTGGCTCAGCCCTGTTCATTGTGGGTGTGAAGCAGTAGATGGAAGATCTCTCTCTCTGTAACTCTGCCTTTCAAATAAATAAATCTTAAGAAATAAAAAGATTGACCTTCCAAAATATATCTTTGATAGGGCAGGCAGTGTGGCACAGACACCACTTGGGAAACCCACATCCCATATCAGAGTGCTGATCGGAGTCCTGGCTACCCCACTCCCCATCTAGCTTCCTGCTAATGTGCCTAGGAAGGCAGCAGATGCTGTTCTAAGCACTCAGGTCCCTGTCCCCCATATGGAAGACCAGGATGGTGTTCTGGCCTCCTGGTTTTGGCCTGTCCCAACCCTGGGTATTGTGGCCATTTGGGGAGTGAACCAACCAATGGAAGTTTGATCTCTCTCTCTCTTTTTATCTCTCCCCCTCCCTCTCTCTTGCTCTGCCTTTCAATTAAATAAATCTTTTTAAAACACACATGCATATCCAGTGAGGCAGGCTGTCTGCAAGGAAGATGCCACTTGACATTCCACACCCCATACGGGACTGCCTGGGTTGGGGTCCCTGCTCCACTTCTGGTCCAGCTTCCTGCTAATGCGCCAGGGAAGGCAGCAGATCATGTTCTAAGTATTTAGGTCCCTGCCACCTATATGGAGACCCTGACAGAGTTCCTGTCTCCTGCTTTTGGCCTGGCCTAACCCAGGCCTTTGCTCTCTCTCTCTCTCTCTATCTATCTCTCTCTCTCTCTCCCTCTCTCCATTGTTTGCATTTCAAATACATAAAAATAACTAAAATACATAAAAATACATAAAAATAACTAAAACATTAGAAGAAGGAGGAGAAGAAAGAAAAGGAGGAGATGATTCAGGGGGATCAAGAACCGCCTTTAAAAAAAATCACCCAGTGCCTCCTCAAGACCTTCAAATCTCTTAATATAGCTTTTAATAATTTAGCCCCAGTCTTCCATTCAACCTGTCTTTCCCCATGCACTTCTCCTGCTCCTTAGTGATACAAAAATCCTTGTTCTCTATGCTTTTATTTTTAATCTAGAGATTTTCTTAAATTAAAAAGAATTATTTATTTAATTAATTATTTGAAAGGCAGAGAGACAGAGATCTTCTGTCCATTAGGCATCCCCAAATGCCTACAATAACCAGGACTGGGCCAGGCCAAAGCTGGGAGTCTGAGACTTAATCCAGCTTTCCATATGGGTGGTAGGGATCCAAATACTTGAGTCATCACCTGCTCTCCCAGGGCGCACATTAGTTGGAAGCTAGAATCAGAAGTGAAACTGAGGGGCCAGTATTGCGGCTTAGAAGGTAAAGCCACCACCTGGGGTGCCAGCCTTGATTGGAGACTCAGATTGCTCCAATTCCGATCCAGCTCCCTGCTAATGGCCTGGGAAAAGCAGTGGCAGAGAGCCCAAGTGCTTGGGTGCCTGCTATCCATGTGGGAGATCTAGATGAGGCTCCTGGCTCTTGGCTTCGGATCAGCTTCGCCCTAGCCATTGTAGCTATCTGGAGAGTGAACCAGAAGATGGAAGATCTCTCTCTCTCTCTCTCTCTCTCTCTTTCAAGTAAAATAAATAAATCTTTATTAAAAAAAAAAAAAAGATGTGCCACAATGCAGGCCCATACAATTTAAATTTTAATATGCAAATTAAACTATAATTCTAATCTGCAGAAGTAAGAAACAACAATGTAAAGAATGTAGTGAATCTTACTCTGGCATTTCATTTCTTGAACCCAGATTCAGTCTCTCAGTTCTCGAGTATGGGGACCCAGGTTGTGGCACATTGAGCTAAATTGCCACCTGCACTGCCAGCATCCCATATTGAGGCCACGGTTGGAGTCCCAGCTGCTCCACTTGCAATCCAACTCCCGGCTAAAGTGCCTGGGAAAGCAACAGAGGATGGCCCAAGTGCCCAAGGCCCCTACCACATATATGAGAAGCCTGGATGGAGTTCTGGGTTCCTGGCTTTGGGCTGAACCAGCCATTACAGTCATTTAGGGAATAAACCAGCAGATGGAAAATCACTCTCCCCCACCCCGCTGTTCAATAAATAAATTTTTAAAAAAGCATGACTGATTCTGTATTGATTAATCCAGATTTTTATTTTACCCACCTCGCTAATTCAAGATACCCGCATCATCTGATACTCACCCAAAGAATTGACAATTTGTTTCAATACCAAAGCAAAATTGGTCTTTGGCAGATTCTTTCCTCAGGGATTTCTCTTTTTTGAAAGTCAGAGTTACAGAGAGACAGAGGCAGAGAGAGAGAAAAAGAGATATCTTCCAACTGCTGGTTCACTCCCCAGGTGGCTGCAACGGCCTGAGTTGTGCCATTCTGAAGCCAGGAGCCTGGAGTTTCTTCCAGGTCTCCCTTGTGGGTGCAGGGGCCCAAGGAGTTAGGCCACTTCCACTGCTTTCCCAGGCTACTGCAGAGAACTGAATCAGAAGTGGAGAACCGGTACCCAAATAGGATGCCCACACTGCAGGTGGCAGCTTTACCTGCTAGGCCACAGTGCCAGCCCCCCTCAGGGATTTTCAACTGGACTCCGGGGACTTCAGTCTTGGTGATGCTGTAGAAAGGGACCCCTCTGGGGTTATTATTACAGGACCCTCTATAGATATTGTTGCAACAGACACACTTTGTTGACTATGTCTACGTCCACATATAAAAGCACAGCATGTTAAACCTGGCTGAGAAAACTGTCTAAGCTAATCCCATTATTGCAGATTAAAAAATGGATCTGGAGGGGTAAACTCAGTTTCCAAGGTGTTTTAATTGGGAAGAAGAGCTTGACTAGCACCCAAGTTCAATGATTTTTCCATTTAATCCAAGGTAATTGATTTTTCCACTAAAAATCGATGGATTTTTAATCCGCCACAGGCGGAGGCTTAACCTACTATGGAATAGCACCAGCCCTGATCAAATACTTTCAAACAATGAGGGTACTTCAAAAAGTTCTGTCATTCTGCCTTTCAAATAAATAAATATATCTTTTTAGAAAATATCCTTTTGGGTCTAACATTGTTTTTTTGTTTTTTGTTTTTTGTTTTTTTTTTGACAGGCAGAGTGGACAGTGAGAGAGACAGAGAGAAAGGTCTTCCTTTGCCGTTGGTTCACCCTTCAATGGCCGCCGCGGCCGGCGCGCTGCAGCCGGCGCACCGCGCTGATCCAATGGCAGGAGCCAGGTGCTTCTCCTGGTCTCCCATGGGGTGCAGGGCCCAAGCACTTGGGCCATCCTCCACTGCACTCCCTGGCCACAGCAGAAGGCTGGCCTGGAAGAGGGGCAACCGGGACAGAATCCGGTGCCCCGACCAGGACTAGAACCCGGTGTGCCGGCGCCGCTAGGCAGAGGATTAGCCTAGTGAGCCGCAGCGCCGGCTTGGGTCTAACATTGTGACTCAGTGGATAAAGCTGCCCCTTGTAATGCCAGCATCCCATATGGGCACCGGTTCATGTTCTAGCTGCTCCATTTCCAATCCAGCTCCCTGCTGACGTGCCTGGGAAAGCATCAGAAGATGTCCTAAATGCTAGGGCCCCTGATACCCACATGGGAGACCTAGGGGAAGCTCCTGGATCCTGGCTTTGGATTGACTCAGCTCAGGCCATTGCAGCCTCTCTCCCTCTCTCTGTAACTTTTTCAAATAAATAAATAAATAAATCTTTTTTATAAAAAGGCCTTTTTTATCACAAACCTTGCATATTTTAAATGCTCTCATTTTAAATAGATCATACATTTCAAAGAGATTTAATAGTACAATAATGACTATGACCTTTTTGTTTGTTCAAAGATTCTAAATTGTGTGACTCTGTTGACTTCCTTCTTGAGGGCTATTTTTCAGGTATCTTAATGGGGGTAAGGAATTGCTCCTTCTTCCAGTTCAAGGAAACAAAGTTAACACTGGGATTTCAAGCTGGCTATGGGAGAGGGGCAGCTTAGAGAGATGTGTGAAGTGTGGTGGATGGTTCAGGGTAGATATGGGGGTGCGAGATGGGAGAAATAGTCCCTTTCAATAACAGGCCCACTGCTCCCAGGTCCTGCTCTTCATCCTCTTCTCTTTCAGACCTCCATCCAGTTGTTTTGGAAACGCACACACAGACGTACTGGTAGCATTTATCCCCCAACCAAAACATGAGTGCTGAGGCCATTAAAGCAGATAGGGAAAAGAGAGGCCTGCCCCTCAGCTACTGTAACGCATTGTGTTCATGGTCTGTGCCTTGAACACACACATGCATGTACACACACAGTGGGACCGTCAAGTCCCTCCTGCACCATGTCTGAATTTTGCTCTCAAATCCACAGGTCCCTTCTCCTCACCTTCAGTCTGCTCCCCCACGCCCCTCCACCTGTCAGTAATTACTGTCCATACTTCTTCCCCCCTACTTCCAATAGAATCTTCTGCCACTGACTGTCCCTGCCTCCAGCAATTTCTATGGTGTCACTAGCTATCTTCCTGGCTGGCCTGCTGTTTTCCGTAAAAAACATCACATTCCTGTTTGCAGGGAGGGCCCAGCTGGTGTCTCACAGGATATACATAAATAACAAAGGCCCATGAGAAACTATGCAAGAGTATAGTTGAGAAAGAGCTTGAGGTCATGGAAAAGGACAAACTAACCATTTATTGGGTGCTTATTCAATATACTATATCCATCACTTTATAATAATTATCTCACCTATATCTCAAAACTAACCTAGGCTCAGTTTCCTATAAAGAGGTATTAAAAAATGTTTACAAGTGGCCATTGTTGTGGCTAGGCAGGCAAAACCGCCACCTGTGACACCAGAATCCCATATGAGAGTGCTGGTACCAGTTCCAGGCCCTCACCCAATTTCCTGATAATGCCCCTGGGAAGGCAGTGGATGGCCCAAGGGCTTTGGTCCCTGACACCCATGTAGGAGATCCAAATGGAGTTCCTAGACTCTATTTTGGGCCTGGCCCAGACTTGTTGCAGTCATCTGGGGAATGGACTAGTGGATGGAAAATCTCTGTCTCTCTCTCTCTTTCTAACTCTCTGTTTCTCTGGCTTTTAAATAAATAAATAACTCTTTTAAAAATGCTTATTTTATAAGATTCTGCCAATAAAAATAACAGAGATACCACCAAAAACTGAAGTCCAAACAGTTCCAAATAGATGCATAATAGTCAACAAGACAGACTGTTTTATTTCCTGTCCTGTACTAGGTACTTAGCTTATAGGAGGTGTTAAAATTTTTTTTGTTGAGCCGGCGCCGCGGCTCACTAGGCTAATCCTCCGCCTTGCGGCGCTGGCACACCGGGTTCTAGTCCCAGTCAGGGCGCCGGATCCTGTCCCAGTTGCCCCTCTTCCAGGCCAGCTCTCTGCTCTGGCCTGGAGTGCAGTGGAGGATGGCCCAAGTACTTGGGCTCTGCACCCCATGGGAGACCAGGATACGTACTGGCTCCTGCCATCAGATCAGCGTGGTGCGCCGGCCACAGCATGCCGGCCGCGGCGGCCATTGGAGGGTGAACCAACGGCAAAAAAAGGAAGACCTTTCTCTCTGTCTCTCTCTCTCACTGTCCACTCTGCCTGTCAAAAAAAAAAAAAAAAAAAAAAAAAAAAAAAAAAAAACCAAACTTTTTTTTGTTGAATACATGGATGTGAATGAGTAAACTCTACCCATGGTATAGTAGTAGGATTTGCACTTAAAATACAATTAAGAATTAATTAGACATCATCAAGAATTCTCTCGGTATATAAGTTAGTTGCTGAGGGGCCTTTTTCCTGGGAATAGTCTCTAAAATGGGGAAGATTATTATCTGACTGAAACAGTTTAACGTATAAAGTTATCAGAGTGGAATTAGTTCCTAAAATCGCAACATTCGCTGCAGGAAAATAGTTCCTACATTCTGGAGAGGACCGAGAAATCAAGACTTTGTAGTGTTTATTTATTTTTAGGTTTTAATCTACTTGAAAGGGAGAGAGAGAGAGAGAGAGAGAGAGAGATCAATCTTCAGTCCACTGGTTCACTCCCCAAATGCCTACAACAACCTCAGCCAGGCTAGGCCATGCCAGCAGCCTGGAACCCCATCTGGGTTTCCCACATGGGTGGCAGGGCCCAGGTTCTTGTGCTATCGTCTGTGCCTCCCAGGATGTATTAGCAGGGAATTGGATGGAGGGTGGAGTAGCAGAGACTCCAATAGGTGGTATGATACAGTGTGCAGAGGCTCAACCCACTGGGCTACAGCTCCCTCCCTGAAGATCTTTGAACATTTTAGGGACAAGTGGTTTCCCACTGCTTCACGCCCACCTTCCTCTTCAGTTCCATGGTACAGTGGAAAGAGTGATTGACTAGGATCGATTTGGTTCTGGAGAGCCTTTTAAAGAATCACTTGACCTCTCTGTCCTAGCTTCCTCATCTGAAAAATGAGACATTTGCAGATGATCCCTAAGTCTCTCCCAGCTCCAAAGTTCTGTTTGTAAGTTGTCAACAAGTCTTACTGAATCCCCCATGCCTAGATTCCAGCTCCTCCAAAGACTTGCCCCAACCCCTGAACTCCTCCCCACCCTGAACTGTCTCCCGACTACTGGGTTTATTTTCCATGTTTTGCTGTTCTCATTGTCCTCTCCCCTTGCTCTACTGTTTCTACTCGATCCTAATCCTTTGATCGCTTTCTAATGGGCAATCATGGTTCCCAGAACTGTAGCAAAGTGTCCTCATGATTTCTCTCTGTCTCTCTCTCTCTCTGATTTCTCTCTGTCTCTAGCTCTCTCTCTCTCTCTCTCTCTCTCACACACACACACACACACTCCTCCCCACCCCCACTGGAGCCTCCCCCACCGGCTGCTGCTGGGCTCTGCCCTTCCCCCAAAACCTCCCTTTCCTGTTCCCCGACTTTGTCCTCTTTGCAAACTCCCATCTCCCCTGTATTGAACATGAGCCATGAAAGAGAGATGAAGGAAAGCAAAACGTGTAAATGCTAGCCCTCCTCTTCTGAATGTTTAAATTCCCACCATCCTTTGCAGAATGAGCTCTGAAAAGCAACAGCAGACAAGATTCAGTCTGAATGAGCCTCCTTGATCTTCACTCCCTCCCTCTGCCCCTAAAACACCATGGCAACTGCCACCTGAAAGAGGCTGGGCGGAAATCGCTGAGGAAGACCGGGGATTGTTTGCCCCTGCTTTCTTACTTCGGAAGTTTTGCAAAGGCACTGTCCCCTAGTGATTGCCTTCCTTCCTTAATGCTATCAAGACAAAGCACACGTGACAGTATCTGTGATTATAAGAATCATAATGTGCTGTCGATATGGACTTGTGGGTCTTCACATTTTCATTGCCATTTGCAAGTTTCAGTCATCCTCTAGGTCTGCAGCCAGAAAACAAGGCCCTTAAATGAAGCAGGAATCAGCAGGATGGAAAAAAGCATCCCAGTGCGGTGAAAAGCACAGGCTGCCCGATCCAGCATTGCCTGGGCAAACTACAGCCCTGACGACTGTCAGCGAGGAGACTTGGAGCAAGAAACCTACTTTGCTTTCTGTTTCCTCACTTGCAAATTGGGACATTCTACATGTACAAAATGGGGATTATAAAATGCTTTCTTTGAAGACTTATTTAAAGGTTTAAATAAAATCATATTCAAAGGTTACTGTTATCAACAGAAACATTACATACTTTTTTTAAAAAAGATTTATTTATTTACTTGAGAGGCAGAGTTATAGACAGAGAGAGGGAGAGACAGAGAGAGAGGTCTTCCATCCACTGGTTCACTCCCCAAATGGCCACAAAGGCCAGAGCTGGGCTGATCTGAAGCCAGGAGCCAGGAGCTTCCTACAGGTCTCCCATGTGGGTGCAGGGGCCCAAGGACTTGGGCCATCTTCCACTGCTTTCCCAGGCCATAGCAGAGAGCTGGACTGGAAGTGGAGCAGCAGAGACTTGAACTGGCGCTCATATGGGATGCAGGCACTACGGGCTGGGGCTTTAACCCTCTGAGCCACAGCACCAGCCTCAAGTGTATCAATTTTAACATCAGCAAACATCTTGTCAACAGTAGTAAACCAATTTGAGAAGCATGAGATTGATTTCGTCAACTGCAGGGCTCAATTTATGTGTTCACGGAGTCCCAGTGACAATACTACATTCCACTAGCAATCTAGAGCCCATGGTTAGAAACCACCATCCAAGTCTCAAACCTGACTCTGCAAAAGAATCATTTAAGGCCGGCGCTGCGGCTCTCTAGGCTAATCCTCCACCTGCCGCGCCGCCGGCACCCAGGGTTCTAGTCCTGGTCGGGGCGGTAGATTCTGTCCCGGTCGCTCCTCTTCCAGTCCAGCTCTCTGCTGTGGCCCGGGAGTGCAGGGTCCACATGGAGACCAGGGGAAGTGCCTGGCTCCTGGCTTCAGATCAGCCATTGGGGGGTGAACCAACAGAAAAGGAAGACCTTTCTCTCTGTCTCTCTCTCTCTCACTGTCCACTCTGCCTGTCAAAAAAAAAAAGAAAAAAAAGAAAAAAGAAAGAAAGAAAGAAAAGAGAATCATGTAAGAGCTTGTTTAAAAAATTTTTATGTGCCTCCCACCACCTGCAAGAGATTCTAATTAAGTAGATCTGGGGTAGAGCCCAGGAGCGTGAATCTCCCATAAATTCCTCCAGTGAATACAGAGTTCAGGAACCACTAGTCCAGGAATTAGCTTTCCTGATTGGCTCCTTGTTTCTCTTCCTGCCATCTCATTCCAATCACATCCTCTTGGCCCCTCACAAATCCTGGCTTCTTGAAGTGACAGCTTGTGATGACACCCCAGAACAGCACGTAGAAACTCCCCAAGAGCCAAATGTAATAACTGACTTTATTTAAAAAGCAACAGGATATCTCCACTTTTTAAGGACTTGATTTTTAAAAATTTTTTTTATTTGAAAGACAGAGACAGAGAATGTCAGAGAGATCTTCCATCTGCTGGTTTACTCCCTAAATACCCACAACAGCCAAAACTTGGCCAGGCTGAAGCCAGGAGCTCAGAACTCCATCTGGGTCTCCTACATGGGTAGCAGGGACCCAAGTACTTGGCCATCAGCTGCTGCTTTCCAGGGTGCACACCATCAAGAAGCTGGATCAGAAACAGAGCAGAAACGCACCCTAGAGGCTAAGGACTTAATTTTGACACTAAAACACCTTAGCATCTGTTTTACCCGATCCAGAGACATCCTGTGCACACAAATGAAGGGAACGCATTACCCTTGAGTGGGCCGACTTGAAAATGGGCTCAGCAGTACTGTAAACTACTCCCGAAGAGACAGAAAGGACCAGACCCACAGCCAATAGGAAGGCCAAAGTAGGAAATGTTGACAAAATTCAAAAATATCCCAGGAAGGAGCTAAAAAACGCCGGCAGAAAGAGCCCATTTCAGCACCAAGTCCCTCTCTCCAGAATATTCCCCAGCCAGAGTCCCTCAGGCTCCCACCTGGGGAAGGGACTGGGGGGTAGGGTGGGGAGTCCCCTTGCCTATCCTCTATTGTCTCCAATGCCCTTGAGTGTCTCTTCAGATTCCTGGGAGTGTCAGCCCGTTGTTTTGGTGACATTTTCCAAAAATTTGATCTCACACAAAGAAGAAACGTGTTGTTGTACGTTCTCTTCTGGTATCAAGCCCGTCTCTCCCTCTGTCTCCTTCTTCCATCCTCTGGCTCTCTCCCCCTCCCTCCCTCTCCTTCCCCTCCCCTCTCCACTTCACCACACACAGAAACCCCTTTTCAAAGGGGCTTTTTTCCAACTCAGTGAAGTAAAGTCTTTGCCCCTTTGTGGTGAAGGCTCATTAACATTCCCACAGCAGCATCTCTTCAAGGATTTCACTTTTGTAACTCTGTGGGGAGGTCAAGAGGCCACAGGGGAGAGGTAAAGAGAAAAAAAATGGTAAACGGGGGAGGGCGGAAGAAAGGAGAGGACGGGAAAGAGCCCTTCCTTTCACAACAAGGCCAGCACGGAGGAGGGAGGAAGAATATAGAAGATGAAGACAGCCCAGGCCCAGGGGAGAGACGAGTGTGGAACCCCCGATCGGCCCCTTGGAGAGGTCACAGGCTCCCGAGGACAGCGGAGAGCTGTGTTCCTTCTCCCCTGTCTTTTTTTCACAAAGGAAGCCAATGATGGGAACAATGGGATGCAGGAGTGACAGGACCCCCGTTTGTCCCAATGAGAAATTCAAAGCTTTCTTGGCCTCTAGGTCCTCATTTCTACTAGCAAGAGTGGCACTGTCCACCCCAAGGAAGTTAATGGAGGGAATCAGACGATGTCAGCAACAAGACTCCTGAGGGTAGAACAACGTGACGGAGCCACCCAGGGTCCTGACACCACAGATTTGGAAAAATAATGGAGACTCCTTGAAGGCCAAAGCATGGAGGGCACACTTGGATGCAAGCACTTGCCTGTACCTCCTGCCGGTGCTGCTCCACCTCTCTTAGCAATGCCAGGTTAGCCTGGACTTGGGCAAGGGACGAGTTTGCACCCCAGGCCGTGAATGAGCTTCCTTTACCTCTCCAGCCATCAGATGGCATTTCAGATGCTCTTTCCTCACAGCAGGAAGAGTAAAAGAAGAGGAGTATCATTATGGGCTTGAAATTGCATATGTGAAATACAAGAAATTTGGTCCCTTTATATAGATTTTGAAAAGTGAGGGAGAAAAAAAAGAAGGGGACCCGGGCATTATTGCTAGAAGACAGGGCATATCTGGAATAGTCTATGCCCAGTATCTCCGAATTACTCAAATTCAAGCAAGAACAGTGTAGTGAGAAGTTAAAGACCAATAAAAGGCCCCTTGGGGTTTAGGCTGGTGGTTCAGCACATACTGTAGGGATGGAGAAGTCATAAAGGTCCAACTTCAGTCCACAAGGGAATCCAGCACACAGCATCCTCGACAATCATTCTCAGCCTCTGTGTAAGCAGAGCACAGAAGGCTCACCAATTCACCACAGAGTCCGCCACCCCTGAGCTGGAAGTGGCTTCTGGTAGGCTTTACCTGTGGTACCACAGGTTTCACCTACCCCCGTCCCAGCCCTGGGAATAAGAGAGATACAGCACAGGAAGCTACTGATCCCGCTGCTATTTCAGATGAGATTCCTGAAGATCAACCCCACCCCACCTTTTTTCATGATAACAGTCTGTCCGCAAACTATATCTTTACCAATGGAGAGAGAAGAATGTTAGACGTTAGACTATTTAGACTATTGTCAGATGTACCTGTTGCTGTTGTATCACAGCTGTGCAACCTCAGATAGGTTTTTTTTTTTTTTTTTTCAGGCAGAGTTAGTGAGAGAAAGAGAGAGAAAGGTCTTCCTTCCATTGGTTCACCCCCCAAATGGGCGCCACAGCCGGCACCCTGCACTGATCCGAAGCCAGGAGCCAGGTGCTTCCTCCTGGTCTCCCATGCGGGTGCAGGGCCCAAGTACTTGAGCCATCCTCCACTGCCTTTCCGGGCCACAGCAGAGATCTGGACTGGAAGAGGAGCAACCGGATTTCTTAACCTCACTGTGCCTTTTGATTTATCTGTAAAAGGGACAACCTGTTATGCTAATTTCAGAGGTGGAATAGTCAAAATACATCACATGAATGAAAACTGCCTATAAATTATAGTTCTACATATATTAGGTTATTATGATAATGACAGTCTGCCTTTACTCTGTCTGTCTGCCAACCTTTCACATTCCCGGTTTTGACTAGAAGTAGCTGACTTCTTGGCCTCACAGTCAGGGTATACCAGAAAGTTCTTATTTCAGTTCATTCTGCAGTAGCAGCCACGTCCTCAGACGGTCACAGAATTATGAAAGAACCAGAAAGCACTGTGAAGATCTTGGAAGAGTGAGAAACACAAGCCAGGGGTAGTGTGTGTGTGTGTGTGTGTGTGTGTGTGGACAGACAGCACAGAGAGAGGCCTGGAGCCCCAGCAGGGAGGAGAGGGTTAAATCCTTCCCTCTGCAGTACAAAAGAAGAGTGTGCGGAAAGATTAGGATTTTTGCTTTTACAATGGGAGCCGCAGAAGCGTAGGGAAGAAGCTGAAGAAAAAAAGGGGGCGTCTCCCCTTTAAAGACTTGCAGAGATTGAGAGAGAAAGAGAGAGTCAGGAACAGAGACTCAGAGAGAGAGGGAGAGAGAGAGAGAGGGAGAGAGAGAGTTGTCCGTCCCTGGGAAGCCAGAACATCTCTGCTCCAGTGATCTGCACTGGGGAAGAGGCATCAGTTGGCTTCAGCCCCAAGGGGGAGAGCAGAGCAGGTCACCCCGGTGAAGACTAAGTAAGCGTCGCCCCTCCCTCTCCCACCTCTCTCTACCCGGGAATGTCTCGGCGAAAGCAGCGGAAGCCCCAACAGCTCATCTCGGACTGCGCGTCTGAGAACGGTGGGTGCCTGGGGCGGGGTGGGGGGGCCCAGCTTGTGGGTCAGGCCAGGGCAAGGGGAGGGCACTGGGGCCGCGGGTGAAAGCGGCGGGAGGAGGTGTTCTGTGGGGCTTGGAGGAGCTGAGACGCAGGGAGTGAGCAGAGGTGACCTGCACCCGGAGAAGCCCCGCTCAGCTTTTCTCGGGGTTGCTTCTGTTTGGGTTTCGCTTGTTTTTTCCCTGGGTGAAATGGAGTTTTCAAACTGCCTCTGGCACCCCACCCAAGAGTGTTCTCCCAGGTCCCCCTTTGCTCACTGGTCTTTGTGCCGTTGCTAAGTAACGTCCTCGGACCTGAAGACCGTCTCTGAGGGGTGGGATTTTCCCCTCTTTTCTTTCTGGAGAGTTGGGTTGCGAGAGAATGGACTGCGCCTACGTGAGGGTTCCCCTGAGGGAGAGGAGAAGAAAGTTTCTCATTGTTGGCCGGGCTGGGAGCAGCTCCCAGCTCCCAGGGGGAGAGAGCTCTCGTCGCGCTCTCTGGTCCAAAGGAAGCTGGGTTGGGGTGCGGATCGGTGTCACCTGGAGGACGGCCTGGAGGCAAGGCGCTGCAGGAGGGGCTTAGATTTGTATTGCAAAGGAAGCCAAGCCAAAAAAGTTCACCTTAACCTGCTTACATGCATATCATTTTGTGCAGATATTACAATGTACGCTTTTTAAGCAACAGATTTTTTTTTTTGTAAAGGGGGAGAAATTGTATGTGTTTTTATAACATTTTTATGACATTCCAGTGAGAGGCAGGCAAGACAGAAGCATGGGGTTCCTGATGCTTGGGGCTAGTGGTACTCAGTGCACTGTACTAAATCAAGCTTGCTCGATTGTGAGCTGATCTGAGATAGAGTCTGGTAATATTTTATCACTTGCAAAAATGTCCAGGTAATTCTTAGGTAATTCAAGCACATTTTGGGCATACTTGTCAGGGGTATGGCCACAACATGTGCACACTGGGAAAGTCTAGGAGTCCTGGATCAGGGATCCACTGTTGATTTAGCAAACAGTCGACACACCCAACCAGGTAGGACAGAATTAAGCAGGAGGGTTCTGAAACCAGACTTCCTGGATTGGCTTTCACCCAAATCCTGGCACCACCACCACTTGGTTGGTGCTGCAGCCAGGGTTGGTTTACTTTGCCTCAGTTTCCTCAACTGTAAGATAGAGATGAGAAACAAGTTAATACGGGTAAAGCCTTTGGGAAAAAAATACCTAGCATGAAAAAAAAGTGCTTAACACATGCAGCAAAGCACCTAGCATGAATAAGCACCTTATTCATGAGAATAGTGTTAGGGTCAATTTAGACAAGTGCAGTGGCAATTTCTGTATGTGCGGAAATGAGCCCAAAGCTCGGGAAGCTCTTGGACAGGCTTTGGCTTTCCTTTATGACACATGTGCCGTGAAACACACCAGGATAGTAGATTTGTAGCTGTAGCGATTAAAACTAATCATGGATTAAACCTGCCTTTCCACCTGTTGTTAAAAAAAAAAAGTGTTGAGGTTAAACCAGTGTGCCAGGTGCAGTGAAACAAACTTAGCAGACATCTTCTGTTTGGGATGGAACTTCTCCTCCCCAGCGGCCGCTCTGCTGGGATCCCACTGTGCCCATATTTAGAGGTTCTACGGTGGCGGCTTCCTTCCCTCCTGAGACACATTAACCCTCTTTAATGCAGCTATAGGCCGGATGTTTCCTCCCTGCGCTCTATAGGAGACTTCCCCTAGAGCCTCAGCGAGGCCTCTCAGTCCTGCCCCCCTGCTGGTTTGATTGTGAAACTATGCTGAATGCCCCCCAACCCCCAAAGAGGCACCCTCCTCTCCTCCCTACTTCTCCCATCTGCTCACCCATTGCCCGTACCACAGCTGGGGATAAAAAAGAAAATCTTCCGGTGAGAGAGTCAAAGGGTGTCTTCAGCAGCTGTGCTGAGCCCTTGGAGGCGCAGCTCTCCTTGGGGCTGTGGACGTTTGGGGCATGGGCTACTGCAACAAAACCATCCCTACAGGAATAATAATGAAGGCTTGAATCCGACGGAAGCAACAAATTTCAATTGAAAGTTTGCGTTTAGAGCTCTGAAAGGCAGAAACAGACTCAAGGAGCAGGAAAGAGTAGAGACCTGCCTCCAAGGCTGGGCGTTAGCCTGGTGGTTAAGATGCGGTGTCCCAGGGTGGAGTGTGCGCTCTGCCTCCTCACTCCAGCTTCCTGCTAACGCGGATCGTGGGACACAGTGGTCATGGCCTAAGTAATTGTGTGCCTGCCACTTAAGTTGGAGGCCTGAGCTTCTGGCTTCAGCCAGGATGTTGAGGACATTTGAGGAGAGAGCCACTGGATGGAAGCTCTCTGTCTGTGTTTATCTCTCTCTCTCTCTCTCTGCTTTTCAAATAAAAAAAAATTGAAAAAGAAAGAACAGCTACCTTAAGAGAATCTAAAGACATTTATTTATTTGAAAGAGTGACAGATTGGGGGGAAAGGAGAGGAGAGTGAGAGACAGAGACAGAGACAGAGAGCTATTCCATCCGTTGGTTCACTCCCCAAAAGCCCCCAACAGCCAAGGCTGGGTTAGGCCAAAGTCAGGAGCCAGGAACTCCATCCAGGCTCTCCCAGGTGGGTGGCAGGGAATCTAAGCATTTGAGCCATCACCTGCTGCCTCCCACGGTGTGCATTTCGGGAAGTGGGAAGGCAGGACTCATCACAGCCATTTTGATGTAGGATAGGAGCATCCTAAGCAGAGGCTTATCCTGCTGCGCCACAACGCCTACCCCTGGATTTAGTTGTGAAAGATACAGTTTCTATTCATTTATATGATCTTTAAGCTTCTGACTTTTCCTTCTACCCCAGAGCATGCCCCAAATTTAGGTAGTGAGGGCTGTTATTTGGGGACACATGGTGTCTTTGGAGTATCTGAAATTATGAGTATCATCCTGAGCACCAACAGGCATTTGTTCTTTAGTCTAGGGTGCTGCTGATGTTTTCAGGAGTCGTTTATCTTTTAAGCCATGCTTACCAAAGGACAAGCAAATTCTGAGCCTTTGTTGCACTTTTTAAAAAATATTTATTTGTTTAAAAGGCACAGTTACAGAGAGGCAGAGGCAGAGAGAGAGAGAGAGAGTCTTCCATCCACTGGTTCACTCCTCAGATGCCCGCAATGGCTGGAGCTGCACCAATCTGAAGGCAGGTGCCAGGAGCTTCTTCCAGGTCTCCCACAGGGATGCAGGGTCCCAGGGACTTGGGCCATCTTCTGCTGCTTTCCCAGGTCATAGCAGAGAGATGTGTTGGAAGTGGAGCAGCCAGGACTCGAACCTGCACCCATGTGAGATGCTGGCACTGCAGGCACTGGCTTTTCCCACTACGCCACAGCGCTGGCCCCATGTTGCATGTTTCAAAAGGCTCATTTTAGCAGTGACCTGAGACATCAAGAAATCTGAAAAACCTGCTTTCCAGCCTTGTTTTTGCTCAGCTTCCCTGGACAGAACAGCAAAACTTAACAGAATAGTTATTGCACATAAGTGATGAGCAGGAAATAGTCTATTTACTTAAAAACTCTGCAGAGAAAAAAAATGTCTCTCTCCCCTACCGAGTCTAGAAATCTGGATTAGAGAACATAAAGGATGTGACTGGGGAAAATGCAAACTAGTCCATCTGGGAAATAAAGAAAACGATCAGAAACCCAGATATTTAGTGAGAAGGAGAAACCAGGACAACAGCTAAACAGAACTAGAGGGAGAGAGGAAAGTGCTTTAGATGGAAGTTGGCAGACAGCAAGAACAGCAAAAGAGGAAAGAAGACAAAAATAGAGCTTTGAGGGGCTGGTGTTGTGATGAAGCAGGTTAAGCTGCCGCCCATGCTAAGCATCCCATAGTGGTGCTGATTCATGTCCTGGCTGCTCCACTTCTGATCCAGCTCCTTGCTGATGGCCTAATAAAGCAGCTGAACATGGACCAGGTGCTTGGGCCCCTGCCCTAACATAGGAAACCCAAATGAAGCTCCTGGCTCCTGGCTTCAGCCTGGCCCAGCCCTGGCTGTTGTGGCCATTTGGAAATGAAAGACCCCTCCCTCCCTTCTCTCTCTCTCTCTCTCGCTATCTCTCTATCTCTCTATCTCTCCCTTTCTCTCTCTGTAACTCTGCCTTTTAAGTAAATAAAAAGTAAATCTTAAAAAAAAAAAAAAAAAATAGGCCGGCGCCGCGGCTCACTGGGCTAATCCTCCGCCTAGCGGCGCCGGCACACCGGGTTCTAGTCCCGGTCAGGGTGCCGGATTCTGTCCCAGTTGCCCCTCTTCCAGGCCAGCTCTCTGCTGTGGCCCGGGAGTGCAGTGGAGGATGGCCCAGGTGCTTGGGCCCTGCACCCCATGGGAGACCAGGAAAAGCACCTGGCTCCTGGCTCCTGCCATCGGATCAGCGCATTGCGCCGGCCGCAGCGCGCTGGCCGCGGCGGCCATTGGAGAGTGAACCAACGGCAAAGGAAGACCTTTCTCTCTGTCTCTCTCTCTCACTGTCCACTCTGTCTGTCCAAAAAAAAAAAAAAGAGAGAGAGAGAAAAAAAATAGAGCTTTGGGGCTAGCGCCGTGGCGCAGTAGGTTAATCTCCACCTGTAGCGCCAGCATCCCATATGGGCGCTGGTGATGGCCCCGGCTGTCCCACTTCCAATCCAGCTCTCTGCTGTGGCCTGGGAAAGCAGTAGAAGATGACCCAAGTCCTTGGGCCCCAGCACCCACATGGGAGACCCAGAAGAAGCACCTGGCTTAGGATTGGTGCAGCTCCAGCAGGTGCAGCCATTTGGGGAGTGAACCAGCAAAAGACCTTTCTCTCTGTCTCTCCCTCTCACTGTCTGTAACTCTGCCTCTCAAATAAAATAAATAAAATATTAAAAAAAAATAGAGCTTTGAGGCCTAAGTACTTTTTATATCTAGAGGCAAGAGAGCTTCATCTTTCAAGCTTTTAAGCTCTTGGACCATATAGATCGAGGTAGCAGCACCCTGGTCAGAAAGAACACATTTCTGAGTAGATACCTAGCAACTCAGGCCTGGTACAACTGAATTTTCGATAAGGAAGTAGAAACCTGCTATTCAGTCCAGGTTGAGCTTGAAACTATGTGACCTTGGGCAAGTCCTTTTCCTAGGCCTTCAGTTTTTGGGGCACAGCAGTTAAAAAGCCTCTTGGGACACTTGCATCCTGTATCAGAGTTTTTGGCTTGAGTCCAGCGCTGCTCCTGAGTCCAGTTTCTGCTAATGTGCAACCTGGGAGGCAGCAAGTGATTGCTTAATTATTTTGGTCCCTGACACTCTCTTGAGAGACCTGGATTGAGCTCCTAGTTCCTGGCTTCAGTCTGGCCCAGCCCTAGTTGTTGCAGACATTTGGGGGAGTGAATTAGTAGATCTGAGATTTCTGCCTGTCTCTCTGCCTTTCAAATAAATAAAATTTAAAACAAATCTTAAATCAAAAAATGTGAACATTCATCACTAATATTGGTGATTTAAGGCCTGTGTTAGGACCCTTTTATAGCTACTCTCATTTATTTTCCCAAGTCCCTACTCTTACCCACATTTAATTGTGACAAAATGCACATAACAAAGGTTCTCATTCTAACCATTTTAAAGTGTACAATTCATGGCATTAAGGACTGTACATTCACAACGTTGCATAACGTTCATCGTGATCTACTTCCAGAAATTTTTTATTACCAAACAGAAACTCTGCCCCTGCCCCACTCCTATTGACATTTATTTAATGTTCTGTCTCTATGGATTTACCAATTCTAGGTTCCTCCTATAGAGGAAATCATACAATAGCTGTCCTTTTGTCTCTGGTTTATTTCAGTTAGCATAATATTTTCTTTAAAAAAAAGATTTTTTTTTTTATTTGAAAGACAGAGTTACAAAGAGAGGTAGAGACAGAGAGAGAGGTCTTTCGTCTGCTTGTTCACTCCCCAAATGGCCACAACGGCCGGAGCTGCGCCGACCCCAAGCCAGGAGACGGGAGCTTCTTCCAGGCCTCCCATGGGGGTGCAGGGGCCCAAGGACTTGGGCCATCTTCTACTGCTTTCCCGGGCCATAGCAGAGAGCTGGATTGGAAGTGGAACAGCCGGTACTAGAACCGACCCCAATATGGGATGCCGGTACCTCAGGCCAGGGCTTTAACCCACTGTACCACAGCACCAGCCCCAGCATAATGTTTTCAAAATTCATACACATAGCACATATCAGAATTTCATATCTTTGTTATTCTTAATTTGTAAAAATAATTTGTTTTCATTTTATTTGACAGAGATCATCCATTCATTGGTTCACTCTCCTCCTACCCCCGACTAATGCCCACAATAGTCAAGGAGAAGGCAGGAGCCTCAATGTCAATCCAGATCTCCCACATAGTTGTCAGGGACCCAAGTAGTTCAGTCATCACTTGCTGCTTCCCAGGGTGCACATTTGCAGGAAACTGGATTGGACCAAGCATTCTGATGTGAGATGCCTTGATCCCAGGGCAAATACCCACCTCTGTATTCCCATCTTTTTTTTTTTTTTTTTAAGATTTATTTATTTATTTGAGAGGCAGAGTTACAGACAGAGAGAGGGAGAGACAAGAGAGAAATCCATCCACTGGTTCACTCCCCAAATAGCTGCAATGGCCAGAGCTGGGCAGATCCGGAGCCAGGAGCCAGGAGCTGCCTCTGGGTCTCCTACAAGGGAGCAGGGCCTAAGCACATGGGCCACCTTCCTCTGTTTTCCCAGGCCATGGCTGAGAGCTGAATCAGAAGAGCAACAGGAACAGGAACTGGCACCCATATGGGATGCAGGCGCCACAGGTGGAGGCTTAACTTATTATGCCACAGCACTGGCCCCCTTTGTATTCCCATTTTAAAGAAGAGAAACCCAAGCCTTGGAGAGATTAAGAAACTTTCCCAAGTTAACAAAGATTAAAAAGTGCTGGAGCTGGGACCTCAACTCAGGCCAGAATTGCTGTGCTTAAGGATATAGCCAGCCCTCTAAGGCCCCTTCCAGGCCCAAAGTGTTATGAATTCCATGTGAAGTGCTGCTTTGATTAAAAGCATTAAAAGCCTTTTTAATATTTGATCTAATGTATTGCCATCCTGGAACCAAGTGTATTTTTCTTAGTGCCAGGTTACATATCACTATGCCTGTTCGTCTACTGTATTACATGGGCCATAAGGTGTGCATCAGTAGGTGCAATGGCAAAGGATCATGCATGTGCATTTAGGAGAGAGGGGTAAGGAAGGGAAGATGGGACAGGTTCCTTAAGAAGTCATCTATAGCAAGAGTTACAGAATCAATTCACAATTATGAAAGCTAGTAGCTACTGTGGGGCTAATGTTAATGGTAAGTAAGTTGAGGCAGTGCTTACATTAGTGTGTTTTGCTTTCATGGGACAATTAGAAATATGGCTCAGGGGCCAGCACTGTGGCACAGTGGGTTAAAGCTCTGACCTGAAGTGCCAGCATCCCATATGGATGCCGGTTTGAGTCCCAGCTGCTCCACTTCCAATCCAGCTCTCTGCTATGGCCTGGGAAAGCAGTAGAAAATGGCTCAAGACCTTGGGCCCCTGCACCCACATGGGAGACCCGGAAGAAGCTCCTGGCTCCTGGCTTGGGATCGGCATAGCTCTGGCCATTGCGGCCATCTGGGGAGTGAACCAGCGGATGGAAGGCCTCTCTCTCTCTCTCCCTCTTTCTCTCTCTCTGCCTCTCCTCTCTCTGTGTAACTCTTTCAAATAAATAAGTAAATCTTTTTTAGAAAAGAAATATGGCTCAACTGTCAATTGAAAGGGAAAAACAAGAAATGCGCAAGGTGCACATGCTCTGGAAAAGGCAGCAGCCGTTCACATCACAGTCTGGTGTAAACTATATCCGGTTCTATGCATGGAAGTAGGTGGGTTTGTTGTTTTTTTTTCCAACCAGGAGAAGACATAAGAGAGCTGGGTGTGGTTTTGGTGGGGTTGAGAGGGAGTCTGATGGAAGAACTAGCACTGAGCAGCTCCCTTTGCCCATGTCTGGGTTTTGGCCAGCTCTAGCTTAAGGAAGACGGAGGAGCAAGTTTGGTGGGTAGGACAATCCTCTAATAATCTGGTTCTCATCCTTAGCTGTATATTGGAATCACAGAGAAGCTTTACCCAAATACTAATTCCTGATCTATCCTCAAGGATTTTGAATTCATTTAGTCTGGGGTGTCACCTGGACACTGGGAGCTTTTTAAAAAGGTAATCCTAATCAGCAGCGAGGTGTGAGGACCACTGTTCAAATACACCACTGTTTGCACCTGTGCTCCTCTGTGTACACCTATGTTTTCTCCAGTATTCTCTCCCAAGCCTACAGCAGCAGGTGTAGAGAGGAAGCTGCCTGGTTTCATTTTTTCTTCCTCATTTCAGTTCTTTGTTAATTCCAAGGAGCGTGTCCAGGTCTTAGTCCTGTGTCCACGCCAGACTTTGCATGTGACCCAGGATAGCTGACCTCCCTTTATCTGCTATCTGGAGACACCATTACAGCCTCGTTTATTTCTAAGTCCCTGCCTTCATTCCTGTCTGCGAGAATTCCCGTCCTCCTTTTCAGAGGAGGCAGCCAGTGCAAAGCCTTGTGCAGCCGAGGGTTCCTCTTACAGGTGGCTGTTGATCCCTCACCTTTCACCAGGGACTAAACTTACCTTAAAGAAGAGAGCAGATCGAATTACGCAGCCGAAAGCACTTTTCATTAAAAGAGCAAGAAAGGGGACAGTGTTTCCCAGGAGAAGATGAAAAGGAAAGGATTTCTTTTCTTGTCAGAAGACTTGACAAAACAGCAACTGGATATCAAATGTTCAATGCTAATTAACAAATGCTCTGGAGAGAGCCTCCATCTGATTCCCTCTCCTTTACTGAGGCCAGGGAGCAAATGGCAGGCAGGAACCACACAGGGCCCTTTCTCTGGCTGTAGGGAAGCCACACCATGTGGCTGTGCTTCACCAAACACTGGACAGGAGTCAAGATGCTGAACGCTTGCACCACTGAATGACGGGTGTGAACCTGGAAGAGTCACTCAGCATCGCCAGCCTTCCATTTCAGTATCCGCAAGGACAAATCGCATTGCACTAACCTGCGACTTGCCAGCACAGACTCACACTCCGCCCCCCCCTCCTTTGCAAGGCTCAGGTCTAGAAGCACAGAGACCCTCAGTTTCAGAGCTGTGATTCTGTGGTCTTTACCTGGATCTAAAGTGGCAAAACATGTCAGTAAAATGTTTTCAGTTTGAAGCAGGCAAAATACACATTAAAAAGTAAAATCGATGTCGCTTGTATTTTAATTAGGTTGTCAGCTCCCCCACTCTTTAAAATGTTTTTAAAGATTTATTTTTTTTTAACTTTTTTATTTTATTTTTAGTTTTTAAAAGATTTATTTATTTACTTGAGAGGCAGAGTTACAGAGAGAGACAGACAGACAGAGGTCTTCCACCCACTGGTTCATTCCCAAAATGGCCACAACTGCTGGAGCTGGGCTGATGTGAAGCCAGGAGCCAGGAGCTTCTTCCAGGTCTCCCACGTGGGTGCAGGGACCCAAGGACTTGGGTCATCTACTACTGCTTTCCCAGGCCATAGCATGGAGCTGGATAGGAAGTGGAGCCAGCACCACAGGCAGATGCTTAACCTACTACACCACAGCACCAACCCCCCAAAAAGGCTTTTTACCCTTAACACCAGCCCATGATATTAGCACACATCTTCCCTTGGAAATTAAGATTAACAAGCAACATGAAAAAAACAGATCTAATTTGAAAATATATGTGCTTCAGGTTATTTCAATTGTTTGACTACTGAGACTATAAGATATAATTAATAATATTCAAGATTCCCCCAATTTTAACAAGTCCCATATTATTTGTCAAGTTTTTTTTTTTTTAATTTACTTTCTTTTTTTTATTTGAAAGTCAGAGAGACAGATTTTCCATCTGCTGGTTCACTCCCCAAATAACCACAACAGCCAGGGTGGGACAGGTTGATGCTGGAAGCCTTGAACTCCATCTGGGTCTTCCATGTAGGTGGTAGGGACCCAAGTACTCGAGCCATCACCTGCTGAGTCCCAGGACCTGCATTAGCAGGAAGCTGGATTGGAAGGAGAGTAGCCAGGACCCAACCAGGCACAGGCACTCGCATATGGGATGCTGGCATACCAAACTGTACCAAATGCTCTCCCCTTAAAAAAGATTTTTAAATTTTCTTGTACCCTAAATATTTCTCTGAAGAAAATAGTGCAGCTGCCATATTGCCACTTGATGGTAATACCATGCCTCAGTTTACCAGACAGGCTAGGACAGGACTGGGACTGGAACAATGAGGGTAAACTACAAAACCAAGGTCACCTCCTGCATGGAAGGCAAAATATTTTCTGAAGCGAGAGACCCTTTAAGAATCACTTCAAGGTGGAAAGGGAATGCAGAGTACCCGGCTCAGGAGGCATCATTGCCCTCTTTTCCTCTCTGAAGGGAAGGAGGTGCCCCTTCGCGCTAGGTTGGGGCTCAAAGGGGCTAAGGACACCGAGGTGGCCAGGCTGCCTCTGCTGCGTTTCCCCCATTGTTTCGAGCGAGCTCCCCTCCCCCCAGTTACAGCCGGTGGGCCCGCGCAAGCCTCGGGAGGCTGGCATCTCCCAGACCCGCCGCCCCCAGTAGTGAAGGCGAGCCAGACTGCAAGGGAAGAGGGACCCACGGAGGAGATGGCTTCTTCAACAAGCGCCAACCCCAAATGCGCTGTGGCCGGCGACCTGCGCAGTGGCTTGCATTCTATTATTCTGCAGGAGGAGGGGCGGGCAGTAAAGGAGCTTAGTGTTCCTCAGAGACGACTCCTGAAATGAGTTCCTTGGAAATCCTACCTTGCAGCTGCCTACCCTGAGAAACTTCTCTTGTGCAGAGGGACGTAGAGGGAGTAGGATGAGGAAGACCTGACAAAAGTTGGGAGGTTTTTTGTTTTGTTTTGTTTTATTTGGGCGGGGGGCGGGGGTCGCGCTGGTGAGGAGTGGGTGTCCTGGGCTCCTCCTCCCGCTGTGGCCCTCAGGCCTCTGAAGAGATCAGGCCACGCCCCCCCTCTGGAATCCACGTTTTCCAAGCTCAGCGGATCTTTTATCCAAAGAAAAATAAGAGAAGCCCATTGCCTTGCTCTGCTGCGCAGGGCTTCGTTTCCCACTGTGTCCCCTGAGCTTAGGGGGTGGGGTGGGCAAAGACATCTGGAGATGGGGGGAGCTGGCAGAGGGCTGAGAAAGGTGGGTCCACACTGAGCCTCCCCGCACCTGTCACGCAGCCTCCGGAAACCCTCGTAGTGCTGGGCGTCCGCCCCCACCCGTCCCGCGCTCCCCACTCCCGCCTACCGCAGCCCCCGCCTCCCTCGGCAGCCGCTCCTCCCGGCAAGCTCTCCTCCCTCCATCTCCCCTCTCCCAGCTTTCTCGCTCCAGCTCCTCCCCTCCTCCCCGCTCCCCTCCCCCTCCGCCGCTGCTCCCTGCCCCCGCCACCGCCGATCTCCGTCTCCGCAGTCTGGGCCGCTGGGTGCAGAGGCAGTCGCAGCCCCGGCGGCCAGCGGCGCCTCCCCCAATCCCGATACCTATTGTCTCCCACCCCTCCCGACCCCGCACGTCCCCCACAACCATGGCGCACGAAGCCGGGAGGAGCTCCTGTCTCGGGGGTCCCTGCGGGGAGCCGGCGGAGCTCGGAGGTGCGGTAGGGCCGGGCTGGGGCCGGGGCCGGGGCAGGGCTGGGGGCGGGCTGGGGGCGGAGGGGACGCGGGCGCGATCAACTGCATGGTTCTCTGCTTAGGCCCCTTCCTCAAACCCATTGCGCTGGCCAGGGGACCAGGAAAGGGGGGGGGGGGGCTTTGGGAGTGGAGGGGAGTAGCGTGCGCACGCCCCGCAGCCGCAGGCTGGAGTGTCTCCTGTCCTGTCGCGGGGGTCAGGACTGAGCTGGAGCCTTCTGCAAGGCCTGATGGTGAGCTCATTTCCCCACCCCCAGCTAGTGGTTCCCGGGCTCTTATTAACCAGAGCCGCCTCTGAATGCTCCACTCAACCTCACCACCCAGGCTCTCTGTCTTCTCCCCAGGTGATGCTAGCGAGGAGGACCACCCCCAGGTCTGTGCCAAGTGCTGCGCACAGTTCACTGACCCAGCTGAATTCCTCGCCCACCAGAACGCCTGCTCTACCGACCCTCCTGTGATGGTGATAATGGGGGGACAGGAGAACCCCAACAACTCTTCAGCCTCCTTGGAACCCCGACCTGAGAGCCACAGTAGCCCCCAAGTCATGGACACCGAGCCCAGCAACCCCCCGGATTCTGTGTCCTCTGGGCCCACGGATCCCACCTGGGGCACAGAGAGGAGAGGAGAGGACTCTTCTGGGCATTTCCTGGTCGCTGCCTCAGGTACAGCGGCTGGGGGAGGTGGGGGCCTCATCTTGGCTAGTCCCAAGCTAGGAGCAACCCCCTTACCTCCAGAATCCACCCCTGCACCCCCACCTCCTCCACCGCCCCCTCCACCCCCAGGAGTGGGCACTGGCCACTTGAACATCCCTCTGATCCTGGAGGAGCTGCGGGTGCTGCAGCAGCGGCAGATCCATCAGATGCAGATGACGGAGCAAATCTGCCGGCAGGTGCTGCTGCTGGGCTCCTTAGGCCAGACGGTGGGCTCCCCCGCCAGTCCCTCAGAGCTGCCCGCGACCGGAACTGCCTCCTCTGCCAAGCCCCTGCTACCCCTCTTCAGCCCCATCAAGCCTGCCCAAACTGGCAAGACACTGGCACCTTCCTCTTCTTCCACCTCCTCCTCCTCTTCCTCCTCCTCCTCCTCCGGGGCAGAAACGCCCAAGCAGGCTTTCTTCCACCTTTACCATCCGCTGGGGTCACAGCACCCCTTCTCTGCTGGAGGGGTGGGGCGAAGCCACAAACCCGCGCCCGCCCCCTCCCCAGCCCTGCCTGGCAGTGCAGAGCAGCTGATGGCCTCTCCTCACCTGGCGTTCCCAAGCACCACGGGACTCCTGGCGGCTCAGTGTCTTGGGGCCGCCCGAGGCCTTGATGCTGCTGCCTCGCCTGGGCTCCTGAAGCCAAAGAACGGCAGTGGTGAGCTGGGCTACGGGGAAGTGATGGGGCCCTTGGAGAAGCCTGGTGGCAGGCACAAATGCCGCTTCTGCGCCAAAGTCTTTGGCAGCGATAGCGCCCTGCAGATCCACCTCCGTTCGCACACCGGGGAGCGGCCCTATAAGTGCAATGTCTGTGGCAACCGCTTTACCACCCGCGGCAACCTCAAGGTGCATTTCCACCGGCATCGGGAGAAGTATCCACACGTGCAGATGAACCCACACCCAGTGCCCGAGCACCTAGACTACGTCATCACCAGCAGCGGCCTGCCCTATGGAATGTCTGTGCCCCCAGAGAAGGCTGAGGAGGAGGCAGCCACGCCTGGTGGAGGTGTTGAACGCAAGCCCCTGGTGGCTTCCACCACAGCACTCAGTGCCACCGAGAGCCTCACACTGCTCTCCACCGGCGCGGGCACAGCGGCCGCACCTGGACTCCCTGCCTTCAATAAGTTCGTGCTCATGAAAGCAGTGGAGCCCAAAAGTAAAGTTGATGAGAACACCCCCCCGGGGAGTGAGGGCTCGGCCATCAGTGGGGTGGCAGAGAGTGGCACAGCCACCCGAATGCAGCTGAGTAAGCTGGTGACTTCGCTCCCGAGCTGGGCGCTGCTTACCAACCACTTCAAGTCCACTGGCAGCTTCCCTTTCCCCTATGTGCTAGAGCCCTTGGGGGCCTCGCCCTCTGAGACATCGAAGCTGCAGCAGCTGGTAGAGAAGATCGACAGACAAGGAGCCGTGGCAGTGGCCTCCACTGCCTCAGGAGCCCCCACCACCTCTGCGCCTGCCCCTTCATCCTCAGTCTCTTCCGGACCTAACCAGTGTGTCATCTGCCTCCGGGTGCTGAGCTGTCCCCGCGCCCTGCGCCTGCATTATGGCCAACACGGAGGTGAGCGGCCCTTCAAATGCAAAGTATGTGGCAGAGCCTTCTCCACCCGGGGCAATCTGCGTGCGCATTTCGTGGGCCACAAGGCCAGTCCAGCCGCCCGGGCCCAGAACTCCTGCCCCATCTGTCAGAAGAAGTTCACCAACGCTGTCACCTTGCAGCAGCACGTTCGGATGCACCTGGGGGGCCAGATTCCCAATGGTGGTGCTACACTCCCTGAAGGGGGCGGGGCTGCTCAAGAGAATGGCTCTGAGCAGTCGGCAGTTTCTGGGGCAGGGAGCTTCCCCCAGCAGCAGTCCCAGCAGCCATCACCCGAAGAAGAGTTGTCTGAGGAAGAGGAGGAGGAGGAGGAAGAAGAGGAAGACGTGACTGATGAAGACTCCCTGGCAGGGAGAGGCTCGGAGAGTGGAGGTGAGAAGGCAATATCAGTGCGAGGTGACTCGGAAGAGGCATCCGGGGCAGAGGAGGAAGTAGGGGCGGCGGCCGCGGCTGCGCCGGCCACAGCCGGGAAGGAGATGGACAGTAGTGAGAACGCAGCTCAGCAGTCTTCTCTGCCAGCGCCGCCGCCACCACCGCCGCTGCCTGACAGCCTGGATCAGCCGCAGCCAATGGAGCAGGGGAGCGGTGATGTGGCAGGAGGCGTGGAAGAGGGCGGCAGCATAGCAGAGGGCAGCTCCAGCCCGGCGGCCGCGCTCGCTCTCGAAGCGGTGGGCCCCAGCACCAGTGTGGTGGAGGAGCTGGGCTTGCAGGAGGTCGTGAGAAAGGAGCCAGGAGACAGCAGCAGCCGCAAGGCGTGTGCAGTGTGCGGCCAGGCCTTCCCCACGCAAGCGGCCCTGGAGGAGCACCAGAAGACCCACTCCAAGGAGGGGCCGCTCTTCACTTGCGTCTTCTGCAGGCAGGGCTTTCTTGAGCGGGCCACCCTCAAGAAGCACATGCTGTTGACGCACCACCAGGTACAGCCCTTTGCCCCCCACGGTCCTCAGAATATCGCTGCTCTGTCGTTGGTGCCTGGCTGTTCACCTTCCATCGCTTCCCCGGGGCTCTCCCCCTTCCCCCGAAAAGATGACCCCACCATCCCGTGAACCCACTGCTTTTTCTGCCGCTGCTGACCTTGGAAACTGAGGGAGCAGAAGCCGAGAGCTCCGTAGAAGGACCTCCAAGATTCGTGAGCCCTTATTTTGTCTTTTTCTTTGCTTTCTCCCGTGATACATCCTAGTGGCTGTTCCCTAGTCCCTGAGCTTGGAAATTGTGCTTTCAAGGGGGATGGCCCCCTGAGGAGTGTTTTCCTTTTTTCATTTGTTGTACCTGAGAAAAATAGATTCTCTACAGCTTTCACATCCTCGAGGGGGAACCCTCTCCAGCTCCCTGGGGTCCCCCTTCTCCCCACCCCTCTCTTTTTCCTTCTCCTTTTGGCAGGTGCAGCTGAGCACCCATGTTTGGAATTGCAGCCCAGCTCACGGGCTGGCAGCTGTCTCTTGTGGGCCCAGTGCCACGCCTTTCTGGTGACCAGGTTGACCAGTAGGACTTCTTAACCAAGGCCCTTCCTGCCCAGCTGGTAGGGGTGGGTCCCTATCCTTTTGGAACAGGTACCTGGCTTTCCTGTCAAGTGGCCTGCCCACCAAGCCCTAAGAGTCCCTGTTTCACCTCTGCTACTGCTGCAGCCCTGGCACCACCAGTGCTGTTTGGCCCAGGAACTGTGACTGGGAAGTTGCCCCCAACAGTGGGGTCCAGAGAGGCCAAGGAGAGGACAGTCCCCCCTTGTTCTATCTTAGCCTCCTGTATCCAAGGCATGCCTGAGAAGCCCATCATAGCAGAGGCGTAACAAACTGTACATTTCCTTCTCCCTCCCCCTGTTCTAGAAGGTGCCAGCAATGATTCTCCAGTAACTGGTATCTCAACCCTAAAGGGGTAGAGAGAAATGAATGCCACAGGACACTCATCCCAGCAAGTCCCTTGACAGACACATTAAGGCCAAGGTGTTTGCTGGTTGGTGTGCCAAGACCTCTCCAGCTTCTCCTGCCTCGTGGCCTCTCAAAGTTGAGACACAAGCATGTTTCTTGCCAAGAGGTCTCCCCTGGGATATTTTGGGAAATACTCAGTTCATATCTTCAGTGAGCATTGCTGGTGAGGGGCGGGGGCTGATAGAGTAATGATGGAGAGCTGAGGAATTGCTGAGGGACAGGGCTTGCTGGGAACCTGTGTAATTAAGGGACATGATGGGAGGCAGGGCATCTCGAATTCTGGTGGATGTGAACGTTCTCATGAGTGTTCTTTTTGGGCTAATAGTGACATGTGTGCAGCAGTGCACCCGGGATCATGGGGGATTTCCTAGCACTACTGTGCTTCTAGTCGTAGAAACCCCTCCTTTATTGCCTGGCCCCTTGTCTTTTCCTCATCTTCCTCTCAAGACCCTTCCCTCCTCACTTTGCCTGTCCATGGCCTGGGGCTTTTGTCTTTGCCGCTGTCTGGCTCTCCAGAGTCCCAGCCTTTGGGAGACAGGCTCCAGGAGATGTCCTCCCTGCCTCTCTGTCTTGTAACGAGATGTAGTGTTTACTCTTAACATAGGATCATGTGGGACAGGAGTCCTGAGGAGGAGAGCGAGGGTTTGCCTGTTGACAGACTTGAGGTTGGCACTCCTCCAAAGTTGTGGGCTCCAGAGCTTCCTAACATAGTGAAATGTCACGAGCAGACGGGGGAGATATTAGTGTCTTTTCCTCCATCATTAAAGGTGTTTTCGACCAAATATTTGTGTGTTTCTCCTTATTTCATGACTAAAGAGCCAGCTGGGGTGTGATGTGGGCATTCGCTAACACTGAAATTCCCTTCCCACCTATAGTTCCTGCCAACACTGAACATATGGTGCTGAAATCTTTACTCAGCCACCTTCTTTGACAAAAAAATATTTATTTGAAAAACAGAGTTACAGAGAGAGAGAAGGAGAGGGAGAGACAGAGAAAAAGAAGTAGAGGCAGAGAGAGGTCTTCGACCCACTGGTTCACTCCCCCAAAATGGTCGCAATGGCTGGAGTTGGGCTAGTCTGAAGCCAGGAGCCAGGAATTTCATCCAGGTTGCCCATGTGGGTGGCAAGGGCCCCAGTCCTTGGGCTGTCCTCCATTGCTCTCCCAGGTCATTAGCAAGGAGCTAGATTGGAAGTTGAGGAGCCAGGCTCTAACCGACACCCATGTGGGATGCCAGTGTCACAGGCAGCAGCTTTACCTGCCACACCATAACACCAGCGCTTTGCTCAGCCTTCTGAAACAACCTCCAGGGAGCCTAGGGATAGTCATTGTCTTGGTTTCTTCTTTGCCTAGAACGTACCCCAACCAAGCATTAGTGACTTGAGTTGTTTTATGTGAAGGGTGAAGCTGCTTCTTTATATCTTTCCTGAACCTTTGCCCAGCCTGATGTCAATGAATCTGTAGAATGAAGGCAAATTAGCCTTTGTTATCCTTGAATGTCATGCAGTTAGAGATAAAAAAAGGAAATCAATCCTAATAATTTCTGCCAACAAGATTAAGGTGGGGTGAAATGAAGCACGTATTTTTTTTAAACATGGTGAAGTTTAGATTTCGCCCCAAGACTTTGCTTTCCTAAAGAATTAAATAGCCTAAGTTCTCTAGAATTTGTGAGATTTTCTTCCATTAGTAAGATTATAATATTGCAAGGCCGGCGCTGTGACACAGTGGTTAGAGCTACCACCTGCAGTGCCAGCATCCCATGTGGGCGCTGGTTCAAGTTCTGGATGCTCCACTTCCGATCCAGCTCTCTGCTATGGTCTGGGGAAGCAGTGAAAGATGGCCCAAGTCCTTGGACCCCTGCAGCTGCTTGGGAGACCTGGAAAAAGATCCTGGCTTCAGATTGGCCCAACTCGGGCCATTGTGGCCATTTGGGGAGTGAACCAGTGGATGGAAGATCTCTCTTTCTGCCTTGCCTCTCTGCCTCTCTGTAACTCTGCCTTTCACATAAATAAACCTTTTAAAAAAAGATTATAATATTGATGAATCATCATGTGCTAAAGGGATACAATTGGTAAAATGATTTGCCCAAAGCCACCCAGTCAATTAGTGGCAAAACTAGATTCAGAAACAAGGTTGGGGGTGGGGATGTGAGTGGCAGTAAGGAAGTGGTATTGTGGTACAGTGGGTTAACCCTCCTTTTATGATGCCTACACATCCCAGAGTGTGGCTGGTTCGCTTCCAATTCAGTCCTTTGCTAATGGTTCCTGAGAGGCGGCAGGAGATGGCTCAAATGGTCAGGTCCCTGCCACCACTTGGGAGACCAGATGGAGTTCCCACCTCCTGGCTTCAGCCTGGAGCAACCCTGTATTATTGCACTCATTTGAGGAGTAAACAGTGGATGGAAGATCTCCCTCTCTATTGCTCTGCCTTTTGAATAGGTGAAAAAAAAAATACTCTAAAAACAATCTATCAGGCCAGCGCCACGGCTCACTAGGCTAATCCTCCTTTTGCGGCACCGGTACACCAGGTTCTAGTCCCGGTCGGGGCGCCAGATTCTGTCCCGGTAGCCCCTCTTCCAAGCCAGCTCTCTGCTGTGGCCCGGGAAGGCAGTGGAGGATGGCCCAAGTGCTTGGGCCCTGCACCCCATGGGAGACCAGGATAAGTACCTGGCTCCTGCCATCGGATCAGCACGGTGCACCGGCCGTGGCGGCCATTGGAGAGTGAACCAACGGCAAAGGAAGCCCTTTCTCTCTGTCTCTCTCTCTCACTGTCCACTCTGCCTGTCAAAAAAACACAAACAAACAAAAACAAAACAAAACAAAAAAAACACAACTATGTATGGGGGAGGGGTGTTAGGTGTTTGGCACATTGGTTAAGATGCTGCTTGGAAGTTCCTGAGTTTGAGTGCCAGCTCTGCTCTCAGTTCCAACTTCCTGCTAATGTACATCCTGGGAGGCAGCAGCGGCCTGGATTGGGTTCCAAGCTCCTGGCTTCAGCGTGGCCCAATCTCTGATGCTGTGGGCATTTGGAGAGTGAACCAGAGGGTGGGAGATCTCTGTCTGCCTCTGCCTTTGAAATATTTTTTGTTATCTTTTTTCTTTTTTAAAAATTATTTGACAGGTAGAGTTATAGACAGTGAGAGAGAGAGACAGAGAGAAGGGTCTTCCTTCCGTTGGTTCACTCCCCAAATGGCCACTAAGGCCAGCATTGCACCGATCCGAAGCCAGGAGCCAGGTGCTTCTCCTGGTCTCCCATGCGGGTGCAGGCGCCCAATCACTTGGGCCATCCTCCACTGCCCTCCCAGGCCACAGCAGAGAGCTGGCCTGGAAGAGGAGCAACCGGGACTAGAACCTGGCACCCATATGGGATGCCGGCGCCACAGGTGGAGGATTAACCAAGGGAGCCATGGTGCCTGCCCCAAAATATTTTTTTAAAAAAACCACAAAGGAACCCAAGTAGGTAGAATCCTAGTCTTGGTGCTTCTTCTCATAACCAGGGATGGTGCTAGCTTCCTGCTACATAAAGATTCCTGATGATAGGCTGGCTGCAAGACAGGAGGGAAAGAGGTGAGTAAGCTTATTATTGGCTCAATTCAAGGTAAAAAGTCAATGTTTGATTTTAGTTGCCCCCACTAGAGCAGTGTGGGTCTCTAAAATGTTATTGGTGGGTAGGAACACGTGGGGATCTTAGGAAGTCACCTGGGGAAGAAATAGCTCCTTTAATTCCTGGGAAGACTTTGTAAATCTGTTTTACCTTTCAGCCTATGGAAGGAGGTGGGTCACCAGTCCTCCCATCCCCCCTGGACATAGATAATGCCATTTAACTAATTAAACCAGACTTGCCCTCTCTTTAGGTGCCAGTTCCTATTATGGTAGCAGCTGTCAGTGAGCTTTCTACTGATGCTGATGGATCTTACCTTGGGCAGGCCCGTTCTAAGCCTGAGTCCCCAACCCTCCCTCTCACAGATCTACTTGCTTTCTCTTCAGTCTCCTGTACATTCTTTTCTCTCTCCTGTCCTGCCTTAAACTTTTTCATTGACTTCTCTTACCTAACAGTTTTGATTTCTTTTTTTCTATTTTCACCCCAAATTTATTCCTTCTCAGAGCCTTTAATTTCTTCTTGCAGTTGACCCTATTCCCCACCCCTACCATTTTTCATTCTCAATCACCTTGCACATCATCTATTCCAGTTGAATTAACTCTAACCTGCTGGACTAAGTACGTGAAGAAATATGGCTTGCAGCCAGCGCCTCAGCTCAATAGGCTAATCCTCCGCCTTGCGGCGCCGACACAATGGGTTCTAGTCCTGGTCGGGGTGCCGGATTCTGTCCCGGTTGCCCCTCTTCCAGGCCAGCCCTCTGCTATGGCCCAGGAGTGCAGTGGAGGATGGCCCAAGTTTTTGGGCCCTGCACCCGCATGGGAGACCAGGAGAAGCACCTGGCTCCTGGTTTCGGATCAGCGCGATGCGCCGGCCGCAGTGCACCAGCCGGGGTGGCCATTGGAGGGTGAACCAACAGCAAAAGGAAGACCTTCTCTCTCTCTCTCTCTCTCTCTCTCTCTCTCACTGTCCACTCTGTCTGTCAAAAATTAAAAAAAAAAAAAAAAAAGGAAATGTGGCTTGCAAAACAATTTACATGACATAAACAGAGGATTTCCTTCAAACTGGATGGATAAAAGGATCACTATTATAAGAAGGAAAAGAGAGTTTCTTTGCTCATTCATTCATTGATTTTTGAGGATTACCTTGGCTTCAGAAAACAAATGTTGGTTTGTTCCAAAGGTAACTTCTGTCTTTTGGGGAACCCAGTCTAGGAGTAGGAGAAAATGTAAACAGACACTTTGATATAGTGATAGTAAACTCTGTGACAGATACTATCAATGTCCTGTGAGAGCTCCTAGAGGAAGAGCACTAATTCAAAATCCACAGATAGGGGCCGATACCTTGGCTCACTTGGTTAATCCTCCGCCTGTGGCGCCAGCATCCCATATGGGGGCCTGGTTCTAGTCCCGGTTGCTCCTCTTTCAGTCCAGCTCTCTGCTGGGGCCGGGAAGGCAGTGGAGGATGGCCCAAGTGCTTGGGCCCCTGCACCCGCTTGGGAGACCAAGAGGAAGCACCTGGCTCCTGGCTTCGGATTGGCACAGCACCAGCTGTAGTGGCCATTTGGGGAGTGAACCAACGGAAGAAAGACCTTTCTCTCTGTCTCTTCTCTCTCTCTCTCACTGTCTATAACTCTACCTGTCGAAAAAAAAAAAAAGGACAAAATCCACAGATGAAGAAGAGGGAAGGTCCATACAATCCTCTTGAATTCAGCTTCCATAATAACCACTCTTAGATATATTAACACTGAGTCCATATAACAACATAGGGACCAATGCAGTTACTGTTTAAGGACCTGTATAAGCAGCAGGTGTTTGATGTGGCAGTTAAGGCGCCACTTGGGACATCAGCAGCCCATACTAGGTTCAAGTCTCAGCTCTGTTTCTGATTCCAGCTTTCTGCTAATGTGCGTCCTAGTACTTGGGTCTCTGCCATCTATATGAGAGATCCAGGCTGAATTTTGGATTCATGGCTTTGGCCTGGCCAAGGTCTGGCTGTTGCAGGTATTTGGAAAGTGAAAAAGCAGATGGGATGATGTCTCTATTTCTCTGCCTTTCAAATAAAGAAATTTTAAAAAGTTTTCAAGAAAGAACATATGTTAAATCCAGCAAGTCCCTGTTAGCAGGAGCAGAACTGCTGCTTTGAGATGCCCCTTCAAGAAGGAACCAACTACCTAGCTGCAAGGAGTCTGGATAGCTTACAACCTTCTGCTGAAGTCAAACACCTGGCCCAAAACTCAACATAGTGTTAGGTACAAGGGATTAGCCATTCTCATGGAACATAGAACTGGAATGATGAAATTTTTATCTGGAATTTCCCATGGGTAGGCAGAGACTCGTGTCTGCACTGGGATACACCAGCTGCCTGCCCAACTCCATGTTCTCTTTCCTTTTGCAGGTATTAACTTGCCCAAAACACTTTTGGCCTCCTAACTCCGTCTCAGCATCTGCTTCTCAGAAAATTCAAGCTTTGTAACCCCTGAATAAGGTTCACATTCTGTTGACACATTTTTGTCCCTCATAAAGTCCTGTACCTGGAGTCCTTAGAACATCTCAATGAACATCTGTCTCCTGATCCCCAAGAAAGATTGCACGGATTTTATTTTCAGTTAGACTTCCCATTACACTTCCTTGCTTTTTCTAACTTTGATAACAGTAGATTGACTAACCTTATTGCATATTTTGCTTTTGGTAACACAGTTGAAAGAAAAAAAAATAAAAGGCTTAAGAAAAAGTCTTAAATCTGCTATAGTGCAGCAAGGTAAAGCCGCAGCCTGCAATGCTGGCATCCCATATGGACACCAGTTCGAGTCTTGGCTGCTCTACTTCCAATCCAGCTCCCTGCTAATGTGCCTGGGAAAGCGACAGAGGATGGCCCAAGTCCTTGGGCCCCTGCACCAGTGTGGGAGACCCGGAGGTAGCTCCTGGCTCCTGCCTTCGGATCGACCCAGTTCCTGCCATTGCGGCCATTTAGGGAGTGAACCAGAAGACAGAAGATCTCTCTCTATATATATATAACTCTGTCTTTCAAATAAATAAAATAAATTTAAAAAAAATTCAGCCAAAAAAAAAAAAAACCACACACACACACACACACAAAAAGCAAACCCCAAGTAAGTAAGTAGTCTGGTGAGTATTGTGGGTGTTTCAGTAATTTGACTGCTATGGAACAAATCATCCCAAAACACTGTCTTCACAATAATTCTATAAGTGCCTGTGATCCTTGGACAACTGGGCAGGCCCCACCAAGAGGACATATCTATGATCCATGTGGTGGGGACTAGGTTCACAAAGAGGCTTCAATATGGACTGGAGGGTCCACGATGTCCTCACTTCTGGCCCCTGGGGTGGACAGTTGGACTGCTGGCCCCTCTCTTCTTGCATACTTCCATTTCCAGGGTCTTTCATCTTTTTCAATTGTTTATCTGTCAAGGTAACTGAATTCCCAAAATGGCCCAGGACTCCAAAAAGGCAAAAAAAAAAAAAAAAAAAAAAAAGAAAGAAAGAAAGCTTCCTAAGACCTAGACTCTGGAACTCAGGGAATACCACTCTGCCACATTCTGTTGGCCAAAGTTAGTCAGGAGACCCTTTCAGATTCAAGAGGAGAGGAAATAGGGGGCCAGCACAGGATCAGTTCAAGTCCCAGCTGCTCTACTTACAATCCAGTTCCCTGCTGATGCCCTTGGGAAAGCAGCAGAGGAAGGCCCAAGTGCTTGGACCCCTGCACTCATGTGGGAGACCCAGATGGAGTTCCTGGCTCTTGCCTTCAGCCTGGCCCAGCTGTAGCCATTGTGGCCATCTGGGAAGTGAACCAGAGGATGGAAGACCTTCCTCTCTCTTCCTCTCTGTAACTCTGCCTTTCAGATAAATAACCAAATCTTTAAAAAAAAAAAAAAATGGGGTTGGGGGAGGAAATAAATTTTCCTGCTTCTAAGGAGTGGCAAAGTCACATCGAATAAGGGTATGGGAGAGGGGAGGCATTGTTGTGGGCACCTCTGGGAACAGTCTACCACTGCAGAAGGAGGAAAAGTTCAGAAATGTGTTGCATGCAGCCTGCATCAGCTCATGATTAATTTTATACATTGTTGATCGGAAGTCTAAGAATTTCCCTCTTTGTCCTCGGCACTTCTCAGGCTGTATACAGATGGGTAGAGGGGGCTGACAAGAAAACTGTGGCTTTTGGGCAGCAAACTGATCAAGAGACTTCATGAGTAAGTTGCAGCTTGGAATACTCTCTTCCTATAATAGAGTGTTTGGTTGGAAATACAGATACTCTAGTCTCTAATTTGCTTCCTGCTAATGTGCACCCTGGGAGGTAGCAGATGATGGCTCAAACACTTGAGTCTCTGTCATCCACACAAGAGGCAAGGATGGAGTTGCAGGCTCCTCCCTTTGGCCTGGCCTAGCCTGGTCAGTTTTAGGCATCTGGGGAGTGAACCATCAGATGGAAGATCTCTTTCTCTGTCTCTCTGTCTTTCAAATAATATGAAAATAAATTTTTAGAAATTTTAAAAAGAGGAGTCTGAAAAGAATCCCCCTAAAGGGCCAGGTGTTTAGTACCGCAGTTAAGCCCTCTCTTGGGACATCTGCCTTCCATATCAGAGTCTAGGTACCAGTCCCAGCTCTACTCTCCATTCCAGCTCTCTGCTAATGCACACTCTGGAATGTAGCAGGTGGTGGCTCATGTGGTTGGGTCTTTGCCACTCACATCTGAGACCTGGATTGAGCTATAGGCTCCTGGCTCCAGCCTAGCGGATGAGCAATTGTGGCCATCTAGGGAGTGAACCAATGGATCTCTACTTTCAAACAAATTTAAAACAAAACTATATAACCAGATTATGCTAAATGGCCTTCTTCAGCTTCTAAAACTTGTCTATTTACTACTATAGTAACATACCCAAAGGAGACATGAAGACAAAAATTTCCAGGAGCTGTCCTTGATTTGGTTGATTTTCAGGAACATGTGTGATACTTGTTTTCCTCTGCAGGTGAGGTATAGCAATCCACACCGTAGGTATCCCAAATTCCTTCAGATGTTGAATCTTTTCCACTAGAATGTATTTCTTTTGCTAGACAAATGTGCTTATAATGCTGAGAAATGAACCTTTGAGATCTCTGCTTGTGTTGTGGCAAAGCAGGTCAAGCTGCCACTTGGGATGCTGGCATTTCATATCTCAGGGCTGGCTGAAGTCTCAGCTGCTCTGCTTCCAATCCAGCTTCCTGCTAATGTGACTTGGAAAGCAGAAGATGACCCAAGGACTCAGGCCCCTGACATCCATGTGGGAACCCTGGATGGACTTGCTCTTTCCTGGCTTGAGCCTGGCCCAGATTTGACTGTTGTGGCCATCTGGGGAGTGAACAGGTAGATGGAAGATCTCTCACTCTCTGTCACTCTGCCTTTCAAATAAGTAAATAAATCCTACACACACACACACACACACACATATATTAAATGTCACAAATCAATACTCTTTCTTCTGTGAGGATTCGCTCAGTACTCTTCTTCCACCAAGATAAGGATGATGATGAAGATGATGCTCTTAGTGCCATTTTCATTTAATAGTAAGTCGGTAGTATTGCTACCTAAAGACCTGGGCTGTGATTAACCCAGGATGTTCTCATGGAACCTCCAATTATTTAAACTTACTGCTATATATTTAATTTCTCCGTGTTAATGAAAGAAGAGTTACTTCATTAAATGAAGATTTCAGGGGTGAGTGCTGTGGCACAGCATGTTAAGCTGCAGCTTGGGATGCCTGCATTCCACATTGGACTGCCAGTTCCAGTCCCAGCTACTCTGCTTCTGATCCAGCTTCCTACCAACACATCCTGGGAGGCAGCAGACGATGGCTCAAGTGGGTGGATCCCTGCCATCCAAGTGGGAGACCCAGATGGACCCAGAGCTCCCGGATTCAACCTGGCCCAGTCCTGGCTGTTGTGGGCATTTAGGGAGTAAATCAGCAGATGGAAGGTCTTTCTCTGCCTTTCAAGTATATGAAAATAAATATCTAAAGAAAAATGATACTGTAAATTATCTATTGAGTAAACTAAGATCAGAAAATAAGATGGAAATAAATATTTTAATTACTCCTAAATCTCTTTAGCACCTAGCACATAGTCACCCAATAAGTACTTGCTGAATAAATGAATGAAAAAAACTATGCTTACACTAACATACATTATTAATTCTAAATAGCACCTATTCAAATTCACCCCATCTTTCCAATATTGTTCATAATCAGCTTTTAATGAAAAATTTTGTTATCAACTATTTTAGATATAAAAGATTATTAGCAATTTTCCCTGGCTCCAAACTTTCCTTCCTCCCCATCTCAATCTGTCTAGAGCACCTGATTAACCTTTTTTTTTTTCCGTTGGTTCACTACCCAAATGGCCGCTATAGCCGGCGCGCTGCACCAATTGGAAGCTGAAACCAGGAGCCAGGTGCTTCTCCTGGTCTCCCATGCGGGTGCAGGGCCCCAGCACTTGGGCCATCCTCCACTGCCTTCCCGGGCCACAGCAGAGAGCTGGACTGGAAGAGAAGCAACGGGGACAGGACCGGCGCCCCAATCAGAATTAGAACCCAGGGTGCCGGTGCCGCAGGCAGAGAATTAGCCTAGTGAGCCATGGCACCGGCCCTGATTAACCTTAAAATGTTCCTATTCAGAAACTCTGAGCAGTCCCTGCTGTATTCTGAATAGATTCCAAGCTCTTTCTTTCCTCAGGTAACACACGTACCTTCTGCAATCTGGCCTCAAATCTGGAAACCTAAATTTCCTCTTAATACTCCCAAATAGAAATCTTTATGTTCTAGAGAACCAATCTGGATTGGCAGAATACAAATCATTCTTTCCTAACTTTAATCTAGATCTTGGCTTTTCTCATGTCCTTGGCCTAGATTCCCTCCTACAGCTTCACCTACTGAAATCTTAGCTGTTACCACAAGCCTCAGCCTCAATGCTAGTTTTTTCTAATGCCTTCCTGAGTCATCCCCTTCTTCCCTATCATGTTTACTTTTCAGTGCCTATGTTCTTATTGACTTATCCTGTAAAGCTGGCCAGTTTAAATAAGCTGGGTCCCAGCTCCTTTCCCAAACCCAAACAGAAAATAGGAATTATGCCTGTCAAACTATTCCTTCTTTTCTTTTTAAATTTAGTTTTATTTGAAAAGGAGAGAGAGAGAGAGATCAAGAGATATCTTCCACCGTTTTACTTCCCAAATACCCCAACAGCAGAAAACTCAGTGTAGGTCTCCCATGTGAGTGGCAGAGACCCAATAACTTGAGCCACAGCCTGCTGCCCCTGCCTGAGCATGAGTTGGAAGCTGGAATTGGAAGCAGAGCCAGGCACTCTGATAGGCAATGCAAAGCACCCCAGGTAGCATCCTAACTGCTGCACCAAATACCCACCCCAAATCTTTCTGACAGTATTTGGCATCAGGTGTTCCCAGATATTTCTATTCAGGGGACCCTATTAAAAGAAACAGTTTGGGGCTGGCCTTGTGGCTCAGCCTTAAGTTAAGCTGATGCCAGCATCCCACACCAGAGTGCCAGTTTCAGTCCTGGCTGCTCCACTACAAAACCAGCTTCCTGTTAATGCACCTGGGAAGCCACTGGATGATGGCTCAAATACTTAGATTCCTGCCACCCACCTGTGAGACCCAAATGGAGTTAAAGGTTCCCGGAGTCAGCCTTGCCCAGCCCTGGCTGTTGCTGCCATTTGAGGAATGAGGCAGTGGATGGAAGATCTCTCTTTCTCTGTCATTCTGCCTTCCAAATAACTAATAAAATTAAAAAAAAATTTGAAAACAAACTTGTAAAGGTTACTATACAGAGAAGTGCACACCCAAAATGTGTCTTTTTTTTTTTTTTTTTTTTTTTTTGACAGGCAGAGTGGACAGTGAGAGAGACAGACAGAAAGGGCTTCCTTTGCCGTTGGTTCACCCTCCAATGGCCACCGCGGCTGGCGCACCGCGCTGATCCGATGGCAGGAGCCAGGTACTTATCCTGGTCTCCCATGGGGTGCAGGGCCCAAGCACTGGAGCCATCCTCCACTGCCTTCCTGGGCCACAGCAGAGAGCTAGCCTGGAAGAGGGGCAACCGGGACAGAATCCGGCACCCCGACCGGGACTAGAACCCGGTGTGCCGGAGCCGCAAGCAGAGGATTAGCCTAGTGAGCCCCAGCGCCGGCCCATGTGTGTTTTTTTTTTTTTTTTAAAGATTTATTTATTTATTTGAAAGAGTTATACAGAGAGAGGAGAGGTAGAGGTCTTCCATCCGCTGGTTCACTCTCCAATTGGCTGCAACACCAGAGCTGCACCGATCCGAAGCCAGGAGCCAGGAGCTTCCTCTGGGTCTCCCACGTGGCTGCAGGGGCCCAAGGACTTGGGCCATCTTCTGCTTTCCCAGGCCATAGCAGGGCTCTGGATTGGAAGTGGAGCATCCAGAACTTGAACCAGCGCCCAGATGGGATGCTGGCACTGCAGGCGGCGGCTTTATCCGCTAAGCCGCAGCGTCGGCCCCCCTAATTTTCACAAGCTGATACACTCATCCAACCAGTTCCACTAAGAAACAGTGCAACCAGAATCTCAAAAATTATCTGGAGTGACCCATTGTGCGGACCCCATTTTAATCAATTATACGTGATACCTGTACATTTGGTTAATAAAAGTGAGACTACGTATTGGAAGACCCCTTATTATACTGCTTTTCTACTAGCCTTCCTCCCTAAGGGAGCTTGCATGCATCCTGAGCCCGCAATTTTATTTTTCAATTGAACGCAGGGAAACAAAAATCTACAGCACCTTTAGTGGAAAACGCCCGTCAGTACCAAACTGTCAAAATGAGCTAGTGACCTTTCGTTTTAAAACTTCGGTCAAGGAGCGCTCTCTTACACCGGGTTCAGGACTCCTCTTAAATATTCAACATGGCCGCATGCGCGTCTGTAAGCAACATGGCCGCTCTGCCAGGCACCAACATGGCCGCCGCAACCTCATCAGGCCCGGAACGAATCCGTCATTCTAGCAACCCCTACGGTGGCTCTCGTTTTCGCTTCCGAGCTAGCGCGCGAGACCGGAAGTGACTTTTCATTCTCGCGCCTCTCCCGGGATCCTTTCCGGGTAGCCTTCCGGTGGCCCCGAGAGAACTGGACACCTGGAGCTAGGCCTGGGAGGTGCTAGTCCGCCGCGCCTGATTCGAGACGCGCCCGCGCGGGGAGAGTAGGATGTCGGACACGTGGAGCTCTATCCAAGCCCACAAGAAGCAGCTGGACTCGCTGCGGGAGAGGCTGCAGCGGAGGCGAAAGCAGGACTCGGGGCATTTGGGTGAGGCGGGGGTCTGTAGGGGCCGAGGCTCAGCCTGGGAGGGCGGGCGGGGTCCTTGGAGAAACCGACACTCCCGAGTCGTGGGCGTTTCCATCTCGCGAAGGCGTCCGCTCCTCAGTAGCAGAGACCTTCGCCCTCCTGTGGGTTAGCTCGCGGCCCTTGCAGCTGCCCCATTGCAGCTGCCTCACACGGCGTTACACCGGAGCCGCATCCGCGACCCCAGGCCCTGCCCTCAGCCGGCGAGAACGTCGCCTTTGTGCGGCCTCTGAGCCCCGGGCCCGCGATCCTCCTGCTCCCTTGCTGCCTTGACGCGTTTTTATACGTAGTTCCAGCGGCTGCTTTCTAGTGGTCCTGTCTTTGCGATTGCGATTGCCCACAGAGATGATTTTAGTGGCCCGCTCGTGTCGCTCAATGAATGGGGAAACGCGTGGACGTAGCCACTCACACATACTTAGCAAGACTTTGAAAACACTTGCTTAGTTTTTAAACTGTCCCTTCTTTCTCCACCACCACCCCAGTTACAGCTATAAAACCTGAAGGAAAAAAAAAAAGTAAAAAAAAAAAACAAAAACCTGAAGGAACTTTTTTTTTTTTAAGATTGACAAGTCCTACCCTATCCGTCTGCACAAACCAATTATTGATTTGCCAATTATGTAAGGCAAATCAATTACAGAACTCTGCAAGGATAGTGAATATCACTCTTGTACTAACTTGTGCCAGTGTTTATCAGAGTCATCGGCTTCCATTGTCAATCTTGTCTTGATCTAATTCGGTTCCTGTGCGCATATTCTGGTGCCTGGAACTAGAAGATACACTGGCAGGATTCTCACACCATAGTTAATAACTTACTGAGTATCTGCAGTGTTCGGGAGTCTAGTTAGACACAAATAAGGGAGACATTGTCCCTGCCCCTCAAGGACTGTAGGGTTTAGCTGGGAATCAAGGATAGATGCTTAAAGTCAGAAATAGGGTATATGTAGGATAGCAAGTGATTGAGTCCGTGATTAATACAATGGAGATTAATAATAAAAGCTGGTGTAGTCAGTGAAGTTATCATGGGGGAGTTGGCAGTTAAATTCGGCCTTGATTACTATATAGAACTTAAGTAATTTTGGAGTTAAGAAGGCAGGATAGTGGAGGAAAAAATCTAAGTTATATGATCAGGGAATAAGTGATGGTCAAGCATTGCACAGTTTGAATTACCCAAGAAGGAGAATTTTCTTTTTTTATAAAATTCAAATCTGGCTTTTTGTAGATACAATTTTCTTTGGCTTTGTCTTGCTTCCTATCTGTTGGTTTCCCCTGTTTCTTTTATGCATCTCAATTTTATATAGAAAACATAATCATTCCACCTTCATCATAAACAAGTGACTCCTAGTTTACCATAGACTTCAGTTACTGGAAGTATCTTGTCAGTTATTTCAAAAACAGGATTGGAAGTCTGATTACAGGCATATCATTTATATGTATGTTTTTGAAAAACCTTGTTTTCTGAAAAAGCATGCGTTAAAAATAGCAGCGGGGCAGGCCTTTGGCTCAGTGGTTAAGACACTGCTTGGGCTGCCTGTGCCCCTTACCGGAGTGCCTGATTCGGAATCCTGGCTGGAGTCCCAGCTTCACTCCCATTCCAGCTTCCTACTTATATACACCTTGGGAAGCAGCAGGTGCTAGCTCAGGTGGATGTGTCCCTGTCATCCATGTGGGAGACCCAGATTGAGTTTCTGGCTCCTGGCTTCTGCCTGGTCCAGCCTGGGCTGCTGTAAATATTTTACTCTAGTTATACCACAGGAGTATTCTGGTTCAAATTTATTACACTTGTGGGATTTCTGAATCGTAAGAGATTGTAATAGTCACAGTCTAGCTTGATGTGGGAATTTTGTTTATGGTCTTCCAAGTACGATAAATAGTAATTGTCCCTTATATTTCTTACATATTTTTAGCTGAGGGAGTTACTCTAAAACTCCTCATCCAGACCCCCTTAGTGATTCCATGACCTGTGCATACATCATCTTTTATTTTTTTAAATAAAAAAATTTTTTGAGAAGTAGAGACAGACAGCAAACAGCCACCTGCTGGGGTAATGGCTAGTGCAGGCCAGGCCTAAGACAGGAGCCCAGTCTAAGTCTCCCATATTTGTAGTAGGGAGTAGTATCTGAGCCATCATCTGCTGCCTCCCCGGGCACAGATTAGCAGGTAGCTTGAATTGGGAGCAGAGCCAGGACTTGAACTCAGGCACTCGGACATGGGTTGTGGATGTGCCAACTAGTGTCTTACTTCTCCAAATGCTTGCCCTACCACACCTCTTTGACTAAGCGAAACACACGACTGTTATCAGTTGAGCTGGTGAAAGAGTATCTCCTTAAGATTTAGCAGATCGGGGCTGGCACTGTGGTGGAGTGGGTAAAGCCGCCACCTGCAGTGCCGACATCCTGTATGGGCACTGGGAGTCCCAGCTGCTCCACTTCTGATCCAGCTCTCTGCTATGGCCTGGGAAAGCAGTAGAAGATGGCACCCGCATGGGAGATTCTGAAGCAGCTCCTGGCTCCTGACTTTGGCTCGGCGCAGCTCCGGCTGTTGTGGCCATTTAGGGAGTCAACCTCTCTCTCTCTTTCTCTCTCTCTCTATCTCTCTCTCTCTGTAACTCTACCTTTCAAATTAAAAATTAGTTTAAAGAAGAAAGATTTAGCAGATCATAAAGGAATCATAAGTAAATGAAGTAAAGAAAGCTTTGTCAATTACTTAACATTTCCAGCTAGTCTGGAATTGTGGAGTTTGTTTTCTCAATAGGGTACAGTGAGTATTTTTTGTATAAGTATTAAAATTTTATAGTAAAATGTTTGGTGTAGTTCAGCTCCATTTTCTTGGAAAACTGAGTCAGATTTTACAAATTCAGCCAGTAAACTGGAAATTACTAAGGAACCACAATATTTGTAAATGTAAAACAAATGGCCAACTTGTATGTTATATTTTTATTTAACAATTCCTGGCCAGGTACTAGGAGTTTAATTTATTATCTGTATAATAGCTAAATAAACACAGATACTAGGCTTGCTCAAAGGTAACCTTTTATTCTGAGTTTCTTAAATCTTATTAAAGTTGTGAAGGCTCCCAGCTTGTAAAGTGATAGAATAGATGAGAGACCTGTAGAAGGAAACATCCTCTGGTGACCAAAGCTTCAACAAGCTGTTACAAGATGTTTTGTGCTTAGGAGTATCAAAGGGCACGTATTTCTACCCCTGACACTGTCATTTTGTGTGCTGTCTGTTGGCCAGTGGCCTTGTGGCCTTGATAATTCAAACTCCATGCCTGAAAAAGATACTTATTACAGCTTAGGTTGTTGAAAAATACTTCTGGCTTTTATTAAAATGTAGGTTGGTAATGTCACTTCTAAGAGTGAGTGAAAGGAGGTGGTAGGGACATTGACATCTGCTATGTGGATTTATTTCCTCTGAAACACAGCAAAGACTAGGAATTGGGAAACAGCAGAGAGGGTATGTTGTTCCCAGAAAACCATGTTCCCTCCTGGTAAAGCAGTGAACACTGAGTACAACTAAAGAAAGACAGTCCAGTGTTCAAGTTGGTCATGGACTTTCCTTCATGACAAGAAAGGGGTGTGTGCTGGGAACGCCAGAGAATTTGGCTTCTGAGGAATATGTAGACCAACAGTGATTGCTCTTTTTCACTTTCGTTTCTCTTTACTCTTAGATCTAAGGAATCCAGAGGCAGCACTGTCCCCAACCTTCCGTAGTGACAGCCCTGTGCCTGCTGCACCCACCTCTGGTGGCTCCAAGTCTAGCACAACTTCAGCAATTCCTGAATTAGCTACAGATCCTGAATTAGAGAAGAAGCTGCTGCATCATCTCTCTGATCTGACCTTAACACTGCCCACTGATGCTGTATCCATCCGTCTTGCCATCTCCACGGTAATGACTGGGTAGACTAGGGGTCTACCACTAATTTTCAGTTCATGGTCAGTTTCTTACTGAGTTACCCTCCCCTCTTATCTCTAGCCAGATGCCCCTGCCACTCAAGATGGAGTGGAAAGCCTCCTGCAGAAGTTTGCAGCCCAGGAGTTGATTGAGGTAAAGCGAGGTCTCCTACAAGATGATGCACATCCCACTCTTGTGACCTATGCTGACCATTCCAAGCTGTCTGCCATGATGGGAGCCGTGGCAGAAAAGAAAGGCCCTGGGGAGGGAGCAGGGACTATTGCAGGGCAGAAGCGGCGTGCAGAACAGGACTCAACAACAGCAGCTGCCTTTGCTAGCTCTTTAGCCTCTGGACTGGCCTCTTCGGCATCGGAAGCAGCCAAGGAGCCAGCCAAGAAATCAAGGAAACATGCTGCCTCAGATGTTGATCTGGAGATAGAGAGCCTTCTGAACCAGCAGTCCACTAAGGAACAACAGAGCAAGAAGGTAGGGCTCACATGGAAATACCCTCACAGTATGCTTTGAATTATACCTGTGATTGAGAAGGATTTACTGTTAATGCAAGATTTTTAAAATTCAGGGTTTAGAGCAGGAGTTCCTAAGTGGAAATATTTTTGCACTACTACTGTACCCCACCAAGGACTCTGGCAATGTTTAGCGGCTTTTTTTGTTTGTTTGTTTTGTTGTTAAGATTGATTTATTTATGTGAAAGGCAGAGTCACAGATCTTCCATCTGCTGGCTCACTCCCCAAATGGCTGCAACAGCTGGAGCAGGAGTGGTCTGATGCTAGGAGCCTGGAGCTTCCTCCAGGTCTCCCACACAGGTACAGGGGCCCAAACACTTGGGCCATCCTTCACTGCCTTCCCAGGCACAGTAGCAGAGAACTGGATTGGAAGTGGAGCAGCTGAGATTTGAACCTCCCGGTTCCCATATGGGATGCTGGTATCTTAGGTGGTAGCTTAACCCGCTACACCACAATGCCATCTCTCAAGACTTTTTTTGTCCGAACATGAGGGAGTGCTACTTGTATTTAGTGGTTAGAATACAGGGATGCTGTTGATGTCCTAGTATATTGTATAATACAGCAACGCTCCCTGTCCTTGAGCTGTCTGGCCCAAAACTTAAGAGAATCTTTCCTTGAATTTGTTTGGAATAATCCTCAGATCAAGAGGATACAAATGCAGAAATACAGAAAGATCAATTGAGAGGAATACTGAAGACAAGTCATATGGATTGGTAGTCCTGGAAGTTGATGACTGAACAATGTGAATTAGCCTTGTAATGGTTCTGAGTGTAACTGTTGGACCACATGAATTCTCAGCCTTTTGCCACTTTTAATTCTGAGTTCAAACAGGTTAATAATGGGAGGATAACCAGAGTGCCCTCCTTACAGAATTAAGCTGAATAGTAGTGTTAGTAGTGTGCCTTTGTTCATTACACAGTAAGCATAAGTGGTTTTTGTGGGAAGGAATGCTTTCCTGGGGAGGGAAGATTAACTTACTGCTTAACAGTAAGTTAAATCATTTAGTATTTTAATTCCATCCCGAAAGGAGATTTTGATCTGGAAATAGAGAAATCTTTTATCTTAGGGCTGCAGTTTTCCCATATTGTTAGTTCATATGTCAAACAGAATTTATAGAGGTGGATTAAGAGATAACTTGATCTACAAACCCTTTTAAGCCCAAGGCTGCTTCTGTCACAGGTCAGTCAGGAGATCCTAGAGCTGTTAAATACTACAACAGCCAAGGAACAGTCCATTGTTGAAAAGTTTCGCTCACGAGGTCGGGCCCAAGTGCAAGAATTCTGTGACTATGGAACCAAGGAAGAGTGCATGAAAGCCAGTGATGCCGATCGACCCTGTCGCAAGCTGCACTTCAGGTCTCTTGGGAAGGAATGAAGTGGGATGGGTTTTCAAGAAGCAGTCGTTCCTTTGTCAGTGGGGCTCTTGTCTTTAACCCCATCATTCAACTCATGCTTTATCCAAGTCCTCCAGACTTTGAATGTGTACTTTTAGAGGTGGCTTTGTGTGTGAAGGCATACAGGCTGTACTCCCAAACAGGTGTGAGATTTTTCCAAGTGCCCCTTTGTAGCAACAAGGCATGTGTCTTTGAACCACAATGAAAGTTTAAGGTTCCCTGGAAGGAGGAGGATCTTAGGACACAGAGGCTGATTAGGTCAGTGTTTTATTCTACTCTAACCAATCAAGTCCTTCCTGCCCAGAATTCCTTTCTGTGGTGAGAAAAGATAGCCAAGTCTTTGCTTAGGGAGGAATTAGGATAATTTAGTGTTAATTATGGACACCATGCTTCCTGTCTCATAAAACTGCTGGAGGAAGTTCTAATGAGAGAAAAAATTAAGGAAGGGTAACAAAAGGGCTTTTTGAAACCATTTGGAACTTGAACTGTGGGACTTTCCTCCATGGCACCATCTTGATTCTGATTCTCCTTTTTTATTTCCCCAGACGAATTATCAATAAACACACTGATGAGTCTTTAGGTGACTGTTCTTTCCTGAACACGTGTTTCCACATGGATACCTGCAAATATGTTCACTATGAAATTGATGCTTGCATGGATTCTGAGGCTCCTGGCAGCAAAGACCATACACCAAGCCAGGAACTTGCTCTTACACAGAGTGTTGGAGGTGACTCTAGTGCAGATCGACTCTTCCCACCTCAGGTACCTGACTGTTCAGAAAACTCTTCTTACAGACTTATATAAGTCTGAGTAAGGCAGCCGTGCATGTAGGAAAACAGGCATAATTCAGCATTCTTTCTTGCTGATTGGGAATGGAGTGGGATAGGCTTAATAAGGGAATAGGAAAATGAAATGGAAAAGAGGGACTGGGGCCATGAATCTGAGAGTGAAGCAAGGGAAGATGACCAAATACCACCTCATGCAGTGGATCTGTTGTGATATCCGCTACCTGGACGTCAGTATCTTGGGCAAGTTTGCAGTTGTGATGGCTGACCCACCCTGGGATATTCACATGGAGCTGCCCTATGGGACCCTGACAGATGATGAGATGCGCAGGCTCAACATACCAGTACTGCAGGATGATGGCTTTCTCTTCCTCTGGGTCACAGGCAGGTAATGCGGTTCAAAGATACATAGGTATGGGCAGATATGCAAGAGCCTTCCAAAAGTTCATGGAAAAATGGAATTAAAAGATGCTTACTTTGGTGCAGAAAAAATGTGAAGGCCATGCATGCATGGTTCTTTCATAGTATACATTTCCATGAACTCTCTGAAGACCCTTTGTAATAAAGTAAGCACTGGGTGGGAGATAAAAGCCTGGGTTTTCCTAGCTCCTATTAAAGTATGACAGCTCAGCCTTTTTCCTCCCCTACTGAGCCCAGATACTTGTTTATAGCATGAACGATACTTTGAATTATATCTAACTCTTCATTTGCTCATTATGAAACAGTAAGGTCATTGAAGATACTATGTTTATCTTTTTATTCTTAGATATACTCTGTTGCCCTGATAGTGTTTTGCATGTCAGTGTTCACTGAAAAGATGTTTCTAACACAACAGATCTCTTGAAGGGAGAAAAAATTAGCATACAGGTAATTGTTCACCCTTTACTTCTTTCTAGGGCCATGGAATTGGGCAGAGAATGTTTGAATCTCTGGGGGTGAGTAGCAGTTGGTGTTGATTTGAGTGAAATGCTTCATGTTTATATACCTAATCTTATACCAGGATGCTTCAGTGGTATTGCCCCAAAACTGAAGACCTGGGTAAAGCTCTAGTTCTCTTTTTCATGCTTCACAGTTATGAACGGGTAGATGAAATTATCTGGGTGAAGACAAATCAACTGCAGCGCATCATTCGGACAGGCCGGACAGGTCACTGGTTGAACCATGGAAAAGAACACTGCTTGGTGAGCAGCAGTGGGGCCCGAGTCAGTGGGTGGAGCACAAAATCGAATTGTTTGATTAGACTGTGGTTTCATAAGTTAATCTGTTCTCTGTGGTGAGCAGGTTGGTGTTAAAGGAAATCCCCAAGGCTTCAACCAGGGTCTAGACTGTGATGTGATCGTAGCTGAGGTATGTGCTTCTTCAGGTATCCAAAACTTCCACATTTCATTGTGTGTTAGATATAATCTCATCTGTTCTTGTTTGGATCATAAAGATATAGGAAAGGCTAGATGTGCAATCTTGCATAAAAAGTAGTTAGAATCTTTATTTCTTCCCAGGTTCGTTCCACTAGTCACAAACCAGATGAAATCTATGGCATGATTGAGAGACTGTCCCCTGGCACTCGCAAGATTGAGTTATTTGGACGACCACATAATGTGCAACCCAACTGGTAACATGACTGGAGAATAGGCTAGCCCCAAAGATAAAACTGTTTATAGTCAAGGGATGAATTCTGTAGAGCTTTATCTCATATCCCATTAGTGGCTTCAAAGTAATCATAAGCCAGTTAAGCTTGTATTTCAACTGTTTTGTGGAGTTCTGCAACATTCAATGGAAACCCAGTAGGTTCTAGGTCCATAGCTTTGTAAGGTCTCTGCTTCTTAAAATCTGAAGATCTTCCCTCATTCTATGAGATGTACTGAATGTGCCCCCTGGTGGTCACTAAGTATCCATTTACTTTGTCAAAAATATTAGTAACTTTTATCCCTTTAAAACACCTGCAAGTAGCATTTCACTTACCTAAGAATACTTGCTGACAGCAGCAACTTACTGAAATAAGCATGGCAAGGCATCAGGTATTAACCCTTAGGTAATACCCAGCCTGTTTTTAATACCGAAACCTGTGCCAGTTCTTAACCAGTCATGCTACAATATACTATTCTAACGTTGAGGCTTTTTAATGAGAATAGGCATGAATATTTGAGATAACAGGCAGTCAGTCTTAACAGTATTAAGCCCTTTATTCCAGGATTTCTGATTTGCTCCCTTTTCCCTTGTTTTAGGATCACCCTTGGAAACCAATTGGATGGTATCCACCTGCTAGACCCAGATGTGGTTGCACGGTTCAAACAAAGGTATCCAGATGGTATCATCTCTAAACCTAAGAATTTATAGAAGCACTTCATTACAGAGCTTATCGTCCATAGCCATGGCTCTGCAAGCTTTTCAGAACAGCATTTGTACAGTAGCTTTTTTTCTTATTTAAATAAAAGTTTGTATTTTGAGATTTTGAGATCAAATTTTGGTTCTGCCACTTAACAGTGTGTGATGTTGTGCAGTTCATCTACGTATGATTCCTTGTATGTGAAATGGGACTATTAACTACCTCATTGAACTGTTGTGAGGGTCGAAACTAAGTAAACCCATGGAAGGCATTAAAATGTCAATCATTATAAAGAGAACCATATAGGATCAAAGTGGTTAGCAATCAGTACTATGTGAACATGATTAAGAAAGGGGTTTTCTAGGATAGCATTTCTCAAGAATTTGAGTTTCACTCAAGATTATAATCACAATTTGCCTATTCTGTTATGTTTCTGCTAGTAAATTATGCTTTAGCTCATTTCCAAGAAAAGTCAAATAAGCACGTCTTGGGTTAAGGAAGTGGCTAGGTATGCAGTTGGCGTATACAACACCTCTGGCCTCTTAAAATATATTTCATCAACACAAGTGAATACAATTTATTTATACTTTGGTGAACCGTGTATTAATTTTAGAATAGAGTTCTGCCTCTGACACTCAAACTGTAATAACAACTCACGTAGGGAAGGATACTGACTACAGAAATAGTATTTTAATGAGAAATACATAAAAGACTCCTGGATGATGTCATTATCCCTACAATCCAGTGTGCCTACTTGTGGAAAACCTTGGTTCTCAAGGCATGTATTGAGGTGATGGTAGCAGTTGTTCCCTGTTTTAAAGGGAATCTTTAAATGTTTAATGCAATCTCATCCTTTTAAAGATATGTACACATATCTTTAAAAAATATGTACACATGGTGGTATTTCTCCTAGCTGAGTACTCTCATTTTAATAATATATCTTAGGCAAGTCCTATGACAATTCGACAAAATTTCCTCAAACAACCCCACTACCACCCATACCCCTTGATTTGCTTGTCTATACTCCTTCACCCTTTGCTCTGCTATTAACATCACTGGTTTTTCTGCTTGTAGTTCAAAGTAAAAAGCAATTCCAGAGTACAGTAAACTCAACGACCCTGCTCCACAGTTTGGCCTCTGCTGAAGGGAAAAAAAGAGGGGGAAAGCATGAAGAGCCATCATGAGTTGAGATCAGGCACTAACAGAAGCTCAGCTTGTGTTTCAAACACAGTTCCCAGCAGGTAAATCTTCACTGGCTTCGAGAACAGGAAGGACTATTTCACAAACACAACTGTATTTGCATTTCTAGAGGCTACCCAGGCCAAGAATACATCCCTAAGAGAGAAAAAAAGACACAAACTTAGAATTACATTCTTAATATATTCTTTTAAACTCAAATAGATTCCCAGATAACTTCTTGCAACTCAAGGGAAGATAGGACTGTAAGAACAATGGACCTAAAAATCAGAAGTCAAGGCACAGGGCTGGCACTGTGGCATAGGTACATCTTCTGCCTGTAGTGCCGGCATCCCATATGGGTGCTGGTTCTAGTCCCTGTGTTCCTCTTCCAAGCCAGCTCTCTGCTATGGCCTGGGAAAGCAGTGGAGGATGGTCCAAGTGCTTGGGTCCCTGCACCCACGTGGGAGACCTGGAGGAGGCTCCAGGCTCCTGGCTTTGGACTGGCCCAGCTCCGGCCATTGCAGCCACTTGGGGAGTTAACTAGAGGATGGAATTTTCTCTCCCTCTCCCCGTCTCACCGTCTAACTCTACCTCTCAAATAATTAATAAATTAATTTTTAAAAAGTCAAGGCATTGCTCATCTGTGAAGCATTTGAGATAGGAAATGCAAATGCCTTACTTAATGGATGTAAGTAATTCTCAGGAAAATTTGGGAAGTAGTGCAAAATCTTTACAACTTCTCCCCCCCCCCCCCCGAACATCTTATTGTGCTACTTTCCACTTAACCCATTCCTCCTCACATTCTGATCCCTTAAGTAGTCTGATTGTACCACAGATTGAAAAGCTAATATAAACAGCATACATAAAGGTATGTGGTAATTGAAAAGGATGAGCTTCTAAATAGGTCCTTTTTAGCTGTGTGGCAAATGTAAGCTTGTTTCAAAGACAGCAGCTTTTCTAGTAGCCTTTCTAATATGAGAGTATTTCAGAAACTACATGGAGAAAGGAATTAGCAGTTTATTTTGATGCAAAAAAATTGAAATCCATGTAGTTATATATATATTACCCATGAAGTTTCTGAAGACCCTGCATATACATGTACAACATACTCTAGCTAACATGCAGTAACACTGGTTACATGTTTTCCAACACAACTTAGCACAACCAGAATTACAAGAAGGGGAACTGTAGGCTTACCTGCAATGCTTCACCACACACTCATTGCTGCAGTATTCGTTATCCCAGTCCTTACTCACAACGGGAGGATTCTCACAACCAGACCTCACACATCGAGGCTGGGGTGAGAGTGTCACTGGAGACCCACTCACCAATTCAACATCCATCTGAGTAGGAGACTCCACCTATGAAAGGAAGAGAGCACCTGGGATAGATCAGACTGCCACCTACCAGCAAGCTAATCCAGTCATCCCCAGGAACCAGTGAAGGGCTAGGTGAGTTTTTGGTCTCCCCCTCTACAGTCCTAGTTTAGAGCTTTACCAAGCAGATTGACAAGAGTCTTCCTATCTGGAAGACTAACCAGGACTCTTACATTTTAACCTAACCCATCATTAACTATTTCACACTTGAATTATATTCCTCTTAATAGTATCAAAGGTTCATGTGAAGAGGCTGAGTTACTTCAACAAAGCTCAATGGGGAGGGTCAAAAGACAAAATGCAATACGTTAGGAAAAGTGAAAGAATTTGGAGTTCATAAAGTTCGCTGATGGTAGGATGTTATTTTCTTTTAAATGATTGCATCAGGTTGAGCTTTTGGTTCAGCAGTTAAGAAAGCCACTTATGTCTACATTCCCAAAAAGAGTGCCTGATTCAAGTCGTGGCTCCTGTTTCCAGTCCAGTTTCCTACTAACATGCACACTGGAGGCAGCAGGTGGTGGCTCAAGTGCTTAAGTCTCTGCCACCTACATGGGCAATCTGGATTGAGTTCTGGGTTCCTGGCTTTGCCTGCCCCAGTTCTGGCTGTTGTGGGCATTTGGGGATGGAACTGGCAGATGGAAAATCTCTCTATGCCTTTGAAAATAAAAACAAAGTAAATTTTTAAAAATTTAAAAAATTGTAGAACTAGGGTCTCAAACCAGACTCATATTTTCATGATAACTTGTCATGTACAAATTAAAGAAAACCAGGGTAATTGGCATCTCTCTAATGTCTCTTAAAAAGACAATGATAGAGACGGCGCAGTGGCACACTAGGTTAATCCTCCACCTGGGGCGCCGGAATCCCCTATGGGCACCCAGTTGCTCCTCTCCCAGTCCAGCTCTCAGCTATGGCCTGGGAAGGCAGTAGGTGGTGGCCCAAGTGCCACGTGGGAGACCCAGAAGAAGCACCTGGCTCCTGGCTTCTGATCAGCACAGCTCCAGCCGTTGTGGTCATTTAGGGAGTGACTCAGCACAAGGAAGACCTCTCTCTCTCTCTGCCTCTCCTCTCTCTGTGTAACTCTGACTTTCAAATAAATGAATAAAATCTAAAAAAAAAAAAAAAAAAGAAAAAAAGAAAAAAAAAAAAGACAATGCTAGAAACTGATGGAATTTCCACATTTAAAACATTCAGTGAAGCAGTGGAGACTTAGGAGGAAAGGATTTGTATTTCTGAAGTTTAAAGTCTTAATCCTGGGAGGTACAAATAACACTAGCTCAGGCTCTATTCCTTCTAACTCAACTACATTCTTGTAGGTGGGCAGGCCTCATACAGTGGTTAAGCTACTGCTTGGGAAGCCTGTGTCCCCTATCAGAGTGCTGGTTTGTGTCCTGACTATTCTGCTTCTGATCCAGCTTCCTGCTAATGTGCCTGGGAAGGTAGCAGATGATGTCCCAAGTGTTTGGGTCTCTGCTACACATGTGGAAAACCCAGATTGAGCTCTGGGCTCCTGGCCTTGGCCTGGCCCAGGTCTGGCTGTTGCAGGCATTTGGGGAGTGAAACAGTAGATGGAAGGTCTGCCACTCCGGCTTTCAAAAACCCAGTGGTCTGGGAAAAGAGGTATTCTTAAATGTTATTTTACCAAAACACCACTGACATCTTGCAGCGAACGGCCATCTACAGGATGATATGTACTGTTGGTTATCAGGCATTAAATGCTGCTGACAATCCCTTCTTTTACTGGGGTTGACCAAAGATGTATACATTTCCACTAGCCTGCAGGAAAGACTTAAAAACAGAGGCTCACCTCAGGAACAACATCTGTGATCATTTCACATATTGTCTCCGGCGAGGTTGCCTCCACCGTGTGGGCCTCAGGGCTGCTGTTCATAGGCCGCTCGGGGCTAGTTTCCACAGCTACTGGGACTAAGGTAGTCTGCATTTTCAGAGTGGGTGGAGGCACATTCTTGATCTGCAGAGGAGGTGGCTGTTGCTGTAAATTGATTCGAACTTTCTGAGGTGGTGGCTGTTGCATGGCCTGAAGTGGAGGCGGCTGCTGAAGTATGGTAACTTGCTGCTGAGTTGGGGGCTGAGGCATCTGTTGTAATGGAGGCGGCTGTAGTCGAGGTGGAGGCAGCTGCATTGAAGCAGCAGCCGCTGCTGCTGCCTGTAATACTGACCGAGTGACAATCTGGGCTTGTTGACTGGGCTGGATAGTAGCTGTGCTGGTTTGGCCTAGTTGGAGCCCCCGGGAGGTCACCACTGTGGCTGGGATAACTGTAACCATCCCTCCTTGAGACATTGTAATAGAAGAGGGCAACATCTGTTTAGTAATAATCAATTTGGTGATATTGGGCTGGCCCCCAGCCCCAGAAGATGCCTGGTTTGCCACATAGGATGAGAGAGTGGAGTTAACAACAATGGAAGGGGACAGGGCAGGGGGCTCTGTTGGAGCTGGTGCTGGAGATGCTGGGTCAATAGTAGCCATAGGAGGTGGAGAAGGAGTCTGTGATGGTGGTGCTGGATCCAATTCCACTGTTTCCACAGTGGCCTAAAAGAGCAGAAAAAATGTCACTGGGAAATTATTCTCTATCACAGGATATATCAATAATATTACCTCCCAAGAAAAGATACAGATCTTTGGGGCTGGTATTGTGGCATAGTGGATAAAGCTGCTGCCTGTGACAATCACATCCCATATGAGCCCCAGTTTGTGTCTAGGCTGCTCCATTTCCAATCCAGCTCTCTGCTAATGGCCTGGGAAAAGCAGCAGAATATGGCCCAAGTCCTTGGGCCCCTGCACCCACATAGGAGGCCCGGAAGAAACTCCAGGCTCCTGGCTTTGGCGTAGCCCAGCCCCGACCATTGAGGCCATTTAGGGAATGAACCAGCAGATGGAAAACACCTCTCTCTCTTTGCCTTTCAGATAAATAAATCTTAAAAAAAAAAATATAGGGGCTGGTGCTGTGGCACAGCAGGTTAAAGTCCCAGCCTGTAGTGCCAGCATCCCATATGGGCACTGGTTCAAGTCCAGGCTGCTCCACTTCCAATCCAGCTCCCTGCTAATGTGTGGGAAGGCAGCAGAAGAAGGCTCAAGTACCTGGGCTCCCACACCTACATGGGAGACCCAGAAGAAGCTCCTGGCTTCTGACTTCAGATCAGCTCAGCTCCGGCCGTTGCAGCCATTTGGGGACTGAACCGGTGGATGGAAAACCTCTCTCTTTCTCTAGCTCTCTCTCTAACTTTGTCTTTCAAATAAATAAAATAAATCTTAAAAACTATATATATATAGATTTTTTAAAAAGGAGTAGCTGTGTAGGTACTAGCTTGGTGCAGGTAAACACTAGAAATAATAAATAAGCTCAGAAAGTAAAACTATTTTAATCAAGGGCTAGGTAAGAAAAGTAACAGGTAAGTTGTTAGGTATTTTTTAAAGCTTTTAATAATATTAATAGGCTCCACAGGTATTTGACGATATTTTGTTCCTACAACAGCTAAAAAATCATTAAGAAAAACTTACTGCTTTAAATATCTTTCTATCCTAACCATCTTACCTGACATTCTTGGTTGTCTTTATAAGCAGCTAGAGCCTTCAGATACTCTTTCTTGGCAGCTTCAGTTTTCCTCTTATACACCTACAAGAAAGACATTCTGATTAAAAAGACTCCATATGCCTATAAACAACTGGCAATTCTATATTACTCATCAATGAATGACATTCTTCTCCATCTAATTAGACACTGACAACTCCTTTGGAAAATATACTTCTGAAAGCTTTCAAGACAGGCTTCACAGCCAACTCAGTCTACAAAGCATGTCTCTAAAAAGCAAGCCAGTCATGGTGCAGCAGGTTATGCAGCTACTTGGCAATGTTCACATCCTGGATCCGTCTATGCCTCTCTGTTCTGTAACTCTGCCTTTCAAATAAAAAAATCTTAAAAACAGAGTGAAAATAAGAAAAACCCTGACACCAAAACTGTAAGATCTATCATCTGCTTAGCCTGGGACTGTGCCTATCTAGCATACTCCTTTAGGAATGTGGCAAACTGCAAAGGTGGCCACAAGAATTTCTCCCATCCTGCATAATCGCTTTTCCATCAAGAGCTGAAGCCTACTTCCCCTTCCTTGAAAGTGGGCTAATTCTGCGAGTTTTTGATCATTAGAGTGGGGCAAATATTGTGGCACCGGGGGTTCATGTGCTGCTCAGGATACCTGAATCCCATGTCAGAGTGCTGGTTTTGCACCTGGTTCCTTTGCTTCTTGTCCAGTTTTCAGCTAATGTGCCTGGGAAGGCTGCAGATGATGGCCCAAGTTCTTCAGTCCCTACCACTCATGTGGGAGACCCAAACGGAGTTCTTGGCTCCTGGCTTTTGTCTGGCCCAGCCCTGGCTGTTTTGCAGGCACTTGAGGAGTGATGGAGTGGGTGGAAAAGCTCTCTGTGTCACTCTGCCTTTCAAATAAATAAATCTTTAGGCAGCCATGCTGTTCAGTCATCATTGATGATTATAGCCACAGAAATGAACCCAAGCAAGAACAGCAGAAAAATCAACCTAATCAATTCAGAATAAGTAAAAATAAACTGCTGTTCTGTTAAGCCACTAAATTTGTGGTGGTTTGTTGAATAACAGATAACTGATACATCTATAATAAATATAGCTGTTTCAATTAAAAATCGAAATGGGGACTTACCTTGACAGACGACAGTCTAGGGTAATGACAGTCATCTTCAATACAATTACATATTTATACAGTAAAATTTTTACTTACCTTTTAAAATTCATGTTAAATATAGGTAGATTAATTTTCAAGCTTACAACAGGCCAATAAAAAGTGCTAATTTGAAACTTATAGAGTTAGCCATAGCATGCAACCTAATCAAGAAATAGCCCAATTTTAGTTAACTTCTGGGACATTAGTTGTGCACTGATTACTCATTATCTGTGTACCTGTTTTTGCTCCTCTCCAAGACTGTCCCACATGGATGCTACAATTTTGGAAACCTCTCCAAAGGTAGCATTGGGATTCTGTCCCTTGATGGCAGCCTGTGTATCACGAAAAAATAAAGCATACGCTGAAACTGGTTTCTGAGGTTCATTAGGATCTTTCTTTTTCTTCTTCTTTGGAGCCTTCTGCTTCTTCCCTGCTTCTACAACCACTGTCTTCTGGCTGGGAAGTTGCTGTAGGGGAGAAAAGAGAGAGTTACAAGCTGGAATAGAGAAGTATTTTATTTGGGGAACAGGAAGAAAATATCTTTTAAATGGGGGAAGAAATGAACTACATGTGTACAATTTTCAGAAATGCTAAAAATAGAGACAATAGTTTAAAAGACATTAGTAGCATGTGATGACCAGTAAGAATGGGGTTTGGGAAGAGTATTATTATAAACCGGAAATTGAAATATGGGATCCCATACACAGAAGAGAGCAGAAAGATGGAAGGACAGGCGTAAAGAACACTGATTAGGCTCCATAAGCCAAGGATTTTATCCTAGACTATCACAGCACAACTGATTTTGGTAAATGTCTCACCCTCCGGAAGTCCTCTACACCATCCTCATGAAGTGAACCAGTAGGTGAAGGGGTGGTTGAAAGACGATCCTCAGGTGACTGGGCAGGGGGCAGGATGGTGCCACCCCCTAAGCTCAAACCAAGTTGAGAACTCAGTTCTGACTGATCAATGGTGGTCAACTGGCTATGCCCCATCAAGCCAGATGTCATGTCTGTCATTGGTACATCAATTGTAACAGGTGGATTGGCGCTATACTGAGTTCCTATAGAATGGTCCAAGTCCTGAGAGAAGCAGAAGGACTAATAAAACATCAAATACAAAAAAGCACCTCTCTCCCCACCCCCAAAACCAGGACAACAACGTATGTTATAAATCCCCTTCATACTCAGATTGTGCCATCATTTAAACTCTACTAAACATCAAATAATTTGTCTACATAGAAAGCAAGCATTTCTAAAACTACAGAAAGTAATAAATTCAGTTCTTTGCACCCAAAGGCCTATTCTGAAATAAATAAAAATAATCAGAGAAGTTTTAATTTTGGATAGATTAACTTAGCAAATAACTTACTCAGTAACCTATAGGTAGTAAACACACAGAATAAAGAAAAACTTGCTATCAGCATTCAAATATCTTCCCAAAATAAAAGCTTTTTAAGTTGCAGTACAAATGCAATTAGAGAAGTCCTCTACACCATGTTAGTAGTTCGGAATCAAATATACAAATGAACTACTGATGATATGTGTTGGAAGAGCTGCACAATGGATTAGAATGCATACTAACACACAAGACTACATTTGGTTCAGATTGCTTTTGAATAAATCCCTCAGCGGGCCAGCTATTACACTCACATTTGAATCCTACGATGTGAAGGCCATAAAAAAAAAATCACAACAAATCATTTTCATTTCAGGGTTAACATGGGACATTTTACAACTTTAAAGTTTTTTTTTTCAAGTAAAATTGACTCAGATGGTAAATATTATTTAGGTGAAATTAAATCTGCTGGTAAGCCTATAGCTCCAAGAATAAAGCAAGGTAATATCCAAGTATAGCAAGGGATAGAATAACTTTTTCTCCCCTAACACTATGCCCATGAACTTGGGTGAGCTTGATAATGTCTTGCCCCTTACCATGGTCAAGCCCCCACTCAGGAGCCCCCCGCCCTGCTCCATCAAGCCATGGGTCATGCCCACAGGCATATCCAATGTCTGGACCCCATATTGGGCCGAAAAACTGCCATCCTGTGAGGAGGAAGGGTCTGCCAGGTCATCAAAGTGGCCAACCACATCAGAGACAGCCAGTGAAGGATCAGAATCCAAGGAGATAGGCGGGATTTCAAATTCCTCATCACCCAAGCTTGGTGTATGGAATGTCTGTAGGGGAAGAAATGGAAGAATTAGTGGGAAGAGAAAGATGCATATTCCTAAGTGAAGAAGACTGGAGATTCTCAGTGTACCTCTTTTCAGCTTGAGATCCTATCTTTTGTTAATGATTTCTTATAACTTACTTAATTTCACAAATAAATCTCTTATTTATAGCCTTGGTCATATGTCACATATAAGGCTACTAACATCAGCCACAAGTTTCATTTCTTTCATCTCCTTTCAACTTTTACCATCTTGTCTTAATTTTACGCCTGTTGTTCTAATGAGCAATTCCCTCAAACCATTAGTAAGGGCGCAGCTTTATAACCTATTTAGCTATGATGCTTGAAATATCTCTAAAGACTCAGTAACAGCGCTACTTCACAGTTATTGCTCCTGCACGATTAGATCACAGAAACTCACTGCGAACCACCCAATAATAATACTTTGTAGTTTTAGGTTCCTCTTAAGCAGATCCCAAAAGGTACTGTCATGGGAACTTTATCTCCCTCTAAAATACATACACTTCAACTTTCTTACCTCTTCACTTTGGAAATTACAATGTTAACAAGTAAAATTCCTATTTAGCCAAGATAAGGATGCCAAGATACAGTTAATAGGAGAAAAACCTTGCTATGCCCAGAAGGCAAAGCTTCTCTAACAGTTCCAAAACATATTCCTTCCTAGTCTTGCCCTGACCAAGCCTTGCTGTAAAAGAGGAAGAGAAAGCTGATTAAAGCCTAATCCTTTTCTCCGAGTCCAATTACACCAATCATACATTCTTTTTATTCTGAATGAGGACACCATCCACAGAGCTAACAGACTGATGTCTGATGCAAATAAGATAAAACTAAAATGGAAGCATCTGTAGCAACAGAGCGTTGTAACACCAAGAGACTTTGGTATCTAGTTTTAAGTCCTAATTCTGTCACTTAACAATATGACTACTTAAAAGTAAGGGAGGGAAGGAAGGAGGGAGAGAGGGAGAGAGAGATTGATTGTCCATCCACTGGTTCACTCTCCAAATGCCCACAAAAGCTAGGACTGGGCAAGGCTGAGCCCAGGACCTCATTTGAGTCTCCCACACAAGTGGCCCAAGCGCTTGTGCCAATACCTACTGCCTCCCAGATACATGAACAGGAAGTAGAGTAGCTAGGACTCCAATATGGAATGCAGGCATCGCGAGCAGTGGCTTAATGTACCGTACAACAATGCCTGCCCCAACTATATGACCTAACAGGTTTTTCTTGTATATATAATGAGGATTATAGTCAATCTGCTCATATGGTTATCAAGATGATAATGAGATTTAGTGCACAAAAGCTTATTAAGTTGCCTGATACATCTACTTAAAAATAATTACTGATGGTGCTAGTACCATGGCACAGTAGGTTAATCCTCTGCTTGCGGCACCAGCACCCCATATGGATGCCAGTTCTAATCCTGGCTGCTCCACTTCCAATCCAGCTCTCTGCTAGGGCCTGGGAAAGTAGTGGAGGATGGCCCAAGTGCTTGGGCCATGGGAGACCCGGAAGAGTCACCTGTCTCCTGGCTTTGGATCAGTGCAGCTCCGGCCATTGCAGCCATTTGCAGAGTGAACCAGTGATGGAATATCTTTCTCTCGGTTCTCCCTCTCGCTTTCTGTAACTGCCTCTCAAATAAATAAAATCTTTTTTAAAAATTACTGATCATTGTTTTTAAAGATGCTATTAATTTCCTGACTATTATTAATATGTCGCCATCCCAACCAAACATCACAGAAACCGGAATTTTAGAAACTTTCAATTCTATCAACCCAACACACAAAATAGTAAATACCAACTGAGATAAAATTAGTGTTATATGAGAAAAAGTATGCCTCTGAAATACCCAATCTTTTAATTACATTGGAAGAGAGAGAAAGTTTCCTAGAAAACAAAAAGGCAAGTATATGGGGTTCACTTCTACACTTTTCTCCTAACTTTTTGCACAGTATGTTAAAAATTTCATTTGGTATATGAGTAGCACACAGAACATAGTTATTAACAGAAACACCTAAAAATTTCAACAAGAACTGAGCTTTTCTTGGTATACAACTCATATTTTTGTTATTGTATGGAAGCATATGATTCTTTCTGAAATGTTTACATGAGCATTTTTCAGAAAGAGGGTATGAAGATTTTTACCAAATTCACAAGGAAAAAAGTTACAAGGTAACTGGATCAAGAAAAACATTAAATGTACTAAATTAACAATTATTTAATAGTTTTAAACTTTAAGGTACAGATTGTTTTTGGCAAAGCAAAAGATGTCTATCCTTTTCTGATTATCACACCAAAACAGCAACTCTGCCAAGAAAAAAAAATGATAGGGGCTGGCACTGTGGCGCAGTGAGTTAACACCATGGCCTGAGTGCCAGCATCCCATAAGGGCGCTGGTTCAAGACTCGGCTGCTCCACTTCAACTCTAGGTCTCTGCCATGGCCTGGGAAAGCAGTAAAAGATGGCCCAAGTCTTTGGGCCCCTGAATTCGCGTGGGAGACCCGGAGGAAGCTTCTGGCTTCGGATTGGCCCAGCTCCAGCCATTGTGGCCAATTGGAGAGTGAACCAGTGAATGGAAGACTTCTCTCTCTCTCTGCCTCCTCTCTCTGTGTAACTCTGACTTTCAAATAAATAGATAAATCTTAAAAAAAAAAAAAAAAAAAAAAAAACTGATACTAGTTTTTAATGAGAACTGAAAAATAAATAAAGTTCACATCCAAAACTAGTGATTAGTGTTCAAGTGGCCATCCCTCATAAATCATCTGGGACATTATCATAGCCTACTCTAAAAAATAAGACATGCAGAGATCCCATTGTTTCAGATCTATAAGGCATTCTTTCTGAGTCATCCATTGGAATATGGAAACAAATTTGTTATTCAATATCTGATTTTCACGATGGATATGCTGGTTTTGTTTTGCATCTTTCATGACAGTTATGTTGGTTTTATTTTCTTCCTTTAACATATGCAAGTTAACTATAGTTGTCAAGAATACAGAAAGGTGGGGGTTGTGCACTGTGGCTCAGCAAGTTCAGCTGCACCCCATTTCTGAGTGCTGGTTTGAGTCCTAGCTTCTCCACTTCATGATCCAACTTCCTGCTAAGGAATTTGAGAAGGCAGCAGATAATGGCTTAGTTACTCAGGGCCCTGCTACTCATGTGGGAGTCAAGGATGGAGTTTCCCCTCTCCTGGCTTTGGCCTGGCCCAGCCCTGGCTCTTGTGGGCATTTGGGGAGTAAATAAGCAGATAGAAGAACTCTGTTTCTCCTCCCCTTCACTGTGCCCTTTGAATAAATAAATCAACAAACAAACCACAGAAAGGTAAACCACATACTACAATAAAGATTCTCTAAAATCTCATTTTACTACAACTGATCTGTAAAATTATGAGTAAAATCCAATAATTAATATCTAAAGTTATTTTATTCTAGTGAATCTCATGTTACCAAATTGTACTCTACAATGTTAAACATAAGCAAAACTAATACTGTAGTAAATATTAAAGTAAAAATAAGTTCTAAAAAAAAACAAGAACATGATACAGTTACCTTTACCCTCAACTTTCCTTTCCTTCTCTATTAAATTCTTGGACTTTTCTGGGGGAAGAGATAGTTCCAGATTTATAGTTAAAAGCAAAGATGCTTAGAGGTTAAGAGAATTAAGAAAAAATATTATTTCCCTCTATTTTTACTTGAAAGAGTAACAGAGAGAGACAGAGGTTTTCTATCAACTGGTTCACTCCTCATATGTCTTTAACAGCCAAAGGGTTGCACCAGGCTAAAGTCAGGAGCCAGTAACTCCATCCAGTTTCCTCATGCGGGTGTCAAGGACTCATGTATTTGAGTGACCATCTTGCTGCCTCCCAGGGAGTGGACTGGAAGCAAGATGGAACTCAATCCCAGGTACTCTCATATGGGATGTGGCTTAACCTGCTGCATCATAATACCTGCCCCATTTCCCTCTTCTCTCAGTCCCCATAGAGAACACAAAAACCACTGTTTTTTTTAAAGTTTATTATGAATTCATTTTAGAGAAATTTACTTTAGTTCAACACCTATTCAACAGTATATAGGTACTACGAATCATTAAAATAGTTGTTCTTTTTAAAAAAAAAAAAAGATTATTTATTTATTTGAGAGGTGGAGCTACAGTGAGAGGGAGAAACAGAGAGAAAGGTCTTCCGACCACTGGTTCACTCCCCAAATGGCCGCAACGGCCGGAGTGCGCCAATCCGAAGCCAAGAGCCAGGAGCTTCCTCCAGGTATCTCACGTGGGAGCAGGGGCCCAAGGACTTGGGCCATATTCTACTGTTTTCCCAGGCCTTAGCAGAGAGCTGGATGGGAAGAGGAACAGCCAGGACTAGAATCAGTGCCCAGATGGGATGCCGGTACTTCAGGCCAGGGCTTTAACCCGCTGTGCCACAGTGCCAGCCCCAAAACAGTTGTTATTAAAAACTTGCATAGTGGGTAAAGATGGTGCCTGTGGTGCCAGCATCCCATATAAGTGCTGGTTTGAGTCCCGGCTGTTCCACTTCTGATCCAGCTCTCTGCTATGGCCTGGGAAAGCAGCAGAAGATGGCCCAATTCCTTGGGCCTCTGCACCCTCGTGGGAGACCCAGAAGAAGCTCCTGGCTCCTGGCTTCAGATCGGCCCAGCTCCATCTACAGTCACTTGGGGAGTGAACTAGGGGATGGAAGACTTCTCTCTCTCTGCCTCTGCCTCTCTGTCACTCTGCCTTTCAAATAATAAGTCTTAAAAAAAAAAAAAAAAAAAAAAAAAAAACTGGTATGGGGGTGGGCATTTGGCCCAGCAGTTAAGATGCCCACATACCATATCAGATTACTTTTGTTTGATTCTGGGCTTAGCTCCTGCAGACTGCACAAGGCAGTGATGATGGTTCAAATAGCTGGGTTCCTGCCACCCATGTGGGAAATTTAGATTGAACTCCTAGAGTCCAGCTTTGGCGCCCTCCCTGGCCCTGTTGCAAGCATTTGGGGAAGTGAACAAGCAGATGGGAATTTTCTCTCACTCTCAAATGAGTAACTTGAAATAAAACTGATATAGAATGAAAATTTTACCTATACAAATCATATACTGGTTCTAACATGAGTGCTTTTCATAATTAAGAAGTTATCTTTATGATTTATTTCCCCAAAGTGCTCAAAGCACAATATCACTATATAAAAGCCAACCTGAATGAAAGATTAAATTTACTTCATATTACAGAAACTTCCTATCTCAAGAAAGGCTCTAACAAATGTTATATGCCTTCTTTCCTGGGTGCCTGCTCTTTTAATTATTATTTCTTAGGTTTATGAGGGTATAACAAGTATATCAAATTTTTAAGTGTATAGCTTTTATAGTTGTAAACACCCAAATAAGCACTACCCAGATCAAGAGAGAACATTCTCTCACTCTCTGGAAGATTTCCTCATATCTATTCTCACTGAATAATCCCTCCCTTCTACAATAGGAACCACTACTTTGATGGTTCAGTTTTGCCTGTTTTTGATCCTCATAAAAATTAAATCATATCTAATCTATGACTGGCATATTTTACTCGATATATTTTCTACATAATCCAAGAGGTATTTATCATTTTTATTGCAGTGTAGTATTCCATTAAAAACATATCATTTATTCTGCTGAAATACATTGGGTTGTTTCCAAAATTCAGAATAAAGCTGCTGTGAAATACATGTTTTTGGTGAACATACACAATCATTTCTATTGTGTAGATATCAAGGAATGGAATTACCAGGTCACACATTAAGCATACTGGTAGATACTGCTAGTTTTTCAAAGTACTTGAATCAATTTACATTGCCACAATCAATGAGTGACAGTTCTCCACATCCTGCCAACTCTTGGAAATGTCACTTTTTAAAAATTATAAACAAATACCGTATGTTCTCCTGGATCTGTGGTAATTAATATAGCACCTAAGAGGTAATCTATAGAAGTAAAATTGACAACTTGAGATGCATTGACTTTGAACAGCCCTTGTCTCAACTGCTGAGGAAGTTTTCTTTTTTCATACTATTTGTTGAACTCTTTACTTAGCATAGCACTAATGATATGTATATAAAGTTAATTGAAAATAGATCTTAGTAAAAAATAAGAATGGGGATAGGAGGAGAAGAAGGGTGGGAGTGTGGGTGGGGTTGGATGAATGACTGTGTTCCTAAATTTGTATTTACGAAATGTATGAAGTTTGCATACCTTAAAAATTTTAAAAAAGGAAAAGTAAAAAAAAAAAAAAACAAAAACACTAAGACTCCTGGCATTGCACTATAAAATATATTTTTATTTAAAAGGTAGAGTTACCGAGAGGCAGAGTTAGAGAACCATGTGCTGGTTCACTCCTCAAATGGCCGGAGCTGGGCCAATCTGAAGTCAGGAGCCAGAAGCTTCTTCTGGATCTCCCACGAGGGTGCAGAGGCCCAAGGAATTGGGCCATCTTCCACTGCTTTCTCAGGCCGTAGCAGAAAGCTAGATTGGAGTGCCAGCTCCTAACAGAAAAATAAATTGTGGGCCTGGCGCTGTGGCTAGCAGGTACAGCTGCTATCTGCAGCACCAGCATTGCACATGGGTGCTGGTTCAAGTCCTGGCTGCTGCTCTTCTAATCCAGCTCTCTGCTATGGCTCCTGGCTTCGGATCAGTGCAGCTCTGGTGGTTATGGACATTTGGGGAGTGAACCAGCGCATGTAAGTCTAACTCTGCCTCTCAAATAAATAAATAAATCTTTAAAAAAAATTCTAACTGGTGGATATGCAATGGTATCTTGTGATGATTTTCATTGGCATTTATTTCCCTAATGAGTGTTGACATTTTCTCATATGCCTGATGGCAAGGATTTCTTCTTTTGTGAAGGGACTGTTCAAATCTTTTACCCATTTTAGAACTGGACTACTTGTTTTACTCTGCATTTCACAGCTGTGGAAACTGTGACATACCAAGGTGAAATAATCTGTACAAAGTCTGAGTCACTGGCAAAGAGACATGCATGCTCTGTTCAACTTCTTTCATGTTCTCTGGCAGCTATTTCCTTTCATCTTGTCATTAGCAAAATAAGCTGACACTATGTTTGTGAAAGTTAACTACTATTTATCAAAGTATAAAATTTAAATTAAAAAAGCTACCCATCAACATATTTCAATGTAGCTGATAGATTCTGAATTAGCACTATTAATATCTTCTCCCTATGGTTAGAGTGCCTATATAATTTGTTAATGATGTCTTTTGAAGAGAAATTCCTAATTTCCTTTTTTTTTTTTTTTTTTTTTGATAGGCAGAGTTAGAGAGAGAGACAGAGAGAAAGGTCTTCCTTTTTCCGTTGGTTCACCCCTCAAATGGCCACTACGGCTGGCTGGCGCGCTGTACCAATCTGAAGCCAGGAGCCAGGTGCTTCTTCCTGGTCTCCCATGCAGGTGCAGGGCCCAAGCACTTGGGCCATCCTCCACTGCCTCCCCAGACCACAGAGAGCTGGACTGGAAGAGGAGCAACCAGGACAGAAACGGTGCCCCAATCGGGACTAGAACCCCGAGTACTGGTGCCACAGGCAGAGGATTAGCCTAGTGAACTGCGGCACCGGCTGAGAAATTCCTAATTTCAATGAAGTCCAATTTTCCAATTTATTTTATACAGTTACTATTTTTTATGAACAATTTTTTTAAAAGATTTATTTGAAAGGCAGAATTACAGGGAGGAGAGACCAAGAGATCTTTGATATGCTGGTTCATTCTGCTGTGGCAGGGGTTGGGCCAGGTAGAAGCCAGGAGCCTGGAACTCCATTGAGGTCTCCCACCTGAATGACAGGGACTCAAGCACTTGGTCATCTTCTGTTGCATTCCAAGGCGCATTAGCAGGGAGCTGGATTGGAAATGGAGCATCTGGGACTCCAACTAACCCTCATAGGTGACTCTGGCATCACAGGTGGTGTCTTAACCTGCTGTGCCACAATGCTGCCTCCCCCACTTTTTTCCCCAAGAAAACTCTAAAACAACCACTCTTCTTCTAAGATAATTGTTTAAAAATTACTTGTGTATTTGAGAAGGCTCACAATAAGACCGGTGTTGTAGTGTAGTGGGTTAAGCTACTGCCCGCAGCACTGGCATCCTACATGGGCACTAGTTTGAGTCCTGGCTGCTCTACTTCCAGTCCAGCTCCCTGTTTGTACCTGGGAAAGCTGCAGAAGCCCCTGCACCCATGTGGGAAGCCTAGATGAAGCTTGTTGCTCCTGGCTTCAGTCTGGCCCAGCCCTGGCCATTGTGACCATTTGGGGAATGAACCAGTGGATGGAAGATCTCTCTGTGTCTTTCTATCTCTCTCTGGAACTGTGCCTTGCAAATAAATAAATAAATCTTAAAAACAAAAACAAAACAAAACAAAACACCTGGGTACAACAAAAACCACACACTAATTAAAGGTTAAAAACCAAACAACACTGCCAAAGATGGGAAGGGAAAGTGTAAAGTTATAAAGAGAAAAAGCAGAACTGTTAACAATGATAGAAAGCCTATGGTAAGTTAGCTAAGTTAGCTAAATTGAGACTAAAACTTAGCTATAAGCTTCTTAAGAAGAAAAAAACACTTAATTTCTTTTTTAAAAAAGATTATTTATTTGAAAGTCAGAGTTACACAGAGAGAGGAGAGGAGAGGCAGAGGCAGAGAGAGAGAGAGGTCTTCCATCCGATGGTTCACTCCCCAGATGGCCGCAACGGGCGGAGCTCTACCAATCTGAAGCCAGGATCCAGGAGCTTCTTCCAGGTCTCCCACATGGGTGCAGGGGCCCAAGGACTTGGGCCATCTTTTACTGCTTTCCCAGGCCACAGCAGCCGGGACTAGAACTGGCACCCATATGGGATGCTGGCGCTGCAGGTCAGGGTGTTAACCCGCTGTGCCAAAGTGCCAGCCCCAAAACACTTGGACATGGCTCCATCCTGTAAAGTTTCTTGATAGGGACCAATGCTGTGGCGTAGCAGGTAAAGCTGAAGCCTGCAGTGCCAGCATCTCATATGGGTACCCAGTTTGAGTTCCAGTGCTCTGCTTCCAATCCAGCTCCCTGCTCTTGTGCCTAGGAAGGCAGTGGAAAATGGCCCAAGTGCTTGGGCCCCTGTACCCACGTGGGAGACCTGGAAGAAGCTCTTGGCTCCTGGCTCTGGCTTGGCCCAGCCCTGGCCATTGCAGCCATTTGGGGAGTGAACCAGCAAATAGAAGACTTCTGTCTCTCCTTTTCTCTCTAACTCTGCCTTTCAAATAAATAAATAAATCTTTAAAAAAAAAAAAAAAAAGTCATCTTTAGGAAGTTACCTCCTGCTTGCTCAACTTCATAAAAGGATTAAAGGATAAAGCACAATCAATACATTTAACACCCTGGCCTGAGGCACAGGCATCCCATATGGGTGCCGGTTCTAGTCCCAGCTGCTCTTCTTCCAATCCAGCTCTCTGCTATGGCCTGGGGAAGCAGTAGAAGATGGCCCAAGTCCTTGGGCTCCTCCACCCGTGTGGGAGACCCAGAAGTTCTTGGCTCCTGGCTTCAGATCGGTGCATCTCTGGCCATTGCGGCCATCTGGGGAATGAACCATTGGATGGAAGACCTGTCTCTGTGCCTCTCCTCTCTCTGTAACTCTGACTTTCAAATAAAGATAAATAAATCTTTAAAAAAGAAAAAACTATTTGTATTTAATTTTACCATCTGCTTTCTCATGAATGAAGCTAATGTGACCTTTACAACAAATTTAAACTGTGGAGACCTGATTGAGAAGAGATTGGCAATAATACACTCATATAGTTGAGGCTAATGTGAGATTTACAAGACTCCAAATAATGAAATTAAACCAAGGAGACCCTCATTTATGGGAAACTTGTACCAAAACTTTAAAGGCACCAGATAGTACTCTGTCATTCTTATATCTATTGCACATTTGATTTACATGTCCCCCTGGCATAGTAAAAATAGTAACAAAGAAATTAAAGAGTCAGCAACTGTCTCTGGCCAATCTAATTTTTATCCATGAAAATATCAGGATTTATTATAGGATAAAGTCATTTAACAACTGAGAATTCTTAGTAGCAAAAAAAAAAAAAAGTCTACACCACTTTTGAAAAAAAAATTAAAAAATTAAGAACTTCAAAAGATGGTAGAAGGTTTGCTTCATAGTTCCCCCTCAAAGTCTGGGAAGTTTTTTTTCGTTCTCGCCCCCGACCCTTTTTTTTTTTTGGTCTGGCCTAAGCAACTGATACATATCTACAGTATGGCAATATTTCAACCCAAACGTTTTCACCAACCCTTTAGGACCTCACCAGAAGCATTACTTTTACTTTACAACATCATAAGAAACTATTATTACAGCTATGGGACAGCTGAGGAAACTGTGACATACCCAGGTGAAGTAATGCACAATGTCCTCAGGGGCGCGCGCGCGTGCACGCACAAGTTCTCTAGCAAAGCAAGCTGATACCTTGTTGGTAAAAGTAACTAACTTTTTATCACAGTAGAAAAGTTAAATAACAAAAACGCCACCGCACCCTTCAGCACAGCTCGTGAACACAGGCCCCTGGCTAAGTCCCTGCTAGGTGAGCTTCTCCCCTCACCCGACTTCGTTAGCTGCTGAAAATTCTGCTTCCCATTGTGATCCCCCAGGATCGTCGTGGGTATTTCTCCCACAAAAAGGAGACAGCCCCCCCCCATCTCCCCACCCGGACTCACTCTCCTCCTTAAGCCGGTTCTCGCTTTCCAGCGCCCTGGTTTTCTGGTGACAGCAGCTTCCCCAGGACTTCCCCGGGCAGTCCTGATAGGCTCTAGAAGCAGCTGCCACTTCCCCCCGAACACCAACCGCGCCCCCCGGGTCCCAGCCGGGGTCTCCCAGCGTCCGCACGCCCTTCCCCACCGCCCCACCGCCGCAGGCCCACCCCTCCCGCAGCGTCGGCGGCTCTTGCTCACCTCGGCGCCTGACAGGAAGGGGTGCGAGGGTCCTGTGATCGTCAGGTAATTGTCATTTCCTCCGGGAAACTGGAAACCAAAAGAAAGCCGCGGTGATAAGTTAGGGGGAGCACGGACTTCGCTTGGAGCCCCGGATTCCGATCCCGACATTCTGACAGCACTCCCCAATCCCGGCTGTCTCTCCTCTCCCGTCAGCCGCCTCTCCCTTCCCGCCTCTGCTGCAACCCGATCGGCGGCGCTCTCTCGCCAAGCCTTCTTAGCGCCCGGGCTCCTACCTCCATCTTCACACCACTTTTCTACCACCGTCTCAGACCCCTCATTGCTCCCACCGCCCCCACTGGCCTCGGAACTGCCGTCACTTCCGCAAGGAAGTGCGTCGCTCTCCGCTGACTGGAAGGAGCGTCGTGGGGCTGCGAGTCAGGCGCCGAGCAGATGGAAAAGGTAGATATCGCCCCCTGGAGCGTGGTGGGATAATGGCATGTAGAGGTGCTAGAGGCGTCCCTGGAGGCGGCGTTGACTGCATCGGTCCGGCTGTGGATTTCTGGGGAGAGCAGTAGAGACGTGATCTGGCTAGAGGGGCCGGAGAGGGAAAAACAAGGAGATCGCTAGACTGAGTGGCTAGAGAGGTCGGAGGCAAGTGGATGTAGAAGTCGGGCGGACCCGGAATCCGGAGGAATCGGGACCATGACTTATGCTTATCTCTTCAAGTACATCATCATCGGGGACACAGGTAATCCGCGAGCGGGCCGCCTTCGAAGGCTGAGGCGGGCACCCGAAGCTCCCAAATCGGGCCGCGGGGGCGGGGCTCGCTCAGTGGGTTGGGCGATTCGCGAGGAACGGGCGGGGGCGGGGCGGGGCGGCCGGGGGCGGGGCTCGGGCTCGGGGCGCCCCTTCCCGCGTCCCTGACGCCCGGACTCCGGGAGGTGTTTCTGGGCCGCGGGGCTCCTGGCACGCACGTCCTCCCCTTTCAGGTGTGGGGAAGTCATGTCTCCTCCTGCAGTTTACAGACAAGCGGTTCCAGCCAGTCCACGACCTCACAATAGGTAAGTGCAGCTGTTTGTTCCAGAACCGATCATAAAGCCTTGGCTCGCTGAACTGCCCAGGTGGAAAGCTCAGCTGTCTTCCGTGTCCTCAAGTCAAAAGTTGCCTCTCACCGCTTAAAACTAGTGCGAAGTTAGGTTCAGTGAAGAGTGGTGTAAAGAGGAATAAATAATTGTGAAGGGAAGTCCAGAGATGTGCGAGGTACGGACCGATTCCCATAGGGTGTAAATGTTTATGGGAAATCCAGCGGAAGCCGAGCAGCGTTATTCAAAAGCGCATCTCAGATTTGCGATATATGAGTGCCAGCCTCATACTGTGTGTTTCAGAGTCAACACCAGTACTTGGATTGTGTGTGTGTGTGTGTGTGTGTGGTGGAGAGGACCAAGCGAAGCGAAGAGCCATCCCAGCCTAACAATTAAAAGGCAGATGATGGGCGTTGTTGCGCAGTGGGCTAAGCCGCCACCTGTGACGCTGGCTTCCCATAGGGGCAATGGTTTACGTCCCAGCTGCTTTACTTCCGATCCAGCTCCCTGCTAATGGGCCTGGGAAAGCCCCGCAGGATGGCCCATGTACTTATGCCCCTGCCACTTTCTCTGGAGACCCGGACGGGGTTCTAGGCTCCTGGTTCAGCCTGGCCCAGCTTTGGCTGTTAATGCCATTTTGGGAGTGAACCAGTGGGTGGGCGATCACTCTCTAAAAAGAAATAAAAGGCAGTTTGTGGCAAGTTATGGTCTGAAGGCACTTTAACAGACCCTTCCTTCTGATTTACATAACCCTCACCCAAATAAAATATATAGTAAATAATATACATAGTAACATATATAATATGTATAAGCTACATACAGTATATATATATATGTGTGTGTGTGTGTGTAGTTGCCACACAAATGCAGTTTTTTTAAGGTTTATTTATTTGAAAGGCAGAGTTAGAGAGAGGAAGAGACAAAGAAATCTTCCATCTGTTGGTTCACTCTCAAATGCCAGGGCCCAGGAGCTACTTCCTGGTCTCCCATGTGGGTAGCAAGGGCCCAGGTACTTGGACCATCTTCCACTACTTTCTCAGACACATTAGCAGGAAGCTGGATGGGAAGCGGAGCAGCTGAGACTCCAACCAGTACTTACATAGGGTGCTGGCATTGCAAGCAGCAGCTTAACCACCTTGTACTTACCATGCTGGCCCTAAAATGCACTTTCTAAATAAAACTGATAGCTCGCCATTCTTAACCATATTGCTGCTTCCAAGTCCCACCTGTATGGAAATCTGGGTTTATTCAGCTCTAGAGAGTTGAATGATTTTAGACAGGGATTTAGAGGATAGCATCAACCAGCAAATTGTATTTAATGAATATTAAATGAACATTTATGCTGTGAGATCAGCTAGCAGCTGCTTAAGGAGGCAGCTGAGTAGCTGAGAGCCTTTCAATGATGGAGGTGTAAGGGTGGGGTAGCACTGTCAAGTAAATTCCTATTGCAAAAGGGAGGAGAACCTACCACCTCTCTCAGAAAGGCTGAAAATTGAGGAATGAGGAGTTAGCCAGGCAAGGGGATGTAGAGAAATGATGGAAAAATAATCTGGGCAAGAGATAATAATATGTGCAAAGGCTCAGGGATGGCAGAGATTGGGCTACTTTTGGAAAACTAAAAGGAATTTAAAGGAGCATGAAATTTGATGTGGACAGCACTAAAAAATAAAGCATTTAAAATTTTTTTAAGTTTATGTTCATCTACTTGAATGACAGAGACTATCTTCCACCTACTGGTTCACTCCCTAGATGCCTACAACATTCCATTCCAGGCTGAATCCAGGAACCTGGAACTCCATCTGGGTCTCATATGGGTGGCAGGGGTTCACACATTAAAGTTACCATCTGCTGCCTTCCAAGATGTATTAGCAGGAAGCTGAATTGGAAGCGGAGCAGCTGGGACTCAAACCAGCACTCTGCACTCTGCACTCTGATATGAGATGCCAGTATCACCAATAGCAGCTTAACCTGCTGCACCACAAGGCTGGCTCCAAGAAGCTTCAAAATTAATTGGAGTAGGTAGGCAGCAGTAATGGTCTCAGTGGCACTGAGTGCAGCCAAAGCATGGGTTATAATATACTGACGAAAAGCATGAGCCTCTCATTCAATATCACTGTTCATGAGAATCACTTTCTTTCTCTTGGTCTTCACTGACAGGTGTGGAGTTTGGAGCCCGTATGGTCAACATTGATGGAAAACAAATCAAACTGCAAATATGGGATACGGTGAGAGGACAAAATAATTTAGTTCCTGACTAAGGTCCAAACATAACAGTACAAGCTGATGCAGGGGAAAAGGGCTTTGAGGGTGGGCTAGTGGTGGAGATGCATTAGAGAAGGTGAAATCAAGTTACCAGTTATGAATGCCGTATATTGTTGTTTTTGTTATTGTTAGTGTAATATATTAGTTCATTCTAGTAAAAATAAAACCAAACAATGTTAAGTTTATAGAGCAAAAAGAAAACGTCCCCTTCACATCAACCCCTTCTTTCTCCCTTTCTTGGTTTCTGGTGTATCTCCACAGTTAATGATTCAGTGTGTATGCTTTTAGACTTCTTCTGTGCATTTAGATACATAAGTGGAAACATACACAACTAAGTGGCAGTGGTTTTGTTTTTATTAGTGTTTTCATGTATAGAATTGTGACAAAGTATACCTAGCTATTTGACTTAGATTTTTTTTAAGTCTCTATGTTTTGAAGACCTTCCTGTATTAATACACACAGATCTATCTCATTGCTTTAACCACTATATAGTCATAGAATGTACCATAATTTATTTAACTATCCTGCTATTGATAGAAATTGGGGTTGTTTCCAAGTTTTTACTATTGCAAAGCTTCATTGAACATTCTTACTTATTGCATCTTATGCAAATGTTTGAGAATCTTTATAGAATACATGCCCAGAAATGGAAATTCTGGACCAAAGGTATGCATATTTTAAAACTTATTAAATGTAGTACTGCCAAAATTTAGCTTGGCTTAATGTAATTTTGTTACATTCAGAGTTCTTTTCATATATGTAATCTCATTTGATTTGTACCTTGCTTTCACTTAAGGAAAATAACATAATAATCTATTCTAGCTAAAGGGAGCTAGCAAACAGTTCTTGATACTCAGCTAAAATCTCTTTCTGTTTATGTTTAGTTGTTACTGTTTGACTCTGTTTCGTCTCAGAAATAAGAGCTGAAGCCATTATATCTATAAACAGTATGCAAGTCGTATTTCCTTACTTTCTTTTTCTTCCTTTGCCCTCCTTCCTTCTGTTCCACTCAACACTCACCAAACATAGTTGTAAGTCTTAAAAGTAATCACTTGCTTCTCTAGGGCTTTTATTTTGTTTGGTTTTCTTATTTTTATTTATTTTAAAAGGGAAAGAGCCAGAGAAAGCTCCCATCTATTAGTTCATTTCCTAGTGCCTACAACAACTGGGGCTGGCCCAGGCCAGAGGCAGGAGCCAGGAGCTCTTTGTAGGTTTCCTGCATAGTGACAGTGCCCAAAGACTTGAGCCATCATCTGCTGCCTCCCAGGGTGCACATCAGCAGGAAGCTGGATCAGAAGCAGAAGAGAGCCGGCGCCATGGCTCAATAGGCTAATCCTCTGCCTTGCGGCGCCGGCACACCGGGTTCTAGTCCCGGTCGGGGCGCTGGATTCTGTCCTGGTTGCCCCTCTTCCAGGCCAGCTCTCTGCTGTGGCCCGGGAGTGCAGTGGAGGATGGCCCAAGTCCTTGGGCCCTGCACCCACATGGGAGACCAGGAAAAAGCACCTGGCTCCTGGCTTCGGATCAGTGCAATGCGCCGGCCATTGGAGGGTGAACCAATGGCAAAGGAAGACCTTTCTCTCTGTCTCTCTCACTGTCCACTCTGCCTGTCAAAAAAAAACAAAAAAAAAAAAAAAAACAAAAGCAGAAGATCCAGGACATGAACCAGGCACTCTGATATGGAATGCAGGCTTCCCAAGCAGTAACTTCATCACTGCACCAAATGCCTGCCCCTAGACTATGCTGCCTTTTTTTTTTTTTTTTTAAGATTTATTTATTTATTTGAAAGGTAGAGAGACAGAGGCAGAGGCAGAGAGAGAGAGAGAGAGAGGTTCTCTATACACTGGTCCACTCCTCAAATGGCAGCAACAGCCAGAGCTGGGATGATCTGAAGCCAGGAGCCGGGAGCTTCTTCTGGGTCTTCCACATGGGTGCAGGGACCCAAGAACTTGGGCCATCCTCTACTGCTTTCCCAGGCCATAGCAGAGAGCTGGATTGGAATTTGGGTGACTGGGTTTTTAAATGGCGCCCTAATGGGATGCCAGCACTGCAGGCAGCGGCTTTACCAGCTATGCCACAGTGTTGGCCTGATATGCTTCTTTAACTTAAACCTTTACCATTTCCAAAAATTGATATTTTGATGCCAGGACACAAACCCATTAAGATATCAGTTAGTGGTGTAGTCATGGTCACATGTTGGCTTATTACCTTTTTATTTTTCTCCTGAAGTGCTCATATGAGACATGGTTGTATCGTGAAGTTTGGAAGTTGAGTAACTAGTATGTGGTTAGGATACTTAAGAATTACTGTGGCATAAGTGTCTGCCTGCAGTGCTGGCATCCCATATGGGTACTAGTTTGAATTCCGGCTGCTGCACTTCAGATCCAGCTCCCTGCTAATGTACCTGGGAAAGCAGTGGAAGATGGCCCAGGACCTTGGGTCCTTGCACCCATGGAGGAGACCTAGATGAAGCTTTTGTCTCCTGGCTTCTGCCTGGCCAAGTGAACCAGTGGATGGAAGATCTCTCCACCCCACCCCCCCGCCTTTCAAATAAATAAATAAATCTTTTAAAAAAATATTACACAGCAGGGCAGCCATTACGGCACATTGTGCTAAGCCACCGCTTGAGCTGCTTATATCCCATACTTGGAGTGCCTAGCTCAAGTCCTGGCTGCTCCAGTTCCAATCCAGGTTCCTGCTGATGCATCCTGGGAGGCACCAGATTTTGGCCAAAGTGCCTGGGTCCCTGCTACCCATATGAGAGACACAGATGGATGTCTGAGATTCTGGCTCCAGCCTGGCCCACCCCTTGTTTAGGCAGGCAATTGGAGAGTGACCCAGTAGAAGAAAGATCTCTTTCTCTGTCTTCCAAGTAGGTGAAAATAAATAAATAAACATTTTTAAAAGGAGAAAAAATTAAATGAATTTCAGTAATTTATTTTAAAAAAAACCACCTACCAGGCCACTTAATTGATGTAGTTCTTTTCTGTCACCTTTGAAAAATGGGTTTGAAATTAGATGAATCTTTACTGAATCATGTGCAAGAGACAATTTCAAAATATTACAGTTTTCTGTTTTACAAACTTCCAGAGAATTATACCTCTACTGTAGTCCTGTCCTGTCTGTGCTTCCTGGGTGAGCCCGGTCATTCCTCCCTTGTCAGCCCTCATCTCCTGTCCACTGCTTATCCACCTTAGCTTCCCATTTGGTCTGTTCCCTCACATACTCCTGAAGTCATCACACCTGAAAATGTTTAGAAATTACTAAGATGGATGGACATATTATTTAAAAGCTAGTTTCTAACGTTAGAGTTTTTAAAAAAGAATTATTTTTTGAGAGATGTGCACACAAATACAGAAACATACTCAGACAGAGAAAGCTCTCATTTACTGGTTCCAATGCCCACAATGGATGGGATGCTGGGCTAGAGCCAAAGCCAGAAGCTGGAAACTCAATCCAGGACTTCCACAAGGTTGGTTGCAACCCAATCATTGGAGCCAACCATGATGGTTATTTAATTTAATTTAATTAATTTATTTTTTGAAGATTTAGTTATTTATTTGAAAGAGTTACACAGAGAGAGAAGGAGAGGCAGAGAGAGAGAGAGAGAGAGAGAGAGGTCTTCCATCCATTGGTTCACTCCCCAGATGGCTGCAATGGCCAGAGATGCACCGATCCGAAGCCAGGAGCCAGGAGCTTCTTCCGGGTCTCCCATGTAGGTGCAGGGGCCCAAGGACTTGGGCCTTCTTCTACTGCTTTCCCAGACCATAGCAGAGAGCTGGGTCAGAAGTAGAGCAGCCAGGAGTCAAACCCGCATCCGTATAGGATGCCAGCACTGCAGATGGGGCTTTACCTGCTATGCCACAGTGCAGGCCCCTGTTCTGGTATTGATAAGAACCATTTCTAATGTGTGCACATGGTGTGCATACTCTTACGTTTATATTCATTTATATTCCACATAGCTATGCTAATGCAGCAGCATTGTATCATACATAATATAAAATATTGATTAAATAATCCCAAATTAATTTGTATTTTACTTTGGAATGTATTTTGATTCTTAGACAAATAGTGTATCTGACTTTCTAGGAATTGATATTTCAGACTATTTATCTTGAAAGCGATATGATGCTGCCACTTTGGAGAAATTATAAAGCTCTTTATTCTTTTTATCAAACTCCTGTCTTAGTTCTTTACTGCCTTAGTTTTTTAAATTCATTATTCATTTATTTGAGCAGCAGACAGAGCAAGAGCAAGAGATAGCTCCCATCCTCTGGTTCATTTCCCAAATGCCTGCAAGGGCCACTGCTGGGCCAGGTGGAAAAGAGGAGCCTGGAATGCAATCCAGATTGCCCACGTAACCTTTTATGACTGTTTCCTCCAGGATTTGGCATTTTCAGATAATTTTCCTTTATGCAGATAAAGGAACAGGGACAGAAAGGTTAACATGATTATTCAATATCATATTTGGGACTGAAAATACAACATACTCTGAGTTTCCAGCTCTGTTGCCCCTTGTTCTCTCCTAAGGAATACTGGAAAGTGGATGTGAAGGTCTTTGATGTCATGCTGACTGTGGAGTGTAGCTGGTGGTTAATGAATAGTACCTAGCGATACTAGACATTGGACAGTTTTATCTACCCAAGATGTCAGTTGTACTCTCATTGGAAGAATACTGGTTTCCTATCTGGGAGTCTCCCTGGACAGGCCTGTTTCCTTTCCCAAATTCTCTAGTAGAAGTTCTGTAGTTAAGTCCTTTGTGTTAGAGTGGCATATGATCAAATCAGTTCTCTGGAAATAATCTAATTTTGTTGGGATTTTTTTTTTTTAATTGCCATGTTGATGAGAAAGGCTGGGCAAGAATCCTTCCGTTCTATCACCCGTTCCTACTACAGGGGAGCAGCTGGAGCCTTACTGGTGTATGACATTACAAGGTGAGCCAGATCTGGCACGTGGGAGGGAGACTGTTCTCCACATTCTCTAAAGCCTTCTTTTTCTTTCTTAAGGATGCTCACTGGGGATTACCTCTCTAATAATTGTCTTCTTACATACTGCTTCCCCCCTTTTTCCCCACACACTTGGAGTTGCTTTGGGCTTTCGAAATGGGCTTCTGACCCACTTTCTACACTTTTCTGCTATAGGCGTGAAACCTTCAACCACCTGACTTCATGGTTAGAGGATGCCCGGCAACACTCTAGCTCCAACATGGTTATCATGCTGATTGGGAATAAGAGGTAACATTTTATCTGTATGAATAATAGCTAGCAAGAGTCATCCAGGTACTTTCTGGATTTCTTGTTCCCCAAACTTTCTTAGTTTTTAGTACTCTTGGTATGTCTGTGAAAGAAAAATTATTGGGTTCAGTGTTGTGGCATAGTGAATACAGCCTGTGACACCGGCATCCCATATAGGATATGGTTTGAGTCCTAGCTATTAAATTTCTGATACAGCCCCCTGTTAATGCCCTGGGAAAGCAGCAAATGATAGCCCAACTACATGGGCCCCTGTTACCCCTGTGGGAGATCAGGAAGAAGCTCCTGGCTCCTGCCTTTGGCTTGGTCCCACGCTGGCTATTGCAGCCATCTGGGGAATGAACCAGCAGATGGAAGATAGTTCTTTCTCCCCCCGACCCCTGTAACTCTGACTTTCAAAATAAATAACATTTTTTAAAGTTTTATTTATTTATTTAAAAGTCAGAGTTACACAGAGAGAGAAGGAGAGGCAGAGAGAGAGAAAGAGAGGTCTTCCATCTGCTAGTTCACTCCGCAGATGGCCACAATGGCTGGAGCTATGCCAATCCGAAGCCAGGAGCTGGGAGCTTCTTCCAGGTCTTCCATGTGGGTGCAGGGACCCAAGGACTTGGGCCATCTAATACTGCTTTCCAGGCCATAGCAGAAAGCTGGATTGGAAGTGGAGCAGCTGGGACTAGAACCAGCACCCATATGGGATGCCAGCACTTCAGGGGGATGCCAGCACTTCAGGCGATGGCTTTACCTGCTTTGCCACAGTGACGGCCCCAATAAATAAATTTTTAAAAAAATCATGTGGTGAAATATACATAACACAAATTTACCATTTTAAATGCTTTTAAGTGTACAGTTAAGATTTTGAAATTATTCTGCAACCACCATCACCAGCATTCATCTCTAGAACTTTTGTCTTCTCCTCAAAGAAACCTGTACCCGTCAATACTGCATCCCCTTCTGCTTGTTTGCTTTCCTTCCCCAGTGCTGGCAGGCTGCATTCTACCTTCTGCCTCTATGCATTTCACTGCTCTTGGGACCTCATGTAAGTGGAATCACGTATAATAGTTGTGGTTTGTGGCTGGCTTACTTTACTTAAAATAATGTCTTTAAAGTATGTCCACATTTCTTTCTTTTTTAAGGAATAAGATTCCACTGTGTTGCATATACACAATTTGTTGTCATCTGTCTGTAGACACTTCTGTTGCTGCCACCTTTTGGCTGTTGTAGATAATGTTGCTATAAACGGGAGTACAAATATTCATTCAAATCCCCACTTCAGATTCTTTTGGGAATATACCCAGAAATGGGAGTGCAGGATCATATGGTCATTCTTTCTTCCTATGTTGAGGAGCTGCCGGCCTGTGTTTAATAGTGGTTGTACCTTTCACATTCCTACCAGCGATGCCTGAGGGTTCCAGTTTCTCCACATGCTCACCAACACTTGTCATTCTCAGTAAATTTTTCTTGGTACCCATAGGCCCAAATAAAAATCCTAATTTTTTTATTCAATAGTTATATCTTCTTTAATTTATTTTTTATTTATTATTATTTTTTTAAAATGTATCCCCTGGCACAGACATTTGACCTAGCAGTCAAAGACATCAGGGGCAGATTTTTTTTTTTTTGGTGCGGGGGGTAAGGTCTTTTTTTTTTTTTTTTTAATTTATTTAGTTATTTGGAAGTTAGAGTAACAGAGAAGTAGAGGCAGAAAAAGAGAGAGAGAGGGGTCCTCCATTTGCTGGTTCACTCCCCAGATGGCCACAACAGCCAGAGCTGCGCCGATCCAAAGCCAGGAGCCAGGAGCTTCGTCCATGTCTCCCACATGGGTGCAGGGCCCCAAAGACTTGGGCCATCATGTACTGCTATTCCCAGACCATTAGCAGAGAGCTGGATCGGAAGTGAAGCAGCCGGGACTCAAACCGGCGCCCATATGGGATGCTGGCACTGCAGGTAGTGCCTTCACCTGCTATGGCATAGCACCAGCCCCAGTTATATCTTTTTTTAAATCATAACAACTTAGTATTTGTTTGAAAAATAAAAGAGGGGCCAGCGCTGTGGCGCAGGGGTTAAAACTATGGCCTGAAGTACTGGCATCCCATATGGGCACCAGTTCTAGTCCTGGCTGCTCCTCTTCCAATCCAGCTCTCTGCTATGGCCTGGGAAAGCAGTAGAAGATGGCCCAAGTCTTTGGGCCCCTGTACCCATGTGGGAGACCTGGAAGAAGCTCCCGGCTCCTGACTCCTGGCTTTGGATAGGCACAGCTCCAGCCATTGCAGCTATCTGGGGAGTGAACCAGTGGATGGAAAACCTCTCTCTGTGTCTATACCTCTCTCTGTAACTCTTATCTTTCAAATAAATAAATCTTTAAAAAAGAAAAAAAGTAGTAATATTTTTATTTCATTTTGACCACAGTTACTTACTCATGACCTGTGTGTTTGTTAGGCACTACATAGCCTCTCAGACCAAGATTAGATACAGTAGCTGTCTCACTTCTTGTTGCACATTGATTTTTGTGTAGTACTTACTTACTTTTATCACTGCACCTGCCAAAAAACTCCGCTTCACAAAGCTACAACCATATTGAACAGAATCTATCGTGATCTGCTATTGACACTGAACTATCTTAAGTTTATTATTTATGTGACTTTTTAAGTTAATTAATTTTGGAGATTTATTTATTTGAAAGGCAGAGGTACAAAGAGAAGGAGAGACAGAGAGATCTTACATCCACTGGCTCACTCTCCAAATGGCCACAACGGCTGGGGATGAGCCATTCCAAAGTCAGGGTATAGGGGGCCAAGCACTTTGGTCATGTTCTGCTGCTTTCCCAGGAACATTAGCAGGTAACTGGATTGGAAGTGGAGCAGCTAGGACTGGAACAGGTGCCCACATGGGATGTTGGTGTCACAGGCAGCAGCATAACCTGTTATGACATAATGCCATCCCCTCCTTTTTTTTATTTTTATTTTTTTAAAGATTTTTTTATTTGAAAGGCAGAGAGTTGCAGAGAGAGACAGAGAGAAAGAAAGATCTTCCACCTGGAAGTTCACTCCCCAAATGGAAGCAATGACCAGAGCTGGGATGATCCAAAGCCAGGAGCCAAGATCTTCTGGGTCTCCCACATGGGTGCAGGGGCCCAAAGACTTGGGCCATCTTCCATTGCTTCCCCAGGCCCATTAGTAGGGAGCTGGATCAGAAATAGAGCAGCTTAGACTTGAACTGGCGCCAATATGGGATGGTGGCAATGGAGGCAGCAGGTTAACCCACTGTACTACAAAGCTGGCCCCTGTGTGGTGTTTTGATGTTTCCCTCAAAAATATATAAAGTATTCCATGGCACCCTTGTGAGACTGTAGTGTTAGATACTATGCCAGCTCCTGAGGTTGCTAGGTGAAAAAAAAATTTCACCCACCTGCTTTCAGGAAGCTTACACTCTAGTGGAAACAAAAAGATTTGTATCTAATTAGATGATTAAACTCAGTGAAGGGAAAAGTGTGGTATAAAAGAGAGTAAGGGCCGGCGCCGCAGCTCACTAGGCTAATCCTCCGCCTAGCGGCGCCGGCACACCGGGTTCTAGTCCCGGTAGGGGCGCCAGATTCTGTCCCGGTTGCCCCTCTTCCAGGCCAGCCCTCTGCTGTGGCCAGGGAGTGCAGTGGAGGATGGCCCAGGTGCTTGGGCCCTGCACCCCATGGGAGACCAGGAAAAGCACCTGGCTCCTGGCTCCTGCCATCGGATCAGCGCGGTGCGCGGGCCGCAGCGCGCCGGCCGCGGCGGCCATTGGAGGGTGAACCAACGGCAAAAGAAGACCTTTCTCTCTGTCTCTCTCTCTCACTGTCCACTCTGCCTGTCAAAAAAAAAAAAAAAAAAAAGAGAGTAAGTGGGGGGGAGGGGACAGTGCTGTGGTGTAGCAGGTAAAGCCGCTGCCTGCAGTGCCTGTATCCCATATGGGCGCTGGTTTGAGTCCTGGCTGCTCCACTTCTGATCCAGCTCTCTGCTATGGCCTGGGAAAGCAGTGGAAGATGGCCCAAGTCCTTGGGCCCCTGCACCTGCATGAGAGACCTGGAAGACACTGCTCACTCCTGGCTTCAGATCGGCTCAGCTCTTCTCACTGCAGGCAGTTGGGGAGTGAACCAGCAGATGGGAAGACTCTCTCTCTCTCTCTCTCTCTCTCTCTGCCTCTCATTCTCTCTGTGTAACTCTGACTTTCAAAGAAATAAATAAATCTTAAAAAAGTAACAGGGTATCTATTTTTGATTAGGAATTGATGTTAAACTAGGTTCTAAAGAATGGACAAGAGCTTAACAGACAAAGTTTTAAAAAACTTGGGTATTGCCAGCGCCATGGCTCACTAGGCTAATCCTCCGCCTTGCGGCGCTGGCACACCGGGTTCTAGTCCGGTCAGGGCACCGGATTCTGTCCCGGTTGCCCCTCTTCCAGGCCAGCTCTCTGCTGTGGCCCGGGAGTGCAGTGGAGGATGGCCCAAGTGCTTGGGCCCTGCACCCCATGGGAGACCAGGATACGTACTGGCTGCTGCCATCGGATCAGCACGGTGCGCCGGCCACAGTGCACCAGCCATTGGAGGGTGAACCAACGGCAAAGGAAGACCTTTCTCTCTGTCTCTTTCTCTCACTGTCCACTCTGCCTGTCAAAAAAAAAAAAAAAAAAAAAAAAAAAAAGAAAGAAAAAACTTGGGTATCAGCTAGAGGTAATAAACTGTGAGAGCTTGAACTGAGAAAAAGCGAGGCAGATCTATCATACTGAAAGAAACCCAGTGTCATTAGACTGAATTAAGGGGTAACGGTGTAAGAGAAGGTTGCGAAAATAGGAAAGGTCCAGACATCATAGCCCCTCAGAGACCTTAGAGTTTTAGTCTAAACATAGTATGTCAGAATTTTAAGCATAGAAATGGCATGAAGGATCACCGTTGAATGAAACATGGTTGCAGTAGAATCCCAATCCCTGTTGTCCACAGGTGAGAGAGAATGGTGACTTGACTAGGTTAGAGACTCAGAGACGCAGTGAAGGATGATGGTCAGGTACATTCTGGAAGTATTTCTCTGGGATGGACTTGGTAGTTGAAGTAAGGGAGGGAAAGTTGTTAATAACACCTTATGTTATTATTATTACTATTTATTATGTTACATTATGCCATCGATAGAAATGTGGGAGCCTGGGTTAGCTCCAGGTTGTGGGGAAAAGTTTGAGATATCTTACACATCTTGGAGATGAAGAATAGACAGATGGATAAATCTGGAACTTAGAGGAGTATCTGGGCTAGAGGTACAACTGTGGGAGTCTTAGCATTTAGTAAATTTTTTTTTTTTTATTTGGAAACAGAGATAGACAGAGCTCCTATATGCTGGCTCATTCTCCAGATCCCACAATGGCTGGGACTGGGCTAGTGCCTGAGCCAGGAGCTGGGAACACAGACCAGGTCTCTCATGTGGATGGCAGGAATCCAATTACTTGAGCCATCTCTGCCACCTCCCAGGTTCTGCCCCACATCGACAAGAAGGTAGAGTCAGGAGCCAGAGCTGGGTATCAAACCCAGGTACTCCAGTATGGGATGCAGGTACCGCAACTGTTAGGCCAAGTGCACACTCCCAACCTTGGCATTTAAGTGGATAGTTTGCTGGCTGTCACACAACTGATATACAATAAATGTTCCTTAATGGGCTTACTTTGATTTTTCTCATGGTTGGAAAACTGGAAACCTTTCAAATAAAAATTTTTAATTTTCAAAATAGAAACCAAATAGTTCAACCTTCCATTATTCTTTAGCCTTTATCCCATCTTTCAGTCTTTCCGTCCCACTTAGTTCCAAATCCCAGTCCTTGGCTCTGCCTCTTTTTTCCATATCACCTAATCTCCATATCACTTTTTCTGAATTACTTGATGCCAACTGACTTTTATACACACCAGTAATGAAATTAGTGCAAGTTAGGCAGCTGTGTTCTCCTTAATTCCTAGTTGTCCCTCTTCTTGTGGATTGATTCCAATAAGAGAGAAGATGTTTATCACTACGGTCTAGGGCAGTGTATGAATTTTCTACTTTAAAGCAACTAGAGTTTCTTTTCATCATCTTTGCTTTGTTATCCTGCATCTCATTGGAAAAAGAAGCATAGGTCATAAGCTCTGGGTCACTGTGGGGCTTGTTTAGCTCTAGATAAGCCTTTTTCTCTGTAATAGAATAAGGTATTATCTTCAGCCATGTAGCAGCTGCCCTAAACATGAAGAACATTTTCCAAGAGGCCACGGAAATTAGTAAAACCTCTACAAAGTGGTGTCATGTAGGATCTACATTATTTACAGATTGATCACCAGTCGAAACCATTGTTCTAAAACTGGAGTTTCTTCTTTCACTGGGATCTTTTTTTAGTTTTCTCCCTTCTTACTCTCTTGCAGTGACTTAGAGTCCCGAAGAGATGTGAAAAGAGAAGAAGGAGAGGCCTTTGCTCGGGAGCATGGTCTTATTTTCATGGAAACTTCAGCCAAAACAGCCTGCAATGTTGAAGAGGTACTGTTTGGAAAATTGTGTGGAAAGCTCTTCAGAGATTACACTATTATCTTTGTCCTTTATTTCAGAATTCTCTTCTACGGCATGGATAAAGAAAGGATGTCTTGTGGTCATAGTGACCAAATGACTCCTTTAAAGGGAATTGTCCTATTTTGTTAATCCTGATTCCTAAGGTTTTACTATTACTTTGGGTAACATTGATTTATACATGAGATTAGATACCACTATTTCTTAGAAATACTTAACTGGAGGGTCTAATGGGCCCTATTATAGTCCTTTGTGGGCCTGGTGTTGACTATAACTCCAGTAAGTAATGGAGAAGAGAGCTTGTTATATTGGCAGAGGGTGCCAACATAAGATTCCTGGGAATGTTTTAGTTCAGAACCATATAATCTCCTTTCCTTTTTTGAAACTGCTTTGGATGTCTTTTACAGGGACTTTTGGGGGGCCTTCGGTAGTTTTACTCTCCTCTAATGGCTCCTAATACACATAAAAATTCCAGTTAAGAATAACATTTGCATTCTGTTTCCCTAGCTAAATTTAAGACTGATTATATGATTTATGTTTTCTTCAGGCCTTTATTAACACAGCCAAAGAAATATATAGGAAGATCCAGCAGGGTTTATTTGATGTCCACAATGAGGTGAGAAAGCATGGGGAGACTGGCAGTTAATTTTGATTTGTTAACACAACTGGATGCTTCCTCAAATGTAAACATTCCCCATCTAACATCATACAATTTGTAGCTTTGCCAATTACAACTTTTTAAAAGAGTATTTATTTGTTCATTTGGTTCACTCCCTAAATGCCCACAATAACCTGGTCAGGTTGAAACCAGGAGCCGGGAACTCGATCTGGGTTTCCCACGTGGGTGGTAGGGATCCAACTATTTGAGCTCTCACCTGCTTCCTCCCATGGGGAGTATTAACAGGAAGCTAGAACTGGGAGCAGAGCCGGGAGTCTAATTAATGCACTGATATGGTATCCAAGTGTCTTAACTGCTATGCCAAATGCCTGCCCCCAGTTCCATTCTCTTTTTAATGTAGGTCCATAGAAATCTGTCATTTCTTTTTTCTGTTTTTCCTCAAGTCTCAGACCTAGAACATTTATTAGTTAAGTTGTTGTAAGTTAAGGCTTATACTATATGGTAAGTTTTCTTTGCAAACTCAGTTTCTTTTTTTTTTTTTTTTTTTTTTTTTTTTTTTTTTTTGACAGGCAGAGTGGACAGTGAGAGAGAGAGACAGAGAGAAAGGTCTTCCTTTGCCGTTGGTTCACCCTCCAATGGCCGCCGCGGCCGGCGCGCTGCGGCCCGCGCACCGCGCTGATCCGATGGCAGGAGCCAGGAGCCAGGTGCTTTTCCTGGTCTCCCATGGGGTGCAGGGCCCAAGCACCTGGGCCATCCTCCACTGCACTCCCTGGCCACAGCAGAGGGCTGGCCTGGAAGAGGGGCAACCGGGACAGAATCCGGCGCCCCGACCGGGACTAGAACCCGGTGTGCCGGCGCCGCAAGGCGGAGGATTAGCCTAGTGAGCCGCGGCGCCGGCCTAACAAACTCAGTTTCTTACATCCCAGAGCATGAGAAAGGTGTGGCTCTTAATTGCTGAGGAGGACCATTACTATAAAGCAAATTCCAGGGTAACACAAACAGAATAACTTGCTCATGTGCTGCTTCTACTCTTTTGCCTTTTTTTATTGTTACTCTAAATATATCCTAATTCTGCACAGAGCTAGGAAACTGAAGGATACTGTACCTTAAAAGGAAGAACAGGGTTTAGTGGCTTAGTCCTTAAGAAGTCATCACTGATGCCTGCATCAAATATCCAGTGCCTAGGTTCGAGTCCTGATTCAACTGATGACTCCAGCTTCCTGGGAGGTAGCAGGTGATGGTCAGGTGGTTGGGTCTCTGCTGCTCACTTGGGAGATACTCACTGGTTGCAGGCTTCTGGCTCAGTCTGGTCCAGCCTTGGCTATTGCAGGCATTTGGTGAATAAGTCAGTCGTTGATAGATTTTTTTTTTATCTCTTTCTTCTGTGTTGCTGCCTCTCACATTCATGCAAATATACACATGTAAATGTGTAAGTATATATCTATAATTATATATACATAAGCAAAAGCCACTTGTTATTTTTTTTTTTTTAGATTTATTTATTTATTTGAGAGGCAGAATTAGAGAGAGAGAGACAGAGAGAGAGAGATTATTTGCTGGTTCACTCGCCAAATGGCCACAATAGCCAGAGCTGGGCTGATCTGAAGTCAGGAGCCAGGAGCTTCTTCCAGGTCTCCTACATGCGTGCAGGAGCCCAAGCACATGGGTCCTCTTCCACTGCTTTCCTAGGCCATAAGCAGAGAGCTGGATCAGAAGAGGAGCAGCTGAGACATGAACCAGTGCCTGTATGGGACAGCACTGCTCCTAAGCAAAAGCCACACCACAGTGCTGGCCCCAAGCAAAAGCCATTTCTAGTCAACTATGATTCCTATGCTACAGCTAGTCATCTTATCCTTAATATCATAAATTATTGTTCAGTAACAAGTTGTATAGGGCACATGGGTACTTGACAATTAGAAAACATACTTAATGATTTCTCTTATATCCCTCTCCTTTCGCCCATTCACTTTAGCACTGAGATGCTTCTTTTCTTTTACAGGCAAATGGCATCAAGATTGGTCCCCAACAGTCAACTTCAACATCAGTGGGACCCAGTTCCTGCCAGCGGAATCGCGACATAGCGTCCAGCTCTAGCTGCTGCTGAACATCAGATCTGAACTCTTTTTTTTTTTTCCTTCCTGAAACAGCTTCAGATCAATAGGTTTAAAGAAAGAGGTCTTACTTGCTTTGACTGACAGCAGCCTCTTTTCAAGGTGTGATGTTTTGCCTTTCCACTTAAAGACCAGGGGAGAATTGGGGCTATTACTGACCTGTCCTTCTTCGGGGACGTGACCATTCCCTAGAGATTAGGGCTCCTTTCATCCTCCTATTTTAATTTCCAGAATGCTAGGATCAAGTTGATTGTCATAGTAGTTCAAAAATAAATAATTTCATCACCATATACCATCTGCTCCCCACCAAGAATTAGTAAGAAGGGTCAAGGATATTCTTGAACACATGAGATTACTGGGATCTGGCTGGCCTTTGGATAATAGATCATCTGCCTAGGAATTGCATTGAGTTTTTCTACTCGTTGCCTTTGGGGAGGTCTGTTTGCCACTTCATAGAGTTCTTGCAGAAAGGAGTTTCTTCTCCCTGCTCAAGGACACTGAGTACTTTTCTACTCCCCTTTCACTAGTTTCTTCAAGAGCAACAGAATTGGTCCTGGCCCTAGGACCTCTCATTACCTAAAGAAAATACTCATTCCCTGTTCGTTTTGTTTTAGAGACCAAATCTAACATTGCAGTGTCTTTCACCAAATTGACCTGTATTGTTTGATCACACTGTAACTAGACCTGCACTTTCTACTTTAATCAAGCTAATCTGCTTACTGACATGACACATTTATTCTTACTTGCATACCTTTACACATGCCCTGTCTCCACTAACATTATAATTACAAGTCCAAAAAGTTTGCCTTTAGGAAGCCTTCAATGACCTGAGACCTTCTAAGCAGTTATTGACGAAGTATCCCTTAGCTTTCATATATTAGTTATTTATATGTATATTCATATATATATATTTATTTATTTGTATGTACGTTACTTTGTAAATACATTTTGTAGTTGTTCTTTGTGTAGAATCTGTCTCCCCATGCAAGTTGTAAGCTCTGTGAGAGCAGCATTCATGTCATCCTTTATTTTTATAAAACATTCTTCCCACCATTCCTTCACAGTGCATAGTGCTACTCATTATGTGATCATTGAATTTATTTTAGACTTCAGAGGAAACAAAAGGCCTTAGAGTCATCTCTTTGTAATTTCTCTCTGTCTCTTCCGTCTGTTTATCCTTGGGTTCTATTTTGTTCTCCTATCCTCTCTTGCCTTTCTCTGACTCTGCCTGTATTCCATAAAGCATACAGTAAGACTGCCTACTTCCACACAAATAGATGGGGATTTCTCCAGCTATTCTCTTCCTTTTCAGAGAATATAATACTATCCTAGCCACATTTGCCTTTGCTTATCTCATCATACAGCATTCTGGGGCAGTTACTATGTCTTTTTTATTTAATGTTCCATTCTCTTCCACAGCACTTAGGTCTCATGAGTTTTTAAATCTTTTGTTGTTAAATGAATTATTTCATTATTAAAATATGCATGTATACAAACTGCTGATAGTCCATGTGTCATTTTTTATTTCATTCTCGACACAAGTAGATACTGTCCTCTAGGAGATTATATAAAAAATATGGAGAAAGCCTTTTTAAAATTTTTAAAATAATAGGATGTTTGGGGGCTGGTGCTGTGGCGTAGCAGGTAAAGCCACCGCCTGCAGTGCCAACATCCCATATTGGCGCCACTTTGAGTCCCAGCTGCTCCACTTCTGATCCAGCTCTCTGCTATGGCCTGGGAGAACAGTAGAAGATGGCCCAGGTCCTTGGGCCCCTGCACACACATGGGAAGACCCGGAGGAAGCTCCTGGCTCCTGGCTTCAGTTCGGTGCAGCTCTGGCCATTGCAGCCAATTGGGGAGTGAACTAGCGGATAGAAGACCTCTCTCTCTCTCTCTCTGCCTCTGCTTCTCTGTGTAACTCCGACTTCAAATAAAAAAAAAATCTTTAAAAAAAAAAAAGGATGTTTGTTTTATTTATTTGAAAGGCAGAGTGACAGAGAGATCTTCCTTTTGCTAGTTCACTCCCCTTAATGGCCACAACAGCTGGGGCTGTGCTGGGCCAAAGCCAGGAGCCTGGAATGCCATCTGGATCTGCCTCAGGGGTGGAGGGGCACAAGCACCTGGGCAATCTGCTACCTTCCCAGGCACAGTAGTAGGGAGCTGGATTGGAAATGAAGCAGCCAGGACTTCAACTAGTGCTCCAGTGTGGGATGCCAGTGTTGCAAGAAGTATCTGGATAAATTCCCATGGCCTTTATTCTGAGTGAAGTGGTCATGAATGATTATAGAAAGTGGATTTTCGCGGCTGGCGCCGTGGCTCACTAGGCTAATCCTCCGCCTGCGGCGCCGGCACACCAGGTTCTAGTCCGGGTTGGGGCGCCAGATTCTGTATTGGTTGCCCCTCTTCCAGGCCAGCTCTCTGCTGTGGCCCAGGAGGGCAGTGGAGAATGGCCCAAGTGCTTGGGCCCTGTACCCCATGGGAGACCAGGAGAAGCACCTGGCTCCTGCCTTCAGATCAGCCTTCGGATCAGTGTGGTGCAGCAGCCATGGCGGCCATTAGAGGGTGAACCAACAGCAAAAGGAAGACCTTTCTCTCTCTCTCTCTCTCACTGTCCACTCTGCCTGTCAAAAAAAAAAAAAAAAAGTGGATTTTCTACCCTCTTGCACAGAATAACAGTTACCAGATAACCTGAGTGTTGATGGAAGTTTGAAAGCCAGGACCATTCAAAATCATACTATCTATAGCAAAAGATCAGTGTGCTAGGTCAGACACACCCTTTTCCCTTTCTATAATGCCTACAGTTCCTTTGAGGGCAGGTGTTCTGTGCCAGGTAATACCCAGAGGATAACAGGCTCTCATCCTAGAATCTATTGGTGATCATATCTGTATGATAATCAAAATGCTCATGGAAAATGAAATTAGGCAGGTGCTGTGGAGTAGGTTAAGTAACTGCCTGCCACACCAGCATCCCCTATGAGTACCAGTTTGACTCTCGGCTGCTCCACTTCCCATGCAGCTTCCTGTTGATGGCCTGGGAAAGCAGTAGAAGATAGCCCCAGTGCTTGGGTGCCTGCACCTGTGTGGGAGATCCAGAAGAAGCTCCTGGCTCCGGATAGGATCAGTTCCAGCCGTTGAGGCCATTTAGGAGCTGAACAGTGGATAGAAGGCTTCTCTGTCTTCCCCTCTTTCTGTCTGCAACTCTGCCTCTCAAATAAATCTTAAAAAAAGAAAATGGGGGGCCAGCACTGTGGCTCAGCAGGTTAATGCCCTGGCCTGAGGCGCCGTCATCCCATATGGGCACCGGTTCTAGTCCTGGCTGCTCCTCTTCTGATCCAGCTTTCTGCTGTGGCCTGGGATAGTAGTGGAAGATGGCTAGGAAGAAGCTCCTGGCTCCTGGCTCCTGGCATCGAATCAGCACAGCTCTGTCCATTGTGGCCATCTGGGGAGTGAACCATTGGATGGAAGACCACTCTCTCTCTCTCTCTGCCTTTCCTCTCTCTGTGTAACTCTGACTTTCGAATAAATAAGGAGTGCAGTGGAGGATGGCCCAAGTGCTTGGGCCCTGCACCTCATGGGAGACCAGGAAAAGCACCTGGCTCCTGGCTCCTGCCATCGGATCAGCGCGGTGCACCAGCCGCAGCGCGCTGGCCTCGGCGGCCATTGGAGGGTGAACCAACGGCAAAGGAAGACCTTTCTCTCTGTCTCTCTCTCTCACTGTCCACTCTGCCTGTCAAAAAAAAAAAAAAAAAATGCAATTTCTATGAACTGTTTAAAGATCCATCATATATGTATTTACAAACATGTTTTGGTAAATCTTAGTACCTCAAATTTGATAGGCAGCAGTGGCCAGCAGAGAATTTTGCCAACAGATTTTGATAAAAGTATAGAAAAATGTGTTTGGCCATGGCCTACCACCTTTCTGATAAAACAGACTGCTATGACTCCTAATGTTTCTGAGCTCCTATATGTTAAATCCATGTGATTACATTACACCTTCAGAAATTTCTTAGGAGCCCCTTCACTCAAGAATTTAAAAAACAAAGAACCCAATTTGTTTCAAGTTATAATAACAGAAGAGATTTACACTAGGAAAGACAGGAAAACCTTTCTCATTAAGTGCAATAGAATTTCACCCACAATGGAATTATTTCCCTTACAATTTTTTTTTTTTTTTTTTTTTTTTTTTTTTTTTTTGACAGGCAGAGTGGACAGTGAGAGAGAGACAGAGAGAGAAAGGTCTTCCTTTTGCCGTTGGTTCACCCTCCAATGGCCGCCGCTGCAGCCGGCGCACCGCGCTGATCCTGGCAGGAGCCAGGAGCCAGGTGCTTTTCCTGGTCTCCCATGGGGTGCAGGGCCCAAGCACCTGGGCCATCCTCCACTGCACTCCCTGGCCATAGCAGAGAGCTGGCCTGGAAGAGGGGCTACCGGGACAGAATCCGGTGCCCCGACCGGGACTAGAACCCGGTGTGCCGGCGCCGCAAGGTGGAGGATTAGCCTATTGAGCCACGGCGCCGGCTCCCTTACAATTTTAAAGTAGTTATTAGAAAATTGCTGTCTCCAGTAGGTTTTTTTTTTTTTTTTTTTTTAAGATTTATTTATTTGAGTTACACAGAGAGGTCCTCCATCCACTGATTCACTCCCCCACCCAAATGGTTGCAACGGGCAGAGCTGCACCAATCCGAAGCCAGGAGCCAGGAGCTTCTTCAGGGTCTCCCACGCTAGTGCAGGGGCCCAAGGACTTGGGCCTACCTCAGAGTAGGCCACAGCAGAGCTGGATCAGAAGTGGAGCGCCTGGGCTTCGAACCGGCGCCCATATGGGATGCCACCGCTTCAGGCCAGGGCGTTAACTCGCTCTGCTGCGCCACAGTTTCTAAAGTTGTCACCTAACGGTCCTCCTTCTTAGATACCAGTATAATTTTTCCCATAAATCCTTTATCATTTGCCTTATTTATATTCACAAGTAGTTTGGCTCTATTGATGAGTTTTAAACCTTTTAAATAATAAGTAAATAAAATCTTCCCTGAATCAGGGCTCTCTGTATTGCCAAAGTCAGAACACTGGAAAATTTGCAAGTAAAGCAAACTCCCAGAATAGATACACAACCTATGTCGGTCATATGTTGATAATCCCAGAGGTATGAGGTGTCTAAAAAATTACCCTAGAGACTGGTTCACACCCGTCCTCATTCCAAGAATTAATTTTTGCCTCGTTGATAAAACCGCTTCTCTCCTACAGATAGGTGGGAGGCGAGCGCTGGCTGCCTCTAACCACGTTTAGCATCATTCCAGAGCGCCTCCTCACGACTGCGGGACATCCTGCCTGCAGGAGCGTGCGGGGTCCGGAGCTCAGGCGCGGGACGGAACGCCGAACAGGCCTTCCCATTCTTTTAAGGCGCTCCTGCCCCCTCCCCGCCCCAAGGCAGCAGCCGATCCAAGATGGCTTCCCCGAAACAGGCAACTGAGTGTTGTTTTAGGTTAGAGCGCCCCCAACGGCGGGGGCCAAAAAAAAAAAAAAAAAAAGGGACGCCCAGAGGCCTGGCAGCCGGTGAACTGAGCCGTCAGCGCCGATCTGCCGCCAGATTTTATTTCCAATCAGGCATATCCGTGGCTGCCTACGTACCCTACTCAGCCTTCTAGGCCCTCCCACTCTCAAGAGACTTCCTGGATGGCGCTCACCCTAGCCCGCTGGAAGAGGCTGGGCCCCGGCCCTGCCATTGGTGGATGGGAGCGCAGGTGGGCGGAGCCTTGGGAGAATGGACTACTAGCAAGCTAGCTTGAGGCGAGGGCTGGCCATGCTCCGCCGGAAGGCGCCTTGTTCTCCGAGAGGGTGAGTTGAAACGCTGAGTGTGGATAGGAGGAACCCGGACTAGTTCAGGTAGGCTTCCCGCTCACACCCACTTCTCAGTGCTGCTCCCGGAGTTTTTGCAGAAGCGAAGGTCCTTAGGATGACTTCGCTGGCTCCCGCCCCCCCCACCCCTCCCCGTCTCCCAGTTGTGAGGGATCAGGTGCTGGGTGATGCTCTGGACTGAACCATTCTCCTTTGTGAGAGGCTGGGGGAGAGGGCGGCTGCCGGGCCGCGGGCTCCGAGCAGGGCCACGCCGCGAGGGGACTGCTTGGGCCGCTGTGGAGTTTTTAGGGCTTGGCATTGCATTGCTGGGCGTGGTGCAGATCGGAGGCAGCGCCTTGTTCTCCTTCCCCCGTTCGAGGAAGGGAAAACTCCCCGGCTCCGTTTGGTTACTCCGTACTCTGAACTCAGAAGTGGGAGGTTAGGGTTCTCCTTCCTTTCCTGCTTTCTTTTTTTCTTCTTTTTTTCTTCTCTTGTATTTTAATAATGAAGGTGGGTAGGAAAGCCTGAGGTGAGCGCGTGTGGATGGTTATTGTTCTTGCGTAGGAGTGATTTCTCCGGGTCTTGGGGGTGGGGTGGGGTGGTGAAGAGCAAGCTGTCGGAGAGTGTTTGGAGACGGTGGGGAGACAGCCGCTGAAGCCTCGGGTCTCCCTTGACAGGTCTGCAGCGCTCACTGCTTTTCTGTTGCATTATATAAACTTCACCGGCAGAAGCCCCCTCCCCCTGCCTCCTAGCCGGTGCAGTTTCTTTATTTACCTGTCTCCAGTGTCTGCTACTGCAGCAGCTGTGCAAATGCAGCAGCTCAAGCCTCTTCAGGGGCGGCCCTGAAGTCACTGAGGTCTTTGCACAAGAGGTATATATGGTGGGCCAGTCTTTCTTCGGTGACTGAGCGAAGTGAGGCAGAAGTCACAGATTTAGGACTCCATGCTATTTCCTTTTAAAGAATTGAGAGTGGAGCGCCCTGCACCTAAGCCAGGGGAGCTGCATGAGCAGCGTCTGCTGCACCCTCACATCGCATCAGCATGCACAGATCATTCCCATGTCCTCAGTCTGTCCGAGTGTCTCGGGCTATCCTTGGCAGTAGCCCGAAGTCCCTTATGGTATGGAGGCACATCAGATACTAGAAAGTGAATTTGTGATTTGGATAATATCTTCTGTTGAAGGGTTTTCTGGGAATGGTCAACCAGTAGGTTTCAGAACAAATTCTGATCAACCTTGTACGGTCAGAAGTGGAGAACTTCTTATTCAAATATTTTGGAATTGTCCCAGCCCTCAAAAGAAGTTGGGAGAAAAGCAACATTTGCCATTTAAGAAAACCTTTTGTTGCCAGCGTGCAGTGCCAGTGGGCCTGCCAGACAAGGTGAAGGACATTGCCAAAGAGAGGGTAGATGTGTGTGGAGAGACAGCGTTGGAGGGAGGTTTAAAACTAACAGCAAAGGAGTAATGCATTGGGGTAGGGATTTGAGGGAGCAATGTGTGGGGTGGGTACTCCACACAGTTCACACCTTTAACCACATTTGGTCCGTCCTGGCTTTCTGATCTTTTGATTTTGTCAGGTCTCAGATAGACAAAGTCCATTTAGATTTGGATAGAAAATACGTTTGTTTAACTAGTTGGGAATCACTAGGAAATGTAGATCTGGTATGTTCTAGGATGGCCTTCTCTGTAGCACCACTGGATGATTAGGTAGAGGAATTCTGGCATTGTGATACTACTGCAGAATTTTATTGTAACAGGAAAAAAAATTGACTTTATAAGAAGGATTGAGTTTTTGATAGGTAATGGAGGATGATAAGAAAGATCATTCTTTCAAAGAAACCGTTGTACACATTTTTGAAAAGAATAAGAATTTTCTAAACACTTAAGATTAATCTGTGGGTGCCCAAACCACTTGGTTTTGGAAAGGATGAAGTTGGATATTCTCATCTGTATAAGGCCTGTAACACTGAGTTGAATGCTAAATGCTTTAGCAATACTGTTTGCTATTAGCCCTGGAAGAGTTAAGCTGTCTTCTGAGTTTTCATTGAACCTAACACCTAGGAGAAAAACTGAAGGCAAATATTTCTCTGGAGTCTGTACCCTCTGGTTGGTCTACTTCTGGACTTGGATTTGAGCAAGTCCTATCTTCAGGTCGTTGAATGACCTGACCTTGTACTACTGTGACCACACTGGTATTTACCGTTTTACCTTTAGTGTTAGATTCACTGATAGACTGTCCTGTCACTGAACATTCACTGACATTGTGCTTTTGTTGCCTGTTTAGCTCAGACCTTTATTTACTTACTTATTTCAAAGGCAGAGAGACATTTTTTCCACTGGTTTACTCCCTAGATCTCCACAACAGCCGGGGCTGAAACCAGGAAGCCAGGAGCCTGGAACTCTATCTAGGACTCCTAGATGGGTGGCAGGATCCCAACTATTTGAGCCATCGCCTGCTGCCTCCCAGGGTGCATGTTAGCTGGAAGCTGGAATCAGAAGTGGAGCCCAGTGGGTGTCCTATGTGGCATCTTAACCACTGTATCAAATGCCTGCCTCTAGGTGAGACCTTTTAAAGAATGTAAAGAGATTCTGATTTTCAAGATATGATTCCCTTGGTATCTAGAACCAAACTGACAGTCATATTCCTGTGTAACAGAAGTGTTATAAGAACAGTTTTCTTTGCCTGAAAGTTTGTTTGACCATTTGCTACAGTCTAAATTCTGTCCTGCATTACAAATTTTTCCCCTTAACCTCTCAGTTTTATTTTGCATGTATGTATAAAGTCATAATTAGTTCTCTTGTGTGTGTATGTTTTCTATTTCACATATCTTTTAAAATTTTCATTATTCAAATATTTGTATTAGAAAATGAGTCTACCTATTTATAGTTACTGAATGTTTTAAATGTCCATCTTCAAGTTTTCTCATCAGGCTGTTCTGTAGGTAACATTTAATTGGCCCTTTTATTACTCATTACTTTCTGTCCTTCACTGGGCGGTCGCTTGTTTAATGTCGCAGGAAGCAAAATGGTCAGCTGAAAAAATATACCTTGCCTTCAGATTGCAGCAGAAGACTTTCTCAAATAAAGCACTTAACTTCTACCCATTAATTATATGTTATAGGCTAACCAGAAATCCAGGAGGCAAAGATCAAAATTAACCTGATACAGAAAATTGCTTTGCATTTGTCTTCACTGGGACTGGCTGTCTGTCCTGCAGTGGAACAAATAGGGAACCTAGATGGAGTCTAGTGTCTTCACATTCAGATTATCCTGTATATTCTCAGCAGTTTGAAGATTTCCCAGATAAATTATTTACAGTTAATGTACAGTAATAAGAAAGGATTGACTTTGTCATTGAACGAATGAAACAGTTTGGATTTTATTTCCTCTCATTACCTCTAGAGACATGGTATTTGGCTTCTTTTTTTTTTTTTTTTTTTTTTTTAGGAGTAATTTATTTGAAAAGGCAGAGTAACAAAGAGAGAAAGAGAGAGAGAGACCTTCCATCTACTGGTTCACTCCCTAATGGCAGATAGCTGCAACAACCAGGACTGGGTCAAGCCAAAGCCAAGGGCCAGGAACTCCATCCAGATCTCCCACATGGGTAGCAGAGTCCCAAGTGCTTGGGCCATCTTCTGCCGCCTTCCCAGGCTCACTGTCAGGAAGCTAGGCTGAAAGTAGAGCAGCTGGGACTTGAATCAGCGCTCCGTTATCTGGAATGATTGTGTCTCGAGTGGCGGCTAGACCTGCTGCACCAGAGGACCAGGCCCACAGCTTCAGTTTATTTTGATATTCTCAGAGTATTTGATTTAAAAAAGATAATTAAATGACATGCCACTGAAATAACTAGGTAGTTAATTTCTAGGACTATGCCTCCTTTCTCCCTGTATGTCAGCATCTTAAATGTAGTAGTACTAATTTTTTTTGTAATGTCTCACCATTCTAGTAACTAGTAATCCCATAGCAACACATTTTTGTTTTGAGAGTCTTTAATTTTTTTTAAAAATATTTATCTATTTATTTGAAAATCAGAGTTAGACACAGAGAGAAAGAGAGGCACAGAGAGAGAAGGCGTGAGGTCTTCTATCCTTTGGTTCACTTCCTAATTGGTTGTAACGGCTAGAGCTGTGCTGATCCAAAGCTAGGAGCCGGGAGCTACTTCCAGGTCTCCCATGCGGGTGCAGGGGCCCAAGGACTTGGGCCATCTTCTACTGCTTTCCCAGGCCATAGCAGAGCTGGATTTGAAGTGGAGCAGCCAGGACTTGAACCGGCTTCCATATGGGATGCTGGCACTGCAGGCGGAGGCTTTACCTGCTATGGCACAGCACTGGCCCTGAGTCTGTAATTCTTCTAACACGATGTTAGTAACTTTCTGAGAAAGGATATAAAGTAACTAAGTTCTTTTTTTAAAAAAATAATAACTTTCTTTTAAGATTTATTTTTATTTATTTATTTATTTGAAAGAGTTACATAGAAGGAAAGGCATAGAGAGAGAGAGAGAGATGGATGTTCTGTCCACTGGTTCACTCCGCAAATGGTCACAGTGGCTGGAGCTGGGCCAGTCAGGAGCCAGGAGCTTCTTCCAGGTCTCCTATGTGAGTGCAGGGGCCCAAGCACTTGGGCCATCTTCCAGTGCTTTCCCAGGCACATTAGCAGGAAACCGGATTGGAAGTAGAGCAGCTAGAGCTTGAATTGGCACCCATATAGGTTGCTAGCACCGCAGGCAGCTGCTTTACTGGCCCTGCCATGGTGCCGGCCCCAGTAACTAACTTGTTAATTTCATTTAAGAAGGAGGATATTCAAGAGCTGTGAAGCCTTCAGGTTTCTCAAATTGTTACTTGTTGTCATTATAGAAACTTTTGCAATTTCCTTCTTTCTTTTTTTCTTTCACTGTATATTTTGGAAATACACTGCATCTTTAGGGATTACTGCTTTGAGATATGGATAGTCAGAGGTATATTGGCCTGTTGGTGATAGGGGAATTTCCTTTTTGGTTGGTTCTATAAGAAATCAGGGACTTAAGATTTATTTATTTATTCATTTGAAAGGCAGAGTGACAGAGAGAAAGCGAGAGAGAGAGAGAGAGGGAGAGAGGAAGAAGAAAGTCTTCTGTCCACTGTTTTACTCTCCAAATGGCCACAACATCTAGGTCTGGGCCAGGCCAAAGCTAGAAGCCAGGAACAACGTCTGGTTTTCCCATGTGGGTGGCAGGAGCCAAAGCACTTGGGCCATCACCTGCCGCCTTCCTAGGCTTATTAGCAGGAAATTATCTGAAGCAGAGTAGCTGGGATTTGAACCAGCACTCTACTAGGGGACGTTGGTGTCAAAAGCAGCGGCTTAACCTGCTGCCCCTTTTCTGGATTTTTGAAGGGGACACCACGTTGCATGAGAACTTAACTTCTACTCTGTTTTATTCTTAATTGGTTCTGCTCAGTACTCATTTTTTCCCTCCCTTTCTAGGTGTAAGAGACACATGAGTCAGCTCTTCCTTTATTTCCATATGAATTCTATAAACTGCCGAGCTTTTGCCTGTTCTACAGATATACCTCTGTTGGGCACCTTTTGAAATGAGATCTTAAATATATATGGTAATGGTCACATCCTTTTCAATGCTTTCCTGAAAGTCAAGGGAATCAAAAGCTAAGGCCGCTGGATCTGGGCATGTGAAAACTATGGAACAGCCTAGTTAGTTGGAGAACTATGTTACCGCAAGCAGGTATTGTGGAGTAAATGGAGACTTGTGAAATAGAAATAGACACTGCGTATTCCTGCCAACATGAAAATGATGAGTTGAATTACCTGGGATGTTGCCGTTGACACCATCGGTAGTTGACGTCTGCTGCGTGGTTAGGAGGTTAAAGGGCTGTGCTGCGGCCTCAGCGTGGTAGTACTGGAGTCCTTTCATCCTGCCCAGCAGTCCTGCTATTCTAATTGCGGAGCTTTCCTAGCTCTTTCAGTATCCCACCATTCTGCTTGGCACATCCGCTCTGCCAAGTCTTTGAGGAGTCATTTTGCTTTGAGAGAAGCTTTTAGTAGGACTGTTTTAAAATATTGGACAGGGAATAATAAATCCCTTTTTATTTGCTTACTGTGTACCAAACGTTGTGCATTATCTTTTAATCTGTAGAATAACCCCGAAATGTATGTGATGTTAACTTCATTTTACAGAATAGGCAAAAAGACGTAGAAGGTTAGATAACTCGACCAGAAGTAAGACTTTGCTCTGACTTACAGCCCTGTTTATTATCCAGCCTGCTCCCACTTAAAAATCCAGTGTTGACCCCTGTGAGAGAGAACTGAGAACTGTTTTTGATACTAGACAGGTAGCCAGTTAAACCAATACTTTTAGTGGTTGTAGAACCTTGAGAATATAGAATTTCTTTTTTGTCTTTGTATCTCTGTTAAAAGAAGAATAGTTTGTTTCTTTTATTTAACTTAGTTATTTTGAAGATAAGATTATGTGAAATACTTTCTCTGCAGAGGAAAATCACTTGGTCAGCCTTGCATATAACTTCATTTTTTAGCCAGTACAAGTCAATTTAGCCCACTGTATTTTCATCATTCCCATGTCACTGGAGTCAGTTTTTGTGCCTACAGGCACAAGTCTGATCGTAACAGAGCTCTATGATGCCCCCCCCCCCAATTTTTTTTTTCAATGTCAATGTTGCAGTGAAACAATCTCTCATAGCCTCTAGTTGAAGTTAGTAAATATATTTTTCTGCTAGGCTGAACAAATGTGTGTGTGCTTAGCTTAGTTAAAATAGGGCAGATAGGGATGCATGTAGGGAGCACAAAAAGGACCAGGAAGGACTGTGTTATATAAATTAAATTGTGTAAAATGGTAATCTAGGGTGGATACATTGGTCCAGGTAGGTAGTCCTCATCTGAAACTTGGAATATGATTTTCACCTTGGTGACTGTGAACCAGTGAAGAGGAACCTCTCCAGATCCAGTCTAACTTGACCTAAGGGCAATGATCCTTAAAGATTAGGCTCTTATTTTCTCTCTTTAGAATTTGCCAAAACTCCAGGGTTTTACTGGGGTAGGGGGAGGGAACTTACAGTGAGGTAGACTTAGAAAATTAATTCATGCCCTGTTTTGAGTCATAAAAGTATAGTGTCATCCTTCGCTTCCTGCCACAGCTTTAACTTGGTCACCACTAAGGCATTGTGGTCCTAAGCCCAGAGGGGATCACTAAAATGGCATTACTTTCAGTAGTGATTATTGCATTGCAGAAAACAGTCTCATGTTTATTGTATACAACGCCTTTTGGTATAGGTAAAAGCTATGTCTGCTACAGACCCTAAAAAGTGATCATGCTTATGATTTTATGATTCTTTTTCTGAATGCTTTTGATAGGAAAACATGCCACTGCCCATTTGGTGTCATAGCAGTGTGAGTGAGGGAAGCCATCCCGTTACCCATGCAGCTTTGCTCCCACACACCTTTTCCGGAAGTTCAATGCATTCCTTCAACGCCAGTACACTGAATGCCCGTTACTGATAAGCAAAAGCTATACTGAAAGGAGCAAGTCATACACAGTCCTTGCCCTTGTGGAACTTGCTTTCCAGAGGGGAGAGGTGCTTACTCAAATCTCTGCAACAAAAGAGAAGTACTGGATGTTACAGGACAATTTATAATAGAAACATATAACCTAGGGCATAGTATAGGAGAGTGGTTAAGCATGGGACTTACAAAGCTACACTGCCTAAACTTGAACGTAGTGCCACTTTTTCTAGCTATAGGATATTGAATAAGTTGCCTCTCTGCCTTGGTCTCCTCATCTGTGAAATGCAGTTATTTAGGCTTGTTAAGAAAATTAAATATGTTAATAAACTTTCATTGCTTAGAAGAGTACCTGGCATATAATGTGCATTCAGTAATTTTTTTTATTAGTTTTCTAGGTCAAGGAAAGCTTTTCATTGAAATATAGGTGTTAAAATGAGCTTTGAAAAGTAAGAATTAAATTAGCAGAATGGGATAGAACCAGTTAGCAGACAATTGCAGGGGCTGGTATTGTGGCACAGTGGTTTAAGGATCCCACATCAGAGCACTAGTTCAAGTCCCGGCTACTCGGCTTCTGATCCAGCTCCCTGCTAATGCACCTGGGAAAGCAAGGAAGATGGCCCAAGTACCTAGGGCATATGCCACCCACATGGGAGACTAGGATGGAGTTCCTAGTTCCTGGCTCCCGTCTTTGACCTGGACCAGCCCTGATTTGTGGCTATTTAGGGAACCAGTAGATGGAAGATTTCTTTCTCTGTGCCTCCCCTTCTCCCCTTGTCCTTCTGTTTTTCAAATAAATAGAATAAAAAAAAAAAAATCCCAGCTCTCTGTTTTAAGAAGGCAATTGCAGCAGCCTGAGAAGTGAAGATGGTAAATTGAACCAAGTGGCAGTAGAAGCAGAAGTATATGGATTTGATGGATACTTGGGAGATAAAGACATTATTTTGAAATATTGGATATTAATGTTAAGGAACGGGGTTTCTGGTCTCTGCAACAATAACTGAATAGGAAATATTGGAAGATGATGACCCCTTTGTATGTGCACCTGTGGTGGGGGGGACTGGAGAGACTGCTAAAAGGAGGTATTGAGTTAAGCAGGTGGATCCATGAGGAATCTTCAGAAAGTTCATGGAATAGTCATGCTATGAAAAAGACTGCATGGACTTCGCTCTTTTTTTTTTTTTTTTTTTTGGGCATTTAAATAAATTTGTCTTTTGATTCCCTTTTTGAAGTATCCTTGTACAGATCTGTAAGTCGTAAGCAATGTCTTGCCCAGAGATATAAATGAGAGACATAATCATAATCATTTCACCATAATTTGTTGGAGAAAAGAACGAATTATAATTGAGACTGTATATTTGAATTAGACATCCTTGAAAAGAAAGGATAGAATGAAAAAAGAGAGCCAAGGACCAAAGGGACTTTTCAACAATTAAAGGAGTTGGTAGAGGAGATAAGAAGCAAAGGATCATTTATTTAAAAGGCAGAGAGACAGAGACCTTTTATCTGCTGGTTCATTCCCCAAATATCTGTGACAGCCAGTGCTGAGCCGGGATCAAGCCAGGAGCCAGAAATTCCACCCAGGTGTGTGTGTGTGTACATACACACACAGAGCTGGAGTATACACTCACACTTATAGTATTAGCTCGCTGAAGGAAGGCAAAAATAGATTTTTTCCCCCAATTGACTATCTGGGAAATATTTTTACCAATTAATTCAGCAATATTTGTTGAATGCTCAACCTAGTAATGTTTCAAGTACTGTGCTAGGTGTTTCATTAATCTTCATAAATGGCCCTGTAACTTGATACTGTTGTGATCAGTGCTGTGGTGCAGTTGTTTAAGCTATGGCCTGTAGTACTGGCACTGGGCACTGGTTGGAGTCCTAGCTGCTCCATTTCTTTTTTTTTTTTTTTTTAACAGGCAGAGTGGACAGTGAGAGAGAGAGAGACAGAGAGAAAGGTCTTCCTTTTGCTGTTGGTTCACCCTCCAATGGCCACCGTGGCAAGCGCTGCGGCCGGCACACCGCGCTGATCCGAAGCCAGGAGCCAGGTACTTCTCCTGGTCTCCCATGGGGTGCAGGGCCCAAGCACTTGGGCCATCCTCCACTGCACTCCCTGGCCATAGCAGAGAGCTGGCCTGGAAGAGGGGCAACCGGGACTAGAACCCGGTGTGCCGGCGCTGCTAGGTGGAGGATTAGCCTATTGAGCTGCGGCGCCGGCCGCTGCTCCATTTCTGATGCAGCTTCCTGCTAATGTGCATGGGAAAGCAGCAGATGATGGCCCAAGTGCTTGGGCCCCTGCCTCCCACGTGGGAAACCTGGAAGAAACTCCTGATTCCTGCCTTCAGCCTGGCCCAGTTGCAGCCATTTGGGGAGTGAGTCAGGTGATAGAAGACCTCTCTCTGTCTTTTCTTCTTTTCTCTGTAACTCTGACTTTCACATAAATAAATAAATCTAAAAAAGAAAAGAGATTTATTTATTTATGTGAAAGAGTTACACACAGAGAGAGGAGAGGCAGAGAGAGAGAGAGATCTTCCATCCACTGGTTCACTCCCCAATTGGCTGCAACGGCTGGAGTTGCACCGATCCAAAGCCAGGAGCCAGGAGCTTCTTCTGGGTCTCCCACGCGGGTGGAGGGGCCCAAGGACTTGGGCCATCTTCTACTGCTTTCCCAGTCCATCCAGAGAGCTGGATGGGAAGTGGAGCAGCCAGGTCTTGAACCCATATAGGATGCCTGCAATTCAGGCCAGGGCGTTAACCCGCTGTGCTACAACGCTGGCCCCAAATAAATAAATCTTTAAAAACAACAATTTGATACTGTTACCTCCTTTATATAAAGGAATGAACTAGACTCAAAAGTTAATTTAGCCCAGGTTCTTTTGACTTAAAAGCTCATTATACCTCCATGTGTAAATGTAGGTAAAGTGCAAATTAGAAGATAATTATCCTAAGAGAGGACCAAAGTGCTGGGAAGCTCATCTGGACAGATAGGCATCCAAAAGGCTTTCAGTTTTTAAGTCCAGTAGGCATTTTATTTTATTATTTTTTAAAAGATTTATTTATTTATTTGTTTGAAAGCCAGAGTTACTGAGAAGGAGGGAAAGATAAACAGAGACAGCTCTTTCATCCATTGGTTACTCCAGTGGCTGCAACAGCTGGGACTGGCCAAGCCAAAGCCAGGAGCTAGGAGATTCCTCTGGGTCTCCCATGTGGGTGGCAGGTGCCCAAGCACTTGGACCATCTTCTGCTGCTTTTCCCAAACCATTAGCAGGAAGCTGGATTGGAAATGGAGCAGCTGGGACATGAACAGGCACCCATATGGGATGCTAGCACTGCTGACCTGCTTTGCCACAGCGCTGGACCCGTGATGTTGTACCCTTGCTTGTCTAGCTTTTCCTTCCCTACCTGCTTAAGTAGGCATATCTTATTCTCATTCTAAAATTCTTGTGTTCTCCTGGGTTCCTCCTTAAGATTTTCTCATTCTGGGGCTGATGCTGTGGCATAGCGAGTTAGGCATCTCATAAAGGCTTCAGTTCAAGTCCTGGCTACTCTACTTCTGATTCAGTGCCCTGCTGATGCGCCTGGGAAAGCAGTGAAAGATGGCCCAAGTGCTTGGGCCCCTGCACCCATGTGGGAGACCCAGAAGAAGCTCCTGGATCCTGACTTTGCCCTGGCTCAGCCCTGGCCATTGTCATTTGGGGAGTGAACCAGCAGATGGAAGAGCTCTCTCTCTCTCTCTCTCTCTAACTCTGCCTTTAAAAATAAATAAATTAAAAAAAAGATTTTCTCATTCTACCAGAATCTCAGATAATGAGGTCTCCTGGTAAGTGTTTTGTTTAGCCTGCATAGTGTTTCAAGTTTTTTGTTTGTTTAATAGTTTTCTGCATTAAGAGCTGTAGATTTTATGTAAAACTCTTCCTGATTTTCAAAAATCTGAAGTTGTGTCTGACCTTGAATGAGTATTTCCATGTGGCAGTACTTAATTACAGATAAATAGCAGCTACTTTCTTTAGAATGGAAATGGATTCTCCAGTTCTTCAGACACTAACATTCTCAATTATTGTCTCCCCAACAGTAGTTGTGCAGTTTTGCCTTTTCTTGGTCTACTCTTCATATTCCATGGGTAAGCTCCACTTTTGCAACTACCACTTAGACACGGTTAACTCTAAATCTATCACCAAATCAGACTTGGACTTATACAGCCAACCTCCTGTTGAATGTCACTACTTAATATGCTATTGCCAACTCAAACTCAGTGTTGGCTGAATCTCATCTTTTCCTCTAGACTCCAGTCTAGACTCCAGGTTCTACTGAGTTTTATCTCAAGTATTTCTGAGCTCTGCCCGTTTCTTGCTGTCATTATCTTTTTTTTTTTTTTTTTTTTTGACAGGCAGAGTGGACAGTGAGAGAGAGAGAGACAGAGAGAAAGGTCTTCCTTTTGCCGTTGGTTCACCCTCCAATGGTCGCCGCGGCCGGCGCACCGCACTGATCTGAAGGCAGGAGCCAGGTGCTTCTCCTGGTCTCCCATGGGGTGCAGGGCCCAAGCACTTGGGCCATCCTCCACTGCACTCCCGGGCCACAGCAGAGAGCTGGACTGGAAGAGGGGCAACTGGGACAGAATCCGGCGCCCTGACCGGGATAGAACCCGGTGTGCCAGCGCTGCAAGGTGGAGGATTAGCCTATTGAGCCACGGTGCCAGCCCATTATCTTTTAAATCACACAGCTGTTATTTGGGGCATAGTCATCTTGTTAGGATTCTTGGTTGCAAACAACAGAAATCACCTTTTGGCTAATGTAAGCAGAAAGTAAATTTGTTGGAAGGTTTCTGAGGCTCACAATGAGAACCTGGTTTAGAAAATGATCTGAGACCAAGAGAGGCAAGGACACGGGGAAGGTCAGGGTCACATCACTGAAGAGTTTGTATAGGATGCTGCAGTTAAACTCTAGCGTCTGCCATAGGCAAATAGTTTCTAACTGATTGGTTCAGGATCATCTTTACATTAGCCCAGCAAAGACAAAGGTTTCCAATAGGAGAACTTAAATTAGCCTTGGTCGTGTGTGACTTCTTGTCTGCCAGGGTTGGGAGGAGGAGACAGACTCCCTCTCCCCCTGGCTTTAGAGTTGCTTATAGGATGTAGCTTCCCACTGGAGAGTCTTACCTTGTTATTCCCACAGTATAGGAAGGGGGCTTTTGGTTGAGCAGATACCCTATATCTGGAACCTCACAGCAGCCTCCTAACTGCTTCTCTGCCCTCTTGTCTCTCTTGCCTCCTAAAGCCAGAGTTAGCTCTGATCATGTCATTGCATATTTCATGACTCCTCATCTACCTGTAAGAAATTTAAGACCCTCCATGGCCTTACCCTTCATCTATCCCTTTAACCTTACCTTCTTCCATTTTCTTCTTTGTGATTTACACTTCAACAGGATGAACTACAGCACCACTCCCAGTTGCTTCTGCCTGTCTCTTGCCCTTCCTCTTACTGCCACTGCTGCCCGAATGCTCCTTTCTTATGGTCCACCTTACCCTCTACCTAGTTAACTCCTTTTCATTAAGAAAGCATGTCCTTCGTATCTTTTCCTCATGAGTCCCTGTCCTGTGTGTTCCTGTAAGAGCCTCTGGCTGATTTCATTGCCTGTACTCCCTTGTGTTACTGTTTGTCACTGTCCTACACTTCCCCATCTCCCTGCACACATACACAAGTACACTCTTACCTACTATGAGTTGAGGGTGGGGTTTATGTCTTATATTCTTCATCTTTGGTTCCCTAACACTAGCAAATTACTTGATACATCATATACTCAATAAATGTTGAGATAATGAATGAAGAAGCATTTGATATAGATCTTAAAGGATAAGATTTTGATAACACAAAACAAGTGAATTAAAGGTGTCATATAGTTTGAAAATGACTGTATTATCTAGCCCCAGATGAGGGGAAAAAAATGTGTGGTGATAATAGGTTGTGGTTTTTTTGTTTGTTTGTTTTTTGGGTTTTTTTGGCTAACATGTAACCATTTGTGTAGAATAGTAGGGGTAGGCATTTGGCAATATGCCACTTGGAATGCGTACATCACATCAAGATGCCGCTTGGGATACCTGCATCCCATATGGAGTGCCTGGATTTGAGTTCTGACTCTACTCTCAATTCCAGCTTCATTCTTCTTCTTCTTCGTCTTTTTTTTTTTTTTTTTTTTTTTTTTGACAGGCAGAGTTAGAAAGAGAGAGACAGAGAGAAAGGTCTTCCTTCCGTTGGTTCACCCCCCTAATGACTGCCATGGCCAGCGTGTTGTACTGATCTGAAGCCAGGAGCCGTGTGCTTCCTCCTGGTCTCCCATGCAGGTGCAGGGCCCAAGCACTTGGGCCATCCTCCACTGCCTTCCCGGGCCACAGCAGAAAGCTGGACTGGAAGAGGAGCAACCGGGACAGAACCCGGCTCCCCAACTGGGACTAGAACCTGGGGTACTGGCGCTGCAGGCAGAGGATTAGCCTAGTGAGCCATGGCGCCGGCCCCAGCTTCCTTCTGATGCACACTCTGGGAAGCAGCAGATGATGGCTTAAATAATGGGTTCCCTACTACCCACATGGGAGACTTGTATTGAATTGCTTGCTCCTGGCTTTGGGCCGGCTCATGCTCAACCATTTCAGGCATTTGGAGAATGGATGGGAGCTCTTTGCCTGTCTGTCTGTCCTTCTGTCTTTCAAAGAAATAAATAGAATTCTAGTGGAAAATAGGAGTGGACACAGAGCATGTTAAGATTTATGTCTTGTGTAACAGAACCTTTGAATGAAGCATGAGGCTGATTTGGCTATCCTGTGCTTTAGAAAATTAATCTGATAGGGGGAGTGTTCAGTTAGATTTCTTTCTCTTATACAAGCAACTGCATAAATAAGAGAGATGGCAGCAGAAATGTTAGTCCTGAATTTTTTGCTGAGTTTCATAGTCAAATCATTCAATTCTATAAGTCTCAGTTTTCCTCATCTGTGCAATTAAATGGTTACGCTATGATTGCTGTAATCTTTGCCAGCTTCAGAATCTGTCACAGAAGTGTATTACAAGAGTCAATGGGACTTTGCAAATGATTGGATGGTAGATACAGGAGGAGCTTCAGACACACCTTTGAGGTTTTGAGCCAGAGCCAATGGGAAAACAATATTACTGTTTACCAGAGTGGTCATTGAGTGTCCCTAGCAACAGTGTTAACACTAGGGTCTTTTAAAAATAGGAGACCTAAGGTCAAGTTGAGCTTCTTCCTAGTTTGTGTCCTGCAGTATAGAAAGCGGTATTTCAATGTTGAGGATGTTCACTTTCCAGAGGAAACTTGAGGTCAGGAAGTAAGCAGCTGTTTGTAATAGCAGTTTACTTTGGGGGATTTTAAGCTTGCATACCATCCTTCAGGGGTTAAATAGTCTGGGGATTAGCGTGCTCTCCAGTGGCACTGCAAAGTGGACACTGACCAGTACGTCAGATGGGCGGAGTTTCAAGAGAGGTGAGGGCAGGGGGCTGAGTTTGGGGGTGAATAGTGTGTGTGTGTGCATTTTCAGGGACAGGAAGCCGGGAGCTGTTGGAGGGCACCCAGGATTACTATATAGATTACTATATAGGGCCACGGAAGGGTGCGAGTGTCAATAATGCAGGCCAGCATTATGGGCTGTGGCAGAGAGTGCTTTATTTTTGAAGAATAAAAGGCACCATAGCCTTGCAACGGGCTGACTCCTCAGGGCAGGGACAATTTGGCCCATTTTGGCGGGGGAGGTAGTTTGAGAAGGTACAGTCACTACTGGAGAGGGGTTGACAGGGTTGCAAGAAGGCAGGGGATCCAGAAGGAGGCGGAGCTGGCCTAGTGTGGAACCCTCCCTCCCTAGTTTACATTCTTTGGTGTGCAGAATGCAGTGTAGGTAGAAGGGAATTTAATCCCCAGGACTGGTTTCCCGCACTGTGAGACCTTTCTTCTTGCCAGGTCCCCTTTTTTTCAAGCAAGCTGCAGGCTTGCCTCGGCCCTAGAAACCGGATAGGCCTCTCCGTGCGCTCTCAACCTAACCCGCGGGGGAGGGGGAAGGGAGTTCCTTTTGGTCCCTCCCTTTGCGCTGTTTTGCGTGTTTGCGCCTGAGATGAGTGACAGAAGACTGCAGCCAATGAGGATGCGGGGCGGGCAGGCGCATCAAGTTGGGTTGCGCAGGAGGAGGGGGAACTGGTGCTGGAGAGACAGCGAGAGGGGCGAACCGGCCCCCCACGGCCGCTGCAGGTAAAGCCACCTCTCTCTCCCACTAGGGTGAGGCACAGCTCCTTTTCTCCTTCAGGGCTTGCCGAGCCTTTCAGCCTGCAGCTTCCGCCCTAACATTGCTCCTACCCCGGGCATCCACACCCCCCCCTCAAACCCCCCCCCCCCCCCGCATCTTCCCGTCTTGGCCATCCCCACCCTGGAGGGCACCCCCGCTAGCTCCCTCCTTCAAGTGCATGTACCTCATCTCCATTTTTGGGGCGCCAGTTGCCAGAAATCTGCCTTTGCTGTATGGGCCTTACTGGCACCAACCCCGGCAGTATGAGCAGGTAATGTACCCAGGCCCCCCACCCCCATCCCCAGTCGCATTTTCTTTCCATCAACCCCTCACTTCCTTACCTCGTCCCTTCCCTTTCCCTAAATGAGTGCATAATTTCTACAGTTTCTCCTTTTTCCTCCGAAAATACATGCTTTCTGCTCTCGTGGGCACCGATTTTGCTTTCCCTATTGACTCAGGGGGCTCACTTTCCCAGTCGTGTGTGCCCCGAGATGGCCATACCCCTGATTGAGGTGTGAGTGCTTTCTCCTTCAGTAATTGGAAAACAGAGTAGCCGCACATTTGGCAGTGAGAATGATGAAGATAAAGAAAATAGCCTAGAATCTTGATCTTCCTGAAGAAATTCCTGAGTGGCTCCCAGTTAATAGCTCCATTTCTTATGGTCTGTGTCCTTCTTGCCCAGACCCTAAATTGTGATTACGTTCACTTTGGATGTTTATTTCCCGTTTCTAAGATTTGACACCCTTTGAGTTTCACAGATGTCTCCATGGGACAGTTTTTCTCAATGCTTCCCTTTGAAAATTAGGTAGATGATTTTCATTGTAGCCTTTCTGATTATTTTATTTTTCAAGGAATTTCTCATTTAAATTAAGCTGCTTCTGCCCATCTTGTATTTCAGTAACATGTGTTTATGTCTGTCTGCAGCTTATCCTCTTGAAAGGATACAGTTTCAACAACAGGACTTATACTATGAAATAAAATAGTTTACCCTTTTCTGAGTCTTTGATCAGCTAGAGGTTAAGTGGACATGAGTGGTGTTTTCTAAAGGTGAATAGTATAGAAAAAGGTCAGTGTTGCTCAATATGGCTTTGGTTCAATATCTTCTAAGAGAATGGGCAGTACTGGGAAATGTGTAAATGGAGAATGGATGTCTTTAGTTCTGTTTATATGATTTTATCTGTTAGTGGAATCATCTCTGTTGCAGTGTTTCTCATCTGTCATAAATAGTAAACTGTGATAAACTCTCTTTTGAGAACCCATGAGAAATTTTATCCCATCTCAAGATACTGATAACCCTTCCAAGCCAGGCATGCTGCTTCCTCTGTCTCCACCCCCTTTCTCCCAGTCTTGTTTTTTTTTTTTTTTTTGGTTTTTTTTTGTTTGTTTGTTTGTTTGTTTTTGTTTTTTACACAACCTCACTGACTGAGACAATATTTTGTCCAGTTTCACTGAATGTAAATGTCCCAAACAATGATAAGTGTTTTTCATTTGGTAAATATAAAGCTATAATATTGAATACATGTTTTTAAGCTGTGCAGTTATCCCCAACCCTCAGGTCTCATTAGCTCTTCTAAAGGGAAGTAGCCTCCATCCCCTAGCTGAGAATCACTGCTTTGTTGTAAGGTATGGAGAGAGTGAGATGGAAAAATGTAGTGTAAATAGACTCCCGTATGGCAGGAAATGGGCAAGGGTAAGGAAGAAAGTAAAACAAGGACAAGAAAGTTCCACTAAGAACTGTATCAGAGATGGTAACACTGTAGAAGAATATCAGTTTTACAAGCTTTCAAGGCCAAGGAGTAGTTTTTTCTTTAAGAAGGTGATGAAATGAGGAGCTAGTCTTGCTATGTATAATAAAGTACTTCTTTAGAGGTTGGTTATTTGGAGATTATATAGATTGATGGCCTTGGGTTTTAACCTTAGTTGATAACTTTGATCCTTTCCTTCTCCACTGTCACTCCCTAAGATTTCTGTCATGAGTCTGATCATTGATTTGGAGTTATAGAAAGTGAAAAAGTGTAACCACTAAACTCTGAGTTTACTTTTGTGTACATGTGTGTGTTTCTCTTCTGGGCAATGGCCAGACCAAGGCTTTTTTTTTTTTTTTTTTTTTTTAATTTGATGGGGCTGATGTTGGCGTAGTGGGTAAGGCCACTGCCTGCAGTGCCGGCATCCCATGTGGCTGCTGGCTCGAGTCCCAGCTGCTCCATTTCTGGTTCAGCTCTGTGCTGTGGCCTGGGAAAGCAGAGGAAGATGGCCCAAGACTTGGGCCCCTGCACCCATGTGGGAGAACTGGAGGGGGCTCTTGGCTTCTGGCTCAGGCTTTGGATCAGCCTAGTTCCTGCCATTGTGGCTGTTTAAAGGGTGAACCAGCGGATGGAAGACTTCTCTCTCTGCCTCTGCCTCTCTGTAACTCTTTCAAATGGATGAATATATCTTTTTTAAAAAAAGAAGAAAAAATGTATTTGATAAGCAGACACGGGACGGGGTTGTGGTGAACAGCAGGTGAGCGCAGCTTCCTATCCTCTGACTCCCCAAATCCAAGATGCCTTCAATGGCTGAGACTAGGTTGGGCTGGCTAAAGCTGGGAACCAAGAACTCAATCTAGGTCTCCCACATGGGTGGCAGGGACCCAGTTACTTGAGCCATCATAACTCTCATTGTCTGCACTGACAGGAAACTGGAATCAGGAACCTGAGCCAGGAATCAAACCCAGGTACTCTGATAGGGGACACAGAGGTCTTAACTACTAGGCTATATACCTCTTCCTGATCCATCATTGTTAAGGTGTTCAGTCTTGTATAACTTCTTTATCATTTTTATTACCAGGGTTTAAATGATGGAAAGAGTATATAAGAGAGATGTGGATATACCCTGGGTGACCCAAAAGTAGTAATAGAAGGAGGGTCAAGAAAGCCAGAAGTATCTTAGAGGAAAGTTTAATCTTGTGAGCATCAAAGATAGTTTAAAGATGGGAGCTGGAAAGTAGGAGACTAGCATAAAAATATCTATGCAATTAATTGGGTCAGTAGAAATGAATTGATGGGCTAGGGCTGAAAAGTAATGGTACTTGACATTGTGGCATTAAGTCAATAGCAAGACTTTTGAATTTTGGGGCCTAGGCTAAACCAGTAGAAGCAGAAGTTTAGCCCAAAAATTGGGAAGGGAAAGATGAATGATAATATGATGATATATTGATTTTTAAAAGCTTGTGCTTAGGTCTGTGAAAGGTTAGGTAATATTTCAGAAACTGTTAGCTTTATTTCTCCCATTAACAAATGAAGGGATTGGTATTTATCTTAGTGGTTAAAATGCCAGTTGAGTCACCTGCATCCCACATTGTAGTACTTGGGTTTGATGACCTTCCTATGACTCCTAGCTTTCTGCTAATGCAGACCCTGGGAGACAGCAGTGATGGCTCATGTGATTGGGTTTCCTGCCACTCCCATAGGAAATGTATGTTGAGTTCATGACTCCTGAGCATTTATAAAGTGAATCAACAAATGGGAGCTTTCTATTTGTCTCTTTCTTAAAAATAAGTCTTATTATTAAAATAAGATTTATTTATTTGAAAGGCAGAGTTACAGAGAGGCAGAGGCAGAGGCAGAGAGAGAGAGAGAGAGAGAGAGAGAAAGGTCTTCCATCTGCTGGTTCACTTGTCAAATTGCCACAATGGCTGGAGCTGCGCTGATTCTAAGGAGCCTGGAGCTTCTTTTGGGTCTCCCATGTGGGTGTAGGAACCCAAGTACTTGGGCAGTCTTCTGCTGCTTTCCCAGGGCATAGCAGAGAGCTGTACCATAAATAGAGCAATCAGGACTCGAACTGATGCCCTTATAGGACGCCGGCACTGTAGGCGGCAGCTTTACCTGCCAACCACTATGCCGGTCTCACAAATACATAAGTTTTAAAAACGAGATACCTGCCTGAGATTAGGCCACTATGTAGGTAAGAAAGATATTAAGATGAAAAAATAGCAAGGAATTGTAGAAGGTACAGAATACCATATGAAAGAAAGGGCAAATTATAAACAGTTATCAGTGTAAACTTCTAGATAGGTGAGCTCTTGTGACACACTAGGTTAAACCTTTGCTTGGGTTGCTCACATCCCACATTGGAATGCTTGGGATCGACTCTTGCCTCCATTTCTGATTCAGCTTTTTCTTTTCTTTTTTTTTTTTTAAGGTTTATTTTATTTGAAAGGCAGAGTACAGAGAAAGATATTCCATCTGCTGGTTCACTCCCCAGATGATTGCAAAGGCCAGGGTTAGGCCAGGCTGAAGCCAGGAGCTACATCCAGGGCTCACACATGGGTATAGGAGACCAAGCACTTGTGCCATCTTCCGCTGCTTTTCCCTGGCCATCAGCAGGGAGCTGGATCAGAAGTGGAGCAGCTGGAACTCGAACCAGCGCCCATATGGGATGCCAGTGTCACAGGTGGCAGTTTAACTCACTGTGCCACAGCACTGGCCCCTCCAACTTCTTGCTAATGGGAACCCTGCAAGGCAATGAATGATGGCTGAAGTGCTTGGGTTTCTGCTACTCATGTGGGAGACCCTGATGGAATTTGTCCTAAAATGACAGCTATTTGTAGATATGTAGTGCGACTTCTCTGATAGTAAAAGATGAAAGATAATAGGTGACAAAGAAGAGCACAATTGGAAACAAGTCTGTGATAGTTTTGAGGACATTTATAATAGTTGACTATGTTTTCATTAATTCAGCAAACATTGTAGGAGTTAGGGGTATTTGGCCTAGCTGGGGAAACACAAGTTAAGACACCCACACTCCTGGGTTTGCTGCCCCCTCCAGCAGACCCTGGAAGGTAACAACAATGACTCAAGTGACTGGGCTCCTGCCACTCACTTGGGAGACTTGGATTGACTTAGGCCAGCTCCAGCTGTTGCAGGCATTTAGGGTAGTTCAGGTACTCAAACTCTATTTCTCTCTCTCTTTCTGGCTTAAATAAATCAATAAAATTTTTTTTTAAATCTATACTTTTCTTATTTTTTTAGTCTAAGAAAAGCGTCCATACTTATTTTTTTAGTCTGAGTATTTGAGAACAAGTGTTAGGTAGGAGAGGCATAGAATGAGCTCTTCTTTCTAATACATGGTGAAAGAGTTAACTGGGAGTGGGAAATGATAGGGATCTTGGATTGAGATGTATAAAGTGTACAGTTATCAAAGCAAGGAAGATGTGTTTAATATTCATGGCAAAACCTTGTGTGCTTTGTAAGTTTGACTGATGTGCTAACTACTGATGAGTCTGTTCTCTTTATGCTAGAGTTTCTGGGATGTTAACTCATAGTGCATTGTTTTATAAGAATAACTGGAATAGATTGGAGAAGAAAAAATAATTGAGTATTATTTGGAAATGTCTCCTTCAGTCGAGCATATACTCTGCTCAGATTTCTTTATCTGGTATCTTCCAAAAGTTGGGAGAAATGATATTAACCAAGAAGGGTTTCCTGGTTGGTCAAACATTGTTATATTCAAGGAAGAGATGTTTATTCTTCAGTTGTTAAAGAGGTGATATAGTTCCTTGTTTTTGGTAGTTTTTCCTTTTTCCAGTATCTTCCTTAACTTAACTAAAGCTCCATCTGTGGATTTCTTTACCATATTTTCAGCCATTTTTAGGACAGTTTTTCAAGGTAGGAAGCTTTCTGCTGTTTCATCTTGGAATAAAGGAATATAATTTCATTTCTGTAATGACTAAATGGTTCATTCCAAATAATGCAAGCAAGTATGTTAATTCAGGTTTTGGATAGCAACTGTGTGTGCTGTGCCCTACTGGTTCCCACCAATCATCAGCTTTCCATCTCTCAGGGAAGGAGGAACTGGGCTCTAGTGCAGGGTTGTACAGGCTATACATTGCACACATTCATAATCATCAATTTTTTTTTAAAGATTTATTTACTTATTTGAAATGCAGAGTTACAGAGAGGCAGAGGCAGAGAGAGAGAAAGGTCTTCCATCCATTGGTTCACTTCCCAGATGGCTTCAAATGCCAGAGCTGCGCTGATCCGAAGCCAGGAGCTTCCTCCTGGTCTCCCATGCGGGTTCAAGGGCCCAAGGACTTGGGCCATTTTCTGCTGCTTTCCCAGCAGAGAGCTGGATCAGAAGTGGAGCAGCAGGGACTCAAACCAGCACCCACATGGGATGCCAGCAATGCAAGCAGTGGTTTTACCTGCTATGCCACCGTGCCGGCCCCCATAATCTTCAATTTTTGTATATTAAGTGTTACCATTTTCCAGCAGATGGCAAACAAGCATTTGAATAACAGGCAACCTTTTAATAATTTGTACAAAGACTGTTTGGGTCTTCAGAGGATATAAACAAGAAACTCAAATCTTTCTAGTAAAATTCTGAATTTGAAAAATGCTTTAAATAAGCTGTAAACACTGGTGTGGGTACTTAAAGGAGTTAGAGGGACCATATCTTCACTAATTGCTCACTTGTTAAAGAGGCAGAGGTTCAGGGTCCACTTTATTGAGTAGAAAACCTTTGAGGGTGGGTAGTATGTCATTTGGGAGAGATGTTTGGGATAGAATGGAGTGAAGAGAGAGGGGGTATTCCAGGCAGAAGCTACAGCATAATAGGTAAAACTAAGGAAATAGTAATCACATTAAGGGAACTATATAGTCTGGTTGCCATAGTTGGCCTGGAATGCAGGATATAATATAGGAAATGGTAAGGAAAAAGTTGAGAATATAAATTGGAAACAAAATGATTAATCTCTTGCAAAGAAAGTTTTTTTTAACAGTATTTTTTAGAGATTTATTTTATTTATTTGAAAGAGTTATAGAAAGAGCTAGAGCCAGAGAGAGAAAAGTCCTCCATCCACTGGTTCACTCCCCAAATGACCACAATGGCCAGAGCTGAGCTTATACGAAGCCAGGAGCCAGGAGCTTCCTCCAGGCCCCCACACTGGTGCAGGGGCCCAAGAACTCAAGCCATCTTCTACTCTTTCCCTAGGCCATAGCAGAGAGCTATATCATAAGTGGAGTAGCTGGGACTTGAACTAGCGCCCATATGGGATGCTGGTGCTGCAGGCTGGGGCTTCAACTCGTTGTGCCCCACGTTGGGCTGGCCCTGCAAAGGAAGTTTTTAATCTTAAATATGAGAAAGGTGACTTTAGAACATGATTTTTTTTTTAAGATTTATTTATTTATTTGAAATTCAGAGTTACACAGAGAGAGAAGAGAGGCAGAGAGAGAGAAAGAGGTCTTTAATCTGCTGGTTCACTCCTCAATTGGCCATAATGGCCAGAGCTGCGCCTATCCAAAGCCAGGAGCTTCTTTTGGGTCTCCCACATGGCGGGTGTAGGGGCCCAAGGACTTGGGCCATCTTCTGCAGTTTTCCAGGCCATAGCAGAGAGCTGGATTGGAAGTGGAGCAACCTGGTGTCAAACCTAGAACATGATAATATATATAGTTTAATTGATTTGTTAATTGCCAATTAGAATAAAGTTTGCAAAACTTGCTGAGTAAAATTGTACTATGATCTTGGTGATTTTGTACTGTGAGCTCTGTTAAAAGTGGTCACTTTTGACAGTATTCAGTAAAAATATCTAAAATATAAGGAAAATTTATAAGCCAGAACACTTAGCATGGGCATCAAATTTTTGCCCCAAAGTAGACATTTTCTATAAACTTTTTTTTTTTTTTTTTTTTTTTTGACAGGCAGAGTGGACAGTGAGAGAGAGAGACAGAGAGAAAGGTCTTCCTTTGCCATTGGTTCACCCTCCAATGGCCGCCGCTGATCCGAAGCCAGGAGCCAGGTACTTCTCCTGGTCTCCCATGGGGTGCAGGGCCCAAGCACTTGGGCCATCCTCCACTGCACTCCCGGGCCACAGCAGAGAGCTGACCTGGAAGAGGGGCAATTGGGACAGAATGCGGCGCCCCGACCGGGACTAGAACCCAGTGTGCCAGCGCCGCAAGGCAGAGGATTAGCCTAGTGACCCACGGCGCCGGCTTCTATAAACTTTTTGAAGTTCCCTCATCTATCCAGAAACTTTTATCTATATTCACTGAAGTGCTGATGGTATATTTTTAAGTTCTGCCAGTCTAAGAACTGAAAATAGAAGGTGAATTAATTTTAAATTTCCTAATCTCCACGTAAGAATGAAAATTGTGAAAAGGAATGGACAGATACAGCTGAATGCTCTTGACAGAAAGAAGCTTCAGACTGTGTTGGTGTAAGAACTCCAAAAGGGGGTAGTTTGTTTCTTTTAGTTTTGAAGCAGAAATGTGGGTGTTCTTTCTGTTATCTGCCTTTCCATAGATTTCCTTCTTTTATTATTTCAATGTATTAAATCAAGAGAAATTTTCTCCGAGGTCGCCAACTGCTTATTTTTCATTTGTGTTTGTATTCCTGCAACAGGACTTCCACCATCTTCCTCTGAAGACCTAGCCATCTTGTTCCATGAAGGTCAGGACAATCTGACATGCACATGTTACTTGCCTCTTTACTTGAAGATTAATCCTTTTTCCATTGTGTACATTTTTCTCTTGATAGGGGAGGGGAGGGGAGAACCAATACCCCCCCTCCCCTTCCCTTCCCCAGAACTTGGAGAAACAGCATCCATTACTTTCCCAAGATGGCAGACCCCATCATGGACCTGTTTGATGACCCAAATTTATTTGGCCTGGACTCTCTGACTGATGACAGCTTTAACCAGGTCACCCAAGACCCCATTGAGGAAGCACTTGGACTGCCAAGCTCTCTGGACTCCTTGGACCAGATGAACCAGGATGGTGGAAGTGGTGATGTGGGGAATCCATCAGCAAGTGACCTGGTCCCCCCACCAGAGGAAACAACCCCCACAGACCTTCCCAAAGAATCCGCAGCTCCAGCTCCTGAATCTTTAACCTTGCATGATTATACCACTCAGCCCGCCAGCCAGGAGCAGCCAGCCCAACCTGTCTTACAGACATCGACGCCAACGTCGGGACTTTTGCAGGTCTCCAAGAGCCAGGAGATCCTGAGCCAGGGGAATCCTTTCATGGGTGTCTCTGCTACAGCTGTTCCCTCTAGTACCACTGGAGGACAGCCACCTCAGTCAGCCCCTAAGATTGTTATTCTTAAGGCCCCACCAAGCTCCTCAGTCACTGGTGCCCATGTGGCACAAATTCAGGCCCAAGGTATCACCAGCACAACTCAGCCCTTGGTGGCTGGCACAGCCAATGGTGGAAAAGTCACTTTTACCAAAGTGCTAACTGGCACACCCCTTCGACAAGGTGTCTCCATTGTCTCTGGTAATACAGTGTTGGCCGCCAAGGTCCCTGGGAACCAGGCTGCTGTTCAGCGCATTGTCCAGCCCAGCCGACCAGTAAAGCAGCTGGTCCTCCAGCCAGTGAAGGGTTCAGCTCCTGCTGGAAACCCTGGGGCCACAGGGCCCCCTCTGAAGCCTGCAGTTACACTGACCTCTACACCTACCCAGGTGACTTGATTGAAAGGGGGAGGTGAATTTTGGATTTGTAGTGGGCCTAGCAGTTTTGTGAGAGTGAGTGTGCATGAAAGCTCTCTCTGGGAAACCTTGTCTGTGCATTTTATCAGTTGGTGTTGACAGTGACGTGCTTATTTCTTGCCAGATGAAAGCAGTTAATGTTAACATATTTTCTGCACTTACACTGCATGTTTCTACTGTGTCTACCTGGTGCTGAATCAGACAGACACAATCCCTGTGCTTAGAGAGCTTAGTCTGTCAGGAACCATAGACATTAAGCAAAAATTTACAACAATGTATGATAGAAAGTTTCATGAAATATAGGATCCTATGCCAACAAAGAAACATCTTTGGCAAATTATTTATTTATATTTGCAAGACTTGTAAAAGCATTATTTGTTTTCCTATGTATTTTACTAAGATCATCCCCTCTAACTTTGCTCAGTAAAAAGGCTAGTTCCGTCCTCTGAATAAAGGGCCAGAAGAGTTGAGATAGGCAGACAATACTAAAATAAATAGAACCAGTGGGAAGAAGCCACAAGGAGGCAGACTTCAATATAAGGTCTTTTGTTCTAAAAGATTTCCATTAATGTGAGATGACTGTCTTAGAAGGTAGTGAGCCTCCCATCCATTAGGAGTTTTTAAAAAATAGCCTGGATATTTGCTGGGCAGAGATGTTGTGGATAAGTAGATGAACACAATGTTACTATGTCTTCTGACCCTTAATTTTTGTGACTCTAGGATGAAGAAAACTGGTATAAATATTTCAGGGTATACCATTCTTTAATATTGTAACTCTCTTGCAATTTCCTTTTTTCACTTTAGGGTGAATCGAAACGCATCACCCTGGTCCTCCAGCAGCCACAGTCTGGAGGTCCCCAAGGACATCGGCATGTTGTGCTAGGGAGCCTACCAGGCAAGATAGTATTACAGGGCAACCAGTTGGCAGCCCTAACTCAAGCCAAGAATGCCCAGGGGCAGCCAGCCAAAGTAGTAACTATCCAGCTGCAGGTGCAACAGCCACAGCAAAAAATCCAGATTGTACCACAACCTCCATCTTCGCAACCACAGCCCCAACAGCCACCTGCAACCCAGCCACTGACTCTGTCCTCTGTGCAGCAGGCTCAGATCATGGGACCAGGACAAAGTCCAGGACAAAGACTTTCAGTGCCACTCAAGATGGTGCTGCAGCCACAGGTGAGAGAATTACATAGTAAGGGAAAAAAGCAAACTTCTTAGACCCTTGCTGTTGCTTTCAATAGCCACTTACTGTTGCTTGTGGCATTATTCTAGATTTATACTTCTGAACTGAGATGGAGACTTTTATTTCTTTCACCCATGGAAATCTTATTTTAATTATATCATGGAAAGATCAGAGACTCACTGAGTTTAGGATGAGATATGATTTTCGTATTTGAATGTTTCACATACAGTCTTTCCTGGTATCATTTTGAAGTGAAAACAATTAGAAATTACCCTTCTGTGAAGGTGAAATAAATAATCCCTCTGCCCTCCAGGAAATAGAACTTGTATTTTTTTTTCTTTTTTGCCAGAGGCCAATAATGGCTATATTAATTACAATTTTTCTAAGATAATTGAAGTAGGTATTGCTAGGAGAGCTTGACAAAGGGATATTGAAATTTGATTTGACAGAATTTTTGTCTTTTCTCACCTCTTTCCTGCCAAAAAAACACATTTTAAAAAATATGTCTAGATTCAGAGCCTGGTTCTTGAGAAACTAGAGAACTGGTTTTAGCCTGTTTCAGAACTTGTTTTATTGAGGCCATTTAACTAGACACATTGAAATTTTAGCATCTTTATTTCTATAGGCTGGCTCTTCCCAAGGGGCCTCTTCTGGGCTCTCTGTAGTTAAAGTTCTAAGTGCCAGTGAAGTGGCAGCTCTGTCATCACCAGCAAACTCTGCTCCTCACACGGGAAAGACAGGAATGGAGGAAAACCGAAGGTTGGAGCACCAGAAGAAGCAAGAGAAAGCAAATCGGATTGTAGCAGAGGCCATCGCTAGGGCTCGTGCCCGGGGTGAGCAGAACATACCTCGTGTCCTGAATGAGGACGAGTTGCCCAGTGTTCGACCTGAGGAGGAAGGTGAGAAGAAACGTAGGAAGAAGAGCACTGGGGAGAGGCTGAAGGAAGAAAAGCCAAAGAAAAGCAAAACATCTGGAGCCTCCAAAACAAAGGGCAAGAGTAAACTCAAGTGAGTAGCCTTGCTATTTGGCTGGGATATTTGTGGGTAATGCACTCATTTTTCAATAATGTGGAGAAGAACTTGTGTTGAGTCACTACACAGTTCAAGGTGTCCTATCATAGAAAATAAGGCCTTTATTTTCTCTGTCCCAGTGTTTATATGATTAAACAGAAATTTACAAGTTAGCATGTTTTAAAAGGAAAACACTGGGGGCCAGTGTTATGGTGTAGCGGGTAAAGCTGCCGCTTGTGACGCCGGCATCCCATATGGTCTCAAGTTTGTGTCCTGGCTGCTCTACTTCCAATCCAGCTTCCTGCTAATGGTCTTAGAAAAGCAGCAGAGGATGGCCAAAGTGTTTGGGCCCCTACCACTTATGTGGGAGACCTGGAAGAAGCTCCTGGCTTTGGCCTGGCCCAGACTGGATCATTGTGGCCCTCTGGGGAGTGAACCATTGAATGGAAGATCTCTCTCCCTCTCTCTAATTCTGACTTTCAAATAAATAAATCTTTAATATAAATAAATAAATAAGTGGAAACCACTAAGGCACAGGAAAGATAGCCAATCATTGTGTTGGGGGTTACCTTTAAAAGCTATGACTCTGTATTTATATATTCTCAATTTTGTATCACTGAAGTCTGAAAGTGATTTCTTATGACCCCTTTTACACCCACTCTAGTGAAAAAGAAAAAGAACTGCTAGAGATATAGCCACCCTGTTTTTGTGACTTGGAGAAGATTTCAGTAATCAGTGTCTGTCTCAGGCAGTGTTAATGAAACTGGCTGCCATGTTAGTGTCTTTCTGTCTGTCTGTCTGTCTCTCTCTCTCTTTAAGATTTATTTATTTATTTGAAAGGCAGAGCCAGAGAGAGAGAGAGAGATCTTCCATATGCTGGTTCACTCCGCAAATGGTTGCAATGGCTGGAGCCGTTCCCATTCAAAGCTGAGAACCAAGAGCTTCTTCCGGATCTCCCACTCGGGTGCAGGGGCCAAGCACTTGGGCCATCTTCCACTGCTTTCCCAGGCCATAGCAGAGAGCTTGATCAGAAGTGGAGCGGCCGGGTCTCAAATTGGTGCCCTATGGGATGCTGGCACTGCAGGCAGCAGCCCCTCTCTTCTGTCTTAAATTTGAGAGTTGGAGAGATCCCATCTACTGGTTCACTCCCCAGATACCTGTAACAGCTGAGGCTGACCTGTGCTAGAGCTAGAAACAGAATTCTGTTCTCCCACGTGGATGGCAAGGATCAATCACTTGAGCTATCACTGCCTCCCAGGGTATGCATTGATGAGAAGTAGAGCCAAGATGCAAAATCATATGCTAGATCTCCCACATGGGTGACAGGGCCCAAATAGTTGGGCTACTTTCACTGCTTTTCCAGTTGCACCCCAGGGAGCTGGATCAGAAGCAGAGCAGCCAAGATTCAAATCCACGCTTATATGAGACACCAGCATTGCAGGCAGTGGCCTAACCTGCCTGTGCCGTGATGTTGGACCACAACCTTCTAGTCTTAAACCAGCATTCTTTCTATTTTATGCTACCTTTCTTCAGGATTTGTGAACATACTGGTGGCAGTGATTTGTCAGATCTAGTATAAAGATCATTCAGTGGTTTACAATACACATATTTTCTTTTTTCGAACACCATATTTAATATCTGAATGTATCATGGACTAAATATCCAAATGCTTCTGTCTGGAAACTTGGTATATGATAGTTCAGATTAACTATATTTTTTGTTGTTTTTTCTTTATTTTCACTTTATTTGAAAGGCAGAAAGACTGGAATACAGAGAAAAAAGAGAGGTCTTCCATCCAGTGGTTGACTCCCCAAATGCCCACAAAGCCAGGGCTAGCCAGGCCAAAGTCAGGAGGCAGGAACTCAATCCAGGTCTCTCATCTGGGTGGCAGGGACCCAAGTACTTGAGCCATCATCTGCCGCCTACGAGGGTGTGTGTTGGCAGGAATGCAGCTGAGACTCAAACCCAGGCACTCTGACAGGGGATGTGGGCATCCCGGGCAGTGTCTTAACTACTGTGCAAGAGCCCACCCTATAATTATGTTGGGTTTTCACCCCTAACTTTTCCTTGCCCTCACTAAAAATGAGTTTGATTTTTCCTTCTTAGCACCATCACTCCTGTAGTGGGTAAGAAGAGAAAACGTAATACCTCATCTGATAATTCAGATGTGGAAGTCATGCCTGCACAATCACCCCGGGAAGATGAAGAAAGCAGCATTCAGGTAAAAGTATCCCTACATAATTGAGTACTGGTTGGGCATCCTTAATCCAAACATTCAGACTCTGAAACTTTTCAGTGCTGACGTGATGCCACAGGTGGAAAATACCACACCTGATCTTGTGTGACAGGTTGCAGTTAAAATGCAGGTGCACTAAAAATATTGTATAAAATTACCTTTAGGCTAAATGCCAAAGATATATGTAGAACATGAATTTTGTGATTAGGCTTAGAGTCCCATTCCCATGATACCTCATTATATATATATGCAAATATTCCAGAATCCAAAAAAGACTCCCAGATCTGAAACACTTGTCCTAAGCATTTAGGATAAAGGGAATTGAACCTGTAGAAAAGTAATTTTTAATTATGTCAAACAAGCCAGAAATAGACTATAAATCCATGCATATTTCTTCAGTTTTTCTAAACCAGATGTACACCTAGAAGGAAAGTGGGCATGGTCATTGTCTTTTAAATTTTTGTCTTTTTAGGACAAAAAGCATATTATTTTACGAATAGGAATACTTGTTTTCCCAAATTCCAGTGTTTTAAAAACTAAGCTAGTCATATGAAATGATTGTTCTTGTGATGATGTCAGTATAGTACCTTTTTTTAAAGACTTATTTATTTATTTGAAAGGCAGGGTAACAGAGAGAGAGTGAGAGGTCTTTCATCCACTGGTTCACTCCCCAGATGGCCTCAATGGCTGGAACTGAGCCTATGCGAAGCCAGGAGCTTCTTCCGGGTCTTCTAGGCAGGTACAGGAACCCATGGACTTGGGCCATCTTCTACTATTCTCCCAGGCCATAACACCAGGCCATAACAGAGAGCTAGATTGGAAGTGGAGCAGCCGGGCTTGAACTGGCATCCATATAGCATGCCAACACTTCAGGCAGTGGCTTTACCCGCTAAGCCACAGGAGCTGCTCCACTTTACCTTTCCTTTTTTTTTTTTTTTTTTTTGACAGGCAGAGTGGACAGTGAGAGAGAGAGACAGAGAGAAAGGTCTTCCTTTGCCGTTGGTTCACCCTCCAATGGCCTCCGTGGCCGGCGTGCTGAGGCCGGCGCACCGCGCTGATCCGATGGCAGGAGCCAGGAGCCAGGTGCTTTTCCTGGTCTCCCATGGGGTGCAGGGCCCAAGCACCTGGGCCATCCTCCACTGCACTCCCTGGCCACAGCAGAGAGCTGGCCTGGAAGAGGGGCAACCGGGACAGAATCCGGCGCCCCGACCGGGACTAGAACCTGGTGTGCCGGCGCCGCTAGGCGGAGGATTAGCCTAGTGAGCCGCGGCGCCGGCCTCCACTTTACCTTTCTACACTTCAGAGTTTTGACTCTGAATTGAGGGTAGGGGTTGGAGTGGGGGAGTGTACACAGTTTCTTTCTACCTTGTAAGAGACCAAACCAGAAGAACTTTAGTCCTTTTCTCTGTTTTGTTGCCTTAGAGTACCATCTTTGGCTCCAGTTTCCAATCATGGAAAGAGCTTTGTATTAATATTCAGGAGATCCATGGTATTTTTAAGGAACTCTGTAGGTGGCCTGGCCAATTTATGTGACTTACCTGGGTCTGAATTCCCAATCCGTAAATGAAGGTCTGAATTAAATGAACTCTAACTGTCTCTCTTAACTATATACTTATAAATGCCTCTCTTTTTTAACATATATTCAGCACATTGACAAAATAATTACTTGGTTATTCTGGGGGGAATTAACATGAGAATTGCTGGAACATTTTTGAAAAGGAAAGATAAAATAAAAACCCAGGTTGGGGCTGGCGCTGTGAAATAGCAGGTAAAGCCTCCACCTTCAGTGCCAGCATACCATATGGGTGCCAGTTCAAGACCTGGCTGCTCCATTTCCAATCCAACTCCTTGCTAATGCACAGGGGAAAGCAGTAGAAGATGGCCCAAGTGTTTGGGCCCCTGCACCATTGTGGGAGCCCCAGAAGAAGCTCCTGACTCCTGGCTTTGAATCAGCCCAGCTCCGGCCGTTGTGGCCCTTTGGGGAGTGAACCAGTGGATGGAAGACTTCTCTCTCTGTGTCTACCTCTGACTCTGTAACTGCCTTTCAAATAAATAAACAAGTCTTTAAAAAAAAAAAAAAAAGAAAAAGAAAAACAACCAGGCATCAAAATATAAAGGGCATTTTAGAAAGGTCATGGAAAACTGGAATTAAAAGATGTTTATTTTGGTGCAAAAAAATTGAATCCATGTATAGTTTTTTGTTTTTTAAGATTTATTTGTTTATTTGAAAGGCAGAGTTACAGAGGCAGAGAGAGAGAGATTGATCGATCTTCGTCTGCTGGTTCATTCCCCAAATGACTGTAAGGGCCAGGGTGGGCTGATCCAAAGCCAGTACCCAGAAGCTTCTTCTGCATCTCCCTCATGGGTGTGGGGGCCCAAGCATTTGGGCCATATTCCAGTACATTCCCAGCCATTTGCAGGGAGCTAGATTGGAAGTAGAGCAGCCACGACAGGACACAAACCAACAACCAAATGGGGTGTCAGCACCACAGGGGAGGCTTAACCTACTATACCATGGCACCAACCCCTGGTTACAGTTTTATAATCATCAAGTAGAAGAGATACTTATAGGGAAGATATTAAAATTAGAGTCATAAAGGGAAAGTTTGATATCACTTGATATATAAAAATTGTGTATGGTATAACAACAAAGAATACCATAAGCAGGCAGTGATTAAGAGCATAGATTTTGGAGCCAAATTTCTTGGATTCTTATCTTAACTCTTTCATTTATTAGCATTGTTGTCTTGAGCAAATTCCTTTACCTCTTGGTGCCTCAATTTCCTTACCTATAAAGTGCAGATAAGTTGTTATGAGAATTAGATGTAAATATTTATTAAATATATAGAACAGTTCTTACTTCATGGTAAGAACACACATCAGAGAGTTGTATACATATTTGTTAAATTCAATAGCAAGGAGTTAACTATTTCTTAACAAATAAACAGGACATATTTTTATATACAAAGAAAACAAAGATTTAGTACAATTTAGAAAGTGGTATATTAGGGGCCAGCACTATGGTGTAGCAGGTGAAGCTGCCATCTGCAGTGCCGGCATCCCATATGGGTGCTGGTTGGAGTCCCGGCTGCTCCACTTCCTATCCAGCCCTCTTCTATGGCCTGGGAAAACAGTAGAAGATGGCCCAAGTCCGTGGGCCCCTGCACCCACATTGGGGACCCAGAGGAAGCTCCTGGCTTTGGATTGGCACAGCTCCAGCCATGCCATCTGGGGAGTGAACCAGCGGATGGAAGACCTCTCTCTCTCTGCCTCTGCCTCTCTGTGATTCTGTCTTTCAAATAAATAAATAAATAAATCTTTAATAAAGAAAGAAAGTGGTATATTAAATTACTAGGAGTACCAAAACAAAATACCACAAACCAGGTAATTCATACCACAGGTAACTTATTTTCTCACTGTTTTAGAGGCTGCCAGTCTAAGATCAAAGGGTCTGTGGTTTTGGTTTCTCCTGAAGCCTCTCTCCTTGACTTACAGATGGCTACCTCACATTATTTTTGTTAATACACATCTCTGATATCTTTCAGTGTGTCCAAATTTTCTCTTATAAAGACTCCAGTCATTGGATTAGGGTCTGTTCTCGTGGTCTCATTTTCACTGTACGAAAGGCTTTACATCCAATACAGCCACATTCTGAGATGTCAGGGTTAGGGCTTCAACACATGAATTGGAAGGAGAGCGCAGTTCAGCCCATTACAGGGGGTAATACTAATGCTGGCAATGTAAGGAACACTTTTCACATAGTTGTGGGAGTGGTAATTTGGACAGTCTTTCTGGGGAGTCAGTGTTTTTATTATACAGTCATGCATTGCATAACGACATTTCCATGGACCACACCTACGACGGTGGTCCTGTTAGAGTATATCACCTAGTGATGTGGTAGCTGTCTTAGATTCTGTAAGCATACGCCATGATGTTCCATAACAAAATCACCTCATGCCAAGTCTCAGAATGTATGCCCAGAAACAAAATTGAAAATGTTAATACCCTTTGACTCCGTGACTCTACACCTGGGAAATTACCTGTGACTATATTCTCAAAAATCTGCAGTGATACATCTGTTGTAACAATATTTACCAAAGTAAAAATATCCAAAAGTAAAATATCCTTTACATGCCTAGCCAGTTATTTTCATTCCATTTATAGAAAATAATACACCTTTTGCTCACTGATTAGAAGTACCATTTTTCTTGTATGCAAAATGAACACAAGTATTCCAGTCTTTATTTGGACACTATTCCACATTTTCCTTTAAATATTTTCTTGGGGAGATGTCAAACTGTGTTAATTAGTATAGCTTTATATTGTCCTTTATATCTGTAGGTAAGTCCCACTGTTTTATGTTTTTACAAGTTATTTTTAAATGTTTGTTTGAATTTTAGAATCAACCTATTGAATTAAAAAAATGCTGATTTTACTTTGTCAGAATGATATGATTGAGGAGAGTTAAGTCTTTCTGAAGACTTAATTAAGAATTCGTAATAATTAAGAATTATTCAGTCATCTTTTATTTCTATAGTGTTTTAAAGTTTTGTTCAAATAGATTTTATATGTATCATTAAATTTAAGTCTTTAGAAAATCTTTGTGTATTCATGCATGGGATCTTTAATTTTATTTTCTGGATGACTATATAGGAATAATATTGATTTTCAGAAATTAATTTTATAGCAAAACAAATTTTTATCAGTTTCAGTAGTTCTTTGATCCAATGTTTTGGAGCTTCCTAGAGATACAGTTGTGTTTGAAAAATAATCTTGTTGGGACTGGTGCTGTGGCATAGTGGGTAAAGCCACCGCCTACGGCGCCAGCATCCTATATGAGTGCCAGTTTGAGTCCTGGATGCTCCATTTCCAATCCAGCTCTCTGCTTATGGCCTGGGGAAGCAGTAGAAGATGGCCCAAGTCCTTGGACCCTGCACCCGCATGGGAGACCCCGAAAAAGCTCCTAGCTCCTGCCTTTAGATCAGCCCAACTTCGGCTGTTGCAGCCATTTGGGGAGTGAACCAGTGGATGGAAGACTTCTCTCTTTCTCTCTCTCTCTCTCTCTCTCTCTGCTTCTGCCTCTGCAACTCTGCCTTTCAAATAAATAAATAAATAAATCTTTAAAAAAAGAAAAATGAAAAATAATTTTATCTTTCTTCCCCCAATTTTTTGTTGAGTCATATTACTTAAATTACTTAAATATTTTATTCAGCTACTTGAAAGTATAAGGCAGATGTATAAACTTTACCATATGGAAAATATCCTCAAGAAATATTGTTAACTAAGTATATTAGCTTTTTGTTCCTACAAAGAAAAACCTCAAACAAGTAAGTTTATAAAGAAAGCGTGTTTATTTTGGCTCAGAATTCTGCAGGTTCACAGTCCAAAACTAGGTGGCCCCATTGGTTGGGCACCTGGTGAGGGCATTGTTGCTGGCATGGTCATTAGGTTGCTCAAAACATCACATGGCAAGAGGGAGCATGTGTGTGTATATGTGTTGTCTCTTAGGAACTAATCACCAGAACCCCACCTTCAGGCCAATTATAATTCAGTCATCTCCCAGAGACCTGTTCCCAGACAACTGTGATTGGATTAAGGTTTCCACCACACCTCCATAATGCCATTATCAAAGGACTTTGGAGATCAAACCTTTAACTCACAGGCCTTTGGTGGCCATTCAAATTAATATGCAAACCATAGCACTAAAACAGTACATGGCAGAACAATACATATATAATTCTGTTTGTTAAAACAAAAGCAACTGTAAAACTGAAACAAAAATGCAGAATCAAAAACAAATTATTTTTGTTCCTTTGCTCCTGATGTAAAATACACAGTACTCTATAGCTTTAGTGCACAGTTTTAGTTTCTCAGAACTTCTTACCAGGAGTATGCAAGTTTCTCAGCGGATTCCTGGCCTTTGATAAAGCAATTCAGCAAAGTAGTACATGTGTAATAGTTATATATAAAACATACTCATGAGAAAATGAGAGTGAAATGGAGAATAATTTCTTAATATTATTAAAAATATTTTAGCCTTACATACTTCCTAGAAGGGTCTTGGGGAAAGCACAGGTCATAAATCACATGCCCTTCCTCCACCTTGCGGCGCCGGCACACCGGGTTCTAGTCCCGGTTGGGGCGCCGGATTCTGTCCCGGTTGCCCCTCTTCCAGGCCAGCTCTCTGCTATGGCCAGGGAGTGCAGTGGAGGATGGCCCAGGTGCTTGGGCCCTGCACCCCATGGGAGACCAGGAAAAGCACCTGGCTCCTGGCTCCTGCCAGGATCAGCGCGGTGCGCCGGCTGCAGCGGCGGCCATTGGAGGGTGAACCAACGGCAAAGGAAGACCTTTCTCTCTGTTTCTCTCTCTCACTGTCCACTCTGCCTGTCAAAAAAAAAAAATAAATAAAAAAATAAATCACATGCCTTGACAAAGCTCTTTATGTTTTGGTGATTTTGCAAGTAAATTTTTGGGTAAAATCTAAGTATATGATTATAGGCAAATAATTTTAATTTTTTCCTCTTTGAGAAACTTAGTTATTTTAACTTTTTTTTTCTCTACAGAAGAGACGCTCCAATCGCCAAGTTAAGCGAAAAAAATACACTGAGGACCTAGATATAAAAATCACAGATGATGAAGAAGAAGAAGAGGTAGATGTAACTGGTCCAATAAAACCTGAGCCTATCCTCCCTGAACCTGTGCAAGAACCAGATGGGGAGACTTTGCCTTCCATGCAGTTCTTTGTGGTAAGCTGAGAGCTTAAGAAATCTATGAGATTTCTCTTGCTCTTCACAATGATTTGTAGACTAACCACCTCTTTTGCTGCAGGAGAATCCCAGTGAAGAAGATGCAGCCATTGTAGACAAAGTGCTTTCTATGCGGGTTGTGAAGAAAGAGGTAAGGCCTTGATATGTTTATTATCAACCCATAATGTTCCATTCACAGGCTTTATCTATTGAGTACCTTTCAGTGTCAGGATATATTGCTAGGGTATAATTGAGAGAGATGATGGTGGATAGTTAGCTCCAAATCAGGAACTATCTTATACCTCTTTTTTACTTATCTGTCAGGAATGAGTACGGGCATATTTCTAATTATTACACATCTAGTATTGAAGTACCAGATTAGTTCCTTGGTGGCTGAATCAATAATATATTAAGGAAGCATCAATATGAAGTTCTGCCATTTATGGTTACAATTAGAAGTTCTTAAACAGGTAATGGATTATTGACTATAATTCCTTTCTTTCTTCATAGCTTCCTTCTGGACAATACACTGAAGCTGAAGAATTCTTTGTCAAGTACAAGAACTAGTATGTGACCTGTGCAAAAAGCTTTTCACCCTAAACTCCACAGGGTTGTAAAAATTCCTCCTGTGTAGAATATCTTGGGTGGGAATGTGGCCCTTTTTTATAGTCTCCTAGCCCAAATTGCCATTTTTAATGGGAAAATGTGTCTTCAGAGAAAATTTCAGGTACTGCTGTGACTGTCACTATTTTCTTGCAGGAAGGTAGGATAAGGGTGGTTCCCAATAAAAACTGACTGTTTGTAATCATCTCTTAGTCTGCCATTAAGATTTATTATTCAAAATGTGATTTATGGACCAGCAGAATTAGCATTATTTGGGTACTGTTTAGAAATGTGGACTTTTCAAGCATACCCATACCAGGTGGTTTGTGAGCAAATTGAAGTTTCAGAAGCACTAACCTAAGATATGTCTCAGTTCAAGCACACACTTGTGTGTCTGCTTCTGGCTAATCTCCAAATTAGCTTGCCAATCTGCCTTTCTTGCACCATAACTGGCTATTTCCATTCCCTTCAGCTCCTATCTGCACTGTGAATGGGCCACGATCTCCCAGCTAGAGAAAGATAAGAGGATTCATCAGAAACTAAAACGCTTCAAAACCAAAATGGCACAGATGAGACACTTCTTCCATGAGGTAATTAACAAGTATTGAGTGTCATTTCTTTCATAATGCACAAATTACTAGGGTTGTCAGCCTTAGTTAATTATGTAACAGTTGGTTTGTATATTTAAAAGTTTTAATTTTGGTCATTGACTTTCCTTACTTTGTTGCCCCTTGCTCTGTTTTTTGGTTAGAGAGCATAGTATTTTGAGATTGACTTCCTCAGTGTGCATGAAATATTTTCAAAACAGAAAAGTGATCTTTGGTCCACTTAATGCATTCTTTAGTCTCTAATGTCATTCTTTCCTATTAATGGTATCTGTAGACATAAGTAGCATCTTTAAGAGGGAACATTTATTTTCTCAGCTTTCTAATGCAGTATTAATAGAAATAGTGATGAAGGAACTGTAATTTCCCATATCCAGGGTTACTACTAGTTAAACGCACAGCATACATGAGTAAAGAGATAATCCATTGTATTTGACAATTTGGAGGTTATTCATGACCTTGACAAAAGTTATTTTAATTGTGTGATGTAAGTGGAAGGAAGGGTGGAATGGATGGATAGATGAAGGAGATGAAGAAGTGAACATAATGTGTATTTAAAACTTTGGGAGAAATTTGCATATGAAGGAAAGCAGAAAAATAGTTTCAGAAGGATGTAGAGTTAAGGGAAATCTTTTTAAAGACGTGAAATAATGGATCATATTTATTTATGGGAACAATTTAGTGAAGAGGTATTTTTAAGTAAAGAAGAGGGGTAGAATTCGGTACAGGCATTATGGTGCAGTGGGTTGAGTCACCACTTGGGATATCTGCATCCCATATTGGAGTGCTGGTTAGAGTTCCAGCACGTCTGCTTCTGATCCAGCTTCTTGTCTGTGCATCCTGGGAGGAAGCAGATGATGGCTGAAGTGCTTGGGCCCCTGCCACCCATGTGGGAAACCCCATTGGAGTTCCAAGCTCCTGTCTTCTGGCTATCCTAGTCTTGGCTGTTAGCATTTGGAGAGTGAACCAGCAGATGGAAGATATTTCTCTTTCTGTCTGTCTCTGTCTCTGTCTGTCTCTCTCTCTCTCTGACTTTCTCTTTCTTGCTCTGCCTTTCAAGTAGATGAAAATAAATAAACATTTAAAAATCTAGAACACAGCACTTTTTAAAAAACAGGATAGAATTCAGAGCATACATGACCTTTGTGAGGGAGAAGAGATACTTTCTCTGATAACAGATGAGAAGATAGGTAAAGACCCAGATAAGTATATAGGATTTGATATTGTGAAAATGGGAGACTCCCATCAAGTGGCTTTTGTTCTCTTTAAAGAAAAATTAAAAACAAGAACATCTGCTAAAGCTGAAGTGTGTAAGGGATTGGGTTGCCAGATAGTGATTTTCTTTCTTGGTCTTATTTTTGTTTCATGACATCTAGGATGAAGAGCCCTTTAATCCAGACTACGTAGAGGTGGATAGGATATTAGATGAGTCTCACAGTATTGACAAGGACAATGGAGAGGTAAGTTGGGGTGTGGAGAAAAATGAAAGGTTCCTTATAGATTTCTACTGGCCCGCTTGCCAATCCTTTATTTTTCAGGTATGGCTGAAAAATCCCTTGGACTGACTGAAAAGATATTTCTGAATTTTTCTGTGGGATCCTTAGAAAGATAATGGGAAGGTAAGAGAGTAGGGAGAGAGGCTAAAAGGAAAAATTCCTATTAAGTGAAACATTCAGGAGCTTGAAGTACTGAAAATCGTTTACTTTGGTCTCATTTTTCCTCAGATTTTATTGTGGGTGAACTCGTAGTAAAGTAGGAGATGAAATTGATGGGTAAAAAGGATATCATGTAAATTTTTAAATATATGGATATAAAAATACTTGTACAGGCTCCTACTTTTCTCCACATCATGTTGCTGAGAATTGGGAATTTTCTGAGCTCACTATTAGTTAAATGCCCTTTTATTTGTTAGTAAACCATCTGCTGCATTTGAATCTGTATTTTAAAACATTTTGGAATGCCATTCCCACAAGTTCAGATTCAGTAAGTCTGAGGTGGGACCCCAAGATCTTTAAGTTCGTCTCTTAGGGTTTTCATGTGTAACTTGATTTGGAAATTGCTGTGTTAAAGCTTTTGTAGCTTGGGAAATGGACTTTACATATGCTAAAGCACTTTCTGATGCAGTTTCACAAATTGCCTTTTTCAGTTTTCAGATAGAGTCAGATAAGATCTAAATCACCAAAGAATTCAATATTCTGTCTTTTAAATTTACTTAAAACTTCTGTTTAGGCTATGAACTAACATTTCTTCCTTTTTTGTAAGATAATCTTTTTTTTTTTTAAAGATTTTATTTGTTTGTTTATTTATTTGAAAGGCAGAGTTACAGAGAGGCAAAGGCTGTGTTGATCCAGAGCCAGGAGCTTCTTCCAGGTCTCCCACACGGGTTCAGGGGCCCAAGGACTTGGGCATCTTCTACTGCTTTCCCAGGCTGTAGCAGAGAGCTGGATCAGAAATGGAATAGCCAGGACTCGAACTGGCACCCATATGGGACACCCACACTGCAGGCAGGGGCTTTACCCACTACACCGCGGCACCAGCCCCCACCAACATTTCTTAAGAACTCTACTTTCTTTTCACTTCAGGTAGTAGTTGCTGGCTTGGCTTTGCAAGGTCATATTTCATTAAAAAAATTTATTTATCACTTATGATGACTGCTTCTTACACAGTGACCAGAAGAGAACAACAGAACCTTGTTAAGATGCCAGTGCTGGGTGGTGAGCTGGGCTTACTTATAATCTGAGTTACTTACTCCTGTCTCCTGTACATCATTCTTTTTTTTTTTTTTAAAGATGTATTATTTATTTGAAAGGCAGTTACAGAGAGTCAGAGGCAGAGAGAGAGAGAGAGATCTTCTTTCCACATTCCCCAGATGGCCACAATAGCTAGAGCTGAGCTAATCCAAAGCCAGGAGTCAGGAACCTCTTCTGGGCCCCCACGTGGGTTCAGGGGCCCAAGGACTTGGGCCATCTTCCACTACCTTCCCAAGCCGTAGCAGAGAGCCGGATTGGAAGTAGAGTAGCCAGGACTTGAACCGGTGCCCACATGGGATGCTGACACCATAGGCATCAGCTATGTCTGCTATACCACAGTGCCGGCCCCCTGTACATCATTCTTTTAGGACCTGCAAGTCAAATTTATCCCTCTATAAGATACCCAAGTTGACTCTACTTTATAAGCTTTCAGGATCACTCAGAGCCTTAGATGTCCGTGGCCTATTCCAATTCACCATCTATAAATCCCATCATGTATGCTTCAGATAACATATATTCTGCTTTGGGGTTGGGGATGGGAGTTACTATGTGTTCACTGTGTGTTCATTTGTGGGAGATAAATGGAGAATAACCCATGCAGTTATTAGGACACTCTTAAATTCTCAACTTTTTTTTAAGGATCTCAGCCTTCCAGCCTTGAACATCTTAATGCTCTCTACCTCCATACTTACTCTTCTAAAAATGACTGACCTTTTTGGTTAGGCCCCTTTGAAATGTGTTGTAGCTGTCATGACATATGAAAGAATTTTGATAGCCTGATACTATAATTTATGTTGCCAGTATTGGATAATAACATTCTATTTACCTGTTCCCCCCCCACCACCACCAAATTGGGTTTAATTTGTCATCCAGTTTACACTATCTAATAGTGAAAATAAATATTACCATCCTTAGAAAAATAAGGTACAGTACTGGAAATATAAGACCTAGAGTATGACCTGAGTCATTACATGTTAGAAAGATTAAAAACCAGCCAGATTAACTAGGGATTCCCTGATCTGTTAGTGTGTTAAGCACTTTCACATTTATGCTTGCTGTTTTGGGGAGTGTTCTATGAACTGATAATTAAGGATTCTTGTTGATTACACTAAGTCTTTCTTGCTTACGTAAGGCAAAAATGAAAATGCATTAAGTGCAGTGATTATGAATAGTGAAAGTAGGAGCTTCGTTACCATTGGTCACTGATCTTTGTAGAGGAATGTCAACATAGAAGGGTACTATGGTCAGAGCTTCAGCGTTTCTTCCTCTTAACTCATATGAGTTACCTCTGTTCAATGAAACCTGTTATCATTGCTCTCTGCCCTTTGAGGATAGTATGTGGGAGCTAAAAGAGGATGTTGATGAGGGCAAGATTAGAGAATTTAAGTGGATCCTGTTATGTTATCTCCTAGCTTCCTGGAGCTCCCAGAGAAAACTCTTTACCACCAGATGAGTACTCTGGAATGCACAGAACTGTAGGGGCTCAGAAGTCCAGTGATGTCAGCACATGATGTGCTCCTGCGGGTTTACGCTGTTCTTCATCCTAAAAGTAGCCTGGTTTCCTCTGTATCAAACTCCGTGCCAGGAGGAAAATATGGGATTGAACCATATCTTTTAAGAAAAAAAAAAAGACTATTCTTGCATTTGTTGGTTGATGAGTATAATGCTTTAGGGCTTAGTGTTCTAGAAACAATTGGGTAGAAATTTTACTTCTAGAATAGATTCAGGTGAATTACTTAGAGGAACGATCAAAGACACACATAGTGCATCAGTAGGTGACCCTGTTGTTGGTATGTTCAACCTGACTTTTTCAGCAACTTTTGTATACCAACACTTTGTGATTTGACTTTATAGTCAAATTCCTACCCTGTAACCACAGCTGAGTACAGAGTCTGTTTACTAAGGCATTGGCTTTTTCTCTCCTAGCCTGTAATTTACTACTTGGTGAAATGGTGCTCTCTGCCCTATGAGGATAGTACATGGGAGCTAAAAGAGGATGTTGATGAGGGCAAGATTAGAGAATTTAAGCGGATCCAGTCAAGGCACCCAGAACTCAAAAGAATGGTAAGTACATTTATGTTTTGAAATGTACAGAGCAGGGGTAGGGAGTATCCAGCCTGAGAACCATAGAAGGCCTTCAAAATCATTTGATCTGGCCCTGCCATGGCAACTGCAAGTGGGACTAAAATTCAACAAACCTATAGCAGGTTAATTTTTAAGTTAGTAATTCTGTATGGCCTGCAAATGACATTATAAATATCCAAGCTGCCCTTGGCCAAAAAAAAGGTTCCCCACCTCTGATTTAGAGCATAAAGTTTTATATAGGTAATGATTTAATTTTCCCCTGTAGAGTTTTTGTTGGTTTAGTTTTATATTATGGAAATTTTTAAACAAACAAAAGTTGAAGACATAGTATTATGTAACTATCATGAAGCTAACAATGTGGCCAATCCTGTGTCATGTATTTCCTCACACATTTTTTTCTCATTTCCTACATCATTTTAAATCAGATCTCATATTCCTTAATTTTATGTGTAAATATTTCAGTATTTATGCCTGAAAGATAAATAATAGCATTATTACACTTGAAAACATTCAGACATTCCTTATCAAGTAGCATTTTGTACCTTTTCCTGAATGTCTTAATTTTCATTTAATTGTTTGAATTGGAATCTAAATAAGGTGTTTTTATTGTTATCACTAATATGTTTCAAAATTCTCATTTATATAAAGGGTCTTCAAATAGTTTATGGAAAAAGCACATTATGAAAACACTGCATAGATTTCACAATTTTTTGTGCCAAAATAGACTTAATATATTTTAGTTCATTTTCCACCAACTTTGTGAAATATTTTTATGGTTCCCTCTTAATTTCTCCTTTCCTTCCTTTACTGTATTCTCATGAAGAAACCAGATGATTTGTTCTGTAGAGCCTTCTATAGTCTGAAGATTGCTGATTGTATTTCCCTTGGTGCCTTGTAAAATATTCTGTGTCCCTGATAATTTCATGAATGGATAAGTTTAGAGCTATGCCATCCAGTATAGTTGCTATTAGCCACATTTTTTTTAATGTTGAGAAATACTGTTAGACATCACTGTTCTTGGTAAGATAAGGGATAGAGACCAGTCAAGTGCTTCATAGACAGTGGTGTATATTTCCATCAGGTTGTGTTTTGTCATATTATCAGCCATTTTTGATCATTGCCCAGATCCATTCTTTAAAGATTTTAAAGTAATAATATTTTAATTCTGTCATTTCCTCATTTATTGGCCAGAACATTGTTTTCTCTTTCTTTCTTAAAAACAGATTTATTTTATTTATTTGAAAGGCAGAGTTGTAGAAAGGGTGAGGGAGAGTGAGAAAGAAAGAGAGCTTTTTGTCCGTTGATTCACTCCCCAAATGACTTCAATAGCCAGGGCTGGGCTAGGCTGCCAGGAGCCTAGAACTCCATCCAGGTCTTCCATGTGGATGGCAGGGACCCAAATACTTGGGCCATCATCTGCTGCTTTCCCAGGCACATTAGCAGGGAGCTGTATTGGAAGTAGAGCAACTGGGAGTCAAACCAGTACTCATATGGGGTGCTGGCATTGCAGGCAGTAGCTTAACCCACTGCCCCACAATGCCATCCCCCAGAATATTATATAAAATAAGTTTATTTCATCTGCTACTTGGTCTTTCCTTGAAGTAGAGATTGTTTAGAAAGGATACATACTTTATTATTCCAAAAAAAAATGAAGTTTCCTAGCATCTTACAAAGGTGGGTTTTTCTTCTTTTCTTTCATCTTTTTTTAAAAAAAATCATCTCATAAATTTAAATATTTTAATCCAAGCAGTAAAATTTTTTAATTGACTTGAACTACTAGAACTACCTTGTAAGTCTTGCCTGATTCTGCTAGTGTCTCCATCCCATTTATTCAAGTTTCCTGTTTTTTAGAATCGCCCTCAGGCGAGTGCCTGGAAGAAGTTGGAGCTATCACATGAATATAAAAACAGAAACCAGTTACGGGAATATCAGTTGGAAGGGGTCAATTGGCTGCTTTTTAACTGGTATAACAGGTAAAAGAGTGGACTCATTAGATGAAAGCTTAGTCTGGGCATTATTTTTACTCATTTTCTATTGAAATAATTTCTTTGTATGTTCTTTTTTAGAGATGATATCTTTTAACATAGTTTTTTCTCCCTCCCCATGATAAATCTGTAGGCAGAACTGCATCCTGGCTGATGAAATGGGACTGGGCAAAACTATTCAGTCCATTGCCTTCTTGCAGGAGGTATATAATGTGGGCATCCATGGCCCCTTCTTAGTCATTGCCCCTCTGTCAACAATCACTAACTGGGAGCGAGAATTTAATACGTGGACAGAGATGAACACTATTGTGTACCATGGCAGTCTGGCCAGCCGGCAGATGATTCAGCAGTATGAAATGTACTGCAAAGATTCACGGGTGAGTTGCATGTCCTAGGAATGCTGTGGTGTAGGGAAAGTAGGCCAAGGAAACTGGCATTTTAGGGACAATATATGAATAAAAGACTTTAATTTAGGCTTTTTTATGATTTCAGGTATTTTTTTTACAGCAGTACGCAGGCCATTTTTATTTTTCACTCTATTTTTACCCAGTAAACATTTTGATCCAGTGGAAGTTCTGACTTTACTTATGAATATACACATTTTTAAATAGAATTTTACCAATATTGATGAGTTTTAAAGTATTTCCCAGACTAAAATTCTAGCTACTTTTTAAGTTCTTTTTTTTTTTTTTTTTTAAAGATTTATTTATTTGAAAGGTAGGAGCAGAGAGAAAGAGAATCTTCTGTCCGCTGGTTCACTCCCCAAATGGTGGCAACAGCTGGAGCTGGGCTGATCTGAATCCAGGAGCCAGGAGTTTTTCCAGGTCTCCTATGTGGGTTCAGGGGCCCAAGGACTTGAACCATCTTCCACTGCTTTCCCAGGTGCATTAGCAGGGAGCTGGATCAAAAGTGGAGCAGCTGGGACTTGAACTGGTGCCCACGTGGGATGCCAACACTGTAGGCAGCCACTTTACTTGCTGTGCCACGGCACTGGCCCCTTTTTAATTTCTTAACCCCTTCAGTAGTGAACTTTCCTTTTTATTTTCATTTTTTTGAAAGATCTATTTATTTGAAATGCAGAAGTACAGAGAGGAGGAAAGACAGAGAAAGAGATCTTCCATCTGCTGTTTCACTCCCCAAATAGCCACAACAGCTGTAGCTGGGCCAGACCAAAGCCAGGAGCCTGGAACTCCATCTGGGTCTCCCATGTGGTGGCAGAAACCCAAGCACTTGGGCCATTTTCTTTTGCCTTCCCAGGCACATTATCAGAAAGCTGGATCTGAAGCAGAGCAGCCAGGACTCAAAACGGCACTCTGATATGGGATGGTACTTAATCCGTTGCAGTACAGCGCTGGCCCTGTCTTTTATTTTTTTTTAAGTCTTCTGAAATTTTCCATCAAGATTATTTTCCTTCTTTTTTTCAAATTGGAAAATAAAAATTTGTGTCCTCCATCTTGTGTTAACATTGAGGTTTTTTTTTTTGTTTTTTTGTTTTTGTTTTTGTTTTGTTTTGTTTTGACAGGCAGAATGGACAGTGAGAGAGAGAGACAGAGAGAAAGGTCTTCCTTTTGCCGTTGGTTCACCCTCCAGTGGCCGCCGCAGCCAGCGCGCTGCGGCCGGCGCACCGCGCTGATCCGATGGCAGGAGCCAGTTACTTATCCTGGTCTCCCATGGGGTGCAGGGCCCAAGCACTTGGGCCATCCTCCACTGCACTCCCTGGCCACAGCAGAGAGCTGGCCTGGAAGAGGGGCAATTGGGACAGAATCCGGCACCCCGACCGGGACTAGAAGCCAGTGTGCCGGCGCCGCAAGGCAGAGGATTAGCCTAGTGAGCTGCGGCAGCAACTAACATTGAGTTTTATGAATTGATTTTCTATAGGTTTTTTTTTCCTGTGCTTTTTATTTGTACCAAACCAAACTTTAGGTCAGTTTGGCAGCTCATGACTTTTTTTAAATGTCTGATTCCAATGTGTTCTTTTTTTAAAAAAAGTTTTATTTGCTTTCATTTTATTTGAAAAGCCAAGAGATACAGATAGAGATCTTCTATCTACTACTTCCATCACCTTCCACATGCCCACAGCAGCCAGGGCTCAGTCAGACCACAGCCAGGAGCCCAGAGCTCGGTCTGAATCTCCTCTGTGGGTGATAGGGACACAGCCACTTGCCCTCACCTGCCACCTTTCTCCTAGGTTGTGCATTATCAGGAAGCTGGAAATCAAAGCAGAGCAAGCACTCAAATGCAAACACTCTGCTAAGGGATACAGGTGTCCCAGGCAGCTTTTTTTTGTTTTATGAATTATTTTATTTATTTGAAGTGTAGACTAACAGGGGGAGAGACAGAGAGAAAGAAATCTACCATCTATTGGTTCACTCCCTTAATGGTCAGACTGAAGCCAGGAACCAGTTACTCCATCTGGGTCTCCCATGTGGGTAACAGGGACCCAATTAACTGGGCCATGTTCTGCTACCTTCGCAGGCACATTAATAGGGAACTAGATTGGAAACATGGCACCCAGGACTTGAGCTAGCCCTCTGATATGGGATCCAACATTGTAGGCAGCGTCATAACCTGCTGTGCTACATCATGGATTTCCCAAGCAGCATCTAACAGTTAGGCTAAATGCCTGCCCCTCTTAATTTTGTCAAATGATTTTATTCTAATATAAATTAGACAATAATCAATATTAACATATTTCTGTATTAGCTGTTTTCACTCTGAGTTTTGTCTTATATATTTCAGCATTGCCCAAATTTGTGGAATTCATTATTAACCAACAAAAGATCAGGGCAGAGATACATGAGCTAGGCACACAACAGTCAAAAATGTCCAGCTTTGTTCAGTGAGCTCTGTTATTTTCCCAAGAAGCTGAGTTTGTTGAAGAAGCAATGTATCTTACATTCAGTGATTTGTCCCTGTTTATCAGGAAGATAAGCAGTAATGGAGTTGGGTGGTGCTCTCAGTTTGTATTTCTTAATAAATGTGCCTCAGTATAGAAGAGTAATTCAGAAGACCACCTCACTCATTTAGTTACATTTTAGGCCTTTTCTGACTTTACCGCCTTCATGCTTAGGGGCGTCTCATCCCGGGTGCATACAAATTTGATGCCCTGATCACCACTTTTGAGATGATCTTGTCAGACTGTCCTGAGCTCCGTGAGATTGAATGGCGTTGTGTCATCATTGATGAGGCCCATCGACTGAAGAACCGTAATTGCAAGCTGCTTGATAGTCTCAAGCACATGGACCTGGTAGGTTCTCACTGACTTTTAAACGAAAACTCGGAATTAACCGTAATTCCCTGTGGAAATTACCCTAATTTAGCAGAGAAGAAAAAAGAATCAGAATCTTGGTTTTGAGTGGTAGGTATGGCCTATTGGAATGCTGGCCTGAAAATCCAGCATATATTAGTTATCTAGTCCTGGTAGCGAAGTACTCCAAAACTTACCAGCTTAAAACAACAAGTGTATTTTTCATGATTCTCTAGTTTAGCCACTTATGTTGGGCTGAGTTAAGCTGTTCTGACTGACTTTTCTGAAGTCATTAATGCTCAAACTGGCAATTGATACTACTTGTTGACTGGAGCACCTGAATTATCTCCTGTTAGGCCAGACTAGGCTTCTTTACACGGTAATCTCAGGGCAGTGTTCCAAGGGGACAAAAATGGGAGCTGCAAGGCCTTGGAGGTAGGCCCTGAAACACACAGTATACCTCTGCTGTATTTCCTTTGTCAGAACAAGTTATAAGGCAAACCTAGATTGAAGGGGTGAACCTCAGTAGGAGATTAATAGCCATATTTAATCCAGCACAGGGGCATTTCCTAGAGAGGCAAAGATTAAGACATCTTGGGGGGGGGGGGGGGAGTTGATTGTGAATAGGCATATGCAATTGGTAAACACATAGTGTGAATTACCATTTACTTATAATATTTGTTATTATTTTTATTATGTTAAATAATTCCAAAGGGTTTCTTCAGTGCCTTGTGTTTATCAGAGGAGGAAGCAAACAGAAGAAAATAGTCTGGTCTATTCCCATCATTTTATAGATAAACTAGAGCTAAAGATTTTATACTTGATGGAAAAGCCTAGAATTCCCCTGTGTTTTTTAATGTTACCATTCTGTTTTCTCTATTTCTAGGAACACAAAGTGTTACTCACAGGAACACCACTGCAGAATACTGTGGAGGAACTGTTTAGTTTACTTCATTTCTTGGAACCTTCACAGTTTCCTTCAGAATCAGAATTCCTCAAGGACTTTGGGGATCTCAAGACAGAAGAACAGGTAGGAAATCTGTCTAATGAGGTACTAATGCAGGACAAAAAGATGGAGTTTGTATAAGGCAGACATCTGTGGCTATAAGCATCAAGGACTGTTCTGAAGTCCTTTGAATCCCTTGCTGATCATCTGCGGTATTGTCCAAAATCTATATTCCTCAGATTCTAGAAAGCTCTAATTTTATTAATTCAGCATTTCTACATAATATGAGAATATTTATTGTTTCTGTGTTTCTACATAATGTGATTTCTTTTTCTCTGTGTAATAAACCATAGGTTCAAAAGCTACAGGCCATTCTCAAGCCAATGATGCTGAGAAGGCTTAAAGAAGATGTTGAAAAAAACTTGGCACCCAAACAGGAAACTATTATTGAAGTAGAGCTGACTAATATCCAGAAGAAATACTATAGGGCTATTTTGGAGAAGAATTTCTCCTTCTTGTCCAAAGGAGCAGGTCACACCAACATGCCAAATCTTCTCAACACAATGATGGAGTTGCGAAAGTGCTGCAACCACCCGTATCTCATCAATGGTGAGGAAATTCCTGGAAAATATGTGAACTTCTATGTTTCCTGTGTTTATATTCTGAATGATATTCCTCAGGGAAAATGGATGCACTGACTGATGCAATCCAATTTGGGGATAGGGACAGGGAGTTAGAAATAGGTCTCCTTTTCAAAAAAGGTTCTTAGGTGGAATGTCTTTCTCTTATTCTATCCTTTTGATCCTACATAATCTTCAAAATTAAATAGGATTTGCTGCTTAGAATTTCATGAAGGAGAACTTAGGTTTTCTGTTCTTGGAATATTTTGTATAACAAAACTGAAGATGATTTAGAAACTTTGGTGCTTAAATTCTATGTGTGAGAAAGTTTTATCTCCAGTCAGATAACTTTTTTCCTTTGTACTCTTAAATAAGCCACCAAAATAGATAAGCCTTAGTATGTTCCACTGAATGTCAATATAAAATTTTGATTTTTCTCTTGGCAGGTGCAGAAGAAAAAATCCTAACTGAATTTCGGGAAGCTTGCCATATTATACCTCATGACTTCCATCTGCAGGCCATGGTTCGTTCAGCTGGCAAGTTGGTTCTTATTGACAAGCTACTTCCAAAACTTAAAGCTGGTGGCCATAAAGTGCTGATCTTCTCCCAGATGGTACGCTGCTTAGATATCTTAGAGGATTATCTAATCCAGAGAAGGTGAGAAAAGAGTCATTCTAGTCTTATGATTACTGTATGCTCATAAAGCTATGAGGAGTTGGAGGGCCTGGGTTTAGAGTTAGCCAGTTGTAATAAAAGAAGTATGTAATACATTTAGTTTCAATTCCGCTACATGGTTTTTGGCCAGCTAAGGATATTGATCCGAGCCTGCTTTCTTGATTTGTTCCTCTGCTTAGCCACTTACAAGGTTTTTATGTGACCTCCTATACAGGTACTTATATGAACGTATTGATGGGAGGGTTAGAGGCAACCTCCGACAGGCTGCTATTGACCGCTTCAGCAAGCCTGACTCAGACCGCTTTGTCTTCTTGTTGTGCACCCGTGCTGGTGGACTTGGTATTAATCTTACTGCTGCTGATACATGCATCATTTTTGATTCAGACTGGAATCCACAAAATGACCTCCAGGTAAAGGAAATTATTGTCTTTGGGACTAACTACCTAACTTGGGAAGTTTTCAACAAGACCTGGATCTCTTAGACCTCTCCTACAGAGAGTACAGAATTATTTTCTTAGTTAGGGGTTGCAGTTAATTCAGGGGTCAGCAAACTTTATGAATAGCCAGCTAATAAGTGATGTATCTTTGTGGGCTATATGGACTCTAGCAACCACTTGATTCTACCTCTATAGCAGAAAAGCAGCCATAGACAGTATTTAATGAATAGGTAAGACTGTTCTAGTAGACTTTTATTTATGGAAACAGATCTCCATGCAGACTGTATAATTTGCTGACCCCTCATGTACAAGATGGAATAAAAATTTTATCTTGAAATTGACTTTGGGCCGGCGCCGCGGCTCACTAGGCTAATCCTCCGTCTTGCGGCGCCGGCACACCGGGTTCTAGTCCTGGTCGGGGCGCCGGATTCTGTCCCGGTTGCCCCTCTTCCAGGCCAGCTCTCTGCTGTGGCCCGGGAGTGCAGTGGAGGATGGCCCAGGTGCTTGGGCCCTGCACCCCATGGGAGACCAGGAGAAGCACCTGGCTCCTGCCATCGGATCAGCGCGGTGCGCCGGCCGTGGCGGCCATTGGAGGGTGAACCAATGGCAAAAAAAAAGGAAGACCTTTCTCTCTTCTCTCTGTCTCTCTCTCTCACTGTCCACCCTGCCTGTCAAAAAAAAAAAAAAAAGAAAAAAGAAATTGACTTTGGTTTTAAGTTGATCACATAGCTGTTTTATAAATGTAAAATCATTTTGAATTGGTATTTTGTATTTTTTAACCCTCTAATTTTATCCTGTCTTTCACTGTTTGTTTGTTGTTTTTTTTTTTTTAAACCAGGCCCAAGCACGATGTCATAGAATTGGACAGAGCAAAGCTGTAAAAGTATACCGTCTCATCACTCGTAATTCCTATGAGAGAGAGATGTTTGATAAGGCTAGCCTCAAGTTGGGATTGGATAAGGCTGTACTTCAATCCATGAGTGGTCGGGATGGCAACATTACTGGAGTGAGTTTTCTTAGTCCATAGATAAGTTTATAATGAGTCTTAGTGATAGAGATAATAGATATTTTTTTCTTTACAGGAATCTGAGTACCTTGTTCAGATTCTGAATTCTTTTTTAAGTTTGTTATTTACAAATAATTTTATCAATTATTTCTTATAATGTAATGGCCCAAAGATGAAGGCATGGGGCCTGTTTTGTGGTACAGCGGATAAAAGCCACTGCCTGCTATGCCAGCATCCCATATGGATGCCTGTTTGTGTCCCTGCTGCTCCACTTCTGATCCAACTCTCTGCTATGCCCTGGGAAAAACAGCAGAAGATGGACCAGGTGTTTGGACCCCTGCCACCCATGTGGGAAACCAGGATGAATTTCTGCCAGGCCCAGCAGCCATCTGGGGGTGAACCAGCTGGAAGATATCTTTCTGTCTCTCTGGCTATCTCTGTCTTTCTGTAACTCTGACTTTCAAATAAATAACTTTTTTTAAAAAAGATAATACTATCATGTACTTTTTTCATCTTTCTGTTGGGTTTTGTAGATCCAACAATTCTCCAAGAAGGAAATTGAAGATCTCTTAAGAAAAGGAGCATATGCAGCAATAATGGAAGAAGATGATGAGGGCTCCAAGTTTTGTGAAGAAGACATTGACCAAATCTTGTTAAGACGAACTACAACTATCACCATTGAATCTGAAGGAAAAGGTTCTACCTTTGCCAAGGTATGATCTGTCTGTGCCAGAGAATGGTAAAGCAGGGATAGAAAAAGGAATCTGTAAGATTAAAATATATTTTACAGATATAATTATCGGGGAAAATGTTTGGTGCAGTGGTTAATTTATTTTTTTTAAATATTTATTTATTGCCGGCGCCGCGGCTCACTAGGCTAATCCTCCGCCTAGTGGCGCCAGCACACCGGGTTCTAGTCCCGGTTGGGGCGCCGGATTCTGTCCCGGTTGCCCCTCTTCCAGGCCAGCTCTCTGCAGTGGCCAGGGAGTGCAGTGGAGGATGGCCCAGGTGCTTGGGCCCTGCACCCCATGGGAGACCAGGAAAAGCACCTGGCTCCTGGCTCCTGCCATCGGATCAGTGCGGTGCGCCGGCCGCGGCGGCCATTGGAGGGTGAACCAACGGCAAAGGAAGACCTTTCTCTCTGTCTCTCTCTCTCACTGTCCACTCTGCCTGTCAAAAAATTTAAAAAAATAAAAATAAAAAAAAAATAAATAAAATATTTATTTATTTATTTGACAGAGAGAGGCGAGGCTGGGGGGAGGGGGAGTTCTTCCATCCATTAGTCCATTCCCTAGTAAGCCGCAGCAACCAGAGCTGCTCCAATCTGAAGCCAGGAGCCAGGAGTTTCCTCTGGGTCTCCCACATTGGTGCAGGGACTCAAGGACTTGGGCCATCTTGTACTGCTTTCCCAGGCCATAGCAGAGAGCTGGATCAGAAGTGGAGCAGCCAGGTCTTGAACCAGCTCCCATATGGGATGCCAGCACTGAAGACAGTGGCTTTACCTGCTATACCACAGTGCCAGCCCTAAGGTGCAGTGGCACCTCCCATATCAGATGGCCTGGATTTGTGTCCCAGCTCTGCTTTGGATTAGCTTCCTGCTATTGTGTACCCTGGGAGGCAGCTTGCTATGGCTTGAGCATTTGGTTCCCTGCCACCCATATAGGAGACCTGGATTGAGCTCCTGGCTGTTGTGGGTGTACGGGGAGTGAATCAGCAGATAGGCGATATTTTTTTTCTTCTCTTTCTCTCTCTACCTGCCTTTCAAATAAACAAAACTTTCAATTTTTTTCCTCACTAGGCAAGCTTTGTTGCTTCTGAAAATAGAACAGACATTTCTCTGGATGACCCCAACTTTTGGCAAAAGTGGGCCAAAAAGGCTGACCTAGACATGGATCTGCTGAATAGCAAGGTGAGCTTAAGTCTTCCTTTAGGGAAGAAATACCTCAGAAGACACAAAACTTTTCAGGATTCTTTGTTGCTTTGTTGTTTAGATGGCATATTATACAGAAGGGCTGGTCTGGAAACATTCTAACCCAGGAGGCCTCAGAAAAGTACTTAGAAATCTACCACTTACTTTTGCTTCTTGAAGATTATTTTACATGTCCTTGAAATATCTCTTTGGATATCTGCATATGTTACATACCAGGCTATTTCAAACCTTAATTGTCTTTAATTATTTTCTTATGAGCATATAATGAAGAGAGTTTCTTCTGTCTGCACAGAACAATTTGGTGATTGACACACCTAGAGTACGAAAACAGACCCGCCACTTTAGCACGCTGAAAGATGACGACCTAGTAGAGTTCTCTGATTTGGAAAGTGAGGATGATGAGCGGCCACGCTCCCGAAGACATGACCGGCATCATGCCTATGGGCGCACTGACTGCTTTCGGGTGGAAAAACACCTGCTGGTATATGGGTACGAACTCAGCTTACCATGAGAGGTGCTATATCTCCATCCTGACTGACACCCTGCTTGTCTTTCAAATTGGAGGCTATGACCAAAGAGGGGACAATCAGATTTTTGCTGTGGAGGGAGTTTACTCCTGTTACTCCTTTACTGTGTTGTTCAAGATCTTTTAATCTCTTACCTTTTGGAAGATGTAATTCTTGCAGGTAGGGGAATATTGCTGAATTAGCATTTCCAGAAAAATATTAATATAGTTTTATTTTCTGTTTAGTTGGGGACGATGGCGAGATATTTTGTCTCATGGACGCTTTAAGCGACGTATGACTGAACGAGATGTGGAGACAATTTGCCGGGCCATCCTTGTCTACTGTCTTCTACACTACCGTGGGGATGAAAATATCAAAGGCTTCATTTGGGACTTGATTAGCCCCGCTGAGAATGGCAAAACCAAAGAATTGCAAAATCATTCAGGTAATTACCAACTCTTTACTTTTCATCTTTTTGTCGGTTATCTAGTCCCTTTTCAGATCCAAGGGTTTTTCTCAATCCAAGTCTTTGATGTCTCCCCTTTCCCAGGTCTATCTATCCCTGTGCCCCGTGGACGCAAAGGGAAAAAAGTAAAGTCACAAAGTACTTTTGATATCCATAAGGCAGACTGGATCCGAAAGTATAACCCTGACACTTTGTTCCAAGATGAGAGTTACAAGAAGCACTTGAAACATCAGTGTAACAAGTAAGAACTGAATTTCGTGAAGAAATTTCCCAGCTCAGACTTTGTGCACTGATAATGAGCTATCTTTCTCCTTCCCTTCTCCTAGGGTACTGTTGAGGGTACGAATGCTATACTACCTGAGGCAAGAGGTTATTGGAGACCAAGCAGAGAAGGTGTTAGGGGGTGCCATTGCCAGGTATAGTTTTTCTGTATTTTTCTTTATGTTCTGCCTAATTCCAAGAAAGGTTGATTTGCTTATTTCATTCTGTATTTTCCTTGGGATACCTGTTAGTTTAAATCTCTATACATCAGGTCTTTAATCCTATATTTGACTCTAGTGGTAGGAAATACTGATCATTTGAATTAATGGATTAAGGAAAATAGCTATATTAATCTTTCTGAGAATTATCACTTTAATTTCTGCATTGCTTTGCTGACTCTGCCCTCCTGTATCTTTAGTGAGATTGACATATGGTTCCCGGTAGTGGATCAGCTGGAAGTTCCAACAACATGGTGGGACAGTGAGGCTGATAAATCCCTCCTCATTGGAGTCTTTAAGCATGGTAGGTATCTTCCCCTAGTCTAATTTCTTTCCTATTTAAGATTTATGTCCACAGATGAAACATTTAGCAAAAAAACTCAAGAACAATGAGTCCTCTGACTGATGTTCTATAAATTATGTTTGAATAGGAGCAGAGCAGTTAGATGCTATAAATAAATGTTCAAGAAAGGCCAGATGGATAGTTAAGGCGGGGAGCCTCCCATTGGTTCTATAATCACGATCAACAGTATGATACCCCACTGTATGTTGTGATGCTATGTTGAGGTTCCACAAATCAGGGGAAGTAATATATGCCCATTCCTGTTAGTAATGACCAGACTTAATTTGTATGACTTTCCTGTAGCTTGTTGAAAAGTGTTCTACTTATCTAAGTGGCCCAGTTGTCTAAATGTTCAACATTCAGTCTAATGTAGGTGTGAGCAGCAGTTTTTTTTTGTTTTTGTTTTTGTTTTTTTTTGACAGGCAGAGTGGTCAGTGAGAGAGAGAGAGAGAGAGAGAGAGAAAGGTCTTCCTTTGCCGTTGGTTCACCCTCCAATGGCCGCCGCTGATCCGATGGCAGGAGCCAGGTACTTATCCTGGTCTCCCATGGGGTGCAGGGCCCAAGCACTTGGGCCATCCTCCACTGCACTCCCTGGCCACAGCAGAGAGCTGGCCTGGAAGAGGGGCAATCGGGACAGAATCCGGCGCCGGTGTGCTGGTGCCGCAAGGCGGAGGATTAGCCTAGTGAGCCGCGGCGCCGGCCGAGCAGCAGTTTTTGAGTTAAAACAAAAATAGAGTATAAGATCACAATATACTCAGTTTTGTCTACTAACAAATCGCAGGCACTAAAAGCATTGAGTACTAATTTCCAGCACAGTGAGTTCATGAATGGAAACCTTTTCTTTTTCTAAAAATAGTTTTCTGTTAAATAAAATAAAAGTAATCACACTTAATCTACATATTTGTGAGAAGTTTAATGAGATAAGAAAAACTATGAGCATTTGTAGTCTGAGATTTACTTGTGAAACACAGGTAGAGTCTAGTTATCCTTGAGTGTGTTCATCAAATATTCACTGAATACCTATTTATATAAAAACCTAAGTTTCTTATTCTTCACTTGAGAATGTGTGACCTATCATTAAATTATTTAGCTTTATTTATCCTTCTGTATATTAATGATGAAAGATTACCAGTTATGTGGTTATGTAAATCTATCACCATAATATAAAAATTCTTTGACTAAATACCATTTAAAAATTCCTTTAGTTTATGTATTTTTATTTATTTGAAGGGCAGAGAGAAAGATTTTGCATCTGCTGGTTAATTCCCCTACTGCCCACAATAGCTGGAATTAGGCCAGGCCAAAGCCACGAGCCTGGAACTCAATCCAGGTCTTCCACATGGGTGGCAGAGACCCAAGTAGTTGAACCATCACCTGCTACCTCCCAGGGTATACCTTATTAGCAGGAAGCTGGAATTGGAAGTAGAGCTGGGACTTGTAACAAGGAACTCTGATATAGAATAAGGGCTTTCCAAGCAACATCTTAACTAGTGTGCCAGATGTGTGCCCCTCTTTGATTAAATTCATACCAGCAATCACTAATTTAAAGTCTTCATGATTCTAAATTGCTATAAAATGTCAATTATAATAATACAACCCAACAGCTACCCCCATTAACATTTTACCTATATTTTGGATTAAGAGCAAAGTAACACACATATTCCAATTATTCCAGCATCTACATAAGCATACAGGCAAAATGAATCTGATTTCCTTCTACTTTTGGTTCTTTTTCTTCTAGGCTATGAGAAATACAATACTATGAGGGCAGATCCAGCCTTATGCTTCCTAGAAAAGGCTGGCCGGCCAGATGATAAAGCCATTGCAGCAGAACATCGAGTGTTGGATAATTTCTCTGACATAGTAGAAGGGTAAGCATTGGTGTTTAGTTCTCTTAAAACTTTGAGCTCACTCTATGAAGCTTGACCTAAGAGATAACATAACCACCCTTTCTGAACCCATTGGGATTCAAACTTTTAACAGAGTGGACCAGCGGATATGGCTTGATAAATTAACCTAAAGCACATGACACCCTAAGGTACAACTAAGGGTGAAATGTAATGTTATACCCAAGTGACTCATTGAGTAGTTGTTCTAATGCACTATATAACATTCTTCTGCACAGCCACAGAAGCTGAAACAACAGCTGATTCTCTTGAAAGAGAGGAGTCAGGCAGCTCTCACATGTTGCTTATGTGGTATAGCCTCAGGCAATTTCTGCCCTGGTTTATCATTTTCCAGTGCTGCCTGACACATAAACATATTTATTCCTCCTGGATGCATGCCCCAATGATGAGTTGCCATGCTAATACTGAGCCACCAGGTAGGGCATTATTGCCCTGGTTTGGGTGCCAGTGAGTTTAACAAAACTTCTCACATGAAGACCTGAGGGGCATGTGAAATAGTTGGCTTAGTTAATGAATACCTACCCATGCCTACACAATTTAGAAATTTCTCATTGTTGATCACAATTTCAATTTGCTGTAGGACCCTCAAAGGAAATTGGGTCATTTTTCATTGCAAATCAATTATTACTGCTCATTAGAACATGGTAGTAAAAACAAAAACAAAAAACATGGACCATTCAAATATCATAGTAAAGAGTAAATAGTTGAGAAAGAGGGAGAGGATGGGTTAAACAATAGAAAGAGCTATAGAGAGGAAGTATTCTGATTAAAGTGTTTGATTTCAAATACAAGCAATTATGAGTGTCACTTTGTTGGTTTCTTGTAATTTCTTGTTTTGTTAGATGCTGTACCTAATTGGCCCAAAGCTTAGCACCCGCCCTGCTATTCCTACAATCATGAAATTAAAGACTATTCCATGCTGGATTGTATGTTTGGCCAGGTCTTCATCCTAGGTCCCTCTTAGTGATAAAAGATATATTATTAACATTTGCTTATGCCTCTGGATAATTTTAGGGTTGACTTTGATAAGGATTGTGAGGATCCTGAATATAAACCACTCCAGGGTCCACCGAAGGACCAAGATGATGAGGTAAGGAATTCTCATTTGAGTCTAGCTTTTCTCCATTACTAAATAGTTAAGTCTTCTCCCATTCTCTGAATCTTGAAGTATATTAACTTATCATATAAACTAGAAAGGAAAAACCATTTGAGAATATAAAGTATTCATACAGAGGATTATAAGGCCAACTGGGGGAGATCAGGGATGGCTTTATGGTTGAGGTGGGACCCAAGTTTGGTGTTGAAGGATATCATTTGACAAATTTCTGAATCTCATCTTTGAGTCATTAATAAGAACTGATCTTTCTGGTTCTACGTTCTTCTTCTTTTAGTTAGTTGCTTCCAAATTTCTGTGAGGGTTCCTTTCATTAGACATTTTTTTGACCCTTGGTGTCACAGAAGGACACACACAAGAAAGTGATTTCAGAGTGCCAACTTCCCCCCCTTTCACTCCCCCCTCCATCCTCTGGGGTGGATCTCCTTCTCTAGGGTGATCCCTTGATGATGATGGATGAGGAGATCTCAGTGATTGATGGAGATGAAGGTAAACCTCTAGGTCAACTAGTATAATTTTGCGTGGGGTGGTGGGGTTGGGGAATTGTTGACTGACTTGTTTTATCCTGGGATTCCTAAGAGCTGTGCCTTTGGGTGGGTTGAAATACCAGTATTATCTCTACTACCTTTTCTGTGCTTCCTGTTGATTCTACTTTGTTTCTCACAGCCCAGGTGACCCAACAGCCAGGCCATCTATTCTGGCCTCCAGGCTCTGCCCTAACAGCTAGGCTCCGGCGCCTTGTAACAGCCTATCAGCGCAGCTACAAGAGAGAACAGATGAAGATAGAGGCTGCAGAACGTGGGGATCGGCGACGGCGGCGTTGTGAAGCAGCCTTCAAGCTAAAAGAAATTGCACGACGTGAGAAACAACAACGGTAAAATATGACTGGGTATTTGGGCTGTGCTATGTGAGCCCTATACTACGAACCATCTTAGGAAGGGTTATTTGGAATACCCTACCGAGGGATCACCTTTTCTGCCTTGAACTGTTAACGCCTGTAGAACTTAAGACCTAACTTTTGTGTAATAATCATAAACCTCAGGACTGTATAGACAGTCTCATTAGTTATTTGCCTGCCTCATTCCCACCCACTCCCCTCTTAGCTTGGTGATTCTTATGTGTTAATATGACCTCACCTCTCCTTCTAGACTTTCTCTTCTTCTGCACCCCTCCCCCCACTGTAATATTTGAATCACTCTAGGAAGTGGCCAGTTTTCCTATGTTCTCCTGATCACGGTTGCCTTACCCCTCTTTGTAGATGGACAAGGCGTGAACAAACGGATTTCTATCGAGTAGTGTCTACCTTTGGTGTGGAATATGACCCTGACACCATGCAGTTCCATTGGGATCGCTTCCGCACTTTTGCCCGACTAGACAAAAAAACAGATGAAAGCCTTACCAAGTATTTCCATGGCTTTGTGGCCATGTGCCGCCAAGTGTGCCGCCTGCCCCCAGCAGCTGGAGATGGTAAGCAAGGTTGGAGAGTGTAGGGTGAATGGGGATGACTGTTGATGTGTCAACTCTTAGTTAATTTCTCTTTCTGTCCCTGTCTCTTACAGAACCCCCAGACCCTAATCTGTTCATTGAGCCCATCACTGAGGAGAGGGCCTCACGGACTCTTTACCGTATTGAATTGCTTCGACGCTTAAGGGAACAAGTTCTGTGTCACCCTCTTTTGGAAGATCGGCTGGCATTGTGTCAGCCCCCAGGTCCTGAATTGCCCAAATGGTGGGAGCCTGTTCGGCATGATGGGGAGCTACTACGAGGGGCAGCCCGCCATGGGGTGAGCCAAACAGACTGCAACATCATGCAGGACCCAGACTTCTCTTTTCTGGCTGCCCGTATGAATTACATGCAGAACCATCAGGCAGGAGCACCAGCTCCATCCCTGTCACGCTGCTCTACTCCACTGCTACACCAGCAGTATACCTCACGCACTGCCTCACCGTTGCCCCTGCGCCCAGATGCTCCTGTCGAAAAGTCACCTGAGGAGACAGCTGCCCAGGTCCCCAGTCTGGAGAGTCTGACTTTAAAGCTAGAACATGAGGTGGTGGCCAGGAGCCGACCAACCCCACAAGACTATGAGGTGCGAGTGGCCCCCTCTGATACTACCCCTTTGGTTTCCCGGAATATTCCGCCAGTCAAACTGGAGGATGAGGATGATTCAGACTCTGAGCTGGACTTGAGCAAGCTGTCACCATCATCCTCTTCTTCCTCATCCTCATCCAGCTCCAGCTCCAGCACTGATGAGAGTGAGGACGAGAAGGAAGAGAAGCTAAGTGAGTACATGTGACAGGCTGTTGGCCCTCTTCCCTGTTTTCCCTTCTGCTCTTTCCCTTTTCTAAAGGCAACCTCTTGAAAGAGATTTGGGTTTTGATTTGATAACATGTAAAAAGAGATCTGTTTGTCTTTGGGCCTTTATTCAAAGCCCGTATAATACCATTCCCATATAACATGACTCTCCTATCTTTGCTCATACACTCCATGTGATCTCTAGCTGCGGACCATTCCCGCTCAAAGCTCTATGATGAAGAGAGTCTCCTGTCTCTTACTATGTCCCAAGATGGATTCCCAAATGAAGATGGTGAACAAATGACTCCTGAGCTTTTGCTGCTGCAGGAAAGACAAAGAGCTTCTGAGTGGCCCAAGGTAATAACAGCTTCATTTCTGAACATGCAGATCCAGAAACAGAGTGGAACATTATATAAAGGGAATAAGGAAGATGGTTTTGGTTTATTTTTATGTTTAGTTCTGGAAGTTTTTGTGTGAAACTTTGCAGTTGGCTTGCTTCTTTCTTGTGATTACCCATCCTGGTAATGACAACAGTGTTGTGTGTCAGAGGATCATGTAGCCAGTACTCAGACCCTTCAGTGGTATCTCTTTTTCACCTCCCAGGATCGTGTCCTGATAAACCGTATTGACCTCATCTGCCAGGCTGTACTCTCAGGGAAGTGGCCTTCTAGCCGCAGGAACCAGGAAATGATCACAGGAGGAATTTTGGGGCCAGCCAACCACTTGCTAGAGAGTCCCTCATTGACCCCTGGAGAATATGGTGATTCTCCAGTCCCCACACCACGGAGCAGCAGTGCAGCTTCCATGGCTGAGGAGGAAGCATCTGCAGTAACCACAGCAGCAGCCCAATTCACCAAACTTCGCCGAGGCATGGATGAGAAGGAGTTTACGGTTCAGATCAAAGATGTAAGCTCACTACTGCAAAGTGGGAAAGGGGGCTGTTCTGTTAATGAGTTTCACTAAAGGGATATAAACTCATTTGGTTATCCAACTTTAGAAATGAGAGGAGGAAAGCAATGAGAGCTCACAGAGATCCATTTAGGAAGTCACTGAAGTAAGGGAAGGGATCTCTTGAGGACTAGATGAAAAGAAACCATATTTTTGAAGGAAATTTAATTGATACAAGACTCTTGTTGGCTCATTTCTATATATAAGCCTAATTTTTTTTGAGAAAAAATATTTATTTGAAAGGCAGAGTGAGACAGAGATCTTTAGTCCACTAGCTTACTCCCCAAACAACCACATATCAGCCAAATCTGTGCTAGGCTAAAACCAGGAACCTAGAACTCCATCCTGGTCTCACACGTGGGTGGCACGGCCCTAAGTGCTTGGAGCATCATCCACTCCTTTCCCAGATGCATTGGCAGGGAGCTGGATCAGAAACAGAGCAGCTGGGTCTCAAATTGGCACGATGATATGGGATTACAGCATCGCAAATAGTGCTTGACCTGTTGTGCCACAATGCCAGCCTCTGAGTTTTTTTTTTAAAGATTTATTTATTGGTTTGAAAGAGTTAGAGAGCTCTTCCATCTGCTAGTTTACTCCTCAGATGGCTGCAACAGCCTGACTAAAGCCAGAAGCTTCTTCCAGGTCTCCCACATAGACAACAAGGGCCCAAGCACACAAGCCATCTTCTGCTGCTTTTCCCAGACCATTAGCAGGGAGCTGGATGGGAAATGGAGCAGCCAGGTCTCAAATCAGTGCCCATATGGAATGCAAGCCTTGCAGGCAGTGTCTTTACCCACTGTGCCCCCTAAACCCGATTTTTAAAAATGAAATCAAATTATGAGAAAGCTGGTAAAATAATATCTGAAGTATTGAGCCTTATTAAAATTAATTTCTGAATCATTCTTTGTGAAATTAGTGTTGATTTTTAAGTGTTTTATAGATAGAAATGTTTATTCTTTCTTGATCCCCTTCCTAGCCAACCTTATGGTTTCTTAAATTAGTATGTGAAAAGCACAGCAGAATTTTGCCCCTGTGATGAGTTGCCATGCTAATACTGAGACACCAGGACGGGAGTTTTACCCTGCACTGGGTGTTATTGAAGTAAACTATACTTCTCGTCAATCTACCTGAGGGGCACTAGGTCCAAAAATGAGGTCTTTGGTAAGGAAGATGTGTGTTAAGTGTGTTAGGAGGTGTGTATTTCTCATTTCTCCCCTTTAATGATGGCCTGCCTTCTCACCATCATTGAGCCAGAGAATGACCCTTAGTCCAAATCCCCCAAAGTTTAATCTTTACTTTTAAAAGTTTGTGCCATATGATGTCTTGGGTGGGTGGGTTGTCTTCCTAGGAGGAAGGATTAAAGTTAACATTCCAGAAGCACAAGTTGATGGCTAATGGAGTAATAGGAGATGGACATCCACTCTTTCATAAGAAGAAGGGGAACAGAAAGAAGTTAGTGGAGGTAAGTGATAATCTTTAACATGATGACTAGATAAGGTGTTAACATTCCCAGTAATTGCTGAAGGCAGTTGGGATTAAGGGACTAGAAGATATTAGAATTACATCATGACTGCCATTGGCTCTGTTCCCCTTCCTTCCCTGCCCCAAAGAAGAGTATGTGCTCATGGGGGTGGATTCTGGGTTTGCAGCTGGAGGTGGAGTGCATGGAAGAGCCTAATCACCTTGATGTGGACCTGGAGACCCGGATCCCTGTCATCAATAAGGTGGATGGTACTTTGCTGGTGGGTGAGGATGCCCCTCGCCGGGCTGAACTGGAGATGTGGTTACAGGGTCATCCAGAGTTTGCTGTTGATCCCCGATTTCTAGCGGTGAGTGGCAGTTCCATCCAGCAAGATTTACAGTAATTCCCTTGGTATTGAAGCTGTGTGTTAAAGGGAAAGCATGCCATATTATATCATTGTTTTTGTATCTGCAAGATAAGAGTAATAATACCCAGTCTACCTCACAAAATAGTTATGAGTATTAAAGTGAAAGGATGTTAAAGCACTTATTAAACTAAATGCTAGCTAAATATCTACTATTAAATTATTATATGAACCACCTAATTTGGGGGAGGGGGAGAGATTCATTTAATGGCAGTTTTCCACTAGGATCAATCCTTTATCTGTGTAATAAAACATTTATTGTCAAACAAAAGACACTAATACTTTGATAGTTACTTCAGAGAATATTTTAGTTCCTCTGGAATAATCCATTGTTTTCTATTCCAGTATATGGAGGATCGCAGAAAACAGAAGTGGCAGAGATGTAAAAAAAATAATAAAGCTGACTTGAACTGTTTGGGAATGGAACCAATACAGACAGCTAACTCTAGGAATGGCAAAAAGGTGAGATGAGCGTTGCCATTCTGTCCGATGGTATCTGCAGTATTACAAAGCTAGAGTAGGTAATCTCTTAAAAGTTTCAAAATTCTGAAGGGGCTTCAGAAAGTGGATGGAGAAGTAGATTAAAAGATAATGTGAATTTTCCATAATTGTTTGATATATTTCAGAAGTGACATGGGGGCCCTCCTAAGGAAAACATGGGGTCTCCCAATATACAACATTAGAAGCCACTAAAATATCAGTAATGGAAAAAGCACAGGAAACCATGTTTTATAATCATAATGAGAATTTTGGTCATTGGGTCATTCAGAATTCCCAGATTTAGTTATGCTTTTATCATGGTTATAGACCACTTGGTATAGTAAGAATCCATAGTTTTTCTTTCCACTAAAATATTACTGCAAACTTTTCTTTTGGCTAAAATGACCTTACTCTGTGCAGCAGTTACATTTTTAATGCATATATGTATAGATCATGCTTTGGTTTGCTGGCAGTTATCTAGATGAACATGTATCTTTGTACTTGATTTAACCATTCTCCATTTGATTTTTATATAATCTATTAACACCACATGGTGGATCTTTTAACAGAATTAATTTCAAATTAATAATGTTTTATATTGCAGAAATTCTAAAATCAGCACATAATAGATTTTTGAGGCTTATCATTTTTATATAGGTAAAAATATTACTGTGGTAGGATGTTTTAATTTTCACTGTTAGCCACCATGAGACCAAGAGTATAATACGTATAATGTTTGATATTGGAAAGGCTGGGGGCTGGAAGACTGATGCCATCTTTGTCTTAACTGTATAGAACAATCTATAAAAAAGATTTTTCCTCCAGTATTGCCTATTTTTATCCCAAGTATTTTTGCAACTCCCTTACAAGGTCAGTTGACAACCTTAAGAAAGGCTAAATCACAGGAAGTCACAGCACATAATATGACTTGACCAGTACAGAATTCTTAGTGCAGAATTGACAGTGAATCTAGCATTGTTATTACCAAGACCTGTAGAGTTCAAGCGTTATTACAGTTTATTTAAAAAATCCATAGAAACTAATATTATGATGTTTGTTTTATAAAGGTATGCTCCCTTATTAGATGTTAGGCTTAGCTTGGGAAACAGTGCAGAGAGGTACCAGTTGCTATAAGCATTTAATCCCAGTTAACCCCATGTTGTGCTAAGGCAAGTAACAAAGCAGAGGCACTAAAAGTAATAATTTCCAACTTCAGTGAACTTAATCAGTATCTGTAGTCAGAACCATCCAGAAGAAGCCATTTAAAATTCAGCAGATATATGAATATGGTGAGGAGCTACCTATTATTTTAGTGTTCTAGGTATGTAGAAGTCTCCTTATGACTGTCTTGAATTTATCCTCTGAGGTGTAATACTAGAGAGTAATACTGTAAATATCAATATAGTCATGCTGTACTTCATGTATTAAGATCATGAGAGTAACCTGCTTCAATAGACACTTAAGTGTGCATGTGCTGACTCATTCACTGCCTTACCTATACCCCTTATTAACAAAAGTTGCACATTTGAAATGGTTGGCTGGAGTAAAGGTATAATATAGTCCCTGGGGGGAAAAAGCAATAATCTCTGGTTCACATATCAGTATCAAATCCTTAATCTTAGCTTCAGCATCATAGTTTCCACCAGCTGAGTCCAGCATTTATTTCCTGTTCCCCATTACCACTAGACAAGCCTAGTGCCATAATACTTGTTTTACCTCGTTTATGACAGATTCAGTAAAAAAAAAATTGTGAGCTAGGACTCCGCTGGCATCTTTATCTTCTCCTCTCTCTCCTGCCCCTTCTTTCTTTTTACTGTCTTCTGTTTTTTTTTCTCTCAGGGTCACCATGCTGAAACTGTGTTCAACCGGGTTTTGCCAGGGCCTATTGCACCAGAGAGCAGCAAGAAGCGGGCCCGCAGGACGCGACCAGACCTTTCTAAGATGATGGCCCTGATGCAGGGAGGAGGCACTGGGTCCTTATCTCTACATAACACCTTCCAACACAGCAGTGGTGGCCTACAGTCTGTGTCATCTCTGGGTCACAGCAGTGCCACTTCTGCATCTTTGCCTTTTATGCCATTTGTGATGGGTGGTGCAGCATCATCCCCTCATGTAGACTCCAGCACCATGCTTCATCACCACCACCACCACCCCCACCCCCACCATCACCACCATCACCATCCAGGCTTGAGAGCCACTGGCTACCCCTCTTCACCAGCGACTACCACCTCTGGTACTGCCTTGCGGTTGCCATCACTGCAACCTGAGGAGGATGACGACGACGAGGATGAGGAAGATGATGATGATTTATCTCAGGGCTATGATAGCTCAGAAAGGGACTTCTCACTCATTGATGACCCTATGATGCCAGCCAACTCAGACTCCAGTGAAGATGCTGATGACTGAAGCCTCAGCATGGTCCCCATTGCTTGGGTGGCTGCTGTATTTTCATTTACTCTGGCCCTTGGACTATGAAGAAATGGGAGGGGCAGGGGAGATGTGGGGAAACCCAGGACTCCAGGAGGTGGAAAGGGAAAAAAATCAAAACAAAAAAAAAAACCTGTACCTGATTGCTCCCAATTTTGAGAGGATCGGGTGGGCAGGGGAACTCCTAAAATAATACATGACCACTTCCTCGTTGCTGGGGAAGGAAAGGAGACTAGAGCTGCTGGTGCGCTCACCCCTCCCTAGACACCTCCATTAACCACAGACTATGTAGCGCTGGCCCTCGCCTCTGGCAGAGCCTGTTCCTGGCCGAACTGTGGATACAGCTGGAGGGTCAGGAACTGTTACCTTCCTTCCCCTTGGCATTAATAAATTTAAGTTAATCCTTTTCCACTCTTCCCTTGTTCTATATTTGCTCAGGATGAGTACTGACTTTGAGATGATGTTCATGGTGGGTAACTTCAACACCACTTCCCTGAAGTTAGCACTGTTCATACTAAATTACCTTGGACCGAACACTTCATGCCATATGTAAATGCAAATGCCCAGCTTGCTAAACACAAGGGAATGATTTAAGGTGAAAGGTAAAATGTTTCAAACTTCCGAGTTCGTTCTTAGGAAAAGGAGAACCAAGAATCTGTCAAGAATCTCGTACATTCTCTCCCTACTGCACTGAAATAGTGGTGCTTTGGGGGAAGCTGTGGAATGGTGCCGCTTCTCATGAGCCGCAGTGAGGGGCACTAACTGAAACGATGCTCCCACGACGTGGGCTCGGGGTTATAAGAAAAAACCATGAAGGTTTGTGGAGCCCTCAAGCCATCTCTGTTAACCTCCCACCTTTCTACGATCCCACCGCTCAGATAAACCCTGGGCACTTTATTTTCCTTTCTGTGGCCAAGTGCTCTCCCTTCGCACGCGTTGTAATCTGTCGCGAGGCTGGGCGCCTCAGCCCTCTCGGAGGAGCGCTGGACCTAGCGTCCTAGCCCCGAGGAGCTTCCCTGCCCTAAAGCAGTGCTTCCTCACCATTTCTGGCAGAGGCGCGTAGCCGGTGGCACGGTCGTCTTCCCTCTCCTATCTCACGCTAGATCCCGCTCTTTCCGCTTCCCCCGCCTTTGCCGATGGGGTGGGGCCGTCACGGCCCCGCGCGGCAGCTCCTGCGAGGCGGGGCGCGCACGTCAGATCTCGCGCCGCTTCTGCCTCGCCGGGCGGCTGCGGCTTCCACCAAGCAGGCGCTCCGGGAGCTCGCGGCGGGGTGAGAGTAAGGGCGGGGGCAAAGCGTCACGTGATGACGTCCATGGCGTGCGCTCTGGCGAAGTTGACCAGAAACCCCGCGAAAATCGACTCCTTTCGCCTTGCACATTTTGGTGATTTTCCCCAGTCTTTTTCTTTCTCTCCTCCTATCCCGACTCTCTGGAGAGAGAATTTAAAAAACAAAACAATAAAACAAACACTCAGGACCCGGAAGCGGAAAGGGCATCTTTGAGGTCGATACTTCCGGGTCACTGGGAGAGTGCGGGATTCCGGGGCCGAGAGCGGTTGGCGGAGCCGGGACCTCGCGTGATTCTCGAAACCCGAGGAGAAGCGGTGTCCGGGGCTATGGCTGTAACTCTGGACAAAGACGCTTATTATCGGCGGGTGAAGAGACTGTACAGCAATTGGCGGGTAAGAAAAGTCCCGTGATTTTCCCTAGGGAGCCCCCCTCAACCATCCCATAATAACCCTGTTTCTCGGCGCCCTTTTTTCCCTTTCGTTCAGGAATTCCCAGGCTCAGTGTCGCGCCCTTTTCGTTGCCCTGAATCATGCCCCGCAGGCGCCTGCGAGTGCTGCAGGGTACCAGGGTATCCCCCGCAGTCGCCCTGCCCTGCGGCCACCACCATCTTCCCCGCGTGCCAGCCCCGGTCATGCATAACCGCCTCCTCTCGCCGTCGCTTCCCGCCCTAGACGAGGCAACATCCTTCCCTCCCGCCCTGCGATCACGTCTCGGTGCCCCCACCTGCGATTTTGCACGCACCCACGCACTCGCTCTGTCCCTCCAGAGCCACGGTTTTCCGCCCCTGGTCCCGCCAGAATTACAACCGTGTTCGTGAAGGAGGGGTGGAGGGGCACGGAGGATGTGCATCTGACTCTTCGTGTTCATCGTTTGCGGGGCTTCTGCTGGAGTTAAAAAAAGAAATAACTGCTCACGCGCAACTGCTTCGTGTTCTAGGCCCTGCCGTTGGTAACAGAAATCTAACGCTGAAAACCTGCAGGCATTAGTAATAGAAAAACAACGCTGTGAAGCCCAAACCTAATTACTAGTTTTCTTTCTTGGTAGTGTATCCGAGGCACGTGTTAAGTAAAAGCTGTGGCCGTCCCTGGTCTTGTAAAGACTGGGCAATGTTGCTGCTTTTAAAACGTCCACAGTTAAAAGTTATTTTTATGATGTTTATTAATTGAACGTGTGATTGCATTCTGTGGCTCAACCTAAGCTGTCCAGCTTGCGTCTTACCTTTGAACCCTATCGTCAAGGGAAGGAATATTGCCTTATATTAGACCTGAAAAACGTCTTTGACAAACGTGATCAATTCTGATTCCAACATTGTAGATTATCTTAACAGTTAAACCTTTACTAAAAGGCGGCTGTGAAAATGGGTTATTTCCCTGCCATTCATACTAGAAATTTGAGTGCATGTTTTATCTTCTGAAGATAAATGCATTAGATAATTGAAAATGGGTTTACTGCTGTATTTTATGAAAAGCAGAAGAACTCTATGCTAGACAAATGCTGAATGTAAATTATGTTTTTAAAATTTCTTATTAGCTAGCAGATTTTGCAACTTCTCACAATTTTATAACTCAAAGTTGTCTGTTTGAAAAGCTTTGTAAAGTCTCAATATTTTCTAATGAATAAGTACTTGTGTATGGTAATAATTAGAAGCCCTCTTCCACCTATGAGCCCTGGAATTAACACCTTTGATGTGGGAATTGGTTCAAGTGCTAGTAATTCAGAATTCCTCAAATTATTTCCTTTTTGGGTTATTGCAAATATTAGTTAAAATTTTCATAGCTTATGACCTGAAAACAATTGCAGTATCACATATTTGAACTGAATAGAAACATCAAAAATGTTAAGCCTATGTCTGAATAAATAATTCCATCTTTTAGTATCATGGGGGCCTGGTTCCAGGACCTCTTCACAAGTACTAAAAATCTAATAGTCTTCAGTCCATTATATAAAATATGGTAGTATTTGCATATAACCCATGAACATTGTCCTGTGTGATTTAAGTTGTCTCCAGAATACTTATAATACTTATCACAGCAGAATAGTCTGTAAATAGTTGTTATTCTGTATTGTTTAGGGAATGATAACCAAAAAGTCCATTTTCAGTACAGAAGCAGTTTTCTTTCCCTCAGATATTTTCAATGCATGGTTTGTTAAACCCCTGGATATGATACCCTGTACAGAGAGCTGACATTTTAAAGATGAGAAAATATGTTTGGTCAAAATCAAATAGGAGACCTACATAACAACTACTGTTTGTGACTTTTGTTGGACCTTTGCATCTCATCCAGTACAGTCTTTGCTTCTTCTATGTTAGAGCTGCTAACAACAGAATAGTTTTTATGGAACCTATCCATTTCTGCTTAGAAAATCCCAGATGGTAGTGGTGGATCATGGAAGAGGGTTGTGGGTTTCCTGTCCAGTTGAACTTGTTCAGGGATTCCCAGCCTTTATTTTGATAATTTTTAACCAAGTAGTGGGATTAGTACTGTTCTCTGTGGAACACAAAACAGATTACCTACCCTTCTGAGACTCCACTTGCTTTGAAGGGTAAGAGTATGGTACTCAGGCATACCTATTAATCCTTTGAGACTTACCCTTTAGGACCTTCTGCTCTGAACGAATGAATCTTCATGAAGAATTACCAGAAATGTCAGAATAGCAGCTGTTTTCAAAAGGAATGTTGATCTAGTGCATTCATTCGTGCCGTTCTATGTCAGTTCCCAGGTTTGGGGTAGTGAGTGACTGTGACCTCAAAAAGATTTGTGCCAGTGAAGAAACAGTAAGCTGAGCTTAGAGTCGGTGCTTCTCTCGAGTGCTGTCCTCTAGCTCTTAGCTGGTTTGTCTGGTGGTGCGGTTTCTTGCTCTGGGCAGTTTTCTAAGACTAGGCAACTATCTTCTGTGACTCAGGATTATTTTTTTAATATAGACAATTCCTGTATTACTTTTAGAAAGTCAATGGTTGTCCTCCAGCAAGATGATGGATTATGTCCACCCATCTCAGTTCTTTACAGCTCCTTTATCTTTAGAATAGAAGCAAGAAACCTTTAAGTAATGTTATGGTTTCTTGAATAAAGAGGGCTCTTTAGATGGAAGTAAATGCCAAGTCGGGGATATTTTTATTCCTGCTCACCTAACTTTTGTAGTGTAATTACATACTTTTTCTTTTTTTTTAAGTTTTTTTTTTTTTTGAGAGATAGAGCCACAGAGAGATCTTCCATCTGCTGGTTCACTCCCCAAATGGCCACAATGGCCAGATCTGAGTGAATCCGAAGCCAGGAGCCAGGAACTTCTTCCAGGGACCATCTTCTACTGCTTTCCCAGGCCATAGCAGAGAACTGGATCGGAAGAGGAGTATCCAGGACTCAAGCCAATGCCCATATGGGATGCCAACACTGCAGGCAGAGGCTTACCCCACAGTCCCACAACACCGGCCTCAATACTTTACTTTTTTTTTTTTTTTTTTTTTAAGATTTTATTTATTTGAAAGGCTGAGTCACAGAGAGAGAGAGAAGAGAGCAAGAGAAAGAGATCTTCCACCAGCTGGTTCACTCCTCAAATGGCGGCAATGGCCAAGGCTGGGCCAGACCAACGCCAGGAGCTTATCCCATTCTCCCACATGGATACAGAGTCCCTAGGCACTTGGGCCATCTTCCACCACTTTCCCAGTCACATTAGCAGGGAGCTGGATCAGAAGTGGAGCACCCAGTACACAAACAGATGCCCATATGGGATGCCAGCACTGCAGGCCAGCCCCTAATTACATACTTATTATGTTTCGTTTTTATCCCTTTTACTGACTCGTTCCTGGCATAGGAACTATGAGAAACTGTGATAATTGATTTCTGCACTTTGGCATATCTCTTTCTGGCGCTAATTAATGTGACCATTGTCGCTCCCCCTCTTCGTGGAGGAACAACACTAAGCCCTGCCTAGGCTTCATATCCGAGTCACGGCACCATTATGTCGCTCCCCCTCTTCGTGGAGGAACGACACAGGACCCTGCGCTGTTCTTTCGTCTGCTCGGCCCTCCCCGGGTTTGCTGCTGGTTCTTCCCGGGTTGGCTACTATCCCTTCCACCTCCGTGGAAGGGCAGTTCCCCCTGGCCACATTCCCCACTTCCGCAGGGGAGCGGCACACCGCCGGCCGGCTCTCTCGGGGGCTGCACAGGTGTTCCCTCAGATGTTCCCCTTAGATGTTCCTGGTGCATGCCATCTCTCTCCTCCTTTATAGTCCTCCTCTGCCAATCCCAACTCGGCTGCCCACACGCCGAGTACGCTGCTCTCCTCCAATCAGGAGCAAGCCCCACAGTTTATTGGTTGAACTGGAGGCAGCTGTGCAGAAGCTGTTTACTTCTCTCCCAGCGCCATATTGTGGGAGAGCAGATGCATAGAATAAGTCTTAATTCCAGTAACTCAGTCCAGTCCGGACTGCTCCCCACAACCATAAGTCATTTATTGTTAGAATTATCTCAGGTTTGTTTTTTTGTTTGTTTGTTTGTTTGTTTTAGATTTATTTTATTTATTTGAAAGTCAAAGTTACACAGAGAGAGGAGAGGCAGAGAGAGAGACGTCTTCCACCCAATGGTTCACTCCCCAATTGGCCACAAGGGGCGGAGCTTCCTCCAGGTCTCCCATGCAGGTAGAGGGGCTCAGGGACCTGGGCCATCTTCCACTGCTTTCCCAGGCCATAGCAGAGAGCTGGATCAGAAGTGGAGCAGCCGGGTTTCAAACTGGCACCCATATGGAATGCCGGCGCTTCAGGCCAGGGTGTTAACCTGCCACACCACAGCACTGGCCCCAAAATTGTCTCAGTTTAGGTGCCAAAACAGTGGTGTAGCAGCTAAAGCTGCTGCCTGCAGTGCCAGTATCCCATATGGGTGCCACTTTGAGTCCTGGCTTCTCCACTTCTGATCCAGCTCCCTGCTAATGGCCTGGGAAAACATTGGAAGATGGCCCAAGTGCTTAGGCCCCTGTACTCAAGTTGGAGACCCAGATGAACCTCCTTTTGCCTCAGCTCTGGCCATTGTGGCCATCTGGGGATGGGAGACCTCTCTCTGTCTCTCCCTCTCTCTGTCTTAACTCTGCCTTTCAAATAAATAAATTTTTAAAAAATAAACCCAACTTCACAATTGTTGCCAATTCCTTATCACCTGTATTACAATATTTTATTTGATTCTCATCTTAAAAATCATTTTAATTAATGCATACAATTTTTTAAAAAAGACTTTGTTTATTTGAGAGGTAGAGTTACAGATAGAGGGACAGAGAGAGGTCTTAATTGGTTCACTCCCCACATACGCTGGAACTGGGCCAATCAGGAGCTTCTTCCGGGTCTTCCATGCAGGTGCAGAGTCCCAAACACTTGGACCATCTTCTGTTCTCCCAGGCTGTAAGCAGAGAGCTGGATTGGTAGAGGAGCAGCTGGGTTACAAACCAGCACTTGTATGGGATGCTGGCGCCACAGGCAGAGGCTTAGCCCACTACACCGCAGCACCAGCCCCAATACATATATTTTTTAACAAAAAATCATAGTTCTAAGAAAAGCCTTAAAATAAAAAAGTTACTTGCCCCAGAGGCTAATAAGTTTTTTTTTGCACAGTTTTTAGAAAAATCAGTATCTGCATTCACATCATTTACTTATATAAGTATCTTCACTGCTCAGAGAATGTCACAATTCCTTTTCCTTACAGTTTTAAATTTTTTCTGACAATAATTGCCCTTTTTTTTTTTAATCTCCTTAGCCTTAGCTTTCCCCCAATAGGTCTGTCTTAATGTTATCAATTCTTCTGAAATCCTTACACTCAGAATTTTACTGTTATTTTTCATTTGTTCCTGAAGATTTTATTTATTTGAAAGGCAGAGTTAGAGAAGGAGAGACAGAGAGCTCTTCCATCCATTGGCCCACCCCATATGGCCACAACAGCCAGGGCCAGGCTAGGCTGAAGCCAGAAGCATTTTCCAGGTCTTGCACATGGGTGCAGGGGTCCTCCACTGCTTTCCCAGGGACATCACCAGACACCTAGATTAAAAGTGGAACAGCCAGGGCTCCAGCTGGCCCCTGTATGTGATGTTTATGCCGCAGGCCATGGCTTTAATCCGCTGTGCCACAGTGCTTGCCCCTAGAATCCACGGTTTGTTTACAGCATTTTTTCTAAGAGCTTCTTAGGCAAGAATACATAGAATATAGTTTTCTGAGCCCTTATGTGTCCTTTTTTTAATGTTATTGATCATTTGATTAATGATACAGTTCAACAGCTACGAAATTCTGGGTTGGAAATCATTTTTTCAAAGATGGAAGGCTGATGTGATTCTGTGTTTAGAAGTTTCACGATGTTGTGACTTAATATGTGTTGCCTTTTTTTTTTTCTCTCTTTGTACTGAGTTGGGAAAAGTGACAGGAGAGGGAGGGGAATTTAATCTTTTTTTTTTTTTTTTTTTTTTGACAGGCAGAGTGGACAGTGAGAGAGAGACAGAGAGAAAGGTCTTCCTTTGCCGTTGGTTCACCCTCCAATGGCCGCTGCGGCCGGCGCACCACGGTGATCCGATGGCAGGAGCCAGGTGCTTTTTCCTGGTCTCCTATGGGGTGCAGGGCCCAAGCACTTGGGCCATCCTCCACTGCACTCCCGGGCCACAGCAGAGAGCTGGCCTGGAAGAGGGGCAAGCGGGACAGAATCCGGCGCCCCGACTGGGACTAGAACCCGGTGTGCCAGCGCTGCAAGGTGGAGGATTAGCCTAGTGAGCCACGGCGCCGGCCCAGTGCTAGGATCTTGTATTTGATCATTTTCTTTCCCCCATTTCCTCAGTGATAACTATCTTCCTCTCTCCTTCAACTATCTTCCTCTCTCCTTCATCCTCCTAAAACTCCTAATTGTAGTGTTTAGAACAGTTAAATCTGTTTATCTTTTTATTTCCTTTATTTCCCATTTCTTTGTATTCTACTTCCAGGGTCTGTTTGTTCCTTCCTTCCTTCCTTCCTTCCTTTCTTTCTTTCTTTCTTTCTTTTTTTAAAGGACATGTCTCCTGAATTTGTCTCTTTTTTTTTAAGCTTTTTTTATTTATTTATTTGAAAGAGTTACACGGAGAGAGAAGGAGAGGCAGAGAGAGAGAGAGTGGTCTTCCATCTGCTGGTTCACACCCCAGTTGGCCACAATGGCCGGAGCTGCACCAATCCAAAGCTAAGAGCCAGGAGCTTCCTCCAGGTCTTCCCACGTGGAGCAGGGACCCAAGGACTTGAGCCATCTTCTGCTTTCCAAGTCCATAGCAGAGAGCTAGATCGGAAGTGGAGCAGCTGGGACTCAAACCCGTGTCCATATGGGATGCTGGCACTGCAGGCGGCAGCTATACTCGCTATGCCATAGCACCGGCCCCCAGAATCTGTTTCTTTTTTTTTTTTGGGACAGGCAGAGTGGACAATGAGAGAGAGAGACAGAGAGAAAGGTCTTCCTTTGCCGTTGGTTCACCCTCCAATGGCCGCTGTGGCCGGTGCGCTGCAGCTGGCGCACCGCGCTGATCCGATGGCAGGAGCCAGGTGCTTCTCCTGGTCTCCCATGGGGTGCAGGGCCCAAGCACCTGGGCCATCCTCCACTGCACTCCCGGGCCACAGCAGAGAGCTGGCCTGGAAGAGGGGCAACCGGGACAGAATCCGGCGCCCCGAGCGGGACTAGAACCCGGTGTGCCGGCGCCGCTAGGCGGAGGATTAGCCTAGTGAGCCGCGGCGCCGGCCCCAGAATCTGTTTCTTAACTTTATTTTCCTTTTATTTTTTTTTTTTAGCTTCAGCTATAATTTTTTATTTCTAAGAGTTCTTGACCTCTCTTATATCATAAATATACTATATAGTCAGGTGCCACATTATGAAGTTTCTGTCGGTGACAGACTGGATAGAGAATGATAGTCCTATAAGATTATAATGGAGCTTAAAATCCTATCAGCTGGTGCTAATGTGTCCATATAGTGAAATGCATTGCTTATGTGTTTGTGGTGATGCTGGTATACAATCTGTGCTGCCAGTCATATAAAAGTGTAGCAGTACAATTATGTGCAGTATGTAATATTTTATAATGATAAAGTTTACTGTGAAACAGTGTGTCACATTACGCCGAGAGCAGCCTCATGAACTGCATGCTTGTCATCTCTCTTGATTGCATGAGGACAAGTGGAATGATTGGCCTGTTCCCTCTAGGTTTGTGTAAGTTATGCTCTGTGATGTTCCTACAATAAAGAAATCCCCTACTGAGGCATTTTCTCAGAATGTATCTCCATTGATAAGCAGCACATGACTCAGGGAACAGCAGGGGGTAGGAGGGGGTTAAAGTTTTCTATCCTTGTCATTGTCTAATCCTTCGGATTTGTTTTCTTTCTCATGTATTGGAGACTTCAAAAATCAAAATGAGATCAGTTGGCCGTCCATGTTAAGAATAAGGCAATAAGAAAATGATGAGAAGCTCAGCGTGAATGAGACCTCTCACTTAGCAGGCGTTACTGTAGTGTGTATGGGCTGACCTATTTAGTGTAGGATATCCAGATGTCAGTGTCTGAAAGTGCTTGCTCTGAATTTAATCAGAATGTTCAAAGAAGAATCCATTTGTTCTTGTCTTGTCTCTTGTCATTTGTGCCCGTAATTGTCACTTTGTAGACTTTGATTTAATTCCCCAATATTTATTTATTTTTTTTTTTTTTATCTTTTATTTAATGAATATAAATTTCCAAAGTACGTCTCATGGGTTACAATGGCTTTCCCCCCCATACCGTCCCTCCCACCCACCACCCTCCCCTTTCCCACTCCCTCTCCCCTTCCATTCACATCAAGATTCATTTTCGATTATCTTAGTATACAGAAGATCAGCTTATTATACCTTAAGTAAGGATTTCAACAGTTTGTTCCCACACAGAAACATAAAGTGAAAAATAATAGATGATTTTTTTTAAATGATGATGAAATCAGATCAGACCTATTGTCATGTTTAATCCCAGTGAGAGTCAAGTTGGGTAATTCCCCAATATTTAAGCAACTGCCTTCTGAGTCTGAAGCCTTTTTGAACCCATTTCTCCAAAGGTGTTTTTTTTTAAAGGTTAAACATTTTTGCAATAGGATTAGGGGACTGCCTCCAGGCTTCTGAGTACTGAGGACACATCTCTTGAGCTTGATGACCAGACTGTCATGTTTCAGCCCTGAACTTATCCACATGCATAAAATCCCATTCCCATTCCTTGATACTTGGTGCCTTCTGAGTTGGAAGCCCACTGGGGCTTTTCAAGGTATATACATTTCTCGATGCCTTTCCAGTCAGAGTGCTTGTCAGACACTTGTGTAGCTACCCCAGCCTTGCTTAGTCCTTTAACATTTCATTCACTGTTCATCTTCCAAAAAACTATTGAGCTCTTTAAACATAAATACATTTAGAAGTGATACTTTGTCACTTAATGAAAAGTTGTATCACTTCCCAAAAATAAAAAGTAGCTGTTAAAAAATAAAGGTAATATAAAAACAACAATGTCATTAAGTTGTAGCAGATGTTAAGAACTAGTGCCAAACACCAAGTACTTGGGCCGCTACACCCACATGAAAGATCCAGAAGGGGTGCCTGGCTCTTGGCTTTGACCTGACCCAGCCTTGGTGATTGCAGCCATTTGGGGAGTGAACCAGCAAATGGAAGATTTTCTCTCTCTCTCTCCCTTCCTCCCTCCTTCTCTTGTTTGGTCTCTCTCTCCTTCTTTATCTATGTCTCTGTCTTTGAAATAAATAAATCTTAAAAAACATACCCAAGTCTGTTCAGATGGCTGGTTTGGCCTACTAATCATAAACCTCAAGTGACTCGATTTATTCTGTTCTCGTTTTGGGGTGAAGATTCAATTTCTGTCTTGGGTCTAGGTTTCCAGTGAAGATGTGGTCAGGTATTAACAGCACAAGTGATGGGTTCACTTTAGAACAGAAATTGGTCTTGGGGAGTGGGGTTTGCAAGAACCTTTATTTTTTTGGATGAGATTTGTATCTATTATGTATTAAACAGTCTTGCTGTGGCACTGCAAAGCCACAGCAGAATTGAGATGCTGCTGAGGTCTGAATGATTCTCCAATGTGAGAGGTGTCCTCGGGGTAGAGTAACAGCCCTGCCCAGACTGAAGTGGGGACGGGAGAGCCTTTGCCTCCACAGCCCCAGCCCAGCCTCTCCGGAACCCTCTGCTTCTGACACCAGATCACTTCCCTTCAATGATGGACACTACAGGTAGCTGTCCCAGGGCCAGCAGGAACCACTGAAGCCTTCTTTGTGATCTGGCTTTTTTTTTTTCCCCTCCTGTGTTTTTTCTAGTGGATTTTCAGAATTTTTATAATCTGCATATCCAAGACTCTAGCACTTCCTAAATTTTAAGAAGCTTTTAATTGAAAGTTTAATTCGAAGGTTGCTGTTTGTTGAAGATCACCCAGTGAAAGCCTGGCTATCGTGACACATCTTTTCAAGGTTCTCTTGAAAGTGATGCTGGTCATCACAGCTTCAGCGTCTCCTGGTGTTGGATGCTTGGCTGTCTTTGCTGATCTCAGCATTTCCTAGCTCTTCCTCCTGGACCCTTCACACTCCTCTGCTGTCCTGTGTAGTAATTTAGAAACTGTTGCTGCCCCCACTTCCCTCCAGCACCACATGAGTTTCAAGTAAAGTGCTTTATGCTGGCTTTTCTTAAAAAAAAAAAAAAAAAAAAAAAAGGTATACATGCTTGTCCTTAAGACAGCCATCCTAGTTCAGCATGCACACAAAAGTGCTCTATCTAGGCATGTTTGTCATTTCTTTATGTAGAATACAGTATAATTATGTAGGCATTTGGCCTAGCAGTTAGGATGCAGTGTTCCACATTAGAGTGCCTGGGTTCAACCCCTGGCTCTATTCCTTATTACAAGTTTCTTTCTCCTTTTCTTTTCTTTTCTTTTCTTTTCTTTTCTTTTCTTTTCTTTTCTTTTCTTTTCTTTGTTTTTTTAAGATTTATTTATTTATTTTGAAGGTCAGAGTTATACAGAGAGGGAGAGACAGAGATCTTCCACCCACTGGTTCACTCCCCCAAATGACCACAAGGGCCAGGGCAAACCTAGGTCAAAGCCAAGAGCTTCCTCCAGGTCTTCCATGTGGGTTCAAGGACCCAAGGACTCGGGCTGTCTTCTGCTGCTTTCTCAGGCACATTAGCAGGGAACTGGATGGGAGGTGGAATAGCCAGGACTCTTAACTGGCGCCCATATAGCTGGCACTGCAGATGGCAGCTTTACCCTTTGTGTCACAACCCCGGTCCCCCGTGCTTCATTCTAATGGACCCTGAGGGGCAGCATTGATGGCTTGGGTAATTGGGTTTCTGTCACCTGATTTTTTTTTTTTTTAAATATGCAATGCTTCACGAATTTGTGTGTCATCCTTGCGCAGGAACCATGCTAATCTTCTCTATCGTTCCAATTTTAGTGTATGTGCGTTCTGGCTCTTGGCTTCAGCCCCTAACTGAAGTAGGCATTTAGAGACTGAACTTACTGGATAAGAACTTGCTTTCTGTGTGTATCTGTCTCAAGTAATTTTTTAGTAAATATTTTTAAAAAACCAAAACTTTAATCTCATGTTATTTTTACTGCATCCAGAGTGTTCTTAAGTGAATGACTTTTTTCCTGTGAATCTGTCACAGTGAAAAGGTAGAGTTTGATACCACTGCATTAATTCATATTAGGATACTAGGGGTTTTAGGTAAGATGTGATTTGCATCATCAGTGAGAACTAACAAGAAAACTTATTACCAACCTAAAGAAAACATTTCTCACTAAAAATCAATAGAAGATACATACAGTTTCTATGTAACAACTTCTTCCATTATATATTTTGTTGTGGTAGATAAAGAGATAGCAGAATTCTGTTTATTCTTTTCTTCTTTTATCTCTCTGAGACAAGTCTGACAATTGCTTTGGGGCAAGGAGGCACTAGAGCTCGTGGTGGGGCAGGTGTGCTTCCTCTTCACCATCACTAGGGCTTCTGGCTGCACAGGATGGCACTGGCACTGCAGATAGCAGCCATGCCCAGATCAGGGCGGTATCTGTTCTTGCAAATCACGTGCCAGATGCTGCTGAGCTTAGTCCACATGTATGAGTTGGCTGGCTTTCACTGACTGGATCTCCACTTCATGACCGCCATGACACCCTTGACATTGGCCGCCGGCTCCACACCCATGGTTTTGCATTGGATCAGTCTGTTGTAGCAGAACGAGTTGCGGGTCTTCAGGTTATTGGGTTCTGTGCTGTACCTCTGCTTATTCCCCCCCCTTTTTTTTTATTTAAGATTTTATTTATTTATTTATTTGAGAGGTAGAGTTACAGACAGTAAGAGGTAGAAAGAACCATCCACTTGTTCACTCTCCAAATGGCTGCAACAGCTGGAGCTGCGCTGATTCAAAGCCAGGAGCCAAGAGCTTCTTCCAGATCTCCCACGCAGGTACAGGGGCCCAAGCACCTGGACCATCTTCTACTGCTTTCCCAGGCCATAGCTGAGATCTGGATCAGAAGAGGAGCAGCCGAGACTTGATGCCCTTACGGGATGCCGACACTGTAGGCCAGGGCTTTAACTCACTATAACAAAGTGCCAGCCCCTGCTTGTTCCTCTTGATCAGGAAGCTGGAGCAGTTGCACACGATCAGCCACTGTAGGTGTGCGGACATGGTGGTGCCCGCTTTTCATGCCAGTGTTGCAGGAGATGGAAAGAGCTATTCTTATTTTACTTTCACGTCTATCTGCTAGCCCACTTCCCAAATACCTGCAACACTCAGGGTGGAGCCAGGCTAGAGTCAGGATCCCAGAAGTCAATCCAGGTCTCCCACGTAGAAGGGTCTTCCTTTTCCGTTGGTTCACTCCCCAAATGGCCGCTACGGCCGGCGCCCCGCGCCGATCTGAAGCCAGGAGCCAGGTGTTTCCTCCTGGTCTCCCATGCAGGTGCAGGGCCCAAGCACTTGGGCCATCCTCCACTGCCTTCCTGGGCCACAGCAGAGAGCTGGACTGGAAGAGGAGCAGCCGGGACTACAACCCGGCGCCCGTGTGGGATGCTTGCACCGCAGGCAGAGGATTAGCCTAGTGTGCCACGGTGCTGGCACGTGTTTAACATCTTTTACCATCAGGGAAATACAGATCAAAACTACAGTGAGATACTAATTTATCACCCATTGGATGGCTGTAATAAAATATAGGGTCAATAAGCATGTGGAAAAAATTGGGGCCCTCATACATTCCATTATGGATGGAAAAATGGTAGAGTCATGGAAAACATTGGAATTACCATATGAGTGAGAGCCCATAATTCCTCTGTAGGCATGTACCCAAAGGAAATATATCCATACCAAAACTTGTTCGCAGATGTTCATGGCATCATTATTCGTAATAGTCGGGGTGGGGGGGGGTGCCCAAGAGTGCAGCTACTGATTAATGGGTAAACTATGATATGTCTACTTGATGAAATAATTTGACAATCAAAAGGAATGAAAAATCAGTATATGCTGCAGAGCAGATGAACCTTAAAAACATGTTAATTGAATGAGAGCAGATACAAAGTTTACATGTTATAATGACATTTATATGAAATATCTGGAATAGGCAAATCTATAATGACAAAGTAGATGAGTAGTTGCATAGAGCTGTGAAAGAGGAAGGTAGAGATGAAAAATGATTGCAGATTGACATAGGGTTTTCCTTTGGGGGAGATGAAAATATTGCAGAATTAATTTGCTGGTTGTGGCATAAATGTATATACTAAAAAACATTATCTTGCATGCATTATGTGAGTGAATTGTGTCTCAAAGCTGTTTAAAGAGTAAGTATCTGTGAGGTTGCCAAGCATATACCTTAAACATGGAATTTCTATTGGGGGTAACAAATATATATCCTGGGTAAGCATTTAAGTCTGTATTGTATCTTTGCTAGTGTGAAAAAAGTGACTAAATTATCAACTCTTTTCAGAAAGGAGAAGATGAGTATGCCAATGTTGATGCCATTGTTGTATCAGTGGGTGTTGATGAAGAAATTGTTTATGCCAAGTCAACTGCCTTGCAGGTGAGAGAGGTTTACAATCATTTTTACCCTTTAAGGTCACTGAATTATTTATTGCACTGTTTGCTATATTAAAAATCCAATTTCCCCATCTACCACGTATGTTTCAGGGACTTAATGGTTACCATATTGGATAGAGCAGATACAGTATTTTAATCATGTATGAAGTACAGTTGGGTTTAGTACTAATTTAGGACATAAGAAAAAAAGTGTGTAAATTAGGATAGACTAACTTCTCATAACAGAAAAACCTAAACAATGGGTTAAATATGTACTTTCTGTAGCCTCTAGAGATGCAGGTTTTACCTATGTCTCTGCTCGGTTAGCATAGAGGAGAGCCCTCGGGCTCATTGTACAAAATGGCTGCTTATGCACCATCTGCATTTCAAGCAAAAAGGTGGAGAAAGGGAAAGAAATGAGAGACCTCTTTTCCTTTTTTAAGAAGACTTGCTTGAAGTCCCACAAAATACTTCCCCTTTTAACTTAAGAGCCAGAATTGAATCTATGGCTATACTTTGATGAGAAGTAGAGTCCTTCTGTTGTGCAATGTGAGTAAACTAGAATGCCAGGTCTTGAGAGAAAAGAGAAATGCATAATTGGCGCACAACCAGTAATCTTTGAAGAGTTGAAAGACACAATTCTCTTAGGTGCTCTTCTGTCCTTTGTTTTACACATTTTATATTAAACTGAAGATCTTCTACATAAATTGTCCAGATTATTGTGGTATATTTCCAGCATATAAAAACAGATAAAATAATGTGCCCGTTATCGAGTTCTAATAGTCAACCCCTGACCTAACTCATTTCACTTGTATCCACATCCAAGCTCAACTACCCCAGGTTATTTTGATGTTAAACCCCAAATATTTTATTTTTTATCTATATACGTCCATTAGGTTTTTTAATCTGCAAATACTATTATCTTTTCCCATAGACATGGCTCTTCGGTTATGAACTAACTGATACTATCATGGTCTTCTGTGATGACAAAATCATCTTTATGGCCAGCAAGAAAAAAGTGGAGTTCTTGAAACAGATTGCCAACACTAAGGGCAATGAGAATGCTAATGGAGCCCCTGCCATCACACTGCTAATACGAGAAAAGGTCAGAACTAATAAGGAATGTGTCGTAAATGTGAAAGAATGTTTGAAAATAATGAATAGAACTGCATTAGAGGAATTTAAAAAGAATGCAAGAGTAAAGTAGTAGCTGACGGTGGTTATTAATACAGTGTTCTGTGTTATCTTCATTGTTAAGAAGAGTTCAACCACTCTGTCGATTCTGCAGGAAAACAAGCCAGCTGTAGAATCTGGTGGACACTATCTCTCCATTCTCAGAGTTACTAAGTTTTCATCTCAATACCTTAATTAGAACAAATAAGTTTAAGTATCTTTAAGGAAACCTAGACATCCCCTATCAGATATGTACTTTTTTATCATGCCGCTTGCCTAACAGAAGGGTTTTTTCTCAGAATATTGCTTACCTCTGTGTCTGTGTTTAACTCTGTCTGAAGAAAAAGAATAGTCTTATCAACATATTTGATACTTTCCCTTAAGTATATTAAATTATCCATGGAACAGGCATTTGGTCTGGCAGTTAAGACACTGGTTGGATACCTGCCTCCCACTTTGGGGTACTTGGGTTCAGTCTGCAGCTCCAGTTCCAGTTCCCACTCCTGATTAGAGCTTCCTGCTGATGTGAGCCATGGGAGGCAGCAGTGATGGTTCAAGCAGTTGAATTCCTGCCACCCACATGGGAAACCCAGACTGAGTTTCCTGGCTTCTGGCTTTGGGACTTTGGGAGAGTAAACTAGCTCTCTCTCCATATTTCTCTGTGTGAATTCCTGCCTCTCAAATAAGTAAATAAATTTTAAAAACATAAATCCAAAGAAATTTTGTGTTAACTTTTCCCCTAAAGTATTATGTGTGTATTAGAGGAAAATTTACTCTTTCCAAAGTTTAGAATATACCTCTCTGCTTATTCTCTACTAGTTAGAACTTGAATGTGTAATTCTGAAGCTAACAGACCACCTTTCTTCCCTGTGGCTTATAGAATGAAAGTAATAAGAGCAGCTTTGACAAAATGATAGAAGCCATTAAGGAAAGCAAGAATGGCAAGAAGATTGGAGTGTTCAGCAAAGACAAATTCCCTGGAGAGTTCATGAAGAGCTGGAATGACTGCCTCAACAAAGAGGGCTTTGACAAAGTAAGAGTACTAGTGAGGTCAGCGTTGAGAAGATAGAAGTGTGACAGGTTTTCACAACAGATAGTGTAGCACATTGGCGGGGCGGGGGGTGTTTATTTGCCACATTCCCATTTTTTATCCCCTTTGGCTGAGTGCCAGTTTTACCTTTCCCTCAAGAGATAGAGCTTTCAAGAGATGGTTCAGCCGCTTCAGAGTTAGAACTGGGGGGGAAAAGTCTCTTGACCAAAAAAATTTTGTTTTTTGTTTTTCCATATCTTCTGCTTATCTTTCTTCTTCATCCTTTATGAAAACCTCTAGATGGGGAAATTTATATTTTAGGTAGTACATTAACTTAATGGCTTTGAGAACATATACTGTGATCTGGTGAAGATAGTATTTAAACTTCCTGTAAACTACTGGCTAATGTTTTGCTAAATAACCAGATACCATCACTGTTCATGTAGAGAGAGACACATTTCTTTACACAGTTGTGCATTTGTATGTGAGAAACTCTCATCCCTTTGACTGCAGATAGATATCAGTGCAGTTGTGGCATATACCATTGCTGTAAAGGAGGATGGGGAGCTCAACCTCATGAAAAAAGCAGCCAGCATCACCTCTGAGGTCTTCAACAAATTCTTCAAGGAAAGAGTCATGGAAATAGTTGATGCAGATGAGGTAAATGGAGAGGGGAAGGTCTTTTTACTGTCTTAATGATGCAGTAATAAGTGCCTACTTTGTCAACCTCCTTTGAAATTAGACATTGACTAAGTTACTAATGTTAGTGGATGCTGATTGTATGCTCTCTTTGACAATAACTATAACTTGTTCTAGGGTTTCTTAAGGTTATGCATTATTTTACTTGAGAATTCCTGGAATCCCTGTGAATTATACATAGTGTTCTCCAAATATGCTTTTGATATATAATAATATATTATCTGGTGAATAAACCATTATATATCATCCTGGATGATAGCAGGGTGTATATTGTCTTCAAATTATGACATCCAAACACCCACCACCCCTCCTCTAAGTATTATTTCTGAACATTCTTGCAGAAAGTTCGACACAGCAAACTGGCTGAGTCTGTGGAAAAGGCCATTGAAGAGAAAAAGTACTTAGCTGGGGCAGATCCTTCTACTGTGGAAATGTGTTACCCTCCTATTATTCAGAGTGGTGGCAACTATAATCTCAAGTTTAGTGTGGTGAGGTAAGAATGAGAATTTTAGCCAGCATTTTGACGTTTTACCTATATTCACTTTGACGTACTCTAGAATTCAGAAAGGTAGGAGAGAGACCAAACATTAGTCTGCCTTTTGTATTTTCTTGTCTTTTTTCTACGCATATGTCTCTCTTATTGCACAAATGTGTTCCCTTGGCACTTGGTTATAAGCATTTGTTCAAATTATTAAAAATGCTAGAAAAAAAACATTAAAATGTTAATAGATAGACCATCATGTAATTTGTCTTTTAAGTTTAAACAATACTGGAAAGAATCCTAATCCTCTTTGAGTCTGAAGAGACTTTAGCCCACAGTTCACAAAGGACAAGTGGATAAGTATATCCTTTGCATTTTTAGAACATACTATTTACTTTCTCAATGATTTTTTAATTGATTAGTTTTTTTAAAGGGTTTATTTATTTGAAAGGCAGAGTTACAGAGAGGCAGAAGCAGCGAGGGGGAGAGAGGGAGGGAGTGCCTTGCATCCATTGCTCACTCCTCCAATGGCCGCAACGGCTGGAGCTAGGCTGATCTGAAACCAGGAGCCAGGAGTCTTGCATGTGGATGCAGGGGCCCAAGTACTCAGACCATCTTCCACTGTTTTCCCAGGCCATATCAGAGAGCTGGATCAGAAGTGGAGCAGCTGAACTCGAATAGGTGCCCTTATGGGATGCTGGCCCTGCAGGTGGCAGCCTTACCAGATATGCCGCAGCACCGGCCCCAATTATTTAATTGAAAGACAGCGAGAAAGAGATCTTCATCTGCTGATTCACTCCCCAAACTGCCACAACAGCCAGGGATAGTGAGTTCTAAGTCATTAGTCAAGAACTCCATCTGGGTCTTTCATCTGCTGCCTTCCCAGGAACATTAGAAGGAAGCTGGATCAGAAGCAAGAGTAGCTGAGACTCAAGCCAGCATTCTGAAAGGGAATGTCTGTGTTGCATGCCCCCCATGCTACAAGGCTGGCACCTCACTGAGTTTTTATTCTAAAAATTTTAGTCACTGATTTTGTTCTAGAGCCTTTAACTGGTTTGTTTATTAAAGTTTTTATTCAGATACAGCTTTAGGATATAGCAGGGAAAAGTTATGTTTACAGATTTTATGTGCTGGTGATACTAAAGATTTTGCTAGTTTTGGTAAGAAATACTTTTTTCCTTTGGTCTCTAGTGACAAGAATCATATGCATTTTGGGGCCATCACTTGTGCCATGGGTATTCGCTTCAAATCTTACTGCTCCAACCTTGTTCGCACCTTGATGGTTGACCCTTCTCAGGAAGTTCAAGATAATTACAACTTTTTACTCCAGCTTCAAGAGGAGCTGCTAAAGGAATTAAGACATGGTGAGGTGCTTTAGAAAAGAAGGTTTGGAAAACATGTAACAAAAGCTTCATTAGTGTATATGTGAGTTTGTATCACTGAGGCTGTTGTACTAAAATCAGACTTCACTGACCTTGAATCATCATAGCATTTAGTGTTCAAATCTACTTTTCTTTAATGCATGAGTGGTCATTGTGGTTTGTATTTATATTTTCAGAAGTCTCTCTTACTTGTTTGACTTCTTTGTCCAAATCTTCATAAAATATCTTGGTGTTATTATTATTCTTTAGAAAGCTTGAGGACTAGTGTCTTACCAATGGCATGTATATTAATCCTACATCAAGTGTGAGAATAGAACAAGTACCAACCCTGCTAAGCAAGCAAATAACTACCTCAAAAGAAAGCAGAATGTCTGATTTCTCCATTGCTTGGACTCTTGCACTTCCTGTTGGCTAAGTGGAACTTTAAAAATTATTCCCTTTAAACTATTTCACAAGTCCACCAATGTTGCCCAGAGCTTCTAGACACCATTTCTCCACGTTGCTTTTTAAAAATCCTGTTGGGAATCATGACCATAACTTATTTAATGAGAGTAAAGAACCCTCTGGGGCCACCATATCTAAAATACTCTAGCTTGGTATATCCATTCACAACCTCAACCCTAAAAAGTTAAAGGCTAGAGTGTTCCTAATAGTAATTTACCCATTTATCAAAGAACAGAACAGTCCCACCTCAGGGGCCTATTTTTCAAATAATATAATAGCTTTAATGTGACACCTGTTATCAAATAGTAAGATTACTTCACTGATACCAGCTAGTGTTCTGCAGTCCCCCTGGTTCTTTGATTCTCAGTGTAATTAAAAATGACTAGGTGAATGTTTTTTTTCCTTCGAATTTGTACTTAAAAACCCAAATGCTACAGGGCCTTTTGGGTTTTTTCCTCTCTTGGAAGCCCACCTCCATGCTGCTGTGGCTGGAGGTCTTTGACTTTAATAAATCTTTGTAAAACTTTAAAAAAAAAAAAAAAAAAAAAAAAAAAAAAAAAAAAAACAGATGTATTGTTCCTAAAAATAGAACTTAGAAATTTATAGTCCCTATCACCACTGACACTGCATTCCTTACTTCACCCACGTTGAGAAACAGTGCTTTAGGGCATTTGATAGAGGGGAAAATACTAAAAATTTTTTTCTCTAAAAAATTAATGTCCTATTTCTGTCTTGTTAGGTGTGAAGATATGTGACGTGTATAATGCTGTCATGGACGTGGTTAAAAAGCAGAAACCAGAGTTGCTAAACAAAATTACCAAAAACCTAGGGTAAGCTGTGAAATGCGTTATCACCAAGTTGGTTTTCATGACTGACAGTGATCTATAGTCTTATACGAGTTGAATGATTGAGACAACATTTAGGGAGTGTTAGACTTAACCATTTGCCAAACACATGATGCTATCAAGGAAAGTGAGAAGGATTCAGGTATTTCTAGGTGTATAGGGTAGAAAGTTTTTTAGACTACTGTAGTATTCTAGCCAGTAGGTGTTCTTGGACCAAATTTCAAATGTTAGGAAAAAATTACATGTTATATTTCTTCTCTTGGGATATCAGCTTACATTTTACAAATTGCATACTCTGAGATGTCCTAATGTTTGAACTTAATTAATTTTTTTTTTACGCTTTATTTAATCCAATGTTCCTCAGATATATTTGGCCATTGAACACCTGGAAATACTTATTCATGTGTTGCAGAACAAAAGACATTTAGAGGCCAGCGCTGCTGCTCACTAGGCTAATCCTCCACCTGTGGCACCGGCACACCGGGTTCTAGTCCCGGTTGGGGTGCCGGCTCTGTCCTGGTTGCCTCTCTTCCAGTCCAGCTCTTTGCTGTGGCCCGGGAGTGCAGTGGAGGATGGCCCAAGTGCTTGGGCCCTGCACCCGCATGGGAGACCAGGAGGAAGCACCTGGCTCCTGGTTTCAGATCAGCGCAGTGCGCCGGCCGTAGCAGCCATTTGGGGGGTGAACCAAAGGAAAGGAAGATCTTTCTCTCTATCTCTCTCTCTCTGTCTAAATCTGCCTGTCCAAAAAAAGAAAAAAAAAAAAAGACATTTGGGAACAAAAGCACTAGGCAGTCTCCTTAGAGGTTGAGCTTCTCTGATGCAGAGAGTAATATATTATACCAAGTCTAAACATGGGTAAATAAGCTAAAATAAAAAACTTTTTTTTCAAAGTTTTATTTATTTGACCAAGATCTCCCATTCGCTAGTTCATTCCCCAGATGCCTGCAGTAGCTGAGGCTGGGCCAAGGCTAAAGGTGGGAACCAGAAACATAATCCAGTTACTTGTGCTGTCACCACTGCCATGTGTGATCTACACTGGCAGGAAGTTGGAGTCTGGATCCAGAGCCAGGAATTGAACCCAGATATTCCACCATGGGGCATGGGTGTCTTAACCACTAGAGTAAATGCTCGCTCCCAAGAAGGCTTTCTATAATTAATGTTACACAAGTTACTTAGTCAGGAAATTATTTTCAAAATGGATTTATACATCATACTTAAAAGCTGAAGACTATCTTTGAATCTTCTTTAATAGATCAACAGATGCAAATCACCTTAGCATATTTGCCTATTATCTTAAAAATTAAAATGAATATACTTGATTCATTTTAAGAGGTCTTTTAGCCTATTGCTCACTTTTCTTCTTGTTCCATTTTAGATTTGGAATGGGAATTGAATTTCGTGAAGGTTCTCTAGTAATCAATAGTAAAAATCAGTACAAACTGAAAAAAGGTAAGTTTTACATGCATCCAAAAGGAAAATACATTTTTTAATAATTTTCCATTAGGTTTATCTACTTTTTTGTGTAAGTGTTACACCTCTCCATCTTTTTACAGCTGCAGACTGATCCCTGTTTTACTGTTTCAGGAATGGTTTTCAGCATCAATTTGGGATTCTCAGACCTGACTAATAAGGAGGGAAAGAAACCAGAAGAGAAAACCTATGCTCTGTTCATTGGTGATACAGTACTTGTTGATGAGGTATGTACTGCCTCTGAAACCTTGACTGTTGATGAACTGACTTTGAAGCACATTTTGGACCTTACGGGTGTTTTCATTTCATTGTTGAATGCTACCCAAGAGGAAAAGTCCTTGTAGCTCAGCTGGGATAAAGATAGTATATAGGGACTGATTTAAACCAAGCTGCTTGAACCTTGATAATGATGTCAGGAATTAGTTCTCATAGTGGAACTGATTTCCTGTGTTTTTTTCAGTGACAGCTTCATGGCACTGCATTTCACAATAGCCTGTAAATCATCACTTCAATTGAGTGATTTTTAGGATATTCAGAGTTCAATAAAATCTAATCTTAGAACATTTTGACCACCTCAGAAAGAAGCTCTGAGCCCACCAGTCATCGCTCCCCATTTCCTTCTCTTTCCCCTAAGTTTTCCAGGCCTACACAATGGCCAAACTACTTTTGTTCTTGAAAGGTTCGCTTATTCTGGGTACTTCATGAAATTCAGTCATACAGTGTATTGTTTTTCATTTCTTACTACTTTCACTTGGCAGAAACTGGCTTTTTTTGGACAGGCAGAGTGGACAGTGAGAGAGAGAGAAAGAGAGAAAGGTCTTCCTTTTGCTGTTGGTTCACCCTCCAGCGGCCGGCGCATTGCGCTGATCCGAAAGCAGGAGCCAGGTGCTTCTCCTGGTCTCCCATGCGGGTGCAGGGCCCAAGCACCTGGGCCATCCTCCACTGCACTCCCGGACCACAGCAGAGAGCTGGCTTGGAAGAGGTGCAACCGGGACAGAATCCGGCACCCCGACCAGGACTAGAACCCGGTGTGCCGGCGCTACAAGGTGGAGGATTAGCCTATTGAGCCACGGCGCCGGCCAGAAACTGGCTTTTTTTTTTTTTTTTTTTTTTTTTTTTTTGACAGGCAGAGTGGACAGTGAGAGAGAGAGACAGAGAGAAAGGTCTTTCTTTGCCGTTGGTTCACCCTCCAATGGCCGCCGTGGCCGGCGCGCTGAGGCCGGCGCACCGCGCTGATCCGATGGCAGGAGCCAGGTACTTCTCCTGGTCTCCCATGGGGTGCAGGGCCCAAGCACTTGGGCCATCCTCCACTGCACTCCCTGGCCACAGCAGAGAGCTGGCCTGGAAGAGGGGCAACCGGGACAGAATCCGGCGCCCCGACTGGGACTAGAACCCGGTGTGCCGGCGCCACAAGGCGGAGGATTAGCCTAGTGAGCTGTGGCGCCGGCCTGAAACTGGCTTTTAATAATAATGATAACAAATATTTCAGCTTCTACTGGAAGCCAGGCACTAGTAAACATTAGTTCATTGTATCTTTATCCAATGTGGTACTCTATGGGATTTTTGCTTTCTTTTTTTGTTTGTTTGTTTGTTTGATTTGTTTATTCAAACTTCAGAGTGATAGATCTTTCATCCCCTGATTTACTCCCCAAATGACCAAATAGTCAGTTATAGGACATAGAAAAACCAAGAGACAGGACCTCCATCCTGGTGTCACATAGGTAGTAGTGGCCCAAGTACTTGGGCCATCTTATGCTGCCTTCCCAGACACACTAGTAGGAAGCTGGATCAGAAGCAGAATAGCTGGGACTCCGATTGGTACTTCAGGATGTGTGCTGGAATTCCAAGTGGTGGCTTAACCTGCTGTACCACACACAGCCCCCCATGATTCACCTTCTTATTATCCCTTATACAAACAAACTGAAGGCACAGTTTAGGTAATCTGCCAAATGTCACACAGCTTGAAAGTAAGGTAAACTTCAAATAAATCCTGTCATCCTTTTATTACCTTTTATTAAAAAAAAATTTTTTTTTTTTTTGAGAGGCAGAATTACAGTCAGGGAGAGACAGAGGTCTTTGCTGGTTCACTCCCCAAATGGTAGCAGGGTCTAAGCACTTGGGCCATCTTTTGCTTTCCCAAGCCAGTAGCTGGATCAGAAGTGGAGCAGGGGCCGGCACTGTGGTGTACCAGGTGAAGCAACCACCTACTTTGTCGGAATCCCATATGGACGCCAGTCATGTCCAGCTGCCCCACTTCCTGTCCAGCTCTTTGCTATGGCCTGGGAAAGCAGTGGAAGATGGCCCAGGTGCTTGGGCCCCTGCACCCTCATGGGAGACCTGAAAGAAGCTCCTTGCTCTTGGCTTCAGATCAGCGCATCTCCAGCCATTGCGGCCATCTGGGGAGTGAACCAGCGGATAGAAGACCACTCTCTCTCTGCCTCTCCTTCTCACTTTGTGTAACTCTGACTTTCAAATAAAAAATAATTTTTTTTTCTTTTTTGTTTTTTATTTTTTGTCATAATCACTTTTCTCATCTGTGTGGGGTTGTTTTTTTTTTTTTTTAAAGATTTATTGATTTATTTGAAAGTCAGACTTACACAGAGAGGAGAGGCAGAAACAGAGAGAGAGGTCTTCCATCCGCTGCTTTCCCAGGCCATAGCAGAGAGCTGCATCAGCAGAGCAGCCGGGACTCGAACCAGTGACTATATGGGATGCCAGCACTGCAGGTGGTGGCTTGTATCTACTACGCCAGGAGCACTGGCTCCTAAAAAATAAATCTTTTAACAAAAAAAGAAGAAGATACGGAGCAGCCAGGACTCAAACCAGCACCCATATACAATGCCAGTAACACAGATGGAAGCCTAACCTACTATGCCACAGCACTGGCCCCCAAGTCCTGTAGTCTTTTTTTTTTTTTTTTTTTTTTTTTTTTTGACAGGCAGAGTTAGACAGAGAGAAAGGTCTTCTTTTTTTCCGTTGGTTCACCCCACAAATAGCTGCTGCGGCTGGCACGCTGCACCGATCAGGAGCCAGGTGCTTCCTTCTGGTCTCCCATGTGGATGCAGGGCCCAAGCGCTTGGGCCATCCTCCACTGCCCTTCCGGGCCACAACAGAGAGCTGGACTGGAAGAGGAGCAACCGGGACTAGAACCCGGAGTGCCGGCGCCACAGGCAGAGGATTAGCCAAGTGAGCCGTGGCACCGGCCGTCCTGTAGTCTTAAACCATTGCCTCAATGTTACCCTCTAAGTTATGGTTTCTAAATATTTACTTATTGTTTGAAAGAGTTACCAAGAAAAAAGGAGAGATAGAGGAATAAAGATCTTCTATCCACTGGTTCATTCCCCAAATGGCCACAATGTTCAGGGCTAGGCCAGGTCAAAGCTAGGAACTAGGTCTCCCACATGGTTGCAGGAGCCCAAGCATTTGAGCCATCCTCTGCCATTTTCCCAGGCACATTGGACTTGAACTGGGATACTGACACCATGGACAACACTTAGCTCTCTCTACCACAACACTGGCCCCTAAGCTATAGTTTCTAGTGAGGGGTTGGGAGAATAAAAAATTTATTCATTGTCAAAGATTTTAATATATATTTGGATTCAAAGTAATGCTCAATATACATTAGGTTAGAAAATGAAAGTGCTTAATTTAAATCAGATGTCTCAATGCCTTTTTTCCCTAGGATGGCCCAGCCACCGTTCTTACTTCTGTGAAGAAGAAAGTGAAGAATGTGGGGATTTTTCTGAAGGTAGGAAGAAACAAATGAATGGTATAGGAATTTCCATACAATGAAGAAGTTAAACAACACTAGACTATAAAAAGTAAGGTTGATTTTTTTTTTTTTAATGACTTTTTCCCTAGAATGAAGATGAGGAAGAGGAGGAGGAGGAGAAGGATGAGGCAGAGGACCTTTTAGGAAGGGGTTCTCGAGCAGCATTACTTACAGAAAGAACACGAGTGAGTTTACAACTTTAAGTTACATTGAGATTGTATCATGATTCACATGTTCTGATAACGTGAGTTTTTTCTTCATTAGAATGAGATGACGGCTGAGGAGAAGCGAAGAGCACATCAAAAAGAACTGGCAGCACAACTCAATGAAGAAGCAAAGAGGCGATTGACTGAGCAGAAGGGAGAACAGCAGATTCAGAAGTAAGAATTTACGGTGGGCATTGAGAGTACATTAGGGTTATGTGTAACTGCAGAAATTTCACGGTTTTTTGTTTTTGTTTTTGTATTTTTTATCCTACTCCAGAGCTCGCAAATCTAATGTGTCCTATAAAAACCCATCTTTGATGCCTAAGGAACCTCATATTCGGGAAATGAAGATCTACATTGATAAGAAATATGAGACTGTAATAATGCCAGTATTTGGCATTGCCACACCTTTTCACATTGCCACAATCAAGGTACTAGCATTGCAAAGTATTTCATTCAGACAACTTCATAAAATATTAATTATGCTTGCCATAAATGATCTGTCTGATTCATCTCTCTCCCTTTCTGTAGCTACACTCCACCCTTCTCACTCTACTGACTTTTTCTCTCCCTTAATCTCCTACTGTCATTCTCTTTCCTCTTCCAGTTTTCATTTGTAGAAAACCAGTCTAGAAACAATTTACCCATCTTCCTTTGAACTTTAAACATTATTGAATTGTAGATGTGTAAATGGCATTAGAAAATGAACTTTTGTGTTTCTTTTGGAAAACATTTGGTCATTTTAAACATTAAGCTAAAGATATATATATTTGTTAGTTTTCAATTAAGGTTACAGCCCAATCTTGTAACTCTGATTTAATTAGCACATCCCTATAGCTGCTGATCTTGATCTAGGAAAGAAACCTGTTTTATTTTGTGTTTTTCCTTTCTTTGAACAGAATATAAGTATGTCTGTGGAAGGAGATTATACCTACTTGCGAATCAACTTTTATTGCCCAGGCAGCGCTCTGGGCAGAAATGAGGGCAACATCTTTCCTAACCCTGAAGCTACCTTTGTCAAAGAAATGTGAGTCTTCAGGAAGACAACTGTCCCCAGACCCCTGCTGGCTGGAGCGGTCCTCTCAGAAACATTTCATCCTCTGTGCTGCCTCCTCCTTACCTAATGAGCAGCTGAGCCTCTCAGTGGCCCTTGTTTGGGATTGCTTTGGCTGATGGAGTATTTTGAGGATAGACTCTTAATTTAGAATCATCATGAAAATTTTTTATATTTACTACACATAATTTATAGTAGAGTCCTCAAATAGAAAAATGTATACTACATTGGATTCTATTCCTTCATGGTGTGGAATAGGATAATTTGGGAATGTTGTACCAGATTTGAACAGTAAATTAGTCATTTATGATACTTTCCATTTAAGAGAGCAAAAAGGGAGATTTTCTTTATTTCAGCTCTCCAGGCAGTTCTCTCACCATTCAGTGGTATATGTTTCTCTTAAGAGACACTAAGCCAGTTACAAAGTATAGTAATGGGTACAGGTCACCTGGCCTGATAAGCTTGTGTTACCCCTTTTCTACAGTACATATCGAGCTTCAAATATGAAGGCACCCGGAGAACAGACAGTACCAGCATTGAATCTTCAGAACGCTTTCCGAATTATAAAAGAAGTACAGAAGCGTTATAAGACTCGAGAAGCAGAAGAGAAAGAGAAGGAGGTGAACCTGAACACAGAGCACCTTTGTACAAAGGGACATGTGTATTTTGGGGGACATGTAAAGCTTCATGAAGATTCACGTGAATTTCCTTTCTGCCTAGGGCATAGTGAAACAAGACTCACTGGTGATCAATCTAAACCGGAGTAATCCCAAACTAAAAGATCTGTACATTCGCCCAAACATTGCCCAGAAAAGGATGCAAGGCTCACTGGAGGCCCATGTCAATGGTATGAATGGTTTTTCATGTGCCTGGGCTTTGCCTCTGGGGGCTCGTATGTAGGAGTAAGGTTAAATTATCTAATCTGATGAGGAGGTGCTGGAAGATTCTATGTAAATTGCTATCTGGCCAGAAAAAAGTTGTTGGCATTTCCACTGACCCTGTTCAAAATAGCTACGATACGAAGGAGGGGCCGGTGCTGTGGCATAGCAAGTAAAGCCGCTGCCTGCAGTGCCGGCATCCCATATGCTCCACTTCCCATCCAGCTCTCTGCTGTGGCCTGGAAAAGCAGTAGAAGATGGGCCAAGTCCTTGGTCCCCTGCACCCACCTGGGAAACCCGAAGAAACTCGTCTCCTGGCTTCAGACTGGCTCACTCCGGCCATGGTAGCCACTTGGGGAGTGAACCAGTGGATGGAAGACACCTCTCTCTCTGCCTCTGCCTCTCTAACTCAGCCTTTCAAATAAATCTTAAAAAAAAAAAAAAAAAGATAGGAAGGAGCCTTTTGGTTTGACCTAATGACACTGCTCAGTCCTTAGTTTCTTCATTCTTTTCCTCAGGTTTCCGCTTCACATCTGTTCGAGGAGACAAAGTGGATATTCTGTACAATAATATCAAACATGCATTGTTCCAGCCCTGTGATGGAGAAATGATTATTGTTTTGCACTTTCACCTCAAGGTTAATACCTTTCTACTTAAGTGGTTTTGAGCTCTAGTACAAGCTACCCAGTTTTCTCAGCTTCTTACCTGTAAAATAGTAATGAAAACCATTACTTTAACACTTAAGATCATTAGCTCATTAATTCCCAGGTTTTCAATTCTAATATTTCAACAATGTGATACTTATTTCAGAGTTACTGTAATGGCATATTTATTGCTTAGTTGAGAAGTCCTTATAAGTGTTCTGTTATAGGATGATGTGACATAATGGTTAAGAATTGAATAAAATGTTTATATAAAAAGCCAACAGTGTGAGGCATCTAGAAGTTGCTAAATATGTGGTTTCTTTGGTGTGATAGATACATAATGATTACCAAAACATATAAACTCTTCTCCAAATTCTCTTTTCATGTTTTCCTTTTTGTGTAAGACCTCTGTGGTGTTGAGTGGTGTAAGTCTTCTGACTTCTTGTCTTTTCTGATTTATACCATCAGAATGCCATCATGTTTGGGAAGAAGCGACACACAGATGTGCAGTTCTACACAGAAGTGGGAGAGATCACCACAGACCTGGGGAAACATCAGCATATGCATGACCGAGATGACCTCTATGCTGAGCAGGTCTGTAAAATTTAGTATTATGTTTATAGTGTAGTGAGTTAGGATGAGGTACAAATCTGAGCTCAGGAATTGTATTTTATTTATTTGTTCTTAAAGATTTATTTACTTATTTGAAAGGCAGAGTTACAGAGAAGCAGAGGCAGAGAGAAGTCTTTCATCTGCTGGTTCACTCCCCAAATGATTGCAGTGGCCAGAGCTGGGCCGGTCCAAAACCAGGAACCAGGAGCTTCCTCCTGGTCTCCCACACAGGTGCAGGGAGGGGCTCAAGGACTTGGGCCTTCTTCTATTGCTTTCCCAGGCCATTGCAGAGAACTAGATTGGAAGTGGGGCAGCCAGGATTCAATCCAGCACTGCAGGTGGCAGCTTTACCCACTATGCCACAGCACCAGCCCCAGGAATTGTATTTTATAAACAGCCCTGAATTTGTACAGAAGATTCATATATATGATGAGATCATACAATTCAGTGGCCTAAGTGTAAGTCTTATGTAGTTTGGTGTTGCAGTTAAGCCACAGTGTGCAACGCTGGGATCCCTATGGATGCCACTTCAAGTCCTGGCTGCTCCACTTCTGATCCAGCTACCTACTAATGTACCTGGAAGAGCAGCAGAAGATGGCCCAAATGCTTGGGCCCCTGCACCCATGTGGGAGACCCAAATGAATCCCCTGGCTTCGGCCTGAGTCAGTCCTGACGGTTGCAGTCATTTGGAGAGTGAATCAGTGGATGGAAGATTTCTCTCTCTCTCTCTCTCTAACTCTGACTTCCAAATAAATAAATCTTTAAAAATAAAAAAATAAAAAGACTTATTAGGTTGTTGACTCAGCTCTAAAGTTAGTGGTATAGTGACTTTAAATAATGTGCGCATATGAATATTATGGGGGAATCAGAATACAAAAGCGCTTCAAACTTTCTGAGGTGAGGTAACATTAACAAGAAACACAATGGCTACTGTTAATATTTTTTTCTTTTACAGATGGAACGAGAAATGAGGCACAAACTGAAAACAGCTTTTAAAAATTTCATTGAGAAAGTAGAGGCTCTAACAAAGGAGGAACTGGAATTTGAAGTGCCTTTTAGAGACTTGGGGTAACATATCTCATCTTCTTCCTGGACTAGTTTTTCACTAGTCTGTCTTTTTATTCTTCCTTTAATAGTAATGTAACATCTCCTGTCATTTATCTTTTTCCTGTGACTAATCTTTAAGACACCCACATCCCTTAGAAAATGTTTAAAGGTTTGAGTGAATGGCTAAGACTAAGAGCCACCCTCTGGAGATGATTCCCCATGAGAAAGCATGCGGGAACCTAGTCTGGAATGGCAAGAAGAAAGAAATTGGTCTTGTGATGAACCAAGTTGATCACAAGAGTTTTCTTATTTTATTTCAGATTTAATGGAGCTCCTTATCGGAGTACCTGCCTCCTTCAGCCCACTAGCAGTGCGCTGGTAAATGCTACAGAATGGGTGAGCATTTCATACCTTCTTTTCCTAAGAAACTTGTTAGAGAAAAGAAAGCAGGAGTGTAGGTATTTGGTCCTAATTATTTGTAAGTCATACTGCTTTAGGCTTTCGAAAAAAAACCCTCATAAACAGTTTAGTTTTGCTTTGTGTGGTGATTCTGATCCTAAAAGTATTTGAAGACTGATACTTTGGAGGAAATATTTATGTAAGAATGATCCTTTTCTTCCCTGACAGCCCCCTTTTGTGGTGACATTGGATGAAGTGGAGTTGATCCACTTTGAACGGGTCCAGTTTCATTTGAAGAACTTTGATATGGTAATTGTCTATAAGGATTATAGCAAGAAAGTGACAATGATCAATGCCATTCCTGTAGCCTCTCTGGATCCCATCAAGGAATGGTTGAAGTAAGTAAATCTTCCAGCAGTCTCCCCTCTATCCCATGAACTGTCTATTACAGGATTTTAATGTGGTGTGTTATACATGAAGTCTACTGATGGCGAACAGGGTAAGGGATACAGGGGACAGACATTGTGGTACTGCGGGTTAAGCTGCTCCTTGGGACACCGTATCCCATATCAGAGTGCAGTTCAAGTCCTGTTTACTCTGTGCTTTTGATCTGGTTTCCTGCTAAGTGCCTGGGAGGCAGCAGACGATGGCCCAAGTGCTTGGGCTCCTGCCACCCACTTGGTTCCTGGCTCCTGACTTTGTCCTGTTGTGGCATGCACTTGGGAAGTGAACTAGTGTATGGAAAATCTCTCTCTACCTGTCACTCGGCCTTTTAATTAAAGAGGGAAAAATTACTGATGTGCTTAAGGTGAGACTGCCTTTGGGTTGTTATAGACCAGGACTTGAAAATCTGAGATGTGTTAGACATGAGACTACTTACTTTACCTGAATACCCAAAGATACTTTATGGATACTTACACAAAGGAAATCAGAATCTAAGGTCTTTCGTTTACAAAACACAGGTGGCATATTTTTTACTAGTTATCTGCTTTTACTGAAGGTTAGGAAAGAGCTGTTTTGTTTTTGATATCCATGTACTCATGGATATAGCAGAAACCAATAAACAGATGTGACCCCTAGGTATATAAGGTAATGTTTTGAATAAACCATATATAGTTTAGCCTGCCATTCCCCATCATCTGGGAGTGTGAAAGGCTGTAATTGTAAATCTTAAAAGAAATTGATTGAGATCTTAGAAGTAAATTGTGAGGAAAAATAGAAATGTATACTTTAAGTACTGTCTTTTTTTTTTTCCCATTTTTATTTATTTACTTTTCAATAGTTTAAATCCTTGAGGGGTACAGCATCACACGGATTTTGTGTCCAATGGCCTTCGCAGGAAGGTTGCTTCGGAATTTGGCACGAACCATGCCACTGTTTCCGTGAGCACGAGTTACCTTTCCCCAGATTACTCTGGTTTTGTTAGGTTTGCCGCCAGGAGTCACTGTGTTGTTCTTTGCTTTGTACACATAAGCACACCTCTTGCCCAAGTAGAATTCAGTTTCATCCCGAGCATAAACACCTTCAATTTTAAGCAGTGCCGTGTGTTCCCTTTGGTTCCGGAGACCTCGCTTATAGCCAGCAAAAATGGCCTTGCACCACAGTCTTCCAGACATAGCTGCCTTCTAGAAGTCCTGCTCCCTGCAGGCCTCCACAGGCTCCAAGATGGCGGAAAGAGCTAAGTACTGTCTTAAGAAATATATGCAGGTAGTTTACACAGGATCACAAATACTGGGTCTATGAAGTGTTAATCAGAATTGGTACAATTTACATGTAATTAAATGTATCAATTTATGATACAATGAGTTAACAAATGTGTACGGTCTAATATCCAGCATCACAATCAGGAGTGTTCCCATCACTGCAAAAGTTCCTTATAATAGTCCTCTTCCTTCAATCCCATTGCTGGTTTCTGTCACCACATATTTTCCTCTCCTAAAATTTTACATAAATGGAATTATGCAGTATATGATCTTTTGGATTTGCATCCCTCTAAAAATAATGCTTTTGAAATTTGCCTAAGATGTGTGCGTTAGTACTGCATTCCTTCTTACTTGATGGTATTTTTTTTGTATGGGTATTATTTACCCATTCTCCAGTTAACAAATATTTATTTGGGTTGTTCTACCTGAAGGCTATTATAACTTGCTGTTTAAGCGATAGTGCAGGTTTTTGTGTGAAGATATGATCTCATTTCTCTTGAAGAATGGCTTCACATTGGGATTGTTAGGTCATACGGTTATGTGTTTATGTGTTTATGTTTAAAGAAAAAACTGGCCAAATCATTTTTCACAGTGGCTGGAAAATCATCAGTGTGTAAGTTGCAGTTGCTCCACATCCTCACCACCAGTTAGTGGTGTTAGTTGTTTTAATATTAGCTGTTGTAATGGGTGTTAGAGTGCTATCACATTGTGGTTTTACTTTCCATTTCTGTGATGACATGATGTTGAGTATCTTCATATGTATATGTTCCATCCTATACCTTCTTTGATGGAGTATTCATATTTCTTGCCCATTTTTTAAGATTTATTTATTTATTTGAAAGGCAGAGTTACAGAGAGGCAGAGAGAGAGAAAGAGGTTTTCCATCTGCTGGTTCACTCCCTAGATGGCTGCAACAGCCAGAGCTGTGTTGATACGAGGCCAGGAGCCAGGAGCTTCTTTCAGGTCTCCCAAGCGAGTGCAGGGGCCAAAGGACTTGGCCATCTTCTACTGCTTTCGCAGGCCATAGCAGAGAGCTGGATCAGAAGTGGAGCTGCCGGGACTTGAACTGGCACCCATTTGGGATGCCGGCACTGCAGACGGTGGCTTAACCTGCTATGCCACAGCACCAGCCCCTCTTGCCCATTTTTAAGATCAGATTGCTTTTCTTATTACTGATTCATACAAATTATTTTGGCTGGATGTGGGGAGCAATCCGGACTGGACTAAGTTACTGGAATTAAGACTTATTCTATGCATCTGCTCTCCCACAATATGGCGCTGGGAGAGAAGTAAACAGCTTCCGCACAGCTGCCTCCAGTTCAACTAATAAACTGTAGGACTTGCTCCTGATTGGAGAGCAGCGTACTCGGCGTGTGGGCAGCCGAGTTAGGATTGGCGGAGGAGGACTATAAAGGAGGAGAGAGACGGCATGCACCAGGAACATCTATGGGGAACATCTAGCTGAAGGAACACCTGTGCAGCCCCCGAGAGAGCCGGCCGGCGGTGTGCCGCTCCCCTGCGGAAGTGGGGAAAGCGGCCAGGGGGAACTGCCCTTCCACGGAGGTGGAAGGGATAGTAGCCAACCCGGGAAGAACCAGCAGCAAACCCGGGGAGGGCCGAGCAGACGAAAGAACAGCGCAGGGTCCTGTGTCGCTCCTCCACGAAGACGGGGAGCAACATAATGGTGCCGTGACTCGGATATGAAGCCTAGGCAGGGTCCTGTGTTGCTCCTCCACGAAGAGGGGGAGCGACATAATGGTGCCGTGACTCGGATATGAAGCCTAGGCAGGGTCCTGTGTCGCTCCTCCATGAAGACGGGGAGCGACATAGTGGTGCCGTGACTCGGATAGGAAACCTGACTCGGATAGGAAACCTAGGACGGTTAGGAAACCTAATAGGGAAGAAACGGAAAGAAATGGGAAAATACCGGAGAGAGAGACTAGCAAACAGCCTAGGGAAAAGCCGGACGAGAAAGGTGCCGGAAGAAGCTATTGAAAGCCTAGGCATAGACTCGGATACGGACTGTGGGAAAGAAGTTAGGATTGAAAGCGAAAGTGAAAGCTTTCATAGACTCGGATGCGGACTATGGCGGGGAAGCTAGGAGATTGAAAGCGAAAGTGAAACCTGGAGGAGGCTTGGACTCAGATGCGGACTGTGGGGAGTAGCCAGGAGAAATGAGAGGAATATTGTTGGAAGAAAACTTAAGGAAACATACCGGGTGGAGAAAAATGTTAGGGAGGATGAAGCCGCGAGTGCAGGCCGAGGCGGAGACATAAGCCACCTTGGAATTCTTCAAGTCACCCCGGGGAGCAAGAGGCGAAGATCTGGAACCAGAGGCAGAGACGTGGGCCGCCAGGTTGGAATTCGCCAGGTTAGTCCGGGGAACTTGGACTGAATGCCGGTGGTGGCGGAAACATTCGCGGAAGCCGCCGCGTGCAGAGAGAGCACGGGGCGTGAATAGATGGGGAACGCCGGGGCTGGCGCGAGGCCGTGGTGCGGGCGCGAAGTGCGTGGAGACCGCGGAGCGTGCGCGCAGAGCCGGGAACCCGCCGGCGGGGCGAGGCGCCGGGAAGCCGCGCAGAGCCGTGAAGCTGCCGCGGGGCGAGGCGCCGGGAAGCCGCGCAAAGCCGGGAAGCCGCGCAGATCGGAGAAGCGCGGGCTGAAGCGGCTCAGAGCCGGGAAGCCGCCGAGAAGCAGTCTCGGGGCGGGCGCCGGAAAGCCGCGGGGATAAGAGAAACAGGAGTTTAGAAGTAAAGTGAGAGAAATAGGAATGCTGGAAGATAGAAGTAAAATGGGAGAAATAGGAATGCCCGGAGATAGAGAAATAGCAAGGCCTCCCCTCAACATGGCAACGAGAAAGTTTGGATTCGGTCTGCCCGATTAGTGAGGCGATGAGCACCTGGGCGGCTAGCAGCTTATGCGCCGCAGGTCACCGAAGACAGGCACGAATTAACATCAGTAAGGCTTCCCCACAATACCACAATTAGAAGGCTTGGATTCGGTCTGCCTGATTAAGGCGGTAAGCGCCAGCAAGCAGCTCGACCAGAGTATGAGCTGCAGGTCACCGAAGATAGGCACGAACCAACACTAATAAGTCTCCCCCACAATACGGCAATGAGAAGGCTTGGATTCGGTTTGCCTGATAGAGCTTGTAAGCCCCTGCAGGCAGAGCAAAGCATGCGCTGCAGGGCACCGAACACAGGCACGCATCAGCGCCTAAAAACCTCCTCACAACATGGCGAAGAGAGGACCCGGATTCGGTTTGCCTGATTGATAGGACTTGTAAGAGCCTGTGGCAACTCTAGCAAGTAGAGCAGAGTGTGTGCCGCGGGACACCGAAGACAGGCGCGTATCAACGCCAAAAAATAAAAAGAAAGGGGGATCTGTGGGGAGCAATCCGGACTGGACTAAGTTACTGGAATTGAGACTTATTCTATGCATCTGCTCTCCCACAATATGGCGCTGGGAGAGAAGTAAACAGCTTCCGCACAGCTGCCTCCAGTTCAACTAATAAACTGTAGGACTTGCTCCTGATTGGAGAGCAGCGTACTCGGCGTGTGGGCAGCCGAGTTAGGATTGGCGGAGGAGGACTATAAAGGAGGAGAGAGACGGCATGCACCAGGAACATCTATGGGGAACATCTAAGGGGAACACCTGTGCAGCCCCCGAGAAGAGCCGGCCGGCGGTGTGCCGCTCCCCTGCGGAAGTGGGGAATGTGGCCAGGGGGAACTGCCCTTCCACGGAGGTGGAAGGGATAGTAGCCAACCCGGGAAGAACCAGCAGCAAACCCGGGGAGGGCCGAGCAGACAGAAGAACAGCGCAGGGTCCTATGTCGTTCCTCCATGAAGAGGGGGAGCGACAGCTGGATACAAGTCCTTTATTATATTATTTTTTTGTGTATTTTCTTCCATTAGCTTCTTTTTCTCTTCATTTTCTTAACTGTCTTTGAAGATCTGTAGTGTAAAATGTTAACAAATTGTATGATAAATTTTTCTTTTCTGTATTGTGCTTTTCATTTACTTTTCTTTTGATGTAACCAAGATCATAAATATTTTTAATTTTTTTTTAAGATTTATTTATTTAGTTGAAAGAATTACAGAGAAAGAGGGGAAGACAGAGAGATCTTCTGTCCGTTGGTTCACTCACCAGATGACCACACAGCCAGGGTGGGGCCAGGCTGAAGCCAGGAGCCAGGAGCTTCTTCCAGGTCTCCCAGGTGGGTGCAGGGTCCCAAGGACCTGGTCATCTTGCATTGCTTTCCCAAGCACATTAGCAGAGAGCTGGATCAGAAGTAGAATAGCCGGGTCTTGAACCAGCGCCCATATGGGATGCTGGTTGCAGGCTGTGACTTAACCTGCTACGCCACAACAACAGCCCTTAAATTTCTAAATTATTTTAGAAGGATAGTGAATCAGAGATCTTATTTGTCCCCATCATTGCTCAATTCTCCACAACAGCCAAGGTCTGAGCCAGGAACCAGGAATATAATCTAGGTTTCCCATGTGGTGGTAGGAACTCGTTTTCTTACGCCATCACTGCTATGTCTCAAGGACTGTATTGGACAGAAAGCTGGAGTCTGAAGCCAGAGTCATGAACCAAACCACAGAGTCCAATAGGCGATGTGGGTGTCTTAAACACAAGACTAAATGCCCAGGGGCCGGCATTGTGGTTTAGCAGATAAAGCCACCACCTGTAATGCCAGCATCCCATGTGGGCGCTGGTTTGAGTCTCAGCTATTCCACTTCAGATCCAGCTCCCTGCTAATGTGCCTGGGAAAGCATCAGAAGATGGCCCTAGTCCTTGGGGCACTGCCACCCACATGGGAAACTTGAAAGAAGCTCCTGGCTTCTGGCTTTGGCCTGGTCCGGACCTGGCCATTGTGGCCATTTGGGGAGTGAACCAGTAGATGAAAGATCTATCTTCCTCTCTCTGCTTTTCAAAAAAATAAAATATTTGTTTACAAAAGGATTTCTAGAATTTTACAGATTTAGGGTTTATATGTCTGTAATCCATTTTGAATTAAATTTTTACATGGTGTAAGGTTCAAGGTTCATATTTTGCATATAAATAGCCAATCTAGCATCATTTGTTGAACAAAAAAAAATCAGTTGACTATAAGAGAGGGATTATTTCTAGACCATATTTCTTTAATATATTTCTGTTGTTAGATGAGCTATACTCATGTTTTTGTTTATTTCTTCAAAAAAGCTTGCTGCAGTGGGTGGGCATTTGGCACAGCAGTTACATCACCACCTGGGATACTACATCCTGTATCAGAGTGCTCTGCTGACTCCTGTCTCCTCAGCTTCCAATCTAACATTATATCCTGTTTCCAGCTACTGTGCCCTAGGAGGCAGCAGATGATGGCTCAAGTACTTGGGTCTCTTCTTCCCATGTGGGAGACCTGAGTTGAGATCTGGGCTCTTGTCCTCTGGCTGGCCCAGCTCTGGCCGTTGTGGGCATTTGGGGAGTGACCCAGTGGTTGAGAGATTTCCTCTCTTTCTCTCCCTCCCTTCAGCCTTCCCTCCCTCCCTCTCTCTCTTGCTTTAGCTCTACTTGCCTTGCAAATAAAATAATTTTTTTAAAGCCTGCTGCAGTCTTGATAGTTTGTGTTAAACCTGTACATTAATTTGAGTGAGAACTAATGGTAGAACAATATTGAGTCCTCTAATCTTTGAACATTGAATATCTCTCCATTTATTTAGGCCCTTTTCCATTTCTCTTAGCAGTATTCTGTAGTTTATAGTCTACAGATCTTGCAAGTTGTTTGTTAAATGGTTTCTAAATCCGATACTTCTTGAAGTGTTTTTAAATGTATTTGTTTCTAATATAGGTAAATTTAGTTGAATTTTCTTTTTGTTAATGTATTCTGCAGTCTTGCTAAACCCATGAGTTCTAGTACCTTTCTTGCAGGTTCATTATGATTTCCTTATTATGTAATTGTGTCATCTGCAAATACAGTTTTACGTCCTTTGCAATCTCTGTGCTTTTTACTTCTTTTCCTTTGCTTTTCTTGCACTATCTATGACCTCCAGTGCAATGCTAAGTAGAAGTTGTGAGCAGATATTCTTGTATTATCCGTAATAGTACGTAGAAAGCAGTCTTTGACTCTTTAAGTATGATATGATGGTTTTTCTTGGATGTCTCATCATTTAAAGGAACTTCTGTCCTCTTTTCTAATTTTTCTTGTTTTAAGATCATGAATGAATTTTGAATCTTTTCAAATACTTTTTCTAGGTTAATCATGTGTTTTATCTTTTACAATTTTTTGGTATTCTGAACTTGATTTTCAGATTTTGAGCCAGCTTTGCATTCCTATGGTAAACCTGACTTTTTTGATATATTACTGTTTTTGTATATTATTGGATTTAATATACTGATATTTTATTGAGAATTTTTGTAGCTGTGTTCATGATATTTTCTTACATGTTTTAAGATTTAAAATATCAAAATAATGCTACCTTCATTAAAACAAAGGTGGGAAGTGATGCTTTCCAAGTTTCTGGAAAAGAGTAGGTAGTAGAATTGGTAGTATCTCTTCCTTAACTTTTTTTTTTTTTTTTTCAATTTTTTTAATTTTTTTAATTTTTTTTAATTTCAAGATTTTATTTTTTTATTTTAAAGTTTTTTTTTAAGATTTTATTTGAAAGGCAGAGTTAGAGGGAAAGACAAATATCTTCCATCTGCTGATTCACTCCCCAAAAAGGCCACAGTGGCCATAGCTGGGCAGGTCCAAAGCCAGGAACCAGAAGCTTCTTCCTGATCTCCTACATGAGTGCAGGGGACTAAGTACTTGGGCATATTCTGCTGCTTTCCCAGGTGCATTAGCAGGGATCTGGATTGGAAGTGGCACAGCCTGACTAAAAGCAGTGCCCATATGAGATGACATTGCCACAGGCGGCAGTTTTACCTCCTGTGCCACAGCAACAGCCCCAATTTTAATTTTTTAAAATAGGTGTTATATTGCTTGTATTACCTGATTCTTCCAGAGGTGTTTCTAGTTGGCCTTTCAGGAAACTGGTCAATTTCATCTAAAGTTGTCAACTTTAATATCTGTAAGGCTGCTGTAATGTTTTGTTTTTTAAAACATTTTATTTATTTGAAAGGAGAGAGAGAATGGGTGTCTTCTATTGGCTTGTTCACTCCCCAAATGGATACAATGCCTGGAGCCAACCCAGAGCCAGGAGCTGCTTCTGGGTCTCCCACATGGGTGTAGGGGCCCAAGGACTTGGGCCATCTCCACTGCTTTCCCAGGCCATAGCAGAGAACTGCGCTGGAAGTAGAACAGCCAGAATTCGAACCTGTGCTCATATGAGATGTCGGCACTACAGGTGGTGGCTCTACCTGCTATGCCACAACACCCAGGCTCCTTTTGTTTTTTGCTTTTTTGTTTTTGTTTTTTGGTTTTTAGACAGATAGAATTAGAGAGAGACAAAGGTCTTCCTTTTCTGTTGGTTCACCCCCCAAATGGCTGCTACAGCTGGCGCTGCACGGATCCAAAGCCAGGAGCCAGATGCTTCCTCCTGGTCTCCCACATGGGTGCAGGCGCCCAAGCACTTGGGCCATCCTCCACTGCACTCCTGGGCCACAGCAAAGAGCTGGACTGGAAGAGGAGCAACCAGGACTAGAACCCAGGGTTCCTGTACCACATGCGGAGGATTAGCCAAGTGAGCGATGGCACCGCCCTGTTCTTTTTTTTTTTTTTTAAACAGGCAGAGTGGACAGTGAGAGAGAGAGAGAGGCAGAGAGAAAGGTCTTCCTTTTCCGTTGGCCTGGAAGAGGGGCAACTGGGACAGAATCTGGCACCCCGACCGGGACTAGAACCTGGTGTGCCGGCGCCGCTAGGCGGAGGATTAGCCTATTGAGCCGCGGCACTGGCCTGTTCTTAATATTGATAACTTCAGAAGTCCTGGCTGCTCCACTTCCAATCCAGCGCTCAGCTATGGCCTGGGAAAGCAGAAGATGGCCCAGGTCCTTGGGCCACTACACCTACATGGGAGACCCAGAAGAAGCTCCTGGCTTCTGGCTTCAGATTGGCACAGCTCCAGCTGTTGCAGCCAACTGGGGAGTGAACCAGCAGATGGAAGAACCTCTGTCTCTCTCTCCCTCTCTTCTCTGGGTAACTCTTCCAAATAAATAACAAAAAAGAACCTTAAAATATGTGATCTGTGAATTATTTACAAATAAGTGTCAATTATTTGAAAATTCAGGTTACGGACTTGCGGATAAATTTTCCTAAGATTTTTTTGGTATCATTTTAAGCCTAGTAAATTTATTGAAACTTGTTTTATAGCCTAGCATATGATCTAAAAAATTTTTTCATCAATTAGAAATAAAATTTAAGGCTGTTTATTTCTCCTGGTGCTACTGTTATTTTTTGATTCATGTAATTTTTCTATAAAGATTTATTTATTTGAAAGAGTTACACAGAGAAGGAGAGGCAAAGAGAGAGAGGTCTTCCATCCGCTGGTTCACTCCCCAGTTGGCTGCAACAGCCGGAGCTGCGCCAATCCGAAGCCAGGAGCTTCTTCTGGGTCTCCCACACAGGTGTAGGGGCCCAGGGACTTGGGCCATCCTCTGCTGCTTTCCCAGGCCATAGCGGAGAGCTGGATTGGAAGTGGAGCATCCAGGACTTGAACCGGTGGCCAAATGGGATGTCAGTACTGCAGGCGGTGGCTTTACCCACTATGTCACAGCACTGGCCCCTTGCTTCATGTATTTTGAAGAACTGTTTATATAACATTATTTTCAGGCTGTAAGATACATATGAAACATAAATGAGTTTCATATTTAGACTTGTGTCCATTCTCTGCAATCTGATGTTTTTGCATATTCTGAAATCTGAACAAAATCTGAAATTCAAAATATTTTTGATCCCAAACACATCAGATAAGAGATCTTTATATATTCTTTGTTTTGAAATCTACTTGGTATATTACTTCTTCTAGCTTTGTTTTGGTTAGTGTTTACATCACATGTCTCACTTTCACATTACCTTACTTTATGTTTAAAGCTTATATTTGGGGCTCGCCTTTTTTTTTTTTAAAGATTGACTTATTTGGAAGAGTTACAGAAAGGAGAAAGAGTTGTTTTTTTGTTTGTTTGTTTGTTTGTTTTGTTTTTAAAGCATAGTTAGAGGGAGAGGCAGAGAGAGAGGAGATATCTTCCATCCACTGGTTCACTTCCCATATGGCTGAAGTGGTCAGGGCTGTGCCAGGCCAAAGCCAGGAGCTTCAGCATCTAGGTCTCTCAAGTAGGTGGTAGGGGCCCAACCCCTGGCCATCATCCACTGCTTTCCCAGGGCATTAGCAGGGAGCTGGATTGAAGTGGAGCCACCTGGACTCAAACCAGCACCATGTGGGATACCAGTGCTGTGGGTGGCAGCTTGACCTGCTGCACCGCAATGCTGGCCCTCGTCTTGCTTTTTAAATCCATTCTGACAATGTCTATTTTAATAGAACTGCTGAAAAATAGACCATTTGTGCTTAATGTCGTTGTCAGTGTGATTAGGTTGAAAGCTACTATCTTTGTGTTTGGCTTACTAGCAATATATACCTTTTTATTTTATGATTGCTCTAAAGTTTACGGGCATACAATTATTGTCTGATTCAGATAATATACCACTACTTATGCTTCCATTTCTATCCTTTGTGTTATTGTCACATATTTCCATGGTTTATACATTCAGTAATTCATTGTTATTAATTTAGCTTCAACAGTGTTAACTTTTAATTTACAAAATGACAGGGTGGGGTCTTTTGTATTTAGTCACATGTTTACCATTTCCAGTGCTTTTCACTCCATCCTGTACTTCCAAGCTCCTGTCTGCTTGTATTTTCTTTCTGCCTGATGAACCTACATTAGCATTTGAGATGTACATTTTCTGGTGACAAATTCCCTCGGCTTATTGTTAAGTCTTTATTTTACTTAGAATTCTTTATCAGAGAAAACATCTTTCTGAAATCAAAGTTTGAGGAATTAAGAAATGCTTCACTGTTGTCCTGCTGCTTGTAGAGTTTCTGATAAGACATTCGCTGTCCTTTTTCCCCAGGCTAATTTAAAATTTTGTATTCATCGTTGGTTTTTTTAGCAGTTACATGATTAATTGCTTTGGTAGTTATTTCTTTAATGTTTGTTCTTTTTACTTTATTTGAAAGATTATCTGCTGGTTCACTTCCTAAATGTTCACAGCAGCAAAGTGTGGGCCAGGCTGAAATCAGGAACCATGTGTCAGGGACGCAAGTCCTTTAGCCATCACCCCTTGCTTCCCAGGGTGTGCATTAGCAGGATGCTTGAATTGAGAGAGGAGGTAGGACTTGGGCCTACATGCTCTGAAATGAGGTGTTGGCATCCCATGGTGCAGTTTTATGTTTATTCTGTTTGATACTCAGTAAGCATCTTATCTGCAAGAGATCTTTTGAAAAATCTTGGAATGGGGCAGACGTCTGGCATAGGCAGTTTGTCCTCCACCTGTGATGCCAGCATCCCATATTCGAAACAGTTCATGTCCTGGCTGCTGACCTGCAGGCCAAAGCCAGGAGCTTGGAGATTAATCCAGGTCTCCCACATGGGTGCAGGAACCAAGCACTTGGGCCTTTTTCCCTTGCCTTCCCTGTCACATTAGCAAGGAGCTGAATCTGAAGCAGAAAGGCTGAGACTCAGACCCCCAATATGGAATGCCTGGCAATGCCAGCCCTCAGAGAAAACTTCTAATTCCAGTTTCCAGGCTTTTTGAAATAACCTTGATTTTCTAGTTTTCATCACATTTAGAAATGTGAATATACTTTCAGTGTTTTTGATGTTTCCTCTGTCTCCCCATCCTTTTATTTCAGAGGCTAATTATGCAATATTTTTTAATTTTTCTTGAGTTTCTTCTTCCCTCTTGAAAATACAGAGCGTACTTAGAGCCTTTTAAGAGAATGCTTCCATCTGCTGCCTCACTTCCCAGATGTCCACACAAAGCCAGGAGCCAGAGGCAGGAATCAAACCCATTGCTCTCCAATATAGAACACGGGCATTTTGACCCCAGACAAAAAGCCACCGCTATAATAGCTTTTTTCAGCATTATTGTGTGCTACTTTCATCATCTTTGTATTTTTTGGATCTAATAGTTCATTTTTCTCCTGCTTCATTCTGGCAATTTGTGATCAATTGCCAAATATAATGTGTGATACCACATTGTTTGGGGTTTTGTGTGTGTGTGTTTTGTCCTTCTAAGATTTGTTTGCAAGGCAGAGAGAGGGAGGGAAATCTTCCATCCAATGGTTCACTCCCCAAATGGCCACGATGGCCGCAGCTGGGCCAGTCCTAAGCCAGGAACCTTTTTCCAGTCTCTCATGTGGGTGTAGGAGCCCAAGGACTTGGGCCATCTTTTACTGCTTTCCCAGGCCACAGCAGACAGCTGGATTGGAAGTGCAGCAGCTGAGGCTCAAACCCTGGCGCCCATATGGGATGCCAGCACTGTAGGCAGAGGCTTTGTCCACTAAGCCACAGCGCCGGCCCCTTGTGTTTAAAAAAAAAAAAAAATTATTTATTTGAAAGCATTACAAAGAGAGACAGATCTTCTATCCTGTGGTTCATACCCCAAGTGGCCACAACAGCCAGGGCTGGTCCAAGAGCTTTACCCAGGTCTCCCACATGGGTACAGGGACTAAGCACTTGAGCCTTTTTTTTTTTTTTTTTTTTTTTAAAGTTTATTTCATTTGAAAGTGAGAGTCAGAGATCTTCCATCCGCTGGTTCATCCCCCAAATAGCTGCAGTGGCACAGCTGGGCCAGGCCAAAGCCAGGAGCTTAATTTGGGCCTCCCTCGAGGGTGTAGGGACACAAGGACTTGGGCCATTTTCCCCTGCCTTCCCCAGACGCATTAGCAGGGAGTGGGATTAGAAGTGGAGCAGGCAGGACTTGAACCAGTGCCCATATGGGATGCCGGTGCTGCAGGCTGCGGCTTTACCTGCTATGCCACAGTGCTGTTGGACCATCTTCCACTGCTTTCTCAGGCGCATTACAGGGGTGGATTGGAAGCGAAGTGGACAGGACTCAAACCAGCACCCATACATGATGTCGGCATCATAGGCAGAGGCTTAATCTGCTATACTGTGACGCCACCCCCACCACATTATTGAGTGCTCTGTTCTATTGTTACAGTCTCGTAAATGTTTTGGCTTTTGTTTTAGGATACACTCAGGTTACTTGGATCCTCTTTGATTTTTCTAGAGTTGTTCTGAAATGTCATTAATGGCAATTTAGAATAGCCTTTAGGGCTGATGGGCTTCACTCTGAAGCCTTATGTGTTGTAAAGGCTTTCCACTGAGCTGCTCAAACAAGAATTATTTCTAGTACTTTCTGAGAGATGGGAGGTCCAGACTGTTGCTTTCTCTACCTACCCTCTGAGAGCACCAGGTTCTTGTTTAGTCTGGGGCAACTATGTACTAAACCTTACTTGTTTCCATCTTTGAGGTATTACAGTCTTGTGCTGCTTTTTATCAAATGTCTTGAAACTGTTGGTTCATATTTTGCTTGCTTTTCTAGTTGTTTAAGACATAAAAGTTCATCTGATTGTTGTTGTTATGACTGGAAGCAAACATTCCCTAAAGTGGGCTTTTGCCGGTGACTCACAGGCACATTTTATGTTGAAGTTCTATTGTTACCCTTACTATTGTCATTTCTTTGGTTGTCTTTTAATTAATTGAGTTATCAGAAGTGAATGAGAGAAACTCATTTGAGCACCTACTAAATATAGGAATAAACAAGACGTAGGAAAATAATGGAAAGTTGAGGCAGTAAAGCTGGGACCAGTAAAGATAGTCCCTGTTTCTTCACTGTAGTAGTATGAGTGATCAAGAGGCACACATGATGAGGACTACTTGGCAGGTAAGGGTAGAATTAGTGAGGCAACAGGAAAAGCATGGGTAGTAAGTAGGAGGGAAGGCTAAGTGAAGAGCAGGGAAACTGGTGCATAAGGGAAAAATCAAAAGAGGGAGCAAGAATGACCTCCAACTTGGTAGGGACAAAGTTGGCTCAGTTGGATGCTGTTCTCTTGTGAGGGTTAGTGCCCTGGGAAATCAAGTGTCGCCCCACTTGGGCACAATGTAAAGAATATCTTTTTTTTTTTTTTTTGACAGGCAGAGTGGACAGTGAGAGAGAGAGAGAAAGGTCTTCCTTTGCCGTTGGTTCACCCTCCAATGGCCGCCGTGGCCAGCGCCACGGCTCAATAGGCTAATCCTCCACCGGCGGCGCCGGCACACCGGGTTCTAGTCCCAGTCGGGGTGCCGGATTCTGTCCCGGTTGCCCCTCTTCCAGGCCAGCTCTCTGCTGTGGCCAGGGAGTGCAGTGGAGGATGGCCCAAGTGCTTGGGCCCTGCACCCCATGGGAGACCAGGAGAAGCACCTGGCTCCTGCCATCGGATCAGCGCGGTGCGCCGGCCGCAGTGCGCCGGCCGCAGTGCGCCGGCCGCGGCAGCCATTGGAGGGTGAACCAACGGCAAAGGAAGACCTTTCTCTCTGTCTCTCTCTCTCTCTCACTGTCCACTCTGCCTGTCAAAAAAAAAAAAAAAAAAATCTTCTTCCAGATACTCAGGTTTAGGAAAGGGTTATCTGCTTTTGAGGGACAATAATGACAAAATTGACACTGGACCATCTCAGAAAATGTAGAAGATTTTGACTTTGTAATGTTGTTTCTCTCAGTTCCTGTGACCTAAAGTACACAGAAGGAGTACAGTCCCTGAACTGGACTAAAATCATGAAGACCATTGTTGATGACCCCGAGGGCTTCTTTGAACAAGGCGGCTGGTCTTTCCTGGAGCCAGAGGGTGAGGTGCGTGAGTGTGGGGTTTCTTTTCTGGTATACAGTGTTGCCTGCTGTTCTTCAGACAGTTAGGAAAAGGGCATTTAAATGATACATAAAGTATCAGACCAGTTGGGAGAGGCTCTGAACAAACCTAGTATTTCTCTAAGTTACTTTTACAGGTAATGATAAATTGACCATTAGTAACCACTGATAAGATCTGAGATCACAAAAATTGCTCATTGATGAGTTCCTTATTACTAGAAAATTCTTCAAGGCATTTTATAAAAATTTTTTTCTAAAAAATAATCCCCTCACCTTTGGATAATGCATTGTTACAAACAGTCCTTGATGAATCTCAGAAATGTTTCAAGTTTCAAATAACTGCACCTGATCAGTAATTTTATTTCAGATTTATTGAAAACGGAGTGACAGAGCAAGAAACCCATCCTGGTCTCCCACATGGGTGGCAGGGACCCAAGGACTCTGGCTATCTTCCACTGCTTTCCCGGGCGCATTAGCAGGAAGAGGAGAAGCCAGGCACTCAGATATGGGCTGCCAACATTGCAAGCAGTAGCTTAGCCCACTGTACCATAACACCAGCCCTTATCAGTAATTTTAAATGAATCATTTTATTGTTTGATCACCCAGGTTTTCTGTTTTTGTGTCTTCCATGTGGGTGAATTAACTTACTAAACTAATAAGGTAGGGAAAAAGTCAGTAAATAATACTGTGCTCTTTTTAACTCCCCAGGGGAGCGATGCTGAGGAAGGGGATTCAGAGTCTGAAATTGAAGACGAGACTTTTAATCCATCAGAGGATGACTATGAGGAGGAGGAGGAGGACAGTGACGAAGATTACTCATCAGAAGCAGAAGAATCAGGTTTGTCATATAGGGAAAATTTGTCCTTGCTTTCTCATCTACTGTTACTTCTAGAAGCTACTTTTAATGTATAGTGATGAATGTCTAAATTTATTCCAGACTATTCCAAGGAATCATTGGGCAGTGAAGAAGAGAGTGGAAAAGATTGGGATGAACTGGAGGAAGAAGCTCGGAAAGGTTTGTGTTTGGGTTTTTTTCCCGCTATCTGGTTCATTTTACTTATATGTTTATGTACAAATTCCTGATACCTTTTAGTACTTTAAGTAACCTAATGAGACTAGCAAAAGAATGCTGTTGCCGTAGCTGTAACTTCATTGACCAAAGGAGAAGAAAGTCCTATAATTAACTTTCAGGAGTATCTTAATAGTGTTAACCCAGGTACTCTGAAACCAAAACCCAAATACAAGTTAAAGAATGAAAAGGAAGGGGGCCGGCACCGCAGGTGGAGAATTAACCTACTGCGCCACAGTGCCGGCATCCCATATGGGGGCCGGTTCTAGTCCCAGATGCTCCTCTTCCAATCCAGCTCTCTGCTATGGCCTGGAAGAGCAGTGGAAGATGGCCCAGGTCCTTGGGCCCTGCACCCACATGGGAGACAGGGAAGGGGCACCTGGCTCCTGGCTTCAGATCGGCACAGCTCGAAACATTGCAGCCATTGGGGAGTGAACCAACAGACGGAAGACCTTTCTCTCTCTCTGTTTCTCCCTCTCACTGTCTGTAACCCTGCCTCAAATAAATAAAATTTAAAAAGAAAAAAAAAAAAGGGCCCACCTTTGTGGCACAGCACATTAAGCCACCACCTGCAACGCCAGCAACGCATATGAGTGTCATTTTATGTGCCCGCTGCTCCACTTCTGATCCGGCTCCTGCAGATATGCCTGGGAAAGCAGTGGAAAAAAAGATGTCCTTGGTCTGCAACATGGGTCACAGGGGCCCAAGTACTAAGATGGAATTGCAGGCTCCTGGCTTTGACCTGGCCCAGCCCCAACTATTGTAGCCATTTGGGGAGTGAACCAGACAAGATCTCTCTCTCGCTCTCCCTCTGCCTTTCAAATAAAATAAATTTTAAAGAATTATCTACTCTGTACTAAGCATTTTCATATCTGCTTTGTGTAGGTTACCATTTTTAACCCTTAAGTAATTCTCCATTTTATAAACAAACCAACCATGGCTCAGAAAGGTTAAGTACTCACCCACAGTCACACAGCTAGTAAGTGCCTGAATAAAGATTAAAACTCGGCCGGCGCCGCGGCTCACTAGGCTAATCCTCCGCCTAGCGGCACCGGCACACTGGGTTCTAGTCCCGGTCGGGGCGCCGGATTCTCTCCCGGTTGCCCCTCTTCCAGGCCAGCTCTCTGCTGTGGCCTGGGAAGGCAGTGGAGGATGGCCCAGGTGCTTGGGCCCTGCACCCCATGGGAGACCAGGAAAAGCACCTGGCTCCTGGCTCCTGCCATCGGATCAGCGCGGTGCGCCGGCCTCAGCACGCCGGCCACGGAGGCCATTGGAGGGTGAACCAACGGCAAAGGAAGACCTTTGTCTGTCTCTCTCTCTCACTGTCCACTCTGCCTGTCAAAAAAAAAAAAAATTAAAACTCAGGTAGGACTCCAGAGTACATTCTATTTCATGCTGCCCAGTGATATTATCTACTGTGCCTACATTCTGCTAATTAATAATGCTGCTTTCTTCTGTTCAGCGGATCGTGAGAGTCGTTATGAGGAAGAAGAAGAGCAGAGTCGAAGTATGAGCCGGAAGAGGAAGGCATCTGTACACAGTTCAGGCCGTGGCTCCAACCGTGGTTCCAGACACAGCTCTGCGCCCCCCAAGAAAAAGAGGAAGTAACTTCTGAACTTTGGCCCTCACCTCCATTTTTCCTTCAGCCAACCCCTGAAAATTTTACATGACGTAGAAACTGTATTTTTCCTCTTGTTTTCTTTGAAGTTTTGCCATTTGTGTTTATGGGTTTAGGGGGCCATTTGTGTGGACCAATCTACTTGGGGAATTCCAGGCCCACCAGGACATGTACCAATGGCCCCATTCAGATGGCAAGGGAGGAGGTGAAGAAGGGCAGAGGCTCCTGCGATTAATAAATAGCGTTCCATTCCTCTCTTCTGTCACCTTCTGCCGGGACGTCGATGGCTTTTGACATCTTACTCTTTGGTGTCTCAAAGCTGTATTTGCAAGAACATGGTACAAGGTGACCCTTTACCTGTACCATGGTTCTTGACCAGCAGATTCGAGCCTCCATCCTACCCTATTGCCAAGATCTTCCTCATGTCTCTTTAAGTTCCATCTTTGCAATACTCAAGAAAAGGTTCTTGGAATTTGCTAACAGTGGGATACACCATGCAACTTGAGCTAGGGTAAGGCAGATTGGGCTGGTGCCTTTGAGTTTTCCTGCTTGCCTCATGCAGATTCTGAGGCGTTTCTGCCGCCTTGGAAGACAAACAAAGCAGTGACACTCCCTGGCTCGGTTCTTTCTCATTACAAATTCCTACTTGGTACCATGATAGAAGCCAGAACTGCCACTGTCTCCTTTATTTTCTGATGTATCTAAAGAAGAATGGCCATGCCTCCTACACTGCTTCCAGCAAAATCTAGAGGGAGGCCCAAAGGAGTCAGCCCCTTAGACCTGGAAGGGGCAAGACATGCTTTGGGCCTAGAATACCCTGTCAAGAGAAGAGGAAGGAAGGCCACATCTGCAGCCTCTCGTCACTGCTGCTCCTTGTCCTGCCCTGTCCTGTATTTATCAGTTTCTGTTGAACGGCTTTTTCATGTCAGGGGAGTTTATCCTGCCACCCTCCCCTCCTGGTTCTCTGCATCCACCTGTCCCACTGCAGTTCCTTCCGTGTTCTGTGACTTTTAAGACAAGAGCGGGGGAGGGGTCTTGGATTTTATGTTTGTTTTGTTTTTTTCTCCTTAGCAGTAGGACTTGATACTTTCAATTTTGGAAGAACTAAAAGATAAATAAACTGTGGGGTTTTTTTATTGTTGTGTCGTTTTTGTCAATTCACCCTTTGTGACCATTCTTTTGCAGTTCCTTAAAGCAAGCCTGCTTCTTGGTGCCAGAGAGATTTCCCTAATCCAGCTAGTGTCACAGAAATACTTCACGATCACGTTGAAAGAGAGTAGATATCACAGTAAACCAGATTTATGGTATAGCAAGTTACTTTATAAGAGTTGTTTTTGTTTTTTTGGTTTTTTTTGTTTTGTTTTGTTTTGTTTTACTATGTTTCCCTCAGATTTTAGATTGGAATAGCTTTTGTTCCTTCATGAATACAAATCTTCAGTCATCTCCTTGTAAATAGCATGGAGGGCAGCAGCTGCTTGAAGGGAAACCTTCAGCCTTCCTATTGGAGTGGCCTTGTCTTGAGGACTAACAACTGTTGGGAAAGAAAAAAATACTGTCAGGCAGCAATACCGTTCTGTTAAACACTTCGCTGTCTGTTGTCATGTTTCTGGGGATGCTAAGTAAATGAAGTGACTGCCATCTTTCATAAGATGACTGGAGAAGGGAGAAGAGTGATTACAAGACAGCATGTAGAAGATGCAGATGTAATAGAGCTCAGGGGACACAGAAGGGGCACCTGAGCCAGAAGGGAGAAATTGGAAAAGGGTTCCTGGACACAGTTGATGAGCTGAGTCTTCCAAAGGGAAATTACATTCTAAGCATGTGCCAAGACAGGAGAAACAGACAAGTCTGTAAAACTGCAAAGAGCAGCAGAAATGAGGCTACATAGATACACAGGACCCCGGTCATAAACGGCATTGTTTTTCTTCAAGCAGTTACATTACTTGGAAGGCGAAGTGATAGGGAGAAACAGAGATCTTGGCATCTACTGGTTTGCTTCCCAGATTACCCCAGCAGCCAGGGCTGGACCAGACTGGAGCCAAGAACTCCATCTGAGTCTCCCACATGAGTGACAAGGGACCCAAGGGCTTGAGTCATCTTCTACTTTCCCAGGCATGTTAGCAGGGTGCTATATCAGAAGCGGAATAGGCAATGCTCATGTTCCAGTGTGGGATGCCAGCACTACAGGCAGGGGCTTCACCCACTATGCCACAACACCAACCCTTCAAGCAATCTGGTTTTAACTAAAGGTATTAGAGTGACAGTTTCCATGTGTGTTCTAAAAAGACAGCTTCCATCTGTTGGTGAGTATTTGAAGGAGGCGCAAGTGGACCATTTAGGGTCCTATTGCAGTGATTGAGGGTGGGGGAGGAAGGGTGGGTGATTGAGGAGGTATGAAGTAACGAGCTGAGAAGACAGTAAAGATTTTTAAAATTTTTGTGACTTCAGATCTTGCAGATAATTTGTAAGTTCTTGTTTGATTTGAATAAGCAATAGTGTGTGCATGTTGGGAGTGCGTGTAGAAACCACTCTTAAGAGCTTCTAAGTTGGGCAGATACTTGGTTATTTCTAATAAAGACTTCCTTAAAAAGTTTTTGTGACATAATGTTAGGAAAAGGTTGCAATAAAGGATTACCATTCTGATTTTGTCAATAAGGACAGTGAGTAAAGGAATACAGATATACATTGTAGTCTGGGGTCTTTAAGGGACTAAGACGACATACAGCCTAATGACAAGTACCAGTGTATACTGTATTAAACGTCTGGCATAGAAACCTGGATTTGAGATGATTTCTAGGCTATAATTAAAACCCTGAGTGTGGATTTAGTCACCCAGGAAGAAGGCATAGGAAGAAAAAAGAACAAGATTTGAACCGGAAGAATCCAACATTTGAAGGACAAGACCAAGGAGGAAGAACCTGCGAAGGAACAGAAGTGACAGGGACAATAGCCTAAAACCCAAGGGAGAACACACATTAGAAAGGAACAATGATACAGAGGTTATGGAAAAATCAAGATCAGTAATAAAAACCATTTGCATTTGGCAATTAGGAAAGCTGGTAAATGCCGGCACCGCGGCTCACTAGGCTAATCCTCCGCCTAGCGGCGCCGGCACACCGGGTTCTAGTCCCGGTCGGGGCGCCGGATTCTGTCCCAGTTGCCCCTCTTCCAGGCCAGCTCTCTGCTGTGGCCAGGGAAGGCAGTGGAGGATGGCCCAAGTACTTGGGCCCTGCACCCCATGGGAGACCAGGAGAAGCACCTGGCTCCTGCCATCGAATCAGCGCGGCTGGCCGCGGCGGCCATTGGAGGGTGAACCAACGGCAAAGGAAGACCTTTGTCTCTGTCTCTCACTGTCCACTCTATCAAAAAAATAAATAAATAAAAATAATTAAAAAAATTAAAAAAAAGGAAAGCTGGTAAAAACATGCAGTAAAGTACTTAGAATGAAAATTTGAGTTTTAGGGCCGACGCTGTGGTGTAGGGGGTAAAGCCGCTGCCTGCAGTGCCAGCATCCCATTTGGGCATTGGTTCAACTCCCAGCTGCTCCTCTTTTTGTTTTGTTTTGTTTTTTTACAGGCAGAGTAGACAGAGAGAGAGGTCTTTCTTTACTTGGTTCACCCTCCAATGGCTGCGGCGATCGGTGCGCTGCGCTGATCCGAAGCCAGGAGCCAGGTGCTTCCCCCGGTCTCCCATGTGGGTGCAGGGCCCAAGCATTGGGCCATCCTCTACTGCCTTGCCAGGCCACAGCAGAGAGCTGGACTGGAAGAGGAGCAACCGGGACTAGAGGTGCCGGTGCCGCAGGCGGATGATTAGCCTATTGAGCCGCAGCGCCAGCCGCTTAACTTCTGATCTAGCTCTCTGCTATGGCCTGGGAAAGCAATACAAGATGGTCCAAGTGCTTGGGCTCTTGGACACACATGAAAGACCTGAAAGAAGCTCCTGACCCCGCACTTCGGATAGGCGCAGCTCCGGCTATTGCAGCCATCTGGGGAGTGAACCAGCGATGAAGACCTCTCTCTGTAACTCTGCCTTTCAAATAAATTAATTTAAAAAGTTGAGCTCAATGCTAAGATATATAGGAAGTACAAAAGTACAGACAGTATTATAGACTGGTCATTCAAGAATTTCAAGGAGCTGGGTTTTGAAGTAAGAAAAAAATGGTAACTAACAGTAGGAAGCAGAGTTTTTTTTTAAAGTCAGAGACCAATATGTACAAACTCTTAGTAGAAGGGAAGACATAATGAAGAAGTTACTAAAACCTGATGACTGGGGAAAAACGGGCCTGGCAAGTTAGGCTGCCCCTTGGGATGCCTGCACTCCATGTCCGAGTTCCTGATTCCAGTGCCAGCTACTCTGCTTTGAATCCAGCTTCCTGTTGCTGGCATACCCTGGGAAGTAGAAAATGATGGCTCAAATTCTTGGGTCCCTGCCACCCGTGTGGGAGACCTGGGTGGAGTTCTGGGCTGCTGATTGGGGCCTGGCTCAGCCTTGACTGCTGCAGGCATTTGAGCAGTGAACCAGCAGATGGAAGATTTCTCTGTCACTCTGCCTTTCAAATATTTTTAAAAGAAAAAACACTCATTAACTTGGAATTTTCCCCATATACAAAGGGCATGGAAATGAGAAATCGTGGCATGTTTACAGAAGGGGCAGGAGTAGGAATTGAGAGAACTGGAAAGTAATTAACTTGCTATGTGCTGGGCACTGTCCTAATCCCTTCATCTTTCATGTTAAGCATTCCCTTAATCTTCACAGCACTATGAGATAGATACTACTGCTATGACTACAGTTGGAAAGACTCCTAAGGAATCAGCTAATATTTGATGAGGTATATGGGGGCTAAAATGTACAACTGACTATAGAAATAAACATGGCCATATGGGCCAGCACTGTGGCGTAGTGGGTAAGGCCACCTGCAGTGTTGGCATCCCATATGGATGCCAGTTTGAGTCCCAGCTGTTCCACTTCTGATCCAGCTCTTTGCTATGGCCTGGGCAAGCAGTGGAAGATGGCCCAGGCCCATGGGCCCCTGCACCTGCATGGGAAACCAGGAAGAATCCCCTGGCATCAGATTGGCACAGCTCCAGCCATTGTGGGCAATTGGGGAATGAATCCACAGATGGAAGACCTCTCCCTCTCTCCCTCCCCCCACCCCCGTAACTCTTTCAAACAAATCTTAAAAAAAAAGCCATAGATCTAACAGTTCAATCTAGTACCTCTTCAACTTCACACAATGACTAAGCACTGAAAGTAAAATAGAAAAATCGTTATTAAGATGAGTTCTTTAAGGAGCACAAAAAGTGGATGACTCACTGTCCAGCTCTTGCTCTAGGATGTCTCTTCCCGACTCCAGGATCTGCCATAGCTCAAGATATGCATATCCCACTTCTTGACATTCTCTTTCTTGATCGATAGGATCACTCACCACTGTAAACTTTAGACTAAAAAAAAAAAAAAGCAAAAAAGACCTCTGTTTAACTTAGCACAGCTGATCCTCCCACAGTTTAAGGATCAAAGTAATCGTAACATCACTTCTTCCCTGAAGCACCTTTCCCTCGCTGCCATTTTATAAGGCACCAGTGAAAAAGTGCAGAACTGGTACAGTTTGATTAAAGAGCAACGGCCTTCAGAGGGAGGAACGAGGTCCTCAAGATAGTGTAGTTGATGGATCGGCTCAGCCCCGGCCGTTGCAGCCATTTGGGGAGTGAGCCAGTGGGTGGAAGACCTCTGCCTCTTCTTCTGTCTGACTCTGTCTTTCAAATAAATAAAATCTTTAAAGAAAAAAAAAAAACTGTCAAGATGTAACTCCTAGTAAGACATACGGGCAGTGAAAGTGTTGTATAAAAACCACAGGAGCATGCGAATCAGGAGAGGTCTTCAATTTCTTTTTTTTTTTTTTTTTTTTTTTTTTTTTTTTTTTTTTTTTGACAGGCAGAGTGGACAGTGAGAGACAGAGAGAAAGGTCTTCCTTTTGCCGTTGGTTCACCCTCCAATGGCCGCCACGGCTGGCGCACTGCGGCCGGTGCACCGCGCTGATCCGAAGGCAGGAGCCAGGTGCTTCTCCTGGTCTCCCATGGGGTGCAGGGCCCAAGCACTTGGGCCATCCTCCACTGCCTTCCCTGGCCACAGAGGAGCTGACCTGGAAGAGGGGCAACCGGGACAGAATCTGGCGCCCCGACCAGGACTAGAACCCGGTGTGCCGGCACCGCTAGGTGGAGGATTAGCCTATTGAGCCGTGGCGCCGGCTCAAGGTCTTCAATTTCTAAATAAAAACTAAGCACCAAGCCCGAGCAGAGTCAAGGAAACAAGGGATGCAGAATTGTAAAATAAGTGCAGAAAGTGTATTCCTTGAAGTCGTGAGTCTTGCAAGATGAATGCATGTAGCACAGCGACAAACATGGCGAGTAGTCCCTAACAACGAGGATTAGCTCAACTTGGCTTTCACACTACCTTGACTTAGCAAATGAAACTGAATTCCAGAAACTGCTACCATCTACAATCTAATTCTATTAAATTTTTCAGGGCCGGCACTGTGGCGCAGCATGTTAATGCCCTGGCCTGAAACACCAGCATCCCATATGGGTGCCAGTTTGAGACCCAGCTGCTCCACTTCCAATCCAGCTCTCTGCTATGGCCTGGGAAAGCAGTAGAAGATGGCCCAAGTCCTTGGGCCCCTGCACCCAAGTGGGAGACCTGGAGGAAGTTCCTGGTTCCTGGCTTCCGATCAGCGCAGCTCCAGCCATTGTGGCCAATTGGGAGTGAACATCAGATGGAAGACTCTCTCTCTCTGCCTCTCCTCTCTCTGTGTAACTCTTTCAAATAAATAAATCTTTCAAAAAATATTTTTTGGTAAAATTCACTGTTTTAAATGCACAATTCAGTGTTTTTCAGTATAATCACATTGGCGTACAATCATCACTACTACCTATTTCCAGTGTATTTCATCACCCCCAAAAATAAACCCTGTGCCAGGTAAGCAATCACATACCCCATTCTCCCAGCTCTTGGCAACCACTCTCTCGCTTTCTGTTTCTCTGGACTTGCCCATTCTGTACATTCAGAGCCCTATTAGTTTTTAAAAAGCAACTGTTTTTGACTAAAGGAGTGCTAAAGAGAAGGAACAGGAATAAAATTTCAGGCACAAACACGGTTATGCCGACAACAAGGAATTATTGGAATGGAACATTCTCAGCCCATTAAACAACACTTATTTGTAATTGTGCCTCTATCATTACTGAGAACTTCAACAATGCAAAAGGATGATGCCAACTGCCCCACCCCAGCTTTCCCAGGAAAGGGATGGTAAACGGCATCACTGTATGCCAGCCATAATGCCAAGTGATTTATGTAAACTATAGTGTCTCAATTTTATTCTCACCAGAGCCTTCAAGGTAAATAATATTGCAAAGATCACAGAGCTAGCATGTGGAAGAATCAGGATCCAAAACCAGGGCTGCCTGGTTACCAAGCCAGTGTTCTGTCTGCGGTACCATCCTGACAACAAGAAAGTCAAAGGTGAAAAAGCTCTAGAAGTGAGTAGAAAAGGATTACCACTGGATGGAAACTGAGCATTCAGGAATGCCGAAGAGCAGCAGAGGCAAATGGGTGGGCAGTTGGCACAGCAGTTAGTATACGGCTTAGGATGTCGTGATCAGTCTGCTCTGCTCCCACTCCAGCTTCCCGCTAATGTGCACTCTGAGAGGCAGCAGCTGATGGCCCAAGTGCCTGTGTCCCTGCCATCCATTTGGAAGACCCAGACTGAATGCAGGGCTCCTGGCCTTGCCCTGCCCCAACCTTTGCTGTGTGGGCATGTGGGAAGTAAAACAGCAGATGGAAGATCTCTTTCAAATAAAATAAATAAACATTATTTAGGAAAATAAAAACTAAATTTAACATCAGCACAGAAGGGAAATGACCAAATTGCTTTCCATTTTCAAAAGTTATACCAGCAAGCTTCTATGTGATTAAGCCCACAGTGATATTGATGGAAGATTCACTATTCATTTCAGCTGGGTCCTTTTTCAGTCCTTTCCATGAATAACTGGAGACAAAATAAAATTAAATAAGACCATTGGGCATTTAGTAAAACAGTAGACTAAAACTCCAGCCATGTATTTCTTGCCTATACACATGCAGAGGAAGTAGCACTGTCAGATTTCAAAAACAAAAAACAAATTACTAATAGAAATAAATTTCAATTTCAGTGAAATAGTAATTTCTTTAGTGTAAGTACGTCTCATGCATTTTATCTGGAAACTCTAAAAGGTATACCTTCTCAGAGACTTCAGGCATAAGGACAATTGGCTTTCCTAAAACTCCAAGGGAGACCTAGAATTTTTTTTTTTTTTTTTTTTAATTTGAGAGGCAGATAGAGAACCTCCATCTGCTGGTTTACCCCCTCAAATGCCCACAACAGCTGGGGCTGGGCCAGGCCACAAGCCAGGAGCCTGGAACTCAGTCTGGATCTTCTACTTGGGTGGCAGGGACCCAAGTCTATAAGCCATCACCTACTGCCCCCAGGGTGCGCATTAGCAGGAAGCTGGATCTGAAGCAGAGGAGCCAGGACTCAAATCCAGGCACACCGACCTAGGATGTGGGCATCCTTAGCGCTGCACCACACCCCTGCCCAAAACATCCCCGGGATGTACTGCGTTATACAAAATTCCAAATACTCCTGTAAATAAGTAACTTTAAAAATCTCAATACAAACTTAATGGCATTAAGGCATCATATGTGTTAAGCCAGCAACAGCACTGCGTGTAGGAGACATGAATCACACTATCTAAGAATGCCAGAGAATTTTGTTCATTCCATACAAATTCCAATCAAATAAGTTGCTGCAGAAAAAGTGCTTGCCAGGGGCTGGCATGGTGAGAAGTGAAGTAAACCTATGAGATCATCTAACCTTTCTGGTAGTCACAACCATAAATTAGACTCAAGTAGACAAGAAATTCAGTAAGAGCAAATTAATTTCCAAGGAAGTCATTAAAATATTCAGCATCGGCACAAAAGCAAACTCAGACTTTCAGGTTCCTGTCTGCATGTCTCCTCCCTCCTGGCGTGGGAAGCAGGTGCTTACTGTCCTTCCTCAGGATCTTGTCCAGTCAGCATAGTGAACAGAAACTGCCTCCGGCCCTGCTGCTCCAGGGGGTCCAGGTCTATCACTGCGTTAGGGGAAGAGAAAAAGCCACACAGTTGCTATTGGGCACCAAGACTTTCTTTCCTTTTTTTTTTTTTTTTTTTTTTTTTGAGAGGCAGAGTGGACAGTGAGAGAGACAGAGAGAAAGGTCTTCCTTTGCCGTTGGTTCACCCTCCAATGGCCGCCCGGAGCACTGCGGCCGGCGCACCGCGCTGATCCGATGGCAGGAGCCAGGTACTTTTCCCGGTCTCCCATGGAGTGCAGGGCCCAAGCACTTGGGCCATCCTCCACTGCACTCCCTGGCCACAGCAGAGAGCTGGCCTGGAAGAGGGGCAACCGGGACAGAATCCAGCACCCCAACCGGGACTAGAACCCTGTGTGCCGGCGCCGCAAGGCGGAGGATTAGCCCAGTGAGCCGTGGCCCCGGCCAACCAAGACTTTCTTAAGTGCTGTAAGTCCAAGAGTAATACAAAGCAGAGGCTGGCAAACAAGGGCCTGTGGTTAGCTACCTCTTTTATTAAACACGCTTGCCCATCCCATTCCATGTTGTCTATGGCTGCTTTTGAATGCCAATGGCAGGGCGGAATACTTGTAGCAAGGACTGTATGGCCCACAAAGCCTGAACTATTGGCTATCTGGCCCCTTAAGAGGAAGTGTATTGGTCCCTGATATAAAGGAAGCATTATGATCTGTGTTGAGAGATCTTCTGCCACTCGTCAAAATACACGACACTCCTTAGCCTGATTCTCCAGGGCCATGCAGAGATCTGGTTTTGAAGGAGCCTATCTCAATGTTGGGTTTTCCCTTCCTTTTTTTTTTTTTTTTTTGACAAGCAGAGTTACAGAGAGAGAGAGAGACAGAGAGAAAGGTCTTCCTTCAGTAGGTTCACCCCCCAGTGGCCGCTATGGCTGCCGCACTGTGCCAATCCGAAGCCAGGAGCCAGGTGCTTCTTCTGGTCTCCCATGTGGGTGCAGGGCCCAAACATTTGGGCATCTTCAACTGCCTTCCCAGGCCACAGCAGAGAGCTGGACTGGAGGAGGAGCAACTGGGACAGATTCCGGCGCCCCAACCAGGACTAGAACCCTGGGTGCCGGTGCCACAGGTGGGGGATTAGCCAAGTGAGCCACGGCACTGGCCCCTTCCTTCTCATTTTTAAAACTTCTTTAAAATGTATTCATTTATATTTATTTCAGAGACAGAGTGGGGAGGAGGGGCACCCAGCTACTGGTTTTACTCCCCAGAGGCATGCAACAATTGGGACTGGGCTAGGCCAAAGCTGGGATCTGGGAACTGAATCCAGATCTCCCTTGTGGGTGGCAGGGACCCGAGTCCCTGAGCCTACTGCCTCCCAGAGTGAAAAATTAACAGAAGCTGGAACCAGGAGCAGATCCAGAAATTGAACCTGGGCACCCTGGTGCACCTGGAAGGTACCTGGGTTCCCGCCACCCACGTCAGAGACCTGGAGGGAGGTCCTAGCTCCTGGCTTTGGCCTGGCTCAACTGAAGCTGTTGTGGGCATTTGGGGGTGAACCAATGGACTGAAATATCTCTACCTTCCTCCCTCTCTGTCACTCTGCCTTTCAAATACAAATAATAATAAAATTTTAAGAAATAAACTACCAGGGCCAGCGCTGTGGTATAGCAGGTTAAGCCGCTGCCTGCAGCGTCCACATCCCACATGGATACCAGTTCAAGTCCTGGCTGCTCCACCCCCAATACAGCTCTCTACTAATGTGCCTGGGAAAGCCATGAAGGATGAACCAAGTGCTTGGGCCTCTGCACCCACGTGGGAGACCTGAATGAAGCTCCTGGCTTTGACCTGGCCCACCATGTAAGCATTCTGAGGAGTGAACCAGCAGATGGAAGACCTTTGTCTCTCCCTTCCCTCTAACTCTGCCTTTCAAATAAATTAATCTGGGCCGGCGCCGTGGCTCAATAGGCTAATCCTCCACCTTGCGGCGCCGGCACACCGGGTTCTAGTCCCGGTCGGGGCGCCGGATTCTGTCCCGGTTGCCCCTCTTCCAGGCCAGCTCTCTGCTATGGCCAGGGAGTGCAGTGGAGGATGGCCCAGGTGCTTGGGCCCTGCACCCCATGGGAGACCAGGAAAAGCACCTGGATCCTGGCTCCTGCCATCGGATCAGCGCGGTGCGCCGGCTGCAGCGGCGGCCATTGGAGGGTGAACCAACGGCAAAGGAAGACCTTTCTCTCTCTGTCTCTCTCTCTCACTGTCCACTCTGCCTATCAAAAATAAATTTAAAAAAAAATTAAAAAAAAAATTTAAAAAAATTCAAATAAATTAATCTCCAAAAATAAAAATAAAACGTTAGCCACCTCATATTTTCCCATCTACATGTGATTAAATTCTGACAGTTATGTTGTGTGAAAGCTTATAAAGGTTGCTTAAAAGGCTCTGCTGAAAGGCCTTTCTTCATTTCCCTAGCAACCATTGAAGACCTTGGGGTAACCAAAAAGACGGAAGGCAGGTACTTGTCTGCCAGGGAGGCCAGATCAGAGTTTGGATTAGCAGGAAGATGGTTTGAAAGCAGAGTAGCCAGGATTCAAACCAGGCACTCCGACATGGGATGAGGGCACTGCTGCCAAACCCTGCCCCTTCAACATAGACTTCTACATCTGGTTTACTTATCAGCATCCTGAAGGGAGGAAAAAGATTTCATGCATGACTTTCTCAAAATATCTATTTCCTGAATGCCTTTTCTTTAAAAGCTACTGGAAAAGATGATCTGCTAAAATAACAAAATCGGGGCCAGTGTCAGGGTGCAGTAGGTTAAGACATGGCTTATGATGCCAGCATCCCAGATGAACACCAGTTAAAGCCCAAGTTGCTCTGCTTCCAATCCAGCTCCTTGCTGCTGTGCTGGGGAGAGCAGCAGAGTACGACCCAAGTGCTTGGGTCCCTGCCACCTATGTGGGAGACCAGGGTGGAGTTCCAGGCTCCTGGCTTCTGTCTGGCCCATCCTGGGCCATTGTGTAGATAAACCAGCAGATGGAAGATTGTGTGTGAGTGTGTATGTGTGTGTGTGTGTCCCTCTCTGTTGTTCTGCCTTTCAAATAGATATTTTTTAAATGTAAGAAAATAAGTCAGAGGATGATATAGGACCAGGAAACAGGAAGCCCAGAATGGGGGAGAATTAAATCAAATCTTCAGAGGGCAACAGCTAAACAGTGGACTAGAGAGGAGCATCTTGGTCTTCAGGGAAAAGTGGATAAACAGATGAAACACTTAGCAGGTCTCATTATCAGAAGATTTAGAAAGGCTGTTTGAGGCTGTGAGGAGCACTGCTAATAGGTGTAATGAAAATAAAGTGAGAAACTGAAGCAAACTAAACAAGAAAGGACACATTAGCACCACATACCACTTGTCTCTGCAAGAGCTAGTATTTACATATCTATAAGAACAAAACTCTAATTGGTTTAGATGAAAATTATGATCCAATTACATGTGAGCAAAGAGACCTAGGTGTGATGTGAAGGAGCTACATTTTATAGTTCAAGGTAGGAAGTCAGCAGGAATTGTCCAAAAACGTTGAACAGGCACATGGCAATGGACACAGAATCAGAAGATGGTAGTGGGGCAGGGAGAGCAATAGGTGGAGAAAGGGTGGGCAAAGGACGGTATGATTTTCATTGAAGTCTTTCCAGGCTTCTTTGATACTTCTAAATTTTTTTCATTGTATTTTAAAGGTAAAGAGACAGGGAGAGACTTTCCACTTGTTGTTCATTCCTCAAATGTCTGCAACAGCCAGGAGCCAAGAACTTCACTGGAGCCTCCCACATGGGTGGCAGGAACCTAAATACTTGAACCATCATCCAGTCCATCCTAGGACTCACATTAACAGGAAACAGGACGGAAGTGCAGCCGCGGCGCCGGCACACCGGGTTCTAGTCCTGGTCGGGGTGCCGGATTCTGTCCCGGTTGCCCCTCTTCCAGGCCAGCTCTCTGCTGTGGCCAGGGAGTGCAGTGGAGGATGGCCCAAGTGCTTGGGCCCTGCACCCGCATGGGAGACCAGGAGAAGTACCTGGCTCCTGCCTTCGGATCAGCGCGGTGCGCCGGCTGCAGCCCACCGGCTGCAGTGGCCATTGGAGGGTGACCCAATGGCAAGGGAAGACCTTTCTCTCTCTCTTTCACTGTCCACTCTGCCTGTCAAAAAAGAAAAGAAAGAAAGAAAAGAAAAAGAAACTGGACTGAAGTGGAGCCAGGACTCGAACCCAAGGACTCTGACACAAGACAAGGGCATATCCCATACCTATCTCTCCTATCTCTGCTTTTCAAATAAATCTTTAATAAACAGGGGCTGGCGTTATGGCCCAGCAGGTTAATGCCCTGGCCTGCAGTGCCAGCATCCCATATGGACATCGGTTCGAGACCTGGCTGCTCCACTTCCGATCCACCTCTCTGCTATGGCCTGGGAAAGCAGTAGAAGATGGCCCAAGTCGTTGGGCCCCTGTACCCGCCTGGGAGACCTGGAAGAAGCTCCTGGCTTTGGATCGGCACAGCTCCAGTCGATGTGGCCAATTGGGGAGTGAACCAACGGATGGAAGCCCTCTCTCTCTCTCTCTCTCTCTCTCTCTCTCTGCCTCTCCTCTGTGTAACTCTTTTGAATAAATAAATCTTTTTTTTTTTAAAAAAAAAAAAAGGAAGAAAGAAAAGAAAACGGTTGGACACAGCCCACCAGACACCCAGCACAGTTCCAACCCTCAGTCTGCACAGGTATCAGCCTCCCGGCCCCGTAAACCACACAGCGAGCCTTCCTTACCCTTGCTGAAATGGAAGTGGATTTCCTCTCCAGCCCTTGGCTTCCTCAGGGATATTGGTGTCTCCGTCTCTGACCAGGGCAGATCACAGAACCTATACTCCACGTACACCTGCTTTATGTTCTCATCAAACATCACCTCAGCCTCCTCGTTGAAGGCCAGAGAGACAATCTCAATGCACATCTTCTCTGAATCCTGGCAAGGAAGACATTTCCTGAAGGTCAGCGAGATTCCAAGCCTTCACTCCACCCTAACACAACTGACTGCACTGCCACAGCTACTTATGTTACGATTCATAAATTTTAAGAACTTATATGGAAATTTTTAATAAATTTTATAAATCTATAAGGAGAATCCAGGAATTCTCTCTACCAGCACAGTGAATCATTTCTGCAGTTCAGCCTTTCTTGATCATCTCTAAATGGAGAACAAATCAAGAAAATAAATGTCTGGGGGCCAGTGCTATGGTGCAGTAGATTCAAGTTCCGGCTGCTCCACTTGCGAAAAGCAGAAGATGGCCCAAGTGCTTGGGCCTCTGCACCATGTGGGAGACCTCAAAGAAGCTCCTGCCTCCTGATTAGCCCACCTCCAGCCATGTGACCATTTGGGGAGTGAACCAGCAGATGGAAGACCTCTCTGTCTCTCCATTTCTCACTGTAACTCAGCCTCTCAAATAAATAAATCTTAAAAAAAAAAAAAAAAAAAAAAGCCGGCGCCGTGGCTCAATAGGCTAATCCTCCACCTTGCGGCGCCGGCACACCGGGTTCTAGACCCGGTTGGGGCGCCGGATTCTGTCCCGGTTGCCCCTCTTCCAGGCCAGCTCTCTGCTATGGCCAGGGAGTGCAGTGGAGGATGGCCCAGGTGCTTGGGCCCTGCACCCCATGGGAGACCAGGAAAAAGCACCTGGATCCTGGCTCCTGCCATCGGATCAGCGCGGTGCGCCAGCTGCAGCGGCGGCCATTGGAGGGTGAACCAACGGCAAAGGAAGACCTTTCTCTCTCTGTCTCTCTCTCACTGTCCACTCTGCCTGTCAAAAAAAATTAAAAAAAAAAAAAAAAGTCTGAGCAGATAGTTCCTCCCCCCCCCCCCAACTTTCTCAGTGAAAAACCAATCCAGCATTTGCTGGAGATCAGGGTAGACTGACAGTGGAGATTTAGTAGCCTTCAGCCACCATAGTGGGGAGCTGCCCGGTGCTTCCTAAGTACATGCCACGGAGGAGGCCACCAGACCACCCCACTGCCACCACAGTAGCACTACTACTTTTTTTTTTTTTTTTGACAGGCAGAGTGGACAGTGAGAGAGAGAGACAGAGAGAAAGGTCTTCCTTTGCCGTTGGTTCACCCCACCCAATGACCACTGCGGCCGGCGCTCAGCGCTGAGCTCAGCGCTGATCTGAAGCCAGGAGCCAGGTACTTATCCTGGTCTCCCATGCAGGTCCAGGGCCCAAGGACTTGGGCCATCCTCCACTGCCTTCCCGGGCCACAGCAGAGAGCTGGCCTGGAAGAGGGGCAACCGGGACAGAATCTAGCACCCTGACCGGGACTAGAACCTGGTGTGCCGGCGCCACAGGCGGAGGATTAGCCTATTGAGCTGTGGCACCAGCCACTACTACTTTCAACTCCACTTCAGGCTCACTGCCACTACTGCTGCCATCCTCTCTCTTGATTGCCCCTGTGTCCACACCGGCATTAAGCCTACAACGACGAGGCTGACATTTCTCTAGTGTCCGGAAGTATACTTAGGCCAGTCTAAGTCCCCTCCTTGTGTAGTGGCAGGAAGTCAGTGTCACGCCCCTTGCAATGAGTCGATCCAGAATGGCGTCCTGCCAGCCACGGCGCTCCCTTTCATCTCTGAGTGTCCTGTGGGCTTCCTTCCTCCAGGATGCCAGGCCAGTGCCCTTGTTCTTCAGAGACCCGTTCCCCACCCTGTCTTTTCTCCCTTTCAGAAGCAAGCGGAGCTCCTGTGCCTTCTCCTAACTCAGCAGGCAAGATTGCCAGTGAGACTACAGACAGATTCATCTGGGTGGAGATATTTGTTGTTTTCCTCTCAGTTTGCAAACAACTGGCTGTACCATGTTTTCCAAAATGTGGATTTTGATACTTTGTTGGGCCAGCTGATCAGCTTTTAATGAAAGAATAAAATCGGGAGAGGATAGAATACAATAGACCACACTGTCGCTCCCCCTCTTCATGGGGGAACGACACTAAGCCCTGCCTAGGCTTCATATCCGAGTCACGGCACCATTATGTCGCTCCCCGTCTTCGTGGAGGAATGACACAGGACCCTGCGTTGTTCTTTCGTCTGCTCGGCCCTCCCCGGGTTTGCTGCTGGTTCTTCCCGGGTTGGCTGCTGGTCCTTCCTGGGTTGGCTACCGTCCCTTCCACCTCCGTGGAAGGGCGGTTCCCCCTGCCACATTCCCCACTTCCGCAGGGGAGCGGCACACCGCCGGCCGGCTCTCTCGGGGGCTGCACAGGTGTTCCTTCAGATAGATGTTCCTCTTAGATGTTCCTGGTGCATGTTGTCTCTCTCCTCCTTTATAGTCCTCTCCACCAATCCCAACTCTGCTACCCACACGCCGAGTACGCTGCTCTCCTCCAATCAGGAGCAGGTCCCACAGTTTATTGGTTGAACTGGAGGCAGCTGTGTAGAAGCTGTTTCCCTTCTCAGCGCCATATTGTGGGAAAGCAGATGCATAGAATAAGTCTTAATTCCAGTAACTTAGTCTAGTCCGAGTTGCTCCCAGTTGCTCCCCACACCACACATAATAGTGCATTACATAGCACCTCCTTGTATACTTTTGGCAACTACTTACAAATAGTTATCACAAAATAAGTTTTTTAAAAACAATAATATTGGAGCAGACATTGTGGTGCAGCAGGCTAAACACCGCCTGCCATGCAGGCATCCCATGTGAGAGCCAAGTCAAGTACCAACCACTTTGCTTCCAATCTAGCGCCCTCTAAGGTGCCTGGGAAAGCAGCAGGGGATGGCCCAAGTACTTCCACTGCTCTCCCAGGCACCTGTTTAGGATGCCGGCACTGGCCACAGCCCCAGCCCCATTATTTTTAATATTCTAGATTTTATGGGAAAAATGTGTTCCTGCTTTATTCATAGTTTAATTTCTAAAATTTGATTCAAAATATGTATTTCTGGAGCTCGTGTTGTGGTGTTGCAGGTAAAGCCGTTGCCTCTAACGCCCGCATCCTCTATGGGTACCAGATCGAGTTCAGGCAGTTCCACTTCCAATACAGCTCCCTGCTAATGGTGCTGAAAAGCAGCAGATGGTCCAAGTACTTGGGCCCCTGTCACTCATGTAGCAGCAGACCCAGATGAAGCTCCTGGCTTTGGCCTGGCCCAGCCCCAGCCACTGGGGCCATCTTGGGAGTGAACCAGCAGATAGAAGATCTCTGTCTCTCTGAAACTCTGATTTTCAAAATATTTTATTTTAAAGATTTATTTATTTGAGAGGTAGAGTTACAGACAGAGAGAGGCCTTCATCTGCTGGCTCACTCCCCAGATGGTTGCGATGGCAGGAACTGGGCCAGTCCAAAGCCAGGAGCTTCTTCCGGGTCTCCCACATCAGTGCAGGGGCCCAGGGTCATCTTCTCTACTCTCCCAGGCCACAGCAGAGAGCTGGATCAGAAGAGGCACAGCTGGGCCTCAAACCAGCACCCATATAGGATGCTGGTGCTGCAGACCTAGGCTTGGTCCATTGTGCCACAGCGCTGTCCCCTCAAAATCTTTTAAAAATACATATGTTTTATTTGAAAGGGATGGAAGGAAAGAGAGAGAAAGATAGTTCACTGCTGAAATGCCCCAAACCACCAGGGCTGGGCTAAACCAGAAGCCTAGAACTCAATCAGGCTGTCCCATATAGGTGTCAGGAACTCGGATAGTTCAGCCATCACCTGCTGCCTCCCAGGCTGTGTCTGAGCCTCACTGACTGTCTCAGCGGGTGTGCTTGCTTTAGCAGGAAGCTAGAATCGGGAATAGAGCTGGGACTTGAAGCCAAGTACTCTGATGTGGGAATGTGGGCATTCCAAGCAGTGCCTTAACTACTGTGCCAAACACTGCTCACAATTTTGAAAATTTTAAACTTGCTAATAATGCTAGGGCAACGATCAGAAATCCATATTTAGGGCCGGCGCCGTGGCTCACTAGGCTAATCCTCCGCCTTGCGGCGCCGGCACACCAGGTTCTAATCCCAGTTGGGACACCGGATTTTGTCCCGGTTGCCCCTCTTCCAGGCCAGCTCTCTGCTGTGGCCAGGGAGTGCAGTGGAGGATGGCCCAGGTGCTTGGGCCCTGCACCCCATGGGAGACCAGGATAAGTACCTGGCTCCTGCCATCGGATCAGCGCGGTGCACCAGCCGCGGCGGCCATTGGAGGGTGAACCAATGGCAAAAAGGAAGACCTTTCTCTCTGTCTCTCTCTCTCACTATCCACTCTGGCTGTAAAAAAAAAAAAAAAAAAAAAAAAAAAAAAAAAAAAAGATAAACTTAAAAAAAAAAGAAATCCATATTTATGCAGACTGCATCAAGCTTACATTGATAACAAAGGTAAATGAGGAAGAGGAATCAGATTAAATCTGGGCCAAGTATGACATGGAGCCTTTACTTATTCTTATGACACTGAACTCTGCAAAATTGACAATTTTAATCATTTTTGCCTGTACAAATATATGTATCTTTGATCCAGAATTCTTTTTTTTTTAATAAATGAAACTCAGGAGATTTTTTTTTTATTTGAAATACAGAGTTACAGAGAGAGTTCTTCCATCCGATCGTTCACTCCCCAGATGACCACAACTGCTGGAGCTGTGATGATCCGAAGCCAGGAGCCAGGCGTTTATTCCTGGTCTCCCATGTGGGTGCAGGGGCCCAAGAACTCGGGCCATCTTCCACTGCTTTCCCAGGCCACAGCAGAGAGCTGGATCAGAAGAGGAGCAGCCAGGACTAGAACCGGCGCCCATATGGGATGCCAGAGCTTCAGGCCAGGGCGTTAACCAGCTGCGCCACAGTGCCGGCCCCCCAGAATTCTTTATATAAACTGATTCCATTATACCATTTTATCGGTACTGAACATCAAAAAAGGGGATCCAATGAGTAATGTTATCCACTGGAATATAGAACTTGCTGGAAGAACTCTTGAGAGCAGTGAGCTACGCAGCGTTAGGACTCTGCTAGCTCAGATGTGCTAGTCAATTTGGCTGGGAGTAGGGGTTGCTAAAATTAACTAGCCACATACCCAAGGAGGAGGACACCCCAACACCTGAAAGAATGTGAGAGCAAGTCTTGAGAATCTCAATGCACACTAGTGCTGCAGATGCCGCGGAGTGAATGCGAGTGATTGCTCCCGTCTCGTTAGCAGGGATTCAGACGAGCATGGAGAAGTCTGCTATGCTTCACTGAGAGCGGGAGAATGAGCCATAGAAAGGCATGCTATGCGGAGGCTCCCGTGTGGCTGGACTGAGAGCTTTCCCCAAGAGTCTTAGAGGGCTGATACGCACAGAGGGCCTTTAGGAAGCTTGTGCCAACTCCCAGAGCCTCCTGGGAAACAGTCACATACATCCTACACACACAGGAGCTGCCCTAATCTTGGACGCAAAGAGACAGATAAGGAGCCTTATGTATCGTGATTACTTTTTAGCTGTTAAGGAAGACATTTAGGAAAAGTGTCTGTCTCTCTATGTATATAGACAGATATAGAAATTTACTTATTTTTAGTATTTATTTTTAAAATTTGAAAGGCGGTGGTGGGGGAATCAATCTTCTATCTACTGGTTCACTCCCCAAATGACTGTAACAGCCCAGTATGGACCAGGCTGAAACCAGGAGCCAAGAACTCCACTCTGGTCTCCCACGTGGGTGACAAGGGCCCAAGTCCGTGGGACATTTTCTGCTTCCTTCCCAGGTTCATTAGCAGGAAATTAATTCATAAGTGGAAGAGCCAGGATTCAAACTGGCACTTGGATATGGGATGCAGATGTCCTAAGCAGTGGCTTAAGCCACAATGCCAGACCCAGATTATAGGTTCCTTATCTTGAGGACTGAAACAGCTCAGATAAGATAGACAACTGCCATCATCCACATCATTATCACTATCACTCAGTCCTTAAGTGTCTGAGGCAGTGTACTGAACCCTTACTTAAATCTTGCCACATCACTACAAGGTAGGCATGCTTCACGTTACCCTTCTACAGGGGAGGAAGCAAAGCCTAACAGAGGTTAAACACCAAAAGCTCCATGGCCAGTAAGCAGCAGAACCCGGGGCTACACACTCCTGTCTGTGTTTTCAAAAGTTACACTCTAGGCCAGCGCCATGGCTCAATAGGCTAATCCTCCGCCTTGCGGCGCTGGCACACCAGGTTCTAGTCCCGGTCAGGGCGCAAGATTCTGTCCCGGTTGCAGTGGAGGATGGCCCAAGTCCTTGGCCCTGCACCCCAAGGGAGACCAAGAGAAGCACCTGGCTCCTGGATTTGGATCAGCATGATGTGCCGGCCGCGGTGGCCATTGGAGGGTGATCCAATGGCAAAAGGAAGACCTTTCTCTCTCTCTCTCACTGTCCACTCTACCTGTCAAAAAAAAAAAAAAAAAAAAAAAAAAAGGAAAGAAAGAAAGAGAAAGTTACACTCTACTGCCTCCTCCATTTTCCTGGCTAACCCCAGGTAGAAGAATGACAGCTCAAGCGTTGACTTCAGCCCTCTGGCTGAAGCATGATAATAATTTTTTACTTTTTTTTTTTTTTTTTTTTTTTTTGACAGGCAGAGTGGACAGTGAGAGAGAGAGAGAGAGAGAAAGGTCTTCCTTTTGCCGTTGGTTCACCCTCCAATGACCGCCGCGGCTGGCGCACCGCGCTGATCCGATGGCAGGAGCCAGGTACTTATCCTGGTCTCCCATGGGGTGCAGGGCCCAAGCACTTGGGCCATCCTCCACTGCACTCACTGGCCACAGCAGAGAGCTGGCCTGGAAGAGGGGCAACCAGGACAGAATCCGGCGCCCCGACCAGGACTAGAACCCGGTGTGCCGGCACTGCAAGGCGGAGGATTAGCCTAGTGAGCTGCGGCACCGGCTAATTTTTTACTTTTTCAATAATAAGTACATGCCTGTGCTTTGAGTTTAATTTGACAATAACACTAATTTCTTTGCTTGAGTAGGGTTTTTTTTTTTTTTTCAAACTTCTCAATACTTCCAGGTACACAAAGATTCATTTCCTAAAAGGAATTCTTACTGAGGAATCTTAAGGATATTTTTAAATGTAATCTGCCCGACTGGTCAAAGCTCAAAAGTCTGCTGATCTGCTGAGAGGTGGCATGGTGGAGAAAGCTTGACTGGAGTTCCAGCTCATTCACCACCTAACTCTGTAATCCCGAGCCCATCACTTGATCTTCCTCACAGTAATAACATCTAATGTGCTATCTAATTCTAACATTCTGGAGCTCTACTCTATTTCGTACGTATTTCTCAAGATACTAGCTGAATAATGTCTTTTAAAAAGATATGTTGGCCAGCACTGTGGCTCACTAGGCTAATCCTCCGCCTGTGGCACTGGCACCCCAGGTTCTAGTCCCAGTTGGGGCGCCAGATTCTGTCCCAGTTGCTCCTCTTCCAGGCCAGCTCTCTGCTGTGGCCCAGGAGGACAGTGGAGGATGGCCCAAGTCCTTGGGCCCTGCACCCGCATAGGAGACCAGGAGGAAGCTCCTGGCTCCTGGCTTCGGATCGGCACAGCTCTGGCCGTTGTGGCCAATTGGGGAGTGAACCAGCGGATGGAAGACACCCCCCCCCCCCCGCCTCTCCTTCTCTCTGTGTAACTCTGACTTTCAAATAAATAAATGTTTTTAAAGAAAAACTAAATAATTACAGAGCAGGTTAAAAAAATGTGGAAATTGAATAATCTCTGAGCCCTTCCATGAAGAATCCTTTCTTCTCTTTCAGCTTCTACTTCTCAAAGTAAACCTGTTCTCCTTAGGCAGATGTTGGGAGAGTGGAGTTAATCAGGCTCCCTCGCTGTCATGGCACCCAGCAAGCCTGAAAACTAGTATGCTTTCTGCTAGTCATAGAGCCCAGACACCGATACAGTTCTGCCCTGCAGTTTCTTGGCAACCTGCCATTGTTGTCTGTAAAGCATATGTAAGAAGCTGAGGGCAGAGCTGGCTGCAAATCTCTTTTGCATGTGTTTCTTGTGTGCTTTCACTGCCATTGCAAGTATACAGAGGTATGAATCCCCCAAAAGGCTCTGAAGTGGTTCCATGGCCTGTCAGAATTGGAACCCGGGGGCCGTACTGTGGCACAGTATGTAAAGCCTCTGCCTGTGGCACTGGCATCCCATATGGGCATTGGTTTGGTTCAAGACCCAGCTACTCCACTTCCAATCCAGCTCCCTGCTAATGTGCCTAGGAAAACAGTGGAGGATGGCCCAGGTGCTAGAGCCCCTGCACCCAGATGGGAGACCTAGAGGCGGCTCCTGGCTTCAGATCGGCCCAGGTCAGGAATGAACCAGTGGATGGAAGGTATCTCTCTCTCTCGCTCTCCCTCTGTAACTCTGCTTTTCAAATAAATAAATAGATTAAAAAAGAAGAAGCTGCTGCTCCTGGCTTCAGATTGGCTCAGCTCTGGCCATTGTAGCCATCTGGGTAGAAAACTAGTAGATGAAAGACCTCTCTGTACCTCTGTCTCTCAAATAAGTAAATAAACCTTTAAAACAAAATAAAAAACAGAACGGAATCTGAACCTGTCCTTCTTGGAACTGAACTGCTACAAAAGAGCAGATTTATCGACAGGCAACACCGCTCAGGCTGGGCATAAATCACAGTGTACAGTGAATACGAGAGCAAGAGCTAAGCCAGGGATTTGAGTAAGAGAAAGAAGTGCTGAGGCGAGTCACCACTGACAGCAAATCAAGAAAAGAATCCGTTCGTCAGACTTGCATTCGCAGGTCATGTTATTGCAAATGCTTAACTTGCATTTCCCATAAGGCTCATTAAAACTGGGTTTTTAACCATGGCCACAGCCACTGCGCACAACTGCTATTTTTTTTTTTTTTTTTTGACAGGCAGAGTGGACAGTGAGAGAGAGAAAGGTCTTCCTTTGCCGTTGGTTCACCCTCCAATGGCCGCCGCAGCCGGCGCACCGCGCTGATCCGATGGCAGGAGCCAGGTGCCTTTCCTGGTCTCCCATGGGGTGCAGGGCCCAAGCACCTGGGCCATCCTCCACTGCACTCCCTGGCCACAGCAGAGGGCTGGCCTGGAAGAGGGGCAACCAGGACAGAATCCGGCACCCCGACTGGGACTAGAACCCGGTGTGCCGGCGCCACTAGGCGGAGGATTAGCCTAGTGAGCCGCGGCGCCGGCTGCACAACTTCTATTATTTACACGCAGCGATGCTGCAGGGTACTTACTGCTTTGGGACATTTCTCAGATACGGGTGGCACCACGACGTCATCACTGTCTGTCGTCTGTGCTTCACTGACTTCAGAAGCTTGATCACAGGATTCTGCATCTGCCATGGGAGAGGCTGGAGTCAGTTTCAAAGCTCTGTCTAGCCCGCGCAAAGACCCGGGGCCCACATCTCTGATCCACTGAAGAACCGAACCCTCTCTTTCAAAGGTTCGCTTATTCAGAAGCTTGCCAAACTACAGAGGCTTGCTTCTGGGGGAAAAGGGGGGGGGGGAGGCAAAAGAAGAAAGAACAGAAATGAGGAAGGGAGACAGGGAGGAAGTCTCTTGTAGTGGCTGAAGAAAGTGATGACGCAGAGGAAAAGCGGTGAAATCAGGTGTGGCAATTGATGGCTTCAAATAGTCTCTCCCACCCACTGAGTTCTTACAATGTGACCTTGACACTTCTATTGAGAGGGGAGGTCTATGCCACCTCCCTTTCCACTGACATGGGTTTCTGTGACTGCTTCAACCCAGAAGATGGCAGGAGTGACTGCTATGTGACTTCTATGCCACGCACTTACGCCTTGTCTTCAGACTCGCTGTTGGACCCTGGCCACTCAGCCGTGAGGAAATCCAAGCAACGTCTAGAGGGTGCACCTCAGAGCAGCTGAGGCTTCAGGCCTACAGCTGCTGCTGTGCTCCCAAATGGCAGCCGGAACCGATTGGGCAGCCGATAGAGTGAGGCATCTTACCAAAGAAATCCCTCAGGCCCCTGGCTAGGTTACCACACTGGATGCCATGTGAAGGAGAAGTGACCCTTACCCATGAGACCTGCCCAAATTGCACATTAGTGACCCAAAG